>NW_028317826.1:6886845-9313691 GCF_062004578.1 Staurois parvus
TTGTGGGAACAGTTTGGGGATGGCCCCTTTCTGTTCCTACATGGCTGCACACCAGTGCACAAAGCAAAGTCCATAAAGACATGGATGAGTGAGTTTGGGGTGGAGGAACTTGACTGTCTTGCACAGAGTCCTGACCTCAACCCAATAGAACACCTTTGGGATGAATAAGAGTGGAGACTGCTAGCTAGGCTTTCTCGTCCAACATCAGTGCCTAATCTCACAAATGTGCCTCTGGAATAATGGTCAAACATTCCCATAGACACACGCCTAAAACTTGTGAGCTGAAGCTGTTATAGCTGCAAAGGGTGGACTAATTTAATATTGAACTCTATGGACTAGGACTGGGATACTATTAAAGTTCATGTGCGTGTAAAGGCAGGCATCCCAATACCTTTGGCAATATAGCGTGTGTACAGTCAGCTGTAAGCAACACCTGGGAATCCTGGGCAGTGAAATACAGCTGCATTGAATGTTGTATGGCCATACACACCTGAGTGCAGGAGCGCTTATTCAGCTGAGCGTGTAATTTAAGCTTTACTCATTTAGCTCTGCAACCACGTTTTTATGAGTAAAGCAGTTCAAACATGCCTGTTAACTGACCTAACTGACCTAATGTTCGCTGCCCCCTCCAGAAGCACACACCTTTCCTATACTCCCCCTCCAGAGTCAGTGCAACTGAGGAAAGGAAACTCTGTATATGCTCCATGTCCCTCTTGTCAGAGGATGGGAGGGACTCTTTTCCTGCCCCATGTGATTGCGCTGAACTAATTTTCACTCCTATTAGGTAAATGAGTATCTGGGATTGTAAGACGTAACATTTGAGCATATTTCCTCTGGGATCCACAGCTGCAGTACAGAGCCACCCATGGAAATCAATTATGTAAGTACTTGCAGAATCACATGTTTTGGACATATGCCTTGGGCCACAGACCGTCTGCAAGCAGATGCTTATGTGTGTGTAGTTATGCTAGGACAAGCGTAGACCCACATAATTAATATATACAGGACAATATAGGCAACACCTTTGGCTCCTGGGCACCAGAATACAATTGTATTGTATGTTGTAAGGCCATATATACCCATGCTCATGAGCCCTTACTCAGCTTAGTGTGTAATTTGAGCTTCAGCCATTCAGCTTTGCAAACAGACCTCTGTCAACAAAGCAGATCAATTATACTTGTGCTTTGACCATGCATGTTCATTTCTCTCTCCAGAAGTGCATATCTTTCCATTACTACCAATTCAAAGTAACTTGGAGTGAGGAAGCAAACTCTGTGTGTGTTTTAATTTCTAAAGTCAGAGGAGTGGCAGGACTCTTTTCATGTGACTGCACTGAGCTACATTCATTCCCATTAGCAGAACAAATCAATGAAGGAAGGCAAAAGGGAACGTAAGTATGTGCAGCTGGTGGGCTGCCATTAAAGTGAACCTGTCACTTTTGCTCTGCCTGGGTTAAGTTTTATTTGGAAGCATATGTGTCAAACACAAGGCCCAAGGGCCAAATTTCACACGTCAGGTCATTTCATGTGGCCCTTGCACCTCTCCTGCAGCTGTGGAACCCCCTCATCTCATCCCTCTCCTTGTTTCAGCAGGCTCTTGCCATCTGATGTAAGATAGGGTGGGGTGCTTTGGACAACTGGTCTTACACATACAACCAACCCTTTGAGGGTAACCATAATGCTGAGATGACCCATGATGAAACTGAGTTTGACATCCCTGCTCTTAAGAGACCCTTCCAGTCTCTAACAAATCCTTCCTGAAGGTCCCTGCAAGGGTAGGGCCGAGGGGCGGACTGACCATTTGAAAACTGCCCAAGGGCCTGGGGTCAGTAGGGGGCCCCATGAGATGTACCTGGTACCTTTTTCATAGGCTTTTTTGAGCTTGTGCAAGGACACAGGGGCCCCATGATCCCCTATTGCCCGGGGGCCCCATGAGTTGTCAGTCCGCACCTGGTAGGGCCATTATATTCTTCTTGTCTTCTGCTTCCCTCTTTTACAACACTGAAGCCTCCATCATACTCTTTGACATTCAACACCTCTGAAAGTGTTGGGCCCTGTGTTCCCCGAGGTTCTTCCATCCTGTGACCTTCATACAACTGCAGGACTTAGCATTGATGGAGGGGTTGGAAGAAGAACCACAGCAGGCGATAGGTGACGTGGACATCTGGCACTCCTGGATGTGTCAAATGCAAAGACTGCAGAGCTGAACAAGGGGGAGGTAGGGGGCACAGGCTGGTGAAGAGGTGAGTATAATGGCTGTTTTCTTGTTTGGAACTTCAGGTGGGATTTTGTTGCAACTGAAAAGGTCTGTTTAAAGAAAATTTGTGATGTCTTAGCCCATTCAGAGCTCAGCAACAGGGCAATCCCCCCCACACATGTTCCCCTTTGTGCTCTCTCTTGTTGCTCTATTTGCCATTTGGAAGTGCTAAGTTCAAACCCCCATGTGTGACCTTCTTCCCTCTCACTCGTGACAGTAATTGGGCCTCGCAAATGACCACACAGAGCGGGGCACAGCATCAATGGGCGAAGGTTATGTACTGCCCTATGTCCAGCTAATAATATTTCTCAGCACTCTTGCAGATGGAGTGTGAAAGGGGACTACAAGTGGGTCCCCATGAAGAAAACACATCACTTTCCCCTGAATAAGCAAAGTGACAGATTTTCTTTAAGGATCTATGTCAATTGTACTCCTCTGTGAATAATTAATAGCTGAATTGGATACTGATGGGAATTTATACTCACTACATGCAAGGGAAAATTATTTCCATGTAATTCTTTTAAAGAGATTAGCAGAAGCTCTGTGTATGGTTTTCATTAACACTGGTGAAACCGTATTTCCTATTAAATTAAAGGTGTGAAATATACCCATACCCACTGAAACGAAAGAATGACAAACATGGTACTTTTTATATATATCACATTCATTTTTTCCCTCTTTATTGGCTTGACACAAATATTTTCCATGACATTTTTTTTTTAACTTTTCAACATCTGTTTATTATGATCACACAACCCATTTATTACAGCATTAGCAATTCCAACTCAAGCATCCACAACTTCAATAAATCTGGTTACAATTCTTTCTTTTACAAATGGGGCTATTATATATATATTTCCGCATTAGCAAGTAGGGTAGTAATAAAAATGATGGAAGTGAAATAATGATGTAGAATATTTAGAAGGAAACAAAGTCATTGATTGGGATCCAAGTAGTTTTAAACCCAAAACCAAGCATGTAGTTTATCAATCCTTAGATGTGGTGGCTGCATTCGTTTTCTTTTTTTGGCTTCTTCCCTTCTGTTTTCACCTAGTGATCTGGCCAGTAACACACCTTCTGTATTACAGCACCCCCACTCTGAATGCAGGAGCACAGGGGGCACAGCATTGCTAATCTGGGAAGAGGGGAGTGATAGATGGACTTGCAGATTTGGATACATAAGAGCTCCAAAAAAAAAAAAAAAATTAAAAAATATATATATATATATATAAAATTATTCTTTTTTTTACATTTGCCTGTCTCAATTTCTTCCTTTAAGACATTTTTAATTGATAAATTCCAAGATAACTACTTTCACACAACTTTCTCAGAATCACCCAGAGGCATGCTAGAAAGATATTCCACAGAGAATCATCACTGTGGGAAGATAATACAGTAGATATGTATTTTTATGGTCCTCGTCTGAATTTTTTTTTTTTTTGACGACCCCATAACCTTTCCACAATATTTCTCAGTTAACCCTGTGCTCCTATATGTTTGACAACATGATGTATTCGTATAAAAAACTCATTATAGGTGGCCTCCATAGTTTTGCCAAGAGACTTAATAAGAAAACTTGTAAATTATGGTATGAAACATTGTGACATTATTATCTGTTACATTTATAACAAATCATTAAAAAGGACTGAGAGAGTTGATATGTTGCCCAAAGTAAGTTGTTTCTTCCTTTCCTTTTTTTTTTCATATTGCAAAAGATCATTATTATAAGTGATGTGTCGCTGAAGAGATTCAAAGACGGAGTAGAGTCAGGTATCCCTAAAGTATAAGTTAATTATTTGCATGATATGTTAATTTTGTTTTACATTTTTGATATAGATGGAAATAGAAAAAAACAGCTATTGTTTTTTTTTGTCCTGTGCCTATTAAACTCTCCTATCCTTTTGAGCCAAGGAAGCTGCCATCTTGGCCTCTGTTTGATCTTCAGCTGCTATGATGCTCCAAGTGTGATCAGTTCTGACACCAGCCATTTGATGGTTTGACAGTTTGGTTGAGAATCCAAGCAAATGTAATAGTTGTCATTCCCAGCATGCTGGCAATATAACTGTTTTTTGAAATGGTTAAATTGATGGGTTTAGTTCCACTTTAACCGCTTCCCTAGAAGTACTGCTACAGGGCAGCAGGGATATGCAAAATCATGTGTATATACGTGATTTTGTATTTCCAGGTAGGGGGGTTTGTGCGCTCCCTACCCGCGCCACCATTGGCTCCTCAGCATGTCAATCACCAGGTCCCAGCTGTCGGCGGAGCTGACAGGGGAGAGGCCTGTATGTAAACAACACACATCTCTCCCCTGTCAGCACGAACAGGCTGCTTTGTATTGCTCTGCACAGCAGAGCAATACACAGCTGCTTGTCTACATAGTAAATCACACGCAGCACACTATGTAAAACACACAGCACACAGTTAACCCTTTGATCGCCCCACATGTTAGCCACTGTATTAGAGTCACTGGGGATGTCAGTGGCAGTTAGTTAGGTCCCCCCCCAAGTGTCAGAATATACGCCGCACTCCCGCAGCCCCACAATAAGTCAATGCTTGCCACCATTACTAGTAAAAAAAAAATTCCAGTATACATGCCGTCATTTGTAGACACTATAACTTTCACATAAAACAATTGATTTACACGTATTGGCTGAAATGTATGACGAAATTAGATTTTTACATTTTTTTTATTGGACATGTTTAACCTCCCTGGCGGTATGATTATTTCAGATTTTTGGTGCTGAAAGCGGTACCATTTTTTTGCATGGAAATATGTATTTTTTTTATTGTAGGCCTGTAATTTAGGAATAACTCCCTGAAATCTGTCCGAACAAGAGTCTAGTAAACATCCCCGGTATGATAAAACTTGAAACACGAAATCATAAATTATAATTTAATAAATAGTCATAAATAATATAATAATAATCAATTTATTCAATAATATAATCAAACCAAAAACACTGAAATTTGAAATATAGCGCCAAGTTCGCACATCACTGAGCAAAGTCGCAAAATCGTTTTCAGTGTCTGATGACGAATTTCCCCCTCAAATCATTATCACCCAATTCTGCAAGTGGTTCTGATTTACTATCGCTGTTCTCTAGCTGGTCTAAAACCGATTTTGACCTAAAGGGACGCTTTTTGGACGCCATGGACTTTTCTAAGTTTCCAGGCAGAAAGAACAGTCAAAATGCAGGCAGGGCACAGGACCAAGCAGTAGGAACAAAATGTATGTGAAATGCTTTGATACCAGAATGTTTTGCTATGAAATAATCGTTTTAAAAAAAATGTCATTTTTAAAAAAAATTTAAAATTTGCCGCCGTACGTCCCGTACGTCCCGACGTCACAGGGACCGGTACACGGAAGCCAGATGCCGGCATCCGCCGGAGGAGATGGCCGGGGACGCTGCAGGGGACGCATCGCGGGAGCGAAGGACAAGGTAAGCACTGCAGGGAATCCCTGTGCAACGCCGCATGATAAGCCCGAGTGTAGCTCGGGGTTACCGCTTTTGGTACTGAAACTTTACCCCGAGCTACACTCGGGAATACCGCAAAGGAGGTTAATAGCAAAAAGTCAAAAATATTGTTTTTTTTTCAAAATTGTCGAATTTTTTTGTTTATGGCACAAAAAACAAAAAACGTACAGGTAATCAAATACCACCAAAACAAAGCCCTATTTGTGGGGAAAAAAAGGACATAAATTTCATTTATGTAAAACATTGCATGACCGTACAATTGTCAGTTAAAATAACACAGCGCCGTATTACAAAAAATGGGCCTGATCAGGAAGGAGGATAAATCCTCTGGAGGGTAAGTGGTTTTAAGGACAAGTAACTTTACTTAAGTTGGTCATAGGTGGATAGACTTTCAAATGAAAATTTTTAGGAAATATCTTAGGAAAATTTGCTTAAACATTTTCAGAACATTTTTGTTGGTTAAAAGATTTCATTTGCTTTTAACATTGTATTTTGTAATGATTGGGCTTTACCAAACGAAAACCACATACACTGTTGGAAATTCATTTGTTCAAGAAAAAAACTTCATCCTGCTTCTTTGAATTTTCTCATCAAAAAATGGAAAATTGAATATCAAATACTCACTGCAATTTTCCTTTCCTGACAACCATGTCAGCACAGTGGTAGGCTGATATGGAGCTGTCAGGAAACAAACACTGATTTGACCTCACTAATGATTAGAGAAACAAACTTTTTTAGAACCTTCTTTGCCCAAGAATTTTGTTTGAAATTATATCCACCCATAGCCAACTTTACTGTCAAAAAGACACAATAGAGAGTGTAAGGGAATATCTACATAGTAAGAGAAATTCCCTCTGAAGCAGCCCATAGACAAGCTTTTTTTTTTTCAACCGGTGGGTTGAACAAAAAAGTGACTTTATTTCCCCATCTACACATTCAATTTGGATGAGGAAATCTTCCTTGCCGAGGTATTGTATTCTGACAAAATTGGGTGGATTTTCCCCACTGTCAGAATACATTGATCAGTGGTTCCAGCAATAGCCATTGGCGCTGATCGAGCAGGAAAAATCCAACAAGCTGGTTGCACAGAAGTTTATTGGTTCTGGTGTGAACCAGCCCTTAGCATTTGGGTTAACTTTCTAAGCAAAGCCATTAATTACCATGTGAGTGTTAACATCATGAATGGGTTAAAAGCAAAGGATTGCACTTTTTAAAGCTTATTTTTCCTAAGCAATCCACCTGGTGTAATTTAAAGTATATGTGAACCCTTACCTTGTAAAACAACCCGTTCAGTTTAAAATAGAAAAAAAAGGAAAAACATTTTGTGTATACATATAAATAAATTATAAATACCTTTTTTTTTTTTTTTTTTTTTGTGATTACATACCTTCTGTTCTCAGCTGCATACGGAGCTCAGAGAGCAAGGTAAGGAGAAACAGCAGAACACTGGTCTTACCAGTGAATGGCTGTGCAAGGGGTGTCAGGGAAAGTCTGATCATTGGAGGGGAGTAGTATGAGTTCTCTGCACAGCCAGAAAACTGACCATGATGTGCTCTCATGCCTAGTGTGGTCAGTTTTTAATATGAAAGCAGAGGAACTGGCAGGAACACCAAGGATTTCACACAAAAGAGGATACTTTTTCAGACAAGTACATGGTATAGCAGGCACATATCAGGAATATGAAATGTTAAGGCAACATAAGTCTGCTCATCCCATTTCCCTCATTTTCTTGGCATAGTCATTAATATCAGAGGCTATAAAAAGTGTATTAGAGGCTATGGAAAGCCTTTCCATTGCCAAAGTCCTACCTCTAGAACTTCCTACCACAACTTGTACAGCTGTCTCCTACTCTGTCCACATTAGATGGTGAAAACTTACTTTAAAGGAAGACTATCCCACCAATACCTAACAGCTACATTTTATTTTCTTGAACAACTCTTAAACAACTGTATCACTTGTCCTTCCATTTAGAGTGTAAGCTCTCATGAGAAGGACACTCATAACCCTCTTGTCTTGAATTTCACTGTAACTCTAGTGTCTTAATTTATTTCTTAAAGTGCTCTGCAAACTGTTTACACTATATAAATACATATTATTATTAGTAGTAGTAGTAGTATTTAAGACACAGGTGTCCAACAGAAGGCCTTCACACTGAATTTGACCCTCCAGGCCATTTCATGTGGCCCTTGCACCTCTCCTGCAGGTACCCCCTTGTCTTTGCCCCCACATTGTCTCAGCTGTCAGCAGCAGAGAGAAAAATAGAACTCCTCTGCCAAATCCTCCACCTCTCGGTGCAGCTGCAGGACCCCCTCATCTATACCTCCCCTGGTCTCAGCATTCAGCAGACTCTGGTAACTGCCTCCATTTCTCCTCTGGTCCTCCTCCAGACCCTGAACTTTCTGCTTTCCAGCTCTGCCCCCAAAGGGGGTGCACGGTGATGTTAGGGAGGGTGTGGGATTCTTGACATCTGATGTAATGGGGGGTGCTTTGAACATCTAGCTTTACAGATACAACCAGCCCTTTGAGGGCAACCATAATGCTGATAAGGCCTGCGATGAAATGGAGTTTGACACCCCTGATTTAAGACAACAGGGATGGGACAAATCACAATACTATATTTCTGCTGAACATTTGGCTTTTTGGTTGCACTTCCTATCTCTTTTCAGATAGCTCAGCAAATAAGACTTACAGTAAAAAAAAAATTCTGCTAGGTCTTTAAATTGTACTTATTGAACTCAATTTATTGAACTCCAAAGCTTTTGATCTCCGCATGTTCTAATGTTTTACTAGTTTATCATCTTTTTTTACTAGTCATGACCCTCAAACCTGACACCAACTGTATAACCCAATAAAATGAACCCAATTCATCTACAGAAACACAAATTTGTGCCTTTTGTTTATTTTTACTTTTCTTTACAAAGGACCCAGAGCTTTTATCATCTGATCTGTTTGGCAGGAAACTGTTTCATATTTTCATCCCTCTTTTACAACTGTTTAAAGTTGTTTCAGCTGGTCAGATGTGACTCTTGAGTAGATGAAAATTAGATTGGACAATAATAGAAATCTTACATCTACTTTAGGGTGTTTCTTCATTTTTTTTGTTTTTCTTATTTCTATGAATTCGCTGGGGTTGATTTACTAAAGGCAAATAGACTGTGCATTTTGCAAGTGCAGTCACGCCAGAGCATGGTAAATGAGGTAAAGCTTCACTTTATAAAAAATACCCAATCACATGCAAGGAAATTGACAAAACTGAATTTTTGCTTGCACGTGATTTCATGATTGAAGTCAGCAGAGCTTCCCCTCATTTACTAAGCTCTGAAACAGCTGCACTTGCAAATTGCACAGTCTATATGCCTTTAATAAATCCACCCCACAGTGTCAAAGTTCCAGACTGAGACCTCTGAAATGCATTTACTGAAATGGTCTTCAATGCTTCCCTTGAACCCAGTCTTTGGTCTGAATCAATTAATCACACAACCCAGCCACGTGTATATATATTTGTTTGGCACTGTAGTAATAACAATTTGTGCAACTTACAATATCATAAAATAGAAGTAAACACCAAGATGTGAGACAAATTATAAGTGAAACCACACTATAGATAAATGGACCTTGGGACAGTGATTAAATGGTATGGAAAGCCTTTTAATTTAAAACACATTTACACCGCATGCAAACTTATTTGCCAAAATCTTTACAGGAAAATTGTATGACATTTCTTGGAAGGGTGGCCTTTTCATTGTCATTTGGGTTTCATTGTTGCTTTAAAGCGATAATTGACTGTGTGAAGGTTACATGTGAGCTAAGAGTGAAATCCATAGTTTCTGGACACAAGGTGGCTACAAACAATACAGTCTAATTGAATTTTCAGTTTAAATCAGCTTAATGCATTCCAGGTGAGCACATTCTATTAACTTTAGAAGGCAGCCATAGTCTAAGTAGGAAAGCCTATCCCTTGCCAGCAAGCTGTAGAGAAGGACCGCTGCTCTCTGTGTGGAAGCAGTGGTCTCACTCCAGAGGTCCAACACATTCTCTGATCAGTAAGGGCTCGTTCACACTTGACTGTTTTACCAACTCTTGCCAAACGCCCTATAGCGTTTGGCAAACGTCGGTCAGGCATTTGCGGAGAGTTTTTGAATGCTCCGCAAACGCCGCATGCGCGGTTCAGCTGCGGTTGTAGGCGTTTGCCGAACGTTAAAAACGCCCTACAAACGCCTATAATTAAGTTTGAATGGTGTTACCGCTCCTCAAACGCCCCGCAACTGTGTCGCAACCGCACGGCATCATAGACTAGAATAGGAGGCTTCAGCGCCTCCTGACTCAACCAAAGGCGTCCGTTTTGCCACGAGGCGTTGCGACGCTAACGCTCCCAGCATCCATTGACATCCAATTTACATGGTGGTTTCTGCAAAACTGATTGAAATACTGAAACACTGACACATAGTGGCAAAATGCCTCCTATGAATTAGGAACACATAGAAAACACATAACAGTGAGGCTGTCAATTATCATTGGAATACTGAAAACAGATAATTCCTGCAAACTATTTAGGTCCTCTCTTGCAGACCTTTAAGCTCTGAGGAAGAAGGGATCCCCCTTCGAAACGCGTCAGCTTGACCAAGAGTTTATTCCCCTTCCGGATGGAACTTGCACGTGTCTTCTAACCATGTGTTGGTTTTGGATGTCATATGCCTTTTTTACTGCTACTCTTGTGAGTATAATTTATCAATAAATACATGAATTGTTTACTGAGGTAATGCGTAAGGTTAGTACGCTCTTTTCTTTTGTTCTCTACTACAGTCAATATCGAGCTTCCCCAGCTTTGAGTTAGAGCTGCATAACCTTTGATCAGTGTTGGATGAACAATATCGTTTTATTCGATCGGCCTTCCTCTGATCTAAGTCCTCGAGTGCAGGAGGTGGTTGATGTGTGTCGACATGCAGTGGTCTAACTCCAGAAGTCCAACACATCCTCTGATCAGTCAGAACTAGAGCTCTATGCAGCACACCTCATATTGTTTTCTAAAGAAAATGAATTGTAAGACTTTGCACAGCTTTTGTTGTGATGCACCTGAAATGTATTAAATTTAAAGCATAACTGTTACTCTCCACTGTACATCCCTTTAAAATCAAAATTCTCCATTACAAACCTTATGTAGTAGCCTGCACGGCTAAACTTCCTAGAATGAGTCTGATTACAAGGTTAGCTCTAGCAGGTTATGACTTCCAATTTACGTGGCGGCAGGAGCTGCCCAACAACAAATTCAATGCAAAATCCCACAGAATTCCACAGTGCTGGTGGTGCAATCACCATGTCACAATCATTCTCAATGGCTAATATACAGTATAGAAAGATAGGGGCTTGCAAGAGTGGGAGCTCTTGCTGGTTGGGGGGGGGCGGGGGGATATTGATGTCACCCAGCCCGGGTACAGTGTAGAGCAAATCCCATCAAATTAGATTTTTTTCTTTTTCTTCATGTGTACCAATTGCTAGCCTGTAATAAAAAAACTAGCCAAAAAACTCAATGGTGTAGGTTATCCAAAATTGGTCAATACCTATGAACCTTATCTAAGATGTTCTTTTAAATCAGAAGGTCTCTAACTGATGAGGTTAACTATATTTTGAACTGAAATTCAGTGAACTTGAGTGAAACAATCAATAAATGTTTAGCCTAACAAGGTCTAATGAATTGGCTGCCACTGATTAGTGATGGTGCAGGCTGGGGAAAGGTTCATCCAGACCCAAAGCATGCTGTAGAAATAGGAAGAGATAGCCTTGCTTGGCCTGAGTGGTTAGCAGGCAAAAGCAGCCTCAGCTCGATTAATCAAAGCCATGCCCCCAACATGTTTTGCCCCACCTCTGGTCGAGTTGAGGCTGGTTTTACCTGCTTACCACTTGGGCCAAGAAAGTTGTGTGGCGATTAGGCTATTTCTTCTTATTTCTTTAGTGAAACAAAATTATTAAGCTAAATACTGTGCTGAAATACACATATGTGAATTTTTTGGCTTTCTCTGAAGGAGTGCAGCACTTTCCCAGACAGGTGCTAGGTTAGGAAAATTTATTTTCAGTTCACTGTAATCAGTGCAGCTGAATATGATTATTTAGTTCTGTTCCGTGTTTCACGGGCTTCAGGTTTGATTCCTCTCTCGCTGCACTTCAGATCTCTTTGGGAGGCTCTGGAACATTTATTATTATTACCGTATTATTATAATACAGGATTTATATATAGCGCCAACAGTTTGCTCAGCGCTTTACAAATATAAAGGGAGACAATACAGCAACGATGCAGTTCAATACAAGAGGATAGGAGGGCCCTGCTCCTTGGAGCTTACAATCTAAGAGGGAGGGTCTAGTGGCACAAAAGGTAATAACCGTGGGGGATGAACTGATGGGAGGAATAGAAGATTCCGTTATTAGTTGAAGGCAGGATAGGCTTCCCTGAAGAGATAGGTTTTCAGAGATCTCCTAAAAGTAGGCAGAGTAGGCGATAGTCAGAAAGATTTGGGTAGAAAGTTGCAGAGGATGGTGGAGGCTCTGGAGAATTCCTGGAGATGAGCATGGAAGGAGGAGACGAGGGAGCTAGAGAGCAGGAGGTTGTGGGAGGAGCGGAGAGGACAGTTTGGGTGATATTTGGAGACAAGATCGGTGATGTAATTTGGGGCAGAGTTATAAATGGCTTTATATGTTATTGTTAAAGTTTTGAATTTTATCCGTTGGGCAATGGGAAGCCAGTGGAGGGATTGGCAGAGAGAGATGACAGATATGGAATGGTTAATAAGATGGATGAGTCTGGCAGCAGCACTCATGATAGACTGAAGAGGGGATAGCCTGCGATGAGGTAGGCCAATGAGGAGGGAGTTACAATAGTAAAAGCGAGATATAACAAGGGAGTGGATAAGTTGCTTAGTGGTTTCAGAGGTTAAGAACGGGCGTATCTTGGAGATGTTGCGGAGGTGAAGTCTACAAGATTTGGAAAGTGATTGGATTTAAGGCTGAAAGGACAGATGGGAGTCTAGAATTACACCTAGTACCCTGGCATGAGGGGAGGGACTGATTGTTGGAACATAGATGTGGACTAAGCCAATCCCTTTGGAGATTACACAAATGGTTGCTGGTAAAGGGTATAAATAGTCTGAGATCACAGCCTGGGGGGCGGCTGATTTCCTCCTTAGGCAATCCTACCATGTGCTTGCTATTCTTTGAGGCCTTAGCTGTGCTAGCTGAGGGGCCTGGTTGCTGAAAGTCACTTTAAGCTGACCGAGGGGCTATTGTCTGAGGATCTATTCTGATGTCACTAGGAGAAAATGTCTGAAAGATATTGGCAGGAGGCAAACTACATCTGAAGACATTTGTGAGTACAGACTGGTATGAGACTATGGGCTGTTGCAGGGGTGTTTTCTGAAACTAGTGAGCCTGTGTGCAAGTTCATAATTTGGGCCCCCATGGCTGAGTGAAAAGTGTGGCACCTGCAGTGCGCAGTGGGAAAAATTGGATGTGGTTTTCTGGTGCTGTAGGTAGCGTCCACTGGGTACATAGTACAATAAAGATGCCCAATAATTGAGGGGTTAATTGTCATGTGTGTCTGCTTAGCTCACACTCCTTCCTGACTAGGTTGCCAACCCACATAACGTTTTTTTTTTACTGACAAAACATGAAAAATCTGCTGACAGAATACATTTTTTACTGAGAACCTGAAATATGACAGAAACTCCTATTAGAAACTAAGAGGGAAAGAGGGAGAGTGGGAGAAGGGAGAGAAAGAAGGAGGGAGGAGAGATAGGAATAGGAGGGGGAGAGAGAAATGAGGGAGATGTGAAAGTAGAGATGGAGGAATGGGAAAGAGGGAGGGGGGAAGGGGGGTGGGATAGAAAGAGATAGAGGGGGATGAGAGGCAGGGCGAGAGAGAAAGAATGGTGTGTGTGTGAGAGAGAGAGAGAATGGTGTGAGAGAGGGGGTGAGAGAGAGAGAGAAATAGGAGTGGGGGTGGGGTCAAAAGAGAGAGGGGAATGAGGGAGAGAAAGGGGGTGACAGAGTGGAGGTTGAGAGGGGGGGTTGAGAAATATGGGGTGGGAGAGAGAAAAAAGGGTGTGAGAGAGATGGGGGTGAGAGAGAGGGTTGAGAGGGGGGGTGAGAGAGAGGGTTGAGAGAGAGAGAGGGGGGGTGGGGGAGAGAGAGAGAGGGGTGTTCACTATGCCTGCACTCACCAATTATGGCCCTAGGCTGCTCTCCGTAAGCCTCAGGCAATCAGGATTTAGAGCTGCTGTGTTCTTTCTGTTCAAATCTGCCTCCCCAATAGCTGGCCCTTTCACAGCAGTGTGTGCACTGTACAGGGTGGAGTTTGGGTGGAGATGATTTGGCAGGGATAGGATTGGAGGTGGAACAGATTCAGCCTTCCAAGTCAAGTTCATGCAGCAGACTGCTTGGCACTGTTGATCCTGTGTCTGGATATCTCACTCATAGAATTCCAGTGAGTGGAATGTTACAGAATCGGCACAGCACAGTGCGCTCACCCCCAGCTCGCAGGCAGAAAAGCCATAGACAGCAAGGGTGATAATGCAGTTGCTGATAAAATACAATGGATTACTGGAAGTGTGTAGTGTGTGACAGGGTACAGTAGGCCCCCCTTCCCTCCGGGCCCATGTGCCTTGCAGACTTCTGCACAATGGATGTCACACCACTGGGCTGTTGCCACCCCCTGGTGCTATAGAGTCAGCTTTATGTGTAAAGGGGACATTGTGGATGATATCCTGAAGACCTCAGTCTACAGTATCTAGTTCTTAGTGAAGGGACTCTGCTTTGATTGTTTTAAGAGGAAGATCTTATATCTTCATGTTGCCACTACAAAACTCAGTCCATTATCTACTTGTACAAGGACTCTGAGGACACTAAGCTTCCCTTTGTAGAACTATGAGCAGAGTTGCTACTGGAGATTATTGGAGTATCCCACAGCTACCTTTCTCCTATCCAAGTTCAATTTCTTCATTAAATCATCAAAAAAGCATACCCCTAGACTGTTCATTGAGCCAAGGAGTGATTGTGACTGTGTGCCTGGCTGTGTGGAAACTTTTGGGAAAAGAACACTGGGCATCTTTCCAGCGGCTCCTATGGGGGTAGCACTAAAGGAGGCATTTGAGACAAAGCATTTACTACTGACATGTATACTTACAATGATCAGCTTTTATTAATTTATGTAAAACCTTTATCCCAAAGGGAAAACTGTTACTGTAAAGGGTTAAAAATGTGTTAGCTGGAGTCCAGCTTTAATTTGTTAGCCAAGTCCATCTAAATCTTCTAATCTATCTAACACGACCCTCTCCCCAGACTGACAATGCTACCAGATCACAGGTGAAAATAAAGGAAACAAAGCCAAAAAAAGAAAAGGAATGCAGCCACAACATACAGTATAAGGAATGGTAAGCTGAAATATATAAAATTTCTGGTTTGGGGTTTAATACCACTTAAACTTTAATGCTTTGCAACTGTACGTCTCAAACGCTAATTTCTCTTGATACTCTTTCTCCTTATTAGATAGTTTACAAAGTACTGTGCCCACTATGGAAACATGCATTGTCCTCCCTATTGTCTTTTCCATATTAACGACTTTTCTGTGTCTTTGTTAAACTCTTCAAATTGACCCAAGACTATCTATTTATAATGTCTTCTAGATTTCTAACAGATGCGTAAATCTCTTTTCAGCTTTCACCTTATCCCTCTTCCTGTTATTATGACCATCATTCCCCAACCCTTCCTTATATGAAGTTTTTTTTAGCATTTCCCACATCTTCCTTATCTTCTAGATCACACACCACTATAAACTGCTTATGTTTTGACTTTTATGTGTTCGCACTCTGTGACCGTCTACATATAACTTATTTACAAGTGCAGTAACCTAGGGACACCCTGAAGAATGTGGCAGTGACTGTGGCCCTCTTAATAGATGTTCATGGTAGGGCTATCTAAAGATACTCTATATTTTGTCTTAATAAAAAGCA
Source organism: Staurois parvus (assembly GCF_062004578.1). Lineage (NCBI taxonomy): Eukaryota > Metazoa > Chordata > Amphibia > Anura > Ranidae > Staurois > Staurois parvus. Next base: position 6,902,576 of record NW_028317826.1, read on the forward strand.
ACAAATGCCATACTTGATTCCATAATGTTATTCTTTATTTTCTTTATTATTTTAGGGAAACACATACAATTGCTCAAAAAAGTTTTGATAAGGAAAATGCACATTTTGGAATTTTAATTTGGTTATTAACTTGGTACACATGCATTTTCCACCACACAAGTATAGCAACTAGCAAGTAAAGCCTAATTTAAAGCTTATCTAAATCCAAAAACAAAAATTAAATACATTTCTATGTCAATTAATAGAATTAAGCATTTATTAAAACCTAACTATGATCACCATGTAAAAACACATTGGTGGTCCATATCGTGAACTTGGTGTAGAGTTATTCACTTTCAGGTCATCACAGAGGACAAGGGGGAACTCTTTACATCTGGAGAAAAAGAGATTACATTTTCATGTACGGAAAGACTTCTTCACATTCATAAGAAGAAAGGGTGACCAGTAGATGAAACGCCACACCCCAAAGGGCTAAGCAGAAACAAAAAAGTACCAGAAACTAGTACAAGACTTTTATAGGTGTAATCCTCTCAACAAGAAGTTCACAAATGCCAGAATTTGTATACAAATTGCATAGTTTTAATACTGTACATAAAAAATTTGTATCGACTTCTCCATCACGTCCAACAATGCCACCATCAAACCCGCCCCGCAGGCCAGAGTACTTGGTGTCATTCTGGACTCCAACCTATCCTTCCAGCCCCAAGTCCAATCTTTAACAAACTCGTGCAGACTCCACCTCCGCAACATCGCCAAAATACGCACGTTCCTAACCCCAGAAACCACTAAACAGCTCATCCACTCCCTCATTGTATCACGACTCGACTACTGCAACTCCCTCCTCACTGGCCTGCCTCGCCGCTGGCTATCCCCGCTTCAGTCGATCCTGAATACGGCTGCCAGACTCATTCACCTTTCCAACCGCTCCATCTCCGCCACCCCCCTCTGCCAATCCCTCCACTGGCTTCCGATTGCGCAACGGATCAAATTTAAAATCCTAACACTGACGTACAAAGCTGTCCACCATACTGCCCCATACTACATCACGACCTAATATCCAAGTACCGCCCAGCACGCACACTCCGCTCCTCACAAGACCTCCTTCTCTCTAGTTCCCTGGTCTCCTCCTCCCATGCCCGCCTCCAGGACTTCTCCAGGGTGTCACCCATCCTCTGGAACTCCCTGCCCCAACCCATCAGATTATCACCTACTCTCCTCTCCTTTAGGCGCACCCTGAAAACCCATCTCTTCAGGGAAGCCTACCCCACCCCCTGCTAACTTGACCGACTTCCTCCACTCTTCCTACCACTCCATCCCCCACAGCTATCTCCTCCTGTGCCACTATCCGCTCCCTCCTAGATTGTAAGCTCGAAAGAGCAGGGCCCTCAATCCCCTCATGTTTTGCATTGTATTGGTATTGTTCTGTCACCCTTTGTAATGTACAGCGCTGAGCGAACTATTGGCGCTTTATAAATACTGTATAATAATAATAATAATTCACTTTCAGGTCATCACAGAGGACAAGGGGGAACTCTTTACATCTGGAGAAAAAGAGATTACATTTTCATGTACGGAAAGACTTCTTCACAGTCATAAGAAGAAAGGGTGACCAGTAGATGAAACGCCACACCCCAAAGGGCTAAGCAGAAACAAAAAAGTACCAGAAACTAGTACAAGACTTTTATAGGTGTAATCCTCTCAACAAGAAGTTCACAAATGCCAGAATTTGTATACAAATTGCATAGTTTTAATACTGTACATAAAAAATTTGTATCATAAAAGAAATGCTACTCGGCATTCATAACACACCCCCATGGAACTTAATCACAACTATTATATATTTGCATCAACATGTATATTTTTATGGGTCCAAAACCTAACAGCGCAAATGTAAGCTGTAGAGCCATAAATGCTTAGTCAGTCCATTGTGGAGAAAACCCTATTGAACATGCTATGCACAAAGCTTCTTCAGAAGCAGGGTGTTAGAGCAAACACAAAACAAAGCAGTGGCTAAGTAGTTAGCATTTCCACCTGCCAGCACTAAGGTCTTTGGTTCGGATCCCAACCATGACACAACCTGCCTGGAGTTCGCATGGTCTGCGTGGGTTTCATCTGGTTTCAGGCAATCTACATGCTGGTAGGTTTGGCTCCTGTCTAAATTGGACCTAGTAGGTGTAAAAATGAATCTCAGTTAGGGACCTTAGATTGTAAGTTCTTTGAGGGCAGCAACTCATTTAAATATACAATATATATGTAATGCACTGTGTATCTTTCCAGTGCTGTACACAGTAAGTACCTGTAATAAATACAAATTAATAAAAATATACAAATTAGGATTTAAGACATTCATTGATCATTTAGGACACAGACATGAAGAACACATAATAATGCAAAGAGAAAACTCACAAAAGTTCTTGAAAAAGAATATATAGTTTTTTTATAAGAAGATGCCTAACATATTGATGTAAAAAAAATTATTACACAACTCACCCGAAAAAATATAACAAATCATAGCTAAAATTAATTCCGTCCTAGAAACATTGAACTCCATTTACTGTAGCACTAGACAGCAAAAACCAGAATAACTTCCAAAATGACCAAATATCAAAAGGGACAGACCCATACCCCAAACCTAAATATTCTGAAATGAATCCTCAACCATTGATGGTACTATTTTAGATATTAGTATGCCCTTCACAAGAAAGGCCTAAAGCTAATATTTTCATTGAGACCAAGAGTCTTAGTAGAATGTAATAACTTGATTCATCTGGTTTCCAGTTGCAAAAGATGTTTGTCCACATCACCCTCACGACTGAATAGGGGCACATGTTCCAATGCATAGAACTGAATCACATCAACATTATATTTATTATTATTATCAGGGGCGGACTGACAACTCATGGGGCCCCCAGGCAATAAGGGATCATGGGGCCCCTGTGTCCTTGCCAAAACTCAAAAATCCTATGAAAAAGGTACCAGGGACATCTCATGGTCCAGGGGCATCTCATGGTCCAAATGGTCAGTCCGCCCCTGATTATTATTATTCAGGATTTATATAGCGCCAACAGTTTGCTCAGCACTTTACAATATAACGGGAGACAATACAGTAACAATACAGTTCAATACAAGAGGGATAGGAGGGCCCTGCTCCTTGGAGATTACAATCTACAAGGGAGGGACTAGTGGTACAAAAGGTAGTAACTGTGGGGGATGGACTGGTTGGAAGAGTAGAAGATTCCATTATTAGCTGAGGGCAGGATAGGCTTCCCTGAAGAGATAGGTTTTCAGAGATTGCCTAAAAGTGAGCAGAGTAGGAGATAGTCTGATAAATTGGGGTAGAGAGTTTCAGAGGATGGGGGGAAGCTCTGGAGAAGTCCTGGAGACGAGCATGGGAGGAGGATACAAACCCATGTGCCTGCTGAAATGGTATGTTATTTTTTGATGTTCGATGAGATAAACACGATCAGAAATTATTTTCCAAAAATATGCTTGGTCTTACCTACATGAAATGATTTACACTCACATATCGTTAGATAGACCACCCCAACAGGCAATCTATATAATGACAGGGAGACCATTTCTGGCCATTGGGGGTAATTATAGATTTCCCTTTGCATATCCATTGACAATACCTACATGAATCACAGGAATGTGGTACGTGCCTGTCCTATGTGTCTCCTCAGATCCCAGATTCTGCTCCATATATTGACTTAGTGTGAAATGATCCATAAGAGATCTAGCTTGTCTGAATGGATTTTGTGGTTTTGGTTCCATGTGTCTAACAACCATAGGATCATCTGTGAGGAGATGCCAATGGTTCTGTAAGATGGAATGCATTTGAGCATGTTGTTTAGAATAATGTAGAATCAGCCTGGTATATTCGGATTTTGATATTATCTCAAACACCAGGATGTTCCATGGTCTTTTACATGCTTTTTGGAATGCTTTTTTTCAGTACACTTTTATTATAGCCTCTTTGTAGGAGGTGATCATGTAGTAGCTACGCTTGCTTCAAAAAATCTTCCTCCCGGGTGCAATTGTGTCTTAAACATAGGTATTAGCCATAGAGTAAACTCCTTTTTTATGGGGTCAGAATGAGCAATAGTCATGGCTGGTAATATAGTATTTGCCGCTGTCATTTTTTTGATAGGATGAAAAAGTTGTGCCTTGAGAGAAGTGGTTGCCTGAATTTCTGAATTGAATTATTCACTGATCAGGCAGACCGGCACACAAATATTGGGGTCCCAGCATGTGACTGGACACAAAATACACAGGAGCAGTGTATCATTTCATTAGTCTACTCTTTCACCTGCCAGCAATAATTCTGTGACAAGAAAGTGGGGGAAGGGGTAGTTTGGGGCAAAACCGTGCTGTCTGTGTCTATAAACAGAGGCAGCACAGTTTGGGATCAAGCCTGCATGAGTTCCTCCATAGAGAGAGGCTTGCTGAAGAGGAGGAGCCAGGACGCTGGAGGGGGACCTCAGAAAAAGAGGATTGGTACCAGGGGCGGACTGACAACTCATGGGGCCCCCGGGCAATAGGGGATCATGGGGCCCCTGTGTCCTTGCCCAAACTCAAAAAAGCCTATGAAAAAGGTACCAGGGGCAAATCATGGGGCCCCCTACTGACCCCGGGCCCTCGGGCAGTGCCCGAGTTTCCAAATGGTCAGTCCGCCCCTGATTGGTACTGCTCTATGCAAAACAATTACACAGAGTAGGTAAGTATGACATGTTTATTATTTTAATTTAAAAAATTAGGTTTTCCAATCACTTTAAGAAAAAAAAAGTTATGCCCCTTTTTTGCAGCACTTTCATCACAATTCTTGTAGTTAGCTTCTTTTTTTACAAGTTGAGGTTATTTTACTTTCAACTTTCTACTGACAGGGTCACTTTAACACAACGACCTAGGTGGCAAATACTCCTTAAAAGCCTTATCATTTTTCTGCCCTGCTTTACAGTATCGATGTAGTCACAAAGGTCCATTTTAATAACAGCTTTGCTTGGGACCCCAGTGGCATAGTAATTCTTTGGCAAGACCTCCTTAGAGAGCCTCACACCGTCATTCTTTTATCATCTAATGCACAGTAGTACATTATAAGCTGCTGAGTGAAGCACACCAGTTTGCTTTTCATGAATAGGTTCCTTTATGCCCCCTTCCGTATATATGTGAGTCAATTAGAAAGAAAAATGAAAAGTAAAATGTGTAGATAAGGAGGCACGATTTTGTACAAGGCCTTTGATTAATGGCCCACTTAATGTCCAGGGCAGTGCAGACACACACTGCAACACAAAACATGGAGTTTGTATAAATGATACAGTGTAGCACTCACAGAATATGAGCAATAATTCGGCTATGGCAGACTTGAGCTTTATCTTTATAATGTGTACTGGGAATTCTGCTGCACAGGCATGTGGGAAAGAACTTCCATGACTCTGCTAGGATTCTAGGAAATATAAAGCAACTACTTAGAAGTAACAATAAAAACATGAAAAAAATAACTGCATTTAGCTTATTATAATCATTTTATATTTTTGAGCAGATTATACAGATTTAAAGTGGACTTAACATCAGTCATAGTTTTAACTTTAAGTGCATGCATGATAAGTAATGTATAAGTGTAACACTTTCAGGTTTTATTTCATTTTTCACCACTCACAGAGAGATCTCCTAGATTGTAAGCTCCAAGGAGCAGGAGCGCTGAGCAAACTGTTGGCACTGTATAAATCCTGTATAATAATAATAATAATAATCACAAGTACTCCCTTTATCAATGCCTTCATCTTCCCTTCACAGCAGGCTCACACCATATATTTTCATCACCCAGGACTAGCATATAGTTTCTAGTATACATGGTAGTCCATGGATGACATAATCCCATTCCAGGGCAGAAGTCTTAATGTTCTCGACTAAATGAAAACTTTGTTTCAGGACACCCAACCATCACATCTACCCATATATCCAAAAATGTGTGGATACCTCTCCAAATTATTAAAAGTATAAGTTCACCTTTACCAAAAAACCCTGACGATGCTGTCCCAAAGTAGTATAGCAGCATAGTGTGCTAAACCTACCTTCCAGCCGAGGCTCCTTTTCCGTTTAAAAAATGTGGTCCATTGTCATGTATCTTTTGGAGCTCTGCGGTCATATTTTGGATCAGCTGAACCCATTTTGGTCATCACAGTATGAGAATCGCTGTAGAATAATTGTGTGTCTGTTTGACTATTACTGTTTCCTCTGTGGATACCATTTTGGATAATAATAATAATAATCCAAGTGGATTTATTCTTCCTTTGCATGTTGCACTTTATAATAATGCCTTTTTTGTACCACTAAAACTTAACAATATATTATTGAAAATAAAAAATGTGGTCCAAAACTGCAATTAAAAAAAACAAAAAAAAACCTTAAAGTCTTCTGTAGCATGTCATAGTCCTGTCCCAAGTTATTTTAGGGATGAAGCAGCCATTGGGACCAACACCCTTTAGTGCCACGCTAGGGCGCACATGCGTGTAGTGAGGGGTGTGACCGTCCATAGCAAAGATGACAAACTGCACCCCACCCCCTGTGGTGTAATTAAGTTTTGTGCTGCCCTAGGCAACACAAAAATCGGTGCCCCCAGAGAGAGCCTGACATTGACCAACAACACCCCTGCCTCCCACCCAAGAGAGCCTTCCACTACCACTCCCCTCCATACACCAGCCACCATCCCCCCTGGCAAGAGAGAGAAAGACACTCACCTTCACAGCTCCGAACATCCCTGGGAAGGAGAGTCGTGCTGTGCATACATATAAACAGGGGCGGACTGACCATTCGAGCACTCGGGCACTGCCCAAGGGCCCGGGGTCAGTAGGGGGCCCCATGAAATGCCCCTGGTACCTTTTTTATAGGCTTTTGTGAGTGTTGGCAAGGACACAGGGGCCCCATGATTCCCTATTGCCCGGGGGCCCCTTGAGTTGTCAGTCCACCCCTGCACATGAATACTCATGAAACCCACAATCTCTCTCAGAACCCACCAGGTCCCAATGCCACATGTGTCCCTTCTTCTGTCCCTTCTTGTGAGGGGCAGTGCTGCTCCGCCTGAAAAATGCCGCCATAGGCAAATGCCTTGTTTGCCTTGTGGTAAATACACCCCTGCCACCCCCCAATGTGTGAGCATCATGTCTCAGCATAAATCCTTCCCCCTCAAAACCAGCACTGATCAGCATGCTCCCCTCCTAAGCATAAATCCCCCCTGCAAGTCATAATTCTCAATATTCCAATCCCACCTCCTAGCTCAGATCCTAGCTCAGATCCTCTCAATTTCCCCCTCCTAGCACAAATTTCCCCCACCCAAAAAAATACCCCTCCTAGCACACATCCTCTTCCCCCCAAATCCCCCTCCCAGCACAAGTCATCACCCCCCAATTCCCCCCTCCCAGCACAAATCCTCACCCCCCCCCCCATTTCCCCCCTCCCAGCACAAATTCCCCCAACACCCCTCCTAGCTCAAGTGTCCCTCCAAATATCCCCTCTTAGCCCAAATCCCCCACCCCCTCCTAGCTCAAATCCTCCCTTTCTGCACAAATACCTCCACCCCCCCCTCCTAGCACAAATCCCCCTCCATAATTCCCTTCTTAGCCCAATGCCCCTCAATTCCCCTCCAAGCACAAATCCTCACCCCCAAATTCCCCCTATTAGCACAAATCCCCCCCCCCCCCAGTTAACTTTTCCAGCACATCTCTCTATTTATACATTTTTATTTTAAATTGTAGGTTGGTGTACGGTAAAGGAGATATTATGGTGTGACCGCACAGATGCAGAGGGTGCTTGCAGGAAGTTCCTTTATGTTTCTCCCATTGGCGCCTATAGTATGTGCTGCTTTAGCCCTGACTCAGCTGCCAGCTCTGCTGGAACCTTCCAGTGGAAGATGGGGCTGTGATGAAGGGCGCCCCACTGCTGAATCTAACATCCCCAGCTCCGGGACCCAGCAGGATCATACACTGGTGAGAGTAATCCACGTTCCCGGTGCTTGGGCAGCAGTCATCCACTTGCATACATTGTGACGTCAGATGCCGGCCAAGTGGGAGGTACAAAAGGTCGACAGCTCTGGCAGCCATCTTGCCGGGTGGGTCACCCATATGGGTCACCCATACACATACAGTTGATCAATTTATTTGGTAAGAGAACTTTTTCCTGAATGTCTGCAGGGATGTCTTACTTATGTTGGGCTAATAGAGTTACACTCTGGATGTTTTCTCCTTTGGGTTCCCACCTATGATGGTCTATAGCCACCAGTTGGGCTGAGTTGATTTTCGGCTAATGACATGATCAGGGGCCGACTGACAACTCATGGGGCCCCCGGGCAATAGGGGATCATGGGGCCCCTGTGTCCTTGCCAAAACCCAAAAAAACCTATGAAAAAAGTACCAGGGGCATCTCATGGGGCCCCCTACTGACCCCGGGCCCTCGGGCAGTGCCCGATCTTCCAAATGGTCAGTCTGCCCCTGGACATGATTACTATGTTGGAAGCTGTCTTAGCCTGTTATACGATTTAAACAGTGTTATAATTATATGGAATCTTTTCTCAATTTTCTCAATCGTTAAAGATAATCAAATATATGTGTACGTATAGGTGAAGATAGATATTGTCTTTGGGACAACCAGTCATGTTGGCAATATATGTGATTGACATTGCGTTGTGTAGTTTTTTTAGTATTCAAGAGACCAGCCATACCAACCGGTTATTAATACTTTCTATATTTTTACAAGACTGTATGGCCATATAATATTCACTATAACTTAATGTATAACAGCCCACTCTCTTGCTTTCTAGTGGAATTTATATTGATCAAGAAAGCTAATATCCATATATACATCTCGGGTGCCACAAAATATTTATTTTCATGGTAATATAATCGTAAATAATATTTAAATACCTCAAGCTCTACTATGGGTTTGTATTTCATAATTACAATAGAAATCTTGTGATTGTGCTTTTGATTATAGTTGGTCCATTTGTACCTTCTGTGGCTACACTACATTTCGCTGCCTGACACTATATTTGGAGATCCATTGTACTCTTTCTAGTAGCATGTTTATTGAGTCTTAAGGGGTAAGCATCATCTGACTTAGGTGTCCTTTTATGACACAGAGAATTGCTGAGATTCAGAGGATCGCAGCTATTCTCTGGTCATTCACAGTTTATGACACTCAGGAGAACATGTTCAGCCCTTCACTGGAGATCTTTGTTCTCCCTCCAGATTCTCCAGCCCAGAGCTGGAGAATCGGAGGGACCGCAACCTAAGCAGAGATAATTTACCTCTGCTTAGTAAACTGATGTTTTACTGTAATCTCGCGAGATTATAGTAAAATCAGCCGTTCTCCGAGAATGCTGGAGAACTGAGCAGCGATCTATTACTGCTGGTTCATAAATGGACACCTTACATAGCAAATACCATATGTAAAAAGCTGTATATTGATTCAGAGTAAACATGTTTTATTAAGTTGTTTATTGTTCTGTTTCCTCATTATTATTATTAAAGTTGCAGCAGTTGTGCTCCCTGAAGAAGCCCCATTGGGCAATATATATTGGGACTATTTATCAATGTACCACAGCTAAAATGAAGACAATGAGACCATATTCAATTTCATTAATGGTGTTTATTGTACAATATGTTTAATGTGAAATAAAATAAACAATTGTTCAATTTTAACAGTACTTTCCAATATATTTTGTTTGTACCGTTGAACTCCCAGAATCAATTTCCTTGAAAAAAATTATCTTACTTGGGGACATGGTGCTGTAAAGTACCATACAAATAGCTCAGGTTACCATTTAGATAATCTTCAGTATTGTCACCTTTTTCTGAGGGCTCTAGAGTTGCACTACAAGCAGCTATGCCAACACACGCTGTATGATCTTACCTCTGTAGAGTGGTGGCAAACATCTCTTAATGTATTCAAAATCCTTTAGTCATGTTAATCCTTTAGAAACGATCTCCCACAAATAAATGGAATTGGTTGCTCTACAGGGGCTGGACTCTCATACAGCAAAAGTATATGGAGGACATGAAACATAACATTTTACTCCATCTGCTCCACTGTCTGCTGTTCTCACAAATCCAATTCACTGACCATGTTTTTATCAATAACCTTTATGAATCCCTTACTCAGTCTATCATGAAATCTACTGCCAGACTCATACACCTTACCGCCCGGGATCTGCCATCCCTCTTTGCCAATCCCTCCACTAGCTTCTAATCACCAAAAGGGTAAAATTCAAAATATTAACCACAAAATACAAAGCCATCCACAACTCTACCCCCAGCTACATCATCCACCAACCAACCAAACTGTCCTCTTCACTCCTCCCAAGACCTCCAGCTATCTAGTGCCTTCATCACCTCCTTCCATGCACACCTTCAGGGCTTCTCCAGAGCTTCTCTCTCCCGCTGGAACTCTCTACTTCAACCTGTCCAGTTATCTCTTACTCTTTCTGCCTTTAGAAGATCTCTGAAAATTTCTTCAGGGAAGCCTATCCCATCTCCACTTAACAACCACATTTTACTTGCTCAATCATCTCCCCCCAGCAATTATTATCTTTTGTATCATTTGTCATTCCCTTTAAATTGTAAGCTCTAATGAGCAGTACCCTCTTAACCTCTTGTGTGAAGCGCTGTGCAACCTTGGCACTATATAACTCCCATATTATAATAATTATGATAAGAATATTGAAGAAACACTAACACATACAAAATTCCCCTACCGGATGATTTAACTTTGGGCATGGCTGCTGCTTCTTGAAACTTTTGCATTATCAGCTGAAACAAATTCTGAAGGACCGGCACCCAAGGAAAGGGAAAAACAGCATGGTGGTGTCTTGAGCGGAGTAACATTTGTATCCTGTGTTCTTGTCTAAAAATTTTAAGTAAAGTGAAGAGTGTAGTGAGTGGACTATTATTTTGCCCCTGAGTGAGCTTACTGATGTAAACATCTAAAAACAGAAAACTATGGAAGCACGAAATAACCTTAACTGGCAAACCAAGAATGGCCATCAGATATGTTGTAGGTACGGTAGCTAATGTGAAAAAGATGAATTGTACTGGCATTCTACATTATCACACCACAATGGGAAGTGGTAGCCAAGCATATTTCTGTGTAACTTCAAAGTTTCATAACATGTATCAAAATCTGAACCTGTTCTGTTTCTGTGGAACAGAAGTATTGACAGAACAAAAATATATGCAAAACCATGCTCTCTCAGTTATTTATCCCCTATAAATAAACTCAAATTCAAGTATCGAAGAAAGTTATACTGTAAAACTGTCTGAGTCAACCAGTTGTGTTATTATTTCATTTTATATGGGATAAATATCCCCAAACCAAAATATTCATCTTCTCATCGTAACATAAAACATATCCCACACAATACACAAAGCTCTATTATTCTTACCTACCTGGCTTATGACAGGCCTCGCTTCCAACTCAAATTATTTAAACTAGAGCATATGTTAAGCTGACATCCAAAGTATCCCAAAGAGGCTTGTCTTTAGAAGAATCCTTGGCGATAGGTCCAATCAATCATCTCATATTAAATTCACCCTTCATAATATGGAGGAAATGTTTTCAGGAGAACATACATTTTAATTTCATGAAAAGAGATAGAGAAATGAAAGATTGGCCCACACAAATTTTGAGATCAGACATTTGTTATTATAGAAGAAGTTGTGTTGTGGTTTTTTAGAATTTTTTTAATTTTTTTTGGATGAAAAAGAACAATAGAATATTATAAAATACACATTATCTGTAAATGATATACTTGGGAACATTTTGGAGCATACGATGTATGTTCCAAAGTTGGGGGGGGGTAGGGATTAGAGCAAAGATTACCAAGTAATACAAAATCACAGGAGGAGCAGACTCCATTGATAGTTGATTTGGGTAATTATATAATTTTCTGATGTAATGAACTGGATTAAGTTGTCCTACCCCCACCTCTTCCTGAAAAAAGAAGCCTGCGCAATGCACATACTACCTTTTAATATTACCTAAAAAAGAATATACTGTTATATAGCACAATAGGGTATGTTAACCAGGCCAATAATGGTGAGAAGTGGTTATTCTCAACCTGTTACATCCAGTGGCAATAGCTTGCACTCCTTTGGAGGGTAGACTTCCTGTATAGGGGTCGTCCTTCCATCCAAGATAGTCACGACCTGTTCTCATTTATGAAGGGCTTTGTGTATTTTGTAAATGTTATGTTAAGCCACACCTCTAATCATATTGAAACACTTCTCCTGCACCAATTAAGGCTGTTGCCCATACATGTCACAGTCTTATTGTACAATCTCTGTGCAATCTCCTTTAGATTTACCTATAAAAAACACCAGAGGGTGAGTTCTGAGTGCAGCATATTTTAATCTTTATTAGTGAAAAAGACAAAAAGCCACTCACATGTACTGGAACTCTAAAACACCTATCAGACAGTCTGAAGCTTTTATCTGGTAATGATTCTGGAGGGTGCAGCAGAGTCCAGTTCAAAGAGTAGGTACATCCACCTGCTTAAAGGTAGACAAACTGGAGAGTGAGTCTGGCAGCATGAAAGCAGATCCTGTGACGTCCAGAGCCGGTGTCACGTACCTGATGGGAGACTGAAATGACAAGGTCGGCCTCACTTGTGTCACTAGTCCTGACCCCGCTGGAATTGGAACAGAGGGAGTCTAGGACCCAGGGGAACAAGAGTGCCAGTAGTTGTTGTTTGCAACTCTTGCAGATGAAGACCTTGGAAGGCTGATGATCCTCTGATTTTGGCACAGTAGTAGTAGGCAGAGCAGGTTTTGCAGATTGCCAGGCGTGCACCAGAGCAAGGCAATTAGTGAGGACAAGAGACAGGAGCAATGTCATGGAATAGCCAGGGTCATCAACAGTCGGGCAGCACGGTACAGAATCAGAAGGAAAAGCCAAGGTCAGGAGCAGAGCCGAAGTCAGGAACCAGTATCAAGAGAACAATCAGAGTCAGGTGAGGAACAAGTTGGGTCAGCAACAAAGGAATCACACAGGAACAAGCAGGACACGGGGGAGCTGAAGACTAGTCAGCACTGAACATGAGCAGAGGCACTCCTTAAATAGGCCGTCTGGTGCCAATCTTCGCCGTGTGTGTGCACCTATGCGCATTTCCGATCGCAATTCTTCTTGCAGGAAATCCCTTACAGCCGGTAGGCATGAAGGGGGAATGGCTACACGTTTCAAGGTGATAACGCCTCTTTTCCAAGTCTTTTCAGCAATACTGCACTTAGTTTGCACCCACTGGTGTTTTTATGTTACTACAGGCTTGAGAAAGAGACAATACCACCTTAAAACACGTAGCCATGCTCTAGATCAGGGGTGTCAAACTGGTGGCCCTCCAGCTGTTGCAAAACTACAAGTCCCATCATGACTCTGCTTTTTGGAGTCATGCCTGTAACTGTCAATCTTGCAATGCCTCATGGGACTTGTAGTTTGGCAACAGCTGGAGGGCCACCAGTTTGACACCCATGCTCTTGATATACCAACTGCTAAAGTATGTTAAGTTCATCCTTTTGATGAAATTTCCAATAAACACACAGACTTTATGAGTGGGTTTAAATAGTCACTGCAGGCCTTTATTTAACCACTTCAGCTTTTTGGACGAACATAGTACATTCAGAGAGTGAAGGGTTAAGTACACGCTTATGGCTGCAGTAGCAGCTATAAACTTGTGCTCACTTTGCTCAGCCAGGTCCTGTCTGTAAAGTGAAAGTGATCCTATCCCTTCAGTGATTATAAGGATCTTCTTCTCTTTCTGGGAGCCCTGAACCACATCAGAGTGATTCAGAATGGCAAGGAGTAGGAGACTGAGGAACAGCCATTCCTTGATCTCCAATGCAGTGAATGTAGAAGGAAGCAACAATAATTTTTTTCACTTCCAGTTTCAGAGCTATCATTCCCTGGCTGTTACAGCCAGGGAAGCAGCTAACCAGACATGATCTGTGTTTGGTTAGCTGTTTTGGAGGACAGAAGAGACATTGGGGTCTATTAGACCCCCAATGTCTCCATAAAGAGTACCTGCCAAATGGTATCACATAGAGATTTGTTAACCACTTTGTGTTAGCAATAAAGATAAAAAAAAAAAGTATAATAACATTTATTTAAAAAAATAAAGAAATATAACTCCCATTTCCCTGCACACACTCGCAAATGAACACATGATCACAAGGTGTTGATATGTATGTAAACTGTCATTGCATCACACATGCAAAGTATTGCCGTGAATGTCAGAGTGAGAGCAATCATTTTAGCACCATAGCTCACAGTTAAAGGATAAGTTCACCTTTGGGAACATGTTCCACCCATTTTCATGGTGGAACATGTCATATGTTCCCAATGCTGCAGCCGCCACCCGCTGCCCTCTCTTGCTGTGACAGCAGTACAGGGAAAAGTTCCCTGTACTAGTTATCACTTTTTAAAAACAGCACGACCATGTGGGGCTCCGCCTACACGGCCATGTGGGGCTCCTCCCACATGGCCACATCATTCATTCACAGAGTTCTGTAAATGAATGATCTATAAGTACTAAAATCCTTTGTAGATGTCGGCTTGTAGTTGTCAATGAACTACCAAGCCACTGTTGAGCGCTGTGGTAGTTCATTCTACCTGTCAGTGTAAAACTGCACATAAAAAAAAATAAAAAATGGGCATTTATTTATTTATTTTAAAGTGAACTAATCCTTTAACTCTAAACTGAAGAGCAGTAAGGGTTTGTAAAATATTCAGTTTGAAGATTTTTGGGTACCAAAGATTTTTCCAATTTTAACAGGAAATCTTTAGACTTGCTTGGTATCTATTTACTTGATGCAACCCCGTCCTTTATATTTTACCAAAAATTGGGTATTATATTGTGTGTGTTTGCACTAAAACTAATTTTATTATATTTTTTTTAATATATACTAAACAGTTGTGCAAATATCATACTACATCTAAAATTGCAACTACTATCTTTGCTGCTGTTTCCTGGTACAGTTGAAATATTCTTCCTCTGATTCCCCCTAACTCCCCATACCCACTCCCATTTTCATCAGGTACAACAGGAGTTTACAGAGTTGGACCTGTCATATGCACTCATCAAGAGTACCCAAATATGTTCACCCTTTCTGCACCCTCCTCTGTCCATAAAGGTTATACTATCACTTCTATAACTGTAAAATGAGCTATGAATGGAGATTGGTTGGATGAGTAAAAGGCCCTCCTCCATTCATAGATTGAATTTTATTCATATTAGCTACAGTCTAGTCTCTATGAATGGAATAGGGGGTGGAAAGGGCAGTCACAGTGGGGAACTCGTGATGAGTGTCTGCAACAGCTCCCTTAGGTTTATCAACCCCCACTGCATCTTTCTTGAGGGCTAGTCCTCATCCCACTCTTGTATCCCCTCTGTTAACTTCCTCCAGGTCTATCTAGAAGGAACTTTTTGCCTATCAGCACAAACTGTTTATTTGCCTTCCTCTGGATCAGCTGTAGGCATAGAGTTCTGACGATGCAGTTATTTCATTTACAAATTTTTGTCTTTTGCATTGACATTGATGAACATGCATTTTTTTACACCTGAGTATGCAAATATGAAAGGAAAATATATATGAACAACTGGGGAAGCTGGCAATTAAGTGTGCCTGTTGTTCTGCATGAGTCAGACATTGGTTGACCCTGCCCGGCTTACCAAAAATAAAGGTGCCCTACAATAGATGAGATCTTATATTCATATCTCCTGTAAGCCATGTCCCCATTCCATCTCTGCAAACCCAATAAGTTTCTTTGGCATTTAACACTTCCAAGAGCATTGGACTTCAGTGTCCTGTGCCATGTGCCATGGACCATTTCTCAGACTCCTATCCTATTATGTTGTAGGGTTGGAGGATCAAGCCATGCCTCCTGGAACAGCTACACCTACTGCTCTGCATCATTCCATGACAAGTTCACCCGGTGGGGTTTAGAGAAAATACAAATTAAAGTGCCCCCCAGAATAGATGAGATCTTATACTCACACCTCAAGAGAGCCATGTCTTCTACCTTTGCTCCACTCCAGCTTTGCAAACTCAATAAGTGTCTTTGGCATTTAACACTTGGGAGAGCTTTGGACATCTGTGTCCCCTGTCATGTGTCGTGTCATGGTTCCTTTCTCTGTCCCCTACATTCTATAATGTAGGATGAAAGCATGCTTCCTGGAACTGCTGTACCTTTTGCTCTTTGTGAGCCCTTGAAAATTTCACCCTTACAGGTTTACATAAAATACAAATGAAAGGTGCCCTACAATAGATGAGATCTTATACTCACATCTCCTGTAAGCCGTATCTTCAGTCCACCTCTGCAAACCCATTAAGTGTCTGTGGCATTTAACACTTCCAAGAGCATTGGACTTCAGTGTCCTATGCCATGTGCCATGGACCATTTCTCCGACTCCTATCCTATTATGTTGTAGGGTTGGAGGATCAAGCCATGCCTTCTGGAACAGCTGCCCCTGCTGCTCTGCATGAGTCCATGACAAGTTCACCCGGTCAGATTTAGAGAAAATACAAATGAAAGTGCCCCCAGAATATATGAGATCCTATACTCCCACCTCAAGAGAGCCATGTCTTCTACCTTTGCTCCATTCCAGCTTTGCAAACTCAATAAGTGTCTTTAGCATTTAACATTTGGGAGTTCTGGGCATCTGTGCCCCTTGCCATGTGTCGTGTCATGGTTCCTTCCTCTGCCCTCTACGTCCTCTAGTGTTGTAGGATGAATGAATGCTTCCTGGAACTGCTGTACATTTTGCTCTGTGTGAGCCCATGAAAATTTCACCCTTACAGTTTTACATAAAATACAAATGAAAGGTGCCCTACAATAGATGAGATCTTATATTCGCATCTTCGGCAAGTCATGTCTCCTACCTTTGCCTCCATTCCAGCTCTGCAAACCTAATAAGTGTCTTTGGCATTTGACACTTCTGAGAGTGCTGGACATCTGTGCCCCCCGCCATGTATCGTGTCATGGTTCCTTCCTCTGTCCCGTATGTCTTCTAATATTGTATGGTTGGAGAATGAAACCACGCTTCCTGGAACTCCTCCTGCATTCATCTAAAGAGTTGAGAAAATCCTCAAAATAAGGCCAAAAATTATAACTGGGAGATCTTTCTGCCTGAATCTCCAGGAGATGTAAGTGACCAGCCGATCACTCATCCTATAAAATAAATATAGTTGGGATGGACTGATCCTTGAAGTTGCATTCTTCTTCCTTTAAATCAAGTTCACACCAAGTCCAAGAGTATTGAACATCTGTGTCCCCTGTCATGTGCCGTGGTTCCTTCCTCTGACCCCTAGGTCCTCTAATGTTGTATGGTTGGAGGATGAAATCACGCCTCCCGGAACTGCTTCACTCCTCCTGCATCCATCTAAAGAGTTGAGTAAACCCTCAAAATAAACCCAAAAATTATAAATGGAAGATCTTTCTGCTGAAATCTCCTGGAGATATAAGAGGCCAGAAGGTCACTCAACACATAAATTAAATATAGTTGGGATTGACTAACCCTTGAAGTTGGCATTCTTCTTCCTCTAAATCAAGTCCACACCAAGTCCAAGATTGTTGGACACCTGTGTCCCCTGTCACGTGTTGAGGTTCTTTCTTCTAACCGTTAGGTCCTTTAATGTTTTATGGTTGGAGGATGAAACCACGCCTCCCAGGAACTGCTTCAATTCTCCTGCATCTATCTACAGAGTTGAGAAAACCTTCAAAACAAATAAGGAATTATATTTGGGAGATCTTTCTGCTGAAATCCCCCGGAGATGTAAGAGGCCAGCAGGTCACTCAGCCTATAACTGAAATATAATTGGGATGGAGTGACCCTTGAAGTTGGCATTCTTCCTCCTCTAAATAAGTCTACACCATAAACATTACACATTTCCTTTGCTATCTATACAATGTAACATATCTTATATCTATATTCTCTTGATTAGCTAGTTTGTTAGCTTACTGTTCCTAATCCCCTGTTGTATGATTCCACAAGATCTTGTATGTTTGTTATTTTTTTTTTTTGCTTCGTATACAGCTGTTTTCCGTCACTTTGTTCCTCTGGTGCATTAAACAACACAGACATAAATATCATACAATGTTTTTCTTCGCTGCCAAGCAAAACAAAGTTTTCTCTCCAACTCCTTCCCTGGGCTTTATTATTCGCGTCCTGCCAGCTGATGTCAATAAGCGACTTCCCACACCTTCAGTCAAATCGTTTTTTATTCACGTGTTGATTGAGCTCCAAATGGCCAGGATCAAGTGGTAATTAAAATCAGGAGTTGTAGCTATTAGATTGAGTCGCTAGTTATGGGTTCAGCCCCTACAGTTTATTGGTTTTAATTTATGGCAGCTGTGCAGAATTACACCTTATTAAATGACATCAAAAAACAGGGCCCTTCTCTGGTCACTAGTAAATGTGCGTTCACGCTGTAGGTCGTTAATGGTGATCTGGCGGGACAGCCTTTGACGTAGATTTTCACCGAGGTGGTTCACCTGCCCTTTTTCCCTTGCCTATTACAGATGACTGTAATAATGTAAATAGTACAGCATGCAGTGGATACACGGTGACATGTTACATATATAGGGATCGATGGCTTATGCATATTACATATTTCTAAGCTGGTCTAGAGGTTATTAGGTGAAATAATGTCTGAGTGGTGTAGCTGCTGAATACGTCTTTGTCAGCACTTCATAAAGTTACTTATTGTTGCTTTAATAACCGCTAAAAGCCTTCTTACGAGTTGATCCAATATAAAAAGACATCCTTTGATTGCCAGAGTAGGCCAAATGTAAAGACCCCGGCTCAGGTCCAAGCCAATTAAAGCACACCTGTAGTGTTGCATTAAAGGGAATGTACTGTGTTTTTTTACATCAATTTATTTATTATGGTCAGGACCAACAATATTAACATGATTTATTTATTTTTATTTATTTTAGTGTGATGGGGTTTTCATATTAGGGCTCAATGGATCACTTGCAGAAGGCATTTGAAAGGCGGCTGGGAGGTATTATGTTCTTGCCACCTGCTTTAACTCTCTGAAGCCTGCATCAAAGCGTTGCATTGTATGTGGTTGCAGGGCGATTCCACTGTGGCCCCACTCACTTGAATGGGTTGTGTTCAGCGATGGTACTGCCCACCTAATATGGCAGGGGGTATACATCCCTACCTGTCTGTCTTTACAGATTTACATGATTAATGGTAATTTTTTTTAATATAAAAAACATGTTATACTTACCTGCTCTGTGTAGTGATTTTGCACACAGCAGCCCTGATCCTCCTCTTTTCGGGTCCCCGCATGCGCTCCTGGCTCCTCCCCCTTGTTGAGTGCCCCTAGAGCAAGCCGCTTGCTATGAGGGTACTAGTGTGTGATTGCTCCATAAGGTATACAGAGCACAGCTTGGCCTCGTCCCCCACTCCCTCCTCACTGGCTGTGATTGACAGCAGCTGCTGTGTCTGAGCCAATGAGAAGGGAGAGACCCAGGAGAGCCACTACTCTTGTGCACATTGCTGGATTGAGATTGGGCTCAGGTAAGTATTACTGGGGCTGGGGGGGAGCTGCGCACTGAAGATGTTTTACCTGAATGTATAGAATGCATACAGATAAAAAAAACTTCAGCCTTTAGAACCACTCTAAGCCAGGAGCAGTAAAACCATGGCTTAGCCACCTATTTTTGCTTAAACCCCCCACCCCAGCCGCCAGTGTAAATTAGATCAAGTTTTTTTGTGTTCTCCATTTGAGCCAAAGTGTGGATAGTTGGGCTCCATTTTACATGCTTTTTCATTACTCAAAGTTCTCCAGGCAAAAGCACAGTTGAAATACATATCCAGGAGCTGTTCTACATGCCCATGGATATGTATTTCTGTCCATCCAGTTCTTATAATTATCCAGCTCTACCATACAGCACAGTCTATTTGGTGACCTGATTTTGCTCTACCGCATTTAAGCAGAACAGCTTGGCCATCTCCCTTTCTCTTGCCTTTAAAGGGTAACTCCACATTTGTTGAAAAAAATCAGCAAAAATAAATAATCATATAGTGTATACAATTGCACTGCAAAGTCACACTGAAAATTAATGTTATTAAAAATGACCGTTTATTAGCAATCTGCAGTGCTGTGATTTTCTGTAAAATGCTATGTAAAATGACTACCTGGAGGCTTTCTGTACACAGATGGTGTACAAAACTCCCCCTGAAAATAAATGTAATTTCCTGCTTGTATGATTGGCTTACTGATTTTCCTAGAAGTCTGCACTAAAATGCAAGTAGATTTTTTGGCATTCCCTGCAACAGAAATGTCATTTTGGTCAGATATTCCCAAAGGGAAATCAAATCTAAAGGGATGTAGACCCTGCCATATTCCTCATTAGAGCCCTGCAAGTGCAGCAGCTGATTAATAATTACAGTATAAAACCATACAGATTCACACTGCACATGGACACAAACAAACAAGCAGTTTTTTCTTCAGAATACCAAAAGATAGGAATCTGCAACAAAGTTTGTTAAAATCCCTGCAATGTACATAGATCACACAGATGGGAAGGTTTTTTTTTTCAACAAAAGTGGAATTACTCTTTAAAACTTCCAAAAAACACCACTGAAACATCATTGAAGCATCAAAAACACATCAAAAAAGTATGTTGAAGCAATAGATTTTTAGTTTAGTCTTTTTTTAAAAGAACAAACATGCTGGTTTTGCACAGAGCAGTCCTGATCCTCCTATTCTTGGGCCTCCAGCTGGCACTCCTGGCTCCTCCCACCCCACCGTATACCCTCTTAGCAAGACACTTGTGCAGACTCGCTCCAGAGCTGGCCCTGTGTGTCCATTGACACACACAACTTGGCTTGGCCACACCTCCCAATCCTTCCTCACTGGTCAATGATTCCCACTGCTGTCTCTAAAATAATGAGGAGGGAGAGAGTGAAGAAAATGGAAATATTTGTTTATTTATTTTTTGTTTCATAAACTTTTATTGCAGACTTCAAACAATAAGAGGAAATATACAACACAATACCACTGTGCAGAAAATCAGATAATGAATATATACATACAGAAACAAGAAAACAGACAAAATAAAAATACAAGGGGGGGGGGTGGAATAGGGGAAGGAAAGATCAGTACAATAAATGGACACCCCTTCATACAGACTTTAACAGGGGTCTTAAAAACCTTAATGGCACCATAACCGAGCTATCAACCCAAGGTGATGCTTAAAACTAAATAAACAATAACAGAGGCTTTGGTTATGCGTAACTACCAGGGGCGGACTGACAACTCATGGGGCCCCCGGTCAATAGGGGATCATGGGGCCCCTGTGCCCTTGCCCAAACTCAAAAAAGCCTATGAAAAAGGTACCAGGGGTGTCTCATGAGGCCCCCTACTGACCCTGGGCCCTCGGGCAGTGCCGAGTGTCCAAATGGTCAGTCCGCCCCTGGTAACTACATTACATTAGACAGTAATTATACTCCACAAGAAAGGGTAGCCATTTTAAAGGAAAAAGAAGAGAGAGAGAACAGGAAAGAGAGAGAAAAAAAGGGGGGTAGAAAAAAGGGGGAGGGAGCAGATAAGGCAATTATGCTGGTCAAACTCCACTCCAATTGCCCCGATCGGGATTCAGACCGAGAAAGAAAAACTCATCTAGTATCGTTAGCTTGTGAAGAACAGATGGATTACAGGTTCATTGTGGGGTTACAATACTGTCACTAACGACACAGATTCTGATAATGCTTGGTTGTCTTAAAATGAGTCCAACAATACCAGGTAGAGGTATATTTTGAAATATTATTTTGGGAAATATATATCAGTTCTTCCATTTCTTCCATCGCTCTCAATCTCTGAAACCATTCTTTAACGATTGGAACTCTAGTTGAATGCCAACGACACGGAATGCAGTGCGTTGCTGCATTTATCATAAACATCACAAGGGATTTATAATAATTAGAAATAGAAACTGGGTTGTAGTGTAAAAGATATTGTGCTGGGGAGAATGCAAGGGACCATCGTAGTGATCTCATACACCTTTCCCCAGAAAGGTTGTAGTTTGGGGCAGGACCACCAGACATGCAACATTGTACCAACATCTCGCTCGCAATGCCAGCACGTGTTAGGAACTGCTGATGAAAACTTATGAAGAAGGGCTGGGGTCCTATACCATCGAGTGAGAATCTTATAGCCACACTCTTGAGTAGTTATGTTTCTGGAACCTTTATGAACTTTTCTACAGATTGCTTACCATTCCTCTTCCTCCAACGAAATCCCCAGGTCTCTCTCCCATGCTGAATGTTGAAGTCAGCATTTTTTTGTTAGAAAGTTATTTAGAACCCCCAAGCATGATATATTTTCTGAAAGCAGAGGCCCTGGAGGATAAAATGATGGTTGTTGGAATTTTTTATGTCACATGACATTTGCGCAGTCATTTATCAAATGCAAATTATTAGGAAAAAACACATGAATTTTAGCATACACAAATAAAATATAATAATTTTGGTTAAATATAAAAGAAAATGTTGTTTCAAGTAAATAG
This sequence comes from Staurois parvus, assembly GCF_062004578.1. Lineage (NCBI taxonomy): Eukaryota > Metazoa > Chordata > Amphibia > Anura > Ranidae > Staurois > Staurois parvus. The sequence goes on from NW_028317826.1 coordinate 6,925,136, forward strand.
ATATCAAACACGCCAAGACTCAAAATCGTGCACACCTGTGAAATGGAGACAAACTACAGCACCTAAAATTTTTCATAAAAGTCTTTAAAGGTTATCATTGTAGAGTTAACCAGGAATGATGGCCCTAGAATTATTGCTCTCACCCTGATGTTCACATGGATACCTCACATGTGTGGTGAAATAGCTGTTTACATACATTTGGGGGACCTACGCTTGCATTTCTATTTGCATGTAAGCACGGGGAGGACAGGGATGCTTTTATATTTCTTTATTTTTTTTTTAAACTGTATTTCTTTTTACACTTCCTTTTTTTTAATTTAACTTTATTACTATCACAAAGGGGCTAACAAGCCTCCTATGTGATAGCATGGAGAGGTGACAGGTACTCTTTATGGAAACATTAGAGGTCTTTTAAAACCTCTGGTATCTCCCTTGCCCTTCAATGCAGCTAATCAAACACTGACTGTACTTGATTAGTTGCAGCCATGAGCTTGTTATAACCACTTGAATCCTCAATATTTTATATGTTCTGTGGACAGCAAGTGGTTAATATCCATGTTTGCAATTTCATGGTTACAAGGTTAGGCATGTTGAAAACGATACATCTAGTTCCACCAATAGAATAAAACAAATAAATAGGAAACCTCCATATACAGAACCCTATACCCACAGTTTATTCAAAGGATGGCACAATTCATTTGCAATCTCATTCTATGCATTTTCACATTATAGCAAAATCTCCTATGAAAAAATCAAATACAATGAAAGATCCCATCACATTACATTACATTACTGTATACTCTGTGAAAACAAATGACTTTTGCCCAGGTTACATTTGACTTTTTCACCTTGGCACGAAACCTCAGTTTTCTTGGACGTCAATCAGCTCCGAATCTATGTTTAATACACGATCCAGATTTGTTTAGACTATTGGTTCTGGCAGAGCGTCCAAGCAAGATGTTGCATTTCGATCTAACATTAATTACGAGCTTGAGTTCCGTCATCAATCGTATAATTCAAACAAAGGGCTTACTTGTGTGGCAGGGCTTTTTTTCATCAATGAGAGTTTAAGAATGGACTTTTTTGAAGGAATAGCTCAACAAGTATGTAACGCAAAAAGACAAAATTTGATATATGGCCATGGTAGACTGTATGATAAAATATTCATGAGAGCTACTGGTGTATGCAACCCAGACAATGCATGTTCTTTGTTATACGCTGGGAAGAGGAAATGAAATAATAAGCTTGAATGGGGCTTTATTTAAATAATGAGTGGCAAAGTGTTAACTTGAACCCTGTATTGTGTAAACCGATCTCAAATGTTTTGTCTTTTACTCTTAAGAGGTAGGAATAGCTCACTGCATTGGCACTCCTACGAACAGTGCTCAATCCTTACTTACCTGAGTCACTGTTCAGCAACCTGGTGCCCAACCAGCAGCAGAGGGGCCGCATGTAGCCTTTTGGCACTTTTCGTGCAGCCCTCAGGGCCCCTGCAGACATTAGTTAGTGCTTTCTTAAACTAGGAAATTATTTGGGCCACTGAAAAAAAATGCTTTTGTAGGGCCCTCTAAGTAGATATTTTTTTATTAGTCAGTGGCTTGTTAGAAGACTGGGATGAGTCAGCCTGGGAATGATGCAGTGAGGTTACCTCAGGGCAATCTGGGAGGCTCTTCAGGTCAGAGCTTCTGGAGCCCTCCCAACCTTCTAGAAACTGCTGGACCTTTCTAGAAGAAAGCAGAAGAGGGGAGGAGGCCTGGATTTGCATGTTTGATGGAACCTGACCAATCCCCAGGTGGTAGGCCAGGCATTGTGGCTAGGAGAGCCCTTAAATGTGGGAGAGCCTGAGCAGCAGGAGAGTCAGGTGGAAGATGGAGTGAAGAAAGGTGCTGGTGTGTGTCGACCCTGGGTTGGAGCCCCAGCGGAGGGGGGCCTGCCTACAGGCTGAAGCTGGACAGAAGGGCCTCCACTGTCCCACAGTCTACTTAAGAGAGACAGCCTGTCAGAAGAGAAGGAGCCAGGTCAGCATAAGGCCTGAAAGCAGCTGCAGCCCATTAAGCTACAGAACAGTGTGAGTGCTCCTACACCCCTTGGGCAAAGGAGAGGGCAGTCAGATGCAATGCCCAACTAGTTTTCATCTGGGACGACTCTAGGGTAGATCTTGGAATCCCTTGACCAGGATATCCTCAAGACAGCTGTGTAGATGAGGAGAGCTTCATCTGGGGTCTGAGGAGGTTCAGCAAAGGGGATTCGGTGCTCCTTACTAAGACTGTTGCTGATTTTTGTCCACATTTTTGTACACTTTGTTGCTAAGAAGTTGACCTGAAAGTGCTACAGTTCCTTGGGCATCCCATATACCCTTAGACCCCATCCAAGTTGTTAATCCCTATTAAAATAACAAAAACAAGCTCAAGGACTGTTTTACTAACTGTGAGAGAAAGTGTGGAAATTACATGTTGCCTGGCTGTACAGAGCTTAGGGGGACCCAGCAAAATCCAGTAGCACTTAAGGGGGTAGCGCTACACTTTAAATCAACTTCCAGTAGTTCAATGGTTTGGTTTATTTTTTTTCCCACTCTTACTTTTCTTCATTACTGTCTAATCCTTTTCTCTTTTTTATGTTGTTTTTTAATCCCCTGATCTTGGATAATGGATCCTGTTGTAGGGAGCAAAAAGTTGAAGCATTAAAGTAGAATTCCAGGCTAAACCTAACTAGCCTTAAAAATGCTCCCCCCCTCATAACACCTACAATAGCTAACCTGTGTAAGAAAGATGTACGTACTTAACATTTTCCAACCTAGTCAGGATGTCTACAGTGATGAACATGGAAATTCCACACAGGTAGGGTCCTGGCTGAGGCTTATTCCGAAGACCCAAGTGCTGCAAGGTCGAATTTTTAACCACTGTGCAACAATCTAAAGAAAAGGATAATCCAACCTTCTTTCTTTTAAAGGGTGAGCTCACAGCAGCCATATTTACAGTATGTTGGATGGAGGGTTGAAAATCCTGTATAGAGGAGAGATATTGTGCTATACTATAGATTGGTATCCCCTACCTGGGTTTAAATTTCCATCAACTCAACAGCTGTACTTTTTTATTGAAGTTTTTTCTTTCTCTAACTAGGGTAATGTGTAGACTTTAGTTTTACCTACAGTAGGTCATATTATTATTATTATTATTATTATTCAGAATTTCCATAGTGTCAACAGTGTGTGCAGCGCTTTACAACATGAAGGCAGACAGTACAGTTACAATACAATTTATTACGGGACTGGAAGGCATGCGCGCCCGTATACATCCCGCTCACATGCCACCTTCCTCACCCTTCTTCTCCTCCTAACCTCTGGGGATATCTCCCCGAACCCTGGTCCTCCTCTACTTCGCCCACACACAAGACATCTTCTTTCCCCCTGGAATCACCGCAATCCCCTCAATCTTATATCTGTCCCCTTGCTCCCCAAAACCACCCTCCTGTTCTTCTGTGCACTCTGGGACACCCGTTCGGTCTGCAATAAACTCACCTCTATCCACGACCTCTTCATGTCCCACTCTCTTAACCTTTGCCCTCACCGAAACCTGGCTCCAAGCAGCTGACACTGCCTCCCCCGCTGCACTCTCCTATGGAGGCCTCACTTTGACCCACTCACCCAGGCCCAGCGGTCGGAAAGGAGGTGGGGTTGGTCTACTTCTGTCACCTCGAAGCACCTTTCAAATCCTCCCTAACCCTCCCTCTCTATCCTTCTCTTCTTTCAAGACCCACTACATCCAGCTCTTCTCTCCAACCTCCCTGAGGATTGCAGTGATCTACTGGACTCCTGGCCCCGTGTCCCGCTTTCTTGATGACTTCACCGCCTGGCTACCCTACTTTCTCTCCTCTGAGCTACCCACTATCATCCTCGGAGACTTCAACATCCCTATTAATGTCAATAACCAGGCTACATCCCAACTCCTCTACTTAACCTCTTCTTTTGAGCTAGCGCAGTGTATTCAGTCCTCCACTCATTCTGATGGAAATACCTTAGACCTTGTCTTCTCCCACCACTGTACTCCCTATAACCTCTCAAACACCCTATTTCCCCTCTCTGATCACAATCTCATCACTTTCACAGTCTCCTCGTCCTCAAACACCTATCCCTCCAAACGTCAAACTATCACCAGCAGAAACTTCCGCAACTTGAACCCTGCCCCTTTCCACTCTGCTGCTGACCAACCTTACGACAGTATCCTTCCCCTGTCCTGCCCTGACCTGGCCACTACTGTTTATAACAACTCGCTATCAGTCGCTCTAGACTTGCTAGCACACCAACAACACGAAGCATTAGACCCCTACCCCTACAACCCTGGCAGACTGACCATACCAAAAATCTCAAACGACGCAGTCGTGTGCTGGAGCGCAAAACCAGATCCCAACAAGCGTTAACCTGATATAAATCTGCTTTCCTAACCTACACTTTCTCCCTTCACGCTGCCAAGCAAGCCTACTTTGTTACCCTCATTAATACCTTCTCCTCCAGTCCTCGCTGGCTCTTCTCTACTTTTAACTCTCTACTCTCTCCACCTCCACCCAGTACCTCACTCACCGCCCACGAGATTGCTGACCACTTCAAAAACAAGATCGACGCAATTCGTAGGGACATCACCACTGCTCAGACTTCCACCCCACCTAGCATCCCTCACACTAAAACCCCCTCAACACTCCACTCCTTCAACCTCGCCACTGCCCAGACTCCCACCCCACTTAGCATTCCTCACACTAAAACCCCCTCAACACTCCACTCCTTCGACCTCGCTACCACTGAAGAGGTCACTAAGGTCTTCTCTGAAGCCCGCCTCACCACCTGCCCCCTTGACCCTGTCCCCTCAAAACTCCTACAATCACCCTCATCCTCCGCTCCCTCACACGCATATTTAATCTTTCCCTCTCTACTGGCACATTCCCGTCCCCTCTAAAACACACGCACATCACTCCCATACTTAAACCCTCCCTGGATCCCACCGACCTGAACAACCTTAAACCCATCTCCATGCTGCCATTTACATGCAAACTCCTGGAGCACTTAGTCTATAATCGCCTGAGTTCCCACCTCACCGACAACAACCTCCTTGATCCCCTACAGTCTGACTTCCGCCACCTACACTCCACCGAAAATGCCCTACTCAAACTCACCAACGACCTGCTAACCGCCAAAGCTAATGGCCACTATTCAGTGCTCCTACTCCTTGACCTCTCTGCGGCTTTCGACACGGTTGACCACCCTCTCCTCCCCAAACAAACTACACTCTCTTGGCCTCAGAGACTCTGCTCTCTCCTGGCTCTCTTCCTATCTATCACAGCGCTCCTTCAGTGTTACCTATAACACTGCCACCTCCTCTTCACTCCCCCTCTCTGTTGGGGTCCCTCAAGGTTCTGTCCTCGGGCCCCTTCTCTTCTCCATCTACACCTCCTCCCTTGGCCAATTGATACACACTCACGGCTTCAACTACCATCTCTATGCCGACGACATGCAAATCTATCTCTCTACCCCCCACCTCACCCCTAAAGTCTCCACCCGTATCACAAGCCTACTGAGCGACATATCGGATTGGATGTCACTCCACTTCCTCAAACTAAATCTTTCCAAAACTGAGCTCCTAGTTTTCCCCCCAGCCCGCGCCCCCCCCCCCCGACTTCTCGATCAACACCAACAACACCACCATCAGTCCCTCCCCTCAAGTCAGAGTACTAGGTGTTATCCTATTCCAGTCTGTTCTTCCAGACCCAGGTCCATTCGCTGACAGACTCATGTAGACTTCACCTCCGCAACATCTCCAAAATACGTCCGTTCCTAACCCCGGAAACCACTAAGCAACTCATTCACTCCCTCATTATATCACGCCTCGACTACTGTAACTCCCTCCTCATCGGCTTACCTCACCGCAGGCTATCCCTGCTTCAGTCTATCCTGAATACTGCGGCCAGGCTCATCCACCTTACTAACTGCTCCGTATCCGCCACCCCTCTCTGCCAATCCCTCCACTGGCTTCCGATTGCCCAACGGATAAAATTCAAAATGCTAACATTGACGTATAAAGCTGTTCATAATACTGCCCCAAACTATATCACCGATATGGTATCCAAATACCACCCAAAACATACTCTCCGCTCCTCACAAGACATCCTACTCTCTAGTTCCCTGGTCTCGTCCTCTCATGCCCATCTCCAGGACTTCTCCAGGGCTTCCCCCATCCTCTGGAACTCCCTACCCCAATCCATCAAACTATCACTTACTCTCCTCACCTTTAGGCGCATTCTGAAAACCTCTCTCTTCAGGGAAGCCTACCCTGCCCTCAGCTAATTACGGAACTCCTCCACTCTTACTACCACTCCACCCCCCCACAGCTATTTCCTCCTGTACCACTATACCCTCCCTCCTAGATTGTAAGCTCCAAGGAGCAGGGCCCTCAAACCCCTCGTGTATTGAATCGTATTGTTACTGTACTGTCTCGTTTACTGTCTCCCATTATAATGTACAGCGCTGAGCAAACTGTTGGCGCTATCTAAATCCTGTATAATAATAATAATAATAAAAAAGGAGGAATCAGAGGGCGCTGCTCATTAGAGCTTACAATCTAAGAGGGAGGGTCAAGAGATACAAAAGGTAATAACTGTCGGGGATGAGCTGATGGAGAAAGTGAAAGCACTTTTATTAGGTGTAGGTGAGATAGGCTTCTCTGAAGAGAATGGTTTTCAGGAATAGAGTAGGAGATAGTTGGGCAGATTGGGGTAGGGAGTCCCATAGGATGGGAGAGATGTCCTGGTGACAAGCATGGGAGGAGGGGACAAGGGAACTAGAGAACAGGAGGTCTTGGGAGGAACAATAAGCATAATTTGACTGGTATTTTGAGACTAGGTTAGTGATGTAGCTGGGAGCAGGAGTTGTGGATGACTTTGTAAGTTTTTGTTAGCATTTTGAATTTAATTTGTTGGGTGAGCGGAAGCCAATGAAGGGAATGGCAGAGAGGGGTAGCAGACACTGAATGGTTGGTAAGATGGATGAGTCTGCCAGCAGCATTCATGATGGACTGAAAGGGGGATAGTCTATGTAAAGGTAATCCAATGAGGAGGCAGTTGAGAGATGACCAGAGAGTGTATTAAAAGCTTTATGGTGTCGTTGGTTAGGAGGGGGCTTATTTTGGAGATGTTGTGGTGGCTGAGGTGGCAAGCTTTGGACAGTGATTGGATGTGAGGCCAAAAGGAGAGTTCAGACTCAAGGATTCTACCTAGCACCCTAGAATGCGCGGACGGGTTAATAGTTGTGCCATTGATCTTGACAGAGAAGTCAGGGGAAGAGGAACATGGTGGAGAAAATATTATGTGCTTGGTTTTAGATAGATTGAGTTTGAGTAAGTGGTGTGACATTCAGCCTGATATCTGTTAGTAAATTAGTGATGCGTGAGGAGACGGAGTGAGCTGAGGGGCAGAGAGATAGATTTGGGTGTCATCAGCATAGAAATGATATTGAAATCCATGGGAGGTTATCAGCTGACTCAGAAAGGAGGTGTAAATCAAGGTCATAGGTTCATATTGGTAAAGCAGCTGAAAAGAAAAAAAAAAGAAACTTTTTTTTTGTTTAATACCATGACTACTTACAACAAAAATATTTCACGGAAAACAGAGCTAAACATTTCAGAAGTTAGAAAAGAATTCAAACATTTACATATCAAAAAAAGCTGAAGGTCTCTTGGTTATGAAGCTATAAAAACATCTGGTCATACATTGAGTAAACTAAGAGTTACATGCAAAAAATATTTCAACAGTTATTTTTTAGAGCCAGAACAAAAAATGTCTTATGTTGAACAGTGTAAAAGAGGTCCTAATAAGGAGACAGTATTTCTTTCATATATGTCCCAGTGGCCAGCAGTACCTAAGTATTGCATGGAACGCCTAGTGACATCTCCCTACAGCTTCCTTCCTGAATTAATCTCGGCACAGCAGAGCCCTTAGGGGGAATATTAACACACTCATTAGGCTGTTGGAAAGGTTAAGAGGCTCTGAATAACTCAATGTTGTGGCTAAGGGTAAAAGTTCATTATACACAATTGGTTCTACCTAAGGAGTAATGTATGACTCTGCTTATTAAAACTGATTGCTTTACATGGGCTATGAAATGTGTCATTAAATATGTAATAATCACTCTGGAGAAGGCAGGAAAACCATCCATAAAATGTGAACACCAGACATGAGTTTACAGAGTAAAAAAAAAAGTAAAAATCAGAGATTTATTATGAATTATACAATCTATGTAACATGCAAACAATACACCTATCTAAATAAACCAGATCATATAAAGTGTTGATACTTAGATCCCCAAAAAAGTAAGAACTGGCCAATAACAATCATCTTGCAGCCAAAGACACTTAGATCACACCTTATCCCCTAATGTGTGGCCAAGCAACAAAGGCTTCCTGATATCTGCATGCATTATGTATTGAATTGCAGCCATGTTATTTATTGTTTCGATTATTTGCCTTAAAGAGGCACTGTCACTTTGCCCATTCACAGAAAATATTTCAGATAGCTACAGATAGCCCATCACCCCCAGAAAAGGTATACTTACTGAGCCATGCTCCCACACCACCCAAGCCCCTTGCAAAGTGATCTCCAGTGGTTAGGACTTAGCAGTCATCAAACCTGAGCACTGTTGTGTGGGGTTGGAGGGGGGGGGGGGGCGCATGACATCATCCCCATCCAAACTCTGACACCAGCTGACACATCTTAGACAGGCTGGGATGGTGTCACAAGGAATTGGTGAGACAGCATGGTTCAGTAAATATAAAATTCCTGGGGAAACAGTATGCTATCTGCAAACACTGGCACTTAGGGGCTGATCTAAAATGGAGGGAAGATATTGCTATCTGCTCTCTTTTATGCTTCTTAGGGTTATGCATATTGTGGCCCCCATTTTATAACCCATTCATAAAATGTTAACCATGTTCTGGAGCCTGCAGTGCCTCAGAGGTCTTTAAGCGTAACTCGGCAGAGAGAGCACTCTGATTGCTGGAGAAAAGGTCATGTGACTTTGACAGGTCACAATACAGCAGTACCATTACTTTTTTGAAAAGGACCCCATTAGTCATACCTTCCAACTTTGTAGAACTGGAAAGAGGCACACAATATAGCGCAAAGTATGTTGGCAAAGAACACACCCCTGTAATACCTCTAGTAACGCAGACTTTGAGGATTAAAGCATAATAAATGATTGGCTTAACCCAAAATGTTTTTTTAATTATTACTTTCCTTTAATTTTTTTTAATTAAAATTTTAAATTAAAAAAAAATGAGTTGACAGGTAAATAATACAATTTATATATATGGGTTCTACGTGGCTTGCCAGGGGGGAGTCTCCTGTGCAAGGCCTCCCCCTGTGTTGAGGTCATGTGGCCTGGTAGGGTTCAAGAGGCTTTTTCTACATGAGGATCCCCTATAAAATCCATACCAGACTCATTGGAACTGTTATGTATTTTTTTTTTGGGGTGGGGGAGTCTCCACATATTTTTTTGAAGGATGTGCTATAGCAAAAGTGAAATTTACAAAGAAAAAAAGAGAGACAGTTTATTTGCCAGCAAATTAAATCTCATTGCCAGCTTCCTAAAATAAGGCACACAGACCTCTTTAAAGGTCCCCCAAATATTTTGGGTTGGTGTTTTTTTTTAAATAGAACCCAGAAGTGAAATGTCATTTGCAGGTGGTTCAATTTAAATCCCTGTTTCCCTTTGTAAATGGTTATAAAATCAATTGCTCCTGGCTAAAAGGAATTTTTTTGTACTGGTATATTTCAGTGAAGTGTCCACCCCTCGACAACCCTTTGGGTATTTGCCCAGAAAATGGGGATTTTGATTTGACAGATTTGACTCCCATTGATTTCAGTGAGGTTCCTATTTGGCATCCAAACCAAACCCTGCTCGAGCCGAACCCAGGGTAGTTCAGGTCATCCCTAATCACAAGACCTGAAACCAACAGGAGAAGCAAAATGTGAGCTTGGAGGATCCATCACCACTAAAGTTAAATACACCTAAACTTCTGTACAGGCAACATGCTGGTTGGCTGACACCAGCAGCACAGGGATATGAACCTTGGAAGGAGAAAGAAAAAAGTATTTTTTATGTTCTGCGGCTCTCTTTAATATTCTTTGGATTGGCAAAACTTTTTTATATCTGGGTTGGATTTCCACTTTAAAGTTCTAAAGCATTTATCATTTATTTAGATTTAATGCATATCAGTGGATGTGCCTTTGATTAAAAAACAGCACAACAACACTGGAAAAAATATGAAGCAACAAAAAATGTACTATTCAAGGTTGCCTTTTTTATTTGTAATTCCTGTGGGCCTTATTAACCCTAAACAGGTCTGTCAACAGAGTTACTGCATATATATGACTTGGAAAAGGGAGTATTGAATATAATGCACAATATAAATATATTGCATCTTGTTACCATGTGCGCAGTTCTCCCCAGCAAACTTCACAGATGATTGTTACCATATGATCTGCTGTTATATTGTATAAATTCTAAGGAATATACATTTGAAACCTCAACGCATGTGGTTTACCAAGAATTCATTATTTAAACTTGAGCTAGTTTGTACCAATTATTCATTCTTAATTATGAGTTTATGAATGGTGAGCGCTTTTTGCAAGGTATGCTCTGTACTGTGCAGAAAAAAAAGAGGTTAATAGAGCTAATAGGGCAAGCAGCATGAGTCCATGAAAGTCCAACTTGAATAAATAATCTTTTATTAAGAGCTCACTGATGGCAGCCACCCCAGAGCAGAAAGTGTAAGACGTGTACCGGGGTGGACTCCCCAGGATATAGTGAAATCACGAACGAGGAAAGCAATCCCAACACCAGCTTTTGCCACAGCGGAATTTTACTTAGATGTGGCAAATAGGCACAACCACAAATGCTGGAAATAGAGATGAGCGAATCGAACCAGGCGAACCGGAATTCGATACGAATTTCAGGAAAAATTCGATTTGCGTCGAATCCGAATATTTGCCTACTTCGGGTGCGCGAATCGGATTTTTCCCGATCAGCCGGCAAAAGTGTCCCTGCAGAGAGCTCCGCTATTTCTGACAGTTCTCTGACAGAAGGAACACATGTACAGCGGTTGAAACATTGTATCTATTTGTTTCCATTTAGGATACAGATGTTTTTATTCGGAAACAGATGTTTCAACCGCTGTACATGTGAAGGAGCTGTCAGAGAACTGTCAGAAATAGAGGAACTCTGCAGATACACTTTTTGCCGGTTTGGAATTCTTATTTTCATCCTACTTCTTCATCTTCTTCTTCTTCTTCATCCTCATCCTCATCCTCAGAAGAAGAAGAGGATGAGGATGAAGAAGAAGAAGAAGAAGTAGGATGAAAATAAGAATAATTCCAAGCCGGCAAAAAGTGTATCTGCAGAGCTCCTCTAAGTGTATCTGCAGAATAGAGGAGCTCTGCAGATACACTTTTTGCCGGCTTGGAATTATTCTTATTTTCATCCTACTTCTTCTTCTTCTTCCTCTTCATCCTCATCCTCATCCTCTTCTTCTTCTTCTGAGGATGAGGATGAAGAAGAAGAAGAAGAAGTAGGATGAAAATAAGAATAATTCCAAGCCGGCAAAAAGTGTATCTGCAGAGCTCCTCTATTCTGCAGATACACTTAGAGGAACTCTGCAGATACACTTTTTGCTGGCTTGGAATTAATCTTATTTTCATCCTACTTCTTCTTCTTCATCCTCATCCTCAGAAGAAGAAGAAGAGGATGAGGATGAAGAAGAAGAAGAAGAAGAAGAAGAAGAAGTAGGATGAAAATAAGAATAATTCCAAGCCGGCAAAAAGTGTATCTGCAGAGCTCCGCTAAGTGTATCTGCAGAGCTCCGCTATTTCTGACAGTTCTGTGACATTCACTCCATACAGCGGTTTCAACCGCTGTATGGAGGGAATGTCCCAGAACTGTCAGAAATAGCCTATTTCTGACAGTTCTGGGACATTCACTCCATACAGCGGTTTCAACCGCTGTATGGAGGGAATGTCCCAGAACTGTCAGAAATAGCCTATTTCTGACAGTTCTGGGACATTCACTCCATACAGCGGTTGAAACATTGTATCTATTTGTTTCCATAAATGGATCCATTTATGGAAACAAATAGATACAATGTTTCAACCGCTGTATGGAGTGAATGTCACAGAACTGTCAGAAATAGGCTATTTCTGACAGTTCTGGGACATTCCCTCCATACAGCGGTTGAAACCGCTGTATGGAGTGAATGTCACAGAACTGTCAGAAATAGGCTATTTCTGACAGTTCTGTGACATTCCCTCCATACAGCGGTTTCAACCGCTGTATGGAGTGAATGTCAAAGAACTGTCAGAATAGCCTAAGAAATAGCGGAGCTCTGCACTTTTTGCCGGCGGCTTAATTCTCCTTCTTCTCATCCTTCTTCTTCTTCTCATCCTTCTTCTTCTTCTCTATCCTTCTCCTTCCTCTTCTCATCCTTCTTCTTCTTCTCATCCTTCTCCTTCTTCTCATCCTTCTCTTCTCATCCTCTTCTCCTTCTTCTCATCCTTCTTCTCATCCTTCTCCTTCTTCTCATCCTTCTTCTCATTCCTTCTTCTCATCCTTCTCCTTCTTCTCATCCTTCTCCTTCTCCTTCTTCTCATCCTTCTCCTTCTCCTTCTTCTCATCCTTCTCCTTCTCCTTCTTCTCATCCTTCTCCTTCTCCTTCTTCTCATCCTTCTCCTTCTCCTTCTTCTCATCCTTCTCCTTCTTCTCATCCTTCTCCTTCTCCTTCTTCTCATCCTTCTCCTTCTCCTTCTTCTCATCCTTCTCCTTCTCCTTCTTCTCATCCTTCTCCTTCTCCTTCTTCTCATCCTTCTCATCTCATCCTTCTCCTTCTTCTCATCCTTCTCCTTCTCCATCTTCTCATCCTTCTCCTTCTCCTTCTTCTCATCCTTCTCCTTCTCCTTCTTCTCATCCTTCTCCTTCTTCTCATCCTTCTCCTTCTCCTTCTTCTCATCCTTCTCCTTCTTCTCATCCTTCTCCTTCTCCATCTTCTCATCCTTCTCCTTCTTCTCATCCTTCTCCTTCTTCTCATCCTTCTCCTTCTCCTTCTTCTCATCCTTCTCCTTCTTCTCATCCTTCTCCTTCTTCTCATCCTTCTCTTCTTCTCATCCTTCTCCTTCTCCTTCTTCTCATCCTTCTCCTTCTCCTTCTTCTCATCCTTCTCCTTCTTCTCATCCTTCTCCTTCTCCATCTTCTCATCCTTCTCCTTCTCCTTCTTCTCATCCTTCTCCTTCTTCTCATCCTTCTCCTTCTTCTCATCCTTCTCCTTCTCCATCTTCTCATCCTTCTCCTTCTCCTTCTTCTCATCCTTCTCCTTCTCCTTCTTCTCATCCTTCTCCTTCTTCTCATCCTTCTCCTTCTTCTCATCCTTCTCCTTCTCCTTCTTCTCATCCTTCTCCATCTTCTCATCCTTCTCCTTCTCCTTCTTCTCCTCCTTCTCCTTCTCCTTCTCCTTCTCCTTCTTCTCATCCTTCTCCTTCTTCTCATCCTTCTCCTTCTCCTTCTTCTCATCCTTCTCCTTCCTCTTCTTCTCATCCTTCTCCTTCTTCTCATCCTTCTCCTTCTCCTTCTTCTCATCCTTCTCCTTCCTCATCTCCAAGGGCATTTAAATTAAAGGTACAGTGTTCTGCACTAATTTAAAGGCTCTCTGAAGCCTAGAAACCCTTTTTATAAGTTAACTTCATAGCGAATAAATTCGCATCGAATCGAATTTCTTCCTGAAATTCGGCGAATCAGCCGAATCGAATTTTTGAATAATTCGCTCATCTCTAGCTGGAAACATACAATAAATTTACATACACCCAGCCCAAAGGCTGAGACCCTTGTGCTGCACGGCACGGCGCCTTCTGATGGATGAAGGTAGAAAGTGAAGTAATTTACCTACTGGCGGGCACAACTAAGCTGCCACACCCTACCTGTTATTACCCTAAAAGAGCAGGAATCAGTGTATGGGTATACGGTATGGGCTAACCTGCAGTCCAGCACAACAGCTTACAATCTTACACAAATCTACAGTATTCCCCCTCCCATAACTGGTCCTGTAGCAAGTGCCTCAGTATTCCTTCTGAGCAAAATGCCAGTCTGGCTTTAGTTTGTAGGATTTTATCAGCTCTCCAATGTGAAATGTCACTTTAAGTTGTGGAGTCCTTCCAATGATCAGTAATAACACTTGTGGCCTGACACAAACAGAGACCCTAACTAACTAACTATAGGCCTGGACTCAGTCTCAAGGCACCAACACTGAAATGAGGTGCGTGCACGATCTTACCGACCCGGGTCTGCTTTGCATCCGCTGGTGACTCTGAACAGAACAAATGTCTTTCCAACAAGCATGCGGTCTTGCTGTATATGTTGCTTAGTTCCTCTGCTCTCATCAGCCTTCCTGGCAGTAATCTCATCAGCTTCCTGGCAGCAATCTCATCAGCATTCCTGGCAGCAATCTCTGGTTACTGAGGGGTGCTCTCACACCTGGATGTCATTAGATTCTCAGCTCACACAGCCCCCCTCATTCACCATTCTCCAGAACATTGCTGCTCTCTCTCCTCTGTGTGAAAACTCCACCTCTTCATTAATATAGAAATCTCTATGCAGTCTGAGGCTGTGTTAGAAAAACAGCGACATCTTGTGGCTAAACTGCAGAATGTCAGTCAAAACATTTAATTTACTCCACACAAGCAGTATTCAAACAATGAGAGCTGTTTCCCCATCTCACAAAAGCAACCTTTATAGTGATAGCCAAAAGAAAGAGAGGAGGCGCAAGCTAAGTGTAGCATCAATAATATCCACTTTATTAAAATGCAATTGGCAACTCACTGAGTAAAATTATGACAGGCATATTTCAACTAGAACACCACTTTATTTCTCACTGCTGTCTCTTTATGCTTGGTGTAGCTGTCAGGCTCTGTGTGGAAGGCTTAAGACCACAGGAAACCAACACTGGCAGTGCCAATAACCACCCTGGAGTGCAAAGTAGTGCAGATGCTGAAGTGAAGTCATATGGGTTGTCCTGTGGGCGTGGCTACACGGTTCAGAGCTACTTGCTCCTTTCTCAGGCCAATGCATTGCCAATGCCTGGCGGCTGCACCAAGCGGGTAGACACGATGGTGGAAAATATACAGTTGGGTTCTAGTTGAAATATGCCTGTGATCATTTTACCCAGTGAGTTGCCAATTGCATTTTAAAAAGTGGGTGTTATTAATGCTACATCTAGCCGGCATCCCCTTTCTTTCTTTTCTGTATGTCAGGAACCATAAACCAGGCAGAGACAGAATATGCAGTTAAAATCACACTTTTAATAAAATAGCAAAAATAACACAGTTCAGCAACATAGCCAAAAACAGAAGCCAGGGATTGGATGCCAGAGCGGGTAATCAGAAGACCCTGGGTCAGGAAACCAGAAGTCAGTGTAGTCAGGTGCACAAATCAGGAACAGGAATTGGAGAAGTCAACCAGACCAAGTTGTGCACAGGAACAAAGGCAGGAACACACTGGAGATCATAGACCACACAAGGGCAAGGACAAAATGAGCTAAGCTGCTAAAATAGCAAAAAGGGCTGTCTGTAAGCAGAAATAATGAGGCAGGTAAAGGTATCCAGGTGAGTCACTGTGGAGATGAGTGACTGGTAATTAACCGACAGCTGAGTAGCTTCCGAGCACTGAAGAAAAATAGCTGCTCGTTAAGTAGCAGGAACCCAGCCCTGATACTGTGCTGTGCAAAAGAACTCCACCAAAAACAGATTTTTAGCTCTCAATGTTAAAGTATATGCTACTGGAGGACTGTATATGCTACCAGGGGTTGTGTCCCTTTTTCAAATAGACAGAGGCTGTTGCTGTAGTCTGGCTCTATACTTCCAAAGTATGTGAAGTGAAGAAGGAGCATTCCCTAAGGCAGTGTTTCTCAACTCCAGTCCTCTTGGACCCCCAACAGGTCATGTTTTCAGGATTTCCCTCAGATGAAACAGCTGTGGTAATTACTAAGGCAGTGAAACTGATCAAATCACCTGTGCAAAATAATGGAAATCCTGAAAACATGACCTGTTGGGGGTCCATGAGGACTGGAGTTGAGAAACACTGCCCAAAGGTATCCCTCCTCATCTGAAACCTGAACCTATGCTAAGCACCATCCCTCATAAGTGAGTTCATCTCCCTGCCACTTTGTCAGGGACCACGGCTCCAGGGTCCGCGATCGCGGCTCCGTCCCTCGCGCATGCGCAGTGGCGGCGGATCGCGCCGGGACACGGGCACTAGGTCCCGGCGAGCCGCGGCTGACAGGACGCCGCGCATGCGCAGTAGGAGCCGCGGGCGCGCCTCAGGCGTCCAATGACAGCCGGGGGCGCGTCCTAGCCGGCCAATGACAGTGCAGGGCGCACTATTTAAAGATGCCCTGCACTGTCACAGATTGCCGCAAGGTCTTCTGTGATCCTGAGTTCCTGCACCTATCCTGTGACCCTGATTGACCCTGACTATTCTGCCTGCTCCTGCGTTTGACCCGGATTGTCCTGACTACTCTGCCTGCTCCTGCGTTTTGACCCGGATTGTCCTGACTATTCTGCCTGCTCCTGCGTTTGACCCGGATTGCCCTGACCATTCTACGGATTGACTTCCCTGCTGACCCTGCGTGTGACCCGACTACTCTCGCCTACCGATTCTGTACCCCGCTTACCCTCACGGGCCCACAATCCGTTACTACCCTGCTGGGGCCGCCATCCTCTTCATATCTGGCTCTCCCGGTACCTGTCCCCAAGGGTCTCCTCAGCCACTGGCGGGCCTGCTCGGAGGTCGTGACCTGGCCCGGGACTGTTTCAAGTCCATCCCCACCATCAGGGGCTCTGGTGAAAGCACAGCCCGGGCTTAGACCCCACGCTCTGAGTAGGTCTGTCAGTTGGCAGCCTGAGGCACCACCTGGCGGATCATAACACACTTATTCACCAGAAGCATGGCAAAATGATATGTGGTCCCTTATTTAAAAGGTTCCCTCACCCAAGATGGCACCTGAAGTTTCTTGAGAGTTCAGGATCCAATCAGATTACCTGCCTCTCTCAAGGCACTGAATGGAACCAATTCCCTTATGAGGCTTCCCTACCCATACAATAATGGGACAAAGCCTTGAAAAAGTATTCATTTTGTTATGTTACAACCAAAAAACATAAATGTATTTTATTGGGATTTTATGTGGTAGACCAACACAAAGTGGCACATAATTGTGAAGTGGAAGGAAAATGATAAATGATTTTCAAAATTCAATCTATTATATATCTCAAAAATGTGACATTCATTTGTATTCAGCTCCCTTTACTCTGATACCCCTAACTAAAATCTAGTGGAACCAATTGCCTTCAGAAGTCACCTAATTAGTAAATAGAGTCTACCTGTGTGTAATTTAATCTCAGTATAAATAGAGCTGTTCTGTGAAGCCCTCAGAGATTTGTTAGAGAACATTAGTGAACAAACAAAATCATGTAGGCCAAGAACACACCAGGCAGGTCAGGGATAAAATTGTGGAGAGATTTAAAGCAGATTTAGGTTATAAAAAAATATCTCAAGCTTAGAACATCTCACGGAGCATTGTTCAATCCATCATCCGAAAATGGAAAGAGAATGGCACAACTGCAAACCTACCAAGACATGGCCGTCCACCTAAACTGACAGGCCAGGCAAGGAGAGCATTAATCAGAGAAGCAGCCAAGAGGCCCATGGTAACTCTGGAGGAGCTACAGAGATCCACAGCTCAGGTTGGAGAATCTGTCCACAGGACAACTATTACCCAAGTATTACCCAAGCACTCTACAAATCCTGCCTTTATGGAAGAGTGTCAAGAAGAAAGCCATTGTTGAAAGAAAGCAATAAGAAGTCCCATTTGCAGTTTGCGAGAAGCCATGTGGGAGACACAGCAAACATGTGGAAGAAGGTGCTCTGGTCAGATGGTACCTAAATGGAACTTTTTGGCCTACAGTATATATACTTAAAAGTAAGTGAGCTACTTTTAAGCAGTAGGTTAAAGTTTGAGGCTGTAGCAATGAATATTGTTGAATGTTAAGATAAGGTATTATTTAACAAATCATTATCAGTGCTACATTAAGGTTTGGGGGTAAATTTTGACTTGAAGGTTAAATGCCACAGGTTTATCAGATTGTATATGGGCAGAGTGGGACATTAGGTTTTGCAGCCTTCTACCAGCCTAATACAGGGCATCCAAATGCCGGGTTTTCATAGGTGAAAACATATACAAATTTAGATAATAACTTGCATGACCACCTATCACTAACACTTACTTTCACCCACCTAACACATAACTTCTCCCGCCATCTGATCTTCACATTTATTCAAATCTCTAAAATGAACACGTGATGTACTGTATCTATGAGCCCCAAGAATAAAGTGTCCTGATATGTAACCACGTTCCATGGTCACCAGCTCTGTCCACCACTCTCACCACTTTTACCTCCTAAGTCTCACTGTTGGTAATTGTGTCTACCTATCACAGTGAGGGTCAGAAGTAGGAGGGTAGAGCCAATGACCATGGGGGACTGGTGGATATTTTAATATTAGCACCCCCATTTTTGCAGCTTGAGAGACACAATGCTGAAAACCAGACCAGACATGCAGACATGTTGATTTGAGATGCATACATTGGAACCAATGTAATGTGTATGTAAAGCCCCCAATTTGTTTTTTCTGTACTTTTGGATATAGTAGGATTTAGCTGGTCAAGTTCTTTTTGTCTTTGTCAGAGAGATTTGCCTTCACTTCCTGTCCCAGAGCTACAGCAGGAAGTAGGAGAATATCTATCCAAAGCTAAAGGATATCCTCTTTTAGGCAATTGTCACTTCAGCAAGCTTTTGCTTTTGAGGATTCCTGCTTTTCTTTGATTTCCAAGAAAAATAAAAAATGTTGGATTTCCAGTAACTTTCTGTACTGGAGACAATGCTTACCAGGACCAACAAAGAGAGGGAATCTCCCCAATGGGGACACGGAGAGTGATACAAACCTGATAAAAGCTCCAGATAGGACTTTGTTCCAATAAATGTCAGGGGGAAAATCCAATCTGCATCAGGGCTTGAAATGAAAAAAATAATCTATATGGACTTGCAAACCAGCTGCTGATTGGACCTGTGCTTGTAATCACACAAGAAGAAATATCAGTAAAGGTCTAGTTCACTTCAAGTCCATTCACATTGCTTTCAATCTCATACTCTAATGAAGTGGGTGTTTTTGGACCCCTGAAATGCATTGCACACTCTTTGGATCCCCCCCCACACAATTTTTATTGGTATACAGACAGTCTCCGAGTTACGAACGATTTGTACTTACAAATGGAGGGACAAACAGGAAGTGAGAAGAAACTATCCCTAGGAAGGGAAATTCACTCCTGTCATGGGGAAAAAAGGTGTCTCCACTGAAGGTTTATCACCAATCCTTGTTTCCATAACAGCCCAAAATTTTCAAAATCCAATTGTCACAGGGATAGAAAGTGAGGTGAAATCTTCTGAACAGGGGAACAGGCCACAAAAGAAACATTACAGGGGCGTTAATCGTTCTCTACGCTATCCAAAAAACTGGAGCTTCACTTAAAAAATGTTCCTGTTCCAACTTACATACAAATTCAACTTAAGAACAAACTTACAGACCCTATCTTGTTCGTAACCCGGGCACCACCTGTACAGTCGTATCTGGACCTTTTAGTAGTGGTGTGATGTTTCAATTCACATTTTTGTTACACTACAAGCCAAGGAGAACATGGAGATTCTCTGGGATGATGAAGAAGCCAATGGCCTGGGAACCATATTTTTTACACCACCATCAATACATTGATTTAGCACTTCCCATAACCTGGACTTCCTTACCCTTTTGGGTTTTTCCCAGAAACAAAATTAAAATAAAATCTTTAGCCTTTAAATACACTTTATAGTAAAGTACAATCTGTCTGCTTTTCATATCTTAATCTCAGACTTTACAAGTCATACTGAGTGTATAGGAAATGTGTGCTACATAAAACACTGAAAGCAGCCTCAGACAAATGATGTGGTCTTTATGACATGCACTGTATCATTTTTTTTTTGGTTAGCTCTGGTATGTGTGTGACCACAGAGCTGTATACAGCGGATGATGACAGCTCTACGTTGAAGGAATAGCTGATCTTCAGATCTTTATCTGTCACAAAACCACAAACTGAACATAAGATGAAAAAAATGCATAAGCACTGAAAAACACTTGGCTCTATGCACACTAGCGTTTTATTTTAAGTCCCTAGAAGCTATTATCATCATATTTCTTTCTGCTCCTAGAAGCTACTGTTATCCTATGAATCCATGCATACTACTTTAGGCTATTAGCATTTTTTGAGCTTCAGAGTCTAGGAGTAGAAAAAAAATAGTTTTTATAGAGTTGCATATTTACTGGAACTTTCCCCCACTCGCCATCTGGAAGGATCCTGTTGTTCTAGTGCCTGCAGCTTCTGGTGGAAAGGAAAGGAGGGAAGCTGGCAGCACTGTGGGGGTGGGGGCACACAGGGGATCGGTTGTATTAATCACCCCTCCACTGTTCCGATCAACCTTCCTGCATACATCTGATTCACCCAGCTGCCTCGGCCCCCCTGCTGGCCTGGGCCCCCTACTGGAGGACTGGTGGTACCCCCCTATCCACAGCCCTGCATGTAATCTGTATTTACTGCACCACGCTACTATGTATTAAAAATTAATATGGATCTGACCATTTGGAAATTCGGGCACTGCCCGAGGGCCCGGGGTCAGTAGGGGGCCCCATGAGATGCCCCTGGTACTTTTTTCATAGGCTTTTTTGAGTTTGGGCAAGGACACAGGGGCCCCATGATCTCCTATTGCCCGGGGGCCCCATGAGTTGTCAGTCCACCCCTGATTCCCACATATGCCCAAATAATGAAAATATAACCAAACATGTAGCGCTAACCAACTATCACAATAGTGGTGTGACCCTCCGTGGTATTTTAAATATAAAACTAAGCAAAAGCTAAAGATAAAATTCCCTTGCAAAGTGCAACTTCAGTTGCAAAGTGAACTGCCTATTTGGCTTTCATAAATCAACCCTATATCTTGGAGACAATGGTCACCAGGCCAAATATAGTGGGTGACTCTCTCCAGTGGAAAAACAAACAGTAATATAACCTGGCAGGGGTTTGAACCTTTTCCCAATATGTTAACTGCTTCCCAACTGCCCTATAACAGAAGTGCCCCACAGGGTGGCAGGAATGCGCAAAATCACATATATATACGTGATTTGCATATCCGGGTAGGGGGCTCACACTCGTACTCCCTACCCGTGCCGCTATTGGCTCCTCGGCATATCAATCACCGGGTCCCGGCCGCCAATTCGCCGAATGATAGTCGACGGAGCTGACAGGGGAGAGGTCTGTGTGTGAATAACACAGATCTCTCCCCTGTCAGCACATACGTGATTTGCATTTCTGGGTGGGGGGGGCGCGCCCATGCTCCCTACCCGTGCTGCTATTGGCTCCTCGGCATATCAATCACTGTCACCCGGCCGCCAATTCGCTGAGTGATCGTCGACGGAGTTGACAGCGGAGAGGTCTGTGTGTAGGGCACACAGTGGGCAGCACAGTGGCTAAATGGTTAGCACTTCTGCCTGGCAGTACTAGGGTTGTTGGTTCGAATCCCAGCCACGGCACCACCTGCCTGGAGTTTGCATGTTCTCCCTGTGCCTGCTTGGGTTTCCTCCGGGTACTCCGGTTTCCTCCCACACTCCAAAGACATGCTGGTAGGTTAATTGGATCCTGTCTAAATTGGCCCTAATATGTGTATGTATGAATGTAAGTTAGGGACCTTAGATTGTACACCCCTTGAGGGTTAGGGACTGATGTGAATGTACAATATATATGTGTAAAGCATGCATAAATTGACGGCGCTATATAAGTACCTGAAATAAATAAAATAAATCTCTTCCCTGTCACCACATGCGTGATTTGCATTCCTGGGTAGTGGGCATGTGTGTGCTCCCTACCCGTTCCGCTATTGGCTCCTCGGCATATCAATCACCGGGTACCGGCCGCAGATTTGCTGAGTGATGTTCGACGGAGCTGACGGGAAAGTTCTGTGTGTAAATAACACAGATCTCTCCCCTGTCAGCATATACATTCTGCTTTGTATTGCTCTGCACAGCAGAACAATACAAAGTAGCATGTCTACATAGTAAAACACAACGCAGCACACAGTTAACCCTTTGATCGCCCCACATGTTAACCCCTTCCTGCTCTGTGTCATTAGTACAGTGACAGTGCTTTTTTTTAGCACTGATCACTGTATCAGTGGTACTAGGGATGTCAGTGGCAGTTAATCAGTTCCCACCTAGTGTAAGAATGCCCACCGAAGTCTCGCAATAAGTCGCTGATTGCTGCAATTACTAGTAAAATAAATAAATAAATAAAAAATTCCAGTATATAAACCGCCATTTGTAGACACTATAACTTTCATGTAAAACCATGAAAATTACACGTATTGAGACTTTGTTTAGCAAACACATGTAGCAGAATACATTTTGACCTGAATTAATGAATAAATTTTATTTTTTTTAATTTTTTTTTTGCTGGATATGTTTTATAGCAAAAAGTCAAAAATATATATATTTTTTTTCAAAATTGTGGGTCTTTTCTTTATAGCACAAAAAATAAAAACCGCAGAGGTGATCAAATACCACCGAAAGAAAGCTCTATTTGTGAGAAAGAAAATGACATAAATTTAATTTATGTACACTATTGCATGACTGAGCAATTATCAGTGGAAATAACGCAGTACCGTTTCGCAAAAAATGGCCTGGTCAGGAAGGGGGTTAAATCCTCTGGGGGGCAAGTGGTTAAAAAAATAGTTTTAGATTATTATTCGTTTTAAGTTTAGTAGTGTTTACCCAACATTTTATCATCACCATCATCAATAAATTTGTTAAAAAGACTTGTAGAGTCTTTGATCTCATCAAATCTCATTTTTCTCTCCAGCAGTAATAGGCTTGTTAAGGGGACATGGGGTTCCTTTTTATCTGTATGTGCGGGGGGGGGGGGGGGGGGGAGAATGACAAAGATCACAGTTCTGAACGTACACCACGAGGGAACAGTTACACATTCTAAAATCAGCATCCATCTCTCTATGTGAGAAATGCTAACACCATCAAGTGCTAAAAAAGCGGTGGGCCAGAGTCATGAAAACAAATACAATTGTGGCCTTTGAAGCCAACTCTGCAGCAAAAATAACGTGCTGACAAGAGGATTTAAAAATCCATTGGAAACCACAATTAGTTAAAGAAAATGTGGCTTCCCAACACAACTATCAACAAAGCTTTTTAAGGTTAAAAAAGGAAAAATGAAAGAATAGCAAAATAAATGGATGGAAAAATAATCTAAATATGTTGAGGCATGGCGTCACACAATGTAGGAACTATTTCATTTCTAAAATATCTGTAATCCATGTAGAATCATTTTTGAATCCACCCACCCCTATTGCACAAATGGTGGCTGTGGCCATATTGCTGTTAAAGTGGAAGGGGTTTGAGGGGCTATGGTTAAAAAAAAACTAACCCTACTTACTGTATACACAGCAGATAAAGACCACAGTCCTTGTACCCAGAAATAATGTTTTAATTATTGTTCTACAAGCAGGAGTCTCACAGACATATAAACCTCAGCACATTCATTTATTTCCTCAAGGCCAATGGACGATCTCGACCTGGTGAGGTCTACCATCGCCTACCCCGGCACAACCCAGCCCTGACCCGCAGCCCATCCAATGTCCACCCCACATCTCCTCAAGCCCTACGGATGATCTCGACCTGGTGAGGTCTACCATCTCCTACCCCGGAACAACCCTGCCCTGACCCAAAGCCCATCCGTTGTCCACCCCGCATCTCCTCAAGCCCTACGGATGATCTCGACCTGGCGAGGTCTACCATCACCTACCCCGGCGCAACCATGCCCATCCGATGACCCCCAGAAATACTTCCACTACGGACGTCCACCCCACATCTCCTCATGCCAAGCCTCACCCCTCCACCTGGGTCTGACACAAACTGGAACTTGCAACTTGACTACCCTTGACCACAACTGGCCGAAATGAACTCTACCCATCCCGATCCTAAACACGAGAACTCTTGTCACGGAAAGTTACAACGCCACTGCACGCCGACTATCTACAATCAAGCGCCCTGAGAGACTTCCACTTGACTTCTCCAGGGCTTCCCCCATCCTCTGGAACTCACTACCCCAATCCATCAGACTGTCACCTACCCTTCTCACCTTTAGGTGCACCCTGAAAACCTATCTCTTCAGAGAAGCCTACCCCGCCCTCACCTAACTGCTGATCTCCTCCGCTCTCCCCACCACTCCATCCCCCACAGCTATTTCCTCCTGTACTACTATCCCCTCCCTCCTAGATTGTAAGCTCCAAGGAGCAGGGCCCTCGAACCCCTCGTGTATTTTATTGTATTGTTACTGTACTGTCATGTATTGTCTCCCATTGTAATGTACAGCGCTGAGCAAACTGTTGGCGCTATATAAATACTGTGTAATAATAATAATAATAATTTTAAAAAACGAAACCCTTCCATTACAAATGCTTTAGGCTCCATGTACACAGGACACTTCTGAACGATGGAAACTGACTGCTGTTAAAATGAACGTAGGTTAAAAAACGCCTGTTTAGCCGCGTTTGCATACCGCGTTTATGTGCGTTTATGCGCATTTGCATTTAAAAGCGTTTTTTAAAGATATGTGGAATGGACCTCCCACGCTACCTCCCTGTACAACAAGGAAAGGGAAAGCTGCTGTAACCTGTCTATAAGCCCAGATAGAAAAAGTGTGAATATAAACAATTTTTGTTTTATTAAAGATAACCTCAGGAGACCTTCCAAATTGCCCAGCATGGACTGAAAAACAGTACAAAATTAACTATTACAGACATTTTGAGAGAAATAGAGAGAGTAGAAGCAGAGAGAGCAGTATTTGTTGAGATTAGCTATCTTTCTTCTTTTTTTTTTTGTGTTTGGATGTGTTCCAGCTCATTTCTGTGCAGAAATTATTGCAGGATTGTCTAACATATTTTCTTTCATGCAATATCTCTAAGTATGGTGTACCGGGTCCATTTGAGTACCGGGAAAACGCTTTGCATGCATTTTCATGATGAAAAAAGGCTCTGGACAGCATCTGGAAATGGAAGAGTTAAAAAAAAAAACTCAAACGCAAACGCTTATAAATGCAGTTAGCCACGTTTACACACGTTTAAAAGCGTTTGCCGTTTGAAGCGCGGATAAAATCTACTCCTGAATGCAAGTTTGGTGTGTTCAAAAAAACTACTGTAAACTCAACTGCCTGGAAACAACATAGTGTACATGGACACATAGGAAAACATTAGGGACAGTTCAGGGGCTGCTGAAAAAAACACAGAAAAGCTCCTAAACATGAATTTATCAGCTGCAGTGTACATGGAGCCTTACAAAAAAAGTAAAAAATACAGACAGAGAGCTAACACTTTGCCTGAGCCTACCTTGAAGAGGAAATTCATTAAAATATGTGAGGACTATTTAGCAACCACCAACTGTTAAGACAATGAGCACTTTGGTCAGGAGCATTAATATAATTTTGCAAAGCTTATCTATATCTATAATTCGTGGTTTATGAGCACCAGGGCTTTTTTTCAGCGGAAACATGGGGGAACTCAGTTCCGGCACCTCTAGCACTGAATGTATGTAATGGAAAAGGAGTCTGGAGGGTCTATTGATGCTGGCTGCTGGGGGATCTATTGTCACTGGAGGGGATTTATTTTTGCATAGTGGTCTATTGTTGCTGTGGAGGTCAGTTGTTGCTGGAGGGGATCTACTGTTGAGGGAGGAGTCTAGTGTTGCTTGTTGATGGGAGATATGTTTTTGCTGCTGTGAGTCTATTGTTTCTGGGGTGAGATTTTTTTTGGGGGGTCCATTGTTACTGGAAAATCTATTGTTGCTGTGATGGGGGGGAGGGGGGACTGTTGTTGCTGGCTGCAGGGATATATTTTACTGCTTTTTTTATATCAATAACAAATTCCATAAAAAATAATACTTGGCTCTGTATTCTCTAAAAGGAGCGGTACTGGGAGGTATTTATTTATTTATTACAGGTACTTATATGGCGCTGTCAATTTACACAGCACTTTACATATATATTGTACATTCACATCAGTCCCTAACCCTCAAGGGGTGTACAGTCTAAGGTCCCTAACTCACATTCATACATACAGTAACTGAGGGGTGGGCAACATAGCAAACAATGCCAACAGGCCCAAAGCAAGCAAATCAAGTTGCCAATTCAAAGAGCTGCTTGAAGCACCTTACAGTTGAAACTTGTGTTAGTAGAGGCTTTAACATCCACCTGGTAATACGTCATAAACACGTGAACTGAAGACTAGGTGGCCGCTATGCAAATCTGAGAAACAGCATTGTGCTGAAAAGCCCATGAGGTACTGAATAGGCATGTCAAGTGATCCTTAACTTGTTGCCGACCGCAGATAGCCGAATGACGGCTGCACTGCGTCCCCCAGGGGGCGCGCACCCGGCGATCTCCGTGATCGCTGTGTCCTACGGACACAGCTGATCACGTGATGTGGTAAAAGGCCAATCACAGCGGCCTTTTACCACCTGATCAGCGGTGTCCAATGACACGCTGATCAGAGGGAAATGCAAATGCCGGTTCTCGGCTGCACTTTCCTCACGCTGTCAGATCGTGAGGAAAGTACTGCCGAGAACTGGCAGTTGTCAGAGCGGGGATCGGCACCGATCATCAGGGCACTGATGATCAGTGCCCTGATGATCGGTGCCCAGCAGTGCCACCCGCAAGTTCCGCCCACCTGTGCCCAGCAGTGCGCCCAGTAGCTCCGCCCACCTGTGCCCAGCAGTGCACCCACCTGTGCCACTCTGCAATGTCACACACCTGTGCCCAGAAGTGCCACCCACCTGTGCCCACCCACCTGTGCCCACCCACCTGTGCCCACCAGTGCCACCCACCTGTGCCCACCCACCACTGCTGCCCACCAGTGCCACCCACCAGTGCAGCCCAGCAGTGCTGCCAGTCAGTGCCCAGCGGTTGTGCCAGTCAGTGCCGCCAGTCAGTGCCCAGCAGTGATGCCAGTCAGTGCCGTCTATCAGTACCCATCATCAGTGTCACCTGTCAGTGCCGCCTATCAGTGCTGCATATTAGTGCCGCCTATCCGTGACACCTCATTAGTGCTGTCTATCAGTGCCGCCTATCCGTGCCACCTCATTAGTACTGCCTATCAGTGCCCTTTAGTGCTGCCTATCAGTGCCCATCAGTGCCGTCTATCAGTGCCCATCAGTGCTGCCTCATCAACGCACATCAGTGAAGGAGAAAAATTACCTGTTTGAAAATTTTTATAATAGAAACAAAGAAACTTTTTTTTTTTTCCCAAATTTTTGGCAATTTTTTATTTATAGCGCAAAAAGTAAAGCGCCCAGTGGCAATTAAATACCACCAAAAGAAAGCTCTATTTGTGAGAAAACAATGATCAAAATTTCATATCGGTACAATGCTGCATGACCGCGCAATTGTCAAAGTGCGGCAGCGCTGAAAGCTGAAAATTGTCCTGGTAAATAAGGGGGTATAAGTGCTCGGTAGGCAAGTGGTTAATGAGGAAAGGAAGATCCCTCTCCTTCAAGACATAAGCCTTAGTAATAACCTTGCAAACAATCAAAGGATTTCCCAGCAACACTTTTGCTGTTTGTGATGTGCATTGCCCGTCCATGTGCACCTTACTTCTAAGGCTGGTTATAGGTTGGGACTGTTGCCATTGTTTGTGTAGTTGGCTAATTTGAATGCAGGGACACACTGGGTGCCTTTGCTGTCATTTTTGTATAGCTGGGCATCACGTGTGTCCCTGTACTTTTAAGGAGGCTCCTCTAGGCACCTGCCCTTAACCTATCCATTGATATATGTGCTCCTACTATGGAGGCTCTGAGCATTTTAGAGCTAGGTCCACAGTATACAAAGGACCCTTGATGCAGGACTGTGGCTTATGCATGTATTTGCAAATGTGTGCAAACAAAACCCTCTGTTTTTAATGCAAACTGTTAGACAGGGACAAATTAGCTGATTTGCAGGCTGGCTGGTAAGTGTTGTTGGGAAATCCTTTGTTTGTTTGCGATGTGCATTGCCCTTCCATGTGTACCTTACTGCTAAGGCTGGTTATAGGTTGGGATGGTTGTCATGTTTTGTGTACTTAGTGATAACCTGCCTAATCCACCTAGAAATGGTGAAATGAGATGCAGGGCAGCCCTTGTGAGAGCTTCAGGCAAGACAAACAAAGAAACCAAAGTTTGGGTGGAAACAGTGGTTGGGAAATAGACATGCACTGCACGCACTACATCTAAAATTAAACAGAAGACTAAGACTAAGTGTTGGCTAAGTGTTCTCAAATCTGAGAAATAGATGCCTGGTGCTGAAAAGCCCCTAGGACTCATTAAGAGATAAACTTGCACTGCATGCACTACATCTAAACAATGTAGAGTGATTTCTTTGGATGCTTTGGAGCAGGACAAAGAGAAGGCAGGATGATGTCCTGAAAAGAAAAACAGTTTAGGAAGAAACACCTTTTTTTTAAAGTGTTACTAAACCCAGGGCCCTGCACCCACTTTATCTGGTCCCCCAGAGTACACAGAACATGGAAATGCAATTATTTTAGTAAATATAAACTGCTAAATGCATTTTCTCATCAGCGGTTAGAGCAGTCTTGTGACTTCTATCAGTGTTCAGCCCAGCACTAGCTAAAGCTTATAGAAGTAGTTTTCTTTCTGCTCTAGGAGGCTGCAAAAACCCTGACCTCTGTCTGGCCAGTGCTGATTGGCCCTGTGCTGATCACATGCACTCTCCTAAGAAAAAAAAAAAACCTCTCTAACAATACACACCAAACTTGGCATGTGCAAATGCCTACGGTTCAGTCTGTATTATCAGGAGATAAGAGGTGGTCGCTTGAAAAAGGGGAGGAACAGAAAAGAAAGGATCAAACAATCTTTTTACACAATGCAGAGGATTAACCCCTTAGGCTCCACAGTAAGTATAACAAGCATGCTTTACTGCATATACACACTGATTTTACTGTTGTGGGCTTAGCAACACTTTAAGGTCGATCAAGGGAATAACCCAGACAGGTGTACAAACAGGGACCTTTATTGGATAGGGCAAGCGATATATGAAAGAGAATGGACAATACTGAGATTAGATCCTTCAGGATGCTCAAGGCCAAATGTTGCTCCAGCCTACACTAGATAAAGGACAAAATATATCCCAGAAAGTATCTCCTAGGATGAAACCTCTGTGCCTTGCACTATGTGCAGTAAGCCTTCTAAGTATGATGATAGATCTTTGAAGAGGGCAATTTCCATTTTAAGCAGTATAGGAAAAATGGAGTCAGGGAGACCCTGATCTCTCAGGAATTGTTTTTCAACAGCTAAGCCTTTAAAGCCAGAGATCATGAAACTGGATGGTAAGTTGGTCCATGATAATATAGGCATGACTGGCCATTGCAATATCCTTTTTTGTGAAATGTGAGCAGATCTATGTCTGCAGTCCCTCAGCACTGACAGATGTTGAGGTAAAGGGACCATTTCCCCACATCCAGGCACTGACGACTTATGAGAATGTTTGCCTGGGAATATAAATACACATTCATGATGTTTATCAGTGTTAGAAATTCCCCTTGCAATGCAAGTACAGACCTTGGCCAATTCCACCTGATACTTTTGGACCTTCAAGTCTAGGATGAAGCGAATGCCACCACTGGGCTTCAGAACAGTAAACACATTTGAAAAAAAAACCCTTGAAACTATGACAGGCAACTAGAAAAATCATCCCTAAAGAGTGAAATGAGTAGAAGGCATTCTGAAGGGTCTGAAATCGTTGAAGAGGTGGGCAGGATTGACAGCCTAAAGCGTAGAGTTGGTAGGGAGCAAAACTCTAGCCTGTACTCATAGGACACCATATCCCGGACCCATAGATCTGAAACACTCTGTCAGGTAGCTGAAGAGGCCAATAGATGCTCCCCCACTTGCACAATTTGGGGTGCCCCTTCTTTGTGAGGAGGACTTGACACAAACTTGGCTGGCTTAGATATCCAGACTTGCAAGGAAACTGAAAGGAATTTTGATTTGGAGGTCCGGAAGGGTTGAAAGAAACTCTTCTGAAACCAGAATGACAGACATTGCTTTGCACACCTTTTTTCCCGTTAGGTTAGTGCTTTTTTCGACGATGACTTCTTTAATAAAGGTTTCCCGTGGCTCTCTGAAGGGTCATTCTTTGTCAAATGGTGTGTTGCTGTACCTATTCTTGGTGATTTTTTTGAAGCATATATATATATATATATATATATATATATAATATCTTTGTTGCACGTGTTGTTTTTGGAAACTAGGCCTCCCCTATTCATATGCAAACTAATTCCTTGGACTGGTTCATGAGCTCAGGACAGGAAGTGATGCTACAGGAGATTATGTAGACAGGAAGTAGGGAGAAGGAAAGAGAACCTGGAGAGCCTTGTGCTGAGAAGACAAGTAGCAGAAGTAGTCTGGAGATGTCCTGGACAAAGGGGGAAGAAGATGCAATGACCAGTTAAGCAACTCTTTAATGTATGCGTATCACATACATTTGCTAAGAAGGATAGATAGCTTATGAATGTTGTAGGCATATTTTGTGATTTTTTTGTATGCTTAGTAAAAACATTATTACACTACATCGGTTTCATACTTCATTGCTTTTACTGCAAAGAACTGTAAATGACGCAAAGCAAAACAAATGGAATCTTTTAAAATGTTTCTTACAAACTGTCTTTGCAGACCAATTTCATATCCATGACTGTCATGAGTGCCAGGCAAGAAGTTTGACTCAGGGAATCTGCCAAAAAGTTTGTACAGTAGGTCAAATCAGCTGGTAGGAGCTCTAGTTTTTGTAGCACTGAGGGTCTGTTAGGATTGATCTGTTGTTTTACACCATGTACTTGGCCCAGACTTTCAGAGTTTAGCAAATGGCCATAGACACCACCAACAGTTGCATTACCAAACTCAACTGAGCAGAAGAGGTTTTGATGAGGGCCTCAAACCTTTTCTCCACAGGCTACACTAGGCCATCCTCAACTGGAACTGTAAGGGATTTGTTAAAGCAAGATGTAGTCAGGCCTCTCACAGGCACCTTCCACCTCTTGTGGTAGGCCTCCTCCGGAAGGTACTGTTGCACTAACCTCTTAGGAGAGGAATACAACTTGTTGGCTGTGGTCAATTCTAGCATAGAACATCCTGTAGTAGTGGGTGAACCAGAAAGGTCCTAGTACGGTAGGTTTCTTGAACCTGAGAACAGATCCCATACTGGTGACCTTAGAACTAGCAGGTGGGACTATAATCAATGTGCTAGCAGATAGATAGAGATCGTCACTAGGGTCAGTTAACTTCACAGTTAACATGAAAAAGAGAGGAAGGCGCCTTTCTCTCTTTTTCATGTTTACTGCATTAGAGCCTTGCTTCCACTCTAAGAAGAGCTGCCTCTGTTACTGCTTCCATCCATCCATCTCTGATATCCATATGGCACCTTTATCCTACAGCTACAGAGGTTGGGCTCTAACAAGCACGCCCTATATAATATACAGTACATTAACTTCACAGTTAATCCTTCACCCATAAAAACTGCCACCACATGCTTTATCGAAAACATGCATCACTCACAGTGTAGCACTTTGAAATTTTAAGGAACGTCTGTAATACACACTGTCATGTCAGACAAGAATATGACAGAGGTTAGAATATAGTAGTACTCTTTGAAGAGAGGAGGGAGTGCTGGCAATGTCAGGGCCATGGTTGCCTATGAGCAACGTCGTGGATCCAAGAATTCCTAGTCGTTGTTGAGTACTCCATGACACAGGGTAGCTGGAGCTGCAGAATAATGTGATTGGACTGGACAAGACTAAAAAAAAGGTAAGTATACAGATCTTTTTTGCACAAGGTAGTTAGGGTAGGTAGAAGAAGAAGAGAGGGAACATTTTTAAGAAAATGTTAGGATTCATACTTTATAAGGCGTTTTAGCCTGAGCTTTTAGAAGTCCACTTTTATCGCATCGACATAGCATTTACTAAGGCTGCCAAGCATGGATGTAGCAGCTGCATTTCAACCGACAGCATAGTGTAGTTTTCTTTAATGCAAATTTAAAATATTTTATATATGAAGTCAATTTAGAATGAACTTATTTTCTTTTTGCAGCACCTGCCTATAGAAAACCCGAACTAGGAAAAGTATGCTACTAATGCTGATAAGCTGCTTTGCTGTTGCTCTGATCCAATGACTTCAATTGGATTTCCAGGCAAAACCTACTTACCTACCATGTGAAGGTGGCTGCAGGAGAGAGGAGAGAGTGCTCCAACAATGGCTGGGCTTTCTGGGAGTGTGATGTCTCCCATAGGCCTCAATGGCCCATCCAGTGTCAGTGATCTTTTCCCTCCCCTGGCTGACACAGGGTTACCCGATCACCCAGCATATACATCTTTCTTACACAGGTTAGTCAGAATATATGTTAGGCAGAAAGAGAGAGCATTTTTAGCAGTGGATAGGTTTTGCCTGGATTTATACTTGCTTTCTCTAGTACAGGTATGCACAGTAAGGGTTCTGACTGTGATCTGACTTTACTTGCTAAATGCTTGTATCAGCCAGGAACCCAGAAAATTCTGAAGCCACTGGATTAGCTTGCAGGCAGGCAACAAGAATAGGCATAACCAATGCTATGGGAGTGCGGACCACACCCAGGTGACATCCGGGTGCAGTGAAGTTTAGCAGCAGGCCCGTAACAAAAAGGTAAGTATGTGCATTTATGTTTTGCAGATATGGTTTTATGGCTTAGTTTGATATAGTGAGAGGATAATTTCAAACATATATATATACTGTATATATATATATATATATATATATACACACTGTAGAGTATGTACAGTATATACTGTATATATACAGCTTTGTATACAGTGCATCCAGAAAGTATTCACATCACTTAACTTTTGCCACATTTTGTTATGTTACAGCCTTATTCCGAAATGGATTAAATTCATTTTTTCCTCAACATTCTACAAACAATACTCCATAATGACAATGTGAAAGAAGTTAGTTTTTTTAAATCTTTGCAATTTATTAAAAGTAAAAAACAAAAAAAAACAAAAAAATACGTACATAAGTATTCATAGCCTTTGCTCAATGCTTTGTTGAAGCACCTTTAGCACCAATTACAGTCTCAAGTTGTTTTGAGTATAATGCTACAAGCTTAGCACACCTATTTTTGGGCAATTTCTCTCATTCTTCTTTGCAGTACCTCTCAAGCTCCATCAGGTTGGATGGGGAGCATCGGTGCACAGCCATTTTCAGATCTCTCCAGAGTTGTTCAATCGGGTTCAAGTCTGAGATCTGACTGGGCCACTCCAGGACATTTGCAGAGTTGGCCCATAGCCACTCCTTTGTTATGTGGGCTGTGTGCTTAGGTCGTTGTCCTGTTGAAAGATGAACCGTCACCCCAGTCTAAGGTCTAGAGCGCTCTGTAACAGGTTTTCATCAAGGATGTCTCTGTACATTACTGCATTCATCTTTCCTTCGATTCTGACTAGTCTCCCAGTTCCTCACAGCATGATGCTGCCACCACCATGCTTTACTGTAGGGATGGTATTGGCCAGGCGGTGAGCGGTGCCTGGTTTCCTCCATACGTGACGCTTTGGCATTCAGGCCAAAGAGTACAATCGTTGTTTCATCTGACCAGAGAGTTTTGTTTCTCATGGTCTGAGAGCCCCTCGGGTGCCTTTTGGAAAACTCCAGACGGGCTTCCATTTGCCTTTTACTGAGGAGGGGCTTCTGTCTGGCCATGCTACCATATAGGCCTGATTGGTGGAGTGCTGAGATGGTTGTTTTTCTAGCAGGTTCTCCTCTCTCCACAGAGAAATGCTGGAGCTCTTTTAGAGTGACCATCGGGTGCTTGGTTACCTCCCTGGCTAAGGCCCTTCTACCTTGACCGCTCATTTTGGCCAGGTGGCCCACTCTAGGAACATTCCCGGTGGTTCCAAACTTCTTCCATTTACGGATGATGGAGGCCACTGTGGTCATTGGGACCTTTAATGCTGCAGAAATTTTTCTGTACCCTTCGACAGATCTGTGCCTTGATACAATATTGTCTCGGAGGTCTACGGACAATTCCTTGGGCTTCATGGCTTGGTTTGACATGCACTGTTAACTGTGGAACCTTCTATAGACAGGTTTAAGCCTTTCCTAATCATGTCCAATTAACTGAATCTCCCACAGGTGGACTTCAATCAAGTTGTGAAAACATCTCAAGGATGATCTGTGGGAAAAGGATGCACCAGAGCTCAATTTTGAGTGTCATGGCAAAGGCTGTGAATACTTATGTACATGTGGTTTTTTTAGTTTTTTATTGTTAATAAATTACAAAGATTTCAACACAAACTTCTTTCAAGTTGTCATTGTGGGGTATTGTTTGTAGAATGTTGAGGAAAAAATGAATTTAATCCTTCTTGGAATAAGGCTGTAACATACCAAAATGTGGCAAAAGTTAAGCGCTGTGAATACTTTCTGGATGCTCTGTATATACAGTGTTATATTATATTATATCATATATATTTAATCTAGGTTGCCTGTAAAGTACCGACTGGAAGAAGAAACTCTGAAAATGTTATATTATCAGCTTGTGTGATCCCGTTTCATAGAGCCAGACCACAGTTGTGCTTTACATGTATTTACAGCAGAAGTCTAGACCAATAAATGTTTCATTTTTTTCCCTTGTATACTGGAGATACATGTCAAGCAATTAACCTTTGAAGGTCAAACTCCATACAAGCAAGTAAAACTTTGTACTGTACCAGAACACATACTGAATTTCATACTGTCACAGTTTACATTAACCAAAGCGGCGCTCATGGTTTTCATACTAATGAAGTTATTCAAAATAATGTTTATAGTACTTGTGATACTTGACATTTTCTTTCGGATATCAATATATCACAGCTATCACAGTGCTTGCATGCAATAAAACCAGTGTTACCTGAACCATCTACTTGTCCACTTTCAAGTTTTGCCAAAAAAGTATGCAGACCTTCAAGAAAGTGTTATGGCTGTAAGAAACAAGATGAAAAGATTATTTTTTTCTAAAGTGTATAGCAAGTTTGGATGGAGTAGGGAAGGGTCAACATGACACTAAACCAGGGGCGGACTGACCATTTGGAAACTTGGGCACTGTCCGAGGGCCCGGGGTCAGTAGGGGGCCCCATGAAATGGCCCTGGTACCTTCTTCATAGGCTTTTTTTAGTTTGGGCAAGGAAACAGGGGCTCCATGATTCCCTGTTGCCTGGGGGCCCCATGAGTTGTCAGTCCGCCCCTGCACTAAACTCACATTTATTATAAAATATAATAAATCTTTCATGTTTCAATATAAGTAGACTGCACCTCCTATCTCTCTCTTCCCTTTGTTTCATCTCTCAATTACATGCTTTTTCTTTCTCCTATTCACAATCTTCCTGTTCTAAGGTGGCTACATTCATCCTTCTTGTCCATCTTGTCTGTAACGGACCACCTGACAGTACCTCTATCAGTCCCCTGATAGAGCCTCCCCAGAGTGCGGAGTCTAAGTACCGGAACACTTGTTCACCAGGGCCCCTGACGGTGGGGATGGACTTGGAGCGTTCTGGGACCAGGTCGCAGCTACCGGGTATCTCTACCAGAGGTAGAGGAGTCTGGCAGAGGCTCCTGTGGGTTAAGAGTCTGATGTGAGGGAGCCCGGGGATCCCTGAGGGATGGATGGATGAGCAAGATCAGAGTCAAACAGGCCGTGTCGGTAACTAGCGGGTCGGTGTGGTACAAGACGGTAGGCAAGGGATAGTCGGGTCACACGCAGGGTCAATACCAGAAGATCAGATCTATAAGGGAGCATCCAGGAGCAGAGTCAGGCAAGCCAAAGGGTCAGGACAGGAGAAGGCAACAAAATACTTGATATTTTTGAACAATCCATGTAAAAAAATTAGCTTAGTGTCACTAAACTCCAGTCAACTTCACTTCCTGTACCATAATCTATTAAAAACAAATAATCAGGGAAGGGAAGACCACTTGCTTGGCATAGTGTATCTACTGGGGCATATGCATTTTTCAAGCCAGCTTTAAATTGGCAGATGACCAAAATAAAACATTATTGAAAGTAGAACTATGGGCAAATTTTTGAGGGTTATAACCCCATCAGATTTTTTTTTCACCATCTGTGTCCGATTGTGGAAATTTCTCATCTTATAACCAAACAGGAAGTGAGAGGAAATCCCTGCAAATTAAGAGAATTCCTTGAGGGCCCCCAGGTTACCAGGATTAGTGTCCCCATTTGAAGATTTCCGCTCTGTTACTTTTCTTGGGACAACCCAATATTTGAGATTTTCTTTTAACCACTTGCCCTCCAGAGGATTTACCTCCCTGACTAGGCCATTTTTTGCATTATGGTGCTGTGCTATTTCAACTGGTAATTGTGCGGTCATGCAACGCTGTACCTAAACTAAATTTGTGTCTTTTTTTTCACACAAATAGAGTTTCCTTTTGGTGGTATTTGATCACCTCTGGCTTTTTATTTTTTGCGCTATAAACAAAAATTGTTTTTTTTAAAAAAACCTCAATATTTTCTCATTTCTGTTATAAAAATTATCCAATATACTCAAATGTTGTCATAAATTTAGGCCAAAATGTATTTTGCTATATGTCTTTTGTTAAAAAAAAATCCAAATAGGTGTACATTAATTCGTTTGTGTGAAAGTTATAGCGTCTACAAAAGGCAGTATAGATATTGGAATTTACGCCATATTTTGCTATACGGCACTGCGCTAGTTTTTACACAAATAGAGCTTTCTTTTGGTGGTGTTTGTTCACCTCTGGGTTTTTATTTTTTTGCACTATAAACAATAAAAGATCAAAAATGTTGAAAAAAAAAACAATGTTTTCTTATTTCTGTCATAAAAAATATCCAAAAAACTCAAATTTTGTCATAAACTTAGGCCAAAATGTATTTTGCTACACGTCTTTGGTAAAAAAAATCCCAACAACTGCATATTAGTTGGTTTGTGTGAAAGTTATAAGGTCTACAAACTATGGTATAGATACTGGAATTTACATAGCTTTTACTTTCTGACCGCCTATCACATTTCTTGAGGTGCAAAAAAGCCAGGACAGTACAAACACCCCCAAATGACCCCTTTTCAGAAAGTAGACACCCTAAGCCAGGGCTTGAAATTTCCTGCTCGGGTGAGTGGAAATTATGATGGGATCGAGTGTGTCCCCCAGGGCCGTCTTGCTGAGCAGGCTCGGAGCTCAGGCCAGATCTGTCATTGGCACTGGGAGCCGTCAGACTGCTCAATAGCTGAGCGCAGTGAAAGTAAAGCAAGGAGTGTGTGCTGTGCTCTCTGCCTCCCCCTAGAGTGCAGTACCCGGATCTGTGCGTGAACAACGAAGTACTGTAACTTTTTATGGGCGGGAGGGTGGTGGAGGTGGTGGTGGTGTGTGTGTGTGTGTGTGTGTGTGTGTGTGTGTGTGTGTGTGTGTACATGTACATGTACATGTGTGTGTGTTTGTGTGTGTCTGTGTATGCATGTACAATTGTACATGTGTCTGTGTGTATGTACATGTGTGTATCTGTACATGTGTCTACGTGTATGTATGTGTTTGTGTACATGTGTCTGTGTGTGTACATGTACATGTGTGTGTTTGTATGTATGTACGTACATGTGACTGTGTGTACATGTGTCTGTGTATGTATGTACATGTGTATGTATGTACATGTGTCTGTGTGTATGTACATGTGTCTGTGCGTGTGTATTTCTGTGTATGTACATGTATCTGTGTGTATGCGTGTCTGTACATGCCTGTGTGTGTTTACATGTGTCTGTATGTGTGTGTGTGTGTACATGTGTCTCTGTGCGTGTGTGTACATGTTTCTGTGTGTGTATGTGTATGTACATGTCTGTGTGTGTGTACAGGTGTCTCTGTTTGTGTGTGTTTGTTGGTGGCAAGTAACTCTAAGGCCTAGCCAGTAGCTCAGGAATTTTAAGCCCTGCCCTAAGCTATCTGCTGAGAGGTATGTTGAGTCTATGGAAGATTGTTTTTTTTCCACAGGTTTTTGGAAAATGACAAAACAATTTTTTTTTTAAACAAAGTTGTCACTTAAATGATATATTGCTCACACAAGCCATGGGTATATGTGGAATTACACCATAAAATACATTCTGCTACTTCTACCAGTTATGGGGATACCTGAAGGTGCGTAACTTCCTCATTTCACTTCCTCACTACCTATCACAATTTTGGAGGCTTTGTGATAGGTAGTGAGGAAGTGAAATGAGGAAGGATAACACCCCCTCCCCCAAATTACCCCTTTTTGGTAAAGTAGACAACCCAAGGAATTTAAAAAGAGACATTGTGAGTATTTTGCAGATCTCATTTTTTTCTCACAAGATTTTGAAATATAAAAAAAGAAAATTAAAAATATGTTTTGGTTTTTTTCCTTCATTTTCCAAAGACTTGTGGCAACAAACGAGATCTGCAAAATACTCACCATGCTTCTTAGCAAATTCCTTGGGGTGTCTACTTTCCAAAAGGGGTCATTTGGAGGGGTTTCATATTATTCTGGCATTTCAAGGCCTCCGAAACTGTGATAGGTAGTCAGGAAGTGTAAAGAGGAAATAAAGCCCTTTAAAAGCCTGAAGATGCTTATTGGATTTTGGGTCCTGTACTTGGCTAGACTGCCAAAAAGTCTCTCACATGTTGTATCTCCATACTCATGAGAAGTAGCAAAATGTATTTTGGGGAGTAATTACACATATATCCATGGCATGTGTGAGCAATATATCATTTAAGTGACAACTTTGTGTAAAAAAAACCTAAAATTGTCATTTTCCAAAAACCTTTTTTTACTTTTTATGCACAAAAACACAATATTTTGGCCAATTGTTTGGTAAAATATAAGATGATGGTATGCCCAGTAAATAGATACAAAACATGACATGCTTTAAAACTGCACATGCCCCATGCAATGGCGACAAACTGCATACATTTTTAATATCC
This sequence comes from Staurois parvus, assembly GCF_062004578.1. NCBI lineage: Eukaryota > Metazoa > Chordata > Amphibia > Anura > Ranidae > Staurois > Staurois parvus. Next base: position 6,964,344 of record NW_028317826.1, read on the forward strand.
ATAGGTAACACTTCAAAAGCCTTTACAGGCGGTCTAGTGCTAAAATTACTGCCCTCGGTCTGACCTTCACAGTGACACCTCACATGCATGGTGCAACCACTGTTTACATACTGGCATGGGGGCAATGTGCATGTTCGTTGTAGTTATTTTAAATTTTTTTCATTATTTTTACACTGTCCCGTTCATTTTTTTTAGCATTTTTTTGCTATCACAGGGACTGCACTTTGACTGCAATAGGCAATGACAGGTATTCTTTTTTGAGAAATCTGGGGTCTCTTAGACTCTAGATATCTCCTCTGCCCTTACATCATCTAATCTCACCAAGATCGGTTTGATCAGATGCTTTCCCAATTTCCCAATTCAGGGTCACCTCGAGGACGACAGAGTGTATTGTCGTTGAAATGCATAAAACACAATATACTCTCATATCTATGCCTGGCCATGGCAGCAGAGAACACGGGCATATGATGAATCGGGTCTGTGGACCAATACAACCGCAATTAATTTTTTTTTAGTAATGCCCATGTTAGGGTTAGGTCCCAAAAAAATTTAAATTCAGAAACCGTAATGAATTTCCATGCGACTGGTCTAGCAAGGTTTGAATTTGGGTTGGCGGCGATACATTGTTGTGCATATAAATTGCTTTGATCCACAATCAATGCATACAGATCTTCTATGAAAAACAGCTCCAAATAATCAAGGGGAGTAGTTAAATTTGCTATTTCCACCTGAATTCCGGGTTGGGCAATGAATGGGAGAAGTACGGGTGCTGCAGAATTTGTGGGCTGCCAATTAGGATTTGCAAGCACATCCAGAAGGATACTAGGGGCTCTATGGGCCTGTGTGCGAATTCTTGGTGGCTAAGGGACAATACTTGTGTTCTCACCGCACCAGCTTGTACTGCACTTATGGGACTCGCCACGTCACCAAGTGATAATGCAGTGCTGGCATTATTATTATTATACAGGATTTATATAGTGCCAACAGTTTGCTCAGCGCTGTACAATATAATGGGAGACAATACAGCAACAATGTATTACAGTTCAATACAAGAGGGTTAGGAGGGCCTGATCCTGGTAGCTTACAATCTAAGAGGTATGTGAAAGACCAGGATGTACTAGACCGCTGGTGCTCGCCAGTTCACCGAAAGGTAGCGCGGCACTAGTACTGGCACTCTGCTGCATATGAGAGTCATCAAAATTTACCAGCAAATGCTAACAGAGATCAGGCCTGATTCTGCAAACACTGTGGTTTTGTGTGCAATGTATCAATTGACAGTGACCTACTGACACTGCACTTGCTGGGTGAGAAGGGGGGGTAAGCCTAGGGGCTAAACGAAGGTGCTGGCAGGTGCCGGGGCTGATCCCGCTAACGCTGCATTTTTGGGGACACTATACTAATGTGAACTCTGGTATAGTGCTGATCTGATCATAGATATTGATCCATTCAGACACTATACTAGCAATGGAGGTTTATTGTGTGTGAGCGTGTTCCTGGCAATCAGGGGGTTAAATGTGATGACTGGTGTATGACAGGCAATCTGACACCATCTGGGAGGTTCGTCAAAACCACAGGAGCGTGAATCACGTATATATATGTGATTTTGCGCACCTGTGCCGCCCTGTAGCAGTATTTATGCTATAGGGCGGTCAGGAAGAGGTTACAGAAGCGGTTTGTGTTACGGCGCTGCGTTACTTTAACTGACATGCAACATTGCACCAAAATGAAATTTACATCCTTTTTTTTTTGCGCTATAAAAAAAAAAGACCGACAATTTTTAAAAAAAAAAACAATATTTTGGACTTTTTGCTATAAAACATGTCCAGTAAAAAAATGTAAAAATCAAATTTCATCATAAATTTAGGCCAAAATGTATTCTGCTCCATGTCTTTGCTAAAAAAAATCCCAATACGTGTAAATTAATTGGTTTATGTGAAAGTTATAGCGTTTACAAATGGCGGTATAGATACTGTATTTTTGTTCATATTAATAATAGCGGCGATCAGCAACTTATGGCGGCGATCAGCAACTTATGGCGGGACTGCGGGACTGTGGCAGACATTCTGACACTGGGGGGGAACTGACTTGGGGTCACTGACATTCCCAGTGACACCAATACAGTGATCAGTGCAAAAAAAAACACTGACACTGGGAAGGAAGGGGTTAACTTTTGGAGACAATCAAAGGGTTAACTGTGTAAGGTGAGTGTTTTACTAGGGGGGGGGGGAGTGTACCTCTCTGTTACACACTGTTCTGGAAGGCTGTGACCAGTGATCCCGGAACAGTGTGCTGAAAGCTGACAGGGAGGAGAGCTCCATTGAAAACTATGCAGCCTTCCTCCACGTAGGTGTTTCCAGCAATCGCCGGGCTCTGGTGGGTAATCACCGGCTGGGACCCTGTGATTGACACTCGCGGCCGCGATCGGTGCCACGGGCAGAGCGGTCACACGCCTCTCGTGCGCCCCCTACCCCAGAATCCAGGATCACGTTTATATACGTGATCCTGCGCACAGGGGCCACCTTGTAGCAGTATACGTACTGCAGGCGGTCCCCTAGTGGTTAAAAATCTTCAACTTAGAAAATCATGAAAACAGCAGCAAAAGAAACAGCATAAAAAACAATGTGGCTGAACAGCCACTCTCTAAGATGACCGCCTTACCTTCGTGCGGCTCCAGCGGCATGACGTCATGGCGTACGGCTCCTCCTTGATGCGTTTTGTGCGCACACATGTTCTCAAAAGGAGTGTGCCTCATGTGTAGCCTGTTGACCCCATATCTGGCACGCTTGCTTGGGAGAAATTGTTTGAATGCAAGGCGGCCAGAAAAACTAATGAGGGACTCATCAACACAAATGTTTTGCTGCGAAGTATAGACATCTGCAAATTTTTTATTAAGGTGATTTACAAGGAGCTGAATTTTGTGGAGCCAGTCAAATTCAGAGTCACCCCGAGGACGACAGTGTGTTGTCGTTGAAATACATAAATTGTATTATATTCTCATATCTATGCCTGACCATGGCAGCAAAGAACATGGGCATATGATGAATCAATATATATGTAAAAATGCAGAGCTTAAAAAAAACATCAAAGTGACTGGTGTGGGCACTTGATTGCGCTATGAGTGACAAACAGGTATAAAGTGAAACATCATGTAATGACGTATAAGCAAGTGAAAATAAGTAAATAAGCACAACGTGACTTTAGTGTTTGATAAATATTGACATAAAATCAGCAGGATAAATAAAGTCCAAAATTCATGTGATCCGTTTTGGTGAAATCCGTGATTGGAGCTGGTAATATGATTGCACTCACCAGAAGCGCAAAATTAAAGCGCATGTATATATATTATCCCATTGTGGTCATCTGGGTACAGGTAAGGATGGTGGAATCATCCGATACACAGTCAGCATAAAGGGCAACTTCAGACCTTTCTCACAGGACCCTCTCAGCATCCAGGGACAGCTCCATGGAACTCTCAAACTACCGGATAAACAGCTCAGGAAAATAGGGATCTCTCCACCTTGGAGGCAGTCCTGAAATGTGGTGGCTGCATTTGTTTTTTCTCAGCTTACAACATTTTCAGCAAGTACAAAAAATATTTGTTGATATTGCCAAAAATACCATATCCTTGTCATGTCCTTCTCCCTGTGGCGCTCACATGCCCCCAGCTGTGTACTCAGGGAGAAGGACGTGACAAGGACACGGTATTTTTGGCAATATCAACAGAAAGGGGTCATTTGGGGGATATCTGTACTGTTCTGACATTCTTGGACCTCAAGAAATTAGATTGGCTGTCAGTACTTCAGGATTGATCAATATTCAGATCTATACCATAGTTTGTGAACTCTATAACCTTCCTACAAACTAAAAAATACATCCTAATTTGGGGTATTTTCACCAAAGACATGTAGTAGAATACATCTTGGCCTAAATTTATGAAGAACAATTATTTATTTGCAATTTTTTATAACAGAAACAAAGAAAAAATGTTTTTTTTTCAAAATTTTCAGTATTTTTTTGTTAATTTAGCAAAAAATAAAAACCCCAGCGATGATTAAATACCACCAAAAGAAAGCTCTATTTGTGTGAAGAAAATTATAAAATTGTAGTTTGGGTACAATGTTGTGTGACCGCGCAATTGTCATTCAAAGTGCGAGAGCGCTGAAACCTGAAAAATGGCCTGGGCAGGAAGGTGTAAAATTGCCCGGTATTGAATTGGTTAAGAAACAATGCATAAGTGAAATCAAACATGTTTATATAGTTATCGGAATTGACCTTAATTGCTTATTTTCCCATGATCATGAAGAAAACATACACAGTACTAGTTTTGTGCTCTCACCATGAAGCACAGCATCCATTATATGTCTTCTATGATGGCTTACATTGGTAGGGTTTATTTATATATCTCATGTGAGGCTAATAGTGTCTGCTTGAGTGCATGGCTAGAAATATGTAGTACAATTAAGGCTATATGCATTTTATCTATGTGAGGCCCTTCACTTTCTATTTCTAGGAAAAATATAAGCAGACCACCCTTCTTATGATGGCCTGGAGCCATCTGGTAACCATAAGGGGAACATATCTCTGGGCCGAGCACATTACAGGGGGTTTTCTGAAAGAAGTGTAATCTATAAATGGACAACAATACTTAAGTAAATGAGAACCTGTGCAGAACAAAGGTAGAAAAGATAGATAGATAGATAGATAGATAGATAGATAGATAGATAGATAGATAGATAGAAAACAAAATATAAATCAATAAATCATCTCATCCAAACAACAAAAAATAAAATGTTAAATATATTTCCAAAAGACATAATATACTGTATAAGTTGCAAGCTATACATTTCAAAGTAGATCCACACTACTTTCCAAAACTGCCAAAACAAAATAGTGTAGCTCAAACCAAATAAATGATAATGTGCAATAAATATTTACACCATGTGTAACTAAAGAGTGACATCTATATAACATCAATTCCAGTGCTCTTCGTGCTTCCACCACCAAGTAACAGATGGACGCTCACCTCATATATATAACCCCTGTATTACCAGTCAGGTCATAAAGTGCTTTATCCCTCCTGGGGTAACATATTCCTAGATGTACATGACAAAGCTTTCTTCCTCCATTTGATGGAACACTCAATTGCAAGGATAAATATGCAAAAACAAGATGTATAATCTAGTGCTCTCTGTATGGATCCCAATTTATTAGAAAAACTAATGTAGCACCCTCCTAGGTAGCTAGTGGGAGCTCTAGCTTCAATTGTTAGTTGAAGGCTGAGTAGCAGCCTGGGTGTGGTAGCCAGGAAGGTCAAATCTGGCTCAGGGCTGAGAGGTTCTGCAGACTAGCTCTCTGGAATTTCCCCCTGCTCTAGGACTTTGGAGAAATATCTAGAAGCAGTGGGAGTATGTGAGGAGTGGCTTAGAGGATCATGGCCAATCCCGAACAGGAGGGTTGGCAAGGGACCAGGGCAGCCTTTAAGAGTAACAGAGTTCAAGTGGAAGATGGAAAGGAATTGAGGCTGCATAGCTGGAGCCTGGTAAGGGGCCCAGATGGGAGAGGGGCTCACTTTCAGGCAGGAATCTTGGAAGGAGGAAAGCTTGGGACTTCACCGCCTCCTGAGAGAGGACAACCTGTGTGGCAGGGAAGGTGTGGCCCAGCTAGAAGGCCTTTTAGCATCCACTGGGCCACAGGCAACAGAGAAGGACTTAGTGAGTAGACCTGTACCCTCTGGGCCAGCTAGGGGAAGGAGCAATCTGGTGGGAAACCAAATTAGCAACTACCCGGGACTGTCTTACTTTAATGTAGCAAGCACTGGATCCCCTGCTTAGGGATTTCCCTCAGATATCTGGATGAGAGGAGAATTCATCTGGGGTCTGGGATGGTACTACAGGAGATGCTGGCTAGCTCTCCAAGAAGAGGAATTTTTTTGCTGTAAAAACTTGTATATAGTTCCAGGAAGTTGTCCTCGGTTTCTTAGTTCTATTGAGCATCCCATACACCCCTAACCCTATTCAAGTTCTAAATCCCCTAATACAACTTCAAAACAAGCTCAAGGACTGGCTACTGTCTCCTGGATGCAAGTTGATGTGGAAAATGCGTATTGTCTGGCTGTATAGGACTATATGGGGACCAAAATACTCAGCAACTCCTAAAGGGGTAGTGCTACACTAAAATCACATTACGATGGCCATGTTGCCTTCCCAGCATGTTACCAGGGGGTGTTACTTGCAACTCTCACTGGCATTGCTTAAGTACCATATATTGTAAATGTGATTTTAGCTTTTCTAATAAATAGGGATCCAAAAAAAAGAGTACTAGATTCTGCATTTTGTTTCTGCATATTTATCCTTGCAATTGAGTGTTCCATCAAATGGAGGAAGAAACCTTTGTCATGTACATCTAGGAATATTATGTTACCCCAGGAATGTTAAAGCCCTTTATGACCTGACTTGTAATGCAGGGGTCATATATACACTATATTACCAAACGTTTTGGGACACCCTTGCAAATCATTGGATTCAAGTTTTCAAATCACCTCCATGGCCACAGGTGTATAAAATCAAGCACCTAGGCATGCAGACTGCTTCTACAAACATTTGTGAAAGAATGGGTCGCTCTCATGAGCTCAGTAAATTCAAGCATGGTACCATGATAGGTTGCCTGTGCAATAAGTCCATCTGTGAAATTTCTTTGAATCTATATATTCCACGGTCGACTGTTAGTGGTATGATAACAAAGTGGAAGCGAGTGGGAACAACATAAACTCCACGTAAAATGACAGAGTGGGGCCAGCACATGCTGAATCGCACAGTGTACAGATTTTGCCAACTGTCTGCAGAGTCTACAGCTAAAGACCTCCAAACATCGTGTGGTCTTCAGAGCACCTGTATCCAAGCCTTATATCAGCAAGTGCATAGAAAAGTGTTGGATGCAGTGGTGTAAAGCATGCCACCACTGGACTGCAGAGCAGTGGAGACGTGTTCTCTGAGTGACGAATCACGCTTCTCTGTCTGGCAATCCGATGGACATGTCTGGGTTTGGTGGTTGCCAGGAGAACAGTACTTGCCTGACTGTATTGTGAAAAGTAAAAAGTTCGGTGGAGGGGGGATTATGGTGCTGGGTTGGCCATTTACTTCCAGTGAAGGGAACTCTTAAGGCATCAGCATACCCTGACATTTTGGAAAATTTCATGCTCCCAACTTTGAGGGAGCAGTTTGGAGATCACCCCTTCCTATTCCAACATGACTGCGCACCAGTGCACAAAGCAAGGTCCATAAAGACATGGATGAGCGAATTTGGGGTGGAGGAACTTGACTGGCCTGCACAGAGTCCTGACCTCAACCTGATAGAACACCTTTGGATGAATTAGAGCGTAGAATGCGAGTCAGGTCTTCTCGTCCAACATCAGTGCCTGACCTCACAAATGTGCTTCTGGAAGAATGATCAAACCTTCCCATAGACACTCCTAAACCTTGTGGACAGCCTTCCCAGAAGAGTTGAAGCTGTTATAGCAGCAAAGGGCGGGGACAACTCAATATTGAAGCCTACGGACTAAGACTGGGATGCCATTAAAGTTCATGTGAGTGTAAAGGCAGGTGTCCCAATGCTTACGGCAATATAGTGTATGAGGTGAGTGGCCATCTGTTAGTTAGTGGTGGATGCATGAGGAGCACTGGAATTGATGTTATATGGATGTCACTTTTTAGATACACATTCTAATTTATTTGGGTTGCTCTACACTAATCTGTTTTGGAAGATAGATAGATAGATACTGTAGATAGATAGATAGATAGATAGATAGATAGATAGATAGATAGATAGATAGATAGATAGCTCCACAAATATCACAATGCATAAGGTACAGTAATACTCTGATCATGGATATTTAGAAGAATCTTTAAAGCTGCCCTCCTGGGAAAGAAAAATCCTTACTTGCAGTGGAGCTGTTGATTTACTGCCAGTGTTAAATTCTTGTTTAGGTCTAGGGATGGGGAAAAACAGTTTTACTCTTCTAATCCTGCAGGCTCGCTCCATGCCCCAATCCCCCTTCTGCAATAAGCAACAGTTGTTGAGGGTCCTCTGATGCCATCAACATCAAGTGCAATGCAGGGTCCATAGCCCTGCACTGGATGTGAAGAAATCAAAGGACAGTCCACAGTCAGAACATAGGGTAATGCCCACTGCTGCAGTAGTAAGTAAGTCAAACTCCTTTTCCTGGTCCCCTAGACCTAAACAAGCATTTACCTCTTGTGGTCTAGGGACAGCCCCATGGCAAAGGGAGAATTTTTATATTCCCTAAAGATGGGCTTTAAGGATGGGTCAATTTTGTTTTTTCATGTTAATACATTTCAAATTGATTATTTCACTTGTCTGCGTAAAATTCTCCACACTACCCAGTGATAGTACAACTGATTGTTATATAAAAGGAAAAAAAAATGAACTGCAGCCAGCTTCCATGAGGAAACCGTGGTGGGTGTAGCGAAACATGTCGACGCCATAGCTTGATGACGTCAGCACATTAAGTAGGAAGGAAGCATACTTGAATGTGAAACCCATGCTGGCATTGTTTTAAAGAGACAATTGGTCCAGTGCACAGGATTTGCAAACTGCAAGATGTTTTAATAGATGTATGGTGTTTTAAATACTTAAATACTGTGCAATGAGGATTCTTAATTCTTTTTGAGCACCATCTCATTGGAGGTACTGTTCATTGCTTTCTGGAGAGTGTGGCTATCCCTTGTGGCGATTTAGTTCCCAAGTACATCGGGAGAGGTCTGGACCGTTATTGCAACCTGGTTAAAGGGCAAGACGCTTGTATATAGATGAGTGAGGTGAGCAACTAGTGGAATTGGTGGTGAATTACACTGGGTGTACATGATAATTTATCTGGAACCATTATCACTGAAGATTATTTTTGGACACTGAGCACCTTTGAAGTATATCAAGCAAATTGTGGACTGGACTTTTGTACATAATATACTTTATTCACATTTATATATGTGCTTTGTGGTAACTTTAATTACTTTTGATACATGTTAATGTATGTCATTTGCACATGAATACAGATTCCACTCTAAACTCAGGTCAGGTTAGGTCATATTGCATTGAAGTTGGATTTGAACATTAACACATGTAAGTAGTGTGTTTCTTTTGGTTTATTTTGTGATTGCGCTGCACTTTTTCAAGGAGTAATACATTTCTCCTTGAGCTGTTGAGCTCTGCTAACAGCGAGCTTTGTGCAACACACAAGGAGAGAGGAAAAAAAAGAAAGAAAGGAAGGAAAGAAAAGAAAGAAAGGAAGGAAAGAAAATAAAGAAAGGAAGGAAAGAAAACAGAAGGAAAAAAAAAAGAAAGGAAGGAAAGAAAAGAAAGGAAGGAAAGGAAGGAAAGAAAAGAAAGAAAGAAAAGAAAGGAAGGAAAGAAAAGGAAGGAAGGAAAGAAAAGAAAGAAAGGAAGGAAAGAAAAGAAAGAAAGGAAGGAAAGAAAAGAAAGAAAGGAAGGAAAGGAAGGAAAGAAAAGAAAGAAAAGAAAGGAAGGAAAGAAAAGGAAGGAAAGAAAGAAAGAAAGAAAGAAAGAAAGAAAGAAAGAAAGGAAGGAAAGAAAAGAAAGAAAGAAAAGAAAGAAAGAAAGGAAGGAAAGAAAAGAAAGAAAGGAAGGAAAGAAAAGAAAGAAAGGAAGGAAAGAAAAGAAAGAAAGGAAGGAAAGAAAAGAAAGGAAGGAAAGAAAAGAAAGAAAGGAAGGAAAGAAAAGAAAGGAAGGAAAGAAAAGAAAGAAAAGAAAGGAAGAAAAGGAAGGAAAGAAAGGAAGGGAAGAAAAGGAAGGAAAGAAAGGAAGGAAAGAAAAGAAAGAAAAGAAAGAAAGGAAGGAAAGAAAAGAAAGAAAAGAAAGAAAGGAAGGAAAGAAAAAAAAAGGAAGGAAAGAAAAGAAAGAAAGGAAAGAAAAGAAAGAAAGGAAAGAAAAGAAAGAATAGAAAGAAAATAAAGAAAAGAAAGGAAAGAAAGAAAAGAAAGAAAGAAAAGAAAGAAAAGAAAGAAAGAAAATAGGGAGGTAAGGTAATTCTGGCAGAGGGGAAGTGGGTTACCTAGATAGAAGACAGATCGATAGTTAGATCAATCAATAGATAGATTTAATAATGACAATGATGATGATGATAACAGCTACAATCTCTTATGTGGTTTATGAGAACAAAGATCAGCACCGCCATAAAAAAAGCCTGGGAGTTGGCGTATGAAAACAGCAACAAATCCAATTAGCATCCAGTAAACATCTGTTGAATGTGGAATATTTGTGACACCTTCATGGTCGATTTAAATACCTTCCTCTTGCAAAGTGCCATGACTGAGTTGATATTCTTACAATTTTTACAAGACAAGATATGAGCACATGTTTCAGGAAAAGACTATATGAATGTATACGATCTTGTTTAGATTAAGAAGTATTGGCATTTTTATGTATAATTTTATTATTTTTTTTATACATTTATATTTGTAATTGTAATTGATATTAAAGGAACCTCCCTTTTCTTTATATAAAAAAAAACACGACAAAAAGGGAATCCATTGCACAGCACGATTGACATGTTTCAGTCCTTAACAGGACCTTAGTTGAAACAAATTTCTGACATGAAACAGCTCATTAGAAAACCTACACCTGATGCAAAGGGAGAGGGATTTAATCCTGTGAATGGTCTCCCATCCAAAAGACATAATGAAAATAGTCCATACAAAACAAACAAGTAAGAAATAACAAATATTAAAGAGTATAAAAATATGCACAAAACAGATAAATGTCACAATAATATGTGAGAAAAAATATATATAAATGTAAAAATGGGAAAAAAAGGGGAATAAAAGAAACACTTGTATTTAGAAGCAACTACTACATGGAGAACCAAGAGGGATGGCAGATCAACAGAGATGTAGGTCCAGGTTCCACCTAAGCCCCATGGGACCCTGATCCCCAACCTGAAGATCCACCAAACTTTCCTGGCTAGTAACCTCTGGTGGTCAATTACCCTCCTCGCCCTCTTCAAAGCCCCAAATACCCCATAAAATTTAAAACTGGTGTAATTACCTGCATGCTACTCTCTAAAATGGCGAGAGGCATTAGAGATGATGTTTTTATTGAAATGACCTGAATCACAATAATGCTCATTTACTCTCACCCTGAGTACACGAGTAGTGCAAATAACATATTGCAAAAAGCAAATAGAACATTCTATTATGCAAACAACAAAAATTGCGTTGCAATTGATATATTGTTTCATTTCAAAACTAGTGAGGCCCCTTTCACACGAGCGGACCGATGGGGTCCACCGGTCCGTTTTTCAGGCAGACCCGATCCATCCATCCATAGACTTCTATGGACCAGCGGACGTCACAATAGTCAACAAACTGGGAGAAAGTAGGTTGCCAGGGTGGGAAGCCCCAGGGCTCGCAACCAACAACCAGTCTGTAAGACTGGGAAAAGCTGTAATCATTCAGATGGGTATTCCACTAAAAAGCTAATCACTTTGTGATCCACCATTTCTTCTGAGAACCGGTGGGTAGTGGATAATATTAAGTGAAACTTGCGTGTTCTGTTCTCGAATAAACAGCTTTTTCTTGGTCTTAATGACCCCCCACCTATTATCACCATATCTACCTATTCTAAAGAGGCTTCAGGACGATCTCCAGTGGCAGCTTCTGTGTACAGGAGAGATAGCCAACAATAGCTGAAAATTTTTAGGAGACGATGTCAGCTCCCCTCCTCTACGCAGAAGTTGCTGCTGACAGATGATTCTGGGACCGGACCAGAGTGGCTTCATACTCTAAATGGTCTAGGGTTGTTAATGGTGTACCCCAAGGTTCAGTTTTTGGACCCTTACATTTTAATATATTTATAAATGATATAGGGTCTGGGATTAAAAGTACCATTTCAGCCTTTGCAGATGACACCAAGCTGTGCAGTGAAATAACATCCTTACCATATATCTCCAACTTATGAGCCGACCTCAATGGGTTTAATTGGCCAACTAAGTGGTAAATGAGGTTTATGTTGATAAATGTAAGGTTATGCACTTGGGGGCTAAGAATATGCATGCATCATACATACTAGGGGGGAGTACAACTGGGGGAATCAGTGGTGGAGAAGGATCTGGGAGTTCAAGTAGATCATAAGCTCAATAATAGCATACAGTTTCCAAAGCGAGCAAAATTATTTCTTGTATTAAAAGAGGTATAGACTCCAGAGAGAGATATAATTTTACCCCGGTACAAATCATTAGTAATACCTCATCTGGAATATGCAGTTCAGTTTTGGGTACCAATTCACAAAAAGGATATCAGGAAACTGGATAAAGTGCAGAGAAGGGCAACCAAACTGATAAAAGGCATGGAGGAGCTCAGCTATGAGGAAAGATTAGAGGAACTGAATTTATTCTCTCTTGAGAAGAGGAGATTAAGGGGGATATGATCAACATGTATAAATATATAGCATACTCTTAGGTAGCTAGGGGGAGCTCTAGCTCTGATTGCTAGTCAGGAGGGCTGAGTAGCAGCATGGGTGTAATAGCCAGGTGGGTCAAATTTAGGCCAGAGATGAGGAGTGGCTGGTATGTACTCTTAGAGGAGACTGGCCAATCCCCAAAAGGAGGGTTGGGAAGGGGCCAGGACAGCCTTTAAGAGTAACTGAGCCTTCGGGTGGAAGATGAGAAAGTAAGGCTGGAGAGCAGGAGCCTAGGAGGGGTCCCAGATGGGAGAGGGGTTCATCTCCAGGCAGGTGGATCTTAAAGATTGGGACTTCACTGCCTATGAACGAGAGAGGACCATCTGTGTGGCAGGGACGGAGCTGTCCAGCTAGAAGGCCTGGTGAATTCCAGGGGTGTACTCACTTTTGTCACCAATGGTTTAGACATTAATGGCTGTGTGTTGAATTATTTTGAGGGGGAAGCAAATTTACACTGTTATAAAAGCTGTACACTCACTACTTTACATTGTAGCAAAGTGTCATTTCTTCAGTGTTGTCAAATGAAAAGATATAATAAAATACTTACAAAAATGTGAGTGGTGTACTCACTTCTGTGAGATACTGTATATTGGGAGATCAGGAAGGATTTTTTCCCCTGCTGGAGCAATTGGATCATGTTTTGCTGGGGTTTTTTTGCCTTCCTCTGGACTGTGGACTGTGAGTATAGGATGGACATGATAAATGAAAGAAGACTGAAAATCTGAAAAAAGCAAAAGCAAAAACTTATGTTTCTTTGTTTCTGTATTAAAATGTTGCAAATAAATAATCATTCTTCACACATTTAATCAAAATTTAATCTGCTACATTTCTTTGGTAAAAATAATCCAAATCAGTGTAAATCTTTATTCTGTATAAAAGTTACAAGCTATGGTATATATACATATGAAAATTGATCAATCCTGATGTACTGATGGATCTAATTTACTGAGGCTGTAAAATGCCCACCAAATGACCCCTTTTTAGAAAGAAGACATCCAGAGGAATTTAGTAAGTCTTCTTGGTGAAATGTTTGAAGTTTCATTTATTTTACCCACAATTCTATGGAAAATGAAAAAATTCTATAAAATGAGTTTTTTTCCCCAAAATTTTGATTTTAACAAGTTATTTCTTCCACACAGCATAGGCATGCTTGCAATTACACCTCAAAATTCTGCTACTCCTCCCAAGTAAGGGGCCACATAGAGGGGCCGAAAATCCAAGAAGCATCTTTGGGCATTCAATCAGTATAAATTGCACATTAATTACACATTTAATTTCCTGACTGCCTATCGCATTTTGAAGGGCCAGGACAATGGAAATTTTCTATGAGGCATAATGAGTCTTTTGAACATGTCATTATTTTCTGAATGTTTTTGGAAAATGTTTAAAAAAATTCAAACTTTTTTTTTACACAAAGTTGTCAATTTATATTCCTACCACACAATATGAGCATACTAAGAAATACACCCCAATATACATTCTGCTACTTCTCCTGAGTGTGGCGATACCACATTTGTGAGACTCTTTCCCAGCTTGGCCACATCGAAAGGCTAAACATCCAAGGAGCGCCTTCAGGCGTTCTACGGCATAAATTACTCATCTAGTTTCCTGAATACCTATCACATTTCTGGAGGCCCTGGAGCACCCTGACAGTGAAAACACTCACAAAATGAGCAAACAAACAAGGAAAGCAAACAGCCCAAAATATTTTCTATGAGGCATAATGAGCCTTTAGAACATGCCATTTTTTGCCATAAGCTTTTGGAAAATGTGGAAAGAAAATTAAAATGTATTTTTTTTACACAAAGCTGTTGATTTCTAAGATATTTATAACACGTTGCAAAGGCATACTTAGAATTACATCTCAAAAAACAATCTGCTACTCCTCTCGAGTATGGCAATACCACATTTGGTATGGGCCCTAATTCTTTGTGGTGGACATGACAACCCAATACTAGTAGCTATCATCTGGGTGTACTGCATTACTGGTGATCGCCATTTCACCAGGATTTACAGCGCTGCTGATAGTTGCCTGTTCCTCCTCAGATCACCTGAATCTCCTTGTTGGGACCCGTCCCTCTTCTGAGCCCTGGTTCACACATATATTCTGAAATCGCTACATGTGCTGAAATTGCTCCGTCCTCTAGTGCGATTCAGGCATGTGTTTCTGATTGAATATTGTAGTGTTTTCAATGTGATTTTAGAACAGGTGTGATTTTGGATCTGCCATGTCCATAAAATTTTCATGTGCACAGGGACTCTCTCAGCACCTCTGTAGTTCAGAAGGCAGGTTCTGTGAAATGTGTGACACAGCAGGTCCTACCCACAATGCATAATAAATATGTGTCACAGAATTTAGTACATTCAAGTAAATGTGTGGGGATCTTCACAAAGTTAGCTTACAAACTTCAAGATTGTTCAGAATAAAAGGAGCAATTTAAAAATAATTTAAATACAATGTGGAAATTAATATATGATTTAACGTTTTGAGCTTAGCTAAATTTTGAGGATAGTGGTTTATCAGATGAGATATAGATTGCTAGGTTGGTGGGTCACCTGCATGTCAGCTTTCATTGTTTATCATTAATTCATTTAAAGTGGTTCTATGCATGAAGGTAAAAAAACCTTTTGTGTGCAGCGGTCCCCCCCCCCCCAAATCCTTACCTGTGCCCCCTCGATCCAGTGATGTTCATAATAGCCTCGGCTGTATTGGAAATTTCCATCCTCATTGGCTGAGAAAGCAGTGGGAGCTCATTGGCTCCCGCTGCTGTCAATCACAGCCAGTGAGCCAATGAGGAGAGAACTAGAGGGCAAGGCTGAGCCATGGCTCTTTGTGTCTTATGGATGCATACAGTAGAGCAGCGGCTCGGGAGCGAGCATGAAGCAGTGCCCCCAGAGCAAGCAGCTTTCTCTGGGGCACTTCTTGAGGGGGAGGAGCCAGGAACACCAGCAGGGACCCAAAAAAAGAAAAATCAGGACAGCTGTGTGCGAAACCACTGCACAGAGCAGGTAAGTATAGACATGAATGTTTATAGTGAATACTTGTGAGCTATTATGAATCGAGGTGTTCAATAAACAACATGTAATGAAATCTTTAAGTGTATGGGGTGCGCTGGCACTTACACTGACTCACTTAGCTAGTGTGTATAAATGAAAAAGAAAGAATGGTGCCGCGCTCCTATATAGTTGTATATACAGCTTATACTATTCAAGTGTATCAATATCAATATCAATGTCAATTATTGTAAATGGTGACTATATCACTAAACGCATAGATAATTTGCATAATGAATAATCCTAAGGTGATAGTGCCTTGATGGGTGCCATGGTGTCAATCCATGTTGCACCTCAATAGTGCTGTGTGCACTCTATACTATAAGTGCAAAAACATATACACATGTGCACGTGCTTATAATAGACAAATATAAATAAAAATACATATAAAAGTCCTTCAAAATTATAGTGCAAGTGAATATTCTGTTCCTTCTTTCCGAGTGCTAGATGGTCTCCCTATATGCTCACCTCTATATTTGCCTGAATAGATCCAGGCAAATACGCTTGTTATCCTTCCAGGATAGATGAAATGGGATGATGCCCTTGCTCTAGCCGTCCCAGAGGGTGGATATGCATATAAATGGATCCTCCTGCTATTTCCTTTGTCTCCCTGTGTGTCAATGAATACACTGACCAGCTCTCTTGGGATCTCCCAATCCCCCTCCTGGGGTTACTTCCTCGTTCACTCCTCCTTATGCCAGCTCATGGGGTGTTTCATCAAAAAAGGAAAAAAAGCAGACCATAGTGTCTTATCCTTATAAAAAATGGATTTATTTCTGCCAGTATAAGGTATTACTCAATGGCATACAGCTCAAGTATGATCCCAGCAAGCATGGACCAATTTGATTGGTCCAATCAAATTCCCCCTGATGAAGTCACGTGACCCTGTGACGCAACGCGTAGGGGAGGGGCTCTGACGTCACGACATTGTACTGGAGAAGCGAGCAGATCCGAGCACAAGCGCAGGCAGACAGCACTGCAGGGGCAGCTGCAGAGTGATTTCTCCATACTTGCTGATTACCATTCATGCTTGCTGGGATCATACTTGAGCTGTATGCCATTGAGTAATACCTTATACTGGCAGAAATAAATCCATTTTTTATAAGGATAAGACACTATGGTCTGCTTTTTTTCCTTTTTTGATGAAACACCCCATGAGCTGGCATAAGGAGGAGTGAACGAGGAAGTAACCCCAGGAGGGGGATTGGGAGATCCCAAGAGAGCTGGTCAGTGTATTCATTGACACACAGGGAGACAAAGGAAATAGCAGGAGGATCCATTTATATGCATATCCACCCTCTGGGACGGCTAGAGCAAGGGCATCATCCCATTTCATCTATCCTGGAAGGATAACAAGCGTATTTGCCTGGATCTATTCAGGCAAATATAGAGGTGAGCATATAGGGAGACCATCTAGCACTCGGAAAGAAGGAACAGAATATTCACTTGCACTATAATTTTGAAGGACTTTTATATGTATTTTTATTTATATTTGTCTATTATAAGCACGTGCACATGTGTATATGTTTTTGCACTTATAGTATAGAGTGCACACAGCACTATTGAGGTGCAACATGGATTGATACCATGGCACCCATTAAGGCACTATCACCTTAGGATTATTCATTATGCAAATTATCTATGCGTTTAGTGATATAGTCACCATTCACAATAATTGACATTGATATTGATATTGATACACTTGAATAGTATAAGCTGTATATACAACTATATAGGAGCGCGGCGCCATTCTTTCTTTTTAAGCATAGACATGTTTGTTATTTTATTAAAAAAAAAAACAAAAGCTTTAGTATCACTTTAAATAATAACTGAAAAACTTCCTGTTTCTTAACTAACTAAAATATAAGTTACAGTGTTTAAGGACTCATTCGTTCCCGAAATGCTGTGCGGGAAAGTATTTTATAAGGTTACAAAATGCTAATTAATCTCCAGTATCTACCTGTGTATGCATTTTTTACTCTGATTTCATTTTAATGTGTAAGTAAATCCTTAGAAAGAGGATCAGCCAAAATAATACTTGAGGAACTAAACAAATTGAAGAGCTGTATTAAGCTCAACCTAACTCAGCAAAAAAAGATGAGCCTGTGGCATTCCTCGTATGCCCACAGACTTCAGCTCTTGCCAAGAATGACCAATTCACATCGTCTCCCATGGTTATTTAATGTTTTGTGGAGACCCTGCTTGCTCAGTGGGATGGGAGAACTGGCACCAAATGCTGAGAAGAGATGTTGGGGGGGCCTGACCGTCCTATCATCAGCCACATTCCAGTCATTTTTTTCTATGTTCCCTTTATAACCACAATATTTTGAAAGCAAAGAATTTCATCATATGTCTCTTTTTTATAATTTTTTTCTTTTTCGGCTTGTTTTGTTTTAACTTCTTTTTAATGTCAGCTAAATGTATTTGATGATGTAAGTGTTGTTTTTAACTTGTTGTAAGTCTGTTGTAATTCTTTAAAGATAAATCCAAGCTGAAAAGTCAAAAGTGGTTGTAAAGGCTCAAGGTTTTTTATCTTCATGCATTCTATGCAAGAAGGTCAAAAACCTTCTTTGTGCAACATTCCCCCTCCAGCCCCCCTAATACTCACCTAAGCCCCCTCCCTATCCAGCGATGTTCACTGAAGTCTTGACTATCCATGGACTCCCTCCCCTCATTGGCTGAGACAGCAGCAGGAGCCGCTGCTGTCACTCGCAGCCAGTGAGCTGATGAGAAGAGAGAGGGGCTGGGTACGAGGTAAGTGAATGGACATACGGAGCAGCAGCTGGGGAGTGCACATGCTTGGGTGCCCCCATAGCCAGCTGCTTGCTGTGGGGGCACCTGACAGGAGGTAGGGACCAGGAGCCACTGCACAGAGCAGGTAAGTATAGACATGTTCTAATTTAAAATTAAAAAAATTAAGCCTTTAGAATCATTTTAAAGTAGACCAAAAAGAAAAAAACACTGTGCCACCCTAAAAAGTATATATAAAATGTGAATATAAAATAAATGCTAAATAAAATATGTGTAAAAATGTGTATTGTTGCCGCTTATCCCTGACATGCGTTCCCACACTGTCAAAAATGCCCATGCAAAAAATACAGCGCAATACAAATTACAAACTATTCCTTCATATACTCAACAACCAACTTCATGTATGACATAAAGAGTGCAAAACAATATGTGTATGAAAAAATGTCCATGAAAAAAGTGCAGCGCAACAAAAAAATTAAAGTGAAAAAACTATTCCTTCATATACTCAACAAATCAATTATTATTATTATTATATTATTATACAGTATTTATATAGCGCCAAAAGGTTTGCTCAGCGCTGTACATTATAGTGGGGGACAGTACATGAGACAGTACAGTAACAAAACAATACACGAGGGGTTCGAGGGCTGTTTTTATATCTGTGCATGTAGATATATAACATTTAAAACACCAACTTCATGTATGACATAAAACGTGCAATACAATATGTGTATACTGTATGTTAGCAACAAAAATGTAACTACAGTTCAGTCTAATATCCAATCAAGTGATGAGAAAAGATGTGCTCAGTCCTTGTAAATCAAATAAAATCCACAGAACTCTCTTATGAATAATCATGTGACTCCACCATAATAAATGATGCATATTTATAGTAACATGCGTGCTCTACCACAAAAAGTACAAAACAATCCACCGCTGTGTCCCACCACTTGTCTGTGCTGCCTCTTTACCTCCAAAACATGACCCACCATAAGATGAAAGTCAAATGCTCCTTCCCAGATCACTGGGACTAAGGAATGCCCCAAACCTCCGCAATATGGTAAAATATGAGGAAGTCACTGAGCAAAGTGACAAAATGCGTCAGTTGTTACCGCCTTACGTCAGCACACTTGAAAGTCTGTGAGTTGCCATTTTACCATATTTGTCCCATCGATGTCCAAACTGCACCTTCCCAGATAACTGGGACTAAGGAATGCCCCAATCCTCCGCAATATGGTAAAATATGAGGAAGTCACTGAGCAAAGTGACAAAACGCGTCAGTTGTTACCGCGTTATGTCAGCACACTCGAAAGTCTCTGAGTTGCCATTTTACCATATCTGTCCCATCGATGTCCAAACTGCACCTTCCTAGATCACTGGGACTAAGGAATGCCTCAACCCCCCCCCCCCCCCCGTCACTTGCTGCTCATGTGTCAAGGTCCTACCTTTCCTCAGGGCTTGTGCTGCTCCATGTGCTGGCATCCATCTTAGGTGTCTGCAAAGCATTGTGGGATCCTTTATGCTTTCAGCCCTCTGCGGCTCCTCCCCCAGGAGGTGGCGGCTTATCACATATAAGTCTGCTGTTTGTAGCTGTCCATTGCATCCGTGTCCTGTCTGTTGCACAGCAGCAAGCTCCTGTTTAGTTTCTCATTGCTCTCCTGGATACCGACTCGGCTTTGGCAAGACTCCTTCCTGGCTTCTGACCCCGGCTCTGGCAACCATTCTTCCTGGCTTCTGAACCCGGCTCTGGCGACCATCCTTCCTGGCTTCTGACCCCGGCTCTGGCGACCATCCTTTCTGGCTTCTGACCCCGGCTCTGGTGACCATCCTTCCTGGCTTCTGACCCCGGCTCTGGCGACCATTCTTCCTGGCTTCTGAGCCTGGCTCTGGCGACCATCGTTCCTGGCTTCTGACCCCGGCTCTGGCGATCATCCTTCTTGGCTTCTGACCCCGGCTCTGGCGACCATCCTTCCTGGCTACTGTTCTACCAAGTCACCCGCTGTTGCTGTTGGACTTGCATAGACTCCGTCTTGTTTTTGTATAATAAACCTACCTTTAATTGCACCTCCTTGTGTGTCTGGCTCCTCGCTCCCTGACATCATGGTCATATAAAGAATTTTCCACTCACCAGAAAATAAAAAAAAAAATAGGAGATCTCATAGTGTAATATGAAACCACCCAGTCCTTTATTCATTAGGTATTAAAATATTACTCACAAAAAGAGTGCACTCTATAATCCAGTGCACTAAATCTAAATTGCTCTTTTTAAAATATGACTATTTGTTCCTTTAAGTCTGGACATCAATGTGACAGATATGATAAAATGGCAACTCACAAACTTCTGGGTGTGCTGACGTCACACGGTTACAACTGACGCGTTTCGTCACTTTGCACAGTGACTTCCTCATATCTTACCATATTGCGGAGGATTGGGGCATTCCTTAGACTCAGTGACCTGGGAAGGCGCATTTGACTTCCACCTTATGGTGAGTCATGTTTTGGAGGTTAGAGGCAGCACAGACAGGTGGTGGGACACAGTGGTGCATTGTCTTGCACCTTTTTGAGACAGAGCACGCATGTCACTATAAAGATGCATCATTTATTATGGTGGAGACACATAGTTATTCAAAATATCAACCAAACCGCTTTCTTCAATCCTCCCAAGACCTTCTGCTCCCTAGTTCCCGGGTTACCTTCTCCCATGCTTGAACAATTAATCACTCGGCAACTTCTATCCTAATATAAAATAGTGAAACTCCCACTACAACCACCCCCAAGAAAAGTCACACTTTCACCCTTGAAAGCAAAATAATAATAAAACTTTTCCTTCACTTAAGCTCAAAAACCTAAACACAAGAATACAAAAAAAAATAAACTAGAATAAAATAAAAATAAATAAAATAAATAACTCAATAAATAAACAATAAAATTCCAAAAGCAAATATCCAGAGATTAGTTCAAAATAAATAAATAACCAAAAATAGTGTCCAAAATTTATATCCAAATGTAGATAAATAATAGTCCACCAAAATATCTCAATCCAGTATATCCAACTTTCAGTTCTTCATTCTCAACCTTGTGATACCTCGAAAAAAATAAGCTATAATAGTGTATTACCTTCAAAATATCACATAAATGTATATACCTTTAAACAGATAAGTATATACTATATCAGTGCAAGGTAATTAAATGTGTGCACCAAAATATATATGATCAGATTCAACTGTGGGTGACAGGTGAATCATGAAAAAAATCACTCTGTGTAGACTCCAACAAAAAGTGACAAACAGTGTACACTCAAAAACAACAATAAAAAATATAATAAACAGAAAAATATAAAAAAATATGTATAAAATAAGAAAAATGAATAAATAAAGTGAGACAAATTAATCAATAAAGTGAACACTCTGTGACCACCTCAAAATGGCAAGATTAAATGCAATTACTCTCATGGAGTAATATCAAGCTTAACAGGATGTTCTGATGTATACAGCAGTCAATTCCAGGCTTTCATTCACTGTATATGTAGTAGTAACCTTCAATCCTCTATATTCCTCATAAAGGTAGAAAGGAGACCCATGTATATACTACATGGGTGCTGTCAATCACAGCACAGTCATGAAATTAGGAGCCCAAACCACTTCTAGCTACAAAATGATACCTAGGTTTAAGCTTCCTCCGCATGAGGAATCATGCTAGGGAACAGTGGTGTGTAGGGTGCAGCAGGCAGGACATTTTTAAACTGGCATAGTTAACTATTTGCCGACAGATCCATAGCAGATATAGTGCTACAGGGCAGCCATGCTCTGCAGAATCATGTATATAAACATAATTCTGCACTCCCTTGATGCAAGCACACGCATGTGCAGCCAGCATGCCATTCCTGCTGTAATTTGTCACAGCAGAAGCCGATCTGTGGGTGCCAGCCAATGGATGAGCGCTGGCACCCGCCGATCGTCTAGTAGACTGACAGAACACAGCTCTGCCTAGAAGTGCAGGGAAAGCGAGTCCAGTACATTACCTAGTAAAAACAGTACACAAAATACCCATTACACTTAGCTAGGCACACAGTTAACCCCTTGGTCACCCTAGATATTTAACCCCTTCCCAGCCAGTGGCACTGAGGAAGAGGCTGAATCATCGCGTTAGCCTATTGGGAGTCCAGGGTTCCATTTATGGACTTATATGCAGTGTGGATTGGACACCGCTGTTTAGTGTGATGCGCCTTTGACCCAGGGGCGGACTGACAACTCATGGGGCCCCCGGGCAATAGGGGATCATGGGGCCTCTGTGTCCTTGCCCAAACTCAAAAAAGCCTATGAAAAAGGTACCAGGGGCATCTCATGAGGCCCCCTACTGACCCCGGGCCCTCAGGCAGTGCCCGAATTTCCAAATGGTCAGTCCGCCACTGCTTTGACCTATATGTCAATTGTGAGTACGATACTTAGTTTTTATCCTTAC
This sequence comes from Staurois parvus, assembly GCF_062004578.1. NCBI lineage: Eukaryota > Metazoa > Chordata > Amphibia > Anura > Ranidae > Staurois > Staurois parvus. The sequence goes on from NW_028317826.1 coordinate 6,987,099, forward strand.
TTAGATATTTTTTACGATGATGCACTGGGCCGGTGCGCCCTCTGTTTGTTTTTCTTTGTATCCAGTGTAATTAGTACGGTGTCAATGCATATTTTTAGCACTGATCACTGTATTAGTAATACTGGCTCCCAGAAAAAGTGTCAGCTGGTGTCTGACTGTCCACCACAATATTGCAGTCCCGCTATAAGTCGCTGATTGCCGCCATTACTAGTATAAAAAAATAAAATAAAAATTCCAGTATATATACCATAGTTTGTAGACGTAATCACTTTTACGCAAACAATCAATATATGGTTAGTGGGATTTTTTTTAACAAAAATATGTAGCAGAATACATATTGGCCTAAATTGTTGAAGCAATTCTATTTTTTTTTATTGGAAATATTTTATAGCAGAAAGTAGAAAATATAGTTTTTTTAATTACTTTTTTTTTGTTTATGGTGCAAAAAATAAAAAACTTAGAGATGATCAAATATCACCAAAATAAAGCTCTATTTGTGGGGAAAAATTACAAAAATTTCATTTATGTAAAGCACTGCATGACTGCGTAATTGTCAGTTAAAATAACACAGTGCCGTATCGCAAAAAATGGCCTCGTCAGGAAGGGGGGTAAATCCTCTGGAGGTCAAGTGGTTAAATGGTGTCTGTGTTTATTTAAGGTATACACTTGTAAGTAGGTTCCTAAAATATTGTGTGCTGTTTGGTGATGCAAGGGTTAATGTTGTGGTGTGTCTGCCATTTGACCTGCATAGCTTCCCATAGCAGGGGTATTTGAGCAGGAAGGGGTTGGTCCAAAGAAAGGTTTGGGAATGGTCGTTGGAGCAAGTAGGACCTTTCACAGAGAAATATAGAGTTGCACCTTAGAGGGTTACCCATTGGCAGGACCCTGAAGTGGGACTGTTAAAGAACCATGTTACCTTTGGTGGGAAGCCATTACAAGCTAAAGAGATGAGACACCATAGCATAGCCCCAAATCGTACCTTATGTGAAAGAGAATGCTGTCACCTTGAAACTTGTTGCATTGCAATGTGATTAATGGTAAACTGTTTGAGATGTAACTGTATGTCTATATAAACGTTATTCAGTAAACAAAGTTGCTGGTTAAATGAATAGTCTGGTCTGATTTACTGGGAGTACAGAGTGAGCATCAAGTCCTACAGTGGTAATGGAGAACAAAGTGTAAACTTCTATGTTAACTTTATGGAGAGTGATGGAGAGTACTGGATAAAAGGAAGGAGAATCAGCCAGTTTGGGAGCAGAGGTGGTGGTGGCTGATGACGGAGATTCTGTCAGAGGCAGGGGTGGACTGACCATTTGGAAACTCAGGCACTGCCCGAGGGCCCGGGGTCAGTAGGGGGCCCCATGAGATGCCCCTGGTACCTTTTTCATAGGCTTTTTTGAGTTTGGGCAAGGACACAGGGGCCCCATGATCCCCTATTGCCCGGAGGCCCCATGAGTTGTCAGTCCGCCCCTGGTCAGAGGGGTGGATTGGTGGCTGTATGGTCTATGAACACACTAGAGGATAAACAAAACTAGTTTTGACCCTTCTAAGCAGCAGGAACACTAGTTTATGGTGTAGCAGAATCATCCTATTGACTGGACCTGGACCACAGATGTGTGAAGACTTGCAGTTTCAATCCATGTCTTTGGGTTGAAGGAAAACGTGAGGGTAAGGAACTGGTGGAGGAAAATCAGTGTTAAATGCTTTAACCCTCAAAAAGACTTTGTAATCAGTGTCAGGACAGGTGTCACTGGTAGGTGAAAAGACATTATCCTTCTGGTGTGGGGCCTGGTGTAGTGCTTTGGCGAAAGAACAAAGAGAGGGTGCACAGGCCTAGTGCATTACCATAAAAAATGTTTAATAAAAAATAAAGTAGGTGTTGTACTCACAAACGACAATATAGTCAAGGCACATCATAAAAGAACAGCTGGGTCAACACCGCGCTGAGTAACAGTCCGCAATAGGGAGTTTAGACATCCAAAAGGCTGACGCGTTTCGAGGACTTGCCTCTTCCTCAGGGCTCTTGACTATATTGTCGTTTGTGAGTACAACACCTACTTTATTTTTTATTAAACATTTTTTATGGTAATGCACTAGGCCTGTGCGCCCTCTCTTTGTTCTTTCCCCATTCAGTATATTTGGATTCCCCCGGTCCATTTGAGGGCAGCAAGGTGTGCATGTTCCAGGACATTCTTAATGTGGTTGTAGCCTGCATCGAGTCCATCCCCAAGCGCAGGAGCATTTGTGTTTGCTGGTTCTTTGTAGTGCTTTGGCCTCAGGGGTACTAGCTCACATATTAAAGCAATTCCGTCATGCTAGCACAAGAAATAATAAAAATTAGCTGACAGTTCACTATTCTCTCATGCTGTCAACACACTGAAAATATATGCCATAGTCCTTTACCCACAATATATTCCTTAATTACTATGCCAAAAGTGAGAGTCTCAAAGACACACATAAACATGTTGACAAAGGATTCTTTTTAACATATATATCTCTTCCTTTTAATATTTGTTTATGCACCTAGAATATAGACATAGAACTAACACTTCATCTGAGCCTCCCCCCACAGCAAAAAAAAACCTTACAGAATACAGCACCAAAGAATATAATATAAAACGTAATGTGTAAAGTTTGATGATAAACAGTATGTAACATACAAAATAATGCACAGCAGGGGTCAGGAGTATATAAATTACAACTGTAGTCAGGTGCTTGGCTAGAGACAGAGAGCGATTTATGACACTGTGCTGCAGTGTTGTCTGTACTCCCAATGGTCTTCAGCTGAGTGGGTTAACACTACCTCACCTCCATCCACCAGGGGGGCTGACAAGCAGAAGGATCTCAGGAGACTTGATGGATGGCAGCATTGAATCATGGGAGATGAAATTTGGGAAAGAAACATTACTATGGTAGTCTATGGACCATTGGACTACAATTCCCAATAATATAAGTGGAGAGAGAGTTGTATTTTCTCAGGCTGAATACTGAGGAACTTTCTCTTTGCTGCAAGGAGACTGAGGTGTGCACATCAACCTGCCACAAGCCTCTGGCCGTGTGCTGAGGACCAAAGACTCTCCAGGCAGAAAAAGAAGTGAGCTGACATCTGAATAATGAGACGCCTGTTCCTGTATCACTGGGACCGGTGAGAGGACACTGCTGACATTAACCTGTTGCTGGCAGCAGAGACTGGGCACATAGGGAGTGGCTGTCTAACTAGCAGAATTATTTATTGCATGCACACTTTACTGGGACTATATTCATGTGCACCATTATAAAGACTGGGCCCTAACACTAGCCGGCTGAAGAACTAGGGATAAAGGCTGCTCACTCAGATAGCTGCTTCACAGGAACTTTGTCTATTGTCCAAAGTAAGAGGTGCCTCTTTAGGGAGTTTTAAATTTCATCACTGCCGTTCATATAGAGTGCACTCTAAAGTGGATATAGCCTACTGTTTACAGAAGAGTTAGCACAGTATTGATTATCATTGCTGTTACTGTTTTCTAATGCCATTACTTATTGCTGATTGTGTGGATCACTAGGTTTATGCTAATTTAGCTGCATAGAGCTCCATTCTATGCTGCTATATCCCAGTGAACATATTGTTTAGTGCAATGTCTCTCAACCTTTTTCCAGTCAAGGCACCCTTTACATTAATGCTCAATTTTTAGGCACCCCATTCTGAAAAAGGAAAAACTTTTATATAATGCAGCAGCCTCTACCAATGTAGGACATCCAACATTAGAGGTATTTTTATACAAAGCAATATACATTTGAACACTGGCACTGACTAGTATTCTTTCCTCCTGGGTTCATGTAACATTGATGTTTTATTTTTGATACTGAATCTTAGTTGTGTGCAGGGTATCTATATTTTTGCTCCCAGTAGCAGTGCAGTATCCATTTGCTTAACCTGGTGTGTCAGTGGGGCTGAGGTTGTTCCCAGAGTCACGGCAGAAGAACAGAAAACCTAATCTTCCAAGTGGCTCCTGCAAGGGTAGAGCTACACAACATAGTGTGTATCATGAAGAGTTCAGAAGTATGAAATGTAAACTACAGCTTATTGAGTAAATAGGTCAGATGCAAACAAGGGACAGCATGGTTTATAGAATGTAGGGCTCAGGAATAGAGATGGGGTTTATGTTTGCGGTTGCATAAAATTTGAGCAGTGTTTGGCAAACAGGCAAACTAAATAGGCTGCAAGCAAATGTCATTACTTTGGTGATGGTATTACACCAGGTATTACACCATGCTGCCCCTCCCCACAAGAGCCATATCCATGATAGGGGTTTGATATTGATTTGGGGTGGGGATCCCATGTAAAAAAACAAAAAATGCATGTGTCCCCCCAAAATACCCTTTGAGTCTGTTATGCATTGCAAGGCGTAATGCAAAAAAATGCAAAAAATACGAAAAGAGATGAGGGATCCCTGTCAAAAATGCATACCAGAACCTTATCCCAGTAGGCCATCAGCACAAAAAAAGGTCTATTAAGTATGTCTCAATTTTTTAGTTTTTATTTTCTGTGTGAGTGTAGGTCTATGCCTCTACGGCTAAGCAATTTTGGGTGACGTACATTAGAAGAGGCTCTGGGCCAGGACTACTGCTGTGGCTGATTATGGATAAAACTTGTGAACACCTTGATGTCGTCAATGTGCAGCTGTCTTTCATTTCTTCAGTTTGCTAAATGCTTGTTCAAATACGCTTTGTGTAGACAACTCATTACTATTCAAAGTATCTACCACTCTTTCAATAAAATGATGTTTTTTAAGATTAGTTTTGGATCTTCCTGCTGCTAGTTTGAAGTCATATCCCCGTTTTCTTGATCTTAGCTTCATACTGAAAATACTGTCCTCCTAAACTTTATTCACCCCTTGATGTACACTTGTGTTCAAAATAATATCAGTGTGTTGAAAAAAAGTTAATAAAGATCAAAATCCTTCTAATAGCTTTTATTTCCATACACACAAATGCGTTGGGAACACTACACATTCTATTCCAAATCAAAACATGAAGAAAAATATATCAAATTTGTGTTGTTCCTCTAAAAAAATTAAAGAAAAGTGAACATTAGACTGTTCAAAAAAATAGCAGTGTTTGTATTCTTTACAAACTCAAACATTCACTATATAAACTGAAAAATGTTTGAAGATTTTGCTTTCCTTTGAATGACTTAATGAAAATTTAGTTGTATAAGCACTGTTTCTGAGAACTGCTGTACATCTGTGTTGCATGGAGTCACCCAACTTTTGGCACCTGTGATTAGGTATTCCAGCCCAGGATGATTGGACTACATTCCACAGTTCTTCTCTATTTCTTGGTTTTGCCTCAGAAACTGCATTTTTGATGTCACCCCACAAGTTTTCTATTGGATTAAGATCCGGGGATTGGGCTGGCCACTCCATAACGTCAATCTTGTTGGTCTGGAACCAAGATGTTGCACGTTTACTGGTGTGTTTGGGGTCGTTGTCTTGTTGGAACACCCATTTCAAGGGCATTTCCTCTTCAGCATAAGGCAGCATGTCCTCTTCAAGTATTCTGATGTATTCAATCTGATCCATGATCCCTGGTATGCGATAAATAAGTAGTATAAGAAGCATCCCCATATCATGATGCTTGCACCACCATGCTTCACTGTCTTCACAGTGTACTGTGGCTTGATTTCAGTGTTTGGGGGTCGTCTGACAAACTGTCTCCGGCCACTAGACCCAAAAAGAACAATCTTACTTTCATCAGTCCACAAAATGTTGCGCCATTTCTCTTTAGGCCAGTCAATGTGCTCTTTGGCAAATTGTAACCTCTTCAGCACGTCTTTTTTTTAACTGTGGGACTTTGCGGGAGCTTCTTGCAGATAGCTTGGCTTCACATAGGCGTCTTCTAATTGTAACAGTACTCACAGGTAACTTTAGACCTTCTTTCATCTTCCTGGAGTTGATTGTTGGCTGAGTCCTTGCCATTTTGGCTATTCTTCTATCCATTCGAATGGTAGTTTTTCGCTTTCTTCCACGTCTTCCAGGTTTTGGTTGCCATTTTAAAGCATTTGCGATCATTTTAGCTGAGCAGCCTATCATTTTCTGCACTTCTTTATATATTTCCCCTCTCCAATAGCTGGAACTACCCATTTTCCTCAGAATTTCAGAGAGAAATGCACTGTAACCAGCATGTACAACATTTGCTGCCTTCCTTCCTTAAGTAATGGCAATAATTGCCACCTGTTTTTCAAAGAATGAATGAGCTCACTAATAGAACCCCACACTGCTATTATTTTGAACATGCCCCTTTCAATTAGTGATTCAATTACACAGAATCAGCAGCATGCATGTCATGACTGTTGGGTCTGTTGGATTTCTATTACTCTACTACACCTGCTAGTAAATTATTTGCCATGTAGAGATATCATTTCCACAAAAACAGTGATTGATCAGGTTAGTGATGTCTGACTGCTGTTATTTTGAAAACAACTGTATTTAACCCCTTCTTGCTGACCGTACACAAATATGCAGCCCCACTGGACTGGGCTTTTTCCCATGGGGCCGCATATTTGTGTCGCATGACGCGCTCCCAGCACAGAGGCCGCGGTCTCACTGAAAGCACTGGGTCCCATTCTAATGATTGGAACCAGGAACTCCAGATTCACTCCAGGTCACCTGATCGCCGTGAGAGGCTCTGATTGGCTGTCACAGTGATCAGTCACTGTGAAGCCTGCCCCCATGTTTTCTCTCTCTGAATGGAGGAGGGAGATAGTTTGTATCTCTCTCTGTTCTTTCAGAGAGAAAAAAAAGCAAGTGTGTGTAAAATAAATAAATTAATAATAATAATAATAATTTAAAAAAAAACCTAGATCAAGGTTTAATGTAGGTCAGTACCAGGGTTAGTGTTTGGGTCAAGGTCAGAGTCAAAGCTCAGGGTCAGTTTTTTGGTTTTTTTTTAAATTAGTATCAGTGTCAGTTAGTAGCAGGATAAAAAAAAAGCAAAATGTGCACTATTGTTTCTGGACCGTACTACGGGTACAAACAACAACTACCATTCACATATGTGGTATTGCTGCGATTGTCAGGAGCAGGAGAATTATTTTGGAAATATACAGCTAAATATAAGAAAACATTTTTACTATTTTGGGCCAGTTTTCCTTTGATAATAAAAACAATTCAGGAGATATCCATGATATCTCCTGATTACCACCAAATGAAGGCCTAAGTATAATCCACCTGGATGCACAAAGTAGTTGTGATGATATGTACGGTTTTGCTAACACATGTTGAAGTTACAAAATAGTGCTTAGGTATTAAGATTTGTTTTACCCTTAGGCACAAAGGGGTTAAAGTGATATTAAAGCTTTGGGTTTTTTAAAATAACAAACATGTCACACTTTCCTGCTCCGTGCAATGGTTCTGCACAGAGCAGCCCTGATGCTCTTCTTCTCGGGTCCCCGCCAGTGCTCCTGGCTCCTCCCCTTTGACCAGTGCCCCCAATAGCAAGCCGCTTGCTATGGGGGCATTGGTGCATGCTTACACCATAAGATACATAGAGCCACAGCTGGTCCCACCCCCTGCTCCCTTCTCATTGGCTCACTGGCTGTGATTGATCAAGACTTTACATATTAGGTTGCTGAAGTCTCTCCTGATATGTTTTATCCTTCAGACCTATCACCATTTTTGTTGTACATCTCTGGACTTGTTTTATCATATTAATATTTTTTTGTAAGTGAGGTGTCCAGAACTGGGCATGGTATGCTGAATGAGGTCCAACTAAACATCTCTATAGGGGAATGAGGACCTCCTTACTCCTTCCAGTGATCCCTCTAGTAATAACTAAAGATCCCTATAGGGGAAGCAGGACCTCCTTCTTCCTGCAGGTGATACCTCTAGTGATACACCCTAGAATTCTATGTGCTTCTCCCACTGCCTGGCCGCACTGTTTGCTCATTTTGCAATCATTTGAAAAAAGCACACAGACCCCATCAAAGTCTCTCACAATATATAACTGACTTTAGGGGTCTGCTATGTTCTTTGGGGAACATATGGGGTATGTGTGCTGTTTTTTCTTTTAAAGAATCAGATTTGATTTTCCAGAAATCCAAAACTCTGTTGTTTTCCTTTGTAAATTTCAGCGTTTTAAAAAATCAATGCACCTGGTCAAATGGTAATTAGAAAAAAAAATATTTTTGCATTGGTACATGCTCCCCAGGGTGTCCAGCTCTCATGCTATTTTTGACAGCCTCTTGTCTATTATCCCAGAATATTTATTTTGTAAAGCTCTGTGCAAACTGTTGGCGCTAAATAAATCATGTATATTAATAATCATGTATTATAATAATAATGGGTACTTTTAATTTGACAGCTCACATTGATTTCAGCAGGACTCGGTATCAAAACCATTTTGAAATATGCCAAACCCTGCTCAAACTGAACCCAGGGCAGCTCAGCTCATCACTAATGTGCACTTACCCTAAGATATGCTATGTAGGTTATTTATTTATTATTTTATTGTTCAGGCTATTCACAGACCTTTGGATGCCATTTTGTTTTGGTTCTTCAATAGGAATTAGCTGAACTTTGGCTGTTTGGGCGTTCAGAAAAACACCAGAATTTTGCCCATTTTGACTTCTTTTTGGTGGAGCTGAGCATCATATATAGAAGTGGTATTTTGGACACTTGTATGTATGAAAGCTTTCTGCTGTCAATGGTTCCTATAGAAGCAGCCACTGCGTCCCAAGCAACCATGTTGCCGACACATAGTCCCTGACTATGTCAGTAAAGGGGTGAACATAGCAGTGACATCACTATGACTATATTTCATTAATGATGTCACCACTTTTACTGCCCCTTCCTTTATATAATTAATGATAGTGGATCAGTCATGTGTTCTGAGTTCATTGGGTTTTTAATTCCAGCAATGCTTGTCCCTCCACCTTTCCAGGCCAGACTGTGTGCTCCGATTTATGTTCTGGTTCTGGTATGGATTTTTAGGGGGATCTCATGCTTTTTTGTTTTTTTTTTAATAAGGATTTGGTATGCATTTTGGGGGGGACTTTTTTCATTCTAGCCGTAGGATGTACTACTTCCAGAGACTTTACTGTAAGAGAATAAGATTCTTTTATTCTGTTTAAAGGATTCAGAAAATTGCTCACACTGTTTTAATTTGCATGTGCAGGGACTACCTGAAACAATTACAGATCTGTAATCCACTATTACTGCATTATTTCAAGAGCTAATGCCCTCAATACCCATAGAGCGTTTGGCGATGGACAGTCCACAGAGCCTAGCCTTAAAGCAAACCTCCGCCCAAAGGGGAAGTTCCACTTTAAGGACTGGACCCCACTCCCCGTTAAGGATTGGCACCTTTGGTAAGTGGGAAGGGCAGATACTCAAAATTGATAGGTACCCACTCCCACTTCTGCTGCGATCACCTAGGCTATCAGAAGCTGAAGTTGTCCTCTCCCCTACCTCCCCGTAGTCTTCTGGGACACATCACAGATCCCAAAAAACTATGGGACTATTCACAAGGTGCACCACTACTCTCGCATGCGCAGTGGGCACCTGGCTGTGAAGCCGCAAGCTGTCACAGCCGATGCCCACACTGAAAATGCCGGTGCCGGGAACACCGGGCAGCCGGTGCAATGGGCTGCAGGGAGACACAGCGGGATCGAGGGACAGGTAGTGTCTGTTTTTTAAAAGTCAGCAGCTACAGTTTTTTTTTTATTTTCACTGGAACTCCGCTTTAACCAAACAGCAGCAGGATGGCCCTCCTAAGGATTTATTGGTGAAGTTTCACTTCTAAAAAATGTTCTTTTTGCTAACTCTTTTCTAAATTGTCTAACTTTTTTTTCTAACTTTTTAAGGACATAAGCATGCATGTGCTAGTAAGTATGTGGCTCTCTGAGCCCTCTTGTCCTGCTCAGCAGTTAAGCTTGTCCAGGATGATTACAGACAACTGTATTGGCTGCATATATTCCAGTAATACCTTGTTATCTAATTACAACAGTTTGGTTTGAAATAACTAACTGGTAGACTTAATTATTTTAAACCTTTTGGTTATAGATTGTTAGTCTAATGCAGAGTGTTATATTGAATCCACTAGTTACCTTGCTTTATCTATGACTTTAAAAGACCACTGCATTAGCTCCATTATGTTCCTTTGGACACATAGAGCAGTTTGGTTCCTCTGCACTAAGACACTGGGGTACTTGATTGGCCCTGACTGCCCATTGTATATGAGGCGTACTCTCCTCATTGGTCTGTATCAGGCTTAGGCCCTATTTCTCAGACACGGATCTTTATCTCTATTATCCACTAGCCAGATCTACCATGATATATGTCTTATGGTGTATCCCTGCAAATGTTTATAGGGACCCACTCATATTATCATCATTGGTTTCACCTCCTTAAAGTGTTACTAAACCCTGGACCCTGCATTCACTATATCCGCTCTCCCACAGTACACAGAACATGGAAATGCAATTATTTTAGTAAATACAAATTGTTAAATACCTTTTCTCATCAGCAGTTAGATCAGTCTTGTGACTTCAGCAGAGCACTGGTTAAAACTTGTGGAATCTTTCTGCTCTAGGAGGATGCAAAACCTCTGACCTCTGTCTGGACAGTGCTGATTGGCCCTGTGCTAATCACATGTACTCTCCCAAGAAAAAAAACCCTCTCTAGCAATACACACTAAACTGAGCATGTGCATGTGGCTATTGGTTTAGTCTGTCTCATCAAGTGGACATTTGAACAGGAGGAGGAGCAGAGAAGTCAGGATCAAATTACCTTTTTACACAATGCAGTGGATTACCCCCTTAGGTTCCACAGTGAGTATAACAAACATGTTTTACTGCATATACAGACTGACTGTACTGTTGTGAGTTTAGTAACACTTTAAGACATAGGTGATCCATGTGTGTTTTTTTTTAGACACTCTAACCCTTCTTATCCTCATACCCATCCCCCCTTTTCACTCCACTCCACTCCACTTTCCCTCCCCCTTCCCTCCCTCACCTAATATCTTGATATGGTTACACATCTGCTGCTGAACTATACTGGATACCATACTGGGTAGATAGGTTATGTCTATTATATGATTTGTATATTTTCAAACATGCCTACATTCCCTGAAGCAGCTGCCACTGCACACCTCCCCAACACCCCCCCCCCCCCCCCCATGGTTCCCGATCTTGTGAGCTTAGCCCCTAGAGACAGAACATCCTTACTGGGTGTATATGCCCAGGTGGTTGTCACACCTCTCTCACTGAAATGCATTATTTCTTCTTATTTTTCTTACATTCACTTCTCTTGTTTTCCTTTTCTTTTTTTCCCTTCGTCTGAGAAGACCCCCTAATCTCTCTCCCTGGAGTTTCTCAATATCAGGCCTTGGCAGAAGCTCTGCTCATATGCTCATACAGTATCTGCTCTTTTTTGGCCCCCATGGCTCCATTAAACATTTTGTCTCTCAATGTTCAGGGACTTAACTCACCCATAAATGTGTTAAGGCATTTCACAATTTTGCCTCCAGAACGCAGACATTGTGGCCTTGCAGGAGACACACTTAGCTGTTCATAGCATCCCAAAATACTTCAGCTCAGCTTAGCCATAGGTCTTCTCAGCATGTGCCCAGACAAAAAAAAAAACAAAAACAAGGAGTTTTACTGGCATTTCACTGCTCTGCCCCATTAACACCTAAAACTGAACTCAAAGACTCTGAGGGATGCTACCTCATCCTAGTGGGATTTCTGCAAAACATGGAGGTCACCTTGGCCTCCTATTATGTGCTTAACACAAATCCAAATCCTTTTTTCTCATATTTATTGCAAGTCATCCATGCACACTGCTGAGGCACTCTTATTTTATGTGGAGATTCTAACCAAGTGATCCATCCTCATCTTGATAAATCCCCATATAATCCAGCTTCATACGATCCCTCCGCATTATTTCAGGCCCTCCTCCAAAAGGCAACCCAAATTGATAGTTTGCGATAGAGTGACCCAGTCCATCATAATACCGCTTATTACTCCCATCCACACAACTCTTTTACTCGCATTGACTATATCTTTCTTCCGGTTGCTTCTGTCGCTTTAATCCTTAATTCTATTATTAAACCTATTTCATGGTCAGACCACTCCATAGTAATAATCACCCTTTCATCTCTCATTTTGAAATCCACAGACCCTAAACTAATCTCACATGACAAACAAATCCTTTTTGTTTTGATATTCAGCTAGCCCTCAAAGAGTATTTACTCCATAATGATGACTCCCTGGTGACTCTATGGCAAGCCCATAAGCATGTAATACGAGGAACTTGTACCAAAATAGTGACACAAATTCAGCGAGACAAGATAGCCTGTCAACAGACTCTGGAGAGAGCCTATTAAGCCCTGGAGAGAGCCTATTAGCAAAACCCAGCTTGAGAACACCAGAGTAGAATTGGACCTAGTATTGGTGGAAGCAGCTGAAAGGTCTATTAGGAGGTGTTGTCACACTTACTACATGAAAGCCAACAAACCTGATACGTTGCTAGTACTTTGACTCCACCAACTAGGTCGAGATAGAAAGCCTATCTGCTTAAAAAAGACTAAGGATACATATACTAGTAATCCTATCAGTTTTCATGAGTTCAGAGGGTACCTTTCTCATCTACATTCTTCTTTAGATAGGTCTATCTCTCATTAAGACATTCTCTGTGCCATCAAGCCCATAAAGACAAATAAGGGACCTCGACTAGATGGTTACCTGTTTCTTATTGTGAAAAGTTTGTGGACTTCCTGGCAACACTCTTAGTGAACTCCTTTAATAAGTTACTTAAACAAATAGCTAGAGATGAGCGAATCGAAGTAGCCGAAGTGGAATTCGAGTCGAATATCGGAAAAATTTCGATTCGTGCCGAATCCGAAAAATAGCCTAATTCGGACGCGCGAATCGAAATTTTTCAGAAAATGGCGGCTGACATGTGCGGCGACGGAGCGGGGATGTCTGGGAAGGCGCGCAGACAAGGCGCGCTGACCCATAATGCATTCCTCAACTACATGTGATCGCATCAGCCAATCAGCAGCCAGCCAGCCAGCACTGTGTAATGGTCGAGCTATAAATAGCGGCCATTTTGGAATTCTTCATTTGCCTGCAGTCATTGAACAGAGGCAGACCGCTCTGTACTAGGGACAGGGACAGAGTTAGGGCCACAGAAACGATAATTGGGGACAGAGAAAAGTTACTTAGGGACAGAGAACCATTACTCAGGGACACAGACTTGTTAATGAGAGCCACAGAATCGTTATTTAGGGACAAAGAAACGCTAGTTAGGGCCACAGAATTCATACTCAGGGACAGACAGAATTGTTACTCAGTGCCAGAGAATTGTTACTTAGGGCCACAGAAACGTTATTAGGGCCACAGAATTTTTACTCAGGGACAGACAGAATTGTTACTGAGTGCCAGAGAATTGTTACTCAGGGACAGACAGAATTGTTACTGAGTGCCAGAGAATTGTTACTTAGGGCCACAGAAACTTTAATTAGGGCCACAGAATTTTTACTCAGGGACAGACAGAATTGTTACTGAGTGCCAGAGAATTGTTACTCAGGGACAGACAGAATTGTTACTGAGTGCCAGAGAATTGTTACTTAGGGCCACAGAAACTTTACTTAGGGCCACAGAATTTTTACTCAGGGACAGACAGAATTGTTACTGAGTGCCAGAGAATTGTTACTCAGGGCCCCAGAAACTTTACTTAGGGCCACAGAATTTTTACTCAGGGACAGACAGAATTGTTACTGAGTGCCAGAGAATTGTTACTCAGGGAAAGACAGAATTGTTACTGAGTGCCAGAGAATTGTTACTTAGGGCCACAGAAACTTTACTTAGGGCCACAGAATTGTTACTCGCACAGACACAGAATTGTTACTGAAGGCCACAGAACTGTTACTTAGGGCCACAGAATTGTTACTCGCACAGACACAGAATTGTTACTCGCACAGACACAGAACTGTTACTGAGGGCCACAGAACTGTTACTTAGGGCCACAGAATTGTTACTCGCACAGACACAGAATTGTTACTCAGGGCCACAGAACTGTTACTTAGGGACAAAGAAACGCTAGTTAGGGCCACAGAATTCATACTCAGGGACAGACAGAATTGTTACGGAGTGCCAGAGAATTGTTACTCAGGGCCACAGAAACTTTACTTAGGGCCACAGAATTTCTACTCAGGGACAGACAGAATTGTTACTGAGTGCCAGAGAATTGTTACTCAGGGACAGACAGAATTGTTACGGAGTGCCAGAGAATTGTTACTCAGGGCCACAGAAACTTTACTTAGGGCCACAGAATTTTTACTCAGGGACAGACAGAATTGTTACTGAGTGCCAGAGAATTGTTACTCAGGGCCCCAGAAACTTTACTTAGGGCCACAGAATTTTTACTCAGGGACAGACAGAATTGTTACTGAGTGCCAGAGAATTGTTACTCAGGGACAGACAGAATTGTTACTGAGTGCCAGAGAATTGTTACTTAGGGCCACAGAAACTTTACTTAGGGCCACAGAATTGTTACTCGCACAGACACAGAATCGTTACTCGCACAGACACAGAATTGTTACTGAAGGCCACAGAACTTTTACTTAGGGCCACAGAATTGTTACTCGCACAGACACAGAATTGTTACTCGCACAGACACAGAATTGTTACTCGCACAGACACAGAATTGTTACTCAGGGCCACAGAACTGTTACTTAGGGACAAAGAAACGCTAGTTAGGGCCACAGAATTCATACTCAGGGACAGACAGAATTGTTACGGAGTGCCAAAGAATTGTTACTCAGGGCCACAGAAACTTTAATTAGGGCCACAGAATTTTTACTCAGGGACAGACAGAATTGTTACTGAGTGCCAGAGAATTGTTACTCAGGGACAGACAGAATTGTTACGGAGTGCTAGAGAATTGTTACTCAGGGCCACAGAAACTTTACTTAGGGCCACAGAATTTTTACTCAGGGACAGACAGAATTGTTACTGAGTGCCAGAGAATTGTTACTCAGGGACAGACAGAATTGTTACTGAGTGCCAGAGAATTGTTACTCAGGGACAGACAGAATTGTTACGGAGTGCCAGAGAATTGTTACTCAGGGACAGACAGAATTGTTACTGAGTGCCAGAGAATTGTTACTTAGGGCCACAGAAACTTTAATTAGGGCCACAGAATTTTTACTCAGGGACAGACAGAATTGTTACTGAGTGCCAGAGAATTGTTACTCAGGGACAGACAGAATTGTTACGGAGTGCCAGAGAATTGTTACTCAGGGCCACAGAAACTTTACTTAGGGCCACAGAATTTTTACTCAGGGACAGACAGAATTGTTACTGAGTGCCAGAGAATTGTTACTCAGGGCCACAGAAACTTTACTTAGGGCCACAGAATTTTTACTCAGGGACAGACAGAATTGTTACGGAGTGCCAGAGAATTGTTACTCAGGGCCACAGAAACTTTAATTAGGGCCACAGAATTTTTACTCAGGGACAGACAGAATTGTTACTGAGTGCCAGAGAATTGTTACTCAGGGACAGACAGAATTGTTACTGAGTGCCAGAGAATTGTTACTCAGGGCCACAGAAACTTTACTTAGGGCCACAGAATTTTTACTCAGGGACAGACAGAATTGTTACTGAGTGCCAGAGAATTGTTACTCAGGGACAGACAGAATTGTTACGGAGTGCCAGAGAATTGTTACTCAGGGCCACAGAAACTTTACTTAGGGCCACAGAATTTTTACTCAGGGACAGACAGAATTGTTACTGAGTGCCAGAGAATTGTTACTCAGGGCCACAGAAACTTTACTTAGGGCCACAGAATTTTTACTCAGGGACAGACAGAATTGTTACTGAGTGCCAGAGAATTGTTACTCAGGGACACATAATCGTTGAATTAAAGAGTATGTCAGACAACATGCAGAGGAGTGGCAGAGGAGGCAATTTTTTAGGAGCGAGCAGACGTGGCAGCAGAGGAAGGGGTCGAGGCAGCACTATTCGCAGCCAGAGGCCAGTGCTCCCGGTGTCATCCAGCGGTCGTGTCTCCACCGACAACCCTGCCGTCATCGATTGGTTGGCTCGGTCGTCTTCCTCTTCCCAGGTCACCTCTGACACCTACAGCCAACGGTCGGTGGGTACGTCAGACACAACCGTTAGTTGGCATGGCCCGGGAGCAAGCCCACTGAAATCACATGTCCTCTACCTGCCCCTGTCCTTTGCTGTTCCCTCACCAAGCGAAGTATCGCATGCTGTGGGCTCAGCCCCACTGTACAGTGAGGAAGAGCTAACAGAGGGCGGTCAGGAACGGGGGGAGACATCGGCCTTTTCAGCAGCCAGGCGAAGAAGTACTGGCGAGGAGAGTGACATAGGGTGCTGGCAGATTACGGACCTCCCATAGCTGCTGCCAGGCCCCTAATCTGCCATGGGCCCCTATATACCGCCTCCTCATGCTGCTGCCAAGTCCAGAGTCTCTCATGGGTCCCTGTACGGCCTCCCATTGATGCTGTCTCCATCGCCACACTCTGCCATGTGCCACTTTCAGGTCTCCTCACACACTGCTGGTGTGTAGAATTTTTTGACATAGGGTGCTGGCAGATTACGGGCCCCCTATAGCTGCTGCCAGGCCCCTAATCTGCCATGGGCCCCTATATACCGCCTCCTCATGCTGCTGCCAGTTCCAGAGTCTCTCATGGGTCCCTGTACGGCCTCCCATTGCATCTGTCTCCATCGCCACACTCTGCCATGTGCCACTTTCAGGTCTCCTCACACACTGCTGGTGTGTTAAATTTTTTGACATAGGGTGCTGGCAGATTACGGACCTCCCATAGCTGCTGCCAGGCCCCTAATCTGCCATGGGCCCCTATATACCGCCTCCTCATGCTGCTGCCAAGTCCAGAGTCTCTCATGGGTCCCTATACGGCCTCCCATTGCTGCTGTCTCCATCGCCACACTCTGCCATGTGCCACTTTCAGGTCTCCTCACACACTGCTGGTGTGTTGAATTTTTTGACATAGGGTGCTGCCAGATTACGGGCCCCCTATAGCTGCTGCCAGGCCCCTAATCTGCAATGGGCCCCTATATACCGCCTCCTCATGCTGCTGCCAGTTCCAGAGTCTCTCATGGGTGCCTGTACGGCCTCCCATTGCTGCTGTCTCCATCGCCACACTCTGCCATGTGCCACTTTCAGGTCTCCTCACACACTGCTGGTGTGTAGAATTTTTTGACATAGGGTGCTGGCAGATTACGGGCCCCCTATAGCTGCTGCCAGGCCCCTAATCTGCCATGGGCCCCTATATACCGCCTCCTCATGCTGCTGCCAGTTCCAGAGTCTCTCATGGGTCCCTGTACGGCCTCCCATTGCATCTGTCTCCATCGCCACACTCTGCCATGTGCCACTTTCAGGTCTCCTCACACACTGCTGGTGTGTTGAATTTTTTGACATAGGGTGCTGGCAGATTACGGACCTCCCATAGCTGCTGCCAGGCCCCTAATCTGCCATGGGCCCCTATATACCGCCTCCTCATGCTGCTGCCAAGTCCAGAGTCTCTCATGGGTCCCTATACGGCCTCCCATTGCTGCTGTCTCCATCGCCACACTCTGCCATGTGCCACTTTCAGGTCTCCTCACACACTGCTGGTGTGTTGAATTTTTTGACATAGGGTGCTGGCAGATTACGGGCCCCCTATAGCTGCTGCCAGGCCCCTAATCTGCCATGGGCCCCTATATACCGCCTCCTCATGCTGCTGCCAGTTCCAGAGTCTCTCATGGGTCCCTGTACGGCCTCCCATTGCTGCTGTCTCCATCGCCACACTCTGCCATGTGCCACTTTCAGGTCTCCTCACACACTGCTGGTGTGTAGAATTTTTTGACATAGGGTGCTGGCAGATTACGGGCCCCCTATAGCTGCTGCCAGGCCCCTAATCTGCCATAGGCCCCTATATACCGCCTCCTCATGATGCTGCCAGGTCCAGAGTCTCTCATGGGTCCCTGTACGGCCTCCCATTGCTGCTGTCTCCATCGCCACACTCTGCCATGTGCCACTTTCAGGTCTCCTCACACACTGCTGGTGTGTTGAATTTTTTGACATAGGGTGCTGGCAGATTACGGACCTCCCATAGCTGCTGCCAGGCCCCTAATCTGCCATGGGCCCCTATATACCGCCTCCTCATGCTGCTGCCAAGTCCAGAGTCTCTCATGGGTCCCTATACGGCCTCCCATTGCTGCTGTCTCCATCGCCACACTCTGCCATGTGCCACTTTCAGGTCTCCTCACACACTGCTGGTGTGTTAAATTTTTTGACATAGGGTGCTGCCAGATTACGGGCCCCCTATAGCTGCTGCCAGGCCCCTAATCTGCCATGGGCCCCTATATACCGCCTCCTCATGCTGCTGCCAGTTCCAGAGTCTCTCATGGGTCCCTGTACGGCCTCCCATTGCTGCTGTCTCCATCGCCACACTCTGCCATGTGCCACTTTCAGGTCTCCTCACACACTGCTGGTGTGTTGAATTTTTTGACATAGGGTGCTGGCAGATTACGGACCTCCCATAGCTGCTGCCAGGCCCCTAATCTGCCATGGGCCCCTATATACCGCCTCCTCATGCTGCTGCCAGTTCCAGAGTCTCTCATGTGTCCCTGTACGGCCTCCCATTGCTGCTGTCTCCATCGCCACACTCTGCCATGTGCCACTTTCAGGTCTCCTCACACTGCTGGTGTGTTGAATTTTTTGACATAGGGTGCTGGCAGATTACGGGCCCCCTATAGCTGCTGCCAGGCCCCTAATCTGCCATGGGCCCCTATATACCGCCTCCTCATGCTGCTGCCAGTTCCAGAGTCTCTCATGGGTCCCTGTACGGCCTCCCATTGCTGCTGTCTCCATCGCCACACTCTGCCATGTGCCACTTTCAGGTCTCCTCACACACTGCTGGTGTGTTGAATTTTTTGACATAGGGTGCTGGCAGATTACGGACCTCCCATAGCTGCTGCCAGGCCCCTAATCTGCCATGGGCCCCTATATACCGCCTCCTCATGCTGCTGCCAAGTCCAGAGTCTCTCATGGGTCCCTGTACGGCCTCCCATTGCTGCTGTCTCCATCGCCACACTCTGCCATGTGCCACTTTCAGGTCTCCTCACACACTGCTGGTGTGTTGAATTTTTTGACATAGGGTGCTGGCAGATTACGGACCTCCCATAGCTGCTGCCAGGCCCCTAATCTGCCATGGGCCCCTATATACCGCCTCCTCATGCTGCTGCCAGTTCCAGAGTCTCTCATGGGTCCCTGTACGGCCTCCCATTGCTGCTGTCTCCATCGCCACACTCTGCCATGTGCCACTTTCAGGTCTCCTCACACACTGCTGGTGTGTTGAATTTTTTGACATAGGGTGCTGGCAGATTACGGACCTCCCATAGCTGCTGCCAGGCCCCTAATCTGTCATGGGCCCCTATATACCGCCTCCTCATCCTGCTGCCAGTTCCAGAGTCTCTCATGGGTCCCTGTACGGCCTCCCATTGCTGCTGTCTCCATCGCCACACTCTGCCATGTGCCACTTTCAGGTCTCCTCACACACTGCTGGTGTGTAGAATTTTTTGACATAGGGTGCTGGCAGATTACGGGCCTCCCATAGCTGCTGCCAGGCCCCTAATCTGCCATAGGCCCCTATGTACCGCCTCCTCATGCTGCTGCTAGGTCCAGAGTCTCTCATGGGTCCCTGTACGGCCTCCCATTGCTGCTGTCTCCATCGCCACACTCTGCCATGTGCCACTTTCAGGTCTCCTCACACTGCTGGTGTGTTACATTTTTTGTCATAGGGTGCTGGCAGATTACGGGCCTCCCATAGCTGCTGCCAGGCCCCTAATCTGCCATGGGCCCCTATACCGCCTCCTCATGCTGCTGCCAAGTCCAGAGTGTGTCATGGGTCCCTGTACGGCCTCCCATTGCTGCTGTCTCCATAGCCACACTCTGCCATGTGCCACTTTCAGGTCTCCTCACACTGCTGGTGTGTTCAATTTTTTGACATAGGGTGCTGGCAGATTACGGGCCTCCCATTGCTGCTGCCAGGCACGTAATCTGCCATGGGCCCCCGTACCGACTCCTCATGCTGTGACGTTGCAACAAGGTGGAATTCAACCCTACATATGTTAGACCGCCTTTACGAACAGCGAAAGGCCATCACCGATTTCCTGATGTTAAAAGCGGATAAAGGTACTCCCTGTGTAACTTAGATGTCAGCCATTGGCAGCTCATGCGTGACACCTGCCGCTTGCTCAGGCCCTTTGAGGAGGCCACGCTATTCGTGAGTCGCCAGGACTATGGGATGAACGACGTCATTCCTCTGTTGCACGTCCTGGAACAAATGCTGTTAACAATGGCTGGTCAGGGTGCGGTAGACGTGGCGCACAGATCTCAACGCCACATGACCCCTGTGGGGGCAGGACAGGAAGAAGAGGAGGAGGTAGAGGAGGACATTGGTGCTCAGGAATTATTGAGTGAAATGGGTGGTTTTTCCACTCAGCGGACAGGAGTGGAGGAGCAGGAGCATCTGGTAGAGGAGGAGGAGGAGGAGACAGAGGACCCAGACGCACCGTGGCAGTATGCTGTGGAGATGGAGGCAGGGAGTCCCTCGCATTCCTTGGCACAAATGGCCCATAGCATGCTCGCTTGCTTGCGTAGCGACAGCCGAATAATAACCATCAGACAGAGGGATGACTTTTGGCTGTTCACCTTGTTGGACCCTCGCTACCGGTCCAAAATGGTGGCCTTTTTCACACCTGCTGAGAGGGAGGCCAAAATTACGTACTATAAAAACCACCTATGTAGTCAGTTGGTCTCTGCCTTTGTGCGCCAACGTCCATCCTCAGACACTGTGGGCCCTGTGCGCTCGCGTTCCGCTGCCATGGCAGCAGGGGAGGGGTGGGGTGGTAGGAGCAGTGGCAGCTCCACCAGCAGCGGCTGCCTCAGTCTGCAGTCGATGATGAGTAGCTTTCTTCACCAGCGCAGTGAGGAAACTACTAACCAGCCGCAGCAGCAGCAGCAGCATCAGGTGGACCTGGAGCAGGACCTCAAACAACAGGCTTGGGCCTACTTGGACAGCACCCTGCCAACCGAGGTAGACAATCCCCTTGACTACTGGGCAACGAAACTTGACCTTTGGCCCCAACTAGCTGAATTTGCCCTTGAAAGGCTGTCATGCCCGGCCAGTAGCGTGGCATCGGAGCGCGTGTTTAGTGCGGCAGGAGGTATTGCAACTCCGCGGAGGACACGACTGTCCACCCAAAGTGTGGAGAGACTCACGTTTGTGAAAATGAATCAGGCGTGGATTAGTCTGGATTTCAAACCACCAGTTCCTGACACAACTGACTAAATCCGCCATGAATCATGCTCCAAACATGTGCCACTTTCAGGTCTCCTCACACACTGCTTGTGTTTTCAATTTTTTGACATAGGGTGCTGGCAGATTACGGGCCTCCCATAGCTGCTGCCAGGCCCCTAATCTGCCATGGGCCCCTATATACCGCCTCCTCATGCTGCTGCCAGGTCCAGAGTCTCTCATGCCATGTGCCACTTTCAGGTCTCCTCACACACTGCTGGTGTGTTCAATTTTTTGTCATAGGGTGCTGCCAGATTACGGGCCTCCTATAGCTTCTACCAGGCCCCTAATCTGCCATGGGCCCCTATACCGCCTCCTCATGCTGCTGCCAGGTCCACAGTCTCTCATGGGTCCCTGTACGGCCTCCCATTGCTGCTGTCTCCATCGCCACACTCTGCCATGTGCCACTTTCAGGTCTCCTCACACACTGCTGGTGTGTTCCATTTTTTGTCATAGGGTGCTGGCAGATTACGGGCCTCCCATTGCTGCTGCCAGGCCTGTAATCTGCCATGGGCCCCCGTACCGCCTGGTCACGCTGCTGCTGGGTCCACAGTGTGACATGGGTCCCTGTACCGCCTCCCATTGCTCCCACTCTGCCATGTGCCACTTTCAGGTCTCCTCACACTCCTGCTGGTTTCCATTTTGTCATAGGTTGCTGGCAGATTACAGGCCTCCCATAGGTGCTGCCAGGCCCCAAATCTTTCATGGGCCCCCGTACCGCCTCGTCACGCTGCTGCTGGGTCCACAGTGTGACATGGGTCCTTGTACCGCCTCCCATTGCTCCCACTCTGCCATGTGCCACTTTCAGGTCTCCTCACACTCCTGCTGGTTTCCATTTTGTCATAGGTTGCTGTATGGCCTCCCATTGCTGCTGCCTCCACCGCCACACTGTGGCTCCAAACACTGGTTTTGGCCCCGTGACTGGCCAAATGAGTGAAGTGTGCGGTGATTCTAAGATCGACGGCACTCATCTGCATGTCATACTGAGTGACAGTATTATTTCTCTTCCCCAGCAGACTCCAAGGGCATTTAAATTAAAGGTACAGTGTTCTGCACTAATATTAAGTCTCTCTGAAGCCTAGAAACACCCTTTTTTAAGTTAAATTCACAGCGAATTTATTCGACTCGAATCGAATATTGTCCACGAATTCGCCGAATCAGTCAAATCGAATTTTTCATTTCTTCGCTCATCTCTACAAATAGCATTTGGATCGGAGACCGTTACAGCAATTATAGCCATGATACCCAAACCGAATTCAGACACATTCACTTGGTCTAATTATAGGCCAATTTCCCTGCTTAATCTAGATATAGAGATTCTGGCTATAATAAAGATTCTAGCTATAATTCCATAGGCTCTTTAGTCCAAAAAGACCAAATATTCCTCATAGGCAGGCAGCTGATAATGTGCGAAGGGCCACCCTTTTGGTCTGTATAGCACATTATCATCATACATCCACATTCTTCCTATCCTTGGATGCATAAAAAGTGTAAAACATGTTGTCATAGTCCTACTTGCGTTTTATCCTTCAAAGATGAGGCTTCAGCCCAAAACATCCTAGCTTGAATCTCCTCACTCTATGCAGATCCATAGGCTTAGGGTAAGTATGTGGGATACAAGTCTGAATGATTTGCTATCTCATGTGCGAAAAGGCTGGGCTGCCGCCTGTCTCGACTCCTCTTCTCCCTGGCTATAGAGCCACTTGCACTGCTGATTAGCTCCAACCAGAGGCATTGAGATGACTGGTTATCACCACTAGAGATGAGCGAAGTATTCAAAAAATCGATTCGACTGATTCGGCGAATTCGTGGAAAAATTTCGATTCGAGTCGAATATATTCGCTGTGAATTTAACTTAAAAAAGGGTGTTTCTAGGCTTCAGAGAGACTTAATATTAGTGCTGAACACTGTACCTTTAATTTAAATGCCCTTGGAGTCTGCTGGGGAAGAGAAATAATACTGTCAGGCAGTATGACATGCAGATGAGTGCCGTCGATCTTAGAATCACCGCACACTTCACTCATTTGGCCAGTCACGGGGCCAAAACCAGAGTGTGGAGCCACAGTGTGGCGGTGGAGGCAGCAGCAATGGGAGGCCATACAGCACCCTATGACAAAAATGGAAACCACCAGCAGTGTGAGGAGACCTGAAAGTGGCACATGGCAGAGTGTGGCGATAGAGACAGCAGCAATGGGAGGCCGTACAGGGACCCATGACACACTCTGGACCTGGCAGCAGCATGAGGAGGCGGTACAGGGGCCCATGGCAGATTACGGGCCTGGCAGCAGCATGAGGAGTCGGTACGGGGGCCCATGGCAGATTACAGGCCTGGCAGCAGCAATGGGAGGCCGTACAGGGACCCATGACACAATCTGGACCTGGCAGCAGCATGGGGAGGCGGTACAGGGGCCCATGACAGATTACGGGCCTGGCAGCAGCATTTGGAGTCGGTACGGGGGCCCATGACACACTCTGGACCTGGCAACAGCATGAGGAGGCGGTACAGGGGCGCATGACAGATTACGAGCCTGGCAGCAGCAACTTGGACAGGAGGACGTTCAGTTTCTGCACCGTCTGGTGCGTGCTCGCAAACTGTTGTCTCTTGGAAACGGATTCCAAGAAAGACTGCTGACGGAATCCGTGAAGAGGAGTAGCAGGAGAAGGAGCATCTGAACGAGCGGAATATGCCAACAAGCGACAACAGGGGCCCATGACAGATTACGGGCCTGGCAGCAGCATGAGGAGTCGGTACGGGGGCCCATGGCAGATTAGGGGCCTGGCAGCAGCTATGGGAGGCCCGTAATCTGCCAGCACCCTATGACAAAAAATGGAACCCACCAGCAGTGTGAGGAGACCTGAAAGTGGCACATGGCAGAGTGTGGCGATGGAGACAGCAGCAATGGGAGGCCGTACAGGGACCCATGACAGACTCTGGACCTGGCAGCAGCATGAGGAGGCGGTATAGGGGCCCATGGCAGATTAGGGGCCTGGCAGCAGCTATGGGAGGCCCGTAATCTGCCAGCACCCTATGACAAAAAATGGAATACACCAGCAGTGTGAGGAGACCTGAAAGTGGCACATGGCAGAGTGTGGCGATGGAGACAGCAGCAATGGGAGGCCGTACAGGGACCCATGAGAGACTCTGGTCTTGGCAGCAGAATGAGGAGGCGGTATAGGGGCCCATGGCAGATTAGGGGCCTGGCAACAGCTATGGGAGGCCCGTAATCTGCCAGCACCCTATGACAAAAAATGGAACACACCAGCAGTGTGAGGAGACCTGAAAGTGGCACATGTTTGGGGCATGATTCATGGCGGATTTAGTCAGTTGTGTCAGGAACTGGTGGTTTGAAATCCAGACTAATCCACGCCTGATTCATTTTCACAAACGTCAGTCTCTCCACACTTTGGGTGGACAGTCGTGTCCTCCGCGGAGTTGCAATACCTCCTGCCGCACTAAACACGCGCTCCGATGCCACGCTACTGGCCGGGCATGACAGCCTTTCAAGGGCAAATTCAGCTAGTTGGGGCCAAAGGTCAAGTTTCGTTGCCCAGTAGTCAAGGGGATTGTCTACCTCGGTTGGCAGGGTGCTGTCCAAGTAGGCCCAAGCCTGTTGTTTGAGGTCCTGCTCCAGGTCCACCTGATGCTGCTGCTGCTGCTGCTGCTGCGGCTGGTTAGTAGTTTCCTCACTGCGCTGGTGAAGAAAGCTACTCATCATCGACTGCAGACTGAGGCAGCCGCTGCTGGTGGAGCTGCCACTGCTCCTACCACCCCACCCCTCCCCTGCTGCCATGGCAGCGGAACGCGAGCGCACAGGGCCCACAGTGTCTGAGGATGGACGTTGGCGCAGACAGGCAGAGACCAGCTGACTACATAGGTGGTTTTTATAGTACGTTATTTTGGCCTCCCTCTCAGCAGGTGTGAAAAAGGCCACCATTTTTGAACGGTAGCGAGAGTCCAACAAGGTGGACAGCCAAAAGTCATCCCTCTGTCTGATGGTTATTATTTGGCTGTCGCTACGCAAGCAACCGAGCATGCTATGGGCCATTTGTGCCAAGGAATGCGAGGGACTCCCTGCCTCCATCTCCACAGCATACTGCCACGGTGCGTCTGGGTTCTCTGTCTCCTCCTCCTCCTCCTCTACCAGATGCTCCTGCTCCTCCACTCCTGTCCGCTGAGTGGAAAAACCACCCATTTCACTCAATAATTCCTGAGCACCAATGTCCTCCTCTACCTCCTCCTCTTCTTCCTGTCCTGCCCCCACAGGGGTCATGTGGCGTTGAGATCTGTGCGCCACGTCTACCGCACCCTGACCAGCCATTGTTAACAGCATTTGTTCCAGGACGTGCAACAGAGGAATGACGTCGTTCATCCCATAGTCCTGGCGACTCACGAATAGCGTGGCCTCCTCAAAGGGCCTGAGCAAGCGCAGGTGTCACGCATGAGCTGCCAATGGCTGACATCTAAGTTACACAGGGAGTACCTTTATCCGCTTTTAACATCAGGAAATCGGTGATGGCCTTTCGCTGTTCGTAAAGGCGGTCTAACATATGTAGGGTTGAATTCCACCTTGTTGCAACGTCACAGCATGAGGAGTCGGTACGGGGGCCCATGGCAGATTACGTGCCTGGCAGCAGCAATGGGAGGCCCGTAATCTGCCAGCACCCTATGTCAAAAAATTCAACACACCAGCAGTGTGAGGAGACCTGAAAGTGGCACATGGCAGAGTGTGGCTATGGAGACAGCAGCAATGGGAGGCCGTACAGGGACTCATGACACACTCTGGACTTGGCAGCAGCATGAGGAGGCGGTATAGGGGCCCATGGCAGATTAGGGGCCTGGCAGCAGCAATGGGAGGCCCGTAATCTGCCAGCACCCTATGTCAAAAAATTCTACACACCAGCAGTGTGAGGAGACCTGAAAGTGGCACATGGCAGAGTGTGGCGATGGAGACAGCAGCAATGGGAGGCCGTACAGGGACCCATGAGAGACTCTGGACCTGGCAGCAGCATGAGGAGGCGGTATATAGGGGCCTATGGCAGATTAGGGGCCTGGCAGCAGCTATGGGAGGCCCGTAATCTGCCAGCACCCTATGTCAAAAAATTCTACACACCAGCAGTGTGTGAGGAGACCTGAAAGTGGCACATGGCAGAGTGTGGCGATGGAGACAGCAGCAATGGGAGGCCGTACAGGGACCCATGACAGACTCTGGACCTGGCAGCAGCATGAGGAGGCGGTATATAGGGGCCTATGGCAGATTAGGGGCCTGGCAGCAGCTATAGGAGGCCCGTAATCTGCCAGCACCCTATGTCAAAAAATACTACACACCAGCAGTGTGTGAGGAGACCTGAAAGTGGCACATGGCAGAGTGTGGCGATGGAGACAGCAGCAATGGGAGGCCGTACAGGGACCCATGAGAGACTCTGGACCTGGCAGCAGCATGAGGAGGCGGTATATAGGGGCCCATGGCAGATTAGGGGCCTGGCAGCAGCAATGGGAGGCCCGTTATCTGCCAACACCCTATGTCAAAAAATTCTACACACCAGCAGTGTGTGAGGAGACCTGAAAGTGGCACATGGCAGAGTGTGGCGATGGAGACAGCAGCAATGGGAGGCCGTACAGGGACCCATGAGAGACTCTGGACCTGGCAGCAGCATGAGGAGGCGGTATATAGGGGCCCATGGCAGATTAGGGGCCTGGCAGCAGCAATGGGAGGCCCGTAATCTGCCAACACCCTATGTCAAAAAATTCTACACACCAGCAGTGTGTGAGGAGACCTGAAAGTGGCACATGGCAGAGTGTGGCGATGGAGACAGCAGCAATGGGAGGCCGTACAGGGAACCATGAGAGACTCTGGACCTGGCAGCAGCATGAGGAGGCGGTATATAGGGGCCTATGGCAGATTAGGGGCCTGGCAGCAGCTATGGGAGGCCCGTAATCTGCCAGCACCCTATGTCAAAAAATTCAACACACCAGCAGTGTGTGAGGAGACCTGAAAGTGGCACATGGCAGAGTGTGGCGATGGAGACAGCAGCAATGGGAGGCCGTACAGGGACCCATGAGAGACTCTGGACCTGGCAGCAGCATGAGGAGGCGGTATATAGGGGCCTATGGCAGATTAGGGGCCTGGCAGCAGCTATAGGAGGCCCGTAATCTGCCAGCACCCTATGTCAACAAATTCAACACACCAGCAGTGTGAGGAGACCTGAAAGTGGCACATGGCATGAGACACTGTGGACCTGGCAGCAGCATGAGGAGGCGGTATATAGGGGCCCATGGCAGATTAGGGGCCTGGCAGCAGCTATGGGAGGCCCGTAATCTGCCAGCACCCTATGTCAAAAAATTCTACACACCAGCAGTGTGTGAGGAGACCTGAAAGTGGCACATGGCAGAGTGTGGCGATGGAGACAGCAGCAATGGGAGGCCGTACAGGGACCCATGACAGACTCTGGACCTGGCAGCAGCATGAGGAGGCGGTATATAGGGGCCTATGGCAGATTAGGGGCCTGGCAGCAGCTATAGGAGGCCCGTAATCTGCCAGCACCCTATGTCAAAAAATTCTACACACCAGCAGTGTGAGGAGACCTGAAAGTGGCACATGGCAGAGTGTGGCGATGGAGACCGCAGCAATGGGAGGCCGTACAGGGACCCATGAGAGACTCTGGACCTGGCAGCAGCATGAGGAGGCGGTATATAGGGGCCTATGGCAGATTAGGGGCCTGGCAGCAGCTATAGGAGGCCCGTAATCTGCCAGCACCCTATGTCAAAAAATTCAACACACCAGCAGTGTGAGGAGACCTGAAAGTGGCACATGGCATGAGACACTGTGGACCTGGCAGCAGCATGAGGAGGCGGTATATAGGGGCCCATGGCAGATTAGGGGCCTGGCAGCAGCTATGGGAGGCCCGTAATCTGCCAGCACCCTATGTCAAAAAATTCTACACACCAGCAGTGTGTGAGGAGACCTGAAAGTGGCACATGGCAGAGTGTGGCGATGGAGACAGCAGCAATGGGAGGCCGTACAGGG
The DNA here is from genome assembly GCF_062004578.1 of Staurois parvus. NCBI lineage: Eukaryota > Metazoa > Chordata > Amphibia > Anura > Ranidae > Staurois > Staurois parvus. The sequence goes on from NW_028317826.1 coordinate 7,015,499, forward strand.
ACCCATGACAGACTCTGGACCTGGCAGCAGCATGAGGAGGCGGTATATAGGGGCCTATGGCAGATTAGGGGCCTGGCAGCAGCTATAGGAGGCCCGTAATCTGCCAGCACCCTATGTCAAAAAATTCTACACACCAGCAGTGTGAGGAGACCTGAAAGTGGCACATGGCAGAGTGTGGCGATGGAGACAGCAGCAATGGGAGGCCGTACAGGGACCCATGAGAGACTCTGGACCTGGCAGCAGCATGAGGAGGCGGTATATAGGGGCCTATGGCAGATTAGGGGCCTGGCAGCAGCTATAGGAGGCCCGTAATCTGCCAGCACCCTATGTCAAAAAATTCAACACACCAGCAGTGTGAGGAGACCTGAAAGTGGCACATGGCATGAGACACTGTGGACCTGGCAGCAGCATGAGGAGGCGGTATATAGGGGCCCATGGCAGATTAGGGGCCTGGCAGCAGCTATGGGAGGCCCGTAATCTGCCAGCACCCTATGTCAAAAAATTCTACACACCAGCAGTGTGTGAGGAGACCTGAAAGTGGCACATGGCAGAGTGTGGCGATGGAGACAGCAGCAATGGGAGGCCGTACAGGGACCCATGACAGACTCTGGACCTGGCAGCAGCATGAGGAGGCGGTATATAGGGGCCTATGGCAGATTAGGGGCCTGGCAGCAGCTATAGGAGGCCCGTAATCTGCCAGCACCCTATGTCAAAAAATTCTACACACCAGCAGTGTGAGGAGACCTGAAAGTGGCACATGGCAGAGTGTGGCGATGGAGACAGCAGCAATGGGAGGCCGTACAGGGACCCATGAGAGACTCTGGACCTGGCAGCAGCATGAGGAGGCGGTATATAGGGGCCTATGGCAGATTAGGGGCCTGGCAGCAGCTATGGGAGGCCTGTAATCTGCCAGCACCCTATGTCAAAAAATTCAACACACCAGCAGTGTGTGAGGAGACCTGAAAGTGGCACATGGCAGAGTGTGGCGATGGAGACAGCAGCAATGGGAGGCCGTACAGGGACCCATGAGAGACTCTGGACTTGGCAGCAGCATGAGGAGGCGGTATAGGGGCCCATGGCAGATTAGGGGCCTGGCAACAGCTATGGGAGGCCCGTAATCTGCCAGCACCCTATGACAAAAAATGGAATACACCAGCAGTGTGAGGAGACCTGAAAGTGGCACATGGCAGAGTGTGGCGATGGAGACAGCAGCAATGGGAGGCCGTACAGGGACCCATGAGAGACTCTGGACTTGGCAGCAGCATGAGGAGGCGGTATAGGGGCCCATGGCAGATTAGGGGCCTGGCAACAGCTATGGGAGGCCCGTAATCTGCCAGCACCCTATGACAAAAAATGGAACACACCAGCAGTGTGAGGAGACCTGAAAGTGGCACATGTTTGGGGCATGATTCATGGCGGATTTAGTCAGTTGTGTCAGGAACTGGTGGTTTGAAATCCAGACTAATCCACGCCTGATTCATTTTCACAAACGTCAGTCTCTCCACACTTTGGGTGGACAGTCGTGTCCTCCGCAGAGTTGCAATACCTCCTGCCGCACTAAACACGCGCTCCGATGCCACGCTACTGGCCGGGCATGACAGCCTTTCAAGGGCAAATTCAGCTAGTTGGGGCCAAAGGTCAAGTTTCGTTGCCCAGTAGTCAAGGGGATTGTCTACCTCGGTTGGCAGGGTGCTGTCCAAGTAGGCCCAAGCCTGTTGTTTGAGGTCCTGCTCCAGGTCCACCTGATGCTGCTGCTGCTGCTGCTGCTGCTGCTGCTGCGGCTGGTTAGTAGTTTCCTCACTGCGCTGGTGAAGAAAGCTACTCATCATCGACTGCAGACTGAGGCAGCCGCTGCTGGTGGAGCTGCCACTGCTCCTACCACCCCACCCCTCCCCTGCTGCCATGGCAGCGGAACGCGAGCGCACAGGGCCCACAGTGTCTGAGGATGGACGTTGGCGCAGACAGGCAGAGACCAGCTGACTACATAGGTGGTTTTTATAGTACGTTATTTTGGCCTCCCTCTCAGCAGGTGTGAAAAAGGCCACCATTTTTGAACGGTAGCGAGGGCCCAACAAGGTGGACAGCCAAAAGTCATCCCTCTGTCTGATGGTTATTATTTGGCTGTCGCTACGCAAGCAACCGAGCATGCTATGGGCCATTTGTGCCAAGGAATGCGAGGGACTCCCTGCCTCCATCTCCACAGCATACTGCCACGGTGCGTCTGGGTCCTCTGTCTCCTCCTCCTCCTCCTCTACCAGATGCTCCTGCTCCTCCACTCCTGTCCGCTGAGTGGAAAAACCACCCATTTCACTCAATAATTCCTGAGCACCAATGTCCTCCTCTACCTCCTCCTCTTCTTCCTGTCCTGCCCCCACAGGGGTCATGTGGCGTTGAGATCTGTGCGCCACGTCTACCGCACCCTGACCAGCCATTGTTAACAGCATTTGTTCCAGGACGTGCAACAGAGGAATGACGTCGTTCATCCCATAGTCCTGGCGACTCACGAATAGCGTGGCCTCCTCAAAGGGCCTGAGCAAGCGCAGGTGTCACGCATGAGCTGCCAATGGCTGACATCTAAGTTACACAGGGAGTACCTTTATCCGCTTTTAACATCAGAAAATCGGTGATGGCCTTTCGCTGTTCGTAAAGGCGGTCTAACATATGTAGGGTTGAATTCCACCTTGTTGCAACGTCACAGCATGAGGAGTCGGTACGGGGGCCCATGGCAGATTACGTGCCTGGCAGCAGCAATGGGAGGCCCGTAATCTGCCAGCACCCTATGTCAAAAAATTCAACACACCAGCAGTGTGAGGAGACCTGAAAGTGGCACATGGCAGAGTGTGGCTATGGAGACAGCAGCAATGGGAGGCCGTACAGGGACCCATGACATACTCTGGACTTGGCAGCAGCATGAGGAGGCGGTATAGGGGCCCATGGCAGATTAGGGGCCTGGCAGCAGCAATGGGAGGCCCGTAATCTCTCAGCACCCTATGTCAAAAAATTCTACACACCAGCAGTGTGAGGAGACCTGAAAGTGGCACATGGCAGAGTGTGGCGATGGAGACAGCAGCAATGGGAGGCCGTACAGGGACCCATGAGAGACTCTGGACCTGGCAGCAGCATGAGGAGGCGGTATATAGGGGCCTATGGCAGATTAGGGGCCTGGCAGCAGCTATGGGAGGCCCGTAATCTGCCAGCACCCTATGTCAAAAAATTCTACACACCAGCAGTGTGTGAGGAGACCTGAAAGTGGCACATGGCAGAGTGTGGCGATGGAGACAGCAGCAATGGGAGGCCGTACAGGGAACCATGAGAGACTCTGGACCTGGCAGCAGCATGAGGAGGCGGTATATAGGGGCCTATGGCAGATTAGGGGCCTGGCAGCAGCTATGGGAGGCCCGTAATCTGCCAGCACCCTATGTCAAAAAATTCTACACACCAGCAGTGTGTGAGGAGACCTGAAAGTGGCACATGGCAGAGTGTGGCGATGGAGACAGCAGCAATGGGAGGCCGTACAGGGACCCATGACAGACTCTGGACCTGGCAGCAGCATGAGGAGGCGGTATATAGGGGCCTATGGCAGATTAGGGGCCTGGCAGCAGCTATAGGAGGCCCGTAATCTGCCAGCACCCTATGTCAAAAAATTCTACACACCAGCAGTGTGTGAGGAGACCTGAAAGTGGCACATGGCAGAGTGTGGCGATGGAGACAGCAGCAATGGGAGGCCGTACAGGGACCCATGAGAGACTCTGGACCTGGCAGCAGCATGAGGAGGCGGTATATAGGGGCCCATGGCAGATTAGGGGCCTGGCAGCAGCAATGGGAGGCCCGTAATCTGCCAACACCCTATGTCAAAAAATTCTACACACCAGCAGTGTGTGAGGAGACCTGAAAGTGGCACATGGCAGAGTGTGGCGATGGAGACAGCAGCAATGGGAGGCCGTACAGGGACCCATGAGAGACTCTGGACCTGGCAGCAGCATGAGGAGGCGGTATATAGGGGCCCATGGCAGATTAGGGGCCTGGCAGCAGCAATGGGAGGCCCGTAATCTGCCAACACCCTATGTCAAAAAATTCTACACACCAGCAGTGTGTGAGGAGACCTGAAAGTGGCACATGGCAGAGTGTGGCGATGGAGACAGCAGCAATGGGAGGCCGTACAGGGAACCATGAGAGACTCTGGACCTGGCAGCAGCATGAGGAGGCGGTATATAGGGGCCTATGGCAGATTAGGGGCCTGGCAGCAGCTATGGGAGGCCCGTAATCTGCCAGCACCCTATGTCAAAAAATTCAACACACCAGCAGTGTGTGAGGAGACCTGAAAGTGGCACATGGCAGAGTGTGGCGATGGAGACAGCAGCAATGGGAGGCCGTACAGGGACCCATGAGAGACTCTGGACCTGGCAGCAGCATGAGGAGGCGGTATATAGGGGCCTATGGCAGATTAGGGGCCTGGCAGCAGCTATAGGAGGCCCGTAATCTGCCAGCACCCTATGTCAAAAAATTCAACACACCAGCAGTGTGAGGAGACCTGAAAGTGGCACATGGCATGAGACACTGTGGACCTGGCAGCAGCATGAGGAGGCGGTATATAGGGGCCCATGGCAGATTAGGGGCCTGGCAGCAGCTATGGGAGGCCCGTAATCTGCCAGCACCCTATGTCAAAAAATTCTACACACCAGCAGTGTGTGAGGAGACCTGAAAGTGGCACATGGCAGAGTGTGGCGATGGAGACAGCAGCAATGGGAGGCCGTACAGGGACCCATGACAGACTCTGGACCTGGCAGCAGCATGAGGAGGCGGTATATAGGGGCCTATGGCAGATTAGGGGCCTGGCAGCAGCTATAGGAGGCCCGTAATCTGCCAGCACCCTATGTCAAAAAATTCTACACACCAGCAGTGTGAGGAGACCTGAAAGTGGCACATGGCAGAGTGTGGCGATGGAGACAGCAGCAATGGGAGGCCGTACAGGGACCCATGAGAGACTCTGGACCTGGCAGCAGCATGAGGAGGCGGTATATAGGGGCCTATGGCAGATTAGGGGCCTGGCAGCAGCTATAGGAGGCCCGTAATCTGCCAGCACCCTATGTCAAAAAATTCAACACACCAGCAGTGTGAGGAGACCTGAAAGTGGCACATGGCATGAGACACTGTGGACCTGGCAGCAGCATGAGGAGGCGGTATATAGGGGCCCATGGCAGATTAGGGGCCTGGCAGCAGCTATGGGAGGCCCGTAATCTGCCAGCACCCTATGTCAAAAAATTCAACACACCAGCAGTGTGTGAGGAGACCTGAAAGTGGCACATGGCAGAGTGTGGCGATGGAGACAGCAGCAATGGGAGGCCGTACAGGGACCCATGAGAGACTCTGGACCTGGCAGCAGCATGAGGAGGCGGTATATAGGGGCCTATGGCAGATTAGGGGCCTGGCAGCAGCTATAGGAGGCCCGTAATCTGCCAGCACCCTATGTCAAAAAATTCAACACACCAGCAGTGTGAGGAGACCTGAAAGTGGCACATGGCATGAGACACTGTGGACCTGGCAGCAGCATGAGGAGGCGGTATATAGGGGCCCATGGCAGATTAGGGGCCTGGCAGCAGCTATGGGAGGCCCGTAATCTGCCAGCACCCTATGTCAAAAAATTCTACACACCAGCAGTGTGTGAGGAGACCTGAAAGTGGCACATGGCAGAGTGTGGCGATGGAGACAGCAGCAATGGGAGGCCGTACAGGGACCCATGACAGACTCTGGACCTGGCAGCAGCATGAGGAGGCGGTATATAGGGGCCTATGGCAGATTAGGGGCCTGGCAGCAGCTATAGGAGGCCCGTAATCTGCCAGCACCCTATGTCAAAAAATTCTACACACCAGCAGTGTGAGGAGACCTGAAAGTGGCACATGGCAGAGTGTGGCGATGGAGACAGCAGCAATGGGAGGCCGTACAGGGACCCATGAGAGACTCTGGACCTGGCAGCAGCATGAGGAGGCGGTATATAGGGGCCCATGGCAGATTAGGGGCCTGGCAGCAGCTATGGGAGGCCCGTAATCTGCCAGCACCCTATGTCAAAAAATTCTACACACCAGCAGTGTGTGAGGAGACCTGAAAGTGGCACATGGCAGAGTGTGGCGATGGAGACAGCAGCAATGGGAGGCCGTACAGGGACCCATGACAGACTCTGGACCTGGCAGCAGCATGAGGAGGCGGTATATAGGGGCCTATGGCAGATTAGGGGCCTGGCAGCAGCTATAGGAGGCCCGTAATCTGCCTGCACCCTATGTCAAAAAATTCTACACACCAGCAGTGTGAGGAGACCTGAAAGTGGCACATGGCAGAGTGTGGCGATGGAGACAGCAGCAATGGGAGGCCGTACAGGGACCCATGAGAGACTCTGGACCTGGCAGCAGCATGAGGAGGCGGTATATAGGGGCCTATGGCAGATTAGGGGCCTGGCAGCAGCTATAGGAGGCCCGTAATCTGCCAGCACCCTATGTCAAAAAATTCAACACACCAGCAGTGTGAGGAGACCTGAAAGTGGCACATGGCATGAGACACTGTGGACCTGGCAGCAGCATGAGGAGGCGGTATATAGGGGCCCATGGCAGATTCGGGGCCTGGCAGCAGCTATGGGAGGCCCGTAATCTGCCAGCACCCTATGTCAAAAAATTCTACACACCAGCAGTGTGTGAGGAGACCTGAAAGTGGCACATGGCAGAGTGTGGCGATGGAGACAGCAGCAATGGGAGGCCGTACAGGGACCCATGACAGACTCTGGACCTGGCAGCAGCATGAGGAGGCGGTATATAGGGGCCTATGGCAGATTAGGGGCCTGGCAGCAGCTATAGGAGGCCCGTAATCTGCCAGCACCCTATGTCAAAAAATTCTACACACCAGCAGTGTGAGGAGACCTGAAAGTGGCACATGGCAGAGTGTGGCGATGGAGACAGCAGCAATGGGAGGCCGTACAGGGACCCATGAGAGACTCTGGACCTGGCAGCAGCATGAGGAGGCGGTATATAGGGGCCTATGGCAGATTAGGGGCCTGGCAGCAGCTATGGGAGGCCTGTAATCTGCCAGCACCCTATGTCAAAAAATTCAACACACCAGCAGTGTGTGAGGAGACCTGAAAGTGGCACATGGCAGAGTGTGGCGATGGAGACAGCAGCAATGGGAGGCCGTACAGGGACCCATGAGAGACTCTGGACCTGGCAGCAGCATGAGGAGGCGGTATATAGGGGCCTATGGCAGATTAGGGGCCTGGCAGCAGCTATAGGAGGCCCATAATCTGCCAGCACCCTATGTCAAAAAATTCAACACACCAGCAGTGTGTGAGGAGACCTGAAAGTGGCACATGGCAGAGTGTGGCGATGGAGACAGCAGCAATGGGAGGCCGTACAGGGACCCATGAGAGACTCTGGACCTGGCAGCAGCATGAGGAGGCGGTATATAGGGGCCTATGGCAGATTAGGGGCCTGGCAGCAGCTATGGGAGGCCCGTAATCTGCCAGCACCCTATGTCCAAAAATTCTACACACCAGCAGTGTGTGAGGAGACCTGAAAGTGGCACATGGCAGAGTGTGGCGATGGAGACAGCAGCAATGGGAGGCCGTACAGGGACCCATGAGAGACTCTGGACCTGGCAGCAGCATGAGGAGGCGGTATATAGGGGCCTATGGCAGATTAGGGGCCTGGCAGCAGCTATAGGAGGCCCATAATCTGCCAGCACCCTATGTCAAAAAATTCAACACACCAGCAGTGTGTGAGGAGACCTGAAAGTGGCACATGGCAGAGTGTGGCGATGGAGACAGCAGCAATGGGAGGCCGTACAGGGACCCATGAGAGACTCTGGACCTGGCAGCAGCATGAGGAGGCGGTATATAGGGGCCTATGGCAGATTAGGGGCCTGGCAGCAGCTATGGGAGGCCCGTAATCTGCCAGCACCCTATGTCAAAAAATTCTACACACCAGCAGTGTGTGAGGAGACCTCAAAGTGGCACATGTTTGAGGCATGATTCATGGCGGATTTAGTCAGTTGTGTCAGGAACTGGTGGTTTGAAATCCAGACTAATCCACGCCTGATTCATTTTCACAAACGTGAGTCTCTCCACACTTTAGGTGGACAGTCGTGTCCTCCGCGGAGTTACAATACCTCCTGCCGCACTAAACACGCGCTCCGATGCCACGCTACTGGCCGGGCATGACAGCCTTTCAAGGGCAAATTCAGCTAGTTGGGGCCAAAGGTCAAGTTTCGTTGACCAGTAGTCAAGGGGATTGTCTACCTCGGTTGGCAGGGTGCTGTCCAAGTAGGCCCAAGCCTGTTGTTTGAGGTCCTGCTCCAGGTCCACCTGATGCTGCTGCTGCTGCTGCTGCTGCGGCTGGTTAGTAGTTTCCTCACTGCGCTGGTGAAGAAAGCTACTCATCATCGACTGCAGACTGAGGCAGCCGCTGCTGGTGGAGCTGCCACTGCTCCTACCACCCCACCCCTCCCCTGCTGCCATGGCAGCGGAACGCGAGCGCACAGGGCCCACAGTGTCTGAGGATGGACGTTGGCGCACAAAGGCAGAGACCAACTGACTACATAGGTGGCTTTTATAGTACGTTATTTTGGCCTCCCTCTCAGCAGGTGTGAAAAAGGCCACCATTTTTGAACGGTAGCGAGGGTCCAACAAGGTGGACAGCCAAAAGTCATCCCTCTGTCTGATGGTTATTATTTGGCTGTCGCTACGCAAGCAACCGAGCATGCTATGGGCCATTTGTGCCAAGGAATGCGAGGGACTCCCTGCCTCCATCTCCACAGCATACTGACACGGTGCGTCTGGGTCCTCTGTCTCCTCCTCCTCCTCTACCAGATGCTCCTGCTCCTCCACTCCTGTCCGCTGAGTGGAAAAACCACCCATTTCACTCAATAATTCCTGAGCACAAATGTCCTCCTCTACCTCCTCCTCTTCTTCCTGTCCTGCCCCCACAGGGGTCATGTGGCGTTGAGATCTGTGCGCCACGTCTACCGCACCCTGACCAGCCATTGTTAACAGCATTTGTTCAAGGACGTGCAACAGAGGAATGACGTCGTTCATCCCATAGTCCTGCCGACTCACGAATAGCGTGGCCTCCTCAAAGGGCCTGAGCAAGCGGCAGGTGTCACGCATGAGCTGCCAATGGCTGACATCGAAGTTACACAGGGGAGTACCTTTATCCGCTTGTAACATCAGGAAATCGGTGATGGCCTTTTGCTGTTCGTAAAGGCGGTCTAACATGTGTAGGGTTGAATTCCACCTTGTTGCAACGTCGCAGATCAGGCGATGCTGTGGAATTCCGTTCTGCCGCTGCAGCTCAAGGAGGGTGTGCTTTGCGGTGTAGGAATGGCTGAAATGCATGCAAAGTTTACGTGACATTTTAAGGATGTCTTGCAGTGGGATGGTGGATTTTAGGAACCGCTTGACAACCAGATTGAACACGTGAGCCATGCATGGCGCATGGCACAACCTTCCTTGACGCAGAGCAGACACCATGTTCTTTCCGTCAACATGGTTCCGATTTTCAGTTTGCGCGGAGACAGCCATCTGTCGATTTCTCATGTGATATGCCGGTCGGGTAATGGGACTTGGCACGGGGGTGGCGGCTGAGGACACGGCGGAAGAAGAGGTGGTAGAGGCGGACATCTTTGCCGGACCAAGGACGTGCAAACGTGGAGGCAAAAGCGGCGTGACCTGTCCAAGTTGCTGGTGCGGCTGTGACGGCACCACGTTCACCCAGTGGGCCGTAAATGACATGTACTGTCCCTGACCATAGTTACAGTTCCACACGTCGGTGCTGCCGTGCACTTTGGCAGAGACCGACATGCTCAAAGACTGGCCCACCATGTCTTCTACATGTGAATGCAGGGCTGGCACTGCCTTTTTGGCGAAGAAATGACGGCTTGGCACTCTCCACCGCGGCGCGGCACAAGCCATCATTTCTCTGAAAGGTGCTGAGTCCACCACTTGGAAAGGGACGGACTGCAGCACCAGCAACTTGGACAGGAGGACGTTCAGCTTTTGCACCGTCGGGTGCGTGCTCGCAAACTGTTGTCTCTTGGAAACGGATTCCAAGAAAGACTGCTGACGGAATCCGTGAAGAGGAGTAGCAGGAGAAGGAGCATCTGAACGAGCGGAAGATGCCAACGAGCGACAACTCCCCTCAGCAGAGGTGTTGGAGCCTTGACTGGCTGATGGAGGGCGATTGACGTCGGGTGACGGAGCAAGTAACGGAGCGGGTGATGGAGCGGGGGCTGGGGCGGGCAGAACCGCCGTATCTTTATCACGGTTTTCCCAGGCCACCAAATGGCGACGCTGCATATGCTGCCGCAACGCTGTAGTCCCAACATGGGCCCCCTGGCCACGCTTGACTTTCTGGCCACATAGTCGACATACGGCTACGTTTACTTCCTCGGGCGGCTTGACGAAAAATTGCCACACCGCCGAGTAGGAAACTTTGCCCCCGATACTCCTCACTGGCTGACTGCTGCTTCCTCCGTGCACACCGGCACCACTACTGGCCGTGGTGGTAGGCTGCAGTGGAGCTGGTGCTCTACTCCGTGGCCGTTTGGCTCCACTGACACTGCTTCCACTGACACTGCTGCGACCCTGCTGCTGTCTCCTGGGCAACCCACCGACTGTTTCGCTCACTGCCAAGCTGCCACCCTCTTCTCCTGATGATGCGGAAGAAATTGCCTGATGACGACGAGGCTGCCAAGTGCGATCAACCTCCTCATCATCAAGTAGGGTCTCCGCCTCACTACTAGCCCCCTCGGCTGCGTCTGGGTCAGGAGACAGACCTGTCTCTAGACCGGCTACCGGGCCACTCTCCTCGCCACTACTTCTTCGCCTAGCTGCTGAAAAGGCGGATGTCTCCCCCCGTTCCTGACCGCCCTCTGTTAGCTCTTCCTCACTGTACAGTGGGGCTGAGCCCACAGCATGCGATACTTCGCTTGGTGAGGGAACACCAAAGGACAGGGGCAGGTAGAGGACACGTGATTTCAGTGGGCTTGGTCCCGGGCCATGCCAACTAACGGTTGTGTCTGACGTACCCACCGACCGTTGGCTGTAGGTGTCAGAGGTGACCTGGGAAGAGGAAGACGACCGAGCCAACCAATCGATGACGGCAGGGTTGTCGGTGGAGACACGACCGCTGGATGACACCGGGAGCACTGGCCTCTGGCTGCGAATAGTGCTGCCTCGACCCCTTCCTCTGCTGCCACGTCTGCTCGCTCCTAAAACATTGCCTCCTCTGCCACTCCTCTGCATGTTGTCTGACATACTCTTTAATTAAACGATTATGTGTCCCTGAGTAACAATTATGTGTCCCTGAGTAACAATTCTGTGTCTGTGCGAGTAACAATTCTGTGGCCCTAAGTAACAGTTCTGTGGCCTTCAGTAACAATTCTGTGTCTGTGCGAGTAACAATTCTGTGTCTGTGTGAGTAACAATTCTGTGGCCCTAAGTAAAGTTTCTGTGGCCCTAAGTAACAATTCTCTGGCACTCAGTAACAATTCTGTCTGTCCGAGTAACAATTCTCTGGCACTCAGTAACAATTCTGTCTGTCCCTGAGTAAAAATTCTGTGGCCCTAAGTAAAGTTTCTGGGGCCCTGAGTAACAATTATCTGCCACTCAGTAACAATTCTGTCTGTCCCTGAGTAACAATTCTCTGGCACTCAGTAACAATTCTGTCTGTCCCTGAGTAAAAATTCTGTGGCCCTAAGTAAAGTTTCTGTGGCCCTGAGTAACAATTCTCTGGCACTCCGTAACAATTCTGTCTGTCCCTGAGTAACAATTCTCTGGCACTCAGTAACAATTCTGTCTGTCCCTGAGTAAAAATTCTGTGGCCCTAATTAAAGTTTCTGTGGCCCTAAGTAACAATTCTCTGGCACTCAGTAACAATTCTGTCTGTCCCTGAGTAACAATTCTCTGGCACTCCGTAACAATTCTGTCTGTCCCTGAGTAACAATTCTCTGGCACTCAGTAACAATTCTGTCTGTCCCTGAGTAAAAATTCTGTGGCCCTAAGTAAAGTTTCTGTGGCCCTGAGTAACAATTCTCTGGCACTCCGTAACAATTCTGTCTGTCCCTGAGTATGAATTCTGTGGCCCTAACTAGCGTTTCTTTGTCCCTAAGTAACAGTTCTGTGGCCCTGAGTAACAATTCTGTGTCTGTGCGAGTAACAATTCTGTGGCCCTAAGTAACAGTTCTGTGGCCCTCAGTAACAGTTCTGTGTCTGTGCGAGTAACAATTCTGTGTCTGTGCGAGTAACAATTCTGTGGCCCTAAGTAAAGTTTCTGTGGCCCTCAGTAACAGTTCTCTGTCTGTGCGAGTAACAATTCTGTGTCTGTGCGAGTAACAATTCTGTGGCCCTAAGTAAAGTTTCTGTGGCCCTAAGTAACAATTCTCTGGCACTCAGTAACAATTCTGTCTGTCCGAGTAACAATTCTCTGGCACTCAGTAACAATTCTGTCTGTCCCTGAGTAAAAATTCTGTGGCCCTAAGTAAAGTTTCTGGGGCCCTGAGTAACAATTATCTGGCACTCAGTAACAATTCTGTCTGTCCCTGAGTAACAATTCTCTGGCACTCAGTAACAATTCTGTCTGTCCCTGAGTAAAAATTCTGTGGCCCTAAGTAAAGTTTCTGTGGCCTTGAGTAACAATTCTCTGGCACTCCGTAACAATTCTGTCTGTCCCTGAGTAACAATTCTCTGGCACTCAGTAACAATTCTGTCTGTCCCTGAGTAAAAATTCTGTGGCCCTAAGTAAAGTTTCTGTGGCCCTGAGTAACAATTCTCTGGCACTCCGTAACAATTCTGTCTGTCCCTGAGTAACAATTCTCTGGCACTCAGTAACAATTCTGTCTGTCCCTGAGTAAAAATTCTGTGGCCCTAATTAAAGTTTCTGTGGCCCTAAGTAACAATTCTCTGGCACTCAGTAACAATTCTGTCTGTCCCTGAGTAACAATTCTCTGGCACTCCGTAACAATTCTGTCTGTCCCTGAGTAACAATTCTCTGGCACTCAGTAACAATTCTGTCTGTCCCTGAGTAAAAATTCTGTGGCCCTAAGTAAAGTTTCTGTGGCCCTGAGTAACAATTCTCTGGCACTCCGTAACAATTCTGTCTGTCCCTGAGTATGAATTCTGTGGCCCTAACTAGCGTTTCTTTGTCCCTAAGTAACAGTTCTGTGGCCCTGAGTAACAATTCTGTGTCTGTGCGAGTAACAATTCTGTGGCCCTAAGTAACAGTTCTGTGGCCCTCAGTAACAGTTCTGTGTCTGTGCGAGTAACAATTCTGTGTCTGTGCGAGTAACAATTCTGTGGCCCTAAGTAAAGTTTCTGTGGCCCTCAGTAACAGTTCTGTGTCTGTGCGAGTAACAATTCTGTGTCTGTGCGAGTAACAATTCTGTGGCCCTAAGTAAAGTTTCTGTGGCCCTAAGTAACAATTCTCTGGCACTCAGTAACAATTCTGTCTGTCCCTGAGTAACAATTCTCTGGCACTCAGTAACAATTCTGTCTGTCCCTGAGTAAAAATTCTGTGGCCCTAAGTAAAGTTTCTGTGGCCCTGAGTAACAATTCTCTGGCACTCCGTAACAATTCTGTCTGTCCCTGAGTAACAATTCTCTGGCACTCAGTAACAATTCTGTCTGTCCCTGAGTAAAAATTCTGTGGCCCTAAGTAAAGTTTCTGTGGCCCAGAGTAACAATTCTCTGGCACTCCGTAACAATTCTGTCTGTCCCTGAGTATGAATTCTGTGGCCCTAACTAGCGTTTCTTTGTCCCTAAGTAACAGTTCTGTGGCCCTGAGTAACAATTCTGTGTCTGTGCGAGTAACAATTCTGTGGCCCTAAGTAACAGTTCTGTGGCCCTCAGTAACAGTTCTGTGTCTGTGCGAGTAACAATTCTGTGTCTGTGCGAGTAACAATTCTGTGGCCCTAAGTAACAGTTCTGTGGCCTTCAGTAACAATTCTGTGTCTGTGCGAGTAACAATTCTGTGTCTGTGCGAGTAACAATTCTGTGGCCCTAAGTAAAGTTTCTGTGGCCCTAAGTAACAATTCTCTGGCACTCAGTAACAATTCTGTCTGTCCCTGAGTAAAAATTCTGTGGCCCTAAGTAAAGTTTCTGGGGCCCTGAGTAACAATTCTCTGGCACTCAGTAACAATTCTGTCTGTCCCTGAGTAACAATTCTCTGGCACTCAGTAACAATTCTGTCTGTCCCTGAGTAAAAATTCTGTGGCCCTAATTAAAGTTTCTGTGGCCCTAAGTAACAATTCTCTGGCACTCAGTAACAATTCTGTCTGTCCCTGAGTAACAATTCTCTGGCACTCAGTAACAATTCTGTCTGTCCCTGAGTAAAAATTCTGTGGCCCTAATAACGTTTCTGTGGCCCTAAGTAACAATTCTCTGGCACTGAGTAACAATTCTGTCTGTCCCTGATTATGAATTCTGTGGCCCTAACTAGCGTTTCTTTGTCCCTAAATAACGATTCTGTGGCCCTCATTAACAAGTCTGTGTCCCTGAGTAATGGTTCTCTGTCCCTAAGTAACTTTTCTCTGTCCCCAATTATCGTTTCTGTGGCCCTAACTCTGTCCCTGTCCCTAGTACAGAGCGGTCTGCCTCTGTTCAATAACTGCAGGCAAATGAAGAATTCCAAAATGGCCGCTATTTATAGCTCGACCATTACACAGTGCTGGCTGGCTGGCTGCTGATTGGCTGATGCGATCACATGTAGTTGAGGAATGCATTATGGGTCAGCGCGCCTTGTCTGCGCGCCTTCCCAGACATCCCCGCTCCGTCGCCGCACATGTCAGCCGCCATTTTCTGAAAAATTTCGATTTGCGCGTCCGAATTAGGCTATTTTTCGGATTCGGCACGAATCGAAATTTTTCCGATATTCGACTCGAATTCCACTTCGGATACTTCGATTCGCTCATGTCTAATCACCACAAATATGTTTGTTTGCAGATTATATTGTTTTATTTCTTACTGCCCCTCTAGCAACAACACCCCAATCTGTTTTGTATTTTGGAATGCTTCACATCTATATTGGACTCGGAGGTGAACCAGCAAAAATCACAAGCCCTCAACCTCACACCTTCTAAACCTATCCTTTCTCAACTATAATCCTCCTTCTCTTTCAAATAGGCCCTACATACCCTCACATACTTAGGTATCAAATTAACCTCATATTCCTCCTCATTATTTCAGGCAAATGATCTACCGATGCTAGCTCACTTAACATCATTAATGGCTTGCTGAGAGTTTCCTGACTTGGTTGTATCACTGTGATTAAAATTTCTTTATTCCCTAAGATATTATATCTCCTTAAGAGTTTTACCAATCATAGTCCTTCCATATTATCTATGGATTCTACAACGCCAGGTCAAATCTTACATCTGGGGTCAAGTTAGACCGTGGTCACCCAGGACGGTCCTTATGCACTCAAAATTGAATGGTGGCCTTGGTCATTCCAACTTTCTCAAATATTATCAGGCAGCTCATTTGTCTCACTTGGCTCAGTACTGAACTGTTAAGGAGTCCCCTCTATAGTTCAGCTTGGAAGCCGTGGACTGTGACCCTTTGGTTATCAATAGAGATGAGCGAATTATTCAAAAATTCGATTCGGCTGATTCGCCAAATTTGCGGGAGAAATTCGATTCGATGCGAATTTATTCGCCGCGAATTTAACTTATTTAAAGGGTTTCTAGGCTTCAGAGAGCCTTTATATTAGTGCAGAACACTGTACCTTTAATTTAAATGCCTTTGGAGTCTGCTGGGGAAGAGAAATAATACTGTCAGTCAGTATGACATGCAGATGAGTGCCGTCGATCTTAGAATCACAGCACACTTCACTCATTTGGGCAGTCACGGGGCACGACGAAGAAGAAGAAGAAGAAGAAGAATGAAAAGAAGAAGAATGAAAAGAAGAAGAAGAAGAATGAAAAGAAGAATGAAAAGAAGAAGAAGCAGAATGAAAAGAAGAAGAAGAAGAATGAAAAGAAGAATGAAAAGAAGAAGAAGAAGAATGAAAAGAAGAAGAATGAAAAGAAGAAGAAGAAGAATGAAAAGAAGAATGAGAAGAAGAATGAAAAGAAGAATTAAAAGAAGAATGAGAAGAATGAAAAGAAGAATGAAAAGAAGAAGAAGAAGAATGAAAAGAAGAAGAATGAAAAGAAGAATGAAAAGAAGAAGAAGAAGAAGAAGAAGAAGAAGAAGAAGAAGAAGAAGAAGAATGAAAAGAAGAAGAAGAAGAATGAAAAGAAGAATGAAAAGAAGAAGAATGAAAAGAAGAAGAAGAAGAATGAAAAGAAGAATGAAAAGAAGAAGAAGAAGAATGAAAAGAAGAAGAAGAAGAAGAAGAATGAAAAGAAGAAGAATGAAAAGAAGAAGAAGAAGAATGAAAAGAAGAAGAATGAAAAGAAGAAGAAGAAGAATGAAAAGAAGAAGAAGAAGAAGAATGAAAAGAAGAAGAAGAAGAATGAAAAGAAGAATGAAAAGAAGAAGAAGAAGAAGAATGAAAAGAAGAAGAAGAAGAAGAATGAAAAGAAGAATAAAAAGAAGTAGAAGAAGAAGAATGAAAAGAAGAAGAAGAAGAATGAAAAGAAGAAGAATGAAAAGAAGAATGAAAAGAAGAATGAGAAGAATGAAAAGAAGAAGAAGAAGAATGAAAAGAAGAATGAAAAGAAGAAGAAGAAGAAGAATGAAAAGAAGAATGAAAAGAAGAAGAAGAAGAAGAAGAATGAAAAGAAGAAGAAGAAGAAGAAGAAGAAGAAGAAGAATGAAAAGAAGAAGAAGAAGAAGAATGAAAAGAAGAAGAAGAATGAAAAGAAGAAGAAGAATGAAAAGAAGAATGAAAAGAAGAAGAAGAAGAATGAAAAGAAGAAGAAGAAGAAGAATGAAAAGAAGAATGAAAAGAAGAAGAAGAAGAATGAAAAGAAGAAGAAGAATGAAAAGAAGAATGAAAAGAAGAAGAAGAAGAATGAAAAGAAGAATGAAAAGAAGAAGAAGAATGAAAAGAAGAAGAAGAAGAATGAAAAGGAGAATGAGAAGAAGAATGAAAAGAAGAATGAAAAGAAGAATGAGAAGAATGAAAAGAAGAATGAAAAGAAGAATGAGAAGAATGAAAAGAAGAAGAAGAATGAAAAGAAGAATGAAAAGAAGAAAAAGAATGAAAAGAAGAATGAAAAGAAGAAGAAGAAGAATGAAAAGAAGAAGAAGAAGAATGAAAAGAATGAGAAGAAGAATGAAAAGAAGAATGAGAAGAAGAATGAAAAGAAGAATGAGAAGAATGAAAAGAAGAAGAAGAGGAATGAAAAGAAGAAGAATGAAAAGAAGAATGAAAAGAAGAAGAAGAGGAATGAAAAGAAGAAGAATGAAAAGAAGAATGAAAAGAAGAAGAATGAAAAGAAGAAGAAGAAGAATGAAAAGAAGAATGAAAAGAAGAATGAAAAGAAGAATGAAAAGAAGAAGAAGAGGAATGAAAAGAAGAAGAATGAAAAGAAGAATGAAAAGAAGAAGAAGAGGAATGAAAAGAAGAAGAATGAAAAGAAGAATGAAAAGAAGAAGAAGAAGAATGAAAAGAAGAAGAAGAAGAATGAAAAGAAGAAGAAGAAGAATGAAAAGAAGAAGAATGAAAAGAAGAATGAAAAGAAGGAGAAGAAGAAGAAGAATGAAAAGAAGAAGAAGAATGAAAAGAAGAAGAATTCCAGTACAGCAAAAAGTGTATCTGCAGAGAGCTCCGCTATTTCTGACAGTTCTCTGACAGTTCTGACAGTTCATTTACAGCGGTTGAAACATTGTATCTATTTATTTCCGAATAAAAACATCTGTATCCTAAATGGAAACAAATAGATACAATGTTTCAACCGCTGTAAATGAACTGTCAGAACTGTCAGAGAACTGTCAGAAATAGCGGAGCTCTCTGCAGTGACACTTTTGCCGGCTGATCGGGGAAAATTCGATTCGTGCATCCGAAGTTTGCTAAAATTCGGATTCGATGCGAATCAAATTTTTCCTAATATTCTAAACGAATTCCACTTCGCCAAGTTCGATTCGCTCATCTCTAGTTATCAATAATCTCTTCTGGCTTCATACTAAGGAACAAAAGATGATAACTAACCCTATCACACAACATTATTTGTATGTATGGCATAATTTAAAAACTACTTGCCATTTGCAATCTTCACATGTTCCTCTCTTGTCTTTTTTGAACAATCCTTCCTTCTACCCAGGCACAGTAGCCTCAGATTCATTTCATATATGGAAGTCCCTAGGCCTCCATCTGTTGGGTCACTTGGTTATGAATTCCTTCCTACATTCATTAGACTCTTTACAAGAGCAATACTAGATTCTGAACTCGAAAATATTTAGATACCTTCAAATGAACCATTTCTTTCCACCTCTATCGGAGATCAATCAGATATACATTTTTTGAACACATATGCTCTTCAGACCCATGAGCACCTGGTCTGTTATCCAAAATATATGCCCACTTGATCTCTACACCAAGTACTCCACTACCAGCCTGTACCATATAGGGCTACTAACCTCGATGTGCAACTAGAACCTGAGGATTGGTTGGATATTTTGCACTACACTAAATCGAAAATGGAAGGACTGTGAATAAAAATGGTTGCAATTCCTAAAATTTGTACTTAATATTTATGTTCAACCCCTTGAATTAAAGCTGAAAGTCTGCACTTCAAATTAATTTGTATTGTTTCATTTTAATTTATACTGGTGGCATACAGAGCCAAAAGTATGGAAATTGTGCCTGTGTCCAAATATATATGGACCTAACTGTAACTCTGAGCTTAGATATATGTGTATGTTGAATCTAAATAATATAAAGTGAACACAAAGGATTTCATTTAAATTAAACTTCAAGCAAATTGAGAGTGTTGGTATTCAGTTAGGATTTCACTTTATATTGTGTAGAAAGTACATTTCTGAAAAAGAACTTCACTAAACAGTTCTTAATGTGCAGAATATAATCCCCAATGCAAACAATTTGTGCAGGCTGTGCAGCTGCACAAGGGCCCTCTGGGACTTAGGGGCCTTTCTATACTAGATGTGGGTTGGGCAGGTAGTAGGAGCACTTCAACTTTCACATAGACCTGGACATTGATCATATCTTGGACATGAGAAGCAGGAGCCACTTTTAACTATACTCTATACTTCTAACTATACTCATGGACTGAAATATTCCTGCTTGGCTTGCATTAGGATCTTTATTCTCTTTCTCTCCTCTTAATACCATTTAAATAGTATATGAAGGGATGTTTACTATCTGGCCTCAGTTGATTATTTTTATCCATGGTAGAGTAAATGCTATCCAGTACATTACTTTTCATCTGTATCTAAACCTGGCACATCTAGTGCCTCACCTTTATTTATGACTTTTCACAGTAGATGAAGTGTGAGGATTTTATATGTTTGCCCTAAGCTAGTCTTTAAAGAATATTCCTGGGCAATAAATAAATAAATAAATAAATTGAGTATTTTAGCTGTCGACACAGATATGGCATTCAACTTAGTCTACTGGACATTTTTACAACTTTCCCTTCAGCAGATCAGATTAGGTTTAGAACCCCACATGATCTCACAAATCATGTCTGTTTTCTCCTCACCATTGGCCAGACTTAAGGTAAATGGTTCTCTATCCCCAGCTTTCCCTACAGTATATGTAAAGGTACCTGCCAAAGATGTCCTCTGTCCCCCCTCCTATATATACTCACAATGGAACATCTGGCAATGGCTCTGAGACAGAACCCTAATCTCACAGACATCTCTGCTGGCCCTCTTCATTAAAAATTTGCTTTATTACCATATGACCTGCTATTTTTTGTAATGCAACCACACTTTTCTCTTCCTTCCATTCTTCTTGAATTTCAGAGATTTGGTAAATTTTGCTATTTTTTTTTTTGTAACTGCTGCATTTTTAGGAAAACAAAACATGGAAAAAATTCCATGTATTGCAGGGATATGCTGATTATACAGTATCTTTTTACATTTTGCTAGGATATACATGGAAATGAAAAACTATTCTCTGATTTGATAAGGATGGCATGGTTGATATTTAGGTGCACTGCTGAAATGATAAAATAGAAAGAATTACCACTTTTCCCACTTCTTTTTCCAATCTCTCTCTACACCTCCTCCCTGGGCCAACTGATAACTTCCCTTGGCTTTCAATACCACCTCTATGCTGATGACATCCAGATCTGTCTCTCTACTCCCCAGCTCACCCCCTTAATCTCCTCACGTATCACAAATCTACTAAGTGACATATCAGTATGGATGCCACATCACTACTTTAAACTCAGTCTTGTAATATTCCCTCCCCCCCGATCCTCCACTCACGACTTTACCATTAAGATCAACAGCACTACCATTGGTCCTTCCCCTCACGCCAGGGTGCTAGGTGTAATCCTAGACTCTGACCTCTCCTTTGGGCCGCACATCCACTCACTGGCTAAATCCTGCCACCTCAACATCCGGAACATTTCTAAAATCCGCAACTTTCTGACCAATGACACCACAAAACAACTTATCCACTCCTTGGTTATATCCCACCTTGATTACTGCAGCTCCCTTGTTACTGGTCTACCGTTACACAGGCTATCCCCCTTCAGTTTATTATGAATGCTGCTGCTAGACTCATACACCTTACCAATCGATCAGCGACTGCTGCCCCTCTCTGCCAATCCCTTCACTGGCTTCCACTAACCCAACGTATAAAATTCAAAATACTAACCACAGCTTATAAAGCCATCCACAACACTGCCCCTAGCTACATCGCCAACCTCATTCGCAGATATCACCCAAATCGCCCACTGTGCTCCTCCCAAGATATCTTCCTCTCTAGCTCCCACATCACCTCCTCCCATGCTCACCTCCAGGACTTCTTCAGAGCCTCTCCAATTCTCTGGAAATTCCTACCACAGTATGTCCGGTCAGCCCCCACCCTGTCTGCCTTTAGGCAATCTTTGAAAGCTTGCTTATTCAGGGAAGCCTACCCCACCTCCACCTAAGAACTGTACTTGAATCATCTCCACCAGATCATCCCCCGCAGCTATTACCTTTTGTATCACCTCCCCCTTCCTTTAGATTGTAAGCTCCACGAGCAGGGCCCTCATATTCCTTCTGTACTGAAATGTATTGTAATTGTACTGTCTCCCTTATATTGTAAAGCGCTGAGCAAACTGTTGGTGCTATATAAATTCTGTATAATAATAATAATAATGGTAGAGGAACTAGTATATATTATGGTATCTTATACCCTCAGAAATGTTATTTGCCTGCCTGTTCTACAGCATGGCAATTCAGATTAGATAGAGCAAAAAAGGGATGTCCTTTTCCACCATGGTGGTAGGGCTAAGTTTATGGGTTGCGGCCTGATCAGTCTTGGCATACATAGGAGTAATGATCTCACATAACTACTAATCTTTGGAATTTATTCCACATATGTCTGGCTGCTACTGGTTTGAGGGTTTAAAAAAAGCATCTTTATCAAATACAGAAAAACGTTTGACACTGTATTAGGGTGAAACCTGGGAAAAATTGCAAAATGATTCTGCATGAAGAATGTAAATGTCATGTGTAAAATGTACAGGTACATGTGTTAAACATCTTTCATAGCCTAAAGCCTAATTTGTATAGTACTTATTGATTAATAACAAGGACTCATTAACACCGTCAGGCATTCTTGCAGCAGAAGGTTTGAGCTAAGCCATGATGACTTAACTGCAACATCTTCAAAGTAAATCACTGTGATGTCAAGAAAGTCACTTCCTCTTAACTCTTTGATGTAGAGGATCCATTCGTTAATGACCACAACGTGATAAGTGGCAGATAGGCCTTTGCTGAGAGTGCCTGGATAATGGTCGCCCTTCTGATGACTATGGGTTTTAAACATGTTTTGTGTAAAACTATCAGCCATGAGATCTAGAACACATCTCAAGGTTACGAGGAGTTCACCAGGTTGAGTAAATGAAATTTGCCATGAGGTCATATTTTTGACATTATTTGCTGAAGTTTTTCATTTCAGCAGGGCAGAGACCAAAGTAATTATATCCATGTGTTGCAGACTGATGACCATATGGAAGCCACTAGTTTTTGTATCACAGCCCCTTGATAATTGTAAGGATTTCTTAACCGACCGGGCTTGATGTAATACTCTGAAGCTATAAAGTAGGCTGCAGTTTCGTCCCTTCCACCCGGTTGCGGACTTCATTTCATCACTCTGTGTTATCTAGAATCAAATGTTAAAGGTAAAGTATAATTATTTTGTATTATGTCTCTTAAAAATCTTGATAAATTCGAGGTAATCTTTAAAAGAATTGTTTTAATTACTGATACAAAATTAAAAATTGTAATAAATATACAGCCATGATAATTAATTTGAAAAAATTGCTGGGTTTTCTATTGCAAAATACATGAAATGCCTGTGTAGCTGAGTAAATCACATGGCTTCCGTCTTGCTTAATTTGACTAGGAGAACGGGTGTTGAACATGATCTTTTAGGCTGCTGTCCCTAATCCTTGGGTGCTATACCATGCTAGAGCTTGACCTGGCTCCCAAAATCAAGTACTCAGTACCATTAAACTCTATTGTTGGGTGAAGCACGTCAGAGAGGGAGGATCCAAGCAGGGCTTTTTTTCACAAGCTCTAGGGTCAATCCATTTTTTTGAGAAAAACGCTGGATAAGTATGTAATCTGATCTCCTTGGTCTTCAGGTCTATTTTAGAGCAAAAGGAAATTAATGAGGCTTTAGAAAGCTGTTGCTCTGGCTTCAAATCTGCTTGTTTTAACTAATAAATAAGACAAATTTTTGTGTAATATTTTTTAATTGTCCTAATAAAAAAAAAAAGTTAAAAAACAGTGTAAAAAGACAACCTTAGAAAAAAATACATTGCAAATAATTTTAAATACATGTACACACCAATACTGATGCTCAAAATTAGGGTAGCATTTTAGATTGATAGATTTTTTTCAGTATATAATTATTCTTGAAAAATTATTTAAAAAACAAGAACACGTGCAACATTATTACAAAAAAAACGATTTCATGCAAGAAACTGATCACAGATAGCACCATACTTCAGATCTCCAACAAAAGCAAGCTGTCCTGATTCACTCATACCTTTTGACTCTTTAAGGGGAAATGATACTCTTTTTAAGATGCAAGTTTAACCACTTCCAGCCTTTAGGACACAGTCCTAGAGTGGACGCGGTTATACAAGATCATAGCCGCAGCTGCAACCATGATCCCGGTATTGATTTTTCCAGCCAGCGATAGGAATTCTGCTAAAAGTGATAACTGCAGCTCTCAGTTTTATTGGATGCTTTGGAGGGGAGGTGGGATCATGGGTCTAATAGACCCCATATCACTCCATAAATATTACCTGTTACCGCCCCAGCTATCACATAGTTGGATCAAATAAAAAAATAAAGAAATACTGTCAAAATATTAAAGAAAATAAAGAAAAAATGTTTTTAAGTACCTCCTTACCCCCCCCCCCCATGCTCATGCACAAATTCAAATGCCCATGTAGGCCCCCGCACACCAAAGTAAACATTTATTGCACCACACATGTAAGATACAGCTGCAAATGTCTGAGTGAGAGCAATCATTTTAGTCCTGGAAATCATGTTAAACTCTATTTGAGTAACCTATAAGGGCTTTTAAAGCATCACCTATGGAGATTTGCAGGTACTGTAGTTTGTGGTCATTTCATGAGCTCGCAGAATTTTAACTCATGACATGTTTGATATCTATTGACTTGACACAACATCATCTTTTATGTTATTAAAAAAAAGGTATAATATTGTGTTTGTGTGTACTAAAAATCATTTAAGTGTATTTTTTCCCTGCAAATCTTTGTTTAATAAACGGCTGCATGAACATCTACCATTTTATTTTCCAGTATAATATATACATTTATAATGTTTGGGGGTTCTAAGTAACTTTCTAGCAAAAAAGCTGATTTTAACATGTTTGAAAAATTTCAAAATTGCTCTGGGCTGCTAGTGGTTAAAGTGAACCAGTTAATAATGGACTGGACTAGAAGATCCCACACGCACAGTATTAAACCGTTATGATTGTATAAGTAATTGTGGCAATGTACATTAATATAAGGTTTTCAAAATTGTTACAATGGTTTTATAGTATGTACAGGGCCGTCTTCAAGGAGGGGCAAAAGGGCCAGCTGCCCTGGGCCTAGTGATTGTTGTGGGGCCCAAGGCAGCTACCCCATACTTGCCAACTGTTCCAGTTTACATTCCCTTGTTCCTTGAAGGCTGTCCCATGCAGTGTCCTCATATCTCAGTGTGAAGTGCTGTCACTTATGCTGCCCAACTTTGCTCTGTTGCCCTGACTCACATGCAGACAGTGTCAGCCTTCATATGTAAATAAAGGTGGGCGAGATACATTGATATGTAAATAGAGGGGCGCATTCATATGTAAATGGAGGTGGCATTAATATGTATATTATGCCCCCCTGAGGTTCTAGCCACCATCACCTCTGCTGAATGCTGCCCACTGGAAAGTTAAACATGGGCATACTTAAAAGTCCTGCCTGCAACTGTGGTCACTGAGCCTGCCATCAACCTGTTCTGCAAAGGTAAGCAAAGTAATTACAGTTTGGGGTGCACAGGTGAGCAAGGAGGGAATGTTACAGAGGCAGGGGCGGACTGACAACTCATGGGGCCCCCGGGCAATAGGGGATCATGGGGCCCCTATTTCCTTGCCCAAACTCAAAAAAGCCTATGAAAAAGGTACCAGGGGCACCTCATGGGGCCCCCTACTGACCCCGGGCCATCGGGCAGTGCCCGAGTTTCCAAATGGTCAGTCCGCCCCTGTACAGAGGTAAGGAAGGTGGGTGCAAAGGTGAGCAGAGGAGGCATGTGAAGTTAACGTGGGAGGGGGGGTTAGAGTGAAGAGGATGGGGGAGGTTTGGGGTCCATAGGTTAGTAGAGAAATCAGTCATCAGTGCACATTCCCCATTACATTGATGGTCAGTGTAAATTTCCCTTTACATTGGTGGTAAGTGCAGAATTGCCCTTACACTGGTGGTCAGTTTAAATCCCCTGTTAAATTGTTAGTTGATGTAGAAATGTCACCTCTCATCCCCATCCATTACTGTCATTAATCCCATCTACCCCAAGCACTGCCACTGATCCCATTCCCCCAGCAGCACTGTCACTCATCCCATCCCCCAGCACTGCCACTTATCCCATCACCCCAGCACTGCCACTGATCCCATACCTCCACCACTACCGCTGATCCCATCAACCCCCCAGCACTGCAAATGATCACACCCTCCCCCCAGCACTGCCACTGATTCTAGGAGTCCTAGAATCCATAGGAGTTTTCTGTCTATGAGTGAGTCCCCTCACCTTCCCAGTCCATAGTGTGCAGGCAGTGAGGAGATGACGTGCTGTAATCTTCAGCAACCAATCGGTGAGCTGTAATGATGTGGTGTAACCTCTAGCAATCAATAAGTAGAGTAAATGGTAATGATGCACAGTAACCAATAGCAACCCATCAGTGAGCTGTAATGGTGTGCAGTAACCTCTAGCAACCAGTGAACAGTATTGATCTGCTGTAATCTCTACCAACCAATCAGTGAGCAATAATGATGTGCAGTAACCTCTTGCAACCAATCAGTGAGCAGTAATGATGTTCAAAAACCTCTAGGAGCCAATCAGTGAGTGGTAATGAAGTGCAGTAACCTCTTGCAACCAATCAGGGAGCAGTAATTACTATTATTATTATACAGGATTTATATAGCGCCAACAGTTTGCTCAGCACTGTACATTATAAAGGGAGACAGTACACGAGACAGTACAGTAAAAATACGATTCAATACACGAGGGGTTCGAGGGCCCTGCTCCTTTGAGCTTACAATCTAGGAGGGAGGGGAGAGTGGTACAGGAGGAAATAGCTGTGGGGGATGGAGTGGTAGGAAGAGTGGAGGAGTTCAGTAATTAGCTGAGGGTGGGGTAGGCTTCCCTGAAGTGATAGGTTTTCAGAGTGCGCCTAAAGGTGAGGAGAGTAGGTGACAGTCTGATGGATTGGGGTAGGGAGTTCCAGAGAATGGGGGAACCCTGGAGACGGGCATGGGAGGAGAAGACCAGGGAACTAGAGAGTAGGAGGTCTTGTGAGGAGCGGAGAGTATGTTTTGGGTGGTATTTGGATACCAGATCGGTGATGTAATTTGGGGCAGTATTATTAACAGCTTTATAAGTCAATGTTAGCATTTTGAATTTTATCCGTTGGGCAATTGGATAGTAATGATATGCTTTAACCTCAGGTAACCAATTACAATTGCTGCCTAATCTACTAAATAAACTGATTTTGAGTCTAGCTGCTATTTATTGTATGTCTCAGAGCAGGTGGAGAGCGAAATTGCATGGAGGGGCCCAAGAAAATGTTTGCCCAGGATCCAATCAATAATAAAGAAGGCCCTGAGTATGTAGCATATTCTTTTTGTTTGGTAGTGCTGCACAGTGATTGTACTCAGAGTTCATTTTCTCAGAATTCCATCTGCTACAGTTACTGAAAGCAGCAAAATATCTGCAAAACTAATCTTATTATCGCAACATTTGCTCTGTTAAATTGTACATATATGTACAGACTAGATTATCCAAGATTTCTCTTTCTCAGCTGTAGGGGGACAAATCTGCCCCAGATTTGTCAATTTACTGTGATAGGCTAATATAACAAGTCTGGGTATGTGCCTTATATTTTGCAGGGAAACGTGCCATCAATCGTGATGGGGTTC
The DNA here is from genome assembly GCF_062004578.1 of Staurois parvus. Taxonomy (NCBI): domain Eukaryota; kingdom Metazoa; phylum Chordata; class Amphibia; order Anura; family Ranidae; genus Staurois; species Staurois parvus. Next base: position 7,042,291 of record NW_028317826.1, read on the forward strand.
AGGTTTTCCATTACCATGGGCTGGATGTGATTCCTACTTGTTCCAGAATTGCAGTCCTAGCAAACTGATGTGCAGATTTTACCAGGATAATTTTTTTAATGCACTGCATGGCTTTTGAACTTTGCCAGCAGCATTAGAAGGGTCAATAAGGGAGCTTTTGGATAAGCCAGTCTTCACACTAAAAAAGGGGCACAGAGCATTCATTATGTCAGTGTATTGGAAGATACTGTAAGGAAAAGATAGGAAAAGCTGACAAACTGTATAAGGAAAGATTATAATCAATTAGGGAATTGCACATTAATTATGATTGCTAGCTCTTTGGGCAATCAAACCCTTTGCTTCTTTTTTTATTCTTATTATTTAGAGCATTTTGCCTTTACATTTATTATATGGTTGATTTAAGGTCAGTGGTCAATTTCAGTCGCTGTCCCATCCACAGAAAAATTTTTAATTGTTTTTTCAGCAAAACCTCCCTTTCAAATTATGGGCTTTTTCAGGGGTAGTATTTTGGGATTTTTCCTTTGGAGTTTTCTTGATTTTTGTTTTATGTTGGGAGCTTTACTTTTAGTTTGGTGTGCTACAAGCCCAGCATTCACTTATCACTATTCCTGGAGTTGATTTTTGTTCACAACACTCAAATTATATAAATCACAATAACTGCACACAGATAGTGCTATAGTAAAACTAAGAGTTAGGGTTACACTGGTTAGGCCTATTATTCCTGAATAAAACTGGCACCTGCTACTGGCCAGTTTTACACTGCTCTATCTTCTGAAGTGTCCCTATTTGTGTAGTAAAGCACCAGCCTGTGCTCTTTGTCTCTGGTAAATTTGGGCCTAGCCTCGCTGATTTCAGATGGCAGTGTCCAGCTTCCTATCCTCTTCTTGAGAGTAGTTTACCTTAAAATTGGATAGACCTTACTTACAAAATTTGCCTTCTATACAAAAGGTATCACCGAACCCTCTCTAAATAAAACCAGGGCAGATTCATTCAGATCTAGCCATCAAATGACATTTCGATAGAGCAGGAAGTGGTGATAACCACTGTGAGGTCTTTATTGCTGTTTGTGTTCTCATTGGGGATACTTCCCTTTACTTTCTGTCCTGGCGATGTGAAATCTTACCCAAAAATGCTAAATGCTGTCTGTGTCCCCTTTATGGACAATCTTTAGCACAAAAGAAAAAAATCTTATATATTTATCTTATATACAGTATATACAAACACACATATATAATTTAGAATGCCTACAACTTACTAAATGCTAAAACCAATGGCCATTACTCAGTACTCATACTTTTAGTCCTTTCTGCTGTCTTTAATACAGTTGACCATCTATTGCTCCTCAAAAACCTCCACTCCCTTGGCTTACAAGATTTTGCTCTCTCTTGCTTCTCTTCCTGACTATCTAAGGACTCCTACAGTGTCTCCTACAACTTTATCTCCCCCTTTACTCTTTCTGTAGGGTTCCCGCAAGGAATATATCACCCAAACCTATCCTTCCACTCATCCCAAGACCTCCTGTTTCCTAGCTCCTTCATCACCTCCTCCTATGTTCACATCTAGGACTCCTGAAGAGCCTTTTCTTTTACCCTAATGTGTCTGACTATCTCCTACTCTATTTCTCATTAGGTGATCCAGAAAAATTTATCTCTTCAGATAACCATTCCAAGGTCCTTCTAACCCTATTGTTGGCTTGAGGCCCATTTACACCTTTGTGTTTCAAACTGTGCAATTTAGCGCATGTTAACAAGTGTACAGAGGTTTGTAAATGTTTGTAATAGTTCTTGTTCATATGTATGAACAATGTATGTAAAATTTTTATAATATGTATTATCCAAAAAAAGTCATGTCCTTTTTCTTGATTAATCAATGTCCATTATAAAGGCTTTGGATAATTATGACAAACTGTCAACACCTGAGGTGAGTCAAAAGAGCACCTCAAAAATGCACACAACATAACACATAAGGGTGAATCCAGCATCAATGGCCCCATTTCTGTTTTACATTTTTAAATCAGCTATGAGCAGTTTAAGTCATCAACGTCAAGAAGATCATGTAGAGGAAAAGGCAGAACAGGCAAAATAAATAACGCCAGTGCCACGCTGTGAACATAATGAAGAGAATTTACATTTTAGAATCATGGTTAGCCTCAGAACTGGCCAGCATAGACAGAACCACTGGCCCAAGTCCAAATTCAAATGCTCAAGGTAAAAATAAAGGCTGCTGTAATGAGTTCTTATCCTGTAAATATATATTTTTGAAACAGCTGGCACAGTACTTATAATGTGGACTTACATCATGCAAGGTATATATGATCTCAGCGCAGATTTAAGAAAAACATTTTCTTCTGGATAGGTAGTAATCAAAGGAACACAGAAAATTGAATTGCGGAAATGTTTGTTCTACAGTCTTCCCTGAGCCAACGCTCTACTGATCCGTAACAAACTGACTGTACCTTGGGGCTTTCGGTTGTAAATATTTCGGAGGTGATTGTTTAACATGGCCATTGTAAACATAAGCCCTGTTCAAATCCATGGAACATTGGACCTGGACACATCGGTTTCTATTACAGTTCTTTAGGAAATAACTGAGTCATGACAGCTTCCAAAGTTAAACTGAAGGTTCCAGGTTTAACTGCCAATACCAAAAATGAAATGGTCAAATTCATAACTCAACAATGTTACCTAAACTGTAAATGTTCTTGGTTAATGGGCATGTGTCGACAGGCTTGTCAAAGTCAATATATCAGATCAGATATTGGAAGAGAAAGTCAAAGTTTTAGGACAGAGGTATCTAAATCCAAAGTCAGTGTTTAAAGTATATGCAACTCCCAGCAATGAACGTCTCTTATTTGGTCTCTTTTGAGCTGTTAAACTAAAACTAATCCCTTGGAGTGGAGCTGCTCCCACACTGCAAAGGATTCCTGCTTGTTTAGTGGACTGGTAAAACACTTTTTGCTTACCCAGTTCTCAGCTCCCGCAGGCTCCTCTGCACTACTAAATCTGCAGCCTCTTCTCCCATGCTCTCCAGCAGTCTAAGACCCTCACACATCTTCAACACCCATGCAGGGTCCATAGCTCTGCAATGGATGTGAGGACCAGGCAAGTACTGTAAATTAGCATTACAGTGCCATAAAAAGACATGAGCAGGTAACCCAGCCATAAGCCAGGCACAGTGCCACTGCTGGGGCAAAGTTGTAGTTTTACTTGGGTTGGGATTTAATTTAATAACAGCAAAGACATTCAGAGCTATCCTGTGCACACTTTCTGTGTTATTTCATAAACAATTATCCCTCCTTTTTCTTATCTTGGGCTACAGAATGAGTAGCCTCTATATTGTGGAAATGGGGGAAGGGGTAGATCTGAGTAGTTTAGAAAAAGAAAACCGGTTGTCAGGGATCCAGGTATCACCAGAGATGTGTGGACTGACACAGGGAAACAGCAGGCTTCAAGTTTGGAAAAATAATAATAAGATTTATTATTAGCTGCACAAAATAAACAAACGCAGTGCAAACAAAACCAAACCTTAACTAATACTAATATGTACAAGGCAGCAGGCAAAGGGTAGTCAGGTCACTCGCCAGGTTCAGTAACGGGGGTTCAGATCAGAATAGGGATGTCCAGAAGAGTAGTCAAACGAGCCAGGGGTCAGAGCAGGATAAGTCAGCAGAAATCAGGATCAGGCAGGGTCGGCAACAAATCAGATAGGCAGAAGAAGAGGAACAGGAACACAGGATACAAGGTACAGGGGCTCATGGGAAACAACACCAAGGCACTGACTGCAGGCCTGGCCATTGCTTAAATACACCTCCTGCAATCAGCCTCAGGTGATGGCTTGATTGCAGGAGTTAGATTCCGGCTGCTGAGAGCACCCGCTGGACAGCACTGGTACTGCAGCCCATAAGGCAGGTGAGCCCTAGCACCACCTGTGGTGAGTCCATTCCTGACACCGGTAGTGGCCGATACCACAACCAAAAATGCTGTGTGTTGTAAGCCTAGAACATGACATAGATGCTGAGTACATTTCTGGCAGATTAACAGGTATTTTTCTATTCTTGCAGGGTCTTTAAAGGGATAAAACACAGAGAAATACCCATGTATTGCAGATATGTACTGTTTTTATTTTTAATTTTGCCCTTTACGACTGTTGGGTAAATATTTAAAGATTTACTTTAGAGATTGGGGCAAATTTGAGAACTGGAGTTAACTATAGCAAATGTTGGTGATGTAAATACCATACCTATTGTAAATATTGGTTGGTTTTTCTAGGTGGACAAACTTTTTTAACTTGCATGCAAATTGGGAATATGACAGATTTGTTTTTTTTTGTTTTGCACATCTGCTCTCGGTTAGCCTTAAGTGTAAGTAAGAGAAATAACAAAAATGGTATATGCTGTAACTAGTACTCTATGGCCAAAAGTATGTAGACACAAATTAGTTTAGGTGCAAAAAGCCAGGTCCACAAAGTCATGGTTTTACAAGTTTGGTATGGAGGAACTGGAGTGGCCTTCCCAGAAAAGTGGAGGCTGTTATGGCTGCAAATATTTGGGGAGAATGGGGAAATCCTATATTATGTGAGGGCAAATAAAACTTGTCACCATAAAATGGTGGGCTAAGTGAGTAGTAGCCATAATGAGTAGCCATAATGTCAGTTTATGTTGCATCTGTTGTGGAGAGGATAGGGAGAGCTGACAATTCATTTAGGGAGAGCTGTGCTAAACAGAGCTATTGTCTTGTGTGACATTGTCTTGTGTAACTCTCAGTGTTCACAGATTTATTCACATAAGCCCTTATTAGGACTGTTACCACTTGACAGCAGTTGGGAAGCTATTTGCATCTTTTTTGGTCTTTTTTATTTAATTTTTTTGTGTACTTGATTTGAGGGTATCAGTCTTTTCATGCTGTTGCTTCATTGCTATAATAGCATTTTTTTCCTAATTTATTTTATTTATTCTAGACATAAAAAATGTTTTGTTAGGACCTTTTTATTACAGATGAACAAGGATAAGCAAATATTGTCTAAACAGTTTTCCCTATTGGCCCCCTGCTAGACAGGAGACAAAAATTATATATAGAGGTGGTTTTTGTACCACTTCTATATGTAACAGCTTCACGCTGTCAGTTATTACATAGCAAACCCAACACATTCCTAACAAGCACTGATGTCACAGGAAATCCCCACACTTAAGCAAATGGCAGGGATAACAGTGATGTCACTGCTCAAATATGGTCACTGGTCATCTTTTTTTCAGTGATGTCATCTCCGCAGCTTTCCTTAGTTAGCTAATGACTGTTCAGGAAGTTGTCATTCGCCTCATAGTACCCCCAGATTGGATGCTTGGGCCTTTTTTTTTTTTTACGTTTATTAGGCATAATGATGACAATGGATTTACAACAAGGGCCTTTTTTGGAGGTTTTTGTCAAACGTTTGGGTGTTACACTTTGTTTTTTGAATGAGTAGGCATACTATGAACCCCTTTACTCTTTCAAGTAAAGGTGGGGTGAAATCTGGGTGCCCCCTTATTATTAAAGAAGGCTTCCAGATTCTAATAGGCCCTCACCTGCAGACCTGCACAACCACTGACCAGGGTTGAGGTACAGGCCCTTGTCCTTATCAACATGGGCAAGGTACACCCTCATGTTGGGGGCCTGTGGCCTATTATGTTTCAGGAAGGGGAGGTGCACACTCACTCCCCCAACCCCTTGCCCAGGCTGCATGCTTGGATTAGGGTCAGGTATGAATTTCCTGGGAGACCTTGTGCATTTTGTTTTTGTATGGTCACTGGAAGAAAAAATTATCTGGTGTCAGTGGGAGAGAAAATTAGTTACATCAGAAGAATGCTCAGTGTCAGTGAAAGTTGCTGACATCCCCATGTTAGCTCCACTCTCAGAATCATTATTCTCCACACACTCCAGGGACAAGATCTGAAGAGAGAGAATGCCCTCATGTGACTGACCTAAAGACATCTGCAAAATTATGAATATAAAAAAATATATGCACTCACCAGCCATTTTATTAGGTACACCTATTCAATTGCTGGGTAACACAAATTGCTAATCAGCCAATGACATGGCAACAACTCCATGCATTTAGGCATGTAGACGTGATGAACACGACTTGCTGAAGTTCAAACTGTTCATCAGAATGTGGAAGAAAGGGGATTTAAGTGACTCTGAACGTGGCATGGTTGTTGCTGCCAGACGTGCTGGTCTGAGTATTTCAAAAACTGCTGATCTACTGGAATTTTCACGTACAACCATCTCTAGGGTTCACAGAGAATGGTCCGAAAAAGAGAAAGTGCCAGTGAGCAGCAGTTGTGTGGAGGAAAATGCCTTGTTGATGTCAGAGATCAGAGGAGAATGGGCAGACTGGTTGCTGCGACATTCAGATGGCCGAGTCAGAATTTTATGTGAACAATATGAAAGCATGGATCCATCCTGCCTTGTATCAATGGTTCAGGCTGGTGGTGTTGGTGTAATGGTGTGAGGGAGATTTTCTTGGCACTAGGTGTGCCTAATAAAGTGGCTGATAAGTGGGCTTTACCATTTAAACATGAATTTGGGGTATGGATATTTTAAACATAGTTGCACTGGTCCAGCTTGGACCAATGTAACTATACATATGCGTATGCATATACCATAATTTGCCAATGCCCCTGGAAACTGAAAATCACTGAAGTAGACATTGCTACACCAGCAATCTCCACTTGCTTCTGCGTCTCATGATGAACTCGTGACTCAATCTTCTCCACATACGTCAGCATCCAGCAAGCCAAGCCCTACTAGTTTCGTCATGAAGACGTCATTCATGACGAAACTAGTAGGGCTTGGCTTGCTGGATGCTGACGTCTGTGGAGAAAATTGAGTCACGAGCGTGTAGTGAGTGTGCGGGGAACAGGAGACTGTTATACCATTTGCTGTTTTATGCTGTTATACTGGTGTCGGTGAAGACACCCTTTTTGTGAGTGTAAATCTTTATTAAATTGTTGGATACTTTTATAAAAAAACTGGCTGCACCATGATTTTCTCTTTCATTCCCAAACATGACCTCGGTGGAGAGATATAAAAAGAGAGAGTGATATAATGCTCCTGGAACCATTATATTGAGTGGTGAATACCTACCTTATGGATGATTGTGTAGCTATTGATCATCACACCTGAGAAGTTGATTTATTGCATCTGCTCCCAGAGCAAAAAGCGTTTTTTGCTGATCTAGAGATTGATCAGCATGGAGCTCTGGTGAGTTACCCAACTTTACTTTGGTGGTGGATTTTGGCACAATTTCTTTGAGAGCACCTGAATTTGAAAAGGATTTGTTTGGACATTTGAAGAAATTCAGAACTGAACAATTTTTATATTCACAAATTTAATTATTTAAATTACTTATGCACTAAAAAATAGTTTTGCACATAATTTTGATTTTTTTTATATTAATTGAGAATAGATATATATATCTTTTGCACTAATGTTTCTACACTAAATTAGGAATAGTTTGTGGTTTTAGCGCATTCCTTTATTTAAGTTAACAAATATACATTACCTGGATTTATCTTTAAGTATAGATCCACGTTTAGTGTGCCTAGCATACCTATGTCTTCATTCTTATTCCTGCTCTTTGCTATATACTGTTCACTCTGATTATGGTACACATTCAGGGGCGGACTGACAACTCATGGGGCCCCCGGGCAATAGGGGATCATGGAGCCCCTGTGTCCTTGCCCAAACTCAAAAAAGCCTATGAAAAAGTTACCAGGGGCATCTCAGGGGGCCCCCTACTGACCCCAGGCCCTCGGGCAGTGCCAGAGTTTCCAAATGATCAGTCCGCCCCTGTACACATTCAACATTTGGAGTAAACTTGCCTTGTTGAATCAGCCTGATAGTGTATCAGACAGAGTTGGCATAGCATAAAACCTTGCATGCTATACCATTCCAGGCAAAATCATTCTTTTCTTCCTCATTTGTCTTCAGCCTCTCTACACCTCTCTTCCAAATACTTAGCTCCCTACATCCCCTGGTTACCGGTTTTTCAAAGCCTCATTTTCACTTGAGAACATATAGGAGTCTCAGTCACGTTTGAGCAAAGGATTCTGAAAGGGCTCTGGCCCATATCCAGAAGTATATAAATTTTGGCAGCTTGCTGCAGCTCTTACAGAGATCGACCTTTGCAAAAACCAGTAAGCGCCTGATAAGAGATTCTAAAGTGGAGCTTTCTCTTCATATAAAAGCAGCCACAGCTTAGCCGGCTCCCAGAGAAGTCTCACAATGCCAACCATTTATTGTGGTGTGAGGAAGGAGCAGATAAAAGACGATGATTAGAATTCTTAGAAAGCAGCAGAATAGAATTACAAGGCTCGCCTGTTACACTAAAGAAACCGAAAATGAGAGTGCAAAATAATAATTGTATTCATGGAGATTTCTAAGGATTATTCCTCTGTATTTAAAGGGAGTTCTTGCAGGTACCATGTCATATTTGAACAATACAAAAGTAAAACTGTCACTTTGTAGCACATGCGTTGTTAAGTAAATGAAGTGGTAATAAGATATAAAAAGAATTCAGCATGATTGGGTGAATTTTGATGAAACTTTGCAATGAGTTTAAGAGGTTTTAAAGAAACACTATCGTTTTACCTATTTGCCCTGAACTCTGATTTAAAAAACAAAAAATCTATTCAAGTATGTATTCTTAACTCAGAAAGTCCCTTCTATTGCTCCCAGCCTCCTCCAGATCTCTATTTTTTTGGGTGCTCTAATCTGACTTTCTGTAAGAGGGTGGCTATGTTTGCTCACTCCTGAGATGGACTATGGACTATGGGATTTGGAGTGTACATAGAGCAGGGCACAAGACCGCAACTAACATGCACTACTCATTTCAAAGAGAGGGGGGAAAGAGCTCACAGAAGATAGTACAAGGAGGCAGTTAAGCACAATAAGAAACATTTTCATGAAAAGCAGATTACAGGGCCATTAAAGCGATAGTAACCAATTCAATACCGGGCAATTTTACACCTTCCTGCCCAGGCCATTTTTCAGGTTTCAGCGCTCTCACACTTTGAATGTCAATTGCGCGGTCATACAACATTGTACCCAAACTAAAATGTTATCATTTTCTTCACACAACTAGAGCTTTCTTTTGGTGGTATTTAATCACCACTGGGGTTTTTATTTTTTGCTAAATTAACAAAAAAAGACCAAAATTTTTGAAAAAAAAAGTTTTTCTTTGTTTCTGTTATAAAAGTTTGCAAATAAATAATTGTTCTTCATAAATTTAGGCCGAGATGTATTCTGCTACATGTCTTTGGTGAAAATAACCCAAATTAGGATGTATTTTTTAGTTTGTAGGAAAGTTATAGAGTTCACAAACTATGGTATAGATCTGAATATTGATCAATCCTGAAGTACTGACAGCCAAGCATTCAGGCAAATGGCAGCCCACCTGGAGTTTGCAAAAAGGCACCTGAGAGACTCTCAGACCATGAGAAACAAAACTCTCTGGTCTCATGAAACAAAGATTGAACTCTTTGGCTTGAATGCCAAGCATCATGTCCATAGGAAACCAGGCACCACTCACCACCTGGCCAATAGCATCCCTACAGTGAAGCATGGTGGTGGCAGCATCATGCTGTGGGGATGTTTTTCAGCAGCAGCAACTGGGAGACTAGTCAGGATCAAAGGAAAGATGAATGCAGCAATGTACAGAGACATCCTTGATAAAAACCTGTTCCAGAGCGTTCTGGACCTTAGACTGGGGCAATGGTTCATCTTTCAACAGGACAATGACCCTAAGCACACAGCCCACATAGCAAAGGAGTGGCTACGAGCCAACTCTGTGAATGGTCCAGGAGTGGCCCAGCCAGAGCCCAGACTTGAACCTGATTGAACATCTCTGGAGAAATCTGAAAATGGCTGTGAACCAACGCTCCCCGACCAACCTGAGGGAGCTTGAGAGGTACTGCAAAGAAGAATGGGAGAAATGGACCAAAAATAGGTGTGCTAAGCTTGTAGCATTATACTCAAAACAACTTGAGACTGTAATTGGTGCTAAAGGGGCTTCAACAAAGTATTGAGCAAAGGCTGTGAATTCCTATGTACATGTGTTTTTATTTTTATTTTTTTATTTTTAATAAATTGCAAAGATTTCAAAACAAACTTATTTCACGTTGTCATTATGGGGTATTGTTTGTAGAATGTTGAGGAAAAAAATTAATTTAATCCATTTTGGAATAAGGCTGTAACATACCAAACATGGCAAAAGTTAAGCGCTGTGAATACTTTCAGGATGCATTGTAGGCCCCCCAGCTCTGCAACAGCTGGGCTGACGGTGAATACCAGGATAGCTGCTGCATGTGGGTATAGCCACCCCCACTTGGACGGGTGGATTCCCTCCAACAGGGAGAAGGAGAAAAAAAAACCTTACTGGTCTAAGTCTTAGACTACTTGTATGCTTCTCCAGCCACCTTCTGGGCACACCTTCCCAGGGATTGACTGGAGCACAATAAATATTTCGGGCCAAAATTTGCCTTGCCCAACCCTCTATGTTCCAGAAGCTTCTGGAAGGCAAGGGATAGAAATCAAACCTTCAGTCTGTGAGACCCAGAGCAGCCAAAAGTTATCAACAACTGCTCCACTGACTGCAGAGGAGACAGAACTAAATTTGCCTAGCTTCCTAGCAACATAACTAGGAGGGTGCTACATGTATTTACTGTCACCCCCTCCAACCGTCCAGTGGCGTCACTAGGGGGGTGAGGGCCACATCGGGTGACACCATCACAGGGGGTGACACCAAAATGAAAAGAAGAGCTGTCAGCGGCTGTCATCCATCTGATTGGAGTGTCCCCTGTCCTCTCCCCAGGTACCAGGGCTCCTCATCCCTCCTGCAGGCCCAGGAACAGCCGCGCCAAACGGGGGGTGAGATGTCGGGTCCTAGTGTGCGTTGGGGGGGGGTGTCTGATCCCTGGGATTACTGTGGCTGCTGCAGGCCAATTCACACCCAGCCTGTCCCCCGTACACCAGAGTGGAGTCCGCCCCGCCCTCTGATTGGACGGCTCCTACTCTAAATATCAGTCCATGAATGGTAATGACCCCTCCCAGAGCCCACCCTTCTGCATCACACATCATTGGCTGGTCCCTGAACAGGACATCCTTCCATCTCCCAACACAGAACCCGGGACCGGGGTGACACCACGTGTTACCACACCAGGTGACACCAACCCTAGTGAAACTACGAGATATAGGAGTAAAGCGAGCGCTCATAAATCAGCTGCTAAAACACTCAAAGGAATCACAAAGACTTTGCAAATAAATCATAAAACATAAAGTGTAGCGCTGCAATATAGGATAAAAGATAGTTCATATAATCTTCATATAGATCTTATGCAGAGAGCCTGAAGAAAACTTTGAATAAACTCTCTTCCTTGCAATGTATGGTGACTGGAACTCTATAGAAAAAATGTGCATATATATGATCATCGATCCAAGTAATCAGCAAACACACGGTTCATCCCTCAGAGGTAAATCATCAGCCTTGGGTGTAGTAATACATGGTAGAATTCAGAGATCTCCCTTAGCCAGTGAATGGACAGCCTAGATTAATGAGCTCCCTCTTCTGGATATAGGATGAACTGGAAACAGCTGCTGTGGATCTGAAACCCTCAATAGAGGGTCAAAACAAAGAGGGAGTGCCAATAGTGTAGTAGGTTCCAACTATTTATTGATCACATGCAATAAAATCCAGTGGTACATGTACAAATAAAGACTGCCAGCAATGATGGAAGTAAATAGTGTACTGACCCAGCGAGGAAAGAAATGGCCGCCGTGAAACTACAACCGTCTACCAACAAGTAGACATGGTGGCCACTCAGGTCTGTTCACATTGCCATGGCCACAATGCTTCGTTTTGCAGTTTAACAATTTTAACTCTCCATGACACGTTCAGCGGGAACTCTACTTGCCTACTAAGCCTATTGAAGTCAATAGGACCAAGCCACCACCGGCATGGTGTTTCAGTGTAAAATCTTCATTGAGATAAAAAAAAAACAGACACTCAGGAAGTGGCAGTATTTTCTCCTGAACTTCTGCAAAGGAGCCACTAATCCACCCCTGAAAAGTGATTTACTGAAGGGCCCTAACTCTGACTTACTGGTGGTATGCCAGAGCACAAGTAGAGAGGGCTACTGCTTACACACAGAGAGAGCAGTATTCTGGTGGTAGACAGATTTTTACTATGCCTGTGTGCTGCCGCACTCTCTAAATGAATGGTAAGACTGCTCACTAATCGTAACAGGTATTTATATAGCGCCAACAATTTATGCATCACTTTGACATGCTGTACATTTCCATCAGTCCCTGCCCTCACGTTGCTTACAAGTCCCTATCTTGCATACATACTGTACATACTGTCAATTTAGACATTAGTCAATAAACCTACCTACCTTATACTTTATAAAGAAGCAATTGGAAGTGTTTTATTCAAGAGTCAGATTAGGCATATACTTGACCAGTCAAGTGGAACATTGCCCAGCTGTCTTTGTCATTTCTGAAAATTCTGAAATAATAATCTACAAAAAGCACACATATCAGAAAAAGTAACAATGAAGCCAGAACTGCATACACCATATAGAGTATTCTGGGTCAGTGGCTCAAAAAGTAATGAAGCCATTGGACCAGGATGACAGCCAGAGAATTAGTATTTTCAGAAGTGGAGGTCAGCCATGGCAACCTTCACATTCTCGCAGTGTGCAGTAGGTTTCCAGATATTGTTGCTGCCGCTGAAAACTAATGCTGTTAAAAAATAAATACAAACGATACTCCACAGATGTTGAACAAGTCTTCAATTATTAGGTAAACATATGGGTTTTTTTTTTACAAGAACCATCCTGTTGAAAAACATTTGAATTAAAACAGATTGAGTCCCAAATAAGACATTTACAATAAATTACACATTTATGTACGTGGCTAATTACAAATTAGCCTACTAGACCTCCCCTTGCTTCACCTAGAGACCGGTCATTAACATCAACAGAAGATTGATTCTACTGGTGCCTAATTAGACTGTGGATTACTTAATACCTGTAACTATGAACTTTTCAAATACTAAACCACCAAAACTGAAAACTGCTGATGTTCTTTACCTACATGTGTATATACAGTGTATATATATATATTTTATTTATTCATTTATCTTTTTGCTCCAAGCAACAAGTAATATCAGTGGATTGCTAATATTCATGAAATACAGAAATCCAGTGCTCCTTCATTTTCTTTTTTTTGGGGGGGCTGACAGCACAGTGCTTTTGGCGCACTAATACTCCAATCAGTGTTTTTGGCCCTGCCTTCTGAACTACATAACTTCAGCTATTACCCTTCTCTTTCCCTCTCCACATGCCTACATTGATTCTCCCCCCCAGAAAAAATGCTGCTGACTTGACTCCGAAGAGCCTGCCTATTCTACATACTTTTTATTTTGGGAAAAACTTTTGGAAGATGTAGTTCTGGAGGCGTGAGGGGAGTGCCTTTGTCAATAGGAACTGAGGTCCCAGCCGCTGCCCCGTAAAACTTTAACCACTTCCCGCCCACATACATTGTACTGTGCAAGGGCGGACTGACAACTCATGGGGCCCCCGGGCAATAGGGGATCATGGGGCCCCTGTGTTCTTGCCCAAACTCAAAACAGCCTATGAAAAAGATACCAGGGGCATCTCATGGGGCCCCCTTCTGACCCCGGGCCCTCGGGCAGTGCCCGAGTTTCCAAATGGTCAGTCCGCCCCTGGTACTGTGGACAAGAAGCTCATACAAGAACAGCGACATACCGGTACACCGCTGCTTCCGGGTATAGGGCGCACATGCATGCCTCCCCCCATCCATCGTCACCCACTGTGACTGTACACAGCTGGAGTCTTTCAGCAAGTCACAGACAATGATTCATGTCCAGGACCTGCTGATCAGTACACCGCTGCTTCCGGGTATAGGGCGCGCACATGTATGCCTCCCCCCATCCCATCGTCACCGACTGTGACTGTAAACAGCTGGAGTCTTTCAGCAAGTCACAGACAATGATTCATGTCCAGGACCTGCTGATCAGTACACCGCTGCTTCCGGGTATAGGGCGCGCACATGTATGCCTCCCCCCATCCCATCGTCACCGACTGTGACTGTAAACAGCTGGAGTCTTTCAGCAAGTCACAGACAATGATTCATGTCCAGGACCTGCTGATCAGTACACCGCTGCTTCCGGGTATAGGGTGCGCACATGTATGCCTCCCCCCATCCCATCGTCACCCACTGTGACTGTACACAGCTGGAGTCTTTCAGCAAGTCACAGACAATGATTCATGTCCAGGACCTGCTGATCAGTACACCGCTGCTTCCGGGTATAGGGCGCGCACATGTATGCCTCCCCCCATCCCATCGTCACCCACTGTGACTGTACACAGCTGGAGTCTTTCAGCAAGTCACAGACAATGATTCATGTCCAGGACCTGCTGATCAGTACACCGCTGCTTCCGGGTATAGGGCGCGCACATGTATGCCTCCCCCCATCCCATCGTCACCCACTGTGACTGTACACAGCTGGAGTCTTTCAGCAAGTCACAGACAATGATTCATGTCCAGGACCTGCTGATCAGTACACCGCTGCTTCCGGGTATAGGGCGCGCACATGTATGCCTCCCCCCATCCCATCGTCACCGACTGTGACTGTAAACAGCTGGAGTCTTTCAGCAAGTCACAGACAATGATTCATGGCCAGGACCTGCTGATCAGCTGTGTCCAATCACAGCCCAGAGCCCTGAGTTGACAATCAACTTAGGGCTTTGTACAGTGGGAATGATCTCTCTGTTTCTCATCCCTACAAAGCAGTAAAAGCAGCACACTTTACACATATTGCACATAGTAAGGAACATTTAATCCCTTGACCGCCCTAGATGCTAACCCCTTCCCAGCCAGTGTCCTTAGTACAGTGACAGTATCTAGTATTATCACTGATCACTGCTTTAATGTTACTGGTGATGTCAGTGGCAGTTAGTCAGTTCCCCCAAGCATCAGTTAGTGTTAGATTGCCCTCCCCACTTTCACAGTCTCATTATACTGTAAGTTGCTGATCACCGCCATTAGTAGTATTAAAAAAAATTCCAATATATATGCTATAGTTTGTAGATGTTAAATACTGGTTGCAGTAATTACTCTGGTCCCAATTACTTTGATTAGATTATTGGTTAAATTCCCAGGAAGGGAATCTCCTCTGTTCACAGAGGCCCTGTCCTGGTTGGAGCCGCTGCCAACTTTATTACCAAGCCCTTTCTTCCTCTTAGTGAACATTTTCTGAGGACAGTTTTTGTAGCTGCTGACTTTTATTTTTATTTTCTTCAGCTGGAACTCCACTTTAAGTGTTAAGTTTGAGTAGTGAGAGGGTTAAATGTACGGACTAGAGTGTAATGTGCTTTACTGCGTGTTGTGGTAATGTGTGTGATACCACAGTGCGCTGATGTGAACAGGCCCATACAGTTAAGGATAGACCTGAAATTGCTGCAGGGCGGCACGGATGCGCAAAATCACATATATATATATATATATATATATACGTGATTTTGCATTTCCCCCGCCGAACAGCAGTGTGCAAAGCAGTGTGCTTACAGTGAAGCACACACAGCCCCACAGTAAAACACACACAGTTAACCCTTTGATCGCCCCACATGTTAACCCCTTCCTGCCCAGTGCCATTAGTATAGTGTCAGTGCACTGATCACTGTATTGGTGTGACTGGGGAGTGACACCAAGTCAGTTCCCCCCAGTGTCAGAATGCCCACCGCAGTCCCGCTATAAGTTGCTGATCGCCGCCATTACTACTAAAAATACAAAAAAAATTCCAGTATATTTACCACTATTTGTAAACGCTATAACTGTCACGTAAACCAATTAATTTACACGTTTTGGAATTTTTTTTAGCAAAGATGTAGCAGAACACATTTTGGCCTAAATTTACAATGGGGCAAAATTGCTGCAGTCATTAGCCAAACAGTTGGCTTGTAATTGCTGTGTAGGCCATTAACTTGAATAGTTGAGTCTGACAGGTGGTGCTGCCTGCAAGTACACATACATTTTGCATGTGAACAGCCCCCTCTGGATGTATTTTAGATTTTTATTAGGGTGGTCAGGGGGTGGTAAGACTGCAGCTCAATCACCATAGAGCTTTCCAGTAAGAGCACTAAGTGTCATTTCTGTCTGCTGTCTCCTTCTTTTTCTATCAGTATAAATAATTTCTGACAAGTTTTCCTGACACCAAGAGAAAAATGGTGACAGGGGAGGAACCTTCAGCAGATTGACAGCCCCAGCTCTGTTCCTGTAAGCTGTGTGAAGGCGAGTGTGTCCCTTCCCTCCAATCAGCTCTCAGAGCTCTCCTCACTGAGCTCTGCAGTGTGTAATTTCAGCTCTCCACAATCTTTTTTTAGATCTCTCAGACCAGACAATCTATATAAATTCAGTACTTTGAACGAATGTAGAAAAGAGAAGACTGCAGATAGACAGGTACAAATTAAGTAGGAGGATTTGTTTTATCTCTGTGTATCACCCTAGGCCAGTCACTTCACTGGGTATATGTGAGGGATTTACAACCACTTTAAGCTTTTGTAATAGAACCTGGAAGCTGATTGGTTTCTATGCAGAGTTGCACCAGATTTTGCGCACTCCAGATTTGGTAATTAACCCCCATGTGGCATAGTTTGAAAAATCCAAAGCTCCTCATAAGCTCTAGCAATTCATAGCTTGCACAAGGCTTTCTTTGGTTCCCAACAGCTGAACGGAGCAGCAGGGAGCTGTAAAAAAGAATGGTATAAGCTGCTAGGGAGGTTTGTATCATTGCTTTGTCCATGTGGCTGATCAGTCTTTATTTCATTTTCCAAAAGTTTAAAGTGGAGTTCCACCCAAAAGATGAAGTTCCGCTTTAAAGATTGGTCCCCCAGGATTGGCAGCTTTGGGGGGGGGGGGGACAGGTACCCGGATTTGACAGGTACCCGCCCCCACTTCCACTGTGATAGCATAGGCAAACGAAAACGGAAGATGTGCACCTACCCTCCCTCCCCGAGGTCTTGTGGGGCACGTGACAGGTCCCAGAAGATGAAGGGGCCATTCAGGAAGTGCAGCGCTACTCGCACATGCGCAGTGGGCACCCGGCTGTGAAGCCGAAAGCTGTCACAGCTGGGTGTCCACACTGAAGATTCTGGTGCCTGAAATACATGATGGACGGTGAAACGGGCTGTGACAGAGCGGGATCGTGGGACAGGTGAGTGGCTGTTTTCTAAAAGTCAGCAACTACAGTTTTTGATAAAATATGAGGGGTCTCCAATGGAGAGCCCCCAATCTGCACATCTCTCAACAGCTCTAGCTCAGCAGTTGATAATACAGATGCTGCAGGGTTGCATTTTGACTGCAATATCTTGCATTTCTCTCCCTGAAATACCCCTAAAAAGTATCTTTCTCAGAAGACTCCACCGGGATCGGTATGTGTTGTCTCTTATCATTTTGGTTTGTGCTGCTATAGCATAACATTTGTATATTTGGTTTATTAGCGGGTTGAAACAGATTTTCCCTGGGCGATTTGATGAAATACAGAAAGTAGAAAGTAAAAGTGAATTTCTGAAAAGAACATCCTCTTTTCTAGGAAGCCGGGAGCACTTCACACTTTTCCTTCTGCCTCTAGATAGGCTCTTTTATGCATTATTGTATTTATTAAACTGTGTGGAAATAACTTAAATAAGAGCCATATGGAATTAAACTGACCATTGTGCATTTGTAGTCAGATGGAAAATTACTAACAAATGCTGACTGCTCAAAGTTTTAAGGAAAAAACAGAATAATGTCTAATATCTGGTGAGGCATTGCTTAATATGTATGTTAGAGGCCCTTGATGGAAAGGAAGAAATCTGGCTTGCGTAAAGTGTGGGCTATTATAAAGTGAAAAATTATAGAAGTCACTTAAAGTAGATGTAAATCCTAAGAGAATGACAATCTGTGAAAGCACTGTATATAATTAATAACCGTTGTGCTTTTTATTATTTATTTATGATAGGTACTTAAAGATCGCTGTCAATTTACACAGCGCTGTACATATACATTCACATCAGTCCCTGCCCTTGAGGCGCTCACAACCTAAGGTCCCTAACTCACATTCACATACTAGGGCAAATTTAGACAGAAGCCAATTAACTTATTAACATGTCTTTGCAGTGTGGGAGGAAACCCACACAGGCACAGGGAGAACATGCAAGCTCCAGGCAGGTGGTGACGTGGCTAGTAAATGAACCGACAATCCTCGTGCTGCTAGGTAGAAGTGCTAACCACTGAGCCACTATGCTAACTAAACATATTTGTTTTCATTTTTTTTATCTTTTGTTGCATCTTGATCTTGCTGATCTCCTGTAGCTTCTTTGCATTTGCTTCCTTTCCTTATGGCGACAGCAGTAGACCATATCTGCTTAATTCCATCTCCAGTGTAAATTTCGAAACCCCCCACTCCTCCCATTCATTCCACTCCCACCCATTTAGAAATTACGTACCCTTTTAACTTATCATTGCCTGCCCTCAGGTGACCAACTGCCTAGCGGTTCGGGCCCACTACCCATCAGTCTTGTTGCTGCCTCTGGTTGGGATATCATAATACCACCACTTGAGTCTTCAGGTGCTTCTTCCACTCTTGCCATTGGACCTAGTGTGACTTATCCAAGTCTCCAGGCACTGACATGGGTACTTGAAGAAGGACCATACCAACCTGTAATCCACAGGAAAGGTGTTGATGCTGGACACCATTCAACCTGGAAAAAGAAACACAACCACATGCTGGATCAGAAGTCTGCAGGAGACAGCACTGGATATTGGGTGGGTATTGTTTTTTTGCAGGAGCTGTCATGGGATCCAGATATTTTTTTTAAGTATAAACTGAAGTTGGGCTTAAAGCATTCTTTTAAACCATTGAATACATTTTTAATACAACCTATGTAAATACCCTCCTCATTTTGTATATTAGTTTTTTGTAATCCTCTGGAGAACTGGAGATGACCCAATTCTCTGATACAGTTCCTTTTTCATCTAGTCACATGTTGTATACAGTTTAACGCCTTCCAGGTTAGTTAGATAATTTTTTGTTAGATAGAGGCTGAGTAGAAGCCTGGAGATGAGTTTGGGAGTGAGGTTACCTCATTGCAAGCTTGGAGGCTCTAACAGGTCAGGGCTTCTGGAGCCCTCCCCCATTTCCAGAAACCTGAGAGCTTTCTGGAACAGGGGTGGAGGAGGCCCAGATCTGCATGTTTGAGGGACCTTGGCCAAACCCCTGGCAGGAGGCTGGGAATGGTGTCAAGGCAACCCTAAAAAGTGGCAGAGCCAGTATTGAGTGGAGGATAGATTAAGGAAAGCTGGAGTGTGGAGACTGGAAGGGGGCCCCAGGGAGGGGCGCCCACCTACAGACAGGTCGCTGGAAAAGAGGATCTTCACTGCCTCAACTCTTCTGGGGAGGACAGCCTGTGTAGCAGGGAAGAAGCAAGCATAGTGTAAGGCCTAAAGGCAGACACCTACCCACCATGCTAACAGGACGGGACAGCGTGAATACTCTTATACCCCCTGGACAAGAAAAGAGGAGAGTGCAATCAGATGTAACTAGCTCCTCATCTGGGACTGTTCTACACTAACAACCCTTGGGCCCCCTTACTCAGGGATACCCTCAGGCTGCTGGGTGAAGCAAAGGAATCATCCAGGGTCTGATGAAGTACACCTAAGAGCCTTTAGTGCTCTTCAAGAAAAGACTGTTTCTAATCTGAATCTTTTTCATAGTTGCTAACAGGGGCGGACTGACAACTCATGGGGCCCCCGGGCAATAGGGGATCATGGGGCCCCTGTGTCCTTGCCCAAACTCAAAAAAGCCTAAGAAAAAGGTACCAGGGGCATTTCATGGGGCCCCCTACTAACCCCGGGCCCTCGGGCAGTGCCCAAGTTTCCAAACGGTCAGTCCGCCCCTGGTTGCTTATGAGTTGTCTGCAAATTCTTCAATTCCTTGAGCATCCCATATACACCTAGCCCCATCCAAGTTTAACCCCTTAATAAAATGAAAAAAGAAAACAAGACTGTTTATTGACTCAGGTGTGCAAAGTGTGGAAAATGCATGTTGTCTGGTCGTTAAGAGCATGGGGGACCCAATTCAAATCCAGCGGCCCCTAAGGGGGTGGTGCTACATCAGGAAGGTGACTAAGCTGTGTTAATCAAACGTAACAAAGAAAGATCAGATCACTGACTTGGCTGTGTTGTCTGGTAAGGTTGTGTACATCAAAGGACAAGATGGGCAAAATTACAAATCTAGGTAAAACAGCTCTCATGTATGAATTTTAATATGTATATCAAGTCACGCAACACATAGAGTTAACATCTTTGCTTGATAAAATCAATCCTTTCGCATCCAGGAGATTTTAGCATAATCTTTCTATCACGTACCTGGTAGCAGAGTCTGAAATGGTGAGGAAGGCCTCTCCTACACATCTGACTTGAGGCCTCTGGTAGTGTAAACAGAAGGCACCAGAGTGCAGAGTGGCACGAGTGCCTGTAAGTCTTGCTAGCAGCAGAGCAGGTGTTCACATTGGGCAGGCAAAGTCATCAGAGGTCTGGAAGCCAATCGGTGAAGCAGAAGCCAAAGAAACAGACAGAAGAAAAGGTCAGACAACTAGTCGAGGTCAATGCAGGCAGAGTCCAGGAGGTAGGCAGGACAATCCGGGTCAGGAACTGGAATCAGGATACAGGATCACAGGATACACAGGAGGCTGAAGACAAAGTAGTGCTGATCCTGAGCACTAGCCCAGTTTAAATAGCCCATCCAGAAGAGCCATCTTGTCTATTGGCATGCACTTCCTGACACTTTCTATTTTGGCAAAATGCATTGTATTGAATTGAGAAGGTGAAACTAAAGTGGTTTTGGTGAATTTAAAGGATGTAATGAGTTTCTGCTTCAGCAAAATTAGTACTTTTGCACCAATCCTTCAGGGCAAAAATAACAATAGAAAATTCATTCCGAACTTTCAATTTTCTGGATTCACAGCTTTGTGTTTTTACTTGATGTTTTGTATTTCTATTGAAATCAATGGAAATGCATCAAAACACAGTACAGCACAGGGGCGAAGACGTGTGTCATGACAAGTCAATGCATTATGAGGAGCGTCAAACATGCAATTTAATTTTATACACTTTAACATTCAATCCAAAGTGCACTCCAATGCACATTTAAAAAGCATGACAACATGTTAATTATTATTATTATACAGGATTTGTATAGCGCCAACAGTTTGCTCAGCGCTTTACAATATAACGGGAGACAATATAGCAACAATACAGTTCAATACAAGAGGGATAGGAGGGCCCTGCTCCGTGGAGCTTACAATCTAAGAGGAAGGGGCTAGTGGTACAAAAGGTAGTAACTGTGGGGGATGGACTGGTTGGAAGAGTAGAAGATTCCATTATTAGCTGAGAGCAGGATAGACTTCCCTGAAGAGATAGGTTTTCAGAGATCGCCTAAAAGTGAGCATAAAGGCAATAGTCTGATAAATTGGGGTAGAGAGTTCCAGAGGATGGGGGAAGCTCTGGAAAAGTCCTGGAGACGAGCATGGGAGGAGGAGATAAGGGAGCTAGAGAGCAGGAGGTCTTGCGAGGAGCGGAGAGTACGGTTCGGGTGATATTTAGAGACAAGATTGGTGATGTAATTTGGGGCAGAGTTATAAATGGTTTTATATGCTATTGTTAATGTTTGGAGTTTTATCCGTTGGGCAATGGGAAGCCAGTGGTGGGATTGGCAGAGAGGGGTGGCAGATGCAGAACGGTTAGTAAGGTGGATAAGTCTGGCAGCAGCATTCATGATAGACTGAAGAGGGGATAGCCTGCG
Organism: Staurois parvus; assembly: GCF_062004578.1. NCBI lineage: Eukaryota > Metazoa > Chordata > Amphibia > Anura > Ranidae > Staurois > Staurois parvus. Next base: position 7,064,191 of record NW_028317826.1, read on the forward strand.
ATGAGGTAGGCCAATGAGGAGGGAGTTACAATACTCAAGGTGAGATATAACAAGGGAGTGAATACGTTTCTTAGTGGTTTCCGAGGTTAGGAACGGGCGTATCTTGGAGATGTTGTGGAGGTGAAATTTACAAGATTTGGACAGTGATTGGATTTGGGGGTGAAAGGACAGATGGGAGTCTAGGATTAATGTTTGTTGACGTTTTTTGTTGCATTTACATTTATGTAAATTGAAAATTTATTGGGAGAAAAACATATAGGTGTGAATCCAATCTTAAAAGTATTGGGAGAGGAGAGAAGTAGGGCCAATCTAATGGTTAACCCAACTTGTGGTGAATGTTATTCCAGCTGGCAGCTCCTGGGCCTTACAGTGAGCATCTGTTCATACCAATGTAATTTGTCATATGATTTAACAATTGAAAATCACATTACAAGTTGCTACCATGCAACTCTGACTTGCACCAATTTTGAAAAAAGGATCCTACACTATTTTTGGTGATTTCATGTGCAACTTGCATAGACATCTGCACATGAAACCTCACAGATGTCTGAAAGCTGCACATGAAAGCGCACTGACCATTGGCTTTGAAATCGCACTACTTCAGCTGAAGTAGTGCGATTTCAAAGCCATATTCGGTGTGAGCCAGGGCTGAAATTCCTTCAGTATGCTTAAAGTATATGTCCAGCCAAAATGCTTTCAGGAACCCTGCCCTGAGAAATGTCATGCAGCCATCTCTAAACTGAGATGCCACTAAGGGTGAGGAAATGGTGAAAACAAGTATTTTATTACAATAAAATGATAATAGCATTCAAACTGGGTTTACATGTACTTTAAATATATGGTTGTATTGCAGATCCTTGACGTGCCCCACTAATCTGCCCCAGATTCTCTTCCCTACTTGATGTACAAGCAGCCAAACACACAATAATTTGTGTCTCACAACTCAATGATCGGGACGGGAAGGTCTTTTTTATACTATATTGCTCATTGAACTTGGTTAGGGTGCAAGGTGGGCTTTGGGATACTCCAAATTCAGTGAACAAAGAAATCAGAGGACACTCTTTGCCTTGTCTACACTCTTCAGAGTAATTCCCCTCTTGTCAGACAATAGGAGAACAAGCAACCCTGGGACTCCAAGCACAGGAAAGGTCCCAATTCAGCAACACTGGAGCAGATGCTCAAAGGGTTAGAGCAGCGAACAGTCATTAGGATCCCACACTCTGGCTTATACTCACAATGTCCCCGTATACTTGGATGCTTCTGTCCATTATCAGCCTAACACTTGTGAATCTCCAAGTCATATCCTCAATCTCCAGGGAGAACCCTTTGATTTGGCTCCAGCTATCTCCAGAAAAACAAGAACCCCAGATCTGCTTGAACTGGGACCTTGGTGAACTCCTGCTGATTCCAGCTACACTGTCCAGAAGGGCAGCAGTACTTCAGGCTGGGGTCTTCTCCTCATGGTCAAGAACCCTGCTATTTCAGGCCCCAGACTATTTACACATTCTACAACCACCTACTAAACATTTTCTCCCCCAAGGATTAACTGAGACCACATAAATACTCAGCTCCATGATTTTCCTCTTCTAACCCACTACATTCTAGAATCCACTACCTAGAAGACAAGGAAAAACAATTGAGCCTGCAGCCAGTGAGACCCAGAACAGCCCAAAAAAATTATACACACTGTTCCAATGATTACAGAGGAGCTAAAGAACTGAATTTACCTGAACCTCTCTAGCAACATATTTTAGGAGGGTGCTACATGGCATTTATAATGTGTTTCTCCTGCAAACTCTTTGTGTATATTAGACATTTTATGTTATTTTGCTACTTGTAGAGCCTATATTTCATTTTGTGTATTATCTTAGGATAGCGTTCTCAGTTTATGACAAGTCTACAGTGTGACAGACATCGAGGGTCTGCTCTATCTATGGAACCAGCTTATAAAACTACGTTTCATTGTGTAAGGCTCTCATTACCCCGGCAAGGCGATGAGAGCTTGTTTCTAACAAATTGATCACATCTGTCAGGCCGGTGGAAATGTCTGTTTAAATTTTCCCATGTTCTCCAATGAGCTTACCAAGAGGAAGTCTTATCACTGATAGTTTGAAAATGTTATTATATACAGTCAAGTAGATGGTTCTCATTAACTGTATCTGCCATTCCTTTATACTGTGCTGCCACCACAATTTACAGACCTTTACGGTAAATCCTAAGATTGGGCTGCAATGGATTTCTTAAACAAACGCCTTGGGCGGATGTAGAATTTAGCAGGTATCATTTGTAAGTGGTTAGTTTATACAATTTGTAGATATGAAAAGATTGCAATGTAAAATAAACGGCTGGTGTTAAGCTAATATTGAATTTTGCAATATCTTAAAGGGGATTCAACCAAAGACAAATTAACCATGAGGAGGAAATGCATAGGGATGTATTAAATTATTCTTCATTGAGTTAAAAAATAAAAAGTGCAGGAAAGAACTGCTTTAAGCCTGTTTATAATCACAATTGTAAAACTGCTTTTCTGCATTTTTCTAGTTTTGATTATTTTAATATAACTTTTCTTATATTTTAAAAAAAAAACATTGCTAGTGTGATGATTACACTCTCAAATTCTACCTCTGGAGACCAGAATATGACGTACTACACACTCAGCCTCCCATCATGCAGGGATTTGCAGAGATTTTCTCTGAGACATCAACCTAAGTACCAGCAGACTTAGAGTAAACGTCACTAGGGCACGTTCACTACACAGTTAACCATTTACAAACACATCACCGCATGTTTAGACAGAAACAGGTACCATTCATGGCATCTTGTGTTGCTATTCTGACCTTTTAAAACAAATACCTGCACCACTTTCTGCTACTCCCAGACAGGAATGTAACAGAGTTTATAATACTTTAACTGCCCTTCGTGATTATCACAAGGGCAGGTTGACTACACAGTTAACCTTTTCAACACACACATAGAAGCCACCTTCACATATTTTAACAGAAACAGACACTATTCACAGCATCTGTTGCAATTCTGACTTTTTAAGGGATAAGTTCACATTTACACAAACAATAAGTGCACATTTTTTTGTAGATAAAAAAATGTCCATTTATTTTTGTGTTAGGAGCCTCTACAGCATTGCACCAGCGATCAGCAAATTGCTGATGCCATGCAGGTCTCCTGCAGACTACCAGTGTATCTGCTTGCTCGTACATCTCTTACAAGCAAGCCAATACTTCTGACAGGAACAGTCAATAAACTACCAGAGTGCTCACAGCACTGTGGTAGTTCATTGAAAACTAGAAGCCACTAAGGCTGTTGGCAACTGTAGTCCATTCATTCACAAAGGACTGTGAATGAATGGCGTGGCCATGTGAGCAGAGCCCCTCACGGCTGCGCTGTTTTTGAAAAGTGGGTGCTAGTACCTTCTCCCCGTACTTCTGCCATAGGGAGAGGGGGGCAGCCGGCGGCGGCTGCAGAATCTAGAACAAGTTACATGTTCTACCCTACAAACGAGTGGAACATGTAACATATTCCCAAAGGTGAACTTATCCTTTAAAAGAAAAGTCTGTATTACTTGTTGCCACATCCAGACAGGAATGTAATTGAGTTTACAATACTGTAGAAGCAAAAGTGCTTCAGAGATATGTGGGGAGATGCAGCATGGTGCGGGCAGTAAATACACAGAGTCCAGTTGCAGTAAAACTTGGAACTTATATTAAACAGAATGCCAATGTTACAAACACCCTGGTGGGAGAGCACCGCTATGGAAATAACTTGCGGCTCAATGCAGTCAGATGAGGCTGAGAAGAGGTGCCGACAGCTTCTGTTCCAAAGGATGAAGTGTGGCCTGGCCGGTCTGGTCCCAAGGGGGGAAGCTCCATTCCAGGATAGCAAGCCTCTAGCCTGTCCCTCCTCATCAGGAACCTTTTGCTACTGCTAGTTACTTTCCCTAACAAGCGGGGTATCTCTCCCTACAATAGCCACATGCAGAATGCACACTAAACCCAGGGGCAGGGACTTAAATAGAGCCTGCTGACCCAAGATGGCCACCAAGGGTCACATGGCCACAGCATAGCCAACAGGAACCCTGCTCCATTGACCCAGGAGACCATAAAGAAACTCTATTTCCCTTGGATTTCCTCTCCAGGCTGTGGTACCACTCGGATTGAGCAACACTTACAGAGAAGAAAACACATTGCACCTGCTGACAGATACAACTTAATGATTTTTAAATATTGTTTAAATGAAAAAAAGAGAAAATGGTGCAGGAAACTACAAACAGAAAAAATATTACAAAACAGACAATAAGAAACAGCAAAGTAAATGGGAGTAAAAGTGAAAAATATTAAAGTTTGGCTAGTCTTTGGTTCCATGCAGAGTCTGATTCGCTTGCAGGGTAAGTCCAATTTGATATATCATAGTCACTAGCTCCCAGAAATAAGTCTTAGCATTCCTTCATAGTTTCAATGGTGAACAAAAGCTGCAGTTGCCAAATGCAACAGCATTTTGTTCTTTATAGAGAAAGATCTTATTACACCCACTCAAAGGGTCTGAAGGGTTAACACCCCTTAATATGTATTTTATTATGATCAGCAGACACACTCTAATGCTATTTATTCTATATACAATAAATTTTTATTTCCATCTTAAAAGATTTCACAATCCAGCAAGTAAACATATTATTGGACATAATGAAATTATGATTCATTAGAGACCCAATATGATGTGGATGTTATGCATACACTCCCCAGCCACTTTATTAGGTACACCTCTTCAATTGCTTGGTAACACAAATTGCTAATCAGTCATCCCATGACAGCTTCTCAATGCATTTAGGCATCTAGACGTGGTGAAGAGGAATTGCTGAAGTTTAAACAGAGCATCAGAATGGGGAAGAAAGGAGATGTAAGTGACTTTGAATGTGGCATGGTTGTTGGTGCCAGACAGGCTGGTCTGAGTGTTTCAAAAACTGCTGATCTACTGAAATTTTCACGCACAACCATCTCTAGGGTTTACAGAGAATGGTCCAAAAAAGAGAAAATATCTAGTGAGTGGCAGTTGTGTGGACGAAAATGCCTTGTTGATGTCAGAGGAGAATGGGCAGACTGGTTGCTTAGACATTCAGACGGTAGGGTCAGAATTTATCGTAAACAATATGAAAGCATGGATCCATCATGCCTTGTATCAATGGTTCAGGCTGGTGCTGGTGGTGTAATGGTGTTGGGGATATTTTCTTGGCACTAGCAAGGTGTACCTAATAAAGTGGCCGGTGAGTGTATATTGCTTAGGAAATCTAAGGTGTTTTATTAGCCTTTGGAGTTTGTATTATACTGTAGTAGTTTTTGATTTCTAACTGATTTGCATCTTGACAAACAATAATCTAACATTTCTTATGAAGAAAACTCCTTTATAGTGAGAAATAGGGAGAACATATGAAGCTAAACTGATATATCAGTTCATCCGTATGTTAGTATAGGTCACTACCCACAGTCTGAGAGATGTGTATTCCTTGCTAGGCTGTTTACAACTATTATACTACAGAACTATTTGGAGTCTTTTGCAGAGCCTGGGCTAAGTACTGTTTATGATATTGCTGCATCCGCAGCTGGCATGTATTTTGCCAACACTGTATCAAGTTGGTCAGTGCCTGCCTACTGCAGACATGAGATTTGAGTCTGACCGTTTTTGTCACTGACTTTTGAGGCCTAAAGAAATGAAGGTGGCACTGTGGTTAAAGGACAAAACACACTTTTGCGGTGCATTGTAATGCACAATTAATGCCATGTTTTGTGGTTTGTCTTTTTAAATGGGTTGCCTTAGCATACATTGCAGAAAAGCGAATGGGCCTGAATGGACCCTTAAAAATTACATGAATCAGGAACATGACAGCCTTATTGTAGCAATCTTTTTGTGAATCAGTGAATATCCAAAAGCTCTTTCTCCTGGACCAGTGAAAGTACCAGTGCACCCAAATGCAATAGCAACTGTTTTTTTCTGTCTTTCAAGGATTCCAAGGATTACCAGTCCTTATGCCAAATTGCCAGCAGCAGAAACACCTGAAAGGGGGCTCTACTTACCTCTAAAGATGTGTTTCCTTGCCCCCTCCAGGTGCTTGTGTGACGTGACCCAAATAGTACGTTTTATGGTCCACAAACCTTCTTCAAGAAGTAGAGATGGACCCTTGTGGGATCGTTTCTTTTTTATTTTTAAATGGTAGATGTAATAGGAGGAGTGTGGATACCCATGTATGCTTATTTTGTAGTGGCAGGAATGAGACTCCACAATGGCTGAAAATGTGCCAGGAATGACACTGTAGATCTCACCTCTAAAATCTCAGAGATAAATAATCTAGCAGGCAACTCTAACTACTGAACCTTTAACAGGAACACCACTTTCTTGGGTACAACCTTGAAGCAGGGGCGGACTGACAACTAATGGGGCCCCAGGGCAATATGGGATCATGGGGCCCCTGTGTCCTTGCCCAAACTCAAAAAAGCCTATGAAAAAGGTACCAGGGGCATCTCATAGGGCCCCTACTGACCCCGGACCCTCGAGCAGTGCCTAAGTTTCCAAATGGTCAGTCCGCCCCTGCCTTGAAGTATGCATCTGTTAGAGGCTACAGCCCTCTTCCTACCTACTTACCTACCTACTGGGGATAACTGTAAATCAGACCTTTAAAGGACCACCTGTTCTTTTTTTTTGTTGTTGTGCACAAACCAGTGGGTACCTCTGTCCAAAATGAGCATCTAACTGATGCATTCTCAGAGCTTAGATCACAAAACATACCAATAAGCCCAAAAGTTTCTTTTGTGAGCATCAATTAGCCTGGGCATCCTTGAAAACCCATAGCAGGCCGCATGGTGGCAAGACTGTCTTGTCTGGTCATGCTGCTCTGCTGCCCTGCTGTTTGCTTTCCCTCTAATTCACGCAGCAGTGATAGTTATGTACTTTGCCAGCTTCACTTCTGCACTCTTTAGGTGCATTATACTTTTCTGACCTGAATCTCCTTTTCTTTGTCACAAGTTGCCTAGTGACTTCACAGTATAGGCAAGAATCCAGCCATTGAGTTAGATAAGAAGCAAATTAGGTAGGTAAGTATATACTCATTTCAAAAGAAATCTATTTTTATCATTTACCTTGCTCTGTCTCCAGTCCTGCATGAAAGGACTCCAGGACTGTTTTTCCAGACCCAGAAATCCTCTCATTACTTGAATTTTTGTTTGTGTATGGTCTCACACTCATGAGACCATTTCAGTGTACAGCAATGCTGGACTGGGCTCCTAAACAAATTATTTTATGGTACATGTGTTTGCCGAAATGTCCAGGTATAAGGAGACAGAAAATGTCAAACTAGTATCCCTCTTTGGGGATAAGGTACAGGACTCCATACCTAAGCTCTCAATACGACTGGGACAGTCTGCACCCCAACCACAGAGAGTGCATCTCAACCCTCCACCTCAAGGCAGACACCTCCTTTTGCAGCCTCCATCAGTTTTCCCAGAAAAGGAGGAAAATGACAGTGAGGTGCAAGTCAGCTAATATAATTTGGGTTTTGATTAACCTTTGGTTATACCATACTTTGCCATCGATTAGGTAGAATCCACTGAATCACCAAAGAAAGTAAACAGCTACTTTCCATTCCTTAAAGAATTGTCCGTCCACTTCTTGTTCATGGAAGAGATACACAAATTGAATCAAGATTAATGATAAAGAGTGGAGAAGACTGAATTGAGTATATTGAATGATGCTGGGACCCTAGGTGGATTCTACTACGTACCTATGATGGTATTTTTACAAAACTCCGCTCTTATCACCCTGATGTGCAGGCTTCTTCCATACAACCAGGGACCGCCATGGAAAACCTCGGGAGATCTGTATACTGCTTGGATCAAAGAATTAGAAGGCCACAATGAAATCTTAAAATCCAATAGGCAGGTTATATTTAAGAACATTTAGTGAACTCAATAGCCAATGCAATTTGGGGCTTCATTCTGCCTTCTTCTTCAGGACTTAAGAAAATGGCTGTTGGAGGACTCGAGCTGTAGATAGAATTGTGATAATTGTATATTGAGCCTGGGTTCACATATATGCTGTGTGGAATATCGCATGTGATGCGCACAGGAACTGCACCGCATTCCTGTGAAAATCATATGCGATTGGAGCCATACCTTTTGTATGGCTCTAGTCGCACTGCACTCGCACCAAAAAGGTGGAGGACCCTTTTTTGGATCCGCTCTAGAATCGGATTGCATGGGTATTCACACCTATGCGATTCGATTCTGCACATCACACTGCATTTTGTGGACCGCTTTCGGGGTGTTGTTAACTTAACATACACACCCGCAGCGGTTCACATGAACAGGGTGCGATTCTGATACCATGCGGAATTCGCACTGAAAACGCTGCGAATTCCACACCGCATCAGAGTGAACCACGGCTGAAAGCCTCTATCTCTTTAAGCAGCTGGTGAATGCAAGCAAGGCATTCAGAGTGGAGAAAAAGCAGACTCCCTTTAATCATTGGCACTTTAGTCCTGGAAGGATGACGTTGAAACAGCCATCAAAGAATATGTGGAAAAGGAGCAAATAATAAGGGTTTCTCAAAATGATTAAATGTGTCTAATTATTTACAGCATGTATGCTGCCATGTTGGTCCCAGAAAACCAGAAAGTTGTTCACACTTACTGTAATATTCCCTTCCTGGTCTCAATATTTTACTGCATACTTGCTTCTAGTTATCAGAATGAGGGCAGGTCCTTCAATAGTCTGATTTATAATTGTTCCTTTAGGTAGGTAAGGGGGCAGATGAGCTACCAACTGCTGATAGCGCAATATAACACCCAACTAGAATATTCAGTAGTGGGAATACTTTGAGTCAAAGGTTATTCAAATGCAATTTCCCAGGTGTAATAATGCCCCATTTAGAAAGTGAGTAAATTGTGTATAAGTGGCTTGTTTTCATAATTGACCACTTTGCTTTAAAGGAGTGGACTGCACTCTTAAGAACAAAGTGAGGATCAAAGAATATTACAGCCTTTGTTCTTGTGCAGTTTCAACAGCCAAAAGCTTGTGCCATGTGTACTGTATCAAAGGGAAAAACTAAGAGCTTCCACTGGAGTCCACTTCACATATGCTTGCCCCAAGGCTGTTGTCATAGTTTTCTATATATTGTACCCCATCACTAAAATCTCATGCTAAAATTATTATTATTATTATTATACTTTATTTATATAGCGCCAAAGGGTTTGCTCAATGCTGTACAGTAGCAAGGGGGAAAGAACATGAGACAAAACAGTAACAATACAATACATGAGGGGTTTGAGGGCCCTGCTCTTTCGAGCTTACAATCTAGGAGAAAATAATCTTAAATAACATTTTAATCTATATAACTGGTGATCCTGCCATAAAGGTAATTTTTCAGGCACTTCTGGCACTTCCTGTTATGGGGTGACAACATACCCTTATTGCCCAGATGTACTCCAGCATTGTCATTGCTATAAGTGACTGTTCCAATAAACATGCAGGCATGGTCCACTGTTTTCACCATCAGGGAACCTCCCTGAGCAATGCCATGCAGTTATTGCTGGAGTGCATTTAACCAGAAAGTGGCTTGATCTTTTTACTGCCGAGGATGTGGCAGTGGGGAGTTTTACACACACTCTTGACTGCTACAGTATTCCATAAGCCGGCTGCCGGCTTTCCAAAAAAAGTGGTCTGGTGGCTGTACAGCTGTTTAGTCACTTTCTGTGACCCCTTGAACTGTAAGCATATTGACTACCATGCACAGCTGTACAAGATTTTACACCCTCCAGTTTTATTAAATCAACCTCAAAGTATTCCGTGGATAGTGACTGTGCTGGGCTAGCTCCTTCCTGTGCTCACATTTCTGCAATAGCTGTACAGCATGGGACCCAGAAGCTAATGGAAGAGCACATTGACTACTATTGAGGCTGCACAAGTGAGAGTGAGCATACTATATTATTTGCACTGTTTTATCATTATTTATTATTTTTATATGAATTAGTTTATTGCTTTTTATATATATATATATTTTTTTTTTTTCATTTTTTATATAACTGTTTTGTGCAATTTTTTTGCGTTTTTTGCACATACATGTTTTGCACATAAATACCACTATGTATGGGGGTTTCTTTGTTTACCTGATTTGATTAATTTTAATATTGTGTCCATATAATTTGAATTTATTTAATTGCTTTTTTCACATGATCTATTTTATTAATATGGTTAATCAAATATAGCACAAGGAGTGTTTCAATTATAAATTATATCACCATGGATTAATATTTATTTAGATTTATTTATTTTTTATATCAATTACATATTATTATATATCACTAAATACTATTGAGGAGCGCGACACATTTAATATTTTAAGCACATTGACTACTACACTGATTCCCAGCTTCCACAGGGATCCCACAGGTATGGCACATACTTACATACTTACATTGGTCCAAGCTGGATCAATATAACTATGTACAAATTGTCATACCTGAACTTTGAGCTGCCATACCTAAAATTCAGTTTTGACGGTCAAAAAGGCATTGCATTGATGCATGTGTGTTGAAATCTGAATCCGGCTCTAACACTTGCTAAACCTTCTCTTTTCTAAGTAGAGTAAGTCAGTCCTTACTAATTCATGGGGAAAGCATCACTGAACAATTTCACTCACCAAAGTTGTTTTAGGAAAATGGAAGACTCTATGACACATTACACCTCCCATTTGGAAGGTCTTACTAATGGCTATGAGATGTAACAGCTGCCTTACACAACCTATTCCTTTCACTAAGTGTGATGTAATGGACTCTATACTGGGATCAGCTAATAATGTGCACAGACAGGTTGCAAAAGATCCTGCGCTGCGTTCACCGTCTACCATGCTAAATCACTAAGATAATCTTAGCTTGTAAACTCCAAGGAGCAGGGCCCTCCTAATCCTCTTGTATTGAACTGTATTGTTGCTGTATTGTCTCCCTTTTATTTTGTACAGCGCTGAGCAAACTGTTGGCGCTATATAAATCCTGTATAATAATAATAATAACCTTGAATGCACAGAGCTGTTACTTATGTTTACTGACATATCCTGTGGACACTGTGGTCTAATTTCATGTTTTTGTTTTCAAAACTACCGTAAATGGATATTATGAGATTCTGGAGTTTTTATAACTTCAGAATATAAGGAACATGAAATAAAATAAGATAAACTATGCTAAGTATAAGCCATAAAAGCTCCACATCTCTGCTCTATTTAGATTTCCAGTTCCAGCAATCCATTTTCAATTGTTTCAGGCTACCTTAAAGTGTATCTAAACCCAAAAGTCAATATATATTGCAGCTTTCCAATCCTTAATTGTGGTGGATTCATTAGTTTTCTTTTTTTAGGCCTTTTTACCCTTTATTTTCAACTGGTGATCTGGACAGTAATTCTGTTATTTTTCAACTTTTTTTTAAAGAACAAGCAGTCCAAAAAAGTGGCCGTTATTGGGTTGAGACAAACCATTTACCACTAACCGGGATAGTTACTGACCAAATCTTGTAGACTTCACCTCTGCAACATCTCCAAGATACGGCCGTTTTTAACCTTGAAAACTACTAAACAATTTATTCACTCCCTTGTTATCTGTCGCCTTGGCTATTGTAACTCCCTCCTCATTGACCTACCTCATCGCAGGCTATCCCCTCTTCAGTCTATCATGAATGCTGCTGCCAGACTCATCCACCTTACTAACCATTTCATATCAGCCACCCCTCTCTGCCAATCCCTCCACTGGCTTCCTATTGCTGAACAAATAAAATTAAAAAAATTAACAATAACATGTAAAGCCATTTATAACTCTGCCCCAATTTACATCACCAATCTGGTCTCCAAATATCACCCAAACCGTACTCTCCGCTCCTTGCCTGACCTCCTACTCTCTAACTCCCTTATCTCCTCCTTCCATGCTCATCTGCAGGACTTCACCAGAACCTCCCCATCCTCTGGAACTCTCTACCCCAATTTATCAGACTATCGCTTACTCTGCTCACTCTTAGGCGATCTCTGAAAACCTATCTCTTTAGGGAAGCCTATCCTTCCTTCAGCTAATAACCAAATCTTCTATTCCTTCTACCAGTCCATCCCCCACAGTTATTACCTTTTGTACCACTAGCCCCTCCCTCTTAGATTGTAAGCTCCAAGGAGCAGGGCCCTTCTTACCCTCTTGTATTGAACTGTATTGTTGCTGTATTGTCTCCCTATATATTGTAAAGCGCTGAGCAAAATGTTGGCGCCATATAAATCCTGTTTAATAATAATAGTTACAATGATAATGTAAAAACCTTCATCTCAAAAGAAAACAAAGGCATGACTTTAATGGCTTAAAAGGTGTTAGCTGGAGTTCAGCTTTAATTTGTTAGCCAAGTTCATCTAAATTTGCAATTGCACCAAACACTCCCCTAGATAGACCGATCATTTGATTTTCCGCAAAAGTAATGTGCTTGTTTACAACTTACATAAAACTAAAGGCAAAACTTTTTTTTCTTTTAGTTTTTGGATTTTGCAGCGGGATGAGAACCCGTCAGTTTTTATTGCCTCCCGGTAAGGAGATTCACCTGCTATATTTGTACTGTTTACCATTATCATTAAAAGTGAAAGTAGAAGAAAACATAAAATTTTGGATTGTTCCCAGAAAAGTAATAGAGGAGAAATCTTCAAATGGGGACACTAGTTCTGGTGACCTGGGGTTCCCCAAGGAATGCCCTTATTTGCAGGGATTTCCTCTCACTTCCAATTTGGTTATGGGACGGGAAGTGAAGGGAAATCTCAGCAATGGGACATAGATGGCAAAAACAAAATATGACTGGGGTTATAACCCTCCCTTACTTTATATAAAATGCAAAAACATTTGCCTATAGTTCTGCTTTCATTTTTTTGTGTCTCCCTGGCAGCAGAGTTTGTCTTGTCACCTCTCCTGCTTTTGTTTGCCCCCTCCCCAGGGGCGGACTGACAACTCATGGGGCCCCCGGGCAATAGGGAATCATGGGGCCCCTGTGTCCTTCCCACACTCAAATCACACCCAAAAAAGCCTATTATTCTTATTCCTGTTTGTTTCTTCCACCTTCAGCAACAGTAAATCTTCAAGCTGAATGGCCTCTAGTGACTGAATTTAGGCAAAATGATAAGAATAGAGAGCAATTGAGTATGTGCAGAGTAGGGTGAGACAGTGTTTTACTGGATTTTAAACAGTATAGACATTTATTTGTAATGTTTTACATAGCTTACCTGCAAAAGGGGCCAGTCTGAAGTGAAGTATCAGGACTTCATTTATTGACTAAAGTTCCACTCGTGTTACAATTGTGGGTGATGCGTTAGTGTTACTTTAACTAGTTGCCAACCTCAGATAGCCGAATGACGGCTGTACTGCGGCCAGCCAGTTCTGGGAGGGCGTCATATGACACCTTCCCAGAATGCGTTCTCTGGGGGCATCTTCGTGATCGGACACAGCTGATCACGTGATGTGGTAAAAGGCCAATCACAGCGACCTTTTACCACATGATCAGCTGTGTCCAATGACATGCTGATAACCGGGAAATGCAATTGCTGGTTCTCAGCTGCACTTTCCTCACACTGTCAGAGCGTGAGGAAAGTACTGCCAAGAACCGGCAGTTGTCAGAGCAGGGATCGGCACCGATCATCAGTGCCCTGATGATCGGTGCCCAGCTGGGCCACCCACCAGTTCCGCCCACCTGTGACCAGCAGTACCACCCACCTGTGCCCAACAGTGCCACCCGCCTGTGCCCACCAGTGCCCAGCAGTGCAGCCCAGCAGTTGCACCAGTCAGTGCCCAGTAGTGCTGCCAGTCAGTACCCAGCAGTGCCGTCAGTCAGTGCCGACTATCAGTACCCATCATCAGTGCCAGCTCATCAGTGTCACCTATCAGTGCTGCCTATCAGTGCCACCTATCTGTGCCACCTCATTAGTGCTGCCTATCAGTGCCTCCTATTAGTGCCAATCAGTGCCGCCTATCAGTGATGCCTATCAGTGCCCATCAGTGCTGCCTATCAGTGCAGCCTCATCAACGCACATCAGTGAAGGAGAAAAATGACCTGTTTGCAAAATTTTATAATAGAAACAAAGAAACTTTTTTTTTTCAAATGTTTTGCTTTTTTTGTTTATAGCACAAAAAGTAAAACACCCAATGGCAAGTAAATACCACCAAAAGGAAGCTCTATTTGTGAGAAAAAAATGATAAAAATTTCATATGGGTATACTGTTGCATGACCGTGTAATTGTCATTCAAAGTGCGACAGCTCTGAAAGCTGAAAATTGGCTTGGTCAGGAAGGGGGTATAAGTGTCCGGTAGGCAAGTGGTTAAAGTGGTTGTAAACGCAAATATAAAAGAAATGACTTTTTGCTATAAATGAATACATTTTAATGTAAACATACATACAGCTGTGAGTGTACCTCAGAAAAATGCTCCCTTAGCTTGTCTCAGCCCCCCGAAAACTGCTGGTCTGTGGGCGTGGCTTAGGACCAGAGAATAGTGGGCGGAGATGTGATGTCACACAATCCTTCAGGTATACACACCCTCCAGCCTGCGCTCATGAACAATCCCTGGTGCTGAGTTCTCGATCTTGTGACGGCAGAGACCAGCAGGGAGAGGACCTCCACTCCCCCATCCCTTTGCAGTGTATTACATGGAGGCTCATGATGGTCTCATCTTCAGCCTGTCACTCACAGGAGAAGGGGAGTGGCGACACCATTTTTCTGCTTGAGTCAGATTTATTTTGTTCAGAAGAGCAGGGGGGATTTCTGGAGAAGGGGATTGCTTCAAGATACCAAACTAAGCTCAATTTCTTAGTAAAGGTAAAATCTATTCAGCTGCAGGATTAGATTGATTTGTGTTGTTTAGGTTTACAACCACTTTAACTAGTGAGTTCTAGGAACTTTAAAATTTCCCTTGTTGCTGAGAGCCTCACACTGAAGACATCTGGAACTAAGAACTAAGGCACTAAAATAAAAATTATTGGTTCTTCCTCAACTCTGTGCAAACCAATGACAGCATGTGATTCTAGGGTCCACAGGGGAATTGTAGCTCTGGGGCCCACTCTCTCCTATCAAATTTTTCAACACCACTATAGACTTCACCCAACAACATTGCCTTTATTTCTTACTTCTGATGACAACACAAAATAATAGTTATTTGAATAGTATTCATAACACAATTGTGTAAATGTAATCAGACACATTTCCAAATGATTTCTATACTTTTGTGTGCAGTGAACAAGATACAAGATGTACTGTATACAGCACTGATTCTATGGGTAGATGGAAAAGTACATCACAAAGAAAATAGAAAAAAGGTGTCCAAGGGCAGCCCGCCGGTTTATATATATCAACTCCAGTTACTCTGATGAGTCTTTAAAACCAACACATAGAATTTTATTCCCATCCTCCCTATAGCAGAAATACTGCTACAGGGCGGCATGGGTGTGCAGGATCACGTACATATACGTGATTTTGAATTTCCAGGTAAGGGGCGCATGCACACCCCGCCCAAGCCGCAATTCGTGGCCGCGGCTGTCAATCACCAGGTCCCAGGTGGTGATTACTCGCCAGCGCCCCGTGATTGCCAAGCATCTCTGGGAGGGGGGGGGATAACTGTTTGTAAACAAAATAGTTCTCCTCCATGTCAGCTCCTGTACACTGGCTTGCATGGCTGTATGTAAAGCAGTGTGCTTACAGTGACGCACACACACAGCCCAGTATGCAAAACAGCACACAGTTAACCCTTTGATCACCCCAGATGTTAATCACTTCCTGGCCAGTGCCATTAGTACAGTGTCAGTCCTTTTTATTATCACTGATCATTGTATTGGTGTCACTGGGGATGTCAGTGACACCAAGTCAGCTCCCCCCAGTGTCAGAATGTCCACTGCAGCCCTGCTATAAATCGCTCGCATTACTAGTGAAAAATTTTTAAAAATTAAAAAAAATCACAGTGTATATACCACCATTTATAAACGCTATAACTGTCATGTAAATCAATTAATTTACAAGTATTGGGATTTTTTTTAGCAAAGAATGTAGCAGAATACATTTTGGCTGAAATTTATGACAAAATTTGATTCTTTATTTTTTTTTTACTGGACATGTTTAATTGCAAAATGTCAAAAATATTGTTTTTTTCTCAAAATTGTCGCAAAAAATAAAAATGCACAGGAGATCAAATATCACCAAAAGAAAGCTCATTTCATGGGAAAAAAAAAGGATGTAAATTTCATTTATGTACCGTTTTGCATGACCGTGCAATTGTCCGTTAAACTAGCACAGCGCTGTATAGCACAAAAATGGCGTAAATTGCAGTATCTATACCATAGTTTGTAGACGCTATAACTTTCACACAAAGCAATCAATATACACTTATTGGGATTTTTTTTACCAAAAACGTAGCAGAATCATCAGCGACTTATGGCGGCGATCAGTGACTTATGGCGGCGATCAGCGACTTATGGCGGGACTGCGGCGGACATTCTGACATTGGGGGGTACTGACTTGGGGTCACTGACATCCCCAGTGACACCAACACAGTGATCAGTGCAAAAAAAAACCCACTGACACTGTACTAATGGCACTGGGGAGGAAGGGGTTAAGTTTATTATTCCGGAAAAGGGTTAACTGTGTGAGGGGAGTGTTTTACTAGGGGGCGGGGGTGTGTACTGCAGGGAACACCGCTGATCGGGAGAGAGAAACTCTTCTGTCCCGATCAGCGTGTCAGGAGCTGTCAGGGAACTGACAGAAAGCACAGCTACTGCAGCTGTGCTCTCTGTCAGCGATTGCCTCCGATTGCCGGGACATAGCCGCTAACGTCCGGGTGTGACCCAGCGACTGAAATCCGTGGCTGTGATCGGCGGGACAGGTAGGGCGGCGGCGTGCCACGTTTTAAAACGTGGTTTTGCCCAGCCGTGCCGCCCTGCCGCCGTATTTCTACAGTGGCTGGGCGGCATGTGGTAAAAGTAACGCAGCACTGTATCGCAAAAAATGGCCTGTTCAGGAAGTGGGGTAAGTCCTCTGGAGGGCAAGTCATGGACAGGATGGCCAGTAATTGGTCAGTCAAGTCTTTTGCTAAGTATGATGAGAATGACCATTGGTACTGAGCTGAAATAATTGTATTTCCCAGTCCTCAAGATGCCAGCATTGGTAATGTAGACTTTAGCCATGTCTGTCTATTAAGAGTAAAGGAGAAAGAGCGCATTTAACAAAGATGTCAGCATAACTAATATTTAGATGATTTCCCTCTAAGTGTTCAGTGCAAAGGAACTCTAAAACATTCTGTCCAGTTAAAGACCTTAATCTTTTTTTTTAATTTACAATATTAAGTTTCAATTTATTGCTATTGCAATACTATTCTTTTACAAGTAAATTGAGTGCATGCAAGAGTAAGCAAATCTTTAAGTACTGCCAAAAAGTTTGTATATGCGGCAAACTGAACTAGCCATAAAAAATCATAAACCAAAGTAAGACAGTTCACACCTGCTATATATGTTTCTCATCTGTGAGGTTTTTATTCTCAATTAAGTTATAAATTGTATATTTTAAGGAGGGCATGGTGTTCTTAAAATGAATAATTTTCTTTAGAGCCAAAAAGTTTTAACATTGGGTAGAACAATATCAACATCAACCAACTGTGCTACAGTTTTCATAGCTTATGTAGTAATGTCACATTTTTGGTCTGGATTAACCATTAAGGGCCTTAATATTTATAAATATTTGCAAAAATTCCAGTGTTACCCAGTCCAAAAGTGAATGACTGACCTCCAAAGAAATTTATACTATTCTTACAGTGCAACTTGCTATATTTTTTGCCTATTACGTTGGTCAGTTAGTGAGATTAGTTTAAGTTTTTTTGGCTCACATACTAAAAAAGATGGTAGCCCAAATCCCACAAATACCAGCATTACTAGTCCAGAAGTCAGGGGCTAACCCCACAAAATAAGAAGAGTCTTACTGTCATACATCATATTTTTTATTATTTAGTCAGTTACTAAGATTACAGAGTATTTCCTGGCTCACTGACTAAAGAAGATGACAGTCCAAATCACACAAATCACAGCAGTACCAGTCCACAGAAAGGGGACTGACTTTCCTGATAAATTATAGCATTCTTCCCATTCTACAGGATATACTGCCCCAAATTACATCACCGATCTTGTCTCTAAATACCACCCAAACCGTACTCTTTGCTCCTCGCAAGACCTCCTACTCTCTAGCTCCCTTGTCTCCTCCTCCCATGCTCGTCTCCAGGATTTCTCCAGGGCTTCCCCCATCCTCTGGAACTCCCTACCCCAATTTATCAGACTAACGCCTACTCTGATCACTTTTAGGCGTACTCTGAAAACCTATCTCTTCAGGGAAGCCTACCCCGCCCCCAGCTAATACTGGAATCCTCTACTCTTGCAACCACTCCATCCCCACAGTTATTCCCTTTTGTACCACTATCCCCTCCCCCCTAGATTGTAAGCTCCAAGGAGCAGGGTCCTCAAATTCCTCTTGTATTGACCTGTATTGTCTCCCACCATAATGTAAAATGCTGAGCAAACTGTCAGCGCTATATAAATCCTGTATAATAATAATATACTGTATGTTTTTTCTTATTATTCAGTCAATTATGGAGATTAGTTTGAGCTTTTCTGGTTCACTTATTAAAGAAGATGATGGCACAAACCCTACAAATCCCAGCAGCACCAGTCCAAAAATAGGGGATTGACATCCCCAGTAAATTATAGCATTTTTCCTGTGCCACAGAATATGTTTCTTTACTAGTATTCGGTCACGTTAGAAGACATGCGAGTGTAACCTACTGATAACACATAACATACTAATATTTATAATGCCCATTCAAAATGTGTTTGAGTGTTAATTACTGTCAGGGCTCCAGGTATGACCAGAGGTGTGTGGACCGACACAGGGAAACACAGACTTCAGGTATAGCATGTAACACAATATAATTTATTAAAGACAACACAAACATAAACGCAGTGCAAACAACCAAACTCAACACTTACATAAATATGTACAACCAGGTGCAATAAACCTTAAACTGATAGGCACCAGTGCAGTCAGGGCTAGTGAGGTGGAGCGGACAGGCAGGTTGAGTCCACAGCACGGATTTCCTCAGTGCGCGGGGTCTAAGTCCCAGCCTACTGTTCACCAGGGCCCCTGATGGTGCGGATGGACTTGGTGCAGACTGGAACCAGGTCACGACCCCTGAGTGCGTCCGGCTGTGGTAGCGAGTACTGGCAGGGGAGTGTGGGAATGGAGTCTGATGGGAAGAGGCAGGCAGACTTACTGAAGTGATCCGTGCAGGATGGATGGATGGATCGTCGGGTGAAGTAAGCGTAGTCAGGCAGGCCGGGTCGGTATCGTGTGGGCAGCGAGGTACAAGACAAGCAAGCAGAGAATGGTCGGGGTCACAAGCCAGGTTCAGCAGGTTGCGGGCAGCGCGGTACCAGGGATCAAGCAAAAGAGTAGTCAGGCAAGCCAGGGGT
Source organism: Staurois parvus (assembly GCF_062004578.1). Classification (NCBI taxonomy): domain Eukaryota; kingdom Metazoa; phylum Chordata; class Amphibia; order Anura; family Ranidae; genus Staurois; species Staurois parvus. The sequence goes on from NW_028317826.1 coordinate 7,083,741, forward strand.
TAATCAGGAGAATAGCAGGATCAGGAACAAGCAGAGGTCAGCAACAGAATGAACACAGGAACAATATCAGGAACAGAGCAGGTAAGAGACAGGGAACATGGCACATGGGAAACATACACCAAGGCCCTGATCACAGGCCTGGTCATTCCTTAAATACACTTCCTGCAATCAGCTTCAGGTGTTGGCTGACTGCAGGAGTGAGCTTCTGGCTGCTGAGAGCACCCGCTGGTCAGCCCTGGTACTGCAGCCCACACGGCAGGTGAGTCCCACCACCAGTGCTGAGTCCATTCCTGACAATTACTTTAGGCCAGGGGTGTCCAAAATTTTTTCAAAGAGGGCCAGATTGGATGAAGTGAACATGGTGGAGGGCCGAACATTTTTCCGAACATTCTTTGAACCATTACAATTAAATGCAAATAAATTATTTTATGCCAAGTTAATTGCAAACGACATACTTTTCATTTCATAACATTAAGATCAACTGACAGCTGAGTTTTCACAATGTATTGAAAATAAATTTTAAAAAAACTTACCTGCACTAATGTGAAGGGTGAAAAAGGTAGCTGGAGCTGAAGTCTCTGCTCGGCAGCCGGGAGGGGAAGAGAAACACACTTCACGCTGGAAGCCCGGCCCTGACGTCACCGCCCTCTGTCGCTCCCAGCGCGGCGCAGTCACGCATGTGCACTGCTCTCAAGCAGAAGACTGTCTGCCACAGAAGGGAGGGCTGTGCGACAGCCGCATTTACACAGACCAGGGAGAACGTGCCGCAGTCAGGCATGCGCACTGCCCTCTGCTCTCAAGCAGAAGACTGTCTGCCATAGAAGGGAGGGCCGTGGGAGGGCCACATTACACAGAGCAGGGAGGGCTGTTGGAGGGCCATATTAAACCGACCCCGGGCCGTAAATGGCCCGCGGGCCGGACTTTGGACGTGCCTGCTTTAAGCTTTTCTGTTTCACTTAATAAAGTTGGCTGCCCAGCATTACAAGCCCAGAAGGGAGTGAATTACCACCAGGGATCCAAAATAAATTCTACCATTCCTAATGCACTCCAGGATATAGTTATGCCAGCAGATCCAGGATCTAGGGGGTGCTGGGGTGGGCTATACCCCACAGATTTTAGTTGTGCCCCTCCAGACCTCTGAGAGTGCATCCACAAATCCATTAGAGCTGATGGGGACAGTTGATGTAAGGGGCAACTCTGACGGGGCAATTAATGAAAGGGGACACTCTGATGGGGACAGTTGATGTAAGGGGGAACTCTGAAGGGGACTTTTTATGTAAGGGACACTCTTGGTGAGAACGCCTGATGTAAAGAGGGACTCTTATAGGAGCTTTGATGTAAGGAGGATCTTTGAGAAGAACTCCTGATATAAGGAGGGACTCTGATAGGGACACCTGATATACGGGGGTACAGGTTCTGTTTAATCACCCTAAACTAATGACAGCATGCCCAGCTCACTCCTACACCACCTCTGCACTACCTGTCAGTCGTTACTTCCAGGTTTTGGTACAGAAGTGTGCCGAGTGAACAGGGAATACTGGTTTCATGCATCCCTGTCACACTACTGCCATTATGTCCCTTGACTTTTTTACTGCATCCCAAGATCATATCCAGCCCTGTAAGCCAGTCAATGACTTAAATTAGTTTAGGTTTTTCCAGTTTACCTGCTAAACAAGATGGCTACCTGTTCAAACCCCAGCAAACAGCATTATCAGTCCCACATTGAGTGACTTACCTGCAAAAAATTATAACATGCTCACTGTTCTCCAGCAGGGTAATTGTTCAGCTCAGATTGGGCTTTTCTTTGTTCACTTACTAAAGAAGCTGGTCACCTGCTGCCACGTGTCTCTTCCGCTGGACACCTGATCCACACAGCCAGCCAGCTCCGCAGTGCAGTTACTATCAGTTCCCATGGGGTGTTTTTTGTTCAGACTGCGGAGGGTGTCAATGGGAAGAAGAGTTCAAGGGGACTGATGTCTGTCTTTACTTTGGACAACACAAACCTAGCAATGCAGGACACAAGTACAGAATAATACAGAGGGTGGGAAATAGCCATCAGTCAAGTTAGCGACTTGTTGAAGTTGCTGTGCACTGTTACAATTCATGGGAAAGTGGTTTGGGGTTCTGGGGCTGGGAAGATTGACACAGAGAGACAGGCATAAATTTAACAGGATCGACATGTAGGCAGGTTGAGGCTAAGCTTACTATGCGGCCCATCTAGGAACGTGGCTCTTTTCAAATTTGTCGAGGAAGGAGAGTGAGTTCACTTCCTTCCTGGCAGGATCCCCATAAATATGGTGGGAGGAGTTTATTAGGAGAGAGCCCTGGCCATTGGAAGGTTTGCCATGTGGAGAATGGTCTCCTAAAGGACTGCACTTAATCCTGGGTTCCCCCTGAAGGGTGCTGGGCCTAGCTACACATCAACTGCCTAAAACCACCATAGTGAATCTATGAAAGACTTATTGCTGGACTACGTTGACGTCTGAGACCTGAGTTGCTGTAATTCTGAATTGCATCTTCAGTAAAGAAGAAGTTATGTACATGTAATCTCTGTGTGGAGTTATTCAGGTATTGCATTAGATGTGGTGAGAGAGCCAGAGTTGTAAGTGATGTCACCTGGCTGTCAAGCTCTGGGAGAAGTTGGGCCAGAGTCTGGGAGTGAAGGGGTATGGGTGAGCAGCCAGGAGGATGCGTTGAGGACTTGGTCACTGGCTCCCTCCTGCACATCAAGAGGAAGTGAATGAGAGCTACAAGGCAAGGACTGAAATCCCGGAAAGGTCAGTAATTATTGGGGGTGCTCTGGCTGACTGCTATGTACACACATGAGGCAGACCATCACTTGCCAACAGACAGGTGCAGTTTCAGATGTAAATGAAAGACTCCCACCAAGTACTTTTTACTGCATTTTTCAGTCACATATTCAGAGCCCACAGGGGTTCCCCTTCACCCCTGCAGGCCAGTCCATCCCTGGTGCCAACCATCATTAAACTTCATAAAAAACACCTTGCCAGCTGTAAAGTGTGGTGGAATAATCTCAAAATAAATACATGTACAGTATAATAGTAATAGAAAGTTATATAACATACTGGACTGAATTTTAAAACTATCTTCCTTCTGTTTATACAGTAGATAATAATATCCCATGTGCTCTGTATAATTTTGACATGTCTCACATGGCTAGAGGCCTTGAAGCATTAATCTTTGGGATTAAACTTTCAGCTGCCCAATGCAATCAAGGCTTAATTAACACTCCACAGAGCATACCTGTGCAGAATATGCCCTCTTTGAGCCAAAATTGATACATTAGATTTGCCTTGTTTAAATATTGTTTTCTTTAATTCAAGTTTGTTATCTTGTTACATTTCCCCTCTAATTGCAAAGCTAGTTTAATTACATGATAAATTATACTTGTTTCAGATAAAAAATGTTTTTTCAAGGGAGCTTTCTCCTAAATGTTCAGCAAACTTCACCAGACGTGATGGTTAAGGCTGAGCTTTGCAGTTTGTATGATTGGGTAAATATAACAGCTACATGGGGGTCCCCCTGTCTTGTATGAAACTGGTTGAAAGAATGTTCACTTACACTATGAAGAGAGACCTCCAGCTTGGAGAGGACTGGACTTCTGAAATGGCTCAGGGGTTCTTTAATTTATTCTGGGACAATTCACTGGCTGCTTTACAAACTAGAGTAACCATATTTTTCGTTCCATAAGACGTACCTGACCATAAGATGCACCTAGGTTTTAGAGGCGGAAAACAAGAAAAAAATATTCTGAACCAATGGACTGCAGACATAGTACAGGAGATGACCAGAGACTGCAGACATAGTACAGGAGATGACCAGAGACTGCGGACATAGTACAGGAGATGACCAGAGACTGCGGACACAGTACAGGAGATGACCAGAGACTGCAGACACAGTACAGGAGATGACCAGAGACTGTGGATATACTACAGGAGATGACCAGAGACTGCTGACATAGTACAGGAGATGACCAGAGACTGCTGACATAGTACAGGAGATGACCAGAGACTGCTGACATAGTACAGGAGATGACCAGAGACTGCGGACACAGTACAGGAGATGACTCGAGACTGCGGACATAGTACAGGAGATGACCCGAGACTGCTGACATAGTACAGGAAATTACCAGAGATTGTGGACATAGTACAGGAGAAGACCAGAGACTGCGGACATAGTACAGGAGATGACCAGAGACTGCTGGCATAGTACAGGAGATGACCAGAGACTGCTGTCATAGTACAGGAGATGACCAGAGACTGCGGACATAGTACGGGAGTTGACCAGAGACTGCTGGCATAGTACAGGGGATGACCAGAGACTGCTGGCATAGTACAGGGGATGACCAGAGACTGCTGACATACTACAGGAGATGACCAGAGACTGCTGACATAGTACAGGAGATGACCAGAGACTGCGGACATAGTACAGGAGATGATCAGAGACTGCGGACATAGTACGGGAGTTGACCAGAGACTGCTGGCATAGTACAGGGGATGACCAGAGACTGCTGACATACTACAGGAGATGACCAGAGACTGCTGACATAGTACAGGAGATGACCAGAGACTGCGGACATAGTACAGGAGATGACCAGAGACTGCAGACCTACTACAGATGACCAGAGATTGCGGACACAGTACAGGTGATGACCAGAGACTGCGGACACAGTACAGGAGATGACCAGGGACTGCAGACATAGTACAGGAGATGACCAGAGACTGCTGACATAGTACAGGAGATGACCAGAGATTGTGGACATAGTACAGGAGATGACCAGAGACTGCGGACATGGTACAGGAGATGACCAGAGACTGCGGACACGGTACAGGAGATGACCGGAGACTGCAGACATAGTCCAGGAGATGACCGGAGACTGCAGACATAGTACAGGAGATGACCAGAGACTGCGGACATAGTACAGGAGTTGACCAGAGACTGCTGACATAGCACGGGAGGTGACCAGAGATTGCGGACATAGTACAGGAGATGACCAGAGATTGCGGACATGGTACAGGAGATGACCAAGACTGCAGACATGGTACAGAAGATGACCGGAGACTGCGGACATGGTACAGAAGATGACCAGAGACTGAGGACACGGTACAGGGGATGACCAGAGACTGCGGACATAGTACAGGAGATGACCAGAGACTGCAGACATAGTACAGGAGATGACCAGAGACTGCGGACATAGTACAGGAGTTGACCAGAGACTGCTGACATAGCACAGGAGGTGACCAGAGATTGCGGACATGGCACAGGAGATGACCAGAGATTGCGGACATGGTACAGGAGATGACCAAGACTGCAGACATAGTACAGGAGATGACCAGAGACTGCGGACCTTTAGGGAGCGGGTACTCAAATTTGGCAGGTACCTGCTCCCACTTCCACAGAGTTTTCCTTCCCCCTCCCTCCCTGTAGTCTTCTGGGACATGTGACAGGTCCCAGAAGACAACAGGGCCATTCACAAAGCGTAGCGCTTCTCGCTCATGCGCAGTGGGCACCCAGCCATGAAGCCGTAAGCTGCCACACTAAAGATACCGGTGCTGGGGAGAGAAGATGGTGAGGACACCGCTGGACTGAGGAGCAGGTAGGATCACTGGAGGTCTGCAGGTTCTGCTGCACAGAAGAGCCAAGCGGCCGGCTCAGTATTCTAACAGGGAGCGTGGGGAATACCATGCCAGCCGCTCCATATTCGCTCCATAAGACGCACAGACATTTCCCCCCCATTTTTTGGGGGGGAAAAAGTGCGTCTTATAGAGCGAAAAATATAGTACATATCTGTATACAAAATTAATGCTATTTCATCTTATCATTTATAGGGTAGCAGCAGAGTACCTAGTATAGCTGGCACCCAAGGGATTAATAACCCCCCCAAACCCATGTTCCTCTATATATCAAAATTGTTTTCATCAGTAATCAGGAAAATGAATCAGGAGATTAAATACTGTAAGTGGTCAGAAAAAAATAGAAACAGTAGACTTTCTTTACCTATGTAATAATTTTGGTCAAAAATAAAAGTAAATATTTTTAATAGTGGCACAGTTATGTGTCATGATGAAAAAGGGGGGAACAGGGGCAAACTGACAACTCATGGGGCCCCCGGGCAATAGGGGATCATGGGGCCCCTGTGTCCTTGCCCAAACTCAAAAAAGCCTATGAAAAAGGTACCAGGGGCATCTCATGGGGTTCCCTACTGACCCCGGGCCCTCGGGCAGTGCCCGAGTTTCCAAATGGTCAGTCCGCCCCTGGGGGGGGGGGGGGGGGGGAAATATCTGTGTGCCATATACAACGGATGCACTGAAAGTAATTCAGACACATTGGTAGAAAAACTCTTCCTCTATAGTAACTCTTCTTCTTTTTAATTGCAGGTAAATAAAGGATTCCAAGCAGAAGCATCATGCCATCACTGAGTTCTTGATGAGGAAGGGTCCAACATTCACAGAAGGAATATGATGTGCACTGTACATAATAAACACAATTATATACAAAGAATAATTTAAAAAGTCTACAATCATTAATATTTGCAAAGGTTGTGATTGTGCATGCAAAAGTCCAAATACAAACATAACACTGTGAATCCCGCTCCAAGTCAATCTCTGCCACCTTAAAGTGGTTCTAAAGTCTCAACGTTTTTTACTTTCATACATTCTTTGCATGAAGGTAAAAAAACCTTCTGTGTGTAGCAGTCCCCCCAGCCCCTATAACACTTACCTGAGTCCCCTCTTGATCTAGCGATGTGCACAAGATCATCGGTTCTCCAGGGACTCTCACTCCCGATTGACTGAGGCAGCAGCTGGAGGCTGAGAGCCATTGGCTCCCGCTGCTGTCAATCACAGCCAGTGAGCCAATTAGGAAGGGGGTGGGCAGGGAAAGGTCGAGCCACAGCTCAGTGTGTGAATGGATACACAGAGCAGCAGCTCAGGAGCACACCTACTTGAGTGCCCTCATAACAAGTTGTTTGCTATGGGGACACCCAACAGGAGGGAGGGGCCAGGAGAACCAGTGAGGAACCCAAGAAGAGGAGGATCTGGACTGCTCTGTGCAAAACCACTGCACACCGCAGGTAAGTATGACATGTTTCTTATTTTTAAGAAAAAAAAAACAAGACTTTACTATCACTTTAAGGACACAGCAAGAAGCTTACAGGAAATATATGACTCTCAAGTTATAGAGAAATCATATATTGCATGATATAACTGCAACCGCTACTGGGCAAGCCTCAGGCTTCCATATAGTGGATGAACAGTTGGGATGACACAGCACTGTTCATACTCTTCTTGAATCAAAATCCCATATATAACGTTAAAAAGAAGAAGGAGACCAGACTCCCCACATAGAGTAAAATCCATTGCAGTGATTTATTAAAATAAATAATTGAATTTACATATGTAAAACAGTAACAGCGTTGTCTGTGCCCTGGAAGACATTACACCGTGTTCCAAAGTATTATGCAAATTATATTTTTCTCATTTACCTAAATAATTGATGTAAATAACAGTCAGCATAATTCTCATGTTATCAACTATTAAGAGTACAATTCACATTTTATTGAACAAACCTCCTAATGATAACAGGATTTTTGTTAAACATAAAACACTTCCAATGCACTGTTCCAAATTATTACACACAGTAAGTTTCAAAACACTTTATAGGTTGTAAAGAAATGAAAATTGTCATTTGTTGTGTTTGCAGCATATTTACTGAAATCAAAAGCTATTTCAATCAAACTTTTAACAACATTCTAACTTTTTAAACATTTGAACAGGTCACGTTATATTGTAACATAGGACCCCTTATTTGATAGCAGCTTCCCAAGTCTTGCATCCATTGAACTTGTGAGTTTTTGGACAGTTTCTGCTTGAATTTGTTTGCAAGATGTCAGAATAGCCTCCCAGATCTGCTGTTTGGATGTAAACTTCCTCCCACCCTCATAGATCTTTTGCTTGAGGATGCTCCAAAGGTTTTTAATAGGATTGAGGTCAGGGGAGAATGGAGGCCACACCATGACTTTCTCTCCTTTTATCCCCATAACAGCCATTGATGCAGAGGTATTATTTGCAGCATGAGATGGTGCATAGTCATGCATTAAGATGATTTTATTACGGAAAGCATAGTTCTTCCTTCTGTACCAGGGAAGAAAGTGGTCAGTCATAAACTCCACGTACTTTGCAGAGGTCATCTTTATACCTTTGGGGCCCCTAAAGGGGCGGGCCAGCTCTGTTCCCATGATTCCGGCCCAAAACATGACTCCACCACCGCCTTGCTGACGTTGCAGCCTTGTTGGAACAGGGTGGCCGTCCACCAACCATCCATTACTCCATCTGGACCATCCAGGGTTGCGCGGCACTCATCAGTGAACAGGACTGTTTGAAAATTAGTCTTCATGTATTTTTCTGCCCAATGCAGCCGTTTCTGCTTGTGAGCATTGGTTAGTGGTGGCCGAATAGAAGGTTTATGCACAGTTGCAAGACTCTGGAGGACTCTACACCTTGATGTCCGTGGGACCCCAGAGGCACCAGCAGCTTCAAATATCTGTTTGCTGCTATGTAATGGTATTTTAGCAGCTGTTCTCTTGATCCGATGCATGGATCTGGCAGAAATCTTCCTCAATGTGCCTTTATCTGCAAAAACCCGTCTGTGCTCTGAATCAGCCACAGATCTCTTAATAGTGCGATGATCACGCTTAAGTTTTCGTGAAATATCTAATGTTTTCATACCTCGTCCAAGGCATTGAACTATTTCACTCTTTTCGGCAGCAGAGAGATCCTTTTTCTTCCCGATATTGCTTGAAAATGGTGCTCTGCTTAATAATGTGGAACACCCTCCTTTAGTAGTTTTTCCTTAAATTGGGCTCACCGGCCAATCTAATTATCACAGGTGTCCGAGATTGTTTTCAGTGATCAAAAGAGCCCTGACACACAATGCCATCCATGAGTTACACTGAAAAACAAAATATTTAATCTTTGTGACACTTAAATAGAATTTGCATATCATTTGGAACACGGTGTAATGCTGACGAAACACGTGTCGTGGGGCTGTATGGCATGGCATCATCGTGTGCCCCAGATGATTTGGCTATTCAGGACAGTTTTACATACAGTGCTGTTACTGTTCCCCTTCCGCCTCTTCTCTTCCACATTTTGGCACAATAATTTGTTTTTGGAGAGCGGATACCTTGCTTTGATAGGTATCCTCTCCCACCTCCACTTGGATTGCCGAAGCGTTCCAAGCAGAAGTTCGATCGCCCCTCTTCTCCTGCAGGTCTCACAGGTCCCTGAAGGCTGTGGGACCATTCACAATGTGCAGTGTGGCTTATGCATGCACCATGGGAAGCCAGCTGTGAAGCCACAAGGAGTCACAGCTGCCTTCCCACTCTAAACATGTCGATGCCAGGCACCTGAAGACTGGCACAGAACTGGCCCAGGCGAGGACGCCGCCGAATCCCTGGACAGGTAAGTGTCCTTTTAAGTCGGCAGCTACAGTAATTTTAGCTGCTGACTTTTAATTTTTTCTTTCTAGGGTGAAGATCCTATTTAACTAGAGGTTGTTACACTGTATATGTGAAAATTTTGACCAAGACTGAGATTTGTATCCATTTATACCATTGATTTGTCTAATTTTTCCATGGATATTTAGAAATTATTATGTTGTTTATATAATGTCCAGCAGGGCTCCTAAACTAAACCCGCTCAAGTTGATCTGTGTATTAGGCTTTCACGGACTTTAGGAAAAAATCTCTGGACATCTGGGCTGAAATGAAACTCTTTCATTTCCTTTTCGTCTCCATTCAGCTTATTTTTGTCAAAATGAGAAGCGATATATTAAGTTATAAAACTGTTTTTCTTTGCCTGTCTTCTGTGGATTGCTGTGTCATTCAGGATTAACCGAGTATAGGCCGTGCTCAGAAAACCAGTGACATGCCTATTGCCACAGTCACAATACACCAAGTTATTTCCTTTCCATGTTTTCATTATTGAATCTAGAATTTTGTTGCTGATCAGTTAGGCTAAGCTTAATATTTAATTAAATCTGAATGCCAGGAAGTTAAGAACACAAATTAACGATTCATTAATCACTGTCCAAATCTTGTAGACTTCACCTTCGCAAAATCTCCAAGATACGCCAGTTCTTAACCTTGGAAACCACTAACCAACTTATCCACTCCCTTGTTATATCTCGCCTTGACTATCGTAACTCCCTCCCCATTGGCCTACCTCATCGCAGGCTATCCCCTCTTCAGTCTATCATGAATGCTGCTGCCAGACTCATCCACCTTGCTAACTATTCCATATCTGCCATCCCTCTCTGCCAATCCCTCCACTGGCTTCCCGTTGCCCAACGAGTAAAATTCAAAACATTAACAATAACATATAAAACAATTTTTAACTCTGCCCCAAATTACATCACCGATCTTGTCTCCAAATATCACCCAAACTGTACTCTCCGCTCCTCTCTCTTATCTCCTCCTCCCATGCTCATCTCCAGGACTCCAGGAACTCTCTACCCCAATCTATCAAGACTATCGCCTACTCTGCTCACTTTTAGACGATCTCTGAAAACCTATCTCTTCAGGGAATAATGGAATCTTCTATTCCTTCTACTAGTTCATCCCCCACAGTTTTTACCTTTTGTACCACCAGCCCCTTCCTCTTAGATTGTAAGCTCCAAGGAGCAGGGCCCTCCTAACTCTCTTGTATTGAACTGTATTGTTGCTGTATTGTCTCCCGTTATATTGTAAAGCGCTGAGCAAACTGTTGGCGCTATATAAATCCTATATAATAATAATAGTATTGAATACATAATGCATTTTTTTTTAAAAGCAGTGTAGTTGACTGGAAGCAGCCTCTTGAAACCACCTATACAGCAGGACTCAGAGTGGAAAAGGGAGAAGCAGCACAAGGAGCCAGTAATTTGCAGTGCTCAAATGCTAACAAGGAACATGCTGATTGAAGGGGAGAGCAGAGTGAGATAAGCTCATCTGCATTCTTGCTATTATTTTTCTGCTTTTTTTTACCTTTTTAACTTTTTTCATTCTCCCTTGTTTTGTTTGCTCCTTTTTGCAGCAGTGAATTAAAAAAGCACATTTTTTTTTAAACAGTGCACAACTATCCTTCACCGGTCATCTTATATTCTCACCAGAGTCTCCCCAATCAGAATACGTTATCTATCATATGATCTCCTCTCTCTTTCTTCTTGACCATCTATTTGACTGCTTCCAATCTCCACAACAAAACAACTAATATAGTGTAGTCATTTCCACATATAATGTAATACGTGATACACCCGTGCAAAATATAGAACAGGGTGTGATTCGTATCCACCACTATCCACACTAATTACTCTTACCCTCACAGGGTGAGAATGTGCATACAACTCTCCATCACTAAAATGATCTTTTTAAGTAAGAGTGTGATCATGCTCCATCCACCTCCAATGTGCAAATAGATCAGCGTTTTTGTTCCCTTCCCCTTCAGGCATGCACCTTACTTGCATACATCGAAAAGTGCTTTTCAATACTCAGTGTAATCTTCACTCCATTTTCTCCTCACCCGCTCTTCAAACACTCTCATTTCAGTCAGCTCTAGCGCTGTAGTAAAGTGGTTAAAGAAACTTTAACCATTTCGCATGAAATCAGCACACACATCACTAAGCAGCATCAAGAATTCTTAGCACAGCCAAAATCTGACAACAGGTGGAGAGACAGAACAAGTGTGGATACCACCAATGGTCAGCATTGGCTGACATATCAAGACTTTCTGCTTTCTTATGGAGAACAGAAAAAAACATGTAGCTCTTTAATTATCAGGCAGTGTTTTATATATGAGACAAGCTACATTAGCTTCCCTGTCTTGTATAGAATGTTGGATCCCAGTGTCACGGTCAGGGGTCAGGCTCAGAAACCAGTAGCTATAGCAGTAGAAAGGCTCCCACCAACCGGCTGGATAAATACTGAAGCACGTCACCCTGGTGGATGACATGGGCTCACCCAAGGTGCAGAGTTGAAGCACTAACCAGTGTTCATCAGAGCTCCTGATGGTTGAGATGGGTTTTGCTGCATGTTATTACCAGGTCTGGGTCCTCAGGATCACACTGCCAGAAGGTGAGCAAGCCAAGGTCCAGTACCAGATATAGCAGGTAGGAATCAAGCTGAACGCGTAGCCAGTAAACATGCCAATGATCAGTGACAAATGGTTAGATGGCGAAACAAAAACGAGAAGCGCACAGACCTTGCGCATTACCTCAATAAACAAAAATTTATTAATAGGAAAATGTACTCATCAGAGCTCAGAAGAAGGAATGGCCTTCGAAACGTGTCAGCTGAACTGAGTGTCTACCCCCACGATGGGACTCGCGCTGGCTCCTTATCTTTGAAGTCCCTGTGAGGACTTTCATGCCTGATTTTATTCGCTGTTTGTGAGTACCTTTTCTTATTAATACATTTTTGTTTATTGAGGTAATGCCTAAGGTCTGTGCGCTTCTCGTTTTTGTTTCGCTTTGTAGTGTTGGTCGGGCTTCCCCAGCCTTGTTTGGAACTCCACAACCTTTGATGCACTGGTGGTCGCTTTTTTCCAGTTCTGGTTCCATCTATTTGCCACCCGCCTGGGTCCTAGAGCGCAGAAGAAATCGTGTTTGGTCTACAAATGGTTAGATGTTGAGATGAAGGTTGAGATGAAGCAGAAGCATAGCTGAGGGAATGGCCAAAGGCTGGTAAAGAAAGGTAGCGAACATTTGGAGGGCAGCAGGAGTGACAAGAGCAAAATATTGGCTGGAGATTGCACAATAATCTGGCAAATGGGAACTGCAAAGGCATGGCTTAAATCAGAAAGTTCATGGGAGGAGCACATGGTTCAAGGTTTATAACAAAATAGAGTTAAAAAATTGTTTGGGGAGCTGTCCAGCATCTCAGGTGGTTCAGCAAGAAGAATCACTGCCAGACACAGAAGATGTTACAGGTTCAGACCTGGGTACTGACACCCAGCATGCCCTGCTACTCTTTAGTATTACTTGTATTTCCACAATTTTTATTTATTTCAGGTACTTATATAGCACCGCCAATTTACGCAGCACTTTACATATACATTGTACATTCACATCAGTCCCTATCCCTCAAGGGGCGTACAATCTAAAGTCCCTAACTCTCACATTCATACATATACATACTAGGGCCAATTTAGACAGGAGCCAATTAACCTACCAGCATGTCTTTGGAGTGTGGGAGGAAACCGGAGTACCTGGAGGAAACTCACGCAGTCACAAGGAGAACATGCAAACTCCAGGCAGGTGGTGCTGGGGTTGGGATATGAACCAACAACCCTAGCACTGCCAGGCTTAAGTGCTAACCATTTAGCCACTGTGCTGCCCACAATACTAGTGAAACTAAAGATATCTTAAGGAGGAATTACAGATATGGATATTTTATACATAGTTACATTGGTCCAGCTTGGATCAATGTAACTATGTACAGTATATTACATACCTGCCCAATCCCCCTGAAATATGGAAATCAATGAATTAGACTTTGCTATCTTCACTTGCTTCTGGGTTCCGTGCTGAGTGGCTGCCCTGATGCATTATGAATGCAGGAGGTTGACCTCTTGGCATGGACACCATTCAGAGAATGCTTTGCATTCTCTCAATGAGTGCAAAGCGTTCTCTGATTGCACAAGGTGGAGAGCTTGACATCACCACCCTGTCTTTCCTGTGTTTGATGTGCATATGGAACACACTTCAAATGCAGTTTGGCTAAACATCACTGACTTTACCACCCGGTCACATCAAGCCAGACTTTGAAATTGTGCAACTTAAAGTGAAATCTCACAATTTCAAAGTCGGGTGAGATGCTGATTTCAGGTGCGATTTGCAAGACATCTGATACAGATGTCTATGCAAATCTCACCAAAAGTGTACATGTACTACTTTACAAATTGAGGCTGCCCTGACCAAGTCGGAACCGCACCGATTTGACCGCTCTAATTGCGGAAAATAGGGTGCGACTTAGCATATGATTTGCAAGTCACATGGAATGCAAAAGCGCATGCCAAGTTGCCCCCGATGTGACCGGGGTGTAAATGAGCAGTACAACATGTCCTATTAAGGTGCATTTGAATTCCTGGCAAAGCATGTCAAATGCCTTATTTTCTTGTCAAATGCTACATTTTGAATTGAATGCAGCTGCATACATTGGAATGGAAAATGCAGCGTTTGATTCTCATCCACGCAGGTAGTGGCAGTAAAAATACTACGTTTCCTTTACTAATTGGTGATTATTCCAAACCAGGCAAGATCTCCTCTCCTTGCTAAACTTCCACTGTGGAGTTTATCAATAATGTTTATATAATAAAATTATCTATGGATCCATTCAATCCAGGTGGTCTTCCTCTGCTTGTTACTTCTATAGTGAAACACAATAAATAAACTTCAGCCAACAGCCATGTGCCTGTAGGTGAGAGCGGGGTCACTTCCTTAATAAATTACTTACTGCGTAAGCAAACTCAGCTTTAATGAGATCAATAATGCTTGTCCCTTGTGTACTGTATATTCCTATAAGTGTGTAAATATGTGGAAATACTAGGCCATGGTGAACGCTCACAGCAACTTGGGGGATATACTCAATCTCCAGTCTCCTTGAGCTACGTGACGCTTTATTGCAGCAATGAACCTTAGCCAGTCCTTGGCTTGTAATGTTTTCACAACCCCACTTAACGAACATTTAACTGATGCTTCACTGTGTTAAATCTGATGTATGGCTTTTCAGTGCAACAGACTGAAGTTGCCACAGTAGATCTGGTGATTAGACTAACAAAGTAGTTCAGCTGATAGACAACATAGTTTATTTTCAGGTTGTAACTTCCTCTGCACCTTTATTCTCATGGATTTAGGTTAAAAAGAAGTGAGTTTGGTTTTAAAGTTGTAATAAAATTTCAAGTAGCGTGGTTTTATATGTAAAAGGTGTCCCAGACCTACCAGCTTAAGACGCACCACTGGGGCATTCATGTAGAGCATTTCTCATGTCATTGCATCAGTGCTACTCTCTATATCACTGAGGACCAACCAGCAATAGAGCAGAGACAAAAAGGACTCTGCACTTCACTTGACCAATCCGAAGCCAACCTCCCTGTATAGGAGGACCTGAACTGAAGAAGCAATTGACTTACCATGACGTATTCTGCACTGTGTCTTTGTGTGAAGGCAACCATATTTGTAGAGGCAGCTTCCTCATGACTTGCTAGAGGTTCTTTCTATCATGATTTGTGAGGCCTACAACCCCCCGTTTTGAGACCCTAAAGTTTTCACTAGCTCTGTCCCATACAACACTTCTGTCCTGGCAAAATTTCTGAGTGCCACCAGTTGGTTCAGATTTTACGTGATGAGGTGGTACCCCCCCCCCCTTTCCTCAGTCATCCTTATTAGATCTATGTCCATTGGTTGGAATATAGTCAGTTGTCCTTTTCCCATTCCTCACCTAATAGGGATCTACTGGTTATGGACCCAACTCCCTTGGAGGACCTGCTCCTTTCAGACAGCATGTCTGATTGTGCTTTCTCAATATAACATCCTTTTGTGTTTCAGTCATCCTGATCTTTCTGATTAGACAAACCACCAGGCAACAGAACTTGATGTTTCAATCTTATCAGAAGACTGGAAAAAATCCTTTACTCATCATTTATCCTTAGCCAGTAGGACCCAAGAGACTAGCTTCAAATTACTATCTAGTAGCTCAAGCTTTATTCTTTGTCTCTATCTATCTGTGACTGATCTGACCTTCAGTGGGCTTGCTCTCCTGTTCATTCATTCTGAACTTCGATCTTGGAGGTTTACACGAAAATCACTGATGCAACTATATCGAACTCTCCCCAAATCACACTGCTCTTTGTTATTTCTGATACTCCCAAAACATATTAATAAAACATATTACGGTATTTTTTAAATGCATCCTGGGCAGTTATTCCGTGCCACTGAAAATCAATACAGGCTCCAACTCTTTTGGAATGGGGTTCTGAGATGGACAATATTGATCATATGGAGGCTCTTAATGCACGTGATCTGGGCACCTATGACCATTATCACCAAAATTGGCTCCCCGGAAGGTCTTTAGATTTTCTCAAGAATTGTATGATCTCATTGTGGAAGTGGAATCATCTACCCTCCCTTGTATTACATTTTCTTTTGGGTGCAGGGTTTTTTATTTCCTTTTTTTTTTCTTATTTTTGTCATCCCCACCCCTTTTTTTTCCTTTCCTCTTGCTTTTTACCTCGTCTGTCTTCTCTTTTAAAAAAATTATCCTTATTTTTTCTCTCACTCTTTCCTTCCTTTTTCTTTCAATTTTAAGGCTCCATGCACATTGGCTTAAAAAAACGCTGTTCCTAGAGGCGTTTAGTGTTTTACCTATACAAGCAGCTAATGTTATCCTGTATTTCCATGCACATTAAATAGTCTAGAGGTGTTTTTTAAGTTCAGTATTTAGAGGCAGTTTTTGCATTTTTGAGAGCATTTTCTGGCAGTAAAAAGCACAAAGCACTAAACGCTCCTAAATGCTAGTACAAAAAACATTCTAAATTAGTATATTTTCTGCCAAGAGTACTGGCATTTTTTAAGTCAATGTGAATGGAGCCTAACTATACTGCAAAGAAAACAATACAAAAAAAAACAAATAAAAAAAATGACTTGCTATCCCAATTACTGACGAAGGAATAATTAAGCACCAGCAGGAGAGGTTCAAAAAGTCATAGTGAGCAGCACAACACTGACCACAAAATCTCTCTCCAAATCTTTCCCTTACACAGGCATCTGTAACAGTGATTATAGATACAGTTGTGCTCAAAAGTTTACATACCCTGGCATAAATTGTGAAATTTTGGCATTGATATTGCAAATATTACTGAGCATGCCACAAAATGCTCTTTTATTGAAGGATGATGATCATAGGAAGCCACTTATGATCAAATAGTTGTTTGGCTCCTTTTTAAATCATAATGATAACATAAATCACCCAAATGGCCATGATCAAAAGTTTACATACCCTGGAATGTTTGACCTTGGTACAGACACACACGGGTTAAAATGCCAGTTAGAGGTTAATGTCTCACATCTGTGGCTTTTTAAATTGCAATTAGTGTCAGTGTATAAATAGTCAATGAGTTTGTTAGCTCTTATGTGGAAGCACTGACTAGGCTAGATACTGAGCCATGGGGATCAGAAAAGAACTGTCAAAAGTCCTGCGTAACAAGGTAATGGAACTTTATAAAGATGGAAAAGGACATAAAAAGATGTCCAAAGCCTTGACTATGCCAATCAGTACTGTTAAATCACCTATTAATAAGTGGAAAGTTCGGGGATCTCTTGATACCAAGCCAAGGTCAGGTAGACCAAGAAAGATTGCAGCCATAACTGACAGAAGAATTGTCTGGGATTCAAAGAAAAACCCACAGGCAACCTCAAAAGAAAAGCAGGCTGCTCTGGAAAAAGGTGGTGTGGTTGTTTTCAAGGAGTATAATACGGTGATACTTGAACAAATATGAGCTGTTTGGTTGAAGTGCCAGAAATAAGCTTTTACTGCACCAATGCCACACAAAAGCCCGGTTACAATATGCCTGACAACACCTTGACATGCCTAACCGGGCCTTTTTGTGTCATTGATGCAGTAAAGGCTTCTTTCTGGCACCTCGACCATGCAGCTCATTTTTGTTCAAGTGTCATCATATTGTGCTCCTTCAAAACAACCACACTGTATTTTTCCAGAACAGCCTGTATTTTTATTGTGGTTACATATGGGTTTCCCTTTGTATCCCAAACAATTGTTCTGGCAGTTGTGGCTGCAATCCTTCTTAGTCTACCTGAGCTTGGCTTGGTATCAAGAGATCCCCAAACTTTCCACTTCTTAATAGGTGATTTAACAGTACTGATTGGCTTAGTCAAGGCTTTGGACATCTTTATATGTCCTTTTCCATCTTTATAAAGTTCCATTACCTTGTTACGCAAATTCTTTTCTGATCCCCATGGCTCACTATCTGGCTCAGTATCTAGCTCAGTCAGTACTTCCCCGTAAGAGCTAACAAACTCATTGACTATTTATACACTGACACTAATTGCAATTTAAAAAGCCACAGATGTGGGATATTAACCTCTAATCGGCATTTTAACCCGTGTGTGTGTCACCCTGTGTGTGTGTACCAAGGCCAAACAGTCCAGGGTATGAAAACTTTTGATGCTGGCCATTTGGGTGATTTCTGTTATCATTATGATATAAAAAGGAGCCAAACAACTATTTGATAATAAAGGGCTTCCTATGACCATCATCCTTCAATAAAAGAGCATTTTTTGGCATGATCAGTCATATTTTCAATATCAATGCCAACATTTTACAATTTCTGCCAGAGTATGTAAAATTTGAGCACAACTGTATAAAGTCAAGAGGGAATTTTAAAAAACGTTTTTTTAAGGATAATGTTTAGACATAATTTAAATTTCTATATGTTTGCTTTACATTTTGACTTCAAGCTCACTTTAAACGTCAACAGCAGTTTAGTGTATTATCACTTGCCAGGACCTACATGCAGAAAATAAAAATTTCACGACCAATATTTCCCTTGAAAGACGTGTAGCAGTAACTGTCCAGAGCAATTTCGCTTTTGCTGATTCTGTAGTATTAATGGCACGCTTTTTTAGTTATATATGTTGCTTTAAATAAGTGAGCTTATATTTTCTCAACCAACTTTAATCATTTGGTAAACTCATAGACTGTCTCTGGTCAGACATTCACATAATGTATATGCCCAGTGGTGACATTATTGAGATAATCTGTCATGCTGGTTTTATACAGTTTTCATTTCTTGTGAACTGTTCCTAATGCAAATAAACGTATACTCGCAAAGTTTTGCCTTATTGGAAATAAAATAAAACTGGCATGAAACATTCTAACCAATCAATGCGTGCAGACAGGGTATTATTCTCATTGCATGTGTGATGGCCACATTCATATTGTTATAATAACACATAAACATCGAGGTCCCGAGCTGGGACAGCCATTGCTCATTCCCGAGACGTGATGACAGCCCCAGCTGAGACTTGATACATGGGCCTGCTTTTATATCAGCTCCAAATATGAAAGATTGCTACGCAGGCATAAAGAATGCCTTTGCAGAATGAAGTGTCATGGGGCTGACATGGAGCTTTTCAGACGAAGGTCGATTTGACACGACTCAATATTTTCCTGTTAATGAGATAATTATGAGCCATTGAAAAAAAAAACTCTCATTAAAGTCTGTAATCACTTCCATGTGGCAGGGGATGGCTAAACATTTGAGTTAAAAAAAAATGGCCCCACAAATTGACTGAATTGGTCCTGTGATTTTTGTTTTTTTATATTTTTTAAATCTCTACAGCATATCTCAAGGTTGAATTGATTACAATTAAATTGAACAAGGCTTGATGTGTAAAAGAAAAGGGGCCCCGTGGATCTATGACCGGTCCATTTACTTAACTTATGAACCATTGTGGGTGGGTGTCATGGAATGCCACTACATAATGTCATGTTATGGAGTGTCACCAAACAAATGAACTTAACTCTGCCTCCTGGCTATTATCAACATGTAGCAGGTGTTGGTCTCCCAGTTCGACTCCTGTCAGCCCCATCCAGTCGGTACTTGAAAAAGTCGACGATGGAGTCCATACATAATCATCAGAATTTATTTATTGCAAGTCAGGTGGCTCAGCAAACAGCAGAAAGCTAATGTGTTTCAGCCTTACTGAGTAAAGCTATGCAAGCCGAAAACGCTTTAGGTTTCTGCTGTACATTAGATCACTTGATTTGCAGGTTATGAATGGACTCCATTTTTTACTTTTCAGTGTGTCATGTCATGGGGGATTAGAAATATAGGCATTAAGCCAAATATAATAATAATACAACAAATATCTCAAAAAGGTTCCTCTCAATAGGGTACTAGTCAATACTAACATGCTCGCCCAAAAAAAAAAAAGGATAAAAAGTAACACTTTAGTTACAAGCGATGGATTACAGCAATGGTAGTCTTAGAATTTGGTTCCAGTCCAATGCTCAACAGGGTCTTGTGGCTTTCAGCAGTCTCACGCTGCAGGCTACTGAGTTTGATGATCAAAATGCAATCTTATCTACCATCCCAGAGCCCCCCTCAGGTGAGCTGTGAACTGCTTATATGCTGCACAAACCAACAACTTATCACCTTTTCAGAGAGCTGTACCAAATTCGGGAGGCACCATGGACCGTAAAATAACATTGAACTGAATTTTGTTTCACTGTAGACTGTTTCTCCCTATTGTATATTACAATTCTATTTTTAGTTGCAGTCCAATTGAAGGTTATATTTTGAAGCAAAACTTAAATATTAAATTATTAAATTGAGATTAAATTGAGTGGGGAACCAAGGCGTTTTATGCGAAGGAAAAGTCCAAATAATGGCTCTACCATTTCACTGTGTGGCCTGAGTCACTTGACAATAATCACTGCGGAAAAGTCCTGTTTTCAGCAAATTTTGGCTTAGCGAATTTTCCAAATCTTTTGGAATTTTCAGCAATGTAGTCAAAATAGAGGCATTCCTACCTTCTTCAGTTTCTTGTGAGCAATTGCAAAGCACAGATTTGTTCTCGTTTAAATTGCATGGCTAAAGCCCACACAAAAATTATAATGGCTCAGAATCTACTACTTGGACTGAAAGATACTGACTAAGAGATGGCACTATCATATAAAACCCTAGTAGTTGTGCAGTCCTTAACAGATGTCTGACACAAATCTTCTTTGTGACTTGTTACAAATTTACAGGGTTGCTGTCTGATTAATAGGGGGGAGGAGACTGAGAAAATCCATCCTCCTACCTGAAGCAGACTGATGGGGGTTTATTTACTAAAGCTGGAGAGTCCAAAATCAGACTCCCTTCTGCATAGAAACCAATCAGCTTCTAACCTCAGCTTGTTCAATGAAGCTTTGGCAATGAAACCTGGAAGCTGATTGGTTTCTATGCAGAAGTGAGTCTGATTTTGCACTCTCCAGCTTTAGTAAATAAACCCCATGATGTCATCTCAGCCTAGGCTGACAGGACAATTGACAGGAGCTCAATGACTAATATTTAACCACTTGATGACCGGCCTATAGCTGAATGATGGCTACAGTGCAGTCGTCTAGTTCTGGGAGGGCATCATATGATGTTCTCCAGAACCGTGTTTCCCCTGCGCCCCCTGGGGTGCATACCCGGCGAGCTCTGTGATTGATGTGTCCTTTGGACACAACTGATAACATGACATGGTAAAGGGCCAATTACATTGCCCTTTTACCACGTGATCAGCTGAGTCTAATGACACAGCTGATCACAGTGTAAATACAGTTGCCAATTAACGGAGAGAGGAGAGTCGGTAATCGGCAAGTGTATTCAAACATCAGAAGACATCAGTGCAGCCCCAAGGGGACATCAGTGCAGCCCCAACAGTGTACATTAGTGCAGTCTTAACAGTGTCCAATAGTGCTGCCAGTCAGTGTCCATCAGTACTGTCAATCTGTATCCATCAGTGCTGCCAGTCAGGGTTGATCAGTGCTGCCAGTCAGTGTCCAAAAGTGCCACCAAATATTGTCCATCACTGCCGCCAGTCAGTGCTGGCAGTCAGTGTTCATCAGTGCCACAAGTCAGTGCCACCTATCAGTGCCCATCAGTGTCTTCTATTAGTGCCCATCAGTGCAGAATCATCAGTGCTTCCTTGTCAGTGCCCATCACTGCAGCCTATCAGTTCCCATCAGTACTTCCTATGAGTGCAGCCTCATCAGTGCCAGCTCACTAGTACCCATCAGTGCAACCTATCAGTGTCCATAAGTGCTGCACATCATTGAAGGAGAAAAATTACCTGCTTGCAAAAAAAAGAAATTTTCTGTTATAAGCTATAACTTTTTTTTTCAAACTTTTTGGTCTTTTTTGTTTGTTTAGCAAAACATTAAAAACCCCAGTGGTGAGTAAATACCACCAAAATAAAGCTCTAGCTGTCTCCAAAAAATTATAGCAATTTCATTTGGGTACAGTGTTGCATGGCCGCGCAATAGTCATTTAAAGTGTGACAGCACTGAAAGCTGAAAATTGGCCTGGGCAGGAAGGAGATGAAAGTGCCCGGTAGGCAAGCGGTTAAAGTAGTTCTAAACGCAGTAGCTAAAATCTCATGTGGGCTTTAACATGTTTGTTAACATAATTTGAAATAATGTTTGTGTGCAGGATCACGCACAAAGCGACTTGCTAGCCTAAGGAAGGTCCTTGTTTGCTGGAGGAGAAATGAGGAGAGAGTTTGCCTTGGGAAGGTAAAATAAGGCTGTGAAATAGCTATCACTGAAGGTTTGAGCATGCCAGCTCCAAAGAGTGTGATCGCTCCCTCCTTGAGCCCAGTCACTTTAGCTACATAGTTACATAGTTAGTCTGGCTGAAAAAAGACAAAAGTCCATCCAGTTCAACCATAAAAAATAAAAAGTTATAATCCTATACCCACAGTTGATCCAGAGGAAGGTAAAAAAAAACACAGCATTGGATGATCCAATTGGCTCCTGCTGGGAAAAAAATTCTTTCCTGATCCTCGAGAGGCAATCGGATATTCCATGGATCAACTTTACCTCTAAATGTTAGTAACCAGTTATATTCTGTGATCTAAGAAAGAATCCAGCTACAGAGGGAGAGATTACACACTACACATGTGCGGCCTTTAAATGTGCCAGCGCCCTCTTCCCTTTGGTGTTGTGAGCACACTTTTGTAGCATCCTGCCATTTAGGCATCTCCTTACACATACATAGAATATAAATAAATATATAGAGCAGCACTTCATCGTGTTAAATGTCAATCATATACAAAGTATAGAAAAACCAATAAAGGAAAAAAAATGTTCTATATAAATATACAGTGTCCATCAACATGGAACGGTGACAAACTACATGCACCAACACCCAATGGGACTGCACTCACCAACTGTTGTGACCCCCAGTCTATAAGGTCATTACCACCACCACCACACACACCACAGTGCTAACGTGCAGCACATGTGCATGTATATGTAATTGTTCTTGGAACTGTCAGAATGAAAGCAATAATTCTAGTGTCATAATCCAAAGTTAAAAGAGAAGTATGGTATTTAGAAAAAAAAACAAACACACATACTCATCTGTGTGGCTGCAACATTGTTCCAATACTGCAGCTGTCCCCCTCTATTGCTCATTTCTTCCGTGAGCAGAGAGCAGTTACTATCAGTTACCGGCTCTGTTCTCTGCCACTCCAGTGCTCACTGGAGTTCAGGGCTGTGGAGGGAGGAGCAGATGGCTTAGGCTTCGAGCTGTACACCGAGCGGCTGAATTAGCTGCCAGTAAGGTATCTGGATGGATGCTGACATTATTGTCGGGTTCCCTACAGAGCCTGGAACAACTCTGTGATGTCAGCCAACAGCAATCTTTAGCCCATTGTCAGCTGAATTTGGGTCACAGGAATGGAGAACTAAGTTCACTCACATGAGAAGTATGGCCAAAAGAGTTTTATTTAGCTCTAATTTGATAATGTGTAAAGGTTCATAACCTGCCGATGGAGAATTTTGGATGTCATAATTTTTTGCAATTTCACAGGAGGACACAAGTTTAAGACTCGACGCGTTTGGTATCTTTTTACTCAATACAACCCTACCGTTTATATTTTACTAAAAATTAGGTAATTTTTTTGTTTGCACTAAAATTAGCACCCTCCTAAATAGATCACTAGGATAAGTAGGAAAACATAACTCTTTTGGCTCCTCAGTTTGGAGCAGTTTGTGATTGCTTTGGGCTGTTCTGGATTTCCCTGGTTGCAGATTTGACTGTTTCCCCCTGCCTTTTGAAGGATTCTAGAATGTAATGGACTGGGAAAGGCAAATCAGCAGTCTGAATATTTATGTTGTCCCAGCCAATCCCAGGGGAAGATTGCACAGTAGGTGGCTGATGTTACGGATCCGCCAGGTGGTGCCTCTGGCAGCCCACTAGACGGAATCACCCGGAGCATGGAGTCTAAGTCCCGGTCTGCGTTTTCACCAGGGCCCCTGATGGTGGGGATGGACTTGGAGCAGAACCAGGACCAGGTCACGACCTCCGAGCAATACCACCAGTGGCAGAGGAAACCCCCAGGGATGTGTGTAAACCAGAAGAGAGCCAGATGTGAGGAGGCCGGCAGGACCAGGCAGGATAAACCGGCGGTTGTCACCGTGGGGGATGGCAAGGTACAGAGACGGCAGGCAGAGAGTGGTCAGGTCACACGCAGGGTCAGTATCGTAGTCAGTCCGCAGAATGGTCAAACAAGCCGGGGGTCGGGATAGGAGAAAGAAGCGTAGTCAGGGGCAATCCGGGTCAAACTCAGGAGAAGGCAGCGTAGTCAGACAATCCGGGTCAGAGCTGGAGCAGGCAGAAAGGTCAAACAATCCGGGTCACAATCACAGGGCACAGGAAACTCAGGTAACAGGTCAGACCTTGCGGCAACTTGTGACAGTGCAGGGCATCTTTAAATATCGTGCCCTGCACTGTCATTGGCAGCCCAGGATGCGCCCCCAGGCTGTCATTGGCCGCCCAAGGCGCGCCTGCGGCTCCTACTGCGCACGTGCGGCATCCTGTCAGCCACGGCCCGCCGGGACCTGGTGCTTGTGTCCCGGCGTGAGCCGCCGCTAGTGCGCATGCGCCGGGGATGGAGCCGCGGCGGTCCCTGACAGCTGAGGAGTGCAGAAATAGTCTGGAGCATAAAGCAGCCCTGTCCAATAGGAGAGGTTCCTGGCCAGGAGGGCTGCTGCCCTCCTGGATAGTTCAGCTGCAATTCCACATGTGTTCACCGAGGTCCCAACTGAGTCACAGCTGGGGGGCCTATTTCTGAGAATCTTTTAAGCGAATTGAGGGACTTTACTGGGAATCTAGTCTGGAGAGCTCATTGGGTGGATATTGGAAGGAGGCATACAGTTATCCAGGGACATTGTGAGTACAGACCTGACAGTTATCCAGGGACATTGTGAGTACAGACCTGAGTCTAGGATTCCAGTGACTGTTTACTCTTTCCAATGTGCACTAGTGTCAGTGTTTGTTTTGACTGGGACAAGTTTTACAAAGTCTCAGTACTGATCATCCTTTTCTTTACTCTTACTGTAAGGACTGTTCCAAGAAGCACTGACATAGTGAATATAGTCCTCCTGTTACTACACATTGTTGCTGGTGTATCCCATATCTCCCTTCACCCCATCCAAGTTATTCAGCAATAAATCTCAAAAGACAACCCCCTAGACTGGTCATTGGGCCAGAGTGAGTGATTGTTGTTGTGTGCCTGGCTGTCTGCACTAATCTGGGAGAAGAACCTTTGGTAATCAGCACCCCCAACCTGTCAAAGGAAGTGCCTAACCAATGGTTCAACTGACAGGATAAATAGGTTTTTACAAAATGTTTCAAGGGGTGGTTTGCAAAACAAAGAGCCCAGCCTAAAGCTGGCCTTTCACTGATCAAAATTCAGCCAGGTCATCAGGGACCAGCAGAATTTTGAGCTGTTTGTGGTCATACCCCCTCAAAAGTCAACCATTTCTTCTGTTTCAGGAGAAAGCACAAATATAAAAATTGCTTTGGTCCAAAGGCAACGTACAATGTGAGATGAAGTGGTTAAAGAGAGGCCAACTTCATTTGTAGTCAATATAAAATAAATAATTAAAGGATTAATGAGCTGTTTAAAATTATTTATATACTGTAGGAAAATTAAATTTGATTTTGGAACATCTTACATTCAGTTACGTGCCTTGACACTGACAGATAGCGCACTACAAAGCTTGAAACATGTCAGCTTTTAAGTACTGGAATGTCTGAGTGTGATGAGGGAATGAGCCACAGAATCACGTCTGCATGTTGTGGAACCAAAACAAATTTCATGGACCTCCGACTGGCAATACTGGGAGTAAACTCATTTAATGCACATTTATTTTTCCATACTTGCTCAGCTCAATAGAAATATCTCACATGTTTTGAATGTGACGCTCATTAGTGTAGAATGAAAGTGAAAAGAGCCCAATGTGTGAATTGTTTACAAGCATGTCAGATCTTTCTGTATAGCTTGCTAAGAGGTTTATATGGGTTGTAAAATAAATGCCATTTTTTTTGTTTTTGAAAATGTAATGGGAATTGCTGCTAAGAGCATGTTGTATAAACTGGAGAATAGAACCAAAAAAAAAAAAAACAAAGTTGCCCATAATGACCATCTTCAGCTACATGAGTACAGTACAGGGCAGGGGCAGACTGACCATTTGGAGACTCAGGCACTGCCCGAGGGACCGGGGTCAGTAGGGGGCCCCAAGAGATGCCCCTGGTACCTTTTTCATAGGCTTTTATGAGTTTGGGCAAGGACACAGGGGCCCCATGATCCCCTATTGCCCGGGGGCCCCATGAGTTGTCAGTCCGCCCCTGGTACAGGGGGAACTAAACTGTATCTGAGCGTAACAATCCAAAAACACTTGCCCTGCAGAGGATTTACCCCCCTTCCTGACCAGGCCATTTTTTGCAATACGGCGCTGCGTTACTTTAACTGACAATTGCGTTGTCATGCAATACTGTACATAAATTAAATTTTTTGTGTGTTTTCCACAAATAGAGATTTCTTTTGGTGTTATTTAATCATCTCTGCATTTTTTATTTTTTGCACTATAAACAAAAAAATATAAATTTTGAATAAACAATATTTTTGACTTTTTGCTATAAAACATATCCAGTAAAAAAATAAAAAAATCTAATTTCTTCATTTAGCATTATCATTACATTACATTATCAGCGTGCAGCATGCTTTCATGCAATGCTGCTCGTGCCTTCACTATAGTAATTGTAATGTATGGATAATCCTCATCAAGCTATAGATGGGAACAGTTGTTTTAATCTTTCCTTAGCCTGTGTTTGGGGGAAGGCCAGCCATGCTCAAGACTCATACAGAGGTGAGAATGCGGAATGATGTCACCTCATATGTTCTACACCAGAATGACTTTTACAGCTGCAGATTCGTCTCACATTTTTAACATGGGAACCCGATGCTCATAGTGGTGTCATTGTGTCAGTTTATGAGAAAAAAACAGCCCAAAACTCTTTATTTTTTGTGACACTGTATATTTTTTTTTCAGCTACGGCCACATAGCCCCATGGAGTCTTGTTCCTTATTTCTCATTCCCAGGGCAGCTGGCATTCATTCTTTTTAGTGAAATGATAGACTTTGCACAAACCATTTATTATTAATATTCCGATATCAAAGGGATTTGTCTAAAAATAGCACAATTGAAAGGATTGGCTATATCAGAGCCCCTGAATCGAATTACTTGTTTATTTTTCTATTAAAGGGTCAACTGGATGCGATTATAATAATGCACCTTCTTAAAGTGAACTTGTGCTTTGCTATGGCAGGTCAAAGAACCACCTAACTGTGCCTCCACCAATACACCACCGAATTGTGCCCTCACCGACACACCACCTAATTGTGCCCCCCCAACACACCACTTAATTGTGCCCCCACCAACACACCACCTAATTGTGCCTCCTTCCCCCCCAACAAACCATTTAATTGTACCTCTAGCAACCACAACTTAATTGTGCCCCCACCAACACACTACTTAATTTGACCCCCACCGACATACCACCTAATTGTGTCCCCACCAACACACCAACTAATTGTGTCCCCACCAACACACCACCTAATTGTGCCCCCACCAACACACCACCTAATTGTGTCCCCACCAACACACCACCTAATTGTGCCTCCACCAACACACCACCTAATTGTGCCCCCACCAACACACCACCTAATTGTGCCTCCACCAACACACCACCTAATTGTGTCCCCACCAACACACTACCTAATTGTGCCTCCACCAATACACTACCTAATTGTGTCCCCACCAATACACTACCTAATTATGCCTCCACCAATACACCACCTAATTGTGTCCAAACCAACACACCACCTAATTGTTCCTCCACCAACACACCACCTAATTGTTCCTCCACCAACACACCACCTAATTGTTCCTCCACCAACACACCACCTAATTGTGTTTCCACCAATTCACTACCTAATTGTGCCTCCACCAACACACCAGCTAATTGTGCCTCCATCAACGCACTAACTAATTGTGCCTCTACCAACACACCACATAATTGTGCCTCCACCAGCACACCACATAATTGTGCCTCCACCAACACACCACAAATTGTGCCTCCACCAACACACCACCTAATTGTGCCTCCACCAACACACCACCTAATTGTGCCTCCACCAACACACCACCTAATTGTGCCTCCACCAACACACCACCTAATTGTGCCTCCACCAACACACCACCTAATTGTGTCCCCACCAACACAACACCTAATTGTGCCTCCACCAACACACCACCTAATTGTACCTCCACCAATACACTACCTAATTGTGCCTCCACCAATACACCACCTAATTGTGTCCCCACCAACACACCACCTAATTGTTTCTCCACCAACACACCACCTAATTGTGTTTCCACCAATTCACTACCTAATTGTGCCTCCACCAACACACCAGCTAATTGTGCCTCCATCAACGCACTACCTAATTGTGCCTCTACCAACACACCACATAATTGTGCCTCCACCAGCACACCACATAATTGTGCCTCCACCAACACACCACCAAATTGTGCCTCCACCAACACACCACCTAATTGTGCCTCCACCAACACACCACCTAATTGTGTCCCCACCAACACACCACCTAATTCTGCCTCCACCAACACACCAGCTAATTGTGCATCCACCAACACACCAGCTAATTGTGCCTCCACCAACACACCACCTAATTGTGCCTCCACCAACACACCACCTAATTGTGCCTCCACCAACACAACACCTAATTGTGCCCCCACCAACACACCACCTAATTGTGCCTCCACCAACACAACACCTAATTGTGCCTCCACCTATACATTACCTAATTGTGCCTCCACCAATGCAATACCTAATTGTGCCCTCACCAACACACCAGCTAATTGTGCCTCCACCTATGCACTACCTAATTGTGCCTCCACCAATGCAATACCTAATTGTGCCTCCACCCTACCCCCATCTGCTTATACTTATCTTGTACTTGCCCCCCCTTCCCTCAATTCACTAAAGGGAGAAGAATTCCTGTGTAAGCTC
The DNA here is from genome assembly GCF_062004578.1 of Staurois parvus. NCBI lineage: Eukaryota > Metazoa > Chordata > Amphibia > Anura > Ranidae > Staurois > Staurois parvus. The sequence goes on from NW_028317826.1 coordinate 7,112,945, forward strand.
CATGGCAGTTTAGTTGTAGCATAAAGTGGTTGTAGACCCCAAAAATGAACATGACTTTAGTCTAATAAATACACCATTAAAGCATTTTGATATATCTGTAGGATAAATAATAAAAAACATTGTTGATCTTGCCAGAAATCCAGAGAGCTCCCAACTCCCTGTAAACTCTGTTTCTGTTGTGCTGTAATCTTAAGCACTATTATTCACAGTACCGAATTCTCCTTTATGAACTACAGAATTCCCCCACCACCACCACTACCATTTTATGGGAAGGAAGATAGGGGGAGTTGTTCTATAGTGCAAATCAGGAGTGAGTAATCTAGGGCAACAATGAAACACCTTAATGAATCCTGTGCAGCGAATGAGTGTGGGCACCCTAGGGCAGGAAGCGTATTATTGGCCGGATTACCAAGTGAAAATAAAGAACACATCGAAGGACTGATAAGCTGCAATATATTATATTTTTAATTAATGGGCTTATATACACTTTACCAAGACTCTTTCACCACCCTCACGTGGCAGTGCTTGTGTTGCGGATTGACCAATCAGACATGGGAAAAGAACAGCTTGCAGAAGTTGTGACATCACATGACCAGCCTGAAGACTATGGAAAAGGTAAGTATAAAAAGTAAAAAGGCATAAAATAGCCAGTCACCCAGCCAGCCAGTGGTATTGAGTACTGTGTGCCCCCACGTAAAAGTCTGGGATTATGTCTACTGTCTCCATTCTCTGGAAGTTGGGTTTCCGCTCTTTATACACTAGGATTTATTCATGCATTTAACTCTTCCTATAACTAAAAATATTCTGATATATTTTTTGTATTTTCACTTTTGTGGTCTTTGGCTGCTCATAGCTATTGTGCCTAAGGAGGGATCTTTCCATGTTAAGTAATGGATTAGGAAGTTTAGCTGTAACTCGGCTCAGCTGTTGTATTTTATTGCAAGTTGCTTTTATAGGAAATCCTGGATCTCCTTATGTTGATTCATGGGAAACAATTGATGATTCTGAAGAACTCAGGCCACCAATTGTTCCTTCAATCCATGCCATCAGCTGTATTGTAAACTCCTGGCTTTGTTTTTGCTAATTAATATTGAGCAAATGTATGAAAAAAACCCTCAAGCTAACCCCTGAAGGCATCTTTCCACTTTTGAAGTCCAATTTGGGAAACCCCCACTATATGTTATGTGTTCCCATTCACTCAGCATAACTGAAACATTTTATTAATCATTTCTTACCTTATAGATGTTTTTCAGGACAAGGAGTCATGACTGACTTAAAGGGTTTTTTGAACACTGTTAACCACTTGCCGCCCGACCTATGGTCAAATGACGGACTGGGCAAACACTTCATCCCTCTAAAAGGGCGCCATATGGCGTCCTTCCCGGAACGCACTTTGCGTGTGCCCGCAGGGCCGCACTGTGGCGATATCTGTCACCGGCCATGTACCTCAAGGAGTCATGACTAGCCTAAAGGTTTTTTTGAACACTGTTAAGCAGGCTGTACATTAAGCAATTTTCTTTCTTGCAGCCACAGGTTGCAGGAAAGAAGACTGCTCTATCCCCCCCTCAACACAGTCAGTGTTGACGGGGGAATCCCTCCCGAAGAGCTTTTGTATTTTGACAGCAGGAGGTTTCCCAGCACTCAGAATACAATGGTCACTGCTGGTAGCTATAGCCGCCGGCAGTGTTCAAAAAAAAAAAAACTGACAGGCTGGTTGTCCTGAAGTGGATTGATGGATCGACTTCAGAACAAGCTCATAAACAGATTGAAATTCGGCTGGTCCCTGCTGAACCAGCCAAATTTGAATCCATCTATGGCTGGCTTTAGAAGAGCTTGTCCCAAGTCTGTCCCATTAATATACACTGCAAGAAGGCCAGCCTCTACAGCTTTAAACCTTTGTTAGGACAAACAGTGTTCCAAACTAGTTACAACTCAAAGTGAAGATCCACCTGCACAGTACAGAGAGGGTTAATTATGGCAAACACAGCTGCCCAGCCCCCTCACAAAGAAAACTACCTAGAATTTTTTCATGCTGGAGGGTCCAATATAGAGCGTCTAACAAATGTAAGCTGAACATTTTAAATATTTGTTTTAAGTTATGCTATATAAAGGGAACATGTAACAAATATAAAGTAAGCGATATCCCAATTTGACTGCAAATATCGAAATACACTTTAAAGTGTATTCCACCTTTGCAGTAAAATTTGAGAAACCACCAATGTTACGGAACCGGACCTCAACTGCACTAGGGTATTTCCGTTAGACTCCCGCTTCCCTGTCCGAACACAGATCCACGGACACTACCGCTGGTCATACAAGACAAGACAGCACCAGACTTGAAGGAAACCAGAAAATAGACTGCTTTATTTTAACATAGATACAAGATATATACACAGGGCGGGGCAATACATTTAGTAACGAGACACACAGCAGACACCCCCACCAAGCTAATACACAAACACATACATCCATAATAGTTTGCTCCCAAGCAAGACACACCATAGCAGGGGTGGACTGACAACTCATGGGGCCCCCGGGCAATAGAGGATCATGGGGCCCCTATGTCCTTGCCCAAACTCATAAAAGCCTATGAAAAAGGAACCAGAGGCATCTCATGGGGCCCCCTACTGACCCCGGGCCGTGCCCGAGTTTCCAAATGGTCAGTCCGCCCCTGCACCATAGAACAATGGGACAACCACATGGCATTAAACAATGAACAACCCCCACCTATACATGTCTACACAATATCAGGACATTTCACCCTGCACCCCTAACAGGCACAGGGTGACTTACACATAAGAGGGATATGGGGAGCTGAGACAGGGGTCTCCCCACCTCTCTAAAGTGAGCTGTGTTCCATGGGCCCCCCACCCAAAGTGACTCTGTCACACCGAAGTATACAGAATGTTACAAAGTTACATAGTTAGTCTGGCCATCCAGTTCAAACATTAAAAAAAACGTTATGATCCTATACCCACAGTTGATCCAGAGGAAGGGAAAAAAACCCAGCAAAGCGTGATCCAATTTGCTCCTGCTGGGAAAAAAATTCCTTCCTGGTCCCCGGAGAGGCAATCAGATATTCCCTGTATGTGTATTATGTGTTCCAGTTCCAGCACAGCACAGACAGGGTCAGGGGCGGACTGACCATTTGGAAACTCGGGCACTGCCCGAGGGCCCGGGGTCAGTAGGGGGCCCCATGAGATGCCCCTGGAACTTTTTTCATAGGCTTTTTTGAGTTTGGGCAAGGACACAGGGGCCCCATGATCCCCTATTGCCCGGGGGCCCCATGAGTTGTCAGTCCACCCCTGGACAGGGTTATTTATGCTAACCAGTACTCCACAGACCCCTCCATAGAGTGACACTAAACCATATCCTTATGCTACAAAACGAATCCATACACATGTACTACTTAATCTCCTTGTAATCTATTTTTTGTGAAATCATTTCTTACTGTTTTTTTTATTTTTTTGCCTCCTTGTAACATCCTCTGTGAGCTCCCAAACCTCTCTCTTCTGTTTGTTTGGTATGAGCTGCACACATTAGTATAGTACATTACAAGTCCCATAGTCCCTAGTTCAAGAGTAAACAAGAGAGGGTGGCTGCAGTCTTTCATACAGTGGGACCACGGTGAAAAAATGTAGCCACCCTCTAACAGGAAGTCAGATCACAGCAGCAACAAAAAAAAAGAATTTGGAGATTTAAAAAAGGCTGAAAGTAATAGAAGGGTCTTTTTGAGTTAAGAATACATACCGTATTTGCCGGCGTATAAGACGACCCCCCTACTTTTCCTGCTAAAATGTAGTGTTTGGGCTATACTCGCCGTATAAGACTAACTCTCTTCCAATGCACACCAGTGGGAGGAATAGTGCCCCATCATTGATGTCAGTGGGAGGAATAGTGCCCCATCATTGGTATTAGTGGCAGGAATAGTGCCCCATCATTGGCATTAGTGGCAGGAATAGTGCCCTATCATTAGTATCAGTGGAGGAATAGTGCTCCATCATTGGTGTCAGTGGGAGGAATAGTGCCCATCATTGGTATCAGTGGAGGAATAGTGCTCCATCATTGGTGTCAGTGGGAGGAATAGTGCCCCATCATTGGTATCAGTGGCAGGAATAGTGCCCCATCATTGGTATCAGTGGGAGGAATAGTGCCCCATCATTGGTATCAGTGGGGGGAATAGTGCCCCATCATTGGTGTCAGTGGGGGGAATAGTGCCCCATCATTGGTGTCAGTGGGAGGAATAGTGCTCCATCATTAGTATCAGTGGAGGAATAGTGCTCCATCATTGGTGTCAGTGGGAGGAATAGTGCCCCATCATTGGTATCAGTGGCAGGAATAGTGCCCCATCATTGGTATCAGTGGGAGGAATAGTGCCCCATCATTGGTATCAGTGGGGGGAATAGGTGCCCCATCATTGGTATCAGTGGCAGGAATGGTGCCCCATCATTGGTATCAGTGGCAGGAATAGTGCCCCATCATTGGTGTCAGTGGGAGGAATAGTGCCCCATCATTGATGTCAGTGAGGGGTGGAATAGTGCCCCATCATTGGTGTCAGTGGGGGGTGGAATAGTGCCCCATCATTGGTGTCAGTGGGGGGTGGAATAGTGCCCCATCGTTGGTGTCAGTGGGGGGGAGGAATAGTGCCCCATCGTTGGTGTCAGTGGGAGGAATAGTGCCCCATCTTTGGTATCAGTGGGAGGAATAGTGCCCCATCATTGGTATCAGTGACACCAATGATGGGGCACTATTCCTCCCACTGAGACTTGCTGACCGATGTTCTCGTATGGTGCTGCTGCAGCCAGCATATGTGGTTGCAGCAGCACCTCTACACAGCACACTTACCTGCTGCTCCGGCACTCAATTTTCGCGGGGCCGCTCGGCTCCGCCCCCTCGCCGGTGATTGGCCGCCTGTGTGCCTTTCCTGAGCTACAGTTCTGGCGGCCAATCACCGGTGAGGAGGCGGAGCCGAGCAGCCGCACGAACATCCAGTGGCCGAACTGAAGGAGACGCCGCGCTTCCTGGACCGGATCGTCGTGGGACTGGATCCAGGTAAGAGACATCAGCCCCTGCAAACCCCTGTACTTAATGCCGCAGCCCCCCTAACATGTGTACCGGCGTATAAGACGACCCCCGACTTTTGAGAAGATTTTCAAGGGTCAAAAAGTCGTCTTATACGCCGGCAAATACGGTACTTGATTATATTTTTATTTAACCACTTTACCTTCAGAGGATTTACCCCCCTTCCTGACCAGGCCATTTTTTGCATTATGGCTCTACATTAATTTAACTGACAATTGCGCGGTCATGCAATGTCACACCCAGATGAAATTTAACTCCTTTTTTTCCTACAAATTGAGTGGTATTTGATCGCCTGTGCGTTTTTTATTTTTTGCGCTATAAGCAAAAAAAGATCGACAGTTTTGAGAAAAAAACAATATTTTGGATGGAAGCGGAAGCGGTTAAACCAGAGACTGTAAACATATATGTGTCCTCATGGAATTGGGTCTTTATCCATGAAGCTGTGTATAATGCGCTCTCAGCACAGAGACTGGGCTCTCACCGGGAGGTCCAGAACTCAAACTAATGATCGGAAACCGAGACTCCCGGTTCCTAGTCACCTGATCACTGTGATATCCTCTGATTGGCTATCACAAATCAGTCACTCTGCAACCCGCCTATATGTTTTTCTCTCCTGTCTCTTTCTCTCCTTGCAGGGGAAAAAAATGTCAACAAACAAAAGTGCGTAAAAAATAAATAAATAAAATAATAAATAAACCATACCTAGACTAACCACTTGCCTACCGGACACTTATACCCCCTTCCTTACCAGGCCAATTTTCAGCTTTTAGCGCTGTCGCACTTTGAATGACAATTGCGCGGTCATGCAAGATTGTACCCATATGAACTGACTGGTGGCACTGGTGGGCTGCACTGCTGGGCACTGGTGGGTGGCACTGGTGGGCACAGGTGGGTAGCACTTCTGGGCACTGGTGGGTGGCATAGATAAGCACTGGTGGGCACAGGTGGGCGGAGCTGGTGGGTGGCACTGCTGGGCACCGATCAGGGCACTGATCATCAGTGCCCTGATGATCGGTGCTGATCCCTGCTCTGACAACTGCCGGTTCTCGGCAGTACTTTCCTCACACTTTGACAGCGAGAGAAATGTGTGATTGGCCTTTTACCACATCACGTGACCAGCTGTGTCCGTAGGACACAACGATCATGGAGATTGCCGGTGGCGCGCCCCCGGGAGCGCGCAGGAGAGCGCGTTCTGGGAGGACGTCATGTGACGCCCTCCCAGAACTGGCCGGCCGCAGTGTAGCTGTCATTCGGCTATCTGCGGTCGACAACTGGTTAAGATCTGATCTAGGTCCTTCCCAGTGTTAATGTTAGGGTCAAAGGTTTTGGTCAGTATATTTTGAGTAGGATTTTTTAAAAAGCTTTTTGTAATCAATGTCAGAGTGTTTTTGGTGGGATAAAAAAAAATGTGCACCATTGTTTCTGGGCCCTGCTATGGGTACAAACAACTATCATACACATATGTAGTGTCGCCGGGGCTTTTTTCAGTGGGAACGTGTGGATCGCAGTTGCAGGACCTCCAGCACCGAATTTATTGAATGGAAAATAGGGGTGTTTGGGTGTGCTGGAGGGTCTATTGTTGCTGGCTGCTGGGGGTTCTATTGTTGGCAGGGAGGTATATTGTTGCTGGGGGGGTTGTTGCTGGGAGGGATACTGGGTGTCTATTGTTGCTGGTTGCTGAAGGGTCTTTTGATGCTGGCTGCTGGGAGATCTTTTGTTGCTGGTGGGGGTCTATTGTTTATGATATATCCATTGTTGCTGGGATATTCTATTGTTTCTGGAAGGGGGACTATGGTTGCTCAGGGGAGTATTTTGTTATAGGAGAGTCTATTGTTGCTGGAGGGGGATCTATTGTTGCTGGGGTGAATTTACTGTTGCTGGCTGCAGGGGATCTATTTTACTGCTTTTCTTGTTATCATTAGCAAATTCCATACAAATTACTTAGCACCACAAAATGATACTTGGTTCTGTATTCTCAAAAAGGAATGATACTGGGAGGGGAGTAGGGGGTTGAACCAAGTGATGGTGCTCAGAGGTGGGTAGGGGGCAGAGACAAGTAGTAACTCAGAAGGGGGGAGTACTTGCACCTATTACACTGTTCAACAAATTTTTATTTTTTGCCAGTTTTGGAAACAAAAGGATCCATTTCTTAATGAATTTCACATTCTGAGTTCAAATATAACAATGAAATTTGTCAATTGGCTTTAGTTTTTCTGTAAACGGAAAGTTTTCTACTATAGGCGTAATGACTACATAATGCACAATAATTATATAGATAGATGTCTTTCCACAAATATAAAGCAAGTGATATTGACTACATAACAAAGCCTAAATGGCATAATATATTGATTAGGATTACCAAGAAAAATTATAGCCATAAGCTAAGTTGAATCATTTTAATACTTAGGATTCTCACTAGTTTTGTTTTCAGTTTGTGTCGGTTTTGCTTCTCTTGGCTTTTCTCTTGTATTCGAGGAAAGGGCTATCTCTTACAACTGCATGTGACTACACGCTTCAGGTTCTTCCTCACTTGACTCAACCACGAAGGATTCTGGTGCTTTAGGAATTGGTAGCCCCTCTCCATGAGGAACTGGACGTATTGCCGATGGAATATTTGGATAGTGCACAGATAACTTTTTCTTCTTATTTAGCCCTTTTACAATTGGAGGCACCATACAAAAGTAACAATTACTAACATGATCTGTTGGCTCTCTCCAAATCATTGGCACAGCGAAAGGCATAGATGCCTTTTTTCCATTCAACCATTGCTCCAGTGCCGTCCCACAAGAATTGCAGCATATATGTGGTGCCCAGCTCTTGTCCTGGTCTCCTATCTTGCAGCCAAAATACAAGTTGTAGGCTTTCTTAATCATTCCTGTTATCCTCCTTTTTTGTGAGATAAAAGTTATTTCACCGCAGATATAGCATAAATTATCTGCTTTATTCACACAAGTTCGAGGCATTACTGAGTAGCCTATATAAGCATAAAACGAAGTGTAAAGACGCTGTCGAACTACAATCAGCTACAGATACTGCAGCTTTTATGCAGTGAAGTGATGCAATTAAAGGCTAATATTGCATCATCTCAGTATACATGCAATTTTCTATTGGTCAACAGTATCGATTGCGCAATATGCAGCTGAAGTTGCATCATAATTTTGAATGGCTTACGTCATTAGATGGGTGAATATATCATGGAAACTAGAGCCAATCAACATTTTTTAGGGTCATTTTCGTTTTCAGCACCCCAAAATTATGTAAGATTAGCTAATTTTATGCCCAAAACTTTTTACCTGTTGAACAGTGTTATCTGAGAAAAAAAGCCCCGGGTATCGCTGATATAAAAAAATCAGGAGATATCCCTTATTATTTACCATCAAAAGAAAGTTAAATTTATTATTTAAAAAAAACAAGGCAGAATCCATCAGGGTACAGTAAGTAGTTCAATGATATGTACAGTTTTACGAACACGTGCCAAATTTCAGAATTGTGTTTAGGCGTTAGGATTTGTTTTATTCTTAGTCACAAAGGGGCAAAGCAAATCTCCCACTTAAACTTCACTTTTGTTTTGGAAAGAATGGGGAAAGTTTAAAGCTGAACTCCAGGCAGTTCTAGAAGACATAAATGTGTATATCAAAGGTACAACATTTGTGTAGAGATATAAAAACATTATAAATTCCTTTTTTCCCCTCTTTTGTTTTATAATTGATTACATACCCTCTGTTCTCAGCTGCATAGAGAGGTGAGGGAGGAGAAACAGCCGGGCACTGGTCTTCCCAGTAAATGGCTGTGCAGGCAAAGGGGGTGTCAAGAAAAGTCTGGTCATTGGAGGAGAGCACACTCCCATTCCCAGCACAGCTAGAGAACTGACCACACTGTGTTCTCCTGCCTAGTGTGGTCAGTTTTTAATAGGAAAACAGAGGGACTGGCAGGAACACCTGGGATTTCACACAAGGAAGTAATACAAAGAGAACAGGATATTTTTTCATACAAGTACATGGTACAGCAGGCACATGTCAGGAATATGAAATGTTTATTTTACAGATTTTTTAATACTTTAATAAATGTATATATAAAATGCAAGCGGTATAAATATCTGAATTTAACTTGGGTTCTTTTATGCACTTACACCATAAACAGTTATAAAAGCCCCTTTCAGTAAACCTAATTGTTCCTACAGTTAAAATTTTGACAATGGCCATTCGTTGTACTCCTGGCATATAGGAAACAACCATTTTAAAGGTATAGAATATTTCAGATCCTGTGCTTGGAAGTGGATGAGGAAGTCTTTAAAGTGTAATTGTTTACAAGAGGGCCAGGTTCGTCTTTTGTGGTTAAATCATTTTCTTTGATGGGAAATTTCAGTTTGTTACTGTAACTCTTTATGGCTTTGGACAATGCAACCTTTGTTGTGGTAGGTTGGAACATTGGTGGTCTGGAAATGTATTCTAAACATATCTAGAAAATGAAGAGCAATAAACATAAAATATGGCTAGATTTTCTAACTGTATGTCAAGCAAACAGCTAAATACCGAGGTGAAATATATTTATAGGAGGGCTGTTTTACATGTCAAAGGATTTATTTTTATGTTCATTCAGTCCTGAAATTTACACAGCTCTAGTACATCACACAGTCCAGTCTGGGAGGAAAGGATTTTCTCTACTGAAATTCAATAACACTTAACAGTCTTGGGAGATTTTTATGATGGTTTTAATGGATGTTTGGAATAAATAGACATTCTTAAACCTATAATTTGTATATATGATGCCTCAGAAATCAGTAATTTTCCATTGTATTCTATTGATTTTTCTAAATGTGGCACCTTGATGCAAAAATATATACACTTACAATTCCTGTTCCCACCCTCACCCTGTGGATGGACAGGAAAGGAAAAGCAGCAGACAGATTAGATCAATTCTCTGTCCTCTTTTCTGATCTCTGCTCATATCTTCTTACCTGTATTCAGTCATATCTGTGAGCTGATGTGCAAGACTTCCCTGGTAGAGCCCTTAGCCAGAAAAATGGGAGGTTTGGAATCAGCTTGGATTATGTAGCCGATGTAGTTATCTGAGGGTCACTGGAGGTCCCCGGTGTGTAAATGAGTAGTGAGTTAGGTTGTCACCAGAGGTAAAGCCAGCTCTGTTATGCCAGTGTAGGGGAACCATGGGTAACAGGTCAGTGGTATACCCATTGGGGGGAAGATGGGGTCATCCTCTGGGAAATCAAGTCAAAGTGAGAATTTGGTCTGCAAGAATTTATTCCTCTTATGGGGGAAGCAGGGGTGGAAAACGCAGGCCTTTTTGGTACTACTCCCATTCCATTTGCATAGAATGTTGGACTCAAGCAACACCTCTTGCTGTGGGCTTCTCCTCAACTCTCCTTGCATTTGACTTGCTTCTGTGTTTGTAACCTTGGAATACTGTGCTGTCACCTGTCTAGGATGGTTGAAGATGTATATTCAAGTTATCAATGTTCACAAAATAGTTAAAAGGTCTCTTTGTGTGAACTTTGCTCTCTCCTAACCTTAAGGTAGGAAAACCTCTGGAAATGGTCTGTACTGGTGGAGGCAACTAAAGGTCCATTGCCATTGGGACCTGAAGCAAGAATGTGCCAAACTATATGGGATGCTGGTTAGATCAGGCTGGGAGTCCACAGAGTATTCTCTTAGAAAAAGTCAGCAGGTACAGTGGAGAGCCACGTGCCCATAGTATCCCAATGTCTCCAGGGAAACATTCTATGTTCAGACAGGAATGGGTTAAAGAGACTGTGTGCTCCCCCACCCCATGTACACATGGAGAACATGTAGTCCAGCACATGACTCGCATTACACAAAGCTAAAAAATGTCTGGTCTGAATGGGGGAGGATGTCCACTCAGCCAAACATACTGTATATTAGCACATGCCCATGGGTATTGGAGCAGTTATGGACTTCCATGTTTGCTCCTTTGATTTCATTCATAGAACTGGAGCTCAGTGGATGTCTTTAGTTTCTTACTTGGTAAAGTTGAGTATGTGATAGTAGTTGACCAGTTATTTCTAAAATAGTGCAACTATCAAATCTGACACCACAGTTTCACATTCAAAATCACTGAGATCAGATAATTACTAAAGCTCAGTAGGAATGAGCCAAACATACCTGGGTTCAACTAGAGGCAGGTTCAGTAAACATTACTGAAGTTCAAATGATGAATCCAAATACCATTGAAATCTATGGGATCTGAATGTTAAAAACCAGTAAAGGCCAATTTCTAGGCTTGTAGGTAAGTCGTCAAACAAATGAGATAGAGAGCTGAGCATTGCCAGAGGGAGCATGTACCAAAGCAAAAACTAAATGTTAAAAATTATATTTGGTGGGGAGCAGTACTTAAGGGTCAACATTCAACATGCTAAATTCCTTTAAATAACATGGCTGGGGGTATCCTGACCCTGCTTGTGCAGTGGCGCATCTGTACAATGTATACCATCCACCACAGCTAAAGTCTGGGGTTACCCTAAAAATACATATCAGGCTTTATCGTTGATGAAGGATACATGGATAGCAAGGGGAGCCCATTAAAAAAAACAAAAACAGAAAAAAGTTGTGGGGTTTGATGAAGACCTGGGCCTCCTCCTCACAACCCTGGTCTGCTGGTTGTGGGGGTCTGCAGGAGAGGGGATGTATCAGAACCTGGAAGCACCTTTTAAAAATAAGGAGGCCCCCTAGATATCTCTACTTATTCACACAAAAAATAAATAAATAAATAAAAACACACATAGTTTTTGAAAATGACCAAAAAAAAATGTTTAGTGATGTATATTCAGTACAGTCATGTAATCTAGCAATGCAGATCCATGTCACTCACAATGAACAACTGCTAACCACTGACATAGTTCTCTCCCAATGACTGCTTATCCACAAATGACAGATTTGGCTGACAGCTGAGTATCAACATAGAGGTGAGGTCTCCCAAGTGACTTCATGACCATTTTTGGTCAAAGACATCACAGGGATTTCCAGTGAAACAAGGTACCCTTTGAATGTTAAGGGCATGTGGCCTGGTACAGTGTAAGGGGGAGGGGATGCTTGCCCCCCTTTCCTGGCCATTCAGGCTGAATTCTTGGATAAGGGCTTGCTCAAGGGTTCCTGAAATGTCTGCAATAGTATTTTGGGGAGCCCCCAAACAATTTTTGTTTCTTTTTGTGTGGGGACCCCTAAAATTCATACCATAGCTAAAGGGCCATTTTTTATTTCATTTATCCCAGAGTGCATTGTTTATATTCGCTGCCAGCAACTAACTGTGGCTGTGTGATAGTCACTGGTCGCTCTGGCTGTTTGTTGATGGTGTTTATATCTTTGGAGGGTAAAGAAAGTATCCGATTTTGGAGTGGCAAATTCTCCTAGTATGCTTTCTTAGGTTTGTAAAAATAATGGCATGTTGACAGCCCAAAACTACATACATCAAGGAGGATTAGGATCTGGCATTGGTTTCCCCCAAAAATCTTTGCTGCTCCACCCTCCTAAACCATACTAACAGCCTCTACCCCGCAACCCTGACCTGATTTGGGGTGGTGGTGAGGGACCTATCAGAATCTGGAAGGCCCCCATTAAAATAAGGCCCCAGATTTCTGCCCCCTCTAGGTGAATGAAAAGGGTATATAGTACCCTCAATTATGCACAAAAAAATTACAATAGTAAATAAATACACACAAACACTGCCTAAGTGGTTAAAAAAGAATACACATTAAAGAAAAAAGTATTGTCAATCACATTATCCATGTCAACCACGATGAATGACTCCCAGCATTGCCAAAAAAATATGGAAGACTGATTCAGTGCGCATTGGTAACTTAAATTGCTTGAATTAGGTATGTGGAGTGTAATAGTTATGGTGTGCAATACCAATGCATCATACTTTTGTAGACGTGTTCCACATAGCTGTTACATATTAAGTTTTTTTGGCTCCATAGAATCCTTCAAATGAAAATTAGAGTTCTTACTCTAACACCTTTTCCTGTGTTCTCATTATAAGTATTTGATAAATCTGAAAAATCAGTACCCTACCCAAGGGACCATCTGCTGAAACTGTACATGTTCAAATGGGATAAGGTCAGCAAATGTTAAATGCTTTGAAATAGAGAATTTGGAGAAAACCATAAAAGGATTTGTTGGACAGTTTTATGTTTTTCTGGTATGTCAGAAAAGAAGAACAATCACTTTGTAAATTGATTTGTAAGTGGTCCAATCTCAATCTCAGAGAGTGAGCTGTCAAGGGCTAAACCATAGTAGAAGTTAAAGTTTTGGGCACATGAGGAGTAAACAGGAAGAAGGTAAGAGGTAAGAAGGTTCCTTTGTAAAAGTTGTAAGAGATCTGGAGCAATATTTACAGGTAAGGCTTTAGTTTTAGTATGGTTAACTTTGTAACCTGAGATCTGACTATAGATCCTAATCCCATTGTGAAGTCTAGGGAGGGAAGTCAGCAGTTCAGTAAGTTAAAGTACAATGTTGGCATATAAAGATATTGTGAATGATTTGTTTTAAATTCTGACTCCTTATATAGCTGAATTTTTTCTTACAGATGCTGCTGGGTATTCTATAAAATCAAAAATTTTATAAAGCAAAAACAAGGGTGATAACAGGCACCCTTTCCATTTTGAATAGTTGAATTTTTTTGGATGAAGAATGAGGTAGTTTAAAAAGTGGCAGATGTGGTAGACTAGAGTATAATAGTATTGCATGGAGAATGGGACCTTTAAGATCAATATAGTGTAAAGAGGACAACATAAATGACCAGCTCGAGCAATCAAATGATTTTTCATTGACTTCAGCTTGTTGGTTCTTGATACATTCTACTTGATCTTCATTAATTATTGACAGAAGAAGGCTACCAGGGCCGAATCTAGCCTATCTAATCTGGGAGTGGAGTAAAATAAGTCAGGGGCCATAATGTCAACACTGTGTATGAGTGACACAGTGTCATGACCTGGGAAACACTAGTATGTATTAGTCGGTCATTAGATTAGGGTGACTAAACAGAACCTGTGCCCCCTTATATCAGAGTCCCCATCACAGTCCCCCCTTATATCAATTGTCCCCAATAGAGTGCCCCTTACATTTGATCAGTTATCTTCATCAGAGTGCCCCCTTAAATCAGGTGTCTCCATCAGTGTCCCCTTACATCAGGTGTCTCCATCAGTGTCCCCTTACATCAGGTGTCTCCATCAGAGTGCCCCCTTACATGGATTGTCCTCACCAGAGTGGTTCACATGGGTCAGTGGATGCACTCTCAGAAACAGCCCACCTCAGCACCCCCCTAGATCCAGCCCTGAAGGCTACCAAGATTATTGGTTAAAATTTTATAAATATTTAGAGGCCAGAGTTTAACAGGGCCATCAGTTGGTATCCTGCTGTATCTTGGGGTCCTTGCCCAATTTGGGAATAACATGATGTAAGAGGAGCATATGGGTTTGGGGATATGGTCTGTATTGATGAAAGCCATAAAGAAAAAAATGGGGTAGGAGTGTCTTTGAAAAATGTGAAATATTGATATGGGAGGCCATTTTTATTGTTTCCTCAAGTGTTATAGGAGTTTTAAGGGTATCAATGTCAAGTTTAGCAAGTTTGCGGGTGTCATTATTAGAGATGAGCGAAGAAATGAAAAATTCGATTCGACTGATTCGGCGAATTCGTGGACAATATTCGATTCGAGTCGAATAAATTCGCTGTGAATTTAACTTAAAAAAGGGTGTTTCTAGGCTTCAGAGAGACTTAATATTAGTGCAGAACACTGTACCTTTAATTTAAATGCCCTTGGAGTCTGCTGGGGAAGAGAAATAATACTGTCTGTCAGTATGACATGCAGATGAGTGCCGTCGATCTTAGAATCACTGCACACTTCACTCCTTTGGCCAGTCACGGGGCCAAAACCAGTGTTTGGAGCCACAGTGTGGCGGTGGAGGCAGCAGCAATGGGAGGCCATACAGCAACCTATGACAAAATGGAAACCAGCAGGAGCGTGAGGAGACCTGAAAGTGGCACATGGCAGAGTGGGAGCAATGGGAGGCGGTACAGGGACCCAGGTCACACTGTGGGCCCAGCAGCAGCGTGACCAGGCGGTACGGGGGCCCATGGCCGATATGGGGCTTGGTGGCACCTATGGAAGGCCTGTAATCTGCCAGCAACCTATGACAAAATGGACAACCGCAGGAGTGTGAGGAGATTTCAAAGTGGCACATGGCAGAGTGGAAGCAATGGGAGGCCGTACAGGGACCCAGGTCACACTGTGGGCTCAGCAGCAGCGTGACCAGGAGGTACGGGGGCCCATGGTCGATATGGGGCCTGGCGGCACCTATGGAAGGCCGCTAATCTGCCAGCAACCTATGACAAAATGGACAACCGCAGGAGTGTGAGGAGATTTCAAAGAGGTACATGGCAGAGTGGAAGCAATGGGAGGCCGTACAGGGACCCAGGTCACACTGTGGGACCAGCATGAGCGTGAACAGGCGGTACGGGGGCCCATGGCCGATTTGACCTCATTCATCCCATAGTCCTGCCGACTCACGAATAGCGTGGCCTCCTCAAAGGGCCTGAGCAAGCGCAGGTGTCACACATGAGCTGACAATGGCTGACATCTAAGTTACACAGGGAGTACCTTTATCCGCTTTTAACATCAGGAAATCTGTGATGGCCTTTAGCTGTTCGTAAAGGCGGTCTAACATATGTAGGGTTGAATTACACCTTGTTGCAACGTCACAGCATGAGGAGTCGGTACGGGGGCCCATGGCAGATTACATGTCTGGCAGCAGCAATGGGAGGCCCGTAATCTGCCAGCACCCTATGTCAAAAAATTTAACACACCAGCAGTGTGAAGAGACCTGAAAGTGGCACATGGCAGCAGAGTGTGGCGATGGAGACAGCAGCAATGGGAGGCCGTACAGGGACCCATGAGAGACTCTGGACTTGGCAGCAGCATGAGGAGGCGGTATATAGGGGCCCATGGCAGATTAGGGGCCTGGCAGCAGCTATGTGAGGCCCGTAATCTGCCTGCACCCTATGTCAAAAAATTAAACACACCAGCAGTGTGAAGAGACCTGAAAGTGGCACATGGCAGCAGAGTGTGGCGATGGAGACAGCAGCAATGGGAGGCCGTACAGGGACCCATGAGAGACTCTGGACTTGGCAGCAGCATGAGGAGGCGGTATATAGGGGCCCATGGCAGATTAGGGGCCTGGCAGCAGCTATGTGAGGCCCGTAATCTGCCTGCACCCTATGTCAAAAAATTAAACACACCAGCAGTGTGAAGAGACCTGAAAGTGGCACATGGCAGCAGAGTGTGGCGATGGAGACAGCAGCAATGGGAGGCCGTACAGGGACCCATGAGAGACTCTGGACTTGGCAGCAGCATGAGGAGGCGGTATATAGGGGCCCATGGCAGATTAGGGGCCTGGCAGCAGCTATGTGAGGCCCGTAATCTGCCTGCACCCTATGTCAAAAAATTTAACACACCAGCAGTGTGAAGAGACCTGAAAGTGGCACATGGCAGCAGAGTGTGGCGATGGAGACAGCAGCAATGGGAGGCCGTACAGGGACCCATGAGAGACTCTGGACTTGGCAGCAGCATGAGGAGGCGGTATATAGGGGCCCATGGCAGATTAGGGGCCTGGCAGCAGCTATGTGAGGCCCGTTATCTTGCAGCACCCTATGTCAAAAAATTAAACACACCAGCAGTGTGAAGAGACCTGAAAGTGGCACATGGCAGCAGAGTGTGGCGATGGAGACAGCAGCAATGGGAGGCCGTACAGGGACCCATGAGAGACTCTAGACTTGGCAGCAGCATGAGGAGGCGGTTTATAGGGGCCCATGGCAGATTAGGGGCCTGGCAGCAGCTATTTGAGGCCCGTAATCTGCCTGCACCCTATGTCAAAAAATTTAACACACCAGCAGTGTGAAGAGACCTGAAAGTGGCACATGGCAGCAGAGTGTGGCGATGGAGACAGCAGCAATGGGAGGCCGTACAGGGACCCATGAGAGACTCTGGACTTGGCAGCAGCATGAGGAGGCGGTATATAGGGGCCCATGGCAGATTAGGGGCCTGGCAGCAGCTATGTGAGGCCCGTAATCTGCCTGCACCCTATGTCAAAAAATTAAACACACCAGCAGTGTGAAGAGACCTGAAAGTGGCACATGGCAGCAGAGTGTGGCGATGGAGACAGCAACAATGGGAGGCCGTACAGGGACCCATGAGAGACTCTGGACTTGGCAGCAGCATGAGGAGGCGGTATATAGGGGCCCATGGCAGATTAGGGGCCTGGCAGCAGCTATGTGAGGCCCGTAATCTGCCTGCACCCTATGTCAAAAAATTAAACACACCAGCAGTGTGAAGAGACCTGAAAGTGGCACATGGCAGAGTGTGGCGATGGAGACAGCAGCAATGGGAGGCCGTACAGGGACCCATGAGAGACTCTGGACTTGGCAGCAGCATGAGGAGGTGGTATATAGGGGCCCATGGCAGATTAGGGGCCTGGCAGCAGCTATGTGAGGCCCGTTATCTTGCAGCACCCTATGTCAAAAAATTAAACACACCAGCAGTGTGAAGAGACCTGAAAGTGGCACATGGCAGCAGAGTGTGGCGATGGAGACAGCAGCAATGGGAGGCCGTACAGGGACCCATGAGAGACTCTAGACTTGGCAGCAGCATGAGGAGGCGGTATATAGGGGCCCATGGCAGATTAGGGGCCTGGCAGCAGCTATGTGAGGCCCGTAATCTGCCTGCACCCTATGTCAAAAAATTAAACACACCAGCAGTGTGAAGAGACCTGAAAGTGGCACATGGCAGCAGAGTGTGGCGATGGAGACAGCAGCAATGGGAGGCCGTACAGGGACCCATGAGAGACTCTGGACTTGGCAGCAGCATGAGGAGGCGGTATATAGGGGCCCATGGCAGATTAGGGGCCTGGCAGCAGCTATGTGAGGCCCGTAATCTGCCTGCACCCTATGTCAAAAAATTTAACACACCAGCAGTGTGAAGAGACCTGAAAGTGGCACATGGCAGCAGAGTGTGGCGATGGAGACAGCAGCAATGGGAGGCCGTACAGGGACCCATGAGAGACTCTGGACTTGGCAGCAGCATGAGGAGGCGGTATATAGGGGCCCATGGCAGATTAGGGGCCTGGCAGCAGCTATGTGAGGCCCGTAATCTGCCTGCACCCTATGTCAAAAAATTTAACACACCAGCAGTGTGAAGAGACCTGAAAGTGGCACATGGCAGCAGAGTGTGGCGATGGAGACAGCAACAATGGGAGGCCGTACAGGGACCCATGAGAGACTCTGGACTTGGCAGCAGCATGAGGAGGCGGTATATAGGGGCCCATGGCAGATTAGGGGCCTGGCAGCAGCTATGTGAGGCCCGTAATCTGCCTGCACCCTATGTCAAAAAATTAAACACACCAGCAGTGTGAAGAGACCTGAAAGTGGCACATGGCAGAGTGTGGCGATGGAGACAGCAGCAATGGGAGGCCGTACAGGGACCCATGACAGACTCTAGACTTGGCAGCAGCATGAGGAGGCGGTATATAGGGGCCCATGGCAGATTAGGGGCCTGGCAGCAGCTATGTGAGGCCCGTAATCTGCCTGCACCCTATGTCAAAAAATTTAACACACCAGCAGTGTGAAGAGACCTGAAAGTGGCACATGGCAGCAGAGTGTGGCGATGGAGACAGCAGCAATGGGAGGCCGTACAGGGACCCATGAGAGACTCTGGACTTGGCAGCAGCATGAGGAGGCGGTATATAGGGGCCCATGGCAGATTAGGGGCCTGGCAGCAGCTATGTGAGGCCCGTTATCTTGCAGCACCCTATGTCAAAAAATTAAACACACCAGCAGTGTGAAGAGACCTGAAAGTGGCACATGGCAGCAGAGTGTGGCGATGGAGACAGCAGCAATGGGAGGCCGTACAGGGACCCATGAGAGACTCTAGACTTGGCAGCAGCATGAGGAGGCGGTATATAGGGGCCCATGGCAGATTAGGGGCCTGGCAGCAGCTATGTGAGGCCCGTAATCTGCCTGCACCCTATGTCAAAAAATTAAACACACCAGCAGTGTGAAGAGACCTGAAAGTGGCACATGGCAGCAGAGTGTGGCGATGGAGACAGCAGCAATGGGAGGCCGTACAGGGACCCATGAGAGACTCTGGACTTGGCAGCAGCATGAGGAGGCGGTATATAGGGGCCCATGGCAGATTAGGGGCCTGGCAGCAGCTATGCGAGGCCCGTTATCTTGCAGCACCCTATGTCAAAAAATTAAACACACCAGCAGTGTGAAGAGACCTGAAAGTGGCACATGGCAGCAGAGTGTGGCGATGGAGACAGCAGCAATGGGAGGCCGTACAGGGACCCATGAGAGACTCTAGACTTGGCAGCAGCATGAGGAGGCGGTATATAGGGGCCCATGGCAGATTAGGGGCCTGGCAGCAGCTATGTGAGGCCCGTAATCTGCCTGCACCCTATGTCAAAAAATTAAACACACCAGCAGTGTGAAGAGACCTGAAAGTGGCACATGGCAGCAGAGTGTGGCGATGGAGACAGCAGCAATGGGAGGCCGTACAGGGACCCATGAGAGACTCTGGACTTGGCAGCAGCATGAGGAGGCGGTATATAGGGGCCCATGGCAGATTAGGGGCCTGGCAGCAGCTATGTGAGGCCCGTTATCTTGCAGCACCCTATGTCAAAAAATTAAACACACCAGCAGTGTGAAGAGACCTGAAAGTGGCACATGGCAGCAGAGTGTGGCGATGGAGACAGCAGCAATGGGAGGCCGTACAGGGACCCATGAGAGACTCTAGACTTGGCAGCAGCATGAGGAGGCGGTATATAGGGGCCCATGGCAGATTAGGGGCCTGGCAGCAGCTATGTGAGGCCCGTAATCTGCCTGCACCCTATGTCAAAAAATTAAACACACCAGCAGTGTGAAGAGACCTGAAAGTGGCACATGGCAGCAGAGTGTGGCGATGGAGACAGCAGCAATGGGAGGCCGTACAGGGACCCATGAGAGACTCTGGACTTGGCAGCAGCATGAGGAGGCGGTATATAGGGGCCCATGGCAGATTAGGGGCCTGGCAGCAGCTATGTGAGGCCCGTAATCTGCCTGCACCCTATGTCAAAAAATTAAACACACCAGCAGTGTGAAGAGACCTGAAAGTGGCACATGGCAGCAGAGTGTGGCGATGGAGACAGCAGCAATGGGAGGCCGTACAGGGACCCATGAGAGACTCTAGACTTGGCAGCAGCATGAGGAGGCGGTATATAGGGGCCCATGGCAGATTAGGGGCCTGGCAGCAGCTATGTGAGGCCCGTAATCTGCCTGCACCCTATGTCAAAAAATTTAACACACCAGCAGTGTGAAGAGACCTGAAAGTGGCACATGGCAGCAGAGTGTGGCGATGGAGACAGCAGCAATGGGAGGCCGTACAGGGACCCATGAGAGACTCTGGACTTGGCAGCAGCATGAGGAGGCGGTATATAGGGGCCCATGGCAGATTAGGGGCCTGGCAGCAGCTATGTGAGGCCCGTTATCTTGCAGCACCCTATGTCAAAAAATTAAACACACCAGCAGTGTGAAGAGACCTGAAAGTGGCACATGGCAGCAGAGTGTGGCGATGGAGACAGCAGCAATGGGAGGCCGTACAGGGACCCATGAGAGACTCTAGACTTGGCAGCAGCATGAGGAGGCGGTATATAGGGGCCCATGGCAGATTAGGGGCCTGGCAGCAGCTATGTGAGGCCCGTAATCTGCCTGCACCCTATGTCAAAAAATTAAACACACCAGCAGTGTGAAGAGACCTGAAAGTGGCACATGGCAGCAGAGTGTGGCGATGGAGACAGCAGCAATGGGAGGCCGTACAGGGACCCATGAGAGACTCTGGACTTGGCAGCAGCATGAGGAGGCGGTATATAGGGGCCCATGGCAGATTAGGGGCCTGGCAGCAGCTATGCGAGGCCCGTTATCTTGCAGCACCCTATGTCAAAAAATTAAACACACCAGCAGTGTGAAGAGACCTGAAAGTGGCACATGGCAGCAGAGTGTGG
This sequence comes from Staurois parvus, assembly GCF_062004578.1. Lineage (NCBI taxonomy): Eukaryota > Metazoa > Chordata > Amphibia > Anura > Ranidae > Staurois > Staurois parvus. The sequence goes on from NW_028317826.1 coordinate 7,134,087, forward strand.
CGATGGAGACAGCAGCAATGGGAGGCCGTACAGGGACCCATGAGAGACTCTAGACTTGGCAGCAGCATGAGGAGGCGGTATATAGGGGCCCATGGCAGATTAGGGGCCTGGCAGCAGCTATGTGAGGCCCGTAATCTGCCAGCACCCTATGTCAAAAAATTAAACACACCAGCAGTGTGAAGAGACCTGAAAGTGGCACATGGCAGCAGAGTGTGGCGATGGAGACAGCAGCAATGGGAGGCCGTACAGGGACCCATGAGAGACTCTGGACTTGGCAGCAGCATGAGGAGGCGGTATATAGGGGCCCATGGCAGATTAGGGGCCTGGCAGCAGCTATGTGAGGCCCGTTATCTTGCAGCACCCTATGTCAAAAAATTAAACACACCAGCAGTGTGAAGAGACCTGAAAGTGGCACATGGCAGCAGAGTGTGGCGATGGAGACAGCAGCAATGGGAGGCCGTACAGGGACCCATGAGAGACTCTAGACTTGGCAGCAGCATGAGGAGGCGGTATATAGGGGCCCATGGCAGATTAGGGGCCTGGCAGCAGCTATGTGAGGCCCGTAATCTGCCTGCACCCTATGTCAAAAAATTAAACACACCAGCAGTGTGAAGAGACCTGAAAGTGGCACATGGCAGCAGAGTGTGGCGATGGAGACAGCAGCAATGGGAGGCCGTACAGGGACCCATGAGAGACTCTGGACTTGGCAGCAGCATGAGGAGGCGGTATATAGGGGCCCATGGCAGATTAGGGGCCTGGCAGCAGCTATGTGAGGCCCGTAATCTGCCTGCACCCTATGTCAAAAAACTAAACACACCAGCAGTGTGAAGAGACCTGAAAGTGGCACATGGTAGCAGAGTGTGGCGATGGAGACAGCAGCAATGGGAGGCCGTACAGGGACCCATGAGAGACTCTAGACTTGGCAGCAGCATGAGGAGGCGGTATATAGGGGCCCATGGCAGATTAGGGGCCTGGCAGCAGCTATGTGAGGCCCGTAATCTGCCTGCACCCTATGTCAAAAAATTAAACACACCAGCAGTGTGAAGAGACCTGAAAGTGGCACATGGCAGCAGAGTGTGGCGATGGAGACAGCAGCAATGGGAGGCCGTACAGGGACCCATGAGAGACTCTAGACTTGGCAGCAGCATGAGGAGGCAGTTTATAGGGGCCCATGGCAGATTAGGGGCCTGGCAGCAGCTATGTGAGGCCCGTAATCTGCCTGCACCCTATGTCAAAAAATTTAACACACCAGCAGTGTGAAGAGACCTGAAAGTGGCACATGGCAGCAGAGTGTGGCGATGGAGACAGCAGCAATGGGAGGCCGTACAGGGACCCATGAGAGACTCTGGACTTGGCAGCAGCATGAGGAGGCGGTATATAGGGGCCCATGGCAGATTAGGGGCCTGGCAGCAGCTATGTGAGGCCCGTAATCTGCCTGCACCCTATGTCAAAAAATTAAACACACCAGCAGTGTGAAGAGACCTGAAAGTGGCACATGGCAGCAGAGTGTGGCGATGGAGACAGCAGCAATGGGAGGCCGTACAGGGACCCATGAGAGACTCTGGACCTAGCAGCAGCATGAGGAGGCGGTATATAGGGGCCTATGGCAGATTAGGGGCCTGGCAGCAGCTATAGGAGGCCCGTAATCTGCCAGCACCCTATGTCAAAAAATTAAACACACCAGCAGTGTGAGGAGACCTGAAAGTGGCACATGTTTGAGGCATGATTCATGGCGGATTTAGTCAGTTGTGTCAGGAACTGGTGGTTTGAAATCCAGACTAATCCACGCCTGATTCATTTTCACAAACGTGAGTCTCTCCACACTTTGGGTGGACAGTCGTGTCCTCCGCGGAGTTACAATACCTCCTGCCGCACTAAACACGCGCTCCGATGCCACGCTACTGGCCGGGCATGACAGCCTTTCAAGGGCAAATTCAGCTAGTTGGGGCCAAAGGTCAAGTTTCGTTGCCCAGTAGTCAAGGGGATTGTCTACCTCGGTTGGCAGGGTGCTGTCCAAGTAGGCCCAAGCCTGTTGTTTGAGCTCCTGCTCCAGGTCCACCTGATGCTGCTGCTGCTGCTGCGGCTGGTTAGTAGTTTCCTCACTGCGCTGGTGAAGAAAGCTACTCATCATCGACTGCAGACTGAGGCAGCCGCTGCTGGTGGAGCTGCCACTGCTCCTACCACCCCACCCCTCCCCTGCTGCCATGCCAGCGGAACGCGAGCGCACAGGGCCCACAGTGTCTGAGGATGGACGTTGGCGCACAAAGGCAGAGACCAACTGACTACATAGGTGGTTTTTATAGTACGTAATTTTGGCCTCCCTCTCAGCAGGTGTGAAAAAGGCCACCATTTTGGACCGGTAGCGAGGGTCCAACAAGGTGGACAGCCAAAAGTCATCCCTCTGTCTGATGGTTATTATTCGGCTGTCGCTACGCAAGCAACCGAGCATGCTATGGGCCATTTGTGCCAAGGAATGCGAGGGACTCCCTGCCTCCATCTCCACAGCATACTGCCACGGTGCGTCTGGGTCCTCTGTCTCCTCCTCCTCCTCCTCTACCAGATGCTCCTGCTCCTCCACTCCTGTCCGCTGAGTGGAAAAACCACCCATTTCACTCAATAATTCCTGAGCACAAATGTCCTCCTCTACCTCCTCCTCTTCTTCCTGTCCTGCCCCCACAGGGGTCATGTGGCGTTGAGATCTGTGCGCCACGTCTACCGCACCCTGACCAGCCATTGTTAACAGCATTTGTTCCAGGACGTGCAACAGAGGAATGACGTCGTTCATCCCATAGTCCTGCCGACTCACGAATAGCGTGGCCTCCTCAAAGGGCCTGAGCAAGCGGCAGGTGTCACGCATGAGCTGCCAATGGCTGACATCTAAGTTACACAGGGGAGTACCTTTATCCGCTTGTAACATCAGGAAATCGGTGATGGCCTTTCGCTGCTCGTAAAGGCGGTCTAACATGTGTAGGGTTGAATTCCACCTTGTTGCAACGTCGCAGATCAGGCGATGCTGTGGAATTCCGTTCTGCCGCTGCAGCTCAATGAGGGTGTTCTTTGCGGTGTAGGAATGGCTGAAATGCATGCACAGTTTACGTGACATTTTAAGGATGTCTTGCAGTGGGATGGTGGATTTTAGGAACCGCTTGACAACCAGATTGAACACGTGAGCCATGCATGGCGCATGGCACAACCTTCCTTGACGCAGAGCAGACACCATGTTCTTTCCGTTGTCAGTCAACATGGTTCCGATTTTTAGTTTGCGCGGAGACAGCCATCTGTCGATTTCTCTGTTCATTACACTCAGCAGTTCCTCCCCTGTGTGACTACGTTCGCCAAGGCATACCAGGTGCAGCACAGCGTGACACCGTTGCGCCCTGCACATGTGATATGCCGGTCGGGTAATGGGACTTGGCACGGGGGTGGCGGCTGAGGACACGGCGGAAAAAGAGGTGGTAGAGGCGGACATGCTTGCTGGACCAAGGACGTGCAAACGTGGAGGCAAAAGCGTCGTGACCTGTCCAAGTTGCTGGTGCGGCTGTGCCGGCACCACGTTCACCCAGTGGGCCGTAAATGACATGTACTGTCCCTGACCGTAGTTACAGCTCCACACGTCGGCGCTGCCGTGCACTTTGGCAGAGACCGACATGCTCAAAGACTGGCCCACCATCTCTTCTACATGTGAATGCAGGGCTGGCACTGCCTTTTGGGCAAAGAAATGACGGCTTGGCACTCTCCACCGCGGCGCGGCACAAGCCATCATTTCTCGGAAAGGTGCTGAGTCCACCAGTTGGAAAGGGAGGGACTGCAGCACCAGCAACTTGGACAGGAGGACGTTCAGCTTTTGCACCGTCGGGTGCGTGCTCGCAAACTGTTGTCTCTTGGATACGGATTCCAAGAAAGACTGTTGACGGAATCCGAGAAGAGGAGTAGCAGGAGAAGGAGCATCTGAACGAGCGGAAGATGCCAACGAGCGACAACTCCCCTCAGCAGAGGTGTTGGAGCCTTGACTGGCTGATAGAGGGCGATTGACGACGTCGGGTGACGGAGCAAGTAACGGAGCGGGTGATGGAGCGGGGGCTGGGGCAGGCAGAACCGCCGTATGTTTATCACGGTTTTCCCAGGCCACCGAATGGTGACGCTGCATATGCTGACGCAACGCTGTAGTCCCAACATGGGCCCCCTGGCCACGCTTGCATTTCTGGCCACATAGTCGACATACGGCTACGTTTACTTCCTCGGGCGGCTTGAGGAAAAATTGCCACACCACCGAGTAGGAAACTTTGCCCCCGCTACTCTTCACTGGCTGACTGCTACTTCCTCCGTGCGCACCGGCACCACTACTGGCCGTGGTGGTAGGCTGCAGTGGAGCTGGTGCTCTACTCCGTGGACGTTTGGCTCCACTGACACTGATGCGACCCTGCTGCTGTCTCCTGGGCAACCCACCGACTGTTTTGCTCGCTGCCAAGCTGCCACCCTCTTCTCCTGATGATGCGGAAGAAATTGCCTGATGACGATGAGGCTGCCAAGTGCGATCAACCTCCTCATCATCAAGTAGGGTCTCCGCCTCACTACTAGCCCCCTCGGCTGCGTCTGGGTCAGGAGACAGACCTGTCTCTAGACCGGCTACCGAGCCACTCTCCTCGCCAGTACTTGTTCGCTTGGCTGCTGAAAAGGCCGATGTCTCCCCCCGTTCCTGACCGCCCTCTGTTAGCTCTTCCTCACTGTACAGTGGGGCTGAGCCCACAGCATGCGATACTTCGCTTGGTGAGGGAACAGCAAAGGACAGGGGCAGGTAGAGGACACGTGATTTCAGTGGGCTTGCTCCCGGGCCATGCCAACTAACGGTTGTGTCTGACGTACCCACCGACCGTTGGCTGTAGGTGTCAGAGGTGACCTGGGAAGAGGAAGACGACCGAGCCAACCAATCAATGACGGCAGGGTTGTCGGTGGAGACACGACCGCTGGATGACACCGGGAGCACTGGCCTCTGGCTGCGAATACTGCTGCCTCGACCCCTTCCTCTGCTGCCACGTCTGCTCGCTCCTAAAACATTGCCTCCTCTGCCACTCCTCTGCATGTTGTCTGACATACTATTTAATTCAACGATTAGGTGTCCCTGAGTAACAATTCTCTGGCACTCAGTAACAATTCTGTCTGTCCCTGAGTATGAATTCTGTGGCCCTGAGTAACAATTCTGTGTCTGTGCGAGTAACAATTCTGTGTCTGTGCAAGTAACAATTTTGTGTCTGTGCGAGTAACAATTCTCTGGCACTCAGTAACAATTCTGTCTGTCCCTGAGTAACAATTCTCTGGCACTCAGTAACAATTCTGTCTGTCCCTGAGTAACAATTCTCTGGCACTCAGTAACAATTCTGTCTGTCCCTGAGTATGAATTCTGTGGCCCTGAGTAACAATTCTGTGTCTGTGCGAGTAACAATTCTGTGTCTGTGCAAGTAACAATTTTGTGTCTGTGCGAGTAACAATTCTCTGGCACTCAGTAACAATTCTGTCTGTCCCTGAGTAACAATTCTCTGGCACTCAGTAACAATTCTGTCTGTCCCTGAGTATGAATTCTGTGGCCCTGAGTAACAATTCTGTGTCTGTGCGAGTAACAATTCTGTGTCTGTGTAAGTAACAATTTTGTGTCTGTGCGAGTAACAATTCTCTGGCACTCAGTAACAATTCTGTCTGTCCCTGAGTAACAATTCTCTGGCACTCAGTAACAATTCTGTCTGTCCCTGAGTAACAATTCTCTGGCACTCAGTAACAATTCTGTCTGTCCCTGAGTAACAATTCTCTGGCACTCAGTAACAATTCTGTGTCTGTGCGAGTAACAATTCTGTGTCTGTGCAAGTAACAATTTTGTGTCTGTGCGAGTAACAATTCTCTGGCACTCAGTAACAATTCTGTCTGTCCCTGAGTAACAATTCTCTGGCACTCAGTAACAATTCTGTCTGTCCCTGAGTAACAATTCTCTGGCACTCAGTAACAATTCTGTCTGTCCCTGAGTATGAATTCTGTGGCCCTGAGTAACAATTCTGTGTCTGTGCGAGTAACAATTCTGTGTCTGTGCAAGTAACAATTTTGTGTCTGTGCGAGTAACAATTCTCTGGCACTCAGTAACAATTCTGTCTGTCCCTGAGTAACAATTCTCTGGCACTCAGTAACAATTCTGTCTGTCCCTGAGTAACAATTCTCTGGCACTCAGTAACAATTCTGTCTGTCCCTGAGTAACAATTCTCTGGCACTCAGTAACAATTCTGTCTGTCCCTGAGTAACAATTCTCTGGCACTCAGTAACAATTCTGTCTGTCCCTGAGTATGAATTCTGTGGCCCTGAGTAACAATTCTGTGTCTGTGCGAGTAACAATTCTGTGTCTGTGCAAGTAACAATTTTGTGTCTGTGCGAGTAACAATTCTCTGGCACTCAGTAACAATTCTGTCTGTCCCTGAGTAACAATTCTCTGGCACTCAGTAACAATTCTGTCTGTCCCTAAGTAACAATTCTCTGGCACTCAGTAACAATTCTGTCTGTCCCTGAGTATGAATTCTGTGGCCCTGAGTAACAATTCTGTGTCTGTGCGAGTAACAATTCTGTGTCTGTGCAAGTAACAATTTTGTGTCTGTGCGAGTAACAATTCTCTGGCACTCAGTAACAATTCTGTCTGTCCCTGAGTAACAATTCTCTGGCACTCAGTAACAATTCTGTCTGTCCCTGAGTAACAATTCTCTGGCACTCAGTAACAATTCTGTCTGTCCCTGAGTATGAATTCTGTGGCCCTGAGTAACAATTCTGTGTCTGTGCGAGTAACAATTCTGTGTCTGTGCAAGTAACAATTTTGTGTCTGTGCGAGTAACAATTCTCTGGCACTCAGTAACAATTCTGTCTGTCCCTGAGTAACAATTCTCTGGCACTCAGTAACAATTCTGTCTGTCCCTGAGTAACAATTCTCTGGCACTCAGTAACAATTCTGTGTCTGTGCGAGTAACAATTCTGTGTCTGTGCAAGTAACAATTTTGTGTCTGTGCGAGTAACAATTCTCTGGCACTCAGTAACAATTCTGTCTGTCCCTGAGTAACAATTCTCTGGCACTCAGTAACAATTCTGTCTGTCCCTGAGTAACAATTCTCTGGCACTCAGTAACAATTCTGTCTGTCCCTGAGTATGAATTCTGTGGCCCTGAGTAACAATTCTGTGTCTGTGCGAGTAACAATTCTGTGTCTGTGCAAGTAACAATTTTGTGTCTGTGCGAGTAACAATTCTCTGGCACTCAGTAACAATTCTGTCTGTCCCTGAGTAACAATTCTCTGGCACTCAGTAACAATTCTGTCTGTCCCTGAGTAACAATTCTCTGGCACTCAGTAACAATTCTGTGTCTGTGCGAGTAACAATTCTGTGTCTGTGCAAGTAACAATTTTGTGTCTGTGCGAGTAACAATTCTCTGGCACTCAGTAACAATTCTGTCTGTCCCTGAGTAACAATTCTCTGGCACTCAGTAACAATTCTGTCTGTCCCTGAGTAACAATTCTCTGGCACTCAGTAACAATTCTGTCTGTCCCTGAGTATGAATTCTGTGGCCCTGAGTAACAATTCTGTGTCTGTGCGAGTAACAATTCTGTGTCTGTGCAAGTAACAATTTTGTGTCTGTGCGAGTAACAATTCTCTGGCACTCAGTAACAATTCTGTCTGTCCCTGAGTAACAATTCTCTGGCACTCAGTAACAATTCTGTCTGTCCCTGAGTAACAATTCTCTGGCACTCAGTAACAATTCTGTCTGTCCCTGAGTATGAATTCTGTGGCCCTGAGTAACAATTCTGTGTCTGTGCGAGTAACAATTCTGTGTCTGTGCAAGTAACAATTTTGTGTCTGTGCGAGTAACAATTCTCTGGCACTCAGTAACAATTCTGTCTGTCCCTGAGTAACAATTCTCTGGCACTCAGTAACAATTCTGTCTGTCCCTGAGTAACAATTCTCTGGCACTCAGTAACAATTCTGTCTGTCCCTGAGTAACAATTCTCTGGCACTCAGTAACAATTCTGTCTGTCCCTGAGTATGAATTCTGTGGCCCTGAGTAACAATTCTGTCTGTGCGAGTAACAATTCTGTGTCTGTGCAATAACAATTTTGTGTCTGTGCGAGTAACAATTCTCTGGCACTCAGTAACAATTCTGTCTGTCCCTGAGTAACAATTCTCTGGCACTCAGTAACAATTCTGTCTGTCCCTGAGTAACAATTCTCTGGCACTCAGTAACAATTCTGTCTGTCCCTGAGTAACAATTCTCTGGCACTCAGTAACAATTCTGTCTGTCCCTGAGTAACAATTCTGTCTGTCCCTGAGAATGAATTCTGTGGCCCTGAGTAAGAATTCTCTGGCACTCAGTAACAATTCTGTCTGTCCCTGAGTAACAATTCTCTGGCACTCAGTAACAATTCTGTCTGTCCCTGAGTAAAAATTCTGTGGCCCTAATAACGTTTCTGTGGCCCTAAGTAACAATTCTCTGGCACTGAGTGAAAATTCTGTCTGTCCCTGAGTATGAATTCTGTGGCCCTAACTAGCGTTTCTTTGTCCCTAAATAACGATTCTGTGGCCCTCATTAACAAGTCTGTGTCCCTGAGTAATGGTTCTCTGTCCCTAAGTAACTTCTCTCTGTCCCCAATTCTCGTTTCTGTGGCCCTAACTCTGTCCCTGTCCCTAGTACAGAGCGGTCTGCCTCTGTTCAATGACTGCAGGCAAATGAAGATTTCCAAAATGGCCGCTATATATACCTCGACCATTACACAGTGCTGGCTGGCTGGCTGCTGATTGGCTGATGCGATCACATGTCGTTGAGGAATGCATTATGGGGCAGCGCGCCTTGTCTGCGCGCCTTCCCCGACATCCCCGCTCCGTCGCCGCACATGTCAGCCGCCATTTTCGGAAAAATTTCGATTCGCGCGTCCGAATTAGGCTGTTTTTCGGATTCGGCACGAATCGAAATTTTTCCGATATTCGACTCGAATTCCACTTCGGATACTTCGATTCGCTCATCTCTAGTCATTATCCATCAGATATCACTGAATATGTACTGTCATGGAGGGTTCATTCCAGTTTTGAAAAACTTGGTATTGTTTATTGTAATACTCTGCAAAAATCTGAGCAATACTGATAGGTTCCTAAGTTATGGGGGGGATTTACTAAAAGTGGTGCATATAGAATCTGGTGCATGGTTGCAAATTGGCTTCTAACTTCAGCTTGTTCAATTAACCTTAGGCAAGAAATCCTGGAAGCAGATTGGTTTCTATGCAGAGTTGCACCAGATTTGCACTCAGTGTGGACTCAGTATCCAGTGTGGTCACATATTGCTTTTGGCAATGTTTTATGAGCAGCTCCTATGTTTATTGCCCAGAAGAGAATCAACCTTGTTGCCTTTATCATAGTACATCTGTCGTAGGTAAGTCCAGTTTCTTTTAACTTTACCTATAGCTCACTCCCTAAGGTGGATACAAACCTGTACTACTTTTTAAAAGTGTTGATAGAGTGAAATGGCAGTGTAAACAGGAGTCTGCAAATTTTATGTTCAATTTATAGAAATTTTTGAAGAGCTAGACTATTTTATTAGGGAGTAATGCTTCTGCTATACAATGCCCTCTTATCACATCCTTGTGTGTATGCCATACTGTCAAATCGTGGAAGAAAGTACTGTTGTAAGACCATTTCTCAGCATGATTTTGAAGAGTATGATTTGAGCGGAAATCATTAAGTAACCAGTGATAAGTTTTTATTTTATGAGGAATTATATCTAAATCTAAGATTACAGAAGTATGATCCAAACAATTTATAGGGAGGAGCAAGGCTGATGTAGTAGCTCGTAAAGCTAGAGTGGTACTAAACATGTATTCAATTATAGTATGAGGTTTGAAGAAAAATGCATACGGTTTTCTATTAGGGTGTTTTATTCATCATCTATCAGATAGTGGGTATTTCTGAATGAGTTGTATAAATAATAATTGGTAGGTCATTGGAGAGGGAAAGCCAACAGAAGATAGAGAGCAGAAATCCTATAGAGGAGAAAATGGTAAATTAATGTCACCTACAAGGCTATGACAAGGGTGCATTCAAATTTGCTCAATTGGTCAAGTACATGACTAATAAAAGTTGTTTGAGGAGTTTGGAGCATAGACATTACAGTCAACCTTAAAGGGCTTATATGTCCCTCAAGCAATCAATCTGAAAGAGTCTGTAGTGTCAAAAGGTAGAAAAGGGTTCAGGATTAGAATGGAAGTAAACACATCTGTCTAAGTAAGGGAAATATTTAGCAATTCAAATTTAGTTATATTAACTTTAAAATTACTTACTTTTCCAAATATGGCAAATTCCCTCAATGTGGATGGTCAGTTAAAATATGGAAATATAATAAAATATAATAAATCATAAGCATGGAGAGGGTTTGTGTTGTACCAAATACCTTCCACTTCTTTATAATAGACTTCACGGTGCTTCCAGGTATTGATAAAGTCTTTGAATTTTTTTGGATCCATCTCTTAACTTGTGACTGTCCACACCTTTATCCCAGAGATCTATTGACAGTGCCTTGCTACCCATAGTTGATTGTTTGCTTCAGTTGCACTAGCAGGGACTGAAATGCTCCAGGAAAGCTCTTTTAATGCTAATCTAATCAAAATGACCACAGCTAAACACAGGTGTGTGCCATTGAGAAGGTGATTAGCTACCCCTGATTGAATTTACAAGTTATTTTTAGGAGTGGGTGATCCTTTTTTCAATTCATTGATTCTGTTTTGGATTTTTTTTTTCTTCTGACATTTTGGTGTTATATCTTTAACTTGGATGTTAGAAGTTGCACTGAGTAAATACAGCTGGATAAAACAAAAGCTGTGTCTGTCTTCATTTCAGGATGCAAAGCAACAAAATGTGATTATTTTAAAGGGGGGCGATTATTTTCTATACCCACTGCATAAATACTTTTTGCTGAATTAAACAACATGATATTGAAATGATATGGGGCGGCACAGTGGCTAAATGGTTGGCACTTCTGCCTGGCAGTACTAGGGTCGCTGGTTTTAATCCCAGCCACGGCTCCACCTGCCTGGAGTTTGCATGTTCTGCCTGTGTGGGTTTCCTCTGGGTACTCCGGTTTCCTTCCACACTCCAAAGACATGCTGGTAGGTTCATTGGATCCTGTCTAAATTGTCCCTAGTATGTGTATGTATGAATATAAGTTAGGGATCTTAGATTGTACACCCCTTGAGGGTTAGGGACTGATGTGACTGTACAATATATATGTATATATATATATATATATGTAAAGTGCTGTGTAAATTGACAGTGCTATATAAGTACCTGAAATAAATAAATATTGAAACCTGTTCCTGAGCCTCAGAAAAGATTGGTCAGTTAAGGGAAGTATTTGTTGAGTGTTTCAACCTCAGAGAATGTTGGTTAAGTAATGAAGCTGCTGCATCATATGAAAGAAAGAAAAAAAAAAACTAAGTGCAAGAACAGTGTGCATCTGGCGTCTCATCACATTCATTGCATCCCTATAGTAAGATAAAGTTTGTCATATACTGTTTAAGCCTATTATTCCTAATTAAAACTGCCCTGCTGGTGATATCTTAATTATGTGGTAAAACCCTTGGCTTTGCTGTTCGTCTCCAGTAAATTTGGGCCTAGCCTTGCTCATTAAACTCTCTTGCTGCTTGGCAAATTTATACTGCTGCATCATCTGCAGTATCTTAGTTCTTGTAGTAACACACATGCCTGTACTCTTTGTCCCTAGTACATTTTTGGAAAGTTATCTGATTCTGGTCAATTTTACACTGCTCTATGATCTGCCGTCTCTTTAATTCTTGATGAGAATTTTGCATTGGCCAGAACAGGTAGAGCCTCAACAAACTACTGGATAGTTTCTATCAGCCAGTCAAAGCAAACCTGTTACTGCTTGATGAAAAGGCACCTGTTGCTGCTATACTACCTGAACAAAAGGCTTTTGTCAAAATGCAGTAAATAGGATTGGGATGCTGCTTCTGTAAGTCAAGCTAATTTTAAGAGAAAATAAATCAAAGGAAAAAAATTCAATTCCACACCCAAAAAAAGTCACTGAGACTGTGTGTGAAAATCGAATTGTTCTGTAACATCATGTACAGTTTAAAAAACACTTGCCCTCCAGAGGATTTATCCCCCTTCCTGACCAAGCCAATTTTTTCGTTGCAGCCAAATTAAATTTATGTCCTTTTTTCCCACAAGTGGAGCTTTCTTTAGGTGGTATTTGATCAGCTGTGCATTTTTATTTATTGTGCCATAAACAAAAAAAGACTGTCAATTTTGCAAAAAAAAGTCCAGTAAAAAAAAATTGAAAAATCAAATTTCATCATGGATATAGGCCAAAATGTATTCTGCTACAGGTCTTTGCTATCCCAATATGTGTAAATAAATTGGTTTATGCAAAAGTTATAGCGTCTATAAATGGCGGTGTATATACTGGATTTTTTTTCTTTTTTTTATACTAGTAATGGCGGTGATCAGTGACTTATAGCGGGACTGCGGCAGGCATTCTGACACTGGGGAGGAACTGACTTGGTGTCACTGACATCCCCAGTCACACTAATACAGTGATCAATGCTAATAAAAGGCACTGACACTATACTAATGAGACTGGGCAGAATGGGGTTAACATCTGGGGCAATCAAAGGGTTAGCAGTGTGCTGTGTGCTGTTTTACTATGTGCAGTGTGTGTGTTTTACAGTGTAAGCACATTGCTTTGTGTTGCTCTGCTATGCAGAGCAATACAAAGCAGTGTGCTGGAGACGACAAGAGAGAGATCTGTATTGTTTACATACAGACCTCTTTCCCATCAGTAATACATCAGGGAATTACCGGACCCGGTGATCGACAGCTGAAGCCGCCAATGGCAGCGCGGGTAGGGAGCACATGCACCCCCTACCCAAAAATGTGAAATTATGTATATATACGTGATTTTGCACAGCTCTGCCACACTAGAAGTATTTCTGCTATAGGGCGGCATGCAAGCAGTTAACCACTTCCAGTCCAGACACTTTCCCCCCCTTCCTGTCCAGGGCAATTTTCAGCGTTCAGTGCTATCACACTTTAAATGACAATTGTCATGCAACACTGTACCCATTTTTTACCTTTTTTTGAGACAGATAAAGCTTTATTTTGGTGGTATTTATTCACCGCTGGGATTTTTATTTTTTTTGCCATGTAAATGAAAACGGCCAAAAATTTTGAAAAAAAGTGTTTTTCTTATAAAATTTTGCAAATAAATAATCTTTCATCACCAATCTTGTTCGAAATGTATTCTGTTATCTTTTTAGTAAAAAAAAAATAAGCCAAATTAGTTTATAACCAAAAATTATAATTTTTAAACATTTTTTTTACATTTTTAATTTTATTTTTATATTTTTATTTATTTATTTATTTTTTTAAATACTGTCACCCAGCAGTACAGTGTCACCATGGTGACACTGTACTACTTGTGGGGGGTGATGAAGATTTTTTTTTTTTTACAGTGATTGCTTTTACACCCATATAGGATGTAAAAGCAATCATTTCTCTTTCTCTCTGTCTGCATTCTTGCAGCCATTGAGAACTACTGAGTGAGCTGTGATTGGTCACAGCTTATCACATGGTACAAGGCTGTTGTGAATAGCCTTGTACCATGTGACCTCTGTGATCATTCACAGATTTCACACGTAGTAAGCAATGATGTCACAAGTGACATCTTGCTTACTACTTTGCATGTGATCACTCATTGGCCAATCAGCGATCACATGATTGTGACCTCGTACAGAGGTCCCGTCCGACGATCGGTGTTTCACTGTGTCCAGAGGAACACAGCAGGCACCGGATCGCGGTGCCGCTCGCTCCCAGGGAGCGCACACAGCTAGAAATGGCGGGTGCCGTTTATGAACGGCCACCCGCCCTTGGAGTGCCACCGTCCTGTCATTTATAAACAGCAGGCGGACGGCAAGTGGTTAAATAGCATTCACGGAACCCTTAAAGAACTGAATTTGGACAGATTTCCTAATGATAAATACTGTGGATAGATAGATAGATAGTTAGATAGATAGATAGATAGATAGATAGATAGATAGATAGATAGATAGATAGATAGATAGATAGATAGATAGATAATGAAATAAACACTTGTAAAACCAGGCCATATATTACACCTGTATCATTATGAAAAATAGGAATTTTATCTAATGTTTCTATGTACCCATGTGTGTATGTACACAAAACTTTACATATTCGCACCCAGATATGAACTTTAGTGATTTGGAAAAGCGCGGCCATAGTTTTTAAGTACCACTGGATATTTACATTTTCAGGAGCTGTTATTCTATGGGTATTTTGTCTGCTAAGCAACATATTTACGGCTTTCTTCCTGGTGTCTGAGAGATGAGACCTCAGGGAAAATGTGTTTAGGTTACCAGAAAGACTCGCTGCTTGACCGTCCAGATGTGTCCACATTTCACTCTTATGCTGCACAAGACACTGCTTTCGAATAATCCTCAGAATTGCGTTTCTGACTAATGCAATAAAAGTCCTAGCCTAACAAAAACCTTTTTATGATTTTCTAATATCACAGCTGTTACATATTTATTTGTACAACTTATAAACAATTTGATAACAGTTTATGAAATGCGAGTGGGTTAATATGGGTTAATATAATGAGTGCCTATGAGAGATCCAATGGCGGTATTAACCTCCACAGCACTGGAAGATTATGGCAGCAGGGATAGGGAGGGATTGGAGGAGGAGAGTTTCAGGTAACCCTGCAGCCATCAGTACAAGGGACACATCACACTTACTGTGTGTAATGTCCATTGTGCTGATTTTTTAAAAACAATTTTTAAGTTGGTTACCAGGTTTCTGACTGGTTTTGGAGTTATTTTAATCAACTAAAACCAAATTGAATTTTCAAAGCAAACAATTAAATTTTCATTATTTTTGCCATAAAGAGATGATTATCTTGTACCTACATAACAAAGAACCTTATTGCACAGCTCGGTCATGTCTGGCCTTCGCCATGGACTATGACATGGAGCTTCATCTTATTAGATGTGTGACAAATGAGCCAACAACTTCGGAATGTCCCCAGTAATATCCCCAGAGTACACTGCCACTGAAAACACACATTGGATGTGAATTAAATCTACTGTGTTATCATTACGGGTTCCCTGGAAGGTCTGTCAACAATAGACGTTTTAAATCTGTTTAGGAAAAGTGTCTGTTTGGAGTAGGATCTGGAAACAGATACACATAGTAAAGTCTTGTTCAGACTGTGTACATACAATACATTTCTGTCTGGTTTCATGAATGGTTGCCATGGTGATCAAAATGCTTGACTGTCAGGAAAATAAAAAAAAAGGAAAGAATCATACTGCTTGCACCACCCAACATCCAGATGGTCCCATGCTCATGTTATTAATGGTTTCCCTGTTCAGCTAACTTAGAAACGAGAAGCAAACAAGAGTCCGTTGCTGCTACTGTGAACAAATGTGAGAATGGAACGGATATGTTTGAAGCTATAGAATATATAGATGGTGAGAAGGGGCGAGCTGAGTGACATTTTAAGACAGACCAGCTTTTCACCAGACCACAGTTAAGAATCATGAGTGGTTGACTTTAAAAACATTGAGGTCTGACTTTAAAAAGGTTGATAAAAATCAGAGTTTGACCCTATTTGACCTTCGCCAGCAAGACCTCTCTCCAGTTTTCACTCTACCTACTTTTTCGTCACCCTAACTGTGTAGCCCCCTCCCGACATACACCTTAACTTTCTCCTTCTTTAATTTCCTTTACCCTCCCTCTCTATCATCAGAATATCAAAATTACCAGCCCTTCCTATTTTCCCTTTGCTTTCACCCTCTCTTACTTAATGTTCCTTCCTTTACTTCTTTCTTTCATCCCTACATGTACAACCTTCCTCCCTAACGTCTTTCGCTCCCTATTGCTCTACCCTCTCAGCTTCCTGGCTTTCTTCCTTTACTCTTGCTAATTTCCCTCCCTATTTCTTTTTCTCCATTCTCTTCGTTTCCTTTCATTCCCCCCACACCATTTGTATTCCCTCCCTTCCTATTATCCTAACCTCTGTCAGTATTTTCCTTCCTTCCTTCCTTCCTTCCTTCCTTCCTTCCTTCCTCCTATTTTGCTTCTTTCCTTCCTTTTTACCCTCTCTCTCTCTCTCATCTTACCTTTCATTTTCTTCATGGCTTCCTTTCTTCTCTCCCTTCTAAATCATTGGCCCTTCTCGCTCTTTGCCACTCCCTGTTTTTTTTCACACTTCCTTCTTTAATGTTCCTTTCTTTTCTCCTTCCTTCCATCACTATTTCTCTCCCTACCATCCTCCACTACCTTCCTTCTCTCTCTCCATATTGCCCTCCCTTCCTTCCTTAATTTGTTTCCCGTCACTAATTTTCTTCGCTCCCTATCTTTCTACTCACTCCCACCATCTTCTTTTTCTCCCTATATTCCTTCCTACCTCTGTCCATCCATTCTTACATCTTTCCTTTCTTCCTTTTTTCCCTTCCCTGTCTATGAACTTATCTTTTCCTCCTTGCTTCCTTCCTTCTTCCACCTAAATTGCCACCCCAACTTGTTCTCTTTTTCACTCCATATTTACTTTCACCTTCCCTTCCTTAATCCTCTTTCCACGGCTCCTTCCTTCTATCACTTTCTCCCTCCCTATTGCCAAACCCTCTCCATTACTTCTTTCCTTTCATACTTCCTTCTTTTCCTTTCGCTACTTACTTCTGTCCCTTTCCCCTTATCCTCCACTCACCTACTCTCCACCACCATTTTATTCCCTCCCTCCCTATCTTTCTTCTCTCCCACCCAATCTTCTATCCTACATTCCTTCCTTTCCTTCTTCTTCCATCACTCTTTACCTTCTATACTTGCATTTCTTCTCTCTCATCCTATTGCCCTACCCTATTTTCCTTCCTTCCTTCCTTCCTTCCTTCCTTCCTTCCATCTTTATCCTTCCACTTACCCCCACCATCTTTTTCTCTCTATCCCTATCTTCCTTCCTTCTTCCACCCCTCTTATCTTCTTTCTTCCTCTTTACCCTCCCTCCCTTTCATCTTACCTTTTCCTCCTTCCTTCCTTCTGTCCCTCCTAAATTACTACCCCTCTCTTTATCTCTTTGTCACTCATAAAGTACAGCTCTCTCTTCCTTTTCTCCTTTCCTGTGATTTTTTCTTCCATCACTTTTCCCTGTCCATTGTCCAACCCTCTTTTCCTTACTTCCTTCATTTCCCTTCCCTAAATCCCTTCCCTCCTGCTCTCCTTATCCTTCCACTCACCACCCCATAGCACCGCAAAATTTCTTCCCTCCCTCCCTATTTTCCTTCTTTCGTTGCTTCCTTTGTTCCTATCTTCCATCACTATTTCCCCTTCTTTTTTTTCTCTCTCCCTATTACCCTACCCTCTCTCCATTCCTTCATTCTCTTTCTTTACCTACTTTACTTCCTTACCTCTCTCCTTATCCTTCCACTCACCCCCACCCCACCATTTTCTTCCATCCCTTTCTTCCCTTCCTCCTAATCTTTCTTTTTTCGTATTTTTCTGTGCTACTTTTCTTCTACTACCTTCCTTCCTCTATTAGTTTCCTACATTTCTCTTTTTCTCTTTTCCTATCTCCCTCTTGTTTAAATTTTTTATCTCAGTCTCTCTCTCCCTCTCTCTCTCTCTTTTCTCTCTCCCCTCTCTTTCTTAAATTTTTTTTCTTGCTTTCTCTCTCCTTTCCCCCTTCCTCCTTTTCTCTCCCTCAAGCTATTCCTCTCTCTTTCTTTCTCCCTTTTTCTCACTCTTCTGCGACAACCCCTCTCTCTCTCAACTTCCTTCCTTCCCTTCCCAGCACTCTATTCATCTTTCATCTGTCTTTAACCTGATGCAAATTGCCATTTGATAGTGTCTTCATCTACATCAAAAACTGAATGTTGACCGCAAAATAATATTTGGTCCTCACAGTGAAACACACCTAAAACTGGAGAAGCTGGATGCATCTGGCCAAGCACTGGCAGAAGATAAAAAGCTTTCAAATAAATTCCCACGTACTTCCTTGTGCAGTGACTGTGGCCATCAGAAGGGGGAGGCTGTGATGAGACAGTGCGGAGCAGAGTGCATCACTTCGAAAGAATTAATATGGACTGGTGGTGATTGATCTGAGCAGTGTTGAAACTGACATCTGAGCAGCTTAAAGTGACCACAATGAAAACAGAGAGAACTTGCAATGTTTGTACTTGTGATGGGCCTGCATTAAACAAACTGTAATTACTTCTCACTGGAATTAAGGAGAGGAAGCTCTGCCTATATATTCACGCAAGCATTACAGGACCATGAAAGACACATCTGGAGCAACTCATTTACTGGAAGCTTTCAAATCACGAAATAGGAGCGTGAGTGTATATCTCATCTAATGGCCCAAGGAAATCTCACTGTTATGCATTTGTATGTCAGTGTAACATGGGTTATATCTAGACATGAGCTAAATGATGACCAGAATGGACAAACCTGGAGTACAACAGGATATCCACAAATATCAAAGCAGTTAAAGTGAAACTCCAGATTTAAATAAAGCATAGAAATTATACTCCTCAGCATTTGTAAAAATAAAAAAAAAATTCTCTTGCTGCTATTCTCACCTCCTTTCTGGTGCTTCCCCAATAGAAACTCCTCTCCAAGGTCTAGTGCTGCAAATATTCCAGGTTGAATGATGAGCCCAGGCTGTCAAAGACACCCCCCCTGTTGGGGCTTATAGGAAAATGAAGGAAAGAATGGCACTCATGGGACTTTATGAGCAACATTCTGTGCATCACTGAGGACTGCTAGCCACCACAGATGCCCAAAGGAAGCCTGTTCCTCATGTGATTGGCCAGAAGACAGCTGAACAAAGGTATGTACAGTACTGTGCAAACATTATAGGCAGTTGTAAAAAAATGCTGTAAATGAAGAGTGCTTTCAGAAATAGAAGTTTTATATTTTATCAATTAACAAAATGGAAGATTAATTAATAGAAAAGAAATTCAAATCAAATCAATACTTGGCGTGACCACCCTTTGCCATCAAAACAGCATCAAAAGCAGGAGAAAGACACAACAACAGCAAGAAACTCTACTGCATGCTGGACAGACTGCAAGCAAACACCCTGGGAAACATCTCTTACATGCCTGAGTCCCACTCTATGTACCTTTATATAATACACTCCTCTTCATACGACTATCCTCTGTTCCCAAGATCTCACTTCTTTACCCCTCTGCTCCACCCCAAAACTTGCACATCTCCCCCTCATTGCTTTCATCTCCCTACTACTGCCCTCATCACCCCCAAAATGCCTCTTCTACTCCTCATTTTCCTCTCCTCCATTCCCAAAATCCATTCACTATATCCCTCTGCTCCTCCTAAACATTTGTATATTGTGTCCTCACTGCTTCCTTCGCCCCTCTATGGCACCCACCACCTCCTCCTATTATTCCACTCTCCCACTGGCCCGAACACCTCCACTAGGAGTTTCTCACGCTCCTGCACATCCCGCTCCCATGCCACCTTTCTCACCCTTCTCCTCCTCCTAGCCGCGGGAGACATCTCCCCAAATCCTGGCCCTCCACCACCTCCCTCACCCGCACAACACCCTCCCGCCTCCATGTCCTACCGCAACCTAGTATCTGTCCCCCTGCTCCCTAAAATCTCCCCCCCGTTTTCATGTGCACTCCTGAACGCCCGATCGGTGTGCAACAAGCTTACCGCCATCCACGACCTCTTTGTTTCCCGCTCCCTCAACCTCCTGGCGATCACGGAAACCTGGATCCAGCCCACTGACTCTACCTCCCCTGCTGCACTCTCCTATGGAGGTCTCACCTGGACCCACTCACCCAGACCTAACGGTCGTAAAGGTGGTGGGGTTGGTCTGCTCCTGTCACCGCAGAGCACCTTCCGAGTCCTCCCAAACCCCCCCTCCCTATCCTTCTCCTCCTTCGAGGCCCACTGCGTCCGACTATTCTCCCCAACCCCCCTGAAGATTGCTGTGATATACCGGCCTCCTGGATCCATACCCCGCTTCCTGGAAGACTTCTCCTCCTGGCTACCCTTCTTCCTCTCCTCTGAGCTACCCACCATCATTCTTGGGGATTTCAACATCCCTGTCAACCTTGACAACCCGGACACAGCCCGTCTCCTCCACTTAACCTCCTCCTTTGCACTTGCACAGTGCATACAATCCACCACCCACTCCGACGGTAATATCCTTGATCTTGTCTTCTCCAACCGCTGCGCTCCCCACAACCTCACTAACACCCCCTTCCCTCTCTCTGACCACAACCTGATCACCTTCTCTATCTCCTCGTCCTCCAACACCTACCCCTCCAAATGTCACACTACTACCAGCCGTAACCTCCGCAACCTTAACACTGCCCCCCTCCACTCTGCAGCTGATCAACTCCACGACCGCATCCTCCCCCTGTCCTGCCCCGACTTGGCTATGATTGCCTACAACAACGCGCTGTCAGCAGCCCTTGACTCACTAGCGCCTTTAACCACACGCAACATCAGACTCCGACCACTCCAGCCCTGGCAGACTGATCACACCAAAACCCTCAAACGACGCAGTCGTGCCCTGGAGCGACTATGGCGCAAAACAAAATCCCAACAAGCTTTCACCTGCTACAAATCTGCCTTCCGCACCTACACCTCCTCCCTCCACGCAGCCAAACAAGCCTACTTCCTGACCCTCATCAAGGCCCTCTCCTCCAATCCTCGCCGACTCTTCTCCACCTTCAACTCTCTACTCTCTCCACCCCCACCTCCACCCAGCACCTCACTCACCGCCCTTGAGATTGCCAATCACTTCAAAAACAAGATTGACACAATTCGCAAGGACATTGCCGCAACTCACACGCCCTCTCAACCCGTCCCCTCTCACACAGCTACCCCATCATCCCCCCTCCCCCTCGACATTACCCGCAGGGACTTCGTCGCTGCTCAAACTCCCTCCAACCCCCTTCCCCCTCACTTAGCTACCCCCTCTTCACCCCTCTCCCACGGCCTCACCACTGCTCTGACCTCCTCTCCCACCCCACCCTACATTCCCCATACTGAAGCTCCCCCAACACTCCGCACCTTTGACCTTACTACCATCGAGGAAGTCTCCAAGATCCTCTCTGATGCCCGCCTCACCACCTGCCCCCTCGACCCTATCCCCTCACAATTCCTACGACCTCCCTCCCCCTCCATCCTACGCTCCCTCACCCACATCTTTAATCTCTCCCTCTCCTCCGGCACTTTCCCCTCCCCACTGAAGCATGCACACATCACCCCCATACTTAAAAAGCCCTCCCTGGACCCCAATGACCCGAACAACCTCAGACCCATCTCCCTGCTCCCACTTACATCTAAACTCCTCGAGCGCCTCGTCTACACCCGCCTATGCTCTCACCTCAACGACAACAACCTCCTCGATCCCCTACAGTCTGGCTTCCGCCCCCTACACTCCACCGAAACCGCCTTACTCAAACTCTCCAACGACCTTCTAACCGCCAAAGCTAATGGCCACTATTCAGTGCTCCTACTCCTTGACCTCTCTGCGGCCTTCGACACAGTTGACCACCCCCTCCTCCTCAAAATACTACACTCCCTCGGCCTCAGAGATTCTGCTCTCTCCTGGCTCTCATCCTACCTGTCACAACGCTCTTTCAGCGTTACCTATAATGCTACCACCTCCCCCTCACTCCCCCTCTCTGTTGGGGTCCCTCAAGGCTCTGTCCTTGGGCCCCTTCTCTTCTCCATCTACACCTCCTCCCTTGGCCAACTCATACACTCTCACGGCTTCAACTACCACCTCTGTGCCGACGACACACAAATCTATCTCTCAACCCCCCACCTCACCCCCTCGGTCTCTGCCCAAATCACACACCTACTGAGCGACATATCAGAATGGATGTCGCTCCACTTCCTTAAACTGAATCTCTCCAAAACCGAGCTCCTTGTCTTCCCCCCAGCCCGAACCCCACCCCCCATTGACTTCTACATCACATCCAACAACGCCAATATCAAACCCGCTCTGCAGGCCAGAGTACTTGGTGTCATTCTGGACTCCAACCTATCCTTCCAGCCCCAAGTCCAATCTTTAACAAACTCGTGCAGACTCCACCTCCGCAACATCGCCAAAATCCGCACGTTCCTAACCCCAGAAACCACTAAACAGCTCATCCACTCCCTCATCATATCACAACTCGACTACTGCAACTCCCTCCTCACTGGCCTGCCTCGCCGCTGGCTATCCCCGCTTCAGTCGATCCTGAATACGGCTGCCAGACTCATTCACCTTTCCAAACGCTCCGTTTCCGCCACCCCCCTCTGCCAATCCCTCCACTGGCTTTCGATTGCGCAACGGATCAAATTTAAAATCCTAACACTGACGTACAAAGCTGTCCACCATACTGCCCCGAACTACATCACTGACCTAATATCCAAGTACCACCCAGCACGCACACTCCGCTCCTCACAAGACCTCCTTCTCTCTAGCTCCCTGGTCTCCTCCTCCCATGCCCGCCTCCAGGACTTCTCCAGGGTGTCACCCATCCTCTGGAACTCCCTGCCCCAACCCATCAGATTATCACCTACTCTCCTCTCCTTTAGGCGCACCCTGAAAACCCATCTCTTCAGGGAAGCCTACCTCACCCCCTGCTAACTTGCTGACCTCCTCCACTCTTCCTACCACTCCATCCCCCACAGCTATCTCCTCCTGTACCACTATCCCATCCCTTCTAGATTGTAAGCTCGAAAGAGCAGGGCCCTCGATCCCCTCATGTTTTGCATTGTATTGGTATTGTTCTGTCACATGTTCTGTCCCCCTTTGTAATGTACAGCGCTGAGTGAACTATTGGCGCTTTATAAATACTGTATAATAATAATAATAATAATAATAATTCTTCTAGGTACACTTGCACCTAGAAAGAACTCGGCAGGTAGGTTGTTCCAAACATCTTGAAGAACTAATCACAAATCTTCTGTGGATGTAGGCTGCCTCAAATCCTTCTGTGTCTTCATGTAATCCCAGACAGACTCCATGATGTTGAGATTGGAGCTCTGTGGGGTCCAAACGATCCTTTCCAGAACTCATTGTTCTTGCTTACATTGAAGATAGTTCCTAATGACATTGGTTGTATGTTTTGGGTCATTGTCCTGCTGCAGAATAATTTTGGGGCAAATCACACACCTCCCTGATGGTATGACATGATGGATAAGTATATGTCTGTATTTCTTAGCATTGAGGACACCATTGATCCTGACGAAATCCCCAACTCCATTTGCAGAAATGCAGCCCCAAACTTGCAAGGAACCTCCACTATGCTTCACTGTTGCCTGCAGACGCTTACTATTGTATCGCTCTCCGTCCCTTCGATGAATAAACTGCCTCCTGCTACAGCCAAATATTTAAAATTTTGACTCGTCAGTCCAGAGCACCAACTGCCATTTTTGTGCACCCCAATTCCTATGTTTCATGCATAGTTGAGTCACTTAGCCTTGTTTCCACATCAGAGGTATGGCTTTTTGGTGCAATTCTTCGATAAAGACCACTTCTGACCAGACCTCTCTGGACAGTAGATTGGTGTACCTGGGTCCCACTAGTTCCCACCAGTTCTGTGCTAATTGCACTGCTGGTCATCTTCCTATGTCAAAGGGAAGTAAGAATGATGTGTCTTTTATCTGCTTCATTAAGTTTCCTTGGCCAACCACTGTGTCTGCAGTCCTCCACGTTGCCTGTTTCTTTGTGCTTCTTCAAAACAGCTTGATGAATTGAATTGATGCTGGTTTGAAGCCAAAGGGTAGTCATACCAAATATTGATTTGATTTATATTTTTCTTCTGTTCGCTCACTTTGCATTTTGTAATTGATAAAAATAAACAATTAAAATATATATATATTGAAAGCATCCTTATATTACAGCATTTCTTCACACTTGTCTATAACTTTAGCACAGTACTGCATTTTGATTTTGTTTTAAGTTGGGAGGGTGCCCTGGACAGAGAGGTAATTCCAAGGAAGAAGGGGTGCTCCACTGTGGGATGCTGCCAAAGGAGAAACTAATATTAAGGGGTGGAACTCCTGCAAAAATATTTACTATTGTTTTGGATAGAATGAGAAAAAATTAGACCTATATAACATTCTGCTAAAACTTTGTAAGTAGTACTGCCTGGACCTTGAAGAAGGGGACATTCCCCGAAAGCTTGTCCTCAAAATTGTATGTTAGTGCAAATAAAAAAAAGTATCACATCAGTACTCAATTGAACCTATGTCACAATTTTACTGTTGTCTGTGTCATTCTAACAGAAAGTGATGGAAAATCTAAAATTTGGCATTTGTCAGTGGAACAGTGAGCTGTGTTGTTAAGGCTAGCTGAAGAAAGAGAAGATACAGAGAGTACGTTGTGGCAATGCTTGGCCACATTACACTGAACAGTGGGCGTGGCTTAATAAGGAATGTTTAAAAGGACCTAACACGACACTACTTGCTGTATATACTGCATATAAAAACTGAAGTCCCTTCACCTACGACATACTCCATAATTAATGTGTCAGTGAGCACCTCACAGACATACGTACATACATTTAAAAATGTAATCTCTTCCATTACAAATGTATTCTGCTTGCCTAAGGAGTCTCAAACATCAACATTGGTAGTAACCAGGAGAAAGTGTCATCAACAATAGTGGTCAGTGGAAGGAAATATAGTCAGAATTAGTGATCAGTGGAAGGAAATATTGTTATCATTGGCTGTCAGTAGGAGGGAAAAATGCCTCAATTATTTTTGGGAAGAGAAATCATCAGCATTCATAGTCAGTGGGAGAAAAACATAGAAGAAATAAATACTTTAGGGTTAGTTGCAATAGAGAGGAAAAATGGTCAGAATAGGTAGTCTATACAAGTGAAAAATGTCAGTGTTGATGGTCATTGAGGAGGAAAAATTTACTGAACATAGACCCTTTGTTGGTGTCAGTGGGAGGAAGGATGTGTCCTATATCTAGTGTCAATGAAGGGAAGATTGCACCCTCTCACTGGTATCACTGGGAAGAAGGTTTTGTCCCTTCATTGGTGTTAATGAAGGGAAAGGTTGCGCACCATCATTGGTGTCAGTAAAGGGAAGGTTTTGTTCCATCATTACTGTCAGTGGGAGGAAGGTTGTGCCCTAACATTTGTGTCAGTGAGAGAAAGTGTGTTTCATATTGGTGTCAGTGTTGGGAAGGTTGGATTTCATTTTTGTTTGCCAATGGGAGGAAAAATGTCCCAGCCTCTGTGGTCAGTGGGAAGACAAATTACTTTAGGGTTACGTTATTGGTGTCAGAGAGAGGAAGGCTATATGTCTTCATTGGTGTCAATAAGAGGAAGGTTGTGTCCCATCATTGATTTCAATTGGAAGAAGTTTGAGCAACTTTATTTGTATCAGTGATTGGAATGGTTTGTCCCAACACAATTGTTAGTTGGAGGATGTTTATGTCCCAGCCAGTGAGGGGGAGGTTGTGTCCCATCACTGGTGTCAGTAGGGGACAGGTTGTGTCCCTTAATTGGTGTAAGTAAGAGGAAGGTTGTGACCTATCCTTAGTGTCAGTGAGTGGAAGGATGGGTCATATCATTACTGTCTGTGAGAGGATGGTTGTGCCTCATCATTGGTTTTCAGTGGAGATACAGTATCCTATTCCTAATGTAATTTGGGTGACAAATTTCCCACTGCTATCAGTTACCAAAAGTGCTCTTTCATGTCCCATACCACTGCTCCCAGGGAAATCACATTGGAACTATACATATATAGAGAGAGATATCATATTACCCTGTAAAAATCATTAGTAAGACCTCATGCAGTTCAGCTTTGGGCACCAATTCACAAGAAAAATATTGGGGAACTGGAGAAAGTGCAAAGAAGGGCAACCAAACTGATACGACGCATGGAGGAGCTCAGCTATGAGGAAAGATTAGAGGAACTGAATGTATTCTCTCTTGAGAAGAGAAGATTAAGGGGGATATGATCAACATATATAAATACATCAGTGGTTCATATAGTGAACTCGGTGTAGAGTTATTCACCCTGAGGACATCACAGAGGACAAGGGGAACTCTTTAGGTCTGGAGGAAAAGAGATGTAATTTCCAAATATGTAAAGGATTCTTCACAGTAAGAGCTGTGAAAATGTAGAATAGACTCCCTCAAGAGTTGGTTCTGGCCAGCTCAGTAGATTGCTTTAAAAAAGGCCTGGATTCTTTCTTGGATACACAGACTATAACTGGATACTAACATTTATAGGTAAAGTTAATCCAGGGAATATTCGATTGCCTCTCGGGGGATAAAGAAGGAAATTTTTCCTCTGCAAGAGCAAATTGGATCATGCCTTGCTGGGTTTTTCTTTGCCTTATTATTATTATTATTATTATACAGGATTTATATAGCGCCAACAGTTTGCGCAGTGCTTTACAAAATGAAGGTAGACATTACAATTACAATACAATTTGGTACAAGAGGAAACAGAGGGCCCTGCTCATTAGAGTTTACAATCTAGGAGGAAGGGTTGAGTGATACAAAAGGTAATAGCTGTGGGGGGATGAGCTGATGGAGGAAATAAATGGCGGTTTACTAGGTAGAAGCAGGATAGACTTATATAAAGAGAGAGGTTTTCAGGGATCGTCTAAAGGTGGATTGATTAGGAGACAGCCGGAGAGATTGGGGTAGAGAGTTCCATAGGATGGGAGAAGCTCGGGAAAAGTCCTGGAGGCAAGCATGGGAGGAGGTGACATGGGAACTAGAGAGCAGAAGGTGTTGGGAGGATCGAAGAGAGTGGTTTGGTTGATATTTTGAGACCAGGTTGGTGATGTAGCTGGGGGCAGAGTTGTGGATGGCTTTGTAAATAGTTAGTATTTTGAATTTTATTTGTTGAGTGAGTGGAAGCCAGTGGAGGGATTGGCAGAGAGGGGTAGTAGACACTGAACGAATGGTAAGGTGGATGAGCCTGGCAGCAGTATTCATGATGGACTGGAGGGGGGATAGCTTATGTAAAGGTAAGCCAATGAGGAGGGAGTTGCAGTAATTGAGTCGAGAGATTACAAGGGAGTGAATTAGGAGCTTTGTGGTATCATTGGTTAAGAAGGGGCGTATTCTGGAGATGTTGCGGGGGTTGAGGCAGCATGATTTGGACAGGGGTTGGATGTGGGACGGAAAGGATAGTTCAGAATCCAGGGTTACACCTAGCACCTTGGCATGCAGGGATAGGTAGATAGTGGTGCAATTTATCCTGACTGAGAAATCAGGGGAAGAGGCACGTGGGGGAGGAAATATTGTGAGCTCAGTTTTGGATAGATTGAGTTTTAGGAAATGGTGTGACATCCAGTCTGATATGTCTGTTAGTAAATCGGTGATACGTGTGGAAACTGATGGGGTGAGCTGAGGAGTAGAGAGATAGATTTGTGTGTCATCGGCATAGAAATGGTATTGAAAACCATGGGAAGCTATCAGGTGACCCAAGGAAGAAGTGTAGATCAAGAATAGGAGAGGTCCAAGGACAGAACCTTGGGGGACCTCGACAGTAAGAGGAGTAGGAGAGCAAGAAGTAGAGTTGTAAGTGACACTGAAGGTGCAGTGAGATAGGTAAGATTCAAATAAACGGAG
The DNA here is from genome assembly GCF_062004578.1 of Staurois parvus. Lineage (NCBI taxonomy): Eukaryota > Metazoa > Chordata > Amphibia > Anura > Ranidae > Staurois > Staurois parvus. The sequence goes on from NW_028317826.1 coordinate 7,161,758, forward strand.
AGTATAGTCACAGAGACCAAGTAAATAGAGTTTTTTGAGGAAGAGGGGGTGGTCAACTGTGTCAAAGGCAGTGGAGAGATCCAAGAGCAAGAGTACGGAATAGTGACCATTGGTTTTAGCGGTTAGTAAGTCATGCCTTCCTCTGGATCAACTGTGGTTATAGGATTATAACTTTTTTTTGGTTGAACTAGATGAACCCTTGTTTTTTTTCAGCCAGACTAACTATGTAACTATGTATACAGCTTCTGTTGGAGAGGGGATCCCTCCTCCAGACAGTTCCAGACTTAAAAAGAAAATGTAATTCTTGGTACCTACTACAGCTCTGTTAACTGGGTCCCCGAAGAAATAATGTGACTGCACACTAAGCAATGGAATGTGCAAATGCCATACTAATGAACAGGTCAAACAACCTATGAGTTATGATGTCCTACAAAAAATGTATTATTGGAAGCATGAAATATCTTGGAATCCCATACACCTTCCACCATGCAGACAAAGATACATACCTGTAGAAGAACAGTACAATACTTTTCTGCTTATGGTTTCTTAAAGATTTTATGAATTATCTTTTTTTTAATTTCCTTTAATGACATCCATCCATGCAATTTGCATATCTGTGCTTTGAGGTGTGGATATGTTTGCACGTCAACCCTGGGTATTAACTGAAGCACGAACATCCACATCTGGATTTGCCCAATCCTAAGCTTTAGTTCTTGACTTCCAGAATGAGCCTAGATAACCCTGTCAATCACTTAACTGCCAATGCCCTGCAATAGAAAAGCTCTCATAGTGGGTTCTAGAATGTAGGGGGTTGGAAGAGAAAGATACTAGGCCTGAATATTTATGTGGTCTCACCCAATCCCTGGGGCAAGGAAGGTGCCCAGTAGGTAGCTAAGGAGTGCATAAAAAGTCTGGGCTTGGAGCAGCAGGGTCCTTTTCCAGGTGGAGAAGACTCGAGCCTGAAGGGCTGCTGCCCTTCTGGGGAGTGTATTTGAAGTCTACAAGATTTCATCAGGGCCCCAGGTCAGTGAGAGCTGAGAGGGGCCTAGCCGCTGGAAATAGCGGGAGCCAAAACAAGGGGATTCAGTGAGGATCTGAAGTAGATACTCACAGGAGGCGTGTCTGGCTGATATTGGACAGAGCCATCCAAGTATATGGGGACATTGTGAGTATAGGCCGGAATGTAGGATCCTGGTGATGGTTCACACTGTTCTACCCCTTTGAGCATCAGCTCCAGTGCTGCTAAATTGGGACCTTTCCCTTACTTGGGGTCCTATTGTTGCTTGTTCTCCTATTGTCTGCCAGAATGATAGTTATCCTGAAGAGTGTAGACAGAGCAAAAAGTGTATTTTGGTTTAACTGTGCACTGAATCTGGTGTATCCCAAAGCCCTCCATGCACCGCATCCAAGTTCATCGAGCAATATATCATAAAAAGACATCCCTTGCCAGGTCACTGAGTTGTGAGACTGTCCAAGTTGTTGGGTGCCTAGCTGTCTGCATACCTAATTGAGAAGAGAACCTGGGGCAAATCAGTGGGGCCTGTCAGGGGTCTATGCTAGAGAAGGAACCACTGCTCAAAGTGGAAGACACCTAACATCCATAGAAGTGTTATATGCTGACTAATCTGATGGAACTGCAGCTCTTGAGTAGAAGAAAGGAAGAAAAAAATGGGCCAACAAAGAGAAAATATAAAAGCTCTTCCACTGCAAACTGGCCTAGTGGTCACCATTCTTTAAAAAAAAAATAATCAGGTAAGATTATATGTGAAGTTAACATAGTATTTTATGCATGTTATTTACCTGTAACACCTCCCTTGTGTAGACATTCAAAAGCCCTGAGAATACTGCTGGGTGCTAGCATCTTGTATGTGGTGTTATCAGACCCAACACTCAGAACTGTTAATAAAGTGACAAGCTTTAGTATTCCCCTTTGTGCTTCCCCAGCAACTAGATAATCATTTATGGAAATTAAATGCACATTTAAATGATATTGTGGACAAGGGTTTTTTTTGTTGTTTGCACGATTTAAAAAATAAGAAGGAAATATTTTTTACACTGGATGAATGGCGGTATTATCAAATAAGACATTTTGTTGCAAAGCTCCCACAACCACTAAGGACCGAGGAAGAAATGTATCCTTTAGAGCAACTGTTTAGCTCAAATAGAATACAAAAACACACTACCTCTAGGATTTATAAATCTTTACTGAAATAGATGGACCGGTATCCCAAATGTTCCTGGATAAGTGGGAAATGGAGCTTGGAACAAAACTGAACGAGCAACAAAAAAATTAAATGTTTAGATTAATACATGGGGCAGTAAATATGAATATAGTTGAAATGAATTATAAATGTCTAGTATGATGGTATATTACACTAAATGGGATGCATAAGCTAAGGCCAGAGGTCTCACTCCACTGTTGGAGGAGATGTGGGAGTAAGGGTACAATGACAATATTTGGTGGGAATGCCCTATATACAGGAGTTTTGGAGGGAGATAATTCAATATATACAAGAGATACTGAAGAGTAGTGTACCGTTGGACCCGTGGGTTTGCCTATTTCACAAATCAGAGCTCTCGATGAAGCAATATAAAAATGTGATACTGTTCCATCTTTTAAATGCGGCCAAAAGCCTCATTCCTAACTACTGGCAAAAAATAGAGCCCCCAAAAATAAAAAATAAAAAATCGAGTCGAGTTTATATACCAGATAGAAGAATTATATCATATACAGTAGATGATGATAAAATGGAAACATTTTAAAAATCCTGGGAATGATGGTATAATTTAAAAAAATCAAAAAGAGACCTAGAAGTGGTCGGAGTGTAATGGAAAAAGAAAATAAATGGTAATAGGAATAAGAGTATGGGAATGGTAGGAGAGAAAGAAAAGACGGGGAAAAAGTCAGATAGAACAACAATAGAAGATCAAGAAGTAAATGGAAGGATTAAGAAGAATAAGGGAGTCGGGTGGGTAGGGGAGGGTAAATAGGGAGATGGAAAAAGATAATTAAATATGGTTTTCTGTATTTTATGATGTTTGATATAAAAGGGATTTGCATTATAAAATTAATAAAGATATAGTAAAAAATAAAAATAAAAAAATAATCATTTCTGGAAAGAAAAAAACATTTCAAGTTAATGCTTTAAATGCTTGATTTTTCTGTGCTTTTACATGGTTGGTGACAAGGTCTACAATTTAAAAGTGAGCTATTATGAATTAGGTGTTCAATAAAATATTGACAATTATCTGCTTAATTAATGTGCTTGGTTCTAGCATACCTACATTTCCATCTGGAATACTAAACATAGGAGCACTATCCCACCAGTCCTGGAAGGACTAAAAGTCTATTTGCCTAAATTTATTTAGGCAAATATTAAGGTGAGCGCATATTGAGACCACACGGCACCTGGAAAGAGCGAATAAGGAGTTCACCTGCACATTGCACATATTTACAAAAGACTTTATTTATGCACTTTATTGATTGCATTTGCACATTTATTAATGAATTTGCACTATTTTAAATATTGATTGATCACATATGGTATGTTTTAGCACAATTATGGTTTAATCTATTTATATCTATTTTTAATTTATTTTTAAGTCACATTAATTAATTTTGTCATATTTTTCATGCATTTATTTATTAGTTTATTTATTTATAAGCGTGATATACAGTATATTTTGTGATTAAGGATTTACAATAGGAGCGCGGCACTATAAGTGTATATAATTGGTGACAAGGTCTCTTTTGCTGCAATTTTTTAAGTTGATGAAAATATTGACAACTATGCTACTAGATCTTCTAAAATCTCAGTCTAAATATTTATTTTCATAGCGATGATACTACTTTTTCAGTTTGGATGATGTTTTTATAACTCAGCTTTACCATAAAGTAGCATTTAAATACTCCAGGTTTTATTGGTGCTGTAGTTTATTTGTGAACATGTCAGCTTAATGACTCCAAACGACAGAGGAAGTGAAGCCAATTTAGCCCGCAACGAATGCTGCTGCTTTCTCAGAAGCTGATTTGTAAAGGAAAGCGTGCATTTGTGGAACTAGTTTTAAAACAAAATGTCTTTTCAAGCTCAATATTAATTTTGAATTAGATACCAGTTCCTGGAAATGGCAACAAAGGGGAGTTTCACAATACATATAGGTCGGTGCCAGTGGCAACATATTTGATTTAGAATAGTATTTATTTTTTATTAAAAGTTTTACTTTTTTTTAAGTACGGTGATCTTGGCTTCAGTCATTTTCAAATTCTACTATCCTGAAACAAAACATTAATACATGTACTGTTTAGCCACTAGAAAAAGTTTAATGATCACACTATGCAAACATTTGCCCTTTTTTTTATTAATCAGTTTGTTGCTTTTCTGTCTGGCTACCATACACCTATAGTTAAAGGATAAGTTAATCTTAAAAAATAAATGAATAAATAGATGCACATCTTTTTGCAGGAAAAAAAAATGTGCATTTGTTTTTTTTTGTTTTTTTATTAGGAGCTTGTAAATCATTGCACCTGCGATCAGCAGATTGCGGGTGCAATGCAGGGCTCTTGCAGACTGTCAGTGTAAGCTGTCTGCCCATACCTCATACAGGCAGTTACACAATGACAGGAACAGGGGTGGACTGACAACTCATGGGACCCCCGGGCAATAGGGGATCATGGGGCCCCTGTGTCCTTGCCCAAACTCAAAAAAGCCTATGAAAAAGGTACCAGGGGCATCTCATGGGGCCCCCTACTGACCCCGGGCCCTCGAGCAGTGCCCGAGTTTCCAAATGGTCAGTCCGCCCCTGGACAGGAAGCATCAATGAACTACTTAGAGAGTTCAACAGCGCCCTGGTAGTTCATGGAGAACTACAAGCCTACAGCCACAAAGGCTGTCGGTACTTGTTCATTCATTCACAGAACTCTATGACATGGCAACATGAGCAGAACCATGCATGGCAGCGCTTTTTTCAAATAGTGACATCAGGTATATGGAGAAGATCCCCAACCTGCTGTCACAGGGAGTGCAGGGATTGGGTTGCGGCTGCAGGAGCGGAGACATGTTACATGTTCCACCCTAAAAATGTTGTGCCAGGTTGGGGAAGGGCAGTAGGTACATATTGGGCATTCAACAACCCTTTATGGTAAAAAAGCTTTAGCTATAACATTACAATTGCATGTTTTGTAGCAGTAAGCTCTTAGTATTATAAAAATAAGGTTTTATTACCCACAAAAAAATTTATGTTCACAAAGTAGCAGAGTATGATATCATAGACTGGATTTCCTGTAATAACAGCACGCGTTGCTGGAATTTGGTCATTAAATTTATGGTGAAATCTTTTTTTCCATTTCTGAGTGCCAGTCTCTAACCTGCCATGCCAGCTGGACTCCAGAAAGCCATAAAGTGCATATTAACAAACAACTATATTGGAGTGGAGTTGGTGAGGCTCTGCCTCAGGAAATACAGAAGAATGAATGTAACCCTTGGCAATACAATGCTGGGACACACCAGGGGAGGAAGGAACACTTCACTGTGTTTCAACTCATCGGTTAAACACATATATTACAAAAATGTACAATTTATGTGGTGAAGCCAAGAAAACGGGAAATGACAAATGATACATCCTTCTATGGTATTCCAAAAGACAAATGGGAAGCAGACGTGACCTCCCATAGTGATTGTTGATGTATTAGGGGAAAGTATATAGTAAATCCTTTGTTGTAATCTATGGTTTCTGGTTTGGTTGACACCACATTATGATATCACAATGATTCATCTAGTGATTTACAAATATTATAGTTTGTTTTCAGTGAGAGTAGAGCTTAAAGAATGAGAGCTAAAAAATCTAAAAGCTAAAAGATTGAGAATGAGGGGTGACACCATGTTTTACCATACCAGGTGATACCAACCATAGTGACGCCACTGCTCGATGCTGGAGGTTTTGAAGCGAATCTTATGACGTTGAAGACTAGTGAAAATAGTGAAACGTTACTCTTAACTATCATTAAAAAGTCCCTACATTTAGGTGTCCACACACTTAAAGAGACCCTTTCACCAACACAAATAATGCAGTTAAAAGCATTGAAAACCAAGTCTTTCAAATGTTTACTTGCAATTTTTTTCTATAAACTTGCAATGTGTCTCTGAACTTGCTAGAAAATTGTATTACTTCTAGAAGAGTCAATTTCCTCTCCTTCTTTGCATAACATAGCACTGAGTATGTCTAATTACTAACTGGGCAGGACCAGCCCCTTTTCCCTTCCCCTTAACTCCCTAGATAACGGTTTATGTGCTTGCTGGGGGGAGAAGCTAAGAGAAATACTATAGAGCACGGGTGTCAAACTGGCAGCCCTCCAGCTGTTGCCAAACTACAAGTCCCATGAGGCATTGCAAGATTGACAGTTACAAGCATGACTCCCAAAGGCAGAGGCATGATGAGACTTGTAGTTTTGCAACAGTTGGAGGGCCTCCAGTTTGACACCCCTGCTATAGAGTGTCACTTGAGTGGCATCTCTAAGTCTGCTGGGCTGCTGACATCACATCCAAGAAGCACCCAGAAGCAGTCGCAGATCTTTTAGATGTAGATACAAGAAGGCATTTAGATTATGTTTTGTACATATCACATATGAGTCTTTTAAAGTGAAGAAAACTGCTCACAGCTTGCTGAAGCTTGGCAGAAGCTTGGTGTACACACTGCTCTTAAACAAGAAGAACCTATGTGTTTAATTATTGTCTGTGCTGGTCCAGCTTCTTTGCCCCTCACCACCCTGCATAACGTTTTACAGTATGTAACTGCCGGTGAAGGAGGGGAATACTATAGAGTGTCACTTGAGTGACACCTCTGAGTCTACTGGGGCTTCAACATTACATTCAAGATGGCGGCGCCCAGCAGTGGACTTTTGGATGTCTACTAAAAGGGAGGCTTTTACATAACATGACTAAAAATACCTTAAATGCACAGCAATTAAATGCTCCGAAAAGATCCCTACATGCACCCACATACTTAAACAGACCCTGACACCAACTCAAAAAATGGCAAATAAAAACACAGGAAAATCTGTGTCAGTCATCCCTCTCTGCCAATCCCTGCTCTGGCTTATGTTTGTTCAAGGAATAAAATTCAAAATACTAACAATCACCTAGAAAGCCACCCAGCACACTTCCCCAAGCTACATCATGAAACTCATCCCAAAATATCTCCCAGACTGTCTTCTTTGCTTCTCCCAAGACCGCCTGCTCTCTATTTCTTTTGTTACCTCCTACCATGCTCACCTCCGGGACTTCTCCAGAGCCTCTCCTATCCTACCTCAGTCTGTTTGTCTGTGTCCTACTCTGTCTGCCTTCAGGCGATCCTTAAAAACATATCTGATCAGGGAAACCTATCCATGTCTACCTAACAACTAAAACTATACTTTCGCCATAAACTCATCTTCCTATAGTTTTATGTATTACTTGCCCCTGCTTCTTAGATGTAAGCTCTCATAAACCGGGGCCTCCTAACCCTCTTGTCTCCAGCTCTCACAATGTACCAAGCCATTAGCAGTCAGTGCTCCGTCCACCTGTACCTGGCAGTTGAGCTTCATTATCTTTGTCTGAGCTGGCAGCACCCATCATATGGCATAGAGGAGACTCTTCCCAAAACCAAGATCCTTCATCTCTGCCACCAGCCATCAGAGACTCTATATAGTGACTGATGGAGCCATATGGATCAGATGGGAAAGATAAACCAAATAGCTGTAGCTGAGCTCTCCATTCTCTCTCTATCGTAGCAATGGAGAGCTCAGCTGCTGCTACTACAGGGGAAAGAGAGCTCAAAGCCCATGCACTGGGCAAGAGGGAAAGCTCTCTCTCCGGTGATGCTCTGGACAAATGGCCAACGGTTTGTGTGTCCTAGCCACAGGATGAGAAACTGCAAACAAGTTGGGATGGTTTTGGTTGGCCTTTAAGTGGGGGTGTGTGTGTGGGGGGCTTGTGCCACAAATAATTTACAGGGATGGAAATTAAATAAACTAACATTTTCAAAGGTGCACAGTTTTTTTTTGTTACATACGTTTGCATCTTAAATACATAGGCAATTTTCTTAGGAGTTAGCATTTATCATTTGATACTATATCCGCCTACACAGCTTGTATAGTCTTTTCATTGCCCACACCAAAATGTGAGTGTCAGAATAGCAGTTGTCTTTTATGATTCCCCCAGTTTTTAATCTGCCAGGAAATGTGAATAATTTGAATAATTTAAAGACATATTAGAGCGAGAGAAAAAGAAAGAGAAAAAACAGAGAAAAAGAGAAAAGAGAGAGGGAAAGAGAGAGATAGACAGATAGATAGATAGATAGATAGATAGATAGATAGATAGATAGATAGATAGATAGTTTTTCAATTTAAAACACCTGTGGGCAGGATAAATGACCATAGAACTTTCTATATCTCTTGGAGATTCCAGCAGCAACATTTTCTATCCAATAAACTTGCATCGAGTGCAATTTATTCATCATTTCATTGCAAAGAGAGTGCAGTCGTACACTGGAATTTAACTTACCAATATAGTAGCAGCAATTTCCATAGTTATATTATTCACTGATATGTTCTTGTTGCTTTCTGTAACATGCGAGAAGTTCACACGTTATTTTTATCAGCTGGTGTAAATGTGTGGAATGAGTAGCAGGCTCTGGATTTAGTAACACATTATGCATGGAGAGCTCCTTCTGTGTCTACATGGAAACCTGAAGATAACATAAACTTATTTCATGGCCATCTGCTTATCAGAGGTTCAGAACAACCAATTAAGTCATTAAATTGCGGAAATAGATTTATATTTTTGCTTACTTTCTCCACGTCTCATTATTATGCTGATGAAGCAGATTTCTAGTTTCTAAGTGGACCTGCCAAGTTGCCCATTTAGGAAACAGTGACAGATTCCTATGATAGCCTACAGGTAGGTCCTCTTCAACTACGAGGTTGCCATAGAGAGTGAGAGCATAGGGTGAAAAGCCGGCAACTCATTCTCCTGATAAAAGTACTATATTAAAAGGAGCTGATGTAGTTTGCACACTGTTCCCTTTATAAATAAATTACTTTTATTGAGAGAACAAGTTGAAGACTCTTCACCTTATACTCTCATGCTGTTTAACCACTTCCAGTCCGGACACTTTCACCAACCTTCCTGTCCAGGCCAATTTTCAGCTTTCAGCGCTATCACACTTTGAATGCGCGATCATGCAAGACTGTACCCATATGAAATTTTTAGCATTTTTTTGAGACAGATAAAGCTTTATTTTGGTGGTATTTATTCACCACTGGGATTTTTATTTTTTTTGCTATATAAATGAAAATGTCCAACCATTTTGAAAAAAAGTGTTTTTCTTATAATGTTTTGCAAATAAATAATATTTCATCATAAATCTTGGCCAAAATTTATTCAGTTATCATTTTAGTATAAAAAAAATAACCCAAATTAGTTTATAACCAAAAATTATAATTTTAAAAACATTTTTTACATTTTTATTTTAATTTTTTTATATTATATATGTTTTTTTTGTTAGTTTTTTACATACTGTCACCCTAGCAATACAGTGTCACCATGTTGATGGGGGAGATGAAGATTTTTTTTTTTTTTTTTTACACGGATTGCTTTTACACCCATAAGGGCTGTAAAAGCAATCATTTCTCCTTCTCTCTGGCTGCATTCTTGCAGCCATTGAGAAATACTGTGAGAGCTGTGATTGGTCACAGCTTGTCACATGGTACAAGGCTGTTGTGAATAGCCTTGTACCATGTGACCTCTATGATCATTCACAGATTTCACAAGTAGTAACCAATGATGTCAGAAGTGACATCTTTCTTATTCCTCTGCATGTGATCACTGATTGGCCAATCAGTGATCACATGATCGGGACCTCGAACAGAGGTCCAGTATGACGATCAGTGTTCCACTGTGTCTGGAGGACACAGCGGGCACCGGATCGCAGTGCTGCACGCTCCCAGGGAGTGCGCACAAGCAGGGGGCAGGGAGGCCGTTTATAAACGGCCACCCGCCCCTGCACTGCCACCATCCGGCCGTTTATATACAACGGCCGGACGGGAGGTGGTTAAAGTACCAGGAAGACACTGTGAGCTTTGGAGCACCGTTGGTCTAACCTCCAGGGAAAATCAACCTAGGCGTACATCTTTGTTTGTGCTATGGAGAGTTTCTTGACCAGGGGTGGACTGACCATTTGGAAACTCAGGTACTGCCCGAGGGCCCGGGGTCAGTAGGGGGCCCCATGAGATGCCCCTGGTACCTTTTTCATAGGCTTTTTTGAGCTTGGGCAAGGATACAGGGGCCCCGTGATCCCCTATTGCCCGGGGGCCCCATGAGTTGTCAGTCCACCCCTGGTCTTGACTTACCGCAAGGGTCATGCACAGTCCATGACTGCCCATAAAATCATTACATGTGTAGTTCTACCTAGTATTGAGGAACTGGGGAGAACGTAGATATCTCCAGGGAGCACACAGAATCATGACGGAATTGGTCCCTCCTGGGTAATTCTTTGTTTACTTTAGACTGTTGCCTTCTGGTAGGCCGTTTCAGAGAAATGCCTCCCGTACTACCAGGCTGCAAAATAGCTTCTTCTCCCAGGCCGTATAACTTTTGAGCTATGGAGGGGTTTTGATATCATTTAGATTCAGGGATGTGTATTTTATTGACTGTACGTATGTTTTTATGTGGTCATTTATGTTTTTATGTTTAATGTGGGATGTTTTTATGTGATATGGCTACATCTGTGTTTCATTTTATGATTTATATTGTATAATGTTAATACATTTCTCTTGAATCCTGCTTTTCATGCTTTATGCAAGCCGTACACGGGTGGAATTCCTAAAGAATACAGAAAATCAAAAATTTTGTGCGTTTTGTAATCCGATGGTTAGTAAATAAAAGATGCTGCGCTAGCAAATCTACCTCCTAAACAATCTGCAAAAGGATAACATATAAATCTATAAGGTACATACTAGAGATGAGCGAATCGAACATGACGAAGTGGAATTCGTTCCGAAGATTTGGAAAAATTCGATTCGCGACGAATCCGAAGAATAGCAAACTTCGGATGCACGAATCGAATTTTCCCAAAAATGGCGGCGACATGTGTGGCGACAGGAGAAAATGGACAGAGAAGATGGGGCGGGGATCTCTGGGAAGGAGCGCAGACAAGGCGCGCTGACCCATAATGCATTCATGAGTCATGAATCATGACATGTGATCGCATTAGCCAATCAGCAGCCAGCCAGCACTGTGTAATGGTGGAGCTATAAATCGCGGCCATCTTAGAATTCTCCATTAGCCTCCGGTCATTCAAGAGAGACAGACCTGTCTGTATTAAGGGACAGAGTTAGGGCCACAGAGACTTTAGGGCCACAGAATCGTTACTCAGGGACACAGAATCGTTACTCAGGGACACAGAATCGTTACTCAGGGACACAGAATCGATACTCAGGGACACAGAATCGTTACTCAGGGACACAGAATCGTTACTCAGGGACACAGAATCGTTACTCAGGGACACAGAATCGTTACTCAGAGACACAGAATCGTTACTCAGGGACACAGAATTGTTACTCAGGGACACAGAATCGTTACTCAGGGACACAGACTCGTTACTCAGGGCCACAGCTATCAAAGAATCAAAAATTTAAAGTGACATACACCCTTTTTTTTTTTGGTGGCTGTCGTGCACAGTTGGTGCTGCAGTTTGCCGATTGTGCAAAATAAACTGACTTTCTGCTTCACAACCACTATTGTATGTTCAAAGAGTTAAATCCATTTACACGCCGGCTGGCGGTAATATTTTTTGGGTGATTAGTGCATTCCAGTGACACAAACGTACAGTTTCCAGCCAACGGCAAGCTGCAATTGACCGATTGTGTACAATAAACTGACTTTCTGCTTCACAACCACTATTGTACGTTCAAAGAGTTAGATCCATTTACACGCCGGGTGGCGGTAATATTTTTTGGGTGATTAGTGCATTCCAGTGACATAAACGTACAGTTTCCAGCCAACGGCAAGCTGCAATTGACCGATTGTGCTAAATAAACTGACTTTCTGCTTCACAACCACTATTGTACGTTCAAAGAGTTAAATCCATATACACGCCGGGTGGCGGTAATATTTTTTGGGTGATTAGTGCATTCCAGTGACATAAACGTACAGTTTCCAGCCAACGGCAAGCTGCAATTGACCGATTGTGCTAAATAAACTGACTTTCTGCTTCACAACCACTATTGTACGTTCAAAGAGTTAGATCCATTTACACGCCGGCTGGCGGTAATATTTTTTGGGTGATTAGTGCATTCCAGTGACATAAACGTACAGTTTCCAGCCAACGGCAAGCTGCAATTGACCGATTGTGCTAAATAAACTGACTTTCTGCTTCACAACCACTATTGTACGTTCAAAGAGTTAAATCCGGTTTTATTTTTGGGGTGCTTATTGAATTAAAGAGTATGTCAGACAACACGCAGACGTGGCAGCAGAGGAAGGGGTCGAGGCAGCACTAGTCGCAGCCAGAGGCCAGTGCTCCCGGTGTCATCCAGCGGTCGTGTCTCCACCGACAACCCTGCCGTCATCGATTGGTTGACTCGGTCGTCTTCCTCTTCCCAGGTCACCTCTGACACCTACAGCCAACGGTCGGTGGGTACGTCAGACACAACCGTTAGTTGGCATGGCCCGGGAGCAAGCCCACTGAAATCACGTGTCCTCGACCTGCCCCTGTCCTTTGGTGTTCCCTCACCAAGCGAAGTATCGCATGCTGTTGACTCAGCCCCACTGTACAGTGAGGAAGAGCTAACAGAGGGCGGTCAGGAACGGGGGGAGACATCCGCCTCTTCAGCAGCCAGGCGAAGAAGTACTAGCGAGGAGAGTGGCTCGGTAGCCGGTCTAGAGACAGGTCTGTCTCCTGACCCACACGCAGCCGAGGGGGCTAGTAGTGACGCAGAGACCCTAATTGATGATGATGAGGCTGATCGCACTTGGCAGCCTCGTCGTCATCAGGCTATTGCTTCCACATCATCAGGAGAAGAGGGTGCCAGCTTGCCAGCGAGCAAAACAGTCGGTGGGTTGCCCAGGAGGCAGCAGGGTCGCAGCAGTGTCAGTGGAGCCAAACGGCCACGGAGTAGAGCACCAGCTCCACTGCAGCCTACCACCACGGCCAGTAGTGGTGCCGGTGTGCACGGAGGAAGTAGCAGTCAGCCAGTGAGGAGTAGCAGGGGCAAAGTTTCCTACTCGGCGGTGTGGCAATTTTTCGTCACGCCGCCCGAGGAAGTAAACGTAGCCGTATGTCGACTATGTGGCCAGAAAGTCAAGCGTGGCCAGGGGGCCAATGTTGGGACTACAGCGTTGCGTCAGCATATGCAGCGTCGCCATTCGGTGGCCTGGGAAAACCGTGATAAAGATACGGCGGTTCTGCCTGCCCCAGCCCCAGCTCCATCACCCGCTCCGTTACTTGCTCCGTCACCCGACGTCAATCGCCCTCTATCAGCCAGTCAAGGCTCCAACACCTCTGCTGAGGGGAGTTGTCGCTCGTTGGCATCTTCCGCTCGTTCAGATGCTCCTTCTCCTGCTACTCCTCTTCACGGATTCCGTCAGCAGTCTTTCTTGGAATCCGTTTCCAAGAGACAACAGTTTGCGAGCACGCACCCGACGGTGCAGAAGCTGAACGTCCTCCTGTCCAAGTTGCTGGTGCTGCAGTCCCTCCCTTTCCAAGTGGTGGACTCAGCACCTTTCCGAGAAATGATGGCTTGTGCGGTGGAGAGTGCCAAGCCGGCATTTCTTCGCCAAAAAGGCAGTGCCAGCCCTGCATTCACATGTAGAAGAGATGGTGGGCCAGTCTTTGAGCATGTCGGTCTCTGCCAAAGTGCACGGCAGCGCCGACGTGTGGAGCTGTAACTACGGTCAGGGACAGTACATGTCATTTACGGCCCACTGGGTGAACGTGGTGCCGGCACAGCCGCACCAGCAACTTGGACAGGTCACGCCGCTTTTGCCTCCATGTTTGCACGTCCTTGGTCCAGCAAAGATGTCCGCCTCTACCACCTCTTCTTCCGCCGTGTCCTCAGCCGCCACCCCCGTGCCAAGTCCCATTACCCGACCGGCATATCACATGTGCAGGGCGCAACGGTGTCACGCTGTGCTGCACCTGGTATGCCTTGGCGAACGTAGTCAGACAGGGGAGGAACTTCTCAGTGTAATGAACAGAGAAATCGACAGATGGCTGTCTCCGCGCAAACTGAAAATCGGAACCATGTTGACCGACAACGGAAAGAACATGGTGTCTGCTCTGCGTCAAGGAAGGTTGTGCCATGCGCCATGCATGGCTCACGTGTTCAATCTGGTTGTCAAGCGGTTCCTAAAATCCACCATCCCACTGCAAGACATCCTTAAAATGTCACGTAAACTTTGCATGCATTTCAGCCATTCCTACACCGCAAAGCACACCCTCCTTGAGCTGCAGCGGCAGAACGGAATTCCACAGCATCGCCTGATCTGCGACGTTGCAACAAGGTGGAATTCAACCCTACATATGTTAGACCGCCTTTACGAACAGCGAAAGGCCATCACCGATTTCCTGATGTTACAAGCGGATAAAGGTACTCCCCTGTGTAACTTAGATGTCAGCCATTGGCAGCTCATGCGTGACACCTGCCGCTTGCTCAGGCCCTTTGAGGAGGCCACGCTATTCGTGAGTCGGCAGGACTATGGGATGAACGACGTCATTCCTCTGTTGCACGTCCTGGAACAAATGCTGTTAACAATGGCTGGTCAGGGTGCGGTAGACGTGGCGTACAGATCTCAACGCCACATGACCCCTGTGGGGGCAGGACAGGAAGAAGAGGAGGAGGTAGAGGAGGACATTGGTGCTCAGGAATTATTGAGTGAAATGGGTGGTTTTTCCACTCAGCGGACAGGAGTGGAGGAGCAGGAGCATCTGGTAGAGGAGGAGGAGGAGACAGAGGACCCAGACGCACCGTGTCAGTATGCTGTGGAGATGGAGGCAGGGAGTCCCTTGCATTCCTTGGCACAAATGGCCCATAGCATGCTCGGTTGCTTGCATAGCGACAGCCGAATAATAACCATCAGACAGAGGGATGACTTTTGGCTGTCCACCTTGTTGGACCCTCGCTACCGTTCAAAAATGGTGGCCTTTTTCACACCTGCTGAGAGGGAGGCCAAAATAAAGTACTATAAAAACCACCTATGTAGTCATGCAGTATATAGCCCTATCGGCCACTTTCTGGCATCCAGTTGCTGTAGCCCCCATCACCACACTGTGCCACGGGCCCCTGTACCGCCTTCTCATACTGCTGCCAGATCCATCCTCTGCCATGTGCGTCTTTGTCGTCTGCTCACGCTGCTGGGTTCCAGTTTTAAACCTAGGCCTGTGTATGGCTTCCGAATACTGCTGCCTCCACCGCCACCCTGCGCCATGTGCCTCTGTCGTCTGCTCACGCTGCTGACGGCTTCCGCTTTTTAAACTAGTCCTGTGTATGTCTTCCGAATACTGCTGCCTCCACCGCCACCCTGCGCCATGTGCCTCTGTCGTCTGCTCACGCTGCTGACGGCTTCCGCTTTTTAACCGAGGCCTGTGTTTGGCTTCCGAATACTGCTGCATCCACCGCCACCCTGCACCATGTGTCTCTGTCGTCTGCTCACGCTGCTGACGGCTTCCGCTTTTTAACCTAGGCCTGTGTATGGCCTTCAATTGAAGCTGCTTCTGCTCCGCCACTCTGCCATTGGACTCTTGATAGTCGTCTCCCCACGCTGCTGCTGGGGGGACTTTTTAACATAGGCCTCTGTATGGCCTTCAATTTTAGCTGCTTACGCTCCGCCACTCTGCCATGGGCCCCTGTACCGCCTCCTCATGCTGCTGCCAGGCCCGTAATCTGCCATGGGCCCCTGTACCGCCTCCTCATGCTGCTGCCAGGTCCAGAGTGTGTCATGGGTCCCTGTACGGCCTCCCATTGCTGCTGTCTCCATCGCCACACTCTGCCATGTGCCAGTTTCAGGTCTCCTCACACTGCTGGTGGGTTCCATTTTGTCATAGGGTGCTGTATGGCCTCCCATTGCTGCTGCCTCCACCGCCACACTGTGGCTCCACACTCTGGTTTTGGCCCCGTGACTGCCCAAATGAGTGAAGTGTGCGGTGATTCTAAGATCAACGGCACTCATCTGCATGTCATACTGACTGACAGTATTATTTCTCTTCCCCAGCAGACTCCAAGGGCATTTAAATTAAAGGTACAGTGTTCTGCACTAATATAAAGGCTCTCTGAAGCCTAGAAACACCCTTTTTATAAGTTAAATTCGCAGCGAATATATTCGGCACGAAGCGAATTTAATCGACGAATTCGGCGAATCAGCCGAACCGAATTTTTGAATAATTCGCTCATCTCTAGTACATACGATAAATACAACAGTGTATACCAGTAAACACCCGCAGAGCCTCAGTTGGAAAAGTATAGACATATACAAATAATATATATAAATGATGTGTAAATAATGTAAATAACACTTACAAACCCCAAGGTGTCAAAACATGTTCAGAAAGTAGGTCTTGTGTGTAAAAAATATTATATCGAAAGCAATAATAAATAAACATCCAGCTGACCACATAGTGTGAGTCGTAGACAATAAAGTGTAAATCAAACCATGAAATATTAAACTCATGAGAAAGAGTAATTACATAAATACAGTTCATAAGTAAAATTCATAAATAAATAAAGTGACAGTCCACAGTGACAATATTAAATCCCACACGATAGTCAATCCACAGTGTGCAAAGCTCATCACTCTTCCCCTTGGTGTGCTGATGTATCCACCACCACCAGGCATGCACGCTCACCTCCACAAACTGACCCACATGACACACGTCAAACTGAGCTTAAGTTCAACTCCTTACTCTTCTGCATGTCATGGCCGATGGAGAATCTCCACTTCCATAGGGAACCAGTAGATAATGTGCTCTAAAACACAATAAAGGGAAGAGGCTCCTCATACTCCTCCTGTGCCACCTTCCCCTCCCTCCTAGATTGTAAGCTCGAAAGAGCAGGGCCCTCGAACCCCTCGTGTATTGTATTGTTATTGTCTTGTCTCATGTTATGTCCCCCTTGCTGCTGTACAGCGCTGAGCAAACCATTTGGCACTATATAAATACTGTATAATAATAATAATAATAGTGCAATACATTTTATTAAAAAAATAAGAAATAGGCTAAAAAGGCACTCACATGGATCAAAGGGCTAAAGTCCCTCATACAGCATAAGGTAAGGATAAACAAATATGGCAGCGATCGTCGCCACACCGGAAGTGACGTCACACCGTTTCATCAGTCATGTGATGCATGACGCAACACATCAGATGGAAGCGTGGTGACATCACTTTTGCCATGCGATGATTGCCGCCGTCTTTCTCAGTTTGTTCTCAGACTTGGGAGCGCCCGATGGGAGGGGCGAGACGCGTTGACGCATTTCCGGTTGTTACTCCTTGCGTCTGGCGTCGCTTCCGGTGGGTGGGGCGCGCGCTGGGCGGTGCGTTCCAGCGGCCATTTTTTGGGATCTGTGGATGTGTGGTCTCTGTGGAGCTTCTGCTGTGACCTGGAGCTGTGATGTGAGATTCCGTGGGAGGTTGCCTTACATCTACTGTTCATCTGAAAAGAAGCTGGTCCTAATAAATATGCCTTTTTAAAGTGATTTTAATGTGAGTGGCCTTAATCCTTGATTTCACTTATGAATGGTGTTTTGCAATATTACACTATCTGAGATTTTTTCTCCCTGGTCGGATGGTGGAGACTATGCTGGAGGTGAGGATTCCTACAGAGTGGATACGAAAGAGGGTTTAGGAGCCCATAAATTCCTTAAAGGCGTTTCATTCACCTAAATCTGGTGAGTGCATTTGATGTTGGTTTTCACGGGTGGAAGGTGGAAGTTTCTTTATAATAGAAGAAGAATTTGAAAATTTCTTTTTGCACAAAATATATTTTTGAGATTTTTTGAACTTTGGTTTATTAATTTTGATGGACTTCACTATTAATCTAATTAATTATAAATTAATTTTTTATATATGTTTGCACTTTGTATGTTGATTTGATGTAGAGGTCTATGTTTGCGCTGTTTATCTTTATTTTACACATTTAGATTTGCCCATTCATGATTGCTTTAATTGTGTCAATCTGATATCTGTTTATTTGGTATCCTATCCAAACAATATTAGAGGCTGTTTCAGGAATTGGTTGATTGTCGTTCTGAACCTGCTGTTTACCCTTATAAATACAGAACCTGCAGTGCTAAATTTAAATTGTGTTTGCTGATCATTTATTGGGGTGTTCAATATGTCAGAACCTAGATTGTCAGACGGGCTTGGGAGTTTACAGGGTCAAGCCAGCACGAGACGACAAGCATCATCTAGCGGCTCCTATGGGGGTAGTGCTACAGATAATTTATAATGAATTGATAATTATCGCCTGGAATTACCCTCTAAAATCTCACCCTGGCCCTGGCTTCACTAATCAGCAAGTCACTAACTAGGTGTCAGAAAAAAGTGCAAAATGTCACAGTGCATTGAAGTAGATGGATCTCGCATGTTCCTATCCTTACAAGATCCCTCTAACTCTTCCTTAGCAATTACATCTGCTACAGAGGGACTTGTTCTCTTTAGTATTTTGAGTAGAGAGAATCAAATACACAGGGGAATTCAAGGTAAAAATTCTTTGACTGAGGCTCAGCTTCTCAAGCCATCTTTTGTCTTTGACAAGTCTTCCTTCTTGTTGACTGGAAACAGATCTAAGTAAAATTATGTTCAGATCTTGGTGATAACCTTATTTCAGGAACACAAATATAAGGTACTGGTGAATTAATGGCTGTCATCTGTCAATACTAGATATTAGTAAATGGCTGTGTAATACCATGACTATGATTGCAAACAGGTGGTTGTCACAATACCTCATGTTGTGTTTCATTCACCGATGGTAAAGAGAAGGTCGTCAGTTCCTGACATCCTTTGAGTGATCTGTACTTTATCACATCATTTACTTGTGATCTCTTCTTTTTCAGATCTGTATATCTGATCCAAACAATGTTTGCTAACAAAGCAAATGCAATGGCTTTATTTTTTCTTATGAGTATAAAGTAACCATGATGTGGCCTCATACCATGGAAACAGCATGGCTGCTACATGACTTTCATCTAGACCTGCTGATTCTATGTTCACTACCTACAAAAATTAAGCATATTATTATTATTATTATACAGGATTTATATAGCGCCAACAGTTTGCTCAGCGCTTTACAATATAACGGGAGACAATACAGCAACAATACAGTTCAATACAAGAGGGATAGGAGGGCCCTGCTCCTTGGAGCTCAGGCGATTGTAGACTAAGCATTCTAGGAGTTTAGAGGTAAATGGAAGCAGGGAGATGGGTCTTAAGTTGCACAGGTTGGTGGGGTCCAGGTAGGGCTTTTTAAGTATGGGAGTGATGTGTGCATGCTTTAGAGGGGAGGGGAAAGCACCGTTAGAGAGGGAGAGACTGAAGATGGAAGTGAGGGGGCATAGGATGGAAGAAGAGGCATATAGACTTGTATGTTCCCACAATCTAAACCTACAGGCAGCACAGTGGCTCAGTGGTTAGTACTCCTGCCTTGAGTTACTTACAGTAGTTCAAATCCCAGCCAGGGCACTATCAGCACTGAGTTTGGATGTGCTTGCATGGGCTTCCCCCACACTCCAAAAAACATGCTGGCCTGTTGCAGGCCATATATATATATATATATATATATATATATAAAATTTGAAAAATTTTAATTTTAACAACCTTTGTTAGTGAGTTCAAATTGATGACGTTCATTTTCAACTTCAGTGAAGAGAGCATTCAAAAGAGCAATAATTTTTTCTTGACTGAATACATTTCTAAAAGTATATATATTTTCAAATAGAAAGCAGCGGAGATATCTTTAAACAGCAGCTGAGGGTTTTCCTTTTTTCTTCCACAAGAGCACAGGAGTTTTATTATTAACTTTCTGACAGTGAATGTTAAAAGTAAATGTTGTTTTCAGGAAAAGCCTGCCCATAGTACAGGCGACGATTTGCGGCACACAAATATGCGCATGCGCAGAACACTGACAAGCCGGGCAGATGTGCGGGTACTTTATCATATGCGCACGCACTGGTGCATCCAGGCGAGCGCCTGTCACTAATGCTGGTGCCAAAAGGACTATTTAAACTGGCTGCAGTAATTTCTCATTACCGTTTGGTCTTAATCCCTGCTTGTGTTTCCTAATCCTTGACTTGACTGCTGATTCTGAACCAGCTAGCACCTGACCTCCACTTGTCTGCTACCTGCCCTGACCTCTGGCTTGTCATGGATTACCCTTCTGTCTCCTGCTCCTATCTGATTGATCCTCCACCGCTGACCTGGCCTGTGACCCGACTACACTTCCTCCTGCAGTCTATGCCTGATCTGCCCGACTGCTACCAACCCGGCTCATCTGACCCTGCATCCTCCACCTTGCTCCCCAGTGATCCATGCATCCAGAATTGCTGCACTCGGATCCTGCTCCCTGCCTTCAGCCCGCCCTGCGGCTTCATCTGCCTACCAGCTACTACAGGAACATCACCTACTGGACTGATCACAGGCACTCATATCCCGCCATGCTCCTGTGGCCGCTGTCCAACTATCAGTAGCCATTGAGCTGGAGTTGTATGGAAGGCCTGCCTCTTCACATCAGGCTCACTGTCCAGGTACGTGACAGTTGTTGAAGTACTTTCAAACTGCATTCGTAATGTCATCGAATGTACTGATGAGAATTTTCACATGAATGTTCAAACGAATGTTTGTACAAATGCTTGTTCGAAAATCTACTAGTATATGGATATCCTATCACTGATGATGTCATTTGTGATGAAATGCGTCGGGTTTCAGCTTAGGAGTACGTCACCACACACACGTGCACGTACATCTTGAAAGTGGGAACACTCGGATCTTTTTGATAACACAGCACTGTCATTGATTTTAAACCATGTAAGTGTGTTTCTTTTGGTTCCAATACATTTTTAAGTGATTTTACGCTATGGGAAGCTTTTTCATTCCATGCATATGGTACCTATATGCCTGACTACATATGCACTCATGATCCATGTGGAGTGGGTGAACGCCATCTGATCTGAACCATCATTGGAAGCTAAGAAGGAGGCTGGAGTGGTTGCCATAAGATTGTTCTTGTGCCCATTTTGATCATTCTATAACATGATAGTCAAATGTATCTGGTAAGTCTTCTTTGAGCATGGAGTGGGGTGACACGTGGTACACTTGGCTATGTTTGATCATCTAGCAACTGAAGATTTATGATTGCACTTCAAGATACCTTTTATTGCTTTTTTGGCAATAGGACTTACATTTTCCCTCACTCTTTTTTTGTAATAATTTTTCTACATATTTGTCAGTGTTGTCACTTCTTGCACTTTTAGTGCCACACTTCTAATTATATGGATAGCCTAAACTGGCCCTAGTATATGAGTGCCTAATTACTGTAGTAAGCATGTGAGAGAGAGAATTTGCATTGTGAGCTCTATGGGGGCAGGCACTGATGTGAATGGAAAAATATCTAAAGTGCTGCATAAAATCTAGGTGCACTGAAAATACCTGAAGTAAATAATAAAAAGCCAAAAGGTTAAGGCCTCATGCACACTGAACCTTTTCTAAACTCTCCTAGAAGCCTTCCTCCTGGCAGTGGCAAAAAAAAAGCCACGTTTAAATGAATTTATCTCTGTCAAGCATTTGGGCATTAATTTATTTTGTTGGCCAGAATAAATCATTTTATTCTGCTAAAAGCCTATGGGGTTGATTTACTAAAGGCAAATAGACTGTGAACTTTGCAAAGTGCAGTTGCACTCAGCAAGTGCAGTTGCTCCAAAGCTCAGTAAATGAGGTAAAGCTTCACTTTGCAAAGAATGCCCAATCACATGCAAGGAAAATAAAAATAAAAAAAGAGCATTTTTGCTTGCACATGCTTGGATGATGGAAGTTAGCAGAACTTCTGCTCATTTACTAAGCTCTGGAGCAACTGCACTTTGCAAAGTGCACAGTCTATTTTCATTTAGTAAATCAACCCCTATGTCTGCATGGACACATAGGATAACATGTGGGGGAATTTAGAGGCAGAAAAAAATGCCATATGCCCATAGGAGCAGCTATCAAAACGTCCAGTGTGCATGAGGCCTAAAGTGTATATCAGGGGGAAAAAAACCTTATGCAGTAGTAGACCCACCAATTATAACAACCTAGGATCATCTCCTAGCTCACATTTACCTCCATACATCTAGAATGCCTTGTCTACAACCACCTGAGCCTCCTGAGCTACCACCTCACTGAGAACAACCTCCTTGACCCCTTTCAGTCTAGATTTTGCCTGCAACACTCCACAGTGCTCTCCTAAAACTCACTAACAACCTACTGCTAAAACCAATGGTCACTATTCTGTGCTCTTACTCTTGGACCTTCTACTGCCTTTGATACAGTTGACCACTCCCTAAAAAACTTAATTCCCTTGATTCTGCTTTTCATTGGTTCTCCTATTAGCTATCTCACTGCAGCTTCAATGTCACTTACAACTCTACCTCCCCCTCTCCTCTTCCTCTTTCCATAGGAGTTCCTCAAAGTTCTGTCTTCAGATTCCTTCTATTCTCTATTTATACCACCTACTGAGATTACCTGTCACATGTGCTTAGGCTTCCAATACCATTTCTATGTTGATGACACCCAAATCTATCTTTCTATCCTTCAGCTCACCCCAACAACCACAGCCTGAGTAAAAAGCCTGTCTACTGTCAGTATGCTGTAGAGCAGGGGTGTCAAACTGGTGGCCCTCCAGCTGTTGCGAAACTACAAGTCCCATCATGCCTTTGCCTTTGGGAGTCATGCTTGTAACTGTCAGTCTTGCACTGACTTATTGGACTTGTAGTTTGGCAACAGCTAGAGGGTCGCCAGTTTGACACCTGTGCTGTAGAGGATGCTTGCTCTCTGTGTGGAAGCAGGAATCCCTCTGCTGAGTCAGGACCATAGTTCTGTAATCGACAAAATTCATGCTTCCTGAAGTGTAAGGAGCTATAGGTCTGACTCAGCTGGAGGTGTGTTGGACCACTGCAGAGAGACCGCTCTTTCACACAATAAAAGTTAAAATAAAGGTAAATGAGCGCAAAAAATAGAGAGAGCTGCTAGCATAAAAGGCAATCCTCAGCACCTCAAATAAAATAACATGTAAAGGGTATGCAGCGCTAGAACATGATAAAAAGAATAATATTGTGATTTAAAAAAAAGAAATCAACCAAATAGTAATAAAAACATATAGCAGTCCTTACGTTGAGCCTCATATAATCAAGTAGTCAAGTACAGCAGAGCCCATAATGATAAGTTCATGAATAAACGTTAATTGATATAAGAGGTATAGGATACACCAGGTGACATTCGCAGCAATTGGTGCGCTCCAAATCCGGATTTGTATATTCAGATAATCTATGTATCTAAATATGCGCTTACCACAGGGACATACAAACTGAGCGTTGTATGTATGATAAAGTGGATCATCGGTGGACATCAGGGCCCCATCAGCGGTAGAAACAGCATCCGGTCGTCAAGGATGGTAAGTCTCACTCTGGGGTCATCTCAGTTTCCCTGGTGGGTCCAGCGAAGATCAAAACTCCCGACAGCACGCTCCCAAAAACCGCTCCACCTTGCAAGGCTCAATAAATAAAGAGCCTTTTCCAGCTGAAACATCGAACACCGTGCCCTTCACTGCCATATAAATCGGCTCATCTTCCTGCTCCCCGTTGTATCCGGCCAGGTCTTCCTCGGTGAAGAGGCGGACAGGTTTGCGCTCCTCCCTCTCCCCCCACACCGGAGCGCACAGCAAACCACCGAGCAGCAGCAGCAGCAGCACGAAGCTTCACACAATAGTAAAGGTCCTTCTTTTCAGCATGTTGCCAGGGTACTGGCTTGTGAGTGAGGCTCAGCGCTCGATGCTCATAGGTAAGAGAATACACAGAGAGGCTGAATGTTGTGGTAAGAGGTATTAACGTGAAGGTATTGAGGAAATACCAAAGCACTTGGATCAAAGGAAAGTCTTGGAGGCCACATTAAAGCACCTATCCACTTTGTTGTATAGAAAATCAGCTTAACTGATTACACCATACTGTATGCCAGTGGGGGAAAAAAGGTTCATGAGCATCACGGCTAACCTCAGAGCTTAGTAATAACCAGCCAAAGCACTTACAATGAACCATACAGAGGATATCTGAGTACACTGATAACACAAGATTACATCCATCAGAGGAAGTGGCTGGAAGGCAGTCCAGCAACTGGGTACGTAAGTGTCAAGGTCCTACCTTTCCTCAGACCTTGTACTGCTCCATGTGCTGGCATCCATCTTAGGTGTCTACAAAGCATTGTGGGATCCTTTATGCTTTCAGCCCTCTGCGGCTCCTCCCCCAGGAGGTGGCAGCTTATCACATATAAGTCGGCTGTTTGTGGCTGTCCATTGCATTCGTGTCCTGTCTGTTGCACAACAGCAAGCTCCTGTTTAGCTACTCATTGCTTTCCTGGATACCGACTCGGCTTTGGCTAAGACTCCTCCTGGCTTCTGACCCCGGCTCTGGCTACCATTCTTCCTGGCTCCTGATCCCGGTTCTGGCGACGATTCTTCCTGGCTCCTGATCCCGGCTCTGGCGACCATTCTTCCTGGCTCTTGACCCCGGCTTTGGCTACGATATTCGCTGTTGGGCTTGCATAGACTCTTGTCTTATTTTTATATTAATAAACCTACCTTTAATTGCACCTCCTTGTGTGTTTGGCTCCTCGCTCCCTGACAGTAAGTAAGGACAGGCTGTTGCCCGAGAGACAGCAACAGTCCCTAGCCTGTTCCTCCTCCACAGGAACCTGTCTCTGCTCTAGACAATCTGTCCCTAACCAGCAGGGCTTCTGTCCCTGACCTGACCACTCTCAAAATGCATGCCAACTGAAGGGGTCAGTGCTGTTAAATAGCACTGCACACATGAAAGATGGCTGTGGAGGTCAGTCTGGACAGCAGCATCCAACTGGCCAGCAGACAGGACAACATCCAATCGGCCAGCAGACAGGACAGCATTCAATCGGCCAGCAGACAGGACAGCATTCAATCGGCCAGCTGCTCCCCTGATGAAACCTAAGGAGGCCACAGAGGAACATGGGATCCTCCTTGTGCTCCACTCTCTCTGTACCACAATCACTGAACAGTGCCACCTCTACAGGGAGGCCAAACTACACCTGCCTGACCTTGCCCCCTTTCTAAAGAAATTTAACTATAAGACACCTTTTATTTTTATGCACCTGAAATTCATTTAACTAAATTACATTTTTGAGAGTTCAGTTGGGCTTTAAGCAAAAGTCATCTAGTATTTTATACTTCTTACCCTCTGATGATTTTCTCAGCGGTACATGATGAGATCCTGTAGGGTCCCCTTTATCTGATGAGCATGCATTGCTGTCACCCCATGACGTAGACAATGAGTGAAGCCAGCTGCAGTACAGTGACGCTGAGCCCAAAGATAATGCCTGTGCACTACATGAGATCTGCTGATAATACAGCTGAACCATGTACCCAGCGCTCGAGGAAATCTATTTAGAAGTGAAGCTTTGAAGGAACACATCATGAGGGTCTCTGCAGCAAATTGGACATGAAAGGGAAAAGTGGGCGAGATTAAATAAACAGAAACACAAAGATATGAGTTGGCCGAGGGGGATGTGAACTAGTGAGATGAATAGACTAAGTACTGTATAGATAAGAATTATATACAGGAAACATTTAAGAAGTAAAAGTTGTATTAACGGGAATATACAGTTGTGAGGAAAATGCTGAATTTTTTTGTAAGTTTAATAAAAATCTGCATGAATGGCTCCTAAAATGTATAGATTCATTGGGTGATGGTGGGCGCGCTTTGTTAATTGTTAGCGCAGGTACCTTACAGCACAGGTAAGTATATGTTGCAGAATGGGTTAGTTTGGGGATCTTGGGTAAGGTTGGGTTAGCGGTAGAGTCAGGGTTTAGTTTAAAGTGTAACTCCGCCTTCATGGAAAAAAAAAATATAACAAACAAAAAATAATAATCTTGTATATATAATTGCCATATAGAGCCATGTTATAATTTAATGTCTTTAGACATTACCTTTTTTTTCAATCTGCAGTGTAATTTTCTGTAAAATTCACTGCAGTATCAATATGAGTATGTTATTTGTTGTTTGCACCCGTAGTAGGGCCCAGAAACAATAGTGCACAATTAGATTTTTTTTATCCTACCTAAAACACACTGAAACTGACATTAAAGTGTTACTAAACCAACAACCGTAAAATCAGTCTGTATATGTAGTAAAGCATGCTTGTTATACTCACTGTGGAACGTAAGGGGTTAATCCTCTGCATTGTGTAAAACCACAGTTTGATCCTGACTTCTCTGATCCTCCCCTTCTTCCAGTGTCCCCCTCTTATCTCCTTATAAGACATATCGTGTGGAGTCATTTTGCACATGCTCAGTTTGTTGTGTATTGCTAGAGAGGTTTTTTTTTTCGTGGGAGAGTGCATGTGATCGGCACAGGGCCAATCAGGTCAAGGTTTCTGTATCCTCCAAGAGCAAAATGAAAACTCCTCCTACAAGCTGTAACCAGTGCTCTGCTATACACTGATAGAAGTTTCAAGACTGCTCTTACTGCTGTTGAGAAAAGGTATTTAGCAGTTTATATTTACTAAAATAATTGCATTTCCATGTTCTGTGTACTGTGTGAGACCAGATATAGTGAATGCAGGGTCCGGGGAGACCAGATATAGTGAATGCAGGGTTTAGTAACACATTATCTGACATTGTACTAATTTAAAAATGCCTTTTTTAATCCTACCTAAAATATACTGACTCTGACCTTTGACTCTGACCTTTGACCCTGATATTGGCCCTAACTCTAGCCCTGGCACTGACCTAGATCAAACCTTGAGCTATCTAATTATTATTTTTTTAGTATCTTTCTTTCTTTTCTTTTTCTTTTTTTACACACACTTTTATTTATTTACATTTTCTCCTCTGGCAAGGAGAGAAAGATGCAATGGGATAATTTACTAAAACTGGAGAGTGCAAAATCTGGTGCAGCTGTGTATGGCAGTCATTTAGCTTCCAGGTTTTGTTGCAAAGGCTTGATTGAACAGATTGAAGCTAGAAGCTGATTGGTTACTATGCACAGCTGCACCAGATTTTGCACTCTCCGGTTTTAGTAAATCAACCCCAATGTATCTTTCTCTCCATTCAGAGGAGAAAGCACAGAAAAGGGCGGGCTTTATAGTGATTGATCACTGTGATAGCCAATCAGAGGTTATCACAGTGATCGGGTGATCAGGAACCTGGCTTTCTGGATCCCGATCATTTGGACGGGATCTTGGGCTCTCAATGAGAATACACTGTGGTAAGACATGCACACAAAAGGGCTGGGTTTAGAGTGATGTGATAGCCAATCAGCGGCACAGCCATCAGGTGATCTCTAGTATGGGACCTGGGGCTCTCAATGAGAGTACGCCATGCTAAGAGATGTACGCATGTATGGAGCCTCATGGAAGAAAACCAACTTCAGTGAAGCCACGTATATGTGTACCCGAGTTGGGAAGGGGTTAAAATCCTTGCAATGTACATTGACCCCCAAGAGGGGACTGGCTACTTTTTAACTATTAGGGTCAAGGTTAGATTTACATTTTTAGGGGCTATGTGTGTGAGAGAGCGAACTGTCAGGGACTTGCTTAAGAGGTTAAATTAGGTGTTAAAGTTAGGGTGAGGATTGGTGCCTCATTCACATACCCAAATTGGCCATGGTGTAGCAAGCATTTTGAGGATGGGATCCCAGATGTGTGTGGATAGCGGCCGCAGCTGTCCACCAGTGTTTGCATGTGATCGCAATATAGGCTCCCCTTGAGCCTGGGTTCACATATATACGGTGCGGTATATCGCATGTGATTCACACAGGAACCGCACCACATTCCTGTGCATATCACATGTGATTTGTGTGTGGTGTGATTGGAGCCATACATTTTGTATGGTTCTAATCACACCACACCTGTACCAAAAAAGGTGCAGGACCCTTTTTGAGTCTGCACTAGAATCGGATCACATGGGTATTCACACCTATGCGATCCGATTATGCACATCATACCACATTTTGTGGACCGATTTCGGGGTGTTGTTAACTTAAGATACACACCCGCAGCGGTTCACATGAACGGGGTGCGATTCTGATGCAGTGCGGAATTCACACAGAAAACGCTGCAAATTTCGCACCGCATCAGTGTGAACCAGGGCTGAACGTCAGTATCTGTCCCTTGTCAAAGGTAATAACTCCATATGCAACTACATGTAAACACTGGTGGACTGCTGTGCCCAATTTCATTCAGTCTTTTCTTTGTACAGGCTTCCCAGTCACTTCTATTCACAGATATATACAATACCATTACAAGTGTGTATGAAGTTTAAGTGTTAGGGGTTAGGTTAAGTGTTGGAAGGAGGTTAAATGTTAAAGGCCCACTATAGAGAAAAATATTGTATTCTGGTACCTTAATAGCAGTGTTTCTTAAACAATGGGTCGGACTCACATTGGGTCATGGGTGTGTTTATGATGGGTTCACATTATGGGTTGGTTACTGTACTTACAAAGCTGGTTACAATGATTGGCTTTTATTCATATGGTTTAAAGAGTTACAGAAAAAATATAATGATGGACTAATCCCGGACAACCTCCCCTCCTCCTCAGTTCCTGCTGTATTTATCTTCAAGGTTTTGTTGACTTGTCAGCACCTCCAGATCCAGTCCAAGGATTTAATATTCACAATCTTCTCTCTTTTGTCTGAAATCTGTAGTTGTACTGGTTGTGTGTGGGTCCCCTCATTTCTGAGAATCCACACATTAAGGGACAAATTTTAAACCTGTCTGACATACAGAACTTCTATGCCCCACCATGGACTTGAGAAGTCTCTTCATTCATATCTACCAACAACATTTACAGTGGTTCTCTAACCAGCAGACAACAGAGATTAGAACAAGACCTCTATTAGTGACATGGAGTACCATGACAATCATTGTATAATGATATTTGTAACTGGCATTCAATAATAAACATGATGTATGCTGGATACAAGAGTTCTTTTCAACCCATCATAGAGTCTACTCTAACCTAGTCAATGGGTTTTTTTCTATTTGCTTATCATCTAAAGTATTTTATGTACCCAAGATTTGTCTATAATTCCTTAAAGAAGAGTTCCAGGTATGATATATTTGTAGTTACATTGGTCCAGCTTTGACCAATGTAACTTTTGCATGCATGTATCATGCCTGGCTGATGCCCTGTCAGGGCAGGAGCCGAGGAACGGACAGGCAGGCCTAACAATGTAACGCACTGGCTGACGACAACCACCACCCACAGACCGAAGTCCCCCAGGGCGCGGAGTCTAAGTCCCAGGCTGCCCTTCACCAGGGCCCCTGATGGTGGGGATGGACTTGACGCAGCCAGGAACCAGGTCGCGGCCCCCGAGACACCTCAGCTGCGGTAATGGCCGCCGCCAATGGCGTGTAGCTGGTGGAAGAGACAAAAGAGTAGTCAGACAGACCGGGGTCAACAACAACAGGACAAAACAGTACAGGACAGCAGACGAGAATCACCGGTCACGAGCCGGGTTCAGCAACAGAGGGTCAGATCAAAGGAGAATACAAAGAATAGTCAAGTCACAAGCCGAATCAGAATACCAGGAGAGTCACGAGAGTCAGAACAGAGTAATAGTAACACAAAGACACAAGACACAAGTGCAAAGAGCATGTGCGGGCCACAGGCTTATATGTCATCAGCCACGCCCCTCTGGGGGGTGGACCTCAGAGACCTGAAGGCATAAAAGGATTCCCACCACGCACAGCAGAATCCAAGATGGACGCCAGCACATGGAGTAACATAACCTCAGGGAAAAGGTAGGACCTTGACATGCCCCTGGAAATCACAGTTGTAGGCACAGCTACTACCGTGATTGCCATTAGCTTGTGGGTATTGTGCACAAGAGATCACCCACTTGGCATGGGCACCATATTTTCTCAATGAATGTAAAGTGTTCTCTTAATGGAGGTGGAGAGGTGGGGAGGCAATGTCACAATCTCCGCCTTGTCCAATTGAAGATACTTTGCATTCAGTGAGGGAATGCAAAGCGTTCTCAAAATGAAATCCTTATTAAGCAAATGACCTCTTGTATTCAATAATCAGCAGGTCAGTCGCTAAGCACAGGACCCAGAAGCTAGTGAAGATCACTGGAGTATCAGTGTCTTCTTCATTGATTTCCAGTTTCCAGGGGCATCAGCCAGGTATGGTATATGCATAAAAGAACTATAATAGTCAGAGCTAGTTCTAAAACGTCAGCTGCTGTGCAATACACGTAGATATATGATACACCTCATATAATAAATAGACATGTTTGCAGTGCTTTAGTGCTGCAATCATGTTTATTTATGGTATATGCACAGTTACATTGGTCTAAGCTGGACCAACGTAACTATATAAAAATAGCTATACCTAGAATTCAGCCTAAGCTATTAAGGCAAACATAAAAGGTGAAAAAATATTTTTTTCATTTTAGGAAATAAAAAATAACTCTCCATATGATTCTACAGTTGGCTCCTTTAGAAATCCAGGAATTGATGCTTTTTCTTGTTTGGTTAACAATAACTGAAATTATAGCAAGTAAATGAAAAATTAGCAGACAGCTGTCACACCATTCAGAAACCTTTCTATGCATAATTAAATATTTAGGAGATGAATCATACTGCCAATATAACCTTTGTTACTTTGCCAGAAAGGATTAGTCTTCATAGAGTGGCTAATGGCCACTAGTGAGGATGCATCTGGAGAGACTGTAGCGTGGAACATAACGGTCTGAGGTTTCACATGAGAAAAGACGCAGAAGGAGAAAATGATTCAATGCACGGTTGTATGAAATGATGTAGGGTGAAATTGTCTGGAAAGGTCAACAATTAAGGCCAGTTCCCAAACAAAGGTAAAAATTCTGCCTGATGAAATGGCTTAATCTATTGCCATCAGGCTAATACAGGTATATGTATTGAACAACAGGATTTATTAATTAAATCTAAATGTAGGGTATGTGAAATAACTACATGAAATGAAGTAATATAACACTACCTGGTAGAGAATGGAACATTGTGTGGGCTTCTCTTGCACTTCCTGCCCAACACTCCTGAAGGTGGAGACAGAGAGTGTGAAGTGCCGTGGTAGCTAGTTGACAGAATCCGCACTGCAGGTGGGTACAACTGGAAGCCACAGCCTTCAGCACAGGACACAGGAACAGCTTGGTACCAAAGCAGAGGAAACCAGAGAGCAGGCCAAAGTCAGAAACAGCTGGGCAGCGTGGGACCAAACCAGATGGCAGGGCATGTCCAGGAAGCAGGCCAAGGTTTGTAGAAGCCAGGCAAAGCAGACTAGAATCAGCAGGTAAAGACAGGTACAGTAACCAGGTCAAGGTTAAAGGTAACCAGATGAGCAGCGTGAAACCCTACCTGATTTTGTTACAATCTCAGTTTTTGAATTTGAGAGTATTCTCCCTCCCAGATTGGTCCAATACAGGGGTGGACTGACCATTTGGGAACTCGGGCCTGGGGTCAGTAGGGGGCCCCATGAGATGCCCCTGGTACCATTCATAGGTTCATTTTTGGGTGTGGTTTGAGTGTGGACGAGGACACAAGGACCCCATGATGCCCTATTGCCCGGGGGCCCCTTGAGTTGTCAGTCCGCCCCTAGTCCAATACCTAGCTAATTTTCCTTAATCAAGTTGATCTCATACTTGATCTGTCTGCCTGCTGTTGGCCCCTAGGTTCCTAAAATTTCTTTATTTAGCTATCTGGATCTGTCCAACTAATAACTATAAAAACATAGAAAAGTGACGATAGAAAAAGAAGACCGAGTAATCCATCGAATCTGCCCTTTTTTTTAATATACTTTTTTTTTTAAACTTTTTTTGTCTGAGTATAGATCTATGTTTGTCCCAAGCATGTTTGAAGCTATTTACTGTTGACCGGCTCACTACCTCTGCTGGAAGTTTATTTCAAGCATAAACTACTCTTTCAGTAAAATAATACTTTCTGAGATTAGTTTTGAACTTTCCTCCAGTTAGTCAAATGCGGTTAAATGTCTTTGAGGATGGTACTATCTTTGAGGATGGTACATTAAACCAGGATAGAAAATTAGCACATTGAACCTTGAGTAAAAATTACCACATTTAACCTAGAGAAAAAATTAGCACATTAAAGCTTGATAACAAATTACCACATTTAACCTGGACAAAAAATTAGCACGCTAAACCTGGAGAAAAAAAATTGTACAGTTATTTGCTGAATACAATTCATGTCTAATTTCCCCATTAAATGAAAGAAGAAATGTAGCTGTTCATCGTTCATTTGTATTTTTATACTTCAGTTTTGATGCATTATCTATCTATCTATCGAAAATAAATCTATTTATCCCCCATGTAGGTAATTTTCCACATCTGTACTTCTTTTCATGTTTGTAATAGCACTTTGTAATAGACTTAGGCTTCACTCAACTCTGATCAAACCTTTGATGAAACAAGACTGAGCTGTTCTTCATCATGACTAAACATCATGTATATCCATCGGGAATTTGCTTTATCTTGTGAGGATGTATCACGTCAACATACACAGTGTTATTTGTTTGAATATGGTTTCCAGAGGATTTCAGTGTATCTGTTGTTGGGATAGCTAAACAATCGCTTTAACAAAGCAACGAAGAACCGGAAATACATGAACAGTGAACATAGTAGCAAATGGATGGTGGTTTTGACACCTGATACATTTAAAGAGAAACTAGAGATGACCTGGTTATGGCCAATTTTTTGTTTGGATAAAGTGGAGAAGGGTTGAAACTCCTGTCAGGTTTTTATGTCTGTCTGCGACCCAGTTGGTGAGATTTCACCTCACTTCCTGTCCCTACAGAAAGGGGGATGGGCTGTCACCAGGAGAGAAAGGCACAGCCAGCAGTAAAAACATTAACAGAATTTCTAGTTCTAACCAGTCCCTAATAATTTATGTTCTTTTTTTTTTTTGTCTTGGTCCGTTTTTTTTTCCTTTTTTACATTTTGTAAGTATTTTGCAGTTTTAATGCTTCGCTTTAAGAATTTATTAAAATTTCTGCTCCCAGCTCAATGGAAAATTTTTAGTACTTATTTCTGTTTTCCAGCTTCCCCCCCCTGTCATCTGTTTGACATTCCCCTGCTTATTAGCCTAGAAATGGCCACTACAGATCTCTAATATTCATCTCCTTTTGACTTTAATGGGATTTCGATTCAGCAGGCACCCAAACTCAGTGCAGTACAGCAAACCCACTGGGAACAAAACCCAAGTATGTTAGGCTCAACCTTAATATGTGCTACGAGGTAACAGTGGAGCGAGCTGAGCTGTTAAGTCACTCCTGAAAATAGGGTCAAGGAGAGCTGAGCTGCTAAAGTGTACTGAAGATCAGATGAGCTGCAGAGAGAATGACATCAATGCTTCTGCTGTGAAAATTGGGGATGAATCGCCCCACAGTGCCTACAGCTGTGGAAGTCAGAGTGGACTTCTTTTAAAGCTCAATTCTGGAAAAATTGGGATTCAATCAAATAAAGATGGGATAGGTGTTGCTGTACACAAGCTGCAGGGTATGTTTCTATAGATACAATTAGGGAAATTAGAATTTTTGTACAGTTTTAGCTTGAGGTGATTGTAGCCGTATTAGTGCATTTGCGACAGAAACAACTGAGTACTGTCCGTGATACTTTTTTTATTTGCACTAACATACAATTTTGAGGACAAGCTTTCGGGTATGTCCCCTTCTTCAAGGTCTAAGCAGTACTATTAAAAATCACAAAGTTTAAGCAGAATGTTAGAATGGATTGAGAGAAAAAAAAAAAAAAAGGGCTACAGATAAGATACATCAAAAGTGAGGGGGGGGAGGGGGGATACAACACTCACACAGAGGGGGTCAAGTTTTAGCTAATAGATAGTCAGCTTTATGACTATCTATTAGCTAAAACTTGACCCCCTCTGTGTGAGTGTTGTATCCCCCCTCCCCCCCTCACTTTTGATGTATCTTATCTGTAGCCCTTTTTTTTTTTTTTTTCTCTCAATCCATTCTAACATTCTGCTTAAACTTTGTGATTTTTAATAGTACTGCTTAGACCTTGAAGAAGGGGACATACCCCGAAAGCTTGTCCTCAAAATTGTATGTTAGTGCAAATAAAAAAAGTATCACGGACAGTACTCAATTGTTTCTGTACAGTTTTAGGAAATCATACATGGATGCTGGTTCTATTGGAAAGGTCAATGGCTCATGCAGTAGCAGATCTATGTTAAACCAATTTATATAAAATAAATAGAGTTTAAATTATGTAGTTTTGAATTTTCTCCTTTTTCCTAATCCCTGAACATGGAAATATGTCAATATATCATCTGTCACCTGATTTTAATTTGCAATGCACTGTAGGAGAGAGTGAAATAGTTTAGACACAAAGTAAAAAAAAACAGATGAGTGACTTTTAATTCTAAATACAATACCAAAATAAATTTCTTACATTTAGTGTTATTTAATAATGTGGGTTTTTTTAAACATTATTGGTGCTTTCTTTTTGCACCATACCTGCTTCAGTTTTAAAACTTCAAAGCAAATTAACTTTCTTTTTTTTTAGGAAGGAAAACTTCCAGAAAGCACAACTGCAATAGATGGATTGCATTAAAGTTTCAGAAAATACAACTGCAAATGATGGAGAGAATGGACCCCACAAGAAGGTAAAGGGCATTCTCTTGGGTGTAGATTCAATTTCAATAAGCTCTGGGGAACATTCTTTGCAAAGTCCAATTTCCCTTGCAAAGTGAAAAGCCTTTTTGCTTTTATTAAATCAACAATATACACTCACCAGCTGTCACACATGGCTGGAGGCTGAGTTGAAGAGAGGACTTCCCTTGGTCCTCTGGTCTGAGCACCCCTGAATGTGGTGACAGAGGTACAAGGCTTAAAGAAGCACAGGTGCCGATAGTGTGATATCAGGTGACTGCCATGGTCAGGGATGTAGACAGGGCGAGACAGGATCATACACAGTGAGACACCAGCGTGGACAGGAGGAAGGCTTGGGTTGGACTTGGTACCAGGTTAGCAAGCAGAGTGAGGTCCAATAGGAATTCGAGGACAGTGCCAGCAGATCAGGTAGAGAATAGTCAGAGGCAAGCCGAGGTCAGAATCCAGAATCCACAGAGCAAGGTCAGGAGCAAGCCAGGTCAGCAACGGAAGATCAGTCAGTACAAACAGGAACACAGAAACATGGATCACAGGAAGATTAAGAACATCCAGCAATTATTACACAGAAGAGTCTCCTTTAAATAGGCAGCTTGGCACCAATGTGGGAAGACATACACATCAATGTGTAATGGCACATAGAAATGCACCTATGTGTTGGTGCACACTGGATATTACCCTGGGCTTGTCTATGTGCTGGTACATGTGCATTAGCTGCACAGGATTGAGCAGTTGTTGCAGAAAAATTAGCATTCACTGTAGAAGAATTAGCATTAGCTGCACTAGTTTCCTGACACCGGCCACTTTATTAGGTCCACTTTGCTAGTGCCAAGAAAAGATCCCCCACACCATTACACCATCACCACCAGCCTGAACCTTTGATACAAGGAAGAATGGATCCATGCTTTTATGTTGTTTACACCAAATTTTGACCGTGCCATCTGAACCAGTCTGTCCATTCTCCTCTGACCTCTGACATCAACAAGGCATTTTCGTCCACACAACTGCCACTGACTGGATATTTTCTCTTTTTTCTGACCATTCTCTGTAAACCCTAGAAATGGTTGTGCGTGAAAATCCCAGTAGATCAGCAGTTTTTAAAATACTCAGACCAGCGCATTTGACACAAACAATCAAGCCATGGTCAAAGTCACTTAAATCCCCTTTCTTCCCCATTCTGATGCTCAGTTTGAACTTCAGCAAGTTGTCTGCACTGCGACTACATGCCTAAATGCATTGAGTTGCTGCCCTGTGATTGGCTTATTAGTAATTTGTGTTACCAAGCAATTGAACAGGTGTACGTAATAAAGTAGTTGGTGAATGTAGACCTTAGAGGGCTGTTAGGTGGGAAGACATTATCCAGTCACCTTTAGGTACCACAGTTACATGGTAGTCCCATGAACACAAAAGATCAGCTTGGTCAAGCATTTATATTTATACCTACTGAGATTAACAGTGTCTGATCTCAGTATATGGTCAGAGTGTATTGTGTTTGATCGATTTGTATGATTTGTACCAACCCAGGAAAAGCATTCCAATGGATGGACAGATTGGAGATTTCAGAAAGGACAACTGCAATGGATAGAAAAATTTGTGATTTTAGAAAAGAACAACTCAAATGGATGGACAGATTTGGAGTGTCAGAAAGGACAACTGAAATCGATGGACAAAGCGGGAGTTTCGTAATGGGAGGACTACAATAGACAGAACAGGAGTTTCAGAAGGGGCAACTGCAATTGATGGACATCACTTACATTTTAGAAAGCAATAATCAGATAGCGCCAACATTTCAGGAAGGACAACTGCAAAGAATGAACAGAATTATTATTATACAGGATTTATTAACCTCCATGACAAGGTAAAGGACATTGTCTTGGGGGTGGACTCATTAAACTCTGGGGAAAACTCCTTGCAAAGACCTTAGAGGACAGTCAGAAGGGGAGACATTATCACCCTTAGGCACCACAGTTACATAGTAGTTCCATAACTTCAAGAGGTGAGCTTAAGCAAGCATTTATACTTATGCCTACTGAGATCAGCAGTGCCTGGTCACAGTGAAATGTGTGTGAGCAGTTTGTTTGATTCGTATCATACTCTCATGGAAGCAGCAAGTCCCATAAAGACAAGCCCAGGAAAGGCAACTACAATGGGTGGACAAATTGAAGGTTTCAGAAAGGACAACCCCAATGGATAGACAGATTTGGGGTTTCAGAAACGACAACTGCAATTGTTGAACAGATTGTGAGGTTTCAGAAAAGACAACTGAAGTCAATAGACAAATTGAGAATTTCATAGAGGACAACTGAAATCAATAAACATAATAGGTGTTTCCGGAATGACAACTGCAATTAATGGCCATCAAAGACATTTTAGAAAGCACTACTGCAAAAGTTGGATAGCACCAACGTTTCAGGAAATACAATTGCAAACAATGGACAGAATAGCCCCCACAACAAAGAAAAGACCTTCTCTCGGGGTGGTCCCTATTTCTATGCAGGCTTCTTTTGCCAAATTACCTTAACAACACAAAAAAATTTTGTGTGGCCAGCTTCTTTACCGGGAAACGTTTGGCTAGTACAGCTCTGGTAACTTACAAGGCCGGTTCAGCATCTAGATAAAATCAAATTACATTTTACATTCGATATACCCAGAAGACTCACTTTTTGTGCACAGTCTGTTTTAACAAATAGAAGAAGTATTGAAAGATTATTCGATTATAATTTAAATCAACACAAGTGCTTCAGCTGTGGCAGAGCTCATGTTTCAATCTAAATATTTCCTGGTCTGGAAATTGAAATATCAGATTCATAACGCATTACATTTTTTGACTTATATTGAAAGTGGCAGTAAAAAATCACAGGTTTCCATTGTGTTTCCTGATTAGTTATGGGGGTTTCATGTTTTATTTTCTGAAATGCCAAAACAGTAAAGTCTAGAGGGTTTGCTGGAGAAGATAAAACCTTTTGG
Organism: Staurois parvus; assembly: GCF_062004578.1. NCBI lineage: Eukaryota > Metazoa > Chordata > Amphibia > Anura > Ranidae > Staurois > Staurois parvus. The sequence continues at coordinate 7,199,634 of NW_028317826.1, forward strand.
ACTTGTTACATATAATTCCAGTGAAAGAATGGGTTTAAAGTGGTGCAACTATATGAGTACACTTTCAGTAATACCTGCTAAAATATATAAGCTACAATTTTTACAAATACAATTTTTGTTATGTTTGACTGTTTTTATCTCTGTATCTTTTAATAGATGTTGTAATTTCTCATTCTTTCTTGTCAAAAATCTATTTTTATTTTAATAAACTGTACTGTTTTCACTGTGATCTGTAAATCACAAGACCATATATTGTCATTGATTCTTATTTGTTGACAGGAGCTAATTTAAGCCAGTTGGTGTATTTACAATGGTACTTTCTTGGAATCCCTGTGTTGATGGTTTAGAGCTTAATGACACTTAGTTTGTTAAGCACTGTGTATTATAAACAACTGCTTTACAAAAAAAAAAAAATATATATATATATATATATATATATATATATATATATACAGTCAGGTCCATAAATATTGGGACATCGACACAATTCTAACATTTTTGGCTCTATACACCACCACAATGGATTTGAAATGAAACAAACAAGATGTGCTTTAACTGCAGACTGTCAGCTTTAATTTGATGGTATTTACATCCAAATCAGGTGAACGGTGTAGGAATTACAACAGTTTGCATATGTGCCTCCCACTTGTTAAGGGACCAAAAGTAATGGGACAGAATAATATTCATAAATCAAACTTTTATTTTTAATACTTGGTTACAAATCCTTTGCAGTCAATTACAGCCTGAAGTCTGGAACGCATAGACATCCCCAAACGCTGGGTTTCATCCCTGGTGATGCTTTTCCAGGCCTCTACTGCAACTGTCTTCAATTCCTGCTTGTTCTTGGGGCATTTTCCCTTCAGTTTTGTCTTCAGCAAGTGAAATGCATGCTCAATCAGATCCAGGTCAGGTTATTGACTTGGCCATTGCATAACATTGCACTTCTTTCCCTTAAAAAACTCTTTGGTTGCTTTTGCAGTTTCCTTTGGGTCATTGTCCATCTGCACAGTGAAGCGGCATCCAATGAGTTGTGAAGCATTTGGCTGAATATGAGCAGATAATATTGCCCGAAACACTTCAGAATTCATCCTGCTGCTTTTGTCAGCAGTCACATCATCAATAAATACAAGAGAACCAGTTCCACTGGCAGCCATACATGCCTACGCCGTGACACTACCACCACCATGCTTCACTGATGAGGTGGTATGCTTAGGATCATGAGCAGTTCCTTTCCTTCTTCATACTCTTCTATTCCCATCACTCTGGTACAAGTTGATCTTGGTCTCATCTGTCCATAGGATGTTATTCCAGAACTGTCAAGGCTTTTTTAGATGTTGTTTGGCAAACTCTAATCTGGCCTTCCTGTTTTTGAGGCTCACCAATGGTTTACATCTTGTGATGAACCCTCTGTATTTACTCTGGTGAAGTCTTCTCTTGTTGACTTTGACACACATACACCTACCTCCTGGAGAGTGTTCTTGATCTGGCCAACTGTTGTGAAGGGTGCTTTCTTCACCAGGGAAAGAATTCTTCGGTCATCCACCACAGTTGTTTTCCGTGGTCTTCCGGGTCTTTTGGTGTTGCTGAGCTCACCGGTGCGTTCCTTCTTTTTAAGAATGTTCCAAACACTTGTTTTGGCCACGCCTAATGTTTTTGCTATCTCTCTGATGGGTTTGTTTTGTTTTTTCAGCCTAATGATGGCTTGCTTCACTGATAGTGACAGCTCTTTGGATCTCATGTTGAGAGTTGACAGCAACAGATTCCAAATGCAAATAGCACACTTGAAATGAACTCTGGACCTTTTATCTGCTCATTGTAATTGGGATAATGAGGGAATAACACACGCCTGGCCATGGAACAGCTGAGAAGCCAATTGTCCCATTACTTTTGGTCCCTTAACAAGTGGGAGGCACATATGCAAACTGTTGTAATTCCTACACCGTTCACCTGATTTGGATGTAAATACCCTCAAATTAAAGCTTCCAATCTGCAGTTAAAGCACATCTTGTTTGTTTCATTTCAAATCCATTGTGGTGGTGTATAGAGCCAAAAATGTTAGAATTGTGTCGATGTCCCAATATTTATGGACCTGACTGTATATATATATATATATATATATATATCATTTTTTAGTTTCAATACATTTTTATTGAAATGTACAGTTTTGAATACAAATAAACATACAAATAAAGTCATTGAAGAGCACAATAACTTGTGCTGCGAGTTAAATAACATTTATCCATTATCAAGCATATATGTATTGTACTATAGATGACAAAGAAAAGTTGTTAAAAGTCTGTTATAGACAGGCTATTGCCAAATTTACTGCAGCAAATCAAAACAATACCTTCTGTGCAATAAGAAAGTTTATTAGATTAAAAGTCTTTAAACATAAAGAAAACTTAGCAATGAAAAGTCAAAATCTCAAGGGCCTAAAATATATCTCATTTGTTAGAGGATGTAGGAGACAGGAAATAAAGAGTTTCCTTTAGGGCTGTATATGATGAATACCAATCAGTCAGTTCTTACTAAAAGTAGAGTAGTTTCCAGCAACTGTAGCTAATATGTGCTCGTAGGTATAGTGGGTATGGAGTGTATGTATTGTATCATTTATACCTGGGACAGAGGGGGATCTCCACAAGCGTAACAGTCAATTTAGCTGCTAAGAAAATTGTCAAAAATTGTCTGAGGGAGGGGGTATATCTTCTAACCCCAGGTTCAGAATAGCGGAAGAAGGGGACAGTGGTATAAATAGGCCTGTGACCTGAATAACTATGACAAATTTTTAGGTAAGAAATTAGCAAATTTGCTGCAGGACCAAAGAATGTAAAAAATCATGCTTTTGTACAGTTCCTCCAACACAATGGGGACTGAAAAGAATGAAATTTAGAAGGTCTATGCGGAATCAAGTACCATCTCAACATTACTTCATGGAAAAGTTCCCAAAGACTGGTGCTTTTAATAGAAGCATAGGTATACTGTAGAGCAGTGGTTCTCAACCTTCCTAATGTCGTGACCCTTTAATACAGTTCCTCATGTTGTGGTGACCCCAACCATAAAATTATTTACCCAGTAATTATAATTCATGAGTGTTGTTTTACCTCCAATACTGCTGCTTTCAACACAATAGCTGCTTTTAACAGAGTAGCTGCTTTCAACACAGCAGCTGCTTTCTACACAGTAGCTGCTCTTTACACATTGGAAATACGTGTTTTCTGATGGTCTTAGGGGACCCCTGTGAAAGGGTCGTTCGACCCCCAAAGGGGTCGCGACCCACAGGTTGAGAACCACTGCTGTAGAGCTTTCTGCCATTGTATATCAGAGTAAAAAGTATTAAGGTCCCTTTCCTAAGCTAATATAGAAGACATTTTCGTACATAGGTATTTTTCTTTAAGAAAATGATAGAATATCGATATACCTCACTTCTGGTGAGTTGCAGATGCATCATATTGTCCAATCTGCCAACACAGCTTATAACAAGAGGGAGTATGTCACTGAATGTACGACATTACCTGGAGGTATGTAAAGTATTTTTGTATTCCGTTTGTAACGATTCGAAGGGCCTAGGTACAAGTCAGATACATTCTTCATTGCTTGGGATACTCAATGATCTGTCGCTATATCTGGAATCAACAATGAAAAGATGGAGATGGGTAAATATAGATTAATGGTTGAAGAGATACTCACGTTGGGTGTGGCTAAGATTTTCCACTTTCCCAGTGTTGCTTGTGTTGGCAGAGGTAAATCCTTTGGAATAACAGTCATGTGGTGATATGCTAGCAGATATGTGTATAAACTTCCACCTGGTATTAAAGATTGCTCAATTCCCCATAAAGGAGTGGGTGAGTTCAGGAACCAGCCCCACATCTGTGCCTGTATTTTGGTTGTGTGGTAATCAGAAAAAAGGCTGTCAGCTGGCTTTTTTACCTTCCCACAAGAACCTGATTGATGAAGATAGAGTATGTTTACTTATATGAAGGAGATAGTTTTGAATAGATGGTTAGGGGAGGGAGTAAGAGTAATACCCAGGTATGAAATTCTCAAGTCATTCCAAATATATGGAAATTTAATTTGTAAAACTCGTCTATCTTGTAGGAGTACCCCTAGGTCTAGTATATAAGATTTAGTATCGTTTACTTTGTAACATAATACCATACCATACTGTTGTAATATTTGGGAAACAGATATCAAGGGAGGATTGAGAGCATTAAGATAACATCATCTGTGAAAAGGCTTATCACATATTTGCAGCCTTTAATCATAAATCCGGAAATATTGGGATGCTGTCTAATGCTTGTAGCCCCGGGCTCCATCAGATGAATTAATATCAATGGTGATAAAGGGCATCTCTAGTGTGTGCCATTGGTTATTTGAAAGGGTTTGGATAGCATGCCAGAAGTAAAAACCCAGGCTGATGGAGAAGTATACAAAGCCAAAATGGACAACACATGCCCCTGAAAACTGAACTTAGAAATCACCCTGATCAGATACATCCAATGTACTTTGTCAAATGCCTTCTCTGCATTCAAGACTAGAATCAGAGAAGGCGTTCGTTGTCCACATGCTAAGGTGAATAATGTTACTAAGCCTCTTGGTGGCGTCTGAAGTTTGTCTGTGGGGTGCGAGCATTTTAGCACATATCTTTAGATCATTATTCAAAAGAGAAATAGACCTGAAATTCTGAGGAACATCCGGTGTCTTCTCTGGTTTTGGTGAGGTCACTATTAAAGCTTCTAGCATTTCTGAGGGGGAGGTGACTGAGGCAGCTGCATCATCGTATACTCTGTTGAGAAACAGTTCTCAGATATGTTTAAATTGTTTGTAGTTGTTAGGAATGGACTGGCCAGCAATGGTGGGACTCACCTGCCTTTTGATCTGCAGTACCAGGGCTGGCCAGCGGGTGTTCCCAGCAATCAGAGACTCAACCTTTCAGCCAGCTAACACCTGGAACTGATGATGCTGGGGTATTTAAGGGATGGCCAGACCCACAGACTCTGCCTTGGTGTTGTGTTTGTCCTGGGCCCTGTATCTGTCCTGCATCCTGTTCCTGTCCCTCTGCCTGACCCTCTCTACTACGCTGCTTGTTACCTGTTTTGATCTCTGGCTTGTGACCCTGACCATCCCTCTGCCTGACCCTCTGTACTACGCTGCTTGCTACCTGCTGAACCTGGCCTGTGACCCCGACCATTCTCTGCTTGCTCCCCCTGTACCTACCTGCCCAATTGATATTGACCCGGCCTGCCTGACGACGCTTGCTTGTATGTACTGTTATCTGTGGGTGGTTTGGTTTGGTTTGTTTGCACTGTATTATGTTTAGTATTGCACTGCGTTTATGTTTGTATGGTTAGTGTTAATAAATTGTATTGTTTATCACATATCTGAAGTCTGCGTTTCCCTGCTTCAGTCACACACCTCTGGTCATACCTGGGAGCCCTGACATTACACCAAGGCCAATCCTGACCAGAAGTGGCTGCACAGGGAAGCCATCTTGGCTTGTTGATGGGAAGGATGGATCTTGATGAGGTTGAATATTTATATCTGCTAGTGTTTGATGACAGGGAGTATGCTTATCAAACTCTGAAGGAGTATACCCGGGATAAACTGCTAGAATGTATACGGCTCGCTCATGTTCTAGTAGATCAGGGCACAGAGTTCTCTGAGGTGCAGCCTTTGATTGAGGTTTGTGCTGAGTTGGTTTCATCTGGTTCCCCCGAATGCAGGGATGAATTTTTGCCACCATTTAGTGCAGACCAGGTAGAGTCCCTGGTGTGGTTATTAGAGGATGATGTGGGTTACTTTCTGGAGCGTTATTCCACATGTTCACCACAGACACTAAGAGATTGTATAAACGCAGTGCAGTCATTGACCAGACAGGCTTTGTGTAAGCTCAGCTTTGTTCAACCCATACTGCAGACATGGACAGATTTGTTGCACCCAGCCTCAGTCAGCTTACAAAGACCCAGTCCTGCTTCTAATCTATTTCCTCAAAGCTCTATTCCTGCATTCCCAACAGCTCCTCCTGCCCTGCTATCTACCGCATGTCAGTACCCTGTTCCCACTCGCTGCACCTATCCTGCCTTTAACCCTGTAAAAGAGCCCTCTGTAGCAACCGCTCCCTCTCCTGTTCCATCCTCCAGTTCTTCTCTGTCTCCAGCTGCTCCATTCGTTTGCAGACCTGCGTTTACTTGCAGTGCTCCAGTAGTTAAAACCAGAAAAAAGCGAAAATTCTTTCCAACCAATACCATCCTGCCAGTATCCAAACCGGTGAACCTGCCTTCCGTGGTTCAGCCTGAAGCCTCTACTCAGCCTGAAGCCTCTACTCGGCCTGATGCCTCTACTCGGCCTGAAGCCTCTACTCGGCCTGAAGCCTCTACTCGGCCTGATGCCTCTACTCGGCCTGATGCCTCTACTCGGCCTGAAGCCTCTACTCGGCCTGATGCCTCTACTCGGCCTGATGCCTCTACTCGGCCTGAAGCCTCTACTCGGCCTGATGCCTCTACTCGGCCTGAAGCCTCTACTCGGCCTGAAGCCTCTACTCGGCCTGATGCCTCTACTCGGCCTGATGCCTCTACTCGGCCTGAAGCCTCTACTCGGCCTGAAGCCTCTACTCGGCCTGATGCCTCTACTCGGCCTGATGCCTCTACTCGGCCTGAAGCCTCTACTCGGCCTGAAGCCTCTACTCGGCCTGAAGCCTCTACTCAGCCGGACGCCGGCATTCAGCCTGATGCCTCTACCCAGCATGATGAACTGATCCAGCCTGACGATCCTATTAGGCCAGTTGACTCGATGCCCGCTGTTGATCCAGATGATCCGGTACCTGATCCGGTGCCCGCTGTCGAGCCAAATGACCTGATGCCTGGTGACCCAGTGCCCGCTGTCATACCTGGTGACCCGATGCCCGCTGTCGAGCCAGACAATCCGGTACCTGATGACCCGGTGCTCACTGTCGTGCCTGTTGACTCGGAGCCCACTGCCTTGCCAGATGACGCGGTGCCCGCTGTCGAGCCAAATGACCTGATGCCTGGTGACCCAGTGCCCGCTGTCCAGCCAGACGATCCAATGTCTGACCCAGTGCCCGCGGTCATACCAGTTGACTCGGAGCCCACTGCCTTGCCAGATGACGCGGTGCCCGCTGTCGAGCCAAATGACCTGATGCCTGGTGACCCGATGCCCACTGTCCAGCCAGACGATCCAATGTCTGACCCAGTGCCAGCGGTCATCCCAGTTGACTCGGAGCCCACGGTTGTGCCTGGTGACTCGGTGCCCGCCGCCCCGCCTGGGGGCCTGAGACCTGTCGTTCCGCCTGGGGGTCCGGCGCCCGCCACTCCGCCTGAGGGTCCGAGACCTGTCGCTCCGCCTGGGGGTCCGGCGCCCGCCGCTCCGCTTGAGGGCCCGAGACCTGTCGCTCCTCCTGGGGGTCCGGCGCCCGCCGCTCCGCCTGAGGGCCCGAGACCTGTCGCTCCGCCTGGGGGTCCGGCGCCCGCCGCTCCGCCTGAGGGCCCGAGACCTGTCGCTCCGCCTGGGGGTCCGGCGCCCGCCGCTCCGCCTGAGGGCCCGAGACCTGTCGCTCCGCCTGGGGGTCCGGCGCCCGCCGCTCCGCCTGAGGGCCCGAGACCTGTCGCTCCATCTGGGGGTCCGGCGCCCGCCGCTCCGCCTGAGGGCCCGAGACCTGTCGCTCCGCCTGGGGGTCCGGCGCCCGCCGCTCCGCCTGGGGGCACGATGCCTGTCGCTCCGCCTGGGGGTCCGGCGCCCGCCGCTCCGCCTGGGGGCACGATGCCTGTCGCCCCGCCTGGGGGCCCGATGCCTGTCGCCCTGCCTGGGGGCCCGGCGCCCGCCGCCCCACCTGGGGGCCCGACGCCGGTCGCCCTGCCCGGGGGCCCGGTGCCTGCTGCTCCGCCCGGGGGCCCGGTGCCTGCTGCTCCACCCGGGGGCCCGGTGCCTGCTGCTCCGCCCGGGGGCCCGGTGCCTGCTGCTCCGCCCGGGGGCCCGATGCATGTCGCCCCGCCCGGGGGCCCGGTGCCTGCTGCCCCGCCCGGGGGCCCGGTGCCTGCTGCCCCGCCCGGGGGCCCGGTGCCTGTCGCCCCGCCCGGGGGCCCGGTGCCTGCTGCTCCGCCCGGGGGCCCGGTGCCTGCTGCTCCGCCCGGGGGCCCGGTGCCTGCTGCCCCGCTCGGGGGCCCGGTGCCTGCTGCTCCGCCCGGGGGCCCGCTGCCTGCTGCCCCGCCCGGGGGCCCGGTCGCCCCGCCCAAGGGCCCGGTGCCTGCTGCTCCGCCCGGGGGCCCGGTGCCTGCTGCTCCGCCCGGGGGCCCGGTGCCTGCTGCTCCGCCCGGGGGCCCGGTGCCTGCTGCTCCGCCTGGTGGCCCGCTGCCTGCTGCTTCGCCTGGTAATCCGATGTGCCTCTGCCCGGAGTCCTGCCCGATGTGCCTCTGCCCGGAGTCCTGCCGATGTGCCTCTGCCCGGAGTCCTGCCCGATGTGCCTCTGCCCGGAGTCCTGCCCGATGTGCCTCTGCCCGGAGTCCTGCCCGGAGTCCTGCCCGATGTGCCTCTGCCCGATGTGCCTCTGCCCGGTGTGCCTCTGCCCGATGGTGCCTCTGCCCGGTGTGCCTCTGCTCGATTGTGCCGCTGCCCGGAGTCCAGCCCGGTGTGCCGCTGCCCGGAGTCCAGCCCGGTGTGCCGCTGCCCGGAGTCCAGCCCGGTGTGCCGCTGCCCGGAGTCCTGCCCGGTGTGCCAGTCTTTGATATCCCGCCAGTTACCAGACCCGGGCGGTGGAACATTTTGCCCAGCTAGGACTGTTTGGAGCGTCCTGAGGCCGCTCCTTGGGGGGGGGTTCTGTTAGGAATGGACTGGCCAGCAATGGTGGGACTCACCTGCCTTTTGATCTGCAGTACCAGGGCTGGCCAGCGGGTGCTCCCAGCAATCAGAGACTCAACCTTTCAGCCAGCTAACACCTGGAACTGATGATGCTGGGGTATTTAAGGGATGGCCAGACCCACAGACTCTGCCTTGGTGTTGTGTTTTTTTCCTGGGCCCTGTATCTGTCCTGCATCCTGTTCCTGTCCCTCTGCCTGACCCTCTCTACTACGCTGCTTGTTACCTGTTTTGATCTCTGGCTTGTGACCCTGACCATCCCTCTGCCTGACCCTCTGTACTACGCTGCTTGCTACCTGCTGAACCTGGCCCGTGACCCCGACCATTCTCTGCTTGCTCCCCCTGTACCTACCTGCCCAATTGATATTGACCCGGCCTGCCTGACGACGCTTGCTTGTATGTACTGTTATCTGTGGGTGGTTTGGTTTGGTTTGTTTGCACTGTATTATGTTTAGTATTGCACTGCGTTTATGTTTGTATGGTTAGTGTTAATAAATTGTATTGTTTATCACATATCTGAAGTCTGCGTTTCCCTGCATCAGTCACACACCTCTGGTCATACCTGGGAGCCCTGACAGTAGTACTCTCCAGTAAGGCCGTTAGATCCAGGAGATACTGTATATTGTTAGGTAATGTGTCTATAACCCGAATAATTTCAGTTATCAAAAAGGAAGCATTCAATTCCTGAAGTTGTACAGAAGATAAGTGTAGCAAGTTAAAGTGGTTGTAAAGGCTGAAGGTTTTTTACCTTTATACATTCTATGCATGAAGGTAAAAATCTTTCTGTGTGCAGCAGTGCCCCCAGCCCCCTCAATACTTACCTGAGCCCCATCGAGATCCAGCAATGTGAATGACAGCCGAGATTGTTGTGAGTCTCTGCCTCCTCTTCTGCTGAGACAGCAAGTGGGAGCCATAGGCTCCCGCTGCTGTCAGTCACAGCCAGTCAACCAATGAGGAGAGAGAGGGAGCAGGACCAAGCTGCTGCTCTGTGTGTGAATGGACACACGGAGGAGCGGGTGCCCCCATAGCAAGCTGCTTGCTGTGGGGGCACCTGAGAGACAGGAGGAGCCAGGAGAGCCTGCGGGGGACCCGAGAAGAGGAGGATCCAGGTTTCACTCTGCAAAACCACTGCACACAGTAGGTATGTTTAGACATATTTGTTATTTTACAAAAAAGAAAATTAACCTTTAGAATCGCTTTAAGTTCAGCTAGAAATGTATGTATATCAGCTACGGAAGGTTGTGTTGAATGGGTATTGTGACATAAGTCATAGAGAGAACTGTAATATTCACTGGAAACATCTGCAATGTGTTGGGGGTCAAATACCCTATCTTTAAATGCAGGGTTAACTAGATATTGAACGTTCTTTGACATGGTAAAAGTGGATATAAAGTAAGACATCTCTTGGGACATGGTCTGGTGTATGGGATATGGCCTTGTTTGGGTCTGTGGGTCCATGTGAAGCGGTGTCAGTAGAGTCTCCCTTAGGCATGCGTACCCACGCAGTGCCAGTGTTTGCATTTAGACGGCGGAGGTTGGGTGAGCTAAAAGTACAAATGTTTTATATCCAAATGAATGCTGCATTGCTAGGTATTGTTGTGCCTTGCTCCCTGCAGCTGCTGTGCATACCCTGAACTTCTCCAGAGGTAGTACTCTGCATAACAGGTGCACAAAGTAATACTTTGTTCACACATGGCATTAGCCTGTTGGTGACTCCTTATATTTGCTTTACTATTGTGCCATTATGTCAACTCCATAAAAAGACCAGCATTCCCAGAGAAGGCACAGGACTCGCATGACTACTGTAGACAGCTATTGCCTGTTGGAGTATAACATCCTTTTATATTTGTTTGTGCTCTCCAGTTTCCCAGTAAAAAAAAAAGGTCTTTATGATGTCAACAATTTCATTAGGTAGTGTGAGTACATTTCTCAAATATTTCAGTTTTTACCTTTTTGTTGCTCTTCTACAGAAAAAAAAACAAGAACAACTTTTCAACATGTCCTGCTCCCTGGCAGGGTGAGGTTTGGTTTATTAACCACCTGGTGATCTTATGGCTGTAGTTGGAAGCTGCAGTATCAACCACCCTCTAGCAGTAGTTAACCCTTTAGGGTTTGTTACTAAACAAGCTATTTCTACTGCATTTAATTATTTTTTGGAGGTGTCTTATTAAGCGGCAGGCAAAACCCTGTGAAAGGATTATCTATTCTGGCAATGAGCAGTCTCAGAGATTTCCAAAGCAAAACAGCCATCTTTAGTCTCTTCAAAAAAGAAAATGCGGATGAACATGACTGTATTAATCTTGCTTTGTTCAAGCAACCAGAAATGAGAATGCTGACACCTAACATCTTAGAAGGTGAAGCCTAAATTAACAGTGGTCAGTTTGGCTTCCTGCCTCAAGATGAACATCTGTTGAGTTAAAGGAGACCAAAGTTCAAGAGTCAGTTTCCAATCTCACTTCAGATAGGGTAGCTTTTGCATTTCTGGCTGGGAGTCCAGGAAAAATTGGTGAGCCAGCACATAACCCAAGAGGTCAGTGAAGAGCTCCATGTCAGGATACTTTCTGGTAATTTGGGGATTGTACCACCCATACATGTCTCACAGTGGCTTAGTGGTTAGCACTTCCACCTGGCAGTATTAGGGTCATTGGTTCAAATCCCTGCCTGGAGTTTGCATGTTCTCCCTGTGCCTGCGTGGGTTTCCTCCAGGTACTCTGGTTTCCTCCCACACTCCAAAGACATGCAGGTAGGTGAATTGGCTCCTGTCTAAATTGGCCCTACTATGTGTTTGTATGAATGTGAGTTAGGAACCTTAGCTTGTACACTCCTTGAGGGTTAGGGACTGATGTGAATGTACAATATATATGTAAAGTGCTGTGTAAATTGACAGCGCTATACAAGTACCTGAAATAAATAAATGGGCACTTGGTGGCTCCTCTTTAGACATAGGTACAGCCTTCGAAATAGACACATGATCCATCAAGGGAAGCATTTCAGGCCATATTTGGGAGACCTTTTATTCCTCGGGTCTCAGATTGGGCCACATAAATTGCCTTGCTCCAGCAGATCAGGTAGGCTCAGTTGAACTTTCACCCCCCCCTTCAAGTCGGGTTTCTGGACCAGTGGCAGTAGGAGGGCCTAGGTCAGAAGATATGGATTACACCTTATATGAAAGCAAGACTAAACTTGCGGTTGGAGATGTAGAATCTTTTGAAATATCTTTCCCGTCTGACAACCTAGCTACTGGTGGTGCAGTTAGACACCAACAAAGTGGTTGGGGAGCCATAATTCAGGAGCAATGGGCTCAGGACCAATCGCCTTTTTCAAGGGTCCAAGAAGGTGTCCAACATCCTGGAGTTGAGGATGGCATTTCAGGCTTTCCTAGCTTTCAGTGACCTCATCCGGGATGGACCTGTCCTGGTGAAGTTAGACGGCACAACGGCTGTGGCCTACAGTATATCCGGAAACAAATGGCACTCACAGTCTCTCCCTTCTGAATGTTTTCTCCCATTCTAGAGTCAGCCCCCCCTTCCTTCCTCCTGCAGTCTTCTGGGACACTGCAAAAGGTCCCAGAAGACTTCTGGACCAATCAGGATTCACAGAGCGACTCGCGCATGCGCAGTGGGCACCTGGCTGTGAAGCCACAAACTGTCACAGCCTAGTGCCTACAGTTGAGATGGGAGAGAAGAAGGGAAGAAGGGACCGTGTGGGTGAGCACATCAGTGAACCCTGGGACAGGTGAGTGTGTGTTTATTAAAAGTCAGCAGCTACAGTTTTTTTTTTCGCTGACTTTTAATAAACACAAAAATAACTGGAACTCTGCTTTAACAATTAACAAATTGAATGTAACATTTTATAAAAACATTATGAAAAAGTTTTAATGAAATTCTACTAGTGTATGGTCAGCTTAAGGTAGAATTTCATGCAAAACCTAACAAGTCTTAAAAGTGCATCTCCCTCCTAACACCTATTCTGACTAACCTGTGCAAGAAGGATCAGCATACTTACCTATTTTCAGGCCGCTTCAGTCTGGTCACATTAACCCACCTGTGTCAGCCAGAGGTGGCTGCAGAGGTGAGGAGAGAGTGCTTAACAATGGCTGGAATACCTGCGAGCAGTGGCAACACCTACAGGCTCCTTTGACCCATCCATTTTCTGCACTTCCTCCTTTCCCCTGCAGCCATCTCTGGCTAGAAGAGAGGAATCAAAACTTGTGACTAGACTAGAACAGCCTAAAGATAGATAAGTATACTGACAGGTTAGTCAAATAGGTGTTAGACGGGGGAGGGAGTATTTTTAAGGCTGGTTAGGTTTTGCATGGAATTCTACCTTCAGTCAAGACCTATTTATAGTGTTCACTCAGCTTGGATGAACCCCTATAAAACAATGGGCTAAGGACTTTAGGTATTGCAGATACTTTGTAGTGTCCACTTTTCCAGGCTTTTAAAGAGAAACATTTATTTTGGAATTCAACTTTGAATAAACTGAACATTTGATTAGGAGATAGATAGATAGATAGATAGATAGATAGATAGATAGATTAGCAGGATTTAGATAGATAGATTGATCCCCTAGCAAAGAAGTGGTGGTCAATATCAAAAATTGTAAAGCAACTCAAAAAATTAATATGGACTGTCTGGTGCCAAATTTAGGAAAATTGTTGGTTTCCTTACTGAATCAATGCAATATCAACATTTTATTAGACACACTGGTTAATTTGACTGTACAGAAATCACTAAACGTTGCCTTGTACAAGCTCCATGTTTGCTTCCAAGTAGTTTCTCTAGGCATTTAAAAAATTAAACTTTGAAAAATAGGACAATGTTTCCAGTAAATTTAGTGCTGTTCCAGCGTCACACAGAACACATTTCTATACAGAGCTGAAAAAATATTTGTAATTAATAACCTGGATTATAAACACAAGTTAAACAGGCAATTTAATTAAATTCAGATGCACTGTTGATAATTTTCCCTGAAGAATTGTCGGGATAATCAGTTGCAGCTGCATCTTCATGTATAGAGGAAAGTTTTGTACCCTTCTCAGTGAAGAATTAGATGGGACCAATTCAGGTTCACAACGTCGTGATCGCAGGCACATTTATCACTGCACGAAGATGAAGAAAATGTCTATTTTGTTAAATAATTAAAATTCAGATAGTAAAGGAGAGCTCCATATTGGGCTATTTTGATTTGAAATAATGCAAGAAGATGAAGCAGGGAGTTCAGAAATCCTGGTGGATGAATGTGATTTGCCCAGAAAGTACTGGTGAACAAACATATCCATGTTTTGTTCTGCTTGTCTCTCTGTGGGGTACTGGTAAATCATTGTTCCTTTGGCGTACCTTTGTTTATGAACGCCTCGGTTAACGTAATTTTTGGTTTATGAATGAAAATCCATAAAAATAATGGCTCGGTTTACAATTTGTTTTTGCAATGCAAACAGATTATTTGGTTTTCAATGCATTTACAATTTTTTTTGTCCCTGTACAGTACTATGCCTTTAAAGTGCACTTTATAAAGCGTTTTGAACAGATAAAACTTTTTTTTACTTTTTTCTGACCTCCGGAGCGGATTCATTGGTTTTCAATGCATTTACAAATTAATTCTTAATCATGTCCCTGTACAGTATTTGCACCTTTAAAGTGCACTTTATAAAGAGTTTTGAACAGATAAAAGACTTTTTTTTACTTTTTTCTGACCTCCAGAATGGGATTAATTGGTTTTGAATGCATTCCTATGGGAAATCGCGTTTCGGTTTATGAATTTTTCACATTACAAGAAGTCCCGCAGAACTAATTAAATTAGTAAACCGAGTTACACCTGTACTTTTAATTAGACCAAGGACATCATAAAAGATCAATATTTTTCCCCCATAACCCCTTTAACCCCCCCGTACCTTAGTACATGTGTACTTTAAGTATTCCTGCACCCCATTCATCCCTCCAAGTGCAGCCTAAATGGTCAAATACTTACACCCCCTCTATTACAGAGATCTTTACTGTGTGACCCCATCTGATGCTGTACAGCATTTGCAATGAAAACATCCCCACATTCTTACTGCATATGTGCATCCCAGCCCCATTCATGCTGGACAAAATGGAGGTCACCATAATTATAGCTTCCCCAGAGGAAAAAATGGGGTCATAGTGTGCATCCTCTAAAGAAGAGGACACTTTTAGTTCAAAGGTTGTGTGGCCCTAGTTGGGGCTAAACAGTAAAGATCACTGGAACAGGAAGGAAGGTAATTATTTTACCAGGTGCTAATTCACCAGGTTGGGGAATTATTCATTTAAAAGTAAATTTGTATAGGATCCCTCCAGGTCACTGCAGATTACCTGGAGAGAGGGCATAACTTAACCTAATAAGATTGCTGCTTACCATTTTAGATATTCTTTTCTAATAACTCCAGCACTGAGCTCTTTCAGTTATGAGAAGGCTGGGGAGCAGTGTTTGCCTAAACATTTTCTATACTTTGCTGGCCGATCTCATCATTTGTAAACTAGATTTGACCACTGTCTGTCCTAACAAAGGATTAAAGTGTTAGAAGCGTGTCTCCTGCGTTGTATGAACCTACATTTGACCTAAGCCTTTCTATTGAGACACACCAGTAGAATTGTATTCAAAATGTTTATTTTAGGAGCGTTTATTTGATTTTCTAATAGTTATTGGAGTCAAATTGCTGTTTGTTTTCATCTGTAGTGATGAGAAAATTCAAAGGAGCAGAATAAACGTTTTCCCTCGAAAAGAACATGATTCCAATTCTATGGAGTTGCCTTACTAAAACTGGAGAGTGCAAAATCTGGTGCAGCTCCGCAGAGAAACCAAACAGCTTTCAGTTTTGTTTGTCAAAGCTTAATTGAACAAGCTAAAGTTAGAAGCTGATTGGCTCCCATACACAGCTGCACCAGATTTTAGTAAATCAACCCCGATGTTTTCTGCTCGAGAATAATTTTACATATTGTGATAAACCCTGCGTAATGCTTTTGGGATTCCATTCAAAATTGTAAGGGCTTTTAGATAAATTTGGTTAACTCAATGTTGGCGAGAAAGAATGTTCAAATGCTTTTTTTGTAAACATTTGAATTAAAATCATTTTTACTCTGCACTTGTCAGAAATGCTTTTAGTCAGCCATTATAGCGTCCCCTAAAAAGCATCTAAAAGGTAATAAAGAATTTAGAAAAATATTTTTTAGGTGTGCTGTGTAAATGGGAAAACATAACAAACATGCAGTGGGATTTTCTCAAATTTGTCTTCAATCAGTAGGCTGCTGGAGATGTGTAAATTATGTAAAACAGCTGTCTAGCCCATACATAAATGGGCCTCAATCTCATTCTTTCATATACCAAGTACAGAAAATTGATCCATTTGAATGTCAACGTCCTTCATAGGCCTTGCTCACATGAAGCCAACATAAAACTGAAAGCTTGTACATCATGTGGGCAGCACAGTGGCTAAATGGTTAGCAATTCTGCCTGGCAGTACTAGGGTTGTTGGTTCAAATCCCAACCACAGCACCACCTGCCTGGAGTTTGCATGTTCTCCCTATGCCTGCATGGGTTTCCTCCTGGTACTCTAGCTTCCTCCCACACTCCAAAGACACACTGGTAGGTTAATTGGATCCTGTCTAATTTGATCCTAGTATGTGTATGTATGAATGTGAGTTAGGGACCTTAGATTGTACACCCCTTGAGGGTTAGGGACCAGGGGCGGACTGACCATTTGAAAACTTGGGCACTGCCCAAGGACCCAGGGTCAGTAGGGGGCCCCATGAGATGCCCCTGGTACCCTTTGCATAGGCTTTTTTGAGTTTGGGCAAGGACATAGGGGCCCCATGATCCCCTATTGCCCAGGGGCCCCATGACTTGTCAGTCCATCCCTGTTAGGGACTGATGTGAATGCACAATATATATGTAAAATGACAGCACTATATAAGTACCTGATATAAATAAATAATCATTCAGTAGTAGATTATCAGTGCCTTGACATACAAAACAAATGCCAACAGTGAATAAAGTCTTCATGAAATAAAAAATTATATATTTTCACTATACTGAAACTTAGACCCCATATAATTTTTTTTCTTTTAATAAATTTTCAGGTCCGTCATAGTTCAGTAAGTACATACGACGGTATTTTCAAGGAAACACAAAATTGTTTTATTAGAGTCAAACATGCTGGTAGTTACAAAACATTTTGCAATTTTATTTGAAAAGTTAATGAAGCACAGAAAAATACAAATGGTTTGTATTTCCCTGCGTTATTGAAAGAATGTAAAAAAATATATTTGACGAGCAAAAGAAAGCGTTTTCTCACAGCCATGTCCAAATTCGTAGAATGGAGCCTTCAGCTAACCAGAGCATTGTGAACTGAAGGAGGGCACCAATAACACTGTGTACAGCCAGAAATAACATGCTCCAAGAATGACATAAATTGCCATAACTAGCTTACTGAGAAAGTAAGGCTTACTGAGAAGGGTGTTATATTAACTGCTTCAATTCATAGAAACCAGATTTTGGTTGTTATAGTTATGGCAATTTTTACAAAGTTACATTGGTATACCTTGGACAGATGTAAGTTTGCCAAACCTGTGGGATCCCCCAGGAAGCTGGAAATCACCGTAGTAAGCACCACTATTGCAGTGACTGCCACTAGCTGATAGGTCCTGTCACATAACAAATTAAAGCTGAACTCCAGCTAAGACTTTTTATGCAGTTGCAGTACCATTTTTTCTTTTATGAAATAAACTAACAAAATGAATACAATCTTACCATTGTAGATACCCTTGTAATTTTTAAATGGTTTGTTTCAAAACGTTAACTGCCACATTTGCTGGACAGCTTGGCCTGTTAATACCTGTTAGTCTTACTGGCCAAATCAAAAGGTGAAAATAAAGGAAAAAAGCCTAAAAAAAAAAGAAAATTAATGCAACCACCACATCTAGGGACTGGTAAGCTGTAATATATTACATTTTTGTTTTTGAGTTTAGATATGCATAAAACATCCTTTTTTTCTTTTTTTTTTTTTTTACAAACTATGTTTCTTTTTTTTTTGTTTACAAACGATTTTATTGAATATAAGTAGACTGTAAAACAACAGCACACTTTCAAGTGTTATTTTCAACGAAAACAAGACACTTTTGAAATGTACAATACTGAAAAGTATATTAACATAAGAAAGAGAGAAAAAAAAAAAAAAAAAAAGGAAAAGAGTAAATTACAAGTGCATGAAATACGTGAACAATAAGAAAAGCTAAGTGATACATCCGTCAACAATACATGTCAGGCAACTTTTACTGAGAATGTTGTTAAACATGCAATAAGTGTCTACAATCTCTCCATGACTCCCATTTTTTATCATATAAGTGCATCTTATCCAGTAGGGTATAATGAATGCGGTCCGTGAGCATTACAGTATCAATTCTGTGTAAAACGGAGTCCAAGGGTACAGCATTGGACCTCCAATGTAAGGCAATAGACCATAAAGTGGCAATACATAATGTATGTATCAATCTCAGATTGGCATCAGAGACCCCTGGGATATTGGCCCCCAATAAACAGGTCTGTATGGACAATCGTATCGGGGTACCCGACAGTGAGGTAGCCACCTCAGATATCTTACACCAAATCAAAGATATGGTCGGGCAATCCCAGAATATATGAACCAAAGTACCTGTGAGGCCACAGCCCCGGAAACATAAAGGGGACGTTTGTGGAAACAATACATGTAGTCTTGATGGGGTATAATACCATCTGGTTAAAACCTTAAGGGCCGTCTCATGAACCGAAAGAGATCTAGAACTCTTGCATAAATTATCCACAATGGAATCCCAATCCTCATCTGAAAAAGTGATACCACTATCCTCCTCCCATTTTTGTCGATAAGAGGGGGGTGTATGAAAAAGGCAGATCAAAAATTGGTGATAAAGATCTGAGATAAGACCCCTACCCCTAGGAGAGTCACGGCTGATACGTTCAAAAAAAGAAATCGGGGAAGATGGCATAAGGCCAAAGTGTGAATTAAAAAAATGTCTAATCTGTCGGTAGCGAAGGTACTCGTGAAGAGGAACATCAAACAACACACGTAGCATATCAAAGGTAATATAAGATCCTCCCCTTTGAAAATCCCATAATCTGATAAAGGATCGATCATACCACCAACGAAACTGTTGAGGGGAAGAAAAAGCTACAACAAAAGTGGGGTCACCAAAAAATGAAACACCTGGGGGGATAAGAGAGACTAGATTCAATTTAGATTTGTATTTGGACCAGAGAGTCAGCGAATGAGTCACTATGGAGTTATCAAAAGTAAGCAATTGGGGGGAAATTTTAGACCATAGAATTCCCGGTAAATAAAATGGGCGTATCGATTGAGACTCAAACTTGATCCATGGGATTTGAGAGTTAATAGTAGCTCATTGTGATAATTGCGCAAAACGAGCCAAGAGGTAATATAGCCAAAAGTTGGGGAGGCCAAGACCTCCCGTCCGTTGTGAGCGGTACAAAATGGATGAAGCAAAACGTGGATGCTTATTTCCCCAAATAAAATTATTAACAGTCCGCTGAAAGTGATCCAAAAACGTTTTTGAAACTGGAACTAGAAGTGATCTAAAAAGATAAAGCAGTTTGGGCAAAATATTCATTTTAACCGCCGTGACTCTACCCAGAAAGGAGATATGATAACCGTGCCAAATCTTCAATAGAGTAGAGAGACGTGATACACATGATGGATAATTAGCAGTAAACATATCCGAGTATCTGGGGGTGAGATTAATCCCCAGATAGGAGATCCTGTCCTTGACCCAACAAAATGGGAAAGAGCTATGGAGAGATGCACTTAGGGAGTCAGGAACATTAACCGGCATAATCACCGATTTGGTAAAATTAACGGTGAGACCTGACACTAAGGCAAAATCGTTCAATACAGCACATAAATTAGGCAATGAAGTCAACGGGTTAGTAAGAAAAAGCATAACATCATCGGCATACATGCTCAGCTTAAAATGTGAAACTAATAATGAATAGCCAGAAATATCCGAATGTGATCTGATCGCCAATGCCAAAGGTTCCAACACCAGCGCAAATAGAAGGGGTGAAAGAGGACAACCCTGGCGGGTGCCTCTACCCTATGTAAAAAAGTCAGAGTTACAACCAGGAAGCCTTATTCTTGTTTTAGGAGAGTCGTATAGGGCGTGCACGCCTGCCAAAAACCCGTCACTAAAGCCCATTTTCCCTAGCAGGGAGAATAAATATGGCCAAAGAACACTGTCAAAGGCCTTGTTTATGTCTAAACTCATCAACAGAACCTCTTTGGAATGTAAATTGGCATCTTGAATAACATTTAGAGTGAGGCGAATGTTATCAGTAATAAATCTAGAGAAACTGGTCTAGAGAAACCAAAGAGGAGATGATAGGGGCCAACCTGTTCGCCAAAATACGGCTAAATATCTTCAGATCGTTATTCATTACTGAGATTGGTCCATAGTTTTGTGGCAAACAGTGGTCTTTCTGTGGTTTAGGTATTAGGGACATATTAGCCAATAGCATCTCCTCAGGGAACCTACCCCCCTGCAAAACATCATTGAATAAAGTTATCAAATAGGGAGCCAGCGTGGGGGCAAAATGCTTATAATAACTAGCGGTAAATCCATCTGGACCCGGTGCAGTAGAGCGTTTTAGCGCGCTAATCGCACAAGTTATTTCCTCCAAAGTGCAGGGGGCATTAAGGGAGGCAATCTGAGAAGGTGTAAGAGCAGGGAGGGATATAGAATCCAGCCATGAGTCTGATGGAGGAACAGAATCTGACTGCGGAGAAGCTAGTAGATTAGAATAAACGTTTTCAAAAATACCCAAGACTTCCTGAGGTAGAGATGAGATAGTACCCGAATTAGTGCGTAGTTTATACACGTGTGGGGGCGCAGAGAGTGGTTCAATTTCCTTGCAAACATGGTAGATGCTGAGTTGCTATGTAATAGGAACGAGGCCTTCGACCAGCGGAGGGCCTTTTCAGTCTTTTGGGAAAGCAGGGTATTCAGTTCTAAGCGTTTTTGGGACAATAACTGTTTATTGAGGAAAGATGGATTAGCAACATGACTTCTATAGTGTGCTTCTAATTCTCGGGTAAGAAGTAGTATTTGCTGCCAATGTTTTCTATTTCTGGATGAAGCTATGGAGATAAGTCGGCCTCGTAGGACCGCCTTATGGGCTACCCATATTGTGGCCGAGGATATATCAGGGGTTGAATTAGATTGAAAATATTCCCGGAGAGATGTAACCACCTCTTGACGAGAGTCAATATCAGTTAGCATAGAGTCATTAAGTCTCCAAGAGAAGGGAGTAGGTGCCAATCCTATAAACGTGATAGATAAAGCCAAGATATTGTGATCCGACCAGGGGCTCAAGTGAATACAAGCTGTCCTAGAATTAGCTAGTAAAATCGGGGTACAATAGATATAGTCTAATCTGGCATAAGAGTCATGTGGGTGAGAATAAAATGTGTAATCCCTGGCTCCCATGTTGTGCGCTCTCCAGGCGTCCACCAACTGGAGGGCATCTAGTTTCTTGGTAAGGGATTTTGAGAAAGCTTGGGAAGAGTGTGAGGAGGAGCTACGATCCAAAAGAGGGTTTGCCACTAGATTAAAATCACCACCCACCAATAGATGAGGGGACAAAAACCTATCCAGAGCACCAAAAAATTTAGCAAAGAAGGAAGATTGTGCCGAGTTCGGTGCATAGAGATTAGCAATCATAAGTTCTCGACCGGAAAGGGTGCCTTTAAGAATGATAAACCTACTGTCCGGATTACGATACACATGTTGAACCTCAAAGGGGAATGAGTTATGTAGAAAGATGGCTACTCCCCTACTCTTGGAGGAATGTAGGGTATAATACCCCTGCCTATAGGATTTATGAAAATATGTCGGGTGTTTTGCGGCTGCAAAATGTGTTTCCTGTAATAATATAATTTTAGCTCCTAGACGCTTATATTGAAGAAAGGCTGTTTTGCGCTTATTTGGCGAATTGAAACCCTGGACATTATGCGAGATACATTGAATTACCATAGTAAACAAAGTTTGACACTATCAGCGTAAAAATACACACTGGAGAGATATCTCCTAAAATTATTTGGCTAGACATGATGACCCGCAGGTCCACATCAGACAGATCTACCTGCAACAGTACCAGCCTAGGGGACCCCCAGACCCCAACATGGGGGTCATGATGTCCACAGACCGGCACAATATCAACGTCATACACTAAATTTTTGTGAAGAGAATGAGCAAAAAACAATAGAAACGAAGCTTTAATAGCTCCTACAATTGAGAGCAAACTAGGTTTCTTTTGACAATATTGATCTGCAAAAGTAATTTTATTTTCTATGTAATATATTGAGAATAAGACATAAAAAAAAATAATTTTTTTTTATTTTAACCAGTGTTAGTTTAAAAAAAAAGTATATTGTAAATAAAAATGAGATGGTCTCTTTCATAGTTTGTTCCATTTAAAATTACACTAAAATTTTATTTTGTTTAGAGAGCGTGGCAAAGTTATTTGCAAATGAAAAGTGCTTTTTATAATTTTACACATTTTTATAACATAACACTGAATAAAAATTAAAAAATTAAATTCAAGAAAACCAAGAAAAAAATGTAAAACAAATTTGAACAAGAAATAAAAACAGCAGAGAGGAGAGAAGGAGAGGAAGGCATTAATTGGGGCTGATTATTGTTAATAATTAGTTAAATAGGAATACATGTTATTATTATAATTGTTTTGCT
Source organism: Staurois parvus (assembly GCF_062004578.1). NCBI lineage: Eukaryota > Metazoa > Chordata > Amphibia > Anura > Ranidae > Staurois > Staurois parvus. The sequence continues at coordinate 7,222,271 of NW_028317826.1, forward strand.
TGTAAGGTTTAATTAACTGATGTCATAAGCATTTCAAAAGTCATACTGTACCTTTTGAAATATCTTTATGGCTGCTACTACTATAAAATACATAGCAATTTTCAGCTATCATTTTGACAGCCTGAAATTGTTAGTAATAGCAATGAAGGGATGGCGACAAAAGAAGAATATCTGAACGTAATAGATACACTCACTGGCCTCTTTATTAGGTACACCTGTTCAATTGCTTGGTAACACAAATTGCTAATCAGCTAATCACATGGCAGCAGCTCAATGCATTTAGACATCTAGATGTGGTGAAGACGACTTGCTGAAGTTCAAACTGAGTATCAGAATGGGGAAGAAAGGGGATTTAAGTGACTTTGATTGTGCCATGGTTGTTGGTGCCAGATTGGCTGGTCTGAGTATTTCAAAAACTGCTGATCTACTGGGATTTTCACGCACAACCATCTCTGGAATTTACAGAGAATGGTCAGAAAAAGAGAAAATATCCAGTGAGTGGCAGTTGTGTGGAAGAAAATGCCTTGTTGATGTCAGAGCAGAATGGGCAGATCTGTTCAAAATGATATAAATGCAACAGTAACTCAAATAACCACTTGATACAACCAAGGCATGCAGAATACCATCTCTGAACATGCAACACGTCAAACCTTGAAGCAGATGGACTAGAGCAGCAGAAGGCCACACCGGGTACAACTCCTGTCAGCTAAGAACAGGAAAGTAGGCTGCAATTCACACAGGCTCACCAAAACTGGACAATAGAAGATTAGAAAAATGTTGCCTGGTCTGATGAGTCAATTACATCTTCAGATGGTAAAGTCAGAATTCGGTGTAAACAGCATGAACGCATGGATCCACCTGCCTTGGTGGTGATAGTGTAATGGTGTGGGGGATATGTTCTTGGCACACTTTGGGCCCCTTAGTACCAATTGAGCATCATTTAAACGCCACAGCCTACCTGAGTATTGTTGCTGACCATGTCCATCCTTTTATGACTATAGTGTACCCATGTTCTGATGGCTACTTCAGGCAGGACAATACACCATGTCACAAAGCTCAAATCATCTCAAACTGGTTCCTTGAACAATGAGTTCACTGTACTCCAATGGCCTCCATAGTCACCAGATCTCAATCCAGTAGAGCAGCTTTTAAATGTGGTAGAACGGGAGATTTGCATCATGGATGTGCAGCAGACAAATCTGCAGCAACTGCGTGATGTCAATATGGACAAAAATCTGTGGGGAATGTTTCCAACACCTTGTTGAATCTATGCCATGAAAAATTAACGCAGTTCTGAAAGCAAAAGGGGGTCAAACCCGATACTAGCAAGGTGTACCTAATAAAGTGGCCGGAGAATGAATATCCTAGAAAATTTGTTGACTTTTTTAGGGCATATCTTCTACATTTAAAATCTCAAAGTCATGTACACCTTGAGGACTAATTGTGATTAATATGGGATCTCCACAGTGTACTTTATTGACGTTAAATAAGTTTAAAATTGTTATCATTACAATTAGTTCAGTAATTGAGCCTATAGTAAATACATGGGAACAAAACCAAAAAATTTAGACAATCTGTTAAAAACATCTGTATACTACAATTCTAAGTGAGAAAAAAAGCCAGTGGGACATATCATTACCCTTTTGTTATAATTATACACTACAAAGTAGACCCTTTTTTATTATAAACATGTAAGGAAATGGTAATTTCACAGAAATTACTTTTTCAGATTTTATGGTGAGATCTCTGGGGAACAGTTAGAATATAGCCAGCCTAAGTGTTCTGTTAGTGGTAACTGTGCCAAAGACTGATACAGCTTCATACAGATGTGATGCTCCAGGGCATGCTCCAGCAGGCTGTGCTGAAAGAGTATAGGTTTGTGTTACATATTTGTAACAATCTAGCCAACCATCAGTCTGTGCCTGGTGATGTTATCTGGGGAGGTGTTAAATATTTGGCACACTTCCTGCAACATGGCTTGATCTCCTGGACGTATGTGTGTGTGAGCTGTTTAGGGTTCCCCAATGCCTAGGAGAATAGATGTTACAGCAGTCTCTCCTTCTGGAAGGACCATTAAGGATGCTGGCTTGCTAACAGAGAAATAACTGACCTTGAGGAAGGTTAAATATTGGCTGCCCTCAACTGGATGAATGTGGTGAATGACTGGCTGAGAGAAAAATTTACAACAAAAACCTTCTCAGCTTTCCTGAAAAAAGGTTTTGATCAGGATCCCACTAGAACCTTGATCTCTAGGGTAACCAGTTAACACAGTCAGTAGGAGCAAGCAGACAGATCAAGAGCAACAGGCCTTGGAATCGAATTAGAGCCTAGTTTGGGGACTGAGACTCACCTCGCCTATTTCTCAATCAGTATAAAATGTATTATATCAAAATGAATGGCACCCATCTTAAATTTACCTGGGGCCATATGTACATTTACGTGTGCTTAGGACATTCATAGCATTAGCTCTTATCTATCTGAAGGTCTATCTATCCTATCTATCTGAAGGTCTATCTATCTTATCTATCTGAAGGTCTATCTATCTTATCTATCTGAAGGTCTATCTATCCTATCTATCTGAAGGTCTATCTATCTTATCTATCTGAAGGTATATCTATCTTATCTATCTGAAGGTCTATCTATCCTATCTATCTGAAGGTCTATCTATCCTATCTATCTGAAGGTCTATCTATCTTATCTATCTGAAGGTTTATCTATCCTATCTATCTGAAGGTCTATCTATCCTATCTATCTGAAGGTCTATCTATCTTATCTATCTGAAGGTCTATCTATCCTATCTATCTGAAGGTCTATCTATCTTATCTATCTGAAGGTCTATCTATCCTATCTATCTGAAGGTCTATCTATCTTATCTATCTGAAGGTCTATCTATCTGAAGGTCTACCTATCTTATCTATCTGAAGGTCTATCTATCCTATCTATCTGAAGGTCTATCTATCCTATCTATCTGAAGGTCTATCTATCCTATCTATCTGAAGGTCTATCTATCCTATCTATCTGAAGGTCTATCTATCTTATCTATCTGAAGGTCTATCTATCCTATCTATCTGAAGGTCTATCTATCTTATCTATCTGAAGGTCTATCTGTCCTATCTATCTGAAGGTCTATCTATCTTATCTATCTGAAGGTTTATCTATCCTATCTATCTGAAGGTCTATCTATCCTATCTATCTGAAGGTCTATCTATCTTATCTATCTGAAGGTCTATCTATCTTATCTATCTGAAGGTCTATCTATCCTATCTATCTGAAGGTCTATCTATCTTATCTATCTGAAGGTCTATCTATCCTATCTATCTGAAGGTCTATCTATCTTATCTATCTGAAGGTCTATCTATCTGAAGGTCTACCTATCTTATCTATCTGAAGGTCTATCTATCCTATCTATCTGAAGGTCTATCTATCCTATCTATCTGAAGGTCTATCTATCGTATCTATCTGAAGGTCTATCTGTCCTATCTATCTGAAGGTCTATCTATCTTATCTATCTGAAGGTCTATCTATCCTATCTATCTGAAGGTCTATCTATCTTATCTATCTGAAGGTCTATCTTATCTATCTGAAGGTCTATCTTATATATCTGAAGGTCTATCTATCCTATCTATCTGAAGGTCTATCTATCTTATCTATCTGAAGGTCTATCTATCCTATCTATCTGAAGGTCTATCTATCCTATCTATCTGAAGGTCTATCTGTCCTATCTATCTGAAGGTCTATCCTATCTATCTGAAGGTCTATCTATCTTATCTATCTGAAGGTCTATCTATCCTATTTATCTGAAGGTCTATCTATCTTATCTATCTGAAGGTCTATCTTATCTATCTGAAGGTCTATCTATCCTATCTATCTGAAGGTCTATCTGTCCTATCTATCTGAAGGTCTATCTGTCCTATCTATCTGAAGGTCTACCTATCCTATCTATCTGAAGGGCTGTGCTATATTGAAGTCGGTATTAATAGCGCTATAAAAGATTTTAGTATATTTTTGAAATTTTGGAGCCAATGCTTCTCCTCATCCTATTTAATCTCCTCCCCACAACTTATCACACATCTTCTTTATGCAAGTTCATCATGACTTTCTATCCTTCTTTTGTTTTTTCCTTTAATGGTGATTTTAAAAAAAACCCTGCACCCTCATCTTAACAATCCCAGCCAAGATCATGAGGCATACTACAAAACTTACTACTTTAAGAGCACCATCTATCTGAAGGTCTATCTATCCTATCTATCTGAAGGTCTATCTATCCTATCTATCTGAAGGTCTATCTATCCTATCTATCTGAAGGTCTATCTATCTTATCTATCTGAAGGTCTATCTATCCTATCTATCTGAAGGTCTATCTATCTTATCTATCTGAAGGTCTATCTGTCCTATCTATCTGAAGGTCTATCTATCTTATCTATCTGAAGGTTTATCTATCCTATCTATCTGAAGGTCTATCTATCCTATCTATCTGAAGGTCTATCTATCCTATCTATCTGAAGGTCTATCTATCTTATCTATCTGAAGGTCTATCTATCCTATCTATCTGAAGGTCTATCTATCTTATCTATCTGAAGGTCTATCTGTCCTATCTATCTGAAGGTCTATCTATCTTATCTATCTGAAGGTTTATCTATCCTATCTATCTGAAGGTCTATCTATCCTATCTATCTGAAGGTCTATCTATCTTATCTATCTGAAGGTCTCTCTATCTTATCTATCTGAAGGTCTATCTATCCTATCTATATGAAGGTCTATCTATCTTATCTATCTGAAGGTCTATCTATCCTATCTATCTGAAGGTCTATCTATCTGAAGGTCTACCTATCTTATCTATCTGAAGGTCTATCTATCCTATCTATCTGAAGGTCTATCTATCCTATCTATCTGAAGGTCTATCTATCCTATCTATCTGAAGGTCTATCTATCCTATCTATCTGAAGGTCTATCTATCCTATCTATCTGAAGGTCTATCTATCTTATCTATCTGAAGGTCTATCTATCTTATATATCTGAAGGTCTATCTATCTGAAGGTCTACCTATCTTATCTATCTGAAGGTCTATCTATCCTATCTATCTGAAGGTCTATCTATCCTATCTATCTGAAGGTCTATCTATCTTATCTATCTGAAAGTCTATCTATCTGAAGGTCTACCTATCTTATCTATCTGAAGGTCTATCTATCCTATCTATCTGAAGGTCTATCTATCCTATCTATCTGAAGGTCTATCTATCCTATCTATCTGAAGGTCTATCTATCCTATCTATCTGAAGGTCTATCTATCCTATCTATCTGAAGGTCTATCTATCTTATCTATCTGAAGGTCTATCTATCCTATCTATCTGAAGGTCTATCTATCTTATCTATCTGAAGGTCTATCTGTCCTATCTATCTGAAGGTCTATCTTTCTTATCTATCTGAAGGTCTATCTATCCTCTCTATCTGAAGGTCTATCTATCTTATCTATCTGAAGGTCTATCTTATCTATCTGAAGGTCTATCTTATATATCTGAAGGTCTATCTATCCTATCTATCTGAAGGTCTATCTATCTTATTTATCTGAAGGTCTATCTATCCTATCTATCTGAAGGTCTATCTATCCTATCTATCTGAAGGTCTATCTATCTTATCTATCTGAAGGTCTATCCTATCTATCTGAAGGTCTATCTGTCCTATCTATCTGAAGGTCTATCTGTCCTATCTATCTGAAGGTCTATCTATCTTATCTATCTGAAGGTCTATCTATCCTATTTATCTGAAGGTCTATCTATCTTATCTATCTGAAGGTCTATCTTATCTATCTGAAGGTCTATCTATCCTATCTATCTGAAGGTCTATCTGTCCTATCTATCTGAAGGTCTATCTGTCCTATCTATCTGAAGGTCTACCTATCCTATCTATCTGAAGGGTTGTCCTATATTGAAGTCGGTATTAATAGCTATAGGAGATTTTAGTATATTTTTGAAATTTTGGAGCCAATGCTTCTCCTCATCCTATTTAATCTCCTCCCCACAACTTATCACACATCTTCTTTATGCAAGTTCATCATGACTTTCTATCCTTCTTTTGTTTTTTCCTTTAATGGTGATTTTAAAAAAAACCCTGCACCCTCATCTTAACAATCCCAGCCAAGATCATGAGGCATACTACAAAACTTACTACTTTAAGAGCACCATTTATTTATGATTAATGATGTTGAAGTCTATAAGAACTAGTATAAGTATGTTGTCGGGGAGCTTGCACTCTCATAGCCTTCTTGTTTCTTCTCCCTGCAAAAGCAGGGAGAAGAAACAAAGCGATCTTTAGTAAAAAGCAGCACACATTACACAAATAACACTTGTTAGGCACACACCTAACCCCTTGATTATCCTGAGATGTTAACCCCTTCCCAGCCAGTGTCATTAGTACAGTGACAGTGTACAGTATTATTACTGATTACTGTACTCGTGTCACTGGTGATGTCAGTTAGCCAGTTCCCAAAAAGTGTCAGTGTCACCGTATGTCACAGTGTTAGTGCCGCCACAAACCACAGTCCCACTATATGTCACTGATCACCGCCATTACTAGCACAAACATAAATAAATACCTATTCCAGCATATATACCATCATTTGTACATTGGTAATATTCATGCAATCCATATACACTTGTTTGGATTTTTTTTACCAAAGACGTGTATCAGAATACATTTTGGCCTAATTTTAGGAAAAATGTTGACTTTTTTATTGGATATGTTTTATAGCAGAAAGTAAAAAAATGTTGTTTTGTTTTCAAAATTTTCAATCTTTTTTTGTACAATAAAAAAAAAACTAAGAAAACCACTTATGATCAAATACCACCAAAAGAAAGCTATATTAGTATGAAAAACATTTGGTACAGTGTTGCTATTGGCAGATAAAATAGAGCAGTGCCGAACAGCAAAAAATGGCCTGGTCATGAAGGGAGTAAAATCTTTTGGAGGTCAAATGGTTAATAAATCCAGAGCTGTATTTCTTTGCACATTTTATATCTGTCCAGTGTTATACTTTAACATGGACAAATATATCTGATTTTAGGTCCACTTTAAGTTTACCAGAAAGCAAAGATCTGCCACAACCTTCACACTCAGCAGATGGCTTCACTTATTTCTAGAGCACAAAATATATTTCTATTCTGTAGAGCGTCTGTCCTCCTTCCTAAAATGTCTTGATTAGCATCTCCAGCTGCTGAGAACTTATTTGTAACCCTAATTGTGGGCAACTGCTAAAGATCACAAAAATAATTAAATGTAAACTTAATATTTTTATTGAACAGTGTGAAACCGCTTTCTCTGTTTATGGAAAACATCCTGTGGTTGACCCTCAGACAAACCTTCGACCAGTTCTCAGTATTATCCTATTCTATTTTTGTGGTGGATACTACTTTATGCCGGACATGAATGACATTGTGTAATGATTTTAGCTGCAGACTCCAGGCCATTCCATTGAACCAGTCTGTGAAAAGATAGTGAAATCTTACTGATGTCACTGCTCTCTGGTTTGAAAGTGAGCAGACCATCTGAATTTAGCTGGGCTATGGATGAAGTTGTGTAACATCATTCAGAGAATTTGAAAGAGCAATCCACTGACGATGTTTGTGTGTGGGCTGAAATACATCAAATAAACAACTTCTGTTGTAGATAAATACTTTTTCAAGCTTTAATTTGTATTGTAAAATAATGCTAGATGTAAATTTAAATATTTGATTTACTAAGAGGCATGGAGGAGCTCAGCTATGAGGAAATATTAGTGGAACTGAATTTATTCTCTATTGAAGAGGAGATTAAGGGGGGATATGATCTCCATGTATAATACATAAGGGGGGATGTGATCAACATGTATAATACATAAGGGGGGATATAATCTCCATGTATAATACATAAGGGGGGGATATGATCACCATGTATAATACATAAGGGGGGATATGATCTCCATGTATAATACATAAGGGGGGGATATGATCTCCATGTATAATACATAAGGGGGATATGATCTCCATGTATAATACATAAGGGGGGATATGATCTCCATGTATAATACATAAGGGGGATATGATCTCCATGTATAATACATAAGGGGGGATATGATCTCCATGTATAATACATAAGGGGGGATATGATCTCCATGTATAATACATAAGGGGGGATATGATCTCCATGTATAAATACATCAGTGGTTCATATAGTGAACTCGGTGTAGAGCTATACACCCTGAGGTCATCACAGAGGACAAGGGGGCACTCTTTACGTCTGGAGGAAAAGAAATTTAATCTCCAAACACTGAAAGGTTTCTTCACAGTATGAGCTGTGAAAATGTGGAATAGACTCCCTCAAGAGTTGGTTCTGGCCAGCTCAGTGGATTGCTTTAAAAAAGGCCTGGATTGTTTCTTAGATATACAGAATATAACTGGATATAACATTTATAGGTAAAATTGATCCAGGGAATATCCGATTGCCTCTTGGGGGATCAGGAAGGATTTTTTTCCCCTGCAGGAGCAAATTGGATCATGCTTTGCTGTTTTTTTTGCCTTCCTCTGGATCAACTGTGGGTGTAGGATTATACATTTTTTTTTTAATGGTTAAACTGGATGGACTTTTGTCTTTTTTCAGCCAGACTAATTATGTACCTATGATATTTGGTGTGACTACCCATTGGCTTCAAACCAGCATCAATTCAATTCATCAAGCTGTTTTGAAGAAGCACAAAGAAACAGGCAATGTGGAGGACTGTAAACACAGTGGTTGGCCAAGGAAACTGAATGGAGCAGATAAAAGACACATCATGCTTACTTCCCTTTAACGTCCGAAGATGCCCAGCAGTGCAATTACCACAGAACTGTTAGGAACCAGTGGGACCCAGGTACACCAATCTACTGTCTAGAGAGGTCTGGCCAGAAGTGGTCTAGGTAAAGTTGATCCAGGGAATATCCGATTGCCTTTTGGGGGATCAGGAAGGATTTTTTTCCCCTGCAGGAGCAAATTGGATCATGCTTTGCTGGGTTTTTTTTTGCCTTCCACTGGATCAACTGTGGGTGTAGAACTAAAACTTTTTTTTTATGGTTGAACTAGATGAATTTTGTCTTTTTCAGCCCAAATAACTATGTAGCTATGTATTCAGCTCTTGTTGGAGAGGAGATCCCTCCTCCAGAAAGTACCAGACTGAAAAAAAAAAGCTTGGTACCTACTACAGTTCTGTTAACTGGGTTTTTTTTGGCTTGAACTGGATGAACTTTTGTCTTTTTTCAGTCAGACTAACTATATAACTACAGTATGTAACTATATGCATGATTTCCACTTATTTCAAAGCCAAGCTTCAGACAAAAAAAGTTTATTTTTTTTTTACTTAAAGTTTAGCTGGCCATACACCGATCGAAATTCATGCATTTCATCAGGGACCAGGTAGATTTTGATCAGTGTGTGGCTGTTCCTACTGGAACAGTCAGTTGTTTGATCAATTCTGTTGAAGGGGCACTTTTGAAATTTTTTTTCCATCAGTGGTTGCAGTCAATCCCTGCTAGAAAGATTTCCCCTCATTTCCTGTCTTGGAAGGAAGTTTCTTCAAACACAAAAGGCAGTAAAAACTTGACAGAAGCTATAACCCTTCCCGATGCTATCCAAAACTACATAAAAGTGTTTGAATGGAGCAGGGGCGGACTGGCAACTCATGGGGTCCCCGGGCAATAGGTGATCATGGGGCCCCTGTGTCCTTGCCCAAACTCAAAAAAGCCTATGAAAAAGGTACCAGGGGCATCTCATGGGGCCCCCTACTGACCCCGTGCCCGAGTTTCCAAATGGTCAGTCCGCCCCTGGAATGGAGTTGGACTGTTTTAAAATAAAGAAGGAGCACAAGACATCAAGGCTTTATCTGCCAGACTTAGTCACTTCTGAAGAAGGTGCGATAGTTTAATAGATCAAAATTAGGAGTGGAGAAAGGTCAATACTTTTGAAAAAATGAATATCAAAAGAAACAGCTCTGTGCCTTACCTGGCATTAACAAGCCACTCACCCTTAACAGCAAATAAATAAGTAAAAATAACAATTAAATATCCACAAGCAGCAGCAAACACTAAGGCTCCATGCACACGGGGCGTTTTAATAACACTGGTAGCGTTAGCTGTGTAAAGTCACATTAAAAACACACGTTTTTCAGCGTTTTTTAGCGTTTTTGCATTAGCATTTAGCCACGTTTTTCCATATTTGCGTTTTTTAGCATTTTTTTTAATACAAAAAAATAGACAAAATGTTTGCTCAAAAAATGCTGAAAAAACGTTGGTTTACTGCGTTATACAGCGTTTTACCATGTTTTCAAGCATTAAAGCATTTTTACAGCTAGAAATCTACTAGTTCTGGGTTTTTTTCTGGCCAAAAAAATGCCCCTGCCAAAAAATGCTTATTAAAGCTTATGTGTGCATGGACACCTAAGATAACATGCTGGGGAGTTTAGTGACTGTAGTAAAAAATGCCAAAAGCCAAAAACAGCCGTTGTAAAAACATCCAGTGTGCAGGAGGACTTAATGTGTTTACACACATAAAAAAAAGCAAAATCAATCGACTGTGTTGCTCTGCTTTAGGGTCCTTTCACACGGGCATTCTGTTTTTTTTCTTCAGTTCAGTCACGTTTTTTTCAACGAAAAAACGAATGAGTTTACATCCGTTTTTTTATCTATTTATATCCGTTTTTTCATCTTTTTTTCATCCGTTTACATTGGTTTCCATCCGTTTTTCATCTGTTTAGATCCGTTTACGTCCATTTTTCATCCATTTACATCTGATTACATCCGTTTACATCCGTTTTTGGTCCGTTCTGGGTTTTTTGCAGAAGAAAAATAGAGTTTTCTTACGTTCAAAAAGATGAATGTTAACAGATGTGGACATTAATGGATGTAAAAAGATGTTCATCCATTTACATCCGCAAGTCCATAGAAATACATGGGGGTCCATTTTTCATTCGTAAACGGACAGATGAAAAACGGACATACGGAACGCTCGTGTGAAAGGGGCCTAAAAAATATGCTGATTATACTGAAATACACTCACCCACCGCTTTATTATGTACACCTGTTAAATTGCTTGGTAACACAAATTGCTAATCAGCCAATCACATGGCAGCAACTCAATGCATTTAGGCATCTAAATGTGGTGAAGACGACTTGCTGAAGTGCAAACCGAGCATCAGAATGGGGTAGAAAGGGGATTTAAGTGACTTTGAATGTGGGATGGTTGTTGGTGCCAGATGGGCTGGTCTTTCAAAAACTGCTGATCTTACTGGGATTTTCACGCACAACCATCTCTAGGGTTTACAGAGAATGGTTCGAAAAAGAGAAACTATCCAGTGAGTGGCAGTTGTGTGGACGAAAATGCCTTGTTGATGTCAGAGATCAGAGGAGAATGGGCAGACTGGTTGCTGCGACATTCAGATGGTAGGGGCAGAATTTGGTGTAAACAACATGAAAGCATGGATCCATCCTGCCTTGTATCAATGGTTCAGGCTGGTGGTGTAATGTTGTGGGGAATATTTTCTTGGGACTAGCAATGTGTACCTAATAAAGTGGCCAGTGAGTGTAAATGCTGCAAAAAAAAAAAAAATCAGTGTGCACTCAATATCTGTGTGTTTGATTATCAAATATTAATAACAAATTATATGAAAATAGCACTGTGCCAAAAAAATGTAACAATAAAAAATAAATAAATAAATAACTGATGTCAGTCCCATACACATAGCAGTCTGTTATGTCAAAACCCAATGGTTATTAACAAAGTCCCAAAAAAACAGATGAACGGTGCTCCTCCAAAGCCAATGACACAAATGCTCCACATGATGTGATAGATTGGACCTTAGATTGTACGCCCTTTGAGGCTTAGGGACTGATGTGAATGTACAATATATATGTAAAGTGCTGCGTAAATTGACGGCGCTATATAGGTACCTGAAATAAATAAATAAATAATGTGCTCCACCATAAACAATAGCAACACAACAAATCCTCCACCAACAGGAACACTCACCTGGATTTTTTGGGGACTTTGTTAATAGACATTGAGTTTTCACATAACGGACTATGGGACTGTCATCAGTTATTTGATTTTTTTTTATTACTACATTTTTTTATATATTATTTGCATATAATGTTTTATTGCTATTTCATAATCAATTGCACAAACACTGAGTGAACACTGATATTTATATATTAATTGCAGCATTTATTTGAGGTCAGCACTTTTACTGCATCAATGGCAATGTATGCAAACAAATGGAGAGACAGAAGATTTAAAGCAGTTCTTATCAACTGTATTCTTCTCCAAATGTATTCTAGAAATGAAAACTTAAAAGTCAGCAGCTATAAAAACTGTAGCTGATGACTTTTAATAATTGGACATTTACCTGTGTCGGCGATCCAGCGCTGTCCTCACCTGAGGACAAAAGTGCCAAAATTTAAAGAAGATGGGGAGGAGGCGGTCACCAGAACTTCCTCTTTTGGGTGAAGTTCCACTTTAAATGGAAAGAACATCATACACATACATTTATATACTGTTTATGTATCCAATAGAGCAGGCATGTCCAAAGTCCGGTCCGCGGGCCATTTACGGCCCGGGGGTCGGTTTAATACGGCCCTCCAACAGCCCTCCCTGCTCTGTGTAATGTGGCCCTCCCACGGCCCTCCCTTCAATGGCAGACAGTCTTCTGCTTGAGAGAAGAGGGCAGTGTGCATGCCTGACTGCGGAGCGTTCTCCCTGGTCTGTGTAAATGCGGCTGTCGCACGGCCCTCCCTTCTGTGGCAGACAGTCTTCTACTTGAGAGCAGTGCGCATGCGTGACTGCGCCGCGCTGGGAGCGACAGAGGGAGCGGTGACATCAGGGCCGGGCTTCCAGCGTGAAGTGTGTTTCTCTTCCCCTCCCGGCTGCCGAGCAGAGACTTCAGCTCCAGCTACCTTTTTCACCCTTCACATTAGTGCAGGTAAGTTTTTTTTAAATTTATTTTCAATACATTGTGAAAACTCAGCTGTCAGTTGATCTTAATGTTATGAAATGAAAAGTATGTCGTTTGCAATTAACTTGGCATAAAATAATTTATTTGCATTTAATTGTAATGGTTCAAAGAATGTTCGGAAAAATGTTCGGCCCTCCACCATGTTCACTTCATTCAATCTGGCCCTCTTTGAAAAAAGTTTGGACACCCCTGCAATAGAGGGATGCTGCACAACCAAACAGCAAATCCAAACAGTGGATTGAATTTCTATTGTAGTGCAAAAAAAGGTAAAAGGGTAAATATGATAATCAACAGTTTCAGGTGTCCCTGTCCTGCATTACAGGTAGAGGGGAGGACACCTAAAACTGTTGACTAGTGTTTACCAGTGTAACCAAGAGGGACAGGGATCACTAGCTCTGCTATATATTAAAAGATACAAGGATTTATTTTCCAAAATGCAACATGAAAAAATAGCTTTCTTCAGCATAACAGTGAAATAAGCGCCATGCTCAAAATTGTGAACAGTGAAAATTAGTGAAAATTAGTGAACAATAAAAATCTAATAGTGTGTAGAATGAATGAATAATGTGTCACAAATGAAACACAATATATATCAGCTTTGCAAATCAATATAATAAATATAATAAAATCTCAGCATACAGTAAAGTCTCTAGTTGTGTTCTTTTTTCATCCAGTACACCATGCAATCATATGAAATTCCACCACCTTGAAACAAAGGATGGCCACTTGAAAATTCTTGGAGTAGTAGTAGCAGTGTTAATAATCTCATAACTCAGTATGGTTTATCACCTCCAAAACATGAAGACAAACTGCCATCACACACGCTGGACACTCACCTTAAAACATGAACCTTTGATTTTAAAGGTCAAGACATGCGTGTTTCCCTTTATTAAACCAGGATCAGCTATCATCAGAAGAGAAACTGTGTGGATCTCTCCCCCTACTCCTCATTGTATTTACCATCAATGCAAGTCAAAAGGATTCACCATCCATGCATTGTTTGTTGCTTTGAGGAAAAAAGGTTTGTTTCTTCTCCTATATTTTGTGAATACTGATTTGAGTTTACATTATAATTAATAGGTGGGTGCAAGAATATTTTTGAGGGAGTCTGTTCCACATTCTCACGGCTCTTACTGTGAAGAAACCTTTTCATATTTGGAGATTAAATTTCTTTTCTTCCAGACGACAGAGTGTCCCCTTGTCCTCTGTGATGACCTCAGAGTGAATAACTCTACACCGAGTTCACTATATGAACCACTGATGTATTTATACATGGTGATCATATCCCCCCTTATGTATTATACATGGAGATCATATCCCCCCTTATGTATTATACATGGAGATCATATCTAGAGATGAGCGAAGTATTCAAAAATTCGATTCGACTGATTCGGCGAATTTGTGGAAAAATTTCGATTCGAGTCGAATATATTCGCTGTGAAATTAACTTAAAAAAGGGTGTTTCTAGGCTTCAGAGAGACTTAATATTAGTGCAGAACACTGTACCTTTAATTTAAATGCCCTTGGAGTCTGCTGGGGAAGAGAAATAATACTGTCAGGCAGTATGACATGCAGATGAGTGCCGTCGATCTTAGAATCACCGCACACTTCACTCATTTGGCCAGTCACGGGGCCAAAACCAGAGTGTGGAGCCACAGTGTGGCGGTGGAGGCAGCAGCAATGGGAGGCCATACAGCACCCTATGACAAAAATGGAAACCACCAGCAGTGTGAGGAGACCTGAAAGTGGCACATGGCAGAGTGTGGCGATAGAGACAGCAGCAATGGGAGGCCGTACAGGGACCCATGACACACTCTGGACCTGGCAGCAGCATGAGGAGGCGGTACAGGGGCCCATGGCAGATTACGGGCCTGGCAGCAGCATGAGGAGTCGGTACGGGGGCCCATGGCAGATTACAGGCCTGGCAGCAGCAATGGGAGGCCGTACAGGGACCCATGACACAATCTGGACCTGGCAGCAGCATGGGGAGGCGGTACAGGGGCCCATGACAGATTACGGGCCTGGCAGCAGCATTTGGAGTCGGTACGGGGGCCCATGACACACTCTGGACCTGGCAGCAGCATGAGGAGGCGGTACAGGGGCGCATGACAGATTACGAGCCTGGCAGCAGCAACTTGGACAGGAGGACGTTCAGTTTCTGCACCGTCTGGTGCGTGCTCGCAAACTGTTGTCTCTTGGAAACGGATTCCAAGAAAGACTGCTGACGGAATCCGTGAAGAGGAGTAGCAGGAGAAGGAGCATCTGAACGAGCGGAATATGCCAACAAGCGACAACAGGGGCCCATGACAGATTACGGGCCTGGCAGCAGCATGAGGAGTCGGTACGGGGGCCCATGGCAGATTAGGGGCCTGGCAGCAGCTATGGGAGGCCCGTAATCTGCCAGCACCCTATGACAAAAAATGGAACCCACCAGCAGTGTGAGGAGACCTGAAAGTGGCACATGGCAGAGTGTGGCGATGGAGACAGCAGCAATGGGAGGCCGTACAGGGACCCATGACAGACTCTGGACCTGGCAGCAGCATGAGGAGGCGGTATAGGGGCCCATGGCAGATTAGGGGCCTGGCAGCAGCTATGGGAGGCCCGTAATCTGCCAGCACCCTATGACAAAAAATGGAATACACCAGCAGTGTGAGGAGACCTGAAAGTGGCACATGGCAGAGTGTGGCGATGGAGACAGCAGCAATGGGAGGCCGTACAGGGACCCATGAGAGACTCTGGACTTGGCAGCAGCATGAGGAGGCGGTATAGGGGCCCATGGCAGATTAGGGGCCTGGCAGCAGCTATGGGAGGCCCGTAATCTGCCAGCACCCTATGACAAAAAATGGAACACACCAGCAGTGTGAGGAGACCTGAAAGTGGCACATGTTTGGGGCATGATTCATGGCGGATTTAGTCAGTTGTGTCAGGAACTGGTGGTTTGAAATCCAGACTAATCCACGCCTGATTCATTTTCACAAACTTCAGTCTCTCCACACTTTGGGTGGACAGTCGTGTCCTCTGCGGAGTTGCAATACCTCCTGCCGCACTAAACACGCGCTCCGATGCCACGCTACTGGCCGGGCATGACAGCCTTTCAAGGGCAAATTCAGCTAGTTGGGGCCAAAGGTCAAGTTTCGTTGCCCAGTAGTCAAGGGGATTGTCTACCTCGGTTGGCAGGGTGCTGTCCAAGTAGGCCTAAGCCTGTTGTTTGAGGTCCTGCTCCAGGTCCACCTGATGCTGCTGCTGCTGCTGCTGCGGCTGGTTAGTAGTTTCCTCACTGCGCTGGTGAAGAAAGCTACTCATCATCGACTGCAGACTGAGGCAGCCGCTGCTGGTGGAGCTGCCACTGCTCCTACCACCCCACCCCTCCCTTGCTGCCATGGCAGCGGAACGCGAGCGCACAGGGCCCACAGTGTCTGAGGATGGACGTTGGCGCAGACAGGCAGAGACCAGCTGACTACATAGGTGGTTTTTATAGTACGTTATTTTGGCCTCCCTCTCAGCAGGTGTGAAAAAGGCCACCATTTTTGAATGGTAGCGAGGGTCCAACAAGGTGGACAGCCAAAAGTCATCCCTCTGTCTGATGGTTATTATTCGGCTGTCGCTACGCAAGCAACCGAGCATGCTATGGGCCATTTGTGCCAAGGAATGCGAGGGACTCCCTGCCTCCATCTCCACAGCATACTGCCACGGTGCGTCTGGGTCCTCTGTCTCCTCCTCCTCTACCAGATGCTCCTGCTCCTCCACTCCTGTCCGCTGAGTGGAAAAACCACCCATTTCACTCAATAATTCCTGAGCACCAATGTCCTCCTCTACCTCCTCCTCTTCTTCCTGTCCTGCCCCCACAGGGGTCATGTGGCGTTGAGATCTGTGCACCACGTCTACTGCAGCCTGACCAGCCATTGTTAACAGCATTTGTTCCAGGACGTGCAACAGAGGAATGACGTCGTTCATCCCATAGTCCTGGCGACTCACGAATAGCGTGGCCTCCTCAAAGGGCCTGAGCAAGCGCAGGTGTCACGCATGAGCTGCCAATGGCTGACATCTAAGTTACACAGGGAGTACCTTTATCCGCTTTTAACATCAGGAAATCGGTGATGGCCTTTCGCTGTTCGTAAAGGCGGTCTAACATATGTAGGGTTGAATTCCACCTTGTTGCAACGTCACAGCATGAGGAGTCGGTACGGGGGCCCATGGCAGATTACGTGCCTGGCAGCAGCAATGGGAGGCCCGTAATCTGCCAGCACCCTATGTCAAAAAATTCAACACACCAGCAGTGTGAGGAGACCTGAAAGTGGCACATGGCAGAGTGTGGCTATGGAGACAGCAGTAATGGGAGGCCGTACAGGGACCCATGACACACTCTGGACTTGGCAGCAGCATGAGGAGGCGGTATAGGGGCCCATGGCAGATTAGGGGCCTGGCAGCAGCAATGGGAGGCCCGTAATCTGCCAGCACCCTATGTCAAAAAATTCTACACACCAGCAGTGTGTGAGGAGACCTGAAAGTGGCACATGGCAGAGTGTGGCGATGGAGACAGCAGCAATGGGAGGCCGTACAGGGACCCATGAGAGACTCTGGACCTGGCAGCAGCATGAGGAGGCGGTATATAGGGGCCTATGGCAGATTAGGGGCCTGGCAGCAGCTATGGGAGGCCCGTAATCTGCCAGCACCCTATGTCAAAAAATTCTACACACCAGCAGTGTGAGGAGACCTGAAAGTGGCACATGGCAGAGTGTGGCGATGGAGACAGCAGCAATGGGAGGCCGTACAGGGACCCATGACAGACTCTGGACCTGGCAGCAGCATGAGGAGGCGGTATATAGGGGCCTATGGCAGATTAGGGGCCTGGCAGCAGCTATAGGAGGCCCGTAATCTGCCAGCACCCTATGTCAAAAAATTCTACACACCAGCAGTGTGAGGAGACCTGAAAGTGGCACATGGCAGAGTGTGGCGATGGAGACAGCAGCAATGGGAGGCCGTACAGGGACCCATGACAGACTCTGGACCTGGCAGCAGCATGAGGAGGCGGTATATAGGGGCCTATGGCAGATTAGGGGCCTGGCAGCAGCTATGGGAGGCCCGTAATCTGCCAGCACCCTATGTCAAAAAATTCTACACACCAGCAGTGTGAGGAGACCTGAAAGTGGCACATGGCAGAGTGTGGCGATGGAGACAGCAGCAATGGGAGGCCGTACAGGGACCCATGAGAGACTCTGGACCTGGCAGCAGCATGAGGAGGCGGTATATAGGGGCCCTATGGCAGATTAGGGGCCTGGCAGCAGCTATAGGAGGCCCATAATCTGCCAGCACCCTATGTCAAAAAATTCAACCCACCAGCAGTGTGAGGAGACCTGAAAGTGGCACATGGCATGAGACACTGTGGACCTGGCAGCAGCATGAGGAGGCGGTATATAGGGGCCCATGGCAGATTAGGGGCCTGGCAGCAGCTATGGGAGGCCCGTAATCTGCCAGCACCCTATGTCAAAAAATTCAACACACCAGCAGTGTGTGAGGAGACCTGAAAGTGGCACATGGCAGAGTGTGGCGATGGAGACAGCAGCAATGGGAGGCCGTACAGGGACCCATGACAGACTCTGGACCTGGCAGCAGCATGAGGAGGCGGTATATAGGGGCCTATGGCAGATTAGGGGCCTGGCAGCAGCTATGGGAGGCCCGTAATCTGCCAGCACCCTATGTCAAAAAATTCTACACACCAGCAGTGTGAGGAGACCTGAAAGTGGCACATGGCAGAGTGTGGCGATGGAGACAGCAGCAATGGGAGGCCGTACAGGGACCCATGAGAGACTCTGGACCTGGCAGCAGCATGAGGAGGCGGTATATAGGGGCCTATGGCAGATTAGGGGCCTGACAGCAGCTATAGGAGGCCCATAATCTGCCAGCACCCTATGTCAAAAAATTCAACACACCAGCAGTGTGAGGAGACCTGAAAGTGGCACATGGCATGAGACACTGTGGACCTGGCAGCAGCATGAGGAGGCGGTATATAGGGGCCCATGGCAGATTAGGGGCCTGGCAGCAGCTATGGGAGGCCCGTAATCTGCCAGCACCCTATGTCAAAAAATTCAACACACCAGCAGTGTGTGAGGAGACCTGAAAGTGGCACATGGCAGAGTGTGGCGATGGAGACAGCAGCAATGGGAGGCCGTACAGGGACCCATGAGAGACTCTGGACCTGGCAGCAGCATGAGGAGGCGGTATATAGGGGCCTATGGCAGATTAGGGGCCTGGCAGCAGCTATGGGAGGCCCGTAATCTGCCAGCACCCAATGTCAAAAAATTCTACACACCAGCAGTGTGTGAGGAGACCTGAAAGTGGCACATGGCAGAGTGTGGCGATGGAGACAGCAGCAATGGGAGGCCGTACAGGGAACCATGAGAGACTCTGGACCTGGCAGCAGCATGAGGAGGCGGTATATAGGGGCCTATGGCAGATTAGGGGCCTGGCAGCAGCTATGGGAGGCCCGTAATCTGCCAGCACCCTATGTCAAAAAATTCTACACACCAGCAGTGTGTGAGGAGACCTGAAAGTGGCACATGGCAGAGTGTGGCGATGGAGACAACAGCAATGGGAGGCCGTACAGGGACCCATGACAGACTCTGGACCTGGCAGCAGCATGAGGAGGCGGTATATAGGGGCCTATGGCAGATTAGGGGCCTGGCAGCAGCAATGGGAGGCCCGTAATCTGCCAGCACCCTATGTCAAAAAATTCAACACACCAGCAGTGTGTGAGGAGACCTGAAAGTGGCACATGGCAGAGTGTGGCGATGGAGACAGCAGCAATGGGAGGCCGTACAGGGACCCATGAGAGACTCTGGACCTGGCAGCAGCATGAGGAGGCAGTATATAGGGGCCTATGGCAGATTAGGGGCCTGGCAGCAGCTATGGGAGGCCCGTAATCTGCCAGCACCCTATGTCAAAAAATTCTACACACCAGCAGTGTGTGAGGAGACCTGAAAGTGGCACATGGAAGAGTGTGGCGATGGAGACAGCAGCAATGGGAGGCCGTACAGGGACCCATGAGAGACTCTGGACCTGGCAGCAGCATGAGGAGGCGGTATATAGGGGCCTATGGCAGATTAGGGGCCTGGCAGCAGCTATGGGAGGCCCGTAATCTGCCAGCACCCTATGTCAAAAAATTCTACACACCAGCAGTGTGTGAGGAGACCTGAAAGTGGCACATGGCAGAGTGTGGCGATGGAGACAGCAGCAATGGGAGGCCGTACAGGGACCCATGAGAGACTCTGGACCTGGCAGCAGCATGAGGAGGCGGTATATAGGGGCCTATGGCAGATTAGGGGCCTGGCAGCAGCTATGGGAGGCCCGTAATCTGCCAGCACCCTATGTCAAAAAATTCTACACACCAGCAGTGTGTGAGGAGACCTCAAAGTGGCACATGTTTGAGGCATGATTCATGGCAGATTTAGTCAGTTGTGTCAGGAACTGGTGGTTTGAAATCCAGACTAATCCACGCCTGATTCATTTTCACAAACTTCAGTCTCTCCACACTTTGGGTGGACAGTCGTGTCCTCCGCGGAGTTACAATACCTCCTGCCGCACTAAACACGCGCTCCGATGCCACGCTACTGGCCGGGCATGACAGCCTTTCAAGGGCAAATTCAGCTAGTTGGGGCCAAAGGTCAAGTTTCGTTGACCAGTAGTCAAGGGGATTGTCTACCTCGGTTGGCAGGGTGCTGTCCAAGTAGGCCCAAGCCTGTTGTTTGAGCTCCTGCTCCAGGTCCACCTGATGCTGCTGCTGCTGCTGCTGCGGCTGGTTAGTAGTTTCCTCACTGCGCTGGTGAAGAAAGCTACTCATCATCGACTGCAGACTGAGGCAGCCGCTGCTGGTGGAGCTGCCACTGCTCCTACCACCCCACCCCTCCCCTGCTGCCATGGCAGCGGAACGCGAGCGCACAGGGCCCACAGTGTCTGAGGATGGACGTTGGCGCACAAAGGCAGAGACCAACTGACTACATAGGTGGTTTTTATAGTACGTTATTTTGGCCTCACCCTCAGCAGGTGTGAAAAAGGCCACCATTTTGGAACGGTAGCGAGGGTCCAACAAGGTGGACAGCCAAAAGTCATCCCTCTGTCTGATGGTTATTATTCGGCTGTCGCTACGCAAGCAACCGAGCATGCTATGGGCCATTTGTGACAAGGAATGCGAGGGACTCCCTGCCTCCATCTCCACAGCATACTGCCACGGTGCGTCTGGGTCCTCTGTCTCCTCCTCCTCCTCCTCTACCAGATGCTCCTGCTCCTCCACTCCTGTCCGCTGAGTGGAAAAACCACCCATTTCACTCAATAATTCCTGAGCACAAATGTCCTCCTCTACCTCCTCCTCTTCTTCCTGTCCTGCCCCCACAGGGGTCATGTGGCGTTGAGATCTGTGCGCCACGTCTACCGCACCCTGACCAGCCATTGTTAACAGCATTTGTTCAAGGACGTGCAACAGAGGAATGACGTCGTTCATCCCATAGTCCTGCCGACTCACGAATAGCGTGGCCTCCTCAAAGGGCCTGAGCAAGCGGCAGGTGTCACGCATGAGCTGCCAATGGCTGACATCGAAGTTACACAGGGGAGTACCTTTATCCGCTTGTAACATCAGGAAATCGGTGATGGCCTTTCGCTGTTCGTAAAGGCGGTCTAACATGTGTAGGGTTGAATTCCACCTTGTTGCAACGTCGCAGATCAGGCGATGCTGTGGAATTCCGTTCTGCCGCTGCAGCTCAAGGAGGGTGTGCTTTGCGGTGTAGGAATGGCTGAAATGCATGCAAAGTTTACGTGACATTTTAAGGATGTCTTGCAGTGGGATGGTGGATTTTAGGAACCGCTTGACAACCAGATTGAACACGTAAGCCATGCATGGCGCATGGCACAACCTTCCTTGACGCAGAGCAGACACCATGTTCTTTCCGTTGTCGGTCAACATGGTTCCGATTTTCAGTTTGCGCGGAGACAGCCATCTGTCGATTTCTCTGTTCATTACACTCAGAAGTTCCTCCCCTGTGTGACTACGTTCGCCAAGGCATACCAGGTGCAGAACAGCGTGACACCGTTGCGCCCTGCACATGTGATATGCCGGTCGGGTAATGGGACTTGGCACGGGGGTGGCGGCTGAGGACACGGCGGAAGAAGATGTGGTAGAGGCGGACATCTTTGCCGGACCAAGGACGTGCAAACGTGGAGGCAAAAGCGGCGTGACCTGTCCAAGTTGCTGGTGCGGCTGTGACGGCACCACGTTCACCCAGTGGGCCGTAAATGACATGTACTGTCCCTGACCGTAGTTACAGCTCCACACGTCGGCGCTGCCGTGCACTTTGGCAGAGACCGACATGCTCAAAGACTGGCCCACCATGTCTTCTACATGTGAATGCAGGGCTGGCACTGCCTTTTTGGCGAAGAAATGACGGCTTGGCACTCCCCACCGCGGCGCGGCACAAGCCATCATTTCTCTGAAAGGTGCTGAGTCCACCACTTGGAAAGGGAGGGACTGCAGCACCAGCAACTTGGACAGGAGGACGTTCAGCTTTTGCACCGTCGGGTGCGTGCTCGCAAACTGTTGTCTCTTGGAAACGGATTCCAAGAAAGACTGCTGACGGAATCCGTGAAGAGGAGTAGCAGGAGAAGGAGCATCTGAACGAGCGGAAGATGCCAACGAGCGACAACTCCCCTCAACAGAGGTGTTGGAGCCTTGACTGGCTGATGGAGGGCGATTGACGTCGGGTGACGGAGCAAGTAACGGAGCGGGTGATGGAGCGGGGGCTGGGGCGGGCAGAACCGCCGTATCTTTATCACGGTTTTCCCAGGCCACCAAATGGCGACACTGCATATGCTGCCGCAACGCTGTAGTCCCAACATGGGCCCCCTGGCCACGCTTGACTTTCTGGCCACATAGTCGACATACGGCTACGTTTACTTCCTCGGGCGGCTTGACGAAAAATTGCCACACCGCCGAGTAGGAAACTTTGCCCCCGATACTCCTCACTGGCTGACTGCTGCTTCCTCCGTGCACACCGGCACCACTACTGGCCGTGGTGGTAGGCTGCAGTGGAGCTGGTGCTCTACTCCGTGGCCGTTTGGCTCCACTGACACTGCTTCCACTGACACTGCTGCGACCCTGCTGCTGTCTCCTGGGCAACCCACCGACTGTTTCGCTCACTGCCAAGCTGCCACCCTCTTCTCCTGATGATGCGGAAGAAATTGCCTGATGACGACGAGGCTGCCAAGTGCGATCAACCTCCTCATCATCAAGTAGGGTCTCCGCCTCACTACTAGCCCCCTCGGCTGCGTCTGGGTCAGGAGACAGACCTGTCTCTAGACCGGCTACCGGGCCACTCTCCTCGCCACTACTTCTTCGCCTAGCTGCTGAAAAGGCGGATGTCTCCCCCCGTTCCTGACCGCCCTCTGTTAGCTCTTCCTCACTGTACAGTGGGGCTGAGCCCACAGCATGCGATACTTCGCTTGGTGAGGGAACACCAAAGGACAGGGGCAGGTAGAGGACACGTGATTTCAGTGGGCTTGGTCCCGGGCCATGCCAACTAACGGTTGTGTCTGACGTACCCACCGACCGTTGGCTGTAGGTGTCAGAGGTGACCTGGGAAGAGGAAGACGACCGAGCCAACCAATCGATGACGGCAGGGTTGTCGGTGGAGACACGACCGCTGGATGACACCGGGAGCACTGGCCTCTGGCTGCGAATAGTGCTGCCTCGACCCCTTCCTCTGCTGCCACGTCTGCTCGCTCCTAAAACATTGCCTCCTCTGCCACTCCTCTGCATGTTGTCTGACATACTCTTTAATTAAACGATTATGTGTCCCTGAGTAACAATTCTGTGTCCCTGAGTAACAATTCTGTGTCTGTGCGAGTAACAATTCTGTGGCCCTAAGTAACAGTTCTGTGGCCCTCAGTAACAATTCTGTGTCCCTGATTAACGTTTCTGTGGCCCCAAGTAACAGTTCTGTGGCCCTCAGTAACAATTCTGTGTCTGTGCGAGTAACAATTCTGTGTCTGTGCGAGAAACAATTCTGTGGCCCTAAGTAACAGTTCTGTGGCCCTCAGTAACAGTTCTGTTTCCCTGAGTAACAATTCTGTGTCTGTGCGAGTAAGAATTCTGTGTCTGTGCGAGTAACAATTCTGTGGCCCTAAGTAACAGTTCTGTGGCCCTCAGTAACAGTTCTGTGTCCCTGAGTAACAATTCTGTGTCTGTGCGAGTAACAATTCTGTGTCTGTGCGAGTAACAATTCTGTCTGTGAGAGTAACAATTCTGTGGCCCTAAGTAACGGTTCTGTGGCCCTCAGTAACAGTTCTGTGTCCCTGTGTAACAATTCTGTGTCTGTGCGAGTAACAATTCTGTGGCCCTAAGTAACAGTTCTGTGGCCCTCAGTAACAATTCTGTGTCCCTGATTAACGTTTCTGTGGCCCCAAGTAACAGTTCTGTGGCCCTCAGTAACAATTCTGTGTCTGTGCGAGTAACAATTCTGTGTCTGTGCGAGTAACAATTCTGTGGCCCTAAGTAACGGTTCTGTGGCCCTCAGTAACAGTTCTGTGTCCCTGTGTAACAATTCTGTGTCTGTGCGAGTAACAATTCTGTGGCCCTAAGTAACAGTTCTGTGGTCCTCAGTAACAATTCTGTGTCTGTGCGAGTAACAATTCTGTGGCCCTAAGTAACAGTTCTGTGGCCCTCAGTAACAATTCTGTGTCTGTCCCTGAGTAACAATTCTGTGGCCCTAACTAAAGTTTCTGTGGCCCTAAGTAACAATTCTCTGGCACTCAGTAACAATTCTGTCTGTCCCTGAGTAACAATTCTGTGGCCCTAATAACGTTTCTGTGGCCCTAAGTAACAATTATCTGGCACTCAGTAACAATTCTGTCTGTCCCTGAGTAACAATTCTCTGGCACTCAGTAACAATTCTGTCTGTCCCTGAGTAAAAATTCTGTGGCCCTAAGTAAAGTTTCTGTGGCCGTGAGTAACAATTCTCTGGCACTCCGTAACAATTCTGTCTGTCCCTGAGTAACAATTCTCTGGCACTCAGTAACAATTCTGTCTGTCCCTGAGTAAAAATTCTGTGGCCCTAAGTAAAGTTTCTGTGGCCCTGAGTAACAATTCTCTGGCACTCCGTAACAATTCTGTCTGTCCCTGAGTAACAATTCTCTGGCACTCAGTAACAATTCTGTCTGTCCCTGAGTAAAAATTCTGTGGCCCTAATTAAAGTTTCTGTGGCCCTAAGTAACAATTCTCTGGCACTCAGTAACAATTCTGTCTGTCCCTGAGTAACAATTCTCTGGCACTCCGTAACAATTCTGTCTGTCCCTGAGTAACAATTCTCTGGCACTCAGTAACAATTCTGTCTGTCCCTGAGTAAAAATTCTGTGGCCCTAAGTAAAGTTTCTGTGGCCCTGAGTAACAATTCTCTGGCACTCCGTAACAATTCTGTCTGTCCCTGAGTATGAATTCTGTGGCCCTAACTAGCGTTTCTTTGTCCCTAAGTAACAGTTCTGTGGCCCTGAGTAACAATTCTGTGTCTGTGCGAGTAACAATTCTGTGGCCCTAAGTAACAGTTCTGTGGCCCTCAGTAACAGTTCTGTGTCTGTGCGAGTAACAATTCTGTGTCTGTGCGAGTAACAATTCTGTGGCCCTAAGTAAAGTTTCTGTAGCCCTCAGTAACAGTTCTGTGTCTGTGCGAGTAACAATTCTGTGTCTGTGCGAGTAACAATTCTGTGGCCCTAAGTAAAGTTTCTGTGGCCCTAAGTAACAATTCTCTGGCACTCAGTAACAATACTGTCTGTCCCTGAGTAACAATTCTCTGGCACTCAGTAACAATTCTGTCTGTCCCTGAGTAAAAATTCTGTGGCCCTAAGTAAAGTTTCTGTGGCCCTGAGTAACAATTCTCTGGCACTCCGTAACAATTCTGTCTGTCCCTGAGTAACAATTCTCTGGCACTCAGTAACAATTCTGTCTGTCCCTGAGTAAAAATTCTGTGGCCCTAAGTAAAGTTTCTGTGGCCCTGAGTAACAATTCTCTGGCACTCCGTAACAATTCTGTCTGTCCCTGAGTATGAATTCTGTGGCCCTAACTAGCGTTTCTTTGTCCCTAAGTAACAGTTCTGTGGCCCTGAGTAACAATTCTGTGTCTGTGCGAGTAACAATTCTGTGGCCCTAAGTAACAGTTCTGTGGCCCTCAGTAACAGTTCTGTGTCTGTGCGAGTAACAATTCTGTGTCTGTGCGAGTAACAATTCTGTGGCCCTAAGTAACAGTTCTGTGGCCTTCAGTAACAATTCTGTGTCTGTGCGAGTAACAATTCTGTGTCTGTGCGAGTAACAATTCTGTGGCCCTAAGTAAAGTTTCTGTGGCCCTAAGTAACAATTCTCTGGCACTCAGTAACAATTCTGTCTGTCCCTGAG
Organism: Staurois parvus; assembly: GCF_062004578.1. Lineage (NCBI taxonomy): Eukaryota > Metazoa > Chordata > Amphibia > Anura > Ranidae > Staurois > Staurois parvus. Next base: position 7,248,704 of record NW_028317826.1, read on the forward strand.
TAACAATTCTCTGGCACTCAGTAACAATTCTGTCTGTCCCTGAGTAAAAATTCTGTGGCCCTAAGTAAAGTTTCTGGGGCCCTGAGTAACAATTATCTGGCACTCAGTAACAATTCTGTCTGTCCCTGAGTAACAATTCTCTGGCACTCAGTAACAATTCTGTCTGTCCCTGAGTAAAAATTCTGTGGCCCTAAGTAAAGTTTCTGTGGCCGTGAGTAACAATTCTCTGGCACTCCGTAACAATTCTGTCTGTCCCTGAGTAACAATTCTCTGGCACTCAGTAACAATTCTGTCTGTCCCTGAGTAAAAATTCTGTGGCCCTAAGTAAAGTTTCTGTGGCCCTGAGTAACAATTCTCTGGCACTCCGTAACAATTCTGTCTGTCCCTGAGTAACAATTCTCTGGCACTCAGTAACAATTCTGTCTGTCCCTGAGTAAAAATTCTGTGGCCCTAATTAAAGTTTCTGTGGCCCTAAGTAACAATACTCTGGCACTCAGTAACAATTCTGTCTGTCCCTGAGTAACAATTCTCTGGCACTCCGTAACAATTCTGTCTGTCCCTGAGTAACAATTCTCTGGCACTCAGTAACAATTCTGTCTGTCCCTGAGTAAAAATTCTGTGGCCCTAAGTAAAGTTTCTGTGGCCCTGAGTAACAATTCTCTGGCACTCCGTAACAATTCTGTCTGTCCCTGAGTATGAATTCTGTGGCCCTAACTAGCGTTTCTTTGTCCCTAAGTAACAGTTCTGTGGCCCTGAGTAACAATTCTGTGTCTGTGCGAGTAACAATTCTGTGGCCCTAAGTAACAGTTCTGTGGCCCTCAGTAACAGTTCTGTGTCTGTGCGAGTAACAATTCTGTGTCTGTGCGAGTAACAATTCTGTGGCCCTAAGTAACAGTTCTGTGGCCTTCAGTAACAATTCTGTGTCTGTGCGAGTAACAATTCTGTGTCTGTGCGAGTAACAATTCTGTGGCCCTAAGTAAAGTTTCTGTGGCCCTAAGTAACAATTCTCTGGCACTCAGTAACAATTCTGTCTGTCCCTGAGTAACAATTCTCTGGCACTCAGTAACAATTCTGTCTGTCCCTGAGTAAAAATTCTGTGGCCCTAATTAAAGTTTCTGTGGCCCTAAGTAACAATTTTCTGGCACTCAGTAACAATTCTGTCTGTCCCTGAGTAACAATTCTCTGGCACTCAGTAACAATTCTGTCTGTCCCTGAGTAAAAATTCTGTGGCCCTAATAACGTTTCTGTGGCCCTAAGTAACAATTCTCTGGCACTGAGTAACAATTCTGTCTGTCCCTGATTATGAATTCTGTGGCCCTAACTAGCGTTTCTTTGTCCCTAAATAACGATTCTGTGGCCCTCATTAACAAGTCTGTGTCCCTGAGTAATGGTTCTCTGTCCCTAAGTAACTTTTCTCTGCCCCCAATTATCGTTTCTGTGGCCCTAACTCTGTCCCTGTCCCTAGTACAGAGCGGTCTGCCTCTGTTCAATAACTGCAGGCAAATGAAGAATTCCAAAATGGCCGCTATTTATAGCTCGACCATTACACAGTGCTGGCTGGCTGCTGATTGGCTGATGCGATCACATGTAGTTGAGGAATGCATTATGGGTCAGCGCGCCTTGTCTGCGCGCCTTCCCAGACATCCCCGCTCCGTCGCCGCACATGTCAGCCGCCATTTTCTGAAAAATTTCGATTCGCGCGTCGAATCGAAATTTTTCCGATATTCGACTCGAATTCCACTTCGGATACTTCGATTCGCTCATCTCTAATCATATCCCCCCTTATGTATTATACATGGAGATCATATCCCCCCTTATGTATTATATATGGTGATCATATCCCCCCTTATGTATTATACATGGAGATCATATCCCCCCTTATGTATTATAAATGGAGATCATATCCCCCTTATGTATTATAAATGGAGATCATATCCCCCCTTATGTATTATACATGGAGATCATATCCCCCCTTATGTATTATAAATGGAGATCATATCCCCCCTTATGTATTATACATGGAGATCATATCCCCCCTTATGTGTTATACATGGAGATCATATCCCCCCTTATGTATTATACATGGTGATCATACCCCCCCCTTATGTATTATACATGGAGATCATATCCCCCCAATGTATTATACATGGTGTACATATCCCCCATATGTATTATACATGGAGATCATATCCCCCCCTTATGTATTATAAATGGAGATCATATCCCCCCTTATGTATTATACATGGAGATCATATCCCCCCTTATGTACTATACATGGAGATCATACCCCCCTTATGCATTATACATGGTGATCATATCCCCCACCTTATGTATTATACATGTTGATCATATCCCCCCTTATGTATTATACATATTGATCATATCCCCCCTTATGTATTATACATGGAGATCATATCCCCCTTATGTATTATACATGGAGATCATATCCCCCCTTATGTATTATACATGGAGATCATATCCCCCCTTATGTATTATACATGGAGATCATATCCCCCCTTATGTATTATACATGGTGATCATATCCCCCCTTATGTATTATACATGGTGATCATATCCCCCCTTATGTATTATACATGGAGATCATATCCCCCCTTATGTATTATAAATGGAGATCATATCCCCCTTATGTATTATAAATGGAGATCATATCCCCCCTTATGTATTATAAATGGAGATCATATCCCCCCTTATGTATTATACATGGAGATCATATCCCCCTTATGTATTATACATGGAGATCATATCCCCCCTTATGTATTATACATGGAGATCATATCCCCCCTTATGTATTATACATGGTGATCATACCCCCCCCTTATGTTTTATACATGGAGATCATATCCCCCAATGTATTATACATGGTGTACATATCCCCCTTATGTATTATACATGGAGATCATATCCCCCCCTTATGTATTATACATGGAGATCATATCCCCCCTTATGTATTATACATGGAGATCATATCCCCCCTTATGTACTATACATGGAGATCATATCCCCCTTATGTATTATACATGGAGATCATATCCCCCCCTTATGTATTATACATATTGATCATATCCCCCCTTATGTATTATACATGGAGATCATATCCCCCTTATGTATTATACATGGAGATCATATCCCCCCTTATGTATTATACATGGAGATCATATCCCCCTTATGTATTATACATGGAGATCATATCCCCCCCTTATGTATTATACATGGAGATCATATCCCCCCTTATGTATTATACATGGAGATCATATCCCCCCTTATGTATTATACATGGTGATCATATCCCCCTTATGTATTATACATGGAGATCATATCCCCCTTATGTATTATACATGGTGATCATATCCCCCCTTAATCTCCTCTTCTCAAGAGAGAATAAATTCAGTTCCTCTAATCTTTCCTCATAGCTGAGCTCCTCCATGCCTCGTATCAGTTTGGTTGCCCTCCTCTGTGTTTACTCCAGTTCCCTAATGTTCTTTTTGTGAATTGGTGCCCAAAACTGAACTACATATTCCAGATGAGGTGGTACTAATGATTTGTACCGGGGTAATATGATATCTCTCTCTCTGGAGTTTATACCTCTTTTAACCACTTGCCTACCGGGCACTTATACCCCCTTCTTTACCAGGCCAATTTTCAGTTTTCAGCACTGTTGCACTTTGATTGACAATTGCGCGGTCATGCAAGATTATACCCATATGAATTTTTTTCTCACAAATAGAGCTTTCTTTTAGTGGTTTTTAATCACCACTGGGCGCTTTACTTTTTGTGCTATAAACAAAAAGTGTGCAAAAAATTTGAAAAAAAAAAGTTTCATTGTTTCTATTATAAAAGTTTTCAAACGGGTAATTTTTCTCCTTCACTGATGTGCGTTGATGAGGCAGCACTGATGGGCACTGATAGGCAGCAGTGAAGGGCACTGATAGGCGGCACTGATAGGCAGCACTAATGAGGTGGCACGGATAGGCGGCACTGATCGGCAGCACTAATGAGGTGTCACGGATAGGCGGCACTGATAGGTGGCACTGATAGACAGCACTGATAGGCAGCACTGATAGGCGGCACTGATGATGGGTACTGATAGACAGCACTGATAGATGGCACTGACTGGCATCACTGCTGGGCACTGACTAGCGGCACTGCTAGGCATTGACTGGCGCAACTGCTGAGCACTGACTGGCACAACCGCTGGGCACTGACTGGTGGCAGCACTGCTGGGCTGCATTGATGGGCACTGGTGGGTGGCACTGGTGGGCACAGGTGGGTGGCACTGGTGGGCACAGATGGGTGGGCACAGGTGGGTGGCACTGCTGGGCAGAGGTAGGTAGCATTTCTGGGCACAGGTAGGTGGCACTGCTGGGTGGAACTGGTGGGCACTGCTGGGCACAGGTGGGTGCACTGCTGGGCACAAGTGGGCGGAGCTAGTGGACGGCACTGCTGGGCACAGGTGGGCGGAACTGGTGGGTAGCGCTGCTGGGCACCGATCATCAGGGCACTAATCATCAGTGCCCTGATGATCGGTGCCGATCCCCGCTCTGACAACTGCCGGTTCTCAGCAGTACTTTCCTCACGCTCTGACAGCGTGAGGAAAGTGCAGCCGAGAACCGGCAATTGCATTTCCCGGTGATCAGTGTGTCATTGGACACGGTTGATCACGTGGTAAAAGGCCGCTGTGATTGGCCTTTTACCACATCACATGATCATCTGTGTCCGTAGGATACAGCGATCATGGAGATCGTCGGGTGCGCGCACCGGGGGTGCGCAGGAGAGCGCGTTCTGGGAGGACGTCATATGTCGCCCTCCCAGAACTAGCCCGCCGTAGTGTAGCCGTCATTCAGCTACCTGTGCTTGGCAAGTAGTTAACACAAGAGAGGATTTTGCTTGCTTTAGAAACTGCAGCTTGGCATTGCATGCCATTATTAAGCTTGTGATCTACCAGAACCCCCAGATCCGTCTCCACCATTGATTCCCCCAGTTGTACCCCCCCCCCCCCAGAATGTATGATGCATGCATATTCTTAGCCCCCAAGTGCAGAACCTTACATTTATCAACATTAAACCTCATTTGCCACATAGTTGCCCAATTAAACTGCATTGAGGTCGGCTTGTAAATTGGAGACATCCTGTAAGGACGTTATTCCACTGCACAGCTTGGTGTCATCTGCAAAGACTGAAATGGGATTTTCATTCTCAGACCCTATATTGTTTATAAATATATTAAAAAGTCTGGTTTGCAGGGCTCCATTCTTGGAAGCTATAGAAGGACTTGATACATGTAAAGAGATGAGGCTCAAGTAGATCTACCACCACAGTGTATCTTACAACCATGTCCACCAGTTGATCTGCAGATCTGGAGTCTGCATGATCAACCAAATACTGGAAACACCACACAGGGACTATAGATACTTGTCCATCCACCATGTGGGAGTCAGATAGAGCATCTGGCTGCAGCCACTTCTTAACAAGTTGCAGCAGGTTGTGCATTTTGGATTCTGATTCATAAATCCAGCTATGGACTCTGTGTGCCCAGACAGAGGTAGTCACCCAAAGGTGGGCTAGCACCTCTGCTTTCAGTTGATCATAATTATTGGCATCACCAGGTGGGAGGTCATAGTAGGCCTTTTGGGAATCTCCAATGAGAAAATGAGCAGTGAGTCTTACCCACTGTTCTTGGGGCCACCTCTCTCTTTGCTTTTCTTTCAGTCGTGGGGAGAAATGTTTCCACATCATTGGTTTGGATCAGTTTTTGCAGGTAGTGGCTGGTCCTCACACTAGCTGCTTGCTAGTAGGTGTATGCATTCTCTGAGCAACAAGCTGGGCTACCAACAAGTGAGAACTCCCTTGCCGATTCTTATACCTTTATGCCTAAATCTGGTTAGCATGTCCTTGCAGCTGACTGGCCCACACCAGCTGGCTGAGTAACCCTTCCATTGCACAGGGCGCACTGTCAATTTAAATATTAGTTTGACTCACTTAAACAGCTTTCTCAAATGCAGTGTTTTGCCAGCACAAAATATAAAGTTCAGGGTTGTCCAAGACCAGCAGAACAGGAAGGTAATAAAATAATGGCCTTGTTTTCCAAAAGGCAAACAAAAAATGCTACCAGTGGCAAAATTAAAAAAAAAGCGCTTTTTTTAGCACAATAGCAAAACACAAGTCAACTTGTCTTCACAGATAAAGCAAGATAGTGTCTCTCTAACTCAGGACTTTTACCCGCATGTAAATTAACCCTCTACTACCCAATAAAGGAACTATAATCCAGATAAGCGTTAGCTATAGTTATGCGTTCAGGACCCACCCATGATGTCCTGTACAATATTTATATATATATGTATTCTGGAAGCTATGGCATATTTTCAGCAAATGCCAGACAGCTTAGTCAGGTCCTAGACCTCTCTATGGACTACATAGCAGATAAGTAAAAGGACATTGTCCAATACACACTCCAGCCTGTCACTGTCATATTGAAAAAAAGCATCAGCACACTGATATGCCCTTCTGTAAGCATGTTAGAAAAAAAATCACTGTTCAAAGAATTGGAGCCCTGATTGGCTGAGAGTGCTGCACCACCTCTCAGTGTGAGTGCTGCTGCACAGGGGATTATAAGAGGGTGTTGTGAAGACAGATTTAGTTACTAGTTATATGTACAAATAAATAGAATTTTGTATTGAAGCCTAAAGCCTCATACACATGCATCAGCCGGTACAGTAGAAACCGAACGACATACGGCCAGTATGTACAGGTCCTTGTCCGATAGCAACCAATCTCACGACCAACTTCTCTCGAATGAGCATGCTGCAAAATCAGCAGCCGATCAACGTCCAATCAGCGCTTGCAGCCAATGGCTCTGAACCCTAACCGGTATGCTTTAGTTGGGGGGAGGGGATGAGAGTCCCCCTGTCAGAACATAAAAGCACAGCAAAGAGATCTCTGTACTCGCTTTGCATAGTTAGTACACTATTATTTGTACTTTTTGTGATGAACTTCCCAATACGCCCAATCTATCTCAAAAATTCAATAAACCCACATATTCCAAAAGGTGATGATCCAATCTAAACAAAAATAATAATAAACCCCCCCTCCAATATATAATCCAAAATCATCAAATATAGCAATCAAAATAATAAAATAACATAAGAAAAATAAAAATATATATAAGTGTCCAAATCTCCAAAAATAATAATAATAATAATAATAAGTGTCCCAATCTCCAAAAAGATATATAATAGATAAATAAATGTCCAAAAATTCCAAAAAAAGTTCTTTATGTGTTCAGTGAAGCAAAACGATTCTCCAAAAATGCCTTGTTATCCTCAAAATAAAAGAAAAATATCATAGTGTAATATCCTCAAACAAAGACATATATATATGCTTCACACTGTGCAAAACTCAAATCACATCAAAAATAGTGGAAAATCAATAAATCAAAATAAACGTGAGAAATCGTGATCACTCCAATCTCAGGTGAATAGTGATACTAGGTACCAATATCCTTAATACTCCAGCCAAAGTAGATGCTAAATACCATTACCCTCTTATGATATATTCAGGCATATACTGTTAGATAGGAAAGGCATTTCTCCATCACTCTTATCCCGGGGTATTCCTCATATGGACAAAGAGAAGGCTCAATCAGGCAGATTACATAAAAAGATATAAATTTTATTCCACACTTACATGTAAAAACACGTTATCCAGCTCTCTGTACTGCACATTTCAATCTCTGGTTGAAAAAACGATTGTTTCCAACCGACAAAATGGCCGCGGCGACACTTCCGGTTAGCGTGCGTGCGTGATGACGTCACTCCCCTAACGCGTTTCGTCACTTCCGGACTTCATCTGAAGGGATACAGACGTCTCATTGGTCTCTCCTTATAATCCACTGTCTTATAATGGGGTGAGGCCGGATCCGCCATATTGAATGAGGGAAACATCACAATAGACCCCTATACAGCCTCCCGCAAACCCACAATCCCGGAAATAAAGTTCGCAGTTATATCCTAATATCACCAACGATACTATATATCAATTTACAACCTCTCTACATATGAGATCAACAAATAACCAGCTCATATGTAGATAATATATATTCAGAGAATAAACATATTAAAACTATTAACCCAATACCCACCATGTCCCACTCATCATATAACATACCAAGTGAAACACAGCAACAACTACTTAGCACAGTAGACATCCCCTATTCATATATATTTAACATAATTTCACTATATACTGTATGACCCTAATATGTATCATAATATTACGCCCAGTGCTCCCTCTAGTGGTCGTATAATAATACTGCTACTAAACTTTTTATATTAGTAGGATATAACTGCGAACTTTATTTCCGGGATTGTGGGTTTGCGGGAGGCTGTATAGGGGTCTATTGCGATGTTTCCCTCATTCAATATGGCGGATCCGGCCTCACCCCATTATAAGACAGTGGATTATAAGGAGAGACCAATGAGACGTCTGTATCCCTTCAGATGAAGTCCGGAAGTGACGAAACACGTTAGGGGAGTGACGTCATCACGCACGCACGCTAACCGGAAGTGTCGCCGCGGCCATTTTGTCGGTTGGAAACAATCGTTTTTTCAACCAGAGATTGAAATGTGCAGTACAGAGAGCTGGATAACGTGTTTTTACATGTAAGTGTGGAATAAAATTTATATCTTTTTATGTAATCTGCCTGATTGAGCCTTCTCTTTGTCCATATGAGGAATACCCCGGGATAAGAGTGATGGAGAAATGCCTTTCCTATCTAACAGTATATGCCTGAATATATCATAAGAGGGTAATGGTATTTAGCATCTACTTTGGCTGGAGTACTAAGGATATTGGTACCTAGTATCACTATTCACCTGAGATTGGAGTGATCACGATTTCTCACGTTTATTTTGATTTATTGATTTTCCACTATTTTTGATGTGATTTGAGTTTTGCACAGTGTGAAGCATATATATATGTCTTTGTTTGAGGATATTACACTATGATATTTTTCTTTTATTTTGAGGATAACAAGGCATTTTTGGAGAATCGTTTTGCTTCACTGAACACATAAAGAACTTTTTTTGGAATTTTTGGACATTTATTTATCTATTATATATCTTTTTGGAGATTGGGACACTTATTATTATTATTATTATTATTATTATTATTATTTTTGGAGATTTGGACACTTATATATATTTTTATTTTTCTTATGTTATTTTATTATTTTGATTGCTATATTTGATGATTTTGGATTATATATTGGAGGGGGGGTTTATTATTATTTTTGTTTAGATTGGATCATCACCTTTTGGAATATGTGGGTTTATTGAATTTTTGAGATAGATTGGGCGTATTGGGAAGTTCATCACAAAAAGTACAAATAATAGTTTATTCACTTCCTAGGGAGGAAGTAGTGTTTTGTGACTGTATAGGAGCTTTTTGATTCATAGTTAGTACAGTGAGCTCCTCACAAGCTCCTCAGTTTTTTTTGTTCGACCCGCTGAACAAAAAAAACTTACCAAGTGTACCAGACTTAACACTAACTATTCTTGAAAGTGTTCCCTTCCTCCTCATCTCAGCTATCCTGCATACCCTGTGCAAAAAAAGATCTGTATACTTACTTTATTTTAAGTCTGCTCTGCTCTGGTCATGTGATTCTGCAGCTCCAGCTCCCCTGAATCAGTGAGCATCTGCTGCAGGGGAGAGAAGGGAGAGCTGACAACAGCTGGGCTAAGGGAGCCTATGGGTGATGAAATTCCCGGCTGTTGTTGAGTACTCCCTAACACAGGGGAGCTGGAGCTGCAGAATCACGAGACTGGACCTGAGTGGAGAAAAAACAGTAAGTATACAGATCTTTTTTCTGCAGGGTAGGCAGAATAGGTAAGGAGAGCGGGGAGGGAATATTCTGAAGAATAGTTAGTGTTAGGCTTGAGCAAACCCTTTGGCGCTATATAAATACTATATAATAATAATAATAACTAGACCAAGGCTACTTTCACATTTGTAAAATCCTTCAAAAGCAATCCATGAGCCCTGGTTCACACTGATACGGTGCAGGAAACACAGCAAATCTTGTGCGTTTCCAGCACTGCATTGCAATCGCATGGTGTCCACGCGATCTGGTGCGGGTGTCAGTGTTAAATTAAAGACACCCCGAAACAGATCACAAAATGCAGTGCGATTGCCAGAATTTGCATTGCATGGGTATGAATACCTATGCGATGGGAATCAGGTGCAGGAAAAAACAAGGATCCTGTACCTTTTTGGAGCAGATGTGATTTGAGGTATACAAAATGTATGGCTCAGATTGCACTGCACAGACATTGCATGTGATTTGCACAGGAATGCGATGCGATTCCTGTGCAAATTATAGGAGGTGTCCGCACCGCACAAGTGTGAACCTAGACTGAAGGAGTGTGGCTAAGTGGCTGCTGTCAGGTGTTCAGGAGGTAATCTTGAGCCCCTTGAATACCTGTTATTTTTTTCTTTGCCGTAAAGCAATTTTCGACAGGACAGGTGTGCTGCAATGGCCAGGGACTCAGTTGTGGTGTGGCTCCACTGACCTGAGCAGTTGAGTTTGACAGGCGATTACCAGCTCGGCATGCCGCATTACATTTTCTGGGACCTCAGTGCACAGCATAATGGCCGCAGCATCTGAACAGTGCCCTCTGGCTGTATATTGGGTTTTAAGTGGGCAGCCAGAGGTGGTAAAACCATGGTTCAAATGCCTCTTTTTATCACCGCCCCTGCAACAGAGGCGTGTATTTTTTTTTCACAGATTTAATTTCAGATTTAAGCTACTTAAATTCACATATATTCCTATAGTACCACAACCCTATTAAAGATAACAAGAAATTGTAAAAAATACTGTGTTACATTTTATGTGTCCTAAGTGGTAAACATTTTTATTTTTTATAGCGGATCACACCCGTGTCACTGTGGAATACTCTGTAGAGTTCAGTATGTTGGGATCAGAGTATGAAGAGATGGACAGAGAACATCACTTGCCCTGCACAGATGGTAAACGGAACGTGACACTTCACTTCTACAAGTTTATGACCTTCACCGTATAAGACGCTCTGTGCATGAAAAGTCCTCTGTGATTTTTTTTAGGTCATATTTTAAAGGATCTGGAAATTTATTGGGGGCTAAACAAAAATGACACTTTTATGAATACTTAAAAAGCATGGTTAATGGCTACATGGTGTGAGAGATTTACTGAGTAAAAACAGTTGTTATGGATTCTTTGGTGAGTACAGCTTCATAAACAAATGTATGAGTATTAAAAAAAAGTGTAGTTAAAGTAGATGACATTTTGTTTGCTAAACACTGTGGGGTTGATTTACCAAAACTGGAGAGTGCAAAAACTGGTGCAGCTGTGCATAGAAACCAATCAGCTTCTAACTTCAGCTTGAAAATAAAAACTGGAAGCTGAATGGTTTCTATGCACAGGTGCACCAGTTTTTGCACTCTCCAGTTTTAGTAAATCAACCACTGTGTGTTATAAACCATTGCCATTCTTAGCATTAAATACTATTTAAACTTTGTTCATAAACGTGCGCACAGGATGTGCTGGGTGTGTCTAGGCACACCCTAATTACCCAGTGCACATTAGTATCATCACTCTGTGTGCGGGGAGATGGGAAAGATCTCCCTTTTATGCCACAAAAGAGGCGTGCACACCTATTTATTTTTTTTTTTTAAGTCCGCAAACGTGCGAAAAACGAAAAACCCGTAAGTGAATCACAAAAAAGCGTGCAAGTGCGAAACACCACACAAAAAAGTGCACTTAGGGGTGTGCTTTGTCCTTCCCCCTAAGGGGACGGACCTCTACCCTGATCCCCCGGGGCACGAAGCTCCTGATAGGGACAAGGTTCCCATTTGGTCCTCCTGGCCAAAAGGCCTGGCGGACCACCGTTCCTTGTGGCCAGCCGATGCCAGCCACTCAGTACTTGGCCAGGGGGTTCTCCCGAAGAGAAAACCCCCTAGGGACAGGGGAGGAAGGAACCAAAAGGCCACACATCCTCCCCCTAGACTTCAGGGCAGGCCCGAGGACCCACACTCTCCATCCTGTGAGGAAATAAAACACACACATAAGAGTGAAAGTGACAAAACGTGGGAGAAATAATAAATAAATAAAAAAAAAATAAAAAAGTGGTCATGCCAAATGTGCACAGACCAGGCCCTGAGGCCTGTAGCAAAAATTGCGCCGAACTTAGCCAAAAGGCCTGGTCCCGAGGGTGCTGTGCAGAAAAAGTGTTTAAACACAGTGACCATGTGCCGTTTCTCACGTTGGGGTCCCACGCCCAAGTGATACTAAGAGCACCCCTGAGGCGACCACTCAGGGGGCACTGGTTTGCGGACTTTCTGCCCTCCCGGCCCCTGGCCAGACCGAGGTAGATCCGCTCAAATCAGGAGGTACTGGGCCCCTCTGGCGTTCCAAAGGGGAATTACTCCCGAGCCCCAACTCTCTATGGGCACCACGGTTTCTGTTCCCCCCGTATTAACCATCAGGACCCCCATCATACCAGCAGGGGTACTATACAACCAGTCATCCCCGCAAAGCTAGAATGACCGTGGAGCACCCCTGCTGGACACTGATAAGAACAGACACTACACTTGATCTTAGCCAAAAGGCTGAGAAGTGATACACCTATGCCTTTGTTCATCCTATTTTTTACCTTTTTCTGGCATCTCAGTGCTGCTGATCTCCCCTAGTTACTTTCGACCACATTCTGTCAACATGTGAGAGAGTGACAACACAGGAGCATTCTTGGAAGGCAGTTATCACCTTATAATAGGAAGTGTCTGAACCTTCATTGGCAGGATCACCAGGTATTGTTTTAATGAAAACTGCAGATTTAAAAACATTGGAAATTACAAGTGAAATCACTATCTTGAGAGTTTAGCAATTGGGTTTGCATATTCATTATTAGAGATGCTAAAACTAAAAAAGTCAATGGGGCAGATTTATTAATTTAGAGAGTTTTGGGTCTGCAGAGGGAATGTTCACTTAGTTTAGTGATTTAGGTAAAGCTCTGTTCACGTGCAAAGAAACAATTATGTTGTCAGTAGTTGTGTATAGTTTCCTTTTTGTAATCTTGAACAGGGATCTCCAAACTATGGCCCAATTCAAGATTTTATCTGGCTGGCCAATGTAAGAGGGACCTCTGAAGGGGACTCTGATGTAATGCAGGCTATAGATGGCTCGTTTATTGGCCAATTTTGCGCTTGAAAGAATAATCGGCCAATTTTCGCACCGTTAGTGGGGCAATGTCATCGGCTGATTTTCGAGGTTCCTCCTCATTTCTTTTATCGGTCATGCTGGAAAATTTGCGAAAAACGGCCAATTTTCGCAATCATTGGTGGCAACGGAACGGCCGATGTTTAGTTTTTCGGCCGAAAAATCGGCCGATAAACGAACTGTCTATGGCCTGCATCAGGGAAGCTTTATTGGGAACCCTGATGCAAGGATATTCTGATGGAAACTCTCATGTAAGGGGAAGTTAGATGCAAACTCCAATGTAAGGCAAGTCTGATGGGCTCTCAGATGGGCTCAAGTTTATATATGTTTCATATCATGTTAATTACAAATAAAACCCCTTATATTTAAATAATTTATTTAAAAAAACGATTATTGTCAGCCCACAAATATTTGTCAAATAAACAATGTGGCCCTCATTCGGAAAAGTTTGGATACCCCTGATTTTGAGTATAGGAAATTAACTGCTGAGCATGTTATCCTTTTTCAAATTGATGGATTGCCTTCCTCCTCGCATGTACACTTACCATCAGTCATGGGCTTCAGAAAAGTTTGTATTGGATCCCTTTATTGTTCTTATAATTGAGTGGAATTCACATGATCCCAACATCGTTTATTCTGGCAAATATGTGTGGTGTAAAGATTTACTTCGGAACCATATTTCACCTTTATTCTTGGGTATCGGATTATTATGTGTTTCCTGACAGATGCTGGACCATCTTTGGTTTTATGTTGAACTTATAAATGTAGCACTAGAGATTTGGGTCCTATAGATCTGCACAGCCAGGCAATACTCATTTTCTTCAGACTTTCATTCCAGCTTGCATGCAGGAGAAAATAAACAGCCCTTGAGCTTGTTTTTTTTTTAGGGGTATTTTAACTTGGATAGGGTAAGGGGTTATTGGATGCCCAAGGAACAGTGAACTGAGGACAAACTCCTTAGCAACTATGTACAAGCCTTTACACAGTAGAAACTCTTCTTGGAGAGCTCTCCAGCCTCTTCTGGTGTACCACCTAAAACCCCAGATAATCCTCTTCTTATCCAGCTACATGAGGGAATCCCTGACCAAGGGGATCCAATGCTTGCCACCTTAAAATGAAACGGTCCCGAGTAAGGAGCCAGACAGGTGTCCCAGAATGCTCTCTTCCCCTTAACTGCCGCAGCGGGTGCAGGACTACCCTCTCAGTCTCTGTCCTGTGAGCTGCATTAGGTAGGTGGCTGCCTTCAGGCCTTCTGCTGGGCTGGCTCCTTTCCTGGCTCTATAGGTGGTCCTCACTCTGGGGGCTGGTGAGGCTAAGTGATCCTCCTTTCCAGCTGCCTGCCTGTAGGTGGACCACTTCCCAATGGGCCCCCTCCCAAGCTCCTGAATCTCAACTTTCCTCACATCTTCCATCTGAACTCTCCTGCTGCTGAGTAGGCTCAGTCACACTTAAGGGCTGCTTTGATCCCATACCAAGCCTCTTGCTCAGGGATTGGCCAGAGTCCCTTGAGTATACAGACCAGCCCCTTCTCACCCCCACCCACTGCTTCTATAAACTTATAAAAGATTCTACAGCAGGGGGAGGTATCAAGAAACTAATCTACAGAGCCTCTCAGCCCTGATCTGAATTTGACCCAGCTATCTATTGCCCCGACTGCTATTTTTTGTAGTTTCTTTTAATTGCATATGTTAGAAGGGATGTAGCAACTGATGCCTGCAGAGAGGAGAACTGATGTGGAGACTGGTTGATGCAGCACATTATATTAACATGAAGAAACTGAGGAGGTAGAACAAAATCTGCATACATGGCAGCACTGGCCCAACAACAATTTCAAGGAGCTGGGCAGAAGATATCTGTACACACTGTTGATACCCAACAGCAGAGGAGGCAGCTGGAAGTCAGACCAGTAATGAAGCACCTGAATGAGGAAGGGATCCTGCTTGAGACACAGTGACAGTGCCTACTTTGTCCCTCCTCCACTGGAACCAGCCCCTACACTAGACAATCTTTCCCTAATCAGCAGGGTCTCTGTCCCTGACTTGAACACTTTGCAAAATGTGCACCAACCAAAGGGGTCAGTGCTGTGAAAAATCAATAAAAATTATTTTGACAATAAAGGGGTACAGTGCAGTGCGCACATCAAAAATGGTTGCAGAGGTCATCCAGGACAATAGTCCAATTGGCCTGCTGCTCTCCTGATGACACCTACAGAGCAACATGGGTTCCTCTTTTTCTCCGCTCTCTCTGCATGGTGGTCGCTGAACAGCGCCACCTATGTAGAGAGGCCAAACTACACCTGACTACACGTAGTTAAAAGTCTAGCCTCAGAAGTGCAATATATAATGATGGTAACTTACTAAAAATAAAAAGCTTGCTGAATTAAACCTTCAGCCATGCAGGTAATGTCATTCTTGAAATTATACCTTAAGCTCTGTGTGGACCTTTAGAAAAAGTAGCAAGCCAACCACAAGGGACAAGAGATGAGTATTCCGAGAAGTCATAACTACAAAGTGCTGCTCCCAGGGTTGAAAGTAAAAAATATTTACATTTTTGACAGTTTTACAAAATCACAGCTGGTCACAATGTGGATAGTAATTTCCTTTAGCATTACATTTGAAAAATATCCAACAGAGATTTTGCCTTCCTGATGGAAACCAACCAGTATCCAAGCTCTGACCCCCCCCCCCCCAATACTTTCCTATTAGCCCATCATTATGATGGTCAGTAGAGATGAGCGAATTATTCAAAAATTCGATTCGGCTGATTCGCCGAATTTGCGGGAGAAATTCGATTCGATGCGAATTTATTCGCCGCGAATTTAACTTATTAAAAGGGTTTCTAGGCTTCAGAGAGCCTTTATATTAGTGCAGAACACTGTACCTTTAATTTAAATGCCCTTGGAGTCTGCTGGGGAAGAGAAATAATACTGTCAGTCAGTATGACATGCAGATGAGTGCCGTCGATCTTAGAATCACTGCACACTTCACTCATTTGGGCAGTCACGGGGCACGACGAAGAAGAAGAAGAAGAAGAAGAATGAAAAGAAGAATGAAAAGAAGAAGAATGAAAAGAAGAAGAAGAATGAAAAGAAGAATGAAAAGAAGAAGAAGAAGAATGAAAAGAAGAAGAAGAAGAATGAAAAGAAGAATGAGAAGAAGAATGAAAAGAAGAATGAGAAGAATGAAAAGAAGAATGAAAAGAAGAAGAATGAAAAGAAGAAGAATGAAAAGAAGAATGAGAAGAAGAATGAAAAGAAGAATGAAAAGAAGAATGAGAAGAATGAAAAGAAGAATGAAAAGAAGAAGAATGAAAAGAAGAAGAAGAAGAATGAAAAGAAGAATGAAAAGAAGAAGAAGAATAATGAAAAGAAGAAGAAGAAGAATGAAAAGAAGAATGAAAAGAAGAAGAAGAAGAATGAAAAGAAGAAGAAGAATGAAAAGAAGAAGAAGAAGAATGAAAAGAAGAATGAAAAGAAGAAGAAGAAGAATGAAAAGAAGAATGAAAAGAAGAAGAAGAATGAAAAGAAGAAGAAGAAGAATGAAAAGAAGAATGAAAAGAAGAAGAAGAAGAATGAAAAGAAGAAGAAGAAGAAGAATGAAAAGAAGAATGAAAAGAAGAAGAAGAAGAATGAAAAGAAGAAGAAGAAGAATGAAAAGAAGAATGAAAAGAAGAAGAAGAAGAATGAAAAGAAGAAGAAGAATGAAAAGAAGAAGAAGAATGAAAAGAAGAATGAGAAGAAGAATGAAAAGAAGAATGAAAAGAAGAATGAGAAGAATGAAAAGAAGAATGAAAAGAAGAAGAAGAAGAATGAAAAGAAGAATGAAAAGAAGAAGAAGAAGAAGAAGAATGAAAAGAAGAAGAAGAAGAATGAAAAGAAGAATGAAAAGAAGAAGAAGAAGAATGAAAAGAAGAAGAAGAAGAATGAAAAGAAGAATGAAAAGAAGAAGAAGAAGAATGAAAAGAAGGATGAAAAGAAGAAGAAGAAGAATGAAAAGAAGAAGAAGAAGAATGAAAAGAAGAATGAAAAGAAGAAGAAGAATGAAAAGAAGAAGAAGAATGAAAAGAAGAAGAAGAAGAATGAAAAGAAGAAGAAGAAGGATGAAAAGAAGAATGAAAAGAAGAAGAAGAATTAAAAGAAGAAGAAGAAGAATGAAAAGAAGAATGAAAAGAAGAAGAAGAAGAATGAAAAGAAGAATGAAAAGAAGAAGAAGAAGAAGAAGAATGAAAAGAAGAAGAAGAATGAAAAGAAGAAGTATTCCAGTACAGCAAAAAGTGTATCTGCAGAGAGCTCCGCTATTTCTGACAGTTCTCTGACAGTTCCTTCACATTTACAGCGGTTGAAACATTGTATCTATTTATTTCCGAATAAAAACATCTGTATCCTAAATGGAAACAAATAGATACAATGTTTCAACCGCTGTAAATGAACTGTCAGAACTGTCAGAAATAGCGGAGCTCTCTGCAGTGACACTTTTGCCGGCTGATCGGGAAAAATTCTATTCGTGCACCCGAAGTTTGCTAAAATTCGGATTCGATGCGAATCGAATTTTTCCTGATATTCGAAACGAATTCCACTTCGCCAGGTTCGATTCGCTCATCTCTAATGGTCAGTGTTCCTAAGCAATAGTTTAAATAGTAAAAATAGCATGAGGAGTATGCTGGAGACTATGGGGGTGGTCTATGTTTTCTCATCAGAGCTCCCTGTTTTTCTATCGTGAAAACTATATAAGTTTCTGTGACATACCTTTATTTGTCTCTCTTTCTCTCTCTCTCTCTCTCTCTATATATATATATATATATATATATAATATAATATATATATATACAACAAATGTATTGTCAGTGTGAATAGAATCTACAATGAAATAGCAAAAAAGGAGGGAACTCCAACACAGTTTTAAAATCACAGCTGTGCTGCGTGCTGTGCACATGCTGAAGCTCATAGTGCACAGAAGTTGCCAACTGTCTGCAGAGTTAATAGCTAAAGACTTCCAAACTTTGTGTGGTCTTCAGATTAGCACAACAACAGTGCATAGAGAGCAGCTCCTTCCAAGCTTTACATCACCAAGTGCAAAGCACGCTGCCACTGGACTCTACAGCAATGGAGATGTTTTCTTTGGAGTGACGAATCACTCTTCTCTGGCAATCCGATGGATGTGTCTCAGTTTGGCGGTTGCCAGGAGAATGGTACTTGCCTGACTGCATTGTGCTAAGTGTAAAGTATAGTTGTTTTTCAGGGGTTGGGTTTGGCCCCTTAGTTCCAGTGAAGGGAACTCTTAAGGCGTCGGTATACCAAGACATTTTGAACAATTTCATGTTCCCAACTTTGTTGGAATAGTTTGGGGATGGCCCCTTCCTGTTCCAACATGACTGCACACCAGTGCACAAATCAAGGTCCATAAAGACATGGATGAGCGAGTTTGGGGTGGAGGAACTTGACTGGTCTACACAGAGTCCTGACCTCAACCCAATAGAACACCTTTGGGATGCATTAAAATGGAGACTACAAGCCAGGCCTTCTCATCCAATGTCAGTGCCTGACCTCACAAATGCCCTCCTGGAAGAATGGTCAAACATTCCCATAGATACTCCTAAACCTTCCCAGAAGAGTTGAAGCTGTTATAGCTGCAAAGAGTGGGCCAACTCAATATTGAACCCTACGGACTAAGACTGGGATGCCATTAAAGTTCATGTACATGTAAAGGCAGGCATCCCAATACTTTTGGCAATAAAGTGTGCTCATATATATACATATATATATATATATATATATATATATATATACACATATATATATTATAACATTTTAAATGCACACCATATAGAGTAGTAGTCTTTATTTACTTTCTATAACCAATTCCTGCATAGGTGTAAGAGATTATCTGTTAAATGATGTGTTAAGGGAATATCTAGCGCTTTTGGTATCACTCATTTATGCACTACTATAACCTTATGAAAACATTTATGAGTTACTGTATCTCACACCTTTAATACATTATTATTTTTATTAGTAAAGTGTGCACCCTGTGACGTGTTATGTCAATGTTATCATATAGATCAATTTTCAGTACCTATGAGAATGGAAAGAGACGTCATTGATACGACTTATATCACATCAGCTGTAGAGATGTTTATTTTTATTACAGCCAATGATGTAGATTGACTCAGCATTTAAATTAAGTTTTTCTAAAACATTGCCACTGGGGTTTTAGGGATTTTTCTTTATTGAATTTTTACTCCACTTAGTAATGGGATGGTTCAAATTTTAGCTACAAGATTATGTTATTTTGTAGAGGAATATCTCATAAAATGATTTTTTTTTTCACTTTTATTAGGATGTGAGATTGATATAATACAATTAAACAAAATATTAAAGTCTCATTTTCCCATTTGTAATAAGCATAATGTTAACTTTATTAGGACTGAAAATCACGCAAGTTGCTACAAAATAAATTGCTAAATATTCTTTGCCAGTACGGTATACAATTAAAATAAAGAATATGCCAATTTTTTTATACATACCATCTTTATTTATTATGGTTCTCATTTGCTTTCTTTTTGTAAAGCCTGATGTTTACAAACCTCAAAAGCTTAAGCAGAAATTTACATACACACAGTCAATGACTTGAATGACTTGACCCCATACAGCACCAGAAGATTGCCACTCTTGAAAATATCTCGCAACATGAAGGAAGGATTTGTATATGAAGCAGCAGCTTGGAGGAAACGGGATACACACCATTGCATGTCACTCATGTGTTTGGTGCTGTAGCCCCCTCCACCACCACCACCACACACACATATTCCAAAAAAAATTACTAAAGCTAATCTTTAAATACAATTCAGATGCATATAACAAAAAATGGGCAGTCTTACAGTTTGTTCTCTTCAGAAAGCAGACACAGAGTGAGAAGAAAAGACTTTCCCCTGCCAGCATGTGCAGAAAAGGACCCTTTTTCTCTGTGTGCAAGCAATGATCTCACTTTAGAGGTCAATCCTACTGCTGAGTCAGAGGTAGAGCTCTCCAGTCAGAAACGTGAGCTTTGCTGATTGCAGAGCTATAGGTTCAGCATACTGGCAGCTCTGGCCACAATACTCACCTTCAATCAGGATTTGCCCCCCCATAGTATCCATAAGATAGGGCATCTTATGGGGGGCAAATCCTAGTATCCAGGATTTGCCCCCCATAAGATGCCCCAGTTTTCATGGGTTGAAAGATGCTCAATGTCACTCATCTCAGAACACTGAGAAAATACTGTGAGTGCATGGCCTAACTAAAAACTTCTGCAAGGAGCATGCTGAAGAGAAGAGGAGAAAGAAAGAGAGATGAGTTCATCAGTATGCTACTCCTCCTTTCACTGTCCCATCACAGGGTTGGGATGGGAAGGGAACTGTCACGATCGCGGCGTCAGACCCCAGACCTTCTCACCCAAACTCGTGACCGAAGGACTAGCCGATCTAAAACCGCGATGTGACGTGCGTAACAATGCCACACCCAGCTGCACCCTGCACAACGATTTTCCAGCTAATGGGCCACAATCGATGTACTGGCAGCCTGGGAGATTGTTACTGGGTCAGTTAATTACACAATTAACCCTTCACACTGCCACCACCTCCTTTTTGTACAGAGAAAGAGGAAACTCAGCATTATCAGCTATAACACTATAATGATTGAGATAATCGTCTGTATAAAATGGTCATAACACAGGCCTGTTATACAGAGGGTTAAGCAAACAGTAGCTTTCTCTTTAGAGGCAGGGATTCGTAAATTGCAATACAGAGCTATAGAAACATTTCAACACTTTCAGAAAGAAAGATTTATTACTAAAAGGTCAAACGGGTGCAATAAAAATATTTACAGAAAAAGGATGTAACTAAGATATATATATAAATATACAAAGAACCATAGCACAGCAAAGAGATATCAGAGAGAGGTGAAAGGGTTAAAGTACTTGCCAATGTCCTGGGTTAGCAGATCCAAGTTTCAGAGCAGAAGGGTGTTTTGATCTCCCTATGTTACGATGGTCAATGGGAAATTCTTCAACTTCCTCTCTTAGACCTGACAGCCCAATTTGTAGTTCCCCAGCAGGGGGCGTCTCTGACGCCACGGACCAACACCCCGTGTTGGCGTGGAGGTCTAGGTGTCGACCTAAACTAGAGCCAAAATCTCGTGTAGTTCATATTTGGGCTCATAACTTTTCCTATGTGCAAGTGACATTCCACCCGCGGGTAGATTATTATGCAGACAAGTCTGAGGATTGATGAGATATGAATTATGAAAGTGTACACTGAATGGTTCGCAAGATCTATTTTTCTGCTTTCCTGTGTGTCCAAGACACTCAAACTGTTTGCCTGCTCATCGTCCAACTGACGATATGTCCCTTTTTATGTAAGTCCCTCATATTCCAAGATATGAGACATAGGGGAAAAATGGATTTTAACAAAAGGTTATCTGGTCGTGTTTCCTTGGAATGTTCTTTGAACTCCGGGGAAAGCTTGCCTTATCTTATACGAGGTGTGATATGGCACAGCTCCACTCAGACAGCTAGGCACCTAGCTCAGAGATGTTTTATGGCTCTGGGGTTCCCTGCTGCCTTGGCCTACCAGTGACCCACAACCAGCACACACACACTGGCCAAATGTCTCCTCTCAGAGAGTGAGGGGAGAAAAATGGATACTCTTAACAAAATGGCGGACTGCGTCAGTCAATGTTGCACACGTTTGTGACAGGGACCTGTATGTAAAAGTGAAACGGTAGCAGAAAAAGATCAGGTTTACACCATTGCCGACAGTGTTGTACTACAGGACAGAGCTGTGTAAATCTCAAAATTGGATGGACAGAAATACAAAGCTTTTAGCTGGTAAAACAGATACCAAGTATATATTGAATTTCTTTGCCTCTTCTCCAAAATATCACTTGATAAAAAGAGTTAAACCAAATAAGGCCCCTAGGCTGAAGCCAGAAAATTTACTATTTTTCTTTTTTCTCCTACACTTCAGATTACCAATGTTTTCTTTTCATATGAAAATCGAATATTATTGAATATGTTTATACATTTTTGTACACTTCAGTTACTTTTTCAAATTACTGTAAAATTATGATTGAAGACACTCAATGGGTCTTTTATAGAAATTAAATTGTTGGATTGTTATGAAAGATGTTGCAATGGAATGCATAATCCATAAGGAATTAATAATTATTTCTTTTAAATTCTATAATTCTCTATAGTGAGCTGTGTTTGGCTTGTGCAGTCTTTAATCAAAAATGCACTGATCCTTAGAATCACGAGCGGGTAATCATAACTTGAGGAATACTGTGCTTTGTATTCCCGGTAAGGTCAGACTTTATTCTCTTCTGATCTTTACCTGTGTTGATTTGAGGTCCTGAATCATTCTGTCATAAGGGACTTAATTATTGTATTCAGTTCAATACTAGGAAAAAATCTATAAAAGAAACTTACAGTAAACTGAATAATACTGTATATATCAAATGAAAAGTTGGCAAAATTACATTGGATTGCTTGAGTATGACCAAGATATAAAACAATAGAGCCTTTGTGACAGGTTACAGGGGTATATGGATCAATTTGTTTACCTAAGATTTAAACAATTTTCACACAAGATTCATATATTTCTACTTAAAATTTGGTTAGAAAAATGTTGTAAATGTTGGTGTAAATGTTGGGTAAACGATTAAATCTTGGGTAAAACATTGATAAAGAGACCCCACAGAATATTACCTGTATGTCAAAGATACTACTTAAATTACAAAACGTTTGAGAAATACTGTTACAAAAAATGTAGGGGTCTATTTGTCAATGTTATTCACCCAGGATTCAATGATTTTTTGGTTGAAAAAAACTGATAAATAGACCTGTTAAAGGAGAAACAAACAAACAAAAAAAAAACAAGCACACCTATATGGCTGCAGAATCAGTGTGCTGCTTCAGCTGTCCCTCACTGGCACCAAGCTGAAAAACTGAGCAATCACATAACTACTGATCACTCAGGGCTCTAGGTCCACTCTGTGCAGAGAGAGGTTACTGTCACCG
Organism: Staurois parvus; assembly: GCF_062004578.1. Taxonomy (NCBI): domain Eukaryota; kingdom Metazoa; phylum Chordata; class Amphibia; order Anura; family Ranidae; genus Staurois; species Staurois parvus. The sequence goes on from NW_028317826.1 coordinate 7,272,019, forward strand.
CTCTCTGCTCTGCCCCTCCAGCACTCACTGGTGCAGCTGGCTCAGGCTCTCATTGGTGCTGTCACAGTCAGGGGTCAGGCTCGGAGACCAGTGGCTACAGCAGTAGAAAGACACCCACTGACCAGCAGGATAAGCACATGGCCAGGTCACCTTGGTGGATGATGCGTGCTCACCCGAGGCACGTGATCTGAGCACTAACCTGTATTCACCAGAGCTCCTGATGGCGGAGATGGGTTTTGCTGTGTGTTAGCACCAAGTCACGGTCCTCAGAATCGCCTTCCCAGGAGGTGAGCAAGCCGGGGTCCAGTGCAGATATAACAAGGTGGGATCAAGTAGAAGTGTAGTCTGTATGCAAGCCAAAAGTCTGTAACAAGTGGTTGCAGGTTGGGATTAAGCAGAAGCATAGTCAAGGAACAGGCCAAAGGTCGGTAACAAGTGGTTGCAGGTTGGAATCAAGCAGAAGTGAAGTTGAGGAACAAACCAAAGGTCGGTAACAAGTGGTAGCGAAGATATGGATGGCAGCAGGAGCAACAAGAGTGAGACATTGGCTGGAGAGAGCTAAATAATCTAGCAAACAGGAAGTGCAAAAGCATGGCTGAAATAGGAAGTTCATAGCAGGAGCAAAGAGTTCAAGATTCACCATAAACACGGTACAAGGCAAGATTGTCTAAGGGATCAGATAAGGAGCTATGCAGTATCTTAGGTGGCTCAGCAAGAAGAGTTAATGCCAGACACAGCAGAGGTCCCGAGCTCAGATCCAGGTCCTGACAAGCATGCTGAGAGGCTGAGCCAGCTGCTGATCAGACCTCTAGGTGGAAGCCAACAATATTGGCCATAGATTGCCACTGGCTGATTCTGGGTGCACTCCTGTGACCCACAAGAGAAGTATGACCAAAAGAGCTTTGGCCATGCATCTCTTTTAGTTATCTAAATGTAGCAATTTTGCAATGCAGAGGGCAAGTCTGTTTCAATAAAATAAAATGTGTTTACTAGTGGAGTGTATTTGTCATGTAGATATTTAATAATAAATATATAAAAAGTATTGTGATGAGTGAAGGTAGGTTCACTGTGTGTTTCCTGAAAAAACTCTGCAATCTGAACCTGCATGTGAACCCCAATGAAGTTTATGGGAGCCAAATCTTGAATTTTTTTTCTAGCCTTTTTCAGGCCAATATGCAAGCTTTTTTTAAAAAAAGGGCATGGATAGTTGGGCACTGTCATGGAGGATATGTACTGATTCCAAGCATTTTTTTCATAAATATCTTTTGGTGGGGAGCAGGTTTTTTTTAAAGTCTCACAGGATAACATTAAAAATGCACAATTCTGGGGGCGCATGCGCGGCCGGCTCGAGGATGGACGCGAGATAGCTCCCGCTCCGTCCACCCGCCAGCAATGAAGCGGCTCACTCAGACCCCAGGGAATTCTGACAGCACACGGCAGCTAACGGAGTGTGCCCGCAGCCCACTAGACATGCCCCGGAGGAAAAAGAGTCCGGGGCAGCCAGGGAAACTGACAAACTTTTTCCCGGCCGTCATGCCGGGAAACCAAGATGGCGGCCGCCATTCAAACATGCGGTAAGGCAGCAATGAGCAGGAGGAGGACTACAGGTCCCAGAGCGTGGATCCCAGGCTACAACACCAGCTTTACCCGGGGGACCCTGGTGAGTTGTCTCCTCCACTGTCACCCACGACCTGTAGCCCAGCAAGATCACGGCCGCGGCTAGAGAGTGACTCTGATGACACCCACCGGGCCCTAAATTTTCCACCTCAGCCACCACATACCTCCCTGCCTGATATAGACACATTTCCAGCGTCTGACCAACCACTGACCGAAATCTGCATGAAAAACATGCTAACATCATTGCGCCAGACCTTGCATAATGATATATCTGCGCCATTGACCCAAATTACTGCTTTGGTACAAAGACAGGAACGCAGAATCCGCCACATTGAGACCAATATAGCAGACATCATAGAAGCGCATAATGATCTGATTGATGCTCATACAGATCACCTATCGGACATAGAACAAATCAACTTAAAATTAGCTGACATGGAGGACAGATCACGCCGTAATAATATCAAATTCAGAGGGATTCCAGAAACCGTGACTACCGACGCGTTATTGCCATATCTGCAACACTTCCTCAAGCTTTTAATCCCAACACTCTCTGAAGTTGAGGCCACGATCGACCGTGCACATCGACTTCCAAAACCTCCATTCCTGTCAGCATCCATCCCTAGGGATGTGCTTGTCTGCTTACATTTCTACCATATTAAAGAGAGAATTATGCTGGCCACTAGAAATCCACCTCCACTTCCACCCTCTCATGCGAATCTGCGTCTCTATGCTGATCTATCCAAGGCCACACTTTCTAATAGAAAGACACTCATATCAATTACCAAAGCACTCAGAAACCACAATATCGCCTACCAATGGGGCTTTCCAACAAAACTAATAGTACGACACCAAGGAAAGGTGTATACCATTAAAAATTTGGAGGCTGGCTTGGACTTTCTTAAGGCCTGGGGCATATTTCCTGCAGATCCACAGAAGAATAACCCTGGCTCCGTTCAAAACATGGAAGCAACCTGACGGGCCTAGCGGCATAAGCCGCAATATACATGTTTAAATTTTTCCTCGGAGGCTCCTTTTGAACACTCCTTTTACTGGCGATCGGCCTGTATCCAATGACTCTCATCTTCAAAAATTTCTATAGGTTTGACCCTTCTGGAGGTCAAAACCTGTCTGACTCCCCCTTTTTTGCAGTAGCGTTCCTAGCTACTTTGGTTACTTGCATTATATGCAAGAGTTTTTTTACTGTTGTTCCTTCCCTTCCCACCTGCCCCTCACCATGGCACCACCAGCTATATCTTTCGGACACTAGATCTAGATCTCCTGACCCCGAATACGGCCTAAGAACACTCCAACTATATATATACTCCGTGAATCCATGTATCAATGATTACTATTACATCTCTTAACGTACGAGGCCTCAACTCCCCATTCAAAAGGTCGATGCTATCAAGAGAAATCCGGAGATCTCAAGCTGACATACTTTTTATACAAGAATCCCACTTCGCCACGGACAAGACCCCTAAACTATATCTTCCCCGCTTCTCTCAACAATTTATGGCAAATAATGTCAAAAAGAAGAATGGAGTTATTATTGCTGTTAATGACGCTCTCTCTTTCCAATCTACCTCCACCATAATCGATCCACAGGGGCGATACCTCATTTTGATATGCGAAATTAACGAAATCTCTTACACCTTGGTGAACATTTATGGACCAAATAACAAACAAATAAGATTTCACCGCAAGCTCTTCAACCTCATTTCCCGAAACAAACGAGGTAGACTTATTATTGGCGGAGACTTTAATGCTCTTAGTAACTCACTTCTAGACTCTTCTTCTACCAAGAAACCCATCAACCTTGACCTCAATCGCCTATTACATGACCATGACCTATACGACATCTGGAGATGCCAACATGGCTCGGAGAGAGACAACACCTATTTCTCACCCCCATATCTCTCATATTCTAGAATTGACATGTTTGCAACTGATAAATGGACCTTACAACACGTATCATCATCCAACATTGGTACTATAACTTGGTCCGACCATGCTCCGATTAGCATATCCTTAGACGATACCCAACGGTCAGCGATCCCACCTATTTGGAGACTGAATCCTACCCTTTTGAAACTCCCGGAAAACCAAAAATTTGTATTAGATGCTCATCACCTCTTTTTGAAACCAACAGCACCCCAGATATCTCTATCGCCACGCTTTGGTTAACATATAAAGCTTATATGAGAGGTATCCTCATCCAACTAAATTCTCGCATCAAAAAACAACGCTCACAACAAATTGACCAACTCCTCACTTCTATACGCAAAAACGAAGACATTAACAAACAAAATCCGAACCCCACTACGACCGCAGCCTTAAACCGAGATAGAAATGCACTACGCACTATCCTACTTCACACTTATGACATGAACCTACAAAAAACCAAATCCCAATTTTATGCGCTAGGCAATAAATCAAACTCTCTCCTTACCAAAATCATCAGACAAAAACGTCTCAAAAACAAAATTCACACGATTCAACATCCATCCTCACATACCCCACTAACCAACCCACAAGACATAGCTAATGCGTTCGCGTGTTACTACCAAGCCCTATACAACATAAAAGACGATCCAAACACGACCCAACCAACAACCCAGACGATTGAAAATTTTCTACAACATACCAATCTCCCTTCTCTCACGCTTTCCCAATTAGCTTCCCTATCTGTGCCGATTTCGCCTACTGAGATTGAGAAAACCATAAACAAGCTCCCCTTGAACAAATCACCAGGTAATGACGGTTTTACCAATGAATACTATAAGACGTTTGCACCCCACCTAAAACCACACCTCTCGGCTCTTTATAATTTTGTTGCCTCTAAAGGAGAATTTCCCTCTGATATGCTACAATCAATAATTACTACGATCCCGAAACCAGGTAAAGATTCCCAATTAGTTCAAAACTATAGACCAATTTCTCTGCTTAACACGGATCTAAAAATATATGCCAAGATAATAGCTCAACGACTGCTTCCATATCTTCCCACCCTAATCCACTCTGACCAAGTAGGATTCATACCAGGCAGACAGGCCCCTGACGCGACTCGACGAATCATATCACTATTACACCACCTTGAAACTGATAATCAACCCTCACTCCTCCTATCACTTGACGCAGAAAAAGCATTTGACCGCATTCACTGGCAATTCATGACGCTTACCCTCCAAAAATTTGGAATTACGGATTGGATGTTGTCTGCAATTTTATCCCTATATTCCAAACCCTCCGCTAGAGTTCTCACCAACGGCACGCTCTCGCAACCGTTCCAAATCTCCAATGGTACTAGACAGGGATGCCCTCTTTCCCCCATAATTTTTGCTTTACTCATTGAACCTCTGGCATCCAATCTCAGAAATGACCCCGGTTTCTCAGGAATCAAATTTCTTAAACATGAACACAAAATCAGTCTATTTGCGGACGACATTATTCTAATGATCACAAACCCCTATAAATCACTTACCTCGATACGCACTCACTTACAAAAATACGAGGACGTTTCATACTATAAACTCAACGAACCCAAGTCATCTATCTTAAACCTGTACACTCCTGCTCCACTCCAAAACCTGCTTACCAAACGATTCTCTTTTAAATGGGAAAAACATAATATTCCCTACCTGGGGATTAAACTGTCTGCCAACACTAATCAACTCTACGCGGCAAATTTTAAACCGCTACTAGATACAATCCCACAAGAGCTTAGAAACCTACGTACGGCTTCTCTATCAATGCTAGGCAGAATAGCAACTGTCAAAATGTGCATATTACCTAAAATATTATATATCTTTCGTGTGCTGCCCATTCCTATACCATCCTCCTTCTTTTCCTCACTTCAGAAAATTCTGAATAACTTTATATGGCTTTCCAAACGGCCGAGGTGTACTACAAATCTCCTGATCCGCCCGCCCTCCAGAGGGGGAGCCGGTCTTCCGCATCTAAAATCCTATTACCAAGCGGTCTTACTAGACCAACTCTTCTACTGGTGGCACCCTACTCCAGACAAAACCTGGACGATCATGGAAACCTCCCTACACTTGCCAGGCACATTAAGAGACCTACTTTTCACACCTCAAGTAGATCGAACTAGACCCCTACACACACATCCATGTATCCAGGCCTCTATGATGGTTTGACGTGATTTTTTGACCTACACGCACTCCCAAAAAACTAACTTACGAATCCCTACCCCATTGTCATCCCTACATTTTTTTTCTCCCCACTTGAACTTGACATCTTGGCAAGCGAGCGGCATATATCATATCCAAGATCTCTACAATCTTCAAAAACCAGTCTCCTTTCAGACTCTCCAAGAGAGATTCCATCTACCTGATAAAGAGCGATTCACCTTTATGCGAATAACACACTTGCTACATAAAACAAACATACCACTTGAAATAGACTTTCCCGCCACTGCCCACCATTTCCTACATAGAACTATCTATCCAAAGAAGGGGATATCCACGTTCTATACTTTGCTAATTGAAGCGCAATTCATAACCCAAACGTCCTCCCTGACTAACTGGGAGAGCAATTTACCTCTCCCAATATCCTCACAATCCTGGAAAGCAGCGTTTACTATCACATACAAAGCCTCCAAGTGTAGCTCACATTGGGAATCATACCTGAAAATTCTCCACCAATGCTACTTGACCCCTGCTAAATTATCTGTATACTACTCACAACAATCACAAGCCTGTTGGAGACAGTGTGGCGAAACTGGCTCACTTTTCCACTTCCTATGGTCGTGCAAATCCATTAAATCATATTGGAATAAAGTATTCCAAATAATTTCTTCAATTATAGATTCACCAATGACCCCAAATCCTAATCTAGCCCTCCTTCACTTAACGATAGAAACATTCCCCATACGCTCACGCACTATTATAGTACATATCCTGGCAGCAGCAAAGATAAATATTACTAAATTATGGCGGTCTACGTCACCTCCCCTATTGTCCCGTCTCCTTGTGGATCTCAATCTACAATGTGAGATGGAACGAAGAACGGCTCTCCGAAATTCCACTTATCAAAAATTCATATTTCATTGGTCCCGATGGTTAAAACATCCCAATTGCTCACTCACCTGATTACTAATCCCAACTCATATTGGATCTTATATCCGTAGCTTATTGGTGCCCCCTCCCTCCCCCCCCCCCATATTCTTCCTAACCCCTTTCTTTCCACCCCTACCCAGTTCCAATTGTGTTAAGTACTTCCACAAGGTTCAGGGAACGCGAGCATACCTCTCATGTAAGCATGATTATGACCAACAGGTCCCCGGCCGCATGGTGAGGACCTACCACCTCCTCATTCAACTCATGGATTGTACACTTGTTATTGTGAACCTTGTATTACAATGTTTATACATGTTGTTACCTTGTTTATGATTCTGAAAATTTCAATAAAAACTAGTTGAAATAAAAATGCACAATTCTTTTTAAAACAATGCTTGAGGATGCCTTAAATCAGCATGTGAGGTGGTGCAACTGTAGAATGTACTACAGCAAAACTAATGTTTAAAAAAGAAAAATTATTGCCTCTTTGTAAACAATGTGGCTTGGGGATCCTATGCAACATCTATACCAGACCATAAAACAGGGTATATGGACAAAAAAATCAGCTGATTTTCAGTCCATGTGTACTGCTGTCTGTTCAAAAAAAGCTGGTCTAAAGGCCATCTTCTGTCTAACGGTCATGCTGGAAAACTAGCATGTGATCAGAGCTTGCAGCCAATTGCTGCAAGCTCTGATCTGTGTATTCTGGCAAGGGAAGGGGGGAGTCAGAATACAAAAAGAGCAGAAGGAAAGATCCCTGCATCAACATTCTTTGTGTTGATGAGGGGATCTGGTGGTTAAACAAAAATTAACTGAGTGTGCTTTATTCAGGATCAGGGTCTGGTATGAATTTTAAAGGGAAAGCCATGGAAAAAAGCAAAAAAAAAAAAAACAGTGTAGGCACCCCTGACAAAGGATCCCCATGTAAGATCTGAGCAGTCCTTATCAGACGATGCAGGTTAGCATGGGGCTTATTCAAGCATGTTCTTAGCATGGGAAGGGTATTTTTCCAGGAATGGGGTCCCTGGCACAGCAACTTGTCCCCATGTTGATAAGGACAAGGGCCTCTTTTACAAATCCCTGGCATTGGGGTCTGTAGAGTGGGCCATCTATGACCAGCTTTAATTATCTTGGATGCTCCAGCAGTTAGATCTCCCTGAAAATGTCCTAGTTATCCTGGCATTTTTGGGTGTTCCTGCCCACCTTTCTAGCTCCAGCTGTTACAGCCTCCAAAATATACTGTGTAACAAATAAAGGATTGAGCAGGGAGAGTGGGACTGTGATAATGGTCATGGTAGGTGTGCAGACCCAGAAACTCAGAGCCGAGATCTTACTGACAGAGTCCTCGAAAAATACCATCAGCTGCTTGAACTCTCCAGCATCTACCAAAGCATGAATAATAGTTTTGGGGGAACTGACCCTTATTAACTGTACAGAATAATCATTTAAATCTGAATCACCTAATATTTTTCAATGCACTAAACAAAATGACCCGCAGAAAAGTTTGTAGGTGCTGTAAAGATACTTCAAAAGAAACCAGCAGCTTGTCCCCTCCTGGGGATTGACTAACACCCTTATTACTCTTCATACATGCACTGATGTGGAATCGCATGCTATGAAATCAGAGTCTAACTCATGTTTTGTGGTGGTCATTGTGAGGGTTTTACTTCTATTTGCTGTGACTAATGGAGGAAATTTCTTGTAATATCATATGAAATCATATTTATTTTTTTATAGTGCAAAGGAGTACGTGAAATATAAAAGTTTCTTAAAATAGAAAGTTGAAATACGTATTGGTGTTTGCCTGTGGACTAATCAGGGATAAAGACTTAAAATGACTCGATTTAAAAAACAGATAAAAGGCAAATTCAGATTGTACTTACAAATGAAAAAGTTAACTAAATCCAAATATCCAGGCCACCCCTCCGGTCTCTGCTGTAGTGGCATGATGCTCTGTGTTGTCATTGTAGCAGTCTGTACACTGTACACTGCAATACACGGCCCCGAGGTGAGTGTCCATCATAATGCTAACAATGGCCAGTGTTCATTGGTCAGCGCGACTGGTGTTGACCAGTGAGAAGTGCTTCTTTCTTCTGAAACACCTTACCATAAAAAGAAACCTCAGATGTGCTTTTCATTGGTCATCACAGTAATATGACTACACTGACAAATGAGCGGTTGCAATAATTATGATGGATACTCACTGTATATTGCAGTGTATGGTGTACAGAACGCTTTCCTGACAGCGCAGGACATCATGGTCACTATGTGCAGTAGGGTTCGAAGGGTTTGCCAGGATAAGTGAAGTTAGTTCACTTTTTAAGTCAACTTACCCTTTAAGGTACCCCCCAGGTATTGAGTACAAGTAATCAGAGGTACCTGCATTTAACTACAATGGTCCTCCTTGTCCCTGCTACACCCCAAATGCCAAGCCATTCTAAACTGGTAAAACTTCAGCTTCTCCTGTTAATGATGGAGCTTGCCTGTCCTCTCCCGCCTAGCACATTATTTTATTCACTTACCCTTTTGGTTAGTGAAGCAGCACAGAACAGTAATCGCCCAATAGGAATGTGGAGGGCTGCTGAAAGTAGGCAAGCTCAGTCACTACCAGGGGCGGACTGACAACTCATGGGGACCCCGGGCAATAGGGGATCATGGGGCCCCTGTGCCCTTGCCCAAACTCAAAAAAGCCTATGAAAAAGGTAACAGGGGCATCTCATGGGGCCCCCTACTGACCCCTGGCCCTCGGGCAGTGCCCGAGTTTCCAAATGGTCAGTCCACCCCTGGTCACTACCACGAGAAGTTGGAGATTTTCCCGTTCAGAACAACCCTGGTTTTTGGGTGTAGCAGGGACTAGGAATGCTGCGGCAGGTATTAGCAAGAACCTCTGGGGATTTTTACTTTACACCTTTTATAGCAGCTTTTTTTTTACATAGTTACATAATAGATAAGGTTAACATATGATACAGGCCCATCAAGTTTAACCTTTATATGTGTGAGTTTTATGTGTTTGAAAAAGAACCCTTACAAGCATAGATCAACTTACTTTATGGGGTAATAACATTTTTTTTTGCCCCGTTTCACCCTATCCTTTTGACCCCATGCTGGCAGTCAGATAAATCCCTGGACAGATTTTCTACTGAATTTTAGAATTCCCAAAGCTCTGTATAATATGCTGAGTGAGAAAGATATTTAAAAGTTTATGAAATGCATCCCCACTCCCAGCTAATACCACTTCCTGGTATTTCCTGGTATATTATCAAAGAATCCATATATCATCAGACTGGCCCTGTCTCTTAGGGAATTCAGTAAACAGGCATCGATGGAAATGCTGGGAGAAAAGAGATGCAGGTGTTCCAATGCCAAGGCAATAAAATACAGCCATAGTAGTAATTATGGAGACCCTGCGATTATTACAGTCCCTTGTTTGCTAACGTGCTATTGCTAGTCAGCTTGTGAGAGTTAGATGTTGTTAACATTGTTGTATTTTGTAGCTGAAAAAAAACTAAGAAAGATAAATCTGAGCTCCAACTAAGTTAATTAAATAAATGTAATAGGTTTAATTAATTAAACAGTCAAAATCAATTAAACAATAGTAAAAATATGTCAAAAAAACAGATTGCCATAATACATTAAGTCTGGAGCCATCCCATAAATAAATAATTAATAAGTTAAATGAATAATAGTAAAAATATTTTTTGAAAAAGTGGTGTAATACATTCAGTCTGAAGTTTTAATTTAAACAAATAACTGAGTTAACTAATCCATTAATTCGGTTATTAATTCATTAATTCATGATTTAGCAGCCTTTCCCTGGGCTGGCTAAATTTATTGTATGGGTCTGCTATATTCAGCTAAACTGCACTTCATTTTTCAGGTCTGTTTAGGCTTTCCCTAAATCTGGTGCTTAAATAAGAACTATAGGCAAAACTTTCTTTCTTCATTTTGGATAGAGCAAGGAAGGGTTATGTGGAAATTTCCCTTCACTTCCTGTTCCATAGCCAACAGGAAGTTGGAGGAAATTCCTGCAAATTAAAGGAATGCCTTGGGGACCCCAGGTCACCAGAATTAATGTCCCTATTGTAAGGCTTCTCTATTATTTTTCTGGGGACAACCCAAAATTTTAGATTTTCTTTTACATTAACTTTCAATGATAATGGTAATCCAGACAAATAGAAAGATTGAATCTCATTAATTGGGACACAGACAGCGATACAAACTGACAGGTGTTCTAATCCCTCTCCACTCTCCAAAACTAAAATAAAAGTTTTGCCTTTAGTTTGGCTTTAATGTTCCTGCCTGCTTCTGGAAGAATGTTCCAGAAAAAGTGTGGAAGGATCAATCCCTAAGTTATGACTAGCTATCTGACCCTAGCCAATCCCTGGGAGGCTGACCCAGAAGGCATGGCAGGAGAGAAGATAAATGTTTGGGAGGATCTGATCAGGCTCTCTCTTCCCTGGGGTTCTCCCCCTGGGTGGAAGCATATGTACATGTTCCAGAGGAGCTACTGCTACTAGGCCATAACAGGTGCTATGGGCTGAGGGCCTAAAAGAAGACTTGCATGAAAGAAACTTGCCAGTGGAAGCTCAGCTGAAGAGGTGGATGCATTTTGCCTATAGCTACAGGTATGGAAGTTCTTCTTGAGGGTGAGACTCCAGAAGTTGCTGCTGAATGTAGCTTTTCTCATAGGGTCTCAGATATACTTGCTGTCCCTCTTTCTTCAGGATTATTTTTGAGGCAGGTAGCACAGGGCCTAATACTTCTGGGACAAGTTTGTCCAGGAACCTGTCCTCCAAGATCTGTGAGTGCCTTGAAGTTTCCTGCACACTTAACCCCCAAGCATTTTGCTCAAGATCAGCAAAAAAAGGTAAAAAGACCTAAACTGAGACCAAATTTATCAGTGTACTTCTGATACTGAAAGCAGGGCAGGCAGCCTCTAAACAGGTAACAGGGACCCAGTATACTTCCAGCGATCCCTTTGGGGTTAGGGCTGCAATTAATTAAATATAGCTCAACAGTAGATTGGGTTGAATGATGGCCGGGGTCTTTAAACCCACATTCTCGCCAGGCTGTCATGGGCCCTCCCGTAGGGTGGTATCATCACACAACCAGGGCTCACAGTACTACTGCACTGAGCAGCAGTCACACGTGGTAGGCTTTTCCTAGACTTCCTGTTTGCTAATCTTTCAAGGGGCAGGGCAACTCTATAAGCCTTTAACTGGAGGGACCCTGAGCTACAGAAGTTTTCAACAGAAATCATCTAAACAATGATAAATGTGGCCATAGACCTACACACTATGGGGAACAACTCCAATTTTGTTCTCTTTTTTTTTTCTCCAGTTTTAATACATCAGCTCCCAAATGTCAAGTGCAATTTATGTTTACCGAATGTTACTGCGTATTAGAAGATTTTCCTAATTTCCCAGAATAACTTTTTTTATGGTGAAATTTCATATTGTGGAACAGCCTAAAAGAAACAGAACAAAATTAGTACAGAAAAAGAAACAGGATATTTTCCAAAATGCTCTCCCAGGAATTTTTTACATACCTTATTAAGTATGATGCAGAAATGACTCTGTCATAAAATTGTAGAAGATGAATATTTCGATCCATCATGCAGAGAATCATGTCCCAATGGGCTCGGTGAAAGCCGATGTTTGTTTTTGTAACAATTTGAAGCTGTTGAATTTAATGAAGGTCAAGTCATTTTGTTTCTGGACAGCTCCCACTGTCCTTCTGCCATCTCCCTTTCCCCACCCGACAACCACTGAAGTTAAATGTAAAGCATTAATCTGTCTCCACCCAACAAGTGACCATCAGGAGTTACACCCCATGGCCAAAATCCCTCTAGAGGATCTGTTTTATACAGTTAGTAATACATCTGGCAATTAAATATGTTTCCTTAAAGCATAACAACAGGTAATTGGATAGGGATGTGTGTAGATCTGGAACAGATACACAGGCCAGCACATGGTTTCATGAAATGAACATGTCTTATGTTATTCAGAGCTTCAATAACACAGCTTATAGTTATCTGGCTTAGGTTGGCTCTTAAAGAAGAATTCCAGGATAGACAAAAAAATCACCCATTAATATACCCCTACACAAAACACTAAACAGTCAATAAACTTTTGAAAATCCTTACCATTTAAGAGAAAAGTCTAATCGAGTTTTTATGACCTCCTCTCTGTAGTTCAAATGATAACAGCATCTGCTCTGGTAAAGAGGTGGTGTAACAGCAGGGATTACCTCATATCCTCTCTTCTCTCTGCTGAAAAAGGAAACTACAGTTCCCATCAACCACAGGGAATTGCAGTGATTCTGGGCGGGTACACAAGGCCTGTACATGTTGAATATGTCTGAGAGTCTCAGTCTGCGCACCACTGCAGGTGGGGCTGAATTACATCACTCCTTCCTGGGAAAGGAACTATAGAAGGGATGTGCCAAGACCAGTGGCTGGGGGAATGGGAGGCATAGCAGCCACTGGTCTTACAAACAGGAAACCAAAGAAAATGAACAGTTTGATTTGAAAAAGAATGGGCTATTTCAGAGCAACTGCTGAGTGAACCAGAAGATACATTATATATTCAGTGAAGGTAGGAAATCAGCAACATGGACATGTAAAGAATTTTTTTCCAGAGTTCTGCTTTAAAATCCAACTTCAGCCAATACATTTTTAATTTAGCTTCAGACAGAGAAGTGAAGGCTTAAAGTGATATGAAAAATGAACAAAGCATATCCTTCTATAGAACGCAATTGTCTCAATCCAAAGCATCTAGTGTAATTTCTGGCTGCTATCTGCATAAATCCCTTCTGACAGTTTTTCTTGACACCAAGGGATCTGAGGAACATCCCCACGCCTTACCCCCAGCACATAGCATATGATTGACATCTTCAGGTGTCCCTGTTTCCCTTTGCAGCTTTGTATAGTGGGTGTGCCTATTCTCTCCACCCAAGTCTCAGATTACACTCAGCTCTCCGCTGTGTAGTGAGTGACATCAGATCCCCCCACTCCCTGTCTGCTGGAGCTGAGAAATGCTGTTTAAATTCTACACTTTGAACAACTCTGGAGAAAGAAGAGAATTTGTTTCATCTCTGTGTATTTCACTTACAGTACCTGTGGGTGGAGCCTGAGATGATGAGGGTGGTTTCTTACACAATTCAGTCTGGAAAAATCATCCAGCAATGATCTTATGCAGACCTCAGGTTTAAAAAGGCCATCAGGTGCCAGTTTCTGTGACAGATTTTCCTGTGCATCTACATGCACACCGTTGCAAGTGCACATCCTTGCATACTCCTATGCCCGAAAACATGTGCACATCTCATGCATGTGAAAACAAGTCTCAAACATCGAACATGAGCTTCTTAACAATGTATCACTTGAGGCAAGTCAACCACTTTACAGGCTCTGTTGGGTTATCAAACTTGTCCGCATCCCCATGGAGAAGTTTCCTATCACTTCCTGTTCTGTCTGACACACATCCCCAGGACTGGAAATGGGGGGGGGGACCTGTTAATGAGGACACAGACAGCAGATAAAACACATCGGATTTTCTTCTGCTACAAAAAAAATTTTGTTGCTCTCTATGTTCATCTCTCCCTATTCTGTCTCACAACTGACTAATCAACAGGAAGCGATGGGAAATCTCCCTACTGAAGAAAAAGACAGCAGTAAGGCCTTGCTTACATTTGTGGTTCAGGTGGGATGGTAGAAAAGTACAGCTGAGCAAGGGCTGTGGAGGGGAGTGCACATATGTACAATGCTTTGCCATGTAGCACAGCAAAAAATTATCCCTGCTGTAATTTTCGGGGACTAATACCACCCACAGCATTTTTGTAAAAAAAAAAATTATGGGCAAATTGGACGGCCCAATGTGGCATATGCAGGAAATATGGCACCATTATTGGATACCAACATTCTGCACCATTATTATTATTATGCAGGAAATATGGCACCATTATTGGATACCAACATTCTGCACCAGGTCCAGTGCGGTGCATATGCAAGATAAGAAGAGATCTCCCTGGAAGGTACTGGTGAGGTAGCCATCCCAGGGGGTACCACTGAGGCCCTGGCTATATGACCAGTGCCTAAGGAAAACCAATGAATGGAGGTAAAAATGTAAGTTTATTTAAAAAAAAAAAACTCTGTCAATGTACAAATGACGATAAAATATGGGTGTAGCGCTAAAAATCGTGACATCACTGCCACCGGAGCCTGGAGGAAGCCCGGCGGCCATCTTAACTCTGGGTTAGTTTACTGCATTCCTGTCACATATGGATGTTACTACACCCTGTCATCTGCATTTCCAATAAAGATTTGTGAACCTACTACACTATGGGCACCTGTTTTCTGGCTCCTATATGGAGCTATTAAGCCTACAGGTTACCCCAATGATACAGCATTACCAGAGGAACAGGAGCCCTGTATACAGGCTGAGCACCTTATCCATCCTTAAGGGGACCTCTGGATTCAGCAGACAACTTAATACAGCTTGATGACTACACCATAGAGGATAAGTTCACCGGATTGACCTGCCCATCTACAGATACCTTGATGGTTTAAATCACACGTGCTTCCGGTGAGTGCGCACTTTAACCATTGGTTGACATCACAAGCTTGCCTGCTGCTGATTATATTATCTTGGGATTTGATTCTTATTTTATACTTATACATATGCATATTAGCGGACAATATTTAATACACCATTATTGGTTGGTCTGTGTTAGAAACCACATAATTAACATTTTTTAGCGCTACACCCATATTTTATCGTCTATTCTGGAGGTTTTTACATTGGTACCTTTTGGTGTTTTAGCAGCTGCCTTTCAGGAGCGCTCACTATCTCTATTTGATATAATGTACAAGTGACCTTAAAGTGCAATTTCACTCTCTTAACCCCTTGATGCCAAGCGACCACATATTTGGGTGCCATTAGAAAATACATATGTGCTGAGAGCGTGCACCCTGCGTGCTCCCAGCACATATGTCCGTGATTCACGGAAAGGTCCCGTTCTCCCCTTGCGATCGGGACCTTTTCTGATCATGTGACCTCCGTGACAGCGAATTACGGCGGTCACATGACCCAAAAACCCCGCCCACGTCCTGGCTTCTGAAACATTTAAAGGTCCGGGAAGCGCCAGCACAAAGGGGCTAATCAACATTGATTATTTTGAATCTTTATGTTGCTAGTATTAGTAAATAGATAGGAAAGTATATCATATTTCCTTGTTTTAAATTATGTTTTACATTTCTTTATTTACTTCCTAGTTTCCATGCCTAGGGAAATGGCATCATACATCCCAGGAGTCTTTGGAAGGGTAGGAGGGGTTTTCTCAGCTAAGCACACCCTCCTGCCTGTATGCCTGAGCTAAGGGCAGAAGGATTTCAAGAATTAATTGCTAAATGAATCATCTGCCCTTATTCAAGATAGCCTCGGCCAGAAATGCTAGGTGGTATTTTTCAAAGTGATTTCTCAGCAAAATAAAGCATGGAGACACAAATGGATGGGGGAGTTTACTTTGAATATTAAAGCAGAACTCCATGTAATTTTTTTTTCCCATGCAGTGGGGCTGCACTGCATGGGAAAACTGCTCGCTTTGTCCAGGGGTTTAGGGAAGAGCTATACTTACCCTGTCATCCAACCCCCTAGGAAAACTGAGCTTCCCTACGTCCAGCGGCAAACTGTTCCTCCTGTCCTCACGCTGGTCTATGGTTGTGATGACGTCAAGAACAGTCCATTCACAAGACGCTAGCATACAGGGGGGCAGAAGTGGCAGGGACAGGTCTTGCACTCCGAGGACTAGCGAATTTGGTAACTATATCTTCACTGTTATCACCCCAAGACAAAAATGAGCAGTTAGCCCATGAAGTGCAGGCACAGCCCCATTGCATGGTTCAAAAAAAGTTTGCTTTAAAAATGAATGAAATGCGCTTTTGATTTGTTTAGCTCAGATATGGTGTAGTTCTGCTTTTTAATGATGTTTCAACATGTGCATGCAGAATTCCACTGTTCCACTGTGTTTGGGGGAGGGGGGTGGTTAAAGTCTGCATTAAAATGTATATAAATCCAAAAGGTTTTTTTTACTTTTTCAATAGAGTAGGGCAGCCATTCTGGGTTCCTCCAGAGGTTGCTAGGGGTTCCTTGAGCTGTAGTTAATTAACATCCTATCTGATGGTGCCTGCAGAGTTGCTGGGATCAATGATACTTGGCAAAGCCAGCAGCATGACACCAATAATCTTTTTAATTTTCCTTAAGGGAGGTAATCTGGACACCACTGCAAGGGTTCTATTCTTCCTACAGATTACCAACATAAGGGGCATTTTCCCAATGATCCCCAAAGAATTAGTTCCTCTGGGGCTGAGAATTGGGAATGCTAAGAATCTGTCAGATTTTTATAGCTGCCTGTACCTCCACTGGGGGGAGGGGGGTGTACTCTCTCACTGTCACCAAGACTGAAAAAAGGAAAGAAAATCCACATTTTGATATGTTACCAAAACAGGAATGGATTGAAATGGGTCAACTGCCAAAGAATGAATTTATGTCACTTTTAGTAGTTTGATTGTTGTGTTCTGTTGTGTCTACAAGACAGGAAGGGAAGCAAAACGCTTGACATAGATAACAACACTAAAAATCATAAAACTGTATGTACTAACCCTTTCTGTTGTCAGTAGGCATGTACCAGAGTGTTGTGCAATTTTTTTTTTTAATTTGTACACCTAACCTATCTGATATCTCATACTTACCAAAAGAAAACAGGAAACCCACCCATACTGGCAGACAAGACTTCCTAGACATGAGCTTACATTTCTATCCTCATTTTAATTACTTTTAAAGGATTCATAACCATATATTCACTCTTTCATATGTGGCTCCTCTGATGACTAAACACACCTCAGGCTGTGAACTCATAGTAAGCCCTATTTACTCATCAGATTGGTTATCATCAAAATACCTTAATATTTTCTTTTGCCATTTTCTGAGTAGATAAAGTAGAATAGGAAAAAAAAACAAGTATGTATGTTTAATTGCTAAAGTGATTTGGAAAGTATTTGGATATATTTATGGATACCTCCTATTTGACTATTTAGCATTCATCCTTTTTACCTTATTTTGTTCATACCATATACACACTATCAAGATTTATTTAAAGTTGAAATCTGCCAAGCGGGTTTTCTCCCCATAAACAATACCCCCACCTTTTCTAGTTTATCAAAGTAACAATTAAAAATAAATCCCAATGTAAATGCCTCAAATACTCAACTAAATCCATGGTCATGTGACTTGACCAAGTTCCAAGGCTTCTTTTTTCTTCACTGTAGATTATGAGGGTCTCTCTTTGGGTGTCCATGTTGTTGCCTGGTGACATAGACACTTCCTATTGGCTGTCTTATGGTGGGGTCCCCACAGGTCCTGCAGATTCTATTGGTGGTGTGGTCATGTCATGACGAGGGGCGGTGGACCCAGACTGCAACATTGGACACTGATCTTCACTAATTTGAGTTCAGGTGCAGTCGATACTCCCCGCTGCAGGTGATGCTGAGCTAAGCAGCAATTAGGGACATGCATGCTGAAAAGATTTGTTTTGTTTCATTTCCAATTAATAAAAACTGTAGCTGCTGACTTTTAAAAAACAGACACTTAGCTGTTCCTTGATCACGCGGTGTCCTCACCACAGCTGGTTTCACCCACCGCTCTCACTCCCCGCTGCAGGCATTTTCAGTATGGACACCCGGCTGTTACAGTTTGCGGCTTCACAGTCGGGTACCCACTGCGCATGCACAAGTAGTGCTGCGCTTTGTGAATGGCCCTGTAGTCTTCTGGGACCTGTCATGTGTCCCAGAAGACTTGGGGGGGACAACTTTTGCTTCAGATACCTAGGCAACCACAGAGGAAGTGGGAGCAGGTACCTGTCAAAATAGGATACCCACTCCCCCAAAGGTGCCAATCCTTAACAGGCAGCGGGGGATGAAGCCTTAAAGCGGAACTTCCCCTTGTGGGTGAAGCTCCGCTTTAAGTCAATAATTTTGTTTCGTCATATTGGTTGTTAGAATGGTTCGTTTTCCCAATTTGTTTTATATATTCAGATTTATTTTGTATATTCGCTGCTCTGAATCCTTTCATATTTTTGGAAGTTACTTCAGAAGATTTGGATTCATTTGTTATATTGTTATGTTATTTCAGCGACTTGCTTGCAACTTTGGCCAATCATAACAATATTATTGAATTTACAAAACTCTCTAGAGTCGCAAAAGAATGAGACAAATAAATATTAATGAATTTGTTTATTTCTTTATAATTTATTTTGGATTAGTTGCAATTCATTACTTTTGTGATTCCGAGATTCGGATACATCTGAATCTCTGAATAACAAAAATTTTGCCCAAATTTTAATTTGTAATGAAACAAATCGTAAATTTCTAGCGGCAGTTCAGCAAGAGAAGGAAGTTGTGGGGAACTTAGTTTCTCTATCATTTCCTATGGTCACCTGGGAGTAGCTGGGCCCATTGTGACATCATCGACCATCTTGGGTGGGGGCAGAACTTATTTAAGCCCCTGGCCCCTTGATTTGATGCGCATTTTGTGAGTGGCTAGTGTAAGGACAGGTTCTCCGCTTGAGACAGCACTTAGGGGCAGGGAAAGGTTTCAGAGGAACAGGAAAGTGCAAGGACTACGTGTTCCTTTTTAAAAAAGTCTACCAGTTGGGTTGGATCGGCCAAGCCGCTCTCCCATTCCCTGTTGCAGAAGCTGCCAGCATCACTCCAAGCTACAGAATAGCTGCTGTGTGTTTTTGTAAGTGGCTCTGGTCAGCTATGCAGTTAGAGGAAGATGAAAGAAAGAGCGCACAAACCTTGCGCATTACCTCAATAAATAGTGACTAATTTTATTAATAAGGAAATATACTCACAAAGTGATGGTATAACAGGCATAAGTAACCATAATCCAAACAGGGTTACAGGTAAATCGAAAAGGGGGGGGGGATGAAGGCTAACGCGTTTCAAAGGGTGCTCCCTTCTTCATTAGAGCTGGGTTTGGCAGATAGAACATGACACTAAACAGGCTGAACTGCTGTAATACTGACACTCAGTGGCTGAATATCTCCTTGCCATGGGAACTCTGCCATACTGAAGTTTCTATCTGCCAAACCCAACTCTGATGAAGAAGGGAGCACCCTTCGAAACGCGTTAGCCTTCACCCCCCCCCCTTTTCGATTTACCTGTAACCCTGTTTGGATTATGGTTACTTATCCCTGTTATACCATCACTTTGTGAGTATATTTCCTTATTAATAAAATTAGTCACTATTTATTGAGGTAATGCGCAAGGTTTGTGTGCTCTTTCTTTCATCTTCCTCTACAGTTTTATTAAGCTTCCCCAGCTTCATGATAGAGCTGCACAACCTCTGATCACCAGCGGATGAACACACAACACGCTGCTTGTCACTAACGCCTGTTTGATCTGAGTCCTTGAGCGCAGGAGATAATGGATCTTTGGCAGCTATGCAGTTAACCTTACTCCACCTCTGTGTGTTCTCTGCCACTGATACCACACTGCACCCCATTGACAAACTGAAGAGGCGCTAGTAAGGAGCAAGTGATGGCAGAGCCAGTTAAAGGGGCCAATGATGTCAGCAGTGCATGAGCAGTACACTCTGCATTCACAGCACACTGAGTGTGTCGTGATCGCAGAGAGTGCCTTGCCATGCCAATGACTCCCATGTGCATGTGTGGGAGTGAGGTTATCGTAGCCTGGACATTCAAGCATTTGAAGAGGGCAAACCACTACCAATTCTTAGATGTGGTGGCTGCACTGGTTTTCCTTAGCATCTAACACTACCCCCTCCCCACCCGATACTGATAATGCTACTGTCTAAAGGTGTCTCCATTGCTCCTCCATCCAGAATGGTGACACCCTAAGACAGAGAGTGTGTTACTGGTGTAGCCAGGTGTTTGGCTAACAATGGTGAGTAAGAAGGAAGCTGCTGAGCAGGAAGAGTTCAATAGTGCCACCTATCAGTGTCCATCAGTGCAGCCTATCAGTGCCCACCACTGCAGCCTCATTAGCGCACATCAGTGAAGAAGAAAAATCACTTATTTAGAAAATTTTATAACAAAAACTAAGAAAAAATGTTTTTTTTCTTCAAAAGTTTCAGTGGTTTTTGGTTTGTTTAAGAAAAAATAAAAAACCCTGAGGTGATTAAATACCACCAAAATAAAGCTCTATCTGTCACGAAAAAAAATAATAAAAATTTCATATGGGTACAATGCTGCATGACCGCGCAACTTTCATTCAAAGTGCAGCAGCACTGAAATCTGGAAATTGGCCTGGGCAGGAAGGGGGTATAAGTGCCCTGTAGGCTAGCGATTAAAGTGTTGCTAAACCGACACCACTAAAATCAGTCTGTATATGCAGTAAAACATGCTTGTTATACTCACTGTGAAACCTAAGGGGTTACTCCTCTTTCTTGAGTAAAAAAGCTGTTTGATCCTGTCTTCTCAGATCCTCACTTTCTTCTACTGTCCCCAACCCATCTACTGATAGTACAGAGCCTTAGGGAACTCTCTGCACATGCTCAGTGTGGTGTATAATGCTTGAGAGTTTTATTTTTTTGGTAGCAGCATGTGATCAGCATAGGGCCAATCAGCACTGACCAGACAGAGGGTCAGGGGTTATGCAGCCTCATAGGACAGACAGAGGAGAATGAAAACTCCTCTCCACAAGCTTTAACCAGTGCTCAGCTGGACACTGATAGAAGTCACAAGACTGCTATATGCTGATGATGAGAAAATGTACTTTGTAGCAGTTTATATTTACTAAAATTATTGTATTTCCGTGTCCTGTGTACCGTGGGAAAGCAGATATAGGGAATGCAGGGTCCTGGGTTTAGTAACACTTTAAGTCAAAAGGGACTTTTTTTTAAACAAAAATCATTGAATATGCAGAAGGGGGTGGATGGCTGGGATAACGGGAATTTTTTATTTTTTTGCTTAAAGATTGGGCAAATGCATTTCCGTCCTGATAATAAATTGCCTTCTGGGTTTTCAATATGCGTAAAACAAAGATGATATTGTCATATTCTCTATCATTTTTTTCACAATAGTATACTGTGATTCAAAGTCTAGAGAATGTAGAGACATTTCCTGGGTCATCGGCAATCTGGTTACTGTTCAGTCTGGTGAATCATTAGTGATTCAATACAGATCTGGTTCATGAATCATGTATTTATTATCCTGTAAATTCAGCACCGTTACTATGTTTTGTTCTCTCAACTGCAACTTTCATCCCGGAGTCAGGTTAAGCGCTTTTCACTTTCACTGCCACTTACAAGGCTGTTTTCTTCTCCCACTTGTGGGATCTTTCTGTTTCTGGCACTCACCTCAGCCAAAAACTTGTCTGATAGTCAGGGCTGTTCTACAGGCTTCCCCTCCCGTAATGGATACAATTTCCTGAAAGTCTGTGATGTCATTAATCTTGCTCAATTACTGAAATAGGGGTCTCCCTCTGTCTGACGGGGAAGAGAACACTACTTATCTTCACCGAGCTTATGAAACATTCAACTATTTACGTAGAAAATTACTCTTTTTACTCATTCTTACTCATGTAGTGACCTTTTGAAAAAGTTTTTCAGTTTGATATACAGACATACACAAACACACATATATGTATATATGTATATATATATATATATATATATATATATATATACACATTTTTCAAACTTTGGAGTGAGCAATATTGGAACAATGTTATGTTAATAAAGAAATAGAAAAAAATCAGAATTTTGAAGATAAAGGTACATAGAAAAAAAGTATCTGGATCTCTTTATATATATTTACAGTATACACACATATATATACATAAATATATATATATATATATATATATATACACACACTGTTCAAAAAAATTAAAGGAACACTTTTTAATCAGAGTATAGCATCAAGTTAATTAACCAATCGCCCTCCAAAGAATACCCCCCCCCCCCCCTCCAGCCCACCAGGTAATTTTTTGCACTACAGCGCTGCGTTACTTTAACCTCCCTGGCGGTATTCCCGAGTGTAGCTCGGGGTAAAATTTGAGTACCAAGAGCGGTAACCCCGAGCTACACTCGGGCTTACCATGTGGCGTTGCTCAGGGCGTCCCTGCAGCACTTACCTTGTTCTTCGCTCCCACGATGTGTCCCCTGCAGCGTCCCCGGCCATCTCCTCTAGCCTATGCCGGCATCCGGCTTCCGTGTTCTGGTCCCTGTGACGTCGGGACGTACAGGCGCCGGAACCGGCGGCAAATTTGAAATTTTTAAAAAATTTCATTTTTTTTAAAATGATTATTACATAGTAAAACATTGCTGTTTCAATGCATTTCACATACATTTTGTCCCGAGTGCTTTGTCCTGTGCCCTGCCTGCATTTTTACTGTTCTTTCTGCCTGGAAACTGAGAAAAGTCCATGGTGTCCAAAAAGCGTCCCTTTACGTCAAAAGCGGTTTTAGACCAGCTAGAGAACAGCGATAGTAAATTAGAACCACTTGCAGAATTGAGTGATAATGATTTGTGGGGGAAATTCGTCATCGGACACTGAAAACGATTTTGCGACTTTGCTCAGCGATGCGCGAATTTGCCTCTGTATTTCAAATTTCAGTGTTTTTGGTTTGATTATATTATTGAATTAAATTTATTATTATTATATTATTATTTTTTATGATTATTTATTAAATTATAATTTATGATTTTGTGTTTCACATTTTATCATATCCGGAATGTTTACTAGACTCTTGTTTGTACAGATTTCAGTGAGTTATTCCTAAAAATTACAGCCTACAATAAAAAACTACATATTTTCATGCAAAAAAATGGTACCGCTTTCAGCACAAAAAATCGGAAATAATCATACCGCCGAGGAGGTTAACTGACAATTGCACGGTCATGTAATGCTGCACCCAAATGAAATGTATGTCCTTTTTTTCCCCACAAATGGAGCTTTCTTTTGATGGTATTTGATCGCCTGTTCATTTTTTTTTTGTGCTATAAAGAAAAAAAGACCGACAATTTTGAAAAAAAAAAACAATATTTTAAAACGTGTCCAGTACAGGCAGGATGGACAGGCAGATACTCTAGGAGAGCTGGACAGGGCCGCAGAAGGTCCTTAACCCATCAGTAGGACCAGTATTTGCTCCATTGTGCAAGGAGGGACAGGATGAGCACTGACAGAGCCCTACAAAATTACCTCCAGCAGGCCACTGGTGTGAATGTCTCTGACCAAACAATCAGAAACAGACTTCATGATGGTGGCCTGAGGGCCCAACATCCTCTAGTGGGCCCTGTGCTCACTGCCCTGCACCATAGAGCTCGATTGGCATTTGCCATTTAGCATCAAAATTTGCAGGTCCCCTACTGGCACCATGTGCTTTTCACATCTTGGTGGTGGGTCAGTGATGGTCTGGGGAAGCATATCCATGGAGGGACGCACATTCCTCTACAGGCTAGACAATGGCACCCTGACTGCCATTAGGTATTGGGATGAAATCCTTGGACCTATTGTCAGACCCTGCGCTGGTGCAGTGGGTCCTGGGTTCCTCCTGGTGCAAGACAATGCCTGGCCTCATGTGGCGAGAGTATGCAGGCAGTTCCTGGAGGATGAAGGAACTGATACCATTGAATGGCCCCCAGGCTCACCTGACCTAAATCCAGTAGAACACCTCTGGGATGTCATATTTCGGTCCATCTGACACCGCCAAGTTTCACCTCAGACTGCCCAGGAGTTCAGTGGTGACCTGGTCCAGATCTGGGAGGAAATACACCAGGACACCATCCGTCATCTAATTAGAAGCATGCCCCGACATTGTCAGGCACGTGGGGGCCATACAAACTACTGAGTACCATTTTGAGTTGCTGCAATGAAATTTCGGCAAAATGGACTAACCTGCTGCATCATTTTTTCACTTTGATTTTCGGGGTGTCTTTGAATTCAGTCCTCTGTTGGTTGATAATTTTCATTTCCCAAAGTAGTCATTTATATTGTTATGCAATTCAGTGCTATATCATTTTTTTTAACAGTCCTTTTTAGAAGGGTGTCTATTTCCTGGTGTTAACTCACAGCCGTGTTAAAACTGGGGTTTTAATAGGCATCATTTATGAGCCTAGCATAATTTCCCGGTGCTTTACCACACCCAGGGAGCTGCGCATGCTACGCACAGTCTGCCATACAAGTGATTGGTTGTATGCGGTCATGCTCATGGAAATGCCGATGCTTCTTTGCATGATGGGTCTTTCAAGGCATTCATATCACAGCATATAAATGAACATTTTTTTTGGTCATTTTATTAAAGTACAAACCACCATTCATGCCTCGAGGGAATTAGCAATTGAGGTAGAAATTCCAAAAATCACCTGTGGTTGAATAATTTCATATGTAGGCTCAGTTCACACTACTGTGATAAGATTTTGGCTCAATTTACAGTGCAATTATGTAGTACAACTTTGATGTGACTTTGGTTGAGTTGAGATGTGGTTTGCATATTCTATGGGGCCAAATTGCACTGTAAATTGCACCAAAGGAGCAAGTTGTATCACAGTTGCCCTGCATTGATGTGAATAGTTGCTATTGAAAGCAGTGTTATTTATATTGTTATGCAATTCAGTGCGACCCAAGTCATATCTTTAATCCCCTCAGTGTGAACCAGGCCTTATTGACACACTTGTTTAAACACTTTGCTATTCAGAAAGTGTTAATTATGTTGACTTTCTTGTTGATACGGTTGTGTAAGACAGTCTTGCACCAAGTAAAAGAGATTTCTTCCATGTTTAGTATATGTATGTATTTTGTCACAGACAAAATGACAGATACATGAATTTGTTGCACGTTGCAACATTTCTTGCACAGAGGGGAAAGTTCTAATTAGTGTGTTTGGCACTCTATGAATTCCAGAGGATACACTAATTTTAAGGCATGTAACTTTATCCACGGATGAAATACATATAAGGGAGATCCTTTACCTTCCAAAGGATTTGTGTTGTTGTCCATCCAATACTGAGATTTATACAGCTCTAGAATACAGTATGGTCCTGATTGGCAGAGGAGGAAACCTCTGCTGTTCTTCAGTAACACTCAAAGGTCCCTTTCCCTGTCCAAATTACTCTACCATAAAAAGGAGAAGCATCAGACTGATGAGTTCCTCTCTCTCTATCTAGTGCATGCTCCTTGCACTGCAGAGCAACTGATTGGCTCCTTGTGTTTCTTCTCCCTCTCACAGTTTTCTGTCCCAAGCATGTCTGATTCCATTTACTGTTGACTGACTCACTACCTCTGCTGGAAATCTATTCCTAATATCAACTACTCTTGGTAAAATCAAACTTTCTAAGATGAGTTTCAAACTTTCCCCCTGCTAGTTTGAGGTCATGTTACTGTGTTCATTCTATTATGTATTAAAGAATACTGAGCTGCATTAATTTATTATTATTATTATTTTTTTTTCTTATCATTCTGAAGTTAATTGTTGAGGCTGAATACACATCTACGATTTTTAGGACCATTGCTCATAGAAAGGATGGCACACCAAATATAAACTTTGGATCAAGGTACAAGATAACCCTTGACGCATTCCAAAAGCTTCCCACCAGACACCCAAAACATCCCTACATCTGCCTGTTCCGAGGAAACTTGTTTTATTGTTAAACAGACATGACAGTTTAGCATTAGCAAATACGCCTACAATGGCCTAAATGCATACCATTTCTAGATAATCATGTATAGTTTCTCATCATTTGCAGTACGTTTCCACATATTTTGTCAAAATATAACATTTTTTAAAAGTTGTCAGATGGCATGGAAATCTTGATATGGTTCGTACATGAATATGACTGAGGACTGCAGATCTTGAGGCTTCTGACCATCCCTCAAAGCCCATAAAACTCAAACAAACCTCAGACCTCCCCCCAAAGTGATCAAAGTAACCATAAGACAATCATTTTTTCTTTCAGGGTCCAATGGCCATAGCAGTCATTTTAAAGTAAACACAATACAAAACCGATTTTGTTACAAGTATCAAAAATACAGAAAACCGTATAAATGAAAAATTGACCTCCTAGCCAGTCTAAGGTTTTTAAAGGAGCACATAGCATTTGAAAAACCATCTGTTTTTCCCTCAAAACTCCTATCAAGGCCACCTTGTGGACAACCAATCACCGAATTACCCCAAGTAGAGACAAATCACCATCACCATGTTACAAAGGTAACCTAATTTTGGGAAAGGACACAATACTTGAGATGGGCCCAACCTACCTTTCTCCAAGAATTTTTAACCGCCTTTAAACACTCAAGGACCATTGCCCACTGCTATGACAGTTAAATTAAGCAAATGAATGCAACAGACCAATTTTAAGTACAATATCCTGAAACCAGTCCCCAAAGGGCCAACTCTGAAAAAAAAGGAAATTTGGAAAAGACAAAAGGAGGAGGCTCAGGAGAGGGAGGATGGGAGAAACCTGTTTGATGCTGACTAAGTCCCCACTGATCTTCAGCAGGACACTCCCTCCTCCCAACCACCCAGATTCACCACCCGTGACTCTCAAAGGTCCATTCAGGTAGGTGCCTTTCCTTCTTATTTAAGACTAAACTCTTCTGCAAATTCCAGCCATTTCAACCTTTTCCCTAGCTATGCCTACAGTTCCAAACTTTATGCTTGGTCACCAAAATATATAAATGAAAGGAATGAAAAGAAAGGAAGAGAAGGAAAGAGAAAGTAGGAATGATGCAATAATATGAGAAAACAAATAAACAACAACAACAATATATTCTTTCCTGCCAAGAGAAAAAAAATTATATTAGTTAAGCAATGGTTACATCATTCATCATATTTGGACTTATATGATGAATGAGCAGTGATATCACAGTGACCTCCCCAGAGCAACCACCTCCCTAGTCATTGTGCCAGGATTGTCCCACTTCTTAGCCAAGGAAAATAAGGAGAAGATGGGAAGCTTTTGTTCCCTATTTGATGTATTTGTCCTGATGTGGCAAAGATGGGGGCTTTGCTCGATCCCAGAAGCTAAGCATCAGTTAAATATTGGCATAATATGAATACAGTGAATTTGACTGGAATGCATAAATGTTATGCCAGTGAATGTTCAGCCAAATAATGTTGTAGAAAATGTTCACCAGTGAATGTTTAATAAGTATGTCCCATAAACTAACTTTCATTGTTTTATAATAAACAATATGGAAAACCATATTTTTGTTTAAATAGCAGAGACAATTTTTTTCTCAACTCTGCGTTTCCAGCACCCAATAACCCAGGAAAGTTTGGCTGTATATGACAGTGGCATTAATTTCTTTTGAAAGGTATTTAACATCTTCCTGAAAGCAATTTGTGTATTAATTTCAATAGTTTTTTATGAAGTTTTAATAACAAGACATTGTAGGTACATACGGTTCAGTTAGAAATAATGCAGTACAGGAAAGTAAACAAAACAATATTTTCCCCACCATTTGGCTGGGGATAATACTAGAATAGGTGGGGTTGGCATGAGAGGTATGATTAGTATATTCTGAACCATGTAAGGTTGTAGAAGAGATCTATAGGGGGTGAAGAACAAGGAGTAGGGAAATAGGGAAGGTGGGAAAGGGGAGAGGGAAGGGAAGGGTAAGTGCACCAATCTAGGCAGATGGGTTAAGGTATTTTATAGTGAATTTATCAGAACTTTATGAGCAGTTTGGGTTTTGTAACCATCGAGACCAATGGAGCTTAAATGTGTGATAGGTAGAATTGTTTAGGGCAGATCTTTTTTCCATATCACATTGGAAGTTAAGATCTGTTATCAGCGAAGTAAGAGAAGGGGATTTAGTAGTGTTCCATAATTTAGTTATATTTATTTTAGCTGCCGATAATGTGTTGATAAAAATGGTATGGGAGTCTCGAGGGAAATCGTTGATTCCAATATGGAGGAGTGCTAGAGCAGCGTTTGGAGTTATTGGAGTTTTAGCTTATGTTGAGAGCATTTGAAAGACGCTGTTCCAGAAGGATTTGAGTGATTTGCATGTCCATAGTGTAGGGAGCGTTGATCCTATTTCTCCGCATTGTCTCCAACAGGAGGAGGAGTGTTGTGGATAATATAGTGAAAGTTTAACGGGTGTTAAGTACCATTGATGTAGTATTTTTAGGTACCATTCCCAATGAGTACTACATCTTGAGGCTCTATAGGTGATGGTGAAGGTTTTTTTCCCACAAGTGTGGAGGTATTGGCTGTAGCAGAGTTTTTTCCCAGTTAATTAAGGAGGACAATTTGTGTATTAGTGTTTCTCAGCACAATGCCACATACTAAGTGAACATTAGTCTCTGCTCCCCATTTGATAGCTATCATGTATAAGAGCCCACTGCTAGATGTGATTTTCGGATATGGGATAAAGATGAATTTGATCCAGATTTCCAAATTTCACATTACCTGTTCAGGGGAAGAAAAAATGCCCAATGTAATGGGAGGAACAAAGAGCCCTTCGTAGATGGTTATTGAGAGGACAAAATGTCTGGTGTCAGTAGTCAGTTGGAAGAAAAGAAATTTCCAGTGTTAATGTCCATGTGAATAAGAATGCCTTGATGTTGATGATCATTGGGAGGAAAAAAGAAAAAAAAGATTCACTCTGTCACCAAGATATTGGTGGTCAGTAAAGGGTAAGATGGCAACTTTGATGCACATGGTGGGAAGAGGGGGATTGGTGCCCAGCAAGAAGTGAGGAAAACAATTGTGTTGAACAGGCTTGTGGGGGGGGGGGAAATAATGCCCAGCAAGGGGTAGGGGAGAACAATAGTGCCCAGGTGAGGGAACAAGCAATCCCAGCAGGGGTAGGGGAGAGAAACACTTCCCAGGGTGGTGTGGGGGGAACACTGAAAGCCAGCAGGTTGCGAGGGAGAAAAATAGTGTCAATGTCAGGGTGCAGGGGACAATAATGCCGAAAGGGTTCTGGGGAGAACAATAATGCCAAGTGGGGTACAGAGGGGGGTAAAATAACCCAGTGAAGGCACAGGAAAACAATATTGTCAATTGGGGGTACAAGGAGCAATAGTGAGGGGAAGCA
Organism: Staurois parvus; assembly: GCF_062004578.1. Taxonomy (NCBI): domain Eukaryota; kingdom Metazoa; phylum Chordata; class Amphibia; order Anura; family Ranidae; genus Staurois; species Staurois parvus. The sequence continues at coordinate 7,301,781 of NW_028317826.1, forward strand.
GGGATGATTGGGGGGGGGAAACATTTTGCCTGGCTGTAGTGGGGAAGAATAATAGTGCCCAGTGTAGGGTGAGGGGGAAAAGAAATGCTGACCAAGAGATGGGGAGAACAGTGGTGCCCAGCAGGGGCTGGAGAGGGAAATTAGTGCCCATTGAGGGATGAAAGTAAAGATTGATGTCGGAGGAGAACAGAACACTTATCTGGCACAAACATCTATGTCCTGTACTGCTGGGACTATGCAGCCATGCAGGGGAGTCACACAGAGTCTGCAGAGATCACATGAACCTAGATCTGCAAGATACTAGGATTGTGTTGAAATCCTGCAACAGTCTCACAGAATCTGGGATGGTTGGGGGGAGGGGGGTGTATGTTTTTTTCTGACAATCAATACAAGGGGACATGGACAGGTTTCCATAATTGAACGGGGGGGGGGGTATGGGGTTGGGGGGGGGGGCAGTACACTGATGACATGACAAAAGTGCAAAAAGTTACAAAGTGTGTATATCCCTTGGTAGTTTTTTTTTCTTTTTTAGTGTGTGTATCCAACTGGAGAGGTTTCAGCTGAGAGAGAAAGAAAATGTTTCCAAAATGACAGGAAATCCCTTCTTAGACACCCGTCACTGGAATAAATGCCCTCGTTGAAAGATTTCTTCTCTAGTCTTGTTCCAGTGACAATTGAAACATAATTTTCTGCCTTAGAGAAATAGAGAGGGGGTATCTCACCAGCAAATACACAGACAGCAATACAAAGTTTTAGATATACTTTATACATCCCAATTAGCTGTTGGGTTGTTTATCAGGCAACCCAATGGCCAACTAAAAATGTACACATGGCAGGATGACAACACTGCTGCTACATGCAAGGCAGTGGATTCCAATGTGATATGGAAAAAAGATCTGCCCTAAACAATTCTACCTATCACACATTTAAGCTCCATTGGTCTCGATGGTTACAAAACCCAAACTGCTCATAAAGTGCTATCACTGGCAGGATTTCCAGGTGAGAAATTTTGCAACAAACTGTCAAAACTGTATACAGTGAGAAATGATGCCAAACATACCAATAAATAGCTATATTTGAATGGATTACATTTTATTAGTTTTGCATACAATTTAACACAAAACATTAGGCAAGCGGATAAATACATATCATGCAGACACATGTTTGATAACAGTTTCAGCTACCTAGGGATTTTTTTCAGCGGGAATGCAGGGGAATGCACCTACAGCACTGAACTTATGCAATGGTAAGGGGTGTGGGGTGTGCCAAAGGGTCTATTGATGCTGGCTGCTGGGGATTTATAACATTGGTGGGGATCTGTTTTTGTGTGAGGGTCTATTATTGCTGCTGGGAGATCTATTGTTGCTGGGGGTCTTATGTTGCTGGTAGAGATCTACTGTTGAGGGAGAGGTTGCTGGCTGCTGGGGGGTCTATTGATGCTGGCTGCTGGGTGATCTGTTGCTGCTGCTGGGGGTCTAATGTTGCTGGGGTGGTATTTTGTTGTTTCGTGGTCCATTGTTGCTGTGTGTGGGGGGTCTATTGTTGTGTGAGAGATCTGTTATTGCTGGAATGGGGTCTATGGATGTTGGGGTGTGGTCTATTCTTGCTGCATGGGATCTATTGTTGTGTGGAGGATGAATTGTTGTTGTGTTAGGGTCTATTGTTGATGGGTAAGTCTTTTGTTGTGTGGGGGGTCAATTGTTGCTTGGTTGGGGTCTATTTTGCTGCTTTTCTTGTTATCATTGTATATTCCATACAAATTATTCAGCACCTCAAAATGATACTTGGTTCTGTATTCTCTGGGAGGTGAGTAAGGGGTGGAACCAAGGGACAGTGCTCGGAGGTGGGTAGGGGGCGGAGACAAGAGGAGACTCAGAAAGGGGGAGTTCCTGCACCTATTCTCTGAGAAACAAAGCCCTGCAGCTACCTATCAATTTGTGATACAGACACCCCTGCCAGACAGCACGGTGAGACAACTGAGATTTCATCAGATGGTTAGGAATACACCTTCAGCCTACTGACTAGTCAATGACAAAGCAGCAGCACACTGATGAGGCATCACTCTGCTCTCTCATCCAGGCAGCACAGTCACTGTCAGCACATGCGCACTGAGTCTAACTGGCTTGTAACACGGGACCCCCTTCTCACATTCTGAGTGTTGCTGTACAGGGCATTACCGGACCCTTATAGGAAGTTAGATTCAACCAACACCAGCTGTTTTCTAATACATTGTAATGATTTTGGAATAACTACATAACTGAATTAACTGCTGTATTTTTTTGTCTGTTTAAAGTTCAGCTTTAATTGATTTTTTCCTGAATCCTAACCAACTTTAGCAGCTGCATCCCTGTTAGGGAACTGATTTTACATCCAGCCGTATAACTACTGGTAGAGACAAGATTCTGATTTGCAATTTTTGGATTTGCAGAGACATGGAAAAAGTAACATAAGGAATTTGAGACACTTCGTAAAGTTTTATACACTTATAAAGCTGATTTAACAGCTCTTGGAATAAAGCTGAGTCAGCTTAACCTTTTGATAAGTTATAGCGCAATATCTTCCAACAATGAGGGGCTCCACCCCTGTCTGCGATGTTCACAGATTCGGTTGTCTGAGTGAAGAGTGGGAACGCAGACACAGTAGACATTATAGAATAGACTGTTTATAGCATTGACTGCATTATCATTAGACAGTTGCAGAATACCAGTGGATGAGAAAAATTTAAAGGGACTCTCCAATAAAGCGTGAAAATGTTGCATGTAAAGACACAAGGCAGGTATAAAAATACTCACTTGATACAGATATGTATTTATTAAAAAAATAAAGTAGATGGAAACCCTGAAGGAATAATATTTAGTTTGTCTACAAACAAGTGAAGGGAGAAAGGACTCCGATAACGGAACCATTAGAAATATAAGTAGTCTGGTACCTACATCCTTATTCAAGAATATCCAAACAAATCAACCCTAACAAAAAAGAAACTATAGAACTTTTAATGGTACCACAATTCCATGTATGTAAAAATGTCTAGTTTTATTAGTACAAATATTAAAATGTTTAGAATAAGACAGATCGCAAACAGATAAAAGATTGTGCTCATCAAATACAGAGTGTATAGCTGCTCTCTCATACATAACATCAAATAGAAGTTTTTTACCTTGGTGTATTGGATTACAGTATTGATGGCTAGTTGCTTTCACTAACGCGTTTCATGGGTCAAGGCCCGCTTCTTCAGGGAAATATGAAGTAACAGAGACTCTGAAATTGTAAAACAAAATATCCACACCAATAATTCAGATATTAACATGATAAATTAATTTCATTAGGTTTACAACAGCTATCATACATAACATGGATGAGAATGTAGATCATAAAAACAATGCACTGATACAACCATATGACTGGGACTTGCATGGAGAGAACAGATCCACAGGGACCTCAAGATGTGCAATGGAGTTGGGAAGAGTTGTTAGATAAAATACTTTTTTTTTCTCCTATTCATCTGAGTATAGCTACAAAAGAATACATATATGATAATTAATATTACCTATATATGTGTTGAAAACAAGGACTGTCAAGCACAAAATATATATATAATAATGTAAGTATACACTCACTGGCCACTTTATTAGGTACACCTTGCTAGTGCCAAGAAAATATTCTCAACACCTTTACACCACCACCAGCACCAGCCTGAACCATTGATACAAGAGATGGTATTCTGCATGCCTTGCTTGTAACGAGTAGTTATTTGTGTTACTGTTGCCTTTGTATCATTTTGAACCAGTCTGCCCATTCTGCTCTGACCTCTGAAATCACAACTGCCGCTCACTGGATATTTCTCTTTTTCGGGCCATTCTCTGTAAACCTTAGAGATGGTTGTGCGTGAAAATCCCAGCAGATCAGCAGTTTGTGAAATACTGAGACCAGCCTGTCTGGCACCAACAACCTTGCCATGTTCAAAGTTACTTAAATCTCCTTTCTTCCCTGTTCTGATGCTCAGTTTGAACTTCAGCAAGTCGTTTTCACCACGTCTTCATGTCTAAATGTATTGAGTTGCTGCCATGTGATTGGCTGACTAGCAATTTGTCTTAATTAAATAGGTGTACCTAATAAAGTGGCCGGTTTTGTCAGCGTTGATTTGTTTGGATAACATTTCGTTTGCTGAAGTATTGTGTATCAAAAACAATTGCTATTATTTTCTTAATAAAAATAAAAAAATACTGTTTCTACTCTTTTTTGTCCTTCTTTGCATCTCTGTGCTGCTCATCTTCTGTAGTCTTTTGCAGCCATTCCTGTCTACATGCAGAGCCAGAGAAAACACACAGACCTAGGCAAGATAATGGAGAAACAAAAAAGTGGCCATGGCAGATGTCACTATAACACAAACTTTGGATACTTTACACAAAATTAAACCTGTCATGTAAAAAAATGGCCTGGCATTGGTGGTCAGTAAGAGGAAAAAAATCTTCTTGTGTCAGAGGTTTGTGGCGAGTAAAAAAAACAACTGAGTTTTGGTGGTCAATGGGAGGGAGAATGTCTCAGTGTTGGTGGTCAGTGGCAGGAAGAATGCTCCAATTTTGGTGGTCAGAGGAGGAAAAATGTACCAGTTTTGGTGGTCACTAGAAAGAAGAACAACCCAGGGTTAGTGGTCATTGGGAAGAAGAATGCCCCAGTGTTGGTAGCAGGGAGTAAGAATGCCCTAGATTTGGTGGCCAGTAGAAAGAACACTCCAGTGTTGGTGGTCAGTAGAAAGAGGATTGCCCCAGTGTTGGTGGTCAATGGGAAGAAGAACAACTTAGTGTTGGTGGTCATTTGGAAGAAGAATGCTCCATTGTTGATCAGTGGGAAGAAGAATGTCTCAGTGTTGGTGGTAAGTGGGAGGAAAACACACTAGTATCACTCTAGTATCATTGGTCAGTAGGAGGTTTCACCTGTTCAGCTTTCAACTTTCCATCAGAGAGAGAATCTGACAATCACCCTGACCCAGTCTCTGCAGTCATTATTGGTCACAGTGTACCCATACTTTCACAAGAGAAAGTCAATTTCCAGCATGTTTGCAATCATTAAATCCAAATATAAATGAAAAATGTCTGTTGGCTTCAAGCTTACAATATAACATTTCCTCACAGATGGTGAATAGAATGGCCAATTCCATTTTGCAATCTCTCTGGTTTTCGGTCAGCATGCATAAAATAGGTCTTCTTGTATTAGCTATAGTATGTTTTACTGGATAATACGTCAGAATTCATAAAGTATGCATCATGATTTTGGCTGTACTGGTTTATCTTAGAAGTCCAGTACTCACATATTTTATTGGAAATATTTTCTCCCTAATATTGCTTGGAGATTGTTCCATATAAATCTCTGCCATATTTTGACTCAGCATTGGATGACTAATAAAATTGTATGTACTAAGGATCTATTGTAACAATAAACTGCTACTGAGAATAGAGACTTGTTTGCATTTTCTTTTAAAATTATTTGCCCAATTTAGTTAATTTGTCTTCTTCCCTTTTAAAAGCATATAACGAAAAAAAAGGCAATAATAATAACAATAATAATAATAATCAACAGGGGCTTTATTGCTGCAAGGGAACCAGCTTTACATACCCCTTGCTTCAAGAGTCATGAATTTCAGAAATCACCTGCTCCTGGTATATTCAGCAAAGTTTTGGTTCTTAATTGTAAGGACTGAGTCTGCAACACAGAAAACATTAAACTGTACTCTGACCAACTCTCACCCCCTCTAGTCACCCCAAATCTAGTTGCCAAGTGTGATGCGCCAAGTCTTCTCTATTTTGGACTGCACATTGGGAGGGTGTTTATGCCATTGCCTTGTGACATGGAGTCTTCCCATTGACTTTCTATGAGTATGAACCTAACAAGTCCTAAAGTTTCCAGCAGTGATGAGGGACGGTGACAAGACCGATTAGTGAAGGGCTAGGACTGCAATACTTAATCACCACCAGTCTCCACTAGTAAAAGAAGCGGTGCAGAGGGGTCACCAAAATACAGATTCAGATGCAAAAAGAAGGACTTTTTACATTTTTGGTCAGGAATTGTGCTTTAATGTCAAAGGATCAGTATGACTGTCAAAGCAACTAGTAGTTTTTGAAGGAACAGCAGTGACATGATCCATATTTCTGGTTTTGTCAGTTTTACCTTAACAAGTGAGGTCTTCCACTGGCTATTAATGTTCTATCTATAATGACGATATTTTATGGCAAATATACAGTATTTGCATACTGTAAAATGTTAGGTTATGCTTGGGGGAATGTTTGCACATTCAGCCAAAATGATTTTGTGAGGTTAGCTACTGATGTTGGAAGAGGAGACCTGGCTCACAATTAGAGTTCATATTCACCCTAAAATGTTCAGTATGGTTGAGGTCAGGGCTCTGTGCAGGCTACTTGAGCTCCTCCACACCAAACTGATCAAACCATGTCTTTATAGAGCTAGTATTGTGCACAGGAAACAGTGATGCTGAAACAGGAAAGGGTCCTCCCCAAACTGCTGTCAAAATGTGAGCATAGAACATAATTGTCTAAAATGTCCTTGCACTGTATGCTGACGCAATACCAGTACCTTTCACACTTGAGCTCAATAATTTGAGGGGGTGTCCAATATTTTTGGCATTACGTTGTATTTGTTGTCTCCTTTAGTTGATGCTTAATTTAAAGGGTACATTTACTTTTTTAAGAAAAATTTAGGTTTACAGTAACTCCAAATATTTTGGCCACCCCTCCTGACCAGGGGCGGACTGACAACTCATGGGGCCCCCAGGCAATAGGGGATCATGGGGCCCCTGTGTCCTTGCCCAAACTCAAAAAAGCCTATGAAAAAGGTACCAGGGGCATCTCATTGGGCCCCCTACTGACCCCGGGCCCTCGGGCAGTGCCTGAGTTTCCAAATGGTCAGTCTGCCCCTGCTCCTGACCCTGCTTCTTATTGTGGGGCGCCCCCCCCCGTGTTGCTGGTGTAGAAGTCCATGCACCATACACCACAATACATATCCCTGGAGTGAGTATCAATTGTAATGCTCACAACCGCAAACACTCATTGGTCAGTGCAACCATATGACCTCAATGACCAATGAAAAGCATTTTCTTCTTTGGGGACATCAGAAGAAGTCGCCAAGGAGCACTTGCCATTTATTACGAGTAGAGCTAAAGGTAACCTATTTTTTGATAAGCTGGCACAGGTACACATGTATTATATTGAGTAACAGAGCAAGGACAGAGCTTGCTTCAGGAGACCTATCAAATGACAAAGTACAAGAAGACCTAAACATCCTTTTTTTTTTTTTTTCATTTTTAGTATAGCAGTTAACAGGTGAGGTGTAGTACTACATAAACAACTAAACACAGCTACTACTTAAACAGCTAAACAAAAGATTTGTATTTCTGTCCATCTGTTCAAGAAAGTTACACAGTCCTGCTAGATAGCAGAACCCGGTTGGTTGGTTGGTGACCTGAGCATTCTATATTGCAGTTTAGCAATGCACATAGGTCACTTTCCTGCTCCTAGCCTGTGATTAAACAGTGATGGTGAAGCAGCAGACTGATTCAGCACTTTTTTGTCTCCTCCTGTTAACATGTTTGCTGGCAGCTCATGTGCATGCACCATACATATTAGTACAACTGGTACCAAACCACATTCAAGTACATACACTAGTTGGTGGATAGAACCAGATGAATTCTAGGGATGCTGTGCTGGTGCTGTGAGTGTAAGTGGTGGGAGCTAAGTCCCAAACTCTGAATCCTATAATAAAAGCAGATAGAACATAATGAGAAATGCTGAGTCAGAGAATTAAATGGAGAAGTGCTACAACCACTGCTAGGATATCCCAACAGTTCCACAGCTCAAAACCCGATGCTCAGGCTACATGGTTTCTGCAAACCTAAGAGTATACAAACTTCAAGCACATTGGTAAAGATCAGCAAGTGGCTATCCTTTACTGAACAGTGTGAAAAACATTCATTGAAAATACGTGAAAGTGCTGCGCTCTACTAAGTAATGTTCACTAAAATAAAATACACAAAAATAATATACAAAAACAACAATAATTAATAGTGACAAAATTACATGTGCCAACACGTGAAGAAAAGTATGTGCTGAATAGTGATAAATCCAACTCCAACTGGGACATCATCAAATTAATGTAAAACCTCCACTGACCTACAGTAGGTTTACTCTCACCATCCTCACTACAAAGGTCAAACTAGCATGTTGACAATAGACCAGGTGGATAGACCATCACAGATGAATGCTCACATATGTTAATGGGTTAAACTTTAATCAGATCACCAACAGGAGTAAAGGAAACCAACCAGCACAAACTGCGCTCTACACCACTCAGCTCAGAAAGAAATGGGGATCATAGTGCTCTCTATCAAAATGTTTTATTGATAATAAAAATGCATATTGTTCTAACTTGGCTACAGAAGACAGACATGCCACATTAAACCATGGAGACCTACACGGTTGATGGCCACATGAGCTCTGCTGAAGCTATAACAATGTAGTGCCACTCCATCCATCCCTAGCCAGCAGCCCACAATGTGTGTCTCTCTCTCTCCCAGATCACTAAGCTCCACTCAACGCGTTTCATCGATTTCACATCATCAGGGGCATTGCATTGACTTAGTCATTGCTAAGGTAAAAAAGCAGAGTCTGCCTGCCAGGCTAAATATATTAAAATATTGTTTCTGGCATTTGCTACTGATGGGTTGGGGTGCTAAAACACACTTAGGTATCCCCCTGGTGTTGCCACTGCTAGTGGTAGTGTAGTGTAGTGTATTTAGTGTATTTAAAAATACATTTTATGTTTTTTTTATGAACACATAATTATAAATAATTTTTTTTTCAATATATTTCCCTGGTGTTCACCTTTACTTTTTCTCTTTCTTTGGTCATTTAATGTTCATTGTTTTTTATACAATTAAATAAATGAGAGAGGAGTTCAAATCACTGTGATGGAGAATGAATAGCTTACCTCTCACTGTTTCACTCAACCCCCTATATTCTTGGGTCACCTGCACTCTGTTTTAAAAGAACAGATGTGGAAAGATTCTGGATGCTGAAGAAAATCACTCAAAGGGGAGAAATCTGCCTTAATTATTGTAGTATAGGAGGTACTGTATATAATATTTATTCCTGTTTAACATGTCATCTGCACTGCATTAAAAAAATGTTTTGAGGCCCCCTTCACATTGGGGCATTGTGGCAACAGTTGAATTTTGAATGGCACCCCAATGCACTGTTACAGTAGAATGCAACAAATCCATACTGTGGAGAACCAGAAGTCTTCTACTTACTTGCACATTATAGCCCTCTGCTCTTCTGGGAATGTTCATTTAAGGTCTGTGCTGGTCCAGCTCTTTAACCCCTCCCTAAGTTACCTTTTAGATAGCACCCAGGGAGGTGTGAAAGGAAATGCTTGTTACTTGAGAGACAGCTTGAAGTCTGCTGGGGCTGCCAAGATCACATAAAATACGGTGACATCCAGCAGCAGTCACAGGGCTTTTGGATGTCTTTTGGTTTTACCGATAAATACCATTACTAAAATATGGTAATACACATATGATTTTTCAGGAATATTATTGGAGAATGGCCTGGAGACAAGTCCTCTTTAAGGTGCATTGCCAACACAATCAGAAGTAATGGGCTGCCTTAATGCAGTACACCCTGATGCATGGCAATTTGTTAATGTAGCTCATAGGAGTCTATTTATAAATGTTTTCACACAAGATTCCACATTTTTTAAATTGGATTAATTTAGAAAAATGTGTGAATCTTGCGTGAAAAAAAAAATTTAAATAGACCATATAGTGTGAAGGGGCTCTAATGTTCTTTCTTTTAAAATAAGAATGAAAGTCTCAATAATTGCCTTTCATTTTTTGGTCCAACATCCTTCACCGTCACTGGCATCTTCTACCTGGCTTGTTCTGGGTGTCGATTTCACTGACCAGTGCAGGATGACTTAATTTCTGCCTTTGAGCAGGAACACAGGCATCCCAGCACACAGTTGACATGCCAGAACATAAACTGAGCTGCACCTACGCCGCTAAGAGTACATTCCAAAGAAAACTGTGAACGGGCAGGTAGGTGCCTCTAAGTGTAGTATTGGCAGTTTATTAACATACAAAGATAAAATTCCACTTACAGGAAGTCAAAACATGACAGGCTCATCATAGTAAATTCGACCGATGTTCCTGGTGGGGGCGGTAAACCAGGGGTCAGATGAAGGAGCCCTTTGGGCATGCTCCGAAACGCGTTACCGACCCCACCTTACGTCTCTTTCGACGTATGCGTTCCATTACTCCTCCCGAGGTTTAGTGCTTGTTCGTTTATTCCCATATGGAAGAAAAATATATTTTAAATATATTTTAAAAATATTCTTCCCAAATATATTGCCATATATTTGAAATGCTACAATTTTGGCCATATTCAATATATTTAAAAAAAATGTAATGAAATAAATAAATATATATATATATTAAAAAAATCTGAAGAATATACTTAAAAATATATATTTTTAAAAATATATATTTTTAAAATATATTCTTCAGATTTTTTTAACATATAAAAAAGTCATTTTAACATATATTTTTACATATATTTGTAAATGCGTTCCAAAAATGAAGATTTTTACTTTTAAAGACATACAGTATATTTGAAATGTATTTTAAAAAATATTTTTCATATATTTAGTAATAAAAACAATTTTCAACATGCAATATATATATATATATATATATATATATATATATTTCATTAAATATTTTTTTAAATATATTGAATATGGCCAAAATTGTAGCATTTCAAATATATGGCAATATATTTGGGAAGAATATTTTTAAAATATATTTCAAATATATTTTTCTTCCATATGGGTTCCTAGCTAGACTGTCCCGTTTCTTCCATGTTCCCTCAGTCATGGTCCCACCTCCTACAGCTAGAGCTTCCTGCTCTGTGACAGTGGATCTTCTCCCCGCACCTGCTGTCTCAATTTGAAAAAACACATGGCTGCATCATTCATTCACAGTTTCTTGTGAATGAATAGACTACATGTACTGTCAGCCATTGCAGCTGATGGCTTGTAGTTCTCAATAAACTGCGATGGCGCTGATGAGCAATCTAGTAGTTCATTGATCTTCCTGCTGGTAAGGTAGGTACGGGTAGACAGCTATTCCGAAATTCTTCAGGAGCCTTGCATTGCATCCATGATCTGCTGATCATGGGTGCAATGCTCTGCAGGCTCCTTAGAAAAAAAAATAATAAATGCACATTTCATTTACCTGCAAAAAAATGCATTTTTCAGTTTTTTAAAAAGGTGAACTTATCCTTTGAGCCCGGGTTCACACTAATGCGGTGCGGCACATTGCATGTGATTCGCACAGGAACCACACTGCATTCCTGTGCATGTCACATGTGATTTCTGAGCGGTGCAATTTGCACCATATATTTTGTATGGCTCAGATCGCACCGCATCCCCACCAAAATAGTGCAGAACCCTTTTTCTTTGTCCGCACCAGAAACGGATCGCATGGATATTCACACCCATGCGATCTGATTCTGCACATCGCACCGAGTTTTGCAAACCGAACTTAACATACACTTCTGCAGTGGTTCGCATGAACAGAGTGCGATTATGATGCAGTGCAAAATTCACAAAGAAACTGTTACGAATTCTGCACCTCATCAGTGTGAACCCAGGCTAAATCTGGGACTTCTTGCAAAATTGTTAAAAATGTTCCATAAAAGTGATTACTTTTAAAACATCTGTACTTTTTTAGTAGAACAGTCTTTTTTTGCATGTATAAGATATTGCTGCCCAGGGCTTTTTTTCATCGGGAATGCGGGGGAATGCAGTTCTGGCACTTCCAGCACTGAATGTATGTACTGGCAAGGGGTGTGGTGTGTGCTGGAGGGTCTATTGATGCTGGCTGCTGGGGGATCTATTGTCACTGGTGGGGATGTTTTTTTGTGAGGGTCTATTGTTGCTGGCGGGGATCTATTGATGCTGGGGGGTCTTATGTTGCTGTTAGGGATCTACTGTCGAGGGGGAGGTTGCTGGCTGCTGGAGGGTCTATTGATCCTGGCTGCTGAGAGGTCTGTTGTTGCTGCTGGGGGTCTAATGTTTCTGTGGGGATCTTCTGCTGCTGGGGATGGTATTTTGCTGTGGGCGGTCTATTGCTGCTGTGTGAGAGGTCTATTGTTGAGCGAGGAATATATTGTTGCTGTGGTGGGATTTATTGTTGCTGGAGTGTGGTCTATGTTTTCTGTGGGGAACTATTGTTGCTGCGGTGGGGTCCATTGTTGCTGGGGTAGTCTATTGTTGTGTGGGGGATCTATTGTTGCTGGTGGATTATTGTTGCTGGCTGCAGGGGATCTATTTTACTGTTTTTTTCTGGTTATCATTAACAAATTCCATACAAATTATTTAGCACCACAAAATGATACTTGGCTATGTATTCTCTAAAAGGGGCAGTACTGGGAGGTGGGTAGGGGGCGGAACCAGGGGACGATGCTCAGAAGGGGGGGGAGGCAATGGGGGACTCAGAAGGGGGGAGTTCCTACACCTATTCTCTGAGAATAAAAACCCTGCTGCTGCCTGTACAGACTTTACAGAACAATTTCTAGGACTTGTTCAGATAGACTTTTTTAATGTATTTTTTTTTTCATTCATTTTTGCATAATCGATATCAAATACTATTGAGCAGTTTGTAATTTTTTACATTCACCTCAAAATCAGTAATGTGCTAAATTGGCAGTTATAGGTACAGTGGGGCAAAAAAGTATTTAGTCAGCCGCCAATTGTGCAAGTTCTCCCACTTAACAAAGATGAGAGAGGCCTGTAATTGGCATCATAGGTAGACCTCAACTATGAGAGACAAAAGGAGAAAAAAAATCCAGACAACCACATTGGCTGATTTGGAAAGAATGTATTTGCAAATTATGGTGGAAAATAAGTATTTGGTCAATATCAAAAGTTCATATCAGTGCTTTTTTATATATCCTTTGTTGGCAATGACAGAGGTCAGACGTTTCCTGTAAGTCTTCACAAGGTTGGCACACACTGTTGCTGGTATGTTGGCCCATTCCTCCATGCAGATCTCCTCTAGAGCAGTGATGTTTTGGGGCTGTCGCTGGGCAACACGGACTTTCAACTTCCTCCAAAGGTTTTCTATGGGGTTGAGATCTGGAGACTGGCTAGGCCACTCCAGGACCTTGAAATGCTTCTTACGAAGCCACTCCTTCAGTGCCCGGGCGGTATGTTTGGGATCATTGTCATGTTGGAAGACCCAGCCACATTTCATCTTCAATGCCCTTGCTGATGGAAGGAGGTTTGCACTCAAAATCTCACGATACATGGCCCCATTCATTCTGTCCTGTACATGGATCAGTCGCCCTGGTCCCTTTGCGGAGAAACAGCCCCAAAGCATAATGTTGCCACCCCCATGCTTCACAGTAGGTATGGTGTTCTTTGGATGCAACTCAGCATTCTCTCTCCTCCAAACACGACGAGTTGTATTTCTACCAAACAGTTCTATTTTGGTTTTATCTGACCATATGACATTCTCCCAATCCTCTTCTGGATCATCCAAATGCTCTCTAGCAAACTTCAGACGGGCCCGGACATGTACTGGCTTAAGCAGGGGGACACGTCTGGCACTGCAGGATCTGAGTCCCTGGCGGCGTAGTGTGTTACTGATGGTAGCCTTTGTTACGTTGGTCTCAGCTCTCTGCAGGTCATTCACTAGGTCCCCCCGTGTGATCCTGGGATTTTTGCTCACCGTTCTTGTGATCATTTTGACCCCACGGGGTGAGATCTTGCGTGGAGCCCCAGATCGAGGGAGATTATCAGTGGTCTTGTATGTCTTCCATTTTCTAATTATTGCTCCCACAGTTGATTTGTTCACACCAAGCTGCTTGCCTATTGCAGATTCAGTCTTCCCAGCCTGGTGCAGGTCTACAATTTTGTTTCTGGTATCCTTCGACAGCTCTTTGGTCTTCACCATAGTGGAGTTTGGAGTGTGACTGTTTGAGGTTGTGGACAGGTGTCTTTTATACTGATAACAAGTTCAAACAGGTGCCATTGATACAGGTAATGAGTGCAGGACAGAGGAGCCTCTTAAAGAAGAAGGTACAGGTCTGTGAGAGCCAGAAATCTTGCTTGTTTGTAGGTGACCAAATACTTATTTTCCACCATAATTTGCAAATAAATTCTTTCCAAATCAGCCAATGTGATTGTCTGGATTTTGTTTCTCATTTTGTCTCATAGTTGAGGTCTACCTATGATGCCAATTACAGGCCTCTCTCATCTTTTTAAGTGGGAGAACATGCACAATTGGTGGCTGACTAAATACTTTTTTGCCCCACTGTAGGTATAAGATAGAAAAATAGTGCTTATAGGTGATTTAAAGTAAAAAGCAATAAACAAAGAGGAATAATATTAATCTTTTTTTTTTTTTAACAATGTTTTCAATTTTATTTTCAAACAACCTACAAGACACGATTTCCAAATGAAACTGGCTTCTACGTATATCCAAATCATAGGTTTGGACCAGACCTCTCACGGGGGAGTATTGCCCATTCTTTCTTCTTTAGTTTTGCAACAGAAACCAGTGACTCATGTGACTGGAGTATTAAACACACACTCTTCTGTATTAATTGACAGAAATGAAGAATAAGAGAGATATTCTGGGAATCTTCTCTCTGGCAGGGTTTAGCTAAAGTCATCATTCAAACATAAGACTTAGATCAGGGCCAAAGGTCTGAACAATTACTAGCTTAGATCCTCAACCTACTGCAGGGATTTCTGGACATGATCCTTACCAAGAACAAAATATTTCAGGAAACAAAATGTTCTAGATGAACAGTGTACAGAGAGGAACAATAGGAGGGCCAACACAGGAATGGTATTGATTGTATCTACACTTACCAACCACATTATTCGGTACACCTTTTCAATTGCTTGGTAAGACAAATTGCTAATCAGCCAATCACATGGCAGAAACTCAAGGCATTTCGGCATTTAGATGTGGTGAAAACAACTTTCTGAAGTTCAAACCGAGTATCAGAATGGGGAAGAAAGCGGATTTAAGTAACTTTAAATGTGGCATGGTTGTTGGTGCCAGACAGCTGATCTAAGTATTTCAAAAACTGCTACTACTGGGATTTTCACGCACAACCATCTCTAGGGTTTACAGAGAATGGTCCGAAAAAGAGAAATATCCAGTGAGCTGCAGTTGTATGGACAAAAATGCCTTGTTGATGTCAGAGGTCAGAGGAGAATGGGAAGAATGCTTCAAGATAATAGAAAGGCAACAGTAACTCAAATAACCACTCGTTACATCCAAGGTATGAAGAATACCATCTCTTGTTCAACGGTTCAGGCTGGTGCTGGTGGTGTAATGGTGTGGAGGATATTTTCTTGGCACTAGCAAGGTGTATCTCATAAAGTGGCCAGTGAGTGTATATTATAATATATAGATTTTTGGAGTGTTTCATTCTGTTGATGTGATATCCGATTACTGGCAATGCACTGGTCCATAGACGCCAGAGTTTCTACATTTGGCATTGACTGATAAAAATAAGTAAAGCAAAATTAATATACCTTTCATCACTTTCTTAAAATATTTTTACAAATATAGGTTTATTCTCTGTCTGTGAGTGTAGGTGGGGCACGCATATTTATCTTTTATACTGATAAAAACTATCAAGTGAGAGAACTTCGTACAGAGAACTTGGGGCATTGACGTCACTCACAATCTATACAGTATCTCACAGAAGTGAGCACACCCCTCACATTTTTGTAAATATTTTATTCTATCTTTTCATGTGACAACACTGAAGAAATGACACTTTGCTACAATGTAAAGTAATGAGTGTACAGCTTGTATAACAGTGTAAATTTGCTGTCCCCTCAAAATAACTCAACACACAGCCATTAATGACTAAACCGCTGGCAACAAAAGTGAGTACACCCCCCCTAAGTGATAATGTCCAAAATGGGCCCAATTAGTAATTTTCCCTCCCTGGTGTCATGTGACTCATTAGTGTTACAAGGCCTCAGATGTGAATGGGGGCAGGTGTGTTAAATTTGGTGTTATCACTCTCACTCTCTCATACTGGTCACTGGAAGTTTAACATGGCACCTCATGGCAAATAATTCTTTTGAGGATCTGAAAAAAAAGAATTGTTGCTCTACATAAAGGAGATTCCTCAGGTGTAGATCATGTATAATTACAGTGGTCCAAGCTGGGCCAATGTAACTCTGCAAAATTATTCATATTTGGAATTCAGATTTAATCCATAAAAACATCAATCCAAATGCACATAATAGGGTTATGCATCCATACACAGCACTTTTATTTGCATCTTGATTGATGATTATAGGGATTAAAATAAAGGCTTTATTTTATCCTACCAATAAAGGGCTGATCATTGTGGAATTTTGGTTATACGTCTACCCTAATCCTCTCTTTCTCCTGCTCTTTAATCAGACGCGTGCTACTTGCTTTACTAAACGCAGCTAGCTAATAGATGAGAAAGATAATTAATAATAGTGGAGTTTATTATTAATATTATTATTCTTTAGAATGGAGAAAGGTTAGAACCGCTATTAGACTGATATTACAGTCTGTGTCCCCAATGGGAGATTTTAAAGGAAAGCTTTAATTGAAAAACATATACAGCATATAATTGCTACACAGGCCCTCTTCAGGGGCGGACTGACAACTCATGGGGCCCCCAGGCATTAGGGAATCATGGGGCCCCTGTGTCCTTGCCCAAACTCAAAAAAGCCTATGAAAAAGGTACCGGGGCATCTCATGGGGCCCCCTACTGACGCTGGGCCCTCGGGCAGTGCCTGAGTTTCCAAATGGTCAGTCCGCCCCTGGCCCTCTTATAATTATCCTATGAAACCATAGCTTTCCATTTCATCTGCAGACATATTCATTTTCTGAAATTGACAAAAAATTCAACTGTTGCTTTTTTTAAATATGGCAAACTGGAGGCATTCCCTACAGCAGTTGTCCCCAAACTGCGGCCCCTGGGATACAGTTCCTACCACAGGAACTATTCCTATTCCTCCCTATTCCTCCCACTGACACCAGCAATGAGGTATCATTCCTTTCACTGACACCCACAATGGAGGGTAATTCCTCCCCATAATATAAACTATTGGCAGGGGCGGACTGACCATTTGGAAACTCGGGTACTGCCCGAGGGCCCGGGGTCAGTAGGGGGCCCCATGAGATGCCCCTGGTACCTTTTTTATAGGCTTTTTTGAGTTTGGGCAAGGACACAGGGGCCCCATGATCCCCTATTACCCGGGGGCCCCATGAGTTGTCAGTCCGCCCCTGACTATTGGGTACCTTTCCTCCCACTGACAACAATGATGAGGCACTATTTCTCCTACTGTTACTCCCCAACACATCTGAGACATTTTCTACTCCCATTGGACTCAGTCCAGCCCTCTTAAAGTCTAAGGGACAGAAAACAGGCCCCCTGAAGTATAGACATGGATTTAGGCATGATAAAGGCCTTGAAACTTTCCCCATCCCTTTGCCAGTGATAATGACTGCAATAGGCACAAGACAGATGCCCTTTTTGCATTGTCTGTACTGGCAAGGCCCACCTCATCAGGTATCAACTGCTTATGAGTGAATCCTCTTTTGAAGTAATGGGCCTAACCGCAACTTAGAGTTATTGTGTTGTCCCCCTGGTTTACTGCAGGAGCATGAAGGTTGTAGCTGAGTTCCACAGACATCCATAGGGCAATAGGTCCCTGTGTAGATTGCCTTGTGGATGATCTGCTATGCTTAAGTCATTTGTTAAGTCATTTGTCAGGAAACAGAATGCTATCAGCAATCCCATTTCCTGCTTGGGTGATCTCCCCGCTGCTTTTCTCAGATGTCTGCCCAGAGACCCCCTGAAAAAGGAGTTTTATCTTTGCTGAAGAAGGCTGGGTAACTTCTAAAGGTATCATGTGGTTATAATGATGGAAGATCCTTCCAGCTTTGAATTTATTACATGGTGAAACATGTATCAATTTCTTCAGAAGAAAGAAAGGTATAAATCTGCAAAGTGATTTGTTAAAAGATTTGCAATACATATAGTTTATGTCAACAGAATAGTTTTTTTCTCAACAAACCTATAGATAGTCCTTAAAGTGTATGTACATCCAATATCTAAAGTATCAAATATGCTTTAAGATGTTAAAGTGTATGTATAGACAAAACTTTATTTTTTTAAATTATGGGTAACGCAGGAAAGGATTAGAACTCTTTACAAGTTTTTAATCTCAGTTTCATTTTTATGCGTCTCCTGTTAGAGGTTCACTCCCTTTATTTGTCCTGGTGGCGAGACAAAAAGCGATGGGAAATACAAAATGTTATAGCCACCAAAACAAGAGACAGACCAAATCTTCCAATGAGGGAACCTGTATAAGTGAAAAATGCCTAAGAGGAAGATTCCCCTTAGTTTAAAGATATTTTTTTCTCACTTTCTGTTGGTTATCTGGGACTGGAACTGAAGGGCAATCCCCCCAGCTTGACATAGGCAGCAATAAATAAATAAATAATCCAGCAAGTGTTTTACTCATTCTCTACATAAAATTTGGCTATAAATATACTTTATTATGTAGTGCACCCCCTGAGGCTGCATTCACACTTGAGCGAGTTGTAGCTTAAAGGGCCCATCAGTGACTCCTCATCAGAGTCCATCAATGCAGCCTATCACTGCCCATTGGTGAAGGAGAAAAATTACTTATTTACAAATTGTTATAACAGAAACTAAGCAAAACTTCTTTTTTTTTTTCAAACATTTTGTTTAGCAAAAAATAAAAACCCCAGTGGTGATTAAATAACACCAAAAGAAAGCTCTGTCTCAAACAAATTATAAAAATTTAGTTTGGGTACAGTGTTGCATGACCACGCAATTGTCATTCAAATTATGAGAGCGCTGAAAGCTGAAAATTGGTCTGGGCAGGAAGGGTGTAGAAGTGCCTTCTAAGCAAGTAGTCAAATATTTAAAATATATATATATATTTAATTCTGGAAAAAAAGTTCCAATTTAACAATAAAATTGACACCCTTTTTAAATCTAATGGTGAGTTGTATGTCTAAGGGCAAAGTACTGAATCCTACATTAATACCTTGGCATGTTCCATTACACCTTTCACTCACTGTCTGGGAATTATAGAGCTGGGCGTAAGGGACAACCAATGACATCATTGACAGGTATCAGTAATAATAACAATGTATAAGTTGAATTTGGAACATGACTCTCACTGACAGACATAGAGCTGTAGAACATTTAATTTCAATATGAGCCACACATGCTTACTTGCCATGCCACCAGAAAGGCTCCTACTTTGTAATATAAGTTCAGAAAAATAAAATGGATAAAATGTGTATACATTGGATAGACAGTTACAGCTATAATCATAGGTGGAAAGTAATGATGACTCTTGAGAGTTATTCTGTTTTGCAATTATAGTCTGTATAGCTATTTCTAAAGAGTAGGGATTAATACAATCAAGGGTTTTCTCTTCATGGAAATACCAAAAATTTTATTTCATTTCATTTAAATTTGCGACTTTGGTGAAATGCATTTTCAACAGTACAATGTGTTGTAAATGGTTCCTGAGGGTAAAAAAATATCCTTTCAACTATCTAACTTTCAAAATAATTTACATAATGGAGCATCTAATTCAACAAGCCAAGGCTTGTTCTTGTGTTGAAAAATTGCCCTTTGTTGTTAAAAAAGTATTGGGCAATTTTTTTTTCATATAGAGGCCTCAAGTGTGACCCCTTGATATCACCAAGGGGCAGTACATAATATTCATTGAACATAGTTCTATCAAAAGCTGTCAAAGGCTGCAGCCTTGCAACAAGAGATGGTCAAAGACCAATACACCATTGTATTATTTACATAATTTAATTATTACATTTAAAGAACAAGTATCTGTCAACTAGCAGTTAATTTCTTTTAAGACTTGCAAATACAGTGAGTTCCTACAGTGATGGTAAGACTTCCGTAGTCTGTCACCGACTGGTGGGTATGTCAGGCAGAAGACTTCTTCTGCCCAGGGGTAAAGAGGACCAGTAACTGCCTGGAAAGCATTTTGATCTACTAGCCTCAAAATTGTCACTGACAAGGAATAAGTATACAGATCTGGAAAGGCAAAAGTAAATCAGAAATCTACATAATTTTTTTCTCTGTCAGTGACCCAAAATATTGAAGTCAGAGGGTCAGCATGACAAACGGACAACTAGAATTTTCAGGAGAGGTCAGCACTGGAAGCCCCTAAGGCCCCTTTCAAATGGGACAGACTCTGTTTGCTCAGTGGGGGATCTGTCCGTTGATCCCCCCACTTAAGCAGAGTGAAACGGGAGGTTTGACAGATCCATGTCGTCTCCACTTATGCAGAGTGGACATGGACATGGACAGAGACCCCGCTCTGCCCTCTGATCTAATCTGCCCAGATGGAGGCAAACAGATCCCCTTCCATATGTTTTTTCTAGATAGGATTGGATTGGAGGTAGGTGGGTGTAAACAGGCACAAGTCAAGAAGAAACTGAAGGGTCCAGTCAGGTCTGCCTGAAAAACGGCCAGGCAGCCCCAATCGGACCACTCATGTGAAAGGTACCTAAGTACCATAAGAAATTTTATTTTGTAATTTTGAAGTTTAAAAAGCAGTATAAATATCAAATCTATGACCTTCCTTTACATTGCATGTATGGTCCCTGTAGGACTTCACCTTCCATCAGTTTTCAGCTGCCAGAGCAGTAAATAAGAAAATCTGATTGGTTGCTATGTTTTACAGCAACCTGCACAAACAACCATGAGTGTGTCATACTCGCTAATATGCGCTAAAGATTTCATAACTTCCTCATAAAGTGAAGTGTCAGCTGCCGTTCATCATTATTACATTCTTCTGCTGAGTACTTCCTTAGTAACAAATTAAATGTATCATTAGCAGTTTATTGTTTGAGTCTAGAGACGCACAATGAGACTCACAAGATACCTAGCACTCATTGTACTTCCACACCATCATCATTTTCTCTCGTCATACTGTGCTTATTTTAATTACACAACACAGTGTATTCAATAATAGATTGCTGAGCAATGCAGATTACTTACCACAAGTGTGCAAACATTGATGAGTGTATGCATATATTCCCTACCCACTAAAAGCTAGGGAGACAAAAGTGAAAATATGTGATGAATTGAGGTTTGTCTTTAGAAACACAGAGGCTTAGTGGTTAGCACTTCTGCATTAGAGCAGTGGGGTCCTTCAAATACCAATCAGGACTAGAGAAGGGAAGAAAAAAATGGAAACATTTAAAATTTAAATAATATATCTATGACGTGGTATACAAACTATATAATATGAAGACCTTAATGAAATATTTTTGACACTTTATGTAAAGTTCTCACAGCTGAAGAAAAGTAAATCCTGGAATACAATTCAAGTAACACTTCAGTTATCAGACAAGAGAAATCTGCATTTCTGACACTAGGTGGCATTGCAGGTGAAAGGCTCCAGTTTAGTTTGATTGTGGGCTCCATTTTGTACCTCCTACCGTTGGGTTATTGTTGGGATACAGTAGGTAATAGTTTCTGTCCTCCTCTCAGACCTTAATTGAAAGGTAACATGGTAAATTTGACAAATTAGTTTATCTTTATAACTTTTAAAAAATCCTATTAACATTCTTCACCATCCAGGGGCGGACTGACCATTTGAGCACTCAGTCAGTAGGGGGCCCCATGAAATGCCCCGATACCTTTTTATAGGCTTTTTTTGGTGTGCTTTGAGTGTGCACAAAGACACAGGGGCCCCATGATCCCCTATTGCCCGGGGGCCCCATGAGTTGTCAGTCCGCCCCTACCACCATCACAGCATAATGTTTACCTATAGTCTGGTCAGTAAATTATTTTTTCTTTTCCTCCTCTGTGTAAAATGGTGAGATATATCTAGAGTAGTGTTTTACAACTGGGGTTCTGTAAGAGGTCCCCAAGGGTTCCGCCATGATCTGCTTGTCTACCACAAGCAGAAGATGGATAGATCGCATCCCCACATAGCTGACAGTCAAGCTGCAGAGCCGCAGAGCTGCAAAGCTGTAGAGGGAAACAACCTGCATCACTGTCCTGCGCCAATCTCAGCCGTCCCTCTCCTCCTGTCTGTTCTAGGTACCTGTGTGTGACATCACTGGGGAAGGACAAGAGAGGAAGGTGGGTGGGGATCAGTGCGCCAGATACAATCCAGAAGCTTTCCTGAGCTACTCTGCATGAGCAAAACCGCTACAGAACCCAATATTGTGCCATCCAGTATTGTTTTGTCTGGCCCCCTGTACTGTGCTGTGCTCTGCTGGCCCCCCTATACTGTTCGCTCCTGGCCTCCCATATTGTTCCCTCCTGTCCCCCTATACTGTTCCTTCCTGGCTCCCCTATACTGTTCTCTCCTGCCCCCCATTCTGTTCACTACTGCTCCCCCAATACTGTTCTCTTCTGCCCCCCCTGTACAATCCCCCCTGGCCCCCCTGTACTGTGCTGTGCTCTTCTGGTTCCTCTATACCGTTCCCTCCTGGTCCCCCTGTACCGTTCCCTCCTGGCACCCAATACTGTTCCCTCCTGGTCGTCCTGTACTGTTCCCTCTTGGTCCCCCTGTACTGTTCCCTCCTGCCCCCTATACTGTTCCCTCCTGCCCCCTGTACAGTTCTCTCCTGGCCTCCCTGTACAGTTCTCTCCTGGCCCCCCTATACTGTTCCCTCCTGCCCCCATATGCTGTTCTCTCCTAGTCCCCCTGTACTGTTCCCTCCTGGCCCCTAATACTGTTCCCTCCTGGTCCCCCAGTACTGTTCCCTCCTCCTCGCCTATACTGTTCCCTCCTGCCCCCTGTACAGTTTTCTCATGGACCCCCAATGCTGTTCTCTCCTGCCTCCCACCTTATTGTTTGCTCCTGGCCCCCCTATACTTGTCCCTCCTATCCCCTGTACAGTTCTCTCCTGGCCTCCCTGTACAGTTCTCTCCTGGACCCCATATGCTGTTCTCTCCTGGTCCCCCTGTACTGTTCCCTCCTGGACCCCCTATACTGTTCTCTCCTGCCCTTGTACAGTTCTCTCCTGGCCCCCCTATGCTGTTCCCTCCTGCCCCCCCCCATACTGTTCCCTCCTGGCCCCCTATGCTGTTCCTTCCTGCCCCCTGTACAGTTCTCTCCTGGCCCCACTATGCTGTTCTCTCCTGGCCCCTCTGTGCTGTTCCCTCCTGGATCCCCTGTGATCTGCCCTGCTGGCAGATAAGAAGAAAAAAAGGACTCAGAGGCCATGGGAAAGTTCCTTATGGTTTAATGGTTTAGCAGATAATTGGATGAAATATAGAAAGAGAAGGTCAAATGCAATGGTGCACGTACATCTGTGAGGTTGCTGAGCTCCTTAATGTGGAATTAGACAACCTTGACTGAAAGCCTTCAGGGATTATGACTGTCCCTGAGCACAGAAAGGCTGCACTCAGTGCTCGGTGGGGTGATCTGGATGGTCTTATGCTCTGTGGTCTCAGGATTCTGGTGTGTTCACAGTCTTTGAGTCCCAAAAATTGGAAATTGGAGTCAGCCAGGGAGCCGGAATGTGAAGGAGAAACTGAGAAGTAGATTCTTCATTAATTCAATATTTATTGCACACAGAGTAGTATTAAACACCATTAACACCTTTTGTGGCACACTACCCACTTCCTCAGGATGGTGCTGTGTCAAGGGATTTTGAGGGTTTCACCAGACTCAGTGTTTAATGCATCGTCCTGAGGAAGTGGCTAGTGTGCCATGAAATGTGTTGACAGAGTTTTATACTATTGTGTGAGCAATAAATATTGAATCAAACACTGCTGGTACCAGTTTCCAATTAATGGGGCTCAAAGACCTCTCACTACCTACTCACATAAAGACAGACACCTCCACTTTTTTGTTTTACCCTTGTCACCCTGTCACAAGAGAGAAAATCTAGAAATATTAATATCAATACTATTAAATCATAGTTCTCTTCATGAGCCAAAGCTTTCAACACTCCTACTTTGCTTGGCAGACATCTGACATTGGTGAACATTTTAATTCAATGTCGCCTTTTTGCACTTTGTACTATAATTGCCAATGGTTGTTTGTAACATAGGAAACTCATTATCAACTGCCATAGCCCTCCCCCATCATCCCCCTTTCCACCATCCAATAATGTCTGACCCCTGTCTGACTTGTCTGCCCCATTTCATGCTCTCTCCAGTCTATTTGTTCAAATATTCTTCCAGCCTTCCCATACACCTCTTCTCTAGCACAGCACACCCACTCACATTTAGGTGCAAGCCATCTTTAACATATATTGTAGGTTGTGCCCTAATAAAAAGCCAGCCCAGTGCTCTAGGAACCCAAATCCTTCCTTCTTACAATAAAAAGACTGAGCAAAGTATTTAGAAATGGGGGTAAGCTATCACATAATACATTATTTAATTATTGCCTTTACATACACTTAAAAAATACATGGGTTCAGGATGTGTAGTAGGATGTAACACTTATAGCTATTTACCCTTTATTAACCAGAATAACTTTCTTAATTCTGTTTTAGATTTATTGGTTTTTGGTCCGTATTTATTTATTTAAATTTATTCTATATTTTAACGGTAAAAATATAATTTGTTCCTCTATTCCAGTTTGGGCAGAGATATTTTTAAAGCAAATATTTTTACTGTAGGCAAAAACCCACTATTTTATCATACATTATTATACTGAAAATATGACTTTTTTCACAAATGAAATAATATATTTATATTTTTAACATGGCAATCAACATTTCAAGCAGTGATAAATCTCTAAAAAAAAAAAAAAGCATCTTTGTGAACTGACTTTGCAAAATCCTTCCCCTGAATTATGATTTTTGAGGATTAATTTCTCCACTGTCCCAGCAGGTACGGATGTCAGTTAGAGCTAGCCCAATACCAGCTTAGATAAAAAAAAATTGTCACTCCCCAAAATGTTCTTAATAGTGAAAAAGCAGCTCCAGCTTCTACAGTCAATCAATGTCTTGTGCTGTCCCCCACAGACTGGTTTGCACCATCTTAAATATAAACCAGAATTAACCAATCACAGCAGTCATTAATATAATGTTAGTCAATTTAAGATATATTACATCTAATGTATATTGTCTGCCTGACTTGGGTTTATTAACCATGCAACCATGTAGGAGATTCAATTAAGATTAAATAGTATTGTAAGTGCACTATATCTCAAAAAGTCTCCCTGAAAACATAATATAATACAATTCTTAATGATATAGTACTGCTCTGTTTATCATTAGTGTCTATAGATACACTCATGTCATAATGCTTTGGTTTGCCTGGTTGGTTGCTAAAAACAAAATCTTTTGCATTGATTTTAGGTTAAAAAAAGTAATTCACTATCTTTTAAAAATAAGAAAAGTTATTTTTTAGGCAGCTGTTAAAGATCTGCCAGCATGTAGAAATAATTTAATTAAAATATATGTACATATAGGTTTTAAAGGATAAAAGAAAATAAACATTTGATATAACAGAACAAACCAACAGTTGTTTTTAATAAAGTCTACTTTATTCCATTTCCTGAAAATATTATCATGTTTGATCAGGATAGAAGTAAAGTAGGAAGGGTATTTAAAAAAATCTTTTTTGACTTTTAGGTTTGTAACATAGATCGTGCTGTTGAATATTTGTAATTTCATTGATTTGTGTTGTCGTGGTTTACTTTTTTTATATATAAGGGCCATTGTGGATGTGTGTTGGGCATGTGTTGATGGCATCAGTTTGACATCAGTTTGATATCATTTAGAATTCATTGACAGGTGAATTTGTCCTGCAGTTGACCTCCTCTTTCTCTGAATTTGACCTGCGTCAAGTGGTTTTTGCATTCATATAGACTTGTATGGCAAAGCAAAAGCTCATTGACACAAGTCTTAACCCAACTGCTAAAATCTCATCCAATTGTTAATATGGTAATTTAATTTTAAAAATAATTTTTAAAAACAAAATCTGGTAGTCTTGCCATGAAGGGTACCTTTCATGTGTTCCTAATCATTTTCTGCCCCTTTCTTCCAAGTTTGCTGTTGCTTTGTCACCATTTCACTTGGGCTTATAAGGGACAGTGGAGACTACACTGCCAAATATGGACCACCATCTCTGGGGTCCATGTAAAAAGCTTCAGGGAATTAGCAGCATTGAGATAACAAAGGATAAAAACAGTGTTTCTTTAAAGACTCATTTATACCACTTGCACCATTACTTAATGAAGATAGAAAAACTTTCTTGTGCCTCATCCAAAAATACAGAAGAAAAGGTAAAAGCTGTAAAATCATAACCAGCTTATCTCAATCTAGGCCTATATCAGCACAGCACAATATATTGAATTCCATAAAAAAATAAATTTCCTTGTACAAATCCATCCAAAATATTTTTAAACAACAAAAAGCACCCCATACATCCTGGGCGCAAACCCCTCCTCATCAATCTGAATATCTCTGGTAGTTGTCTCAATCATGTAGAAAGTAGAATGGCGAGAGTCCAATATTTTCTATTCTTCCAGTGCATAAAGATCGACACATTTTGCCAGCATCTGGCTTCCTCTGGATCCAAATGAATGATGAGGGCATAAACTAAATAAGACAATAACAAATTAATCACAATCACAAATTTACATTTAACAGTGTTATGATGTACTGAAAATATATATAAATGTATATGCATGCTTACAAAGTCTGATCTATATGACTGGGCACCCAGCAGATGGTCACCAGGTGGACACAGATGCTTCAGGGGCCCAAAAACTTACCCAAAGAATAGAGAAAGGTGGGTGGACAACAGTCTAAGTATAGGAACACAAAAAAATGTATAGAGTAATGAACTAGAATAATACATCGAGATAAGCTGGTTATGATTTTCCATAGAAGACTACGAGTAGGCAGGTAGGTTTCTTTTATTGCAGAAGAGACATTACATATCTCTTCTGTAATAAAGAGTCTGCAGTTTTTGAAACTGGGTCTTTAGTTCTGCTTTGCCTACTTCCCAATAGTGCTATAGCCAAAAGATGGCTACAGAGCAGTCATCTAGTTCTGTGAAGGCATCCATGGACGTCATCCCAGAACCCCGCTGCCTCTGCACCCCTGGGGTATGCATTGGGCGAGCCCTGTGATCGTTGTGTCTTTTGGACACAGCTGATCACAAATTGAGATAAAGGGCCAATTACAGCGGCCCTTTACCCTGTTATCAGCTGTGTCCTATCACAGCTGATTGCATGTAAACAGACATACTGGAAAGCCAATAACTGGGAAGACTGTCAGTACATGGATTACGCTAATATTCAGTGCCAAGCACTACCGCCTTATCAGTGCAGCCTCATCAGAGCCTCCTCAACAGTGGTCATCAGTGCCCCTCAGTGCCTTTCATCAGTGCCTATCAGTACAGGCTCATCAGTGGAGCCTCATAAGTGCACATCAGTGCAGCCTCATCAGTGCCCATCAGTGCAGCCTCATCAGTGCCCATCAATGTAGCCTCATTAGTGCCCATCAGTGCAGCCTCATTAGTGTCCATTAGTGCAGCTTATCAGTGCAGCCTCATCAGAGCACATCAGTTATGAAGAAAAGTTACTTATTTGCAAAATTTTATAACGGAAACTAAGAAAAACTTATTTTCCACCATAATTTGCAAATAAATTCTTTCCAAATCAGCCAATGTGATTGTCTGGATTTTATTTCTCATTTTGTCTCTCATAGTTGAGGTCTACCTATGATGCCAATTACAGGCCTCTCTCATCTTTTTAAGTGGGAGAACTTGCACAATTGGTGGCTGACTAAATACTTTTTTACCCCACTGTATGTATATATATATAAAAAGGATTCAAACACTTACATAAGATACAGTTAAAGTATTTTTCATGATTTTTAATTAATGCATAACTGTGTTATTCATTTTTTTATAGCATTATGGAGTTAACATCTCATTATGGGGTTCAGATCTGTCATAGAAGCTGTGACAGCTGAATTATGTAATTCATAAACTAACAAACAGAAAAAAAAACAATATTTACTATGACACACACTGTGTTGAAATGTAAGTCTACCACCCCTAGAAATCCACCCTCTATATCACTTCATTCTACGTATTTATTTTTCCTCCTCATCAGCAGCTGCTGTTGGCTGCCGTTTTCCACAGAGTTTTTCTATGTAAGGAATATTCCTTCTGTATGATACTTCTGGTTATTTGTATTAGTGTGTTTGGGGGATTATCCCAGTTCTTTGTATGGTGAGACTGTAAAGGACTGACAACTGCTCAACGCTTCAGCCATGTCATGAAGTCATTTTAGAGGAATCGGCTAAGTATTAGGGCATGACTGTAACAATAAACTTGATTCTTCAATGCTATGGCTGGAAATGCTTACAAAAGAGCTTTAGTTTTAAAGTAAAGTATGGAGGGATTATGGCGCCTATCGTATTAAAGCATTCCTGTCACCAAAATAAATAAATAAATAAAGTGCTGTAAAAGAAAAGAGTAAATTCTCAGCTTTTCTGGTGTCCACGCCCCTGAACACCGATCTCAACACTAGAACTGGTCCTTCAAAGTCTGTTTTGAAAGCAACAGTCCCAGTAATTTGGATTTTCTGGGTCTACTGCAGCTCTCACTGGTTCCCCCCTCTGATCTTTACATTACGATTTACATTATGATTTTTTCCTGCAGTGGTTTGAGATAAGAGGAATGAAAAATGAATTGAGGATGATCACATGAATGAAATGTCCACCTCGTCCATTCATAGATCATTTTTCATATATGAACGTAGTACAACTTCTGTAAATAGAAGAGATGAGTGGAAAGGGCAGGCATAGCCAGCAATTTTGATGAGTGCATATGACAGGTCCCTTAGCTCTATTATCCCAACTGCACCGGAATATTATGGTGGCAGGGGTAAGGGGTTGATTGGAGAATAAAAGATTTCAAGTAAACCAGGAGCCAGTAGCACAAGAGACACATCACATGGACTGTAAGTAATGTCCCATGTGCTAATTTGTTTTCTAATTTTTACTAAACTAGGCTTTAAATATGAACATTCGGCTAGTACTACTAATATTTAGCCTAAAGGTAGGGGAAGGAAATGCCTGCTGCCAACAAATCCAACATAGGTTTACTTCAGGATAAAGAATAGTCATAGGAGATGCTTTGTCGTCTAACCACCATTTTCTGTTAAATGCCTAGGTTGACAGTATTTGCCTCATAGGGCTTCATGTCTAATCCTATTTATGCCTTGTTAGAGACCTAGCCTTCTTGTAAGGCATTGTTTCTCATTTCAATATTGTGAGTCTTTGCTTCTCACTTCTGTTTATGTTCTTTTACCATATCCTGTTTGTTTGAGTACTTGGTAACTTATCTTTGGCCTTGTGCATAATTTTCCCTACACTTTGCACTCCACCCTGGTATCATTTAATGTTCTGGTTGGCCATCCTTAAGTTTTCACCTACTTTCTTAACCTCACTTCTGTCTCAATTCTAGTACTACATCCTGTTTGATTGAGTACTTAGTAATTTACCTTTGGCTCAGCCTTGCACGTGATTTTACCTTACACTTTTGACTCCACCTTGATTTCATTTAATGTTCTGGTTGCCACCAGAGTGGCCATCTCTGTTTTTTTCACCTACTTTCTTAACTTCCCTTCTGTCTCAGTTTTAGTACTACACTCTATTTGGTTGAGTATCTGGTAACTTACCTTTGGCATGGCCTTGAACATGATTTTGCCTTATGCTTTGCACTCCACCTTAGTTTCATCTAATGTTCTGGCCACCAGAATGGCCATCCCTGAGTTTTCACCTACTACACAAGTTCCCATGACATCATCAGTGGCTTTAATCAAGACCAGACGCCCATAGAGTTAGCATCCTCGAGAGAGCGTTGTACCATCCTGCTGGCGTCCAGGAGCTTCCTCCATCATTCTTGACCCCTCGAAAATGATCCTCTGTCCATTATAGGGATCCTTACACTAGGGAAATGTTATAAACAAAGTATATTGATACCGTTTTGCTCTCACGAATTTCCTGTGGACTGCATGCTGAATGACTTCTTTATAGAATACTATTATGATTGCTGTAATTTCTTTTCTTTTGCTTACACCTATGAATTAAATGTAAGCACAGGACACACAGGACCTCCCATGATGACAATTTTCTAACCCAACACACTATCAATAAACTAACATGTAAAATACAAGGGTTCCAGGAACACATTTCATCAGATCATAGCGCAAGGCAGATAAGTGTTGGATTAGGAAGCACAGAGCAGGCTGAACATTTCCATCTAGCCTGGATTTGACAGACATAGGAAGAGGGAAAGAGATGTCATATTGTAATCATTTAAATACTTCCTCTTGCCATGCAAGAGGTCATAAGACATCGGTCTGCCTTTGTGAAAACACTAAGATTTACTGTGATACTTGTCTGAAAAACGTCTACCAGTCAATTAAATTCGGACGCCCAGACTCCTCGGTGTGGTTTCATTATGATTATCTAACAGTGAAAGAAAATAAACCATGTACTGTACAACAAGCTCTGTTATCCTTCCCAGCCGAAAAAAAAAATGTTCAACTCAACTTCTGATAGGAGAATAGGCCTGATGTTTTTAACACATTTTCATGAATAAAAAATGTCCTGTTGTGGTCAGCCTTCTGTCCTTGAACAACACGCTATTAACTGCTTCTCTGCAGCAGCTGGACGATGAACAGAAGTTAAAGTCTGTTAAAGAAGTTAAAACTCTGGGCTATGTTTTTCTTCATTCAGCCATTTTTTAAAGCAGCTCAGGCTGCAATGCTCACCTTCAGTATGGAGCTCTCCAGGGCACTTTCCCCAAAGCTTTTTTTCATGCTGGTCCTCTGCTCCCCTCTGTCACTTGTAAGTACAAAAGAGGAAATTTCTTGACCTACTCACTTCCTATGCATCAAATGACGGGTAGGTATATTTAAAAAACAACATAGCATACAGTGATGGTTAGGAGTATGATTGGCTGGTGGGGGGGCTGAGCCCAGATTTGGGCTTTAGGAATGACATTGGTATATGTGAACTTTCATTAACTCGTACATGAAAAGGCTGGTGTACTATGTCATCAAAGTTGCCTTCAATGTTCAAGTAGCATTTCAATAACAGTTACTTGGTTTGCTTCATATGATCCTATGTCACTAGCCAAAATAATAGATTCAAATGGAGAAGAGATAAAAGTAAAACGCCATTATTAGAGATCTAAACCTAAGCCTAAAATTAATCCTGAAACTTAATGTGGTAATAAACTCTTTTTTATATACTTTTACCTACAGGTAAGCTTATAATAAAGATTACCTGTAGGTTAAATGAATGTCTCCTAAACATTCACCATTTAGGAGATATTCACTCATTTTGTGAGCAAGTGCATGCGCTCTGAAGGAGCGGCATTCTTGAGCTGTTCCTTCAGAGCACTATGCCATGGCCTGGGACTCCCGCACGCATGCACGGGAGTGATGTCATCGTCGCTCAGCAAGTCAGACAGCAGGAGCTCTCGAACCTGGAAGGAAGACTAGGTGAAGATGGAAGCCTCTTTAGCGTTGACAGCACACCGCTGGAGGGCTTTGTTTTAAGGTAAGTATTTCATATTGTGCTAGTATGTGATGCATACTAGCACATTATGACATTACCTTGCAGGAGGATTTTTTAAATGTTTTTTTAAAGCTGCTGTTTACTACCGTTTAAAGTAGATCTAAGGCAAGGCCAATCACTAACATCTCAAATAGGTTTTAACATGTTAAGGTAATTTTCTAAATTGTTTTTAATCTTTTTAGATCTGCAGCTTTCATTAAAACAATGTGAGCCTGCCATAAAAAGTATTGTTCAGGTACCTCCTGTTATAAGTGAGAACTGTCCCCCAACTGTGCTCCCACATTATCACTGTGTCAGATGTGCTCCAGGTGGAGGCTGCATTTGGTGGTACCAACACACATTGGCTTGGTCTACCAGTGTGACCATCAGCCAGTCGATCCAGGGAAACTGGGTTTGATTTAAAAAAAACTGAGTGCAAAATATTGTGCAGCTCTGCATAGAAATCAGCTTCCAGTTTTTTTTTGTCAAAGCCTAATTCAACAAGTTGAAGTTAGAAGCTGATTGGCTACCATGCTCAGTTGCACCAGATTTGCACTCTCCAGTTTTAGTGTTTAGTCAACACTGAATGAGTGCATGTAGACAGAAAGTTGCTGAAAGGGCCTTATTCACATTGGCATACTACAGCATACACCCATTGGAGGGCCATGTTTGCCTACATGGGGATGCACAGGTGTTCTGTGCATCCTTGTGCAGACAGTTCTATTCATGTCAATTGGGATGCAGCAGCTGCACAGGCAAAGCCGCTGCTCTCAATTTGACAAATGTGCCCCCTCACAGCTGTCAAATTGGCAATTGACATGAGTGGGACTGCCTGCACAGGGATGCACAGAACACCTGTGAATTCCCAGGCGGGCAAACACCGACCATGTGAGCAAAGCCAAAGGATGGAGATTAGTAGCAATAAAATTAATGTAGTAATTACCCCCACAGGAGTCACTGAGTTGATTAGTTTCTTCTGTCCTGTTCCAGGGATAAACTACCAGAACCTGACTTACAAAATGACTTTATTAAGAGATGTAAAATACCTAGAAATAAAAGTTGATTAACATAACAACAGCAGTATAATACCACAACAGTTAAAATACAACACAATAATGTAGCAAAAGCTTACAATGCAATGGAACTATAAATGTTAGAAACTATTACATAAACAGCCACTTCTACCAAGAAGACCTAACTGAAAGATGCTAAGTCCTCTACTACCCTACTGGCTACTAGTACTAAACTCAGTGCCATCGAACAGTAAATATAAGTAACTATTACTCTATGTAAACAGTCAGTTCTACCAAAAAGACCTACAGTCAGGTCCATAAATATCGGGACAGCAACACAATTCTAACATTTTTGGCTCTATACACCACCACAATGGATTTGAAATGAAACGAACAAGATGTGCTTTAACTGCAGACTGTCAGCTTTAATTTAAGGGTATTTACATACAAATAAGGTGAACGGTGTAGGAATTACAACAGTTTGCATATATGCCTCCCGCTTGTTAAGGGACCAAAAATAATGGGACAGCATAATAATCATAAATCAAACTTTCACTTTTTAATACTTGGTTGCAAATCCTTTGCAGTCAATTACAGCCTGAAGTCTGGAACATCATAGACATCACCAGACGCTGGGTTTCATCCCTGGTGATGCTCTGCCAGGCCTCTACTGCAACTGTCTTCAGTTCCTGCTTGTTCTTGGGGCATTTTCCCTTCAGTTTTGTCTTCAGCAAGTGAAATGCGTGCTCCATCGGATTCAGGTCAGGTAATTGACTTGGCCATTGCATAACATTCCACTTCTTTCCCTTAAAAAACTCTTTGGTTGCTTTTGCAGTGTGCTTTGGGTCATTGTCCATCTGCACTGTGAAGCGGCGTCCAATGAGTTCTGAAGCATTTGGCTGAATATGAGCAGATAATATTGCCCAAAACACTTCAGAATTCATCCTGCTGCTTTTGTCAGCAGTCACATCATCAATAAATACGAGAGAACCAGTTCCATTGGCAGCCATACATGCCCACGCCTTGACACTACCACCACCATGCTTCACTGATGAGGTGGTATGCTTAGGATCATGAGCAGTTCCTTTCCTTCTCCATACTCCTCTCTTCCCATCACTCTGGTACACGTTGATCTTGGTCTCATCTGTCCATAGGATGTTGTTCCAGAACTGTGAAGGCTTTTTTAGATGTCGTTCGGCAAACTCTAATCTGGCCTTCCTGTTTTTGAGGCTCACCAATGGTTTACATCTTGTGGTGAACCCTCTGAATTCACTCTGGTGAAGTCTTCTCTTGATTTGTTGACTTTGGCACACATACACCTACCTCCTGGAGAGTGTTCTTGATCTGGCCAACTGTTGTGAAGGGTGTTTTCTTCACCAGGGAAAGAATTATTCGGTCATCTACCACAGTTGTTTTCCGTGGTCTTCTAGGTCTTTTGGTGTTGCTGAGCTCAGCGGTACGTTCCTTCTTTTTAAGAATGTTCCAAACAGTTGTTGTGGCCACGCCTAATGTTTTTGCTATCTCTCTGATGGGTTTGTTTTGTTTTTTCAGCCTAATGATGGCTTGCTTCACTGAGAGTGACAGCTCTTTG
This sequence comes from Staurois parvus, assembly GCF_062004578.1. Classification (NCBI taxonomy): domain Eukaryota; kingdom Metazoa; phylum Chordata; class Amphibia; order Anura; family Ranidae; genus Staurois; species Staurois parvus. The sequence goes on from NW_028317826.1 coordinate 7,336,048, forward strand.
GATCTCATCTTGAGAGTTGACAGCAACAGATTCCAAATGCAAATAGCACACTTGAAATGAACTCTGGACCTTTTATCTGCTCATTGTAATTGGGATAATGAGGGAATAACACACACCTAGCCATGGAACAGCTGAGAAACCAATTGTCCCATTACTTTTGGTCCTTTAACAAGTGGGAGGCACATATGCAAACTGTTGTAATTCCCACACCTTTCACCTGATTTGGATGTAAATCCCCTCAAATTAAAGCTGACAGTCTGCAGTTAAAGCACATCTTGTTCGTTGCATTTCAAATCCATTGTGGTGGTGTATAGAGCCAAAAATATTAGAATTGTGTCGATGTCCCAATATTTATGGACCCGACTGTAAATGAAAGATACCAAGTCCCTTATTACCCTGCTGACCAGCAGTAATATACCCAGTCCTGCCAGCATTGGAACCCTTAATCTTATTGCGGAATGCTTTAAAACAGAGTATATTTATAATCCTAAAAAAGAAAGGATGTTCCTACAAGGAAAGGGTCCATGGCAATCCTCAAGGAGAGCCCTATCCCACAGAGGAGATAAACAGGAAAGTCTGTAGCCAAGAGCCCTCTCACCACATTCACTCTCCAGGTCAGCTGTAGTCTTTAGCAAAATTAAAGTAGTTGTAAAGGCTGAATTGTTTTGCCTTCATACATTCTATGCATGACGTTATAAAGACCTTCTGTTTGCTGCTTCCCACATAGTCCGCCCTAATACTTACCTGGGCCCAATCTTGATCCAGCAATGTGCACGAGACCCTCAGGTCTTCTGAGACTCCCTCTCCTCATTGACTGTCAATCACAGCACTAGAGTCTCAGCTCTTCTATGACTTCCTATCCTCATTGACTGTCTATCACAGCCAGTGAGCCAATGAGGAGAGAGCAGGGAGCGGGGCCGAGCCGCGGCTCTATGTGTCTTAATAGATGCATTGAGTCGGGATTGGGAGCGACCACACACCAGTGCCCCCATAGCAAATGGCTTGCTATTGGGGACACTGGTCAAGGGGAGGAGCCAGGAGCACTGGCAGGGGACCAGAAAGGAAAAGGATCAGGGCTGAGTAACTAAGTATGACACATTTGTTTGTTTTTTTTAAAGCCGAACCTTTAATACCACTTAAATGTTATTCAATAAGGGTTTAAATATATTGTAACCCAAACCAAAGGCTCTTAACCCCTTCTCATAGCCCAACCCAGGCTTTCACCCTTTACCTAAACCCTAACCTTAACCTAACCCTTAACCTATGCATTCTCCTAAATTAAACCTGAAACCTAACCCTTAAGACCTTAAGATCATTAGCCTAAAAAAACCCACTAAGTGGTCTATTTAAAAAGCAGCGATATGGCTGTACCACAACCATGGGCTGCTTTAATGTAACATTAATGCATGTGCTAACATGCACCACCATGGTGTGAGGGGACCTTTAAGCTTTTCAATTGAAGTATCACAGTACAGATCATTCACTGAAGTGAATAGGTATGTCCACCTACTGTATAAGTATTTGGGGTGAATTGCCTGTATGTTTAGTCACCCTTCAGCTATTTAATGTCTCTTTTTTATATTTTTTCAAGCCCATGATGCAATGCACAAAAACAAAACACCATAAGTGAACCATAAAAGTGCACACAAAAATGCAGTTAGGGTGTGTCATATGGATCCCCCCTCTAAGAGGAAGGATCCTGTCCTGACCCTCTGGGGTGCAAGACTCCCAACTGGGGCAGGGCACACTCAGGTCCACCTAGCCAAAAGGCCCAATGGACTGCTTTCCTCATGATAAGCCAAAGCCAACCAATGAGCCCTAGGTGAGTGGCTCTCCCAAAGACAGAACCCCCAAGACAAGGGAGGAAGGGGCCTAAGGGCCACACATCCTCCTCCTAGACTTCAGGGTAAGCCCAAAGACCCACGCCCTGCCACCTGAGTTAAAAAAAGAACACATATAAGTGCAAGTGAAAAATATGTAAAGAGAAATGAAATACATTATTTAAAATTAGGTGCCTTTTGGGGATGCTGGCATTGAGATTCCCATGCTACTTAAATTGCAGCTCTGACTACCTATTGAGGCAATTACAAGAGGCTCTTGTGTTCCCTTTTGGCGTTTATATGTTGCATTGTGGGATTGAAGCGGAATGTACAAGACTCCAGTGAGCAAAACTGTTGTTACAACAACAGGGAGATCTCGTCATAAGTCTCAAGACACAAAGCAAAACTTTCCAAAATCATGAAAGTTGCCCTGTCATTAGAACGTCAGCTTGGTTCATTTATCATCAGTAGCATACTTATTCATCTTAGCACATTGGAGAATTAAAGTGCCTAAATATTTCCTGATGAGTATGACATCAGGATAAATGTGAAAAGGTAATTTCCAGTAAGATGGGAGGTTCTCAAACTATTTAGAGTGTCCATTGACGTCTCATTGGAGCACAAGATATCACTTTGGGTAGTCACTATACATATGTTTACCGCTGTATCTCAGCATGTCATCTTTCATAAATATTTGACCCAATGCTGCTTTATATACCAGACATATGATATCATGCCACACCCAACATACTGGGGATTCTATTGCAACATATGGTTCCCGGAGATCGTCTTATAGACCTTATCCAATACTGGATAATTGTTGACATTTTTCTATACAGGTTATAAACTTTTACATAATCAAAAAAATCCTGAAAATTGTGCAAGAACATATTATTAAAACTCATTGGTGAGCCAATGTGTAAGGGTGTGTATTGGTTCCATGAGCACAAGTCCCTGCTCTGCCTCTTCCTACCAGAACAAGAACCCATTGCTTGAGGCTTTAACCCTCCACAATCATATGCCTCTCCCCATGCCAGAGGCCTCCTCATGACATTCTTGGCTGTTAACCTTTATATCACAAAGGAAGGAATATCCATACAAAAGATCGGGCTGTTGCACCTTACTGATATTTCTTAAATGATGCCAATTACAGTTACATCACATCAAAATACTGTACTATCAGGGGTTACTTGACAGTATATTGTTAATCACATAAAGTGGACGATCTGCAGCAGTCAAATGTTAGAGCAACATACAGCACATTCTTAGAAAGCCATCTCAGTCTCTGACTCTCTCTCCAGTACCTAGTACTCATTCAGAGGTTCTGGGTCACCTTAGGCTGTCTGTGTCCACTCACTTTCCCTTGCAGATAGTCTGACTAGGATAGATTCACTGCACCTCTAGCTGGGTACACCTCTCCCAGGTCCTCCGGGGTCATAGCCTCACTCTAGGGAACACTTTGCTTGGCCTAAAAAGCCTTTTGCAACCCACCCTAGCCTTCATCATCAAAAGGGTCAGGAAGCCTACAGTCAACTCTTCTGGGTGCAGGTACCTCTCCCTGTTCTCCAGCTCTGTCTAGAACTTCCACTTGCTGACTACATCTGCCCGATGGCAGGGTCTCTGGCCCCAAACTGCACTAAGGCTTCTACCAACCTGGTTTATATCAGAGCACTGATTCAACCATTACATTACTACAGGAGGGCTGTAGCTAAAAGAGATCTAGCAACTGATTACACTATTCTCTGTGACCACACTCTATTCTGGGACAGAGGCCACCCAATGGCAGACTAGCTAACTACACCTGCTTACGAATGTTCAAGAGATATTTAACATACAGTATATTGCTGCTACTCACCATACTACCTTGAGATTAATGAGAACTATTGTGTAAGGACCACATATTCATTATCAATGAAGTCCAAGCCACGGAATATTCATACATGCCCTGTGTGTACAGAAAGATTTAATGCAGCCTTTTCTGTATATGGGTACCTATATGGCAATGTCGGTTTCCTATGTTAGGCCCCTAGTTGATAATGCTACCATGGGGGTGATTTTGCAAACAGTCCACAAGCACTACTCAATACACAAGAACAATCCAAATGGACCACACTGAAAAAGAAGACACCATACCGGAGCCCTATACCATTTTTATTACACCAAGTTGAGTGCCTTCAAAGACCCCATCCTGCTCACTATTTACTATGACTTCTAGACAGGGAATCCAACATCAGCAATGTCAGAATGGATGGGGTAGGACGTTCTCCCGACCTTAACAACTTTCCATCTGCAGCATTCCAGCACTCCTTCCTGCAGACTATCCCTGGAGTCCCTCCTTGAAACTTTTATTCACCCAATCAGGTAAGTGCCCTCCAGATCACCTAGGCCTTGCATTTATTGAGTTCCTTTTTATGCTGTGGGCCTGTCTGAATCAGAATGATTTCTATTGACTTCAATTCCAAAATGATACAGAAATGATCAGTGAGGAATTTTCACAAAGTGAATTTCAAATTATAAGCCCACGAGTGAGAAAACTCAAAATATTTTACCATGTCATTATTATAAAAGTGTATGTAAACCCAACAACAAAATGTTTTATATTGCAAATTACCAAATCTACCTAGATGTGGTGGCTGCATTTCTTTTGTTTTTTGTAGACTTCATTTCCTTTAGCTTCTGTTTTCACACTAGCTTCTTGTAATGCTCTACACAGTAGCCCCTACAATGAGCAAACAAGGATGAGCACTCAAGCCCCTGTTGCTTTGAACAGTGCTGTCAGTCTAACACTGTACTCATGCTTACAGGAGGAGGGAACACAGAGATAACCTCCTTAAGATGCTGCTGCTCCTTCATTGCCCAATCAAAGGCATGTGGAGTTGACAAAGTAAACAGAATTTCAGCAACTGGTTTTCTGTATTTTCTCTATAGTCAATTCGTAAGTACCATTGGGCCTATACATTGGTCCTATAGTTGATAAGCTAGAGTAATTTTTCCTGGAATTCTGCTTTAAGTCATCAATTAAAAATCATTAGGGAAACACACAGACCTCTAGAGATAAGCAAACTTCTGAAAATCGGTTGTGGTACAGCCAACTTTGTAAAAATTTGCAAACCTCCAAAATACACACTTTTTGAAGCCAGAGCCCCATTGAAGTCAATAGGAATCTGAAGTACGCTGCAAAAAAGTGTATAAAAAAGCAGTAAATAATGCAAATTTGTGCAGAATGGTCAGGGAAGCTCATGGCAGCCTAAAAATTAACAGTCTAAAATATTAAAAATCCTACCAGGGATACCAAGATAGGGTGGGACCTGGTAGCACTGCCAGTCAAGATAAGAGTGCCCAGGCAACAGCAAAAGCAGATATAAAGCAGAAACAGCATTTAGAGCAGCCTGTGCTCTCTATCTCCCAGAAGTCTTTTGGGAATTTAACCTGCTAAAAAATAATTGCTGAAGTTTCGTTTCGCCTCCAGAATTTTAAATCCATGAAATTCAGTGTTTTTCTAGCATCATCCAATTTTACTGACTTCTGTTAAAGGCTAGCTTCTTGGTTGTCATCTCAATGCTTTGGATTTACCACTTTCTGAGTCACTGACCCAGGAGAGATAAGGAATTCTGACTTTTCTTCACTGTTATGTTGTGTCAGTGACTCAGAAGTGTCAGAAGTACTGAACAGCCAGACACAACCAGGCAATTACCATTATCAGAAGGATAAAGCAGCAACACCTCACAATTTTTCTCATGTTGTATGTATACTAAATTATAATATGAATTATATTAATTGTAATTAAATTAATAAAGACCAACTCAAGGCTATTTTAATTTCCTTACTTTTTATGTTCCTATAGAAAAAAAGCAGCCTTGGCTGCAATACTCATCTTCAGTACAGAGCTGTCCCCTGCAGTACCTATTCCTTGCCACAAGAAGTACCCAGTTCTTCGAGATTAAATGATGCCCAGTGACACTTAACTCCAAAGACTGAGGAAAGACTGAGTTCAGGGAATCAATAAACCCAACCACCGCCAACCCTGAGCACACAACCTGCACTGAAAGTATATTGTTGTATTGGTGCAGAACGTGACACTGATATCATCACATCAGTGCTTCTCTCTGCATTATCTAGGACCACTCACCCCCAAGGGAAGACCAAAGAGAAAGAGTGCCCAGTGTATCACATGACCAGCCAGAGGACATCTATAAAAGGCAAGTAAAAACTGCATAAAATACAGCTGTTGGGAATTTAAGGGCAGGAAGGGAAATGGAGTCCATAGTTAGGCCTCACAGAAAATTTAACTAAGAATTTTTATTTACATTATTTTTTTATATAATTAGTGCTTAATATTGATTAAAATATTATTATTATTATTATTAATAATAATAGTAATTTATTAATATTATTTATAATGATGATAATAATAATAACAATAACAATCATTATTATTAAAACTCTTTGAGAAGGTCGCTTCAAGGTGCTATAGAAAATAAAGTTGTTCATTATTATTATTATTATTAATATTATTATTATTGTTATTATCATTATTTCTTTCCTAGAAAGGAAACAAAATAACTTAATTTTACTGATAATAATAATGATTATATTTTTGTATTTATCTCCTGAGAATGTATAACCCAACAGGTTATGGTTATGTTGGCTAAAAGGAACCAAGAAAATCTCATAAATTTATCTCATGAAACAGTGTTTATTTGCATAGTCTTCTTAATTATTTTTTATTTATTTAATGAATGCATTTATACAGTGTATGACAGTTGTTATTTTTTTCCAATTATTATTATTATTACATTTCAAGCAAAGCAAGTTATGGTTACATATATTAATAATGATTATTTTTTGTGTTTATCTCCATGAAAGTATAACTCAGTAAGGGTTATAGTTAGGGTTGCTAAAAGGAAGCAAGAAGCCCTAATATATTCATTAGAGATGAGCGAAGAAATGAAAAATTTGATTCGACTGATTCGGCGAATTCGTGGACAATATTCGATTCGAGTCGAATAAATTCGCTGTGAATTTAACTTAAAAAAGGGTGTTTCTAGGCTTCAGAGAGACTTAATATTAGTGCAGAACACTGTACCTTTAATTTAAATGCCCTTGGAGTCTGCTGGGGAAGAGAAATAATACTGTCTGTCAGTATGACATGCAGATGAGTGCCGTCGATCTTAGAATCACTGCACACTTCACTCCTTTGGCCAGTCACGGGGCCAAAACCAGTGTTTGGAGCCACAGTGTGGCGGTGGAGGCAGCAGCAATGGGAGGCCATACAGCAACCTATGACAAAATGGAAACCAGCAGGAGCGTGAGGAGACCTGAAAGTGGCACATGGCAGAGTGGGAGCAATGGGAGGCGGTACAGGGACCCAGGTCACACTGTGGGCCCAGCAGCAGCGTGACCAGGCGGTACGGGGGCCCATGGCCGATATGGGGCTTGGTGGCACCTATGGAAGGCCTGTAATCTGCCAGCAACCTATGACAAAATGGACAACCGCAGGAGTGTGAGGAGATTTCAAAGTGGCACATGGCAGAGTGGAAGCAATGGGAGGCCGTACAGGGACCCAGGTCACACTGTGGGACCAGCATCAGCGTGAACAGGCGGTACGGGGGCCCATGGCCGATTTGACCTCATTCATCCCATAGTCCTGCCGACTCACGAATAGCGTGGCCTCCTCAAAGGGCCTGAGCAAGCGCAGGTGTCACACATGAGCTGACAATGGCTGACATCTAAGTTACACAGGGAGTACCTTTATCCGCTTTTAACATCAGGAAATCTGTGATGGCCTTTAGCTGTTCGTAAAGGCGGTCTAACATATGTAGGGTTGAATTACACCTTGTTGCAACGTCACAGCATGAGGAGTCGGTACGGGGGCCCATGGCAGATTACATGTCTGGCAGCAGCAATGGGAGGCCCGTAATCTGCCAGCACCCTATGTCAAAAAATTTAACACACCAGCAGTGTGAAGAGACCTGAAAGTGGCACATGGCAGCAGAGTGTGGCGATGGAGACAGCAGCAATGGGAGGCCGTACAGGGACCCATGAGAGACTCTGGACTTGGCAGCAGCATGAGGAGGCGGTATATAGGGGCCCATGGCAGATTAGGGGCCTGGCAGCAGCTATGTGAGGCCCGTAATCTGCCTGCACCCTATGTCAAAAAATTAAACACACCAGCAGTGTGAAGAGACCTGAAAGTGGCACATGGCAGAGTGTGGCGATGGAGACAGCAGCAATGGGAGGCCGTACAGGGACCCATGACAGACTCTAGACTTGGCAGCAGCATGAGGAGGCGGTATATAGGGGCCCATGGCAGATTAGGGGCCTGGCAGCAGCTATGTGAGGCCCGTAATCTGCCTGCACCCTATGTCAAAAAATTTAACACACCAGCAGTGTGAAGAGACCTGAAAGTGGCACATGGCAGCAGAGTGTGGCGATGGAGACAGCAGCAATGGGAGGCCGTACAGGGACCCATGAGAGACTCTGGACTTGGCAGCAGCATGAGGAGGCGGTATATAGGGGCCCATGGCAGATTAGGGGCCTGGCAGCAGCTATGTGAGGCCCGTAATCTGCCTGCACCCTATGTCAAAAAATTAAACACACCAGCAGTGTGAAGAGACCTGAAAGTGGCACATGGCAGCAGAGTGTGGCGATGGAGACAGCAGCAATGGGAGGCCGTACAGGGACCCATGAGAGACTCTGGACTTGGCAGCAGCATGAGGAGGCGGTATATAGGGGCCCATGGCAGATTAGGGGCCTGGCAGCAGCTATGTGAGGCCCGTAATCTGCCTGCACCCTATGTCAAAAAATTTAACACACCAGCAGTGTGAAGAGACCTGAAAGTGGCACATGGCAGCAGAGTGTGGCGATGGAGACAGCAGCAATGGGAGGCCGTACAGGGACCCATGAGAGACTCTAGACTTGGCAGCAGCATGAGGAGGCGGTATATAGGGGCCCATGGCAGATTAGGGGCCTGGCAGCAGCTATGTGAGGCCCGTAATCTGCCTGCACCCTATGTCAAAAAATTTAACACACCAGCAGTGTGAAGAGACCTGAAAGTGGCACATGGCAGCAGAGTGTGGCGATGGAGACAGCAGCAATGGGAGGCCGTACAGGGACCCATGAGAGACTCTAGACTTGGCAGCAGCATGAGGAGGCGGTATATAGGGGCCCATGGCAGATTAGGGGCCTGGCAGCAGCTATGTGAGGCCCGTAATCTGCCTGCACCCTATGTCAAAAAATTTAACACACCAGCAGTGTGAAGAGACCTGAAAGTGGCACATGGCAGCAGAGTGTGGCGATGGAGACAGCAGCAATGGGAGGCCGTACAGGGACCCATGAGAGACTCTAGACTTGGCAGCAGCATGAGGAGGCGGTATATAGGGGCCCATGGCAGATTAGGGGCCTGGCAGCAGCTATGTGAGGCCCGTAATCTGCCTGCACCCTATGTCAAAAAATTTAACACACCAGCAGTGTGAAGAGACCTGAAAGTGGCACATGGCAGCAGAGTGTGGCGATGGAGACAGCAGCAATGGGAGGCCGTACAGGGACCCATGACAGACTCTAGACTTGGCAGCAGCATGAGGAGGCGGTATATAGGGGCCCATGGCAGATTAGGGGCCTGGCAGCAGCTATGTGAGGCCCGTAATCTGCCTGCACCCTATGTCAAAAAATTTAACACACCAGCAGTGTGAAGAGACCTGAAAGTGGCACATGGCAGCAGAGTGTGGCGATGGAGACAGCAGCAATGGGAGGCCGTACAGGGACCCATGAGAGACTCTGGACTTGGCAGCAGCATGAGGAGGCGGTATATAGGGGCCTATGGCAGATTAGGGGCCTGGCAGCAGCTATGTGAGGCCCGTAATCTGCCTGCACCCTATGTCAAAAAATTTAACACACCAGCAGTGTGAAGAGACCTGAAAGTGGCACATGGCAGAGTGTGGCGATGGAGACAGCAGCAATGGGAGGCCGTACAGGGACCCATGACAGACTCTAGACTTGGCAGCAGCATGAGGAGGCGGTATATAGGGGCCCATGGCAGATTAGGGGCCTGGCAGCAGCTATGTGAGGCCCGTAATCTGCCTGCACCCTATGTCAAAAAATTTAACACACCAGCAGTGTGAAGAGACCTGAAAGTGGCACATGGCAGCAGAGTGTGGCGATGGAGACAGCAGCAATGGGAGGCCGTACAGGGACCCATGAGAGACTCTGGACTTGGCAGCAGCATGAGGAGGCGGTATATAGGGGCCCATGGCAGATTAGGGGCCTGGCAGCAGCTATGTGAGGCCCGTAATCTGCCTGCACCCTATGTCAAAAAATTAAACACACCAGCAGTGTGAAGAGACCTGAAAGTGGCACATGGCAGCAGAGTGTGGCGATGGAGACAGCAGCAATGGGAGGCCGTACAGGGACCCATGAGAGACTCTGGACTTGGCAGCAGCATGAGGAGGCGGTATATAGGGGCCCATGGCAGATTAGGGGCCTGGCAGCAGCTATGTGAGGCCCGTAATCTGCCTGCACCCTATGTCAAAAAATTTAACACACCAGCAGTGTGAAGAGACCTGAAAGTGGCACATGGCAGCAGAGTGTGGCGATGGAGACAGCAGCAATGGGAGGCCGTACAGGGACCCATGAGAGACTCTGGACTTGGCAGCAGCATGAGGAGGCGGTATATAGGGGCCTATGGCAGATTAGGGGCCTGGCAGCAGCTATGTGAGGCCCGTAATCTGCCTGCACCCTATGTCAAAAAATTTAACACACCAGCAGTGTGAAGAGACCTGAAAGTGGCACATGGCAGAGTGTGGCGATGGAGACAGCAGCAATGGGAGGCCGTACAGGGACCCATGACAGACTCTAGACTTGGCAGCAGCATGAGGAGGCGGTATATAGGGGCCCATGGCAGATTAGGGGCCTGGCAGCAGCTATGTGAGGCCCGTAATCTGCCTGCACCCTATGTCAAAAAATTTAACACACCAGCAGTGTGAAGAGACCTGAAAGTGGCACATGGCAGCAGAGTGTGGCGATGGAGACAGCAGCAATGGGAGGCCGTACAGGGACCCATGAGAGACTCTGGACTTGGCAGCAGCATGAGGAGGCGGTATATAGGGGCCCATGGCAGATTAGGGGCCTGGCAGCAGCTATGTGAGGCCCGTAATCTGCCTGCACCCTATGTCAAAAAATTAAACACACCAGCAGTGTGAAGAGACCTGAAAGTGGCACATGGCAGCAGAGTGTGGCGATGGAGACAGCAGCAATGGGAGGCCGTACAGGGACCCATGAGAGACTCTGGACTTGGCAGCAGCATGAGGAGGCGGTATATAGGGGCCCATGGCAGATTAGGGGCCTGGCAGCAGCTATGTGAGGCCCGTAATCTGCCTGCACCCTATGTCAAAAAATTTAACACACCAGCAGTGTGAAGAGACCTGAAAGTGGCACATGGCAGCAGAGTGTGGCGATGGAGACAGCAGCAATGGGAGGCCGTACAGGGACCCATGAGAGACTCTGGACTTGGCAGCAGCATGAGGAGGCGGTATATAGGGGCCCATGGCAGATTAGGGGCCTGGCAGCAGCTATGTGAGGCCCGTAATCTGCCTGCACCCTATGTCAAAAAATTTAACACACCAGCAGTGTGAAGAGACCTGAAAGTGGCACATGGCAGCAGAGTGTGGCGATGGAGACAGCAGCAATGGGAGGCCGTACAGGGACCCATGAGAGACTCTAGACTTGGCAGCAGCATGAGGAGGCGGTATATAGGGGCCCATGGCAGATTAGGGGCCTGGCAGCAGCTATGTGAGGCCCGTAATCTGCCTGCACCCTATGTCAAAAAATTTAACACACCAGCAGTGTGAAGAGACCTGAAAGTGGCACATGGCAGCAGAGTGTGGCGATGGAGACAGCAGCAATGGGAGGCCGTACAGGGACCCATGACAGACTCTAGACTTGGCAGCAGCATGAGGAGGCGGTATATAGGGGCCCATGGCAGATTAGGGGCCTGGCAGCAGCTATGTGAGGCCCGTAATCTGCCTGCACCCTATGTCAAAAAATTTAACACACCAGCAGTGTGAAGAGACCTGAAAGTGGCACATGGCAGCAGAGTGTGGCGATGGAGACAGCAGCAATGGGAGGCCGTACAGGGACCCATGACAGACTCTAGACTTGGCAGCAGCATGAGGAGGCGGTATATAGGGGCCCATGGCAGATTAGGGGCCTGGCAGCAGCTATGTGAGGCCCGTAATCTGCCTGCACCCTATGTCAAAAAATTTAACACACCAGCAGTGTGAAGAGACCTGAAAGTGGCACATGGCAGCAGAGTGTGGCGATGGAGACAGCAGCAATGGGAGGCCGTACAGGGACCCATGAGAGACTCTGGACTTGGCAGCAGCATGAGGAGGCGGTATATAGGGGCCCATGGCAGATTAGGGGCCTGGCAGCAGCTATGTGAGGCCCGTAATCTGCCTGCACCCTATGTCAAAAAATTTAACACACCAGCAGTGTGAAGAGACCTGAAAGTGGCACATGGCAGCAGAGTGTGGCGATGGAGACAGCAGCAATGGGAGGCCGTACAGGGACCCATGAGAGACTCTAGACTTGGCAGCAGCATGAGGAGGCGGTATATAGGGGCCCATGGCAGATTAGGGGCCTGGCAGCAGCTATGTGAGGCCCGTAATCTGCCTGCACCCTATGTCAAAAAATTTAACACACCAGCAGTGTGAAGAGACCTGAAAGTGGCACATGGCAGAGTGTGGCGATGGAGACAGCAGCAATGGGAGGCCGTACAGGGACCCATGACAGACTCTAGACTTGGCAGCAGCATGAGGAGGCGGTATATAGGGGCCCATGGCAGATTAGGGGCCTGGCAGCAGCTATGTGAGGCCCGTAATCTGCCTGCACCCTATGTCAAAAAATTTAACACACCAGCAGTGTGAAGAGACCTGAAAGTGGCACATGGCAGCAGAGTGTGGCGATGGAGACAGCAGCAATGGGAGGCCGTACAGGGACCCATGAGAGACTCTGGACTTGGCAGCAGCATGAGGAGGCGGTATATAGGGGCCCATGGCAGATTAGGGGCCTGGCAGCAGCTATGTGAGGCCCGTAATCTGCCTGCACCCTATGTCAAAAAATTTAACACACCAGCAGTGTGAAGAGACCTGAAAGTGGCACATGGCAGCAGAGTGTGGCGATGGAGACAGCAGCAATGGGAGGTCGTACAGGGACCCATGACAGACTCTAGACTTGGCAGCAGCATGAGGAGGCGGTATATAGGGGCCCATGGCAGATTAGGGGCCTGGCAGCAGCTATGTGAGGCCTGTAATCTGCCTGCACCCTATGTCAAAAAATTTAACACACCAGCAGTGTGAAGAGACCTGAAAGTGGCACATGGCAGCAGAGTGTGGCGATGGAGACAGCAGCAATGGGAGGCCGTACAGGGACCCATGAGAGACTCTAGACTTGGCAGCAGCATGAGGAGGCGGTATATAGGGGCCCATGGCAGATTAGGGGCCTGGCAGCAGCTATGTGAGGCCCGTAATCTGCCTGCACCCTATGTCAAAAAATTTAACACACCAGCAGTGTGAAGAGACCTGAAAGTGGCACATGGCAGCAGAGTGTGGCGATGGAGACAGCAGCAATGGGAGGCCGTACAGGGACCCATGAGAGACTCTGGACTTGGCAGCAGCATGAGGAGGCGGTATATAGGGGCCCATGGCAGATTAGGGGCCTGGCAGCAGCTATGTGAGGCCCGTAATCTGCCTGCACCCTATGTCAAAAAATTTAACACACCAGCAGTGTGAAGAGACCTGAAAGTGGCACATGGCAGCAGAGTGTGGCGATGGAGACAGCAGCAATGGGAGGCCGTACAGGGACCCATGAGAGACTCTGGACTTGGCAGCAGCATGAGGAGGCGGTATATAGGGGCCCATGGCAGATTAGGGGCCTGGCAGCAGCTATGTGAGGCCCGTAATCTGCCTGCACCCTATGTCAAAAAATTTAACACACCAGCAGTGTGAAGAGACCTGAAAGTGGCACATGGCAGAGTGTGGCGATGGAGACAGCAGCAATGGGAGGCCGTACAGGGACCCATGACAGACTCTAGACTTGGCAGCAGCATGAGGAGGCGGTATATAGGGGCCCATGGCAGATTAGGGGCCTGGCAGCAGCTATGTGAGGCCCGTAATCTGCCTGCACCCTATGTCAAAAAATTAAACACACCAGCAGTGTGAAGAGACCTGAAAGTGGCACATGGCAGCAGAGTGTGGCGATGGAGACAGCAGCAATGGGAGGCCGTACAGGGACCCATGAGAGACTCTGGACTTGGCAGCAGCATGAGGAGGCGGTATATAGGGGCCCATGGCAGATTAGGGGCCTGGCAGCAGCTATGTGAGGCCCGTAATCTGCCTGCACCCTATGTCAAAAAATTTAACACACCAGCAGTGTGAAGAGACCTGAAAGTGGCACATGGCAGCAGAGTGTGGCGATGGAGACAGCAGCAATGGGAGGCCGTACAGGGACCCATGACAGACTCTAGACTTGGCAGCAGCATGAGGAGGCGGTATATAGGGGCCCATGGCAGATTAGGGGCCTGGCAGCAGCTATGTGAGGCCCGTAATCTGCCTGCACCCTATGTCAAAAAATTTAACACACCAGCAGTGTGAAGAGACCTGAAAGTGGCACATGGCAGCAGAGTGTGGCGATGGAGACAGCAGCAATGGGAGGCCGTACAGGGACCCATGAGAGACTCTGGACTTGGCAGCAGCATGAGGAGGCGGTATATAGGGGCCCATGGCAGATTAGGGGCCTGGCAGCAGCTATGTGAGGCCCGTAATCTGCCTGCACCCTATGTCAAAAAATTTAACACACCAGCAGTGTGAGGAGACCTGAAAGTGGCACATGTTTGAGGCATGATTCATGGCGGATTTAGTCAGTTGTGTCAGGAACTGGTGGTTTGAAATCCAGACTAATCCACGCCTGATTCATTTTCACAAACGTGAGTCTCTCCACACTTTGGGTGGACAGTCGTGTCCTCCGCGGAGTTACAATACCTCCTGCCGCACTAAACACGCGCTCCGATGCCACGCTACTGGCCGGGCATGACAGCCTTTCAAGGGCAAATTCAGCTAGTTGGGGCCAAAGGTCAAGTTTCGTTGCCCAGTAGTCAAGGGGATTGTCTACCTCGGTTGGCAGGGTGCTGTCCAAGTAGGCCCAAGCCTGTTGTTTGAGCTCCTGCTCCAGGTCCACCTGATGCTGCTGCTGCTGCTGCTGCGGCTGGTTAGTAGTTTCCTCACTGCGCTGGTGAAGAAAGCTACTCATCATCGACTGCAGACTGAGGCAGCCACTGCTGGTGGAGCTGCCACTGCTCCTACCACCCCACCCCTCCCCTGCTGCCATGCCAGCGGAACGCGAGCGCACAGGGCCCACAGTGTCTGAGGATGGACGTTGGCGCACAAAGGCAGAGACCAACTGACTACATAGGTGGTTTTTATAGTACGTAATTTTGGCCTCCCTCTCAGCAGGTGTGAAAAAGGCCACCATTTTGGACCGGTAGCGAGGGTCCAACAAGGTGGACAGCCAAAAGTCATCCCTCTGTCTGATGGTTATTATTCGGCTGTCGCTACGCAAGCAACCGAGCATGCTATGGGCCATTTGTGCCAAGGAATGCGAGGGACTCCCTGCCTCCATCTCCACAGCATACTGCCACGGTGCGTCTGGGTCCTCTGTCTCCTCCTCCTCCTCCTCTACCAGATGCTCCTGCTCCTCCACTCCTGTCCGCTGAGTGGAAAAACCACCCATTTCACTCAATAATTCCTGAGCACAAATGTCCTCCTCTACCTCCTCCTCTTCTTCCTGTCCTGCCCCCACAGGGGTCATGTGGCGTTGAGATCTGTGCGCCACGTCTACCGCACCCTGACCAGCCATTGTTAACAGCATTTGTTCCAGGACGTGCAACAGAGGAATGACGTCGTTCATCCCATAGTCCTGCCGACTCACGAATAGCGTGGCCTCCTCAAAGGGCCTGAGCAAGCGGCAGGTGTCACGCATGAGCTGCCAATGGCTGACATCTAAGTTACACAGGGGAGTACCTTTATCCGCTTGTAACATCAGGAAATCGGTGATGGCCTTTCGCTGCTCGTAAAGGCGGTCTAACATGTGTAGGGTTGAATTCCACCTTGTTGCAACGTCGCAGATCAGGCGATGCTGTGGAATTCCGTTCTGCCGCTGCAGCTCAATGAGGGTGTTCTTTGCGGTGTAGGAATGGCTGAAATGCATGCACAGTTTACGTGACATTTTAAGGATGTCTTGCAGTGGGATGGTGGATTTTAGGAACCGCTTGACAACCAGATTGAACACGTGAGCCATGCATGGCGCATGGCACAACCTTCCTTGACGCAGAGCAGACACCATGTTCTTTCCGTTGTCAGTCAACATGGTTCCGATTTTTAGTTTGCGCGGAGACAGCCATCTGTCGATTTCTCTGTTCATTACACTCAGCAGTTCCTCCCCTGTGTGACTACGTTCGCCAAGGCATACCAGGTGCAGCACAGCGTGACACCGTTGCGCCCTGCACATGTGATATGCCGGTCGGGTAATGGGACTTGGCACGGGGGTGGCGGCTGAGGACACGGCGGAAAAAGAGGTGGTAGAGGCGGACATGCTTGCTGGACCAAGGACGTGCAAACGTGGAGGCAAAAGCGTCGTGACCTGTCCAAGTTGCTGGTGCGGCTGTGCCGGCACCACGTTCACCCAGTGGGCCGTAAATGACATGTACTGTCCCTGACCGTAGTTACAGCTCCACACGTCGGCGCTGCCGTGCACTTTGGCAGAGACCGACATGCTCAAAGACTGGCCCACCATCTCTTCTACATGTGAATGCAGGGCTGGCACTGCCTTTTGGGCAAAGAAATGACGGCTTGGCACTCTCCACCGCGGCGCGGCACAAGCCATCATTTCTCGGAAAGGTGCTGAGTCCACCAGTTGGAAAGGGAGGGACTGCAGCACCAGCAACTTGGACAGGAGGACGTTCAGCTTTTGCACCGTCGGGTGCGTGCTCGCAAACTGTTGTCTCTTGGATACGGATTCCAAGAAAGACTGTTGACGGAATCCGAGAAGAGGAGTAGCAGGAGAAGGAGCATCTGAACGAGCGGAAGATGCCAACGAGCGACAACTCCCCTCAGCAGAGGTGTTGGAGCCTTGACTGGCTGATAGAGGGCGATTGACGACGTCGGGTGACGGAGCAAGTAACGGAGCGGGTGATGGAGCGGGGGCTGGGGCAGGCAGAACCGCCGTATGTTTATCACGGTTTTCCCAGGCCACCGAATGGTGACGCTGCATATGCTGACGCAACGCTGTAGTCCCAACATGGGCCCCCTGGCCACGCTTGCATTTCTGGCCACATAGTCGACATACGGCTACGTTTACTTCCTCGGGCGGCTTGAGGAAAAATTGCCACACCACCGAGTAGGAAACTTTGCCCCCGCTACTCTTCACTGGCTGACTGCTACTTCCTCCGTGCGCACCGGCACCACTACTGGCCGTGGTGGTAGGCTGCAGTGGAGCTGGTGCTCTACTCCGTGGACGTTTGGCTCCACTGACACTGATGCGACCCTGCTGCTGTCTCCTGGGCAACCCACCGACTGTTTTGCTCGCTGCCAAGCTGCCACCCTCTTCTCCTGATGATGCGGAAGAAATTGCCTGATGACGACGAGGCTGCCAAGTGCGATCAACCTCCTCATCATCAAGTAGGGTCTCCGCCTCACTACTAGCCCCCTCGGCTGCGTCTGGGTCAGGAGACAGACCTGTCTCTAGACCGGCTACCGAGCCACTCTCCTCGCCAGTACTTGTTCGCTTGGCTGCTGAAAAGGCCGATGTCTCCCCCCGTTCCTGACCGCCCTCTGTTAGCTCTTCCTCACTGTACAGTGGGGCTGAGCCCACAGCATGCGATACTTCGCTTGGTGAGGGAACAGCAAAGGACAGGGGCAGGTAGAGGACACGTGATTTCAGTGGGCTTGGTCCCGGGCCATGCCAACTAACGGTTGTGTCTGACGTACCCACCGACCGTTGGCTGTAGGTGTCAGAGGTGACCTGGGAAGAGGAAGACGACCGAGCCAACCAATCAATGACGGCAGGGTTGTCGGTGGAGACACGACCGCTGGATGACACCGGGAGCACTGGCCTCTGGCTGCGAATACTGCTGCCTCGACCCCTTCCTCTGCTGCCACGTCTGCTCGCTCCTAAAACATTGCCTCCTCTGCCACTCCTCTGCATGTTGTCTGACATACTATTTAATTCAACGATTAGGTGTCCCTGAGTAACAATTCTCTGGCACTCAGTAACAATTCTGTCTGTCCCTGAGTATGAATTCTGTGGCCCTGAGTAACAATTCTGTGTCTGTGCGAGTAACAATTCTGTGTCTGTGCGAGTAACAATTCTGTGTCTGTGCAAGTAACAATTTTGTGTCTGTGCGAGTAACAATTCTCTGGCACTCAGTAACAATTCTGTCTGTCCCTGAGTAACAATTCTCTGGCACTCAGTAACAATTCTGTCTGTCCCTGAGTAACAATTCTCTGGCACTCAGTAACAATTCTGTCTGTCCCTGAGTATGAATTCTGTGGCCCTGAGTAACAATTCTGTGTCTGTGCAAGTAACAATTTTGTGTCTGTGCGAGTAACAATTCTCTGGCACTCAGTAACAATTCTGTCTGTCCCTGAGTAACAATTCTCTGGCACTCAGTAACAATTCTGTCTGTCCCTGAGTATGAATTCTGTGGCCCTGAGTAACAATTCTGTGTCTGTGCGAGTAACAATTCTGTGTCTGTGCAAGTAACAATTTTGTGTCTGTGCGAGTAACAATTCTCTGGCACTCAGTAACAATTCTGTCTGTCCCTGAGTAACAATTCTCTGGCACTCAGTAACAATTCTGTCTGTCCCTGAGTAACAATTCTCTGGCACTCAGTAACAATTCTGTCTGTCCCTGAGTAACAATTCTCTGGCACTCAGTAACAATTCTGTGTCTGTGCGAGTAACAATTCTGTGTCTGTGCAAGTAACAATTTTGTGTCTGTGCGAGTAACAATTCTCTGGCACTCAGTAACAATTCTGTCTGTCCCTGAGTAACAATTCTCTGGCACTCAGTAACAATTCTGTCTGTCCCTGAGTAACAATTCTCTGGCACTCAGTAACAATTCTGTCTGTCCCTGAGTAACAATTCTCTGGCACTCAGTAACAATTCTGTCTGTCCCTGAGTAACAATTCTCTGGCACTCAGTAACAATTCTGTCTGTCCCTGAGTATGAATTCTGTGGCCCTGAGTAACAATTCTGTGTCTGTGCGAGTAACAATTCTGTGTCTGTGCAAGTAACAATTTTGTGTCTGTGCGAGTAACAATTCTCTGGCACTCAGTAACAATTCTGTCTGTCCCTGAGTAACAATTCTCTGGCACTCAGTAACAATTCTGTCTGTCCCTAAGTAACAATTCTCTGGCACTCAGTAACAATTCTGTCTGTCCCTGAGTATGAATTCTGTGGCCCTGAGTAACAATTATGTGTCTGTGCGAGTAACAATTCTGTGTCTGTGCAAGTAACAATTTTGTGTCTGTGCGAGTAACAATTCTCTGGCACTCAGTAACAATTCTGTCTGTCCCTGAGTAACAATTCTCTGGCACTCAGTAACAATTCTGTCTGTCCCTGAGTATGAATTCTGTGGCCCTGAGTAACAATTCTGTGTCTGTGCGAGTAACAATTCTGTGTCTGTGCAAGTAACAATTTTGTGTCTGTGCAAGTAACAATTCTCTGGCACTCAGTAACAATTCTGTCTGTCCCTGAGTAACAATTCTCTGGCACTCAGTAACAATTCTGTCTGTCCCTGAGTAACAATTCTCTGGCACTCAGTAACAATTCTGTCTGTCCCTGAGTATGAATTCTGTGGCCCTGAGTAACAATTCTGTGTCTGTGCGAGTAACAATTCTGTGTCTGTGCAAGTAACAATTTTGTGTCTGTGCGAGTAACAATTCTCTGGCACTCAGTAACAATTCTGTCTGTCCCTGAGTAACAATTCTCTGGCACTCAGTAACAATTCTGTCTGTCCCTGAGTAACAATTCTCTGGCACTCAGTAACAATTCTGTCTGTCCCTGAGTATGAATTCTGTGGCCCTGAGTAACAATTCTGTGTCTGTGCGAGTAACAATTCTGTGTCTGTGCAAGTAACAATTTTGTGTCTGTGCGAGTAACAATTCTCTGGCACTCAGTAACAATTCTGTCTGTCCCTGAGTAACAATTCTCTGGCACTCAGTAACAATTCTGTCTGTCCCTGAGTAACAATTCTCTGGCACTCAGTAACAATTCTGTCTGTCCCTGAGTAACAATTCTCTGGCACTCAGTAACAATTCTGTCTGTCCCTGAGTATGAATTCTGTGGCCCTGAGTAACAATTCTGTGTCTGTGCGAGTAACAATTCTGTGTCTGTGCAAGTAACAATTTTGTGTCTGTGCAAGTAACAATTCTCTGGCACTCAGTAACAATTCTGTCTGTCCCTGAGTAACAATTCTCTGGCACTCAGTAACAATTCTGTCTGTCCCTGAGTAACAATTCTCTGGCACTCAGTAACAATTCTGTCTGTCCCTGAGTATGAATTCTGTGGCCCTGAGTAACAATTCTGTGTCTGTGCGAGTAACAATTCTGTGTCTGTGCAAGTAACAATTTTGTGTCTGTGCGAGTAACAATTCTCTGGCACTCAGTAACAATTCTGTCTGTCCCTGAGTAACAATTCTCTGGCACTCAGTAACAATTCTGTCTGTCCCTGAGTAACAATTCTCTGGCACTCAGTAACAATTCTGTCTGTCCCTGAGTAACAATTCTCTGGCACTCAGTAACAATTCTGTCTGTCCCTGAGTAACAATTCTCTGGCACTCAGTAACAATTCTGTCTGTCCCTGAGTAACAATTCTCTGGCACTCAGTAACAATTCTGTCTGTCCCTGAGTAAAAATTCTGTGGCCCTAATAACGTTTCTGTGGCCCTAAGTAACAATTCTCTGGCACTGAGTGAAAATTCTGTCTGTCCCTGAGTATGAATTCTGTGGCCCTAACTAGCGTTTCTTTGTCCCTAAATAACGATTCTGTGGCCCTCATTAACAAGTCTGTGTCCCTGAGTAATGGTTCTCTGTCCCTAAGTAACTTCTCTCTGTCCCCAATTCTCGTTTCTGTGGCCCTAACTCTGTCCCTGTCCCTAGTACAGAGCGGTCTGCCTCTGTTCAATGACTGCAGGCAAATGAAGATTTCCAAAATGGCCGCTATATATACCTCGACCATTACACAGTGCTGGCTGGCTGGCTGCTGATTGGCTGATGCGATCACATGTCGTTGAGGAATGCATTATGGGGCAGCTCGCCTTGTCTGCGCGCCTTCCCCGACATCCCCGCTCCGTCGCCGCACATGTCAGCCGCCATTTTCGGAAAAATTTCGATTCGCGCGTCCGAATTAGGCTGTTTTTCGGATTCGGCACGAATCGAAATTTTTCCGATATTCGACTCGAATTCCACTTCGGATACTTCGATTCGCTCATCTCTAATATTCATCTCATAAAATAGTCTTTTTTATTTTTTGCATAGTGCAAAGTCTTCTTAAAGCACAAGTCCAGGCTCTAACTTACAAAGCTTAAAGCAGCTCTCATCCCCATCGGGGAGATCATGTAACCAGACCAGAGCTCCCTGAGTATAGGCAAGTATATACATCTTCCTTCTACAGGGTAGTTAGTATAGTTAATAGAACAGGGGTGGGAGCAGGTTTAGGCTTAGTTAGAGTCTGGAATTCCACTATAATTTTGTAATTCATTTTATTAATACATTCATACAGTGTGTTACAGTCGTTATATTTTGTTCTTTGTTTTATTATCATTATTTTTTTAATCATTATTTCATTTGTAGCAAACAAACAAAACAAGTAATTGTTGATGATAATAATAATGATTATATTTTGTATTTCTCCTTTTTTATTATTATTATTATTATCATTATTATTGTTATCATTATTTCTTTCCTAGAAAGCAAACAAAATAACTTCATTTTACTGATAATGATAATAATAATGATTATATTTTTGTATTTATCTCCTATAAGAAAGTATAACTCAGCAGGTTATGATTAGGTTGGATAACAGGAACGAAGAAGCACTCATATATTCAACTTATGAAATAGTCAAGTTTTGTTTATTTCAAAGTCTTCTTAATTGTGTAATTAATTGTATTAATAAATTCATACAGTATGTTACAGTCGTTTTTTTGCTCATTGTTTTATTTGCAAATGTTTATGTTTTATCCACAATGATATTTAGATTATAAATGAATTGTAAGTATGTGAGCTTTTAGTTTTAGTTTATTATAATTCAATTTTCATCCATTCATCTCTATAACGCTTGTGGTTCTATAAGACATTTTGCCATGCTATATAGGATGGCTGAGAATACGTGACATGGACTTGTTGGATGCCGTTATGTATGGGTACCTCAGCAATGCAAAACATCAATGAGCCAGCCAAATCCTTCTAATCCAATTTTAGATTTCCGTTTATTTATACTATGATCCCTCCAAAATTGATGTCTGATTCCCACAAAGGGTGTTGGCCTGACTGTAGATTTTGTCATTTCAGCTGTTCCTGCTTTAAGAAAGACCCTAAATGTTTCCTCCACAGTTTCACAATTTCGAGGGCTGTCTAGTCATCTCAGGATACTCCCTACATGAGCTCACTAATTCTACATTTAGGGGAACTTGACCTCACCACACATTTCCCTTTTTTTGTGGTCAATGGGTTTACAAACTAATTGAACCAAAACAGATTAATGCTCCTTAATTAGAATTTCGCCATACAGGGTTAGAATGACTTTGCAAATTTAAAGTGTATGTAAACCTAAGGATAACAATGTAATATATTGCAGCTGGTCAGTACTTATATGTAGAAGTTGAATTTGTCTTCTGTCAGTTTTTTTCCATTATTTTAAGCCGCTGATCTTGCTGGTAACCCATTTTTGTGTTCTCAGGTGCCAACCCCTCCTCACCCTAATCTATGGATGAGCAGGGTTGTCACTCTAGGCTGCTCACTCCTGATATTAACTACAAGCACTTTCCCATTTCCACATCGCCATTAAATATTTCTCAGAAAGTTGATACCATGGTTGGATATACCTGTTCAGTCCACAGGCAGTTAAAAGCACCCTGGATTTCTGGCAGGGTCAATATATATATATATATATATATATATATATATATATATATATATATGTGTGTGTGTGTGTAAAAGGGGGTATATGAGTGCTAGGAGATTCAATTATTCCCTTTGATAACGTGCTCGGGCACGAAACGCGTTAGAGGGGAGCCTAGTCGATGACGTCACGCCGCACAGGCCACGTGGAGGCCGGCAGCCATCTTTACTACTGTTGTATGCAGATGTGAGTGCATTTATTTTGATGTGGATTTACCTAGCAATAAATTTGAAATTCTACACTATCAAGTTTGTTGCTTAAGCTGGTTTTACTGCGAGCCCCCACCCCTTCAAGGTGGATTCCTTTGTGTCCCACACCTGTTATTGGGAGAGGTCCCCCTGCTGGATGGCTATGCATCTTTGATACCTGGAGTGTGATCCCCTTGCTGGATGGATGAGTATTACTGTTACCTGGAGAGTGATGACACGCTGATTACCTGTCTTGCGGTTGGTTTGCCAAATGATCTCCTGATCCTCACCTTTCCAGATCCAGATGGCCAGGAGTGGTCTGATTACTCAAATCTGGTTAGTGCAATATATACTCATTCACAGTCACTGGAGTCACGGAATTCACATTATATATTACTTATGTTTTATTATTGGACTTTTTATTGATATTTTATATGATTTTATAGTCAATATATTATATGTCACTTTTGTACTTTAAACGTCACTTCATTAGACGTTTTATACACCTGCCTATATTTAAGCGCTCCACAGCGCATCTGTGGAATTTTTATGATACAGTATCGCTCAGCTTACCATTAGAATCATAGCGCTGCATTTTTTGATAAATATATATATATATATATTTTCTGTATATGCAGAAAATGCACTTTGACTTAACAAAATAAAATTAATGCGTCAACTCTATTTAAGGGTTGATAAGCTGCAATATTTGGCACTTGCTGATGACGATCCATTAATCAAAACCGGTCGAGGTTTGATGACGCAACTTCAGCTGATGTCATTTCCGCCACGTTGGAACGCTACGGCCATCTTGGTTCCTATTCACCGGCAGCAAGGCTGAGTACACTGAGTGCCAGATTATGGACACTTTGCTTATGAGTTTCATTCTTATAATTTTTCCCCATCATTAAAGTTTTTTTTATGGTTTTACACTACGGGATGTTTGCTTTAGTTTCTGTTCACATGCTGAAACTTGGTTTACTGCCTGGGAGGAGAGGAGAAAGTTTAAAAAGGCTCTTTTGAAACTACACTGTCATTTATATCCACACAGGTCATCATCCTATTGGTTACTATCAGTCAGATCGCATGATTCCCAGGAATTAATATTGGTGCCATTCTTACCATCACGCATTGGGCTAGTCCCTAGCCCGGCGCTTAAGACCAACCTAGAGGTAGGTGGTCCATGGCTAACGGTGAGTGCACATCCATGTGGGGCACCAATTGAGCACAGAGGAGCACCAGGAAAGAAGAATGTAGCAACCAAATGCATGTGCTCCTGCGCTGAACTGTGGACTCCACAATATTGGTATCCCCACATGAGTTAGAGAAATGCAGGCCTTGCTGCACTCACAGACCAGGGAAATCCAAAGAGAACTGTATATAGAAAACAAAGAGAGGGTGCACCGGCCTAGTGCATTACCTTAAAAAATGGGTTTATTAATAAATAGTAAAATACTCATAAAGAAATGTAAAATCAAATTAAAATGGGAAGCATGTCGCAAGGGATGCAGAGTGGTTCAGGAACCCCTGTGGGTGGTCTGGTGGGGGACTGTGAGCCTCTGGATAGCTGTTGGCTGATGCGTTTCGAGGTTGGACTTCTTCCTTAGAGCCAGTGTGTGTGTGCACAGCCTGTGTCCTCTCTTCTAGAGGAGTACTAGTCATTTTTGCATGAAGTTCACCAATTAGTATTCAACATCTGGGCACTTTATTTTTCCAAATTGGGACTGAATGTTACAATTATTCACTTTGTATATGTGAAGAAATATTACTCATGTATTGTCAAATTTAATGCACTTAATTTCTGCGCGGTCCACATGGTATTTTGTTAACCTCCCTGACGGGATTCCCGAGTGTAGCTCGGGGTAAAGTTTCTGTACCAAAAGCGGTAACCCCGAGGTACACTCGGGCTTACCATGCGGCGCTGCATAGGGAGTCCCTCCAGCACTTACCTTGTCCTTCGCTCCCACGATGTGTCCCCTGCAGTGTCCCCGGCCATCTCCTCCGGCTTCTGTGTTCCGGTCCCTGTGACGTCGGGACGTACAGGCGGCGGCGGGAAATTTGAAAATTTTTTAAAAATGACATTTTTTTCAAATTAATTTTACATAGTAAAACATTGCTGTTTCAAACCATTTCACATACATTTTGTCCCGAGTGCTTTGTCCTGTGCCCTGCCTGCATTTTGACTGTTCTTTCTGCCTGTAAACTTAGAAAAGTCCATGGCGGCCAAAAAGCGCCCCTTTAGGTCAAAAGCGGTTTTAGACCAGCTAGAGAACAGCGATAGTAAATCAGAACCACTTGCAGAATTGAGTGATAATGATTCGTGGAGAAATTCGTCATCAGACACTGAAAACGATTTTGCGACTTTGCTCAGTGATGTGCGAACTTGGCGCTATATTTCAAATTTCAGTGTTTTTGGTTTGATTATATTATTGAATTAAATGTATTATTATTATATTATTATTTTTTATGATTATTTAATAAATTATAATTTATGATTTCGTGTTTCAAATTTTATCATACCCGGGATGTTTACTAGACTCTTGTTTGGACAGATTTCAGTGAGTTATTCCTAAATATTACAGCCTACAATAAAAAAATACATATTTCCATGCAAAATAATGGTACCGCTTTCAGCACCAAAAATCTGAAATAATCATACCGCCAGGGAGGTTAATATGTTGTAGCACTGAGTATAATGCAAGCCATCAAATTGTCCATCTTAGAAAGAAATTTATTTTTTGGATATTTTAATGGTATACTTATATTCCAAATTTAGGATACTATCCCCACTCTATTGAGTCCGAGAATTATATGACTCTCACAAAATGCAAGTGCATTTGATTCCTCTGTTCTGAATAAGTGGGCGAGACCTGAGAAAACGTGTAGACATATGTGATTCCTAAATGTTTATACATACTACATTATGAAAATTATATGGGGGCTATATGCCTAATGATATTCCATAATATTCCATATTGTTTTGTACTTGATGTACAGATGCAAAGATGCAAATGTTGATATATATATCTATATATATATATATATATATATAACTGGAGGATATTTTACCCTATGTCTTTTCGGGATGTTACTTTTATAGTAATAAAAATTATATATTATATTCTATTTTTGATATTTTTGGTGAATTTCTTTTTGATATTGTTTGTGCTGACATGGTGAAAACATGGTGAAAACAGGGTATCATAGATATAAAAAGGGGAAAATAAAACAATCAATTAAATCATGCAATCCATAAAAAGCAGGAGGAGACAGAATTTGTAGAATGATTAATTCCTGCTTTCCTAGTCATTTGGTGTCCAATGAACAGGGTGTGTCCTAGAGCAATACTTGCTACTACTGCATCAAAGGTCAGCAATCTGTCCAGGGGCGGACTGACCATTTGGAAACTCGAGCACTGCCCGAGGGCCCCGGGGTCAGTAGGGAGCCCCATGAGATGCCCCTGGTACCTTTTTCATAGGCTTTTTTGAGTTTGGGCAAGAAAACAGGGGCCCCATGATCCCCTATTGCGCCGGGGGCCCCATGAGTTGTCAGTCCGCCCCTGAACCTGTCTATGTTGATTTGCAGGGGTTCCTCAAAACCTAATGAATATAATTGCAGCTCTTCAGGTTAGACTGGCCATATATATATGTTCTAGCTGTGCATGCCAACTTTTTTCTTTTTTTTTTTTTTACAGAATTTGGCTTTAAAACAGGTTTGAATCTATTTTTGTGCATTTTTAGACATTGAATCATTGTTGAAAAACATCACATTAGGGGTTTTATAAAAATCCATGAATTTTAGTTAAAGTTCCATGAGACAGAAACAGCTGAATCATGCGGCAAAGGTTGGGCTCTTTGGATTATCCAGATTTTCTTAATCTCCCGGGTACCCTAAGAAGGTTCACAAGACCCATGTGGCTGAGTCAAATGTTCAATAACTGTAGCCAGTCCGGACATGAAACTCCATCTAAGTGTGCTGGGATGGGAAACAGACTGAACGTGTTAATGCTCTGACTGTGACTCAGTGACATCTCATTTCATAACAACACAATGTGTAGATCAAAAGTCAGTTTGATGCCTCGTGCTTACTTTTCCCCTGCCGGGATAAATATTCATGGCCAAATGTGTACTTGGACACGCCGTGTAAATTGATAGCACTTTCAAGGAAAGCTGCTGCTGGTTTATGATCAACATTATTTACGTTTTCTTGAAAGTTTACAATTTCAGAAACTGATGTTTTATATCAATTTTTATTTATTTGTACAAAAAGAAATAAACATTTATTACAAGGTACATGCATGAACGTCAGTTCGCATACAGGGTATTAGAAGAAGAAAGTTAGGCATTGCCTGCGATCTTTTTGGCAGCTTCTGCAGGCTGAGCACATCTTCACCGATGTCACCAACAGAAAGCCAGCCTACAGCAATGTACAGGCAAGGCTGGAGAAGGTATATGTAGACAGAAAGTGGCAGAAAAGTGGTTGCAGGAGAGACGCAGCACTGAAATTATTATTATAAACAGGGATTTTTTTTCAGTGGGAATGCGGGAGAACGCAGTTCCGGCACCTCCATCACTTAATATATGTGATGGCAAGGGCTGCTGGGGTGTGCTGGAGGAGCTATTGATACTGGCTACTGGGGGATCTATTGTTTCTGGGGGAGTCTATTGTTGCTGGTAGGAGATCAACTGTTGCTGGGAGGGGTCTTTTGTTGTGGGGGATCAATTGTTGGTGGGAGGGATCTGTTATTGAGGGAGGAGGTTATTCTTGTTAGCTGCAAGAGGATCTAG
Organism: Staurois parvus; assembly: GCF_062004578.1. NCBI lineage: Eukaryota > Metazoa > Chordata > Amphibia > Anura > Ranidae > Staurois > Staurois parvus. The sequence continues at coordinate 7,364,075 of NW_028317826.1, forward strand.
TGATGTTGGCTGCTGGGAAATCTATTGTTGCTGTCACGGGTCTATTATTGCTGGGGTGGATCTACTATTCCTGCTGGGTATTTTTTGCAGGGGGGGGTCTATTTTACTGCTTTTTTGTTATAATTAACAAATATCATACAAATGACTTAGCATCACACAATGATTCTTGGCTCTGTATTCTCTGAAAGGGGTAACACTGGGAGGTGGGTGGGGGTTGAAGAAAAGGGATGGTGCTTGGAGATGGGTAGGGGGTGAAGCCAAGGGGTGATTTGGCAGCGAAGAGTTCTCTGAGAAAAGAAGCCCTGATTATAATACAGGATTTATGCAACGTTAACAGTTTGTGTATCGCTTTACAATATGTGGAAAATAAAATAAATAAAATAAAATAAAACATAGGTTTAAACAGTGGTTTATGAAATAAAGGTTTTTTTCATATAGTTCACAGTACTTTTGCAAAGTGTATGTCATCCAGCTAGGGTTTAGATCTATTTAAAACCCAACATATAATTCTGATTACTGTTGCTGGCATTAATATTAATATGCAGATTTTAAGCTTCTTATATCATCACTGTAAAGCAGCCAGACTGCATAAACAGGGTAATAATTGGGCTTGTAAGCAGGTGCAGCCCATCTTCTCCACTGTAGATGGCGCTCCTCCAGAGCGGCAAAAGAGAAATTAAGAGAAAGTGGGTTTCTCTATGGCTCCCTCATGCAGCGTTTCGGTTGGCTTTGCTGCATCCAGGTGACCCTGGGTACCATCTTGGATCAGGTAGGGTCTTTTTAATTCCCTTCACCCAGGTTTTGGCGTGCATTTGCAAAGTGGCTAGTGTGGGGAGAGCATACCTATTGGTCAGGGACAGCACTAGCGTCAGGAAGAGGTTTTGGAAGGGTAGGGAAAGCTCGGGGCCTATGTCTTCATTATCATAAAGCTTCCTTTTTGGTTGGACCGCCAGGCCGCAGTTACCCCCTTGGCCGGGCCTACTCACCACTGACCCTTCACCCCATTGACCATAGGTTTCCACTGGGCTGTTGTACTATTTACAAGGTCTTTAACCAGTTCCTGTCCGGCCCATGTACATAAACGGGCGGACAGGAGCAGTATCAAAGCGGGTTGCCGTTTATAAACGGCCCACACGTTAACTGCCTGGGCTCCCTGAGAGAGTGCGGCACCGATCACTGTACTGGACCTCTGGGTGAGTTCCTGATTCATGTGATCACTGATTGGCCAATCAGTGATCACATGAATAGTAGTAAGCAAGATGTCACTTCTGACGTCATTGCTTACTATGTGTGAAATCTGTGAATGATCACAGAGGTCACATGGTACAGGGCTATTCACAACAGCCTTGTACCATGTGACAAGTTGTGACCAATCACAGCTCTCACAGTATTTCTCAATGGCTGCAAGAATGCAGTCAGAGAGAAAGAGAAATTATTGCTTTTACCGCCTTTATGTGTGTAAAAGCAATCAGTCTAAAAAAAGAAAAAAAAATCTTCATCACCCCCCACAAGTAGTACAGTGTCACTATGGTACTGCTAGGGTGACAGTATGTTAAAAAAAAAAAAAATAATAATATAAAAAAATAAAATAAAAATGTTTTTTTTTAATTATAATTTTTGGTTGTAAACTAATTTGGGTTATTATTTATTTACTAAAAAGATAGCTGAATACATTTTGGCCAAGATTTACGAAGAAAGATTATTTATTTGCAAAATTGTATAAGAAAAACACATTTTTTTTCAAAATGTTTGGACTTTTTCATTTATATAGCAAAAAAATAAAAATCCCAGTGGTGAATAAATACCACCAAAATAAAGTTTTATCTGTGTCAAAAAATGCTAAAAAAATTAATATGGGTACAGTGTTGCATGACCGCGCAATTGTCATTCAAAGTGTGATAGTACTGAAAATTGGCCTGGACTGGAAGGGGGTGAAAGTGTCCGGACTGGAAGTGGTTAATGCGTCGGTTGTGGCATTCTGGGCCTCTGTGTGTTTACTGTCGCTGTACCACGCTGCACCTACCCAACAGGCTTTTTTTTTATATATAATGTTGGCAGACAACAAAAAATGAATGCAGCACTGTAAACAATAATACATAAATAAATGTATGTTTTAAATCCAAGCATTGTAAGTATCTTTGACCCCTTTGCCATCCCTGATTAGCAAAGCTGGAATGTGAAAGGAAGAAACAGCACAAGGAGCCAATCAGTTCATGTGCTGACAAGAATCATGCTAATAGGAGGAGAATAGAGATAGATATACTTGTCACTGTGCTGCTTCTTCTTTCCGCCCTGGTTCACACTCATGCGGTGAGGTACTTCGCACGTTATTCGCACAGAAACCGCACTGTATTCCTGTGTAGATCACATGCGATATCTGTACGGTGCGATTTGCGTCATACATTCAGTATGGCTCAAAGCACATCGCATCCGTACCAAAAAAGTTCAGGACCCTTTTTTTCCCGCACCTGATTCACATTGCATGAGTGTTCACACCTATGCGATGCAAATTCTGGTAATCGCATTGCTTTTTGCGCTCTGTTTTGGGGTGTCATTAACATTGACACCCGTACCAGATTGCATGGATGCAATTGCAATGCAGTGCGGGAAACACACAGTATTCGCTGTGTTTCCCGGACCGGATTAGTGTAAACCAGGGCTCACTGTTCGGTCACTGCTGGGGCAGGTACAGGATGACCTAGAATCAGAGCAAGTGAGTTGAATAATGCTGACCATAAGGCAGAAAAAAAGGACTGTGGGGGAAATCTCTGGACTGAAAGTATTTATTACACAAAATGTGGTTTCTTTTAAACTTTAGCTGTTTTTTGGGTAATCATTTTTATTTTGTTATTTTTGGCTGGAGTTTTCCTTTAACAGTAGGGATGAAGGAATCTGCCAAGGTTCAGTTGGCATTGGGGGGTTCATCGAATCCTGTTTGAAAGTTGCAAAATCCAAACTTAGCAGCAGATTCCATTGAAGTCTATGGGAGGAATTTCGATACAAAATTTTAACAATCTTCACAGCTATTATGAAAAAAAGGCATAGGGGAGCAATGCCATGGAGAACATTTTACTCCCTCCTCACTGACCTGTCTCGCCACAGGCTATCCCTGATTCAGTCGATCCTGAATATGGCAGCCAGACTCATTCACCTTACCAACCACTCCGTTTCCGCCACCCCCCTCTGCCAATCCCTCCACTAGCTTCCGATTGCGCAACGGATCAAATTCAAAATCCTAACACTGACGTACAAAGCTGTCCACCATACTGCCCCAAATTACATCACTGACCTAATATCCAAGTACCACCCAACACGCACACTCCACTCCTCACAAGACCTCCTTCTCTGTAGTTCCCTAGTCTCCTCCTCCCATGCCCGCCTCCAGGACTTCTCCAGGGTGTCACCCATCCTCTGGAACTCCCTGCCCCAACCCATCAGACTATCACCTACTCTCCTCTCCTTTAGGCGCACCCTGAAAACCCACCTCTTCAGGGAAGCCTACCTCACCCCCTGCTAATTTTCCGACCTCCTCCACTCTTCCTACCACTCCATCCCCCACAGCTATCTCCACCTGTACCACTATCCCCCCCTCCTAGATTGTAAGCTCAAAAGAGCAGGGCCCTCGAACCCCTCGTGTTTTGCATTGTATTGTTACTATACTGTCGCATGTTCTGTCCCCCTTTGTAATGTACAGCGCTGAGCGAACTGTTGGCGCTTTATAAATACTGTATAATAATAATAATTTTAGGAAGCAAAACAATATAAAAGCTGTATGTAGTGTTGCAGAGCAATACGATTTTCACAGACAGCGTCAAAGACACTGTATTGTGGCATTACATGTTTTGGATATGTAAATGATTTTTTAACTGTTGCATTTAGCTTGGCTAACTAGAGCAACAGCACCCCAATCTGACTTATTTCAACTTGAAAAAAAAAGGGTTTTCTTAGGAAATGTTGGCTGAAACACCAGATTTTTATCAAGCGGTAATAGACTAGTGAAAGTAGCAGCCCTCAGCTTCATACAAATTGGCCAATAGTAATACAGTTTAATAGTATAGTTTGTGAGCTTTCTCATAGTAGCACATTGTATTGTTTTAAAAATTCAAAACAGAGCAGGGGCGGACTGACAACTCATGGGGCCCCTGGGCAATAGGGGATCATGGGGCCCCTGTGTCCTTGCCCAAACTCAAAAAAGCCTATGAAAAAGGTACCAGGGGCATCTCATGGGGCCCACTACTGACCCCAGGCCCTCAGGCAGTGCCCGAGTTTCCAAATGGTCAGTCCGCCCCTGAAACAGAGTGTACAATACCACAACCCTGCATTCTCCCTCCATCCGTGTATCCCCCAATTATTCCCAAAATATTCAAAATACAGACTTCAGGTGTATGTTTCATAGAAATTTAGCCACATAGGCAGTAGCCACAAATATTGTTCAGTAAGCTGTTTGGATAGGCCGCAATATAAAGGACAGTAAGAGACGAGACAGGTTCTCTCTTGAAATAAACATTTGAGTGTATTATTCAAGAGACAATAGCCACAACATTTTTTGAGACTTTGGGGTGCAACATAGGATGTACCCTGCAGCGAACATCTAACAAAGAAATTTGTCAGCTGAGGACCAGCTACAGAAGCAATGTATGGCAAATTTACAGTGCCGGAGCACCAAAATAAGCCAGAAGGGGTGACTGAAGCTGCTCATAGTGGCAGGTATCATTTTTTGTGGTGGGAGTTGATAGAAGACTACAATTAAAAGTTTGCATGTAGCATCAGCAACAGGGGATTATATTCATTGGTAATCCAATAGTGGTTCATTTTAGTGAAAGTGACCCAATCCACATTTTCAGGGGACAAATTTGCTTCCCTCTAACAAAACCTCCTGCTGGAATGAAACAGCACACTAGCTGCAGGACAAGCCAAATGCCCCAGGGCATACTGTGCAAACTTCATCCAGTGGTCCAGCCTAGAAACCCAATAGTCTATAGGGTCCTCATTTCTGAGAGTGTCCACATCAGCCATGGGTCTAGTCAGTAAACATGGGATTTAGGTGCTGTCTTGCATCTAGGCCTGGCTGCTATTTGAAAAAACTTTTAATAAAATGTTGTGCTGAGGCAGCTGAAAACACTGCTGCTCCTGCTTTTAGGAATCATAGACTCAGAAGCATGTTGGTCATCAGAGGGAATTCTGCCAATGTGGCAAAGAGGTTCTTACTCAGCACCTGCCACATTTTGGGCTGCCTTTGGGATGGTTGCAGTGTTGGGGATGCAACAGCATGTACTATATACAGCAGTGGTTCTCAACCTTTCTAATGCCGCGACCCCTTAATACAGTTCCTCATGTTGTGGTGACCCCCAACCATAAAATTATTTTCGTTGCTACTTCATAACTGTAATTTTGCAGTGGGAGGAGTAGTGCCACATCATTGGTGTCAGTGGAAGGAGTAGTGCCCCATCACTGATGTCAGTGGGATGAATAGTGCCCCATCGTTGGTATCAGTGGGAGGAATAGTGCCCCATCACTGGTGTCAGTGGGAGGAATAGTGCCCCATCACTGGTGTCAGTGGGAGGAATAGTGCCCCATCACTGGTGTCAGTGGGAGGAATAGTGCCCCATCACTGGTGTCAGTGGGAGGAATAGTGCCCCATCGTTGGTATCAGTGGGAGGAATAGTGCCCCATCGTTGGTGTCAGTGGGAGGAATAGTGCCCCATCGTTGGTGTCAGTGGGAGGAATAGTGCCCCATCGTTGGTGTCAGTGGGAGGAATAGTGCCCCATCGTTGGTATCAGTGGGAGGAATAGTGCCCCATCGTTGGTATCAGAGGAGGAATAGTGCCCCATCATTGGTGTCAGTGGGAGGAATAGTGCCCCATCATTGGTGTCAGTGGGAGGAATAGTGCCCCATCATTGGTGTCAGTGGGAGGAATAGTGCCCCATCATTGGTGTCAGTGGGAGGAATAGTGCCCCATCATTGGTGTCAGTGGAGGGAGTAGTGCCCCATCATTGGTGTCAGTGGGGGGAGTAGTGCCCCATCATTGGTGTCAGTGGGGGGAGTAGTGCCCCATCACTGGTGTCAGTGGGGGGAGTAGCGCCCCATCACTGGTGTCAGTGGGAGGAGTAGTGCCCCATCATTGGTGTCGGTGGGAGGAGTAGTGCCCCATCATTGGTGTCAGTGGGGGGAGTAGTGCCCCATCATTGGTGTCAGTGGGGGGAGTAGTGCCCCATCATTGGTGTCAGTGGGAGGAATAGTGTTCCATCACTGGTGTCAGTGGGGGGAGTAGTGCCCCATCACTGGTGTCAGTGGGGGGAGTAGTGCCCCATCACTGGTGTCAGTGGGGGGAGTAGTGCCCCATCACTGGTGTCAGTGGAAGGAATAGTGCCACATCATTGGTGTCAGTGGGAGGAATAGTGCCCCATCATTGGTGTCAGTGGGAGGAATAGTGCCCCATCATTGGTGTCAGTGGGAGGAATAGTGTCCCATCATTGGTGTCAGTGGGAGGAATAGTGCCCCATCATTGATGTCAGTGTGGTGGAGGGGAGAATAGTGCCCCATCATTGGGGTCGGGGGGGGGAAATAGTGTCCCATCGTTGGTGTCAGTGGGGGGAGGAATAGTGCCCCATCATTGGTGTCAGTGGGAGGAATAGTGCCCCATCATTGATGTCAGTGTGGTGGAGGGGAGAATAGTGCCCCATCATTGGGGTCAGGGGGGGGGAAATAGTGTCCCATCGTTGGTGTCAGTGGGGGGAGGAATAGTGCCCCATCATTGGTGTCAGTGGGAGGAATAGTGCCCCATCATTGATGTCAGTGTGGTGGAGGGGAGAATAGTGCCCCATCATTGGGGTCAGGGGGGGGGGAAATAGTGTCCCATCGTTGGTGTCAGTGGGGGGGGAAATAGTGTCCCATCGTTGGTGTCAGTGGGGAGAGGAATAGTGCCCCATCGTTGGTGTCAGTGAGGGGAGGAATAGTGCCCCATCGTTGGTGTCAGTGGGGGGAGGAATAGTGCCCCATCGTTGGTATTAGTGACAGCCTGGGCTCGCTCTCTCACTTACCTGTCAGCTGTCTTCCTTCTCTGGCCACTCTCCTCTTCACTCGCTCCGGCAGCTCCCTCGATCTTCTTTGATGTACGTGCGCTGCCGCTTGGCTCCTCCTCTCCAAGCTCCACCTCCTCGCCGGTGATTGGCCGCCTGTGTGCCTCTCCTGAGCTACAGTTCCGATGGCCAATCAGCGGCGAGGAGGCGGAGCTGCTGAGCGATCCCGGAGGTGTGGCCAGGTGACAGGAGCAGCGTATCATTCCGCCCACACATCGCCGGAGAGAGGAGCGGTGTCTCGGTTCCTAAGACCATCGGAAATATGTGTTTTCCGATGGTCTTAGGCGACCCCTGGGAAATGGTCGTTCGACCCCCAAAGGGGTCGCGACCCCCAGGTTGAGAACCGCTGATATACAGTATTGTGTGTTAATATCACTTGACCAGTAGATGGCACTGTACACTATGGTTACCAGTTGTGCATATCTGTAAAACTTGTTGGTTCTCTCTCTTCTCTCTCTCTTTATTACCAAGATGTCTGCTGTTACAGTTTGCTGAAATGTTTTGTATGTTTGCAACTTAAGCCACACAAGTAAACCAAGTTCTGCTTCATCACAAGCTACTAGTGTCTTCTCTAACACATAACCAACAGGTTATGGGCCCAGCTCAAGACACTGGAAAAAGGAAAACTACAAGCAAGTAAGTGCTGCATTTAAAATCCTACCAAATCCTATATGAGGAAACAAGAGCTGTATCCAATTCACTGAAAGATGGCAAGTGCTTCAGATATGAAGTTTACAATAGCAAAGCTCAACAATACCAACTACCAGCTATGGAAGTTTAAGCTTGAAATGCTGTTATCCAAAGATGACTTGTGGCAGGTACTAGATACACACAGACCCAATGACAACCCAGAAGAATGGGACAGAAAAAACAGGCAAGCAAAAGCAGTCATAAGCCTGTTAGTGGAGGACGATCAACTAATTCATATAAGGAAAGAAAACACAGCTAAAGGTATGTGGACTGCATTACAAAAACTGCATGAACATGCAAACCTAAACAGTAAACTATATCTGCTGCGCAGACTGTATAAGATGAGGCTGGAAAAAGGGCAGGAAATGGGTGAACATGTAAATGCCATGCTAGAAATTGTGGACCAGCTGGGTGCAATAGGTGAAGAAATGAAAGACAATCATGTAGTAGCACTACTGCTATGCAGCCTTCCAGAATCATACAGTGTCCTTACAAATGCTCTAGAAACTAGACCAGAAACTGAACTGACGCTAGAATATGTTTAGGGAAAATTAATTGATGAATACAGCAGAAGAAAGGAAAATTTGCATAGTGAAGAGAACGAGAGACCTTGGGCAGCTCTGAAGGCGCATGAAGGCATAAGACAAAGCAAAGAAACCAGGGTATGTTTTCACTGCAAAAAGGCCGGTCACCTGAAAAAGAACTGTTCAATCTGGAAAGCTGAGCAGCGAAAGCGGGAGCTACCCACAAGAGAAAGAGCTAAAGCAGTTATGAAAGAAAATGAAAGTGCATCATGGAGTGGTACTTTTAAAGTGACTCAGAATAGTGCCTCACACGGATGGTACACTGATTCAGGGGCAACAAGTCACATGACAAGCGACGAGACATTCTTCACAGAAATTGATTTTAGTGTAAAAGATAAAGTCTTCCTATCAGTTAAAACCCTTGCAAGCAATGGACTTACTGTCTAGTTCAGAGGTAATGAATGCACAATTCAAAATGGAAAGCAAATTATAGCAAGAGGAAGATTAAATGAACATCTGTACAAACTCATCACTGAAAGTGAGAAGGCTAATGCGGCAACTCATAACCCACATGACAATGCATCCATTTATGGCATAGAAGATTGGGGCATCGAAACCCAGAAGGAATAAAGAACTTTGCAAAGAGAGGTCTATCAGAAGACATGAAAATATTGCCTTGCCACACACTCAGCAAGTGCACGTGTTGCATCAAAGCAAAGGCCACCCGAACCTCTCTTCCACAGACCAGCCAGAGTAAAACCATTAAACCCATGGAACTGATACACAGTGATGTGTGCGGACCAACGAAAACCATCACACTTGGCGGGAACAGATATTTACTGACTTTCATCGACGATTATTCCAGGTACACAATATCGTATCTAATGAAGCACAAAAGTGAGAGATTAGAAAAACTTCAAGAGTTTGTAGCTATGACAAGCAACAGGTTTCAAAGGAAACCTGGAATAATACGTACTGACAATGGAGGGGAATATATGAATAAAGAGATGGAATCATACCTAAAGAAACAAGGTATTATACACCAAACAACTGTACCATACACTCCTGAACAAAACGGCGTAGCGGAAAGAAAGAATCACACTCTTGTAGAAATGACCAGATGTATGATTTCGGACGCTGCCTTACCTAACAAATACTGGGGAGAAGCAATAATGACTGCAACACACCTACAAAACAGGCTCCCATCAAAAGCTATTGAGAGTATACCATATGAAATGAGGAATGGATCAAAACCTAACGTAGGACACATCAGCATACTAAATGTTAATGTTGATCATAAACATAACATAAATGGTCATGAAACATAATGAAAAATACAAATAAAATAAAACACCAATATCAAAATAGCCCCTAGGGTATTCCCTAGGAAACTATGATTAAAACAAAAGCAACCCCATATAGATCACTGGGGGCATTAATAATACCTAACATAGTGGGACATATCCACGTAAAAATTCGTGTACCAATGGTATAATGGATAATTTGGATAATTTGGATAACAACCAGTGCGAATAATGCGTATTGAGCAGAAAAAGAAGAATAAGCTCATAATCCAGCTAATTAGTGGAAGAGGGGGGGGGGGAAGAGAAGCCCCTCGAGGTAAGATAATAATGTTATAAATCCATAATTTCCCCCGGAAACCCTAAAGATACATCAATGTCGATAATATATACATACTGGATATTTGCTGAGATGAAGCAAGGACAACCCAAAAGGAATTACCTGGTATCCAAGAAACAATTTATGTCCACATCAATATTTAACCCATGTGGGGCAAGTGTTCTTAAACCCTGGTGGTAGGAGATGGCAAGAGTGGTGCACTGGTGTTCCTGAGGGCTTCACGCTGAGGACCATCTGGCTGTGACCAGGAGTAGGTCATTATACTCCAATGCGCATGTACTTGCGCTATCTGGTTAGTGCATTATACAGTTATTCCCCTATCACGGAAGTCACGGATTTTTTTGGATACATCACAGAACTTATGATTTTAACATCACCATCACTATATGCACCTTGATTAGTCGGATAGATCTTCATTACTTATCTGATTACTGTTTACAACAATTTAAGAATGTGGAATCTGGTGCATGTTGAAATATGAACATTTAAATCTGCTATTCATGTTAATTCCCTGTATTATACACTCAAGCGCTGCAATTTTTTGTATTTGACTTTTGATGAAGGGGGTATACGAGGTTTACCTATATGCTAGCAGCTTGAATCCTATCATATCCAGCGCTCGTTCCTCTCTTCATATATTTATTCTGGGATGTTCAATATTTTCTTGGGTGCTTGACAGGAGGACTGCTGGTCAGATTGAGTGAAACGGGCAATGTTCGGTTAACAGGACGTTCATGAGATCCAGGAAAAAAAATTTGCTAAACTTAAACATGGGGCCGAACCATGCTGAAGTTTCTAGGAGCCAAATACACAAATCTTTTAAATAACATGCTGTGCCTTGTACCTGCATGTAAGGTTGCAGAGAAATACAATGCACTCTTTTAAAAGAGAGGTTTTTTCAAGGATATGTCATGTAGCAGCGGTGTCACTACTGCTGCTAAATGACACCCCTGCCAGCTTTTTTTTGCAAACAAACAGGAATTCATTGACCAAGTATGAGCATATTTGATTAATGGCATCATCAAGCATCCCCAACTCCTTTGCCTATATACAGGAGCAGGGGCGGACTGACAACTCATGGGGCCCCGGGCAATAGGGGATCATGGGGCCCCTGTGTCCTTGCCCAAACTCAAAAAAGCCTATGAAAAAGGTACTAGGGGCATCTCATGGGGCCCCCTACTGACCCCAGGCCCTCAGGCAGTGCCCGAGTTTCCAAATGGTCAGTCCACCCCTGTACAGGAGCCAGAGGAGATTTGTCATTTGTAAGTAGCAGAGGGTGAACATTGTCAGACATGTTGGGTCATCTTGTCAGTGGGTCTTCATAACTGACGTGGATCTACATCAATGGACAATGTGTTTGACTATGGTTTTACATCAGAGTACATTGTTTTGTTTTGTTTTTATTTTGGGAGCCAACTTATTCTAAAGAGGATTCTAGATTCCAATAAGTCCCCATCCCCTCTGTAGCCCTCCACATCCCATTCAAGATGTGGGGATAAAGACCTTGAGCCAAAATTTCGAGCAGGGCTGCTGTTAGAAACCACAGGGCCCCATACAGCCAACCTAAAAGGGCCCCCCAAAAACACAGTTTACTATGGTTCAGTTATGAATGAACACAGGGAGTGATTGGTACTGATCACTCATTGTGTTCATTCAGGAAAAGAAGGGTTTGGTAAATGCAACATATTTACTGGACCCTTCCCCCACTCTCCATCCATGAAGGCTCCCATTGTGTAATAGCATCTGCCGGTGGGAAGCCTGCAGCACTGTGGGGGTAGAGGCACTCATGGGGGCCTTGGCAGCAAGGGGAAATGTATGGTGCACAGTGAGGGTGATGGGTGTGGTAGGGGGGAAATTACTAAAACTGATCACCTGTAAGGGTCTCGCTGCAGCAGCTGAAAGCCAGCACGAGGGAGAAGAGAAGAATCCAGCTTTCAGCTGCTGCAGAGAGAGCCATACAGGGGACCGATTCCAGTAATTCCCCCCCCCCCACGCTGTGCCGATCACCCTCCCTGCCCGCACCCAGTTCCACCAGCTGCCTGGGCCCCCCTGTTGGCCTGGACCCCATACAGAAAGACTAGTGGTACCCCCTTATCCACGGCTCTGATTGGGAGGATTCTGCCTTGCTACCTTTTTTTGCAAGGCACCCTTCCAATGTTGCGGCATGTGTTCTGGTATGGTTCAGGAGGTAGGGAAATTAAATACTGTTTACTGTTTTGCAGTCTGATTACATTGCAGTATTAACATAGGAAGCTTCAATTGGGCTTTAGGTGCATATTGCATTGCTGCCCATGCTTCCTTCCAGACCTGTTCTATTTATTTATTTTTATGGGGAATATAAAGAATGCATTAAAGAAATAATAATTACAATATAAACCACTTTGGGAGAGAAGATGTGACAGGGATAGTTGCAGCCATCTGGGGCTCAGTATCACTTATATCTGATTGGTTCACAAGGTTCCTGGGAAATTATTTTAAAATCAAGGCAAAGGCACAAAGTCTAAATTAACAAGATGTAACATAATGGAAAGGAAATAATTATCATTGCACATCAGAATTTAACAATTCATGTCAAAATGGTGATGGATTTTCACATTTTCTGTATCCAACTTGTCAATTATAAAAGAACGCTGACCTTTTTCCAGTATTGATTAATATCAGTGACAGGTATCTAGACACATCTGTTCAAATGAATTCTGAATGACAGATCTGTAAAGACCCCCCGTCCACTGCAAGATGGAACCGAGGAGGCCTACACCAGTCGGAAAAAGACAGAAGAGATGTCTATCAGTGTATTGGGTCCCACAGGAGGGAAACCAGTACAAAGTGTCAGCACGGCTAGCGGGGGTGGTCAGTGCTGTAACTCAACCTCTGAAGGTCATATATATATTGATGTCGCTTCTCATTATAAGGGATAAGGCTTCTCAGGCTGCTGGTCAATCATGAGACCATTTCACTACATAATACATTTCTCCTGGGGTAAAATATGAAACATGGCTGTTCTTTCAGGAAAGAAAAAAGAAAGAACTGATTTTGCCTTTATTTTTTCTTTTTATCGAAAATAGGCTTTGTTTTCTGAGATGAACATAGTTCTTACCAAGACATTAATAAAATATGAAATTGAACCTTATAACATCTCTCTCCCTTCAGAATAGCCAGGCCACTTGTTTTAACATCCCACTGTGCCTGGTCATGTGATTATATGTCTAGGCATTTGATCACATGATGCCTCTGCATTCAATCACCTGATCTTTGCTGAATGGATTTGAGAAGCGACCTTTAGGAAAAGCTTGCCAATCTGTTTGTATGCCTGAACACCTATCCTCCCCTTTCGCAAATATTTTTGATAAAACATTAAGGCATGTGGTCACATGAGCTGCTGGAGCCTGAGACATCATTTTATTTAGATACATCAGTATACTAGAGCAATCATACTCAACCATTTTAACTTGGAGGAACCCTTAAAAATAACTTTCAGGTCTTAGAGAACCCCTGTTAATAATTTCACAAATATCTAGGTAGACTACAGCTTACAGTGCATTAGTGTAAGTTGAGACCTAAGAATAAATAAAAGTAAAAGGTACATGGCATACTTAGTGTATTTCATACAGAGGGTTGCCTTATACAACAAAATTATTTGCTGTTGATGGTCTGTAAATTGCTCTCTTAGATTGGTGGTTAATAAGAGTTATCTTGGTGGTCATTGGGAAGAATACCCTTGCAATAGTGCCACTGAGAAGAATGCCCCTTACATTGGTGGTCATTGAGAAGAATGCCATTAGAATTGTGACCAATAAGAAGAAAGTTTCTTGCATTGGTGGTCAGTGGGAAGAATGCCCTTAGAATTGTGGCCAATGAGAAGAAAGTTCCTTACATTGGTGGTCAGTGGGAAGAATGACCTTAGATTTGTGGCCAGTGAGAAGAAAGTTCCTTACATTGGTGGTCAGTGGGAAGAATACCCTTAGGAATGAGGTCAGTGAGAAGAAAGTTCCATACAATGGTGGTCAGTGGGAAGAATGACCTTACAATAGTGGTCACTGAAAAGAATAATCCTTACATTGGTGGTCAGTGGGAAGAATGCCCTTAGAATTGTGGTCAGTGAGAAGAAGGTTCCTTACATTGGTGGTCAGTGGGAAGAATGCCCTTACAATAGGAGCCACTTAGAAGAATACTCTTACAATAGTGGCTAGTGAGAAGAATGCCCCTTACATCAGTGGTCAGTGGGAAGAATGCCATTAGAATTGTGGTCAGTGAGAAGAAAATTCCTTACATTAATGGTCAGTAGGAAGAATGCCCTTACAATAGTGGTCAGTGGGAAGAATTCCCCTCTTACTGATAGCCAAAAAAACATAATTGGTCTCAGTGGTTACTTATCTAAGAGGCATAAATTGTTCTTATGTCAAGGAAATCTGTGAAGCTCTGATGTAACTCTAGGATTCCACAGAACCCTGGCTGGAAAAGGCTGTTTTTTTTTTTTATATCCATGGAGGTGCAAAAAACAAAAACCCCTAAGTGAACAAAAACATGCAAGTGCAAAACACAAAGAAGTGCACTTAGGGACCCTGATCCCCCGGGCGCAAGGCTCTTGACAGGGATGAAGGTTTCCACATGGTTTCTATCACGGGGCACTGCTCTGCAGACTCTCTGCCTCCTCGGCCCCTAGCCAAACAAGGTAGATCCATTTGAATCAGAAGGAACTGAGCCCCTCCAGTTTTCCTGAGGGAATTACTCTAGGGCCCCAACAGCCTGTGGGTGCCTCGGTTTCTCTTTCAGCCTGTGCAAACCTTCAGAGCCCCCATCATACCAGCATGGGTACTATACAGCCAGCCATCCTTGCCTAAAAGCAAGAATGACAGCGGAGCACCCCTAGTGGACACTGATAAGAACATATACTACACTTGATCTTAGCCAAAAGGCAGAGAAAAACATGCAAGTGCAAAACACCAACACAAAAAAGTGCACTTAGGGGTGTGCTTTGTTAACCCCCCCCCGAAGGGGTAGGACCTCTACCCTGATCCCCCGGGCGCGAGGCTGCTGACAGGGACTGAAGTTTCCACATGGAACCCTTTCCTTGTGGCTAGCCAAAGCCAGCCAACAAGTACTAGGTCAGGGGGCTCTCCCAAAGAGAGACCCACAGGAACAGGGGAGGAAGGAACCAAAAGGCCACACATCCTCCTCCTAGACTTCAGGGTAGACCCGAGAACCCACACCCTACCATCCGTGAGAAAAAACACACACATAAGTGAAAAGTGAAACAAACGTGAAAGAAAAATAAATAAATAAGTAAAAAAAAAAAAAAAAAGTGGCCATTCAATTGTGCACTGGCTAGTCCCTGAGGCCTGTAGCATAAAAATTGCCCTGGACTTAGCCAAAAGGCCTAGCCCTAAAAGGCGCAGTGAAGAAAAAGTGTTTTGAAGCAGTGACCATGTGCACATTTCACACTTGGGATCCTACCCCCATGTGTTACTAGGAGCACCCCTGAAGCAACCACTCGGGGCACTGTTCCATGGACTCTCTGCCTCCCCGTCCCCTGGCCAGACAGGGTAGATCCGTTCAAATCAGGAGGAACTGGGCCCCTCCGGCTTTCCTGGGGGAATTACACCCGGGCCCCAACTACCCGTGGGCACCACGGTTTCTGTTCCAACCGGTACTAGCCTTCAGAGTCCCCATCATTCCAGTAGGGGTGCTACACAGCCAACCATCCTCGCCAAAATGCAAGAATGGTGGCGGAGCACCCCCACTGGGCACTGATAAGAACAGATTTTTTTTTTTTAAGTCCGCGAACGTGCAAAAAACTAAAAACCCGTAAGTGAATTACAAAAAACGTGCAAGTGCAAAACACCACACAAAAAAGTGCACTTAGGGGTGTGCTTTGTCCTTCCCCCGAAGGGGATGGACCTCTACTCTGATCCCCTGGGGCACGAAGCTCCTGACAGGGACAAGGTTCCCATTTGGTCCACCTAGCCAAAAGGCCTGGCGGACCACCGTTCCTTGTGGCCAGCCGAAGCCAGCCACACAGTATTTGGTCAGGGGGCTCTCCCGAAGAGAAAAACCCCCTAGGGACAGGGGAGCAAGGAACCAAAAGGCCACACATCCTCCCCCTAGACTTCAGGGTAGGCCCGAGGACCCACACCCTACATCCTGTGAGGAAATAAAACACACACATAAGAGTGAAAGTGACAAACGTGGGATAAATAATAAATTGAATAAATAAAAAGTGGTCATGCAAATTGTGCACAGACCAGGCCCTGAGGCCTGTAGGAAAAATTGCCCCGAACTTAGCCAGAAGTCCTGGTCCTGAGGGCGCTGTGCAGAAAAAGTGTTTGAACACAGTGACCATGTGCCTTTTCACACGTTGGGGTCCCACACCCAAGTGTTACTAAGATCACCCCTGAGGCGACCACTGAGAGGGCACTGGTTCGTGGACTTTCTGCCTTCCCGGCCCCTGGCCAGACAAGGTAGATCCGTTCAAATCAGGAGGAACTGGGCTCCTCCGGTCTTCCAGGGGGAATTACTCCTGGGCCCCAGCAGCCTCTGGGCGCCTCGGTTTCTGTTCCAACCTGTACTGGCCGTCAGGACCCCATCATACCAGCAGGGGTACTATACAACCAGTCATCCCCGTAAAGCTAGAATAACCGTGGAGCACCCCTACTGGACACTGATAAGAACAGATTTTTTTTTGATTGAAAAGATACTTTTATTACAGAAGCATCAAAAACAACATGATACGTGTAATCGGGGTACATCTCACCCTATACTGCGACGCAGCGCACCACATAGCAATATAGTTCCAAGCATACAATAAATACATTCAGAAATAAATACATTCTCTCAGCGGTATGATGCCTGACGTGATGTGCAGAGGACGAATCCCCCGACCGCCACATCATGCATAACGCCGCTTACCCCAAAAACTGTAACATTCTAATACACATTACGTTTCCTAATAATACTAGTGCATGCAAAGACGAAAACCGGATATTACGATCAACAATAGGCATCGGGTGAGTGTGGGAAGGGGAAAAAAAAAAGGGGGGGGGAAGAAACACAGGCCCGAAGCTTTATTGAAAGACAAAGACACGCAAGGGGGAGTAGGGGGAAGGGGGAAATCTTCAGACGTCCTCTTCCTCCTTAAAGTCCACAGATACTACACTTGATCTTAGTCAAAAGGCCGAGAAAGGCTGTTCTAGTACTTGATTTTCATCTATTACTTTAGCAAGGGAGTTTACTACCTTATATGAAGTGGGTTAAATATAGGTCTACTATCTTACCACTTACATGGTGGGGCTGATTTACTATTAGAGTAGAGCATATGCACTTTGCAAAGTGAATTTAGTTGCACCTCATTCATTAGGCTAAGTCAATTAAGTGTATATCAGCATGTTGATGTGACCAAGCTGCTTGCACTATTATCTCTATCAGCCTCTACCATCTGAGACTATTCTGTATCCCAGTCTACTATGTTTTCGTTTCCTTTTGTACAATGCATTTTTCTGATCAAAAAAGGATTTACAAAAAAATTAAATGTATATCAGATCAGGTGTATTCAGACTGTTTTACCCTATGGCTAGCACATATAACAGAGAAGTACAGATGTGCTAATGATGTCCTTTTAATTGGAGCCATTGTGCTCCCACTGTGGGACTTACTTATTTATCTTGCACAAAGGCCTAATCTTATTAACCTGCAATTTCCAAAGAGTTACCAAAATATTTGAGGTGAGGTCCTGATTTTCACACCTGTCCTTTTGACCAGGCTTTTAAAAGGAAACACTATATATGATAATGACTTAGACATGGAAGGTCAACTGATTGCCCAATAAACGTCTTAAGGGACCAATGAACTTATACTGTGTATTCTTAAAAAGATGAGTATGTATGTTGAAATTCAGATCTTGTTTTGATTGTTTTTTTTGTCTTGCAAAAACAAATGTGAATGCTTCTAGGATTTATTGAACATTCACAATTAATAGCTGCAGAGAAATTTGTGGTATAACAATTATGTAAAATGAGCTACAAAATCACTACTGGGTCTAGAAATATTTGCTGTTATAAGCCAGAGATTGAAGAAAAAAAGGTAGTGTGGCACTGCTAGTGAAATCTCAATCACTTCCTCCACTCCTCAATGAGCATAAAATTACAAAAAAAACTAGTGAAGCTAATAAATCAATGAAAAACACATATAACTCACTTAAACATGAAAAATGCAAAAATAGAATCATATCATCAATAAACTC
Source organism: Staurois parvus (assembly GCF_062004578.1). Classification (NCBI taxonomy): domain Eukaryota; kingdom Metazoa; phylum Chordata; class Amphibia; order Anura; family Ranidae; genus Staurois; species Staurois parvus. Next base: position 7,382,246 of record NW_028317826.1, read on the forward strand.
CCAGCTAACCATCCAACCCACATGTAAGTAAATATCCTCACCCAAAATAGTAGTGTGCAAATTATATGAAAAAGTGTACAAATTCTAATGAACTCCCTAATATGATAAACCACAATAAATGTGGGCAAAAAAATTTAACAAACATCCGACTGACCAACAAACCCTCTAAAGCAAAATTTGTGCAAAAAATAAATAAGCAATGCAAAAATCAATTTCAATCCATATAATTCAGCATGCACACAGTATATTGAATCAGTCCCCAAGTATAAAAAGTGACTCTTCAAAATTATCTTTTGCCCACGATGCTCATCCACCACCAGGCGTGCCCTATATATTATACAGGTTAAACAGCGCTAGATGAATATCCACGAATACTACATCCATTTCTGTATAATCCATTGCTAATGGCAGGTGGATGTCCTCCAGAAGATACGCTCAACCATATAAGCCAAGAACGGTCATAGAGTAAAAAACAAATAGCTTCCCATAGTGCAAAAACATTTTAATAATGGTAAAAGAGATGCTTAAACTGTCACAGAAGAATAGTGGGCTGTAATACCCATATACAGCTTGTAAACACAGAGAACTCAAAATGGTGGCTTCTGGCGGCGCAAAGAAAGTCACCACGCTTCTGACCAACACGTTGCATCATGTGTCACCTGACTTCATCAGGGATGATCCCTGCAGATGCCCGACTGATATTTTACTAGCTGCGACGCACTTCATATTTTTTCTTTTTTCAATTTTATGTGGGAACACTTTATGGTGTGCGCAGCAGCTCTTTCTGTAGTTTGTTTTTTGGAAGCGCATGAGTTTAATTTCTGAATAGGCCAGAGACTGCAGACATGGAAGTCACTTGATCTTTTACTATGCCAATCCAAATTTTGAAAAGGTCCTACAACCCTTATTTCTACAAACTTTCTTTTGGTTCAAGTTTTCCACATCTCTTGTAGGGATGAACAAAATGGCACTGTTGGTATCTCTAAAAGTTCATGCAAAAAATGGTGCCATTCTACCACAATGTTCCATTTTTAGTGAAATACATTGGAGTCAAGAAGAAAGTCGAAATTAGAGTGTTTTTTGAGTATAGCCAAAGCTTTTTATTCATACTTCTCTTCTCGGTCAAAGAAGTGCACCAACTTTTGCACTCCAGTGAACCAAAACCAGATGACAATGGGCTAAAGCCAGCTGTTGACTGACATCACACAGCTTTTTTTTTTTTTTAATGTCCGCAAACGTGCAACTATAACAAAAAACCCGTAAGTGTTCACAAAAAAAGTGCAAGTGCAAAACAACACATGAAAAAGTGCACTTAGGGGTGTGCTTTGTCCTTCCCCCGAAGGGGATGGACCACTACCCTGATCCCCTGGGGCACGAAGCTCCTGACAGGAACAAGGTTCCCATTTGGTCCTCCTGGCCAAAAGGCCTGGTGGACCACCGTTCCTTGTGTCCAACCGAAGCCAGACACCCAGTACTTGGCCAGGGGGCTCTCCCGAAGAGAAAACCCCCTAGGGACAGGGGAGGAAGGAACCAAAAGGCCACACATCCTTCCCCTAGACTTCAGGGCAGGCCCGAGGACCCACACCCTCCATCCTGTGAGAAAAACACACACATAGGTAAAGAAAAAGTGACAAAACGTGGGAGGTGTAATAAATTAAATAAATAAAATAAATAGAAAATAAAAAAATGGTCGTGCCAAATAGTGCACAGACCAGGCCCTGAGGCCTGTAGCAAAAATTGCCCTGGTCTTAGCCAAAAGGCCTGGTCCTAAGGGAGCTGTGGAGAAAAAGTGGTAAAATAGTAACCATGTGCCATCTTCACACTGTGGGGTCCCACACCCAGGTGTTACTAGTGGCACCCCTGAGGCGACTACTCAGGGTGCACTGGTTTGCGGACTCTCTGCCTTCCCGACCCCTGGCCAGACAAGGTAGATCTGTCCAAATCAGGAGGAACTGGGTCTTTCCGGTCTCCTCGAGAGAATTACTCACGGGCCCCAGCTACTCGTGGGCACCACGCTTTCTGTCCCCCCGGTACTAGCCGTCCAGACCCCATCATTTCAGCAGGAATGTGCTGACATCACACAGCTACTCCAGGCTCTGAAAGGATCTCAATACTAATGTTGGGATCTACTCAGATGCCTGACCAGCAGCTGGCTCAACCTTGCAGTGCCCTGCTGAGAGCCTGAGCCAACTGCTCCTGCCCACTCACCAGCCTGGTGCTCCAGTGAGCCCTGGAAGAGCAGAGCAGAGAGCCTGTAACTGACAGTCAATGCTTTCTGCTCAGAGTGGACCTAGAACTGATTGCTCAGTTTTCAGGCTTAGAGCCGGCAGGGGACAGCTGCAGCATCACAACGGTGCTCAAGCCATATAGGTGAGTATGTATATTCGTTTTTTCTTAATTCCCATACTTCTCCTTTATTGGTGAAATAGGCTTTAAATTGCTCCCGAGGGTTATGGAAGATCATTTCAAACATCATGGACCTGTTCTTGTGCTAAAACAAATCCCCTCATTAGCTGGAAACATGAAGTTAGACACTGTGGAACCTAAAACCTAACCCATTTTTTAATTTGCTTTAATTCAATGTAGTGTGCATTTTTTGTGTTAACTGGGTGATATCTTTTTGAAGAAAAGTATTTATTTTTAGGAGTACATTGAGTGCACCAAGTAATAAAAAATACAGCTGCAGAAGTCAGTGACATGACTATGTATTTCAAAATAAATTTTGGTGAAATCAATTCATTCATCTCTAGTTTACAGGTGTAAGGATACAGCATCTGCTTCCAGCTACATCATTCTAATCCTCCAGCATCACCAGTATAAGCCTTCCTTCCCCAGAGGCACTGCTATAACCTTCAAATACCATCAAAACAATCTAAAAGCTGCATTCTTAAATAACCCCTTCAGGAATATTCTCAACTCCTAGCAGAACCTTAATATATTAAATGTATGGAAGATCAGTATGGAAAGAAACTCTTGTGGCCTTTTAGCATGGTTAAAAGCCAAAGATGGAGTGAGATTGGAGACCCCATGTTGATGGTGACATAGCACTGACCTTACACAGTGGCATGCTACTACGGTACTTGTCTTGTCAGCATTTCCAACTAGAGTATGCAGCACCCTACATGTAGGATCCATGGACACTAGGTGGCTGATAAAATACTAGAACCTCTGGCATAGTGGCTTGAATTGCACAAGAGTTTGAGAGTTTATGGACATTTGCCTTTATAAGCATTTTTTCTACCAAAACATTCTCCTTTGCTCAATTTTTCACTATAATCAATGAACAATTGAAAATGTCGAATGCTCCTGAACGCTGCGTTTATGCACGATACTGCGCATTTATAATCATTTGGATGCATTTATGAACGTTCAGGCATTTTTAAGCTCAAAAACTACTCTTCAGAACGCAACTTTGGAGTTTTTTTTCTTTCTGCCTCTAAACTTCCCTGCCACTAAACTCCTGAAAACTCATATAATGTGCATGGATACATAGGGGTTGATTTACTATAACTGGAGAGTGCAAAATCTGGTGCATAGAGGGGAGTTCAGAGGCAGAATCAGCTTTTTGAGCTGCAGTGTGCATGAGCCCTAATAGCAACTGGGAACATGTATAAATATAGCACACATTTTTTTAATATGGTAGATGCCAGGACTAAAGACTTGAATGGACTTTGCTCAGAGTTGATTGCAGAACCACAAAATCTGGTTCTAATACGTTCCGTCAAACCTACTGGACTGTGAGTGGGGACCTTTAATTGATCCTAGCAACTGTGTCCTGGAAGCTGCACTGGGTACCAGCAGTTGTGCATTAATGCACAGTAACCAGATGCCTAAAGACTTTCCTCATGGTCTTTAGCTATGGGGCCTTGCGTTCAGGGCAGCTGCTTTCACCATGCAAACTAGGCAGTCGACTAGGGCGCCTTGACACCTAGGGGCACCTGGGTGCAGCACAGGCCGGCACTCTCTATGTGTGGAACTCCGCCATGTCATGAATGATCCTTCAGCTGAGAAGAGGGACTGCAAAGTGGAGGAAGAAAGAACAGAAGATGCCGGGTGTCTGGGCCAGTGTAGCAGCTGAGCCGCAGCTCTTTCCAGTGTTCCTCTCAGACTCAGTCCCTTACTGCAAGCCGTCTGGTGGCTGCTGATCACTGTGGAGATCCAGCCCTTCTCTTCCCATTCATCAGTGGAGGCGGAGCTGTGCATGTGGAGGAAGGTAATGTCTGACTCTGATGTACTGTGTCTGTGAGTGTGACCCGGCCGGCCATTCATCACATGTGCAATGTGTCAGTGAGTGATGACATCATCACGATCCCACAGCCTGTTCTTCTAGTGCCTGCTGATCTGTGCCAGTGTTGATGGTGGTGTGTTGTGTCAGATCTGTCACTGTGTGGGATCGCTCAGTTCAGCTGCCTGCTGTCACAGCGTTTTTTTTTTCCTCCCATTGCATAGGGGAATTACAGCCTAGGATCTGTCAGAGTTAGGGTTGCCACCTCATCCCTTTAAAACCAAACACATACTAATCTCATAGCATTGCAGGCAGCCAGGTAACTAGCATTTTCAGCAAGTTCAGCAATGGAAGCCGACTTGTTTCACTCAGAACGGATGATCTTTTTCTTGCCAGTACATTTATCCTCGGCCTTATTTGTAGCGGTCCCCATAAAGAGCTTTGTGCTGTGGTGGTGGGCATCAACCAGATTGTGTTTTGTATGAGGCTGGGAAACGAACGTCGTAATAGAAGAGGGATGTGTGGTTTGCTGTAGACGACTCCAACATGTGGATAGGAAGAAATGTTTAGTACTTGGTGTGTGATGGGGATGTGTACAGACCTTGTGCAGGTGGAAATCTGGGTGAAATGTACTCAGCACAAGGACATGTCAGGTCATACCCCTGCGGAGGTTCTTACAGGTCCCCGTCATACCCCTGCGGAGGTTCTTACAGGTCCCCATCATACCCCGGCGGAGGTTCTTACAGGTCCCCGTCATACCCCTGCGGAGGTTCTTACAGGTCCCCGTCATACCCCGGCGGAGGTCTTACAGGTCCCCATCATACCCCGGCGGAGGTTCTTACAGGTCCCCGTCATACCCCTGCGGAGGTTCTTACAGGTCCCCGTCATACCCCTGCGGAGGTTCTTACAGGTCCCCATCATACCCCGGCGGAGGTTCTTACAGGTCACCGTCATACCCTTGCGGAGGTTCTTACAGGTCCCCATCATACTAAGCAACTCATCCACTCCCTCATCATATCACGACTCGATTACTGCAACTCCCTCCTCACTGGCCTGCCTCACCACAGGCTATCCCCGCTTCAGTCGACCCTGAATACGGCGGCCAGACTCATCCACCTTACCAACCACTCCGTTTCCGCCACCCTCCTCTGCCAATCCCTGCACTGGCTTCCGATTGCCCAACGGATCAATTTCAAAATGCTAACACTGATGTACAAAGCTGTTCATAACTCTGCCCCAAACTACATCACTGACCTAATATCCAAATACCACCCAAAACGCACTCTCCGCTCCTCACAAGACCTCCTTCTCTCTAGTTCCCTGGTCTCCTCCTCCCATGCCTGCCTCCAGGACTTCTCCAGGGCATCACCCATCCTATGGAACTCCCTACCCCAATCCATCAGACTATCACCTTCTCTCCTCTCCTTTAGGCGCACCCTGAAAACCCACCTCTTCAGGGAAGCCTACCCCGCCCTCAGCTAATTGCCGATCTCCTCCACTCTTCCTACCACTCCATCCCCCACAGCTATTCCTCCCGTACCACTATACCCTCCCTCCTAGATTGTAAGCTCAAAGGAGCAGGGCCCTCAAACCCCTCGTGTATCGCACTGTGTTGTTATTGTACTGTCTCGTGTATTGTCTCCCATTGTAATGTGCAGCACTGAGCGAACTGTTGGCGCTGTATAAATCCTGTATAATAATAATAATAATAATTACACAGGTTCTGAGGCTAAATTAATGGCACCGATTTTAATTATCACCTTAATCAGCCACAGAACCTCTGTAATTAATATGTGTTGGATTTTAAAGGGATGAGGGGGCAACCATAGTCAGAGTGTGGATCCATCATCCTCCACTCACTGCACCTGTCACCCTGCCACTGCCAGCCACAGATACAGTCCGTCCGTGACACTGATTTTCTCTTTAATATTGGTGCTGGTGGCATCTTATGGCACTTATTTTTGCAAATTAAAAGAGATTTAGCAGTTTCGTGTTTTGTTGATTTAATATTTTCTACAGTTTTTTAAAAAATGTTTGTATTAATTTTTTTGGGGGGGAAGGGGCGCAAGTAGCTAGTCTTGCCTAGGGCACGAAGTAGTCTAGAACCGGCCCTACTTGCATTATTCACCACTAGCCATCATTACTACTAGGAGAGACTGTCCTCTAATTACTAACTAAGTGTTTTTTGAAGCACCCCATTCTCAAGTTCCCCCTTCCCTGTTGGAAGTCCTTTAAGCAATAAAATAAAGCAACATTCCCTAGACTATTGGAGCCAGTGTGATGGGACTGTTTCTTGTATGAAAGGACAGCCTCTGTACTGTTTGGGAAAACCCAGTCTATATTAGCAGCCCCTGCAGTTGTAGCCCTACATACAGTATATATAACATTTTGGAAACTTTGTATGCACAAGTTGAACCTCTTTATATTTGATTGCATAGAGTAGGGATTGGTTAAAATTCCTCAGGTTTGCTTTTGCTTTGCCATGTTCCATAGGGGAAATTTCCCTTAGCTTCCTGTCCTGGAGACACACCAAGAAGTGAAAGAAAAGCTAGCCATATACTAGTAGAACACAGAATATGTTTGTTTTTGGAACAGTCTTTCAATAATCTAGTGATTAGTAGGGTCAAATTAACAATAGTTTTCAACCCTAGTGACAAGACAATTTGAAGAAGCAGAATGGAAATTTCATTGTGATTGAACAATATTCTAATTGTTAATGCGGTTTTCATTCAGAAAAAATTGTACATATTGTAATGCACATGTTCAGGGCATGAAAGAAACCTGTTTATTACATCTGCGATTCCATTCAAGTAGCAGGTCTTGATGGCATTTTAACGGTTTTCGAACAAAATTAGTTGACTCAATTATGGCAAGATTTAACGCTCTGACAAATATTTTTTTGAATTTCTCTATGAATGTTTTAATAAAATTTTACTGGTCTATGGCCAGCTTTAGTCACTCCAAAGCAAAGAGAAAATCCCCTCCCAAGTAGTTACTGAACAAGTGTCCCCAATGGAAAAGTTTCCCCTTATTCCCATTTCACTAAATACTGCAAAATTCCCATAATTTACTGTTCCAATAACAGCAGTCTACAGCACTAGTACAGAGAATGAACCTCCTCAGCAAGGACAAAGACAGATATTCAATGCACTATCCACATGAAAAAATGGGGTTGCCCCGGTTCACACCAATGCGTTTTTTAGTGCTTTTTACAGAAACGACACTACAGTCCATTTAACATGATTTCCTATGGGACATGTTCACATCTATGCATGCTACTGTGGAGTTCAATGGAAAAGTTGTTGAAGCGCATGTAGTGCATTTTTGCTGTGTTTTTACTGTGTTTGTGTAATGCATTTTTTTCTGCCCAGCAACAAAACAATTTCCCCTTTAACAAGAAAAAAAAAGCTGAAAATAATGCAAAATGCAAAACAAGGTAAAAAACTTAGCAAAAACACGCGTGTAAAAATGCAAAGCACAATGCAAAAAGCAATATAAAACAGATCAGAAGCAAAAAGCATACGCGTGAACCAAGCCTTATGGATACTTTGGGGGGTAATTTACTAAATCTGGTGCAGCTCTGCAAAAAAAAACAATCAGCTTCCAGGTTTTATTGTCAATGTTTATTTGGACAAGCTGAAGTTAGAAGCTGATTGGCTACCATGCTCAGCTGCACCAGATTCTAAGTGTTTTACTAAATCTCCCCCTCTATTGTCAGGGAATAGCTGTATTACTTGCCTACGACATAGAACTGTGGTCTCCAAACTGCAGCTTGGGGGCCAAAAGTGGCCCTTTGCTTGTCTTTATCTGGCCCTTGGGGTACTATTCCACCAAATAACACCAACGATGGGACATCATTTCTCCCACTGACACCATTGATGGCACCATTCTTCCCATTGATACCAACAATGGAGCCTTCTTCTCCCCATTAAAACCAATGATGGGGCATTGTTTATGCTCACTGATGCTGGGGCATTTTCTATTCCCACTGGCCATAGTCCAGCACCCCCCCCCCCCCCCACGAAAGCATGAAGGACAGTAAGCTGGCCCTTTGCTTAGAAATTTTGGAGACCCCTGGAACAGAGTATAGAAATTGATTCATACTAGAATCTGTTACCAAAACCTAAGGACATGGAGAGAGACAAAAGCAGATGGTTAAGCTGCATTTTTACCCCCCCCCCCCAAGCGCCCACCTAAACACAGAATTGCAGCCTGTTAAAGCTGAACACATGTCTCGGATGCTTTGCAAATATTAAACATCAGTCACATGTAGCGCCACCGTACATGACCCATATAAGTGAATGGGGCCGAGGTGTACCTGCCCTGCAACCTTGTGCAATGCATCGAGATGGGCTGGCATTTTGAGGGTTAAAACAGACGGTGAGGAGGAAACATATTGCTTCCTCGCCTTCTGGCAAACACCTTCTTAAAAGTAATCCACCGCAGATCGCTTTTTAGAGGGCTAGCAATATTAACCGCACAAGTTCTAAGTGAATAGACTGCAGCAAACAGCTCCCTTTACTTACAGCACAAGGATTTGTGTATTTATCTTAGTGCACTCGGCTGTCATGAGTTTCAAATAAGAATTTATTCAGTAAATAGAGAGTCTGTTATTGTAAAACAGATGCTTATTGAAGATATTAATATTTATCAGCATGAAATCCTAAAGATGTAAAAAATCCATTTCATCGAATTGCTACTTGCCTTCGCCCCCTAGTGGACATATTCTGCTCTATCCTCTCCTGCATATCCCAGTTACGTACTCAGCTAGCCATGAATTTAACTGCATGACTTGCTGAATGACTGCGGAATAAGGGAGACACAAACAAAAATCAGTGAAAAAATGAAAATGACATAGAAAAATATGCATTTATTTACTTTCCTAAATTTTACATCGGTCAGCCAATACAACAGTGATCTGGGAAGTGATCATGGTGAGGCTTCTGTTGTAAAAAATCTGATGGATTGAGAGTCCTACCTATCTCTCTAAGTGGGAGAAGGATCTTGGATATCAGCTGAGCCCTTCAGACTGGGATTGAATTTGGTCGGCAACCAAATCCTCCTCTCAGAACGTGGTGGCTGTCAAGACTAACTACAAGGTCTTGACCTGTTGGTACCTAGTCCCAACAAGGATTGCTAATTATTCCCCGAGTTGCTCTCCTGATTGTTTTTGGGGCTGAGCGATGGCGGGAACATATTTCCATATTTGGTGATCCCAAGTTTTTTGGAATGAAGTCTTCCATATGCTGTCCGCACTTTTTTCACAACCTAGCCCGGCCATTGCCTTGCTCAGTCTTCAGCACCCCTCAATTTCCAAATCCCAATTCAAACTTCTTTTACAAGTCCCCACAGTAGCTAAACAAATTTGGCCAGATCCTGGAAGTCTCCATCCCTGTGCGTTCTGGCAGTTCAGAACAAGGTAACACAAGCAATGATAAATGCCAAAGTGGAAGCGACCATTTTGGACTCTGTTCCCATATTTTTGTCAGTTGGGGCTCCCTGGGTGGAACGCTTCCTTCCTCTGAATTTTGACGAATCATTACTCCCCAACCCCATCTTTTGGTAGTCCTGTATACCATTCTTGACCCTGGTCTGGTCTCCTCTCCCCCCTTCCTATCCCCCTTTCTTGCCCCTCTGTCTTACGCTCTTCAAGGAACACGCACATAAATCCTGAGAGTAGTACTCCCGGGTTTGTTTATAACTGTGTTTCTCTAAAAAACAATTCATTTTTATTGTCGAAAGTATAATTAAAAACACAATAAAATCCCAAAGGACATGTCAATATATGAAAATTAGGTTACAAAATAATATATACACAAAACAGGCTAGACAGATGATATCCTGACACTCAACACGTTTCGTAAATCAGCGTTCTTCTTCAGGAGAAGTAATATTCCAAAGGAATATCTGTGGAGAGGCCGTGTCAGTTAATAATTAAAGAAAAAAAACGCTCAAAACTCACTACATGGAGTGGTTTCTAAATAGTTTTTTTAGAGAAATGTGTTGAGTATCAGGATATCATCTGTCTAGCCCAGTGTTTTTCAACCTTTTTTGTGCAAAGGCACACTTTTTTCATGAAAAAAATCACGAGGCACACCACCATTAGAAAATGTTAAACAAATTTACCTCTGTGCCTATATTGACTATATATAAAGTAATTCTCTTGAATAGGAATCAAACACAAAGAAATTATTTTATAATTACTTTATTATGAAATAATAAAGTATTTTATAATTGGACCCGGGGGCCGGACCAAGAGTAGATGAATGATGTGTATGTGTCATCCATAGTAAGTATAGTAATATTCCCCCATAGTAAGCATAGTAATTAATCCCCCATATAGTAATTCATCCCCCATAGTAATTCATCCCCCATATAGTAATTCATCCCCCATAGTAATTCATCCACCATAGTAATTCATCCCCCATAGTAATTCATCCCCCATAGTAATTAATCCCCCATATAGTAATTCATCCCCCATAGTAATTAATCCCCCATAGTAATTCATCCCCCATATAGTAATTCATCCCCCATAGTAATTCATCCCCCATAGTAATTCACCCCCCATATAGTAATTCATCCCCCCTATAGTAATTCATCCCCCCTATAGTAATTCATCCCCCATATAGTAATTCATCCCCCATATAGTAATTCATCCCCCATAGTAATTCATCCCCCCTATAGTAATTAATCCCCCATATAGTAATTCATCCCCCATAGTAATTCATCCCCCCTATAGTAATTCATCCCCCATATAGTAATTCATCCCCCCTATAGTAATTCATCCCCCATATAGTAATTCATCCCCCATATAGTAATTCATCCCCCCTATAGTAATTCATCCCCCATATAGTAATTCATCCCCCATATAGTAATTCATCCCCCATAGTAATTCATCCCCCCTATAGTAATTAATCCCCCATATAGTAATTCATCCCCCATAGTAATTCATCCCCCATATAGTAATTCATCCCCCATAGTAATTCATCCCCCCTATAGTAATTCATCCCCCATAGTAATTCATCCCCCATATAGTAATTCATCCCCCCTATAGTAATTCATCCCCCATATAGTAATTCATCCCCCCTATAGTAATTCATCCCCCATATAGTAATTCATCCCCCCTATAGTAATTCATCCCCCATATAGTAATTCATCCCCCATAGTAATTCATCCCCCATATTAATTCATCCCCCATATTAAGTCCCCAAGCCCCCCCTGTGTCAATTCACTTACCTTTGCTCCGCGCGTTCCTCTCGCCGTTCCGGTGTAGCATGAAAATCTGTCTCCTATGAGGATCTGTCCCCCTCGACGTATCTGCGCATGTGCCAGTTTCAGGCATTAGCAGCCCATCGGCGATCTCCGGCACATGCGCAGATACGTCGAGGGGGACAGATCATCCTGACAGTATCACGCTCCGCGGGCCGGATTAAAAGGTCCACCGGGCTGTATACGGCCCGCGGGCCGTAGTTTGCCCATTGCTGTTCTAATGATTGGTCTATTTGTGAGCCGAGGCCACATGTTACGGATGAAATTGCAATTTTTCCCACGGCACACCAGACAATATCTCACGGCACACTAGTGTGCCGCGGCACAGTGGTTGAAAAACGCTGGTCTAGCCTGTTTTGTGTATATATTATTTTGTAACCTAATTTTCATATATTGACATGTCCTTTGGGATTTTATTGTGTTTTTAATTATACTTTCAACAATAAAAATGAATGGTTTTTCAGAGAAAAATATCTGTTAATTTGTTGTTTTAAGTGTAGTCTCTTTAAGATCCCAAGGGAAATGTTGTTGTTGTTTTAAGTGTAGTCCCTTTAAACTATGGGCAGCACATTGGCTAAGTGGTTAGCACTTCCACCTGGCAGCACTAAGGTCGTTGGTTCAAATCCCAACCATTGCACCACCTGCCTGGAGTTTGCATGTTCTCCCTGTGCCTGCGTGGGTTTCATCCAGGTACTCCGGTTTCCTCCCACGCTCAAAAGACATGCTGGTAGGTTAATTGGCTCCTGTCTAAATCGGCCCTAGTATGTGTATGTATGAATGTAAGTTAGGGACCTTAGATAGTACGCTCCTTGAGGGTTAGGGACTGATGTGAATGTACAATATTAATATTTTTTTTATGGTTGAACTGGATGGACTTTTGTCTTTTTTCAGGCAGACTAACTATGTAACTATGTAAAGCGCTGTATAAATTGACAGCACTATAGAAGTACCTGAAATAATTAAAGTCTCATGGGCAATTTTAGTAATTAAAACTCTTCATAAATTAGGGATTGAGCTACACTTCACTCACTGTACCCGGGCTGTTTGTTTTTGCTGTCTTGTTTTTTTATTATCCTTGCCCATGATTGAGTGTTGTTTGCAAAGCAAAATTTCACCCCATTCACTAAGCCCTGGGATAAATTCCGATGCAAAGTGCAACTTCACTTGCAGAGTGAACAGCTTTTAGTAAATTAGATAATTAGATTACACATTCTCTACTATACAGTGTTAATCTGTTGAGTTTAAAGCAATTAGAAACAACTTAAACAACCATTCCACAAATTAGTGTATATACTGTATATTCTAAACAACCTCTAACAATATTGATTCTTTAGAATATATGCATTTTTGGAATGGCTAATAAACGTACTTCTAATTGTTTTAAGCTCAATACTGCAGAGAACATCTATCTATCTATCTATTATCTATCTATCTATCTATCTATCTATCTATCTACTATCTATCTATCTATCTATCTATCTATCTATCTATTATCTATCTATCTATCTATCTATCTATCTATTATCTATCTATCTATCTAACTATCTATTATCTATCTATCTATCTATCTATTATCTATCTATCTATCTATCTAACTATCTATTATCTATCTATCTATCTATCTATCTAACTATCTATTATCTATCTATCTATCTATTATCTATCTATCTATCTATCTATTATCTATCTATCTATCTATCTATCTATCTATCTATCTATCTATCTAACTATCTATTATCTATCTATCTATCTATCTATCTATCTATCTATTATCTATCTATCTATTTATCTATCTATCTATCTATCTATCTATCTATCTATTATCTATCTATCTATTATCTATCTATCTAACTATCTATTATCTATCTATCTATTTAACTATCTATTATCTATCTATCTATCTATCTATTTAACTATCTATCTATCTAACTATCTATCTATCTATCTATCTATCTATTTAACTATCATCTATCTATCTATCTATCTATCTATCTATTTAACTATCATCTATCTATCTATCTATCTATCTATCTATCTATTATCTATCTATCTATCTATCTATCTATCTATCTATCTATCTATCTATCACCTATCTTTCTATCTATCTATCTATCTATCTATCTATCTATCTATCTATTATCTATCTATTTATCTATCTATCTATCTATCTATCTATCTATCTATCTATTTAACTATCTATCTATCTATCTATCTATCTATCTTCTATCTATCTTTCTAACTATCTATCTATCTGCTATCTATCTTTCTATCTATCTATCTATCTATCTATCTATCTATCTATTTAACTATCTATCTATCTATCTATCTATCTATCTATCTATCTATCTATCTATCTATCTTCTATCTATCTTTCTAACTATCTATCTATCTATCTATCTATCTATCTATCTATCTATCTATCTATCTATCTCCTAAAGGGTGTTGATATATAGCTGCTGTATCTGTAGAATCCTAGCACTGGTGATTTTATTGATTTTTTTTTATCCCTTGATTGTAAGCTCCTTGAGGGCAAGGACTGATGCCAATGTAGAATATGTATGTAAAACTCTTCATAGATTGATGGCTCTATATAATTACCTGTAATAAATAAAGAAATAAATTAGTAAATCAATGCCAGCGCCTTTAGTGTGCACCCATGACTGAAGGTAAATGAATAATAACTGCATCTCTCAGTAAATGTTTTGCAAGAAGAAAATAATCTTTTAGGATTATAGGAGCGACTAGCAATAATTACATGTAAAATCCAACAGGCTGGTGGTACCCAAGTTGATCAATTGATTAACTTGGGGACAGTCAGCTTTCGCATACATGGTTTGAATCCCGGCTGGTCCGGCTGAACCAGACAAGAATTGAACCTTCTCTGGCCAGCTTAAGGCTATGTTCACACCTATGCAGGTTGCGTTTGAGCTGTTTCTGCATTGCGTTTTTGTACTTGCGTTTTTTAGGCGCTTTTGCCATGTTTTTGATGCGTTTTGCTTTTCTTTTTTTTTTTCTTGTTGATAGGCAGATTTAAAAAGCAAAACGCATCAAAAACGTGGCATGAATGCATCACATGCTTTTCTGCAACATTCCCATTGAAGTCTATAGAAACAAAAAAGCAACTTGTTGCATTCAAAAAAGTCCCTGACCCTTTCCAAAAAAAAAACACACCGGGTGAAAACGCGGAGATGTGAACATGTCCCTTAGGAAATCATGGACTGTACTGTGTTTCTGCGAAATACAAAACTCTGCAGAAAATGCTTAGGTGTGAACCTAGGGGAAAGGGATTAGGTGGCAACCCTAATGAACACATCCGGCCAAAGAAAAACTTGACAGATTCTCTTTACTGGACTTTTATATTCTCATAGAAAAATCTCCTACTCCTCACAATCACACCTTATTCATGTCATCAGTTTTCGGCAGCGCCAATATTTGTGAGCAACTATTTTCAAGGATAAAGCACACAAAGGGAAAAATTAGAACCAAAATATCTAATGAGCACCTTCAGAATTCATTGAGAATGGCTACTACATCCATTGAACCAGATATTGATGCGTTAGTTTATTAAAAACAGCTTCAAATTTCGCACAAGATTTATTTTGCCCTCTTTTACTTTTATAATAAAAATATTTTTTAAAAATGAAGTTTTATGACTCAGATAGGTACATTATTTATATCAGTGATTGTCAACTTGTGATCTTTATCTGCTCATCAGTTATTCTTATTGTTAGTGTACTTTATATGTGGCTCAAAACTATTATTCTTCTTCCAATGTGGCCCAGGAAAGTCAAGAGGTTGGACATCCATGTTACATGAGATGATAGTGGCTTTAAAAAGAATCACCCTTGCCCTAGGTTCACACCTAAGTGTTCTCTGCAGCGTTTTGCAGAAATTCAGTACAGTCCATTTAACATGATTTCCTATGGGACATGTTCACACCTGTGCATTTTAACCCGGTGCGTTTTTTGGAAAGTGTCAGGGACTTTTTTTAATGCATAAAGTCGAGTTTTTGCTTCTATAGACCTCAATGGAAATGCTGCAGAAAAGCATATATCATATATTGTGTTTTTGCCACACTTTTGCAGCGTGTTTGATGCGTTTTGCTCTTTAAATCTGCCTAGCAACAAGAATAAGAAAAAAAACATAAGACCCCCCCCATGCAAAAAAACGCATTAAAAATACAGGGGCAAAAACGCAATGCAGAAACGGCTCAAACGCAGCCTGTATAAGTGTGAACTTGGACTTAAACCCGAACACTTATTAATTACACAGGTTCTGAGGCTCCTTAACCACTTCAAGTCCGGACACTTTCACCCCCTTCCTGCCCAGGCCAATTTTCAGCTTTCAGTGCTATCACAATTTGAATGACAATTGCACGGTCATGCAACACTGTACCCATATGCATTTTTTAGAATTTTTTTTTAGATAGATAAAAATTTATTTTGGTGGTATTTATTCACCGCTGGGACTTTTATTTTTTTGCTATATAAATGAAACAGTCCAAAAATTTTGAAAAAAAAATTTTTCTTATAAAATTTTGCAAATAAATAATCTTTCTTCTTAAATCTTGAACAAAATGTATTCATCTATCGTTTTAGTAAAAATAAAATAATCCAAATTAGTTTATAACCAAAAATTATAATTTTTAAAAACTTTTTTTTTTATCCCTAGATTGTAAGCTCCTTGAGGGCAAGGACTGATGCCAATGTAGAATATGTATGTAAAACTCTTCATAGATTGATGGCTCTATATAATTACCTGTAATAAATAAAGAAATAAATTAGTAAATCAATGCCAGCGCCTTTAGTGTGCACCCATGACTGAAGGTAAATGAATAATAACTGCATCTCTCAGTAAATGTTTTGCAAGAAGAAAATAATCTTTTAGGATTATAGGAGCGACTAGCAATAATTACATGTAAAATCCAACAGGCTGGTGGTACCCAAGTTGATCAATTGATTAACTTGGGGACAGTCAGCTTTCGCATACATGGTTTGAATCCCGGCTGGTCCGGCTGAACCAGACAAGAATTGAACCTTCTCTGGCCAGCTTAAGGCTATGTTCACACCTATGCAGGTTGCGTTTGAGCTGTTTCTGCATTGCGTTTTTGCACTTGCGTTTTTTAGGCGCTTTTGCCATGTTTTTGATGCGTTTTCCTTTTCTTTTTTTTTTTCTTGTTGATAGGCAGATTTAAAAAGCAAAACGCATCAAAAACGTGGCATGAATGCATCACATGCTTTTCTGCAACATTCCCATTGAAGTCTATAGAAACAAAAAAGCAACTTGTTGCATTCAAAAAAGTCCCTGACCCTTTCCAAAAAAAAAAACACACCGGATGTTTTTTTTAACATACTGTCACCCTAGCAGTACAGTGTCACCATGGTGACACTGTACTACTTCTGGGGGGTGATGAAGGTTTTTTTTTTTTCCCTTTTTTTTACACTGATAGCTTTCACATACAGTACATAAAGACTGTAAAAGCAACAACTTCTCCTTCTCTCTGGCTGCATTACTGCAGTCATTGAGAAATACTATGAGGGCTGTGATTGGTCACAGCTTGTCACATGGTACAAGGCTGCTGTGCATGGCCTTGCACCATGTGACCTCTGTGATCATTCACAGATTTCACAAGTAGTAAGCAATGATGTCAGAAAGAGACATCTTCTTTACTACTATTAATGTGATCACTGATTGACCAATCAATGATCACATGAATCGGGACCTCACACAGAGGTCCCGTACAGTGATCGGTGCCGCGCGCTCCCAGGGAGCGGGCACAGGCAATGGATGCGGGGGGACGTTTAGAAATGTCCACATGCTTCGGCAGCGCTCTCTTCCAGTCCTTTATGTACATGGGCTGGAAGTGGTTAAGGTGTTGATTAAACTCATTTAGTGCCTTATCTGCATTAAATTAGCCTCAGAACCTGTGAAATTGATAAGTGATTGGGTTTAAAGGGATGAGGTGGCAACTTCAATGTTCGCTAAGTATAAATTAATTATTCAAAGAAAAAAAAATCAGGAAAATTAGATTTAGTTTACGATTTTGTGTTGGGCCACATTCATAACCATCTTGGATCGCATGGGTCGTGGGCTGGACAAGTCTGTCATAAGATTTAACATGTTAATAGAATTTCAAAAGTCAGTATAGTATTTTTAAATTACTCTCATTAAAATAATACCAACACTTTATACTTGTTTCCCAGTTGTGCTCCTGCATTGTCACCCCATCACACAGGCATCTGGCAGACATGGCCATTTCAATACACATTACACAGGTGTGGTCTGCTATTGTCACCATCAATAAACCCGCCCGGAGGAATGCCATGGAGCCACCTCTGCAGTGCATGGAGACAAGAAGTAGCTGCAAAGAGATCAGCAGCACTAAAATACAATGCATTAGAAAAAGGTGAAAGATTAGTATTTTATTTAAATTGTATTTTAATTTGTATATAAAAAGTAAAGCAATTGTTTATTATACTCAGTGGAAGCTTCACCTAAATGAAATTTACGTCCTTTTTTCCCACAAATTGAGCTCTCTTTCAGTGGTATTTGATCGCCTGTGCAGTTTTTATTTTTTACGCTAAAAAAAAAAGAGAATTTTGAGAAAAAAGCAATATTTTTGACTTTTTTTTCTATTAAAAATGTCAGGTAAAAAAATTTAAAAAAATCGAATTTCCTCATAAATTTAGGCCAAAATGTATTCTGCTCCATGTCTGCTAATAAATATCCCAATAGGTATAAATTAATTGGTTTACGTGAAAGTTATAGTGTTTAAAAATGGTGGTTTATATACTGGGATTTTTTTTTAATTTTTACTAGTAATAGCGGTGATCAGCAACTTATAGCAGGATTGCGGGACTGCGGTGGGCATTCTGACACTGGGGGGAAGTGACTTGGTGTCACTGAGATCCCCAGTGACACCAGTACAGTGATCAGTGCTAATAAAAAGCACTGACACTGTACTAATGGCACTGGGCAGGAAGGGGTAAACATGTGGGGAGATCAAAGGGTTAACTATGTGCTGTTTTACTAGGGGCTGTGTGTTAGTGCTTCACTGTAAGCACACTGCTTTGCATGGCTGTCAGTGTCTGTGTTTAAATAGTCAATGAGTTTGTTAGCTCTCACTTGGATGCATTGAGCAGGCTAGATATTGAGCAATGGGGAGTGAATAAAAGAACTGTCAAAAGACCTGTATAACAAGGTAATGGAACTTTATAAAGATAGAAAATGATATAAAAATATATCCAAAGCCTTTAATATGCCAATCAGTATTGTTCAGCAGATTGACGGCCGGGTGGGACACTTGCTGTTGTGACTGGGAGTCATATGACATCCTGTCAAAACGAGGCACTCACGCAGCCGCGGGGCAGCACAGCAGCCCAATTTGTCACCGGCTGTGTCCACGGGACACAGCCGATGACATATCACTACACTGGCTCGTTGCCAGTGTCATGTGACCGCTGTGACCAATCACAGCAGATCACATGTCAATTGTATACAATAGATGGCTTCCTGTCATGCCATCCATTGTATACAATTATGTTGTTAGCTGTGACTGGTCAAGGCAGTCACATAGTACAGACAGGGCCAATCACAGCCCACCTGTATCATGTGATCAGCTTTGCCCGATCACAACTAATCACAACAAAAGACTGAATGAATCAGTTTCATTCAGTAACAATGATTGCAAATATCAATGAAATAAATTGGTATTAGCAATCATAATGTGTTAAAAATAAAAAAATCCTGATCACTTGCCCAGAGTAGTTTAATGTTACTATTTTAAGATTGTATTGCTTTGGTCACCATGTGCTGAAAAATAAAATAGTAAAAAAAGAAAATAAATTAAAATATACAAAAATAATAAAAACATTTGAAAAAAAAATACAAATTCAATTACTATTATTATTTTCACCAAAGAAATGTAGCAGAATACATTTTGACCTAAATTTATGAAGAAATATTATTTATTTGAAAATAACAGGAATGAAGAAAATTGCGTTTTTTTCAAAAGTTTCAGGTGTTTTTTGTTTTATTTAGCAAAAAATAAAAAAACTCAGTGGTGATTAAATATTACCAAAATAAAGCTCTATTTGTGTGAAAAAAATTATAAAAATTTCATATGGGTACAGTGTTGCATGACTGCGCAATTGTCATTCAAAATGCGACAGCGCTGAAAACTGAAAATTGGCCTGGGCAGGAAGAGGGTAAAAGTGCCCAGTATTGAAATGGTTAACCTCCCTAGTGGTCTGATTATGTCCATATTTCTGTGCTCAAAGCGGTACATTTTTTGCATGGAAATATGTATTTTTTTTATTGTAGGCCTGTAATTTTTAGGAATAACTCACTGAAATCTGTCCCAACAAGAGTCTAGTAAACATCCCGGGTATGATAAAACCTGAAACACAAAATCATAAATTATAATTTAATAAATAATCATAAAAAATAATAATATAATAATAATAAATTTAATTTAATAATATAATCAAACCAAAAACACTGAAATTTGAAATATAGCGCCAAGTTCGCACATCACTGAGCAAAGTCGCAAAATCGTTTTCAGTGTCTGATGACGAATTTCCCCCACGAATCATTATCACTCAATTCTGCAAGTGGTTCTAATTTACTATCTCCAGCTGTTCTCTAGCTGGTCTAAAACCGCTGTTGACCTAAAGGGACGCTTTTTGGACGCCATGGACGTTTCTGTTTCCAGGCAGAAAGAACAGTAAAAATGCAGGCAGGGCACAGGACAAAGCACTCGGGACAAAATGTATGTGAAATGGTTTGATACAGGAATGTTATACTATGTGATTTTAGTGTATTGAATGAATGTCACTTTTTGTCATTTTCAAATTTCCCGCCATTCCGTCCCCGTACGTCCCGACACTCTCAGGGGATGGAACCCAGATGACAGATGCCGGCATCCGCCGGATTACATTGCCGGGGACACCGCAGGAGGGACATCGCGGGAGCGCAGGACAAGGTAAGTGAAGAAGAGATCCCGGAGCAGCGCCGCATGGTAAGCCCGAGTGTAGCTCAGGGTTACCGCTTATGGTACTGAATCTTTACCCCGAGCTACACTCGGGAATACCGTCAGGGAGGTTAAGAAGCGGAAAATTCGGGGATCTCTTGATATCAAGCCAAATAAATGTTTGGGCTACAAAGAAAACCACACAGGTAACCTCAGGAGAAATAAAAGCGGCTCTGATAAAAGATGGTGTGCTTATTTCAAGAAGCACAATACGACGATACTTGAATAAAAATGAGTTGCATGGTTGATGTGCCAGAAAGATGCCTTTACAGCACCAATGCCACAAAAAAAGCCCAGTTAAAATATGCCCAACAACACCTTGACATGCACCACAGCTTCTGGTACACTGTACTCTGGAATGACAAGACTAATATAGAGCTTTGTGGACACACCCATAAGCGCTATGTGTGAAGAGGGGTCAACAAGGCCTAAAGAAACAAGAAACCTATCCGCACTGTGAAGCATGGTGATGGCTCACTGATGTTTTGGGGGTTTATTTGCACGGAGAATCTTCTGAAAATTGAAGGCAAGATGAATGCAACATGTTACCATAAAATACTGAGACAATTTGAATTTTTCTGCACTAAAGCTGTGCATGGGATGCTCTTGGACTTTCCAGCACAACAATGACCCCAAGCACAAGGACAAGTTGACCCTCAAGTGGTTACAGCAGAAAAAGGTAAAGGTTGTGGTATGGCCATCACAGTCTTCTGACCTTGATATCATTGAGCCGCTCTGGGGAGATCTCAAACGTGCTGTTCATGGAAGGCGATTAAAGACTTTGCATGAGCTGGAGGCATTTTGTCACAATAAATGGGCAGTTATACCACCTGCAAGAATTCAGGGTCTTATAATGAACTATTACAAAGACTACATGCTGGGCAATACACCATATTAAGACTTTTGAACAGGGGCCATTTCATTTGTTTACTTGTTGCCAGGTTTTGTTTTTGATTGTGCCATTCTGTTATGACCTACAGTTAAATATGAATGTCATAAGAAATAAAAAGAAATGTGTTTTGCATGCTCTCTCATGCTTTCTTTAAGCCCGGGTTCACACTGATGCGGTGTGGAATTCGCAGCGTTTTGAGCACAAATTCCGCACCGCATCAGAATCACACCCCATTCATGCAAACCGCTGCGGGTGTGTATGTTAAGTTAACAACACCCCGAAAGCGATCCGCAAAACGTGGTGCGATGTGCAGAATCAGATCGCATAGGTGTGAATACCCATGTGGTCCAATTCTAGTGAGGACCCAAAAAAAGGGTCCTGCACGGTTTTGGTGCGCATAGGTGTGAATACCCATGTGATCCAATTCTAGTGAGAACCCAAAAAAAGGGTCCTGCACGTTTCTGGTGCGCATACCCATGTGATCCAATTCTAGTGAGGACCCAAAAAAAGGGTCCTGCACGTTTTTGGTGCGCATAGGTGTGAATACCCATGTGATCCAATTCTAGTGAGAACCCAAAAAAAGGGTCCTGCACGTTTTTGATGCGCATACCCATGTGATTCAATTCTAGTGAGGACCCAAAAAAAGGGTCCTGCACGTTTTTGGTGCAGGTGCAATGCGATTAGAGCCATATAAAATGTAAACGATCGCACTGCACACAAATCGCATGTGATTCACACAGGAATGTGGTGCGGTTCCTGTGCGAATCACATGCGATATACTGCACCGTATATATGTGAACCCAGGCTAAAATGGTTCATACTCAGGGGCGGACTGACCATTTGGAAACTCAGACACTGCCCGAGGGCCCGGGGTCAGTAGGGGGCCCCATGAGATGCCCCTGGTACCTTTTTCTTAGGCTTTTTTGAGTTTGGGCAAGGACACAGGGGCCCCATGATCCCCTCTTGCCCGGGGGCCCCATGAGTTGTCAGTCCGCCCTTGTTCATACTGTATCCAATTCTCCAAGAGTATGCAAGCATATGAGCACAACTGTATAATCCAGCTTGAGTTGGCATCTACTTTTATTTTATTCTTTACAAAACAGGTAGTCCACTTGGACCAGTTAGAAGAGAAATTAGCCTAGCAGCTACATTCAAGATGGATCAATTCCATTATATTTTGCAGCTTAAATTGGAATGACTCAACAACAGTATGGGCAGCACAGTGGCTAAATGGTTAGCACTTCTGCCTGGCAGTACTAGGGTCATTGGTTCGAATCCCAACCATAGCCCCACCTGCCTGGAGTTTGCATGTTCTCCCTGTTCCTGCATGGGCTTCCTCTGGGTACTCCAGTTTCCTCCCACACTCCAAAAACATGCTTTTAGGTTATTGGATCCTGTCTAAATTGTCCCTAGTATGTGTATATATGAATGTGAGTTAGGGATCTTAGACTGTACACACCTTGAGGGTTAGGGACTGATGTGAATGTATAATATATATGTGTAAATTGAAAGCGCTATATAAGTACTTGTAATACATAAATAACATTCATCATCATTTACTATAATGTCACAAACAAGAACCTTTTGTCCTGCCCTGTAAAAAAAAGCTAAACCTTCTTCAGAGTAAAATGTGTACAAATCTCCTCCTGCTAGATATCTAAATCAAATCAGCGACAATGTGCAGCAGCCTATTAATTAGTACAGTAGATGGCCACTAATGCAGTGTGAATTACACAATGAATTTAAAGCAGCCTTGTCAGAAACTTGTCCCAGGGAAGCATATTACTTAACAGCTTTTAATTAACACAACCCAACTTAGCTGCTCATCCCCCTTCCAAGGGTGTTTCTATCTGTTAAATGAAAAGCAGGTCAATATTTTTTTAATAGTCTTTTGAAATCTTTTTTTTTATATATATGAGGATGGAATCAGCTTTGCAATGCATGCTAAAGTAAAGAAAAACTTTTTTTGCTGTATATAATTTCAATTATACATTTACAGGAGTGTAGCCATATTATCTTGTCACATGCAGATTCTACTTCTACGTCTATGGGTCGGGAAAGACTTGACCTGAGACCAACAGAATATCTGTAGGTTAAAAGCACTACTCCAGGAAACGTAAAAATGATCCCATTGAAGTGCAGTGCAAGAGTTAATTGGTCATTTAGGTCTAGGGAACATGGAAAGCCAATCTTCCACTCCTCCCACTAGACCAATTCCTGAAGCATCTTCTCCCTTACGGTAAGGTCCTGATGTCATCAGGACCAATGCAGGATCTATAGAAGGGGTCTACAAATGTTTTACATAATAGACCAGTTTGCTGTCTTTCAGACTTTAAGGGAGTCGAACTGCGGCTAGTGAGAGTATGCAATACTCCATCATTGGTGTCACTGGAAGGCATGGTGTCTGATCATTGGTGTCATTGGAAGGAAAGGAGTCCCATCAATGGTGTCATTTGAGGAAAAGTGCCTATCATTTGTGTAATTTGGAAGAATGGTGTCCCATCATTGGTGTCATTGAGAGCAATGGTGTCCTTTGTTGTTGTCATTGGGAGAAATTGTGCCCTTCCTTAGTGTCATTGGGAGGAATTGTGCCCCTTTGTAGGTGTCAGTGGGATTATTAGTGCCCCTGGGTCACAGTTTGGAGACCACTGGTCTATAGCAGTCTAACATCCACCGAAACATGGGAGTGGAGGAGCAACATCTGTGGGGTGAGTGAAGGTTCAAGTAAGTTAAAGTGCCAAAACTCTCCCCTAAGCTAAATGAGCAGACAACTCTTGCAGTATGGACACAGCCCTGCTGCAAGGGATCATTTTTGGACTTCAGGAGCTGGGCTTTAAAGGCTAAGTCCATCTTTCTAACTAGGTTTCATATTACATTTTTAATGTATAAAAAGACAAAATGATGGCAGCCCACAGTCCCCATCCCAAAAACGAAAACAAGCAAGCATGTGTCTAAATTTGGAGATATAAGACAATGAGAATAAGGCCAAATGTTGAGGCAGAAGACATAAAGAGTTCTCTTCTAAAGAATGAAATGTATTTACAGATTCACTATCCCTGCCTGTATTTGCTTGACCAAGGCAGGAACCGACTTAGGAGGTAAAAAAGAAACAAACATAATAGTGCAATAATAGTAATAGTAAAATAATATTACAAATAAATAAAAAGCAAAGTAAATTGGTAAATTGTATAAAATATAGTGTTGTCATTGAAAACAGTTAATGTTAGACCACCCATAAACTGGAGGAGAGGATTAGGTGGGTATACCAGGCGGTTTGGAAACCTTTTTTTTTTCTTCCACTCCAGCAACTGGGGGAAGGAAAGCCATAGGAAGGTTGTTACTGGAAAAGGTAGGGGGGTTGGCAAGTGTTGCTTAACCACAATTAAAAGGGTTGAGCATCAAACAGAATTTTACAGAGTGAAATTTTATTTGTTCCATAAATTGGTCTGCTTAAGACACGTCCCTTTTGGGGGATGTTCTGGTGCCCCTCTGTCAGTCCTTGTCTGGTGACTTACATCTGACCACTCTTGCCCTCTTGGATGATGTACCCCACCGGAGCATGGTGTCCAGCCTCTCATCCTGGAAGTCATCCTTTCTTTTGCTCTGGCATATGCTTTTAAAGTCCTTTGTCTTTCATGCCCCCTGAGGAAGATCTAGAATATGGAATGATCGAAACACATCAGTGTTTTTTTCTCTCTTTTCTTTGTGGTTTCATATTTTTGTATTAAGAGTTTTCTTGTAAGAATACTGTCAGAGCAATATTCTTTTTAGAGATCATGTATTGAACATTACAATGGAAATGTGTATGTAATAAAGTTGATAATCTTTTTTAACCAAATGCCTTTTTCCATATATGTATGATCCTATTGCTGCATTAAAGTCCCACTGGGGGTTCTTTGGGTGTTGCTTAACCACTTGCCCTCCTGAGGATTTACCCCCCTTCCTGATCAGGCCATTTTTTGCATTAAGGCGCTGTGTTACATTAATTGACAATTGAGCGGTCATGCAGTGCTGCACCCAAATGAAATTTCTTTCCCTTTTTTTTCACGAATTGAGCTTTCTTTCAGTGGTATTTGATCACCTGTGCGTTTTTTATTTTTTGCGCTATAAAGAAAAAAAGAGACAATTTTGAGAAAAAAACAATATTTTTGACTTTTTGCTATTGACCTCCCTGGCGGTATTCCCGAGTGTAGCTCGGGGTAAAGTTTCAGCACCACAAGCGGTAACCCCGAGTTACACTCGGGAATACCCTGCAGTGCTGCTCCGGGATCTCTTCTTCACTCACCTTGTCCTGTTCTCCCGCGATGTCGTCCCTGCAGTGTCCCCGGCAATGTCCTCCGGCTGATGCCAGCATCTGTCATCTGGGTTCCGTCCCCTGCGACGTCAGGGCGTACGGTGGACGGAACTGGTGGGAAATTTGAACATTTTAGAAGTGACATTCACTAAATTCACTAAAATCACATAGTAAAACATTACTGTATCAAACCATTTCACATACATTTTGTCCCGAGTGCTTTGTCCTGTGCCCTGCCTGCATTTTTACTGTTCTTTCTGCCTGGAAACTGAGAAACGTCCATGGCGTCCAAAAAGCGTCCCTTTAGGTCAAAAGCGGTTTTAGACCAGCTAGAGAACAGCGATAGTAAATTAGAACTACTTGCAGAATTGAGTGATAATGATTCGTCAGGAAATTCGTCATCAGACACTGAAAACGATTCTGCGACTTTTCTCAGTGATGTGCGAACTTGGCGCTATATTTCAAATTTCAGTGTTTTTGGTTTGGTTATATTATTGAAACAAATTTATTATTATTTTTTTTTATGATTATTTATTAAATTATAATTTATGATTTTGTGTTTCAAATTTTATCATACCCAGGATGTTTACTAGGCTCTTGTTCGGACAGATTTCAGTGAGTTATTCCTAAAAATTACAGGCCTACAATAAAAAATCTACATATTTCCATGCAAAAAAATGTACCGCTTTGAGCTAAGAAATATGGACATAATCAGACTGCTAGGGAGGCTACTCATGTCCAGTAAAAAAATCTAATTTCACCATAAATCTAGCCCAAAATGTATTCCGCTACATGTCTTTGCTAAAAAAAATTCCAGTACGTGTAAATGAATTGGTTTACGTGACAGTTATAGCGTTTACAAATGACGGTATATATACTGGAATTTTCTTTTTTTTTTTTTTACTAGTGACTTATAGCGAGACTGCAGGACTGCGGCAGGCATTCTGATACTGGAGGGAACTGATTGACTGATTGGTGACATCCCCAGTGACACCAATGCAGTGATCAGTGCTAATAAAAAGCACTGATACTGTACTAAAGGTACTGGGCAGGAAGGGTTTAACATGAGGGGTGATCAAAGGGTTAACTGTGTGCTAGGAGTGTTTTATTGGTGGGGGGGCGGGCGTTGTGTTGGTGCTTCACTGTAAGCACACTGCTCTGGATGGCTGTGGACAACAGTGTGCCTGAGCTGACAGGGAGGAGGACTGTTAGTAAACAAAGCAGTCCTCCTCCCTGTCAAAGATCCTCGGTAATCAGCGGGCGCCGGCGGTTAATCACCGGCCAGGATCCAGTGATTGACAGCCGTGCCCGCCAATTGCGTCGTGGGTAGGGCACGCGCATGCCCCCTACTCGGAAATACAAAATCACGTATATATATGTGATTTTTTTGCACCCCTGACGCCCTGTAGGGGTTAAAGGGTATGTCAAGGGGTTAAAGGGTATTTCAAGACAAAATGTTAAAACCATGTTTAGAACATTTCTGAAATACATGCCCAATTTCCCATGTTTAATTCCTAAACACACTGCAAGTACAAAAAAAAATAACTTTTGAAGTGCCTGAAATATAGGGGTTGTTTACTAAAACTGGAGAGTGCAAAATCTGGTGCAGCTCTGCAGAGAAACCAATCAACTTCCAGGCTTTACTGAAAAAGCAACATGCTGAATTTAGAAGCTGATTGGCTACCATGCAGAGCTGCACCAGATTTTGAGTGCACCAATTTTAGTAAATCCCCTCCATAGTATGGTCCAGCTTTTCTTTTTGACATGACAACACAGCGCTGAATTCCTTAGCATGTGGTGTCAGCCCTGCCTACTTCATTTCTGATGGACTACAAAGAACACAGATCTGTCCTCATCTCCTCCCCTCTTAATTTCCATACTCCTCTTAATGTCTAATATACCTCCTATTCATCTCCATAACCCCTCCTTGTGCGCAGGTGGAGAGTACAAGAAGTTATCAGCTCACAAGATTTCTGGAAAAAAAAACAAGAGATGTTTTATGCAGTTATTTAACAGATACTGTACAGCTAAACATTTTTATGGTATATTTATCAGACCAAAAAGGAACAAATTAGGTAAGCTCACTTTAATTTCATGAGCCAGTAGGAGGTCTCCTAGGGCTTCAATCTGCCTGACATAGTGCCACTTCCAATTACTTATGGCACTTAAATGGTCGCAGCATCTGAGGTCTGACAGGTGGCTGCAGAAGGAGCAGAAGCGGCTGGCACTAAGCACAGGCAGCTGCTGCTATAAAGTTAAATTTTGGAGACACGAGTCTTTCTGCATTTACTGCTTAGTGTTCTGGACCATACAGACATTCTGATGGACACTGCCACATAGTCCCAGGATGTTGGACACTGTCCTGCAAATCCGGGACACCTAGCAACTAGACTTGAAATTAGTCCATCTAATTAAATAAAACTCAGCGCAATCAAAAATATTTGTGTACTCATCTGGCTACATAAAACCACCTAATACCATACAAATACAAGTGTGAGAGACCCAAAAATTATAAAATACATCCACAATTAAACACACACACACATATATATATATATATATATATATATATATATATTTCCAACAAAGATAATATCCCCCAACACTCTGTATAATACAGTGTAAAAAGTCCACCATAAATCTTCTTTCACCTTTATTAAAGTCCGTTTATATGTTAAATCCACCAGTGTTGAGATCAATCACCACCACAATAGTGCTTCTACCACCTTCCAATGAGGCTCCCTTACCTCAGACATTTAAAGTGTTGCTAAACCCACAACATTAAAATCAGTCTGTATATGCAGTAAAGCATGCTTGTTATACTCACTGTGGAACCTAAGGGGTTAATCCTCCGCATTGTATAAAAACAATGTTTGATTCTGTCTTCTCTGATCCTCCCCTTCTTCCAGTGCCCCCCTCTTATCTCCTGATAAGACATATGGTGTGGAGACACTCTGCAAATGCTCAGTTTCGTGTATTGCTAGTGATGTTTTTTTTTTTTTTTTTTTGGGAGAGTGCTTGTGAGTGCAATCAGCACTGTCCAGACAGAGGTCAGGGGTCCTGCATCCTCCTAGATCAGAATGAAATCTCCTCCTACAAGCTTTAACCAGTGCTCTGCTGGACACTGATAGAAGTCACAAGACTGCTCTAACTGCTAATGAGAAAAGGTATTTAGCAGTTTATATTTACTAAAATAATACATTTCCATGTTGTGTGTACTGCGAGAGACCTGATATAGTGAATGCAGGGTCCGGGGTTTAGTAACACTTTAACCTGTATACTAGGTCAATATGCGCCTTGACATTTGAGGGCTATGCTCCATACTGCTATGCTGATGTCACAGCATCACAAGGATTCCCATTTCTTCAAATAGATGCTCAAAGGAACAAAAAGAAGCTCATTGTGCAACATGTAAAACTCCCTTATATCATTTATTAAAGAATTATATAACACACAAGTACAGTCTATCCAGTGCACATAGAATAGATCACCTCTTTAAATCAGTTTCTCTCTTAAGGCTGGATAATGTATTTAGCTCATTGGTCAGAGATGCCCTTTATAAGCCCAGATTTCTTTACAGAAGTTAATATAAAATATTTATTAAGTATCTGCTTGTTGAGCAGCCATATAAAGAGCATGTACTGTACTCCACAATGACTATTTCCTCTATTATACTGGAAGCTGGGAGATGTAATAAAACCTCAGAGCAGCTGCAGTGTGCAAGGATGGGAAACAAATCCACATACAGCAGTGCCTCTCCTTTAAATAGTGGAGTATAATTAGCAATGAATGCATCATAGTTTGGCTTCCCTTGTTTTGTCTGGTATCTATCTTAAAAGAGTCTATAAGTCATGAATCAGTGATAGTGGATCTCCCATTTTTGGCAGAAATGAAATAAAAGTCAGATTACAGAGTCCAGCCAGAATGTGTGTCAGTTGATGTAGTTAATAAAGGATTCCAGAGGCAACCCCAGGTTCACCCAGACTCATTATTGTGCAATGAGTGATCTCCCATTGGGGTGGAGTGGTATAATAAGGTACATATGGAGATAGATAGATAGATAGATAGATAGATAGATAGATAGATAGATAGATAGATATTGGATGGATGGATGGATAGATAGATAGATAGATAGATAGACAGATATTGGATGGGTAGATAGATAGATAGATAGATAGATAGATAGATAGATAGATAGATAGATAGATATTGGATGGATGGATAGATAGATGAATATTGGATAGACAGACAGATAGATAGATAGATAGATAGATAGATAGATAGATAGATAGATAGATATTGGATGGATAGAAGGATAGATAGAAGGATAGATAGATAGATAGATAGATAGATAGATAGATAGATAGATAGATAGATAGATAGATAGATCGATCTCCAGGTCACACATTCGAGGGAACATTTACTCTGTGGGATATAATTTTTTTGAAAATAGTAGAACATTATTTTTTGGTCACTGTGGAGCATTATTGTGAATATTATTTGTATTATATTAATAAAGGACTTTTATATAGTGTGTGCTTTTATATACTATTTTACTTTTTTATGAATCACATCAATGGATGAGCAGAAATCAAGGGGCCCCCTTATTTTGCAGGATGCTTCCCCATACCAATAAGACCCCCACATCCACCAGGCCAGGGTTATGGAGAAGAGACCCTTGTTCCCATCAACATGGGGACAGAGTGCTTTCTTAGGGACAACCTAGCAAGGCACCCACCCTATGTTGAGGGTATGTGGCTTGATACGGTTCAGGAGGGGGAGTGTGCATTCGCTTCAGCCCCCTGTTCTGGCCAGACAGGCTGCATGAGAATCTGGTATGGAATTTAAGGGGATTTCTTACTTTTTTTATATGGGGTATCCCCTTAAAATTTGTACCAGTCCCAAGGTTTCAAGTATATATTTTGGGAGTCTAACCTTTTTTTTGTGGAGGGATTTTTGTTGGTTTCACCTATACCATGGATAATGGTCTGGTATAGATGTAGCCCCCAACAGAACAAGGCAGCTGGGAATTATCATTTACTGTCAATTTTTACTTGCTTGTTATTTGAAGCAATTGTGCATTTTTTAATGTTGCTTTTTAAGCCTTTGTAAAAAGTGCTGCTCCCTGCCAGACAGTATTTTTTAAACTTTTTTTGTACAACATAGATTTTTCAAGGCAGTGCCCAGCTCCCATGTCCTTTGTTTTAAAATCCCTTTCCTTTAAACCTTAATAATGGACAAAATTCATTTGCAGGATTCACCTCCCAGTAGAGTTCAATGGAGTTCGGGGAATGTTCACAATTTCGAAACATTTAACAGTTCAGTAAACGTCTGTTGAACCCAACCCTGGCACATTTGGCTCATCACTGCTGGAGGCAAGATTGCTGAATCACCCCTTAAATTACCATGACATATTTTTAACACATCAGTCTTTGACTGTTTAAATGTGAATTGAATCTAATTATTAATAGAAACAAAACTAAGGATAGGTTCACATCTGTGCGGGTCCACCGCTGTTCCCACAACCGCAGCCACCCGCACGGAAAATGGATATGTACAGGGGCCATTAATCTTAATGGCACACCACACACACTAGAAATCTCTCCAGAACTGGGAACTACACTGCATTTGCTGTTCTGTGCAGCCTGTGATTTTTTTAAAATGGTGCAGGGACCTTTTCCCTGAATTTCAGGAGGCATGGCGGCCCATTCAAATGAATGGGCTGCTGTGGCTGCATGAACCGTAGCTTGCAGAGCTGAACAGAAGTGAACCTAGCCTTAGATATGACAATATAGAAATTACTTGGAAGGCATGACCATGAAAAGTGTTAGAATCCCTAAGTATTGTAGGGGAAGAAAGCTCTTGTGGAGACAGATAGGTCTTCAAAAAATGTTCAGACATTTTTGGAGAGGCAAATTTGAGACTTCCTTTAGCCTCAGTATATTCTGTTGAGTGTCTGTATTTTGGATTACATTAACCTTAGACAAAATTGCTTAGATTCTGAAGTTTGAATTTCAGTTTTAATTTTGGTGGTTTGGATTTCCAAGAGACATCTCGAAGAAAGGTGCCAAAGACTGCACCCTTAGCTTTACTGCCATTTTCATCATGTCCCTCTCTTCCATCTTTGTATCCCTGGTAGAATTTTTTAGGAAAGTGGCCTCATCATCTTAGAAAGTCTACCAGAAGCTTCCAAAACCATTCTGCAAAGTCTTACATTATTGACTGCTCAGTATTAAATTCGTTTTCCATTGACAAAAGTGGAATTTCTGGTTCTGAAATTTTACATTTCGGAGGTTTCCAAATTCTTAAAGCCCAACTGTAGGAATTAATTAAAAAATCATCCTTGCATTGGGTCCATCCCACACTGCAAAAGTCAAATTCTGAGGATGAGCAGTGTAGGCTCTATAATTTACCTTCTATCTAGCACTGGCGCTTTCCTCCTCTGCTAAAAGCTTTGTCCTGTAGGTGGAGCCTTGGCGCCATCACTTATACATCACAGGGTAATTAACCCTGTAGTATAGTTAAAGAGGATGGAATGCAACTGGCTACAGCCTGCTGGAACAAGAAGTAAGGTAAGTATTTACTCCCATTCTGGCACCCATGCATTTAACCCTTGCAGTGCAGGGATTTTTATTTTTAATTACTTGAGCTGGGCTATAAAAGGTTCAACTGAAGCCCAACTGATCAAGGTTTTTAAACTGTAAAGCAGGCACTTTAGGTTCCTGCATGCACTTCTGTTGCCCCAACACTATTAAGCATAGTTAAGCAAAACATTGTGATTGAAGCTTGCATGGTCATGCTCTGTCCTACCTCCTCCCCCACCCACTCCCCCATATTAGCCACTGAATGCGATGGTCAGCCTCAAAGAAGAGTGAGAAGGGATGGGCCAGAGCATAATAGAGAGCTTGCAAGCCCTTGTCCATGGCATGAGGGGAGCTGGCGTAGACCGATGTAGACAAACAATGGTCATCACCACTGCTTCAGTTGAACTATTTTCTGTTGACTGGAGTTCCTCCTCAACAACATCAAGTTGTGTTATGTTAATGAGTCCATTTAGGTCTATGCAAATGCAGGATACATCCCAAATGCCTACACAATGTAGCCCAAAGGCAGTTGTTTTCACCACCTTCTACCTAAAAAACACATGTCAGAGTTTTCCTATGTGGCTGCCTTAAAGTGGAATTGAACTAAAAAAAATTAAGATTTACAGTGTTAGAGGGGACAGCTAGAAGTGTTAATTGTGCCTAAGAATCATCCTGGGAAATCTACTCTTTTTCTAGAATACCTCCTGAAAAATACTAGGGCACCGCGTGATATATGGCGTGCCACTGCCTAGGCCCTCCTGTACCTAAAGCCCCATAGCTGCATATCTGCAGTGTGAGATCTAAGCCACTGCTGCTTCTAACAGCTGGTCTCAGGAGATTTGGTGATGCCATTACTGTGTCATTCATTGTTCTTGCAGGAGACTCTGACATGAGTAGGCAAAGTCTTTCCTCTACCAAAAGGGTGCCTCATATAGTGATAGTTGCAAAACAAGGCATCTGTAAGTCAATGATGGGGAAAGGTCTCCTGCAGAGATACCACAGGTGATACTGGTGACTTGGTATGGGTAAAACCCCCCATGGATACTGAAGATAGTAGGAACCTATCCTCTACCTCCCCTATTATTTAAGCCGCCAGTGTGGGCACTTCCACTGGGAATCTAATTTGACATTTCAGCCCTATATATATGAGCTGAAAGACGACTACCTTAAGTTCCTCCTTAACTCAATTTAGGTTTCTTAAACTCTATTTTTTATTTTTGTGCAATGATGCTTGCAGAATATCTACCTAAATTGAAGCAATATTGCAGCTCATTTCTATATTAGGGTCATAAGGCAGAGTATTATATGCATGTCGAGTCATATGCCAGATCTTTGATGTGCACAGATGAAGTAGGTCAGGGGATGCTTGGATGTCAAATGTTAATGAGAACTGTGTGGCTACACTCGCAGTGGCCTCAAGGAGAGAGATTGAATTGATCTAATAAGATTCATCAAAGGATTTGTTCCTTGCTGCTGACGATCATGGTGGCAAGTGGAAGAACTGATTATGGTAATGGCTAAAGAAAAAAACGATATGGTTTATCCCATTTTGTTTGTTTGTTTGCAGGATTGCATAAGTGAACGAATGAGGTGATCATTCCTATTGGCTGGACTGGACTACAAACTTGATAACAGCAGAGGACATCCTTCAACTTGATTCTGTCTGGGAAAGGATTGATAGAAATCAGTGGAAGGTGTCTCCTCATTTTCTCTCCAGCCTCCATAGAATAGTATGCTTACACATGACCATGATCTGAGGTATATGACTATTTTAAGGAGACCAGGTCATCACTGCAGACTACTGAAGCTGAGTACTGCAGAGAAAAATATACCAAAGTATGCACCATCCACGCTATTGCTTTGGTAAACTACTATTTCAGAGCTAGGCACTCCATATGGGTTATGCTGGAATTGACACTTCCGGGAGTGTCAGAACATACAGGCTCCCCTTGAACATGTTCCCTTCTCTGACATTATTGCTCTCTGGCTCTGCACAGTTTCCTTTCCCCCTAAATTTATTTTGTTGTTCTTTGTTGACTATTCTGTATTGACGTGTGCCCACCCATTTTTCACACATTTTTCTGTGTCCTGTTCTCAGCCGTGACCTTACCCTGCATGCCCACTTTCAGACTTAATTGCTCTACACTCACCTTCCCCTCTCACATTCAACAGTCTATTGCACTGGGGGTCAACACTTGTGTAGGCTCAGCATCAGATAATAAACAGGATTGATAATATTGTCCTCATCATTAGGTGACAGTGTTCAGGCCTAATGATTGGCCAATCAGGGCGGGGAATAGAATCCTGAAAGGAGGTCACATAGCCAGAAGCAAGCAAGAGATGAGGGTGCGTGGGTAAGTGGGTAGAGGGGTGGGCATGGGCAAGGAAGAGTCACTTTGCTCTGAATGGTTCCTGCTCCTATAGTAACAACTCTGCCTAGTCCCATCACCTGCTGCTTTAGCACCTTTAAGGGTGAACTCTGGGTAGCTTAAAAGTAAATGCTCATTTATGTCTAGGGGACTGTGAATAACAATTTTACTTTCCCGATCCTCTGCACCTGCAGGTTCTTCTGGTATGTTAGACAATTCCCCGCAGCTTCTCCCCCCTACAGTTCTCTGACATCATCAAGACCCATAGTGCTGCATTGGATGTGAGTAAGCCAAGGAACAGTCCACTGGTGGAGTAGAGGGGAATTCTGTTTGCTAATGGATTGGAGGATCAGGTAAGTAAAAGTCTTTTTCACATCCCCGACACTAAATCAGCAGCTCAACTGCAAGGGAGGACTTTTTATTTTTCTGGAGGTCATTTTTAGAAAAACAAATAAATACCAGTTGAATGGTAGACTTAGCCTTATTTAAACAAAGAGTTTTAGAAAGTCTGCATTTGCATAGGATTTTCGGGGGGTTGAAGTGTTGGATTGGACTGTACAGTCAAGGTAGGTTCAGAAAGCTAAGTGGGGGACAATGTAAACATAGGAGGGTTGCGCTGCTCAAAAGAAATATAGTAATAAGTGCTCAGTGCTCAATGTGATGAATCTAAATCCTATTTGACATTGAAGATCCACTCCGTACTACAAGACACCTCCCCCTCCCTATGCCCATGAATGTGTCAAAATGAAATGGAATGAAATAATGCATGCTGAAGTATGACTTCTTTAGAGAATTCCTCTGTCCTAAGGAACACCTTCCTACATAAAGCAAATCAAGTGAATCAAACAGGAACTACAAAACCCCTTCTACCTATTCCAAAATTGTGAATTCAAATAAGATCAAACCACCTTCCTCCTTTCCAAAATATAAAAATGTAAAGTGCATTACCAATGTCTCACCCTCATAGGTGAACGCACCTGTGTGTGGTACTATAGTGCCCCTCCCCCATAAAATACCATACATAAACTGCAGTAGTGTTCAGAAATGCAAATGAACAATAAGAAATAAAAATAAAATAATAATACTAAACAAATAAAATGTCTGTGCATAAATCAGATATTGCAAATTCAAAAACAAATAGAGTCCATTGGACACATTTCTTGTGCTCCAGTGTGCTGTGTGTGATGGAAAAAAAATTGTGCTTCCACACATGCTCCCCCTTTTATACTGCACTCACCGCAATGTTAGACTCTTGTTTCCAGTGGGTCTAACATGCTTGTATAGCTCTCCAATCCGCTGCATGAGGACTGTGCGTACCCTCCGATTTCAAACTCACTGGTCTTCCATATACCAAACCATTAAGGAATATGCCAGAGAATCGTACTTGTACCAGACCATAAAGGAATATGCCAGAGAATCGTACTTGTACCGGACCATAAAGGAATATGACAGAGAATCGTACTTGTACCGGACCATAAAGGAATATGACAGAGAATTGTACTTGTACCGGACCATAAAGGAATATGACAGAGAATCGTACTTGTACCGGACCATAAAGGAATATGACAGAGAATCGTACTTGTACCGGACCATAAAGGAATATGACAGAGAATCGTACTTGTACCAGACCATAAAGGAATATGACAGAGAATCGTACTTGTACCAGACCATAAAGGAATATGACAGAGAATCGTACTTGTACCGGACCATAAAGGAATATGACAGAGAATCGTACTTGTACCGGACCATAAAGGAATATGACAGAGAATCGTACTTGTACTGGACCATAAAGGAATATGACAGAGAATCGTACTTGTACCGGACCATAAAGGAATATGACAGAGAATCGTACTTGTACCAGACCATAAAGGAATATGACAGAGAATCGTACTTGTACCGGACCATAAAGGAATATGACAGAGAATCGTACTTGTACCAGACCATAAAGGAATATGACAGAGAATCGTACTTGTACTGGACCATAAAGGAATATGACAGAGAATCGTACTTGTACCAGACCATAAAGGAATATGACAGAGAATCGTACTTGTACCAGACCATAAAGGAATATGACAGAGAATCGTACTTGTACCAGACCATAAAGGAATATGACAGAGAATCGTACTTGTACTGGACCATAAAGGAATATGACAGAGAATCGTACTTGTACCGGACCATAAAGGAATATGACAGAGAATCGTACTTGTACCAGACCATAAAGGAATATGACAGAGAATCGTACTTGTACTGGACCATAAAGGAATATGACAGAGAATCGTACTTGTACCGGACCATAAAGGAATATGACAGAGAATCGTACTTGTACCGGACCATAAAGGAATATGACAGAGAATCGTACTTGTACCAGACCATAAAGGAATATGACAGAGAATCGTACTTGTACTGGACCATAAAGGAATATGACAGAGAATCGTACTTGTACCGGACCATAAAGGAATATGACAGAGAATCGTACTTGTACCGGACCATAATGGAATATGCCAAAGAGAAAGGGAAGCTTTTATAGTGTAAAACCTTTTATTATAAAATAAGAAGTGCCAAAAAACACTTACAGTATTAAGAAGTAAAAAGCGTTTTAAAATCTGAACACCATGCATTCCACAGCCGAAATCCCGGAAGTGACGTGAGTTAGCCCCATACAACGTGTTTCGTCATTGTGACAGCATCAGGAGCGAGTGGGGTACAGTAGCTTTTGGTGCCCCAATCTTGGAACCAAAGTGATTATGTGGCAACCCGTACAAATTGGTACAGGTCCAGGTGAATATTGGATCAATAGTTCAGTTGATAGTTCAGTATTGGACCAATAGTTTGGGTGAGAGGTCAGTACTGGGCCAGTAGGTCAGGTGATAGTTCCTTATGGAACCAGTCATTCATTGATCCTTCAGTACTGGCCAATAGTTCGGGTGATAGGTCAGTATTGAATCAGTTGGAGATAGATTCTTATGAGACCAATAGTTTGGGTGATAGCTCAGTGTTGGACTAATCATTCAGGTAAGAGGTCAGTATTGAGCCAGTAGATAGTAGGTCATGTCATAGTTCCTTATCCTTACAAATCATTCAGTTAACAGTTCAGTATTGGCCAGGAGGTAGATCAAGTGGAGATAACTTTTTATGAGACCAGCAGTTCAGTTGATAGTTCAGTGTTGGCCATTAGTTCAGATGATAGGACAATATTGAATCAATAGGTCAGGAGATAGTTCCTTTTATATTCCAATGGTTTTTATTATATTTAAACAATATAAAACAGAGGCAATAAAACTCGCCCACACAGGGGCTATCAATTGCACAGAAAAAAAAAAAAAGTGAAATAAAAGGAAAACAGTGCTCTAACGCCAACAGGGCAAAAGGTACGCCCACGCAGGGGCTATCAATGGCACATAAGGTACAAAACATTAATGCAACTGACTCTAACAACTAAAGGCAGCTGTCCAGTCACACCAAAAACAGAGAGAGAGAGAAAGGGGAAAAAAAAAAGGGGGGGGGGCAAAAAGCAGGAGTCCAAGAGCGCCAGTATCGAACGCCATTACATCCCCAGGCTAGCCGGGGGGAGTGTGGGAAAGGCATATTGCAACCAGGGCTCCCATATTTTCAAAAATTTACGGTGGGAGTCGTTGTGGATACTCGACATCTGCTCGTTGAGCATCATAGTAGTCATACGATCCCACATCCCCTGCAGAGGGACAAACGGACTCTTCCAGGCCTGGGCAATTGTTCTAGTGGCCGATAAAAACAAATAAGAAGCCAACTTCTGCTGGTGAGCCAAGAGGCCCGGTATGGGGCAATGAAGCAAGACATACCAGGCATCCCGACGTATGGAGAGATGGAACAAGGTGAAAAGGAGGCCAAACACACGAGACCAAAAACAAAACAGTCTCGGGCATGACCACCAGATGTGCAAGACATCTCCACGATGGCCACAACCCCGAAGGAGATAGTTCCTTTTGAGACCAATAGTTCACATGATAGTTCAGTGTTTGGCCAACAATATAGTTGATAGTTCAGTATTGGCCATTAGTTCAGATGGTAGTTTACCTCTTGAGGTTAAAAGTATGGCTTTGTACAGGACTTAGGAGGCTAAAGTACATATTATGTGAGAGGTGTTAAGCATAAGAAAAGAGGTGAGGTGCTAGAATTAGCACATGATCCCCCTGTGTTGGTGACTGTCAGTATAACATTTTCGTATAATCAAAGTCCCAGACATCCTACCTGCTAGCCTTTGTAGTCCTAATGGGTGGTCCTCATTGTTGTTGTTATTAGGATAATGTGCTGGGTGGTTACAGTTCACCAGCTCAGACTCTGCACACTGAGAGTTAAAGTGTTAGAAAAGGAGGACAGACATTTTCCTTACTCTTCTAGTCATGGGTTCTAGTAGTACTGACACAGAGCTGACAATCTTCCTCTTTCAGGCTCTTCCTCTACAGCCCTGGCATACCTTGCTTGGCTCTGATGCCTGATTATTAGTGTGATACTAAAACTAGATAAAGAAAAAACAGGTGGCGCACACACCTAGTGCATTATCCAAGGTTTATTGAAAGGAGTGAAAGATAAAAACATACTCACAGATGAAGCTTATATCTAAAAATCATTGCAAAATTACGATGGCCACAACGGCAAGCAATGTGTTCCCACTGTCAGTGCGGTCAAATGTCTGACGCGTTTCGGGGATGAATCCCTTTCCTCAGAGCTAATGACCAGCCTCTGATGCGGATGTGTAATGCATGGATAATGGGAGCCTTGCTGGTGATGCCTGAGGAAAGGGATTCATCCCCGAAACGCGTCAGCCATTTGACCGCACTGACAGTGGGAACACCTTGCTTGCCGTTGTGGCCATCGTCATTTTGCAATGCTTTTTAGATATAAGCTTCATCTGTGAGTATGTTTTTATCTTTCACTCCTTTCAATAAACCTTGGATAATGCACTAAGTGTGTGCGCCACCTGTTTTTTCTTTATCTAGTGGCTGATCTCCCCGTCTGAGGAGGGCTGCACCCCTGAAGCCTTTCCTTTGGTTGTCACTGTCCTGGTTCCCTTGGCTTCCCCTTTGGCTGTGCATATCCTGAGGTGCTGGAGAGTACATATGATACTAAAACTAGCTATACATCTTACATTTCTTTCTCACTCAGCCCCATTAGCTGAGCAAGACTCAAGTACCCCATCTAGGCTAAATAGCATGGATGGAGGTATGGTATTCTGACATCTGCAGCTGTCTGAATGCCCAAGCAGTGACCGCATCCAACAGTTTTACAGACAGCTCCATTGATTTTTCATTCAAATTTTGTTGAACTGGTTGGTACCAACTGGGTCAATTCATTTGAATGGGCTGCCTAATGAACTATAAGGGACCAAAGGTCATGTATTCACCATTTTTGGCATTACCAAGCATTTGACTGCAACATAAGTGTGCTTAGAAGGGCTTTTAGGATGCCACTCAGGATGACTGGCAGTGCATTACACCAATGCACCACAATGATATGAAGGGGCCATTATACAAGCTCCTGCTCTCTCAGGTGTGTTGGATAGTGTGTGTGTCACCCTCTACATGCTGAGGTTCCTCCTGCCACCAACTACAATACAGAACACAGTATTGGTAGATTATAGGGTGGGAGAATTATTTGAATACATCATGTATTCTCTGAATCACTAGTACTGTACATAAGATAGATACAGATTATTATTATTATTATTCAGGATTTCTATAGCGCCAACAGTTTGCTCAACGCTACAATATAATGGGAGACAATACAGCAACAATACAGTTCAATACAAGAGGGCAGGAAGGCCCTGCTCCTTGGAGCTTACAATCTAAGAGGATAGATAGATAGATAGATAGATAGATAGATAGATAGATAGATAGATAAACAGATGGACAGATAAGTAAGTAGATACTGTAGATAGATAGCCATATAGATATTGATTGGATAGATAGACAGAAGAAAGAAAGAAAGAAGTAGCAACGAAAATAATTTTATGGTTGGGGGTCACCACAACATGAGGAACTGTATTAAGGGGTCGCGGCGTTAGAAAGGTTGAGAACCACTGCTGTAGATAGATAGCCATATAGATATTGATAAGAAAGAAAGAAAGATAGATAGATAGATAGATAGATAGATAGATAGATAGATAGATAGATAATAGATGGACAGATAAGTAAGTAGATACTGTAGATCAGCAGTTCTCAACCTGGGGGTCGCGACCCCTTTTGGGGTCGAACGACCATTTCCCAGGGGTCGCCTAAGACCATCGGAAAACACATATTTCCGATGGTCTTAGGAACCAAGACACCGCTGCTCTGTCTCGCGATCTGTGGGCGGGATGATATGCTGCCCCTGTAACCTGGCCACACCTCCGGGATCACTCAACAGCTCCGCCTCCTCGCCGCTGATTGGCCACCGGAACTGTAGCTCAGGAGAGGCACACAGGCGGCCAATCACCGGCGAGGAGGTGGAGCTTGGAGAGGAGGAGCCGAGCGGCAGAGCGCGCAGATCGAAGAAGATCGAGGGAGCTGCAGGACCGAGTGAAGAGGAGAGAGGCCAGAGAAGGAAGACAGCTGACAGGTAAGTGCAAATTTTGCTTCTGCAGGCTGTAGATGGGAGAGGGAGAGAGCGAGCCCAGGCTGGAGCAGGGGTCAGCAAGGTAAGTATCATTGGTGTCAGTGGGAGGAATAGTGCCCCATCATTTGTGTCACTAATACCAACGATGGGGCACTATTCCTCCCCCCACTGACACCAACGATGGGGCACTATTCCTCCCCCCACTGACACCAACGATGGGGCACTATTCCTCCCCCCACTGACACCAACGATGGGGCACTATTCCTCCCCCCACTGACACCAACGATGGGGCACTATTCCTCCCCCCACTGACACCAACGATGGGGCACTATTCCTCCCCCCACTGACACCAACGATGGGGCACTATTCCTCCCCCCACTGACACCAACGATGGGGCACTATTCCTCCCCCCACTGACACCAACGATGGGGCACTATTCCTCCCCCCACTGACACCAACGATGGGGCACTATTCCTCCCCCCACTGACACCAACGATGGGGCACTATTCCTCCCCCCACTGACACCAACGATGGGGCACTATTCCTCCCCCCACTGACACCAACGATGGGGCACTATTCCTCCCCCCACTGACACCAACGATGGGGCACTATTCCTCCCCCCACTGACACCAATGATAGGCACTATTCCTCCCCCCACTGACACCAACGATGGGGCACTATTCCTCCCCCCACTGACACCAACGATGGGGCACTATTCCTCCCCCCACTGACACCAACGATGGGGCACTATTCCTCCCCCCACTGACACCAACGATGGGGCACTATTCCTCCCCCCACTGACACCAACGATGGGGCACTATTCCTCCCCCCACTGACACCAATGATAGGCACTATTCCTCCCCCCACTGACACCAACGATGGGGCACTATTCCTCCCCCCACTGACACCAATGATCGGCACTATTCCTCCCACTGACACCAATGATGGGGCACTATTCCTCCCACTGACACCAATGATGGGGCACTATTCCTCCCACTGACACCAATGATGGGGCACTATTCCTCCCACTGATACCAATGATGGGGCACTATTCCTCCCACTGACACCAATGATGGGGCACTATTCC
The DNA here is from genome assembly GCF_062004578.1 of Staurois parvus. NCBI lineage: Eukaryota > Metazoa > Chordata > Amphibia > Anura > Ranidae > Staurois > Staurois parvus. Next base: position 7,424,567 of record NW_028317826.1, read on the forward strand.
TCCCACTGACACCAATGATGGGGCACTATTCCTCCCACTGACACCAATGATGGGGCACTATTCCTCCCACTGACACCAATGATGGGGCACTATTCCTCCCACTGACACCAATGATGGGGCACTATTCCTCCCACTGACACCAATGATGGGACACTATTCCTCCCACTGACACCAATGATGGGACACTATTCCTCCCACTGACACCAATGATGGGGCACTATTCCTCCCACTGACACCAACAATGGGATGCTATTCCTACCACTTACACCAATGATGGGGCACTATTCCTCCCACTGATACCAATGATGGGGCACTATTCCTCCCATTGACACCAACGATGGGGCACTATTCCTCCCATTGACACCAACGATGGGGCACTATTCCTCCCACTGATACCAATGATGGGGCACTATTCCTCCCACTGATACCAATGATGGGGCACTATTCCTCCCACTGATACCAATGATGGGGCACTATTCCTCCCAATGCAAAATTACAGTTCTGAAGTAGCAACGAAAATAATTTTATGGTTGGGGGTCACCACAACATGAGGAACTGTATTAAGGGGTCGCGGCGTTAGAAAGGTTGAGAACCACTGCTGTAGATAGATAGCCATATAGATATTGATAAGAAAGAAAGAAAGAAAGAAAGAAAGAAAGAAAGAAAGAAAGAAAGAAAGAAAGAAAGAAAGAAAGAAAGAAAGAAAGAAAGATAATAGATGGACAGATACTGTAGATAGCTAGACATTGATTAGATAGATAGATAGATAGATAGATAGATAGATAGATAGATAGATAGATAGATAGATAGATAGATAGAAACCTAAACCTTAGCATAATAGCTATACATTTCGGACTGTCACCCTCCTGCTTGCCCCAGCTGCAGGCAATATGAGGCAAGGCAGTCCTAATCATTCTCATACTGTCCCTAATACAGAGGAGGGGCCTTTCAGCAGCCAGATCTCTACCCATCAGCTAAAATCAATGTAAGACAACTAGCGCTGGGACTTCACAGCCCGGTATATAGAGAAAAATGCCGGCACAGGGGCACAAACTAAGGAAAGAGAGAACATTCCTCAGAAATAGAAGGATAAATCCCAACTCATAAAATTTGACAAAGTGCCAGGAGATTGTACAAAGAGAGAACTTCCTAAATGTCATTGTAAAGCTGAAGACACCTTGTCATATGTCACTGTCATGGGTTGTCCTGCTGGATGACAGTGTTTGTGTATTGCTATGACAATGGGCAGACACAAGGAGAAATGTGGATTGCAGTTCAGGAAACAATGAATAATGGCCTTGTATGCATGATTATACAGGATCATCTGCTCTATATGTAGACTAAAGCAGCCCATAGATTCGTCATTTTTCAGTTCCCTCTCCACACATTGGAGGTGGGTGGTGGAATCCTCCCTGCTGAGCCTTTGTATTCTTACAATGGAGGGACATCCCTGATGTCAGAATACAGTGATCAGTGTTGCCGGCTATAGCTGGTGGCGCTGATCATGCGGGTAAATTTGAACAGGCTGGTTGTACAGAGGTCGATGTGGTTAATTGACTTCTGTACAACCAACTTGCCCATACATGGATTGAAGATTGGTCGGTTCCTGCTGAACGTACCAGAGTTTGATCCGTGGATGGCGGGCTTAAGGCTGCATTTAGATGCACAGCAGACATTGCTGCTCCTCTGACAGGCAGTGAGGAGGTGATATGTCATTTCTTCATCATCTGTTTTACCCCTGTAAATGCTGCACCACCACGCTGCAACCGCATGCATTGACTTGAATGGCTTGTAATCAGTGGCAGTACTGCCTGCTGAGCAGGACACGGAAGCAAACCATTGCAACTGCGGCAACTTAAGGGACTGGGTGATAAAAACTATCTCTAAATCTGACCATTGGCATTACATAAAAAATGTTTTAGATTGCAAGCTCTCATGAGCAAGCCTTCTGCTCCTGACCCGCTTGTATTAAATTGTATTGGAACTGTACTGTCTCCCTTTATTCTGTAAAGCACTTTTGGGTATAGCGCAACCTTTCTCAACCAAGGTTCCATGAAACCATGGGGTTCCTTCTGAGGGTGCTACGGGTTCCTTAAGAAAAGAGCAGTTCTGCCCCCCAAATGAGTAACTACCGCCACTAATGATCTATAAGGGGGGATTCTTCCTGCTGACCTTAATTGTAAGGAGCATCCTTCCCACTGACCATCACATAAATGTATCATGAGCTATAGATATAGTAATTATTAGCAGGGGTTCCCTTTGGCCAGAAAGATATTTCAAGGGTCCCCCATTCTAAAAAGATTGAGAAAGGCTGGTATAGAGCATGAATGGCAGGTGTATTTGCTTGCCCAGGATATACAGTTACTGAGTACAGCTGACCATTATGGTCATGCTGCTACTTTCATAAACCCACAAATGTGTAAAGCTGTACCCCCCTAGATGCACACTGTCAGAACCCAGGGTTGTACCCCATATGCATGTAGTCACATAAACCTGCGTACAGCTATACATTGCTATGAGTGGCTAAACACAGCGGCTGTATATCCAAGACACCCACAATTTATGTTATATACCCAAAAGCATCCATGTGCATATGGTCTAAGGCAGGGGTCTTCAAACTGTGGCCCGGGGGCTGGATGTGGCCTTCTGCTTGCCTTTACCTGACCCTTGGGGCACTATTCATTCTACTGATACAAGGCAGTATTCCTTCCTCTGACACCAAAGACGGGTTGCAATTCCTCTCACTGACACCAGAGATGGGAAATTATTCCTTCCACTGGCACGAACAATGGTGCATCATTCCTCCCACCAATACCAATGATGGGACACCATTCCACCCACTGACACCAATGATGGGGCACCACTCCTCCCACTGACACCAATGATGGGGCACCATTCCTCCCATTGACACCAATAATGGGGCACCATTCCTCCCACTGACACCAATAATGGGGCACCATTCCTCCCATTGACACCAATGATAGGGCACTATTCCTCCCACTAATACTAATGATGGGACACTTCCTCCCACTGACACCAACAGTGGGGCATCATTCCTCCCACCAATACCAATGATGGAGCACTATTCCTTCAGCTAATACCAATGATGGGACACCATTCCACCCACTGACACCAATGATGGGGCACCATTCCTCCCATTGACACCAATAATGGGGCACCATTCCTCCCATTGACACCAATAATGGGGCACCATTCCTCCCATTAACACCAATGATGGGGCAATATTCCTCCCACTAATACTAATGATGGGACACTATTCCTCCCACTGACACCAACAGTGGGGCATCATTCCTCCCACTAATACCAATGATGGAGCACTATTCCTTCAGCTAATACCAATGATGTGGCACCATTAATCCTACTGAACAACACGCCTATGGCATTGTATACTCCTAGGTAAGAGTCACAGCGTTTTTTTTTAAGATAATACCAAGGCATTTTTTGGGGGCACTATCCACAGTCTGGCCCCCCTGACGTTTGAGGGGCACTAAACTGGCCCTTTGTTTTAAAAGTTTGGAGACCCTAGGTCTAAGGTCTAGTAAGCTGCATGTTATTATTTTTTTTTTTTACAAAGTGTCTGATTTTATTAAATTTTTATTGAAAAACTGAATAATAGAAGCATGGAACATACAGACTGTTCACTGTGATTACAACATTTGCAGTAGAAATGGATTCCATACTGTACCTCCTCCCCCTTCCTTTACATTGTCATTTCCATGAGCAGGACTTTCCTATTCCTTCTGTATTGAACTGTATTGTAATTGTATTGTCCCCCTTTATATAATAAAGTGCTGCGCAAACTGCTGGAGCTATAGAAATCCTGTTTATAATATTTATAGAAATATATTCCAACTGCCATGTTCAAATGGGTCATATGTAATTGTTTTAAATGCCTTGGTAAAAGAATAAAAATTATTGGAAAATACATCCATTTCCATTTTTAATTATGGGTCAGATTTAGTCTATTTATTCATATATGTAGGTATGTATTTATTTATTTATAATTAATTTGTTTGTTAATTTATTTGTTTATTTTGCATGCGATTGCCATTTTTATGCAGAAAACATAAAAGATCATTTTTTTCAGATTTCCTAACTAGTCTATTATGGTAATAACCCCCCTCTCCACCCCCCTTCCCCACTGCTGTGCTTTGTAACAACCTCATCAAAGTCATATTAGCCAGTACCACATGTTTGCAATGAGATCTGTGTGCCAGCATGTTTATTTACCTCTTAGGGGGGGGGGGTAGGAAATATTTCCAGTGGCCCAATTCAATAATCAGTTGTTTTTACCTCCAGCCATCAGCAGAAAAGGGTTGGTAGTTTTATGGGGATGATGCTGTGACACTTTCACTTCTTTACTGAGACTTACAGTGCTTATTGCAATCTCAGCTGGAAGCACACTACAACTCTTGTTCCAGCAAGCTTGCAGTGTTCACAGCTAGCATTTCTGCAATACAGTGGAGTCTCAGAAGCAATTTTGTAAGAGTAAAAAAAAAAAAAAAAAAAACCTTGCCATGATTTTCTCTATACTGTATAGTTATTATTTTCTCAACAGCGCCATCTACCGACCGTTCCTCAAACTGCAGCCTGTGTCGGTGACATTTAACTCTAAGCATCTCTGTACTCTGGAGGGGAGCTAGTCTGATATTAAAAACTTTGCCACTGGACTGGGGCAAGGGGGCACTTTTTTTATTTTAAATTTGTGATGCTGGGTAACAAACTTTCCCTCCATAACCCCCAAATAAAAAAAAATAAATAAATAAATAAAAAAGGTATATATTAACATCCCTGTCTTTTTAACCCTTCCATGGCTGTTGAATTAACGATTCTGATGGCTTTAGGAAAAGGCAAGCTGTCCGTGAGCATCAGTTAAATGGGATAGCATGCTGGATGGTCAAACTGCCTAAACTTTTGCAAAAGTTTTAAATAAAAAAAAATGGCATCAGTTCTACAAAGAACTTCAACAGCAAGTCCCCTTCTAGCAAAATCTCTATGTACGATATTAAAAAAAATCAGGTGGTGACACCCTATGTAGGCTCATACAATGGTTGCAATTATGTTAATTGCATGCTTTTTTTTCTTTAAACTCACCCCTGCCAAGAGAAAAAAAAAGTGAATGAGTTTTTTTTTTTTTTTTTTGGTGAAGTTCCCTCCTCCCTGAGTCCCTCCCCTAATAAAGACAGGATCCCCAGCTCTATTTGCACTGGTTTAAAGACCCCTGTAACTTGGAGGAAGAAAGGCAACAGCATAAAAAAAAGAGGAAATGTCAAAGGAGAAGGTCTGGAAAAAATTAATCGCTGATGGTTTGGAGAAGTTCTCTTAAAGAGGGCTCCACACTGGTGTGTCAGCCTCACACTACAGACTGTACACTGATGCTGCACATCTGGACTGCCCACTGCTCAATGCCTTGCACTGTATGTACATTACCAGCCCTGGGCAGATAGGCAACATAAGCTTTTTTTTTTTTTAGTTTTTATATATTTTTAGTCTAGATAGATTTTTTTAAAACTTGGAATACAAGTGGATTTTTAAATTCTTTTAATTTTAATTTTAATTTTTTTTTTAACACAACCACTTACTTGCTCCAAGTGGTTTTTCACTTTTTTTTATGGTTGCTGTAACATTGCTGAGCATACTTCATCTATTATATTACCTCAGTGTTGGAAACTGTTTGTTCAAGAAGACCACACAAAGCCTGTGACCACCGGAACCCTGGGAGACTCAAGGTACAGTGATGCTTGAATGCAGAGCAAACTTTCTACTGCTGCTTGGCTTTACACGTGGTGCAAAAGTTTCTGCAGTGCTTATGGGCAGGCTGTTGGGCTGGTGGGACCTGTAGTTCTACAGCAGCTGAAGAGTGGTGTTGGTACTGCTTTTGATCCTAGGGGTAGGCTGTGGGGCTGACAGGGTAACCTACTGGGACCTGTAGTTCTACAGCAGTTCTAGAGGTGTGATGAGTCTGGTTCTGCTCCCATCAGTGAACGTAGGGGGCAGGCTGTGGGACTAGTATGGTAATCTACTAGGACTTGTAGTTCTACAGCAGCTCTAGAGGGGTGATGGGTCTACTTCTGCTCCCATAAGTGAACTTTGGGACAGGCTGTGGGGCTGGCAGAGTGACCTACTGGGACCTGTAGTTGTACAGAAGCTCTAGAGGTGTGATAAGTCTGGTTCTGCTCCCATCAGTGAACTTAGGGGGCAGGCTGTGGGACTTATATGGTAACCTACTAGGACTAGTAGTTCTACAGCAGCTCTAGAGGGGTGATGGGTCTACTTCTGCTCCCATCAGTGAACCTTGGGACAGGCTGTGAGGCTGGCAGAGTGACCTACTGGGACCTGTAGTTCTACAGAAGCTCTAGAGGTTTGATAAGTCTGGTTCTGCTCCCGTAAGTTTACCTAGGGGGCAGGCTGTAGGACTAGTATTGTAACCTGCTAGGACTTGTAGTTCTACAGCAGCTCTAGAGGGGTGATGGGTCTAATTTTGCTTCCATCACTGAACCTTGGGACAGGCTGTGAGGCTGTCAGGGTGACCTACTGGGACCTGTAGTTCTACAGCAGCTATAGAGGGGTGATGGGTCTGGTTCTGCTCCCATCAGTGATCCTAGGGAGCAGGTTGTGGGACTGGTAGGGTGACCTTCTGGAACTTGTGGTTCCACAGCAGATACATGGGCATAATATGCCTGCTTCTCCTAAAAGTGGTTTTGGTTCATAGAATGTTTTTTTTTTTTTTTGCAATAAGGGTAGACTGTGGAGATGGTAGGGTGGCCTGCTGGGATTTTTAGTTATTTGGCTGGTATAGAAGGGGTGATAAGTTTGATTCTGCTTTAATCAGTGATCTTATGGGTATTCTGTGGGACTGGTAGGATGGTCTGCTGGAAATTGTGGTTCCACAGCAGCTAAATGGGTATAATGTGCTTTCTTCTGCTAAAAGTGATTTTGAATCATAGACTTTTTTTTTGCAAAAAAGGATAGACTGTGGAGATGGTAGGGTGGCCTACTGAGACTTTTAGTTTTACAGTAGCTTTAGGGCGGGGTGATGGTTCTAATTTTGCTCCCATGAGTGATCCTAGGGGCAGAATGTGGGGCTTGTATTGTGACCTACTGGCACTTGTAGTTCTACAGCAGCTATAGATGGCTGATGGGACATCTTTTGCTCCCATCAATGGACAGGCTGTGGGAGTAGTAGTGTGACCTGCTGAGATTTGTAGTTCTACAGCAGCAACAGAGGGGTGATGGGTCTGATTCTACTCCCATCAGTGGTGCTTGGAGCAGGCTGTGGGACTGGTTGGGTGCCCTGCTGGAACTTCTGGTTGCACAGCAGTTAAGTTGGCACAATATGCCTGCTTCTCCTAGAAGTGGTCCTAATTCATAGAATTTTTTTTTTTTTGCAAAATGCTACTTTTTCAATGTAGTAGTTCACATTCATCTGGTCTTGTTCTTTAATGTTTAACTGGATAGTGCAATCCAGCTTTTTTATTTAGACTTAGATAAATGAAAACCTTCACAATCAACTGTAGATGTAGAAATATATATAAATATTTACACATATCCCTTACAATAAAAATAAAAAAAAGTGCCATTTACATGTAATAGTTAAATGTATTATATATATTTATAAACAGATGTGTCAGTAACACGTAATAGTAACATTTATTATATATATTTTTAAACGTATGTGCCATTTACACGTAATAGTGGCATTTATTATATATATTTATAAACAGATGTGCCATTTACATGTAATAGTGACATTTAATATATATATTTATAAACATATGTGCCATTTACACATACCAATGACATTTATTATATAAATTTATAAACATATGTGCCATTTACACGTAATAGTAGCATTCATTATATATATATTTATAAACAGATGTGTCATTTACATGTAATAGTGGCATTTATTATATTTATAAACAGATGTGCCATTTACTTATAATAGTAACATTTATTATACTCAGGCATGCAAAGGATATAGTCCATCCTCAGGCAATATATTTTCACAGTTGCTAATAAGTGTTACATATGTGTATTGTAATAGAATGCATCCATTCATTGTAGTAGTCAGCCCCTTCCCTTATAAGTAAGGCAGGCGATGATGACTGCAGAGGAGGGGAGGGGGATTGTGGCTGTGATTATTGCTTCTAGGAATACAGAAATACGTGCCAAGGACTTGTCTAGGTATGGGGGGGGGGGTGTCAAGTCCAACCTCAGAGGCAATGACAAAAAGACTTAAAGATGATGTGACACAGACACCTCTATTGGAATTGTGGATCCAGGGTGGGCTTTGTCCAGACCTGTGCCCATGGGCAGGTCTGTCTTCACACCTCTCCAGCTCTGCATTTGAATGAAAGAAGGATGTTCTGTTCAACATCCCAGCTTGTCCCAAATAACATTTGTGTCAGTGGCCTGGAGGGGTATAAAAACCCTTCCATTATTCCACAAACCTCTGGTTGCTCCATTGTATCACCAGTCCTTGGGTTGCTAAACTGTAGCATTGTCAACACTTCAAGATTCTCTATAGGAGAACTGAGATTTATGAATACCAGGGAGAAGGGAACATAGTGGCATCATCCTAGTAGCCAATCACACTTTAGCTAATTCTCAGACCTAGTTGTGCCAACTTTTTAAAGATGTGGCCAAGTCAATGAAGTTTTTTTTTGTTGGGGGGTGGGGGCATTTTGCCACTGAGACCCCCTCAACATTATTAGTTTCTCTATATAACCAAACTGAATATGTGCTCATCTATAGGAACAATTATTGAATTTTTGGAGACCATTTGGGGGTGGGGTAACAAATCTGCATCTCTGTTTGATTTTATTATATGGACTCTTGTTGCTATTAGCAACAGCTCTTTATTCCACTATATCAGCAGGATTTAAAGTTCTAAACTATTAAACTGTACCAGAAGCTTAGGGTTCTATAACATTGCCAAAGTCTGGCTACAAGTGAAGCAAAGGTTAAAAAAGCAATTGTTGTCATAGCAACCAATCAGAATGTGACTTTCATTCTCTAACATGCACTAGGGAACACTAGGTAAGGGTCTACTGAATGTACCCTGTTGCCCCGTGCAAAGGCTTTCCCCTTCTGCACTGTATTATTGTTCTTAGAATTCAAAACTTGCTACATTGTATCAGCTAAGAGTTATTAGCTAGCTACAGTTTGTGGCTGCGCTGCATCAGCATCTTAGAGTTCCATAACCGTTACATGATATCATCAGTTTAGAATTCTGTAATTGTTATATTCTATGAGCCGTTTAGAATTTTATAACTGTTATAATCCAGGAGCTTTTTAGAATGCTGTAACTGTTACATTGTATGGGTCATTTAGAGTCCTTTAGATGTTAGAGCCATTGGGAGTTCTGTAGATGTTACATTGTATGAACCATTGAAAGTTCTATAGATGTTACATTGTATGAACCATTGAAAGTTCTATAGATGTTACATTGTATGAGCTATTTCACCACTTAGAATTTTATAGATGTCACATTGTAGGAGACATTGGGAGTTCCATTGACATGACCTTGTAGCAGCCATTGAGGGTTCTTTAGATGTTACATTGTAAGAATCATTGAGAGTTCTACAGATGTTACATTGTATGATCCATTAAGAGTTCTATAGATGTTACATTGTAGAAGCCATTGAGAGTTCTACAGATGTTATGAGCCATTGAGAGTTCCATGGATGTTACATTGTATGAGCCACTTAGCAATTTATAGATGTCACTTTGTAGGAGCCACTGGGAGTTCCATTGACATTACATTATAGCAGCCATTGAGGGTTTTTTAGATGTTACATTGTAGGAACCATTGAGAGTTATATAGGTGTTACATTGCAGGAGCCATTGAGAGTTCACTGGATGTTACATTGTATGAGACTTTTACAGTTCTATAGATGTTACATTGTAGAAGTCATTTAGAGTTCTTTAACTGTTACAATGCAGGAGCCATTTAGAGTTCACTAGAATTTACATTGTAGGATCCATTGGGAGTTCTATAGCTGTTACATTGTTTGAGCTTTTTTAGAATTCTATAACTGTTACATTCTAACAATCCAAGGGCTAGACAGCCTAGGTTCTCCTTGCTTTTTGATAATTAGACTGAAACGTGGCATGCAGAGTACCTACTTCAATAAAAGCCTGTTTAATGATGTCCAGGGTGAGGTTACTGGCAGCTGAGCAGCCTCCAGATAGCCATGCTGTATTAGAAAACCACATTTGTGATCCCTCCCTGTTTGGGCTTGAACCCAGAGCTCTGCTGGATCCAACAGTCAGGGTTATAACGTTTTTTTGGCAAATTTCTAGCATAATGAAAAGCTAAGTCATTAAGAGAGGCAGGGCCATCCGGAAAGAGAGACAGAAACAAGCACGTGGGACTATAACACGCATACAAGGCTCAGTTCACAAAGCTAACACAACAGCATAAGTGTCCTTATTTTCAAAAATGTGACAGTTATTTTCAGTCGAGTCCAATGAAATTTGACAATTACAGTCACGTGCATAACAATAGAGTGCCTTAGGCTGGTGTTAAAGCTTTGTAAATGTGATTTTTACAAGAGATGCAATTTCTGACATGACTTATTTTGCGTGAAGTCAGCAGCAGGCTTGTTTGCACAGAAAGTCAGGAGTGAGCAGAGTATTTAATCATAAAACTAGCTGTACAGAAGGAGCAGTGTATGAGGTTTGGCTCAGCTCCTGAACAGCAAGCTCCCAGATTTATGAAGTTGCCTCTTGTGCTCCATTCTCCACGTGATCCATATGGGGGAATACCTTTGACGTCACTAAAATGTAGACCTCCTCAAGTAAATGTAGACCTCCCCAAGTGATGCAATAGCTGCTCTGGCTGGAGTTGGAGGCTGCTGTAGACTAGAGGAGTTCCCTGTGTTAGAAGGCTTAGCTAGAGATAGCAAAGAGGGATGGATAATTCTTAGAGAGGTGATGACAGCCCACAGATTATCTGGCGTTTTATTCTGGGAGTCTGAAGCTGTTCATATAGGGACAGGAAGCTGTTATCTCTACAAAGGGTGACTTTCCATTGGATAATAGTGGCACATTTTCCAAAGCTTTGGATTCTTCAATGTCACCTTCTGCTTTATCTACTATGACCAAATATAGAACATACGCTTTTTATTCCATTGATAGTGAGCAGGCTATAGTGCTTAGTCCTTGGGTGCATTCAAGGAAACATGGACTGAAGCTACATGTAGGGTGCAATTGCTGAACTTTTGAAAATTCTAGTTGACTAGTTTTTATGATCCAAAGACCAAAAACATGTAAATCTAGAGTTTTGATTTTGCTAACCTCATGTTCTGGGTCATTGGCTTAGAAAGCGTTTTTTAGGATAAGGATAACAATGGCCACTTTCATGCTGCTCCCAGTACAGTTTTCTTGTATAAGTTATAAAATCAAAAAGTGTTATTCCTTCATGGTTATTTTCTTCTGTCAGCACTGTAGAATGCTGATGCTGATGACCCAAAGCTCTTGCACCATAAAGTAGAATAAAGACCTCTTAGACGTCTTGAATTTCAACCAATTTCTCCTGATTTCCCAAACTTCGAGATGCAGGTAGCCTTGCAAGTACCACCCTGCTCAATTTAAAAATTAACTCTGATGGAACAAGTCTGATGGAAATTTTTTGGCTGAATGTTTTTGTCACACCATTGTCATCTAGGGGTGCTGTAGCAGCCTAAATACAATAGCTGGCAGTGGAGATTCCTTCATCCCTGCAATTAAGATAGATGGAGGAGCCAGTTATTTTCTTATGTTCAGCATACATATGTATTTAATAGGGCAGTTCAACCAAAAGTAATATTTCAGTTATATAAGAAATCTGGAGGACTGAATTAAAGTCCATGCTGGTTTTTTATATCTGTTGGCTGCTCCAACAGCAGGATTTCCCTACCATAATACCTCTATCCAGGGGCATTCCCACATTCATCTTGCATTATCCATAATATAAAGTACATTAGCCTCTTGCCCTTCACCCTATAGCAGAAGTACTGCCACAGGGCGGCAGGGCGGCAGGGCTGCGCAAAATCACACACACACACACACACATATATATATATATATATATATATATATATATATACTGTACATGGTTTACATTTCCGAGTGTGGGGGCGTGCGATGTCAATCACTGGGTCCTGGCCTGCAATTCTTTGCCAGGACTTGGTGATTGTTAGTAGGGCTGACACAGATCTCTTTCTTGTCAGCATGGACATTCTGCTTTGTATCTCTCTGCACAGCAGAGAGATACAAAGCAGTATGTCTCCTTAGTAAAACACAACACAGAACGCTATGTGAAACAAAAATAGCACACAGTTAACCTTTTGATCACCCCAGATGTTAATCCCTTCCTGCCCAGTGTCATTAGTACAGTGTCAGTGCTTTTTATTAGCACTAATCACTGTATTAGTGTCATTGGGGACATCAGTTCCCACTCAGTGTCAGAATGCCCACCACAGTCCTGCTTTAAGTCACTGATCACCACCATTACTAGTATAAAAAAAATAATAAAAACTCCCATTATATATACCACTATTTGTAGACGCTATAACTTTCACGTAAACCAATTAATATACACTTATTGGGATTTTTTTTAGGAAAGACATGTCTCAGAATACATTTTGGCCTAAATTTATGAAGAAATTTGATTTTTGAAATTTTGTTATTGGATATGTTTTATAACAAATAGTCAAAAATATTGTTTTTTTTTCAAAATAGTCGGTCTTACTTTGTTTATAGCGCAAAAAATTAAAACAGCAGAGGTGATCAAATACCACTGAAAGAAAGCTCTATTTGTGTGAAAAAAATACATAAATGTAATTTATGTACAACGTTGCATGACTGTACAATTGTCAGTTAAAGTAACACTACCGCATCTCCAAAAATGGCCTGGTCAGGACAAGGGGGGGGTTGGGTTAAATCTTCTGGAGGGCAAGTGGTTAACAATCCCGTAGTGAGTGGGACCTTCTTGTAATGACCAAAGCTGAAATCTAGACACGGGGATTCAAGTATAGAAATATTTCCACCAGAGTGCTAGAAGTGTAATACACCAATGGATGAATTAATGCTTCAGCATCTAACAATCAACACAATATCATTTTTGCTTGACTGCCCTTCATTTTTTTCATTCAGTCTAGGTCTAGGGGTGTGCTCCCCCCCCCCCCAGATTTTAATTGTGCTCCCAGGTATCTGAGAGTGCACTAATCAGTGAACCGGTCTGATGGGAACAATTAATGCAAGGTGGCACTCTGATGGGGATAGTTGATGTAAGGGGTCACTGATGGGGACAGTTGATGTAAGGGGTCACTGATTGGGATATTTGCTGTAAGGGGGAACTCTTAAGGGAACAGTTGATGTAAGGGGACAGTCTGATAGGGACGGTTGATTTAGGGAGCACTCTGATAGGAACAGTTGATGTAAGGGGGCACTCTGATGGGGACAACTGATATATGGGGGCACTCTGATGGGGACAACTGATATAAGGGGGCACTCTGATTAGGAAAACTGATGTAAGGGGGCACTCAGATGGGGACCATAGTGTAAAGGAGGACTCTGATGAGGACCCTGAAGTAAAGTAGAACTCTGGTTGTGACATAAAGGGGCACAGGTTCTTTTTATTCACCTTAGTCCAATGACAACCTAATAAATACTACTGTTCCTTGTTCACCTCCTGCATTACCTCTGCACTACCAGTCAGACATTACTTCCAGGTTGTGACTCGTCATAAAGAAGTGTTGAGTGAAAAGGAAATACTGGTTCCCTGCATTCCTGCAGATTGTCAATGATAAAACACAGTGTTAACAGTATGACCCCCTGACTTTTTTTTACTGCACCTCCAAATCAGATAGGCTAGATCTGGCCCTGATTCAGTCCCAGTATCAGCAATAATTTTAAAAGGCTTTAAATCATTGTTCTAAGTTTAATTGACAGGGACACACTTTGAAACTGTCAGGTAGACTTCTACTCTAGAATACAAATGATATCCCAAAGAAGATGAAGCTAAAGACAAAAGTCATTGTAAACAATGGAGAAACCCATAGTAAACAACCAGTGATAAGAATTCAGGTTTTTGTCCTGGGACTTATCAATTGTCATTCTCATGGTCAATAAAAACTGTCAGGTGAACCCCTAGTACCCCAGAATACTAATGATAAGAAGAAGAGTCTAAAGACAAAAGTAATCTTCCTCATCTTGCTTCAGTACCAACAGAACAAACATGCAGACAGTAAAGTCAGAACTCATGATCTGCATACTTTTTCTTGGTTCGTGATTGAGTAGTAAGACAAGGATAAGGATGATAGCCACAGAGCCCATACCTTTAAGATCAAGTCATCCGCAGCGGTTTTCTTATTACTCCCCTGACATATTCTCTTTAAATAAGGATATTAATACTTGTAGTACCTCTAAAGCTGCACAGCTATATGTTACCTAAACCTGGAATCAAATTAATAAGTAGAAACTTTTAAGTTAATTGGTTGTTTGATTATTTCAAGTTTTTTTTACTACATTGCATATGTTCCATTGCCTTTTTTTTCTTCTTTTAACACCTAAAAATAACCAGGCTTTGTTTTTTTTGCATTTTCTGGAGCCAATACATTATTTATAGGCTTTGTTCATTTAGAATTAAACTAGCAATAGTCAAAATAAAAACACAATACAGAAAGAAATCCATTATTTTCCAATATGGCACTGACTCGCCCTATGATAGCATCTCTGTAGTGATAATGACCTGCAGAGACCACATTATTAATAGCAGTAAAATATGTACAAAACTTAAAACAACAGGATTGGTTAATGGAATCCTATTTCATCATTATTAATTGTCTTATGTATTCCATACAGTAGTAGTGCCATCCCACTGGAGCCCCCTACTGGCTCTTGTCAAATTATAGTATGAGGGTGGTCTATTCCTATCCATTGGGAATAACCAGTAGCACTTCATTTGCCTTCAGATTCCAATTTATATTTTTTACTCTTTCTGGAGGAAGAGGAAATGTTTTGAATGTTTTAGCATGGGAAACTTATTAAATAACCCACAATGAAATTTCCATAATCTTCCCTTGTGGCAGTCCTCTACTAATCCTTTCATCCGTATAGAGTGGAACATTACATCCAGAGAAATAAATATTCTCAGCAAAGTGGCCCACTTACATCCCTTATAAGCTGATAAACTGACAGTCCAAATCATTCATCATAAGCCTGACAGTTTGAGGTACTCAATTGAACTTCAAAAGCTGGAGAGATAAGAAAATTGATTGGCCGTAAGCAAGAATTGACTCCATGGCAAATTCAAAGGTACACACATATTGGGAAACACCCAACCAATGAATAACTACTCATCATTGAAGTAAAACTGAAGAGCAGTCTTTGGGACCCTCTGTACTAACAGTCCTTGTCTGATGTCCAGGAGTGCACTCCCCCTCCCCTTCCCATTCTCCTGTCCTTAAACCAATAGCAGTGTGTTTTTTATATAAATGACACTAAATGACTTAAAGAGACTCTGTTGCTACATATTTTTTAAGGCATAAAAAGCTATTCATATTTACCTATTTACTTTCTGTGCCACTGAACTCTGCTGCATTAAAGATCCAAGCTTGCTGAAAATGTTCAGTATTGGACACTTATGAAATTGTTGGATGCTGGCATTGCCCTTCTGTGATAAGGTTTTCAACTTTACTCCCTACATAACAGTGTCTGTGAAAGGAGCCACAGAGTACAACCGATGGAATAGACATCGAACACTCTTAATAGTATGTGGACAGTGTAGTGGCTTAGTGGTCAACTGTTTTGCCCTGGAACACTGAGGTCCCCAGGTTGATGCCTGGTCAGGACAATGTCATCATAGAGTTTGCATGTTCTCCTTGTGCTTGCATGGGTTTACTCTGGGTTCTTGCCACACTCCCCTCTCCACATTGCCCTAGTGTGTGTATATGCATACATGTGAGACAGAGACCTTAGATCGTACCATCTTTAAGGACAAGGATATACGTGAATGTACAGTATGTAACGTGCAAAAATTATGAGTGCAGCGCTAATTAGTATCTAATAGAACCGTAATACAATATATACTCAATCCCCAAAAAAATTCAATATACTCAATACATATACAGTGTCATGCATGTATTCCCTCATGGGGAATATCTCGTGCAAAAACGTGAAAAAGAAGTAATATATACTATAATAACATATATACTAATAATAAACAGTGCCACACAAAAAATGCACAAAGGAATAAACGATAGTTCAAATACGAGAAAAGTCCAAAGTTAATAATAATAATACTGATGATGCTGTGCTTAATGATGAACTTCACACTCCACTCTTCATGCAAAATTATGTGCAGTGTACGTGATTCACACGTGACAATCCTTAACAGCCAAAATGCCCCCTCACCTCCTTCCTTAGACCCCAAGGGGCCAGCACGCTTTCAGGATCACACAATCCTATCAGTATGGATCACTCTCTAGAAAATATCTTCCTCCTCCAGCGTCCACCAGTTTAGCAGCCAGCTCCTCCCAGGGTCATAGTAAGACACAAGCAGAGACCCTCCATAGTGCAACCAGTAATTTTATTGGTAATAGGTATAAAAAGTAGATTTCCACTCACAAAACGATAAATCTTCCAGCCTCCTACCACATGCTATGGGTGTACTGCATGGGTAATACACAGGGTGTATATTATTATTATTACACAGGATATATGTTATTATAGTATATATTACTTCTTTTTCACGTTTTTGCACGAGATATTCCCCATGAGGGAATACATGCATGACACTGTATATGTATTGAGTATATTGAATTTTTTTGGGGATTGAGTATATATTGTATTACGGTTCTATTAGATACTAATTAGCGCTGCACTCATAATTTTTGCACTGTTTATTCACTTATTTTGGATATAAGCTTAGTGTCAGCAGCTTATGGTTATAGGGTAGGAGTCCTTGTGAGCGCAGGAGGTTTTTTGTAATTATCACAGTATGTAACGTGCTACATAAATTGTCCCTATATAAGTGTTAATAAATAATAAGTAGAATGAAAATCACTCAGCAAGCTTAGGTTTTCAACACATCGAAATTCAATGGCACGGGCAGTAGGACAGGTAAGTATTCTTTGGCTTTCTTTGCATGTCTGCCATCTGTCTCTACTTTTTTTATACTAGCAACAAAGTTGCTTTAACCAATAGAAAATAAGAATAATGATACTTTCTAACAATTAAATTATGTTATTATAAAAAATGCACATGCGTGTTCTCACTACATAAATCAGGGACCAGGTTCAAAGGACCCCCTTTACCAGTTCACCATGGAGTGGGTGGAATTTACCAAACTGCCAAAAATTAGTTAGAATTAAAAAAAAATTAGATATCAAGTCCATTAATGTTGTATTTGGCTTAATTAACTAATCCATTTTGGCTGTTATTTTCATCTCTCATTGGCCTATCATTGCAAAAAATAACATACATTTTGGTAAATGACAATAGTGACTTCTTTTTTGTACACTGCAGGATCTTATTGGTACTTAATTACCCTTTTTTTGTATTGTAGTGTCATGACATCTGTCCCTAGCAGTTGGGTGGGATGTAGATGGTCTGCAAGGGTGTCACCTCCTGCCACTTGTGTCCTCTTCTGCACCTCTCTGAACTGGTCACTAGCACCTGTTATTTGGCATTATTATGCGAGGAACTTAATTCACACTGTTGTTGTCAATGAACCATAGTTCATTTTTCTGAAAGGAATGGTGGAAGATCTAAATAATTGTAGTGTTCTGTCTTTCTAAGTTTAGTCATAATCTGGTTATATTTCACCATATTTAGGCAAAACTCCCACTTCATAAAAATGTATATATATATATATATATACTGAAAGGAAATTTTATGCAAGTTGTATTTCAGATTTCTTCCTACTTCTATTTTGGAAATGTTTCTTACATTTTCCTGTTAGCTGCT
Organism: Staurois parvus; assembly: GCF_062004578.1. Lineage (NCBI taxonomy): Eukaryota > Metazoa > Chordata > Amphibia > Anura > Ranidae > Staurois > Staurois parvus. The sequence goes on from NW_028317826.1 coordinate 7,442,546, forward strand.
TAGTTTTCTTTTTATAAAGAACTCTTCTGCATGGAGGATTGCAGGGCTTGTCTGTCTTTGCATCAAGCCAGAGAGTTTGGGTAGCAGAGAGATTCCAAATATAGTGCTAAGAACTTTTTAAAGTCAGTAATCAGGCAGAAAAAAAAAACTGAATTAGAGCAAAACACTACAGGAAAAGCTTAATAGGTATCTGTTGCTGGCACCAGGACCTGGACAGTTTTTCATGGCAGCTTTTATACAGAAGTAAGATAGTTAGTGTTAGTATTGAGGTCACAGGGAGAGATTGTGCTGGTTAGTGTCAGAGTTACAGGGAAAATGAGTATTAATGATAAGGTTAAAAGGAGGGTTAGTGTGAGGGTTACAGGATGGATAGTGTTAGTGTTGGGGTTACAAAGAGGATTAGTGTTAAGATTAAAGGAGATAATGTTAGGGTTACAGGAAGGGTTAGTTTAAGAGTTAGAAGTAAGGTTACATGAAGGGATGGTGTTAGAGATACAGGGAGGATTAGTGGTGGGCTTCAGGAAAGGTTAGTGTTAGGGTTACAGGTAGTGTTAGGTTTACAGAGAGGATTTGTGGTAGGGCTACAGGGAAGGTTAGTGTATGAGTTATTGTTAAGTAATAGGTCAGGGCAAGTGTTAAGGGATGGTTAGTGTAAGAGTTAGTAGTAGGGTTTCAGGGAGCACAGTTGCTGTGGTTACAGTGAAGGTTAGTGATTGAGCTGAATTGAGGGTACAGGTAATTATAGGGTTACAGGGAAGGTTAGTGTTAGGGCTGTAGGAAGGACTACTGGTAGGGCTATAGAGAAGGTTAGTGTTAGGGTTGCAGGAAGCATTAGTAGTAGGGTTATAGGAAAGATTAGTGTTAGGGTTGCAGGAAGGACTACTGGAAGGGTTACCAGGAAGGTTCGTGTTAGGGTTGTAGGAAGAATTATTGGTAGGGTTATAGGGAAGGTTAGTGTTAGGGTTGAAGGAAAGATTAGTGGTAGAGTTATCAGGAAGGTTAGTGTTAAGGTTGAAGGAAAGATTAGTGGTAGGGTCATCGGGAAGGCTAGTGTTAGGGTTTCAGGAAGGATTAGTGGTAGGGTCATCGGGAAGGCTAGTGTTAGGGTTGCAGGAAGGATTAGTGGTAGGGTCATCGGGAAGGCTAGTGTTAGGGTTGCAGGAAGGATTAGTGGTAGGGTTATCAGGAAGGTTAGTGTTAGGGTTGCAGGAAGGATTAGTGGTAGGGCTATCAGGAAGGTTAGTGTTAGGATTGCAGGAAGGATTAGTGGTAAGGTTGCATGGAGGATTAGAGAAAGAGTTACAGGGAAGGTATGTGTAAGGGTTACAGGGGGGAGTAGTCGTAAGGTTATAGGAATGGTTAGTGTTAGGGTTGCAGTAAAAATTAGTATTAGAGTTACAGGGAAGGATGGTGTTAGGGTTGCAGGAAGGATTCATGATACGGTTACAGGAAAGATACAGTATGTGCAAGGGTTAAAGGGATGATTAGTGGTAGGATTACAGGGAGGACTAGGGAATGGGTTACAGGGAAAGTATGTGTAAGGGTTAAAGGTAGGGTTACAGGGAGGATTAGTGAAATGGTAACAGGGAAGATATGTATAAGGGTTACATGGAGACTCCTGACTTTCATAGATGAGACACTTTTTTGACATTTTGTTATATAATTATATCAATGTAAACAATTTTGCTTGTTAAGCAATATATTTATCTATACAAATATATGTACAGTATAATATATACAAGAGTAACAGTTGTGGAAGACAGAGGGACATATTGATTTGAGTAGTCAAAGAGACAATTTGCAGTAACTTATAACAACCAATGAGCTTTTAGTAGTTGGCTGTAGTCAGACATACCAAATTTAAAGTGATTTGGTATGTAGCTGTGGGTTACCGTCTTATTGTTATGCTGCCCATGCTCCTCACCAAATAAATTAAAACCTGTAATTGTTCTCCCTCAAAGATACTAAGAAATATAAACCATTTACGGTTGGATTCTCGGCATCTCTTAATTCCAGGCCCCTGTGAAACTTGGCAGCCAAGCGATCTATGGGACCACTGTAGACATGATATAATTTTCCAGCACAGTTGTACATGCATCCAACAACATAGACCCTGCTGGGTAATCCAGTTAAGGCTGCATTCTTTACAATAATCCATCCCTTCCTATTCACTTACATGCTTAGAGTGTTCCAACATTTCTGTAAAAAAAATCTGTTTCACTGTATTGTTTTTTGGAGAATCAAAATATATCATCTGTGTAAGGGCAAACATATGCATAGAGTGCATGGATATCTCTCTGCCAGCAATGGAGATGAGACATCTATAAAGCCTTGATGTTATGGTACACTTTCCAGGTTGAAAAAGTAAGGATCTGTCCTGCATTAAACAGTTACCTTCCAACACAATAACAAACACTTGTGATGGTGGGATGCGCTAGTTTGTGCCCTATATAGAAGGTCTATCTGGTCCATTCCTTATTTGACTATCTCACTGGGCTTCTGGGTCAAGATGGTCCTTGGCCATGTAGCGTACAGTTATGCTGAGAGGAGGGTATCTCATTAACTAAGATGGCTCATGAAATATATGCCTATAACTGACTGCACTGCCATGGCTTTGGGACCTTCTTCAATGTCACATCTGGGTCAACTGAGGAGTGTGGATGCACATGTACGGTGAAATGCTTATTCCCACAGAAAAGGAAACTACCTTCACCTGTTTGGAAATTATTTTCATCACTGAGGGCTAATATGTGTCCCAAAGTAACCCTTTCCCTCCCTCTTGCTATCTCACCAAACAACGCTTGTGCTAAGAGCTGTTTATTTCATCTTATCTACTATCAAGATCTCTGAAATTTCCCAGATAGCATCTGTGTAAAAATCAACAAGAAATGAATGGAATCCCCTTCCCTCACTAACATGGACCTAGAAAAGGTTGCTAGGAAGCTGTCAGCTACATAGAATCACTGGTTGCTAGGACATTGTTGACTACATCGAGTCACAGGTTGCTAGGATGTTGTTGGCCAAAGAGCATCAGAGGTTGCTAGGATGTTGTTGGATACACAGTGTTACAGGTTGCTAGGATATTGTTGTCTACACAGTATCACTGGTTGCTAGCATGCTGTTGGCTAAACAGCATTACAGGTTGCTAGTACTTTGTTGGCTACACAGTGTCACTGGCTGCTAGAATATTGTTGGCTACTGAGCATCACTGCTTGCTAGGATGCTATCATCTACACAGCATCACAAGGTTGCTAGGATTTTGTTCGATACACTGAGTCACTGGCTGCTAGGACATTGTTGGCTACACGGAAACACTGGTTGCTAGGATATTGTTGGATACTGAGCGTCACTGGTTGCTAAGACTCTGTTATCTACACAGCGTCAGAAGGTTGCTAGGACATTGTTGGCTACACAGCACCACTGGTTGCTAAGATATTGTTGACTACTGAGCATCACTTGTTGCTAGGACGCTGTTGTCTACACATCATCACAAGGTTGCCAGGATGTTCTTGTCTATACTTTGTCACTGGCTGATAGGACATTGTTGACTACACAGCATCACTGGTTGCTAGGATATTGTTGGCTACACAGTGTCAGTGGTAGCTAGAGCATTGTCGACAACACAACTGACAGCAGGAGGCATCAATGCTGTACATCCGAAGTGCTGAGAATGCTCTGAGGATGTATAGACATTCTGGTCTCACTGCTGCCCCCCATGCCTCCATGTTGTAAACAGATGTACCCAGGGGCAGACTGACAACTCATGGAGCCCCCGGGCAATAGCGGATCATGGGGCCCCTGTGTCCTTGGCCAAACTCAAAAAAGCCTATGAAAAAGGTACCAATAAAACAGGTGGATGGCAGCACACTGTTGAAAGGACATCTAAAAATCTAAATTGAAGCAATATCTACAAAAAAAACATCACAGCATCAGATCTAGAGGAAATATTTTGGTCAACATATCTCCTCTAGACCTGGTGCTGTGATTTTTTTATTTGTAGATGTTTCTTCAATGAAGATTTTTGGAGTGTCCTTGCAACAGTATGCTGCCATCCAGCTATTTTATTGAAGTTTCTTTGGTTGCAAATTGGGCAAGCACCTCAATTTAAGGATTCTGAGGACGGGTAGTATGTGGATCGACCTAAAGCAGTGGTTAACTTTTGTTGGACATTCTTCTGTATAGGGTCCTTCTCCTTGATGCACCCTGAAAGGGCCTGTAGGGGGAACGATCAGTTGCTTGAGCTTCATGCTGTTTCCATTCAACGTTCCAGTTTCCAGCTTGCCTCCTTTTCCAGTAGCGTCATCTATAACTTGATTGTTGATGCCCCTGCATTGCTTCATCAGTTTCGTTGGTGGCAAAGTGTATGCACGCTCACTCACTCTGGGTCCATACATCTAGAACCTAATCCTGATTGTACATCTATGAACCTGCTGTATGTGGATCAGGGGCGGACTGACAACTCATGGGGCAATAGGGGATCATGGGGCCCCTGTGTCCTTGCCCAAACTCAAAAAAGCCTATGAAAAAGGTACCAGGGGCATCTCCTGGGGCCCCCTACTGACCCCGGGCCCTTGGGCAGTGCCCGAGTTTCCAAATGGTCAGTCCGCCCCTGGATGTACCAGTTTCCAGCAGATACATGAATATATCAGAAGCATCAACATTTGTTACAGAGAGGCACAACACATTTCTAAGGTTTTGTCTGGAATTTGAACGTTAAAGGCAATTTCTGAATTATTGCAATGCTTCTTAGTGCTCCACCATTACTAGCCTCATAAGTGATGAAGGTGTGTTGGCAGTGAGTGGCGCTCTGTTTTCCTGCCTACAACAGTGCCAGGCAAATAGGAAAGCAGACACAAAGCAAATACAGACTTTCAGCCTAGTGTGTTCATTAGATTTGGAAATTTTACACTAATTGTAAAACACGGTTGACCAAATGATACCAGTCTGGTCCATTTACAATGAATGAAATAATATTGTACCAACTCCGGTCAATAACATCTTACAACACTCCACGTGGAATGTTTTCCAAACAAAGCATGTACGAGATGATTATTGAACTCCAACACAGGGATAATTGCTGAAAATTCTTTTATGAATTGGTGTATGACTAACACTTTAAAACCTCCAGTCTTGCAAAGTTGGTGGTAATATCATAATAGCATTCCCTCGCAGGAACTATCTATGGCTAGTGAACCTGCCATAAAAGAAATGTGAGGGCTGCCATTGCTTATCTCTTTCTGAAAATGATAGTTTTCTGGCTGTTCTGCTTATCCTCTGGATTCAGTACTTTCTAAATCACTGACCTGGAACAAGTACGCAGATCAGAAAGTTAGAGAAAAGTATGAAATCCTAGTCTGCATTATCATTCTAAGTTATTGGCTTAAAGACATTCTGACACTAAAATGCAATTGTGAAGAAAAGGGCTTCCTGCAAAGAAAATAGTAAATACTTACCTCTCCCATTGCCCATGGCAAAGCAATGGAGAGAAATCGTGCTTCAAAACTCTTTAGTAACTAGTACTTCAGGGAGTTTTGATCTCCTGATCCCCCATTGTGCACAGTGGTGTCTCCCGCCAACTCCTATGTCACTTAAAGCAGAACTTAAGGGGTAAATACTTACCTGTCTAACGGACCTTTGCCAGTACATCTTCTTCTGAGTGCCAGTCTTAAGGCATCTTCATTGGCTGACGGGGAATTATGTCATTCCTACACATGCAAAGGATCCAGTCATCCCAGTCCCTTGCTGGAGCCGCCATCTTTTTCTGAGTGCTGGTCTTCAGACATCCTAATTGGCCAGTGAGCATGACGTAACTCCTGTGCTTGCACAAGAGCTCGTCATCCCGGGACTCAGACCAACCGCATATGTGCAACTCAATTTACAGTGCCGGAGAAGACAGTGAGCGGGAAAGTAGGAGCATTTTATTAAGACAGTGCATGTGTCATCTGCAATAAAAGCCTACCTGCTCACTGTTTCTTACAGTAGAACTTCAGTTCCAGTCTAAGGACAAAGCAGAGGGGTGGGGGTTGGTGGGAAGAACTACTAAACACAATGGGGGGAGCACACCAGAAAGTGACTGTACACAGCAATTTCACTTCAGTGCAAGTGAATTCATCACAACAGGCAGTGGGAAAAGTGTGCATTTACTATCTTCCTTGTATATTTGAGGCGCTGGATTTACCAGTAGTTCATGATTAAAGAAAGCACAGTAGCTCTTGTGGGACCTCGCTCAACAAAAACAGGGCACCCCTTATCTAGCAGACCCAAACTTTAATGCTGAAGTATGTATGTGCCATACATGTGGAATCCTCATGAAAGCTGGAAAGGACACCACTGTAGTAGGCACCACTACTACAGTGATCTCCTTTAGCTTCCAGGTCCCATGCCAAGTGACTGCACTGGAACACTTAGTGAACACAGAAGGTCACTCACTTGGCATGGGCACCATTCAAAGTACAATTTGCAGTTTCACAATGAATGTAAAGCATTCTCTGATTGGACAAGGTAGAAACTGTGACATCACTGCCCCACCTCACAAGAGCTTCCACGGGAACCCACAGGTATAGCACATACATGCTTACCTTGGTCCATGCTGGACTGGAACTATGTTAGCCTTAAAGTGGATCTTCAGCCTCAACCCACCATTTTTTTCACCCATCCTTACCTGGTTGCAGGTCCTGCACATTTAAAGTATTCACCCGCCCAGTGAATCTGGCACTATCCTGCTGGGATCCATTTCTTTTCTGCCCCATGCTTGGTCCCACACTGCCATGTTCTTCAGCCAGCGGTTCTCAGATGACGAGCTTCTAGGCCCCGCCTCCTTCTTCCTTTTACATCGAATAACTATGCCTCATGGGATATGTGACAGACAAATCCCAAGACGCACAGCGGCCAAGGGGTGGGCGTGGGGGCAAGCTGGAGGGTTTTTTTAAAAATAAAAAGTAAATAAAAAAAAGAGAGCTCAATTTGCACAATGGAGGGGAGGAGGAGTTGAGGGGACGCAACATCCATTTGAGGGTGAAGATCCATTTTATAATCAATGCTTAAAATGTCTAATGAGAGCGACCAAAAATCTAAGAATCCAAATAATTTTAATATTAGTGTTTGCTTATAACAACATAACATGGAACAGCCATCATGTTTCGGGGGCTTAGACACTCTTCCTACATCAGGTCTTATAAATGCTGTAACTAGACTCAATAGGGTGCTTTTAGTACTTGTTTGTATATAACAAAGAGCAGTATTGGCAGTATACACCTCTGGAATGCAACTTCCTAATACTGCCATTACTGCTTTTTGTTATGCAAACAAGTACTAAAAGCACCTTATTGAATCTAGTTAAATCATTTAAAGGCCCTGATGAAGGAGGAGTGTCTAAGCCCCTGGAGCATGATGGTTGCTCCATGTTGTCTTGTTATGAGCAAACACAAATATTAAAAGATTTTGGACTCCTAGATCCTTGGTCTGGCAATTTCATTAGACTTTTTCCACATAGATTTAAATTTCTGTCTGTCATTCAACTGGGGAGATTTTCCTCACTTCCTGTCCCTGTATAAGAATGGGGGGAGAGATTGTCACTAGGATAGGAAGGCACGGGCAAGAAAAAGAAGCGCAAGGAGTTCTAACCAGTGGTGTCCCGAAGCAGGTGCTGGGGGTGCAGTCCGCACCAGGTGACACCGACCGCACGGGGTGACACCATACCCGCACCACAAAAAGGTAAGTTGTAAAGCAAGCCGACGATCCCCGCAGGATGGATCCGATGCTTTACAATTTACCTTTGCTTGGAGCGGGTCCTGTGTCACCCCGTATAGGTTGCAAGCCGATGATCCCACGGGGATCGGCGGCATGCAACCTACACGGGGTGACACTGGACCCGCTCCAAGAAAAGGTAAGTTGTAAAGAAAGCTGACGATCCCCACAGGATAGATCGGATCTGCGGATTGAGCATAATGGATCAGAGTCCAATCCATTATGCTCAATCCACAGATCCGATCTATTCTGCGGGTATCGCCGCCGGAAGTGTCACCAAGTGTTACCGCACCAGGTGACACCAACCCTAGGGACGCCTCTGCTTCTTACCCTTCCCCACTTTACTAAAAAAAGTTTTGTCTTGCTTGTTGTAAAGATTTTCCTCTTGTCTTGACAAGAAGTCAGGGAAAATCTCCCCAACAGAGACACAAATGGCAGTAAAATCCTAACAGAAGCCTTAATCCTTCTCTTCTTTATTCAAAGATAGTATTTGTAAGTTTTGGATGAAGTTAGGCTTTAATATATGTAGACCAAAGGATCAGAGTGACAGCTAGGTAAACAGATATTTAGAAGGAGAGGGCATCAATGGTGGTCTCCATGTGTCTCTCATGACAGGGTTACTTTAAAGCTAAAAGGCAAAACTTTTCTTTTTTTATTTTTGGTTGTAACCTCTGTCAGTTTTTATTTGCCGTCGGTGTGAAATTTCCCTTTACTTCTTGTCCCATAACCCAGGAAGTGAGAGGAAATCCTTCCAAAGTGAGGGAATCTCTGTTTGTTATCACAGTCACCAGAACTAGTGTCCCCATTGGAATATCCCCCTCTACTCCTGTTCTGACGACAAATTTGGGATTTTCTTCCACTTTCACTCTCGGTGATAATGGTCACCAGGACAAATGGAGAGGGTGAATCTCCCTAATGGGGTACAGACAATGATTAAAAAAACTGGCAGGTGTTATAACCCCTCTCTACTTTATCCAAAATTAAAAAAACGGTTTTGCCTTTAGTCATACATGAAATTTATAATATCACAAGGGGTAGTCAGAAACACTAATTTACCCTAATGTATCACACTTCCTGTCAGCCATTTTGAAAACAAAGGAAACCAGCAGGCTAACTCATAGCGTGATTAGTTTACCATCTGTATTTGTTTATTTTTTTTCTCTTCAGGAAACTAGTATGACTAGCCAGTGTGTTTTCTAATCAAAGTCACCCGCCCCGGAGTTAATTGCATTATATTAGCTCATTTACCGGAGACTTTGATGAACAGCCCCTATATTATTTTCACCCTCTGATAAACAACAACCTTGCCCTGATATTTACTACATGGCTGACTTTGATATACATTGGGTACTGTCCAAAACAGAGGACGCTCTTGTTGCTTTCTTTTTGCTGCTTTAAATGTGCTTGAAAGGTGATTCTGTCACATTCGGTGAAAGTACGGACTTTTGTGCTTTTAAAAATAACATGTGCTATTTGAGGTAAATTCACAACATTCCAGCACCACAGAGAGGCCTTTAAATATCCTGGCGTTCAGCCTCAGAGCATAATGAAGTCTGCACCGGCACTTCGGTAGAGAGGCTGCGCTTCCATACTACCGCGGCCTCTCTACCGAAATGTTCAATGCCTTTGTGAAACATTGGTAAAGAAAACCTGTCATGAGAAAAACATGCCATTTCTTTTGAATATACTGGTTGCCCAGCCCTCTAGCTTAAGCAGCTTGAGTCAGTGACCTGGAACATGCATGCAGATGAAGACTTATGACTTTTCCCTGACTTTCAGTGACTATCTTTGACGTCGACGAATAGAAAAACATAATAGAAGCTCAGCATAGTAATTAGACATGAACGTATCAACTCCCTAAGTGATGGGTTGTTAAAGGATAACTAAACCCAAGAACAAAATTGCTATATATTCCAGTGTACAGTCCTTAGGTGTGGTGGCTGCATTTGTTTTCTTTTTTTAAGCTAATACATTTTCGTAAAATTTAGAAAATACTTGTTAATCTTGCCAGAAATGCCATGTCCTTGTCACTTCCTGTGAGCTGCACAGAAGAAAATCTTTCTTCCTAGCTATCTTCTGTGAACTACCAATTGTCCTGTTCCTCATGTAATTGGGATGAAGAGATATGGACATGTTTGTAGTCCATAGCAGAAGAGCAGACTTGGATGCCAACCGTGGCTCCCTCCATGGATACAGTGGAGGAGTGACATTGCCATCCAGGGAGGCAATATATTACATTTGTGACTTCTTGGTTTAAATACACTTTAACCCAGGTCATTTTGCTATTGGTCACAAGCAGGGGCGGACTGACCATTTGGAAACTAGGGCACTGCCCGAGGGCCCGGGGTCAGTACGGGGCCCCATGAAATGCCCCTGGTACCTTTTTCATAGGCTTTTTTGAGTTTGGGCAAGGACACAGGGGACCCATGATCCCCTATTGCCCGGGGGCCCCATGAGTTGTCGGTGTGCCCCTGGTCACAAGGGAACTGGATTTCAACAATTCAGATGGGCATCATATGATATCCTTCCAGATCGGGGGGGCATGCTGTGGCGAGATCTGTCACCAGTCTGTGTACCGGCCCATTGTCAGTACCATGTGACTGCTGTGACCAATCACAGCAGGTCACATGACATTTGTAAACAATGGATGGCTAGATAAGGAGTTAAAAGGAGGGAGATGGAAGAAGGGGAGGATCAGAGTTGTCAGGATCAAACAGCTTTTTTTACACAATGCAGAGGATTAACCCCTTTCCACAGTGAGTATAACAAGCATGCTTTACTGCATATACAGCCTGATTTTACTGTTGTGGGTTTAGTAACACTTTCAGCAGAGTGAATTTTCCTTAAACATCCTTCTGTATAGGGAAGAAACTTCAATAAAACAGGTGGATGGCCGCACACTGTTGAAAGGACATCTAAAAATCTAAATTGAAGCAATATCTACAAAAAAAACATCACAGCATCAGATCTGGAGGAAATATTTTGGTCAACATATCTCCTCTAGACCTGGTGCTGTGATTTTTTTATTTGTAGATGTTTCTTCAATGAAGATTTTTGGAGTGTCCTTACAACAGTATGCTGCCATCCAGCTATTTTATTGAAGTTTCTTTGGTTGCAAATTGGGCAAGCACCTCAATTTAAGGATTCTGAGGACGGGTAGTATGTGGATCGACCTAAAGCAGTGGTTAACGTTTGTTGGACATTCTTCTGTATAGGGTCCTTCTCCTTGATGCACCCTGAAAGGGCCTGTAGGGGGAACAATCAGTTGCTTGAGCTTCATGCTGTTTCCATTCAACGTTCCAGTTTCCAGCTTGCCTCCTTTTCCAGCAGTGTCATCTATAACTTCATTTTTGATGCCCCTGCTTGATCAGTTTCGTTGGTGGCAAAGTGTATGCACGCTCACTCACTCTGGGTCCATACATCTAGAACCTAATCCTGATTGTACATCTATGAACCTGCTGTATGTGGATCAGGGGCGGACTGACAACTCATGGGGCCACTGGGCAATAGGGGATCATGGGGCCCCTGTGTCCTTGCCCAAACTCAAAAAAGCCTATGAAAAAGGTACCAGGGGCATCTCATGGGGCCCCCTACTAACCCCAGGCCCGCGGGCAGTGCCCGAGTTTCCAAATGGTCAGTCCGCCCCTGATGTGGATATTTCCAGTTCTGTCTCTGCAACCCTGATTCTGGCTGTGTTCTGATTCTCTATGAATATTTTTAAACATGCATGTGTTGCGTGTACTAATGTAAATATAAATCTTGTGTGGATCTATCAGTTTTCTTGTAAGATGGTACACCTGAAACCACTATACATTTGTACCGCAGAGCAACCATTACATAAATATGCATACAAATTTTAGACAGATGTGAATGTTTATGTAGTGGGTCTTTGCGTAAAGATATTCATCTAGCACCCTGTATTTATTTAGATGGCATAGCATGCATCCTTTGGGTATTCCACCTTTGACAATATAATTAGGAACTGGGTTTGGGTATTTACATCAATGCTACATATACCCATACTCCTTACCATCTTAAAGATAATATAGGGCACTGAATGGCTAACTTACTTCAATGGACCTTTTTTGAATCAGTTATCTCTTCTCCCTAGCTTTGAAGAGAAAATCCCAGCTCTAAATTCATCAAATGTCCGATAAAGCCAATCATGAAAGATTTGCTTATTGCTAGCCAGTAGATAGTTCAATATTCCAAAAGTGTACTAACAGTGGACTTTTACAGAGAATAGTCTAAATGTGGAATTTTTCTTCAGGAATTGCTATTAGCTGAAACTTTATACTAAGGCAATCAGATTTCGCTCTTGCCGTAAACTTTCTAACTTCTCCTAGCAGTCTGAGGCAAAGTTGATCCTACTGTGCAGACTGTAACATTTTAAGTTGGGCTGCGTTTGTGCTGCTTTAGACGGCACAGGAAAAGCAACATTTGCTGTTGCATGATGTAAGAGGGTGTTGTTCCAAGAGGCGGCTGAAGCCAAGGCATGATGTGAGATGAGCCTAATCAGACCAAGCTCCGCTGGCTGATAAAATACAAAGGGAAGAAAGGCCAGCAGCAAGCTTATCATGCTGTTCCCAGGACCCAAATCTATTCCCTGAAAAAAAAAAATGAGCTACCACCTAAGCTCATAATCTGGGTTGTCCTGGGGTTCTAAAGGAGAAAAGTTGACTAAAAGCATCTGTGCCATTAAATCAGATCCTACCTAACCCCAGTCCACAGGGGCTACACCCAACACACCCAGTTTTAACTAACATAAAGGGGCATCTAAGTAAAGTACTATACCCATCATTGTGGAGTTAACTTTATACAGTACTTGAAGCTGAACTCTGGGAAAGACAAAACTCCGGGAAAGACAAAAAAGCTGCTGAGAAGTGTGGAATCAGGCAACTAAAAAAAACTAAACCTAGGCCTAGACCTAAACTAGACCTAAACTAAACCTAAACAAGTATTTAGCCATTGTAGTGCAGGGGCAGCCTCCTTACAAGGGAAGATTGTTTTCTTTCCTCTGAGATAGGCTCTAAAGGGGACCTAGCAAAGAAACATTTACATGTATTTATTTGTCACTTCTCACAGAGCTCACAGTACCCATTGAGCATGTCCTTATCTCCTTTTTTCTCTAAGAGCGTAGTGCTAACTTTGTGTGGACATCATCCAGGGACAGCATTAACTTCCTGCACTGAGATGCTAGTTCAAAGGTGACACAATCATGTGAGTCTTTATGTCTCTGCAATTCTTGGCTGTGTTCACAAATGTCTAACACATATCAGCCTCTTCTATAGCTATTTACTGCACCTTCTGACTTGCTATCATTGTAGTAAAAAAACTGAGAGAGGAGAATGAACAAATACTTCCTTCTAAACAAAGAAAAAAAGAGTGCACTCTCATTGTGCATTACCGTGGTACACCGCTTATTTATTGTGTAATCAAATAGATATATACTCACAAACCAAAGGATTATAAAAGCAGTATGAATAGTCCGCAATGACAGTCAGTGCAATGCTGTTCCCCAATTGAAGTGTACACACTTCAGCTCTGAGGAAGGGGGTACGTCTCCTGAAACGCGTCAGTTTATCCCCAATTGGGGCACAGCATTGACTGTCATTGCAGACTGCTTTTATTATCCTTTGGTTTGTGAGTATATATCTATTTGATTACATATTAAATACATGGTGTACCACGGTAATGCACGATGAAAGTGCACCCTTTATTTCTTTGTTCATTAGTACCCAGATTTCCCAATCTTTTAAGGGCTGCACCTCTTTGTTTGCCATTGTGAATTCCTTTTAGTCTGCATGAAGATCTGAGCGCTGGTTTTGTTTGTTTGTCTTTAAATACTTCCTCCTGCCTACAGCAGAATGATGACATCATCTCAGCCTAAGCAAAGACACTGGACTGGAGCTCAAGCATATCTTTTTAATAATAAATGTCTTATTTGTCACTAATTTAAGAAGCTTTCTTCTTACTGGGGTTCCCTAAGACCTAGAAATTATTTGAATGATTTCTCTTTGGTAAAAAGTTTGAGAAAAGCTGTTTTAGGCCTTCATACATAGGTTGAGTACCTCACACATTACATATTGTACGTTCATATCAGTCCCTGCCCCCAATCTACAATCTAAGGTCCCTGCCTCACAATTTGAATAGGAGCCATTTAATCTATTAGAACATTGATTCTCAACCAGGATTCCATGGAACACTGGGGTTACTTCAGCTTTTGCTATAAGACCTCCTATTTAATGGTGCCTACATAGTTCCAGGGCCAATGGTAGAGACAGCAGCATGACACCAATGATATTTTTAGCTGCCTGTATGGGTGGTATTCTGACTGACACTGAAGTTGTTCAAACCTCCTACTGACCACCAAGGTAAGAAGCATCTTTCCTATTGTTCCTATTGAGTTGGTTTTAGTAAGAGGTCCCTGAGACCTGAAAGTTATTTTAGGGGGTTCCCCTGGGATACAAAGGTTGAGAAAGGTTGTATTAGAATGTCCTTGGAGTATGGAAGGAAACTGAAGTAAACCCAAGCAAGCACAGGGAGAAAATACTATTCCATGCAGGTAGCCCTGGTTGGGATGTGAACTGAGAACTTGGGGGCTGCAAGTGTTAGCCACTAAGACATTGTGTTGCCATGTTATTTTGTGTTGATTATATAGTCTAGAAGTGATTTTTATTTAAAGATAAGAAATTGCATTTAAAATACTTCTACCATATGTCTTTATACTATCTTCTCACACTCCACTGCCTAACAGAAATCAAACTGGAGATGAACCAGGGGCTTATGCAGACTCTTGGTATGAATGGAATATAGAAATGTCCTGGAAGTATAAGAGATAGCATCATTCATTGCAGAAACCTTTGTCAGAGCTAGGTCCTGGGGGAATCTATTGGTCACTTTGGAGTTTATTGACCAAAACAGTTATTCTTCCAAGTCAGTGGCACCAAGGGAAAACTGGCTCATGATTTTGGCTACCTGCTAACATATGATCCCTATAACGCATTTTTCCAAATATGGCATTAACAGACTTTGTGTCTCTTTTGTTGCAGATGCATTGTGAACGATTTATTTGCATCTTAAGAATAATTGGAACAACCCTTTTTGGAGTGTCTCTCCTACTAGGAATTACGGCTGCTTATATAGTAGGGTATCAGTTTATCCAAACGGACAATTACTACTTCTCTTTTGGACTGTACGGTGCAATCTTAGCCCTCCACCTCCTCATCCAAAGCCTCTTTGCTTACTTAGAGCACAGGAAAATGAAACGTTCCCTGGAGACCCCTATAAAACTCAACAAGTCCGTCGCCCTTTGTATTGCTGCATATCAAGAGGATCCTGACTACTTACGAAAATGTTTACTCTCCGTCAAACGGTTGACCTACCCTGGGATAAAAGTCATCATGGTCATTGATGGCAACTCCGAAGACGACATCTACATGATGGACACGTTTAGCGAAATCATGGGCAGTGACCTAAGTGCCACTTACATCTGGAAAAATAACTTCCACGAAAAGGGCCCTGGGGAGACGGAGCAATCGCACAAAGAGAGCATGCAACATGTGACTCAGTTGGTGCTCAGCAACCGATACATTTGCATCATGCAGAAGTGGGGTGGGAAGAGAGAAGTGATGTACACGGCATTCAAAGCACTGGGAAGAAGTGTGGATTATGTACAGGTAGGTCATAAGTCGCTGCATGTTCAGACAGAAGGGCCTTTGTATAGGGCCAACAGAAAGTTACAGGATACAGCAGTCTCTTTTGAACATAGTGGCCCATTCACAATGTTTAAAACACACTCTGCTCCATGAAAGTGTTTTTTTTTAATACCTTGTACAAACTGTAAACTGTATTGAAGTGCATAACGTCACTCTTGAGAAGTGAAGGGTCCCAAATCTAACCTTAGCCCCTCCATCCCCCAACACTCGCATATGTTCCTAGAAAGGCGTGACCCTTCAAGAGGACGGGAAAATGAAACTCATTCATCGTTTGCCAAAACAACACACACATACACTGTCAGCTGTAACCTGTTCAGGTTAAAATAATACATGCAGTGGGCGGTACAGGGCATTAACATTCTGAAAGTAAGAAGTCTGTAGCTTGTTTGGCTGGCACTTAGCAATGTACAATTTTTAACCGGAACTTTAGTCTTATGTTCAGTCTTGCACAGTTGTCCCAGCTCCTCTCCTGGACTTAAATCACTTACTCTGATGTCACTGCACACTGTGAGCTTCTCACAATGTGAATTAGAGCCTGTCTTATTTCCTGGTACCATCTAACTTTCCTCCCCAGCCTTACTTGTGGGGAGGTGCAGCGAAGTGCGGTGGCAGTAAAGCCACAGAGTTGGTTGCAATAAAACTTGGAACTTGTATTAAGGGGAATGCCAAAATACAAACACCCCAGTGGGAGAATGCCCCTTGGGGAAAACACTCAAAGTTCATATCAAATGCAGAGATGCAATGGGAAGAAATGCACCGACAGGATCTGTTGAAGTGCAGCCTGGCCGGTCCAGTCCCAAAGGCAAGGTTTCCTTGCAGGATAGCAAATCCCTAGCCTGTCCCTACTTATCAGGAAGCTTTGCCTGCCTTTAGTCACTTTCCCTGTCAGACGGGGGTCTCTCTTCCTATTCTAGCCACTTGGCAAATGCACGCCAAAACCCAGGGGCATGGACTTATAAAGACCCTGGTGACCCAATATGGCTGTCAGAGGTCACATGGATGCAGCATAGCCAATCAGAACCCTGCTCTATGACCCAGGAAACTATAAAGAAACCAAGCTTCCCTTGACTTCCTCTCCAGGCTGTGGTGCCACTCGTTTGAACGCCATCTACAGTAGATGAAACAGACTGCACCTGCCCACTTTCCTGGGATTTTTGTTATTTCAATCATGGAGGCTTGGCATCATATGTGACCATTGCTTAGGAATTCCTACCCCTCCAGATTGCTATTCACTCATCGAGACATTTGGATATTTGTACATCTCTCCTCCTGAGAGTCAGCCCACTACTTGCAGAATGGGGGGCAGGGTGCTGTGTACAGCACTCTGCTGACCCCTCCAACCAGACGTGATCTTCCTGCATTCCAGAGGAAAACACAGAAACCCAGTGATGACATTACTGGGTCTAAAATATGGCATGTAATGAAAAATACAAAATCATTAGCATGTTGATGAGGGTGGGAAGAAGGAACCAGTGAGGGCACAATATAATCAAACTCTAACTTCAAAGCACAACTCTGATTGTTCTTCAGGTTACAAAAACCTTCTGTTTTAACCCCCAAAAACCTTCACCAAAGTCCCACAACCATATGCTTAGCCCCATTTGGGGGAATAGGGAACATTCATTAGGAGGTACTAGCCACTAAGTACGACAGCAGTTGCACCATGTGAACACCCCTGTCTGCTGTCTTTGCAGTTTAGATGGAGTGGTTGGGCCACGTTTTTAACACTCCCCAACCGCAAGTGTAAAGTAGGCCTTAATCCTATGATTATCATTCACACCTATTACATTATAATGAATTCCCACTAACAATGACCCATGTTTAGTCAATGTAAAGTAAGTGTTGTTCGAATTAACAAAAAAGTCATGGTGTAAGACATTATACTGCGAACTCCAAACTAAAATAAATAAATGAACACAATTATGTATCTATGCAAAAAATACATATATATATATAGTATATATATATATATATATATATATATATATATTATCCACTGAATTATCGACTGTGCCTGACTGGCAGAGGGAGGGACATCACTGGAAGCCAATTAGACTCTACCACTGCACACATATTTTAACAGTAAAAAGAGAACCGAATGAGCAGAAAACCAACCTCATTATAGTGCTGCTTCTCTTTCAATGTCCACTCAACAGGCTAGGGGTGTGTTTTTGATCAAGGTGATCTATTGCAAGTTGAGGACTTGGTTGCTATGTCTAGCAGAAGTGACTGGACAACTAACTGCCTAGATACGTAAAATTATTTTGGCAGGTAGCATAGTTCCCATATCCACATTTCAGTGATGTCGTAGATGCTTTCCTGAAGTTCAGCTTTAGTAAAAGTCAGGTTCTAATTTGCATACAGAGAATATAAGCTACCGACTTGGGTTTATTGTTTTTCACCTAGGCATTGTTCTGGTGCACCAAACTATCCATCCCGCATACAAAACTCTTTTCCACTGTCCCATTTCATTATAATGGGCTGACTGATGCTTTTCTTGACACAATTCCTTGACTACTGCTGTCATTTTTCCATTCTCACACCTTACTGACAGCTGCAACAATTCTACCCAGATACTGCTATCAGGAAAAGCGACAAGGGGGCTGCCAGCCACTGAAGTGAGGGATGATTTAATTTAACAGATGGCTCTGGGTTAACATAACATAATGTTTTAACAGCAAAGTGGAAAACCAAAAAAATCGAATTAATGCCTCTACCCACTGTGATAGGTCTAAGGGGGGGGGGGGGGGCAGAAGGAGATATTTCCTCAGGCTTCTCCCACCTCAGTGATCAGACTGATGCAGGCTTGGGCATGACTTTACTACAATATAAAGAGGAATTAAACCTTGAAATAAAAAATTAAAAATGGCCCCTGGGGGCTTTATGTCATAATGTACAGAGTATATTAGCACATAATGGCAGACTTATATGCCATGCAATCCTCTCCAGTGCAATGGTGTCACAGGTGCTTTCATATTCTCCAGAGCCTTTGTTCTGAGTTCAGACTCTTCAGATGCTTGATTGGCAGGGGCACAATGATGTCATTCTAGTGCATGTGCACAGGACTCATGTCATCATGGCGCAGAGCTGCACATAGACAGCTCAGTGTACATTTAAAGTATTCTTACCTGCTTCATCGCACAATTGTGGCATCTGCCAAGATGAACGAACTGCCATGCATGCAAATATCAGAACTCTGAAGGAGACTGGGTGAACATGTCAGCGTCCGGCAAGGGACCACATCGCTGGAGTGGAGGTGGATATATTTCTGCTTTAACATACCTTGTCAGGTCCCATCCAGCAATGCTGCCTCACACAGCATTTTTGCTGTTTAAAGGAGAAGTATATCCAAAATGTTTTCAGTCATGCTTCTATAGATCATGTTTAGTTTGCTTAGTTCTGCACTCCTGTGATCCATTTTCAGCTTACAGCGGGCTAAAACCCACTGTCAGCTGATGGCTGATGTCACAGAGCCCAGGCTCTGGAAAGATCCCAACTTTAATGTCAGGACCCACCCAGTAGCCTGAATATCAACTGGTTCAGCCTCTCAGCGCACCGCTGAGAGGCTTAACCCGCCGATCCTGCCCCCTCCACAGTTCAATGCTCCAGTGAGCGCTGGGGGGTGCAGAGCAGAGAGCTGGTGACTGATAGTCACTGGCTCACTGAAGACTGAAAGCCAAGCAAAAAGTGATCAGAGATGTTTGATCACTCAGTTCTCAGTGCTAGGGGTGACCTTCATTATTGCTTAGTCCTATTGTCATATAGGGATTTAAGGAACCATTGCATACAGCAGGGGAAACAGGCAAACGCTGGAATGGTACACTGAGGTGCACATGTGCATTTCAGCATACATTCACAAGAAAAAATTGCTGGCAGACAGGTAAGACTATTTTTGGAGAAGAGGCTTACAGCATTTCTTCTGCACTATAAACCTGCCTGCCAGCAATGTTTTGTAAGCCTGAGTTTGGTTTCACTTTAGGTTACTATGCTTCTGCTAATATCCCATTTTAATTTTTACAAAAAAAGTATTTCCAATTTTTTCCACAAAGCTGCCTATTCTTTTCATAAGAGCCTGAAGATAAAACACATGTCAGATTTAAGCTGTGTGTTCCTGAAGTCCATATGGTCCACACACGTTCCTCTGGTTCTCATGCTGCACAACACCTGAAGGTTGGCAGTGGTCTTTAATGTTAGCTGAGGTCAAGCCAGCCTAATCCTGTGAGGTTTAGGAGTTTGCAGTGTCTCCAGGCATGAGTTAGGAACGCACTAGATTTGTAAGTGAAAACGTAGCTCGTTGGCAAGGTGAAACAAAGCAATATTTTCTCCAGAGAAAGCCATTTAATTTTTCTACGATTCCTCTAATGGGTATCACCTTTCAGAACCATTTGACTGTCTCTTAGCTATGAGTCAGACAGGTCTCACATCCCTCAGGACTCTCTGTAGGGAGGGTCTCTTCACCCCGATACATCTGGTGAAAGTTGTTTAAGAGGTTGACGTTAAATATGTGAATTTTCTAATCCCTGAACAGTCTAGTGGCATTTTTCCAGGAAACTCAGTTCTCATTTTGAGGGAGGTTTTTTTTTTCTGTTCTGTTATCCTTTGTGTTCTATTACTTTTTCTCAGGAACAGCTGATCAACTTTTTTGGCTAATATTGAAGGATCATCTAAGCCAATGCTATAATGTGATCTAAGGAAAGGAGCCAATAAAATGTCCATGCTCTTCAAAAGTTTGTAAAGATCTATAGGCCTATACAGTTGTAGTGTTTATACCCTAAGCAGCTGGTGGATTTTTCGAGCCCATTTAGCATTTCTATTGGTGGTCTGATATGCAGCAGTTCCCAAATTACCAGCAGCAACCAAATGACTGACTTCCACTCTGTTAATCTTTGCTTGCCATTTTTTTTGGCTTAACGTCTAGCAGAGAGATAGGCAAGGTTTACAGGATACCCAGGAAAAGACTAGTATTCTCTCCAACCAGTTAACTTCATCCCATCTCATGGGTCAGCAGTGTGCCTTTAAGCCAAGACAGGCAATGGACAATGGAGTAAACTTGTCTGGAGGTTCTCCCATTAATAGCCAAATTCCTGTCCTCTAGACCCTATCATAAACCTATGCCCAGTCCTGAGGATTTGGATTTGAACTGCTCTCTCCCCAGGCAGCAGGCCTGGGAGGCAAAGGGCCTCTGGGCGCTACTTGCTCTCCCAGGCAGCAGGGACTCTAAAACTACATCCTCTGCAAGCAAAGCTTTGGAGGGAAGCGCCCTATCCAAATATTTTCTTCCTCCCAAGCCCACATTACAGGCAATAAACCTCCTAGTAATTGGCCAGGGTGAAATAAATATTCATAACCCATAACATTATATCTTCCTGTTCTATTCACAGAAGAACATTCCCCAGGAGCAGGCAGAAATAAATAATGTTCAAGGCTTGGAGGAAACCCAACAAATGCAGGAACAAAAACACAAAAAACCTAAAATTGTACTTACAGGATCTATACCTCTATTTACACCTGAGACTGATATCTCCAGATGCTTATGTCAGTGTTCACCAGACATGACTATCATTTGAATTTAGGCCTATTAGAATCTACATAGAATTTAAATTTGGAGGCCTTACTACTTTATTCCAAACGTTTACATTTACTAGAGAAGATATTAAAGTAGATCTATCATTAAAATTCACATATTGCTTTAATCAACATATCAGTATAACCAAATCACATTTGTATCTGGAGAAAAAAACGTAAATTTTTCTTGCCCTAAAAGAAAAATACTCCTGAGATCCCTCCTGTGACCGTAAGCCTAGGTAGAAGATCACATGGTCTTTGGATACCAGGATTGGTTTTGTGTTTCATGGCAATAGCGGTGGCAGACATTCTATTTTGTTCCACCTGATGGACAGTGAGATAAAAGGGTCAGATAAACTGGCCTGTGGGCTTAACAAAAAAAAAACTAACCTATCCCTCCATCCACGCTATACAGTGCAGCTGGACGAATCTACCGGGGCAGCTAAAGAGTTCTGACAGCTGACTGTCAAACTACCCAAACAGCACCTGCATCTGATTGGATACAACCGTTGTTTGCCTGACTTCTTTGATTTATCAATCGGAGGATATTGGTTGGGAGGTGGCTGACAGGGCCACCCACCAAGTGAGTTTCAGCCCAAATTCACATAGTGTAAGGCCAGATCAAGTCAAACAAATATCAAAATTTTAAACTTTTAACCCTCATTGGTAGCATTGACGTTTTAAAACATTTTATAGTATAGAGTGTTTAAATCCCCAATTGAGTTTGGGGTTGGGAAGTTTTCTTTTCACTTCCTGTCCCAGAGATACAACGGGAAATGAGTGCCAATTTCTCTTAAGTGGGGAAAAATCCACTCCTAGACAGCTGTCATCAGAATCAGTGTCCCCATCTGGAAGATTTTTCGTAACTTTCTGTTTATTGTTTACTGTCCAAGTAATAGGAGATTTCTAATTCTATTACTGTTGCCAAGATGCAGAAGGGAAAGGAAATCTCTCCAAAGCAAAGGGAATTCCTCCTCTAGATTTGTTTAGAGTTGTCACCGTAACAGGCATTTCCATGGAAGATTGACCCTCACCTGCTGTTTTGGTGACAACTGTAAAATTTTTGATTTCCCATTACTTTCTTTCCCTGTAGTAATGGTCACCTGGTGAAATAGAGAGAAAGAATCTCCACAAAGGGGACACAGCAATAAAAACCTGAATGAGATTCTAACTCCTCACGCTATTTAAAATTTAAATACAAGTTTGAATACAAAGGTTTTGGTTTTAGATATACTTTTAGTTGATCATTACAGTGTCAGGAATACCCGTGGGGAACATGCTTTTTGTATAGCTATACTCTTGTATCATCAACTGATCATTCAGTGCTTTACATAATATATACACAGTCCTTGCCCCCAAAGGACCTCACAAGTTAATGTCCCTACAAAGCATACATTGGATGTAACCTAGCGGTAAACAGTATGTTGCATTGTGTGGAAACAGCCCACAAGCAACTTCTACAAACAGGACAGAATACATACTTCATTAAAAAAGTGTCAGCCAAGAATGCTAACAACTTGAAAAGGTAGTTGCACTGTGCAAGGGAATATTACCCAGAACTTAGTGAATGTTGAAAATTTTTACTTTACAAGGAACACCCATCACAAGCAATGCAAATGAAGAAACAGCATTTTTGTTTGCATATGATTGGATGATAGAAGTCAGCAGAGCTTAACCTCATTGACTAAGCTCTGGGGAAAATTCCCTTGCAAAGTGCAACTACCCTTGCAAATGAACAGTCTATTTGTCTATAGCAAATCAACTCCTATGTGTCTTTGAATTCATTGACATCTGCTCCTCTAATTTACCAAAGTCTTTTAATTTCCAGTAGTTTTTTTTTAAGTTTTGGATAGACTTAGGAAGAGTAATTACTTTAGTCATGTAAATACTGATCAAGCAGGGAATGATTAGAACTTGTGGTCAAGTTTTATTGGTGTCTGTGTCCCTGGTGGGGAGATTCACCTTCTCGATTTGCCCTGAAAACAGTCATCCCTAAGACAGAAAATGAGTGAACGTCCAAAATTTTACACTTGCCACTAGGACAGGAAATGAGGAGAAATCTTCCAATAGGGACAGTTGTTCTGGTGATGATTGTGCTGGACGGATTTCCACTCGCTTTGAAAAGGTTTCCATAAAAAATTTTTTTGTATCATTGTAACTGGAAGTGAAGCTCCCTAAGAACTGTTGTGCAAAACAAAAATAACTTATAGGTTAGACATACACTTTAACATTCTATTATGGTTGCAAAATATATATCTTGGACCCCACTGTGATGCCCAGGTCTTCATTGTAGGTTAGACCGTTGGTTCTCAACTTTATTGAGACCAGGTTCTGGTAAATTCTTCCAAAACCTTTCATGCTCCGATATTAAAAAAAAAAAAAAACAGTTTATACTCACACAATAAAAACATGAGACTACAAAATATGTATCGAAAAGCAGGAAGACTCTGGATGGGGCTAGGTGTCACTTTGGAGGAACTGGTGTTCTGGAGGAAGTTAGTGGACTTTGTAGCAGGCTTGGTGGCCCCTAAGGGATGAGGTTTCTGGATCTAGCTGGGGAAACTGTGGGGAATGTGGTCTCTATAGGTGGCTTGGAGCTTTACAGGGGCACTAAGAGGGGTTAGAGAAGCACTGCAGAAAGCTAGTGGTACTGCAAGGTGCTGGGTGGTACTGTGGATAGTTAAGGAGCCCTGTAGGCCACTATGGGAGGTTTACAGACACTATGCAAGCTGGATGCCACTTTGAGAGGTTAGGGGATCTCCAACTAGCTGGAGACCCATAAGGAGGGAGGCCACAGACTGGTGGTTTCGAACCACAGGATTAGTCAATAATCATCAGCAAATATCACATATAATGTTAGCATATTGATCTTTAGTTGCATTAGGTGAGATGTAAAGCAACCTGAAAAATATTATATTTGCGTTGATGAGACACAAGAAACAGAGCAAGGCTAAACTTTCGTACATTGGGATTGTCTTTCTCTACAAACCGATGATGTTCCCACAATACG
Source organism: Staurois parvus (assembly GCF_062004578.1). Lineage (NCBI taxonomy): Eukaryota > Metazoa > Chordata > Amphibia > Anura > Ranidae > Staurois > Staurois parvus. Next base: position 7,466,585 of record NW_028317826.1, read on the forward strand.
AGGCACCTGCAGCGTGTCTGTTACAGCTATACAGCCTAGAGATGTGCCTCTGCTACAGTCATCTAATCAGAGACAGCTTTCACAATTGACACCGAAGTGGGAAATGATTACCAACGAAGCCAGAATCATTTAAAGATCATCTTGAGGAATCCCTGCCAAAAGCTGAGATTTATATTTTTGGTTCAGGGGAAAACAGAAACTTCAGTTTTGTCTGTGTGCTTAACACTTAGGACAGAATTTGTATTTTCTCACAGTCAATTCTGCCAACCAGGAATTTCAAGAGCTCCAGAGAAATAAATAAAACCGGGGGTTAGTTACTTGTGTATTCCTCCCAAAGACTAAAAATCATTTTTCTTAGTTCAGTTAGTGTTATTATTCACAATCTCTTATTTACTGAAGCTGGATTCACACCTAGGTGCTATGGTATAATGGGTGGTATAATACCTATGGCATGTTATTGTAACACATGGCTCACTGTGTGGTGCCATTATGTGATGACAAACCCGCACTACAGCACATGGTATGCGAATTGTCATATGGCTGTGAGCAGCTAGCCAGGTGCGAAAGATTTAAAGGGAACAACTGATTCAACTCCTTTAAAATAAAGTTCTTTGGCAACTTTCAGATCCCCAGCTCTGCCACAAGATGGTGCTACACTTTCAGACTGACCCTGCAGCCTCATGAGACATGTGATATGTCCCAGAAGGTTGCGGGCAGGGAGAGGATAAGATCTAACTTCTGAATCTCACCATAATGAGAAATGTGAAAGTGGGAGTGGGTACCTGTCAGAAAAAGATACCCACTCCTAGAAACAAAAACCTTCAATAATGGTGGGGGAAGGGAGGAGGAGGATGAGTGTAACTTTTACTGTGACTGTGTACAGCAAGGCACATAAGCACAAGACAGTTCAAGAATGCAGGGCTTATATACAGTAGACACAGAGCTAACTGCAGAGGTGTCCATGAACATCCCTATCCTGTCCCTACTCGACAGGAACCTGTCCTTAATACTAGGCCTAACTCTTCCTCACAAGTGGGTTTCAGTCCCTGTCTGTGCTTTTCCGTACTGTGGGTTCCACCATAGCGACCCAGCAAGGGCTATATATAATCCCTTATGAGTTCAGGATGGCCACCCAAATCTCAAGAGAACTCTGTGTCCAAGAGACTCTCCCAAGATGGGGCCTGGAGCCCATGGCAGAGGACACATTGGTCCTATGGCAGACTTTCCTCTAGGCCCTGCCTACACAGTGCATTAAATAGTGTAGCTCTGGTTTTAGTATCATTAATGAACCACAACAGATTGGGATAGTGTGAAGGGGAGTTGTCACAACATGCAGAAGGAACTTCATGGATAGACCATCATGACCTCAAACTAGCAGAAATTATTTTTGTAGTTCATATAGTTGAGTAGTTGATGCTTGGAATAGACTTCCGGAAGAGGTTGTGAATCAGTCCAAAGCAAGTAAATTCAATCATGCTTGGAAGAAACATTATATATTTATCATTTATTACAGGTACTTATACAGCATCATCAATTCATGCAGCACTTTACATATAAACAATGGTATTATGGTAATAGTTATAAATATTTTGAATAGTAACAAATGCCTCTTTTTAGAGATTGTATATTTAGCATATAAATACATGATTGATTTATCTAACCTTGGATATTTATTATGATCCATCTAATGTTCAATATGTCTTTGTTTCTTAGGTCTGTGACTCGGATACTGTGCTTGATCCGGCATCATCTGTGGAGATGGTGAAGGTTTTGGAGGAAGATATCATGGTTGGAGGTGTTGGAGGAGATGTGCAGGTAAACACTTCAACTTAGAAATTGATTTTTCATCACAGAGATTTATTATGATATAGTTAAAAATTCCAACAAACTGCTCTTAATTGAAACACACACAGATCCATAGCTCTACTGAAGCCTGGCCTCTTTTGCACATGGACAACCTAGGTGGCAGCCATAGAAGTCTGTCTCCACTCTCCCCTGAGAATATGAAAGAATTTCAAACGCATTTAGCTCTTTTTGCACTATTTTTTAGTAATCAATTAATTGATTGTATACAGCAATATCTCCACCCAAAAACCAACATTTCTTAACGCATTTCACCACTCTCCATTGAGGATATGAAAGAATGTCAGCCGCATTCCACCCAGCTGTTCTTGCTGTATTTTTTAATAATTGACTGAATACAGCGATATCTCAACCTAAAAATGTATCTTTCTTAACGCGTTTCAGCACTGCTTGATTGCTCACAAGGATAGGGACTTCCCCTGTCCTTGTGAGCAAGCCAGGAGTGGTGAAACATATCAAGGAAGGTTGGTTTTTGGGTGGAGATATTGCTGTATGCAGTCAATTCATTGATTAGCAAAAAATACTGCAAGAAGAGCTAAGTGAAGTGTGGCTGACATTCTTTCATATGCTGTTAATTGAACTTACATTTTGCCCTTTCATGCCATAGTCTGGTTTGTTTAAAGTGTATGTCCAGTGCAGTTTTGGACCTCTTGCACACAAATGCCTAAAACACCACTTTTTAAACATTCAGGCATTTTGTTTTTACTGATCTAAATACAGCCCATTGATTTTTTTGGGCCCGTACACAGGCGCATAAATGATCGTATACTGCATATAAATCAGTAAAAAAAAAAAAAATTTGTGTTGTTGTACAGTATTTTACACACATACACATGTATATGCACATATGACACACCACAAGAAAAATTAGAAGAATCTTACACACCTACACGTATGCACAAAAATGTGCATTTACTATACACTTCAACCTTTTGTTTTTAGGCAGGATATTTGTGCCAGAAATCTGATGTTCACACATTAGTACTATATGCAAGTACCCTTGGTTTTCAATAGAGTAGGAATGAATTAGGACTCTTGTCAGGTGTTTCCTGCTCTTTGGGGCTCTGGCAGAGAAATCTCCCCTTCTTCACTGTCCCGGTGGTAACGGTTTTAACAGACAGGAAATGAGGGAAAATCTTTTTTATTGCTGAACATTTCCTCTTACTATACTCACCGCTTTCCCAACAAAACCCATGTATCCTTAGGGCATTGTCTTAAAAGCATCTGCAGTTTGTTTGTTTTTTAAAGCTGAACCACACCAGCCTGGTACAGTTGTACTGTCATTTTTATTTAAAAATTGATGAGGGGAGAATAAGAAACCAGGGAAGGCAACAAAAGCAGATTAAAAGTCAACTCTAAAGCCTAGTACACACAACAGAAATCATGCAAAAAATACTGTGTCCGAAGCAATTGTACATTAATGTGATTGTTAGTACACAGCTTCCGTGATCAGGATAGGTCATGCTAAATTATCCAAAGGGACAAGCACGAACATATTTCTTGTATACCAGATCGTACGATTTTTGTTTAAGCAGAACAGTTTTCGCCCGCAAATACAGTACAAATACAATACAATACATTACATCTACATACATCACTTCATACATCGTACTTCGTACATTGTTGTAAGAGAATTTTCATAACTTTAGTAACCTCATTTTTGATATGAAGCCTACCATGCAAAACAAACCGGACAATCATTTGTCCGATATTCTCATTGTGTGTACGGGGCGTAAGGTGTATGACCATCCCAAACTGTACAATTATCAGCTTTTATTTATTTATGTAAAACCTTTATCCCAAAAGAAAAAAACTGCTGTAACTGCTTATAAAGTATTAGATGGAGTTTGGCTTCAATTTGTTAATGTATTTAAATGTGCTAGTATATCTAAAGTTCCCCTCCCCCCAGACTGACAATGCTGTTGTATGTTTTTGCCCTCTGTGCTCCTCCATCCAGAATGGGGGCATTCTAATACAGAATGTGTGTTACTAGCCAGATCACCAGGTGAAAACATAAAAAAGCCTAAAAAAGAAAATGAATACAGTCACCATATCTAATGATTGGTAGGCTGCAATATATTACATTTTGGGTTTGGGTTTAATACCAGTTTAAGCTTATTTAATAAAGAACTATAAAGAGATAATATAATTAAGTACAAATTTACGTGCATTACCCCTCAAGCAGCCAACCAAAATTATTTTATTGTACATCAGATACTATTTTATTGTAAATCGGATAAGTGAAGTGTGGATGCTGCATCTGGTTTTGGCACCTTACAAAAACCAGATGAAAAAACCCTTTGTACATTGCACTTTACCACACTGAATGAACCCAAGCTTGACAGAATACAGTTGCCGAATTTTACTATTATATAGATTTATTTACTTGACCCGGCAGACATCTTTCTTCTATAGGGACGTCTGCATGTAACCCAGCCAGACAGCGCTGCTTGTCCCTTCCCAAAGTTTCTTGCTGGTTTTGGCTAATTCCATCCCTTTGAAAGTAATACCTCCTTGTAGTCACTTGGATGACATGGGGCTCCACGAAATGCTAATTTATGACTTTCCTGAGGACTGGCAGGAAGTGCAGCTCTGCTACAGCAGCAGTTGTGCTTTTACAATTAAAGTAAAATATGAGCAATGGAGGAGAAAGACTTAAGATCTTCCTTTTGATGTTCAGCTCACTGCCCTATTGTTCCTTGTCCCCATACATATAATTTACCCTCCTCAAGATGATTTCAACCAAGAGTAATTATTCCTGCATTAAATCTCCTCTATTTAGCTTGGCACTGTACACTTCCTTTGTGTATTTTCTGTATATTTTAATTATTGTGATTAGTATGATTGTATCAGGAATGCAGAAAGGGTTTGCAACACAAATGATAACTACAAAAAAAATTAAACTTTCTTTCTTTCCTTTCTTTCTCTCTTTCTCTCTCTTTCTCTCTTTCTTTCTTTCTTTCTTTCTTTCTTTCTTTCTTTCTTTCTTTCTTTCTTTCTTTCTTTCTTTCTCTCTTTCTTTCTTTCTCTCTTTCTTTCCTGTTTCTTTCCATACCACTTGTTTTTCTTTTATGTTTCTTTCCTTTTTTTCTTTCTTCCCATGTAAGTAACTATTCTCAGTTGCTACAATAGAAGTGGCCATAAATGAAACTTCTCTTGCCACCAGAGCCCAGGTACCTTACAAGATTAACAAATACATACAAAGGTAGACATCTTGCCCCCCCAACCACAGCCAGCTGAATATCCAGTACTGGAATAATATTGGACAATCCCCTTAAAAGTGATAGACACTTAGATATTGGGTGGTCTCAACAACACGTGCTGGGAGCTTCACCCAATGTAGACATGAGGTTTGCCTGATACAATTCTTTGTAATGTCTCCTCAGCTTCTTCAAGATTCACAGATTTGATATCATCTATGTAGGATTTTTTGTATTGCTGTATGCACATTGAACATAAGTTCTAAATAATTTAGATGAATGTATTCTTAGTACCAAAATCTATAGATTTAAGTTTAATTTAAGTTTGCAGCAGAATTTAGCAATTTCTTCTTAACTTGGTATTTATTTTATCACTAAACAATGCCATGTTTTGTTTTCTGGCAGATTTTAAACAAATATGACTCGTGGATTTCCTTCTTGAGTAGTGTGAGATACTGGATGGCCTTCAACATCGAGAGAGCGTGTCAGTCCTACTTTGGGTGTGTTCAGTGCATCAGTGGACCACTAGGAATGTACAGAAATTCACTACTACATGAATTTATAGAAGACTGGTACAATCAAGAATTTTTGGGCTCCCAGTGTAGCTTTGGAGATGACAGGCATCTAACTAACCGGGTATTGAGCCTTGGCTATGCAACCAAATATACAGCACGGTCTAAGTGCCTTACGGAAACACCTACTGAGTATCTAAGGTGGCTTAACCAGCAGACTCGCTGGAGCAAGTCTTACTTCCGGGAGTGGCTGTACAATTCTATGTGGTTCCACAAGCATCATCTATGGATGACCTATGAAGCTGTGATTACCGGATTTTTTCCTTTCTTCTTAATTGCAACAGTCATTCAGTTGTTCTACAGGGGACGTATATGGAACATTTTACTCTTCCTGTTAACTGTGCAGTTTGTTGGCCTTATCAAGTCTTCCTTTGCCAGCGCGCTCCGGGGCAACATAGTAATGGTTTTCATGTCTCTTTACTCAGTCCTGTACATGTCCAGTTTATTACCAGCAAAGATGTTTGCCATCGCCACCATCAACAAGGCTGGGTGGGGCACTTCAGGTAGAAAAACTATCGTCGTCAATTTTATAGGATTGATTCCTATAACCGTTTGGTTTACAATCCTCTTGGGTGGAGTCTTCTACACTATATGGAGGGAAACAAGAAAGCCATTTGCAGAATCTGAACAGACGGTTCTCATCATTGGTGCAATACTTTATGCGTGCTACTGGGTGATGTTGTTGACTTTGTACGTGGCTCTGATTACAAAGTGTGGCAGGCGGAAGAAAGAACAGCAATATGACATGGTACTTGATGTATGATGATCACTTACCTACAAAGTGTGCAAACCTATTAGACATTTTGAAAAAAGAAATCCTTACTAAACTTAGAATTCCTAGAAGTATTATGGACATGAAGTCATGTCTTGAAGGGAAATGCAACACTGCTGCTGGGACTTAAACAAACACTAATTGTGACTCGTTGTCATGCATCCAAAGCAAAAAAGTTTTAGAAAAAGTTCAAAAAAATGAACAACTTTAAACCAGGCCTTGCCTTGTTTTGGTGAAGCCATTTTATTATGCACTTTTTTTTGATTGTGCATATGCCTGACAGTGTTATGTTCTGTATACCTCACTGGTCATGCTTATGTCGTGGTGAACAAAGCCTTCTGAAATATTTTTAGGCCTACAGGATCTTTTCTAAATGTATATTTTTCCTCTGGAAAAGTTCCTTGAAAGTGGGCCAATCGGCTCTAGCAATAAAGGACAACCTTATTTATAAACTGTTTTTTAAAGTTCTTTTTTAATTTTATTTTATTTTATAGTTTTTTTTTTTGTTTTAGGGATGGCCCTGTGGCCATCAATTTATAAATGTCATGCGTGCTTTAAGTACAAGCACGGTGGAATGCTGTATTTTTATATTATTGAATTAATTATGTTTTTTATTTGTATGCCAATGTTTAAAAAAATGCATATTTTATATTTTACTTATCCGATAAATAATTTGGTTCTCTATTCTTTTCAAAAATGTGTTTTTTAATTTTTTTTATTTTAACTGATACTGGTCAAAATGTGAAGCTTTATAACAGTTCATATTGTTCACCAACAAATGAATAAAATAATTATTTGTACTTTAACCTCTGAATCGATTTATTCCATCATGAAGTGATAACATGAACAATGCTTTATCTAGGATGTCTTTATATGTGAAATGCTTTCTTTCCAGTCTATAATATCAGAAATATACGGGGTTCCTACTATATTTATAATAAATACCCTAAATGCACATAAACACTTTTCACCCCAAAAAGTGTATGAATCAAATATAAAGTGCTGATTGCTATAAATAAACACTGTACTCATAAATCATAATACCTATAATACAGGGGCGGACTGACCATTTGGAAACTCGGGCACTGCCCGAGGGCCCGGGGTCAGTAGGGGGTCCCATGAGATGCCCCTGTTACCTTTTTCAAAGGCTTTTTTCAGTTTGGGCAAGGACACAGGGGCCCCATGATCCCCTATTGCCCAGAGGCCCCATGAGTTGTCAGTCCGCCCTTGATATAATATAAAGAGTTCGATAAGAATCCTTAATAAATAGTAATGTCCAAAATAAATAGTCCTAAAAAGAAACAGTCCACAGAATAACTTCCAGCAAAATGATAATTCCAAAGTGTTTCTGGAGATCAGACCTCAAAGGAAAGAGAACTCACATAGTGTAATACCATAAATATACACGGGATCAAAAGAACATCACTGCAAACGCATGCGAATCACACTAAACCACACGTCATCACTAATAAAGGTGAGTATTAGTGTGAACTTGTGCGTGAGAACACTAGTGACACTTGCATGCAGTGTTCATACTGTGAAAGATGTGTCCACTTCTAAGTATAAGGATTAAATACCCTTACCAGAGCGTGGATTTAAACCAGCATGTAAAAATCCCAATCAAGAGACCACCTTGTGGATTCAGCAAATGGAACAATATTCCTCCATCCATACATAGCTTCACTCAATGCCACTGAACAGGCTATAGTGGTGCAGTTCATAAAGACTCATCCAATACTACTTCTCTGTAAGCAATTGATTCTAGATAATGCCACCAAAACCCGGCAATGATAAGCTCACCAGTAACCAGATAAACTTTATTGAATAACAAAAGTCATATAAAAACAGCCAGACCCTCTGCAGATCCTTAGGAGTGCTCCTACTACGTTCCTGAATGAGGATTCCAGGATCCAAGATGGCCGTCCGGTAACTTCCGGCTATGCTACGCGTCTTGACGTCACTTCCCTTTGACGCGTTTCGTCACCTGACTTATTCATAAAGGAAACCCTTTATGAATAAGTCAGGTGACAAAACGCGTCAAAGGGAACCCTTTATGAGTAAGTAAGGTGACGAAATGCGTCAAAGGGAAGTGATGTCAAGACGCACAGCATAGCCGGAAGTTACCGTACGGCCATCTTGGATCCTGGAATCCTCATTCAGGAACGTAGTAGGAGCGCTCCTAAGGATCTGCAGAGGGTCTGCCTGTTTTTATTGCTTTTTATATGACTTTTGTTATTCAATAAAATGTATCTGGTTACTGATGAGCTTATCATTGCTGGGTTTTGGTGGCATTATCCAGAATCAATTGCTTACAGAGAAGTAGTATTGGATGAGTCTTTATGAACTGCACCAATATAGCCTGTTCAGTGGCATTGAGTGAAGCTATGTATGGATGGAGGAATATTGTTCCATTTGCTGAATCCACAAGGCGGTCTCTTGATTGGGATTTTTACATGCTGGTTTAAATCCACGCTCTGGTAAGGGTATTTAATCCTTATACTTAGAAGTGGACACATCTTTCACAGTATGAACACTGCATGCAAGTGTCACTAGTGTTCTCATGCACAAGTTCACACTAATACTCACCTTTATTAGTGATCACGTGTGGTTTAGTGTGATTCGCATGCGTTTGCAGTGATGTTCTTTTGATCCCATGTATATTTATGGTATTACACTATGCGAGTTCTCTTTCCTTTGAGGTCTGATCTCCAGAAACACTTTGGAATTATCATTTTGCTGGAAGTTCTTCTGTGGACTGTTTCTTTGGAGGACTATTTTTTTTGGACATTACTATTTATCAAGGATTCTTATCGAACTCTTTATATTATATGTATTATGATTTATGAGTACATTGTTTATTTATAGCAATCAGCACTTTATATTTGTTTCTTTCCAGTCTGTCACTTCCTTTTAGGGCTTGTTCACATGGACTTCAGTTTAAGAGAAAAGAAAGATAGAGAATGGAAAACGTTAGCAAAGCTTTTACAATGGTTACAGCAAGCTTTGAGCTTCTTCGTTGAGCAAATTTCAGCTCCATTCCATTGAGGTATAAAGTATGTTAAAAAAAAACCCTTAAAGTGGAATTATACCTATAATAACTTGATCAAAAATAATGTTCTGTAGCAAGGAACATACATTCTGCCTTAATAGTTATTCTACCAAAATGAGCATGTGTTGTAAATTGCCTCCAGCATTGTTCCTGCTTCTTCTTGATGGAGGCTGCCATTTTGCTGAAGCCCAGAGCCCCTGAGCAACAGGAAAACTTTAGGCTGTCAGCAGATTGGCCTCTAAATTTTCAGCACAGTTCCTATAAATAGAGAGCAACTGAGCATGTGCAGAGCAGGGTGAGGCAGTGCATTAATGGATTTTAAACAGTATAGGCACTTATCTTTAATGTTTTACATAGCTATACCTGCAAAAGGGGCCAGCATGAAGTAATCTAACAGGACTTCATTTTCTGACTAAAGTTCCACTTTAACCACTTGCCCTCCAGAGGATTTCCCCCCTTCCTGACCAGGCCATTTTTTGCGTTACGACGCTGCATTACTTTAACTGACAATTGCGTGGTCATGCAACCCTACACCCAAATGAAACTTATGTCCTTGTTTTCCCTCAAATAGAGTTTTCTTTCTGTGGTATTTGATCGCCTGTGCATTTTTTTTTGTACTATAAATAAAAAAAGACTGACAATTTTGAGAAAAAAATTATTTTTGGCTTTTTGCTATTAACCAATTTTCAGCTTTCAGCGTTGTCGCACTTTGAATGATAATTGCGCGGTCATGTAACACTGTACCCATATGACATTTTTTAATCGCCGCTGGGTGTTTGTTTTTTTGTACTATGAACAAAAAAACTGCAAAAAACGTGAAAAAAAAGTTTTTCTTTGTTTCTATTATAAAATTTTGCAAACAGGTAGTTTATTTCCTTCACTGATGTGCATTGATGAGGCTGCACTGATAGGAAGCACTGATGGGCACTGATATGCAGCAATGATGGGCACTGACGGGTGGCACTGACTGACGGCACTGACTGATGGCACTTCTGGGCACTGACTGATGGCACTGCTGGGCAGTACTGATGGGGGACACTGCTGGGCACTGGTGGCTGGCTCTGCTAGGCACTGCTGGGCACAGTTGGGTGGCACTGATGGGCACAGGTTGGTAGCACTGCTGGGCACAGGTGGGCGGCACTGGTTGGTGGCACTGCTGCGCACTGATCATCAGTCCCTATCTGTTTTCTGACAATTGCCGGTTATCAGCAGTACTTTCCTCATGTTGTGACACTGATAGGCAGCACTGATTTGCACTGACGGGTGTCACTGACTGGTGGCACTGCTGGGCACTGAGTGGTGGCACTGCTGGGTGGCACTGCTGGGCAGCACTGATGGATGGCACTGATGGGTGGCACTGATGGGCACAGGTGGGTGGCACTGATGGGCACAGGTTGGTGGCACTGGTGGGCGGCACTGGTGGGTGACACTGCTGCACACTGATCATCAGTGCTGATCTGTTTTCTAACAATTGCCGGTTGTCAACAGTACTTTCCTCACGCTGTGAGAGCATGAGGAAAGTGCAGCCGATAACTGGCAACTGCATTTACCCGGTGATCAGCGTGTCATTGGACACAGCTGATCATGTGGTAAAAGGCCGCTGTGATTGGCCTTTTACCACATCATGTGGTCATATGATGCCTTCCCAGAACTGGACAACCGCGCTGTAGCCATCATTCGGCTATAGCGCGGTTGCCAAGTGCTTAAACATGTCCAGTGAAAAAAAAATTGAAATCAAATTTCGTCATAAATTTAGGCCACAATGTATTCTGCTCCATGTCTTATCACTTTACATGAAAGTTATAGCATCTACAAATGGAGGTGTATACTGTATACTGGATTTTTTTTTTTTTACTAGTAATGGCAGCGATTAGCGACTTATAGTGGGACCGCAGGACTGTGGCAGGCATTCTGACATTGGAGGGGGAACTGATTAACTGCCACTGACATCCCCAGTGACACTAATACAGTGATCAGTGCTAATAAAAAGTACTGACACTGTACTAATGACACTGGGCAGGAAGGGGTTAACTTTTTGGCAAAGGGTTAACTGTGTGTGCTTGGCCTGGTCAGGAAGGGGGGTAAATCCTATGGAGGGCAAGTGGTAAATAAAAGCTTTCCATTTTCATTACATACCTTAATTTAGACCCAGTGGGGTAGATTAACTAAAGCTGTTGCGCTCAGAATCTTGTGCAGCTGTGCATGGTAGCCAATCAGCTTCTAATTTCAGCTTCTTCAATTAAGATTTGACAATATAACGTGGACACTGATTGGTTTCTCTGCAGAGTTGCACCAGATTTTACACCATATAGTTTTAGTGCTCTCTCACACGGGGCGGACCCGTTTAGCGGATCCACTTGCTCAGCGGGGGGATCTCTCCACTAATCCTCGCTGAGGAAGCAGATGACAGATCTGTGTCCCCTCCACTGCTGCACTGCCGCTCTCCTCAATGGGTGGTCGAATGAAAATGGACCACCTGTCCATTTTAGTCTGATACAATCCAATGGACGGAAGAGAAATTGAATCCCCATCTGTCCCTTTTTGGTGGATAGGATCAGATGTCGGCGGGTGTAAATGGACACCCGCCGCTCCGTACAGGAGAATGGAGTTTCCGATCGTGTCTGCCTGTAAAACGGCAAGTGGACCCGATCTGAACATTCGTGTGAAAGAGCCCTTAGTAATTAACCCCCAGTGGGTCTCTAAACTTTTCTATGAAGTTCATGCAGATCATGGCTGGTGGGAGTGGCCAGAAGGGTCATGGAAAAGACACAGAACAGTACTTCTCTAAAAAGCAGTGGGTTGGCTCTTGGGAGGAGCTATGCCATAAACAAGTGTCTTGATGGATGTCAGTTGTTGTTGTCATTCCAAGGTAGACTGCATTTTGCAAGCAGACTACTCTAGTGAAAGCTGAGCCTCCATGATTGAATTCCAAAAAATGAATGGGGTGGGCCAGGGTTAGTAAGATTGGGTAAAAAAGGGATAGAAGACCCTGCATGTCCTTCAGCCAGGAGATAAGGTGCTTGCTGCAGTATCTAATGCACACTGTGAGAAGCTCACAGTATGCAGTGAAATCAGAGTGCAGCACTACCCCCTGATGGATTGCTGATAAATTTGGGTCCCCTATAGTCCTGCACAGCCAGTCAGTTAGCATTTCTCACACAGCTTTCATCTACAGACTGAAATGAGGCCTTGAGTGTTGGCTTTGATTTTTATTGAGCTTGGATAGGGTAAAGGGGGGTATAGGATGCCCAAGGGAACTTAAATCTAAGGACAACTTCCTGAACTATTCACAACTTCTCTTCTCTGACACAGTCTCTGTTGGAGTGCTAGCCAGCATCTCCATGTTGTACCGCCCCATACCCTAGATGAACTCCTTGAACTCCTCTTCATCCAACAATCTGGAGACCTTATTCCTGAGCAGGGGATCTGGCTCCTGTCCCTTAAGTAAGGTGCACAGTCACTAGCAGAGGGCTAATCTGGTTTCCCAGGGGGTGCAAGCGTACTCACTCAGATCCTCTCCTGTACCGCTTTCGGAATGGCTGCTGCTACCAGTCCTATCAGCTTGGTTGCTCCTTCCATGCCATACAGGTGATCCTCTCTCAGGGAGCCAGTGAGTCCCAAGTTTTCCTCCCTTCCAGCTCCAGGCTCGCAGGCAGGTCCCAACCCATTAGGCCTCCTGGCAACCTTCCTTCTCCAACTTTACATCTTCCTGCTCCTCACTCCTCTCCTATCGCCACTCTCCTCTTACTGAGCAGGCTTCAACACTTTTAAAGGAGTCCAGCCCCTTGCCAAGCATTCTGTTGGGGATTGGCTAAGACCCCTCAAAAGTGCACCCAACCACTCCTCACATCCACCCAGTGCCTCCAAGGCCCTCCTCCGAAAGTGGCTGGCCTGCAGAGTCCTTCAGTCCTGACCAGAATTTGACCCCTTTGGCTATCTTACCTGAGCTGCTAATCAGCTCCTAACTAACCATTAGAGTCTAGCTCTCCCTAGCTAAACTAGAAGAGTGCTACAAGAGTAAGGTCTTGTTCACACTTGACTGTTTTACCATCTCTTGCCAAACACCCCTATAGTGTTTGGCAAGCGTTGGTCCGGCGTTTGCGGAGTGTTTTTTAAACACTCCACAAACGCGGTTCAGCGGCGGTTGCTAGGCGTTTGCCGAGCATTAAAAACGCCCCACAAACACCTATAATGAAGTTTGAATGGTGTTACCGCTCCGCAAACGCCCAGCAACCGCACCGCAAACGCAGGCCGGGCGTTTGTGGAGTGGCACCATAGACTAGAATAGTATGCTTCAACGCCTCCTGACTCGACCAGAGGCGTCCGTTTTGCCGCACCGCACATGTTGCAATGTGCAGAATTGTCCCAGGTGTTTGGGAAGCGGTAAAAACTCTTCCCAAACACCTTTCTGCCGCCTGCACACAATGCTAGTGTGAACGTAGCCTAAGTCATTTCAGTCCAGGAGAGGAGCCTGAACAACTGTGCAAGACTGAAGGGAAACCCGGGATTCATTTTTAATGGTCTACGTTTGTGAGTTCAAGAAGAAACTTGTGAAAGGAAGTCGACTGCTACATCTGTTGGCTGGATAGAAGAACAAAAAATAATCATATGGAACATTCCACAGGTCTACAAATTGATTTTTTTTAGATATTTAGTTTTGAGTGACCATAGTAAATAAAATATGTGCAAAGCCAATATACATCTCTTTTATCAATAATTTTAATTGCATCAAATGAATAATGTCATAAAAAGCACACAGAAGGTAAGGGTGGGCAGATACCTCTCTAATAATAAAGGGCAGAGAGATAGCTGCCTATCCTCAGGTTGTAGCGATGTCAGGACCCAATGAAATGTACAGAGGTATATCCATTGCTCTTTTCATGGAAGACTTGCATTTTTTTCTAATGGATGCAAGCTGTTCTCTGACTGGATGAAGGAAGGTGATGCCATAATCTCCACATGGTCCAATCAGAGAATGCTGTGCATTTAATGAAAAAAGTGAACAGAGCCCATGCAGAGAAAGTGATTCCCTGTATTCACTATGCAGCTATGCAGCTGCTTGGCACAAGATCTAGAAGACAGTAGCAATCATTGTGGCAGCAGTGACTACTACAGTGATTGTCATCTTCCACAGGGATCCCACAGGTATGGAACATGCATACTCACATTGGCGCAAGCTGTACCAATGGAACTATGCTAGAAAATCTATACCCAGAATTCAGCTTTAAACCATTTTAAAGCAAATGTAAACCCAATAATTACAATCTCACCTAAGATGTAACATTTTGTTGTAGTTTTGTTTATTTGTTTATTTTTAAATGTGAAGCTTTCATCATTTATTTTATTTCTTTACAGGTACTTACAGTGCCTTGAAAAAGTATTCATACCCCTTGAAATTTTCCACATTTTGTCAGGTTACAACCAAAAACGTAAATGTATTTTACTGGAATTTGATGTGATAGACCAACACAAAGTGGCACATACTGTAATTGTGAAGTGGAAGGAAAATTATAAATGGTTTTAAACATTTTGTACAAATAAATATGTGAAACGTTTGGCATGTATTTGTATTCAGCCCCCCGGAACCAATACTTTGTAGAACCACCTTTCACTGCAAATACAGCTGCAAGTCTTTTTGGGGATGTCTCTACCAGCTTTGCACATCTAGAGAGTAAAATTTTTGCCCATTCTTCTTTTGCAAAATAGCTCAAGCTCTGTCAGATTGGATGGAGAGCATCTGTGAACAGCAATGTTCAAGTCTTGCCACAGATTCTCAATTGGATTTAGGTCTAGACTTTGACTGGGTCATTCTAACACATGAATATGCTTTGATCTAAACCATTTCATTGTAGCTCTGGCTGTATGTTTAGGGTGGTTGTCCTGCTGAAATGTGAACATCCACCCCATTCTCAAGTCTTTTGCGGATTCTAACAGGTTTTCTTCTAAGATTGCCCTGTATTTGGCTACATCATCAACTCTGACCAGCTTCCCCGTCCCTGCTGAACAAAAGCATCCCCACAACATGATGCTGCCACCACCATGCTTCACGGTGGGGATGGTGTGTTCAGGGTGATGTGTAGTGTTAGTTTTCCACCCCACATAGTGTTTGGCGTTTAGGCCAGAAAGTTAAATTTTGGTCTCATCTCACCAGAGCACCTTCTTACACATGTTTGCTGTGTCCCCCACATGGCTTCTCGAAAACTGCAAATGGGACTTCTTATGGCTTTCCTTTCAACAATGGCTTTCTTCTTGCCACTCTTCCATAAAGGTCAGATTTGTGGAGTGCACAACTAATAGTTGTCCTGTGGACAGATTCTCCTACCTGAGTTGTGGATCTCTGCAGCTTCTCCAGAGTTACCATGGGCCTCTTGGCTGCTTCTCTGAATAATGCTCTCTTTGCCCAGCCTGTCAGTTTAGGTGGACGGCCATGTCTTGGTAGGTTTGCAGTTGTGCTATACTCTTTCCTTTTTCAGATGATGGATTGAACAGTGCTTCATGAGATGTTCAAAGCTTGGGATATTTTTTTTATAACCTAACCCTGCTTTAATCTTCTCCACAACTTTATCCCTGACCTGTCTGGTGTGTTATTTGGCCTTCATGATGCTGTTTGTTCACTAATAGTCTCTAACAAATCTCTGAGGGCTTCACAGAACAGCTCTTTTTATACTGAGTTAAATTGCACACAGGTGGACTGTATTTACTAATTAGGTGACTTCTGAAGGCAATTGGTTCCACTAGATTTTAGTTAGGGGTATTGGAGTAAAGGGGGCTGAATAAAAATGCACGCCACACTTTTATTTGTAAAACATTTTGAGAACCATTGATCATTTTTCTTCCACTTCACTTTGTGTTGGTCTATCACATAAAATCCCAATAAAATACATTTATATTTTTGGTTGTAACATGTCAAATTGGGGAACATTTCAAGGGGTATGAATACTTTTTCAAGGCACTGTATATAGCACCATCAATTTACATTCATACATACACATACTAGGGTCAGTTTAGACAGGATTCAATTATCATACCAGCATGTCTTTGGAGTGTGGGAGGAAACCCATGCAGGCACAGAACATGCAAACTACAGGCAGATGGTGCCATGGTTGGGATTCGAACCAACAACCCTAGTGCTGCCAGGCAGAATTGTTAACCATTTAGTCACTGTGCTGCCATATTTAGCCACTATGTTGCCTTGTTATCTTTATTCAGGCACTTTCTTTTTCAAGGTGACAATGTTCTGTTCCTGTCTCTCAATGGCTCTCCTCCTGTACACTGCCCCATGATTCCAGTGAAACACATTTAGGAGACGCTGGGATCTCAATGCTTGAACAAATAGTTCAAATGCACGAAAGTTTGAAAATAGGCTCCCTGACTCTGACAACGCAGCTCTCAAACAAACAGACCTCCCACAATTGGTACACAGAATCGGCATGAAGTATAGAAATAACTGACACCAAAGAAAAATATGTAGATGCCTTTAATTGTCCATAGTTCAATAAAGCAAACAGTCAACGCATTTCAGGGGCAGAACTCCCCCTTCATCAGGGCTACAAAACAGACATAAACATAATGAGTAAAAATAATAATATTAAAAAGAATTAATTAACAATGATAAATATTTATGTCCATATATATGCATGTGAGCATAAAACAGGTATTAAAACCCCAATTCACAATAAAACATAATAAAGGAATTTAAAAATCATCACAAAGAGAGAATTATTTAATATAAAAAAGTAGTACTGCAAATAAAATACAAACTGTATAATAAGCAACGAAAAAAAGACTTGTTTCAGCCATAAAAGAAACATTGCAGACACTATGCAAATTATTAGAACTTATGCATGGGCAACAAAATTACATTTTGTGACAGCTATTATGTTTCATAACATTACAGCCTTTCACATGTGCTGCTTATAAAACAGGACAGGGCTTTATAGGTGCAGATAGCAAAACAAAGTTTTTTAACAACTTTTTAGTATCACATAATTGCTACTTAGGCCATTCATAGATGGAACGGTTCATCTATGGGCAAGCTATCAATCGACTTTCCATACAATCAGCCTGTCAGGGTTTTTTTCCTTCGGCCTAGGATTGATTAAAGGAAAGGAAATTGCATAATATATGCCTAGCCTTAAAATGGATCATAGCTGGAATTATTTTACAAAAATTTTAATTATTTTTTTTTTCAAATGCTGGACATTATAGTTTAATTTTTATTTTATTTTATTTTTCTTTGGCTGAACGTTGGATAAAACTTCTTGCAGCTCTGCTTCTAAGTTACCTACTGTTCCTCTTCAGTTTCTTCTCTTTTATTACTTTTATTGTCATTTTGCAAAAATGGTACATTCTATTTACAAATTCAGGACACAGGTTATGTTTTACATTTTTTGGGGGGGACCGAACACTGGGTGAAGTTTCTTGAAGATCTGCTATTAAGCTACATAATATTACTCTTCAGTATTCTCACTAATATTATTTATTTATTTTTTATCTTAATATTACCGGTACATTCTTTTTATAAATTCAGGACACAGATTATAGTTTAAAGTTTTTGAATTTCTGAAAGTTGGGTGTAGCCCCTTGCAGCTCTAAGTAACCTATTATTACTCTTCGGTTTTCTCTCTTTTATTATTATTATTCAAAACCTTTTTTTTTTTTTACAAATTCAGGACACAGATTATCTCTCTACTTCTAAGTAACCCAATATTGATCTTCACTTCTTTCTCTTAGCGTGTACCATAACTAGGACTAGGGTTTGTATTACTTTAAAGCTGTACTAGACCATTTGTTAAAACATTGCAAAAGGTCTCCCCAAGACCACCAGTAACTGCTTCTCATGAGACATCTGGAGCCATCAGGCAATTTAGGAAGCTGACATTTCTACTTCTGGAGGCAGCTGACATCATTTACATAGTCAGGAAGAGCAAAGGACCATTTCACAGCCTGAAAATTGATCAGTGATTTCCTCCGTTTACTTTGTAACCTCCTGCATGGGCAGTGGGATGACGTGACAACTGGGAACTGCTGAATGGCAGATCTGTACAATGCTGCTGCAAGAGGACCCTTTGATGTGTATGTGTGTGTGTTTTTTTTTTATATGAATGGACTTGTGACCCACTGGAGTCAAGAATCAGTGTATTAGGTCGCTGGAATTTTTGCTCACCCTCATAAGATGTATACTATATATAAAAACAATTATTAATTACCACGCTCTAATACTACCGTGCCAATACTATATGCTTAAAAATACAACTAATTAATATCTACTGTGAAAATATCAACTTATCAGCTGCATTACCAAAATTGATCAAATTATATTACCACAGTGTTTTATCAAAAAATAAATATAAATAAAAAATATGTGAATAAATCCAATTGTGATAATTTTACAATGTAAATATTTCATTAGAAATAAATAAATAAATTCATAAAATCCAATGTGCAAATTGTGCAAAACAAAGAATAATTATATATATATAAAAAATTAATTAAAATATTTTTTTTTAAATATATATAAATATATATGAAGTTCAACAGAAGAAAATGTGCAAAAAAGAAAGATGTGCAAAAAAGTTTTTTTGAAGTTCAGCAGGGAGAAGATGATGATAATATACTCTCCTTTCAAGCTGCTTATGGTGGTGTGGCTGGAAACATACGGCTTATCTTCTGAGCCTATATAGGCATAAGGATTTCTCCCTCCTAGAGACTCTCCTCACTCCAATGCTCAATGTATACCCATATGACCCATAGGGAAAAATAATAAAAATATGGTGCCTTATCCAAGGTAAATAAAAACACTCTTTAATGTGCTCCCATAATGCACTCACATTGTTTAAACAGTAAACAATCATGTATTGTAATTTATGCCGCAGAGTGCGGTAATGATCAGCCTCGTAGGAGTGTTATCACACTCCGTCAGTACTCGCCGTAATGATGATGTAGTCAATCCCCCAGACGAAGCTACGTTTTCCCTGTGGCGCAACACGTTGGGGAGGGGCAGTGACGTCACCACGTATCGGATCATCATTACGGCGAGTACTGACGGAGTGTGATAACACTCCTACGAGGCTGATCATTACCGCACTCTGTGGCTTAAATTACAATGCATGATTGTTTACTGTTTAAACAATGTGAGTGCATTATGAGAGCACATTAAAGAGTGTTTTTATTTACCTTGGATAAGGCACCATATTTTTATTCTTGCTGGAGGCAATTTACAACACATGCTCATTTCGGTAGAATAACTATTAAGGCAGAATGTATGTTCCTTGCTACAGAACATTATTTTTGATCAAGTTATTATAAGTATAATTCCACTTTAAGGGTTTTTTTTTAACATACTTTAGACCTCAATGGAATGGAGCTGAAATTTGCTCAACGAAGCTCAAAGCTTGCTGTAACCATTGTAAAAGCTTTGCTAAAGTTTTCCATTCTCTATCTTTCTTTTCTCTTAAACAAACTGAAGTCCATGTGAACAAGCCCTAAAAGGAAGTGACAGACTGGAAAGAAACAAATATAAAGTGCTGATTGCTATAAATAAACAATGTACTCATAAATCATAATACATATAATATAAAGAGTTTGATAAGAATCCTTGATAAATAGTAATGTCCAAAAAAGATAGTCCTCCAAAGAAACAGTCCACAGACTAACTTCCAGCAAAATGATAATTCCAAAGTGTTTCTGGAGATCAGACCTCAAAGGAAAGAGAACTCACATAGTGTAATACCATAAATATACATGGGATCAAAAGAACATCACTGCAAACGCATGCGAATCACACTAAACCACAAGTGATCACTAATAAAGGTGAGTATTAGTGTGAACTTGTACGTGAGAACACTAGTGACACTTGCATGCAGTGTTCATACTGTGAAAGATGTGTCCACTTATAAGTAAAGGATTAAATACCCTTACCAGAGCGTGGATTTAAACCAGCATGTAAAAATCCCAATCAAGAGATCGCCTTGTGGATTCAGCAAATGGAACAATATTCCTCCATCCATACATAGCTTCACTCAATGCCAACTGTAATTTAAGCCGCAGAGTGCGGTAATGATCAGCCTCGTAGGAGTGTTATCACACTCCGCCAGTACTCGCCGTAATGATGATGTAGTCAATCCCCCAGACGAAGCTACGTTTTCCCTGTGGCGCAACAAGTTAGGGAGGGGCAGTGACGTCACCACGTATTGGATCATCATTACGGCGAGTATTGACGGAGTGTGATAACACTCCTACGAGGCTGATCATTACCGCACTCTGCGGCTTAAATTACAATACATGATTGTTTACTGTTTAAACAATGTGAGTGCATTATGGGAGCACATTAAAGAGTGTTTTTATTTACCTTGGATAAGGCACCATATTTTTATTCTTTTTCCCTATGGGTCATATTAGGATACATTGAGCATTGGAGTGAGGAGAGTCTCTAGGAGGGAGAAATCCTTATGCCTATATAGGCTCAGAAGATAAGCCGTATGTTTCCAGCCACACCACCATAAGCAGCTTGAAAGGAGAGTATATTATCATCATCTTCTCCCTGCTGAACTTCCAAAAAACTTTTTTGCACATCTTTCTTTTTTTCACATTTTCTTCTGTTGAACTTCATATATGTTTTTTTTTTTTAGCTATTCTTCAAATTAAATATCCAGGATTTGGCTACAAATGTGGAAATTGACATATCGCATTACTAACCTACTAAGCAACATATTGGCATGGATGTCACTCCACTTCCTCAAACTCAATCTTTCCAAAACTGAGCTCTTAGTATTCCCTCCAGCCCGCGCCCCCTCCCCCGACTTTTCCATAAAAATCAATAACACAATCATCAGTCCCTCCCCTCAAGCCAGGGTATTAGGTGTAATCCTAGACTCCCATCTGTTCTTTCAGCCCCAAATCCAATCACTGTCCATATCTTGTAGACTTCACCTCCACAACATCTCCAAGATACGCCCGTTCCTAACCACGGAAACCACTAAGCAACTTATCCACTCCCTTGTTATATCTCGCCTTGACTATTATAACTCCCTCCTCATTGGCCTACCTCATCGCAGGCTATCCCCTCTTCAGGCTATCATGAATGCTGCTGCCAGACTCATCCACCTTACTAACCGTTCTGTATCAGCCACCTCTCTCTGCCAATCCCTCCACTGGCTTCCTATTGCCCAACAGATACCATTCAAAACATTAACAATAACATATAAAGCCATTTATAACTCTGCCCCAAATTACATCACCGATCTTGTCTCTAAATATCACCCAAACCGTACTCTCCGCTCCTCGCATGACCGCCTACTCTCTAGCTCCCTTGTCTCCTCCTCCCATGCTCGTCTCCAGTACTTCTCCAGAGCTTCCTCCATCCTCTGGAATTTTCTACCCCAATTTATCAGACTATCGCCTACTCTGCTCACTTTTAGGCAATCTCTGAACACCTGTCTCTTCAGGGAAGCCTATCCTGCCGTCAGCTAATTATGGAATCTTCTACTCTTCCTACCAGTCCATCCCCCACAGTTACTACTAGAGATGAGCGAATTATTCAAAAATTCGATTCGGCTGATTCGCCGAATTTGCGGAATAAATTCGATTCGATGCGAATTTATTCGCTGCGAATTTAGCTTATTAAAAGGGTTTCTAGGCTTCAGAGAGCCTTTATATTAGTGCAGAACACTGTACCTTTAATTTAAATGCCCTTGGAGTCTGCTGGGGAAGAGAAATAATACTGACAGTCAGTATGACATGCAGATGAGTGCCGTCGATCTTAGAATCACCGCACACTTCACTCATTTGGGCAGTCACGGGGCCAAAACCAGAGTGTGGAGCCACAGTGTGGCGGTGGAGGCAGCAGCAATGGGAGGCCATACAGCACCCTATGACAAAAATGGAAACCACCAGCAGTGTGAGGAGACCTGAAAGTGGCACATGGCAGAGTGTGGCGATGGAGACAGCAGCAATGGGAGGCCGTACAGGGACCCATGACACACTCTGGACCTGGCAGCAGCATGAGGAGGCGGTACAGGGGCCCATGACAGATTACGGGCCTGGCAGCATGAGGAGTCGGTACGGGGGCCCATGGCAGATTACGGGCCTGGCAGCAGCATGAGGAGGCGGTACAGGGGCCCATGGCAGAGTGGCGAAGCGTAAGCAGCTTAAATTGAAGGCCATACAGAGGCCTATGTTAAAAAGTCCCCCCAGCAGCAGTGTGGGGAGACGACTATCAAGAGTCCAATGGCAGAGTGGCGGAGCAGAAGCAGCTTCAATTGAAGAAGAAGAGGATGAGGATGAAGAAGAAGAAGAAGATGAGGATGAAGAAGAAGAGGAAGAAGAAAAAGAAGAGGATGAGGATGAGGAAGAAGAAGAAGAAGAAGAGGATGAGGATGAGGAAGAAGAAGAAGAGGATGAGGATGAGGAAGAAGAAGAAGAAGAGGATGAGGATGAAGAAGAAGAGGATGAGGATGAAGAAGAAGAAGAAGAAGATGAGGATGAGGAAGAAGAAGAAGAGGATAAGGATGAGGATGAGGAAGAAGAAGAAGAAGAAGAAGAAGAAGAAGAGGATGAGGATGAGGAAGAAGAAGAAGAGGAAGAAGAGGATGAGGATGAAGAAGAAGAAGAGGAGGATGAGGATGAAGAAGAAGAAGAAGAAGAAGAAGAGGATGAGGATGAGAATGAAGAAGAAGAAGAGGATGAGGATGAGGATGAAGAAGAAGATGAAGATGAGGATGAAGAAGAAGAAGAAGAAGAAGAAGAAGAGGATGAGGATGAGGATGAAGAAGAAGATGAAGATGAGGATGAAGAAGAAGAAGAAGAGGATGAGGATGAGGATGAGGATGAAGAAGAAGAAGAGGATGAGGATGAGGATGAAGAAGAAGAGGATGAGGATGAAGAAGAAGAAGAAGATGATGATGAGGATGAAGAAGAAGAAGAAGAAGATGAGAATGAAGAAGAAGAAGAAGAAGAAGAAGAAGAAGAGGATGAGGATAAAGAAGAAGAAGAAGAAGAAGAAGAAGAAGAAGAAGAAGAAGAAGAAGAAGAAGAAGAGGATGAGGATGAAGAAGAAGAAGAAAAAGAAGAGGATGAAGAAGAAGAGGATGAGGATGATGAAGAAGAAGAAGATGATGAGGAAGAAGAAGAAGAAGAAGAGGATGAGGATGAAGAAGAAGAGGATGAGGATGAGGATGAAGAAGAAGAAGAAGAAGAAGAGGATGAGGATGAAGAAGAAGAAGAAGAGGATGAGGATGATGAAGAAGAAGAGGATGAGGATGAGGAAGAAGAAGAGGATGAGGATGAAGAAGAAGAAGAAGAGGATGAAGAAGAAGAAGATGAGGATGAAGAAGAAGAAGAAGAGGATGAGGATGAAGAAGAAGAAGAAGAAGAAGAAGAAGAAGATGAGGATGAAGAAGAAGAAGAAGAGGATGAGGATGAAGAAGAAGAAGAGGATGAGGATGAGGATGAAGAAGAAGAGGATAAGGAAGAAGAAGAAGAAGAAGAAGAAGAGGATGAGGATGAAGAAGAAGAAGATGAGGATGAAGAAGAAGAAGAAGAAGAAGAGGATGAGGATGAGGAAGAAGAAGAGGATGAGGATGAAGAAGAAGAAGAAGAAGAGGATGAGGATGAAGAAGAGGATGAGGATGAAGAAGAAGAAGAGGATGAGGATGATGAAGAAGAAGAAGAAGAGGATGAGGATGATGAAGAAGAAGAAGAAGAGGATGAGGATGATGAAGAAGAAGAGGATGAGGATGAAGAAGAAGAGAATGAGGATGAAGAAGAGGATGAGGATGAAGAAGAAGAAGAAGAAGAAGAGGAAGAAGATGAGGATGAAGAAGAAGAAGAAGAAGAAGAAGAAGAAGAGGATGAGGATGAAGAAGAAGAAGAGGATGAGGATGAGGATAAGGATGAAGAAGAAGAAGAAGAAGAAGAAGAAGAAGAAGTAGGTTGAAAATAAGAAGAATTCCAGTACAGCAAAAAGTGTATCTGCAGAGAGCTCCGCTATTTCTGACAGTTCTCTGACAGTTCCTTCACATTTACAGCGGTTGAAACATTGTATCTATTTGTTTCCGAATAAAAACATCTGTATCCTAAATGGAAACAAATAGATACAATGTTTCAACCGCTGTAAATGTGAAGGAACTGTCAGAGAACTGTCAGAAATAGCGGAGCTCTCTGCAGGGACACTTTTTGCCGGTTGTAGAAGGGATGAAAATCGGCCGATCGGGGAAAATTCGATTCGTGCATCCGAAGTTTGCTAATTTTCGGATTCGGCGCGAATCAAATTTTTCCTAATATTCGAAACGAATTCCACTTCGCCAAGTTCGATTCGCTCATCTCTAGTTACTACCTTTTGTACCACTAGCCCCTCCCTCCTAGATTGTAAGCTCCGAGGAGCAGGGCCCTCCTATCCCTCTTGTATTGAACTGTATTGTTGCTGTATTGTCTCCCATTATATTGTAAAGCGCTGAGCAAACTGTTGGCGCTATATAAATCCTGTATAATAATAATATTAATAATACTATAGATACAGTATAGAAGTGAATAAAATATCAATTACATTAAAAAAAAAGAATAAATATATATTCCCTGGAATTCATAAAAATTGTTGTGGATACTCTTAACAAATCTCTCACAAATGAAGGAATTTGCATCAAATGGATGTGCAATTGATGTGTTAGAATGAATAGCCAGCCTGCCAAAAATAAACCTCAAAATTTAAACCAGCTATTCTGAACTAGCTGGCAGCATGAGGAGTCGGTACGGGGGCCCATGGCAGATTACGGGCCTGGCAGCAGCATGAGGAGGCGGTACAGGGGCCCATGGCAGAGTGGCGAAGCGTAAGCAGCTTAAATTGAAGGCCATACAGAGGCCTATGTTAAAAAGTCCCCCCAGCAGCAGTGTGGGGAGACGACTATCAAGAGTCCAATGGCAGAGTGGCGGAGCAGAAGCAGCTTCAATTGAAGAAGAAGAGGATGAGGATGAAGAAGAAGAAGAAGATGAGGATGAAGAAGAAGAGGAAGAAGAAAAAGAAGAGGATGAGGATGAGGAAGAAGAAGAAGAAGAAGAAGAGGATGAGGATGAGGAAGAAGAAGAAGAGGATGAGGATGAGGAAGAAGAAGAAGAAGAGGATGAGGATGAGGATGAAGAAGAAGAGGATGAGGATGAAGAAGAAGAAGAAGAAGATGAGGATGAGGAAGAAGAAGAAGAGGATAAGGATGAGGATGAGGAAGAAGAAGAAGAAGAAGAAGAAGAAGAAGAGGATGAGGATGAGGAAGAAGAAGAAGAGGAAGAAGAGGATGAGGATGAAGAAGAAGAAGAGGAGGATGAGGATGATGAAGAAGAAGAAGAAGAAGAAGAGGATGAGGATGAGAATGAAGAAGAAGAAGAGGATGAGGATGAGGATGAAGAAGAAGATGAAGATGAGGATGAAGAAGAAGAAGAAGAAGAAGAAGAAGAGGATGAGGATGAGGATGAAGAAGAAGATGAAGATGAGGATGAAGAAGAAGAAGAAGAGGATGAGGATGAGGATGAGGATGAAGAAGAAGAAGAGGATGAGGATGAGGATGAAGAAGAAGAGGATGAGGATGAAGAAGAAGAAGAAGAAGAAGATGATGAGGATGAAGAAGAAGAAGAAGAAGATGAGAATGAAGAAGAAGAAGAAGAAGAAGAAGAGGAGGATGAGGATAAAGAAGAAGAAGAAGAAGAAGAAGAAGAAGAAGAAGAGGATGAGGATGAAGAAGAAGAAGAAGAAGAAGAGGATGAAGAAGAAGAGGATGAGGATGATGAAGAAGAAGAAGATGATGAGGAAGAAGAAGAAGAAGAAGAAGAGGATGAGGATGAGGATGAAGAAGAAGAGGATGAGGATGAAGAAGAAGAAGAAGAAGAAGAGGATGAGGATGAAGAAGAAGAAGAGGATGAGGATGATGAAGAAGAAGAGGATGAGGATGAGGAAGAAGAAGAGGATGAGGATGAAGAAGAAGAAGAAGAGGATGAAGAAGAAGAAGATGAGGATGAAGAAGAAGAAGAAGAGGATGAGGATGAAGAAGAAGAAGAAGAAGAAGAAGAAGAAGATGAGGATGAAGAAGAAGAAGAAGAGGATGAGGATGAAGAAGAAGAAGAGGATGAGGATGAGGAAGAAGAAGAAGAGGATAAGGAAGAAGAAGAAGAAGAAGAAGAAGAAGAAGAAGAAGAAGAAGAAGAAGAAGAAGAGGATGAGGATGAAGAAGAAGAAGATGAGGATGAAGAAGAAGAAGAAGAGGATGAGGATGAGGAAGAAGAAGAGGATGAGGATGAAGAAGAAGAAGAAGAAGAGGATGAGGATGAAGAAGAGGATGAGGATGATGAAGAAGAAGAGGATGAGGATGATGAAGAAGAAGAAGAAGAGGATGAGGATGATGAAGAAGAAGAAGAAGAGGATGAGGATGATGAAGAAGAAGAGGATGAGGATGAAGAAGAAGAGAATGAGGATGAAGAAGAGGATGAGGATGAAGAAGAAGAAGAAGAAGAAGAGGAAGAAGATGAGGATGAAGAAGAAGAAGAAGAAGAAGAAGAAGAAGAAGAAGAAGAGGATGAGGATGAAGAAGAAGAAGAGGATGAGGATGAGGATAAGGATGAAGAAGAAGAAGAAGAAGAAGAAGAAGAAGTAGGTTGAAAATAAGAAGAATTCCAGTACAGCAAAAAGTGTATCTGCAGAGAGCTCCGCTATTTCTGACAGTTCTCTGACAGTTCCTTCACATTTACAGCGGTTGAAACATTGTATCTATTTGTTTCCGAATAAAAACATCTGTATCCTAAATGGAAACAAATAGATACAATGTTTCAACCGCTGTAAATGTGAAGGAACTGTCAGAGAACTGTCAGAAATAGCGGAGCTCTCTGCAGGGACACTTTTTGCCGGTTGTAGAAGGGATGAAAATCGGCCGATCGGGGAAAATTCGATTCGTGCATCCGAAGTTTGCTAATTTTCGGATTCGGCGCGAATCAAATTTTTCCTAATATTCGAAACGAATTCCACTTCGCCAAGTTCGATTCGCTCATCTCTAGTTACTACCTTTTGTACCACTAGCCCCTCCCTCCTAGATTGTAAGCTCCGAGGAGCAGGGCCCTCCTATCCCTCTTGTATTGAACTGTATTGTTGCTGTATTGTCTCCCATTATATTGTAAAGCGCTGAGCAAACTGTTGGCGCTATATAAATCCTGTATAATAATAATATTAATAATACTATAGATACAGTATAGAAGTGAATAAAATATCAATTACATTAAAAAAAAAGAATAAATATATATTCCCTGGAATTCATAAAAATTGTTGTGGATACTCTTAACAAATCTCTCACAAATGAAGGAATTTGCATCAAATGGATGTGCAATTGATGTGTTAGAATGAATAGCCAGCCTGCCAAAAATAAACCTCAAAATTTAAACCAGCTATTCTGAACTAGCGTTCCTCCAGAGGTTGCTAGGGTTTCCTTGAGCTACTGTATGGTTAATTGACCTCCCTCTGATGGTGCCTTCATAGTTTCAGGTCCATTACCATTTGGCAGAGCCAGTGGTATGATGCCAAAGGTTTTGCTATATAAACGCTCCACAGTGCACAAAAAATATATATAAATGTGTAAAAAGTCCAAACAAAAGTCCCAAAAATATATATAAGAATGTGCTCCAATCCCAGAAATAGTGCTCAACAAAATATCCCCTTAATGAAAGCAGGAAGTCACTCCGAAGCGCCACAAACCAACGTGCGCGCCACTCACCGGATGTGACATCACTATGCATCCATGTTTTGCCCCTCCTCCAGGGTGTTATCCAAGACCCGGTGGATGCGTAGTGACGTCACGTCCAGTGAGTGGAGCGCATGTTGCTTTGGGGTGCTCGAGAGTGACTTTCTGCTTTCATTAGGGGGAGATTGTAATCTTGTACTACCAACTGCCGTCCACTTTTACAAAGGAGGATTTCATATGGATTTGAGCCTTAAATATGAGCCTTTCAGTGTGAATACAATTTATATCATGTGAGTGCATTAAGGGCAGCATTTTTTAGAATAAAGAGTTTTTATACAGTATTGCACCATTTGTGTTTCATTGCCATCTAAACATGGGAATCGTTTTTGGAGGATATCAAGTGCAGATTTATGTGGGGAGGATACACCCTGTCTTTAAAGCTTGTTTGACTCTTTAGCCATACCAGCAAAGAGTCCACTCCATCTGGTGAGTGGGGATTGGATTGTCAATCACGGATGGTGTGAGCACTTTTTTTGAAGAGTTTGTTGAGCACTATTACTGGGATTTGAGCACATTCTTATATATTTTTGGGACTTTTGTTTGGACTTTTTATACATTTATGTATATTTTTTGCGATGTGGAGTGTTTATATTTACATTTGATTGTTTTTCTTTTCCTTTCATGAGCAGCAGCATTTAGATTTGGATTATATTTATATATAATTTTTTTTCTTTGGCGCAGGTTTTACTTTATTCAAAGTTTTTTCTAGCTGATCGTAATGGCTATTTACGCTAGGATTAGCCCTCTAAGGAGGAGGGGGATATCGAATCCACCCAAGTCAAGGCCTTGACGCTCAGCACCTATAAAAAAGC
The DNA here is from genome assembly GCF_062004578.1 of Staurois parvus. NCBI lineage: Eukaryota > Metazoa > Chordata > Amphibia > Anura > Ranidae > Staurois > Staurois parvus. Next base: position 7,495,620 of record NW_028317826.1, read on the forward strand.
ATAACTCACTATGGGCAATGACAGATGGGCATACCGTATCCACAGAGTCCATAGCTTAAAGTATAACTAAAGGCATTTTTTTTTCCATTTTGGATAGAGCGGAGAGGGATTAGAATCCCTGTCAGTTTTTATTGCTGTCTGTGCCTCCGTTAAGGAGATTCACCCCCTCTATTTGTCTTGTTTACCATTATGATTGAAAGTGAAAGTAAAGAAAATTCCAAATTTTGGGTTGTCCACAGAAAAGAGAGGGGAAATCTTCCAATGGGGACACTACTTCTGGTGACCTGGGGGTCCTCAAGAGATTCCCTTAATTTGCAAGGATTTCCTCTCACTTCCTGTTTGGCTAAGGGACAGGAAGTTAAGGGAAATCTCTGAAATGGGACACAGATGGCAAAAAAAAATTTGAAAGGGGTTATAACCCTCCCTTATTCTATCCAAAATGAAAGAAAAAGTTTTGCCTATAGTTCTTTAAGGAATGTCTTGTGTGTCTATAAGAACACATCAGAGTTTTTAGTCGATGGAAAGTTGGAATATAGTTACCTGCATAGAGCGTATGATATGAGGTAAGGTGAATTCCCAAATAATCAAGAATTAGGCCAAGTAAAGTTTTGTTTTAAGGACGTTGCGGTAGCATCCAGAAGAGAGAAATTAAGGGTCAAGGATTTATCTTCGTTAATAGTACGACCAGATGTTTTGGAAAATTGTTTGAATGTGGAGAAAAGAACAGGTACAGTTGTGTGTGGTTCAGTTAAGGATAAAAGTAAATAATTGCCAAACAAGCTTATCGTAGAGGATTTGAGACCCAGATCAATGCCTCAAATATCTGGAATGGATCAAATAAGGCATGCTAAGGGTTAAAAAGCTAGTATAAAAAGGATAGGGGGAGAGGGTATCCTTGGCGAGTGCCTCTGTGTACTGGGAATGGTGTGGATTGGCAAGAAAGGTAGCATTATTTAGCTGAGGGTTAGTCATATAGTGCTTTCATAGTGCATTCAGCCAAGAGAAAAAGTGGGTTTGAAAAACCCATTTTGCCAGAGTATAATGCATGTATTACCAACCTGAAAATAATTTCAAAGGTTTCTGTGTGGTTAAAAGATTGAAAAAGGCTGATTCCTCAAACTGAACCTTTCCAAAACCGAGCTCCTAGTTTTCCCCCCAGCCCGTGCCCCCCCCGACTTCTCCATCATGACCAACAAAGTCACCATCAGTCCCACCCCGCGAGCCAGAGTACTTGGTGTCATCCTAGACTCCAATCTGTCCTTCAAGCCTCAGGTCCAATCGCTGACAAACTCATGTAGACTCCACCTCCGCAACATCTCCAGAATATGTCCATTCCTAACCCCAGAAACTACTAAGCAACTCATTCATTCCCTTATCAAATTACGACTTGACTACTGTAACTCCCTCCTCACCACAGGCTATCCCCGCTTCAGTCGATCCTGAATACTGCGGCCAGACTCATCCACCTTACTCACTGCTCCGTATCCACCACCCCCCTCTGCCAATCCCTCCACTGGCTTCCGATTGCCCAATGGATCAAATTCAAAATGCTAACACTGACATACAAAGCTGTCCATAACACTGCCCCAAACTACATCACCGACCTGATATCCAAATACCACGCAAAATGTACTCCCCGCTCCTCACAAGACCTCCTTCTCTCTAGTTCCCTGGTCTCCTCCTCCCATGCCCGCCTCCAGGACTTCTCCAGGGCTTCCCCATCCTCTGGAACTCCCTACCCTAATCCATCAGACTTTCACCTACTCTCCTCTCCTTTAGGCGCACCCTGAAAACCCATCTCTTCAGGGAAGCCTACCCCGCCCTCAGCTAATTGCCGATCTCCTCCACTCTTCCTAACACTCCATCCCCCACAGCTATCCCTCCCGTACCACTATCCCCTCCCTCCTAGATTGTAAGCTCCAAGGAGCAGGGCCCTCGAACCCCTCATGTATCGCATTGTATTGTTATTGTACTGTCTCATGTATTGTCTCCCATTGTAATGTACAGCGCTGAGCGAACTGTTGGCGCTTTATAAATACTGTATACTAATAATAATAATTTAAATCCTTTGGTAGATATGTAATTTATCTCAAAGATAAGAGGTTAATGGAAATATATCAACTATCATTTTCAGAGGAACTGAAAGGAGAAGTAGGGTCAAAGCTTTTGGCCCTACTTCTCTTATAGATCACAGGAGCGCAGTTCGTTCTGCACTTCTGTGACCCATTTTCAGCAGACAGCAGGCTGAAGCTCAGGCACTCAGTTGGTCCATGCTCTAGATTAATCCCCACTTTACAGTTGGGATCCACCTAGATTCCTGTACTGGCAGCTAGCTCGGCCTCTCAGTGAGGGGGAGACTGAGCCAACCGTTCCTGCCCCCTCCACAATCCGGCGCTCCAGTGAGTGCTGGAGGGGCAGATCAGAGAGCCGGTGACTGACAGTCATGGGCTCTCCGCTCACTGAAGACTGGGAACTGTGAGACTGATTGCTCGGTTCTCAGTCTTAGAAGCAGCGGGGGACAGATGTAGTATCAGTATAACTGTTTGTTTTTTTAAAAAACCCAAACTTCTCTTTTATAGACACGTTTGTTTGCAGGATTGTCTCAAACATGCAACACAATAATTACACGTGAGACACAATCAACAATTTACTCCAATATAGAAGAGGTATAGCTCTGGTGACTACCAAGGTTTTTCTCACTTTGCAGGGATTTCCTCTGACTTCCTGTATTGACTATGGGAAAGGAAGTGAAGGGAAATCTCTCCCCATATGAGAGACCCTTCTCCTCGCCTGTCAGTGTATGTGCACAATGAGTCGCGCATGTGTACATTTACAGTATATTATGACTCTAAGCCGTGACGATGTTACTCTTAAGTGCATGAGCAGGAGTGACGTCATCACATCATCATGGCCTTGCAATGCAAGCAGCCAAAGAGTGGGGTCCTGGAAGCAAGACCAGGAAAAGATGGCTGAGTGCTGACAGCACACAGTCGGAGGGGATGACTAGCTAGGTAAGTGTGCCAAAATAAGCATGATATCAGTGCATACTATCAAATTATGGCAAAACGCTTCTGGGGCCCAGTTTTAATTTTTTTAAGAGGTTTAATTCCACTTTAGGACCCATTTGCATGTAATGTAAATGTGTGTTTTTTGTTAGCACACTTTTTTTTTGTGTTTTTGTATGACATTCTTAGGCCATTCATTTAAATGGACTACCCTATGTACGGCAATCATGCCAAAGAAACTCCTGCATCTTTTCAGGTGTTCAGCCTCATGTGCTTTTTTATGAGCGTTTTGGCGCATTTCCATGTTTCGCTGTGCACAAAAATGCATGTCTTCTGGCCACGTTTAGGGTGTCGTTAACAATGAATGACGTGCACAGATGTGAATGGAACCTTAGAGGCGCAGCACATCCTCTCAGCTACTGATTACTGTGATAGTGGTGCAGTGAATGGGTTCATTTTTTAGTTTTCCAACCAATATCAGACACACTGTAAAATTTCTTGCACCTGATTTGTAACTGTTCTTTTTCCTTGAGAAAGTAGAAGGATCCTGTCTTAGTTTATAGGTCTGCAGTGACTGCACTCGACAGCCACATCCAGGATGGGAAAAACTTCAGAACACCTAGAAATCCAGTCCTCTTTGGCTAGTTTTCTCTTTTCACTTCCGCTGTTAGTTCAATTTGTTGTGTTTATTTGTAGCGATCAAGACGGGTCTCAGAGAGCACAGTGGGTGATGAGTGAAAAGTTTTCAGTTTATTTGACTTCTGCCTTTGCGCCGTGTTGAACTGGTTTTCAATGACACAACTAATGACTTGAGCAGAGACTGGCATAAGTGTGCTTTAACATTCTGAACGGGACTTTCTGTCACCAAAATAGTACAATGCAGGCCTGTTACTTCATCACATCAAGACCGACCGCTCCAGAAATGGCTCTATATGAAAACAATTACAGGCAGGCACAGAGAAAATGTAGATCCAGACAGTTACTACTTTGAGAGTTTAATAAGGAGCTGTGCAAATTAACAAAGAGACTTTGTTGTCAGGGTCCTCAACTTTGTTGACTTTGGGATAAGGTTCTTCTCATCCACCATCTTCCTGTCCAATTACAGTGCTGTTACTGGCAATTTAGACAATATCTTTGAAAAGGGGTGACCAGTGGGAAATAGTTCCAAAGGGCATAGTTTTGCTGCATTGCACTGTGGTCATTGTGTTGGCTATTGTGTGTGCTGTGTTCCATGTCCCCTATGTTGAATTTGGTATGTGCTGTTGTGAACCATGTCCACGGTAGAGGCCATGGTGTGTGCTGCTGTGAGCTGTGTCTACAGTGCTGGCCATGGTGTGTGCTGCTGTGAGCTGTGTCCTCAGTGCAGGCCATGGTGTGTGCTGCTGTGAGCTGTGTCCATGGTGCAGGCCATGGTGTGTGCTGCTGTGAGCAGTGTGCATGGTGCAGGCCATGGTGTGTGCTGCTGTGAGCTGTGTCCACGGTAGAGGCCATGGTGTGTGCTGCTGTGAGCTGTGTCCTCAGAGCAGGCCATGGTGTGTGCTGCTGTGAGTTGTGTCCACAATCCTGGCCAAGGTGTGTGCTGCTGTGAGCTGTGTCCACTTACTTGGCCATGGTGTGTGCTGCTGTGAGCTGTGTCCACGGTGCTGGCCATGGTGTGTACTGCTGTGAGCTGTGTCCACTTAGTTGGCCATGGTGTGTGCTGCTGTGAGCTGTGTCCACTTAGTTGGCCATGGTGTGTGCTGCTGTGAGCTGTGTGAACAGTGTTGGCCATGGTGGGTGCTGCTGTGAGCTGTGTGAACAGTGCAGGTCATGGTGTGTGCTGCTGTGAGCTGTGTCCACTTTGTTGGCCATGGTGTGTGCTGCTGTGAGCTGTGTCCCCTTTGTTGGCCATGGTGTGTGCTGCTGTGAGCTGTGTCCACTTTGTTGGCCATGGTGTGTGCTGCTGTGAGCTGTGTCCACTTTGTTGGTCATGGTGTGTGCTGCTGTGAGCTGTGTCCACTTTGTTGGCCATGGTGTGTGCTGCTGTGAGCTGTGTCCACTTTGTTGGCCATGGTGTGTGATGGGGAATCGTCATCTGATAAGCATAAGCACGGTCGACATGGTCAACTGACTGGAAGAAAAAAAGACATTGCACAGGATTGTGACCTGGAATAAGAAAACAACTGCTGCAAAATTGAATGCAGAGCTCAATCTTAGTCTTCACAGGAAACTGTATATGCCATCAGAACCTTTGATACTGAACCTCACGGCACGGCAAATAAATTGGCAACTTCAATCACAGAGGCACCAGCTAAACGGCACCAACAATTCATGCTCTTTGAAGATCAGTAAGCTCTGACTCGACTCTGTATTTACATGCAGTGAATGATGGACGTGAGGCTTCCCACCTGTTAGCTAGGTGTCTCATCAAACAGCGGAAGCAAAATAATTTTACATCACTTCCTCATTCAATGAGAAACATGTTGTCACTTTCACACCTGCAAATCATGTAGTGTTTCCATATTTTTGTCTAACCGCTTGTAAGTGTAACAAATGAACAGTCAACACAAGTGCCTCTTAGTGAATATCCTGGTGCACCTAATGGTCGTTTGAGGTGGCCTTACCTTGAATAGGTGAGTGAGTCCATTAGTCCTTGGTAAGCGAGATTCCATACCTTGGAAGCCTGACTGGGCACACACAGGGAGTGGTTAAGTTCAAGAAGTAATTCACATCTTTAGCAGCATACTGGGGGTTATTTACTAAAACTGGAAAGTGCAAAATCTGGTGCAGCTCTGCATAGAAACCAATCAGTTTCCAGGTTTTACTGTTAAAACGTAATTGAACAAGCTGTAGTTAGAAGCTGACTGGCTACCATGCACAACTGCACTAGATTCGGAGTGCTCTAGTTTCACTAAATCATCCCCACTGTTCCTAAAGTGGGGAGACCTTGAACAGAACCTTCATTCGTCTTACTATTGGTTCCCTCTCTATTTTATATGTTTGAGTTGGTAGAGGGCAGTACTTACCCCAAAAGCAAGGGAAAAACTGACCAGTGGAAAACCTGCCCCAGGGAGTACCACTTCAGGCAAACAAACATACATTTGTACTGCAATTATACTCATGTAGCACTACCCCTTAAGGGTTGCTTAGTAATTTTAGGGTTTCCTGTCAATCTGGACCTCTTTCCGAAGGTCCAACCTCTGCTGTCACCACCACACTCTTATAACCTAAAGGAGTCACCACTGTAAAATGGACTCACACACAAGTTAGTGTAAATCAATATGGATTTTATATTGAGATTGAACGTAGTTTGATAAAAAAAACACACAAAATAGCATTGGCATATGCAGCAATATAATCACTCTTGTCAACTTTAAGTAAAAGTAACAGCATCCACAGAAAAGTACCAATAACTGGTAGCAGGCCTGCTTTCAGAAATAATGCACTGCTCTTGAATCCCCAGTGAGTGAGAACAACTATCAATAAACAGGTAAGCTCACTGCAGGTCCTCAGAATCTGATGGCAAGTATTAGATTTGAAAACGGAGAGAGCTCTGATCTATAATCAACCAATGTCCCTTTAAGAACAATATGGAGTCTTCTGCATGCTAGTTGGGGCCCAATTGCTGTGAAGATAATCTAAAGTGTAGATGATACTTAATAAGTCATTCTCCTCTTAATGGTAGTGAACTGATGTAAGGTCCCCTTTAAGGCACTAAAGAAGGACAGATTTGAAGTAGTAAAGTGTAACAGTTGGAATAAGTGTCTGTAAGCAAGAACAACTCTCTCTCAGATTGTACGCTCGAAAGAGTAGGGCCCTCTTACCCCTCGTGTGCTGTTCGTAGCTGCTGTAATGTTTCATGTATTGTCCCCCCCTCTATTGTACAGCGCTGAGCAAACCCTTTGGCGCTATATAAACTCAATGTAATGTAATGTAATAATGTAATGGGTGACAAGGGCCACAGCCAACAGTAGTAGATATCCCGTTCAACTGGGAAGGGTAAATTGCTGTGTCAGTAGGCACTGCTGTATTTTAACCTGCAGCTTTGTGTCCTGAGGTCAGCCTGGATGATGAGAGTTTAATGCAAATGTGTTCCAACAATGGCAGTTGGGAGAACTAGGCCACAAACTGGGGTAACTATGTGCAATATACCTGACTATGCAAGTAGATAGCAGATGTGATGAATTTGTCAAGGTTCTCTCAGTTAGCTGGTGTATGGGACTCTCATCCGTCATCCGATGGTGTCCAGCAGATCTTAGTGGTCTATCTTTCCCTGCAGAAGGGGGCCCCCACAGACTCTCCGGTCCTGATTCAGCATCCTGGCTGGTTTCCTGCTTGCAGATTGGTTTACTGGGCAGTGTGGCGAGACTGACGATCAGCAGGATCTTTCTGCTTCTCCTCCCTCTCTGACTCTGGCTCCAAGGCCTGGTCCAACACTCCAGCCGTCAGCACACTTCCTCCTCCCTCGATCTCTACCCTCTCCCTTCCTGGTCAGTCTCCTGGGCTTTTAGTTATATATGCCCCCGCCCACAAGCAAGCTCCTCTGGGAAATGTAGTTCCCAGGTGCACTGTTCTTCAGTAAAGTTCAGCATACAAGTTCCACATGGCTATTCTTTAACATGTGACTGCTACTATTCTGCAGGCCACTGCCATCTTGTGTTGGCTTCAACATCCTGCATTAGATATTTATAGCAAGGTGTTACACTCACATTAGAATATTCAGTTACACAAAGAAATGTAGACAAGCAATGAAAACAATAGTGATTAATATATATGGAATAACACACAACACAGAACCCCCTTTGGAAGCACCTTCTTACATGCTGCTGTGTGCTGTGTCTGCTGTGTTGCATGTTATGCTGTGTGCTGTATCTGTTGGGTTACAGATTAGGGTGTATGCTGCTGCTGTGTCCACTTTGTTGCATGGTATGGTGTGTGCTGTGTCTGCTGTATTGCATGTCATGCTGTGTGCTGTGTCTGCTGTATTGAATGTTATTCTGTGTACTTTGTCTACTGTGTGCTGTGTCTGTTATGTTGCATGTTATGCTGTGCACTGTGTTTGCTGTGTGCTGTGTTGCATGTTATGCTGTGCACTGTGTTTGCTGTGTGCTGTGTCTGCTGTGTTGCATGTTATGCTGTGTGCTGTGTCTGCTGTGTTGCATGTTATGCTGTGTACTGTGTCTGCTGTGTGCTGTGCCTGCTCTGTTGCATGTTATGCTGTGTGCTGTGTTGCATGTTATGCTGTGTACTGTGTCTGCTGTGTTGCATGTTATGCTGTGTACTGTGTCTGTTGCATGTTATGCTGTGTACTGTGTCTGCTGTGTTGCATGTTATGCCGTGTGCTGTGTCTGCTGTGTTGCATGTTATGCTGTGTCCTGTGTCTGCTGTGTGCTGTGTTGTATGTTATGCTGTGTGCTGTGTCTGCTGTGTTGCATGTTATGTTATGCGCTGTGTCTGCTGTGCTGCATGTTATGCTATGTAATGTGTCTGATGTGTGTTGTGTCTGCTGTGTTGCATGTTGTGCTGTGTACTGTGTTTGCTGTGTGCTTTATCTGCTGTGTTGCATGCTATGCTGTGTGCTGTGTCTGCTGTGTTGCATGTTATGCTGTGTACTGTGTTTGCTGTGTGTTGTGTCTGCTGTGTTGAATGTTATGCTGTGTACTGTGTCTGTTGCATGTTATGCTGTGTACTGTGTCTGCTGTGTTGCATGTTATGCTGTGTGCTGTGTCTGCTGTGTTGCATGTTATGCTGTGTCCTGTGTCTGCTGTGTGCTGTGTTGTATGTTATGCTGTGTGCTGTGTCTGCTGTGTTGCATGTTATGTTGTGCGCTGTGTCTGCTGTGCTGCATGTTATGCTATGTAATGTGTCTGATGTGTGTTGTGTCTGCTGTGTTGCATGTTGTGCTGTGTACTGTGTTTGCTGTGTTGCATGTTATGCTGTGTACTGTGTCTGCTGTGTGTTGTGTCTGCTGTGTTGCATGTTATGCTGTGTACTGTGTCTGCTGCGTTGCATGTTATGCTGCGTGATGTGTTGCATGTTATGCTGTGTCTGCTGTGTTGAATGTTATGCTATGAGCTGTGTCTGCTGTGTTGCATATTATGCTGTGTACTGTGTCTGCTGTGTGTTGTGTCTGCTGTGTTGAATGTTATGCTGTGTACTGTCTGCTGTGTTGCATGTTATGCTGTGTGCTGTGTTGCATGTTATGCTGTGTGCTGTGTCTGCTGTGTTGCATGTTGCGCTGTGTGCTGTGTCTGCTGTGTTGCATGTTATGCTGTGTTGCATGTTATGCTGTGTGCTGTGTCTGCTGTGTTGCATGGTATGATGTGTGCTGTGTTGCATGTTACACTGTGTGCTGTGTTGCATGTTATGCTGTGTGCTGTGTCTGCTGTGTTGCATGTTATGCTGTGTACTGTGTCTGCTGTGTGCTGTGTCTGCTGTGTTGCATGTTGTGCTGTGTACTGTGTTTGCTGTGTTGCATGTTATGCTGTGTACTGTGTCTGCTGTGTGTTGTGTCTGCTGTGTTGCATGTTATGCTGTGTACTGTGTCTGCTGCGTTGCATGTTATGCTGCGTGATGTGTTGCATGTTATGCTGTGTCTGCTGTGTTGAATGTTATGCTATGAGCTGTGTCTGCTGTGTTGCATATTATGCTGTGTACTGTGTCTGCTGTGTGTTGTGTCTGCTGTGTTGAATGTTATGCTGTGTACTGTCTGCTGTGTTGCATGTTATGCTGTGTGATGTGTTGCATGTTATGCTGTGTGCTGTGTCTGCTGTGTTGCATGTTATGCTGTGTGCTGTGTCTGCTGTGTTGCATGTTGCGCTGTGTGCTGTGTCTGCTGTGTTGCATGTTATGCTGTGTTGCATGTTATGCTGTGTGCTGTGTCTGCTGTGTTGCATGGTATGATGTGTGCTGTGTTGCATGTTACACTGTGTGCTGTGTTGCATGTTATGCTGTGTGCTGTGTCTGCTGTGTTGCATGTTATGCTGTGTACTGTGTCTGCTGTGTGCTGTGTCTGCTGTGTTGCATGTTATGCTGTGTGCTGTGTTGCATGTTATGCTGTGTGCTGTGTCTGCTGTGTTGCATGTTATACTGTGTCTGCTGTGTTGCATGTTATGCTGTGTGCTGTGTCTGCTGTGTTGAATGTTATGCTATGAGCTGTGTCTGCTGTGTTGCATATTATGCTGTGTACTGTGTCTGCTGTGTGCTGTGTCTGCTGTGTGCTGTGTCTGCTGTGTCTGCTGTGTTGCATGTTATGCTGTGTGCTGTGTCTGCTGTGTTGCATATTATGCTGTGTACTGTGTCTGCTGTGTTGAATGTTATGTTGTGTACTGTATCTGCTGTGTTGCATGTTATGCTGTGTGCTGTGTTGCATGTTATGCTGTGTGCTGTGTCTGCTGTGTTCCATTCTATGCTGTGTGCTGTGTCTGCTGTGTTGCATGCTATATTGTGTGCTGTGTCTGCTGTGTTGCATGCTATATTGTGTGCTGTGTCTGCTGTGTTGCATGCTATATTGTGTGCTATGTCTGCTGTGTTGCATGTTATGCTGTTTTCTGTGTCTGCTGTGTTGAAAGTTATTCTATGTTCTGTGTCTGCTGTGTGTTGTGTCTGTTGTGTTGCATGTTATGCTGTGTACTGTGTCTGCTGTGTTGCATGTTATGCTGTGTGCTGTGTTGCATGTTATGCTGTGTGCTGTGTCTGCTGTGTTGCATTCTATGCTGTGTGCTGTGTCTGCTGTGTTGCATGCTATATTGTGTGCTGTGTCTGCTGTGTTGCATGCTATATTGTGTGCTGTGTCTGCTGTGTTGCATGTTATGCTGTTTTCTGTGTCTGCTGTGTTGAAAGTTATTCTACGTTCTGTGTCTGCTGTGTGTTGTGTCTGCTGTGTTGCATGTCATGCTGTGTACTGTGTCTGCTGTGTTGCATGTTATGCTGTGTGCTGTGTCTGCTGTATTGCATGTTATGCTGTGTCTGCTGTGCTGCATGTTATGCTGTGTACTGTGTCTGCTGTGTGTTGTGTCTGCTGTGTTGCATGTTATGCTGTGTGCTGTGTCTGCTCTGTTGCATGTTATGGTGTGTATTGTTTCTGCTGTGTTGCATATTATGCTGTGTCTGCTGTGTTGAATGTTATGCTGTGTACTGTGTCTTCTGTGTTGCATGTTACGCTGTGTGCTGTGTCTGCTGTGTTGTATGTTATGTTGTGTGCTGTGTCTGGTGTGTTGTATGTTATGTTGTGTGCTGAGTCTGGTGTGTTGCATGTTACGCTCTGTGCTGTGTTGCATGCTATGCTGTGTGCTGTGTCTGCTGTGTTGTATGTTATGTTGTGTGCTGTGTTGCATGTTACGCTGTGTGCTGTGTCTGCTGTGTGCTGTGTCTGCTGTGTTGCATGTTATGCTGTGTGCTGTGTTGCATGTTATGCTGTGTGCTGTGTCTGCTGTGTTGCATGTTATACTGTGTCTGCTGTGTTGCATGTTATGCTGTGTGCTGTGTCTGCTGTGTTGAATGTTATGCTATGAGCTGTGTCTGCTGTGTTGCATATTATGCTGTGTACTGTGTCTGCTGTGTGCTGTGTCTGCTGTGTGCTGTGTCTGCTGTGTCTGCTGTGTTGCATGTTATGCTGTGTGCTGTGTCTGCTGTGTTGCATATTATGCTGTGTACTGTGTCTGCTGTGTTGAATGTTATGTTGTGTACTGTATCTGCTGTGTTGCATGTTATGCTGTGTGCTGTGTTGCATGTTATGCTGTGTGCTGTGTCTGCTGTGTTCCATTCTATGCTGTGTGCTGTGTCTGCTGTGTTGCATGCTATATTGTGTGCTGTGTCTGCTGTGTTGCATGCTATATTGTGTGCTGTGTCTGCTGTGTTGCATGCTATATTGTGTGCTATGTCTGCTGTGTTGCATGTTATGCTGTTTTCTGTGTCTGCTGTGTTGAAAGTTATTCTATGTTCTGTGTCTGCTGTGTGTTGTGTCTGTTGTGTTGCATGTTATGCTGTGTACTGTGTCTGCTGTGTTGCATGTTATGCTGTGTGCTGTGTTGCATGTTATGCTGTGTGCTGTGTCTGCTGTGTTGCATTCTATGCTGTGTGCTGTGTCTGCTGTGTTGCATGCTATATTGTGTGCTGTGTCTGCTGTGTTGCATGCTATATTGTGTGCTGTGTCTGCTGTGTTGCATGTTATGCTGTTTTCTGTGTCTGCTGTGTTGAAAGTTATTCTACGTTCTGTGTCTGCTGTGTGTTGTGTCTGCTGTGTTGCATGTCATGCTGTGTACTGTGTCTGCTGTGTTGCATGTTATGCTGTGTGCTGTGTCTGCTGTATTGCATGTTATGCTGTGTCTGCTGTGCTGCATGTTATGCTGTGTACTGTGTCTGCTGTGTGTTGTGTCTGCTGTGTTGCATGTTATGCTGTGTGCTGTGTCTGCTCTGTTGCATGTTATGGTGTGTATTGTTTCTGCTGTGTTGCATATTATGCTGTGTCTGCTGTGTTGAATGTTATGCTGTGTACTGTGTCTTCTGTGTTGCATGTTACGCTGTGTGCTGTGTCTGCTGTGTTGTATGTTATGTTGTGTGCTGTGTCTGGTGTGTTGTATGTTATGTTGTGTGCTGAGTCTGGTGTGTTGCATGTTACGCTCTGTGCTGTGTTGCATGCTATGCTGTGTGCTGTGTCTGCTGTGTTGTATGTTATGTTGTGTGCTGTGTTGCATGTTACGCTGTGTGCTGTGTCTGCTGTGTTGTATGTTATGTTTTGTGCTGTGTCTGCTGTGCTTGGTATCATTTATGTTTCTGCATCTCCTTCACTTTTTGCAATCCCCCCCAGAGTCAGTTGACTCCACTGGGGTCACGGAAAGTGACATCAGCCTATCCTTAACTAACATCAGAGATTTACAAACGTTTTACAAAAGCAAGGTCTATAATACCTTAATACTTAGCAATGAAATGATTTATAGTAAACTGATTGCATTTAAATGCAAACAGCTATAGAATGCCTTCAAAACTCCTTTAGAATGTGAACGGTGTTTTCAATATTCAGTAATTATATAAATATAATTTCCATAATTATTATTCTCCCCATTTGTGGTGAGAATTCCACCCACTCAATGCTTACATAATTACGCGTACATTGACAATGTGCCACAGTCACTGGGGAAGCTGGCAAAACTCTGGGCTGTGCCTCCCATCCTCTGCGTCATGGCTTATGTGGAGCGCAGACTAACAGAAAAGAGAACAGACAGAACAGTTTAGTAAAAATCCCATGGCTTAGGAAAATGAAAGAACTGCATAAGATCACTAAGGTAGAGACGACATTGTTAATGGCACTTAGGAATTTCAAGCCAACAGGAGGAGAGCCAGAGCAGTGTGTGAAATGGTCAAAGCCACATCCTCCCAGAATCCTTTGGGGGTCTGTCAGCTGGTGGATTTATTTTTCTTTCAGGGTGACTATGTCAGTGCTCATTGGGTATCTATACTCTAGAGTGTACCACATTTCATCCTGGACTCTGTCAGTCCATCAGGACACACAGGAGAGGTCCATGGGAAAGGTGTAGGCCGCACATAAGACGCAATACCTCTGCTGCACCTCCTGTTTATGTTTTAGGCATTTGAGGAACGGCTGTGTTCAGAGAAGACATTGTACTGGTGAGGTCAGCTTCAGAGGAAAGAACAGGTTGTACCACTGGAATAGCCAATACTGTCCAGACAACATGCTAATTCAAACAATTATAAAGCGAGAGGAAAATTACTTCTCTCCCCTTTTGTCTTTATTTTTGACTGCTTTTCAGAAAACCCCTAAATCAAGGATTATTGGGTGGAACATGGAGGCAATGCACCCTCAAACTGCCCCCCTCAACAAGCTGGATTTTTTGCATAATTACATTGGTCCTTAAGGGCACAGTCTCTCTAGCAGCAAACAGCAAGTTTTTGTTCATAGAAACAAAGCTAAATGACTTGACTCTACATGAAAACATAAGTATTGAGGCGGGCAGAAATATGGCAGCAGGTACTTTATGAGTAAAAATGTGAAATATTGGCTGTAGCAGAAGGCAGTTTGTTCATGAAGGGCTGGAGAGAACTATAATAATGAATGTATTCAGGCAACAGTGAAGCATGGTGCAGGTTTCTTGCAAGTTTGGGGCTCCATTTCTGCAAATGGAGTTGGAGATTTGGTCAGGATCAATGGTGTCCTCAATGCTGAGAAATACAGGCAGATACTCTATCATTCCATACCATCAAGGAGACATGTGATTGGCCCCAAATGTATTCTGTAGCAGGACAAAGACCCCAAACACACAGCCATTGTCATTAAATAGTTCCCGCTCAGCCTATAGTCAAATGATGGCCGAGCGAACCTCTAGTCTCTCCGTGAGGGCATCATAAGACGTCCTTCCCGGATAGCGCGTTTTCAGATATATCCCATAGTTTGTGAACTCTATAACTTTCCTACAGACTAAATAATAAATACTGATTTGGGTTATTTTCACCAAAGAAATGTAGCAGAATACATCTTGGCCTAAATTTATGAAGAACAATTATGTATTTGCAAACTTTTATAACAGAAACAAAGAAACTTTTTTTTTTTTTTTCAAAATTTTCAGTCTTTTTTGTTACTTTAGCAAAAAATAAAAACCCCAGTGGTGATTAAATACCACCAAAAGAAAGCTCTAGTTGTGTGAACAAAATGATAAAATTTTAGCTTGGGTACAGAGTTGCATGGGGGTAAAAGTGCCCAGTATTGAAGTGCTTAAAAACTATCTTCAGCGTAAATAAGAACAATGAGTCTTGGAAGTGATGGTTTGGTCACCACAGAGCCCTGATCTCAATATCATCGAGTCTTTCTGGGATTACATGAAGAGATGTCAGGATTTGAAGCAGCCTACATCCACAGAAGATCTGTGGTTAGTTTTCCAAGATGTTTGGAACAACCTACCTGCTGATTTCCTTCACAAACTGCATGCAAGTGTACCTAGAAGAATTGAAGAATTGATGCTGTTTTGAAGGCAAAGGCTGGTCATGCCAATTATTGATTTGGATTTCTCTTCCTTTCATTTACTTTCCATTTTGTTAATTGATAAAAGTAAACTACTGTATTAACACTTCTATTTCTGAAAGAATTCTTAATTTACAGAATTGTTTCATGCTTGCCTAAGACTTTTGCACAGTACTTTGTGTTGCCCCACACAATCCAGTTGATCCCCAATTTTGCCAGCCACTATGTTTATCCTTCATTTGTACAAGCTCCCCTATATTTGGAAAGCGATGAGGGCTAGGACTATACTAGAGAGAGTGACTAAGACCTTTCTAAGTTGTATTTAAAGCCTCATATGCACCATTGGGGTATGATTTACTTTAAGTCCAACTCTACTTTTGTAATTAATTTAAAAAAATAATAGGACAACATGTTAAAAAAGGCAGCTCTGGATACAATCTCCTCTGTGGTGCTATCCTGACAGACTGACAGCTTTAGTTTTGTGCTGGTCCTCTTCCAAGCTGAAGGATGCTAAGCATTATCTAGCCCAGTGTTTTTCAACCTTTTTTTAGCCAAGGTGCCCTTTAAAATTATGAACAATCTCAAGACAACCTTTAAAATTATGGACAGCCTCGAGAGACCCCATTCTAAAATGTAAAAAACCTATTATAATAGTTTTATATAACACAACAACATGCACACATGTAGGACACCCAACATTAGAGGTGATTTATTCTTCCAAATCAAAGAATTTTTCACACTGGCACTGACTAGTATTGTATTGTTTCTCTTCTCCCTCCTTCTCCATCGCTCAGCTAATGTGACCCCTGCATTGACAGAAAGGAGCAGGGGAGGGTCAAACAAGGATGCTGTGCAGGCTACCAACATCCCCCCTATCAACTGATGGTGTCATTGGTTGTCAGGATGCTGGCGCCTAGAACATCTTAATGTCGCACAATGAAAACCTCTGGCTTTATGTAGCTAAAAGGCAGGCTTGTTCCACCTGCTTGCTTATATAGAAATTTTAAGCAATTTTTAAACATTTTGCCAAGGCACCCCTGAAGAAACCTCAAGGCACTCCAGGTTGAAAAAGGCTGCTCTAGTCCATCCCCTGAGAACCCAGGCTGTCATAAATACACCCCTGGGGGTACATAATGATGTCTACCTGTCTGTACAGTATATTAGGGCTGATCAATACCTGACCACCGCTATGTTCAGGAGTATGGAACATCCACCACTGCTGGATGGGGAATTAATGTCAATGGCTAGTCTGGTTGCAGGGGATAAAAAAGTGTTTTTGTAGAAATAAGCACAGGAGTTTATAAAACATGGAGTTGGCCTGTAAGTGTAAAAGAACCTGTGGTCATTTTAAATATCTTATCTTACAATTGTTTTTTTGCAAAACAATTGAGCCTCTTCTTTGCACAGTTGGGTGACTCAATAGATGCACCTGACTTCACAATACCCTGTAGTAATTCAGAACCAGGCTCACTTGAGCTCACCTTACTTTACATTTGAACAGATCAGACCCTTAATGACTATTCACAGATGGTCTATAAAACAAACAAATTCTGTTTTTGGTCTAAAGATAGCTTAGTCCTTTTGATAAGAAACTGGGAAGAGGTATTCAATGTGTTTAGTTTTGGGTGGTTCAGTGCTGCTAAAATTCACACTTGGCTGATCAGATGTCAGAAAGATTCAGAGGAGAAGGTCATTCAATTACGCATTTCAAGCCTTTTTACAAACTTCTCAGTACTCAGATAGACTGCCATACTGTATTATGTGTTTCTACACCCAGCCCACTGGCCTATTTGGTCAAAGTGACCAGAGACATTAGATGATGGTCCTCAGTGTGGAGTTTATAACATTCCTAGATTGTAAGCTCCTAGGAGCAGGGCCCTCCTATCCCTTTTGTATTGAACTGTATTGTTGCTGTATTGTCTCCTGTTATATTGTAAAGCGCTGAGCAAACTGTTGGCGCTATATAAATCCTGTATAATAATAATAATATGGGGCAGCACCCAACAATCATTATACTGGAACAAAGCTTTCAAGCAAGTTAGGAAATCTTTCTCAACATCTATTCTTATACCCGGCACAGTGGCTGAGTGCAGGTCTCTATCCCACCTTAATAAACATTTTGTTTAGAAGTGAAGATAGCGACCATCACGAGAAGGTTGGACTATGAATGCATGTCCTGCCATGAACACCCAATAGTTACTAAACTTTCATTCAATTGGTGCGTTAGATCAGGTCATTGGAAAGGTAGCAGCTTGACCTCTGATCCCTTGGGCCAAAATTAACTTTGGGAATCTGAATAATGGAATAAATATAATGCAGTTCTAAAAAAAAGTAAAAATGAACTTTAGGCAAATGGCTAAATACACAGATAAAATACATAAAAATAAGTTGTTTTACAATCCAAAAGACTTGTATTTCTGTCTATTCAGTTCTGACATTTACACAGATATGCCTTATAGCTCAGCTCAGTCTGCCAGGCCACAGGACCTGATTGTTCTCTGCTGCAGTTCAGTAACACTAACATGTGTACTCCTCACTTCAACCTGTGACTGGACAGTGCAAGGAGAAGTTGCAACAGAGGATGCAAGAGGCTGATACAAAGTCAATTTCAGGTATTTACACTGCCTGTATTAAAAATACATTTAATGATGTATTTACTAAAATGTATGCATGTATACAGGGCTTTTTTTTCTCAGAAAATAGGAGGTGTTCCCTTCCTCCTTCCCCAAGTCACCCATTGTCCTCTGAGCACTGTCCCTGCTCCCCACCCTCCTCACAACAGACTACCAGGAGCAATAGATCCCCTGAGCAACATCATATCTTCCTCAGCAACAATAGACCCCACCCCTAGGAAAAATAGACCCCCAGCAACAAAATACCCGCCACCAACAACAATAGATCCACCCCAAGAACAGACCCCTGCTAGCAACAGCAGATCTCCCAGCAGCCAGCTTCAATAGACCATCCAGCAACAAGCAACTATAGACCTGCCCCAAAACAATAGACCCCTCAGCAACAATAGACCCCCAATTCCACAACCTATAGCTCTCCTAATAGACACACACACACAACAGTAGATTCCACACCAGCAACATAATAACCCCCCAGCAACAATACCCCCCTACACACACAACATTAGAATCCACCCTAGCAGCACAGGACCCCCCAGTAACATAGATCCCCCTTTAGCAACAATACACCTACAGGAACACAACACCCACCCAATAACATTAGATCTACCAGCTAGAAAAAGCCCTGCATTTATGTATCTTTGAAAGCTACTAAACAAAGGCTAGGATAGTTTATAAAAACGGAAGTTGAGAGAACTGGAAAGCAGAGAATAAATATATCTAATTACATTTTGTCAAAGCACACCTCATAAAATGTTTCATTGTTAGTTTGATATATTACTTTTTAATAAAGTGTATACCCGAAAACTAAAATTTCATATTTCTCTGCTAACCAGTCCTTAAATATGGCAAGTAAATTATTTTTTTTTTCAGGCTTTTTTTCCTTTAATTTATTTCAACCTGTTGATCCTGCCAGTTACAGTCTTCTAGTCCTAGGGTGACAACACTGTACCTCTATGGAGAAGCAGTGTTGTCACCCTAGGCTGCTCACTCCTGTTTTGGACTTCAGGTTGACTGCCTGCCTATATATAGTATCCCCAGGAGCTGGCCCCATGTCATCATTAGAGGACATGCAACCGAACATAGGGTGCATGATGAGGAAGCCATCAGAAGAAGAAGAAGCTGCTAAAACAAGAGCTGTGTGGACTTTGGACTTCAAGGAACGAAAAAGGTAAATATAAGGACTGATTAAAATAAATGCCATGCCATCGGTATCAAGCCATAGGCAATATAGAAGTAGGTTAGTCACATTCAACTGGACTTTTCCTGTAATGTTGAGGTCATAGATTAGGTTGAAAGTTGAATGTCCATTTGAATACGAACTAGTAGCTATACCATGACCTGGATGAATGAGTGCTTTTACAGACAGCTAGGCAAAAAGTTTTGCCTAGGGTTTTTTTATCATTTAAATACACAAAATAAGTGCTGTTTATAGTCCTTGTGTAAATGACATTTAGCACATAGTCCATGACAGCTTATGTTGACTTGCTATTAGGGGACATTTTGAGAGCTAAAGGTACTTCCACACCATTTGGCCATGAAACACTAAGCGCTCAGGTCCTAATTGACTTTCTGCTTAGAATCATAAAGCCATGTGTTCAAGTAAATGTGAATGTTAGCCTTAAACTAGTATGTCTGACTGTGTCGCTGACTGTAGAGTATTAAAAGCAGCAGTGGTCCTACTTTACATGCTAATCCGGCCATTTATTTCAATATTTTAAGTCCATGCAATGCTGTTGAGGGAAATTAAAAGGATCTTCGACTTACAAGATGAAAGGAACAATTCGGTCTCCCTTAAAGGCTACAGGACAGCTGATTAAGCACAGACAAGCTCTTGCACAATAGGAAGCCTAGAAGATTGTCCCATTATGACACCTATAATGGTTGTTGACAGTTACAAGGCTTCAAAGGATCAAAAGTCCCCAAGCAGCCTACTTACACAGCATGCTCTGTTTGCTTGACAGTTCAGTGGCCTCTCCCCAGAATCCTTTGCTGCTCTTTGCAATCTGTGGTGCCATAGATTAATGTTCTACCTAATTTTTTTCTAGACCCTTCATGTTTTAAATAAACTTGTTAGTAGCATACCGGTACTAAACATGACACCACAATGCAGACACCTAGTAGTGTGTGTTAAAATCCATCTGGGCATATTGTACTATATTATTTACTCTGCTAGGCTCATATTTAACATGCCTTGTCATATTCGTGAAGCTAGCAAAGCTTTACTGGAGTTCCATACAAAGACCAGCATAACATTTCGGGGGAAACCTTTAGGGTTTGTAAGGAGGTGCAGTTTATCCTCCCTGCTGTAGGTGGCACTGATCAGAGGAAATGAAGTTTGAGAGGATCGTTTTCCTCTAAAGCCTCCATAGGTGTCATCAGGGGAGCAGCTGTCCAGATGTACGCTGCTACCCAGGCTGACTTCCACAGCCATCTTTAATGAGGGCAATGCAAAAAAATAGCACTGTACCATTGCGGTTGGAGTACGGACAGTATACAGTAATTAGTGCTAGGGAGAGGTTCCTTTCATGGAGGGACAGAGCAGATTCCACTTCTGGTTCCGCTATCTGGGAGCTATAGATAGTTGGGACAAGGATCTTCCTACCAGGGGTGGACTGACAACTCATGGGGCCCCCGGGCAATAGGGGATCATTGGCCCCTGTGTCCTTGCCCAAACTCAAAAAAGCCTATGAAAAAGGTACCAGGGGCATCTCATGGGACCCCCTACTGACTCCAGGCCCTCGGGCATCGCCCGAGTTTCCAAATGGTCAGTCCGCCCCTGCTTCCTACCAATCCACCAAGTGTGCTGGCACCTCTGCTCTGCCTGTCAGCCACCCCCTTTGCTCAGATTCTGCTGCAGTAATGTAAGCCCTATCCAAGTGTCCTCTCAAGTACAAAGACTGTGTTAAAGTATCGCAAACATTATTAAGAGCTGTTGTACCCAAGTTCTGGTGGTATCAAGGCTCTGTGCCATATTGTTTGGGGCTCTTGAGGAAGCACCTTGCAGCTGTCTTCTACATATTATTTGTTACTACTAATTCACCAAATAATAACTGTGCCACCCTCTTTGGTCTCTGTGGGCCTTTACTCCATCTACTGTAGATGCCAAACAGAAGGCCCTATCGCTGCGCGCTCCCAGCACATTTGCCAGTGCCTCACAGAAAGGTCACTACTGCTACTTGTGACAGCCAATCACGGTGGTCACATGACCCCAAAACCCCACATTCTGGCATCATAAACCCCTTAAAGGGCCAGGAGGTCCACAAGTCACCTGGCTTTAGTTTACGAGATCCTTGCAAACTGTTAAGATCTGGAATATGGGGAAAAAACACATAAATGAGTTTGTAAAAACCTTAACAATTGAGTACTGTCCGTGATACTTTTTTTATTTGCACTAACAAACAATTTTAAGGACAAGCTTTCAGGGAGTATTGTATTATATTATATTGTACAATCACCTCAAGTAAAAACCTTAAGAGATCAGCAACATTCTCTGTGAGATCCGAGAAGAGGCCTTCAGCTGCTGAGAAAGATATAAGCAAGTGAGCAACACACTTCAAAAATATCATAGGAAGAGAGTTTATATATCTACTTAGGAGCTTAAAAAATATGAAGACATTCAGGCCATAGTTTTCTAGTTTTTGACATTCCTTTAGTTACTCTATTTTTTTGCACTACATTGAGGTTGGTAGGGGCTGTAAAATAAAACCTCAAAACTTCTTGTGAGAACTCTCCTATAAATGAGTTCCTCTGTTACTCTCCCTAGCTTCTGGGACTCAGTTCTTACAAATTGCTACAGATAACACTCTTTACTGTGGCATTTGCAGTAGCATTTGCCACTGGCCAAACTCCTGGCCATTCAGAAAACATGTCCATACCGACCAATGCATACTCATAAGATCTGAACATATACTTTTGCAATCTCTGGAAGGGATGTTCAGTTTTTGGTAACACCTTTGGTAACAGGTAAAACAAGACGTATATTAAAAAAAACAACTGTGGTGAACCCTGGCGATATCCTAGGCTCGTTTACTAAGGCAGCCATAACTGCTTTTGACTGATGACACGATCCATACATCAAGCTGAAGGGAAAAGAATGGCTGGCAGACATAAAAGATCACCTTTTTCCAAAGTCCTTTTTCATGAGACATTGCCCGCACTGTAGACCACTTGTTCTTCTTGTTCTGGGGTCCTTAAAGTCTAATTTTTAATCCCAGCTCTACTGGGTCAGAACTAGGGTGGAATCTATGAGTTACACAGACCCAGCAAGTGTCCGGGGCTGTAATGCAGCATTCTTAGTTGCCTGTCTACTTCCAGATGTGTGCTTTTTAATGTTAGTATGGCTACCTCAGCAAGAAGCTGGAAGACTACTAATGCTAAAGCATGGAGCTCTACTTCTTGAGCTGGGGAAGAAGGATCTAATGACTTTAAATACAGAACGTCCTTCTGGGTGATAACTGCATATTCAATATGGGTCTAGCCATCCTCGGTATAAAACTGGGATCCATCTCCAAAAAAGAAAATATCTGGGTCTTCACGGAGTGTGTCCTGCACTGGACTCACAGTGAAGAAAGGGATGGACTCCAAAAGGATGGAAGCACATCATGAATTTCTTTGAATATGCACGCCTTGCTGCCCTCAAATGACCAGGGAAGTCCAAGTGTACTGAGTAGAGAAAAACAGAAAAAGGGTGCACCGGCCTAGTGCATTACCTTAAAAAATGTGTTTATTGAATGATAAAAGTAAGTATTGTACTCACAAAATGACAACACAGTCAAAGGTATAGCGTATAAGAAGAGCTCGGACCGATCTGCACTGCGTGTGCATCTGTAATAGGAACTCTGGACCTCCAGCAGGCTGACGCTTTCCGAGGACTTGCCTCATCCTCAGAGCAAACACTGGGCTCACAGCAGCTGATTCCTACAACATCAATTTAACACGTGGTTTTTCTTTGTCTCCAGCCTCCTCCAACACAGCAATAAAGTGGCTGGGATCAGTGGTACGCCTTTTTCATTATTAGATTCGTACATAAATAACAATACAAATTCATGTTTTGTGAACCTTGCATTAGACAAATATTTAGATGGACTGTTTGCAATAATTGCTGCACAGAATGTGGGACCATTAAGGTTAAATAATTGACCAAAATAATATCTGTACCTTTGTCTAGTGGCACCTTGCATACAGCTACTGCTCTGATATAGCCGGGAGAACCCATCATTACTGGGTCCAGCTTGCATGAAATATATCTCAATGGCTTGTTTTTTTCCCATCATGCTCTAAAAAGACAAGCTTATGCCAATCCCTCCACTGGCTTCCGATTGCCCAACGCATAAAATTCAAATTACTAACAGTGACGTACCAAGCTGTTCATAACACTGCCCCAAACTACATCACCGACCTGATATCCATCTACCACCCAAAACGCTCTCTCCGCTCCTCACAAGACCTCCTACTCTCTAGTTCCCTGGTCTCCTCCTTCCATGCCCGTCTCCAGGACTTCTCCAGGGCTTCCCCCATCCTCTGGAACTCACTACCCCAATCCATCAGACTGTCATCTACCCTCCTCACCTTTAGGTGCACCCTGAAAACCCATCTCTTTAGAGAAGCCTACCCCGCCCTCACCTAATTGCCGATCTCCTCCACTCTTCCTACCACTCCATCCCCCCCCCAGCTATTTCCTCCTGTACCACTCTCCCCTCCCTCCTAGATTGTAAGCTCCAAGGAGCAGGGCCCTCGAACCCCTTGTGTATTGTATTGTGTTGATACTGTACTGTCTCATGTATTGCCTCCCATTGTAATGTAAAGCGCTGAGCAAACTGTTGGCGCTATATAAATACTGTATAATAATAATAATAATTATTATGCTGATAATATTATCATTTCTCTTTGCTTGCACTGTTGTTAGTTTTAGCTTGATAAGTTCTTAGTTTCCATCTTACATATTTTCCTGATGTCATGACATAATATATTATAACAATACTGTGCGGTCCAGGGGCGAACTGACAACTCATGGGGCCCCCGGGCAATAGGGGATCATGGGGCCCCTGTGTCCTTGCCCAAACTCAAAAAAGGCTATGAAAAAAGTACCAGGGGCATCTCATGGGGCCCCCTACTGACCCTGGGCCCTCGGCAGTGCCCGAGTTTCCAAATGGTCAGTCCACCCCTGGTGCGGTCATGCAAAGATGTTCATAAATCCAAAGTTTTCTTCAGCTTACCATTGCACTTACAAGGGAAAGAGACACATCATTTCACAATCTACACATTCTGCTTGGGATTCAAAAATAGAAATAAATAAAAACAAAAAGTACCAATAATCTGTATATGAAAAAAAACAGAAAATCATTAGCCACATTAAAAAACTATTAAATAGCCAGCTGCAGGTGGCATGTATCCTAACAGGATGTGTGGGCTTGGTGTAATGGGTCTGTAATTTTATATATTACTTTCACATCATGGACTGCACATCAATTTATTATCAGACCTTTAGATTTAATTTTTAAGGAAAAATTTCTAATGTATTCCATCCATCTAGACTCTGTTAAGTATTAAAGTGTTACAAAACCCCAGACCCTGCATTCACTATATCCGGTCTGCCCGGACCCTGCATTCACTATATCCGCTCTCCCCGGACCCTGCATTCACTATATCTGGTCTCCCCGGACCCTGCATTCACTATATCTGGTCTCCCAGGACCCTGCATTCACTATATCTGGTCTCCCACAGTACACACAACATGGAAATGCAATTATTATAGTAAATATAAACTGCTAAATACCTTTTCTCATCAGCAGATTAGAGTGGTCTTGTGACTTCTATCAGTGTTTATCAGAGTACTGGTTAAAGCTTGTAGGGGGAGATTTCTTTATGCTCTAGGACAGAGGTAGGCAACCTGCGGCTCTCTAGCTGTTGTGGAACTACATTTCCCATGAGGCATTGCAAAGATTACAAAACTGACAGTTACAGCTCTGACTTGCAGAGGCATGATGGAACTTGTAGTCCTGCGGCTCTCAGGTTGCCTACCCCTGCTCTAGGAGGATGCAAAACCCCTGACATTTGTCTGGACAGTGCTGATTGGCCCTGTGCTGATCACATGCACTCTCCGAAGAAAAAAAAATTCCTCTCTAGTAATACACACTAAACTGAGCATGTGCTAAATGGCTACAGCTCAGTTTGTATTATCAGAAGATAAGATGTGGACATTGAGCAAAAGGAGGAGCAGAGAAGTCAGGATCAAACAACCTTTCTACACAATGCGGAGAATTAACCCCTTAGGTTCCTCAATAAGTATAACAAGCATGCTTTACTGCATATACAGACTGATTCTACTGTTGTGGGTTTAGTAACACTTTAAGGCAGCTGCAATATAACCACCTCATGTTAAGCTAAACTAACTCCATATCACAAATTTCCCCATTATCTAGATTCCATTTCCAACCAAAGGATGTTTAAACCAATCAAAATGTATCTATATCATTAATAAAATTAACATTGTATCAGAAATTAACACTTGAGTGATGATCTCAATATCACTCCCTAATTCCAATTACACGGTTACATCTCCATAAAGGAGGATGCTTTACCTAATTTCCGTTTTTTAAATGCACCGTTTTTAAGATATTTAATTTGTGTTATTTTATACTACAGTATTTGATCCCCTGCTGGTTTTGAATGTTTGCCCACTCACAAAGAAATGATCAGTCTAAAAATCGAATAGTAGGTGTATTGTAACACTGAGAGACAGAATCTGCACTGATTTGCAAAATCAGCAGAGGATCAAATACTTATTTCCTTCACTGTATATGCACTTTTAAAGCGGAGCTCCACCCAAAAGGGGAAGCCTTTGTCCCCATTAAGGATTGGTACCTTTGGGGAACGGGTACCAGAATTTGACAGGTACCCGCTCCCACTTCTGCTGCGATCACCTTGGCAATCGGAAGTGGTAATTGTCCTCCCCCCCTCTCTCCCCGTAGTCTTCTGGGACACTTGACAGGTCCCAGAGGACTACGGGGCCATTCACAAAACGCAGTGCTTCTCACGCATACGCAACTTCAAGCTGTCACAGCCGGGTGCCCACACTGAAGATGCTGGTGCCAGGGAGAGAAGATGGCCCATGAAACCAGCGGTAGTGAGGACACTGCTGGACCGAGGGACAGGTAAGTCTGTATTTTAAAAGCCATTAGCTACAGTTTACAGTATGTAGCTGCTGAATTATTTTTTTTTTCAGGTGGAACTCCACTTTAAATTTAACTTCCATTTTACCATGTTTGCTAAAAAAAAGTTGTGATCACATTGTTCCTCAGATTAATTAAGCTGGCACATAATGTTACTATTTTTGTTACCAGTTATCACATCACCTGTGTCCTTGCTGGTATCACTGACATCTCATCCCAGCACATTCTTCTCATGGGAAAGAGAAAGGGAGGGGGGAAATCTACACAGAGCTACAGGACACACAGAGGACCAAACGGCCCAGCACACCCATTCACACAAATACACGATTATCTCTATAAAATTGCTTACCGTATTTTTCGCTCCATAAGACGTACTTTTTTCCCCCAAAAAAGGGGGGAAAATGTCAGTGCGTCTTATGGAGCGAATATAAAGCGGCCGGTCCGGTATTTCTGCAGCCACCATGTCAGAATACCGGACCGGATACTCTGTACGAGATCAATATTCTCTGCTTAAATAGATGTAGGTAGATGTCCTGCTGTAAGCCCTGCACCCTTTGAGAACGTGCATCGCACGAAACGCGTCAGAAGGGCTACAGCACATGGACATCTAGCCACCACATGTGGCCAACTATATTTATGGTCAGTAGCATCTTTTATTTTACCCTATCTTGAGAATAAACTTGTGTCAAAACAACATCACACTATGTGGCGTCCCTTATTGGGCTCTCTTTGAGAGTGCACAGTGGTCCACAGTGCCTGGTTGGACCAAGGAGAACTCTGACGCCCATACTGGTTGATGAACCCTGGTAACTGTTGATTACGGTGAGACAGAGGATGATGTAGAGTGCGACCTGACCAGAACCCTGATGACTGAGATGTTTTGAAGATTATATATCTCTCTACATGCGTATTTTATACGCACTTCTGGTGAGTGCGCAATCTATTTGTTTTAAGGACCTTTACCTCTGAATTGCACCACATTCTATTTATCCCTTACAGCAATTGACATGGGAATTTGGACTATTGTGTGCTTTCTCATTATTAACTGAATAGCGCATTGCATTTTATTTTTGCTTTTTCTCTTTTTCTGCCTTTGTTTATACGCTTAGGACATTTACATTGAGTACTTATTTTATGTTTTCTTGATTCAAGCGCTGCACCGATCCCTCTCTTTTTTCCATATCCTGTTAACCAGCACTATTCTTCCTTTTCCTATCTATAACACTCCAATGAACAGTAGACAGTGACAGCATAACCTATAACCACCAATCAATACAGTTCAATTAAGGGGAGTAAAGTATGTATCCTTTGTCCAGAAAATGCCTTACCGATCAAGGAAGTCTGATATCTCAAAATGTAAGCAAAAGGTTTACCTCAGCGAGCTGATTATCAGAAATTCCCAGATCGTCTCAGGCTCCTCGTTTCAGATTCTGAGGGTCACCTCAAAATCCCCTCTAAGGCAAAGCCCACCATCTGTACATTTAATGCTGTATTAATGATTACAGAGCTGCATTAATGTGTGTCTGTTATATCTGCCAAGATTTCAGCTTTAAACTTTGAATCTGCAGTTGTACCATGTGCTACTTGTACTATGTTCTCATTCAGTTAGGAGACTTCTTTAAAAATGTTCACCACACCCCACTTCTTCTACATGTGGACATTAACATTGGGTTTTGCTGATTTCTTTCTAAGTGTCTCTTAAACTAAATTTATGGAACAATAAAATTCCTAGACGATACTTGAATGCAGAACCTGGAATTTCAATTAATGAAAAGATATTATCACTCCGTAGTGTTAAGCCAATATGTGGTTTGGCAGGCTCATAATTGCTGTAAAATTGTGGAAAATTATATGGCAAGGGTCACATGGATGGCAGCATTAAGACTGCTAACAAAGGTGAAGGAACTTTAATAGAACACTATATACTCTTTGCAGATGTTCTTCACCTGTCATGTATACATTTTTGTTTTGGGCGTCTCTTTCATATAGAATTCTGTATGTGCTCTATTTTTCCATTTCCCTGAGTTACTTTGTGCTCTCTAGAGTTTTGTTGTTTATGTTAGCATATGGGGCCTTTTCCTTGCTCCAAGCCTTATTCCTGCCCAAGTGTCTGCTGACTGCTTAATAAATGACATCATACATGACTCTAAAATTCTGTCTTAATAGGGCGTTATGATTGGTGTTAAATTAAAGTATATCTAAACCCAAAAATAAAATTGTAATATATTGCACCTTACCCGTCCTTAGATGTGGTGCTGCATTGTTTTTTTCTTACCCTCATACTTATGTAACTCATATGTGCAGCGGCAAAGAGGGTATGCGTCCATGGAGGTTTCTGTGCTAAGAGCATGCTCACTGTCCGCTCTCAGCAGTCACTAATAATGATTAGGAGAGACATAGCCTCGGCCAGGGAGAAGCGCTCCATGGTTGTGGCTGCTAAACAATTTCCAGGACTCCAGCTGGAGAACGGTGGCAGAGCAGTCTCAGATCCAGAGGAGGGAGTCTCTTCCCATGCTGTCTGTCTGGTCCACTTAAAGGGGGATTCCTGCAGATCCTTGGTCATTATATGAATCAACACATTGCGCTTTTACTATGTGCATCTGGTGAGTGCGCATTTTTATCAATTCTCTGCATGGATTAAAGTCACATGGAATAATTTGATACCACTTGTGCAACAGGATTCATGTGCAGCACAATTTTCTGACCAGTGTTTGTCAGACCTTCACCATCATATGAACACGTTCTTTGCTTTATGACTTTCACAGCCGCACTTGTTTAATTGTGCTCATTGCAGCGCTTCATTCACTCCTGTGTTATCACTTGTATTTAATATCTTCATATTAATAATATTTAGAGTATTGCACTTTTATATATACATTTTTTCAGCACTGCACCAATTTTTATTTATGTTTTATATAAGGTCTTGGGTTCCTTTTTAGTGCATTTGCTGCTGACCTCATTAGAGTCTTGAGCGCTCGCTGTTCTTTTATTCAATGATTAGGAGCCAACAGGGCTCCCTACCATGTGATCACTGTGACTGCCAATCACATTGTTCATGTGATCAGGCAGTCCACCCCATGACCTGGGCGCAAAGAACTACTTAACAGAGCTGGGCAGGAAGGGGTTAGGGCTTTCCTTCTTTATTTTCATCTGTTGATCCTGCCAGGAACACAATACCTGTCTTTAGATGACAATGCTCACTTCCTGTACTGTTTCTATGGAGGAGCAGCATTTTTCTGTATATCATCTTTGTGTTGATTAGGGAGCCATCTATTGGGTGTTCTCTGCAATTGCATCTGTTTTTATTATTCTTTTCAACAAGAGTAGGGAGTGTTTTGTTAATAAAGATTTTCCATCTACCACTGCAGCCATTTTAGCTTCCTAAAGAACAGCGGTGAAAGTCTCCTTCATTCTTCCTTTGATACACATATGCTTGTAGGTCTATTTATCATTTGTCAAAGTCATGATAGATTTAGATTGCATTTCAATGTGTTTAATGTGATTTGTAGGTAGCTGTTTAAAATAAGTGTGTTCATTGTATGCATTTGTAAGAGATATAAATACAAGCATATTGTAACTTCAGTTTGTGATTGTATTGCAGTTTTACAGAACTATTCAAGGAAATTCAGTATTGAAATGAAACACAATGCAGCTACCTGCCGGTTAAGCGTTAGTAGGACAGCATAAGCATTGTCACCATAAGGCAGGACTACAATACACCTCCCTCTCCCTGTATCTCTATAACAGCTCCCTCTTCTCATCTGTATAAAACAGAGGGGAAGTTTTCTAATGTTCTAATTTTAGAGATTTTAGCTCAATGTGCTGGAAGTTATAAGCACAAGCGATATACTGTATTTAGCCTGAAAAAAAAAATGCAGTCATCACTTATTTTGATTAAGATGCACTCTAACCCCCCAGCACACAGACTGAACTTTCAAAGACAGCTCTCTGTCTGGTCTAACAATTGGTAGTCGGTGGGATAAGCATCTTTTCCGTTCCCGAGATGTTCAGTACTATTTACAGTGACTCCAGTGCTGGTGGGAAGGAGTTAAAGGTCCACATAAAAGCCCACTTGAAATTCTTAAAGTGGCATTAAACTCTGGTTTTAAAAACATTCTACTTAACTATTTTTTTACTCAAAAAAGGCTCTTCTATTGTTCTCAGTCTCCTCCATATCTCCAAATTCCTTTTCTTTTTTTGCTGTTGTGCTACATTCGTTCTCCACAGTCTCATTGTATGTAGGAATGTAGCCACCCTCCAATGTTCGCTCCCAAAATGGACTATGGTGTCCGTTTAAGAAAGAGAGAAAGGCTGAGATCCTGAGGATCACAGCTGATCTCTCAGGTGTGCCAGGTTATGAAGCTGAGGTGAGGAGTGGAGAACATTTTCTTCACTTCTCATCACAGGACACACCCTTCTGTCATTCACTTTTACGGAGATGTCCAGGGAGATCTGAAGATCTCCCTGGCCATCTCTTTAAAATATCTCCGTCCCAGATTCTCCATCCCAGAGCTGGAGAATCTTGGTGAGAAGCTGCTATGATGTCAGGAAGAAGGTTTCTTTCTTCCTAATATCAGCACCAGCGGGGTTAAACATTGATATAAATTATAACCATGTTTATATATATGTATATTTGTGTTTTATATATGGTGTACAATATATATATATACAGTATAGTTATAATGTATTGTTGTTTAGGACGCATTCACATCTGAGCAATGCAGAATTGTTGTCAGAATTGCACAATACTTGCCGCAATTCCAAATTGTGCTAAAATTGTTTTAAAATATGCAGTGCGCTTTTGGGTGCCATTCATTGTTAATGGCACTCCAAATGCTGTTAGCAGACATGCATTTTGCGCACATTTTGTCATTTGACAAATACGCTATCAACGCACCAAAATATGTATTGAAAAAACACACAACACTCCATGCCCAAACAAACATGTTGCTGCTTTTTTTTCAACGCACATTTTTTAAAAAATGTGAGCTGAAATTTTATGTGCATTTTGGTGCTTTTTAATGTTTTGGCTCCTTTTTTTTTGCCTCAGTTTTTGTGTGTGTTTTGGAAACCCATGCAAAATGCATGCCATGTTTATGGTGCCATTATTTGTTAATGGCACCCAAAAGTGGCTAGCAGATGTGCAGTTTGCCAAAATATGTATTAAAACCAAAGCAAATGCACTTTAAAAAAGTGACAAAATACGTGCTAAGAAAAGTGACAAAATACGTGCTAAGAAAAGTGCCAAAATGTGTGTTGCAAACCACAGCAAAATGCATGTTAAAATAACCTGTGCCAAAATGTGCATTAATGTGCCTACGTCTAGTTTCACACCTATGCAAGTTGCATTTGAGCTGTTTCTGCATTGTGTTTTGCGTTGCGTTTTTGCATTATTACTGTGTTTTTTATGTATTTTGCATTTTTAATTTTTTTTTATTGTTCTTGTTGCTAGACAGATTTAAAATGCAAAAAGCAAAACGTGGCAAAAACACATCAAAAATGCAATACAAGCTGTTCTGCAAGGTTTCCACTGAAGTATATAGAACCAAAAATTCTACTTTTTTACCCTTTCCAAAAAACGCACCCGGTGAAAATGCACAGGTGTAAACATGTCCCATAGGAAATCATTTGAAATGGACTGAACTGTGTTTCTGAAAAACGCTGCAGAAAATGCTTCAGTGTGAACCTAGGGTAAATGTGTGCTTAGAAAAGCACCAAAATGCACATAAAAAAACCCACATCAAAATGTGTGTTAAAAAAATACAGCATGTTAAAAAGCGGCAAAATGAACATAAATAATGCTAAAATGTGTAATAAAAAGGAGCCAAAAATACACATTTAAAAAAAGTGCCAAAATGTATGTTAAAAAACAGCAGTGATATGAAATTTTTATAGTTTTTTTTTCACATAAATAGAACTTTATTTTGGCGGTGTTTAATCACCACTATTTATTTTTTGCACTATAAACAAAAAAAGATGAACATTTTGAAAAAAAAAAGTTTTCCTTTGTTTCTATTATAACATTTTTCAAACAGGTAATTTTTCTCCTTCACTGATGTGCGTTAATGAGGCTGCACTGTTAAGCAGCACTGATGGGCACTGGTGAGGTAGCACTGATGGGTACTGATATGCTGCACTGATTAGGCAGCACTGGTGGGTATTGATGAGAAGGCACTGATGAGGCTGCACTGATATGCGGCACTGATGGGCACTGATAGGCAGCAATGATGGGCACTAATAGGTAGCACTGATGAGCATTTATAGGTAGCACTGAAGGGCACTGACTGACGGCACTGATTTGCAGCAGTGATATGTGGCACTGTCTGGCGGCACTGATGAGTACATATTGGCAGCACTGCTAGACAGCACTGTTGGGAATTGATGGGCAACCTTGTTTAGCACTGCTGGGCACTTTTGGGGCTGCACTGATAATCAGGGCAGTGATTATCAGTGTAGATGTCTCCTTTGACAGTTGTCGGTTATCGTCAGTACTTTCCTCACTCTGTGACAGCATGAGGAAAGTACTGCCGATAACCACCAAGTGTATTTACATGGTGATCAGCTGTGATTGGACACAGCTGATCACATGGTAAAAGGCAGCTGCGATTGGCCTTTTACCATGTCGTGTGATTAGCTGTGTCCAAAGCACACAGCAATCACAGTGAACGCCAGTGCACTCCACTGGGGGCGTGCGGAGGGGGGCATTCTTGGAGGACATCAGATGACGCTCTCCCAGAACTGGACGACTGCCTTGTAGCCATCATTTGGCTACAGCGTGATCAAGAAGTGGTTAAACAAGAATGATGGTTTGGGAGCAAATATAATTATTTAATTTTGTGGAAGATTAAATGTTTTATTATGTTTTCTTTTTGCTTCCAATAAACATTTAATACAAGAAGCACAATTAACAAAGCTGTTTGTCTGTTTTTCTGTTCTTTAGTTATTCTCTTGAGAAAGCACCTTTTGTAGCTCATATCTCTAAAGGCTCTACTCACATTGGTATGGTCACATACTCCTCTATACCACCTAAGTGCCAGTTATTTCACTTCACAGTTCATTCAAAAACTAAAAGTTGCTCTAAACCCAAAAATAAAAATGTAATATATTGCAGCTAACCAATTCTTAGATATGGTGGTTGCATTCGTTTTCTTTATCCCTTTATTTTCGCCTGGTGATCTGACCATTTGTTAAGTTTTGACTTCATGGCTTGGTTTGTGCTCTGACATGCACTGTTACCTGTGGGACCTTATATAGACAGGTTTAAGCCTTTCCTAATCATGTCCAATCAACTGAATCTCCCACAGGTGGACTCCAGTCAAGTTGTGGAAACATCTCAAGGAAGATCAATGGGAACAGGATGCACCAGAGCTCAGTTTTGAGTATAATGGCAAAGGCTGTGAATACTTATGTACATGTGGGTTTTTTTCAGTTTTTATTTTTAATAAATTGCAAAGATTTCAAAACAAACTTCTTTCATGTTGTCATTATGGAGTATTGTTTGTAGAATGTTGAGGAATAAAATGAATTTAATCCATTTTGGAATAAGGCTGTAACAAACTAAAATGTGGCAAAAGTTAAGCGCTGTGAATACTTTGTGCATGTGCTGTATGTAAAGTCCACCTAACTCTACTCCACAGGCTGACAATGCTGCTGTCCAAGAGTGACTACATTTCTCCTCCATAGATATGTTGGAGTAGTAAGAGTAGCCACCCTATGACAGAAAGTGTGTTACTGGCTGAACCACTGGATGAAACTAAGGAGAATAAAAATCACGAAAAAGAAAAACAATGTAGACTAGTCACCACATATTACAATTGTTAAAGTGCTACTAAAGTGGTTCTAAAGGCTCAAGCAGGGGCGGACTGACAATTCATGGGGTCCCCGGGCAATAGGGGATCATGGGGCCCCTGTGTCCTTGCCCAAACTGAAAAAATCCTATGAAAAAGGTACCAGGGGCATCTCATTGGGCCCCATACTGAGCCCGGGCCCTAGAGCAGTGCCCGAGTTTCCAAATTGTCAGTCCGCCCCTGGGCTCAAGGTATTTTTACCTTCATGCATTCTATGCAAAAAACATTCTGTGTGTTTCAGCCCCCCAACCCCCTAACACCTATCTGAGCCCCCTCTCATTGCAGCTATGTCCACAAAGCCTCAGTTCTCCAGGGACTCTCAATCCTGCTTGGCTGAGGCAGCAGCCATAGGTTCCCACTACTGTCAATCACAGGCAGTGAGTCAATCAGGAGAAGAAGGGGACAGCACCAAGCCGCGGCTCTGTGTGTGAATGGACACATGGAGATGCTGCTTCGGAGTGCACCTGCTCAGGTGCCCACCATGGCAAGACACTTTCTGTGGGGGCACTCGACAGGAAAGAGGAGCCAGGAGTGCTGGCAGGGGACCCGAGAAGAGGAGGTTCATGTCTGCTCTGTGCAAAACCACTACACAGAGCAGGTAAGTATGACATATTTGTTATTAAAACAAAAAAAAAACACAAGACTTTAGTATCACTTTAAATCCCAAACAAAAAATGTAAGATATTGCAGCTAACTAATCATTAGATGTGGTGGTTGCATTAGTTTTACTTTTTAGGCTTTTTTCCCTCTGTTTTCACCTGGTGATCTGGCCAGTAACACACCTTCTGTACTAGAGTGCCTCCACTCTGGACAAATTAACACAGGAGGAACCTTTGGACAGCAACATTGTCAGTCTGGGAGGGAGGGGAGTGTGAGATGTACTAGCAGACTTAAATATAGTAACACATTGAAAGCAAACTTCAGCTAACACTTTATAACCAGTTACATCAAACTGTTTTTCCCTTGGGGATAAAGGTTGTATATAAATAAATAAAAACTGATCATTGTAATCACCCCTGCAGTGTTAAATGGTTTGTCTCGTCTGTGTAACTGATACACTCTGCTGGAGAGCTTGTTCTTTTGAGAAACAACAGACTTACTGGCTGGATCACCAGGTGAAATAGAAAAAAAAAGAAAATTAATGCAGCCATCACATCTAAGAATTGGTAAGCTGCATCTAATTAAATGTTTGCTTTTAGGTTTAATACTTCTTTAAAGTGATTCTAAAGGCTTTTTTGTAAAATAACAAACATGTCTATACTTACCTGCTGTGTGTAGTGGTTTTGCACAGAGCAGCCTGGATCCTCCTCTTCTCAGGTCCCAGGCCGTCGCTTCTGGCCCCTCCCTCCTGTCGGGTGCCCCCACAGCAAACAGCTTGTTATGGTGGCATCCACTGCTCCGTGTATCCATTCACACACGGAGCCCTGTATAGGCCCAGCCCCTCTCTCTTCTCATTGGCTCTCTGGCTGTGATTGACAGCAGTGGGAGCCAATGGCTCCCACTTCTGTCTCAGCCAATGAGGAGAGCGAGTCCCGGGATAGCTGAGACTCCAGTACACATTGCTGGATCAGAGGGGGCTTAGGGGAGTATTAGGGGGACCCAGGGGGTGCTGCACACAAAAGGTTTTTTACCTTCATACATTGAATGCACGAAGGTAAAAAACCTTAAGCCTTTAGAACCACTTTCAGCTGCAATATATTAAATTTTATATGTTTAGATATGCTTGAAGGTAGAATTCTGACACAGAATATCATTTTTAGGAACCTAAATTGGGAATACTATGAAATATAAAAACCAAATACTATTCAATTTTACAGGTGGAAACATTTTTCCTTTATTAATCGGTGAAATTGTAGCCAAAGCTGGAACTGTAGGCCGGTAACCCTCCCTGTATGCTATGTGCTCAGTAAGAAATATGGCTCTTGAAATTGATTTCCTACAGGTGTATACATATACAATAAGGCCCACTTATAGATTATGACATCTGACAAAAGGTGACTGTGTCATCGCAGAGCCTTGATTCCACATTATTGCTTCCAGCTGGGCTGAGTATACAATTTTCAGGATGAAACTAAGGTCACAGTGCCTCAGAGAATAAGCCTTTCATCCTTTATGTTCCTTCCTGGTGGAATACACAAAGAAACCACGCATTCAGGCCCTGTAAGGCTCTCTGTATATAGTAAATGTAACCACATTTCTGCAGAATAACTAAAGAGGGGCCATCACTCATTGCAAGATATACTACTTGTAAAGTGACACGTGGAAAGCATGACTGACCACATGCCCATTTTGTTGAAATGGAATATGTTTGCCTAACTTTGAAAATTTCAGAGTGGAGGGCAAATGAGGATTTTAGGCTTAGTTGTTGGATCTGTTGACTGAGGAATTGGGAATTCTGATCTTGGGCAAATGGCTAACAAAAAAAGATCAAACCCACAAGATGGAGAAAAAGGTTAGTGGCAATTTGCCAGCAACAGGATCTTAAACAGACCACTCGTGGGGTGGTGATGAGAAGGGCTGCTGTTAGAAAACATGGGACCCTATATAGCCACCCTGACAGGGACTCGCTCCCCAAAAAAACAAAGTTTACTATGCTTCAGTTATGAATGAACACAGTGAGTAATTGGAACCTATTGCTCATTGTGCTCATTCAGGAAAGGAAGGGGCTGGTAAATGTGACATATTTACTGGACCCTTCCCGCACTCTCCATTCTGAAGGATCCTATTGTGTGCTTGCAGCTGCCGGACGAAAGAAGAGGAGGGAAGCCTGCAGAGGGACAATTACTGGAACCGATCCCTTGTATGGCTCCCTTTGCAGCACTTGAAAGCCAGCGGGAGGGAGAGAAGAAGCCAGTTTTCAGCTGCTTCAGAGAGAGCCATACAAGAGATCGGTTCCAGTAACTGCCCACCCTGCTGTGCCAATCACCCTCCCTGTCCACATCCGATTCACCCAGCTGCCTGGGCCCCCCCTGCTGTCCTGGGCCCCGTACAGGAGGACTGGTGGTACCCTCTTATCCATGGCCCTGGGGATGAGGGGGTTAACTTACTACCATGACCATCAAACACGGCAAAAGGGGGTGGGGAGCTTTAGCTTTCACTGCCATGATCTCCAATGCATGTGGGTAGGGGGGGATAAATGGGGGTTGACTTTAACTGCCATGACCACCAATTATAGTGTGTTATTATTGTACCCACTAACACCAATGTTGGGGGTTATTATTGCATCCACCGACACCAATGTTGGGGGTTATTGTAGCAGTCACTTACACCAATGTTGGGGGTTATTATTGCTTTCACTGACACCAAAGTTGGAGGCTATTATTGCTCTCAATAACACTAATGTTGAAGGTTCTTATTGCACCCCAGAATGATGGAGTAATTGTACTCCAACGTCTTCATTGTGCATTGGAATTCGAAATTCAGATCTTGGGCAAATGGCTAAAAAAAGATTGAACCCATGAGATTTAAAAAATAGTCAATGGCAGGTTGCCAGCAACAGGATCTCTCACTGGTGGGGGATGAGGGGTTAACTTACTGCGATAAGCACCAAACAGGGGGAAGGGGGGGCTTTATCTTTCACTTTTACTTCCATGACCACCAATGCATGAGGGGGGGGTGGGGGCTAACTTTTACTGCCATGACAGCCAATGCTGCAGGTTATTGTTGCATCCACTGACACCAATGTTGGAGGTTATAATTGCACCCCCCAATGATGGGGTTATCACACTTCAACTTCTTCAGTGTACATTGGAATTGGGAATTCAGATCTTGGGCAAATGGCTAAAAAAAAAAACAGGATCAAAGTCACGAGATAGAAAAAAACAATCACTGGCAATTTGACAGCAACAGGAACTCTAAAGAGACCATTGATGGGGTGGGGATGAGGGGGCTAATGTACTGCCATAACCACCAAATACAGTGGGGGGCTCTTAATACAAGAGAGGATTTTGCTTGCTTTAGAAACTGCAGCTTGGCATTGCATGCCATTATTAAGCTTGTGATCTACTAGAACTCCCAGATCCTTCTCCACCTTTGATTCCCCCAGTTGTACCCCCCCCTCCCCTAATATGTATGATGCATGCATATTCTTAGCCCAAAGTTAATAACCAGTGTTGGGAGTTATTATTGCATCCACTGACACCAGTGTTGGGGGGTTTGAATGTAAAAACTTCCTGCGCTAGAAATGGGGCCCTATTCACCAAGCTGCTGACACAATACTCCTTACCAACATGAGTGAATACATATAGATATCAGGTGCAGCGCTATACCTAAGTGCACTAAATCAATATAAATATAAAGTGCAAACTAACTATTCCAAGTGCTCTAAATATTACCACAAAGTATTATACTTATGTGCAAAAATTGTGCATTAACAGAATGCTGTGCAACCCGTGTATTAAAAAATATAAATAAAGTGCAATTAGTGACAACCAAATCACTGCAATCATTTGTTATACATAATAATAAATCCAAATAAGTTGTTTTTAAAGTAAAAAAGTGTCCAAATGCAACAAAACTTTTCAATCTTCATGCATGTGTTACATGTCCACACTGTGTAAATCCACACTTTAGCCGTGATGGCCCCTCACCTCCTTGCCACGACCCCTCAGGGTCAGCTCGCTTAAACCAGGACACCACTTTTTAGTAGCTCACCAGGACCTCACCCGCCTCTTATACTCTATCAGCAGTCTCCTCCACGATTCATATACAGACACAAAAGAGACTCACATAGTGTAATCCTGTTTTAATTTGCATAGTAAATGTAAAATAAAATTGCCCACTCACATTTATGTTCATCTCCTCATGAGCCTTCAATACCCCATGCTATGAATCTCCTGCATGGGTATTTCAATAGAGGGATCTCAAATATGGCCGCCACACCGGAAATGACATCACCGCGCTTCCAGAATCCTCCTCGCGTACCGACGCGTTGCGCCACGGTAACACGTGACTTCCTCAGCTAAGGAGATTCATAGCATGGGGTATTGAAGGCTCATGAGGAGATGAACATAAATGTGAGTGGGCAATTTTATTTTACATTTACTATGCAAATTAAAACAGGATTACACTATGTGAGTCTCTTTTGTGTCTGTATATGAATCGTGGAGGAGACTGCTGATAGAGTATAAGAGGCGGGTGAGGTCCTGGTGAGCTACTAAAAAGTGGTGTCCTGGTTTAAGCGAGCTGACCCTGAGGGGTCGTGGCAAGGAGGTGAGGGGCCATCACGGCTAAAGTGTGGATTTACACAGTGTGGACACGTAACACATGCATGAAGATTGAAAAGTTTTGTTGCATTTGGACACTTTTTTACTTTAAAAACAACTTATTTGGATTTATTATTATGTATAACAAATGATTGCAGTGATTTGGTTGTCACTAATTGCACTTTATTTATATTTTTTAATACACGGGTTGCACAGCATTCTGTTAATGCACAATTTTTGCACATAAGTATAATACTTTGTGGTAATATTTAGAGCACTTGGAATAGTTAGTTTGCACTTTATATTTATATTGATTTAGTGCACTTAGGTATAGCGCTGCACCTGATATCTATAAGTGTTGGGGGGTTATTATTGCATCCACTGACATCAGTGTTGGGGGTTATTATTGAGTCCACTGACACCAATGTTGGTGGTTATTATTGTGTACACTGACACCAGTGTTGGAGTTATTGCATTCACTGACTCCAGTGTTGGGGGTTAGTATTGCACACACTGAGCCCAGTGTTGGGGGTTATTATTGTGTCTATTGACACCAATGTTGGGGGTTAGTATTGCATTCACTGACACAAATGTTGGGGGTTAGTATTGCATTCACTGACACCAGTGTTGGGGGTTAGTATTGTGTCTATTGACATCAATGTTGGGGGTTATTATTGTACTCAATGACAATGATGATGGGGGTTATTATTGCACTCATTGACACCAATGATGGGGTTATTGTATTCCAACTTCTTCAGTGCGCATTGCGATGCAGTGCAAAAAAATACAGTTGGACTAAAATTTTGAGGTGTTGAGGTGAGAAAATGAGCTTCTATTGTGTGGCTCTCTGGAAGAGGCCACACTTGAGGCCCTCTATAATTTTCAGCTTGGACCTGTGTCTTTTCTCAATCTTACCTATTATGTAACTCATAACTATGTGCAATGCCACTCTCACTGTGTGTTAGTTTCCCCGTTGCGGTAGGTCAGCTTGCTCCCACCCAAGATTACTCCTCCTCTGTGTGCCTGTGTGTTAGATTGTAAGCTCCTTCGGGGACAGTCATTGATGTTAGTGGTCCACATATGCTATAAAGATGCAGAGTCTGGCAGTCTTGTCAGTAAACAATTTCCACTTTAAACCTAAGACCTATAAAATGGATTTGAGAACACCTAGAGAGGCCCGAGGCTCCACACTCCGGTCCCTAAAGTCACGGAACATGAATGTGGTTTGTATATTATGCACATTTGTAAGAGCTCTAATTATATGAAATGAAATTATGGCTTATTCTGATGTCATCCTGAGTGTGTGGTCTTGTTTCCTCCATTCTGATTGATACGACTCACACCTCATTTTCTACCCGTGAGTGTGCTTTACACAGTTTTTCCCTATGTACATGCGTTCACATCAGGGGCCGCAGGGTTTATTGCATTTTCTTCAAAATACCATTTTATTTACTTGTATTCTGGTGAGCAACATTTTCATTTCATATTTACTGTATCATACACTATGTATGGGGAACTCTGCAATTTTTGCATGAAACTGTACTTTTAGTACAAATTATTTCTTTAAAGTAAAACTAAAGGCAAAACAATTTTTTGGCCTTTTGTTATACTTGAGCATGTTTAAGTTTTTATGAGATTTAAGTGGTTGGGTTTAAAGATGTGCACGACGGAAACATTTCTTTGGCTTTGGATTCCTTCATTAAGTTAATAATTTTATTTCATCATATCCGTTATGTTAGAATTATTCCTTTTCAGAATTTTTTCCGTATATTCGGATTCTTTTCGAATATTCAATATTTTAAATCAATTCGGAATTCAAAATTCAAATTTCAAAATTTGAATTACGGAAAACAGTTATATTTGTTCTATTTTATTCAATTATATTCTAATCTATTCTATTTTCTGCTATGCTAATATTTTCTACTATATGCTATTCTATTCTTTTCTAATCTGTTTTATTCTATTCTGTTCTATTTGTTTCTGTTCTACTCTATTCTATTCCATAAACCAACCTAAGAAGGAATCATCATCAATTTTAACCTCATCGGTTCACAGAACTTGTTTCCAAAATGCATCAAGCTTGTCTATATGTTCATTTGCAAAGTTCAAACGATGATTTTTGTGGTGAGGACGTAGAAGAGGTTTTCTTCTGATGACTCTTCCATGAAGACCATATTTGTACAAGTATCTCTTTATAGTGGAATAGTGTACCACAACTCCAGTGTCTGCCAGATCTTTCTGGAGGGATCGTGCAGTGAAACGTGGGTTTTGAATTGTTTTTCTCACAATCCTACGAGCTGTTCTGTCTGATATTTTTCTTGGTCTTCCAGATCTTGCTTTTGCTTTTACTGTTCCTGATGACTGCCATTTCTTAATTACATTCCGAACAGAGGATATTGACATCTGAAAACGCTTTGCTATCTTCTTATAGCCTTCTCCAGCTTTGTGAGCGTCAACTATTTTCAGTTTAAGTTTTCTAGACAACTGCTTAGAAGAACCCATGGTGCTGATTGTTGTTGCAAGGTCAGATGAGTCTGGGCATTTAAAACCTTTGTGATTGACATAACCTGGTCTTCCCAGACGATGATTGAGAACAATCCATGACACTGGCAGGTCTCAGCTTTGCAAAGGGGGCAGTGCATGCTATAAACTCTGCAGGGTGCCCAAACTTTTGCAGCTGCCATTTTTTTGTTTTCTGTTATTTTGAAAGTGTAAATGATGGAAGTAAAATCTAACTTTTGTTGACATATTATAAGAATGTCTAATCTGTAATTTGATGCCTTTTGGAGATTTTTCCATCTTTCCTTGGCTTCTTTATACACATTAATACAATTTTTTAGCTGGGGTGCCCAAACTTTGGATCCCCACTGTAATTGGGTTTATATATACTTTAAGATATACTTATCCACATCACGTGGCATGGTCTATCACCCCTTTGACATTTATAAATAGGTCCACCGTCATAAATATCTAAACTGGGTAATAATAATTTGTCAACTGCCTTTTCAATTTCATCACCATTTTCTAAAAATCCCCCTATGAAATTCAATATCTTCCAAATAGCACATACCAGAACATACTGCACACATGCAGACAGTGTGCATTCGGGGACACCCAAGTGCATGGGAATTTAGGTATCAAAAATAATTGCCCTCATTTGTTTTTTCTTTTAAATAAAATTCTGTTTTAACATTTTTTTTTGAGTTGTTAAACTCATCCTCTTTCAGGCATCATGAACTCGCTCTAACATCAGCTGTAAATCATTGCTCTGGCTCATGGGTCTCCAAACTATGGCCTCCAGGCTATATGCTTCTTACAAGATTTTACCTGGTTCACAAATGATGTGCCCAGTCTCTGATTCTCTCCCCCAACAGCATCCCCCACCCTTCCATCTCCAGCAATGAAGTGTGAGTATAAAGCCCTCTTTGGTTGCACATAATTCCTTGCTGGTGTCCTGGCACCCAATGACATGCTTGTCTCAGCATTCATAGGAGAGTGGAACTCCCTCAGTCCAGACTTGCTCTGACACCCAACTTCTGCTCCGCTACTACACCACCCTGTAACCGTAATTACAGAGATAAGGGGGGAATCTGGTGGGAACACTGATGTAAGAGGGGATTCTAATAAAGGGGGGATTCGGATGGGGACACTCATGTAAGGGGGACTCTAATGGTGACACTAATGTAAGAATGTAAGAAGGGACTTTGATGGGAACACTGATGTAAGGAGGGACTCTGGTGGGGACATTGATAGAAGGAAGGAATTTGATAGAGATATTGCTGTGTGGGGCCATAATAGAGACTCTGATGAAGGAGGATTTGGATGGGGACATTCATGTAAGTAAACTCGGCAATATCAGCAATAACACTATGATGTTGAATAATCGCCTGTATACCACTGTCACCGCAGGCAGGATAGATAGAGGTTTAAACACACACAGTAGCGCTCTTCAGAGACAGGGGTTCTTAGTTTGCATTAAAAAGCTTTAGAAACAGTTCAACACTTTCAGAAAGTAAGATTTATTACTAAAAGGTTAAAAGGGTGCAATAAAAATATTTACAGAAAAAAGATGTAGCCAATATATATATATAAATATACAGAGAGCAATAACACAGCAAAGAGATAACAGCAAGGAATTTAGAGAGATAAAGTACTTGCCAAAAGTCCTGGTTTAGGCAGCTTTCAAGTGTCCTGAGCAAAAGGGCCTTATCTCCCAAAGTTAGTTCCGATATTAAAAGGGAGCTTCTTCAACTTCAACGCAAGTCAGCTTAGCTCTCTGCTCCAAGCATAACAGCTTTTCTAGGAACACAGCAGGGTGTCTCCTTGAAGCAGAGAACCAATCGCCTCATTTGGGGAGGGAGGTGTAGGTGGAGACCCCAGCTAGGACCAAAATCCCTCTGAAGTTGATATCATGACCCATAACGTACCCTCGGTGCATTTAGCAGCCTAGCCACTAGTAGATTAATATGCAGAAGCATCTGCTGAACGTTTAGATATGAAATATGACATACCTGCTTGAGACGGTTAAGGAGATATAATTTTCTGCTCCCCTGTAGATGTCAGCTAGGGGGTGTAATATATCAGGCGACTTGTATTAAAGTGACCAATCTGAATATATGCCTGGTTTTTATGTAAATCTTTCATAATCCAAGATATGAAATCATAGGGGGAAAAGGGGATTTTTAAATGTGAGTCCGTTTTACGACTAACTGGAATGTCTTTGAGCTCAGTGAAGGACTTGGTTTATGGCTTTACGATCCTTTTCCAGCAAGAGTCTCGCAGACATATGGGGGCCAGGCTAATTGGGGTTTATAGCCGTGACGCTCTCCCAATGTGTTTGCTGCCTGTGATCTCTGCATCAAACAGACCACATGTCACTCAACAGAGAGGGAGGGGGGATTTGGAGAAGGAGAGAGAGATACAAGATGGAGGGTTTGGAGCAAAATGGATGACCACGTCCATCTCTGTGTGCATGGTTGCTACAGGGATTATCATGGGAATACTCATGTAGAGGGAATACTGATGTAAGGGGTTCTGTGATGGGAAAATTGATGTAAGGGGGAGTTTGATGGGGACAATGATATAAGTAGGGTTCTGATAAGGATATTTATGCAAGGGGGACTCTGGTGGGGGCACTGATGTAAGGGGGAATTTCATGGGGACATTGCTGTAAGGGGAGCCCTAATGGGGACATGATATAAGGGGGACTCTGATGTGAACACTGATGTAAGGGGGACACTGATGGGGACCCTGATGTAGGAGGGACTCTGATGAAAGCGGAGACTCTGATGGGGACCCAGATGGAAAGATGATTCCAGTAATAAAGGTGAAGACTAAATTTATTTTTGTTTTACTAATGACTCCAGTTTATTTGTTTGCTTAGTTTTGCTGAAGTCACTGCAAAAAGAGACCCAAGTGAAACTTATTTATTTATTTGTTTAATTTTTATTCATTCATTTTTTTTTTTTAGCTTGTGAATATTTGTAAAATATATACGATGTGGCCCTTGTTCTGTAAAGTTTGATGAACCATGCTCTGGTTCATGCCTGCTAAGTGTAATTTATAATCCCCACTAGGGGTCATTGTGACAGGGTGACAATGCAATAGAGCAACTGGGAGACAGATGTCACCCCTTAACAGGAAGTCTTTACAGGAAGGAACAAGGACTTTCATGGCAGAACCACCAGGTATTATTTTGAAATGTGATGACTTAAGAGAAATAAAAAACACTACTGAAATTACCTTAAACATGTTCTCCAAAGAAATGCTGGTCGGTTAATTGGCTCCTGTCTAAATTGTCCCTAGTATGTGTATGTATGAATGTGAGTTAGGGACCTTAGATTGTACGCCCCTTGAGGGATACGGACTGATGTGAATGTACAATATATATGTAAAGCGCTGCGTAAATTGATGGTGCTATATAGGTACCTGAAATAATAACAAATAATAATAAAGCTTATATATGATTTTAGTGAATGGGTTTACATATATTTGAAGATATGCTGATCCTCATCAAGTGGTATTCTCTATTACCACAGTGATAAATAGGTCCACGGCCGTAAATGTCTAACCCGGGTAAAAATAATTTGTGGGTAAACCAGAAGTATTTAAAATTAGTTACAAAACCATAAAGG
This sequence comes from Staurois parvus, assembly GCF_062004578.1. Lineage (NCBI taxonomy): Eukaryota > Metazoa > Chordata > Amphibia > Anura > Ranidae > Staurois > Staurois parvus. The sequence goes on from NW_028317826.1 coordinate 7,540,567, forward strand.
TGATATCAGGACACTCTTGTTATTCAAAGGTTGGGTTTTTTGGTCTAGTGAAGTAAATAAGGCTTGTTGCTGAGAAGCACTATAGATATAAATACACATTGTTAGATTTGGGTTCTGTAGGGTGTTTACGTTTATCGTTCCAAGACAGCCATTCATCGATCTCCAGATATTAGTTCAAATTTAGACACTAGATGCAGTCTGGGCACCTTAAAAGCAAACATTTGCCATCCTATTCCTGACTTTTACCCTGTTTTTCTATACTGCTCAGTTTCTGTGGGCTGCTGACAGCAAAAAATACATATTTCTTAAGTTGGAAGTCACCAAAAAAGTTGACCGTAAACTTGGAAATAACACAGCACTCACAGCACACAGATGAGCATTGTCAAGGGTCATACCTGAAATATGCCATTCAAGAATAGGTACAGATGTAAGGGATCTAGGGAAAGTTCAATCAAGACTGAGCAAGTTTCAGTAAATCACACAATAACCAAATCCTAATTAAAGCAACCCTCCAAAGAGTCAGAAATTTGTCAGGATGCTGCAGAGTGTTTGTCTGCACTCATAGTAGCCCTACCATCAGATATATATTTTTTCATATTAATGCACAGGAAAAATGAGGAAGTGATGTAGAAGTGACTACAGTGTGAAAGGTATGCTAAAGATGATAATGTAAAAGGAAATTTTGCTGACTGGACCTCGGAAAATTTTAATTCAAGACTCCTGATGTACAATATTGCATCACTGCGCAATTGTCAGTTAAAGTAACACACCACCATATCGCAAAAAATGGCCTGGTCAGGAAGGGGGGTAAATCTTCCGCAGAGCAAGCGGCTAAGCAAGGAGATACAGCTCCAAATAGATTTATTGCACACGATTTTTTCCATCTATAAAATGTTTAACCCATCACCAGCCCAGATATTCTGACAAGATGACAATGGGCACCAAGACAAATAGAAAGGATGAGTCTCCCCAGCGAAGACATAGATGACAATAAAAGCCAACAATAACCATTCCTTACTCTATACAAAAGTTTTGGTTAGGGATATTCTTTTTTTTTTCTTATGATGAGAGATATTCTCCAATGTTTGCCTACCGTCAGTTCACTTGCTCAATGCTCAGCGACCGGTTGGTTGGTTTAGGTTGGCACATCCTAAACATGCCATGGCTATGGAAACAGGTGTACCAAATAGGGAGACCCGGGGCAGCCATGTACCAATAAAGGCTGGTAATTGGCCCTAAATGAATCTGCTATAGGCTTGTATTGTAAAAGGTGCTTTACTCATCTGTTGCCACAAAATAGGAATTGTCAAGACTGTTTTTGTACTTTGGAGCATAAAAATGTGTCAGACAGAAGATAGAAAAAAACTTGTTTTGTTTTGGACAGAGTAGGAAATGGTTAAGTTACTGTCAAGTTTTTTCGTGTCCCATTGGGGAGAGATTTATGTTTACTTCCTGCCCTGGAGGCACAACGGGGAGTGAGGAGATATCTCTGCAAAGTGAGGAGAGAGCCCCTTTTTGACATTTGTTACTAGAACAGTTGTCCTTAGGGGAACATTTTCCCACACTTGTTGTTTTGTTCACTTTTTGTTGAAGTGGCATGTTCCCCAGGACAAATTATCCCCTCATACTCCATCCAGTTTTGGTTCTACAAGTAGAAATGCATGGGCCGCACACTGATGTCATTACGAACGTAAAACCAGCTTTAATATAATAAGTACAAGATTCACACCATAAAGTCATTTTAGGAAACATGGAAACACAGAGACTTTTTTTAGAAACATTTTAAGATTTGCTTTCAGTATAAACAGAAGCCCTGACCCAAAATATGAAATACAGTATAGCCCCATACCATTAATTGTCCATCAAATTTTACACTTCACATTATGAATTCAGGCAGGTTAAGTACTACTGCAATGCTCCAAACCCACAGCCATCTCTCAGATTGTGGTAAGCAGGGCTTTTTGTCTCAGAGAATAGGTGCAGGAACTTCCCCTTTCTGAGTCCCCCCTTGTTTCTACACCTTACCCTCCTCTGAGTACCGTTCCTTGGTACCACCCCCTACCCACCTCCCAGTACTGCCTCCCCTTTTAGAGATTACAGCACCAAGTATCATTTTGTGGTGCTAAATAATTTGTATAGAATTAGCTAATGAAATCAAGTAAAATAGATCCCCTGCAGCCAGCAACAACAGATCCCTCCCTGGCAACAATAGACCTCACCCCAGCAACAATTGATACCCCACACTACAATAGAGTCCCCCAGCAACAATTGACCCCACCCCAGTAACAATAGGTCCCCTCAGCAACAACAGACCCCACTCTAGCATCAATAGATCCCTCACACAACAATAGACCCCCAACACAACAATAATGGACTACCCACAACAAAATACCACCCCCAGCAACATTAGACTTCCCAGCAACAACAACAGATCTCCCAACAGCCAGCATCAACAGACCCCCCATCAGCCAGAAAACTTCTCTCTCAAAAGTAAATCCCTACCAGCAACAATACATACCCGAACAGCAAAAATAGACCCTCTCACAAATACAGATCCCCACCAATCACAATAGATCCCACAGCAGCCAGCATCAATAGACCCTCCAGCACACTCCACACCCCTTGCCATCACATACATTCAGCGCTGGAGATGCTGAAACTGTATTCCCTGTCTTCCCGCTGAAAAAAAGCCCTGGCAGTAAGGAAGGCATGCTTATCACTCTAGAGCAGACAGTCTCAACTAGGATTCTGTGGAACTTTAGGGTTCCTCCAGAGGTTTCTAGGGGTTCCTTGAGCTGTGACTGATTGACCTTCCATTTGTGGTTGTCTGCATAGCTCCAAGGGTGACACCATTTGCTAATGTCAGAGGCATGACAATGATCTTTTTAGCTTTCTGTAAGGGTGGCATTCTGATTACAATATAAGGAGGGCATCTTCAATTTATTGACCCCCAATAAATTGATATTCAAAGGTATCTGAGACCTGGAAATTATTTTGAGGATTCCTCTAGTGTGAAAAGTTTAGGAATGACTGCTCTAGATATTGCATTCTACTATGCCAAGTGATGCTTGGCATGGCACATGATGATGTTAGACTTGTGTATGGCGACTGTTTCATTTAAACGTATGTTATTATGTTCCCAGTGATCAGTTCTTGTATTGATGAATCTTCCAGAGCATTGTTTTTTAACTTGACAGAGAGTATTTATTTATTATAGATACTTATGTAGCACCATCAATTTACACAGTGCTTTATATATATTGCCTATTCACATCAGTCCCTAACCCACAATCCCTAAATCAGTCTTTAACCCTCAAGGAACGGACAATCTAAGGTCCCTAACTCACATACTAGGGCCAATTTAGGTAGGATCCAATTAACCTACCAGCAAGTCTTTGGAGTGTGGTTGAAAGCCAACTCAGGCACTCAGGCACTCAGGTACTGCCATGGATGGGATTTGAAACAATGACTCTAGTGCTGCTAGGCGAGAGTGTTAACCACTTAGCCACTGTGCTGCCCCAACAGATGAATTGGCAGTTCCTTTCTACAAGTCTGTTATTGACACTTAATGTTTCTATTACACAATCGCTCAAGTCTTTAAGCGCTTCCGCGATGCCCTATAGCAAACATGCTTCTACAGGGCAGCATAAGTGCGCAAAATCACATATATATATATACGTGATTTTGCAGTCCCGGGTAGGGGTGCTCATGCGCCCTTCACGCTCTGTCATTCGCGGCCTTGGCTGTCAATCACCGGATTCCTGCTGGTGATTCCCCACTGGCACCTCCGAGGATTTACGATGAAGGAGAGGCCTGTATGTAAACAATACAGATCTCTTCTCTGTCAGCTCCTGCACACTGCTGTATAAAGCAGTGTGCTTACAGTGAAACACACACACAGCACACATAGTAAAACAGCACACAGTTAACCCTTTGATCATCCCAGATGTTAACCCCTCCTGCCCAGTGTCATTAGTACAGCGTCAATACTTTTTATTAGCACTGATCACTGTATTAGTGTCACTGGGGATGTCAGAGACACTGAGTCAGTTCCCCCCAGTGTCAGAATGCCTGCAGTAGTCCTGCTATAAGTCGTTGATTACTGCCATTACTAGTAAAAAAAAAAACAGTGTATATACCGTCATTTGTAAACATTTTAACTTTCACGTAAACCAATTAATTTACACATATTGGGATTTTGTTTAGCAAAGACATGTAGCACAATACATTTTGGCCTAAATTTATGACAAAATGTGATTTTTAAATTTTTTTTATTGGACATGTTTAATAGCAAAAAGTAAAAAATATAGGGTTTTTTTTTTTTCAAAATTGTCGGTCTTTTTTTATTTATAGCTAAAAAAAAATAAAAATGCACAGACAATCAAATACCACCAAAAGAAAGCTCTATTTGATTGGAAAAAAAGGACAAAAATTTCTTTTGGGCGCAGTGTTGCATGACCGCGCATTTGTCAGTTAAATAACGCAATGCCATACCACAAAAGATGGCCTGGTCAGGCAGGGGGGTAAATTCTCTGGTGGGCAAGTGGTTAACATAGTGACTTAGCAATTCTTATTTTATGATGATGCTTTATTGACTAAGCCATGGGTGTCCAAACTATGGCCCTCCAGCTGTTGAAGTACTACAAGTCCCATCATGCCTCTTCCTCTGTCAGAGTCTTGCAAGGCCTCATAGGACTTGCAGTTCCTCAACACCTGGAGGGCCATAGTTTGGACACCCCTGGACTAAGCTTTTCAGTTTGACCCATTCTTCTGCCCTTTACAGCTGTGCATGTTAAGGGTCAGTTCACCAAAAGAACTCTTGACAGTTTCCTGTATCTCTTGAGGACTTTGTTGGTGGGTTCTCGGCATTGAATTCCTGAATTTGCACAACTGCTATTGTCATTATTTGGGGATCTCACTCTCTCTTTTTTTCATGTTTTTGCTTTTTTTGTTGTTGTATTTTTTGATTGAGAGGAATACAAAAGAGGAGACAAAACACACAAAGATGATTGAGACGACCCAAAGCTTCAAAATGGATAAAATCAGAGCCTAAAATTAATGACAGGAAGATCTCATTGTTGAAGGATCCAAAACACATAGGAAGACAGGCCTGCTAAGCTATAACTAAAATGTTAGTGTTGGGTGCATTGACCATTTTATTATACACCTCTGACGTCAGTGATGTGGCCTAAATAGCTAACTTCATCAATTACAAAGAATATCTTCGTATATTCTTTGTTGGACCTTTTTATAGGGAAGGTCAACAACTAATACACTTTTTTCTTTACACTTGAGGAGGAGGAACTTTCTGTCAAAAGTTGAGAATAGAACAAGAGAAAATAAGGCAGCATGGGGTGGCAAGAATACCATAAAGACACCATATGCAGTGCCTTGAAAAAGTATTCATACCTCTTGAAAGTTTCCACATTTGTCATGTTGCAACCAAAAACATAAATTTATTTTGTTGGGATTTTATTCTCTGATTAATGCTTTCCTTGCCCAGCCTGTCAGTTTAGGTGGACAGCCATGTCTTGGTAGGTTTGCAGTTGTGCCATACTATTTTCATTTTTGGATGATGGATTGAACAATTCTCCATGAGATGTTCAAAGCTTGGGATATTTTTTTATAACCCAACCCTGCTTTAAACTCCTCCACAACTTTATCCCTGGCCTGCCTGGTGTGTTCCTTGGCCTTCATGATGCTGTTTGTTCACTAATGTTCTCTAACAAACCTCTGTGGGCTTCACAGAACAGCTGTATTTATACTGTGATTGAATTACACACAGGTAGACTCTATTTACTAATTAGGTGACTTCTGAAGGCAATTGGTTCCACTAGATTTTAGATAGGGGTATCAGAGTAAAGGGGGCTGAATACAAATGCACACCACACTTTTCAGATATTTATTTGTAAAAAAGTTTGAAAACCATTTATTATTTTCCTTCCACCTTACAATTATGTGCCACTTTGTGTTGCTCTATCACATTATGTTTTTGGTTGAAACATGACTAAATGTGGAAAATTTCAAGGGGTATGAATACTTTTTTCAAGGCACTGTATATAATAAATGTAGATAGCATTAGCTTATAATTCAAAGCAGGCAAAGATCAACAGCTGAAAAGCAAGAAGAAACCACAAGCATAGTCAGCAAGCACTGGAGTCAGAAATAGGTGTCAGATAAGCTCAGTACCAGAGAAACATCCAAAGGTGTAGTCAGGATGTCCACCAGAACATTGAGTTTAAAAGTCCTTGGAAAGGCAGTAGTTTAAGGTTTGACACCTTCATCCTCATGAACACACATACAGGTATGCAGACATACAGAAAACTACATGCACATGGCCAGGAGCATGTACACTAATAGCACCTTACAAGGTACCTGTGCCATGTGAATAGGCATGAACCACAGCTAAAACTCAAGGTCCTGCAAATTCTTGACTTTCAAGAAACAGTTGACAAATATGCAATGCAAATTACTAAGCTAATTAGCTATAAACAGAGTAGAGGTTGGATACCTGGGATAGCTGCAATAATTGAACCTGTCTAGACAGCACAGATGTTCTTCTGTAATTTGGACACCTGTCTGAGTGCTGTTTGCACAAAGTTAATGTAAATTCAAGTTTCGCAAGTTCGGAAGTAAAGAACAAGTATCTGGCATCCACCCACTCGACTAGAAAAGACAGGAGACATTCCAGCAGCTGGGAATTTCCAAGCAGGTAGACAATGCTGGAAGAGAAACCATAATTTATCACTTTTTTCTATTAATGCTGAATGCAGCTGAAATGCATATAGGTGAACTATTTTGTTTGCTAAAATATATCTAATTTTCTCCTGTATTATAATTAAATCCCCTCTGCTAGTCAACAAAACCAGGTCCCTGACCTCTAGCATAGTTAAGCAGCAAAGCCTAGTCAAGAGCATACCACCAGCTTGCTGATTGGACAATAAAGAACCAGATTCATATGACTAGTGTAGAAGAGATGTGCTAGCTAAGACCAAAGCAAATAAAACCATACCAACCCGACTCTTTCGAAATACCCCTTCCCTCCAACTCCATATATAAAGGAGATCAAACACCAATGCAGTAAAATGGCCTTCACAGCCTTTTATTAACAATTCAACTTAAATCACAAAAACGTTCCTTAAAACAGAAACATACAGGATAAGTTGTTGGTCTACGAATGAACCAAACACTATTGATAACCCCCTGCGGAACCTTAACCATAATATTCATACTAGGTCTCCAGCCGCAACACACCGACTCGGAGACAAAAACACACCTTCAGCATTGTAGAACCTCAGTTAACCGGAATGCACTCGGGCACACCATACCACAGATGGGTCCCAACCATTAGCTTTAGCTTAAAATAATTTGCCGCCTCCAAAGACCAACAACCGCCCCCCAAAATGAAACAAATCAAGCACTGAAAGACCCAAACCACCCCAGAGGAGGGCGGGAGAGAAGTTCCTTCTTCAGCTGCTATTCCAGCACTAGATCGTCCGACCCCCCACCACTCCCCAAAATAATCGAAGATCCCACCCTGTACTACCATCACCTATCAGGTAACCTTCCTATTTTAGACCATCCGCTTTAACTTAACCCCTTTCTGTCTTTTTTTCCCCTCTTCACCTAGTCATGTCTGCCCTCCGCTATTCTTCTCCTTTCTTTTCGCTACGGGCACCACTACAATGAGGTCATTCCTGTGGTTTCCCTTCTTGTAAATGTGTACTCACTATTAGACTTCACGTTTTTAATTCATTGAAACCTACACTCACCAGCCACTTTATTAGGCACACCTGTTATATTTCTTGGTAACACAAATTGCTAATCAACCAATCACATGGCAACAACTCAATGCATTTAGTCATGTAGACGTGCTGAAGATGACTTTCTGAAGCTCAAACTGAGCTTTAGAATGGGAAAGAAAGGGGATTTAGTGACTTTGAACGTGGCATGGTTGTTGGTGCCAGGAGGGCTGGTCTGTGTATTTTAAAAACTGCTGATCTACTGGGATTTTCACACACAACCATTTCTAGAGTTTACAGAGAATGGTGCAAAAAAAGAAAATATCCAGTGAGTGGATATCCAGTGAGCTACTGGATACTGAGGTTCCACTTGCCAACCCCTTTATCACTATAGGAAGGTGTCGGATGGTAAAAATATTTTTAAGTCAATAAGGCTCTTCAAGAGAGTGAAAACTGGAGGGATAGATAACTATTGAATTAGTGTTAAACCTCCAGTGTTTTTTAGCCTAACACACTGAACACAAACAAACATTCCTCAGTAAACTATTTGCTAAAGTTCTTGCCCCAGAATTTGCAGTTTACAACTTTAAGTGCTGCTGATTCTCAGTGCTGCTTCCCTGAACTCACGGTCTTCACAGGAAAGCATTAACAGTGTGCAGTGCAATCTTGAGTAAGTCTGTTAGCTTGGATTCAGGAGGAGGGAGGAGCAAGGGAGTGTTTCACCATCCTAGGCTACAGGGCTGTGTGTTTCTATTGATGCAGGAAGACACAGCTCTAGTCCCTGAATGCATGGGTGGATTCAAAAGACAAAAGAGGAAACAGGAAATCTGGGGCAGTGTTCATGGCTCTGGCATACATCCGGCATACATAGGCAAGAATTACAAGAAAAAGAAGCTGCTTACGCAGTAAGTGATTAAAGTGGAACTTTACTTAAAAAAATGTGAACAGGCACGATTTTTAATGCAGAAGAGACATAAAGGGGTGGATTTACTAAAGGCAACTAGACTGTGCACAGACAGTTTATTCAGAGCTCAGTAAATGAAGTAAAGCTTTACTTTGCAAAGAATACCCAATCACATCCAAGGAAAATTAAAAAATAGCATTTTTGCTTGCACATGATTGGATGATGAAGTCAGCATTTGTTAAGCACTTCAGCAACTGCCCTTGCAAAGTGCAAATTCTATTTGTCTTTAGTAAATCCAACCCACTATGTCTCTTCTGCTTTAAAGTAGAAGAGACACAAGAAAACTGATTGTTTGCAATGTACACTGAGCTGTGCACAAGATGAATGAACTCCCACACTCCCACGCATACATGGGATGTGATGTCATCCTGGACCTGCCAACCAAAAATGAAGAAGATTGTAAACTGCAAGACTGGCCAAAAGTGTCAGTAGCCAACAAAGGTACTCATGGACACTGCATTGCTGGAGTGGAGTTGAGTATAGTTCCACTTTAAATAGAGGGTTTAAAGCTTTAAAGCAGGGGTCTCCAAACTTTCTAAACAAAGGGCCAGTTCACTGTTCTTTGGGTCTTAGGGGGGCTGAACTGTGGCCATTGGGAGTAGAAATTGTCCTGGTATCAATAGGAGTAAGCATTGTATCTTTGGTAGTAGGGGAGGAATAGTGCCTTGTCATTGGTGTCAGTAGGAAGAATAGTGCTACATTATTGGTGTCTGTGAGAAGAAGAGTGTTCCGTCACTGATGTCAGTGGCAGGAATAGTGTTCCGTCATTGGTATCAGTGAGAGGAATAGTTCCCCAACATTGGTGTCAATGGGAGGAATAGTGTCCCATCATTGGTGTCAGTGGGAGGAATAGTGCCCCATCATTGGTGTCAGTGGGAGGCATAGTGCCCTATCATTGGTGTCAGTGAGAGAATTGGTGCCTCATTGTTGGTGACAGTGGTTGGAATAGATCCCCATCGTTGGTGTCAATGGAAGAATTAGTGCCCTGTTAATGTCAGTAGTAGGAATTAAGTCCCATTGTTGGTGTCAGTGGGAGGAACAGTGACTTGTATCAGTGGGAGGAAAAGTGCCCCAAGGGCCAGATAAAAAGGAAAAAGGGCCACATCCAGTTCCTGAGCCACAGTGTGGACACCACTGCTTTAAAGCTTTAATGCTTTTCAAGCAGGCAGGCCATATTGGCTACTTCTATATGCAGTGGCAGAGTGGCTTTAAGCCTTTATTTAACCGCCTGCCTTTCACGGGTCTCTGGCATTCATTCTATTAGCTTTCTGTTAATGTGCCATTAGACTGATCCAAATGTGCATTGTAGTAAAGGATCCTCTATTACTTTTTTAGGAAAGTGGAAGGAAGATGTCATGCCAGGTTTATCATCACATCAAACAGGAAAGAAGAAACCGAATTAGATTGAGCTGATTATGGTGCTGACAAGCCATCAGAGCTACAACTACACTGAGAAGTATGGAGGTGGATAAAGACTCTTTGAGAAGCCAGGATGCTGCTTGAAATGGGATCTCAGCTTTGTATTACACTAACAGCTGTCTACTTATCCTATAATATGGTGTTGTCATTGTCTGTTAGTTCTAAAGAGAGCTTGTATAGCCTGCAAACTACTTTCAGCTGAAAAAACAAACCCTACAAAGGTACGCCTTGGTCCACTATGAAGCACTGAAAGGTAAACGAATACCAAAGCTAACCACAATATTACAGCTACAAGTTGCAGTTAAGTTCTCAGGTACTGATCATAAAAAGAATAAAAAAAATCATATACAGTGTAGTGCTACCCCCGCAAGGGCCACTGAATTTAACTGGCTCTTTCCCAAACAGTAGAGAGGCAACCAGCAACCCAAGCAAGCGTTACTTCTGGCTCCACTAAATAGTCAATGAGTTGGCTTTTTAAGATTTATTGCTTGAAGAACATATAACCAGAGAGAGCTTGGGGCATGGGATGCTCTAAAACGGTTAGCATACAACAGTTAGAGGACAATCTTCTCCCAAAGTAAATGTGAATACTAAACAGTCTATTCCATCACAGCTGAAAACCATTGGGATAAATCACTCTAGCATCTGGCTGCCTTGCTCCAACGTACAGCTGCTGGTACCCAGTGCAATCTTCAGAACATTAAACAGTCACAGGGATCACTTTTAGGGTCTTTACTCACAAGTCCCCAGGACAGCTGCCTCCTTCCAGCTTCCTCCAGACACCACTCAGTGAGGGAGATACTCCTTCTCCAGAAGAGATCCCTTGAAGAAAACTTGCAGTGAGATCAAGGCTGTATCTAGGTCCCATCACTGCAGCTTCTGGAACCTTGCAGAACAGCAACCCTATCCTCAAGCTGCCTCAGCGGCAACAGCCCCCCTATAAGACTGGGAACTCCTTCATAGTTACACATTTACAGTTAGTCTGGATGAAAAAAAAGAGTTCAAACCACATAGAAAAAAAGCACATATACAAATAGATAACCCCCATATACACAATCCTTTACCCACAGTTGATCCAGTAAAAGGCAAAAACCCCAATAAAGCATGATCCAGTTTGCTCCAGCAAGGTAAACAAATTCCAAAATTCCTTCCCATGGAAAGACCGTCTCTACAGGGCTCCAAACTGTTGTAGCACCCTCTAGTGTACATAGTTTGCTGCGTGTAGTTAGAGGCTTGCTAGAAATCTGGGTTTAGACAGAGTGTTACTTCAGGTTAAGCTGGAGGGCTCTACAAGTCAGTCCTCTGGTACCTCCCCCTGCTCTAGGAGCTTGGAGAAGCTTCTAGAAGTCAGTAGGAGGAGGAAAGGGGGTCTGATCTGCATATTTATGGGAGTCTGGCTGGAGGTTGGATGAAGGAGAAAGCTGAAAGAGGGAGCTCCAATGCCCTTCAGTCCACCGGGGAAAGGTCATCTTGCATAGCCTGAAAAAGAACCAGCCCAGCGGAAGGCCTGAAAGCAGTTCTATCCATAGCTGCCGGTCAAGGACAGTGTGAGTACCTCTACAGCCCTAGTCTTCAGGGGACAATTTAGTGCTTACCCAATCCTTTGTCCTTTAATCAGATACCATAGCCAGGTAGACTGGTATTTTGTTCACAAACGGGACCCAAAGCTACCACAAGTTGTCACTTTGCTGAAAATTCACTCATTGGATACTGAATTCCTAGGAGGGAATTACTTTGCTAAAGACTGTTGTGGTTCCAGCTGGAATGCAGTCAAAATTCTGTAATTTTTTTAGTATTCTAGAGGAAATTGTCCTCATTTTGTTATTCTTCAATCAAGTTGGGCATCCCATAACCCCTTTACCCTATCCAAGTTAAAATGCATAATAAATACAAAAAACTAAGCCCATGGACTATTTCTTTGTGTCTGGATACAAGTTGGAAAATATGAATTGCCTGGCTGTGCAGGAAGTAAAGGGGAACCCAAAACCAGCGGCTCTCAAGACGGTAGCGCTACACTATTTATCAGCTCCCCAGCCACCATCTGGGCACACTTCTACTAGGTCCTGATCAATATTCAGACTAGTCATTAAAATTGTCCCTCGCTAAGCTAAAGAAGAATCTCCTAGGGGCAGGGGAAAGCATTCAAACTCCTAGTCTGTGAAACCTTAAACAGACCAAAACAAACAATCTCTGTTTCCTTGATTACAGAAGGAGGGAAAAATAAATTTACCTAGGAACTGAGGAGCGTGCTACAACAGTATACAGGTGAAACTAAAAAAATTAGAATATCGAGCAAAATTTCATTTATTTCAGTAATGCAACTTAAAAGGTGAAACAAATATATGAGATAGACTTAATACATGCAAAGCAAGATAGTTCAAGCCGTGATTTGTCATAATTGTGATGATTATGGCTTACAGCTCATGAAAACCCCAAATCCACAATCTCAGAAAATTAGAATATTGTGAAAAGATGCAATATTCTAGGGTCAAAGTGTCCCACTCTAATCAGCTAATTAAGCCATAATACCTGCAAAGGGTTCATGAGCCTTTAAATGGTCTCTCAGTCTGGTTCAGTAGGAATCACAATCATGGGAAAGACTGCTGACCTGACAGTTGTGCAGAAAACCATCATTGACACCCTCCATAAGGAGGGAAAGCCTCAAAAGGTAATTGCAAAAGAAGTTGGATGTTCCCAAAGTGCTGTATCAAAGCACATTAATAGAAAGTTATGTGGAAGGGAAAAGTGTGGAAGAAAAAGGTGCACAAGCAGCAGGGATGACAGCAGTCTGGAGAGGATTGTCAAGAAAAGGCCATTCAAAAGTGTTGGGAACTTTCACAAGGAGTGGACTGAAGCTGGAGTCAGTGCATCAAGAGCCACCACACACAGACGGATCCTGGACATGGGCTTCAAATGTCGTATTCCTCATCAAGCCACTCCTGAACAACAAATAACGTCAGAAGCATCTTACCTGGGCTAAAGAAAAACATACCTGGTCTGTTGCTCAGTGGTCCAAAGTCCTCTTTTCTGATGAGAGCAACTTTTGCATCTTATTTGGAAACCAAGGACCCAAGTATGGAGGAAGAATGGAGAGGCACACACTGCAAGATGCTGGTTTAATGACCGTGGGATTACTGCGCTTGATTGGCCAGCAAACTCGCCTGACCTGAACCCCATAGAGAATCTATGGGGCATTGCCAAGAGAAAGATGAGAGACATGAGACCGAACAATGCAGAAGAGCTGAAGGCCGATATTGAAGCATCCTGGTCTTCCATAACACCTCAGCAGTGCCACAGGCTGATAGCTTCCATGCCACGCCGCATTGAGGCAGTAATTGCAGCAAAAGGGACCCAAACCAAGTACTGAGTACATATGCATGCTTATACTTTTCAGAGGTCCAATATTGTTTTATGTACAATCCTTGTTTTATTGATTGCATGTAATATTCTCATTTTCTGAGATTGTGGATTTGGGGTTTTCATGAGCTGTAAGCCATAATCATCACAATTATGACAAATCACGGCTTGAACTATCTTGCTTTGCATGTAATGAGTCTATCTCATATATTAGTTTCACCTTTTAAGTTGCATTACTAAAATAAATGAACTTTTGCTCGATATTCAAATTTCTCGAGTTTCACCTGTATGTTCAAATAAAATATATAGCATAACTACATTTTAGCCAATCTAAAGTGGTATGTATACCCTTGGGGATAAGTGGGATAAAATGTGAATCTGCTTGTTAAAACTAAATTCATCTTCAGGGTTTAGATATTAAAGTAGAAATTCACTTTCATGGAAAAAAAATATAGCAAATAAAAAAAAATAATACATCCTATACAATTGCTAGACAAGCCATATTGTAATTGATTGTTATTAAAAGATAAGTTAACCTTTCGTACCATGTCACATATTAGACCCATTTCACACGGACATTCCAATCAGGTCCGCCCATTTTTCAGGCAGACCCGATCGGAACCTCTATTCTTCTCTATGGAGCAGTAGATGTAAACGGACATGTGTCTATCTACATGCACTGACAACCAATCCAATCTGATCTGCCAAAAAGAGACAGATGGGGATCCAATCCTCTTCTGTCCATCGGATCGGATGGGATGGCAGTCGGATGGAAATGGACAGGCTGTCTGTTTCCATCCAACCACCCATAGAGGACAGTGGGCTGTGTCTGTGTCTGCTCTGCAGCAGCGAGGATCAGTGGAGAGATCCCCCACTGAGCAAGCGGATCCATTGATGGGTCCGCCTCATGTGAAAGGGGCCTAACACCCATGATCAGGGTGTAACATGTAGCATGTTATGAAAGGAATCGCCCCCACTCCCCCATTGTGACAGCTAGCGAGGGGACAGCTTGGTACAAGCACACAGATGTATTGACAGGTCTGCAGGAGTCCTACATGGTACCAGTGATCTGCTGATCCAGGCTCCCCCCCCCCAAAAAAGATAGTAAATGCACATTTTTTTCCACATTAACACATTTTTTTTGTTTAAAGGTGGACTTATTTTTAAAAAATGAGCTTTCCTGCTGCTGTAATTTTCTGTAAAATTCAATGCAATATGACAACCTGGAGGCATGCTGTATACCATTTGTGTATGGAACACCCCTAGTAATGTCATTTCTTGCATGTGATTGACTCAATGACTTCCCCAGAAGTCTGCACTTAGTCACAAGTCAGATTTTAGGCATCCCCTGCAATAGGAATTACAGTTTCGGTAAGATTCCTCCTGCAGCTTTTCTCATCAAAACACAGAGTGTGAAACACGAGAAGCCAGTCTCGTTGACAATCTAGAACACCATAAACACAAAACAAAACACAGAGTGTGACACACGAGAAGCCAGTCTCGTTGACAATCTAGAACACCATGAACACTCCCACTAGACTTTCTAGGCCCTCACCAATGTGATGGAAGTCACCTTCTCCTTTCCCATTTTACTGGGTCCCTCGAACAGTTTACCTATATTGGTTATATAGCAGTGTTTTAATCATTTTTATATTTTTCTGGCTTACCTAGTTACCGGGGGTTGAAGGTTATAATTGAAGGAATACTTTTCTTTAAATGGTCCCACCCATACGTCACCCATGTGCACATAGGCAGCACATAAAGCTGCGGTGCGTGGCACTCTGATTCAAATAGCCGCCAGATATAAGAAGTTCTACAAATCAACTCTTAAACAAAAAGAAAAGGTGACTTACTTAAGGCTCACAAACAGGATCCCCAGGTAGACTTAAGTAGCCAGATAGATGCTGCCAGGCTTGAACTAAATGTATGTCTGACAACTAGAGCTGAAAAGGATCTGCGATGGTCCAAAGCCAGATTCTACTCTCAAGGTGACACGCCTGGAAAGTTACTGGCGACTAAATTGTCCCCCAGATACCCTGCCAAGATTATCCCCAAGATCAGGAAGGCAAATGGCTCTTTTACACAAAATCCCCAATTAGTGATGCAAAAATTCTCAGTTTTTTTTCGAGATTTATACAGAAACATTAATGTCTCCAGCCCACAAGACTTCAATGACTTCATGGCCGCTCTACTGATTCCAGCCTTGTTGGCGGAACACAGAGAGCTTATGGAACAGCCTATTACAGTTACCGAGGACTTTTCAGCCATTAAACAGGCCCCGGAGGGCATAGTAAATGGCTTTAGTGCCCTAAACTATAAAAAAATTCTCCTCACTATTGGCCACTCTTTTTCACAAACTATTTTAACTCCATTCAGGAGGGGGGGCTGAGTATTTTGATTCCATCAGAGCATTCATCCTGAAACCCCATAAAGATCCCAGCAATGTAGCTAATTATAGGCCTATTTCTTTAATCATCAATGATTTAAAACTGTTCAATAAAATCTACGTCAATCGATTGTTGACCTTTTTAGACCACTCTGAGCAGGTTGGTTTCCCACCCCACAGACAGACGGCGGATCATGTGCACCAAGTGGTTGATCTTATCTCTCTTTTGCACTGTTCTTGGGATAGGGAGGGTGATAGACATGGGATGTTACTATCCCTGGATATACATAAGGTATTCGATTCCCTCTCATAGACCTACCTCTTTTGGCTACTGGAACGATGGAATTTCGGTCGCAAATTCTTGGCCTCTATCCACACAGATCTCTTTGCAAGGCCACAAATCGGCACCATTTGCTATCTCCTCAGGCACTGGACAAGGATGCCCGTTGTCACTCTTATTGTTCATCATAACGATAGAGACTCTCACTATTGCGATCCATCAAGACTCAAATATACTCGGGATCACAAGTGAAGATCGACATCATAAATGTGCACTTTTTGCAGACAGACTGCTAGTGTTTGTCACCTCCCCTCATACTAATGTTCCACACTTGCTCTCCCAAATGGACCGCTTCGGCCAGATTTCAGGTCTCCTGGGCAATCAGACTAAATCCGAAGCCTTGATTGTCAACTTATCATAAACAGTGTACAGAAGCCTTCAAATTCAGTTTCCATTTCTGTGGGAAACAGTTAAGTTAACTCCTCACATTTCATCTCTATATGGCAAACTATTCAACAGTTTTTCATAAATTGTTGGAGGACGTGAGGACCTGGCCAGATGCAACCTTGTTTTGGATGGGCAAAATCGCATCCCTGAAAATGACAGTTTTGCCAAAAATATTGTATTATTTCAGGACCCTACCTATTTCAGTACCAGTGGAGGCCTTAAGCCAGTTCCAGTCAAAAATTTTCCATTTTATTTGGGAAGTGAAGGGTAGCAGGTCAGCTCAAAAGCTATGTATGCTACTAGAGGTACCTTATTTTTGGAAATACTACATTGCAGCTCAACTCACTCATCCAATTTCACCATACACTCTATAAACCAGATTGGGTATCTATAGAAGCCCAAACTTGTTCACCTGTGCCAATAGAAATGGTCCTGTGGCTTCCTTCGAAACATCGATGGGCCATTATGTGTCCTACGCTTTCCCATTCCATAGCTTTATGGGACTCGACATGCAGACGTTGGTCACTCAGTTCCCTCCACACACATCTGGCTCCTCTCTTTAAAAACCCATTATTTCCGCCAGGTATGAAACTAACTCATTTCTGCTGGTGGACAAATAAAGGTCTCTATCGTATAGAACAATTTTTAGATCATAAGGGGATACGTTCTTCCTCATACTATATACAGGAAATGCAGATGCCCCTCTCTGAGAGTTTTCACATAAGACAAATGAAAAATGCACCATTTTCTTAGCACTCTGCAACAGAAGAGTCATGATATTTCAGTTTGTTTACAGCTCGAAAGCAGATATACACTGGGGACTCTCACGAGGGGCTGCCTCTCCATGCTGTATAACTCCTTTGTATCCCCATTGTCAAAACTTCCCTACCAAATTGCTTGGGAGTGGGATTTGGGCAAGTCTCCTGATGTGACGGAGTAGCGAACATGGTCCATATGGGTACATAAGGGCATAATGAATGTTGAAGCAGGATACAAGGTGCTCACAAGATGGTATTTGGTACTCCAAGCACCTTTCTAAAAGGTTAGTGTCCCATGTTTTAGGGGATGTGGCCAAATAGGTTCAGGTACACGTATGGTGGTCTTGTCCCAAGGTCCGCCGATTTTGGATACAGGTTCATTCATTAATCTACTTGGTAACTATGGTTAATATCCTCAAAGATGCTCGGACCGCGTTACTCAATGAACCTGTGGACAATGTCCTGAGACCCACACAGACCTTGATATATTTCATGTTCTGCCAAGATAGCTATTGCAACTGCTTGGAAAAGCCCTGTGATTGATTTGGCCTTAATGAAACGGAAGCTAACTTGGACCATGTTGCATGAGAAACTAGTCAGTGTTCCACAGGATAAACAACCTCTGTCTGAACAAATATGGAGTCCCTGGCTATCCTACCTGCAGCTCCCAGACACTTTGAATCATCATTGAGTTGATGGCAAGGTGGACTTCTCGGATGGCTGTATACCTCTTTTACCACTCTCCCTTTCTTTTTTCTTTCTTCATTCTCAGCTTCTTCTTTCTCAACTTTCTTCTGTGTATTTTATGGTCTGTATACGGACCTATATTCAGGGTTCAAGTGTATAGTCAGGAGGAAGAGAGGGGGTTATACTTGAATTGATTGTTGTGTTATTACCTCCTCTCCCCCTGTTGTCCCTTGAATCCCTCATTTTGAGGTAATATCACTCTAGTCACCTATGTATAAGATTTATTTCTGTCAACGCCTCATTTTGACCACTGTTTCAGTGCTTTTGTACTGTTTTGTTATTCTAAATTCAATGAAAAGATTGCAACAGAACACAGAGTGTGCACCAGCTGAATATAATGAACCAGACCCTCCCATTCAAAATCAGTCTGCAAAGGACATGGGGAAACAAACAGCTATTTCTTCAGAGTAGAAAACGTTAATAGTCTTCAACAAGTTTGTTAAAATCCCTGCAATCGGTATAGATCACCCAGAAAGATTTGTATTTTTTGCAACAAAAGTGGAGTTACTCTTTAAGCAAATGATAAATCATATCTAATGTTAGGTTGTGAAAGCATTTACTGGAGACTAGGTGACCTACACCAGAGGGAACTCTTTAAACACTCTGAAGAAGATGATTATTATTATTATTATTATTATACAGTAGTTATAAAGCGCCAATGGTTCGCTCAGCGCTGTACATTACAAAGGGGGACAGAATATGTGACAGAACAATACCAGTACAATGCAAACATGAGGGGATCGAGGGCCCTGCTCTTTCGAGCTTACAATCTAGGAGGGAGGGGATGGTGGCACAGGAGGAGATAGCTGTGGGGGATGGAGTGGTAGGGAGAGTGGAGGAGGTCGGCAGGTTAGCAGGGGGTGGGGTAGGCTTCCCTGAAGAGATGGGTTTTCAGGGGACCTAAAGGAAAGGAGAGTAGGTGATAATCTGATGGGTTGTGGCAGGGAGTTCCAGAGGATGGGTGACACCCTAGAGAAGTCCAGGAGGCGGGCATGGGAGGAGGAGACCAGGGAACTAGAGAGAAGGAGGTCTTGTGAGGAGCGGAGTGTGCGTGCTGGGCGGTACTTGGATATTAGGTCAGTGATGTAGTTCGGGGCAGTATGGTGGACAGCTTTGTACGTCAGTGTTAGGATTTTGAATTTGATCCGTTGCGCAATCGGAAGCCCGTGGAGGGATTGGCAGAGGGGGGTGGCGGAGATGGAGCGGTTGGAAAGGTGAATGAGTCTGGCAGCCGTATTCAGGATGGACTGAAGCGGGGATAGCCAGCGGCGAGGCAGGCCAGTGAGGAGGGAGTTGCAGTAGTCGAGTCGTGATATGATGAGGGAGTGGATGAGCTGTTTAATGGTTTCTGGGGTTAGGAATGGGCGTATTTTGGCGATATTGCGGAGGTGGAGTCTGCACGAGTTTGTTAAAGATTGGACTTGGGGCTGGAAGGATAGGTTGGAGTCCAGAATGACACCAAGTACTCTGGCCTGCGGGGATGCTTGGATAATCATCTAAACATCTTCAGCATTCCAAAACAAGTCCAATTTAATGTAAATAAATACAAGCTAAGTGCAGCCAAAACTTTTTTTTAGTTTTGGATAGAGTGGGAAAAAATTAGAACCCCTGTTGAATTTTTGCTATTGCCCAGTAAATAAATTTTCTGTTACTAGGGTGGTCTGCATGGAGTTGTAGCCTACCTAGGAAATATCATTCCTCCAGAATGACATCTACTTGTCAAAGGATTTTGATATTTTGTATATTTGTATAACTCTGCCCAAGAGCCAGCCCACTGCTTGCATCAAGGCTGAGGGATCTTAAGAGGAGTACTAAGGCAGGGTGCTGTGATGTCTTCAGGAAGCTGTACACCGCCTTGCCAGCCCCTCCCACCACCCATGACTTGCCTGCATTGCAATGAGAAGCACAGAGACCCTGTGATGATATCACTGGATCTTAAATAAGGTATGTAATCAAAACAGAAGGGCTTTACTTAAATATCTCATTAGCATGTTGATGAGGGAGGAAGGGAGGAATCAGGGAAGGCAAAATGTAAGAAGGTTAAACGTCAGCTTCAAGAATCATTGCTCTGCAGCCTTAGACACAGATCTCGGGTGTGGGCTCACTGGAAGACAAAAATACAAAGGGACCCTTGTGCAAAAAAAACTATTTTGGCTCCCATTTGCACTTGTTATTATTGAGTCATTTTACTGCACGCTTTGCTATCATGGTGATACTTTGCTAGTCTGTTTCATTTAGAAATTCAGCAGAATCTTTTTTTATGCCTGTAAAATTGTATCTGTAATATTTCACCATTCACTTCCAGTGTATCATTACTGAGAATTAGCTTTGTTATGTCTTGTGACATTACAAGTACCATAGAACCAGTTCCACATCACAGCCATTTGGCAGATAATTACCCTAAATGTAGACCTGTAAATGGACTAGATCAGCTTTAGTGGAAACACCCTTCCTGTTTCCTGATTACCTAGCCATTTGTGGCTGTGGCACCCCTGTACACCCATTACGTGGCTACCATTATCCTTTTCAGATGTAGTAAATCCACTCATACCGTATTCCTGCAACCCTCTAGTTCCTCTGTGACTCTTCTGGTAGACTCCCTAGTGGTCTGATTATGTCAGTATTTCTGTGCTCAAAGCGGTACATTTTTTTGCATGGAAATATGTAGTTTTTTTTATTCTAGGCCTGTAATTTATAGGAATAACTGAAATCTGTCCGAACAAGACTCTAGTAAACATTCCGGGTATGTTAATATTTGAAACACGAAATCATAAATTATAATTTAATAAATAATCATAAAAAATAATAATATAATAATAATAAATGTAATTCAATAATATAATCAAACCAAAAACACTGAAATTTGAAATATAGCGCCAAGTTCGCACATCACTGAGCAAAGTCGCAAAATCATTTTCAGTGACTGATGACAAATTTCCCCACGAATCATTATCACTCAATTCTGCAAGTAGTTCTAATTTACTATCGCTGTTCTCTAGCTGGTCTAAAACCGCTTTTGACCTAAAGGGACGCTTTTTGGATGCCATGGAGTTTTATCAGTTTCAAGGCAGAAAGAACAGTAAAAATGTAGGCAGGGCACAGGACAAAGCACTCGGGACAACATGTATGTGAAATGGTTTGATACAGGAATGTTTTACTATGTGATTTTAGTGTATTTAGTGAATGTCACTTTTTGACATTTTTAAATTTCCCGCCAGTTCCGTCCCTCGTGGGTGCCGTACGTCCTGACGTCGCAGGGAACAGAACCCGGAAGACAGATGCCGGCATATGCCAGAGGAGATGGCCGGTACCAACTGCAGGGGGGACATCGTGGGAGCGCAGGACAAGGTAAGTGCAGAAGGGATCCCGATGCAATGCTGTGTAGCTCGGGGGTTACCGCTTGTGGTGCTGAAACTTTACCCCGAGCTACACTCGGGAATACCTCCAGGGAGGTTAAATAATAAAAAGTGCAATGCTACCTAAAGTAACAATCCACCCAAAAGCTACATTTCAGTGTATGGTAGATCAGCCTTTTTTCAACAAGGGTGCCCAGCACCCTGGGGTGCCTTGAGATTTCTTCAGGGTTGCCTTGGCAAATTGCCCAAAAATTGTGTACAAGCCAGAGGTGGATCAAACCTACCTTTTAGTTACACAGATCCATGGGTTTTTATTATCCACCATTATGACCTTCTAGCTGCTGGCATCCCAACAACCAATGACATCATCCATTGATAAGGAGGATGTTGGTCATTTGCACAGCATCCTTGTTTGACCTTCCCTGCCCCTCTCTGTCAGTGCTGGGTTATATTAGCTGAGTGATGGATAAAAACTGAGGGAGAAGAGTAACATTGGAATACTAGTCAAAACCAGTGTGCAAATGTATTTGATTTGGAAGAACAAATCACCTCTAACGTTGGGTGTCCTACGTGTTTGGATGTTGACCCATTATTAAAACTAGAGTAGCCTTTTACATTTTTGAATGGGGTGCCTTGATTTTAGAGGGTGCCTTGAGATTGTCCATAATTCTAAAGGGTACCTTGACTGAAAAAAGGTTGAGAAACACTGTGGTAGATGCTGGAGAGTTAAGGTGATACTAAACACACACACTGTTTAATTTACATTATCTCTTCTATTTCTGTATGTGGATAATAGCACTGTAATTATTTTAATTTTAAAAAATCCTTTTTTTTAACCTCCTCGGCGGTATGATTATTTCCGATTTTTTGTGCTGAAAGCGGTACCATTTTTTTGCATGGAAATATGTAGTTTTTTATTGTAGGCTGTAATTTTTAGGAATAACTCACTGAAATCTGTACGAACAAGAGTTTAGTAAACATCCCGGGTATGATAAAATTTGAAACACGAAATCATAAATTATAATTTAATAAATAATCATAAAAAATAATAATTTAATAATAATAAATTTAATTCAATAATATAATAAAAACACTGAAATTTGAAATACAGAGGCAAATTCGCACATTGCTGAGCAAAGTCGCAAAATCGTTTTCAGTGTCTAATGACAAATTTCCCCACGAATCATTATCACTCAATTCTGCAAGTGGTTCTGATTTACTATCGCTGTTCTCTAGCTGGTCTAAAACCGCTTTTGACGTAAAGGGACGCTTTTTGGACGCCATGGACTTTTCTAAGTTTCCAGGCAGAAAGAACAGTCAAAATGCAGGCAGGGCACAGGACAAAGCAGTAGGGACAAAATGTATGTGAAATGCATTGAAACAGGAATGTTTTACTATGTAATAATCATTTAAAAAAAATTACATTTTTCAAAAATTTCAAATTTGCCGCCGGTTCCGGCGCCTGTACGTCCCAACGTCACAGGGACCAGAACACAGAAGCCGGATGCCGGCATCGGCCGGAGGAGATGGCCGGGGACGCTGCAGGGGACACATCGTGGGAGCGAAGGACAAGGTAAGTGCTGCAGGGACACCCTGAGCAAGGCCGCATGGTAAGCCCGAGTGTAGCTTGGGGTTACCGCTCTTGGTACTCAAATTTTACCCCGAGCTACACTCGGGAATACCGCTAAGGAGGTTAAAGAATAAAAAAGTACTTTTTTTTAATAAAAAAATGTACCTTTTTCCTAATCGATACACAGCTGTCACATGACCCAGCTCCTTCCCACCCTGTCTGCAGCAAGAGAAGCTTCTAGTCCTCGGTGGCTGGTCACATTTAAAAAAAAAAAAGTCTTTGGAATACAGAGTAAAAATAAAAAATATCAAAACTGTTTTAAATCGTCATACAAATATATTTTTTATGTAGTATAGGTGGATTTAGTATAGGTGGATTTCTGCCAATCACAGGCTGTGTCAAACCCCTCCAGCCTGGGTTTGTATAATCACAGGCTGTGTCAAACCCCTCCAGCCTGTGTCTTAGAATGACCCCACACCATATATGTGTGTGTTGGTTGTTGTTTGTACCCACAGTATGGCCCAGAAACAATAGTGTGCATTTTCCCTTTTTTACTTTGCCACTGACACTGATACTAATTTAAAAATTAAAAACTGGTCGAATTGACATTTGACCCTGACCTTGACCCAAACACTAACCCTAACACTGACCTAGATCGAACCTTGGTCTAGGTATTTTTTTAATTATTATTATATTTATTTATTTATTTTTACACACATTAGTTTTTTTTTTCTCTGAAAAGACAGAGAAGTACAATGTATCTCTCTCCTACATTCAGAGAGAGAAAACATGGGTGACTGATCACCGTGATAGCCAATCACAGCGACGAGTTCTGGGTTCCGATCGTTGGAATGGGACCCAGGGCTTTCAGTGAGACCCTGGTCTCTGTGTTGGGAGCACGACACATGGTGCACTCTCAGCACAAAGGCAGGTACGCAAATTAGCAACCCCACGGAAGAAAACCCATATTTGCGTACGGTCGGCATGAAGGGGTTAAAGTGTTACTAAACCTAAAACAAAAAAATCAGTCTGTGCAGTAAAGCATGCTTGTTATACTCACTGTGGAACCTAAGGGGTTAATCCTCCACATTGTGTGAAAATGTTGTTTGATCCTCCCTTTCTTCTTTTACTGTCCCCAATCAATCCGCTGATAGAACAGAACCTTGGGGGCAAGCTGCACGTGCTCAGTTTGGTGTGTATTGCTAGACAGTTTTTTCTTTTTCTTGGGAGAGTGCATGTGATCAGCACAGGGCCAATCAGCACTCTCCAGACAGAGGGTCAGGGGTCCTGCAGCCTCCTAGGACAATCAACAGAGAATGAAAACCCCTCCTACAAGCAATAACCAGTGCTTGGCTGAACACTGATAGAAGTCACAAGACTGCTCTAACCACTGATGAGAAAATGTAATTAGCAGTTTATATTTACTACAACAGTTGCATTTCCATGTTGTGTGTACTGTGGGAGACCAGATATAGTGAATGCAGGGTCCGGGGAGACCAGATATAGTGAATGCAGGGTCTGGAGTTTAGTAACACTTTAATAATGTGTGTTTAATAACACTTTAAAGAGACTCTGTCACTTTGCCATTTTAGGTCTAAGCTGCTTACAGCTCAATTCAAATATCTTCTCTTACTCTTGTGTGCTATGTAAAACCCAGGGAGGAAAGTTAACAAAACTGACCATAGATCAATATTAAATGAGAACTCTAAGTAGGAAAGTGTTAGGGCCTCTGGCAGGAGTTTATGCTGTCTCTATCCCCACTGGGAACTTTTCTTTTCAAATTCGGTTCCACATATACAACAGGAGTTTATTGAAAAGTTCCCCAAAATTAGTGGAAATCCCACTTTTGTTGGTTGCCATGAAAACAGGATTCCCCAAGGAAATAGGACAGCACTGTGGCTAAGTAGTTAGGACATCTGCCTAGCAGCACTAGGTTCATTAGTTCAAATCCTAACCATGGCATTACCTGCATGGTGTTTTGCATATTCTCCCTCTGCCTGCCTGAGTTTACTCCCCCACTCCAAAGACATGCTGGTAGGTAAATTGGCCCTAGGATGTGTATGTATGAATGTGGGTTAAGGACCTTAGATTGTAAGCTCCTTGAGGGCAGGGACTGATGTGAATGTGCAATATATTTGTAAATTGATGGCACTATATCAATGCCTGTAATAATAAATATAGTGTATATCATTCACTGCTGTCCTGATGCCAGGAGATTTGAATTTTCTCTTCAGTGGTCACCAGGACAAATAGAGAGCGGAGTGGGACACAAACAGCAATAAAAAAAAAATAGACAAAAGTTTTTTTCCTGTCCTATATATAACTAGAAGGAAATATTTTGCTCAGAGTTCCACTTTAATGACAGTGAGCAAATTTCTCCTCCAAAGAGATTGCTGCACATAACTGTGGTTAAATCCATCTACTTCTCAGTGAGATGTCCATGCTTGGACCACCCTAAAAAAACTCCATATCAGCCTCCCTAGCCTTACATTGCTTGCTCTGATTTAACCTTTTGGTGTCTTCAAAGATCAGGAAAGTACAATGTAGAAAATTGTTAAAGTGCTACAAAAGAGGAACCACAAGAAAGACTTGGGGAGAAACCCACTGAACATCTGCTTGGCTTTAAGTTTCTACCCAGGGGATTGCAGCAGCTGTTTCTGTAGAGCGCAACACACTGCGAAATGGCAAGTGGGCAGGACATACAAAGTGGAAGCATTATAAAGTCAGGATTGTAAAACCTCAGGGTCTGTGAAATCAAATACACAGTATTTATTGTTAATAAATGGTCGCCATGACAACCTGTGACTTTTAAATAGGCGGCAACAAGGTTGAAGTTGTAAAGGATAAAGGGATAATCTGCACTGCCATATATTCCTACACGGTCCCTAGGAGTTGGCAGGTTGCCCCAGTTTATACTTTGAGAGTGACTTGGCAGCTGGCAGCGGGTCTGACTGTCTTGTGTTGTTTCGGAGGTCACACCTAGACATTGTAATTACTCAGTTCACATGTTACATTATCCAGTCATTTCAGTCTGGAGCAGGCATAGAACACATTAGGCATTTGTCTGCCTTTCTAGATAAGAGCATGCTCAATGCTAGCCAAGCAACTATACTAATTAACTGGCTATCTTACTTAGAATCACTAACCTTGAATAAGTATGCAGATAAGGGATTTTGATTCTTCTTCCATTTTCCAGATGTGCTTACTTGTAAGTAACTCAAAAAGTATTAAAGCCATAGCCACAGACAAGAAGCATTTTCAGAGACAGGGAAGGATGTCAGCGATAGTAGCCTATATACGTAATTCTTAAATTACATGTTATCTTTAAACCAGTGTGTAGGAAGGAGTTAAGGTGCTCCTAATGTAATTATATGTGTGGCCATTAGAGGGCCCCTTTTTCCCTACAGAGCGAGGGTATATATGGACCTGTGGAGTGGGTGTGAGGGGTCTTGGGGGACCAGAGTAAGTTGACCCCTATGAGAAATCCTGGGTCATTCCAGGGAAGATGTAAATTTTTCAGGGTACTACTTTCCCCATCTTAAGATCATTCTGAAGATCTGGCTCCCACATGGACTCAGCCAAGTAGATGTGGGGCACCCCATAATTAGGGCAAATTAAGGCATATCACCATAACCATGTATTGGCTGACAGTGAATTGTATTAAAGATATTTGACTTCCCTTATTGTTTCATAAAGAAATTAAGAAATAACTTCTGAATTGGATTTGCTTTATTGTAAAGATGGTGCGCTATACGTGTAAGTAGTAAGCCTCTGAATTATTCAGAGGAGGGGCTGAAGGTGCTTGTACTTTATTATGCTGGATGGCAAGTTACAAGGGCTCAAGGACTCCCTCTGGGAGTGAGGGCTCACAAGTAGTGAATGGCTAATGATACCTAGGAAACTGAAAGTTATACCCATGTTTATTTGTCCCTGCCTACAAGTGTTAATAGTTAAGCTTAGATGTTGGGTCAAGGTTAGAGGCAAGGGCTAGACCAACCTTTCTCAACAAGGTTTCTGTGGAACTCTAATGTTCCTTCAGGTTAAAGTTAGGAATTAAACCAGCCTTTCTCAGCCAGGTTTCTGTGGAACCTCAGGGTTCCTTCAGAGGTTTCTAGGGTTTCTTTGAACAGTGGTAGATTGATCTCCAACCTGATGGTACCTGCATACCGTAGTTCCAGGACTGATGTCACTCTGCAGTGCCAACAATGTACAGTAGGAGCCTCTGCTCTTGACTCTCAAATAAGTAACCGCTGACACTTTTTTAACTGTTTTTAAGGGGGCATTGTTTCCATTACCTCCAGTGTAAGGAGACAGCTCTCCATCTGACTTCTCCCACTGCTGATAAATCTAAAGGTGGGCCTTTTGCCACTGACCACCAACATACCAGTGAACCTTTCACACTGATCACACTATTGTACTGGGAGTTGTAGACATAATTAAAGGAGGAGCTTGAAGGTTTGGTAAAAAAAAAGTGGGATTTCTCCCTGGTAGTGAAGAGAGAGATAACACAATAAAAGCCTTAAATATACAACACTGGCTCACCACCTTTAAGCAACAGGATGTCTTCCTATCATTGGACACAGTGAAGGCGTTCAACAGGCTGGCCTGGGACTACATGGTCCTTCGAGTGTTCAGCCTAAGGCAGTGATGGCGAACCCGTGGCACGCGTGCCACAGCCGGCACGCCGAGCCTTATCTGTGGGCAAGCCAGGAGAATCCAGCGGCGCGCTGTCTTCCCGGCTGTAGTGTGCGTGACAGCCGGGTCCCAAGTGCGCATGCGCAAGAAGCAGTGCTCTTTGTGAATGGTAAGGCGGTACCTGGGACACATGACAGATCCCAGAAGCCGCCGGACCAATCACAAAGCGCAGCGCTTCTCGCGCATGCGCACTGGGCATCCGGCTGTCCGACGAGCGCCCACACTACAGAAGCCGGGAAGACAGCGCGCGGCTGGATAAAGGAACAGGTAAGATAAAAAAAAAAACTCTGCGGAAGTAAGAGCGGGTACCTGTCAAATTCAGGTACCCGCTCCCCCTCCCTCCCCAAAGGTCAGCAGTCATCTCTGTACTGTCCGCAGTCTCTGGTCATCCCTGTGCTGTCCGCAGTCTCTGGTCATCCCTGTGCTGTCCGCAGTCTCTGGTCATCCCCTGTACTGTCCGCAGTCTCTGGTCATCTCCTGTACTGTCCGCAGTCTCTGGTCATCCCTGTGCTGTCCGCAGTCTCTGGTCATCCCTGTGCTGTCCGCAGTCTCTGGTCATCCCTGTGCTGTCCGCAGTCTCTGGTCATCCCTGTACTGTCCGCAGTCTCTGGTCATCCCTGTACTGTGTCCGCAGTCTCTGGTCATCCCTGTGCTGTCCGCAGTCTCTGGTCATCTCCTGTACTGTCCGCAGTCTCTGGTCATCTCTGTACTGTGTCCGCAGTCTCTGGTCATCTCCTGTACTGTGTCCGCAGTCTCTGGTCATCCCTGTACTGTGTCCGCAGTCTCTGGTCATCCCTGTACTGTGTCCGCAGTCTCTGGTCATCCCTGTACTGTCCGCAGTCTCTGGTCATCCCTGTACTGTGTCCGCAGTCTCTGGTCATCCCTGTACTGTCCGCAGTCTCTGGTCATCCCTGTACTGTCCGCAGTCACTGGTCATCCCTGTACTATGTCCGCAGTCTCTGGTCATCCCTGTACTGTCCGCAGTCTCTGGTCATCTCCTGTACTTTCCGCAGTCTCTGGTCATCCCTGTACTGTCCGCAGTCACTGGTCATCCCTGTACTGTGTCCGCAGTCTCTGGTCATCTCCTGTACTGTGTCCGCAGTCTCTGGTCATCCCTGTACTGTCCGCAGTCTCTGGTCATCCCTGTACTGTGTCCGCAGTCTCTGGTCATCCCTGTACTGTCCGCAGTCTCTGGTCATCTCCTGTACTGTCCGCAGTCTCTGGTCATCTCCTGTACTGTTCGCAGTCTCTGGTCATCTCCTGTACTGTGTCCGCAGTCTCTGGTCATCTCCTGTACTGTGTCCACAGTCTCTGGTCATCTCCTGTACTGTCCGCAGTCTCTGGTCATCTCCTGTACTGTCCGCAGTCTCTGGTCATCTCCTGTACTGTGTCCGCAGTCTCTGGTCATCCCTGTACTGTGTCCGCAGTCTCTGGTCATCTCCTGTACTGTGTCCGCAGTCTCTGGTCATCCCTGTACTGTCCGCAGTCTCTGGTCATCTCCTGTACTGTGTCCGCAGTCTCTGGTCATCCCTGTACTGTGTCCGCAGTCTCTGGTCATCCCTTTACTGTCCGCAGTCTCTGGTCATCCCTGTACTGTGTCTGCAGTCTCTGGTCATCCCTGTACTGTGTCTGCAGTCTCTGGTCATCCCTGTACTGTGTCTGCAGTCTCTGGTCATCCCTGTACTGTGTCTGCAGTCTCTGGTCATCCCTGTACTGTGTCCGCAGTCTCTGGTCATCCCTGTACTGTCCGCAGTCTCTGGTCATCCCTGTACTGTCCGCAGTCTCTGGTCATCCCTGTACTGTCCGCAGTCTCTGGTCATCTCCTGTACTGTTCGCAGTCTCTGGTCATCTCCTGTACTGTGTCCGCAGTCTGTGGTCATCTCCTGTACTGTGTCCGCAGTCTCTGGTCATCTCCTGTACTGTGTCCGCAGTCTCTGGTCATCTCCTGTACTGTGTCCGCAGTCTCTGGTCATCTCCTGTACTGTCCGCAGTCTCTGGTCATCCCTGTACTGTGTCCGCAGTCTCTGGTCATCCCTGTACTGTGTCCGCAGTCTCTGGTCATCTCCTGTACTGTGTCCGCAGTCTCTGGTCATCCCTGTACTGTCCGCAGTCTCTGGTCATCTCCTGTACTGTGTCCGCAGTCTCTGGTCATCCCTGTACTGTGTCCGCAGTCTCTGGTCATCCCTGTACTGTCCGCAGTCTCTGGTCATCCCTGTACTGTGTCTGCAGTCTCTGGTCATCCCTGTACTGTGTCCGCAGTCTCTGGTCATCCCTGTACTGTCCGCAGTCTCTGGTCATCCCTGTACTGTCCGCAGTCTCTGGTCATCTCCTGTACTGTGTCCGCAGTCTCTGGTCATCCCTGTACTGTGTCCGCAGTCTCCGGTCATCTCCTGTACTATGTCCGCAGTCTCTGGTCTTCTCCTGTACTATGTCCACAATCTCTGGTCATTTCCTGTACTATGTCAGCAGTCTCGGGTCATCTCCTGTACTATGTCTGCAGTCTCGGGTCATCTCCTGTACTGTGTCCGCAGTCTCTGGTCATCCCTGTACTGTGTCCGCAGTCTCTTGTCATCCCTGTACTGTGTCCGCAGTCTCTGGTCATCCCTGTACTGTCCGCAGTCTCTGGTCATCCCTGTACTGTCCGCAGTCTCTGGTCATCCCTGTACTGTGTCCGCAGTCTCTGGTCATCCCTGTACTGTGTCCGCAGTCTCTGGTCATCCCTGTACTGTGTCCGCAGTCTCTGGTCATCCGTGTACTGTTAATTAGTTTGCACTACTGTAAGAGTTGTTTTTTCTAAACCAAAAGCTCGATATTCAGGTTTCATTGCAGTGTTGGCACTTTGAAAGAAATAAGTTGGTTTTGGGTTGCAGTTTGGGCACTCGGGCTCAAAAAGGTTCGCCATCACTGGCCTAAGGGATCGTTTGTTCTATTTCATTATATCCCTCTACGCCTCTCCCACTGTGAGGGTGCAAGTTAATCGCCACATGTCGAATGCCTTCTGTATCCATATCAGTACGAGACAAGGCTGCCCCCTTTCCCTGCTACTCTTCATACTTATGTTAGAACTCTTCTTGCATCACCTTCGTGTTTATGGGGATATCGGAGGTGTAAAGATAGCAGGTTGGTAATATAAACTAGCAGCTTTTGCCGTTGATTTCCTACTCTTTCTCACAGAGCCACACATTACACTTCCCAACCTTCTGAAAGACTTTAATTTTTTCCAGTACATCTCCAACTTTAAAATAAATTTCAACAAGTCCCAAGCTCTCAATGTTACCTTACCTGTAGCTTTGGTTATGTGTTGCAAGGCCAACTTTCCATTCATTTGGCAGCTGGTTGCCATTACTTACCTTGGCATTCAACTGCCCACCCACCTGTCTGAACTATACTATAGGAACTACCTACCTATCCTAAATACTATTACAGACAATCTGCAACAATGGGACAAACCCATTTTCTCCTGGTCAAGCAGAGCGGCAGTCCCCAAAATGAATGTGC
This sequence comes from Staurois parvus, assembly GCF_062004578.1. Taxonomy (NCBI): domain Eukaryota; kingdom Metazoa; phylum Chordata; class Amphibia; order Anura; family Ranidae; genus Staurois; species Staurois parvus. The sequence goes on from NW_028317826.1 coordinate 7,571,786, forward strand.
TACCATGCCTGCTCTGTATCCTTTGGGTTACCCCCAATATTCCTGCACTCCTACAAGAGGCTTTGCACAACCTTTACATGGAATCGCAGTCACCCACTAATAGCTTATAAACAATTGGCAATGCCTAAACAGAAAGGAGGGTTTGGACTTCCCAACCTACGCAACTACTACTGGGTATGTGACTTGTGCAGAATTGTGGACTGGAACATACAGTTGCAAGAAAAAGTATGTGAACCCCTTGAGATTACGTGGAGTTTTGCATGAATTGGGCATAAAATGTGCTCTGAACGTCATCTAAGTCACAACAATAGAAGAACACAGTCTGCTGAACATAATACTACACAAACATTAGATGTTGCCATGGTTTAATTGCACATAACATGTAAAAATTCACAGTGCAGGGAGGAAAAAGTATGTGAGGCCCTAGCTTAATGACTTCTCCCAGAGCTAATTGGAGTCAGGAGTGAGCCAACCTTGACTCCAATCAGTGTGATGATATTGGATGTGTTGCTGACAGCTGTCCTGCCCTTAAAAAACACACACCTGTTTTGGGTTTACTGGTTTCAAGAAGCACTGTCTGATGTGAACCATGCCTCGCAGAAAAGAGCTCTCAGAAGACCTACGATCAAGAATTGTTGACTTGCATGAAGCTGGAAAGGGTTACAAAAGTATCTCCAAAAGCCTTGATGTTAATGTGTCCACAGTAAGACAGACTGTCTACAAATGGAGAAAGTTTAGCACTGTTGCTACTCTCCCTAGGCATGGTCGTCCTGTAAAAATGACTGCAAGAGCACAGCGCAGAATGCTGCATGAGGTAAAGAAGAATCCCAGAGTGTCAGCTAAAGACCTACAGAAATCTCTGGCACATGCTAACATTTTTGTTGACACATCTACAATAAGGAAAACATTAAACAAGAATGGAGTACATGGGAGGACACCGCGGAGGAAGCCATTGCTGTCCAAAAAGAATATTGCAGCACGTTTGAAGTTTGCAAAAGAGCACCTGGATGTTCCACAGCACTACTGGCAAAATATACTGTGGACAGATGAAACCAAGATTGAGTTGTTTGGGAAGAACACACAACACTATGTGTGGAGAAAAAAAGGCACAGCACACCAACATCAAAACCTCATCCCCACTGTAAAACATGGCGGAGGGAGCATCATGGTTTGGGGCTGCTTTGCTGCCTCAGGGCCTGGACGGATTGTTGTCATTGATGGGAAAATAAATTCCAGAGTTTATCAAGACATTTTACAGGAAAACGTACGACCATCTGTCCGCCAACTGAAGCTCCGCAGAGGATGGGTGATGCAACAGGACAATGACCCAAAGCATACAAGTAATTCAACAAAACAATGGCTGCAACAGCACAGAATACGCCTTCTGGAGTGGCCCAGTCAGAGTCCTGACCTCAACCCGATTGAAATGCTGTGGCATGACCTTAAGAGAGTGATTCGCACCAGACATCCCAAGAATATTGCTACACTGAAACAGTTTTGTGAAGAGGAGTGGTCCAAAATTACTCCAGATCATTGTGCAGGTCTGATCTGCAACTACAGGAAACGTTTGGTTGAGGTTATTGCTGCCAAAGGAGGGTCAACCAGTTATTAAGTCCAGAGGTTCACATACTTTTTCCTCCCTGCACTGTGAATGTTTACATGTTATGTGCAATTAAACCATGGCAACATCTAATGTTTGTGTAGTATTATGTTCAGCAGACTGTGTTCTTCTATTGTTGTGACTTAGATGACATTCAGAGCACATTTTATGTCCAATTCATGCAAAACTGCACGTAATCCCAAGGGGTTCACATACTTTTTCCTGCAACTGTACATCACCAAACAAAAGATTGGGTGCTCCTGGAAGACTCTTCCTCTTTCCTACTCCTGGGCGCTACTCCCTGGCTTCTGAGCCATCAAGTCTGATCGCCCTCTGAATTCATCCATTTATTGGTCCAACACTAGCCTGTTTCCGTACTACTGCATGAAAACCAGTATACCTTCAACTCCTGGACCTCTAACGCCTGTACGGATGAACCCAGACTTTCCGCCTGGATATCCCACAGATTCCTGTTAGGTGCTGAACCTGCTTCGACCTTGCTCGTTCACCACTTTTTTCAAGCTGGCAAACTCCTTGAGTGGGAACATGTCACCACTCAATGGCCTGGCACCCATCTGACCCTGTGGTCCTACTTTCAACATGCTCAATTTTTCTGCACTATAGACTCTCGGCTGCTGTTTCGAGACCCCTCACCTCCTTTAAAAACCTTTGCTCCAAGACCTCCCCCAGCAACATGTTATCTCTACAGTCCACAACCTTCTTTTGGCAAATAAACTTGTGGATGCAGGGAAGGCATACCATGCCTGAGCCTGAGACCTGCACTGTGACATCTCTCTTGATGAGTTGGGACCACATCCTCAAAAACATTCATAGGGGTTCCATAAATGTTTCAATTCAGGAAAACAGTTATAAACTCCTACTGAGATGGTATCAGACTCTAGTGCTGTTGCACAAATTCAACCTTACCTTGTCTGTCACCAGGGGATTGGCACACTGTTACATGTCTGGTGGGAATGCCCTGTGTTCAGCCTTTCTGGTCCGAGATGCATTCCGTCATTTTCCAAGTGATATTCTATACCTTGGACTACTCCCTGCCACAATACTTACTCCATCACACCTTGGTCCCTTTGAAAGCATATTTTAAGTCGCTTGTGATGCACATGGTGAACTCCACTGCGCATACCCATTCATTGGGTATGCACTCGACCCACAGGCTCTCCATCCCATCGCCACTCCAGCATAAAGCAAGGTCCATACATAAGACAAAAGAAAAGCTTGTGGTTCTCCTAGAATTATAAATCAGCTTTGTGACCAAAGCTAACGATACAAACAAGTATTCTCACAAGCTGAGGTTAATCATGTACACATTGGACATACTGTAAGTGTAACTAATTCAGAACACATTTAACCACAGATAAAAGTCAATGTAAAATGCTGTAAAGTCACTTGGAAGATTGGTTTATTATATGATATACTTTCTTCATCAGGGCAGAAGAAGACAATTTGTTTCTTTATCCCATATGTTGTGAATTTGGGAAACATCAAGATATTCAGCACATACGCGGACAAGGTGAAACGTACAGTTTTCTCTAGAATGTTGGAAGCTATAGGACCCCTGTGAAGACCTGAGGGACCCCTGTGAAGCAACTCTGAATTTGTGTGTATGTGAAAATTTAACACAGAACACAAGAAAGATATAGATCAGAGTGAGGGCTATGACAGAAGAGGAACTGTGCCGTGAACATGAAAGATATTACTGATATTGTACAAGATTGCAAAATACTCGGGACCTGCTCCATAATGGTAAAATACTCTGCCTTCTCTCAATGAGCTCCTACAAAGAGTAAGGAGATTTAAAAGTATTGCCACCAGTATAAAATGAATAGTAACCTCTTGTCCCCTACGTAACTTTAATTCGTCTCTATGAACAATAGAGGTTTCTGTGCTGAGAGCGTACACTCTCTCAGCAAACAGAGAGGGCTGTCGAAGACAGCTCTCAGTCTGTACTAATGATTGGGAATCAGTGGGACCAGTTTTGGATCACGTGACCACTGTGAAAGCCAATCACAGTGATCATGTTATTAGGCAGACCTTTTCACCTACCCCCCACAGACTAGACGAGTTAAAGGGATACCTAGGTGGGCAGGAAGGAGTTAAATCCCCCAGGGGACCTAGTGTGCATAGCTCTTGTCCTTAAATCTTAGCTGTGGTTCCTAAGCAGCATTGCCAGATAGCTGGCCTGGTCCCTCCTCTCTCCACTTCTATCCAACAACACTGGACAAAGTAGATGGCAGTTCTCAGTGACAGTTAAGAGGAGAGAGAGCATGATTGATGGAGAGAGAACACAGAGTGAGCACTTCCCCCTGCTCTCTCCCTTCTGCAGGTTGCCAACTCTCCTTCTGATCATGCAGCCCTTTGCCTTCTCTGCTCCCTTACATGTACATAAAAATGCTAGCTTGCCTAAAACTGGACATATACTAGTGGTTTTCAATCGGTAAGTCCATTCATTCTAAAATCAAATGTTAAATGCAAACAACATTTTAAAGTATTTAACAAATAGTGCAGCGCTCATAAAAATTAGTAACTCATATGGAGAGTAATTCATAACTACAAATAGTGCTAAACAAATATAGTGCCAACCCAAATTAATGACAATAACTGTGCCTCTCACTTAAAAAACCGTGCACACACACTAAATTGATTACAGTATCTATAAATCATAAGAATGTGCCTCTCACTTACTCAAAAACCGTGTACACACACTTAATATAGTATATAGAAAACCCCACAAATTAAAGGGGCTAAACAGAAAGTGCTAGAGTGCAATAAAGTGTCCACACTACAAATATGCTCAAATGATCCGGAAAATGTCCAAAAACAATATATGAATGATAAATAAATCATGCAGTGTGCAATAGTGTTTAACAATTCCGTGATTCCGTGCCAACACACTTCTTCTGTTTGCGGCTAAATTGCCTCCTCACCTCGTCCAGGTGACCCCTAGGGGCCAAACCGCTTGCAGGATCACCCTGGATCCTTAATCATAGAAACCAGCAGCCTTCTTCCTCCAATAGATCTCCATGGGGCTCCTGTTGCCCCTGATCTGACCAGATGTCTCTAAAGGACAGTAGCTCACCAGCCCAGTGAGCCAAGAAAAAAGACCCTCTAAGTGCAGTATTGTAGAAACCAAGACTCCTTTTATTTAGACAGAAAAGGAATACCACTCACATGTCTCGCAGTTCTCCCTCCTCACCGATGTGGGGGTATGCTGCATGTGTGTGGGACTTCCTGGGTATACCAAGATGCTGTCGCACGCCGGAAGTGCATCACCGCGCACCGGAAACTGCGTACTAGCGTACCTACGTGTTACGTCACAGACTACTTGTGACTTCCTTGGGGTATCACATTTTAAAGTACTTTCGAATGACATCTGTCAAGTCATCAAATGTAGTGAGAATTTTCATACGAATGTTTGTACGTTTGAAAATCTAATAGTGTATAGCCAGCTTGAGCCCAGAAATCCTGCTATTTTGAAGAAGATAAACTATCAAGCTGTTGGCTTTTTTTTCTTATAAATGATGGCAGCTGCAAAAAAACTAAGTCAGTCATTCACAATTACACAAGCTCACAATAATACACATTACCTACATCGCTAGTCTCTCCCAGACAAGTGTACCATCTGGCTTGTATTGTTGTGGGCTTGTGTTTTTGTAAATGATGGCACACCTCTGCAGCCACAGAGGCTACAAACAAGATGATAGCTTGATAGTTTATCTTCTCCAAAACAGAAGGTAGCTGGCAAGCAACTCTGGGATCAATCAAGTTAGTGTTGTATGAACAAATAAGGTAGCACAGACAGCAATCTTACAAGGAGGAGGGCTATAGAATGTAAAGGGGTTCTGTGCCGGCTGTAACTCTACCATAGTATACCCATAATTTGCACTTCGGCCTGGAGAGGAGCTACAACCGGCACTGGCAGTAATAAAAAATTTATTTTATTTCCTAGCCAATGCTCATATTGAAATGGAGCCAATTGCATTGTGCAATGTGTCTCCCAGGGTATATAATAAACATTTTATAATTGAACAATACTTCTCTAACTCAAAAAGGTAAAGAGATGTCTAGGAGTAGAGTATTCTGTACCTTATGTGTGGACCATGTTAAAGGGTCTGCATTTGTGCCTATTTTAAAGGAATCCTGTGTCCAGTTTGTGCACACTAAAATATTTACATATTCTGAACAAACAGTGAAAGCATTATAAAGTGGTTGTAAACCCTTATACACTGCAAAAAAAAAATGAACAGAACACTTTGAAAATACATCAAATCTCAATGGGGAAAAATATGCTGGATATCTATACTGATATGGACTGGGTAATGTGTTAGGAATGTAAGGATGCCCCATCATTTGATGGACATGAAAATTATCAACCAACAGAGGACTGAATTCAAAGACACCCCAAAAATCAAAGTGAAAAAATGATGTAGCAGGCGAGTCCATTTTGCTGAAATTTCATTGCAGCAACTTAAAATGGTCCTCAGTAGTTTGTATGGCCCCCACATGCTTGTATGTATGCCTGACAACGTTGGGACATGCTCCTAATGAGACGATGGATGGTGTCCTGAGGTATTTCCTCCCAGATCTGGACCAGGGGATCACTGAGCTCCTGGACAGTCTGAGGTGCAACCTGACATCGTCAGATGGACCACAACATGATATTGCAGAGGTGTTCTATTGGATTTAGGTCAGGCAACCATGGAGAACATTCAGTGGTATCAATTCCTTCATCCTCCAGGAACTGCCTGCATACTCTCCCCAGGACCCACTGCACCAGCGTAGGGTCTGACAATGGGTCCAAGGATTTTATCCCGATACCTAAATGCAGTCAGAGTGCCATTGTCTAGCCTGTACATGTCTGTGCATCCCTCCATGGATATGCCTCCCCAGACAATCACTGACCCACCACCAAAATGGTCATGCATGAACCTGCTCTCATCTGTGAAAAGCATAGGGCGCCAGTGCCAGACCTGCAAATTGTGGTGTTCAATGGCAAATGCCAATCAAGCTCTAGCAATCAAGCATTCAGTGCTCCTACTCCTTGACCTCTCTGCGGCCTTCGACACAGTCGACCACCCCCTCCTCCTCAAAAAACTACACTCCCTCGGCCTCAGAGATTCTGCTCTCTCCTGGCTCTCATCCTACCTGTCACAACGCTCCTTCAGCGTTACCTATAATGCTACCACCTCCCCCTCACTCCCCCTCTCTGGTTGGGTCCCTCAAGGCTCTGTCCTCGGGCCCCTTCTCTTCTCCATCTATACCTCCTCCCTTGGCCAACTCATACACTCTCACGGCTTCAACTACCACCTCTATGCCGACGACACACAAATCTATCTCTCAACCCCCCACCTCACCCCCTTGGTCTCAGCCCGAATCACACACCTACTGAGCGACATATCAGACTGGATGTCGCTCCACTTCCTTAAATTGAACCTCTCCAAAACCGAGTTTCTTGTCTTCCCCCCAGCCCGGACACCACCCCCCATTGATTTCTCCGTCACATCCAACAACTCCACCATCAAACCCGCCTTGCAGGCCAGAGTACTGGGTGTCATTCTGGACTCCAGCCTATCCTTCCAGCCCCAAGTCCAATCTTTAACAAACTCGTGCAGACTTCACCTCCGCAACATCGCCAAAATCCGCACGTTCCTAACCCCAGAAACCATTAAACAGCTCATCCACTCCCTCATCATATCACGACTCGACTACTGCAACTCCCTCCTCACTGGCCTGCCTCGCCGCTGGCTATCCCCGCTTCAGTCCATCCTGAATACGGCAGCCAGACTCATTCACCTTTCCAACCGCTCTGTCTCCGCCACCCCCCTCTGCCAATCCCTCCACGGGCTTCCGATTGCGCAACGGATCAAATTCAAAATCCTAACGCTGACGTACAAAGCTGTCCACCATACTGCCCCGTACTACATCTCTGACCTAATATCCAAGTACCGCCCAGCACGCACACTCCGCTCCTCACAAGACCTCCTTCTCTCTAGTTCCCTGGTCTCCTCCTCCCATGCCCGCCTCCAGGACTTCTCCAGGGTGTCACCCATCCTCTGGAACTCCCTGCCCCAACCCATCAGATTATCACCTACTCTCCTCTCCTTTAGGCGCACCCTGAAAACCCATCTCTTCAGGGAAGCCTACCCCACCCCCTGCTAACTTGCCGACCTCCTCCACTCTTCCTACCACTCCATCCCCGACAGCTATCTCCTCCTGTGCCACCACCCCCTCCCTCCTAGATTGTAAGCTCAAAAGAGCAGGGCCCTTGATCCCCTCATGTTTTGCATTGTATTGGTATTGTTCTGTTACATGTTCTGTCCCCCTTTGTAATGTACAGCGCTGAGCGAACTATTGGCGCTTTATAAATACTGTATAATAAATAATAATAATTGTGCCAGGCAGTGAGCACAGGGCCCACTAGAGGATGTTGGGCCCTCAGGCCACCCTCATGAAGTCTGTTTCTGATTGTTTAGTCAGGAACATTCACACCAGTGTCTTGCTGGAGGACATTTTGTAGGGCTCTGGCAGTGCTCATCCTATTCCTCCTTGCACAAAGGAGTAGATACCGATCCTGCTAATGGGTTATGGACCTTCTACGGCCCTGTCCAGCTCTCCTAGAGTAACTTCCTGTCTCCTGGAATCTCCTCCATGCTCTTGAGACTGTGCTGGGAGACACAGCAAACCATCTGGCAATGCCACGTATTGATGCTCCATTCTGGAGGAGTTGGACTGCATGTGCTACCTCTGCAGGGTCCAGGTATCGCCTCATGCTACCAGTAGTGACACTGACCCTAGCCAAATGCAAAACTAGTGAAAAACAGTCAGAACAGATGAGTAGGGAAAAACATGTCAGTGGCCTCCACCTGTAAAACCATTCCTGCTTTGGGGTCGTCTCATTGTTGCCCATCTAGTGCACCTGTTGTTAATTTCATTAATACCAATGTAGCAGAAACTGATTAACAACCCCCTCTGCTACTTAACTGACCAGATCAATATCCCAGGAGTTCAATTGATTTGATGCTATACTCTGATTAAAAAGTGTTCCTTTAAATTTGTTTTGCAGTGTATATACCCACTAAAGTGAATAGTCTCAGGTGATACACAGAGATGAAACAAATCCTTCTATATACATTGTGCCTGTCTATCTACAGCCCTCTCTTTTCTACAGTCTTCTAAAACACACAGGTGAAAGGTTTTCCTCAGCTCCAGAAGGCAGGGGGCAGGGATTTGAGCTGAGTTTAATCTGAGACCTGAGTGGAGGAAATGGACACATCCCCCTCTACACAGTCTCATAGGGAAACATGCAGGCTGAGGCTGTCAATCGCTTTCTGTGTGCTGGAGGGGGTGGAGCTATCTTTCAAGATTCTGTGGTGTCCACATAACCTGTCAGAAGTGATGCAGAAAACAGAGAGAGGAGAGATCAAAGAGGATTCACACTAGGTGCTTTGGATTGAGGAAAGTACATATTATAGAGATATATGCTTTTTTCATTTTTCATTTCAGAGGTTTGCAACCACTTTAAAACAAGCCATCATTCACCTCTGTATCTGTAAGCATTGTGAAGAAATTAATTTTCATAGTTCAGAACACAAGTTGTGAGTTTTCCTATGAGAACAGACTATTGTCAGCCTACCAGCTTTCCATTGTAAATACACAGCAAATGTTTCTATTGTTGGTCATATACAGCTCAACTTTCAGTCAATTCTTGCTAAAATGGCCAAAATTCGAGCTGTTGGTAGCCCTGTTGGCACCACCTGGCTTGTCAAGCTTTGATTGAAAATTGAAGGAGATGGGTTTGAAAATTGTCAACTGAAAAGTGACTGCAACCAATCACTGTTCATACTGTATATTCAGACAGCTACATGTGCTGGGGCTGTTGGAATGCAGTGCAGGTTTATCGTGAATGGGGTGCCTAACCAAGCTGTTCAAAACTAAATGCCACCACATTTAAGGATTGGTAAGTTGCAATATATTATTTTTTTGTTTTGGGGTTTAATACTGCTTGAATGCAATGTGGACTACATTACAGACATTGTTAGGTTTGTTATTTCTGTCTTCTTACCTGCAGAGTACAATCATGAAATTTGTATAACCTCCACAATAACAGGCAGAAATAATGTACAGCATGTAATGTTTGCCTTTGCAGTCATGGCTTCTGGGTGGTACATTGACTTTTCTGAGGTTAGATTCGGTTACTAATCAAACAGGAAGCAACACTAGGACTGGAGTATGTCATCCCTTTCATCACTACTGTCACTGTTATTGTCATTGCTGTATATTGTCACAGTTACCTTTTTGTTAATCTAATATTGTCACGTTTGCCACATGTTGCCCTCATGTTATCACACTTGCCCATTTGTTGCCCACACGTTATCACAGTTGCCCATTTGTTGCCTTGGTATTATCACTATTTCCTATTTGCCAACTACATATTCTAACATCTATCCAAATTATGCAAATAGGTTTGTGATCACCAAAATCGATATATAAATATGTAAATTATTGCAAATCAATATTAGTACATAAATAATACTCTTAGTGCCAAGTGAAGTAATATAAATAAGTCCTAGTGACAGTTCAATAAAAATCTTCAGTGAAAACTATTTAAATTTGTGCTCAATCCTAAATAGGGCTCATCTCCTGTGCAAGGTCCTCCACCACCATGCACTCATCATAAAGCCAGTTGGTCAATGGCCTGTAGCTCACCCAGTAAGGAACCTCCATTTCTCACTCCTCAATATCGATATCAGTACAGCCTGGAGTCTAAAGAGAAATACTCACCACACAGAGCCCCAAGAATCGTATAGTGTAGTATTTCATGGTTATAAAATCATTACATAAAAGAAGCATTAGCAATCTTCCATGTGGAAAAGAAAACAAACAATTGGGGTCGGACCTACCAATACTGCCGCCAACCCAGACCTCGCAAACAGGGGCATGACGTCAGCACGTAGGCTCCACCCGACGCGTTTCGTGTACAAGCACGGATCCTCAGGGATATTGATTTTGGTGATCACGTTCTTATTTGCATAATTTGGATAGATGTTGTATGCGCTCAATACATTTACGTTTTAGGCTTGTCACTTCCTTTGTAGTGAAAGCAGCTCCAACTCTTTAGCGCTCACCATTTACTCTATGATTTACATATTTTAACAATTATTTGTTTGCACTTCATGCATTGTCAGAAATCACTTTTTATTTTGCCTCCATATTGTCATGTCAGCACCGTTTGCATAGAAGACCATATTACTTTATAACTTATATTCTTTGCCACCAACTATTAAATGAACGTTAGTCTCATATTTGGAATGCATTTTCATTGAGAAAATGTAAAGTGTCCTCTGATTGACGGCTGTGCCAAGCAAGCGATCCCCTGTGTTCACTAAGCAGCAGAGTGGCTACTCTGCACCAGATCTGAAAGCTGGCAGCAATCACTTGAGTAGCAGTGTCTACTACAGTGATTTACAAGTTTTATGCGGCTCCCATAGGTGTGGAAGATACATATTTATAACTGGTGGACCAAAAAGCTGGACCAATGTAACTATGCATAATAGTCCATATCTAAACTTCAGCTTTAACCAATTCCTGCCAGCCGTACACATATATGCAGCCTTTCTGCGGGTGGGCTTTAAAATGGATTGGCTGCATATATACGTCCCTATGTAAACAATTTCCTATGCTGAGAGCACATGTCCTGTGTGCTTTCAGCACAGTTACCGGAGGGTACCAGAAAGCTCCCAATCCAATTAGGAGCTTTCCGATCATGTGACCGTTGTGACTGCCAATCACAGTGGTCATATGATTGGAATTCGGGCCTCTACCTCCTGGCATTTAGAACCTCTTAAAGGGCCAGGAGGCAGCTATGGTGATAAGGAGTTAATGTGCTTTGGAATGTTTAAGGAGTATATGTTGTCGTTTATCGTATGCAACAATATGAACATTCAGGTTTTATGATCGCCTATTATTACCAGATAACTATTCATATCTGCCACCTTATTTAACCTAAACTGCTCTGTCTGGTGAGGACTCTAGGCCCTGGGAGGTGAGAGATCACTTGGAGTCTATCAGGTAGTGGGTATAAGTCATTATAGCCGCTGTACACCAAAAGGTACCAAACAACCTCAAATAAAATATATATTCAGTGGGTGCAGCGCTGGGGGATCATAAATAATGCATAAAACAAACATCAAATGAATAAAGTGCTGGAATGCTTAAAACCAGTGTCTCAATGTGCACAATTAATGTAGTATATAGCATACTATGGTGAAAAATACAATAAAGTGCAACAGATATAGTCCAAACATAGGTCACTGTGTCGTGACTAATTGATAATGGTTGTGAGTGCCCATTCCACAATATCCCAGTGGGTTGAGTGCTGAGAGAATCGCAGAGATCTCTATAGTAAATTCAAAAGGTGGTGCTATCCAAACCAATAATAGACTGCACACTCGCCAGATGCACAATCAATATGCGCATGTAAGAGATAACCTCTCTTAAGGTTTAAGATCCAGGATTCCCTCTGGAGTGTGGTCTGGTCTGTTCCCGTACTCCGCTCACTCATTCATTAAGCATGGCTCTGTCCTCCTTAAACATGACTCTGTGGGTGTTAGGAAGCTCCCATCAGGCACACCTGTCCTTAATCTATCTACTGCTATATGAGCTTCAACTTGGAAGACACTGAAAATTATAGCGTTAGGCAGGCCATACACAGGTCGAATTCTAAAAGAATTTCCTTTCAAAAATTGTAACTAAGCATTTTCGTTCGAATTTCGCACCATTAGTGGACCACAGCATTGGCCGATTTTTGTGCCGTGCCATCAAATTTGAGTGATCAAGCATGTTGGAAATTTTTTAAAAAACAAATTAATTTCTAATCATTGATGGGAGAATCATGCAAGAAATATAATCAAAAAAGAAATGAGCGTGAGCTGTGACCTGGAAAGAAAAGAAGATTCCTAGTCACGAAGATTCTTTTCTTTACAACATGAAGTGAAATTGAAGGCTTGGTTAGTCAAATTTCAAAATCAATGTTAGCACCATCAGATTACAAAACACACAAAATTTCCAATTTTCCTAAATAAAATTTGTTTAGAATTTGACCAATGTATGGCCTGCATTAGGACTGCAGCATACAGAGAAGCCTTGATATGGGCACTGTGGAGTAGGCATATATTTGCAAATGTGTTCAAACAAAACCCTCTGTCTTCAACATGAATTGTTAGATAGGGTCAATTTGGTTGTTTTGCAGGCTAACTGGTAAGTGTGCTGGAAAATATTTTGTTTGTTTGTGATGTGCTTTGCCCTTCCATGTGCACTCTACAGCAAAGGGTAGTTATAGGTTTGGGTGGTTGCCACTTTTTTGTAGAGTCCTCTAGGTTGACTTTGGGTGGGGAAGCCTCAAGAGTCATTTGCTTTGACCATTATGAAGACCACAAAATCTCACCAAGAAGAATCAGGACTACTTGTCCTAAAAATTTGTCGGTGTCTATTCTTCTCCCTGTTGTTTCCTGTGACTCTGTTGCACCTGGCCATTGGCCACAATCAAGGTTGACCCTTATCAGGAAATGAAAGTAGAGAAGAGCAGCATGAGTCTCCTGTGTTCTGCATGGAATGGCTGGTTAGTGGAGTATCCATAGCATCATCGCACTGCACCTGCTATGACATCATCACTGTTATTGGTTTCTGCAAGCAGAAGTAGAAGGGGCACAAAGAAAAGCAATATGCCCCACAGTTTTTACTGTTACAAGCTAACCATTGTCTTCTTTCTTTACAAGGAAATGAAATTCTGGGCATTTCCCATAAACACAGAAATGACTCACAAAACTTTCTTTTCCCCAAAGTGTAAATAGACACACACAAGCTGCGGATAAATAAGACCCAGTTCCAGAGGGCTGCACCTCGCCAAGATTTTGCTGAGAACAGATTTTTTTAGCTTGGGATACATAAATCATTGAGCTGTTCACATGGATTGAATTATTCGGCTTCATATGTTCCCTGTTGTTGAATCCCACCCATGGTGCATTAGAGATGTATGACACCTTGAATCCACATGGGACGCCATGATCTTATCATATTACCTGGTGTCACCCATTTAGGTTGGCATGCTGGTACAGTTTGTGGAAGCCCCATTCATGATTTGGACCATTTTTTCAAAAAATTACTCTGGCTTCGGCAGTAGCTGCACGATAACCCGGGTCCTTCTGAAGGTCAACGCTCCAGCTGTGTTTGAACATATGTTATGTTAGCAAAGTTGTTATTTTGTGCATGGATATAACACTTTGTCAGCTGTAGAAATCAGACTAGACAATGGGGTCAGCAGCTTTAGAGAAGACCTGTGCTTTGCAAAACAAGAGATTTGCTTTAAAGTGCATGTAATGTCCAACCTTTTGGGATAGAGTACAGAAGGGTTATAATCCCTGCCAGCATATTTTTTTGTGGTCTGTGTACCATTGGGAAAATTCCATTCACTTCTTGTCCAAGGGATGCAACAAGAAATCTACCAAAAATTGGGAAATTCCAATCTAAAGCTGGCCATACACTGTCATTTCAGCCGATTCCTGATGGACCATCTAAAATTCATGTATTAGGCGATCCTGTCAGCTTTCATCCGCTCAATATTCAAAATCAAAGGAGAAAGTTGTTGGCAAAAAAACAGTGGCTACATCCAATTACAATACAATTGCCCAGCAAGGGGATTCATCCATCCACGCTATGGCAAGCATTAGACAATTGTCCCTGAAACTGTTGTCCCCATTGGAAGATTTGCACTCATTGTTCTACAAATGTAAGAATTCAGAGAATGGATTAAAAAGTTTAGCATAGAACAATAGTTTTGGGAGTTACATGATAAACTCTTCACTGAGATCTTTACCTCTAGACCAAAAAAGGGAAAATGAGGAGAAAAGAGGGACAGAAGGATTTCATTTGAAAAGAGGAACAGTCCCTCAAAATGTAGCTATGGCTCTAGATCCCCCTCTTTACTTGTATCTAAACTTAAAGCAGTAGATGCTTTTTGCAATGTATGCTTTTAAAATGACCCTCTTACAAATCATTCAACACTCATAAAATTATGCCTAAACTTTTCTTTACTTGCCTTTTTTTTAATAGTTTTTATTAGTCATCACCATAGAGACCTCCATTGCAAAACTACAACCTGACCATGAAGCAAAACCTGGCCAAGAACCAGCCCTTGATGTTTATGTGCATTTTGGTAAAATGTAATATATATTGATTCACATACTCTAACACTTGGCTGCGCTCTATAAATTTAGTATCTTGCACTTGTCAGCACAGAATATCTGTTGTGTATATACTGTATGTACATGTATAATGCACCAGACTGTATTAAAGGGAAGAGACAAGTGACAGCTCCATGGATTACGATTTTGAGGCCATCGTAACCTATACAAATTCCCTTTCTGGAAATGTCTCTACAACACTTGTACTTGCACGTGCATAAAAACATTCCATCTTTTGCATGGTAATAATGGATTGAGTCATTTTCTAGTAAGTGGTGAAGCCCTTGCTGCATGAAAGCTGCCATTCCTAGCTTATCATCTTGTAATTGCTAGTTGCTTGACTGTATACTAACCCTTGTGCTTCAATATTTCACTAAACTATGTGGGACAGCCTCTAACAGGGCTTGCTCAGGCCTATACTCCAGCCACCCTTACAGGATTCTGCTTCTGCTGCACATGTGCACTTATGGTGTGGCTGAAACATAGAGTACCCTGTACACCCACTCACCATACTCCTTTCTCCTGGTCACCCATAGTGACAACGTCTCTGGCTGGGGTCATTCCTTGCATTAGGTCTGATGTCTTCCATGTGGAGATCCTATTCCCCTATCCACCACCACCCTCTAGCCCAATGGTCTCCAAACTGTGGCCTGGGGCCCGGATGTGGCCTTTTTCTTGTCTTTAACTGGTCCTTAGGACACTATTCCTCCTACTGACATCAACGCACCAATTCACAAAAAGCATGTTGGGGAACTGGAGAAAGTACAGAGAAGGGCAACCAAACTGATAAGAGGCATGGAGGAGCTCAGCTATGGAAAAAGATTAGAGGAACTGAATTTATTCTCTCTAGAGAAGAGGAGATTAAGGGGGAAATGGTCAACATGTATAAATACATCAGTGGTTCATATAGTGAACTCGGTGCAGAGTTATTCACCTTGAGGTCATCACAGAGGACAAGGGAGCACTCTTTACATCTGGGGAAAAGAGATTTAATCTCCAAATATGGAAAGGTTTCTTCACAGTAAGAGCTGTGAAAATGTGGAATAGACTCCCTCAAGAGTTGGTAAGTGTGCTGGAAAATATTTTGTTTGTTTGTGATGTGCTTTGCCCTTCCATGTGCACTCTACAGAAAAGGCTAGTTATAGGTTTGGGTGGTTGCCACTTTTTTGTAGAGTCCTCTAGGTTGACTTTGGGTGGGGAAGCCTCAAGAGTCATTTGCTTTCACCATTATGAAGATCACAAAATCTCACCAAGAAAAATCAGGACTGCTTGTCCTAAAGATTTGTCAGTGTCTATTCTTCTCCCTGTTGTTTCCTGTGACTCTGTTGCACCTAGCCATTGGCCACAATCAAGGTTGACCTTTATCAGGAAATGAAAGTAGAGAAGAGCAGCATGAGTCTCCTGTGTTCTGCATGGAATGGCTGGTTAGTGGAGTATCCATAGCATCATCGCACTGCACCTGCTATGACATCATCACTGTTATTGGTTTCTGCAAGCAGAAGTAGAAGGGGCACAAAGAAAAGCAATATGCCCCACAGTTTTTACTGTTACAAGCTAACCATTGTTTTCTGTCTTTACAAGGAAATGAAATGCTGGGCATAAATACATCAGTGGTTCATATAGTGAACTCGGTGTAGATTTATTCACCTTGAGGTCATCACAGAGGACAAGGGGGCACTCTTTACATCTGGGGGAAAAGAGATTTAATCTCCATATACGGAAAAGTTTCTTCACAGTAAGAGCTGTGAAAATGTGGAATAGACTCCCTCAAGAGTTGGTTGTGGCCAGCTCAGTGGATTGCTTTAAAAAAGGCCTGGATTCTTACTTGGATACACAGAATATAACTGGATATAACATTTATAGGTAAAGTTGATCCAGGGACTATCTGATTGCCTTTTCGAGGGATCAGGATGGATTTTTTTCCCCTGCAGAAGCAAATTGCTGGGTTTTTTGCCTTCCTCTGGATCAACTGTGGGTGTAGGATTACAACTTTTTTTTTAATGGTTGAACTGGATGGACTTGTCTTTTTTCAGCCAGACTAACTATGTAACTATGTAACGATGGGAACTATTCCTCTCAATTACAACAATGATGGGGCACTATTCCTCTCACTGATACCAATGATGGGCACTATTCCTCCCTATGACACCAACAATGGGTCACTATACCTCCCACTGACACCAGCAATTGCATGGTTTACTGCCACTGACACCAGGACATTTACTTTTCCCAAAGACCACAGTCTGGCCCCTTAATTTATGAAGGAAAGTAAACTGGCCATTTGTTCAGAAAATTTGGAGATCCTGCTCTAGCCTAACCATATTTGCACAGAGTTAGTTTATTAGGATCCTATCTCTCCCAAAGTGTGTTGTTCCTGACTTGCACAGTCTAGCTTTGCTTAATGGGGTGCTATCCAACTTTACAGCATCAGAGGCACGCCACATGCTTGAAGCAGCCACAAGTTCGATCTAACTCAATTTTATTGTGGTAGTTCTCAGTAAAGAAAATAAAGTTCAAATCTCCCCTGTGCATCTGCCCTGTGCTAAGTGCCACCCTAAAATTATATAAGATCCCGTAACGAAGGAAATTAAATAATTTCCTTTACTGAAAGGATTTAAAAAGGAATACTTTAAAGCGGCAATAAAGTGACTCTTGCCCACAAGTTACCCATACATCATGTTGCTGACCATCCATAACAGATTCCCATGTGTAATAAAATGTTCAAAGTATAAGTTCACCTTTACCAAAAAGCACACTATGGTGTTGATTTACTAAAGGCAAATAGACTGTGCACTTTGCAAAGTGCCATTGCACTCAGCAAGTGCAGTTGCTCCAGAGCTTAGTAAGTGAAGTAAAGCTTCACTTTGGAAAGAATACACAATCATGTGAAAGGAAAATTAAAAAATCAGCATTTTTGCTTGCACATGATTGGTTGATGGAATTCAGCCGAGCATATGCTCATTTACTAAGTTCTGGAGCAATTGCACTTTCAGAGTTCAACTGCACTTTGCAAAGTGAACAGTCTATTTGCCTTTAGTAAATCCACCCCTCTGCTGGTATAGCAGCATAGTGTTCTAAACTTTACTTAAAGCTAGGGCTTCAGTTACTTTTAAAGAATGAAGTCCAAAACCATATCTAAAAGAATCTTAAAATCAACTGCAACTTGTGGAGTTTTTTTAGGGTTGGAGCAGCTGTTGGGACCAGTACCCCTAGTGCCACAGGAGGGAGCATGTTCCTTTGGGCTGCACATGTGCAGTGTGTACTGTTTGAACTCATTATTGATGACAGAAGAGAGTACACACTATGTTTGTGAGGTCAGAGGGAATGGGATGGAACTTACCCCAAAGGCAGCTCCATCACGCAAATAACTTGGAAAGGAGCCATAACTTGGAACAGGATGCATAGGATTTTAAGAAGGCTTCCTTCCAGCCCTTGCTGGAAGATAGATTTAGCACACCCTATACCCACATGGGACAGAATAGTATGCTTTTGGTAAAGAATATCTTCAAGCTATCATTCCTGCCAGGACAATCCAGCACTAGAGTCCTCAGTGTTGTTTGCCCTTCACATTGTGCATGTTTTTTGGTGCAAGAGTGCAATGTACCTAACTTTGGGTCTGCACCACACAAGTGAGGTATCAATGCAAATGTCAGAGTGAGATCAATAATTATAGCACCACACCTCCTATGTAACTCTAAACTGGTAACCTGTAAAGGCCTTTAACTTGTCACCACCTATAGAGATTTTTAGGTACTGTAGTTTAGTGTCTTTCCACAGGCATACGCAATTTTAAAGCGTGACATGTTTGGTATCTATTGTATTTTTTCCATAAAATTTTAAATACTGCTGCACAAATATCGCATTACATAAGCATATGCAAAACCCATCATTTTATTCTCTATGGCCTCTGCTTAAAAAAAAAAAATATATATATATATTTCCTGGCCCTTCTTACGTCAGCCTGAGTCTCCCAACCTTCATTTTCATCATGAGGCTTGTGATGGAACACCTGAGTGGGGAATTAGCTTAGATTTATGGGCTAGTTATAGGTTGTCCTGGAGGGGTCATGAGGGTGGAGCTGACCCATAGTAGGCTGACATGAGGAGGGTCCAGGAAAGGAAAATTACTGTAAGTATGATAACAATTTTCCGTAATAATGTTTGAAGGTTCAAAGCTGTTTTCTAGCAAAGAAATTATGTTTTTTACATGTAGGAAAGGAATGCAGGAATTGGCTCGGACTGAAAGCAGTTAAGATAGTGTCACTGAGTGCTGATAAACTGATTGTCCTGTTCAGTCACTCAGCAGTATGCTTTTCTGACCAAACCAGAAACCACAGATACAAAATGATACTTTCATTTATTAACAGCCTCTTGTTGGAGTGAAAGTTATGAAGACCTCTGCAATCCACAACCTGGTGGTGTTTTTTTCACATCACTTTTCTATAGGTTCTGGCAAATGGAGCATATTGCCCAAAGTGTTTGCCTTGGACAAAATAATCTTTTTTTATTATTATTATTATTGTTATGTGAGGTCTAGATTCATTGCTACCATGGGTACAAAGTTTGCGAAATGCAAACCTTTGGCGAGAAACTTCACAGGTTAGCCATCAAAAATAAGGAACAACCAATAATGCAATGGAATGCCTTCGTCTCCGATCAGCTGGGTCACAAGAGCCAAGATCTGCAAACTTCCAACTTAGAGCAACACTGGCAAAAATGTTTGTGAACTGAATACAGGAAGATTTTCTCATCCTTACCTATTACTAATATTATTATATTTTAATTGCCTCTTATATAACATCTTATCCAGAGTTTCTATTGAGAATTTTGTTTGCTGGATACAACCAGCAGTAACCCAGCCTTTGACATCCCTGCCTGATAATGTCATTTCATTTATAAATAGATTTGGCAGATATTTACATTTTACCATTAAAATAATATTTTAGGGAAATTTAAGAAATATTTCTAGATCCCAGACAACCCCAGTCTTCCTCGTTTTGTCCCCCTGGGTGTCTTCCTCTATCATTTTCACAACAAGTCAGTGTTCCAATTCTAAATGTTTGCTTCTTTTTATTTTAATGGGAGTTTCCAAATTACAAAAAAAAGTGTCACAACTCGAAATTGAAGCAGCAGTCCAGCAGAAACTGTTAAAACCAGGCTAGAAATGTTGAATGGTCGCAAGAACATGTGGGAAAATTTCTGTATGAAGTGAGTTAAGCTCGAGAACGTTTTTTTGGCAAAGTCAGCAGCATTACAGCATCGTCTCTGCCAAATGCTACTACTTTATGGTACGTTTGACAGTTGCATTATGCGTCAATAGCTACAACACCCCAGCACCTGCGTGTAAGGCTCTGTATAAGTAATTCTGAAAAGTCCTTTCCACAAATATTATCCAGTTTAAAATTATAAACAGAACAATGTGAATGCTTACTCATTGATTACAACTGGCTACACACATCCAGCTGGTGATAATGATGGAATGGAAGGACTGCAAATTAAGTGATAATGCAGATTTGAACATGAAGACTATTGACTGTTTGGAGGGAGCCTATCAGGACAGGAATAGGGGTGCTGCTATTGCTGACTAGTTTATGATAGCTGTAATTGCTGACCTCTCTGACCTTTACTTATCACAGGACATAGTAGTGATGTGGGGAACAGCAGCAGGAGGAAACAGTGAAAGCTGTGAGGAAACCAGAAGTGTTGGATTCCCACTGGACTACAGGAGATGATTTCTCAGGATCAGAGCAAAGCACGGGCAACAGAAAAGGTAAGCATTTATTGGAGAGCAATGCTGGATATCGCTTAAATAGCAACACCTGTTTCAAATGCTGCTTTATGCATTGGCATACTTCCTTAGACCCAGTCGGCCTGAACACTATGGTCACCTGCTGACTTGGCTGTATCCACAGTCAGCTTAACTCTTGAATAAGACCCAAAAGTTGAATTCAATGCAATTTTATGTAGCGGTACCCCTGTAGGAGCCAGCAATATCCCTTGGTCTTTTCCCATAGTTGCCCCACAACCAAGCACATATGCACATTCACTCCTTCGGCTCAAAAAACAATCTAGGGGATGATTTTTTATGATTTAATAAAGGATTAAACTTGGATAGGGGTGGGAAGTTGCAGGATACTCCAAAATCTCTCTGGAACAAACTTGAGGACACTAAGCCTGTTTCTCCGAATAATGAACCTAGTTCCCGAATGAGCAGATGACCGACAGGCTCTGCAGTAACAATATTGAGAAGGTTAAGTCTTCCTCCGTGGACAGTCCAAGCAAAAGGCCCTTCACAAGGAATTAGATAGGCTATGCACTACAGGAGATAAAAGCATCTGTGCAAACACACAGCTGACCATCTAACACACAGGAGAGGTGGAAGCTGCACTCAGGCTCTAGGATCTCTCACCCTTGTCTGTGCTGATGCTTCTGGACAAATGATTGCCCCATACCAGTATCCTGAAGGCACTTTCCCCCAGTAGTACCAGCCCAGACTCTCAGACAACAGCCCCTCAGTCAGCTCTAAGCAATGTTCAGTATCTCCAGGCCCTAGCAGCCTCCTAGATTGGCAGGCACATGGCAGTAGTGTCCAGGGAGGGCAAACAGCTCCCTAGCTGATTTTTCCCTCTAAAAGAAGACCAAGCTCCTCTCAGCTCCAGAGTATTTATGCACTTTCTCAGAATCTTCCTGGCCAAGACTGCTAGGGATTGGCTGGGGCTACATAAATATTAAGCTGCTGATTATATATTCCTGCCTCCATTACCCAGAGCTCCTCCAGGTGAACAGGGGGAAACAAACAATCAAGCAACCTCAAGAACACAGACCAGACCAAAGCAATCAAATGCAGCTCCAGTGGCTGCAGTGAGCAAGAATTAGATTTGCCTACACTAACACTAAGCCCCGGTTCACACTGGTGCGATTTGACAGATTAAAGTCGCTTGACAAGTCACAACCTATTTGCAGCTATGGAACCATTCAAATTGGTGTGACTTTGCAAAAAGTTCCTGCACTATATTTTGCCTTGACATCCGTGCATGAAATCACATATCTACCGGCAAGTCGCACATGAAGTCACACTGATTAGCGACTTTGAAATCGCACAGAAGTAGCACGATTTCAAAGCGGCATTCAGTGTGAACCAGGGCTTAAACAACAACCCAACACAAATTACAGCTCCACTGGCTACAGTGGGCCAAACTATATTTGCCTAACAGAACAAACTGGCTTCCCTGGTTACAGTGGGCCCAAACACAATTTCCCTATCCTAGCACCTTTCCAGGAGGTTACTATACTTACTTTGGACAATTGCAGTATAGAGAATATTTTTCCAAACAATGACTTTCCTATGCCCTGTTCTGCAAAGTACTAACATTGACTGAGGGAACATGTAAAAAACAAGTAGTTTATAAAGGTGAAGAAATCCCGTCAACTGTTTGAACAGTAGAGGAACCAACAGTGATGTTTGTTAATGTTTAGGACTGGGTTAAAGTCATTGTTTTAGATTCAGATATTACAGTAACTGTATTAATTACTTAACACCAAAGGCACGTTTCACAGCTAAAATATGCCACTTCCTCAGCTAGGCGTTGTTAACAAAAAGAGTTCTGACTTTGCTGGTTCAGCAGCGGCCACTAAACATGTAGAATCTTTGGTGATGGTGATGGTGTTGCATGTCCCAATTTAAAACAATTATTTTGATCCATTCCTAAACATCAACACGTCACCACGAGCCTTTCAAACAGCAGATGGGAATTTTTCTCCTTTATAAACCAGATGATGACCCTCCAGATGTCCCCCATGAGGACCTAGGACTGGGTTCCCTGAGGCATCAAGAGTGACTTACTCTTTGTCCTGTGTGGAGACTCCACATGCTTACTCAGAAAGTTGTGTTTACCATACCACTTGGTGATTTGCAACCTCACTAAATAGAAGTAGTTTCCTTTCTTCCCTACTTTTATCTATATGTATTTTCTACTAATACCATCCACATGCTACACTATAAGGGCTTTCACACCTCTCCTCTTATTTTTCTGGTGGATCCCTTGGAGTTCTTTTCTTTGTACACCTTTGAGGACCACAACCCCACGATCACTATGGAAGAAACAGGGAGGGTCTAGTTAGAACTAAATTAACTACCACTAAACAGGAGAGGGAGAAAACCATCAGATAAGTAAATAAGTTGTAGTGGCCCTATACCACAGCAAACAGCAGAACAATAATAATGTGATGCAGCTCAAAACAGAATAACATATATAATTAGAGCAAAACAGTGCCCTTTACTAGAGACATTTAAAGTAAATAATTTGTAGGTGTTTCCGCACATGTTTGGTAATATATTATACTGTACATATACTGTATATTTAAAAACAGTATACGAGAAGCTAATGTGGGCTGTTTTCTTGAGAACGTCTATAAATAGGGACTGGCTTATCTCTCTTGAAACCTAAAGACGCCAGTCTTTGTCTAGAGTGGAGTGAGGCTTGATGTCTTGTTGAGAATTTGACGTCTCTTCCACTAAGTAAATCTTAACTCCCTAAAAAGCTTTAGTATGGTAATGTATTTTCAAAAGTTGTCAATTTTTTTTTTAAATATGCAGCCTAATTTAAAAGAATACCTGGGGATCCTGCCATGAAGGTCCTTGTTCAGACCCTTCTGGCTATGGGGTAACAACTGTCTCCGAGTTGTGCTCCTGCATTGTCACCCTATCCCTCACTCATAGAGATAACAAGTAGTCATGCTGACACACATTGCACCAGTATTGCCCACCACTTCGGAGAAATGATGTGCAACCGACACTGAAAGGGTACATGTGGACAGCAAGTGGCTGAAAGAGGCTGGAGGAGATCATCAGCACTGAGATACAAAAAAGGATGTGAGTGTGAACAGAATTTTATTAAAACAAAGCCCTGGCAATCATTTGTGCTACCTACTTAGGATTTGGTTCTACTACAAAGTGGACCTTCATCCCGAAAGACCACGTAGGTGTAACAGGCTTGAGCCCCCTTCCTCTTCCATAGTTTGATTTTTTAAAGTGATTTTCCTCCTTTTTCCCCTAGTCGAGAATGATGTCATACATGCTTGCACAGATATCCTGAAGGTCTCTGCTGGGCTTCAGGACCCAGCAGAGAGTTTTGGCACATCTGTGCATGCATATATTTCCATGTGAAAGTGCAGTGAAGGAGGTCCGAGACCTCTTTTTCCTGAGCACAAGCGCATTTGGGCTGGAGGGCTCTGCCAGGTCCCAAAGGCTGGGCCGAGCCTTTTGGTGCACATGCGCCTGACTAACGAAAATGGCAGTGTTGGTCGAGGAGGACAGAGTCACAATCAAGGAGGCTGAAGTTACCCTTTAAGAAAACCTATTTATTTTGGCTACATCTCTACAGTACGATAAGGGACCTATTAAGGTAGGACAGTGGTATCCAAACTGTAGGCCAGGAGCTAGATGAGGCCCTTTGCTTGTCTTTATCCAACCCTTGGGACAATATTTCTCCAACTGACACCAATGATGAGGCACCATTCCTCCAAATGATACCACCTATGGGGCACTATTCCTTCAACTGACACCATTGATGGGGCACTATTCCTTCCACTGATACCAACAATGGAGCTTTATTCCTCCTACTAATACCAATGCTGGGGCACTATTCCTCCCACTGATACCAATGATGGGGCACTATTCCTCTCATGGATACCAATGCTGGTGCACTATTCCTCCCACTGATGCCTACAATGATGCACTATTCCTTCCAGTGATACCAACAATGGTATGCTATTCTCCCCCTTAAAACCAATGGGGCATTGTTTACTCCCACTGATGCTGAGACATTTACTACTCCTACTGATCACAATTTGTCCCCCTAAAGCCTGATGGACAGTAAACTGGCCCTTTGTTTAGAAAGTTTGGAGATGAACCCTTATGGTTAGGACCTTAGGATCATGCCACAGCAATTCTCCACTATTTTTTTCACCACAGCAGCCATGGTGATTCTAGAAGTGACCAAAAATACACTGCTGATCATTGTTGCTATAGCAAAAGCATTAGGGATCTTTTTGACTTCCAGTGTTTATGATAAAGAAAAAATTC
Organism: Staurois parvus; assembly: GCF_062004578.1. Lineage (NCBI taxonomy): Eukaryota > Metazoa > Chordata > Amphibia > Anura > Ranidae > Staurois > Staurois parvus. The sequence continues at coordinate 7,596,725 of NW_028317826.1, forward strand.
TAATCATGTCACCAAGATCTTATAGAACATCACTAGGAAATGTTGGGTGCTTTCCAGTATAACATGCTCATATGTTGGAGAAGGAATTTGCATTATGCTCTGCATTGTGCTAATCCACAATAATCCTTCTGTTTTTATAATCAGCTGCAAGTTAAAAAAGTAAGATCTCTCCTTACAAGGTTCAAAAAGCAATTACGCTTTGAAAGGAAAGAGAGGATTTTGGTTTTTACTTTGAGTAAACTTTGGCTTCTTTAGTCTGGAATCTTCCTTTTGTCATCACGTCAAGCTGATCTGCATCCAGAAGAGATGAAGTAACTGCCAAACACTGGCTGATCACCTGCTAATCTCTTCTTTAATTACCTATATATCATTCATTGTGCCAACTCTTAAATAATACAGAACAATTAGTAGTGTAAGCAAGCTCAATTACGACAAGCCTACAGATTTACAACACCTGTGTGTTCGGGATGTTGGCCTGAAGCAGCTGTCAAAGATGCATCAGTTATGAAACTGTTTTCCAAAAAATAGTTGTTGCAAACTCTGAAAATATCTAAAGCACACAGAAAACAAAACTTTTTAAAATTTTTAATGCATATGGTTATTTTCAAAGATTTTCAGCTTTACTTAGTAAACATATGCAAAGTAGTAGACCTCATACACTTTGCAGGTGCTGTCAACAGACATTTGCACCTAAAATAGTTAGCGGATATTTAAAAATATAGGTATATACAGTATATGCACATGCATACAGTATTTACATGCACATGTAGCACCCTCCTAGTTTGGAGTAGGTTGCAAGAAAAAAATAGTTTGGCTCCCCTGTAATCAGAAGACCAGGGGATTGATTACGTAGGGCTGCTCAGAGTTTCTCTGCTACTTCTCACTGTCTTCTAGAGATTTCTAGAACATAGTGGGAGGAAGGGCAGAGTCTGCAGCCTGAATATTTATGGGATTCCAGCCAAACCCTGGGGAGGTGTGCCTAGTAGATGGTGAGAGAGCCCATAAGTAGTCTAAAGTCTGAGCTTGAGCCCATAAGTAGTCTAAAGCCTGAGCTTGGGACCAGTCCTGCAGGAGGAGACCCCTGTTGAGGGGCTTTGTGCCTTGAGGCAGAAGTCTGGGAGGAAGCCAGCCAGAGGACACAGAGGTCCCAGCTCGGCTTAGCTGGGAGGCCTATTTGTAAGCCCAGTCCAAGGATCCAGTTGGGTCAGAGAAAGATCATGGGAGAGTGTTGTGGGAGAGTGTCCAAGTTGTCCAGAGGTGATGTGAGTGTACATCTCCCTCACTAGGAAGGGCCCAATGGATATTGGCAGGAGGCAACCGATGATCCTGTGGCTAAGTGAGTACAACACCCCAGTGCTTCTAAGTATGACAGTGTGTAGCTTTACAGGTCGGAGTCAGCTTAGAGATCCTGTAGGACATGTCTTTGAAATTCTAGCCAGAAGTTGCACAGCCACCAGTTGAGCAATACAGTCGGGAATTGTGCACTGCATCCAGAAGTTTGTATAGTGAAGCAGGAGCTGAAGAGTCCTCTAGTTGTACAATTTTACAGTTCTGAGGTATCAGATGCTCCCCATTATTATCCAAGTTCATGATTCTCCAATAAAAACCCTAAAAAGAGACCCCTAGACTGATCTTTAGAGGCAGAGGAAAAATGCCAAAAATGCTGCAACCATTTTATTTCATTTATTTTATTGAATATAATTTATGTGGAGAACACTATGGACATTTCTGCTTTCCCTTTGAGGTGATATGTGGGATTAATCCCCTTGGGCTGAACTGGCTGTTTGATCCATGAGGCTGACCTTTATAAGACAATTGGTCTGGGCTGAAGCTCTGTGTGGTTTGGAAGACTTCTAATACTTATCCGAATTCTGATTTTTTTTTAACACACATATTTGACCTTTGTTGAAAAGGTCTACATCGAAGGTGAGCAGACACCTTTGGTGGGTCAATGGAAGATTTCTGCTTTGGGATTACACATTGATGTATTTAAAAAGAGTGATATAAATCAAACCTTATTCGCTATTTGAAACATTGACCTATAACTTTGATGTATGTTATGTCATGTGTTTATTTGATTTATTACTGTAATGTTTCAACATTGGGTAGATCCCACTTTTGATAGGGTGAAAACCCTCTTCCTTCTGCAGTGTTGTCACTGCTGCTGTAGCTACCATGAGGTTGGCACCATTGATAGCAGTCTCAGAAAATAACCACACCTAGCTCTACCCCCATCTGTATAGACAGCACATTGCTCCAATTCCAGAACAAACTCTTCTATTGCCTCCAGAGCTGTCTAGAAAGAACAATGTGAAATCCAGCTTCCCCAGCTACATTCACCATTGAAAAAGAAGTAAAATATATTTCCTTCAGGGCATTTTTCATGCCACCTTGCTTTGAAAATGCCTGATTATCACTTGCAGAAGAAAGAAATATAGGTTTTAAATGGACATTAAGACTACAGTCATATGTTCGCACAGAAACAGCCAGGGGCAGCAGCCGGCAAGAACCAGTAGATTTTTTCCAGTGGTAAGTGGTAAATGCTGCCTGCGCACTTTTGTATGTGAACAGAAGCAGATGTCAGTTTTGCCAGTCAGGTTTGTACTCTGTATATATCAATGGCCAGTTATCAGTGGAGCCTCCTACTGACCCTGGGCGAAGATAGTGTCCAAAGTTGGCTTTTCTGCTGAGTTCTGGCCGCACACAAACCTTAAACATCCCCAGGGCCATAGTATTTAAGAAAAATGTAAATGGCACATGTCTAGTGAACACAATCCACCAACATTCATCAATCATATAAAAAGTCAGAGAAAAAAACTTTTTTTTGTAAAAATGAATCAATAAAATAATAAAGCTAATGAGCAGTCATTTTTTTCACACAAGATCAAGCCCAAGATAGTTCAAAGAAGCTTCACTAATGCTCATTGTACCCTAAAAAAACCTTAAGCAGAACTGCTGCCAAAAATCACAAGATAATAATGAAGCTCCAAAAAACTAAAATAACAAAACAAGCTTTTGCTGCAATATTCAGTCCAGAAGTTTCTTTGTCACACTGCTTTCTCCTTCTATCAGCATGCATCCTGTTAGGCCTCTTTCACACAGACGTTCTGATCGGGTCCGCCTGTCTGTTTTTCGGGTGGACCCCATCAGAACCTCCATTCTTCTCTATGGAGGGTATAAATGGACATGTGTCCGTTTACACCAGTCGCCATCCAATCCAGTCTGCAAAAAAGGGACAGATAGGGATCCAATTCCCTTTCCATTTGTTGGACAGGCGCTCCATTTTCATCCGCCCACCCATTGAGGAGAGTGAGCTGCTCTGTGTCTGCTCTGGATCGGCAGAGCAGACACAGACCTGCCATCCGCTTGCTCAGCGGAGATCAGTGGAGAGATCCCCCCGCTGAGAGAGTGGATCAGCTAAACTGGGCCGCCCCCATTTGAAAGGACTCTTAGCATATAAACTGATTGGCTCCTTGTGCCTATCACCTTCATACCTGCTATTCAGTACCTGGCCATATTCAGGTACTTACACTGTTTGCATTTAAAATAATAATAATAAAATACTTCTGCCTTGAATTCATTTTATTTCACCTTTCTGGTTGACTCCAAAACATTTTGTTGATGTAGCCAGATGTTGGGCTGTACAGTATGAAACAAAGACATTATTCTATATTTACTCCATCCCTTTTCTTTGAGACACTGACAATGTGCTGCACAACTTTCTTCTGTCCAGAGGAGGAGAACTAGGGTGAAGTAATCTCATAGACTTCAGGCAGAGCTCTAAAGAGCTCTTGCTAAAGAGCAAGTGTGGTCCAAAACAGTGACCATCTTATGCTTCAGATGGCTTTCTGAACTAGAGTATTCACCATTCCCTGAGCAGCAGGAGGAATCAGCAAGGGGGTTTAAAGTGATTTGCCCAGGAAAGTTCGCTCTCTTGGCTCTAGTGCATGACCATTCTGTGCATCCAGAAGGGGAAACTGGAGGCCTTACTTGGAGTATTGCAGGTCTGTGTTTGGAACAGAAAGGTTCCAAAAGGTGCGGTGCTGTGGTTTACCAGTCTGCCACAGAGAGATCAGTGCTTTCTTTATTTCTGCACCACAGGCGGCGGAACTCTGAGAAGTTGTCTCAAGACCGGAGGAGCCCCTTCCACCGCAAGAATCATTACTAAAGCTGGAAACTGCAGAGTGGGTCACTGTCCCACTCTACTATTCTATCAGGACCTGAGCTATTGTAAGCAGGGTAGGCAGCATTACGCACCAGTCTGACTTCAATCTACTTCCAGAGTTTTGCTCAGGGGCGGACTGACCATTTGGAAACTCGGGCACTGCCCGAGGGCCTGGGGTCAGTAGGGGACCCCATGAGATGCCCCTGGTACCTTTTCATAGGCTTTTTTCAGCTTGGGCAAGGACACAGGGGCCCCATGATCCCCTATTGCCCGGGGGCCCCATGAGTTGTCAGTCCGCCCCTGGTTGTGCTATTAGTTGATCCTGGTCTGCAGCTGTGTTGCTATTACCACCAGCACTACCTTTGATCCTGCCTTATTACATTGCACTGAACTGCATCCTAGTTCCCACCATCCTACTGTCTGCAGAACTGATAGTCCACCAAAAGTGCATCAACACTTATTAAATATGGGCCCCAACGCTAGCCAGCAGAAAAACAATCTTAAGGACTGTACTTTTATTAATTTGTTCTTTATTCTTCTTAATCCCTCTTTTGAGTCACTCATTGATTGTTGATTTGGATAATGTTTTCTCAGTTAGCTGGGCCTAGCACGGCCTCCCACAACAGTGGTAGCGTAGTACTCACCTTGATATAATCACTCTGTGCTGCCCGCTGTTGCACTTCAGGTGGTGGAACTACTGTTTAAGCTGATTTCGGTGGGAATTTATTTATTATTGAATCTCCTGTACACTAGACTGTGTTATTATTATAATCAGCCATTTGAAATCTGGCTTTTAACCAAACTCTATGAATGATAATACAATAAGTTTACTTTCCAGTAACTAGTCTGGTGCTTGATTTTAAACATTGTTATTATTGTGTTGCAGAGTTTTTTACAGTGATTGCCTGTTTCTCACATCCAACCTGGCATGTCAGAGGGGTTGAGGTTTTGAGAAGGTTTCGGACAAAAACAGAGGACCCATCTTAACCAGCGGCTCCTTTTAGGGCAGCGCTAAATTGAAATGGCAAAATTTCAGGGAAATAAAACCTCTTGAGTTTATTCACCCATAATCATGCCATATTACTCAGGGCACTGTTAGCTCCGGTGAATCAATATGAAGTTTGTATATCTACAGTTTTCCAGCGTATCACAATTTTACTTGTTTTTTCCCTTAACATAAAGCCCTAAAATGCCATTCCAGAGTTCAGATTTTCAGGTTGAAATGTTTATTTTATTTTGATATTACATGGAATTCTAACTCGGTTTTCCCCCAGCTTCCCCGATGGCTCAGAGAGCGGGTTGTATGAACTTATGACAGGGGTGAATGATACTCACCGGGAGGTGTCTGGCTCTGTTCTATGAAATTGTTGTAATTTTTCAAGACAAATAATAGGCCTGTTTCCATTTGTGCATTTTGGAAACTTACGATACATGACATTCAGCTTGTGAAGAAATAAAAATACACAAAATATGTCGAGAAGGAATTTTATAAGTGCCATGTATTAAAAAAAGGCTATTTGTCCTCATAAGCAGCTGGATAAGTATGGTCTTGCAGAATGGACAGGCATAATCAAGATTAAACATTGATGGAATGACCTCTATAGAGAACTTAGGACAAGTAAAATCAATCAGTAAACTACTAAAGTAGATCTAAGGCTAGGTTCACATCTATGCATGTTGTGAATGCACGCAAAATCGCAACCTTTCCCAACACACACATAAATGTGCTGTCCTATAGCAGATACATGGTGGTGCCATTAATTGTTAAATCAACAAAACCCTGGTTGTAAATAGCTGGTTTCCATTTTTGTCTATATACATTCCCTCTATGATCTATCCATATTAGATTCTGGTGTATGTCTTCAACTCATTATGTGGCTGACAGTCATGCCTTTGCAGATTCCATTATAGCTATGCTGTAGCATGTGACAGAGAACTTAATTGGAACAATGTATTCCGCTAGGACAAGCCGCAAGCAAGATCAATAGATGTTTCTTGACTTTGCCATATGTACAAAAGCGAACCACATGATATGCTTTGTAAACGAGACGCAGCCATGTAATTAGATACATTTATGTTACCAACACTGTCATTATGGCTACAAGAAAAGCCAAACTTAAATTTCAAACTCTGTCATGATAGAAGTTTGTATAATATATCCAATTTATCTTGAGGTGTAATTCTGTCTTTGAACAAGTTTTCAATGATAATACAATGTAACCACAATATAATTCTAACCAACAAAATTGTTTACATGATTTCATTTTTTTTTACTTGATCTTCTGCATCTGAAATTTTGAAACATTTGAATTATGAAAAAGTGGTGTTTCAATGACTGTCAGATGTGCATGTTTAGCCCCTATTCACACTGCTGCAACCTATCATGCAACTTGCGACTAGTGATGGGCTGAATACCCTTGTGTTCAGTTTGCGGTTGAATATTCAAACCTACTGAATGTTCATCCGTGAACTTTGAACTTAATGTAAGTCTATGGGACTCAAACTTGTAAGTTCAAAAGTGACCATTTTGAAGGCTTATATTCAAGCTATTGGTCATAAAAGAGATATGGGGACTCAGGTACTGCCCTGCAGGGCATGAATCGGTGAAAAAATGTTTTTAATAAAGTACTGTTTTTAAAGGGGAAGTCATTGTTTATTGCTTAAAGTAAAAAAAACTAAATTCCTTTAAATGTCATGCCCGGGGGTCCTCTTAAACTACCTGCAAAGCTGCACATCTGTACAATGTACAGAATCTGTTGCAGCAGGACTGACATTTTTTTTTAAATACATTTTTATAAAAAAAAAAACAAACAAACAGTGTGGGGTCCCCCTTAATCCATACCAGACCCATTGTTTGGTTGGAAGGTTGGTTGGGACCCCACAGTAAAAAATATTAAAAAAAGGTGTGTGGGGTTCCCCCTAAAAGCCATACCAGGCCCTTTAGGCATGATAGGACTTTTAAGGGGAACCCCACCCCCAAAAATGGATGGTCCTTAAATTCCTACCAAACCTCTGATCTGAGCACAGGTCTAGCAGGCCAGTAAAGGGGGGGGGGGGGGAAATGAGTGCCCCCCCCTCCTGCGGCTTACCAGGCCACGTGCCCTCTGCATGACCTTCGGCATGGGGACAAAGGCCTCTTCCCCACAACCCTGGCCCAGTGGTTGCGGGGGTCTGCAGGCGGGGGAGCTCATTAGCATCAGGGTACCCCTTTAAATAAGGGCACACCCTGAGGCTGCCCCCCCCCCTTATGAATGACTACCCCTACCCATTCACTAAAAGGTTACATTTAGTAAAATATCAACAGACCAGTCTTTTGAAAAAAATCCAGTATTGAACAAAAAACAAAATAAAAGGTTTTGACAAGTCCTTTATAAAACAAAAAAAAATGGTTCCATAGTTGTAATCCATTGGCAATCACGGCGTCCAGCATTGTCACAATGACACCGACTCGCCGAAATGCAAAACACCTTGACACCTGTCCGTACCGGCAGAGCTCTTGCCACAATCTGACATTCGCCGGTCAGAGGTAAACAATTGAGCAGAGCTAGCGGTGATGTCACTACTAGCTCCACCCAATTGTGCTATGATTGGCCAAAGCATTGCACCTAACCCGAGGGCCCGGGGTCAGTAGGGGGCCCCATGAGATGCCCCTGGTACCTTTTTCATAGGCTTTTTTGAGTTTGGGTAAGGACACAGGGGCTCCATGATCCCCAATTGCCCGGGGCCCCTGATCCTGATAATGGTTTAAACCCCCAGTAAGGCATTGAAAGAATGTGTAATCCTCTACAGAAACTATAACTGTTTCTCAAAGAATGTGTCCATGCAATATAGTCAAATGGGGGTCAAACTGAGTATATAATGTATGGCACGGATCACAACATATACTGTATAATTCTCCTGTGCTAGTATACTAAACTTCCCATTTGCTGCAAGGAACTAAATCCATCCTTCTTCAGCATGTCCTTTTGTCCATGTTCACACTCAAGCCTTCCTAAGTGATAAGGGCTATTGGTCTCTCAGCAGGAGACTAAATGAGCCATATAGATAAATCAAGTGTTTACTGTATATAGCCGAGCCACAGTGCATGAGTAAATGAGACCTTTAGTACAGAAGGGCAACCATCAGTCCTCCAAAGTGTTCCATTCATTGTACTGTCCACTCATAAGTCATAAGTACATCACATAGGCAAATGCTCAATATGTGGTTTTAAAAGAACAAGCAATGAATGCATGATGAATTCCTTTAAAAGTTAATTTTAAAAGTCAAAAAGCAATATACTTATCACTCCAAGAAAATAGTTCTGCACTCGCATCAGGCACATGGAGGGGTGCTAGGATCAATAGACATAACCGATTTCACCTGATCACACCAGCTGCCTCATAGGCTGACTTACCTATAAAAATCCACCATTAAATGCCACTGGGATGAACACCGCCTGCCCATCTTCAACAGGTTGAGTGATGATGTCACTTGCATGATGACGCACACACATGATGACGCATTAACATCATGACGTCACTTTCTTTGTGGTCTGCTAGTTAGGATCGTTCAGCAGTTCTTGCTTTTCAGTGATTGAATGAGTAAGACATGATTTTCATGGGGTGTGTAGCCCTGTACATTAGAACCCAGCATTTTCATGTAGGCAGAAGACATGGGTGCACCATTCAGCCCCACTGCTGTCTGCCTGTAGAACTTTATGCGAGTCTGAAAGCTGCTACTGATAGACAGGCTGGATGCTGCTCTGAATGGTACAGGGCAGTATGCATCCAAGGATGAATTCCCAGAACACAATAACCAAGGACCTGACTTTCACCTGCCACTTGCCAAAACCTCTGACTGATTTGACCACTCTTCTGCCTGCTGCCTGCCTCAGCCCCTGCCTGGACCTGATTATTCACTTGCTGGCACCTGCCAAGACCTCTGCCTAACCAGACCACCCTCCCACCTGCTGCTTGCCTCGACCCCTGCCTGGACTTGACTACTGTCTTGCTGCTGCCTACCAAGACTTCTGCCTGATTTGACCCTTTCCTTGTCTTTTGCATTGTGAACAGTCTATGCACAACAGCCTTTCCATTCCAACCATCCTAAAGGCTGTGATTTGGTGCCAGCTGCAGAAAAGAAAACTGGGACCACTAGGGTTCCTGGAGATCTTCACCATCAGGAGCTCTGATGAAGGGATGAAGACCCACTGCCACTTAGACGCCACATCTTAAGTAAGCCCACTTCACCTGCCGGGGACACCATAACAGGATATTTTTCAGTTCACATTAAAGCTCTTTGGGCTGACCTTCTGGGCAGATGTGTCTCCCACAGGCCCTGTAGGGGTTAGAAAGGGATCCCAGTCTACATGTTTGCTCCTTCTATATCTATTTCCCGGATTTTTTTCACTATATATATTTTTCTGACCCATTGGGGGTTAGTTACTAAAACTGGAGAATGCAGAATCTGGTGTAACCTTGCATAGAAACCAATCGGCTTCCAGATTTTATTGCCAAAGCTTAACTGAAAAAGCTGAAGTTAGAAGCTGATTGCCTACCATGCACAGCTTCACAGGATTCTGAGTGCTCCAGTTTTAGTAAGTCTACCCCATAGGGTCTGTTCTCTGCTCCCATCCCACACCTTAATAGGACTGCTCTCATAATGACTAGCCTAGTAAGAACCTTCTTCATTTCATGATGGTCCACACAAAGAGAAAATGGGAGGAAGATATAGCAATGCCATTGGAAAGGAAGTGAAGTTGCTTACTCTTGGACATTACTGCATGGGAATGTGGTCTGAACATCATGAAAGATGCCACTTGCCACTATCTTCAGCTAGATGTGACTAGTAGGTCAGCTATGTGATAGTGGTAAAGGAGTGTTTTTATCATCTAATTCCTTATGGTGCAACCTCCCCCTAATGTTGCACTGTAAAGCTTGCAAACTTCTGAGATGGAAAAAGGTCACCTTTAAGAACATAAGTATTTAGAAAATAGACACACTTTTATTGGTCCTCCATTATGCAGACTATGATGATTTAACCTAAAAAAAAAAATCAAATATTTGAACAATTACAGCTACCTAAACTACAAGAAATACTAATTGTGTAAGTACACAGGGGTTGACTTTGCAAGAGAATTTTCCCTTAGCTCAGTGAATGACATAAATCTCTGCTGACTTCCATCATTCAAAAATACAGTTTTTTTGTTTGTGTTTTATTTTCCTTGCACTTGATTGAGTATTCTTTGCACAGTGAGTTTTCGCTTTTTTTTTTTGCACAGTCAAAATTCTCCTGCAAAGCAAAAAGCCTGTAGTAAATCATCCCCACTGGTTCTTTTTTATAGTTACTTTTCATTTAAATTCATATTTGAAAATGAGTAATGCAAGAACTGAGAATGTAGACATTGATTTACTCATCTCTGTACTTTAGACCTTAACACACTTCCCTGACCAGCCCTAAAATCCCTTTAACTGGACTATTATGCCGGTGATGTGCCTGATCACATGACCACTTTCATTGGTTCATACAGTGGTCTCTTAATTGGGAACCGGTTCCGTGGGTGGCAGGAGATTAAAGAGGTCAAGAATGAAGGAAAGGTGAGTAGAGTGGTCTAGGTCCTCCCAAAAGAGGATACTTGCAAGCTAAGCAGACTGAATGTCGCTCCACTTCCTTAAACTGAACCTCTCCAAAACCGAGTTTCTTGTCTTCCCCCCAGCCCGGACACCACCCCCCATTGACTTCTCCATCACATCCATCAACGCCACCATCAAACCCGCCCCGCAGGCCAGAGTACTTGGTGTCATTCTGGACTCCAACCTATCCTTCCAGCCCTAAGTCCAATCTTTAACAAACTCATGCAGACTCCACCTCCGCAACATCGCCAAAATACGCACGTTCCTAACTCCAGAAACCACTAAACAGCTCATCCACTCCCTCATCATATCACAACTGGACTACTGCAACTCTCTCCTCACTGGCCTGTCTCGCCGCTGGCTATCCCCGCTTCAGTCGATCCTGAATACGGCAGCCAGACTCATTCACCTTTCCAACCACTCAGTTTCCGCCACCCCCCCTCTGCCAATCCCTCCACTGGCTTCCGATTGCGCAATGGATCAAATTCAAAGTCCTAACACTGACGTACAAAGCTGTCCACCATACTGCCCCGAACTTCATCACTGACCTAATATCCAAGTACCGCCCAGCACGCACACTCCGCTCCTCACAAGACCTCCCTCTCTCTAGTTCCCTGGTCTCCTCCTCCCATTCCCGCCTCCAGGACATCTCCAGGGTGTCACCCATCCTCTGGAACTTCCTGCCCCAACCCATCAGATTATCACCTACTCTCCTCTCCTTTAGGCGCACCCTGAAAACCCATCTCTTCAGGGAAGCCTACCCCACCCCCTGCTAACTTGCCGACCTCCTCCACTCTTCCTACCACTCCATCCCCCACAGCTATCTCCTCCTGTACCACTATCCTGTCCCTCCTAGATTGTAAGCTCGAAAGAGCAGGGCCCTCGATCCCCTCATGTTTTGCATTGTATTGGTATTGTTCTGTCACATGTTCTGTCCCCTTTGTAATGTACAGTGCTGAGCGAACTATTGGCGCTTTATAAATAATAAATAATAATAAGCAGAGAAGTAATAGTTGCAGAGAACTCAGGGTAGTGCTGGAATCCTGGAACACAGTTGTCTGCATTTTTTAGGCTCAGGTTTTGGGGATTTTGAAAACATATTAAAATATTGATAAACACTGGGTATTCAGCCAGGTCCAGATAGGCAAGTTTGATGCTGCAGTACTTTCTACAGTAATCTGTGTGCCCTTGAGTCAATTGTTATAAACATTTCTTGGATGCCTGATGTGATTTTTTTAAAGTATAACCAAAGGCATTTTTTTAGTTTTGAGTAGAATGGAGAGTGATTAGAACACAAGTCAAGTTTTTATTGCTGTCAGCGTTCCTTTTTGAGAGATTCACCCTCTCCATTTTCCAATTTACCATTATAACTGAGCTTGAAAGGGAAAGAAAATTCCAAATATTGGGTTGTCACCAGAACAGTAACATCTTCCAATGGGGTCACCAGTTCAGGTGACAACCAGGGATTCCCTCACTTTGGAGAGATTGCCTCCCACTTCCTGTTTTGGCTATGGCACAGGACGTGAAGAGAAATCCCCCCCAATGCCATTATACCCTCTCACTTACTTTATCCAAAATGAAAAAAAAAAAGTTTTGCCTTCAGTTCTACTTTAAGGATATGCTGAATGGCTAAGCCATACATCTATTATTCTAACAAATGACTTAATGTGTTACATCATTTTGGTAAGGTGCTTAAACTGAAGCTTACAGCTGAGTCATGCCTTGAATAAACAGGGCTGACAAATAAGTTCACACACTCATATGGCAGTTTATTCAGGTGAGGTGGCAGTTGCCAAGTCTCTACATCATTGTTCCTGTGATGATGGCAGAGTTCAGGTAGGTAGAACAATTCCATGGACACCATGGCAACTTATGTAGCAACATCGTAACGGCGGAACATCCGTAATTAAGTCAGCCAAACAAGGAGACATTGAGCCCAGACTGACACAGATGTATACGTTGATGAGTCATGTTTTCAGGAAGAGTGCCAAGAAAACCCTTAAAGAGAAGTAGTTAAGCCAGTGCAGACACAAATAAACTGTAGGTGCTGCCTATTTCACAGCTGGCAGACCCCAGGAAAAAAATATCTGCTCATTCATGGGAAAAAGTTACATTTAACCTATATAACGGTCAAACTGGAAAATGTAGCATGATATATTGCTGTAATTATATGGAACACAGCCTATCTGCACACAGGGTTCTTTTTTTCCTTTTCTGAAATTTCTTGAACACAAAACCAACCAACATAACCTGGTGAATTGGAAACTCCTGTACCTGTAAGCATGAAATTCTCTACCTGGCTCCTCAGGGTCTCTCTTCTTCCTCAAATACACCCCTGAGCAGTCTGCAGGGTTCATTATATGCAGAGAGATGTACTGATGAATGAGTTACAAAGAAAAAACAAAAACTGGCATGACGTTGCATTTTGAAAACCTTCTCCAGTCCATCAAAGGAAAAAATATATGCAGCACTGGGATCCCCAGTTGGAAGAGGAAAGAACTAACAGAGGGCAAACAGGCCTAATGCATTACCATAAAAAATGTTTAATAAGAAATAAAAGTAGGTGTTGTACTCACAAACAACAATAAAGTCAAGGGACGTCATAAAAGAACAGCTTGGTCAACACCGCGCTGAGTAACAGTCTGCAATAGGGAGTGTAGACATCCAATAGGTTGACACGTTTCGAGGACTTGCCTCTTCTTCAGAGCCACATTCTTTATGTGGTTGTAGCCTGCATCGAGTCCATCCCCAAGCACAGGAGCATTTGTGTTTAATGATCCCCAGTTGGAAGCTTGGTCAGGACACTGTCTGCATGGTATTTGCATGTTCTCCTTGTGCTTGCATGAGTGTCCTGTGGGTATTCTGGTTTCTCCCAGGCTCCATGCTGGTAGGTTAATTGGCTCCTTTCCAAATTGGCCTGTATATAGTATGTGTGTGCATGTAGGTATGCATGTGAGGTAGGGACCTTAAAATGTAAACTACTTGAGGGCAGGGACTAATGTGAATGTAAAGAATGTAAAATGAATACATAAGTTGTTGGCACTAAATATCTGTGATAAATAATACATTGAATTGAGATAAGCTTAGTCTACTGTTTGATTTTTGCAAACTAACATTGTTTCCTGCATAGCATTAGAAGTTATTTCAGTCTTTGGCTTAGAGAGAGATCATTACATGCCAAGTCAGAGTAAACATTATATTGTTTTTACTATGCTTGCCTATAGTATATATTGTAACGGTAGACAAGACTGAGGACAACAAAGATGGTGTGTGCTCCTCATATTTGTTTGATTCCCTATTATTACTGCCATGAACAAATGATGCTTTCTATTCTGCACTGTACATGGGTAGTCAATGGACATCACAAACTGCTAGAACCAGGCAGCTCGCACATAGGTTTAAAAACTGTATTGATACCCCCATAAGAGCCAGAAGTTTTAAAGGTCCCTCACGTCTTTTCCGAGAGATGCCCCGAAGCCAGGCACACAGTCACAGTCACTCTTTTGGCTCAAACAACAGTCTAGGGGAATACTTTTCTGATGCTTTATTGTAGAAATTCTACTTGGATATGAGACATGTAACTGTGGGATACTCCAGTAATTTCTACAAGCAATTTGAGGACTCTAAACTCCCTTCTTCAGAACTATGAGCCAAGTCCTTGTACAAGTAGATGGTAGACAGAGCTTTGTGGTAGCAACATGAGGATTTCAATTTTCCTCTTAGAGATCTGAGCAGAGTCCTTTCACTAAGAATTAAATAGACTGAGCTCCTCAGGACATCAGACACAATGTCCCATTTACACACAGCTGACTCTATAGCACCAGAGGGGTGGAAACAGCACAAAGTCTCTAGGATCTCTCACACCAGTCTGTACTCACTTATATCCTCAGATAGTTGGTTGCCTTTTTACAATATCTTCCAGACACATTCTCCCAGTGATCCTCTGATGAGCTTTAAGCAACTTAAGCCCTCCAGCTAGCCCAGCTGAAGCCTCCATGAACCACAAGCACATGGCAGAATTGCCTAGGGGGCAAGCAGCCCCCTAGGCTGTGATCTCCTCCTCAGGGACAAGACACTGTTCCGGGTCTCAGACTATTTATACACACTTCCAGCCACTATCTGGGCAACTCTTCCCAGGGATTGACCAGGGCTGCATATATATTCAGCTGCCAATTTGACTTTTCAAGCCCATTATCTTCTAGAACAATTCCAGCCAGATGGGAGAAACAGTCAACCTTGCAGCCAGTGAAACACAGAACAGACCTAACTAATCACATTCAGGTGCCCTGACTACAGTGAGCCAAAACAAAATCACCTAACCTAACACCTGTTTAGGAGAGTTCTACACAACATTACTAAGAACATGGGCAGCACAGTGGCTAAATGGTTAGCACTTCTGCCTGGCAGTACTAGGGTCGTTGGTTTGAATCCCAACCATTGCACTACCTGCCTGGAGTTTGCATCTTCTCCCTGTGCCTATATGGGTTTCCACTGGGTACTCTGGCTTCCTCCCACACTCCAAAGACATGCTGTAAGGTTAAGTGTATCCTGTCTAAATTGTCCCTAGTATGTGTATGTAGGAATGTAAGTTAGGGACCTTAGATTGTACACCCCTTGAGAGTTAGGGATTGATGTGTTGGTACTATATATATGTAAAGCACTGCGTAAATTAACAGCAATATATAAGTACCTGTAATAAAAAATATATTTCTAGACCAGGACAGAGTACAAAGGAATAGTGATGCCGTGATGTGCTTTCTGCTTTTCCCATGTAGCTGAGTGGAAATATTTAGGATGGGCTAGGATATGTTCAACTTATTCAGGAGTTGTCTTCACCAAGCCGTTGTTGCTTTTCAGTGATTACATGAATAAAGAGCAGCACAGAAATCATTAGTTTTCTCAAACATGCTGTGATAACTACCTGTAGAGCTATGCTTAGCTGGTATCTCTTATCTTAGTCCAAGTCTAAAAACAGAGTTTTGTCAATGGACCCAACTCTGCAAATATTTTCTTTACAGAAAAGGAGCATGATTGCTTAAAATAGCCACTACAGCCGTGGTGGTTTATTTTATTTGTTACGAATGACCCTATGTGTGGCTCTTGGCATGACAAAGTGTTGCACATTCTATTCCATGTATTCAATGATAAAGAAAAAGAAACAGAGAAAGTAGTTTTAGAGATAAACATGCTGAGATGATTGGAGACCGCAGATATGTTAGTTGTGGTTGGAGACTAATGATGTGCTGCAGGATGCAGTTAGGGTCTGAGGACATAATACATGAGATTGCTAGAAATCATTGCTGTAACAGCAAATTTACAAACAAACAACCAACAATTCCACATTTGTGCTCCCTACAGTCATCACAGAAAAAAAATATAATAAATAGAAATAGTACGGAAAAAAATTGTGACGGTCTGGAGCAACTGCACTTTCAGAGTGCACAGTCTATTTGGACATAGTAAATCTACACCATTAAGTACCAAAAGGCATCATATGGCCTTTACAGCTGAAGAATGGGCACCAGAGCAATAGAGGATGGACATACAAAATATCTAAGGACTATGACTACAAACAAATGTCAACAAAAGGCATATAACGATATAAAACGCAGGCTAGAATAACTCATTTGTTAAAGCAGATATAAACCCCAACTGAATGACATATATATATATACAGTGGGGATCGAAAGTTTGGGCACCCCAGCTAAAAATTTGTATTAATGTGCATAAAGAAGCCAAGGAAAGATGGAAAAATCTCCAAAAGGCATCAAATTACAGATTAGACATTCTTATAATATGTCAACAAAAGTTAGATTTTATTTCCATCATTTACACTTTCAAAATAACAGAAAACAAAAAAATGGCATCTGTAAAAGTTTGGGCACCCTGCAGAATTTATAGCATGCAATGCCCCCTTTGCCAAGCTGAGACCTGCCAGTGTCATGGATTGTTCTCAATCATCGTCTGGGAAGACCAGGTGATGTCAATCTCAAAGGTTTTAAATGCCCAGACTCATCTGACCTTGCAACAACAATCAGCACCATGGGTTCTTCTAAGCAGTTGTCTAGAAAACTGAAACTGAAAATAGTTGACGCTCACAAAGCTGGAGAAGGCTATAAGAAGATAGCAAAGCGTTTTCAGATGTCAATATCCTCTGTTCGGAATGTAATTAAGAAATGGCAGTCATCAGAAACAGTGGAAATTAAAGCAAGATCTGGAAGACCAAGAAAAAAATCAGACAGAACAGCTCGCAGGATTGTGAGAAAAACAATTCAAAACCCACGTTTGACTGCAGGATCCCTCCAGAAAGATCTGGCAGACACTGGAGTTGTGGTACACTATTCCACTATAAAGAGATACTTGTACAAATATGGTCTTCATGGAAGAGTCATCAGAAGAAAACCTCTTCTACGTCCTCACCACAAAAATCATCATTTGAACTTTGCAAATGAACATATAGACAAGCCTGATGCATTTTGGAAACAAGTTCTGTGGACCGATGAGGTTAAAATTTAACTTTTTGGCCGGAATGAGCAAAGGTACGTTTGGAGAAGAAGGGGCACAGAATTTAATGAAAAGAACCTCTGTCCAACTGTTAAGCATGGGTTTGGATCAATCATGCTTTGGGGTTGTGTTGCAGCCAGTGGCACAGGGAACATCTCACGAGTAGAAGGAAAAATGGATTCAATAAAATTTCAGCAAATTTTGGAAGGTAACTTGATGCCATCTGTGAAAAAGCTGAAGTTAAAGAGAGGATAGCTTCTACAAATGGATAATAATCCTAAACACACCTCGAAATCCACGGGGGATTACATCAAGAGGCATAAACTGAAGGTTTTGCCATGGCCTTCACAATCTCCTGACCTCAACATAATTGAAAATCTATGGATAGACCTTAAAAGAGCAGTGCGTGACAGACAGCCCAGAAATCTCAAAGAACTGGAAGACTTTTGTAAGGAAGAATGGGCAAAGATACCTCATACAAGAATAGAAAGACTCTTGGCTGGCTACAAAAAGCGTTTACAAGCTGTGATACTTGCCAAAGGGGGCAGTACAAGATATTAACTCTGCAGGGTGCCCAAACGTTTGCAGACGCCATTTTTTTGTTTTCTGTTATTTTGAAAGTGTAAATGATGGAAATAAAATCTAACTTTTGTTGACATATTATAAGAATGTCTAATCTGTAATTTGATGCCTTTTGGAGATTTTTCCATCTTCCCTTGGCTTCTTTATGCACATTAATACAAGTTTTTAGCTGGGGTGCCCAAACTTTCGATCCCCACTGTATATACTGTTCAAAAAATGAAAGGAACACTTTGAAAACACATCAGATCTCAATGGGGAAAAATATCATGCTGGGTATCTATACTGATATGGATGGGGTAATGTGTTAGGAACGTAAGGATGCCCCATCGTTTGATGAAAATGATCAACCAACAGAGGACTGAATTCAAAGACACCCCGAAAATCAGAGTGAAAAAATGATGCAGCATAGTACACCATTTTGCTGAAATTTCATTGCAGCAACTGAAAATGGTGCTCAGCAGTTTGTATGGCCCCCACGTGCTTGTACGCATCCCTGACAATGTGGGGGCACGCTCCTAATGAGACGATGGATGGTGTCCTGGTGTATTTCCTCCCAGATCTGGACCAGGGCATCACTGAGCTCCTGGACAGTCTGAGGTGCAACCTGGTGGCGTAAGATGGACCGAAACATGAAATCCCAGAGGTTTTCTATTGGATTTAGGTCAGGTTAGCATGGGGGCCATTCAATGGCATCAATTCCTTCGTCCTCCAGGAACCGCCTGCATACTCTCGCCACATGAGTCCGGGCATTGTCGTGCACCAGGAGGAACCCAGGACCCACTGCACCAGCATAGGGTCAGACAATGGGTCCAGGGATTTCATCCCAATACGTAATGGCAGTCAAGGTGCCATTGTCTAGCCTGTAGAGGTCTGTGAGTCCCTCCATGGATATTCCTCCACAGACCATCACTGACCCACCACCAAAACGGTCATGCTGAACGATGTTACAGGCAGCATAACGTTTTCCACAGCTTCTCCAGACCCTTTCACGTCTGTCACATGCATTCAGGGTGACCCTGCTCTCACCTGTGAAAAGCACAGGGCGCCAGTGGTGGACCTGCCAATTCTGGTGTTCATTGGCAAATGCCAATCGAGCTCTATGGTGCCGGGCGGTGAGCACAGGGCCCAATAGAGGACATCAGGCCTTCAGGTTACCCTCATGAAGTCTGTTTCTGATTGTTGGGTCAGAGACATTCACACCAGTGGCCTGCTGCAGGTCATTTTGTCGGGCTCTGGCAGTGCTCATCCTGCTCCTCCTTGCACAAAGGAGCAGATACTGGTCCTGGTGATGGGTTAAGGACCTTCCACGGCCCTGTCCAGCTCTCCTAGAGTAATTGCCTGTCTCCTGGACTCTCCTCCATGCTCTTGAGACTGTGCTGGGAGACACAGCAAACCTTCTGGCAGTGGCACGTATTGATGTGCCATCCTGGAAGAGTTGGACTGCCTGTACAACCTCTGTAGGGTCCAGGTATCGCCTCATGCTACCAACAGTGACACTGACCCTAGCCAAATGCAAAACTAGTGAAAAACAGAAAAGATGAGTAGGGAAAAAATTTCAGTGTCCTCCACCTGTAAAACCATTCCTGTTTTTTGGGGTTGTCTCATTGTTGCCAATCCAGTGCACCTGTTGTTAATTTCATTCACACCAAAGTAGCAGAAACTGATTAACAACCCCCTCTGCTACTTAACTGGCCAGATCAATATCCAGGAATTTAATGGACTTGATGCTATACTCTGATTAAAAGGTGTTCCTTTATTTTTTTTTGAGCAGTGTATATAAGTTCTGAACCAGCTTCCTGGTAGTGACAACAGTTTACCATGCCTGAGCATGGTGTGTCGGTACAGCCATTTGAAGTCTCCATCCAGGGGCATGTGACAGGGTGACAACTCAAGAGAGCAAATGTGGGACAGTTGTCACCCTATAGCAGGAAGTGCATGAACAAGGACCTTAATGGCAGGATCACTAGGTATTTTGTTAATAAAAGCTGCAAATAAATGGAAAACAACTTTTGAAAATGCATTACCGTGTTAATGCTTTGTACAGGATACCAGGGATGGGTCCTGGACGGGAGGTATATGTCCCCACTATTTGGGTTTGAGGATGATGGCAACACAGGGGTTTTCATCCATGCAGACTGAGGGGTTCCGGGGTAGTTTTGTTGGAGAGGACTGATTTACAGTGTTTTCTGGATTGATACGTCCTCATTTGGGACCTAGAATTTGGAAGCTTGGGGAGACTTTGGGTGGGAAAGAGCCTCCAAACCCTGATTACAGGGACTTTGGTCCCAAAAGGGTTAGCCCACCTGCAGAAAAGGGCCAGAAAAGGAACGGAAAACAGCTTGTATGTATTGATGAGGTAGAGTGGAGTAGTTCACAGCTGTTAGGAAGTGTGGACTGTCTGACAACTGAGACATTTTTGTTTGCTGAGCTCTTGTGGCCTTTGTGATGCAAAGCAGACAGGAACCCTAAACCCAAGTGTGGCACTGGTATAATGAGGGTGAGACATTGCATATTTTACTGGGAATATGGACTGTTTGGTTTATTTTTGCTGAAGAAAGTACACGTTTGATTTGTTTCATTATAAATTTGTATGAAGTTTTCGAGAT
Source organism: Staurois parvus (assembly GCF_062004578.1). Classification (NCBI taxonomy): domain Eukaryota; kingdom Metazoa; phylum Chordata; class Amphibia; order Anura; family Ranidae; genus Staurois; species Staurois parvus. The sequence goes on from NW_028317826.1 coordinate 7,617,193, forward strand.
TCAGTTGTACCCAAATTTCTGAATCACAATAGTAATGAATTTCAAAGAATCTAAAATAAATTATAATGAAATGAATTATCCAAATTCGAATTTGAAAATGAATTTGAATGTTAAAATGAATTCAAATTCAAAAATGAATTTGAATACCAAATGGAAACATATTGCAATAAATACAGTAAGGTATAAAAGTTAAATATGATGATGTTTCCTACTTAGGCTGCTTTATAGAATAGAAAATAATAGAATCAAATAAAACAGAATAGTACAGAACAGAATAGAAAAAAATTAGGTTGTAATTGAACAGAATAGAAAAGAATAGAATAGAATACAACAAAATAGAAACAAAATAAAAGAATATAATAGAAAAAAATAAAGTAGAAAAGAATAGAATAGAATAGAATAAAATAGAACATGTATAGCTGCCATCTGAAATTTCAAATCGATATTAGGATAAAAAATATATACAAAACATCCAAATATACAAAACTAATTCCAAAAACGAATCATTCTAACATAGCGAATATAATGAATATGAAATGAATGTTTCTGTCATGCACATCTCTAGAAGAAAGCTGTTTTTGTTTTGAAAGTCCAATAAAGACCGTTTACTTCTATGAGTGGTTGGCAGGTGATCCCGGGGTCTCCATATTACAGAGATAAAAACAGTTGGCAAAGCCATTATTTGACCACCCCCTAACTACTGACTACTGGGCACTTTTACCCCCTTCCTGCCCAGGCCAATTATCAACTTTCAATGCTGTCGCATTTTGAATGACAATTGCACGGTCATGCAGTACTACACCCATATGACATTTGTAACCTTTTTTTTCACGCAAATAGAGCTTTCTTTGGTGGTATTTAATCACCATAGGATGTTTTACTTGTTGCTAAACAAATGAAAAAAGAGCAAAAATTAAAAAAAAAAAAGTCTTCTTTGTTTCTAGTAAACGCAAACAGGTAATTTTTTTCCTTCACTGATGTGCGTTGATAAGGCTGAACTGATAGTCAGCACTGATGGGCACTGATAGTCAGCACTGATGGGCACTGATGAGGCAGCACTGATAGGCAGAACTGATGGGCACTGATAGTCAGCACTGATGGACACTGATAGGTGGCAATGATGAGCACTGATAGGTGGCACTGAAGGGCGCTAATAGGTAGCACTGAAGGGCACTGACTGGTGGCACTGACGGCACAGATTGGCATTACTGTTGGGCAGCACTGTTGGACACTGATAGGCAGCACTGTTGGGCACTGATGGGCAGCACTGATGGGCAGTGAAGGACAGCACTGATGGGTACTGATGGGCACTGATGGGCAGCACTGTTGGATGCTTTTGTGGCTGCACTGATAATCAGGGCACTGATCAGTGCCCTGATTATCAGTTCAGATGTCTGCTATGACAGTTACCGGTTACTGGCAGTACATTCCTCATGCTGTGACAGCATGAGGAAACTACTGCCAACAAGTGGAAAGTGTATTTACATAGTGGTCAGCTGTGATTGGACACAGCTGATCATGGGACAAAAGGACGCTGTGATTGGCCTTTTACCATGTCATGTGATCAGCTGTGACCAAAGGACACAGTGATCACAGACAGCACCGAGTGTGCGCTGATGGGGACGTGCCGCTGAGGGTGCATGTAAAGAGCCTAATCGTGCTTAAATACGTGATAACTCTAGATGAGTTTAGCACTTGAGCATTAAACCATTTCAATGACCAGAATAAATTATTCTTCTGCTGTGAACTATCACAGCAGAAGGTGACCTGCAAATCCCAGCGAATGGATGTGCACCGGCAACTGCAGATCATCGGGCAGGGAGAAAGAACACAGCTGTGCTTATATTTACATTATATTCACAGCTGTGTTGTGACAGAAGAAAGTGATCCATCATGTGTCCCTGCAGAGCTTGGAACAGGATCCATCACTTACTCTTGTACCAGCACCATCTAGTGTACACTAAGCAAATAACTAGACACACACTTAAAGCAGAGTTCCAGCTGAAAAAAAAAAAATAAAAGTCAGCAGCTACAAAAATTATAGCTGCTGACTTTTAAAATACAGCCACTTACCTGTCCCTCGGTCCAGTGGTGTCCTCACCACCACTGGTTTCACCGGCCGTCTTCTCTCCCTGGTGCCGGCATCTTTAGTGTGGGCACCTGGCTGTGACAGCTTGCGGCTTCACAGTTGGATGCCAACTGCACATGCATGAGAAGCGCTGCACTTTGTGAATGGCCCTGTAGTCTTCTGAGACCTGTCACATGTCCCACAAGATTATTGGGAGGAAGGAGGGGAGGACAACTTCCGCTCCAATCGCCTAAGCAATCGCAGCGGAAGTGGGAGTGGGTACCTGTCAAATTTGGGCACCCCAAAGGTGCCAATCCTAAATGGGAAGCGGGGGACAAAGCATTAAAGCGGAACTTCCCCTTTTGGGTGGAACTCCGCTTTAACCTTTTGATCACCCTAGATGTTAACCCCTTCCCAACTAGTGTCATTAGTACAATATCAGTGTATATTTTTAGCATGATCACTGTATTAGTGTCACTGATTCCCACAAAGTGTCAGTGTCAGTTAGTGTAAAAATGTCTGCTGCAATATCACAGTCCCACTATAAGTCGTTGATCGCCGCTATTACTAGTAAAAAATAAATAAATACATTTTAAAAATTCCAGTATATGTCCCATTGTTTGTAGACGCTGTAAGTTTTCTGCAAACTAATCAATTTACGCTTATTGGGATTTTTTTTACAAAAAATATGTAGCAGAATACATTTTGGCCTAAATTTCTGAAGACATTTGATTTTTAAAAAAAATTTATTGGATATGTTTTATAGCAGAAAATAAAAAAATATTGAGTTATTTTTTTTTTAATTGTCGGTCTTTTTTTTGTTTAACCTCCTTAGCGGTATTCCCAAGTGTAGCTCGGGGTAAAATTTCTATACCAAGAGCGGTAACCCCGAGCTACACTCGGGCTTACCATGCGGCGCTGCTCTGGGGGTCCCTGCAGCACTTACCTTGTCCTTCGCTCCCACGATGTGTCCCCTGCAGCGTCCCCGGCCATCTCCTCCGGCCGATGCTGGCATCCGGCTTCTGTGTTCCGGTCCCTGTGATGTCGTTACGTACGGGCGCCGGAATTTGAATTTTTTTAAAAATGTTATTGTTGCTGTCATTGCTATTTCAATGCATTTCACATATATTTTGTCCCTACTGCTTAGTCCTGTGCCCTGCCTGCATTTTAAATGTTCTTTCTGCCTGGAAACTTAGAAAAGTCCATGGCGTCCAAAAAGCGTCCCTTTACGTCAAAAGCGGTTTTAGAACAGCGATAGTAAATCAGAACCACTTGCAGAATTGAGTGATAATGATTTGTGGGGAAATTCATCATCAGACACTGAAAACGATTTTGCGACTTTGCTCAGCGATGTGCGAATTTGCCTCTGTAATTCAAATTTCAGTGTTTTTGGTTTGATTATATATTATTGAATTAAATTTATTATTATTATATTATTATTTTTTATGATTACTTATTAAATTATAATTTATGATTTCGTGTTTCAAATTTTATCATATCCGAAATGTTTAACAGACTCTTGTTCGGACAGATTTCAGTGAGTTATTCCTAAAAATTACAGCCTACAATAAAAAACTACATATTTCCATGCAAAAAAATGGTACCGCTTTCAGCACAAAAAATTGGAAAGAATCATACCGCCAAGGAGGTTAAGTAAAATCCTCAGAGGTGATCAAACACTACCAAATGCAAGCTCCATTTGTGTGAAAAAAGGACATAAATTTCATTTGAGTACAGTGTTGCATTACCGCGCAATTGTCCATTAAAGTAACACAGCACCGTATCGCAAAAAATGGCCTGGTCAGGAAGGGGGGTAAATCTTCCAGAGGGCAAGTGCTTAATAAAAGCTGGAGGTATAAAACATGATTAAAAACTTTTTTAAATGGCAATATCCTGTTATCATGAGACCTTGGTGATTGGGTAAACTCAGCAGTAATGATCTGAAAACAACCACTCATTGAAAATACATGTCATGAACCATTGGATGTGAACAGTTTGTGGTTGCTCCAGATGCACTGGACATATGTTTTAGTGACAGAACTGTTAGGCAACATTCATAAAATATAATGCATACGATGTATATTGCATACAGCAGCAGCGGATGAATTGATGCCATATGTCATGTAGGGAGATTAAAGGATGCATGCTGATAGTGGGAGAGTAGAATGAAACAGCACTTTCCCCAGATCGCTAAGATCAACTTTTGAACTTGTTCTGAGAGCTTGGACTTGGAAACATAAAGGAAGGATAACCTTCTAAAACAAACCTGTAATAAGGGGGAGAGTGAGCTGCCATTGATGGCTTCCTCCTGGAAATGCCAGAACACTGCTGGTACTGGGAGCCAATTCCTGATAGTTTTGGTGATGGGCTTTAGGTGCTGAAAAGAAGTTAACACAGAATTGTACATACAGTAAGCATTGGCCTGCCTCTTAACCATTTGCCCTCCAGAGGATTTACCCCCCCCCCCCCTTCCTGACCAGGACATTTTTTGTGATACAGTGCTATGTTACTTTAACTGACAATTGTGCGGTCATGCAACGCTGTACATAAATGAAAATGTATGTGCTTTTTTAAAAAATTTTGAAAAAAAAGCAATATTTTTTACTTTTTGCTATAAAACATATCTAGTAAAAAATGTAAAAAATCACATTTCGTCACAAATTTAAGTCAAAAGGTATTCTGCGCATGTCTTTGCTAAAAAAAAAATTCCAATACGAGCAAATTAATTGGTTTACATGAAAGTTATAGCGTTTACAAATGGCGGTATATATACTGGAATTTTATTTTTTTTTTAATACTAGTAATGGCGGCGATTAGCGACTTACAGCGGGACTGCGGCAGACATTCTGAGACTGGGGGGAACTAACTGCCACTGACATCCCAATGATACTAATAGAGTGATCAGTGCTCATAAAAAGCACTGACCCTGTACTAATGGCACTGGGCAGGAAGGGGTTAACATCCGGGGCGATCAAAGGGTTAACTGTGTGCTGTTTTACAAGATGTGTAGTGTGTGTTTTACTAGGAAAACATGCTGCTGTGCAGGAGAGAGACTTATGTTGTTTACACACAGGTCTCTCCTCTGTCAGCGATACTCGGCGATCACCGTGTGGTCGCGGGGAAGCCTGATCCACATTTGGGTCGGGCTTCAGAGGCTACTGACAGCCAGTGAGGCTGCGATGTGATGCCTCCTCACCACCTGTTTTAACCCCATTTTTGCCAACAAATGCTCCTCAACTGCATTCATTGCAATGGAGGGCATTTGTGGTGTTTCCCCATTTGCTTGACTGTGTAGCTTTCAGTGGGCTTGCTGCCCACCGATCGCTACATGTCAGGTGAACTTTGCGGCCGTGGCATGCAAACAGCCCCGTCCACTGCCTATTGCAGCTTAGGGGGCGGCTGGTGGGTTGAAAAATGTGTCTCAACTGTGCATTTTTGCACCCCTCCAGCCCCCCCAACTGCAAGTCTTAACAACGCTCTACACTTAAAGTGTTACTAAACTCCGGACCCTGCATTCACTATATCTGGTCCCCCCGGACCCCGCATTCACTATATCTGGTCCCCCCGGACCCTGCATTCACTATATCCGGTCTCCCTGGACCCTGCATTCACTATATCTGGTCCCCCCGGACCCTGCATTCACTATATACGGTCTCCCCGGACCCTGCATTCACTATATCCACTCTCCCTGGACCCTGCATTCACTATATTCGGTCTCCCCAGACCCTGCATTCACTATATCCGCTCTCCCCAGAACCCTGCATTCACTATATCCGCTCTCCCCAAAACCCTGCATTCACTATATCTGCTCTCCCCGGACCCTGCATTCACTATATCCGCTCTCCCCTGACCCTGCATTCACTATATCTGGTCCCCCCGGACCCTGCATTCACTATATCTGGTCTCCCCGGACCCTGCATTCACTAAATCCGCTCTCCCCGGACCCTGCAATCACTATATCTGGTCTCCCACAGGACACACAACATGGAAATGCAATTATTTTAGTAAATATAAACTGCTAAATATCTTTTCTCATCAGCAGTACATAGCAGTCTTGTGACTTCCATCAATGTCCAGCCGAGCATTGGCTAAAGCTTGTAGGAGGAGTTTTCTTTCTGCTGTAGGAGGATGCAGAACCCCTGACCTCTGTCTGGACAGTGCTGATTGGCCCTGTGTTGATCACATGCACTCTCCCAAGAAAAAAAAAAAACCTCTCTAGCAATACATACCAAACTGAGCATGTGCATAGTGACTCCACACAATATGTCTTATCTGAGGCTCCGTGCTCGCTGGTTCAAGAGGGGGCTCAGGTAAATATGGGGGGTGGGGGGAGCTGCACACTGAAAGTTTTTTACCTTCATGTATCGAATGCATGAAGGTAAATAACCTTCAGCCTTTACAACCACTTTAAACTACCCCTAACAGTGAAAGGGACACTATTATTCATATTAAAAAAATTTACTGTAGACAAAGCATTGTAAAACAAATTTTAATTATTTACCATTATAGCCTCTGTTGAGTCCAGTTTTCTCTCTCTTAGCAAATTAGACATGTGGCACAGTGGCTAAATGGTTAGCACTTCTCAGCTGGCAGTACTAGGGTCATTGGTTCAAATTCCAACTATGGCACTACCTGCTTGGAGTTTGCATATTCTCCCTGTGCCTGTGTGGGTTTCCTCCGTGTACTCTGGTTTCCTCCCACACTCCAAAACCATGCTGGTAGGTTAATTGGCTCCTGTCTAAATTGTCCCTAGTATGTGTATATATGAATGTAAGTTAGGGACCTTAGACTGTACGCCCCTTGAGGGTTAGGGACTGATGTGAATGTTCAATATATATGTAAAGTGCTGAGTAACTTGATGGCGCTATATAAGTACCTGAAATAAATGTGTTTATCATTGCTGCACCTCTGAAAAGCAATCTGCAGGGAGGAAGCAAGTCTTCAGTTGGCTATTGAAAGTATGTAGCTGGTATTAGAGGTGTACTTTAGGATATTTTGTATTAAATTAGCCAAGAGCTACACAAACCCTTCATTACTGAGGTGCAGGGACACAGTAGTGATATAGTGGTGTAGCGCTCACAATGAAGGGGCCGCGTAGAACGATCCTGGTTTCCTTCACTTGTTCAGAGGCTGCCAGGCCCAGGCACATCGACAAACACAGGCTCACAATTCAATATCGGAAGGTGTACATACCGTTCCAGGTCAGTGCACCTCATTAATCCCCCCTTTGTTCTCCTATGCTTGCAGAGGTGCTGGTGTGGTTTGCACAGAAAAAGGAAAGTGGATGACTGCACACAATGCATAGAGAATCCTGAAGTTTATAGATGCAATCCAGGTAAAAAATCACCAAAACCCCACAAAGACAGAAACAAAGGTGACGCGTTTCATGCTAGAAGCACTTAATCATAACATGTCAGCATTGCTTCTGTCTTTGTGGGGTTTTGGTGATTTTATACCTGGATTGCATCAATAAACTTCAGGGTTCTCTGTGCAATAGGTGTGTGGTCTTCCACTTCCCTTTTTACAAACACCAGCTCAGTCTAGGTAAGATGAGTGTAAAAGGGGCTTTGTGATTGGCTAATAGTGATGCCGAGAGCGCTCCTATCCTGCTACAACGCTGCCCCCCCTGCTGTGGGCAAAACCCTCCACCATATTGTGCCCCACTCCATGCTGTTGGCCTCCATATGACATTCCAGTCGTTGACCTTTATATCCCACGGAAGTGATGCACACATAAGTAGAATCGCTGCACTTTACTGATAGAACTCAGGGAATGGCATACCAGTCACATTACTTCAACACACATTTCAGAGTCACTTGGCATTAAAGCAGAGCTCCACCCAAAAGGGGGAAGTTCCACTTTAAGCCTTTGTTCCCCGCTCTGCATTAAGGATCGGTACCTTTGGGGAGTGGGGCGGGAAAGGGTATCCGAATTTGACAGGTACCCGCTCCCACTTCCGCTGCGATCGCCTAGGCAATTGGAAGCGGAAGTTGTCCTCCTACCCTCCCTCCCTGTAGTCTTCTGGGACACGTGACAGGTCCCAGAAGACTACAGGGCCATTCACAAAGCGCAGCAATTCTCGCGCATGTGCAGTGGGCACCCGGATGTGAAGACACAAGCTGTCAAAGTCGAGTGACCACACTAAACATGCTGGCTCCAGGGAGAGAAGACGGCCGGTGAAATCAGTGGTGGTGAGGACACCACTGGACCAAGGGATAGGTAAGTGTCTGTATTTTAAAAGTCAGCAGCTACAGTTTTTGTGCCTGCTGACTTTCATTTTTTTTTTTTTCAGGTGGAACTCCGCTTTAAATAGTCAATCATATTTTGTGGATGATCCACAGCAGTCACACGTGAAAGCATATTCAGCACTTTAGCAGAAATCTCCCTATACAGTCTCTTCTTTCACTCCGGGGTCAATAGTACTCACAGGACTGGGTTCTCTGTAGTCACCTCCATCAAACATATACCTCTCCCAGGGCCCTCCAAGGAAATAGCCTCATTCAGGGAACTCTTGGTCTAGCCTACAAAGTCTTCTGCAACCAGCCCTAGCCCCCCACTTCCATACATGTCAGGAAGTCTCCTGGGTGCAGGTCTACACACCTCCAGCCCCTGTCCAGGGCCTCTACATGCTGATCACATCTGTGCTGGTATGGAATGTTTGGCTCCCATGTCCCAAGTGCCCTAGGGCTCCTCCCAACCTTGCTCATGTTTGGATACTGCCTCACCCATGACTTCACTGGAGGACAGCTCCAACTAGAAGGGGCCTAGCACTTGATGACACTGTCTGCTGTAACCAGATACTATTCTGGCACAGAGCAACAAACTAGCTAACTGCACCTGCCTACATGAGGGTACAGGATACTCCAAAACATCAAATCAAGTGCAGGAGATAGATTCAAATTCCTAAGCACAAATTTTTCAGCAGCAGCCCTTGCTGGAGGTAGAGGAAGGGGCGTATTTATCACAAGGCAAACAAGGCATTTGCCTAGGGTGGCATTTTTCAGGGGGCAGCACCGACCCCTGGAAGAAGGGGCAGAAGAATGGACACATGTGGCATGGGGACCAGGTGGGATCCTAGAGAGGCTGCTTGATGGTGTTTGCAGAGCTGAGCTCTCATTCCTGGGGATGTTTGGAGCTGTGAAGGTCTATTTCTTGCTGGGGAATATGATATCGGAAGTCTCTCTCAGAAGGGGAGGGGGGGCTGGGGTGTTGTTGGTCAATGTCAGGCTCTTTCTCTGTGGGGGGGTATTATTGGTTGGTGTCAGGCTCTCTCTGTGGGTGGCGTGGGCATCCGATTTTTGTGTTGCATAGGACAGCACAAAACCTAAATACACCACTGCATAGAGGGGATAGCTAGCTAATCTCAATCTCTACATGACCAGTCCCAGTCCTTACAGCAACCTCTGGCATTAACCCCCAAAACACATACACACCTGGAGTCCTAGGCTAAGGCTTTTCTCACAGCGGTCATCCCACCTAGAACAGGTAGTGGGGTGTTTTTACCTGAATGCAGGAAATGCATTAAGGTGTTACTAAACCCCAGACCCAGCATTCTCTATATCTGGCCTCCCACAGTACACACAGCATGAAAGTGCAATTATTTTAGTAAATATAAACTGCTAAATACTTTTTCTCATCAGCAGTATATAGCAGTCTTCTGACTTCAGCAGAGCACTGGTTAAAGCTTGTAGGAGGAGTTTTCTTTCTGCTCTAGGAGGATGCAGAACCCCTTGACCCTCTGTCTGGACAGTGCTGATTGGAATAGTGCTGATCACATGCACTCTCCCATTAAAAAAAAAAAACCTCCTTAGCAATACACACTAAACTGAGCATGTGCCACCGGGTTCAGTCTGTCTTATCAGGTGGGCATTTGAACAAAAGGAGGGGCAGAGAAGACGGGATCAAACAGCCTTTTCCTACAATGCAGAGGATTAACCCCTTAGGTTCCACAGTGAGTATAACAAGCATGCTTTACTGCATCTACAGACTGATTTTACTATTGTGGGTTTAGTAACACTTTAAATATCAGTTAAATAAATAATGCACCCAAATTTGATGGAAAAAAAAAGTGCATTAATTTTTATTTTTGCACGTGAGCATGAAAAGTATTGTAGCTGTGATCCATGTATTGTGGTAGCAATGTCAGTCTTCTGCAGATTCTTCCTCCAGCTCTCTCTCCGTACCAACCTATGAAAGAAAATTAGGGATCTCTTGATACCAAGCCAAGGTCAGGTAAACCAAGAAAGATTGCAGCCACAACTGCCAGAAGAATTGTTCAGGATATAAAGGGAAACCCATAGGTAACCTCAGGAGAAATACAGGCTGTTCTGGAAAAAGATGATGTGGTTGTCTTAACCACTTTCCCTACAGAGGATTTACTCCCCCTTCCTGACCAGGCCATTTTTTGCGATACGGCACTGTATTACTTTAACTGACAATTGTGCGGTCATGCAACGCTGCACCCAAATGAAATTTATGTCCTTTTTCCCCACAAATGGAGATTTACCAGGCCATTTTTTGCGATATGGCGCGGTATTATTTTAACTCACAATGGCGCGGTCATGCAACACTGCACCCAAATGAAATTTATTTCTATCAGTGTCCAGCAGCGCATTGGTTAAAGCTTGTAGGAGGAGTTTTCATTTTCCTCTCACTCCCCTATGAGACTGATGATCACATGCACTCTGCCAAGCAGAAAAAAAACTCTCTAGTGATATACACCAAACTGAGAATGTGCAGCTTGCCCCCAAAGCTCTGTTCTGTCAGGAGATGAGTCTGTGACAGTGGAGGAAGGGGAGGATCAGAGAAGACAGGACTAAACATCCTTTTTACACAATACAGAGGATTAACCCCTTAGGTTCCACAGTGAGTATAACAAGCACGCTTTACTGCATACACAGACTGATTTTACTGTTGTGGGTTTAGTAACACTTTAGGGTAAAAAATATTAGGACTTTAAAATCACTTTAATGTTAAATGATAAACTATTCTAAGGAATAAAAAGGGAAGAGATCGTACATACCAGTCTTGGGGTTAACTCATAAACTATACAGAGGACAAAACAGAATGGTGTATGGTGTATACAGGCTTGAAAAATCAACAAAAAAAAACATTTCTTGGAGTTTGTTGTCCCATTTTAAGACTGGCAAGCATCCATACAAATATTGTGCAAGCCTCCAATGTGTCGAGGAGTGCCAGCTGGACCAAGTGTATTGCTTCGGGGTCTCCTTTTCAAACTATAACCTTCTTTTCTCTTTAAAATTGTAAAGTTTACTTTGGAGTATTCAGCAAATTCATACAATTAACTGAAAGGCTACAATGATATTTACTGATCTCCATGCCATTTAAAAATGGCATCAAGAATTAAAACAAGAATTGAATAATATTGCTAAGAAAAGATAAAAAGATAAAGTGTTCTTTTTCATTTACATGCATGAACAGTACAAATTGTAAGAAATATATTTAACCGGTTCCCAACCGCGCTATAGCCGAAGGATAGCTACTTCAAGGTTGTGTAATCCTGGGATGACATCCATGGAAGTCATTCCAGGACACGCCCCCCCTTGCGTGCCTCCAGCTGTGCACACCAGCCAATCACAGCGGCCTTTTACCACGTGATCAGCTGTGTCCAATGGCACAGCGATCACCGGGTAAATGCAGTTGCCGGTTATCGGCTTCACTTTCCTCAGGCTGTCACAGCATGAGGAAAGTACTGCCGATAACTGGTAGATGTCAGCAAAGGGATCGGCACTGATCATCAGGGCACTTACACTGTAAAACACACACACAGTAAAATAGCACACAGTTAACCCTTTGATCACCCCAGATCACCCCTGTTAACCCCTTCCTGCCCAGTGTCATTAGTACAGTGACAGTGCTTTTTATTAGCACTGATCACTGTATTAGTGTCACTGGGGATGTCAGTGACAGTTAGTCAGTTTCCCCCCAGTGTAAGAATGCCCTCCACAGTCCTGCTAGATGTCACTGATTGTCACTATTACTAGTATAAAAAAAAAAATCCCAATATATATACCGCCATTTGTAGACATTATAACTTTCACGTAAACCAATTAATTTACACGTATTAGGATTTTTTTTTTTAGCAAAGACATGTTGCAGAATACATTTTGGCCTAAATTATGAAGAAATTAGATTTTTTTATTTTTTTCACTAGATATGTTTTATAGCAAAAAGTCAAAAATATTGTTTTTTTTCTCAAAATTGTCGGTCTTTTTTTGTTTGTAGCGCAAAAAAAAAAAACGCACAGGCGATCAAATACCACCAAAAGAAATCTTAATTTGTGGGGAAAAAGGACATAAATTTAATTTGGGTGCAGCGTTGCATGACCGCACAATTGTCAGTTAAAGTAATGCAGTGCCGTATCGCAAACAATGGCCTGATCAGGAAGGGGGAGAAATCCTCTGGAGGGAAAGTGGTTAAGACAATCACATCATCTTTTCCAGAACAGCCTGTATTTCTCCTGAGGGTACCTGTGGGGTTTTTCTTTGTATTCCAAACAATTCTTCTGGCAGTTGTGGCCGCAATCTTTCTTGGTCTACCTGACCTTGGCTTGGTATCAAGAGATCCCCAAATTTTCTTTCGTAGGTTGGTACGGAGAGTGAGCTGGAGGAAGAATCTGCAGAAGACTGACATTGCTACCGCAATACATGGATCACAGCTGCAATACTTTTCATGCTCACATGCAAAAATAAAAATAAATGCACTTTATTTTTTGGCAAATATGGGTAGATTATTTATTTAACTAATATTTAAAGTGTTACTAAACCCACAACAGTAAAATCAGTCTGTATATGCAGTAAATCATGCTTGTTATACTTACTGTGGAACCTAAGGGGTTAATCCTCTGCATTGTGTAAAAAGGATGTTTGATACTGTTTTCTCTGCCCCTCCTATTGTTCATATGTCCACCTGATAAGACAGACTGGATCCGTAGGTACATGCACATGCTCAGTTTAGTGTGTATTGCTAGGGAGGTTTTCTTTTTTTATTGGGAGAGTGCATGTGATCAGCACTGGGTCAATCAGCACCGCCCAGACAAAGGGTCAGGGGTTCTGCATCCTCCTAGAGCAGAAAGAAAACTCCTCCTACAAGCATTAATTCCGTAATTAATTAATTCCGTAATTTGCTCCATGGTGTCCACATTTCTAACATAAGATACAACAGAGATAGAAATAACCAAAAAAGTCATAGACATCAGTTGATCGGAGCTATGTTGAAAGGTAGGATGAGAGTTCAGCCTGGCTGATTTGAGGGGAACCTTGAGCAGTATTTTCTCAAGGAAACATAGGCGTTTTAGACCTTTTCAGAATGTAAACTCATATATTCATTTCCACATCGTATTCCAAATATTTCTAGCCTGCTCCTATTATTCCAATAACAAAAACAAATGACTAGGCGCTAATGCCCTCAACCAGCACCGGGTGAACTAGAGTGAAGAAAAGGCAGGCAATCCCACAGCTGCTCCAATGACCATAGGGAGTATGTAGTCAAAAGAAAAGCATAAAAGGGGGGCTCGTAGCAAAAAGAATTGAAAGAGAATAGCGCAGGGCAGACATGACTAGGTGAAGAGGGAAAAAAAGACAGGAAAGGGTTAAGTTAAAGGGGAAGGGTTAAAACAGGAAGGTTACATGATTGGTGATAGTAGCACGGGGTGGGATCATTGATGATTTTGGGGGAGTGTTGGGGGGTCGGACCAGCCAGTGTTTTTTTTGGGTCTTTTTGTGCTTGATTGGTTTAGTTTTGGGGGCAGTTGTTGGTCTTAGGAGGTGGCAAATTGTTTTGAAGAAAAAGTGTATGGTTGGGACCCATCTGTGGTATGGTGTGCCAGGGTGAATTCCAGTAACTGGAAGGTGGAGGTCTACACTGCGGAAGGTGTGTCTTTGTCGCCGAGTCGGTGGAGGTCTAGTAGGAACATTAAGGTTAAGGTTCAACAGGGGGAGATCAATATTGTTTTGGGTGCCTTCCTAGACCAACAACTCATTTTGTAGGTTTATGTATGTTTCTTTTTTAAGGAATGTTTTCTGTGATTTAAGTTGAATTGTTAATAAAAGGCTGTGAAGGCCATTTTTACTCCAACAATGTGTGGTCTCCTTTATTGGTGGAGGGAGTGTTTGGGAGAAAGGGGGTTTTCGAGAAAGTTGGGTTAGTATGGTTTAGGGCATTAGCATTTGCCAACACATCTCTTCTACACTAGTCAAGATCAGAGCGCTCGTGGCGAATATCCAGAATAAAAAAACAATAATGTTCATAACCAGCAGACAATATAAAACAGTTTAATGGAGCAATAAAAGCACTTTTGGTGCGTGATCTCTGGCAACTGAAGAGGCCCATCCTGCTCCTCTCAGCCCTCCTGTGGGGTCTCTCTCAGACCGCTGGCCTTGGTCACCTGTATGCCATCAATTGTGGCTCCCTCACCTTCCACCCATTGAGCTCACCATCCAGGCTCTCCATTGCCATGCCTACAACACAGTAAGCCGCTCCCATCATTCCTTCAGCCTATGGTTTGCACTGATCCTTGTATGACATCCATTCATGTATACATCCTTATGGTGATCCTCATTTTTATTGCTCCATTAAACTGTTTTATATTGTCTGCTGGTTATGAACATTATTGTTTTTTATGCTGGACATTCACCACGAGCGCTCTGATCTTTTATTCTTTCCTATTATTCCAAACTATCTTGAAGTTTGTAAACTTACATTGTGTAGATCCCACACAAGTATTTCCTTGAATTCTGTGACGCTGTTCACTATAACCTGTGAGTAGGCACTTCTGTGTCACACATTTCACAGAGCCTGCCTTCTGAACTACAGAGGCGCTGAGAGGAGGATTTTCAGGAGGCGGAGTCAGTACAGGAATCACTGTTTGCAGGCAGCAAGATACCATGGGATATGTAGTCCTTTTTGAAAATAAACAGTGGAAGAGAAGCTGCAAAGTATGCAAGGCAATGCACTTGATATTGAACATCAGCAATGAGCGTTAAAGCATGTTATAGCACTAAACCCAGAAGTGAGGAAATGGCATCCTTCATCTCTTGACAGAAGTCTTAGTTGCCATGAGGGATGGCGCCTGGACAGGTTCTCTTTTTCAAGTATGCACAGAAAACAGAGGGCGCATAGGCGTGCATTACTTTAAAAAAAACATTTATTGATTAAAAAAGAAGAGGTAATATACTTACAAATGATAATATTGTCAAAGCCAGATCATATAAAGAACAGCACTGTCCAATCCGCACTGGGTGATATCCGCAGTGGGAGTCCTGGACCTCCAACGCATGTCGAGGACTTGCCTCTTCCTCAGAGCCAATACCTACAATCAATGTGTATGCCTCTTCAAGTGTAGCAATGAAAATCAAAAAGCAGGGCTTATTTATAGCAAACAAGAAGTTTATTTTCTATTCTGAAACCCAAAAAAAAAACAATGCTACAGTAGAATCTAATTGGCTGTCCATTGTTCAGTTTTCGTAAGTTAGCCCACATCGGTGCTGCAGAAAAACACGAAGAAGATACCAATTATCTCTTATTAAACTGGCCCAGCTCCCTTTAATCTGTTTTAAATTATAACATAAAGATCAATCAAAAGATATTGACTGGCAGGTGGCAAACCTGGCGGCATTAGAGGCATCTCCAGCCTCCCCTGCTACATGACTTTCCACGGCTCTGTTCTTTGAGAACATGGAGGGAGGTTCTCCATAGGGGGGAAATATTCATATCCATTGTAAGCTTACTGCATTTTATTTATGGTTGCAGGAACATCAAAGCACTAGAGATGTACATCCTTCGGAGGGGAGATTGCCTGCCAGCAAAACGTTGTATTTCTCCAGCTGTTTGATGATCAGCCTTGGCCCATGTGGTCAGGTTTCTACCCAGGAGCAGCTATTATAACACAACACTACCAAATGGAATCATTTTACCCTTTGTTTCCTATTTAAAGGGAATGCTTAGAGTTTCTCTAAAGCTGAACTTTGGGATAAGCACATATTGCTTAAATACAAAAGGCATGTGTATTATTTTTTCCTTTTAATCTTGGTTTGCTTTGTGTATCTCCTCCAGCTCCGTGCAATAATCCAGCGTGAAATTTTGTCTTTGTGTAGCAGCTTCCGGTAATAAAGACCGATCTGCGCTGCTTACTTTCCTTGTGCAGGGTAACTGGTCTTGTCTCCGCCCCCTCCTATAGTTCTCTACAGGCAGCTTGTGATGGTTGGAGCTACTAAACCCCTCCCACAGCTCTGCTCTCTACATATACAAAAACAAACAAAACTGCGCTTAAAATAACGTGCCAAAAAATACAATTGGTGCTCAAATCATTGCTGCCACTTCTAATAAATCAATGTGACCAAAAACGGAACAGCTTAAAGTGGTTCGGTAGCGCAAAATATCATATAGTGAATAAAAATATAACACTAAATTTCAAAATATGACTTTTGATGTGAATAAAGTCCTTAAATAAACTCACAAAAATATTCAAGTTCTCCAAGAAAGTTGTGCACTCACCAAATGAATATGCCCCCCACTCTTACAGTTGGCCAAAAAAGAAAACAATCACCATCTCCCATACACCAAGATGTCACTCTCTTCAGGATGCACAGGTATCATTTCATGGATTGGTTGGTAATAGGTATAAAGGCATTGAAAATGGTCACAGCCACTCTTATTCCTCCTCTGTGATCACCTCCCAAATGGTCATGTAAGGGAAAAAAAACACAAATGTAAGGGAAAAAAACACAAAACAGAAACCCAAATGGTGCAGTACAAAATGCCTTCTTTATTGGCCCAAATAGATAGCCACTTACAAGAATAAAAAGAATATCAAGCACAAAAATGCTGCAGATAGTGAAACTGAACCATGTGAAGCCCTGCAGTGCTCTCACCACCACCGAGTGACACAAAATGGTGCTAATCATGGCACTTCCGGTTCCGCTTTTGTCACTTCCGTTGTCACACAGTCCCATTCTGACGCGTTTCGTCACTTCAGACTTACTCATAGGGTTCCAGCTCTCTACATAGGCTGTGTACAGCACAGTGTTAATGTCATTACTACTTTTTAAAATATTATATTCGAGTTGAAAATGCATTTGGTTCACACATAGTGGGTTTGTATTCTATTTGGCTATTGAGGAATATATTTAAAGAAATACTAAAGATTCAGGTTTTTATTTTAAATAACAAACATGTTATATTTACCTGCTTTGCGCAGTGGTTTTGCAAAGAGCAGCCTGGATCCTCCTCTTCTCGGGTCCCCTGCCTGCGCTCCAGACTCCTCCTTCCTGTCGGGTGCCCCCATAGCAAGCACAGAGCCAATGCTTGGCACTCCCCATTTGTCTCCTCATTGGCTCATTTGCTGTGATTGACAGCCATTGCCTCCCGCTGCTGTCTCAGCCAATGACTAGGCAGAGACCTGAAACAGCCGAGGTTCTTGTAGACATCGCTGGATCACGATGGGGCTCAGGTAAGTATTGGGGGGCTGGGGAAGCTGCTGCACACAGGTTTTTTTACTTTCATAATGCATGAAGGTAAACACCTTGAGCCTTATGCCCAGAGTTTAGCTCTAAACTGGAGCTTCAGTTAAAAAATAATCTTAAATCCAGAGGCCAGCCATAATAACAATAATAATAATAGTAATAATAAAATCATCTTGTGCTGCAATACTCACCTTCAATATGGAGCTGCCCTCAAAAAGAATAAAAAATTTAAACAGTAGAAAATATGAAATCAACAAAACAAGAAACTGCTAGATTTCTTTTAATTTGCAAAAATAAGTGCCATGAGATGACACCAGCACCAATATTAAGGCAAAATATATATTAACCAAATATAAATGAACTGTATTAACCAATCAGGCAGAGAAACAAAAAAAAAGAAAGTTTCAAAACTCCACAGTAATCAGCAGCCACCAGCCGGTTTGCAGTAAGGGACTGAGTCTGAGAGGAACACTGGAGGGAGCCGCAGCTCAGCTTCTACACTGGCCCAAGACACCTGGCATCTTCCTCTATCCTTTCTTCCTCCCCTCTGCTGCCCCTCCCCTCAGCTGAAGGATCATTCATGACCAGTAATCAGAGGCAGATGTCACAGGAAGTGATGTAACACAGAAGTACTTGCCGCGATCTTCTGTTTTTAGAAAGCGAGTTGTTATATTAGAAATGTAAATGCAATATATTTTTAATAAATGTCGAAGTTGTATCTACCTTCTACACTATATGAGGCGTATTCTTTTTTGGGTGAAGTAACAATAGCCATCCAAAGAAGTGGAATCCTTAAAGTTATCCTAACATCCACTAAAGGAGAGGAGGAGTGGAGAGTCCCTAGTGGTCGGAGGAGATAAAGACCAACAGTGGAGATATTCTAACATACACGCAGTACAATATTATTGAAGGTGAGAGTTCTGAGAGTACTGAGGTGGCACTATAAGTGTGTGAAATTCACGTGAAGCACGCATTTATATCGTATGGTGTTGGATCAGACATTCTCTGGAATTGAATGAACTTTATATTTATTAATTTATTTATCTTGTCATTATATAAAGCACACCGATATGAGTTTATTCACTATATGGATTTTTAGCATTTGATGGATTGATGTTTTTATAAACACGTTTATATAATCTCCTGTCAGTGGTGCTGCATCACAAATCATTAATATTTATATTGTTTTGTGGGAACACAATTGATGGCAGCAGCAGCACACGCAGTGGCAGTCACTAATTTTAAATAAGCACACTCATCTATTAGCACATAGTAGGTGCAGGAGCTTCCTCTCTGTATTTTAGAACACCCCCACCTATTGATTAGCTCCAGCTATGTTGAAGAAGGCTGGGGTCCTGGGCCCTGGGGCCCTGGGCTAATGCCATCACTTCCCATCCTAGGGGGAGCCGACGCTTCACTGCTATATGGAATACTGTCATATATATATATATATATATATATATATATACAGTGGGGCAAAAAAGTATTTGGTCAGCCACCAATTGTGCAAGTTCTCCCACTTAAAAAGATGAGAGAGGCCTGTAATTGGCATCATAGGTAGACCTCAACTATGAGAGACAAAATGAGAAAAAAAATCCAGACAATCACATTGGCTGATTTGGAAAGAATTTATTTGCAAATTATGGTGGAAAATAAGTATTTGGTCACCTACAAACAAGCAAGATTTCTGGCTCTCACAGACCTGTACCTTCTTCTTTAAGAGGCTCCTCTGTCCTGCACTCATTACCTGTATCAATGGCACCTGTTTGAACTTGTTATCAGTATAAAAGACACCTGTCCACAACCTCAAACAGTCACACTCCAAACTCCACTATGGTGAAGACCAAAGAGCTGTCGAAGGACACCAGAAACAAAATTGTAGACCTGCACCAGGCTGGGAAGACTGAATCTGCAATAGGCAAGCAGCTTGTGTGAACAAATCAACCGTGGGAGCAATAATTAGAAAGTGGAAGACATACAAGACCACTGATAATCTCCCTCGATCTGGGGCTCCACACAAGATCTCACCCCATGGGGTCAAAATAATCACAAGAACGGTGAGCAAAAATCCCAGGACCACACGGGGGGGACCTAGTGAATGACCTGCAGAGAACTGGGACCAACGTAACAAAGGCTACCACCAGTAACACACTACGCCGCCAGGGACTCAGATCCTGCAGTGCCAGACGTGTCCCCCTGCTTAAGCCAGTACATGTCCGGGCCCGTCTGAAGTTTGCTAGAGAGCATTTGGATGATCCAGAAGAGGATTGGGAGAATGTCATATGGTCAGATGAAACCAAAATAGAACTGTTTGGTAGAAACGCAACTCGTCGTGTTTGGAGGAGAGAGAATGCTGAGTTGCATCCAAAGAACACCATACCTACTGTGAGGCATGGGGGTGGCAACATCATGCTTTGGGGCTGTTTCTCCACAAAGAGACCAGGGCGACTGATCCATGTACAGGACAGAATGAATTGGGCCATATATCATGAGATTTTGAGTGCAAACCTCCTTCCATCAGCAAGGGCTTTGAAGATGAAACATGGCTGGGTCTTCCAACATGACAATGATCCCAAACATACCGCCCGGGCAACGAAGGAGCGGCTTCGTAAGAAGCATTTCAAGGTCCTGGAGTGGCCTAGCCAGTCTCCAGATCTCAACCCCATAGAAAACCTTTGGAGGGAGTTGAAAGTCCGGGTTGCCCAGCAACAGCCCCAAAACCTCACTGCTCTAGAGGAGATCTGCATGGAGGAATGGGCCAACATACCAGCAACAGTGTGTGCCAACCTTGTGAAGACTTACAGAAAAAGTTTGACCTCTGTCATTGCCAACAAAGGATATATAACAAAGTATTGAGATGAACTTTTGATATTGACCAAATACTTAATTTCCACCATAATGTGCAAATAAATTCTTTCCAAATCAGCCAATGTGATTGTCTGGATTTTTTTTCTTATTTTGTCTCTCATAGTTAAGGTCTACCTATGATGCCAATTACAGGCCTCTCCCATCTTTTTAAGTGGGAGAACTTGCAGAATTGGTGGCTGACTAAATACTTTTTTGCCCCACTGTATATATATACACACACTATATTGCCAAAAGTATTGGGACACCCTTACAAATTATTGAATTCAGGTGTTCCAATCCCCTGCATGGCCACAGGTGTATAAAATCAAGCACCTAGGCATGCAGACTGCTTCTACAAACATTTGTGAAAGAATGGGTCGCTCTCAGGAGCTCAGTGAATTCAAGCGTGGTCCCGTGATAGGTTGTCACCTGTGCAACAAGTCCATCTGTGACATTTCCTTGTTATTAAATATTCCACGGTCAGCTGTTAGTGGGATTATAACAAAGTGGAAGCAACTGGGAACAACACCAAGTGGTAGGCCACATAAAATGACAGAGCGGGGTCAGCGCATGCTGAAGCGCACAGTGCGCAGAAGTCGCCAACTGTCTGCAGAGTCAATAGCTAAAGACCTCCAAACTTGGTGTGGCCTTCAGATTAGCACAACAACAGTGCGTAGTGAGCTTCATGGAATGGGTTTCCATGGCCGAGCAGCTGCATCTAAGACTTACATCACCAAGTGCAATGGAAAGTGTCAGATGCTGTGGTGTAAAGCACACCGCCACTGGACTCTAGAGCAGTGTAGACATGTTCTCTGGAGTGACGAATCACACTTCTTTGTCCGGCAAACCGATGTCTGGGTTTGGCGGTTGCCAGGTGAACGGTACTTGCCTGACTGTATTATGCCAAGTGTAAAGTTTGGTGGATGGGCGTTATGGTGTGGGGGTGTTTTTCCCCCAGTGAAGGGAACTCTTAAGGCGACAGCATACCAAAACATTTTAGACAATTTCATTCTCCCAACTTTGTAGGAACAGTTTGGGGATGGCCCCTTCCTGTTCCAGCATGGCTGCACACCAGTTCACGAAGCCAGTTCCATAAAGACATGGATGAGCGAGTTTGGGGTGGAGGAAATTGAATGGCCTGCACAGAGTCCTGCCCTCAACCCATTAGAAAACCTTTGGGTTTAATTGGAGCGGAGACTGTGAGCCAGGCCTTCTTGTCCGACATCAGTGCTTGACCTCACAAATGCGCTTCTGAAAGAATGGTCAAACATTTCCCATAGACACCCTCCTAAACCTTGTGGACAGCCTTCCCAGAAGAGCTGAAGCTGTTATAGCTGCAAAGGGTGGTCCAACTCATTATTGAACCCTACAGACTAAGACTGGGATGCCATTAAAGTTCATGTGCGTGTAAAGGCTGGCGTCCCAATACTTTTGGCAATATAGTGTGTGTGTGTATATATTTATATATATATATATATATATATATATATTTATACTAAATGGTCATGTGTGTAGACAACCTGTGAGACCACCATTCTCTCATCGTTCCCTGTGTACTAGGAGAGGGGGACTCTGCAGAGAAATGAAGAATTCATACAAGAGGTCCACAGACCAAACAGAGAGAATTACGGCACATGCTGTGCCCAGGTGCCTTAGGTGGCAGTGCACCCTAGGAGGCTGCCTAGTTTGCCTAGTTAAAGCACCGGCCCTGCATACCAGCCTAGGATTAAAGTATGGTGCTCATACATCATTAATAATTACAGCTCCATGCTGTCTAGAAGGAAGGACAACCCAACACTGCCACCAGAGAACAGCAAGAATCCATGATGTCAACAGACCAACCAGAAGACTCCAGGAAACAAAGATCAGTACATTTTTTTAGGCGTGGAAAGATATATGTTAGAGAGGGAATTTAGAAAGAAAAGTGGCTTAGGACTTTAAATATAGTATATCAGCTATTGGAAATTCCAAACTATCTCCTAAAATTCAACCATTTGAGTAGACTTTTATCCAAATTCTTGATATGGGAGTTTCTGTCATCCAAGGCCACACCATAAAGATCATTTGATGTGAAACAACACAATGATAATGACTGCTGTATTGCAAAATCTAAAGTCAAGCTTCGGGTCAGTGAAGCCCAAATGCATGGTTTGTCCAAATTCCTTAAGTTACACAGCTTGTTTCAGCCTCTTAGGCATTGTATAGCAAGCATTCCCTACATAATGTGCTTTTTGTTCCCGAATGCACTGACATTTATGTTTCAGACACGAAATATATAAAAGCCAAGTATATTTGGTATGACTCATGTGTCACAAGTTCCTTAACAAGTAAACCACTTGATTTAGGAAGTACAGTAAGCACCTGTGAAAGAGGACCTGTGCTCACATGTTTGTATTAGCTATGATAACAGTTTTTCTGGGGAGAATAACGAGTGATAAAAGGGCTGAACTAGTTATATGTCTCCTACAAAATGCTGCTCCAGGCTTGTAGTACTGGCCTTCTAAGGGTCAGGTCTCTATTGAGGTCTGATGACCACAGGTGCTACGTGCTTGACCTTTAGAAGCCACTGTTAAAGAGCACTTTATGCGTGACACTGGAACTTGGGTGCCCACAGGACTTAAGCACCAGAATCAGACCTTAATTGGAGGCCAATCCCCAATGAAGGTGAGCTAAGGACTTATGTAGTCAAGGTGGGAAGCCATGGTCATTGTCAAAGGTTACAAGAGCAAGATGTCTAATCCAAAGGACTGAGCAGAAAAAGTAATTACATAAACAAAGCCAATATCAGGGCAGCAGGCCTTACTAGTAAGGTGTCATAGACTAGAACTAGGCCTGAATCAGGAATCTAAACAACAGAAACAAGAGCACAGGAACTGAAAATAGGAATATAGCGAGAAAATGAATAAACCTCCCAATAATGCTATTACTAAGCTGCAGCTACAGGGAGCTTTAATGATTTGTAGTGTGAGTTCAGGAGACTAATACCAACAAGTTCACATTAAAACTGGAATGATCAAATGAGCAACATGTGTTTTGTGCTCTCCTCTTCCTACAGGTTAATCACACTTTGTTTATGCTATCTTTATTCAGTTTTGTGTTTGTACTGACATTCACTTTCTCTCTTTAGTATCTTATGTGTTAATAATGGTAATTCTCTAATATAAACTGATATTTTGACCTGTCCAAAACAGAGCTCCTGGTCTTCTCCCCACCCTGCGCCCCCCCCCCCCACCCATCCTCTCCATCACTACTAACAATGCCACCATCACTCCCACCCCACATGCCAAAGTCCTGGGTGTCACCCTGGACTCACACCTCTCCTTCCTACCCCATGTCCAATTGCTATCAAGATCATGCAGGCTCCACCTCCGCAACATCTCCAAGATACGTACATTCCTCACCCCAGACACGACTAAACAACTCGTACACTCCCTCATCATCTCACGCCTGGACTATTGCAACTCCCTTCTCACTGGCCTACCCAAACGAACGCTATCCCCACTCCACTCGATCCTGAACTCAGCGGCGAGACTCATCCACCTCACCAATCGCTCCACATCCGCCACCCCACTCTGCCAATCCCTTCACTGGCTTCTGATTGCCCAGCGCATCAAATTCAAATTGCTAACTCTGACCTACAAAGCCACTCACAACGCCGCCCCAAACTACATAACCGACCTGATACCCAAATACTACCCTACCCGTGCCCTTCGCTCCTCACAGGACCTCCTACTCTCTAGCTCCCTGGTCTCCTCCTCCCACGCCCGATTGCAGGATTTCTTCAGGACTTCCCCCATCCTCTGTAATTCCCTACCCCAATCCATCAGACTGTCACCTACCCTCATCACCTTCAGATGCACCCTGAAGACCCACCTCTTCAGGGAAGCCTACCCCACCCTCACCTAACAGCTGACCTCCTCCACTCCTCCCACCACTTAATTTCCCACAGCCATTTCCTCCTGTACCACTTCCCCTCCCTCCTAGATTGTAAGATCGAAAGAGCAGGGCCCTCGAACCCCTCGTGTATTGTATTGTTTCTGTCTTGTCTCATGTTCTGTCCCCCTTGCTATTGTACAGCGCTGAGCAAACCCTTTGGCGCTATATAAATACTGTATAATAATAATAATATGCTTTTTCACGTGGCCTGCACTGCCACTATAAAGAAAGTATCTGTCTGTATAATATAATATTTCTGTTTAACACATTGAACTCAGAATGAGCAAGTGAGCAACATGTGTTTTCTGCTCTCAGATAATTCTATAACAGGAACACTTTAGGGACAGGATGATAAGAGCAAGGACTGAAACTGAGACTGAGAAAAAAATCCAAGATAAAAACAATTTATCAGGATCTCACCCTAACTGAACACTATAACAGGCAACTGAAGCATGGATGGTAGAATCCTTTTAAAGAAGTTCTGAGAGATCAGAAGGGGTGCCCCAAGCCTCAGCTGTGCATGTGCACAGCCCATCTGAACAGTTAAATAGAGTAGGTACACTTCCGTCAGAACACAGGAATGAGACCTAAACAGCAGCAAATGCAACAGGCCAACACAGAGAGCAGAGCACAGGTATGTTTCTGAAAGTCTTAAAGTAGCATATAAGCAAAGTAGTATTAACCCTCAGCATCTTTCAGTTTAATTTCAATAAGTTTTTATTGAGAGTTTTGAAAACATAACAAATGATGTTATATAGTTCAACAGGGAATGCCGTAGTACAATGCAAACAATAGGTTTCATCCCTCCAGTTAATGGGGGATGTGGTAGGGTTTTATAAGACAAGAACATCAGAGGTATTCTATTTATTATGTTGAACTTGATGAAGTGTATTAGGTATTGGGGGAGATATAGAAGAAGAAAGGAGTGCGGGGGAAGGGAGGGGGGAGGGTATGCAACTTGGAAGGGAGAGGGGGTACCAGTCTAGGGTTGGCTGTTACTTGGTTTTATGTTTGCTATTTGTTAATCAAATTTGTATTGTGCATTTTGGGTTATGTAGCCATCGAGCCCATTGGAAGGTGAATTTGTGTTGAGAGGAATTATTGGAGGCAGATCTTTTTTCCATGTCACATTAGAAGTTAAGATCTTGGATTAAGAGTGTGAGAGAAGGGGCGTTAGTGCTGTTCCATAGTCTAGTAATGTTGATTTTAGCTGCGAAAAGTGTGTGGACAATGATGGTACGGGAGTTAGGTGGAAATTTTTCAATTCCGATATGTAGGAGAGCTAATGAAGGGTTTGGGATGGTCAAGGATCCAGATATTTCTGAGATTAGATTGAAGACACTGTTCCAGTAGGATCTAATGGTTTTGCAGGACCATAGGATGTGTAGTGTCGAACCTATGTCATTACACTGTCTCCAGCAGAAGGAGGGGTGGGCCGGGTAGTAGGTAGAGAGTTTAACGGGCGTTAGGTACCATTGATGAAGTATTTTAAAGTACGACTCCCAGTGGGAGGTACACCGGGTGGCTTTGTGTGTAATAGTGAACGCCTTTTCCCAGGTTTGATTTGTAATCTGTTTCGATAGTATTTTTTCCCAGTTTGTTAGGGAAGTAGTTTGCATGGTAAATTGTAGATTACTGAGGAGCAAATAGAAGGTCGAAATGCCTTTACCGGGATATTGTTTTTTGGTGAGGAAGTGGTATACGGTAATGGGAATTTTTGTAGAGTAGGATATTTTAGTTGTTTGTAAGCAATGTATAATTCTCAAGTAGGTGAAGTATTCGGTAGAAGGAAGTTTGTATTTGATTTGGATATTTTGGAACGAGTGTGGGACTCGGTCGTTGTAGAGATCAGTGATGTGTAGAATGCCCTGTTTTGTCCATTGGGTTAAGTTTAAGGAAGGTGTAAGGGCATGTAGTAAATTGAGTGGAGTAGGAAGGTGTTTGATGTCGGTAAAGTTGATGGTAAGAAGATCTCGCCAAGCTTGTAGTGTAGCTTTAATGCATGGGTGTTTCCATTTATTTTCGAATTGGGTTGTATGTGGTGTTAGAAGAAGATTTTGGGGGTCAAGAGGGTGAAATGGTATAGTTTCCATGATGGACCATATTTTTTCCTTTGAAGGGTTCCACCAAAAATATATTTGGTCAAGTAGAGTGGCATTATAATAAGATTTCA
Source organism: Staurois parvus (assembly GCF_062004578.1). Classification (NCBI taxonomy): domain Eukaryota; kingdom Metazoa; phylum Chordata; class Amphibia; order Anura; family Ranidae; genus Staurois; species Staurois parvus. The sequence continues at coordinate 7,643,699 of NW_028317826.1, forward strand.
AATCGGGGAGGCCTGCTCCACCTCTGGTTGTAGTGCGTATGAGAAGGTTCATAGTGCATCTGGGTTTTTTGGAATTCCATAGGAATTTTGTGAATATTATTTGTAGCTTGGAAAAAAACATATTTGGAACTGGTATTGGAAGGGTGCGGAATATGTATAGTATTTTGGGTAGTATGTACATTTTCAGAGTCGCTACTCGGCCTAGTTTGGAGAGTTCTGAAGTGCGGAGAGTGGTAATTTCATGGGGGATAGTTTCAAGTAATTTCTTATGGTTTGCCAGGTATAATTGATCTGTTGTTGCCGTTAGTCTGATCCCTAGTTATGGGATACTTTGGGTTTCCCAGGAAAATGGAAATTGTGTAGTCAATAATTTTTGGTCTTGGGGTGATACATGAAGATTTAGTATTGAGGATTTGGGTTCATTAAGTTTATAGTAGGAGACTTTCGAGTAGAAATGGAGTTGGTTGCGAATTTTTGTGAGGGATTTGTTGGGATTAGTCACCATCAAGATGATGTCATCTGCAAATAGACTGATTTTATGCTCTGTGTTGAAGTGTTTGATGCCGGTGAATGACGGGTCATCTCTGAGTTTGGCAGCTAAGGGTTCAATGAGGAGTGCAAATATAATTGGGGAAAGAGGGCAACCTTGTCTTGTGCCGTTTGTGATGTCGAAAGAATCAGAGAGTGTGCCATCTGTTAGTACTCTAGCCGAGGGGTATGTGTACAATGATAGTATGGCAGTCAACATCCAACCTGTAATTCCAAATTTCTGGAGTGTGAGTTGCATAAATTTCCAGTGTATGCGGTCAAATGCCTTTTCTGCATCTAGGGATAGAAGCAAAGAGGGGTATTTGGAAAACTGTAGATTGTGGAGAAGTGATATTATTCTTCTTGTAGAATCTGGTGCTTGGCGACCTGGAATGAAACCTACTTGATCCGGATGTATTAAGGTTGGGAGATAAGGGAGAAGTCTTCGTGAAATGATTTTTGCGTAGAGTTTTATATCGGTATTAAGTAATGATATCGGCCTATAGTTTTGGACAAGTTGTGGGTCTTTTCTGGGTTTTGGTATAGTTGTGATAATAGATTGTAGCATGTCTCTAGGGAATGTGCCAGATTCAGCTGCGTTATTGAAAAGTCTGGTTAAATATGGTGATAATTCTGGGGCAAATAGCTTATAATACTCATTTGTGTACCCGTCATTTCCCGGAGATTTGTGTAATGGTAGTGTTTTGATAGTCGTTTCTATCTCTTTGGAAGAAATTGGAGTTGAGATGTCAGTAAGTTGTGATGGTGAAAGTTGGGGGAGGTTTGTTGTATGTAAGAATGTTTGTATGGATTCGGATGTAGGTTGTGTGGTGGTAGAGTCATTTTTAAGGTTGTATAGGTTCTGATAGTATTTTGCAAATGCGTTCGCTATGTCTTGCGGATTGGTATATATGGTATGGGTAGTTGGGTGTTTAATTGATGTAATTTTAGATTTAAGTCGTTTTTGTTTAATGATTTTGGATAGCATTGAATTGGCTTTGTTACCTAATGAGTAATATCTTGATTTCATCTTTTGGAGATTAATATCGTATTTATATAATAAAAGGGATCTTAGTTTGTTTCTCTCTGCATTAAGGGAGGAAGAGATTAAGGGATCTGGTGATGTTTTGTTGATTTGTTCTTTTGATTTAATTGAGGAGAGGAGTTTATCTATTTGTTGGTTTCTTTGTTTCGTGACGTGGGAATTAAGTTATATAAGAATACCTCTCATGAATGCCTTGTAAGTAGCCCATAATGTGGAGATAGATATATCAGCTGTGTCATTAAGTTCAAAGAATGTGCAATGCGCTTCCAAGATGCGTTTCTTGAGTTCTGGGTTTTTCAGTAGGGATGAGTTCAGTCGCCATATCCGCGGGATCCGTGGGTATTGGTTGTGGTCAAGGGAGATAGAAATCGGGGCATGGTCAGACCATGTGATGGTGCCTATCTTGGAGGAAGTGATGTGTTGCAAAGTCCATTTGTCGGTGATGAAGAAGTCTATGCGAGAGTAGGATAAATGAGATGGAGAATAGTAGGTATAGTCTCTTTCCGTGCCGTGTTGGCAACGCCAGGCATCATATAAGTCGTTCGAGTGTAGAAAGCGGTTAAAGGTCTGCTTAGGGGCACGTCTATTGGAGGAGGAGTCTAGGAGCGGGTTGCCGATGATGTTGAAATCCCCGCCATCGATTAGTCTGCCTTTTCTATGTTGAGAGATGATCGCGTTGAGTTTGTTGAAAAATTGAAAATGGTTAGTATTTGGGCCGTAGACGTTGACTAGGGTATATGTAATGTCTGTGATTTTACAGATCAAAATGTGGTAGCGTCCTTGCGGGTCTACTATTTCGGAGATAAATTGGTATTGGAGGGAATCTTTAATGGCCGTGATAGTCCCATTTTTTTTCTTGGGATTTGTTGACAAGTAGATTGATGTGTAGTGGTGGATCTTGAACTTGGGGATTTTAGTAGAGGCGAAGTGGGTCTCTTGTAAGAATAATACGTCTGCTTGTAAAGATCTAGCTTCTTTCGAAAGTAAGGATCTCTTATAAGGTGAGTTGAGGCCTCTGACATTCAGCGAAGATATGTTAATCATTTTTCTTTATGTTGATGGTTTGTCTAAGATATTGGTGTTTTTTCCAGGAAAATGGAGAGAAATGAGGTGTTTCATGGCGTTGGTGGTGTTTATCAAATGAGGACCTGTTGTGAGCTCGTGTCGGGCTTTTCTGTAGAGGAAGGTTTTCATCTTGTATTGGAGAACTATGGGGAAGGTAGATTCCTTCTAGTTGACTGGTACCGTGGGAGAGGAGGAGGAATAAAAAGAACTTGTAAAGAAAACAAGTGAAATGGGTAGCATTAAATGCTACTTCATAACATGGAGGCTTGAGCAACCATGGTTCCCTAAGGGAATCATGCTGGAAGGAGTTTTGAAGCATGAGGAAGTTCATACTGGGCCGTGTGCCAGTTGTATTTGGTCATAAGACAGTGCCCGTTTTGCGGCGTGTTGAGCATTGCCAGTTGGTTTGAAGTTTTTGGCTATTCTGCGTCCATTAGCTGCGGACGGTTGGAAGTGGGTTGATGAGAGTCCTCTGGAATGATATTCCACGTTTTCAGGAGTTCTATACCTGCTTCTAAGGACTTAATTGCGTAGATCCTGCCTTGATATTTAACGGTTAATTTCGTGGGGAAACCCCATTGGTATCCGATACCGTGGTTCCGTAAAGCTTTCGTTATGGTGATGAGTTTCTTTCGGTTGAGAAGTGTTGTTTTGGATAGGTCGGCAAATAATTTGATATTTGTATATGTTGATGGTAATGAATTGGGGTTTCTGGCAGCTATCATTATCCTCTCTTTCACATGATAGAAGTGTATGCGCGCCAATGTATCCCTGGGTATTGCGGCCGGAAGGAATGATGGTTTTGGGATACGGTGTGCCCGGTCTATGGCTAATTCCACATCAGTGAGTGTAGGGATGATATGTTTCATAAGCTGTTGGATAAATGGGACTATGGCGTCCGCTGTAATGGACTCGGGAATACCACGGAATTTTATGTTATTTCTCCTGGAGCGATCCTCCAAGTCTGCTAATTTGAGGTTTATTTGATCAATCTCTGATGTATGATCTGCATGTGCATCTATGAGGTCGTTGTGCGCTGCGCACATTTCTCCTAATTTGTCTTCAATATGGTGGATACGTTTTTCTTGTTTTTGTACAGTTATGGAGATTTGGGATAGCGTCACCGTCAAATCGTTATGTAACGATTGTCGCAGAGATAATAACATGTTCTTCATTGCAATTTCTGTAATGGGTTGGTCAGAGGCAGGATAGGAATCAATCAGAGATGGAGATTTGTCAGGATTTAAGATTGGTATGAATGGTTGTCTGTCATGGGGGACATCAGTGTCCAGTCTCGGTCTAGACTTGGCTGGGCTGCTAGTTGTAGGAGACAGGGGAGGAGAGGACTCACCCGGGTCTCCTGGGTACAGTGGTGCCTTCAGCCTGGGGTCCAGGAGGTATGCTGTGTCTCTCTGCGCATCTCCTTCATGTGAGGAGAGACTGCCTGTCACGCAGCCGGCGCCATCTTGGTCACAGGGGCTGAGGGCTGGGAAGAAATTAGTTAACTTCCTCAGCTGCCCCGGGGTTTTCCGCCGTCGTGTCATGTTGCTTGAGGGTTCCGTGACCCTTGGCTGTGCTCCTGTTGTGTCTGTTGGGTTCGGGCTTGCTGTGTGCCGCTCTGATCACTGGCGGACGGACGGAGCTCGGATCAGTGAGCTGTCATCCGCTGGCCGGCCGCGCATGTGCTCATCTTTCAGTTTAAAACACTGACTTTGTTACTGCAGCGCTTTGCAGTTCACAACTTTCAGTGCTGCTGGCTACTGTCTTAGTGCTGCTTCCTTGAACTTCTGGTGTTCACAGGAAAGAGTTAACAGCAGATGGTACAGTCTCCAGCCAGTCTGTTAGCTTGGAAAAGGAAGGCACAAGGGAGTACCTTGACATTCAGGATTCTGGGGCTGTGTGTTTTTATTGATGTTCATAGTAAAGGGAGACACAACTGTATTCCTTGCATGCAAGGGTGGTTCCATAGGATGCTGCAAGAGAATGGAGCCACCCTGAAACAGGAAACCTGGGGCAATAGCCATGGCACCAACTTAAACAGGAACAAAGGCGAAGATTGCAAAACAAAGAATCTGCATACTCAGTAAGTGATTAAAGTAGATCCTGAAAGTGAGGGTTTAATATCACTTTACTGACTTACAGTCATTGCCATTGGGTCATATGATCTCTGCTGAATCAGTCGATCTATACCCTGTTCTCTTCAGTGCTTATCAGCTGATCAAGTGCTCAGTTAGAGAGATGGCCTTTTAGAGCAAATGCCTTAGTTTAATGCTCAGCTCTGAGCAAACTTACAGGAACACAGTACACTCTGGGTTTCAGTGATACCAACAGTAGCAGTATCTCTGTCATTTTAATGTGGTGTCACTAATACAGCACATTGGAACTGGTATTGAGCTCAAGATTTAGTGTCTGATATATACAGAATACTGGCAACAGAAAAAACGTAAAAGGTGAAATGTAAAGCACCTTGATTGGTAGTAAGGATTGCTATAGCTTGAAACAAAATTGCCTTGCCGTTCACTTAAAAAACCTCACTAAACATGACATTCATATATAAATGTATACAACTTAATGACACCAGCTGTCAGCTGGGACCAGAGCTGTCTGCTAACTATTAGTCATGTGACGTCAAGTAACCATGCACAACACAGCGTGGAAGGCTCTTACAGTAATATTACCAATGCTAAATATTTAGGAAGAATAGATTTCCCTTTTCGACATTAAATTATATGAAATATGGAACATCTGTATTCTAAATGGAGACAACACAAGTCAAACCCTGTGGATCGCTGAGTACAGGGAGTCATTCATACTACGGTCAACTTGTAATTCCTGTTGACTGTTTTTGATTTCCAAGATCATATTTTATGAATGCCATTAGATATGGATAGTTAGTGGATGCATTATGCATCTGTTGAGTCCTAACATAGAGGGGGACATCCTATACTGTTTCTATGCACACTGTGTTCTGATTTAAAGGTAGACTCAATGCTAATTTTTTTTTTCTTGGAGAGATGGGAAGGGTTCTAACAAAGTTTTAATGTTGTCTTTGGCTGTATTAAATTAATCCAGACAGGGATGCCCCCGCTTCCCTCCAGCTAATCATTCAATAGCCACAAAAAACGATGAAGCCTAAATCCCATATATTCATCTATATCTGAAGTCATTGGATAAACCAGGTCCTCTGTCTTCTATCTTCCTCTCTGCAGAGTGGGAGGATTCATCTTCATATAACCATGTCAGTGCCTGGGTGGCATAGACACTTTCTACTGTTTGTCCTGGGCTCTCTTAGGATATAGAAGACTGCAGTGAATGCACAAGACTGCACAATGAGAGATAGCAACAAAACCAGGCAGTGGCTGGTCTGGACTGCAGTACTGAGAAGGGTAACGTGATGGCATGTAGGCAGGTGCAGGTTTTTCCTTCATCCAGGGTAGTACGGTGCCATTATACAAATGGAATGGAGTCTGCTGGGAGAAGTGTCCCTTCATGGTCTCCCTTAGTGTCTCAGAAGAACCAGCTGCCTGATTGGACACTGCAACCTCTGCAAGCCATCTTGGTGTGGAACCTTATAAAATAGGTTACCTGCGTTATTTGGGCGAACCTGGCCTAGGGTCAGCTCAGGGGCATCTGCGCAGGGGAAAGATTCCAGTATCTGAAAAAAGTGCTTTCCCAGTAAAACGCCCCCCCCCACCATCCACTCAGCCCAGTTGAAGCTGTCCTCCAGTAATACAGGCCTAAGCCTGGTGACACTGTATAAATACCAAATACTATGTTGCCTAAAACCAGTGTCTATAGAAACTGTTCTTATTTATTACAGCTAAACTACATACAAGGTACAATATCAATTACCCTTGGGACTGGCCCCCACCTACAGGTGGATTCATGTAAGTGAATAAGCATTTAGAATTTCTGTCCATGGCAGGCTTTTAAGGTCCGACCCACTGATCCTAGACATATAAAATGGACAATGATCTGGAGCTCAAGTGGGGGTCTGGAGTCAAGATTCTTGTTGTGGTCTTGCCATTTTGCAGTCAATCCTGAAGGATCAGCATTACACCTTGCTGCCATGATGTAAAATCCTGGAGCTACACCCCGAAGACACCAGCCGCTGGACTCTGCAGATAACTATAGACTTTATCAATGATGTATTCGACCTTTGCAGGTATGCCAGGGCAACAAACTAGCCTGAGTTAGGGTTTAGGGATGTAGAGAAGAACTGTTCTTGTGCATGTGGACTTTTTTATGTTCTGCACTTTGCTAAGTAAAGCATTGCAACTTTGCCTTTGGCCTGGTCTGAGGTTATTAAAGGAGTGCATTGCAAGTAACTGGCACATTTCACACATAGTTTATAGCTTGGGTCACTAAACACATTGGGGTATAAAAAGACAACGCTAAGAGTCATCCTGGTGTGAAGACAATCAAATTGTTACCAAGGGTAACAGAAGACAATAGTCAGTCAAGCGGCCATTTGCTAGCATTTACCTGTTACAGTTGGGACAGCCTCTATCAGCGAGGAAGATGTCAGCACTCATTCCACCGGTGGTTTGTCTCCCTTAGCAATGGGAGAGGATTGGCACCATCAAGGTTCCCATCCTGCACAGAGGTACGGAAGCTCTAAGGTCTAAGGTAAGTCCATGTACAGAGCCCATGCTAAGTGCAGGGCAGGGCCCTGTTTTGCTACCGGGAGAGGTATTGGAAAATGCTTGACAGGTAGATGTGGACAGGGCTAAGTGTGTCCCTCCTAATTGCAAAATAACAGTGAAAGTGTACATTGTCACAGGGACCCGAGAGTTAACTGCAACTGGGGGACAGTTATTCTGCAAGTGTACACAGTGTACGTTCATTTCTAAGAGTGGAGGCCCACCTTAAGGTTGAGTATTCCCCCACAGCAGCCTCAGCCTTGTCCCTGGGCATTGATGAAATTGGCACAGGTGTAAAGGTATCCTATGTATAAAGTAGAGTAGACCTGTTACAGGTGAGAAAAAGGAGAGAAGCGCCTCTAAGTGCAATAAGTCTTTTAATTCAAGTCTAAATGTAGAAACACTCACATGTGTGAAGTAATCATAAGCATAAAAACCGTGGTTAACAATAGTTAACGGTGGGGTGGTAACCCGGGTGAAGAGCCGTCATCTTACTGCGATGTGGGGAGGTCAGCTCTCGGCTGGAACAGCGTGGTGGCTGGAGGGGGAACAGCGGTGAGGCCGGCCTGCATGCACGTCCTCCCTCAGAGCCGGATGGAACGCACGCTGGAACGTAGCGGCGGCGTGGCCGTGATGACGTCAGATCCCAGGGTGCACTGCAACGCTTTTCGGAGCATGCACTGGCTGTGGAAGGCGAAAGTGCACTCCTTTTTCAAGCAGGGGGAAGTGGATGAACAGGGGTGAATATATAGGGAACGTGAGTCTAATTGATCAATTAACCAATTAACCAGTGATTGACCATTGCTGTCAGGTGAATAGTGTAAAGTCATGGATGTTAAATGGGGGTAAAGGAAACCAAATGGAAAAAAGAGAGGATGTAATAAATAAGAAAACGGAAGACGAAAGAAAAATGATAAAATGAAAAAAAAAAAAAAAATTATATTCTGGGAGATTAGTGGGGTAAAATGTTCACCTTGCAGCACTGGCACATCAATTATGTAACAGTAGTGAGCAGATATTTAGTGGTAATACAGCATGATTGCAAGATGATAAACATATTGGTAATAATACATGCAAATGACATTATAAAAAGTAAATTACATTGTAAAAAATAGTAAAAAATAGAATAAAATATAAATAATGAACAAAAGGTTATAAATAATAAACTAAAAATTGTATAAAAAAAAAAAAAAAAACAAATTCGATAAAAATTTGATTAAAAAATTTGATAAAAAATTCGATAAAAAATTTGATTTTAAAAAAAAAAAAATGTGATTTAAAAAAAAAAATATATATATATATATAAAGAAAGGGGGGGAAGTATCATTGTGAGTGTTGAGTGGCTGTGAATGGGAGATTGTAGTGTTTATAGTATAGTGTTAATGTCTAATTCCTTGTTGAGTCCGCCTGGGGACAATGTATCTAATGTAAATATCCAATAAGTTTCTTGTGAACAGAGTTTTTTGAAACAATCAGACTCAGAGAGATTGTTGTGTATGGATTCTAAGACCCATACTTGTAGGCCATCAGTGGATTTTTGGTGATATTCAAGGAAGTGGCGGGGGACGCTATGTTTGTCTTTACCATCTTCAATAAGACGTCTGTGCTCGCCAAACCTGGCGCGGAGGGGTCTGATGGTGCGTCCCACATATAGGAGGCCGCAAAGGCAGGATATACAATAGATCACATGATCAGTGGAGCAGTTGTAAAATTCTTTGAATGAATAGGTTTTTCCTTTTGTGGTGAAGTTTTTTTGTCCGTGTTTAACAAATTTGCAAGTTTTGCATAGCGCTTTGTTGCATCTATACATGCCGACAATGGGTATGAGGCAGATTGTGTTGGGTGTGTTGGTGGGTGGGTTGTATTTGCTGGGGGCAATCTTGTTTTTAAGGTTGATGGCTTTGCGGTAGGTGTATTTTGGTTTTTTATCTAAGATGTCTATTAAATGTGGATCCTGTAGTAGTATCGGCCAATGTCTATTGATGATAGACTCCACTTTGTGAAAGTTGTTGTGGAATTTGGTTATAAATCTGACCTGGTTGGGAGGCTGTGTGTTATTGTGTGTTTGGGGTTTACCCTTGTGGTAGAAGGAGTGGGCCTCATCTACTAGCTTGTGTGGGTAACCTTTGTTTAGGAATTTCTTTATTAGAATGTCACTCTGGAGATTGTAATCTGAATCTGTGGTGCAGTTTTGTCTGAGACGACAGAATTGTCCTTTAGGTATATTTTGGATCCATTTGGGGTGGTGGCAGCTGTTGAAGTGGAGGTATGAGTTGCCAGATACGGGTTTGAAGTGTTTTTTTGTTAATATTTGGAGATTGTCATGGTATAATTCGAGATCTAGGAATACAAGAGTATGTTTGTGGTGAGTGGAGGTGAAGGACAGTCCAAAAGGATTTGAATTGCAATGGGTTACGAACTGGTCTACGTGTGATATTGGTCCATCCCAGATGACGATAATGTCATCTATGTAACGGCCGTAAAAGATGATGTGGGCGGCAAAGGGGTTGTTGTGCCATATGTGTTTGTCCTCCCAGAAACTCATAGTCAAGTTGGCATATGAGGGTGCAAAGTTGGCTCCCATGGCTGTACCTTGAGTTTGTAAGTAGAAATCGTGGTTGAATGTGAAGTAATTGTGTTTGAGGCAAAATGAGGTGGCGTCTACTATAAAGGAAGATTGTTTGGGGTTGAGTGATGGATCCAGGGATAGATAATGCTGGATGGCGGTGATGCCTACATCATGGGGTATCGAGGTGTATAGGGAGCAGACATCTAACGAGACCCAACAATAGTCGGGTTCCCAGGAGTATGTTTGGAGTAATTCTAGCAAGTGTCCCCTGTCCCGGATATATGAGTGTTGAGCCTGTGCTCTCATCTACAGAAGTTGCTACAGCTTATTTGGAAGCCTTGCCCTCAGTGCCACACGGAATCCTACGCTCTTCATACAGTAGCCACTAATACCACCATCACCCCATACTACCATTTCCCAGGACTTTGCAGTGTTTGTGCTGTTACAACCCTTCCTCATTAGACCTGTTACAGGTGCCTAGCGTAGCCCAGAAGAACCCATCCCGGAGGTAGTCTTCAATGTGACCCAGACTTAGCACCCAATGAGTTAATGGGAAACATGGCAGAAGTTCCATCATCTTCTACCCCTTGCCACCTCGCAGCCCACAGGTAATCACGGGCAACTTCAAGCTGGTACACAGAAATAGGCAGAGTGCCTGTTTCTGTATGCTGTATAGCAGGGTGACATGTTTTCCAACACTACCGAAAATCCCACATTCCCCCATGTGACAAAGACTTAGCACCCAAGGAGTTAATGGGAAACATAGCAGAAGTTCTGTCATCTCCTACACCTCGCTGCCTCGTAGCCCACAGGTAATCACAAGCAATTTCAAGCTGGTGCACAGAAATAGGCAGAGTGCCTGTCTCTGTATGCTGTGTTGGTAAGGACACTATAAGGTTCCAGCCGACAGGCTCCCAGCATCCAGTGATGTTGACAGTGGATGAAGACAAATAAAAATTCAGCAGGGGAAGCTCCAGACATTTTTTGGAGAAGAGTGCTATGTTGGTGCTGAAAGTATAGGTAGGGAGGCTGGAGTGTGGAGCCTGGGAGTCTGCCACTCCCCTGCTGCTCAGGCTCTCCACATTAAGGGTTGTCCTTGGTCACCTGGCCTCCTACTTTGGGATTGGCAAAGGTCCCTCAAACATGCAGACCTGGGCCTCCTCCCCTCCTCTGCATCTCTTGTAAAAAGTTCTCTGAGTTTCTGGAAAGGTGGGAGGGCTCCAGAAGCCCTGACCTGTAGAGCATCCCAGCCTGTCCTGAGGTGAACTCCTGCCTCACTTCCAGGCTGGCTCATCCCAGGCAAAACAATAAACCTAGCTACGTAGAGGGCGCTACAGGTAGCTGTGATTGTCAGGTGTCCGCAACCTTTTGCTCATATTGTAACTGGGCCTGAGCAGATTTTAGGAAATTTGCTTATCCCATTTCTCCATTACCGTGCAAATAGAATGTACATGTTACAGCAATCCACAAATGCTTGGCTATATAAGGTATTTACCTCTCTCCTTCCCCTCTTTTCTTTCTCTTTAATTGTCTCTAACTGTCTCAGCCTGAAAATGTTTTTCATTAGCTGTAGTTTCTCGTGAATCAAGTCCACCCTTTCCATGTCAGATACAAAAACTGCTGCTGTTGATGGTAATTAAGATAATCAAATGCCAAAACAACTATTTTCCAAATCAACAATATTGTGTTGCTTCTTGGAGGAATTAACAATGAACAAAATCACTGGACTCACATTAACTGATTTAAGTGATTGATGCAAAGCCATCAGATGTTCAATACGATACCAAAAAAATATGGCTTGCTTTGTATTGTTTTTATGAGAATTGCAATGCTGTGGTTTTCCTGCCAGGAATAACTGGGCCAATCAGACTCATCTGGGGTGGTGTGTGTGTGGGGGGCCCATAGGAACATAATCACAAATCTAAATTAATATAAAGCCCAACTCCTGCAAAAAAATCACATTTAAATAGTGAATTGTGCAATAGTTACATAGCCCCCAACCTTGCTTCCAAACACTTCTTTCCAGCCAATCCTGTGGTGTAATGGATCAAAGTAATAGTTTCCTCCATGTGCCAAGCTAATGTTCTGTCCCACCAGACCAGTTGTTTTTTCCCAGTAGTTATCCTCCCAGGCACTGGCGTTCCCCTCACCACCCACATGAGTTCTCTTGCCTCTGGTGCCTATGAGACAGGACTCTGCTGCTGGAAATGTCGCCTCCACCAATAAGATGTGTCAATGTCAAGTAGACTGTGATGTGGACAACTGAAGATGGATCAGGTCGGCAGCATCACATGACCACAGCTTCAAGTAAGTAAAATTTCTGCTGGTTGGTGAGGAGTGGGTTGGGAGAGGAGTATGGTAATATCCTAGAGTTTTCTTGGAAAGTACAAAAATATCAGTTGCTCTTCTGAAAGCAATTTAAAAACAAGAACATTATTTATATTCAAATATTTTTTATTGAAAGACTTTAACAAACATATAAGGATACACGAACATTAGCATAGGAAGGTTCACATTTGGGAGGTACAGTGTAAGGGGAGAAGAAGAGGAGGGATCCCCACCAGTTGGCTGGGGAACCTGTACATTTATGTTACATTTACATGAGAGATATACTCAGTATGTTGTGAACCGTATTGGTAAGTAGTATGGTATAGATAAGGGGGGGGGGAGAGAAAGAGGGGAGGCACCAGTTCGATAAAGAAGGATCATACTGTGGGAGTATCCAATAGTAATCAGTTTATTGAGCAATTAGGGTTTCTTAACCATCGAGACCACTGAATTTTAAATTTGTGGTAGGAGGAGTTGTTGAAGGCTGTCCTTTTTTCCATCTCACATTGAAGGTTTATGTGAGATATGAGACGTGATAGAGAGGGAGTGTTGATGGATCGCCATAGTTTAGTGATGTTGATTTTTGCGGCTGCTAGAATGTGAATAATAATGGTACGTGAATCTGTGGGAAATTTGTCTATTCCGATATGGAGGAGGGCCAAAGCGGGATTGGGGGTTACTGGTGTTCTTGTAATTGAAGAGATTATCTGGAAAACTTTGTTCCAGTAGGATTTGAGGGACTTACATGTCCAGAGTAGGTGAAGAAGTGAACCTGTTTCTCCGTATTGTCTCCAACAGGTATGTGAGTGTTGGGGGTAGTATAAAGACAGTTTTACAGGGGTTAGGTACCATTGATTTTCAGGTATGTTTCCCAATGAGAACTGCATTTCGAGGCTTTGTAGGTGATAGTGAATATTCTTTCCCAGGTATGTGGGCTTATTGGTTGGAGAAAATTTTTTTCCCAATTGATTAGGGAAGATGTATATGTGGTGAATTGTGCTTCTGTTATAATCGTGTAGAAGGTTGAAATTCCTTGCTTTGGATGTTTTGTTTTATGAAAAAAATGATTTGCGGTTGCAGGTATTGTTATTTCAAGATGTATATTTGTTTTGTGCAAAGAGTGGGCTATTCGCATGTAAGTAAAGTTTTCTTTGTCAGGGAGGTGGAATCCCTTTCGAATAGTGGAGAAGGAGTCTATTTTGTGCTCAGTGTATATATCCTGGATATGAAGTATGCCGAGATCGCCCCATCTTGTTAGGTTTAAATGAGGAGTTATGAAGTGTAGGGCTGACAGAGGTGTAGGGATTCGTATATTGTTTTTATTTAGCTGGTTGTCAAACCAGGCACTTAGGGAAGCTTGTATGCAAGGGTGTTTGTATAGGGATTTAGGTTGGGCCGATCGGGGAAGGAATAGCGCGTTTGTCACTGTGTGTGGTAGGTGTATGGAAGTTCCCATAGTGGTCCAAGTTTTCTCTGTGGTAGGATGCCACCAGAAATAGAGTTGGTCCATCATAACGGCTTGGTAATATGATTTTAGGTGTGGGATGCCAGCTCCTCCCTTGGAGGGTGGACGTATTAGGAGACTTGTGGTACATCTGGGTCTCTGTGAGTTCCAAATGAATCTGTTTAGTATTGCTTGAAGTTTGGAGAAGAAGGTGCAGGGAACAGGGATAGGGAGTGTACGAAAAATGTAGAGAATCTTAGGTAGTATGCACATTTTTATAGTTGCTGTTCTGCCTAGTGTCGACAATATGGATGTGCGTAGGTTCTTGATTTCTTGTGGGATGGTTTCGAGTAGTGGTTTGAAGTTGGCAGTGTAAGTTGGTTTGTAGAGGCGGTGAGTTTGATCCCCAGGTAAGGGATGCTGTGTTGTTCCCAAGTGAACGGGAAGTGTTTAGAGAGTAAGTTTTTGGTTTTGATGAGTGTATAAAGATTTAATATAGATGATTTGAGTTTGTTGAGTTTGTAATAGGAGACGTCCGCATACTTGTGGATATGCGTGCGTATTGATTGAAGCGACTTATAAGGATTTGTAATCATTAGAATGATGTCATCCGCGAAGAGACTGATTTTGTGTTCTCTTTTAAAGAGATTAATTCCCGTGAAAGTTGGGTCATTTCTGAGGTTTGACGCTAATGGTTCAATAAGTAGGGCGAAAATTATGGGGGATAGGGGGCAACCTTGTCTGGTTCCGTTAGATATATAGAAGGGTTGTGAAAGCGTACCATTGGTTAGGACTTTGGCAGAAGGGTTGGAATAGAGGGATAAAATTGCCGATAATATCCAATCTGTGATTCCAATTTTTTGGAGTGTAAATTTCAGTGAATTCGGTCAAATGCTTTTTCCGCATCTAATGATAAGAGTAGGGAGGGTTGGTTATCGGATTCAAAATAGTGTAGGAGGGATATAATTCGTCTAGTAGCATCTGGAGCTTGTCTACCAGGTATAAATCCCACTTGATCTGGGTGGATTAATGTAGGTAAATAGGGGAGTAATCTTTGGGCAATTAGTTTGGCGTAAAGCTTTATATCAGTGTTTAGTAGCGAGATCGGTCTATAGTTCTGGACCAATTGGGGATCTTTACCTGGCTTTGGGATAGTGGTGATTATTGATTGTAGCATGTCAGCGGGAAATACCCCTTTAGAGGCAACATGGTTGTATAGGGTAGATAGATGTGGCGTAAGATTGGGTGCAAATGTTTTGTAAAACTCATTAGTAAAGCCATCGTTCCCTGGTGATTTGTGTAAGGGTAGAGGTTTTATACTTTTTTCAATTTCTATGGGTGAGATCGGTATGGAGAGAGATTCGAGTTGAGACGGGGTAATTTGGGGCAAGTTGGTGTTAGCTAGAAAGTTTTCGATAGATATAGTCGTTGGTTGGGTTGTATTTGGGTCATCTCTTATATTGTACAATTTTTGGTAATAAGACGCAAAAGCGTTGGCTATGTCTTGTGGGTTTGTAAGTGGTGTGTGTGTAGTAGGGTGTTGGATTGTGGAGATTTTGGTCTTAAGTCGTTTTTGTTTAATAAGCTTAGTTAGGAGGGAGTTTGCTTTGTTACCCAGAGCGTAAAATTTAGATTTAGTTTTTTGAAGGTTAATGTCATAATTGTGGAGTAAGATGGTGCGTAGTTTGTTTCTGTCTAGGGTTAGGGCCGCGGATGTGGCGGGATTTGGGTTCTTTTTGTTAGTTTCTTTGTTTAATTTGATGGAGGTTAGTAGTTGGTCGATTTGTTGGGACCATTGTCTATTGATACGGGAGTTTAGTTGTATGAGGATACCTCTCATGTAGGCCTTGTAGGTTAGCCAAAGTGTGGTAATAGAGATATCAGGGGTAGAGTTAGTGTAAAAAAAGAGATTGTGGGCTTCTAGTAGATGCTTCTGATTTTCTGGATTTTTCAGGATTGAAGAGTTTAGTCTCCATATGGGCGGGATTGCCGAGCGTCGGTTGTCGTCTAAGGATATGTTGATTGGAGCGTGGTCTGACCAGGTAATGTTGCCAATCTTTGATGATGTGACATGTTGTAATGTCCATTTGTCTGTGAGGAAAAAATCGATTCTTGAATATGAGAGGTGGGATGGAGAATATTAGGTGTAGTCTCTCTCGGTACCGTGCTGACATCTCCAGATGTCGTAAAGATCATGGTCGTGCAGAAAGTGGTTGAAGTGGAGTTTGGTGGATCTTTTGCTGGATGACGAATCTAGGAGCGGATTGCCAATAACGTTAAAGTCACCACCAAGGTTGAGTCTACCTTGTTTATGATTTGAGATGATTTTGTATAGATTGCGGTAAAATGGCATCTGATTGCTGTTAGGACCGTAGATGTTTGCTAATGTATATGTAATATCATTTATTTGGCACACTAAGATGTGATAACGTCCATGTGGATCGGTTATTTCTGATATGGTTCGGAATGAGATAGAGTCATTGATGGCCATAATGACTCAGTTCTTCTTCTTTATATTGGTCGCCATGAATATTTGGGAAAATCGGTGGAGTTGAAATTTAGGGGTTTTGTTTGTTGCAAAGTGGGTTTCTTGTAGGAAAAGTATGTCAGCCTGGGATTTCCGGATTTCTTTAGAGAGCATCGATCTTTTGAAGGGGGAGTTTAGACCGCGTACGTTGAGAGATGTGATGTTAATGATTGATGGATTTTCTTTTCAGGTGTATATATAGTTGAGCTGTTGTTTGGGAGGATCGTGGTTCAGTGCGTATCGCTGTGAAAGGGCAGGTGGTATTGTTGCTGTGGTAAGGATTAGGCTCGATTAAAGAGTCAGGGGGAGTATTCCAGGAAAGTTCAAGGATGCTGAGTATTGGAGTGTAATTGATTTGCTGGTGGTGCCGTGGCAGGAGGGAGGTAGGGACACAAAAAAGAGTAAAAAAAAGCTTGCGTATAATGCAAGCAACCTGAGTAGCTCGAGTTGCTACTTCAGAACTGGGGGGTTTGAACAGGCTTTGACCGTAGGAAGGGTCATGCCAACAGATTTCGTGTAGAATGAACATTGTCGGGACTAGGCCGATCGCCAAAACGTAGTGAGTCAAAATATGGCCTCTAGGGAGAGGTGTACAGTTGTAGGAGCATTGAGTGTGCTGCTGTTGATTATGATGCTTCCATGTGTTGGATAGAGGTAGATGAATTTTCCTGTGTGTCCGCGGGTACAATGTTCCAGGTTTTGAGTAGGTCGAGGCCTGCTTCCAAGGTTTTGATCGTAAAGATCCTGCCTTGTTGCCGCACTGTTAGCTTTATGGGGAAACCCCATTGGTAGGGTATGCCGTGGTTTCTTAGGGCTTTGGTAATAGAGATCATTTTCTTTCTGTTGAGAAGTGTGGCTTTTGATAGATCCGCGTATAGTCGGAGATTTGCGTGTGATGGCGGGAGCGGAGGTGGATTTCTAGCTGCCGTCATAATTTTTTCCTTAATGTGGTAGAAATGTATGCGTGTCAAGACATCTGTTGGAATAGATGCTGACAAAAATGAAGGTTTAGGTAGTCGGTGGGCTCGATCGATTGCTCTATGTCAGAGAGTGATGGGATGAGGAGTTTGATATATTGCTGTAAGTAAGGTAGCAGTGTCTTGTTAGTGACCGATTCGGGGATCCCTCTGAATTTAATGTTGTTACGGCGTGATCGATCTTCTAAGTCGGCTAATTTCAAGTCGATTTGTTCTATATCAGATGAATGATCCGCGTGTGCGTCGTTCAAATCATTATGTGCCGTGATTACATCTCCCATGTTAGCTTCAATGTGGATTATTCTGCGTTCTTGTTGTTGAACCACATTAGTGATTTGAGTTAGTGATGTGGAGATGTCGTTATGCAGGGTTTGACGGAGTGAAGAAAGCGTGTTTCTCATGCATATTTCCATTAATGGCTGGTCTGATACAGGAAATGTATCTATGTCAGGCAGGGCTGTGTTAGGTAGCTGATGTGGGAGATTTAAGGCCTGTTATGAAGGGCCCGGGTCAGGGTTGAGCCGTGGCCGAGACTTAGCTGTGCTGCTAGTGGTGGGGGACAGTGGGGGTGACAACTCACCAGGGTCCCCTGGATATAACGATTGTCTCAGCCTGGGATCCGTTTGCTGGGCCATGTAGTCCCCCTCATGATTGCTGCTGTCCCTTTGTCTGCTGCAGCCGGCGCCATCTTGGATTCCCGGCATGACGACCGGGAAGAAGTGCGTGAGTTTCCCCGGCTGCCCCGGGGTTTTCTCCTGCGGGGCATATCTGGAGAGGTGCGGGCACACTACAGGAGGGTAAGTGTGCAGTTGGTTTTCCCCTGGACCGGTGTGAGCCGCGTTAGTGCTGGCGGGTGGATGGAGCTGCTCTCAAAGCACGTCCATCCGGGAGCCGGCCGTGCATGCGCACCTAGAAGAACATTATTTAATGGATTTCCGTCCACCCACAGCCTATAAACGGTGGTACATGTATGTCAGCCCACATTGCCGGCTCTTGCTCACAGAGTGCACCCAGGAGCCCGGTGATCAGTGTGTCACCCAAACACAGAGGATCACATTACCACTGTGTCTGGGCGATCTTATGGTGTTTTACCATGTGAATGCTGTGTCCAATTACAGCAATCACATAGTAAACAATAGAAACCGAAAGTAAAGATCGGTTCTCTCTGCTCTTGCACAAATCGACTGTGAGAACAAAGAGAACCGTTGCTGCAGCTTGTGAATGTACAGCAGTCTCTCAGACTGCCCCAGTGTAATACCAATAAAAAATTCAGCCAGCCCCTATCACCTGTCCCAGTGCTCACAAGAACACTGCCATACACAATACCAATGTCCTGATGACCACCATACCAGCATCCTGATCATGCCATACCTCATACCAACATCATGATCACTGCCATATGCCATACCAGCAACCTGATCACTGCCATACTCCTTACAGCATCCTGATCACTGCCGTATGTCATACTAGCATCCTAATCACCACCATACACCATACTAGTGCTCTAGTAGTCGCCATGCCAGCATCCTGATCATCTCCATACCCCCATAACAGCGTTCTGATTACCCCACATGACATACCACCATACTAATCACTTTACCTATAAATGTTAGTATCCAGTTATATTCTGTGTATCCAAGAAGGAATCCTTTTTTAAAGCAATCCACTGAGCCGGCCAGAACCAACTCTTGAGGGAGTCTATTCCACTGTTTCACAGCTCTTACTGTGAAGAAACCTTTCCATGTTTGGAGCTTAAATGTCTTTTCCTCCAGACGTAAAGAGTGCCCCCTTGTCCTCTGTAATGACATCAAGGTGAATAACTCTGCAACGAGTTCACTATATGAACCACTGATGTATTTATACATGTTGATCATATCCCCTTAATCTCCTCTTCTCAAGAGAGAATAAATTCAGTTCCTCATAGCTGTACTCCTCCATGCCTCGTATCAGTTTGGTTGCCCTTATTTGTACTTTCTCCAGTTCCCCAATGTTCTTTTTGTCTATTGGTGCCAAAAACTGAACTGCATATTCCAGATGAGGTCTTACTAATGATTTGTACCGGGGTAATATCATATCTCTCTCTCTGGAGTCTATACCTCTTTTAATACAAGAGAGGATTTTGCTCGCTTTAGAAACCGCAGCTTGGCATTGCATGCCATTATTAAGCTTGTGATCTACCAGAACTAGATCCTTCTCCACCATTGATTCCCCCAGTTGTACCCCCCCTAGTATGTATGATGCATGCATATTCTTAACCCCAAAGTGCATAACCTTACATTTATCAACATTAAACCTCATTTGCCACATAGTTGCCCAATTAAACAGAGCATTGAGGCCGCGTTGTAAGTTGGAGACATCCTGTAAGGACGTTATTCCATGGCACAGCTTGGTGTCATCTGCAAAGACTGAAATGGGATTTTTAATCCCAGACCCTATATCATTTATAAATATATTAAAAAGTACAGGTCCCAACACTGTACCTTGGGGTACACCACTGACAATCCTACACCATTCAGAGTATGAATCATTAACCACTACTCTCTGAATACGAACTTTTAGCCAGTTTTCTATCCATTTACATAAAGATTTTTCCAAGCCTGCAGGCTTTACCTTACACATTAGCCGTGTGTGGGGAACTGTGTCAAACGATTTTGCAACATCCAAGTATACCACCATCCACCGCCACCCCTCTGTCCAAGTATACCACATCCACCGCCACCCCTCTGTCCAAGTATACCACGTCCACAGCCACCCCTCTGTCCAAGTATACCACGTCCACCGCCACCCCTCTGTCCAAGGTTTTGCTCACCTCCTCATAAAAAGAAATCAGATTTGTTTGACAGCTTCTGTCTTTCATGAATCCATGCTGTCTGTTGCTTAAAATATTATGCCAATCAAGTGGTATTATGCCAGTCATTAAAGAGTCCCTAAAAATTAGAAACAATGACTTTGAAATGACAGAGCTCAATTCTTTAAGAACCCGTGGGTGTATGCCATCCGGTCCAGGTACTTTATTCACCTTTATTCTGTCTAAATATTTTTTGATCATATCAGTTGTGAGCCAATGTGGATCATCTGGAGCTGTGTCAATACCATGCCCATTATGGACAAGAGCTCCCCCATGCTCCTTTGTATACACAGAGCCTACACGGGATTTACCCTGGGGATTTGTTTTGATTGGTTTGTTCTTTCACTATATAAGGTCCTGGGGGGGACCAGTTTTCACATTATTGGGCACTACTCAGTTTTTGGCACTAATTAGATCCGTATTGGATCATATCACTATAGATTTGTTTTTTGCATGTATATTTAATTCATTTTTTATTTATTATTATCACTGATTAAGGTATATATATATATTTTTTGTCACTTTTTATGGTATAGTGCCACACTATCATTATTGTTTTACAATGTTATGGTCACTGCTACCCAGATGTCCTTTTATATGGACATTCGTAATAAGCTCTGCATGGTTTTAGATTATCAGGTCCAGCAGAGCATCATTCCTAGTTGGGGCCTCTATGAACTGTACCATAAAATTGTCCTGTAGTAGGTTTATAAATTTTTGCCCTTTGTCCTTGGCCCATATGCCATACCAGCATTCTGAACACCGCCATACCAGCGTCCTGATCACCGCCATACCAACATCCTGATCACTGCTATACCACATACCAACATCCGGCATTTTAAGGTCCCAACTGATCAATTTTCAAATATATATCTCATAGTTTGTAGACTGTATAATTTTCAAACAAACTAAATAATATACACTGTTTTGGTTTATTGTTACCCAAAAAATGTAGCAGAATACATTTTGGCCTACATGTATGAAGAAACATTATGTATTTGCAAAATTTTATAACAAAAACTAAGCAAAAATGTTTTTTCAAAATCTGCAATATTTTTTTCATTTATTTAGCAAAAAATACAAAAAAAACCCAGTAGTGGTTAAATACTGCCAAAAGAAAGCTCTCTCTCTCAAATAAAATTTATAAAAATGTCGTATGGATACAGTGTTGATCCTGAGTAATTGTCACTCAAAGTGTGACAGAGCTGAAAGCTGAAAATTGTTCTGGACTGGAAGGGGGTGAAAGTGTCCAGACCTGAAATGGTTTAAAGGACATGTATACCTTTGGTACAATTGTCCATGGATCAATTCCCTTCATCCCCCTGAAAGCTACCCACCTAGCGAAATACCTTCCTCCTTGATCCAGCAATCCTCCTCAATCCAGCAACCTTTATTGTAATGCCCTACTCAGTGCAGCACAGCCTTTCCAAAAAAAAATGTTCACACCAGTGCTCTGGTACACCGTGGCCCCATTCTTTCCAATAAGAATGTCACACTCATGGCAGCCCTTGGCGGTCAAGCGTATGGTTTACCTATAAGAATGAATGAGAAGGACTTTTAGGGTGGAAAGGTTGTGCAATGCCCCGTAGGGCCATACAATGAAGACCACTGGATTCAGGAGGACGATGTTTGTCCAGGTAGGCAGCACTCAGGGGGATGGGGAGTACTGATCAAGAACAATTTTTCTAAAGGTGCAACTGTCATTTAAAGAGGAACTGGAAGGGATATGTGAATTTTAATCCAAATACAGAAGAATGAACAATTTTTTGTTTTTGTTTGTTTGTTTTTTTGGGGAAATTATTGGAAATATATGACCAGAGAACCACTGGTTAAGAGTGCTAGCAAAGATGTGACACGTATGCATTAGCATCTGGCCTATGCTAAAGAGGGGGCCAATTAGAGAAAAATGGAACAGCTCCGGATATGTTTGTTACATGATTGTGTCATCTTTATCTATTGTGTAAAATGGGACTTTAAATTACAGTACTCCAGGACACGCTAAAGCATAACTAAACGCTCAATCAACATTAACCATTTTTAATCCTTATGCTGCTAGCCTTAGTAAATAGATAGGAACGTATATTATATTTTCTTTTTTTTTAATTTTTCTTCCTGGTTTCTGGCCTAGGCCATAATGATATCATACATTTCAGGAGTCTTCATGGGCAATTTTTGTCTTTCATCTGGAGATGGGCTTTCTAAGCCTAGCACACTCTACTACCTGCATACCTGAGCTAAGGACAGACGGATTTCAGAAGATAAAAGCTATATGAATTATCTACCCTTTGTCAAGATGGCTGTGGCTAGAAATCCTGGGGGGGGGGAGTTCAAAGTGATTCCTCAACAAAATAAAGCATGAAGACAAGGATGGATGGGTTTTCTGTGACTAATAAAAATTAATTAAGGTTTTCTGTTTGTGGTGCTCAGATACAGTTAAAAGAGAATTATGGCCGAAGCTTTTCTGGCCATACTTCTCTTATGGGTCGCATCTACTTGTGCTCTCCTGTGACCCAGAATCAGGACCGCTTCCATAGAGAGGTGCAGTATAGACAAAATGCATTGGATGGGGCTTCATACCTGCGATATCACTTCTGCTGAATGGCACACGCAGCTATCTTTGAAGGGGTCAGTGGCACTGTGTGTGTATAGAAGAAGGGCAATATCTGTGTTTCTACTAAAAGAGGTGCCCATAGCGAAAAGAAAAGAATAGCGGAGGGCAGACATGACTAGGTGAAGAGAGGAAAGAAAGACAGGAAGGGGTTAAGTTAAAGGGGGTGGTCTAAAATAGCAAGGTTACCTGATTGCTGATGGTAGTACGGGGTGGAATCTTCGATGATTTTGGGGAGTGGTGGGGGGGTTAGAGGATCCAGTGCTGGAATAGCAGCTGAAGAGGAAACTTCCCTCCCGCCCTCCCCTGGGGTCTTTTGGGTCTTTCAGTGCTTGCTTTGTTTCGTTTTGGGGGCAGTTGTTGGTTTTAGGAAGCGGCAAATTATTTTCGTGTCAATTAGTTTCAATGTCAGTGGCAGTGTGTTTTAGGTAAAAAAAAAGACAAAAACAAAATGTGCATTATTGTTTCTGGGCTGCACTACGGGTACAAACAACAATAAAATAAATAAATAAATAACATACACATATATGGTATCGCTGCGATCGTCAAGAGCTGGAGAATTTATTTTGGATTGTTTTTTGGTGGTAGGTTATGGTAGTAAAAAGAAACACATAGCTAAATAAAAAAAAAAAAAATTTTTTATTATTTTTGGCCAGTTTTCCTTTGATAATAAAAAAAATCAGGAGATATCTATTACCATTTACCACCAAATGAAAGCCCAATTTGTCCTGAAAAAAACAAGGTATAATTCACCTGGATGTACAAAGTAGTTGTGATGATATGTACGGTTTTACTAACGCATGTCAACGTTGCAAAATTGTGCTTAGGCATTAAGATTTGTTTTATCAAACACAGCAAATACTGAGCCAACCTGAGGAAGAGGCTGAGTCCTCGAAACGTGTCAGTCAGTTGGTCGTCCAGGGTTCCATCGTTGTGGACTCAGATGATATATGGATTGAGCACCTTTGTTCATTGTGATGTGCCTGTGTTTTATATGTCCATTGTGAGTATGATACCTACTTTTTTATTCTTTCAATAAATGTTTTAAACGATAATGCACTAGACCGGTGCGCCCTCTTTTTATTTTTCTTTTGCATTAGGATTTGTTTTACCCTTAGGCGTGAAGGGGTTAATCTTTGGAATACTTATGGATAGACAGTAGATTGCACAAAAGAATAAAACATATAGGGGGTTATTTACTAAAACTGGAACTGGTTTAACTCTGCCTAGAAACCAATCAGTTTCCACTTTTTATTTCCACAGCTTAATTGAACAAGCTGAAGTTAGAAGATGATTGGTTCCCATGCACAGCTGTACCAGATTTTGAGTGCATCAGTTTTAGAAAATCAACCCCACATTGTCACTACACATCATTAAGGTTTTACAATGTGGAAGAGATTAGTTTAACTTTAAAGGTTTGCACTGCACTTTTTCCTTCTAATTTTGGTCTTAGAGCATGGGAGAACTATGCTGCAGCATAGAAGTGAGTATGTATGTTTATTTTTTTTTTTATTAACCCCATACATATCCTTTAAAGTGTTATTAAACCCACATCAGTAAAATCAGTCTAAATATGCAGTAAAGCATGTTGTTATACTGTGGAACCTAAGGGTTTAATCCTCCGCATTGTGTAAAAAGGCTGTTTGATCCTGTGTTCTCTGATTCTCCACTTCTTCTACTGTCCCCAATCCATTTTCTAATAGTACAGAGCTCTAGGAGTCACTCTGTACATGCTCAGTTTGGTGTGTATTGCTAGAGTTTTTTTTTTCCTTTGGGAGGGTGCATGTGATCAGCACAGGGCCAATCAACAATGTCCAGACAGAGGGTCACGGGTTATGCAGCCTCATAGGACAGTCAGAGCAGAATGAAAACTCCTCCTACAAGCTTTAACCAGTGCTCAGCTGGACACTGATAGAAGTCACAAGTCTGCTATATGCTGCTGATGAGAAAAGGTATTTAGCAGTTTATATTTACTAAAATAGTCGCAATTCCATGTTGTGTGTACTGTGGGAGACCAGAGAGAATGCAGGGTCCTGGGGTTAGTAACACTTTAAGATACAATTGTAACTTAGGATGACAAATTATTGAGCCTTTGAGAAAGCTGACTGGGGCGCATTGGGTGACCTCATCATGCTGGGTTGAAGCTTAGATGCTGTTTTGGAAAGTCGAGTATGCTAATAGCCAGTTCCATACCTCTATGAACTTTTTAACAACTTTTCCTGCAGCAATATTGTGTTCTGCCGGCTGGGGAAGAGGTGCACTGGGAGCCTTCCCGACTGGCATAACACAATGAAAAACGAAAAATACATGATGCAGTCCCCTGTGAGGGACCCCATTGTTTTACTTGTATCGTGTCACGACTACTAAATAAAAACTTTATTCTACCAGAAAAATACATGATGCCGGATCCACTCTAACCTTCTGTTATTAATTAAGAAGCATCTTTTGAAGGTTCCCCAAACCTCTATGTATAGACTATAGCAGTGATGGTGAACCTTTTAGAGACTGAGTGTCTAAACGGCAACCCAAAACCCACTTATTGCAAATTGCCAATTAAACCTGAATACTGAAGTTTTAGTTTAGAAAAAACCACCCATACATTAACATCTGTTGTCTTAAAAGAAAAACACAATAATAGAGCTTCCACTGACTACCAGCTTAAGGGAGAAATGTTCCACTGACCACCAGCACAAGGGGGCAAAGTTCCACTGACCACCAGCACAAGGGGGCAAAGTTCCACTGACCACCAGTGAAAGGGGGCAAAGTTCCACTGACCACCAGCACAAGGGAGCAAAGTTCCATTGACCACCAGCACAAGGGGGCAAAGTTCCATTGGCCACCAGCACAAGGGGGCAAAGTTCCACTGACCACAAGCACAAGGGGGCAAAGTTCCATTGATCACCAGCACAAGGGGGCAAAGTTCCATTGACCACCAGCACAAGGGGGCAAAGTTCCACTGACCACCAGCACAAGGGGGCAAAGTTCCACTGACCACCAGTGAAAGGGGGCAAAGTTCCACTGACCACAAGCACAAGGGGGCAAAGTTCCACTGACGACCAGCACAAGGGGGCAAAGTTCCACTGACCACCAGCACAGAGGGGCAAAGTTCCACTGACTACCAGCATAAGGGGGCAAAGTTCCACTGACTACCAGCACAAGGGGGCAAAGTTCCACTGACCACCAGCACAAGGGGGCAAATTTCCACTGACCACCAGCACAAGCTTAAATCTTGTGTTAATAAAAATTAATGTATTAAAACTCACAGCTAGTCCAATATATATATATCCTTGGCTTCATACTGACCGGCCATGAGAAAGCGTGGATGAGTCGTGACTAATGGGTCACAGCCCGTGACATCATCGCCTGGCGCCGCAACTCCTTTCCAAGCATGCGCATGGCCCCTATGTGCACGGTTATCCGACGCTCGTCTGCTGGGGCGATTCTGTAGCGACTTTGCTCATGTGCCAACAGAGAGGACTCTGCGTGCCCACTGTGGCACATGTGCCATAAGTTTGCCACCACTGGACTGTAGTATGCCATGGTGCTCACATACAGAAGTGCTGCTACAGAAAGTTCAGCTCACTGAAGACTTCCTTTTGGTGCGGAATATGAGAAAGATCCCCCCCTCCTTCCCTTTGCCCAAAAAACATAGGAGACTTCTAAGCATCTCCAGCCCACAGGAGACAGCCCTGGTTTTCAGTTTCATGTTGAAAAGAGGATATCTAACACCTGTGGGGGTCCCTTCCTTATGTCAGAGGAGGTTTATAAAACATGTAAATCTCCTGACGCTGAAATATGATTTCCTGGTGTGGGAATTGCACAGGATCTCTTGGTTGAGCTTCATTGACTTGTGTAAGTGGACAGTGTTCCTAATATTGTGTACCTTTGTAATTCACCCTGCTTGTAGTCATTAACCTCTCAAGCTCTTACACAGCACGGAACTGTTTAAAAACTCATTAGACGCTCTGAAGATGAGGTTTTAAAATACCGAGGTCAGTGAATACTTTGAATGTATGTTTTGCTTGTGATGGAGTCTATTATGCTATGAGATCAGTCGGGGAATAAAGCAGAATGAATTATGATTTCAACATTGGTAGGTCATTGCCCTATGGACATAAATGGAAGCGAGAGGAAATCGTCCAAAAATTAGGGAAATCCCCTCTTAAGGTAGGCGTACACACTTCCATAAATGATCCATTTCTTTTCCATTTGATCCCTTCCAATAGGAATAAGCGTTCTATAGTCAACAACCTGTTTGATTGATATGGCACACATGAAGGATTCCAAACTATAGCTAAAGTGTTACTAAACCCACAACAGTAAAACCAGTCTGTATATGCAGTAAAGCATGCTTGTTATACTCACTGTGGAACCTAAGGGGTTAATCCTCTGTATTGTGTAAAAATGCTGTTTAATCCTGACTTCTCTGATCCTCCCCTTCTTCCAGTGTCCCCTTCTTATCTGCTGATGAGACATATCGCATGGAGACACTCTGCACATGCTCAGTTTGATGTGTATTGCTAGAGAGTTTTTTTTTTTCCTTGGGAGAGCGCATGTGATCAGCAAAGGGCCAATCAGCTTTGTCCAGACAGAGGTCAGGGGTTCTGCAATGTCCTAGAGCAGAACGAAAACTCTTTAAAAAATATTAAAATTAACTTCTAAGTAACAGTAACATGTTAAAGTGATTGGGTTCACTTATTATTATTATACAGTATTTATAAAGTGCCAATAGTTCGCTCAACGGTGTACATTACAAAGGGGGACAGAACATGTGACAGAACAATACAATACAATGCAAAACATGAGGGGATTGAGGGCCCTGCTTTTTCGAGCTTACAATCTAGGAGGGAGGGGATGGGTTATACATTAAAGTGTTACTAAACCAACAACAGTAAAATCACAACTGCATATGCAATTAAGCATGCTTATTAAACTCACTGTGGAACCTAAAGGGCTGTTTGAGCCTGTCTTCTCTGATCCTCCCCTTCTTCTACTGTCCATAATCCATCTGCTGACAGAATGGAGCCTGGGGGCACGCTGCACATGCACATTTTGGTGTGTATTGCTAGAGAGATTTTTTTTTTTTACTAGGAGAGTGCATGAGAGCAGCACAGGTCCAATCAGCGCTGTTCAGATAGAGGGTCAGAGGTCATGCAGTCTCATAGGACAATCAGGGGAGAATGAAAACTCCTCCTACAAACTTTAACCATTGCTCTGCTGAACACTGATAGAAGTCACAAGACTGCTCTAATTGCTGATGAGAAAAGGTATTTAGCAGTTTATATTTACTAAAATACTTGCATTTCCATGTAGTGTGTACTGTGGGAGACCAGGTAGAGAGAATACAGGGTCCGGGGTTTAGTAACACTTTAAGATATGATTGTAGGGACAGAAGAAAAGAGACTGGAGGTGCCTGTCTGAGTGTAGTGATAACGCTGTATTTAATAGCAAAGGATTAAAAACACTCACAAAGGAAGTAATAAAACAAGCTCATCTGTGTATATGAGAGATAAACCTCCCGCAGGCACCGTCGGTGGTTGGTGCAATAGCAGCTGGGCTGATGGACATGGTGAGAGACACTGTAGTGGTCAATCCTACAGAGTGGTGGTCTTGTAGATCCAATCCAGCAGCGTTTGTGCAGGAAGGAGCCTAGTAACCAGCATGGAACACTCCGGCAGGATGTGACATCACAGGAAGAGGGTCAGTGGGGAGGAAGAGCACAGACGTGGGAAAGTCAGGCTACGCACTCTGAGCCTCTAGCTCCTTCTATTGGCCTGGTGGACCTTGGGGGAGTAGCAGCTTAAATCGAGGACACTGCCAGGTGTGGAACAACAATGCTCAGCATGTTAAGAAAGAACTGCACCGGAGAGGCAGACTACATCAGCCACAGCGACACTTAGCCAAAAAATTCTTAGTAAAGGGATATCCTGCCCCCAGGGGCAGGATGACAACTCATGGGGCCCCCGGGCAATAGGGGATCATGGGACCCCTGAGTCCTCGCCCACACCCAAAAAAGCCTATGAAAAAGCCAATGAAAGGTACCAGGGGCATCTCAGGGGGCCCCCTACTGACCCCGGGCCCTCGGGCAGTGCCCGAGTGCTCGAATTCCCCTGCCTGCCCCTCTTATACGCAACTCTTTTCAACATTATTTAGAGAGATCAGCTCGTAAGCCTAACCCATCCACCCCAGACATCAATGTACAACCCATACGCTTTACTACGCAATTTCATGCTCAATACAAGAAAATGGAGAACATTCTACGTAGACCCTGGTCCATATTGCTCAATAGTGGAGTGCTTGCACAGTTGGGAGGCAGCTGCTTTCCTGATTGAATTTGACTTATTTTACTGATTTATTTATTTATAGTTGTTGTTATAGTGTACTATTAGCATGTTGTTTTTCTATTTTTAAATTATTGATGGCATCGCTATTTCTACAATGTAATCTCATAATCTGATTGATGGAAATATGATTGTGTTTATGAACAAAGTATCTCAGTACTGCCAATTGATGCAAAACAATCGATAATATCCCACTCTGGTCCATCAACCTTAATTGAGTCTAAATCAATTGAAAGGGGCTTTATGGCTATCAGATTGTTTATGGATTCAATAGTTTTGTTCAAATTGCACATTGATCACATTTATTTATTATAGGTACTTATATAGTGCCATTGATATACACAGTGCTTTACATGTAGCACCCTCTTAGGTAGGTGCTAGGACTTGCATAGGTAGGATAAGTATAGCTGTGTTTCTCTCCTTAACAGAGAGGACTGTTAGGAAAATCTAGTTGGGCTGTCTGCATAACAGAGTGCTGTGATTAATTAGTCAGGTCTGCGTTTTATGCTCTGGTGCTGCTGGCTTTGCCTTGAGTTCTGCCGGCCTTCAGGAAGTTATGAGAGCCTTCCAGAACCTGGGAGGGAGCTAGGCAAATGAGCAACATGAATATAGATACAGGCCTGGCCAATTGCAGGGGAGTGCAGTCCCATTGCATGCTGGGAGTAGTAATTATGTTCTATGAGCACATGCATTTGGGGTCTTTACTAGGAGGGGATCGAACCAAGCCAGGCTGGAGGCAGACTTGCATCACCTGTCCCATGCTACCATGCAGCCTCAGGTGGGTTGACCTGAGGGCCTGAAGTTAGAGCAGTGTTTCTCAACTCCAGTCCTCATGGACCCCCAACAGGTCATGTTTTCAGGATTTCCCTCAGATGAAACAGCTGTGGTAATTACTAAGGCAGTGAAACTGATCAAATCACCTGTGCAAAATAATGGAAATCCTGAAAACATGACCTGTTGGGAGTCCATGAGGACTGGAGTTGAGAAACACTGAGTTAGAGTGACCCTGGTTCTACAGTAAGCTGACTGAGGGGAGCTGTCTGCCAAAGCTCTGTCTGGTATCACTGAAGGGTTTTGCTTGGAAGATTGGAAGGAGGCAACCATTCTGTCCTTGTGCCTTGTGAATACATTTAGGAATTTGGGTGCTTGCTACCCCCAGGTGCTTGATAGTCAGCGTGGGTCTGAAAAGGAAATGGAACACTGGCTAGTGTTCCAAAGAGCTTGTCCAATTTTTGCTATTGCAAAGGACTTTGCTTAGCTACGTTACCTTTGGGCTGTCTCAGTCTGTCGAATCTGGCTTACACCTGAGGAGCTTAGTTCTGTAACTACTACTACTGAAAAAAGGGACTTTGCTCACTCCTCAACTACTTGCTGCTGCAATTCAAAGAGAAGTCTGCTATCTACTTTCAGCCAGGGCTTCAAAAGTGCTCAACTAAGAGATCAGCTAGAAGTCCTAAGTGTGAAAAGTTCTAATCTTGGAGTATCCTTCTAAATTCCCCATCCCTATCCCCAGTTCTACAATAAAATTCCAAAAACAAACATCCTCTAGCCTGGTCATTGAAGACAACAAGTGGAAGTATGTGTGTACTTGGTTGTGGAAAATACTTGATTTTGGGGCAAAGAAATGGGAAAATACCAGCGGCAGTCACAGCCATCACTCCCTAACCCTCAAGGAGTGTACAGTCTAAGATCCCTAACTCACATTCATACATACATATATTAGGGACAATTTAGACAGAAGCCAATTAACCTACCAGCATGTGTTTGGAGTGTGGAAGGAAACCAGAGTACCCAGAGGAAACCCACACAGGCACAGGGAGAACATACAGACTCCATACAGACTCTTGTGTTGAAAATTTAAGGGTAAACTATGCTTGTTGTCTGTATGAGGTGAGTTGAAGTGGTTGTAAAGGCTCAAGGTTTTTTTACCTTCATGCATTCTATGCATGAAGGTTAAAAAACCTGCTGTATGCTGCTCCCCCCCCCATCCCACCCCACCCCTAAATACTAACCTAAGCCCCTCTCAATTTAGCGATGTGTACTGGAGTCTTGGCTATCCCGGGACTCCCTCTTCTCATTGGCTGAGACTGCAGTGGGAGCTATTGGCTCCCACTGCTATCAATCACAGCCAGTAAGCCAATGAGAAAAGAGAGAGGGCAGGGCCAAGCCGCAGCTCCATGTGTGAATGCTTGGGGAGTGAGTGCGCATGCTTGGCTGCCCCCATAGGAAGCTGCTTGCCTTGGAGGCACCCAACAGGAGGGAGGAGCCAGGAGCACTGGCGGGGGACCCAAGAAGAGGAGGATTTGGGCTGCTCTGTGCAAAACCAATGCACACAGCAGTTATGTAAAGACATGCTTGGTTTTTTTTTTTTATATTATTTAAGCCTTTAGAATCAATTTAATTGTCCTGAAAAGACCAAACCTGACCTCACCTTAATTACATATCTCTCCTGTGATTAGAGGGGTAGGGATGTTATAACAATTAAATGGATTAGGAATCTGGATAAGGAGTTACAGAGGATGGCAGAGACTCTGGAGAAGTCCTGATGGTGAGCATGGAAAGAGGTGACAAGGGAGCTAGAAAGCAGGAGGTCTAGGGATGAATGAAGAGAACAGTTTGGTTGGTATTTTGAGACAAGGCTGGTGATGTAGCTGGGGGCAGGGTTATAAATGGCTTTGAATATCATTGTTAGTACTTTGATTTTTTTTATGTTGGGCAAGCAGAAGCCAGTGAAGGGATTGGCAGAGAGGGGTGGTAGACACTGAATGGTTGGTGTGGTACATGAGTCGAGCAGCACCATTCAAAAATATTAAAATTAACTTTTAAGTAACAGTAACATGTTAAAGTGATTGGGTTCACTTATACATTAAAGTGTTACTAAACCCACAACAGTAAAATCACAACTGCATATGCAATTAAGCATGCTTATTAAACTCACTGTGGAACCTAAAGGGCTGTTTGAGCCTGTCTTCTCTGATCCTCCCCTTCTTCTACTGTCCATAATCCATCTGCTGACAGAATGGAGCCTGGAGGCACGCTGCACATGCTCATTTTGGTGTGTATTGCTAGAGATATTTTTTTTTCTTAGGAGAGTGCATTTGAGCAGCACAGGTCCAATCAGCGCTGTCCACATAGAAGGTCAGGGGGTCATGCAGTCTCATAGGACAATCAGGGGAGAATGAAAACTCCTCCTACAAGCTGTAACCAGTTCTCAGCTGGACACTGATAGAAGTCACAAGACTGATCTAACTGCTGATGAGAAAAGGTATTTAGCAGTTTATATTTACTAAAATAATTGCACTTCCATGTTCTGTGTACTGTGGGAGACCAGATATAGTGAATGCAGGGTCCTGGGTTTAGTCACACTTTACCTTTGTAGATTGTGGTTAGTACTTTGAATTTTGTATATTTTGATTTTTTACCTTGGGTGAGCAGAAAGCAGTGAAGAGACTGGCAGAGAAGGGTATTAGACACTGAGTGGTTGGTATAGTGGATGAGTCTAGCAGCACCATTCAATAAAAAAATAAAATGAAAATTTACATTACAAAATTAAAATTACATTTACATGTTAAAGTGATTGGGTTCACATATACTTCAACTCTCCACCAATAACTGAAGTATCTGTTTTAAGTGCACTGGATTTTCAGTGATATGCCTAGAGTTATTTTATCATTGTAAGCAGGATTTGTGTTGGAAATAAATAAATAAATGAGTTGGCATTTGCCAGTGATGACAAATGACGTGCATTCTCACACGGAGATGCTGCACTTGGATTGGAAACACTGTAACTGTTATGAACACATTGCGGTATCTAAGTGTATTGATCATAGTTACAGCAGGAACATGTGATCTTGATAATCTGTTACACATGAGCCTCATAAAAAATGTGTTTGTAAGAACCATTAGACTTTTGTAATCAAACAAAGCAAGAACACATATAACATTTCATTAGCTTTATCAGGAATGTTCGTTTTTAGTGGTTGTAAATCTTCTATTTTAGCATTAAAGGGACCCTGTTACCATAACGTCACATCACGTACAGGGGCGGACTGACCATTTGGAAACTCGGGTCAGTAGGGGGCCCCATGAGATGCCCCGGGTACCTTTTTCATAGGCTTTTTTGAGTTTGGGCAAGGACACAGGGGCCCCATGATCCCCTATTGCCCGGGGGCCCCATGAGTTGTCAGTCCGCCCCTGATCATGTAATAATGCTACGTTACGCCATTACGTTACGTCACATAAAAACACTTAGGAATTCATAGCTAAGGACACCATAATCACAAAAAAAAATGTCCAGAGTGAGGTGTGCTTTGACAAAGATGAGTTCAGAGTGCGCGTGGTCGTTAAGAATTTGAATAGTTGTAAGAAGAGTGGGGGTTTTTAATTGCTTTCAATTTCTAGTTATATATATTCAGACGGGCAGGTGTTGATGCCTATTCTCAGTAGAGCCAACTTGGGGATCCAGAATGGTTACAATTTCAAAAATCGAGATTTTAAAAAAAACAGAGGTCCAAAACTAACTGTATATTTTAATAACCATTTTTTTTATAAATTTGTTGAGCAATTACTATAGCTTATTTTCCTTTTAACTGCTGAAGTACTGTATATATTTGCAATAAATATTCCCTTTCAGCCCACTTGCAGAGTCCTAGGCACAGGAAACAGGGGACCCGGGAATCAGCGGCTCCTTCGAGGGTAAGCAATACAAAATGATAATCAAAAAGCCCCTGTAAAAGGACGAAAGTTTACACTTTGGTCTGGTGTTCGTTGGTGAAATCTTCGCTCTGCTGCAGAGCTCAATCATTGGAAGAATTATCATATCCAACACATTTTTTGGCTGGGATATGTACAGTATATGTTAAAATGCTTGCTCCAGGTCAGTCTATACAATGCCTAGTGCAGCGTAGATGCAAACCTAGGTTCAGTCCCAGCTTTCAAATGAAGCTCCTTAACAAAGCACTGAGCCTAGCAGGAAGCGCATCAATGGTTTGTATCTTGTGATAATTTGGTAGAAAGGAAATATGTTGTTAGCGGGTTGATTTACTAAAGGCGAATAGACTGCATACTTTGAAAAGTGTAGTTGAACTCTGCAAGTGAAGTTGCTCCAGAGCTTAGTAAATGAGCAGAAGCTCTGCTGACTTCCATCATCCAATCACCTGCAAGAAAAAATGTTTGTTTTTTTTTTATTTTCCTTGCATGTGATTGGGTATTCTTTGGAAAGTGAAGCTTTACCTCATTTACTAAGCTCTGGAGCAATGACACTTTGCAAAGTGCATAGTCTAATTGCCCTTAGCAAATCAAGCTCAATATTCCCTTACACTTCCACACATTTCTTATGCCTGTATCTCCAGTAAACTCTGTGGTTACTCCTGCTGACCCCTACATCAGAACTTGGAACTGTAGTGACATGGCAAGTGGTAGAAACCACAGAGTGTGAAAGGGACACAGGCGTCCCACATACCTGAAAGTGTATGAGATGTAAAGATTCCTCGGATCACGAAAAATTCCATGAACTGGCACAAGACCAAGTTGATATGAACACTTTAAACATACATTATTATTATTATTACTATTCTTATTCTTATTATTATTACTATTCTTCTTATTATTATTATTATTATTCAAGATTTATATAGCACCAACAGTTTGCTCAGCACTTTACAATACAACAGGAGATAATACAGCAACAGGGGCGGACTGACCATTTGGAAACTCGGGCACTGCCAGAGGGCCCGGGGTCAGTAGGGGGCCCCATGAGATGCCCCTGGTACCTTTCATAGGCTTTTTTGGGTGTGGTTTGAGTGTGGGTGAGGACACAGGGGCCCCATGATCCCCTATTGCCCGTTCCCCTATGAGTTGTCAGTTCTCCCCTGTACAGCAACAATACAGTTCAATACAAGAGGGTTAGGAGGACCCTGCTCCTTGGAGCTTACAATCTAAGAGGGATGGGCTAGTGGTACAAAAGGTAATAACTGTGGGGGATGGACTCATAGAAGATTCCATTATTAGCTCAGGGCAAGATAGGCTTCCTGAAAAGATACGTTTTCAGAGATCGCCTAAAAGTGAACAGAGTAGGCAATATTCTGATAAATTGGGGTGGAGAGTTCCAGAGGATGGGGGAAGCTCTGGAGAAGTCCTGGAGACAAGCATGGGAGGAGGAGACAAGGGAGCTAGAGAGCAGGAGGTTGTGCAAGGAGCGGAGAGTACGGTTTGGGTGATATTTGGAGACAAGATTGGTGATGTAATTTGGGGCAGAGTTATAAATGGTTTTATATGTTATTGTTAATGTTTTGAATTTTATCCGTCGGGCAATGGGAAGCCAGTGGAGGGATATACATGAGTTTTGTTTTCTCCATTTTATTTTAGCAACACTGGACTTCAGTCTTCCCTTGCACAGTTAGCTGTACAGGCTCCTCTCCTTATTCTGATTTCTCGGTACACTGTGAGCTTCTCACACTGTGCATTAGAAGACCCAGCAAGTCAGAGAGCCCACCCCCTTTCCTGGCTGAGGACATCTGCCATTATCTAGTCTTTTCCTCCCAAGGCAAACTGTCCCTGGCCACCCCTTTCATTCACTGGATTTCTGATGAATCATGAAGTCTCAGCATGACATGTGGGTGTTACCTAGGGCAGCCTACTGTTTTCAGGAAGCTATGTATAGCCCATCCCACCCATCACAATCTGCCTGTATTGCAAAGAGAAGCACAGAGACCCACTGATGACATCACCAGGTCTAGAATAAGGGATTTAATGAAAAGGGAAAGGTTTTATTTAAAAATGTCATTAGCATCTTGATGATAGGCAGATGAAATTAACCAAGGAAGGCAGAATGGTCATGCCTCCCAGGAGCAATATACGAGGGACATTCAAGTCAAACCAGGACTTTTGAGTTTATATAATAAAAGAACAAATTTCAAGAAGTGGAAAGTGCATTTATTTTTTTACATACTCCTCTGCTACATTTATACACTTATCACAGCATTTAATAAATGCCTGAAAAGTTTCAGCATGGTGAGATTTGTCAGTACACCTAAACCATCCTAGGACAGCATGCATCATCATTGTGTCCACCGTTCCCACAGAAAGATATGTCTCTTGTGCAATTTCACAATAGGTTATTCGTGGATTATCCAGAATCAAGCATTCCATGCACTGAATGTTCACAGGAATGACTCCTGTGGACTGGGAACCACCACACCCCAGAGCGTCACTGACGAATGTATGGCCATCTTTGAAATGTTTACACCATATAGATGTCTTGCTGCAGCTGAGCATCTCATCACTGTACCGTGCTTGACATCTTCTGTAGATATCTGCAGGTTTTATGCCTTCGTTCACAAGAAACTTCATCACCACACCCTGTTCCATGCACACATTAACACTGTTGTCTGCCATTTTGATTAACAGTCTTTGGACTGACCCGCGACATGTGCACCGCCTATCAGTAAAAGGACACATTTGCCACTTACTACTGTGTGTAGTACCACCACGCTAGCATCCCTTTTTATACCTGTAAAATGAAAAGTACCGGTTTAATTGGAAAGCCCCTTGTAGTAGACTATATTAGTGTGTGTTGGCCACAAAGCCCTTTCCCCCACCAGTGACAGTAAGTTGAATGAGAGTGGGCAGCTGGGGCTTAAGACTTTCCCTGGCACACCCCTTGCACATTGCCACATCACATATAAATATTTTGTATGTAGACAAGTCGTAGAGTAGATTCCCGTTTAAGGTACTTCCTCTCCTTGGGAGAACGCTTGGAAACTGCAGGGACATGAGCAGCCATTGGTAGGGCATGGCACCAACCATTTACTGTTGGAACTGTGTTGGGGTCTGTGACCCATTGAAGCCATGTGGTTGATGGAGGCTTTCAAGTAAAGAACATTAACCACATCCAGCCTCATGGTTCCTTTATTAACATGCTGCCCTGAAGAGGGTGAAAGTGAGTTCTACTAGTGTCCTCTGGCTCTTTGGCCTGGTAATGGGAGGCCATCATCTGGAACTGCTGGGAGTGAGGGGGCGAA
Source organism: Staurois parvus (assembly GCF_062004578.1). Classification (NCBI taxonomy): domain Eukaryota; kingdom Metazoa; phylum Chordata; class Amphibia; order Anura; family Ranidae; genus Staurois; species Staurois parvus. The sequence goes on from NW_028317826.1 coordinate 7,680,643, forward strand.
GCCGCACAGCCAGAAGGGTGGATCAGGAGTCAGTCTCTGCATGCCACCAACACATCAGTAAGAGTCATGGGCAAAGGTATCATATTGTCCTGAAGGTCAGTGTTACGTTGGGGTTTGGCTCAGCTGCTCACTATGGCCACCTGCCACTTATGTAAACCAAAGATGGTGTTTGTGTTATTCACTGTTGTTTGCAGGTAAGCAGATGACAAGTCCTAGTTTAACTTGTTTCACACCTCTTCTATGGTCACTCAGTCACCATTGAAGCCAATAGATCATAATGACAACCAAGCAAATAGCATTCTCAAAACCAGATCAGCAACGGCAGGCCCTCTGTTTCTGTAATGGCATGTTTCTTATGAAGACTCAATCTGATCAAACCTGAAGATACTTTTGCTTTAAATATTATAACTTTGTGGGCTTGAAAGATTTATATTTCCCCTTTACTTATCTTGTCTAAACTGTGTGTATGTTAACAATTCAGAAGGGGATTGGTCTCCCTACAGAGTCATTTATTGTCATATTTATCAAGTATTTAAAAACTATATAAAGAGTTTGGAACTGTAGTTGTTTACCAAACACAATCTACTCACAAAGCTACAGAAACATCAATTGGACGGCATTTGATGAACATTTTTTGTCTCCCATCCAAAGTCATCCATAAATGTTTTTTGGAGAGAAGGAAAAAATATGTTTGAGCACAAGTGCCCTAACTATCTCTCTCTGAGTACAAAGTCTGCCAGCATCTTATCTATTACTTAGCAGGCACAACTTCCGCGCTATATCTGGTGCCAACACGGAGCCTGCCAGTCCTGGTCCCTTCCAAGGCCACCCTGCTCGCCGTCTGTTTGATTTTCACCATCTACCTTGAGGGCACCGGCAGACTCTTCTCTGCACTGACAAGTGATTACTATCGCACCAGATTCCATTTCCATGACATTACGTAGCATGTCCGGAGAACAATTAATGGTAATTTGCGTAATGCAGAAAGAACAGAGTACGGCTGCACGATGGGCAAAGTTATTTCTTTCACTGAACCTGGATACAATGTTAACACTTTGATCTGGATTCGATCAGTTCTGGGCAATGAGCCTAGACTCTTTAGTATGTTTTCAATAAACCACACAATGGTGTCTGGGTGCAATCTTTGATTTTCACCACTAATAATGTTCTGACATTTCTGTTAAAGGGACAGACATATTTAGTCTGTGATCTCCCAGCCAAAAAAGATTTGTTCCAAGAGTTCATGTACGCCTATTATACAACAATTTCTACACTTATGCTTCTTTAATGGTTCACAAGGGTTCAAAATAAGTCTTTTAAAGTGGACCAGAACTTTAAAGTGAATATTTGCTATCGTATGGTGGCTAAACATGCTTCGATAAGTCATCAGTTTCTTTTCAGATCAATCTTTTCTCTCTTTTTTTTGGTTGTTTGCTTTATGTTAACCACTTTACTACCACACTATAGCTGAATGACAGCTACAATGTGGTAGGCCAGTTCTGGGAGGGCATCATATGACATCCTCCCAAAACACGCTCTACCCCCTTGTGCACCCCCAGCGGCGCACACCTGGCACTGTCCATGATCACTGTGGCCTTTGGCCTGTGATCACATGACATGTTAAAAGGCCAATCACAGCGGCCTATTGTCATGTGCTTTGTCCAATCACAACTGACCACTATGTAAATACATTTGCCGGTTTGCAGTACTTTCCTCACGCTGTCACAGTGTGAGGAAAGTACTGCCGGTAACCAGCAACCTTCAAAGCAGACAATGAACTGATAACCAGGACACTGATATTGTGTTTCAAAATTTTTGCTCTTTTTTCATTTATTAAAATATAGAACACTCATTGGGGATTGAATACCACCAAATGAAAGCTCTATTTGTGAGAAAATAAATGATAAAAATTTCATATGGGTACAGTGTTGCATGACCGTGCAATTGTCATTCAAAATGCGACAGCACTGAAAGCTGAAAATTGGCCTGGGCAGGAAGGGGGTAAAAGTGCCCAGTAGGCAAGTGGTTAAAATGTTAGCTTGTGTTTATTGATGACATAATTATGGCAGATATGAAGGAGACAATCTGTTGGTTTTGGAGCCAGCGGTGGAATGGGTTGATTAATGACATCTGTTTTTTTCCCTTTTACTGGGGGATTTTATTTTACAAAAATGTGTAGCCACAGTAAGTTATACTTACTCAGCACATTAGATGAGTGGGCTTCAGCCTCAAAGCCAGGCACTAAGAGATCACCTGGACTCCCATCAAGCTGATAGTAGTCAGTATGCAGCCTTACTGCATGGAAAGTTTTTCAAAATACCGGGTACAGTGTTAAGGGTTTTCAAGCTTCTCAACACACTATGGAATAGTGGTGGCTATGTGTATATGGAGAAGTGAAACTCCAACTCCTCCCCCCCAACTTCAGTCAATCGTGCACTTAGAGAAATAGTTCCATACGTGAGTAACTGGTCTATCTGAACTCCAAATTCAAAGGTAGAATGAACCTTTTTACTATCAAATTGTCCACCTAAAATATTATCCATACGGTAGTGCACAGTGAAAAACACAAACTCCACAGCAACTATCTTTTTCTCATACGACTACTATAGAGTAATTGGCAGGTGACCTTTGCATATAGTTACTGCATTTTTGACTAACTTTGTAATTGTGCTCTACAATCTACCACTTCAGCCAGTATAATGATCAAGGCGACCTGAAAATTTCCACTATATGTCAGCCAGGAAAAAACAGACTAAGCAAAAGAGTGATGACCCATACTTATCATGGATGTTGGCATTTACAGAAGAGTTTATTTAAAAAAAAAATCAAGGAATGTTCCTTTGTGCTATCTTTACCTCTTAGAACTAATTGTGATGGTAGGAATGCATATCCTAGTACACAGCAATTTACACATGCATGACTACAACCACATAGCTATGTATGGAGAATTCTGATGTTTGCAGTGACATTAGTGTGATGTTAACAGTTACAGATGATTGTTTCTTGAAGGTAGAACATGCTCTCTCTGTCTTAGATTACACTGTTCAACAGGTAAAAAGTTTTGGGCATAAAATTAGCTAATCTTACATAATTTTGGGGTGCTGAAAACGAAAATGACCCTAAAAAATGTTGATTGGCTCTAGTTTCCATGATATATTCACCCATCTAATGACGTAAGCCATTCAAAATTATGATGCAACTTCAGCTGCATATTGCGCAATTGATACTGGTGACCAATAGAAAATTGCATGTATACTGAGATGATGCAATATTAGCCTTTAATTGCATCACTTCACTGCATAAAAGCTGCAGTATCTGTAGCTGATTGTAGTTCGACAGCGTCTTTACATTTCGTTTTATGCTTATATAGGCTACTCAGTAATGCCTCGAACTTGTGTGAATAAAGCAGATAATTTCTGCTATATCTGCGGTGAAATAACTTTTATCTCACAAAAAAGGAGGATAACAGGAATGATTAAGAAAGCCTACAACTTGTATTTTGGCTGCAAGATAGGAGACCAGGACAAGAGCTGGGCACCACATATATGCTGCAATTCTTGTGGGACGGCACTGGAGCAATGGTTGAATGGAAAAAAGGCATCTATGCCTTTCGCTGTGCCAATGATTTGGAGAGTCTCTAAAAATGTCTCTAAAAATTCATTTTCTACATTCGCATCTGGATTTTTTCCCACCAAACTGTGGAGCAGTGAGTGATGAACACGGAGAGCGCTTCCATCAAGACATTGCAGCTATGGAAAGAAGATATCAAGGTAAATGGAGCCCATCAATCCTTGCTGACTATTGCTGGACAGTTGTAAGAGATAGCCCTTTCCTCGAATACAAGAGAAAAGCCAAGAGAAGCAAAACCGACACAAACTGAAGACAAAACTAGTGAGAATTAAAATGATTCAACTTAGCTTATGGCTATAATTTTTCTTGGTAATCCTATGCAATATATTATGCCATTTAGGCTTTGTTATGTAGTCAATATCACTTGCTTTATATTTGTGGAAAGACATCTATCTATATAATTATTGTGCATTATGTAGTCATTACGCCTATAGTAGAAAACTTTCCGTTTACAGAAAAACTAGAGCCAATTGACAAATTTCATTGTTATATTTGAACTCAGAATGTGAAATTCATTAAGAAATGGATTCTTTTATTTCCAAAACTGGCAAAAAATAAAAATTTGTTGAACAGTGTTATTAAGTGTATGTGTAAAGTGTTTGCACTATCCCCCCTCCCCCCCAATTACTGAGTTTATGTGTTTTCAATGGGGATTAAAGGTAATGATGCATAATACAGTACGCTTCCAACCTTGTGGGTACGACTTGGAGAAGACCTGTTCTTCTTCCTGTTCCAGCATGACTGTGCCCCTGTGCGCAAAGGCAGCTCCATAAAGTCATGGCCCAGTAAGTGGTGTGGAGGAACTTGAGTGACCTGTAGCCCTGACCTCAACCCCACCTTTGGGATAAATTAGAATGCCAACTGGGGTTTTCTCATCCAACATCAGTACTTTCCCTCACAAATGCTCATTTACCTGAATGGGCACAAATTCCCACAGAAACACTCTAACATTTCTGGAAAGCCTTCCCAGAAATGTGGAGGCTGCTATAGCTGCAAGGAGGAGGCCACCTTCATAGTAATGACCATACTTTTGGAATGGAATGTCCAACAAGAATATACAGGTGTGATGGTCAAGTGTCCACAAACCGTTGGCCATATAGTGTGTGTTTTATATGACTACAAACATTATTATGCTGTTATGTCAGGTCTTTAGGATTGTCAGTTGTGACCCAAAAAGTTACCAAAGCTAAACCTTTTTTCAGTTTTGCATAGTGTATGGAAAAATTGGAACCACTGTTACATTTTATTTCTAGGGAAATTCTGTTTTCTTTTTGTTCTGGTGACTATTGTCAAGTGAAAAAATTTCGAGATAACTGAAATAACTGTATTAAAGGGGCTTTTTTTACCAGAGCTCTCCAAAATACATAATGTATATAAAAGGTACAACAAATTAATAATAGTAGACTAAATAAAACACTGCTAGGTATATTTACTGTGTATTGTACACTTGTTTGACCACATCGGAATATACAGACTTGCTCTTGACTATTAGCCATTTTATAAACACTTGTCAACAATGTCCGCTTCTTCGGGACTTAACAGCGTTTACCTACTTACAAAATTACAATACATAAGTTGTAAGTAGAGACTCTCCAGGATCTGAGATACAATTGTAATTTCTTTAATGTATTTAAAGCTTTGCCATTAATATGATACTTAAACTACTGGTGTGTCTATGTGTATCTTCATTTACTATTTTACTTATTTATTATGTATAAAGTGGCAACAGATTACACAGTTCTCTACTTCCTTCACCTCCCTGAACTCTAATGTCCCTATCTCACATTCATACATGCACTCACACACCAGGGCCAGAGTAGTCAGGAGCCAATTAGTCCACCAGTATATAGAGTTGCCAACCATACATAAACTTACAGGTGGTTTGTAAAAATTGGGACCTTTTTTCCTATCCATAAATGTCTGTGACAGGGAAGAGTGACTGTAAAAAAATATGTGACCCAAACCAATGTATCACTACCCCCTCAGGGGCCACTGAGTGATTTTTGGGTTCCCTGTCTTTCTTGACCCCACTCTGGAAGCCCAACCCCTGATGACACCTTAAACCTCTGGCCAGAAGAACCCTCTGGTTGCAACCATAAAATAAACTCGCACACAGTTTATAGTGAACTGATATTTTGGTTGTATTAAGGTCAAATGTAAGCACAGTGAAGCAACAGAAACATGTGCAAGAAATAACAGCTGTCACTCTTAGTAACTTCAGTTAAGGGTCATAACACAGCACAATCTCAATCAGTTCTAGATGTCCTGCAATTCAGAATTGAAATGATAACCCCAGTTCTGAGATATTTTTTCCCCAGTGAGCCAAAGAAGCTACCAAGCAGAGAGGCTAACTCACTTTGGGCTCTTAGGGGCTGATGACTGAGTTTAATTCTGGGAAAAGAAGAGCTCTTCAATTAAATAGGTCAAGGTATCTTTAAATTGCAGTATCTGATCTTCTGTGTGCTTGATGGGGCCCTAGTTGCTGCACATAAGGATTCAAATCTTCCTAGAGGCAAAGGTAGAAGTTCCTTAATAGGGGATGAACACAAAGAAAAGGAATTGCCCCTTTAAGTGGTATTTATTTTGCACGGTACCCCTTTAACACCCGCAAAAAATGGGAAAAACATGCTTCTGTAGGGATTAGTTCCTCTTTGGACCACAGTGGCAAACTGCGGCAATGATGGAGCTCCTTGGCGAATGGGGCCAACTGTGATGGAAGCAATAATACAGCTTGACCTGCATAGGGTAGACACTGCAGTAGGCTCTTGTGATTGGATATGCTGAAAGTGTAATAACTAGTAGGCCGGGCAAACTGGGCCTGAAGGTGTTACTAAACCCATAAGAGTAAAATCAGTCTGTATATGCAGTAAAGCCTGCTTGTTGTACTCACTGTGGAACCTAAGGGGTTAATCCTCTGCATTGTGTAAAAAAGCTTTTTGATCCTGACTTCTCTGATCCTTCCCTCCTTCCAGTGCCACCTCTTATCTCCTGATAAGACATATGATGTGGAGACACTGTGCACATGCTCAGTTTGGTGTGTGTTGCTAGAGAGTTTTTTTTTTTCCTTGGGAGCATGCATGTGATCAGCACAGGGCCAATCAGCACTGTCCAGAAAGAGGTCAGGGGTTCTGCATCCTCCTAGAGCAGAATGAAAACTCCTCCTACAACATCTTTAACCAGTGCTCTGCTGAACACTGATAGAAGTCACAAGACTGCTATATACTGCTGATGAGAAAAAGTGTTTAGCAGCATATTTACTAAAATAATTGCATTTCCATGTTGTGTGTACTGTGGAAGACCAGATATAGTGAATGCAGGGTCCTGGGCTTAGTAACACTTTAACACATGAAACTTGAGAATTAGTGTCAGTCAAACTGAGTAGAAAGTAGCCTAATTTAATAATGCCATTTGCAACTTAAATGGTTTGAGAATGGAACTTTCTTACCCGATCCATGTCTTCAGTCAGATAATGGATAGTCTCTCTATAGACAGGGACCCCCATATTCTTGTGGTTTCTCCTTCTGAGATCACTCTGGACAAAAGCACCCTGGTCCGCCTGCAAGCAGGGAAGGTCACCAGACTCATCAGCAGTCAGCAATTCCTCCTTTCTCCTCCACTCTCTGCGGTCTGGCCCCACCTGGACCTCCAGCGTCCCACACAGCCTTCTCCTCACTCTCCAGCCCTCCTCCGTTCACTTCCTGTCCTTGGGTTCCTGGGATTCTGTGTTTCTCTGCCTCCACCCATTAGCTAGCTCTTCTGGGAAGTGTAGTTTGCTAGCTCACTGTCAAACAGTATAGTCCTTCAACCAGCCTATGAATCCCACAAAGCTTTTCAACAGAGTCTGTGTAACTGGGTTGCAGGACACTCCCTCCTTGTGTCCAGGTCTGGTTGGAGCCCAGGGTGAGCCTGTCATACACCTTACAGGGTTTTGCAGAGATGTGTGGCTTCCAGGACGTTTCCCTTTTCCATTAGATGTAAAAAAATGGCTACTTTTGGCTTGGTTAGTTACAGAGCCTGCCAAATGCTGCTCAGCAGCAGGACAGGCGCAGGTATGAACCTGCATGTGATGTCATGGTGCACACCTGGCATGTGAATAAATGCTAGCCACCATTTCCACCACAAAGGAGCCAGGAGTCATTCGGGGGAGTGGAATGGATAGATAATGGTGAATTGGTGGTGTGATAGAATCCTGGGCCACCTGATCTTGGGATGATCACTTGAGAACTTTGCTAGGCTCTGAACCCTTACCAAACACTATCCCTACAGTGTGCTGGTGGAGTCCCGACACAGGGTGGGAGGACTTTATACTCTTCGAGTCCGGAACCAGGACCACTCTAAGTGAGTACTCACCATCTATTGTATCCTGTCCGAAGCCTCTAACCATCTTTTGTATCATCTTCACAGCCCCTAACCATATCCTGTACCATGTTTTCGGCCTCTAACCATTTCTTGTGTCATGTCCTCAGCCTCTAACCATCTCCTGCACCATGTCTGTAGCCTCTAACCATCTCCTGTACCATGTCCACAGCCTCTAACCTTCTCTTGTATCATGTCCACAGTCTCTAACCATCTTCTGTACCATGTCAACAGCCTCTAAATATCTCATGTACCATGTCCGCAGCCTCTAACCATCTCCAGCTCCATGTCTGCAGCCTTTAACCATCTCCTGTACCTTAAATGTGCAGTTAGTAAAGGTAGGCACTCACCTAATAGTGCAATAATGATAATTAGAGATGAGCGAATTATTCAAAAATTTGATTCGGCTGATTCGCCGAATTTGCGGAATAAATTCGATTTGATGCGAATTTATTCGCTGCGAATTTAACTTATTAAAAGGGTTTCTAGGCTTCAGAGAGCCTTTATATTAGTGCAGAACACTGTACCTTTAATTTAAATGCCCTTGGAGTCTGCTGGGGAAGAGAAATAATACTGTCAGTCAGTATGACATGCAGATGAGTGCCGTCGATCTTAGAATCACCGCACACTTCACTGAAGAAGAAAAAGAAGAGGATGAGGATGAAGAAGAGGATGAGCATGAAGAAGAACAAGAGGATGATGGTGAGGATGAGGATGATGATGAAGAAGAAGAAGAAGAAGATGAGGATGATGATGAAGAAGAAGAAGAAGAAGAAGAGGAGGAGGATGAGGATGGAGAAGAAGAAGAAGAAGAGGATGAGGATGAAGAAGAGGATGAGGATGAAGAAGAAGAGGATGAGGATGAAGAAGAAGAAGAGGATGAGGAAGAAGAAGAAGAAGAAGAAGAGGATGAGGATGAAGAAGAAGAAGAAGAAGAGGATGAGGATGATGATGAAGAAGAAGAAGAAGAAGAAGAGGATGAGGATGAAGAAGAAGAAGAAGAAGAGGATGAGGATGAGGAAGAAGAAGAAGAGGATGAGGAAGAAGAAGAAGAAGAAGAAGAAGAAGAAGAGGATGAAGAAGAAGAAGATGAGGATGAAGAAGAAGAAGAAGAAGAGGATGAGGATGAGGATGAAGAAGAAGAATAGGATGAGGATGAGGAAGAAGAAGAGGATGAGGATGAAGAAGAAGAGGATGAGGATGAAGAAGAAGAAGAGGATGAGGAAGAAGAAGAAGAAGAAGAGGATGAGGATGAAGAAGAAGAAGAAGAAGAGGATGAGGATGAAGAAGAAGAAGAAGAAGAGGATGAGGATGAAGAAGAAGAAGAAGATGAGGATGAAGAAGAAGAAGAAGAAGAAGAAGAAGAAGATGAGGATGAAGAAGAAGAGGATGAGGATGAGGAAGAAGAAGAAGAGGATGAGGATGAAGAAGAAGAAGAAGAGGATGAAGAAGAAGAGGATGAGGATGAAGAAGAAGAAGAAGAAGAAGAAGAGGATGAGGATGAGGAAGAAGAAGAAGAGGATGAGGATGAAGAAGAAGAAGAAGAGGATGAAGAAGAAGAGGATGAGGATGAAGAAGAAGAAGAAGAGGATGAGGATGAGGAAGAAGAAGAGGATGAGGATGAGGAAGAAGAAGAGGATGAGGATGAGGAAAATGAAGAAGATGAAGATGAGGATGAAGAAGAAGAAGAGGATGAGGATGAAGAAGAAGAAGAAGAAGAAGAAGAAGAAGAAGAGGATGAGGATGAAGAAGAAGAAGAAGAAGAAGAAGATGAGGATGGTGAAGAAGAAGAAGAGGATGAGGATGAAGAAGAAGAAGAAGAAGAAGAGGATGAGGATGAAGAAGAAGAAGAAGAAGAAGAGGATGAGGATGAAGAAGAAGAAGAAGAAGAAGAAGAAGAGGATGAGGATGATGAAGAAGAAGATGAGGATGAAGAAGAGGATGAGGATGAAGAAGAAGAAGAAGAAGAAGAAGAGGATGAGGATGAAGAAGAGGATGAAGAAGAAGAAGAGGATGATGGTGAGGAAGAAGAAGAAGAAGAGGATGAGGATGATGAAGAAGAGGAAGAAGAAGAAGAAGTAGAGGAGGATGAGGATGAAGAAGAAGAAGAAGAAGAAGAAGAAGAGGATGAGGATGATGAAGAAGAAGAGGATGAGGATGAAGAAGAAGAGGATGAGGATGAAGAAGAAAAGAATGAGGATGAAGAAGAGGATGAGGATGAAGAAGAAGAAGAGGAAGAGGATGAGGATGATGAAGAAGAAGAAGAAGAAGAGGATGAAGAAGAAGAAGAAGAGGATGAGGATGAAGAAGAAGAAGAAGAATAAGAAGAAGTAGGATGAAAATAAGAAGAATTCCAGTCCAGCAAAAAGTGTATCTGCAGAGAGCTCCGCTATTTCTGACAGTTCTCTGACAGTTCCTTCACATTTACAGCGGTTGAAACATTGTATCTATTTGTTTCCGAATAAAAACATCTGTATCCTAAATGGAAACAAATAGATACAATGTTTCAACCGCTGTAAATGTGAAGGAACTGTCAGAGAACTGTCAGAAATAGCGGAGCTCTCTGCAGGGACACTTTTTGCCGGCTGTAGAAGGGATGAAAATCGGCCGATCGGGGAAAATTCGATTCGTGCATCCGAAGTTTGCTAATTTTCGGATTCGGCACGAATCAAATTTTTCCTAATATTCGAAATGAATTCCACTTCGTCATGTTCGATTCGCTCATCTCTAATGATAATCATAAAAAATAACCATATATAAAATAATATCACATGGATAATCATATAACACAAAAATAGTGAAATGACAAAGTCCCAGAAACCGATCTGATGTGACTAAATCTTGCAGCTCCAAATTGTGTTCCGCCACCGTGTATGGCTAAAATGGGAACTCACCAGATTAACATGGCCAACAAAGTAGTCAGCAAGCTTGTAAACACAAATTCTGTATGCCTTAGGTGTGATGCACAATCCTGCAGAATCCTTCAAACTTCTTCCAATCAAATGATATTAAACCACCTTCTCCATTCTTAACCAGTATCTCAGAAAAAGACCAAAAAGATAATCACAGTGCAGCAAATATTTATTAAAAAGTGCAGAAATAAAATCTAATCCACTCACATATTGTATGAGCCACAGGGAGCACCAACCCAAACAGCTCACTAGGGGGATCTCTCCATCCACACCGCCACTTGTACTGCAGTTGACGTGCATTCCGAACGTGACAACAGAGGAACCAGAATCACATATGCGGTTCAAGCCTTGATGCATTTCGTGCATGGCGCATCCTCAGGAAGCTCCTGTACCTTGTCCACAGCCTCTAACCATCTCTTGTACCATGTCCACAACCTCTAACCATCGCTTGTATGGTGTCTGCAGCCTCTAACCATTTATTGTACCAAGTCTGCAGTCTCTAACCACCTCCTGAACCATGTCCGCAGCCTCTAGCTGTCTCTTGTATCATGTCCACGGCCTCTAACCGTCTTTTGTATCATGTCTGCAGACTCTAACCATCTCTTTTATCATATCTGTAGCTTCTAACATGTTCGTATCATGTCCACAGCCTCTAACCATCTCTTGTACCATGTCCACAGTCTCTAACCATCTCTTGTATCATGTACACAGCCTCTATCCTTCTCCTGTACCATGTCCGCAGCTTCCAACCATCTCCTATATCATGTTCATAGTGTCTAACCATCTCCTTTAGTATGTTTGCAGCCTCTAACCATCTCTTGTATCATGTCTGCAGACTCTACCCATCTACTGTACCATGTCCGCAACCTCTAACCGTCTCCTGTATCCTCTCCGCAGCCTCTAATCATTTTCTATATCATGTTTGCAGCTTCTTACTATCTCCTATATCCTCTCTGCAGCCTCTAACCATCTCCTGCATCCTCCTTGCAGCCGCTAACCATCTATCATGTCCTCGGCCTGTAAGCATCTTCTGTATCTTCTCTGAAGCCTCTAATCATCTCTTGCATTATGTCTGCATCCCCTATCTCCTGTACCATGTCTGCAGCCTCTAACCATCTCCTGTATCATGTCCCCAGCCTCTAACCATCCCTTGTATTATGTCCACAATCTCTAACCATCTCTTGTATCATGTCCACAATCTCTAACCATCTTTTGTATCATGTCTGCAATCTCTGACCATCTCTTGTACCATGTCTGCAATCTCTGACTATCTCTTGTCATGTATCATGTCTGTAGTCTCTGAGGAGGAGCCTGGAGGGGAGTCAAGAATGGGAGCGCTGCCGAGATGGGGGTCACAGGAGGAGACCAGTCTGGCGGGGGGGGTCACAGATGTAAGGAAGGAGTGAATACAGTAGGGTAAGGGGGGCACTTATATAATGGTTCCCCCTTATATCAGTCACCCCCCTTACTTCAGTGTATTTACTTTGTGAAAGGTGGCCTGTGGTCACCAGAGTCGCCCCCACATCAGAGTTCCCAGTGTTCCCCTTTAAATCAGTGTCCTCAGAGTTCCTATTTCCATGAGAGTCTTCAGGATTTTCCCTTACAGTGCAAGGGAGAATTCCGTGAACCCTGATGTAAAGGGAAATGCTGTAGACCCTGATGTAAGTGGGAACGCTGATGTAAAGGGCAATGCTGTGGACTCTGATATAAAAAGGACTCTGGTGACCAGAGACCACCTTAAATCAGAGTTCCCCTTTACACCAAAGTCTGCAGCATTCCCTTTACATCAGGACCTGCAGCATGCCCCTTAACATCAGTGTTCCCCTTGCACTGTAATGGGGAATCCCGCAGACTCTCCATTTCCATGGGTTATATCAGTATTTCTCAACCTTTTTTCAGTCAAGGCACCCTTTAAAATTATGGACCCCGAGGCACCCCATTCTAAAATGTGAAAAACTATTCTAATAGCTTTATTTAACGCAGCAACATCCACACATGTAGGACACCCAACATTAGAGGTGATTTATTCTTCCAAAGCAAATACACTTTTTCACACTGGTACTGACTAGTATTCCAATGTTTCTCTTCTCTCTCAGTTTTTCTCCATCACTGAGCTAATGTGATCCCAGCACTAATGAAGAGGGGCAGGGGAGGGTCAAACTAGGATGCTGTGCAGGCAGCTGACATCCTCCTTATCAACTGATGATGTCATTGGTTGTCAGGACGCCGCAGGCTAGAAGGTCGTAATGGTGCATAATAAAAACTTGTGACTTTGTGTAACTAAAAGTTAGGCTTGTTCCACCCACTGGCTTGTATACAAGGTTTGGACAATTTTTAGACATTCTGCCAAGGCACCCCTGAAGAAACCTCAAGACACCCCAGGGTGCCTGGGCACCCTGGTTGAGAAAGGCTGGGTTATATTAACCTGACCTTCATGGAAATGGAGAAATATGTTTTTTTACTTTTCTTAAACTTAAACACATTGCTAATCACACTAGCTAATAGGTTTATCACTTAAATATTGATATTTGCACTGTTTTGCATTTAAAACCACCATTTTATGTACTTTTTTGAAGAGTCAGCAAAAGAGTGTGGCTTTGTCAATAAATTTCATGATGTTTGTCAGTAAAATAAAAAAATTGATGCTATTTGTAAATTTTGGACATCCAGTCAGTAAATTTCACTTTGGGAGGTTGGCAACACTGACCCCAGGTTTGACATAAATTCTAGAACAAATTAACAGCATGAAAATAATTTGTGCGGGAACTAATTTTGCTTTGATTTTGATACACGGGAGAAAAACCAACATTGTTTAAAGGAGAAATTCTTGACTTTTATTTCTAGAGACAGAAAGTTTACTTCTGTATGCGTTTTGTCACTTCTAGTTCATGGATCAAATGGATCTTATTTTTTTTTTTTTTCTGCCTTCCTTTCCTCCTAGGGGATTCTCTAACGATTCTTAATTATTACACACAAAAAACAGACAAGATGTTTTTATTCAATTTTTAATATTTCCAGATGGTCGGCATGCAAAAAAATACATCATACAGCCAATAGCCAAACAGCCAATAGACATTCATGAATAATTATTTTCCAGCAAGCAACATTTTTATTGTTCTTGGGGCAGACAGCTGACATTTCTGTCTTTGCTTTAGTTCAATATGTTGTCTGTCATTAAAATTACCTGAAACAAAATGAATAAAGTTAAAAAATGAATTCCACTTACAGAATGCATAGTCTAGAATAGATGCTTAAATAATCTGTTTATTTTTCAGTAAATTTAAAAGCCCCTACTTAAAAATATTACTTATATCTATGGGCTAAATATTATTGATTCGATGTGGGGTCGACAATGGTACCGTGGAAGTCATTTTACTTAGCTTTAGAGCTGAACTACCAGCAAAAATATAAATATACAAGCAAAAAAAAAATGATATACAGTGAGGAGCAGAAGTATTTGAACACCCTGTGATTTTGCAAGTTCTCCCACTTAGAAATCATGGAGGGGTCTGAAATTCACATTGTAGGTGCATTTCCACTCTGAGAGACAGAATTAAAAAAAAAATTCAGGAAATCACATTGTATGATTTTTAAAGAATTTATTCGTCTTGCACTGCTGAACATAAGTATTTAAATACCTGAGAAAATCAGTGTTAATATTTGGTACAGAAGCCTTTGTTTGCAATTACAGAGGTCAAACGTTTCCTGTAGTTCTTGACCAGGTTTGCATACACTGCAACAGGGATTTTGGCCCACTCCTCCACACAGATCTCCTCTAGATCGGTCAGGTTTCGGGACTGTCGCTGACCAACACGGAGTTTCAGCTCCCTCCAAAGATGTTCTATTGGATTTAGGTCTGGAGACTGGCTAGGCCACTCCAGAACCTTGATATGCTTCTTATGGAGCCACTCCTTGGTTATCCTGGCTGTGTGCTTCGGGTCGTTGTCATGTTGGAAGACCCAGCCATGACCCATCTTCAATGCTCTGACTGAGGGAAGGAGGTTGTTGCTCAAAATCTCACAATAAATGGCCCTATTCATCCTCTCCTTAATACAGTGCAGTGGTCCTGTCCCGTTCGCAGAAAAGCACCCCCAAAGCATAATGATACCACCCCCATGCTTCACAGTACGGATGGTGTTCTTGGGATGCAACTCATCCTTCTTTTTCCTCCAAACACGACCAGTGAAGTTTAGACCAAAAAGTTCTACTTTGGTCTCATCTGACCACGTGACTTTCTCCCATGCCTCCTCTGGATCAACCAGATGGCCATTGGCAAACTTCAGACGGGCCTGGACATGTGATGACTTGAGCAGGGGAACCTTCCGTGCAATGCATGATTTGAAATCATGACGGTGTAGTGTTCTACCGACAGTAACCTTTGAAACTGTGGTCCCAACTCTTTTCATGTCATTGACCAGCTCCTCCCTTGTAGTTCTGGACTGATTCCTCACCTCTCTTATCATCAGTGATACCCCACGAGGTGAGATCTTGCATGGAGCCCCAGTCTGAGGGAGACTGATAGTCGTCTTTAGCCTCTTCCATTTTCTAACAATTGCTCAAACAGTTGATTTATTTTCACCAAGCTGCTTGGCAATTGCCCCGTAGCCCTTTCCAGCCTTGTGGAGGTCCACAATTTTGTCTCTGGTGTCTTGACAGCTCTTTGGTCTTGCCCATGGTAGTAGTTGGCGTCTCACTGACTGTGGGGTGGACAGGTGTCTTTAAAGAGCTCAGACCGGTGCTACTAAGTTAGAATGAGTGTAGTCAAGGTGGACCTTTTAAAGGCACAGTAACAGGTCTTTGAGAGCCAGAATTCTTGCTGTTTCTTAGGTGTTCAAATACTTATGTTCAGAAGTGCAAGACAAATAAATTCTTTAAAAATCATACAATGTGATTTCCTGAATTTTTTTTAAAAGATTCTGTCTCTCAGAGTGGGAATGCACCTACAATGTGAATTTCAGACCCCTCCATGATTTCTAAGTGGGAGAACTTGCAAAACTTGGGTGTTCAATTACTTCTGTTCCTCACTGTATATATGCTGTATATATATATATATACAGGGGTTAGACAAAAAAAATGAAAACACTACATGATCTACAAGTATGAAAGTGACAACATGTTTCATGTTGAAAGTGGAAGTTATGTAACAGTCTTTTACTTCCGCTGTGTGATGAGACACTTAGATAACAGGTGGGAAGTCTCACTTTCATCATTCACTACGTGTGTTGCTGGTAATACGGAGTCATGTCAGAGCTTACTGAACTTCAAAGAGGGCAAATTGTTGGTGCCACTTAGCTGGTGCCTCTGTGACTGAAGTTGCCAATTTGCTGTGTCGCGAGGTACAATATAAAAGGTTATGATGGCATATACAGTTTTCAGGAAAATGTTGTCTGATAAGAATAAGTGTGGTCGTCATGCTCAACTGAACAAAAGAGACAAAAGGACCTTGAGCAGGATTGTGACCAGGAGTAAGAAAACAACTGCTGCAAAAGTGACTGCAGAGCTCAATCTCAGTCTTCACGGGAACAGTGGAAACTGTATTTTATTTTTTTTACATGGCTATTCTTTATGATATACACTGCTGTAGCTTACTATGGGGTTGATTTACTAAAGGCAAATAGACTTCACTAGATTTCACCCAGCAAGGGCAGTTATATAGTAATTGAGGGGAAGCTCTGTTGACTTCTATCATCAGGTGCAAGCAAAAATACATTTTATTTTCCTTTGTATATGATTGGGTATTCTTTGTAAAGTGGAGCTTTACCTAATTTACTAAGCTCTGGAGCAAATGCACTTGCAAAGTGCACAGTCTATTTGCCTTTATTAAATCCACTCCTAAATGTCCTTTGGTTAAGACTTTAAATACGTGAAATACATGAAAATACATGAAACCACTGAATGTCACTTGTGATTAAAATTGACCTTTTAATAACTTTTTCAACAAGTCTGTATGAATAAATTATTTATATGTCACAATATATATTGAAGCATATATTGGAGCCAACAATTACCTGGGATACAAAAGTCAGCAACCATTGTAAGTGGAATTTTCATGCATCACACTACGCCGGGGTGTTAAACTGCGGCCCTCCAGCTGTTGTGGAACTACAAATCCCATGAGGCATTGCAAGGTTGACATTTACAAGCATGACTCCCTAAGGCATAGGCATGATGGAACTTATAGTTCCTCAACAGCTGGAGGGCCGCAGTTTGACACCTGTGCACTACGCCATAGGCCTGCAGGGCATATACATTCTCCATGTCTATAGGCGAGGTCCTAACATGGGAATATATTTCAAAGTGCTATTGGATAGACCAAGTAAAGAAAGTTTTGTACAGTTGCAACATTTCCAAACGCATCCAAAGAACATCGTGTAGTCTGAATAGGGAAATTGATTCTGTACTTTCACTGAGCTTGGCTGAAATACAAAGGCTTAAGTTGCTGTTTAGCTGGAGAACGACGCCAAAATCTCACTGCTACTTTCATAAATTAAATTAACTCTTAACATATGTATTTTTTTATCTTTTTAATTTCTACTTGCATAAATAAAGAAGAATTCCAGGTATAGATATTTTTACATTGGTCTGGCTTAAACCAATTTAGCTATGTATACACCATACTTGTAGGATCCCTCTAGAAGCTGGAAATCACTATAGTAGACACTGCTACTCCAGTGTTCTCCTCTTGCTACTCCAGTGTTCTCCTCTTGCTTCTGGGTCCCATGCTGAGGTCCCATTTTTTGCATCATCTCAATGAATGCAAAGCGTTCTCTGATTGGACAAGGTGGGGAGGTGGGCTGGTGATGTCACGCTCTCCACTTCATAGAATCAGAGAACGCTTTGCATTTGAACATTTGAATGGTGCCTGTGCCCAGAGGCTGACCTCCTGTGTTGACAATGCAGGAGGACAGCCACTTGGCTTTGGATATATATATATAGAGAGAGAGAGAGAGAATGTTACATTGCTCCAGACTGCATCCAGGTGTATATATTCTTATGCTTGCCGTAGGACAGGGGCGGACTGACCATTTGGAAACTCAGGCACTGCCCGAGGGCCCGGTGTCAGTAGTGGGCCCCATGAGATGCCCCTGGTACCTTTTTTATAGGCTTTTTTGAGTTTGGGCAAGGACACAGGGGCCCCATAATCCCCTATTGCCCGGTGGCCCCATGAGTTGTCAGTCCGCCCCTGCTCTAGGACCAACAGGACCAGCATAAACCCAGACTGAGCTCAAGTGTAGTGCCTTTCATGGACTTCAGTCTAGCCAGGGAAGTACATTTCAGGGTTTTTGGCCACTTTTATCCAATAGCAAGTGCAAAAATGCACACAAAAGGTAATCCTTACAGGGCTTTTCTACAAAGGTTCCTGCCTAATTACATGTAGCACCCTCCTAGGCAGCTAGAATCTAATTTTCAGCTGGGGCTGGATAGCGGCCCAGGAGCAATAGTCAGAGGGGTTGTATTTCGGTCAGGGCTTTAAGGCAGAATTAGCTCTCTGAGACTTCGGACTGGGGCTTCGGAAAGAGTTCTAGAAATAGTGGGTGGATGTAAGGAGTGGCTGATCTGCATTATCAAATGACTCTGACCATTCCCCAATAGGAGGCCTGGCAAGCGGTCAGAATAGCCCTTAAATATGAAACAGCCAGCCCAGTAGCAGGAGAGTTGGAAGAGATTTCAGGTGGAAGACAGAGGAAGATGTGAGGCTGAAGGCAGGAGCCTGGGAGGGGGCATAGATGGAGAGATGGGGGCTCACCTAGAGGCAGTGGAGCTGGAAAGGACAAAAGCTCAGACCCTCACCGGCGCCAGAGCTACCTGTGCAGCAGGGAAGGAGCGACCCAGCTAGAAGGCCTGGTAGCAGCCATTGACCCACCAGCATCACAGGAGAAGGACTGATTGAGTAACCCTGCACCCCCTGGGCCAGATAGGGGAAGGAGCACTCTGGTGGGAAACCAGATTCGCCACCTACTGGAACTGTCTAATTTATTAAAGGGACAGGCACTGGATTCCCTGCTTAGGGATACCTCCAGACAGCTGGGTAAAGAAAAGGAATTCATCTAGGGTTTGGGGTGGCACTACAGGAGATGCTGGCTAGCTCTCCAAGAGAGACTGTGTTACAGAAGAGACTTGTAAATAGTTCCAGGAAGTTGTCCTCAGTTCATCAGTTCCATTGGGCATCCCATATACCCCTTACCCCATCCAAATTGTAATCTCCCTAATAAAACATCAAAAACAAGCTCAAGGACTGATTACTGACTCTTGGATGCAAGTCTGTGGAAAATGCATGTTGCCTGACTGTGCAGGATTATAGGGGGACATGAATCTATTGCAACTCCTAAGGGGGAAGGGTTACATACACATAGTCTCTCAAGATCGCCTCTACTTGAGTTCAGAAGACCCTCTCCCAGTGTCTCGTCATACACACTGCTTGTACAGCAGCTTGTCTCCAGGAGAAGGAATCCTGAACCATAGACTGCCCCTATACTATACTACAGTCTGTTGGTTTCCAGTAAAGTGTGGACCCAGAGTTAGAGACTTCATTCCTCCCACATCTCTACAAAGCCTCTGGGCTCCAGAACCCAGTCTAGGAATTTCCAGTCTTGGAGAACACTGCAAAACTAGGTTTCTCCACTCCGAACAGACATCCCAGAGCCTCTCAACCTGCATAAGTGAGAACCCTGGGTGACATCTCTTCTAACACTATAAAAATGAGCATCAGTGTCACATTATGTACAGCTGCATCCTGTAATTTATTTGTACAGGCAGCTGTACACAACACTTGTGGCTCCTAGATGCCGAAACACGGCTGTATTTTACGCTGTACAGCCATATACACCCATGTGCACCAGTCTTTTATCTCTTCTCTCTTGCTTGTTGCAGACCTCTTCAGAAAAAGCTACATTACAGACTGACTGATGTGTTTTACATAGGACCGAAGCAGCTTAATGTTGTTCTGACCTGTCATTGACTCGGTGTTACATTTACTGGAGATACGAGACAAGATCAGTTCAGAATTGTTCTCCTGTCTTGTGTGATTTAATCTTCCCAGGGCAGAAAGCCCAACACAGCTGTTCAATGCAAGCTACATAAATTAAATTTATTGTGCAAACATTAATGTTCCTCTTTATGTCCAGCAGTTATTTAGAAAAAGCCCACAAGTTAAGCAGTAATTCTATATCATAATTACTCTGCATGCCGTACAAAAATACTTTACAGGCTAAAGAAAAAGGAAAGTGGATTGATTCATCTTTTTTTTTTTCTGGTTAAAACTAATTTAATTCTTTTGAAATATTTTTAGGTTTAGAACTTCTCAGCTGTTACACAAGTATCCCTCCCATTAACTCATGTCAGAAATCAGTCAAACAAATGGCAAGTCTAAATTTATGACTAAGGGGATTAAAAGGTCTACGTGGAAGAAGCGGAATTTATAAAAGATCAAGGGCCATCTTAAAAAAAAAAGGGTTAATTATTCAGCGCAGTAATGTATACCAATCAACCATGATTAAAGAGACCCTGTCAGAAAATAAAATCTCAAACAAGGCTTTTTCTGCCCCACTTTCATATATTTTTTCTGCACTTTATCGAACTCCATGAGGTTATTATCGTTTTGTAGTATGATGGCATCTATTGATATCTATTGATGATTTGGGGCCATTACAGTTTGACTACTTTTAACTACACTCACCGGCCACTTTTTTAGGTACACCTTGCTAGTATCGTTTGGACCCCCTTTTGTCTTCAGAACTGTCTTAATTCTTCGTGGCATAGATTCAACAAGGTGTTGGAAAAATTCCTCAGAAATGTTAGTCCATATTGACATGATAGCATCATGTAGTTGCAGATTTGTCAGCTGAACATCCATGATTAGTCAGCAACAATACTCAAGTAGGCCATGGTGTTTAAACGATGCTCAATTGGTACTAAGGGGCCCAAAGTCTGGCAAGAAAATATTCCCCACACCATTATACTACCACCACCAGCCTGAACCATTGACGCAAGGCCGGATGGATCCATTCTTTCATGTTGTTTACGCCAAATTCTAGCCCTACCATCTGAATGTTGCAGCTGCAATCGAGACTCATCAAACCAGGCAACATTTTTCTAATCTTCTATTGTCCAATTTTGGTGAGCCTGTGTGAATTGTAGCCTCTGTTTCCTGTTCTTAGCTGACAGGAGTGGTACCTGTTAAGATCTTCTGCTGCTGTAGTCCATCAGCTTCAAGGTTTGACATGTTGTGCATTCTGAAATGGTATTTTGCATACCTTGGTTGTAAAGAGTGGTTATTTGAGTTACTGTTGCCTTTCTATCATCTTGAACTAGTCTGCCCATTCTCCTCTGACCTCTGACATCAACAATGCATTTTCAACCACACAGCTGCCGCTCACTGGATATATTCTCTTTTTTGGACCATTCTCTGTAAACTCAAAAATGGTTGTATATGAAAATCCCAGTAGATCAGCAGTTTTTGAAATACGCAGTCCAGCCCGTCTGGCACCAACAACCATGGAACGTTCAAAGTCACTTAAATTCCTTTTCTTCCCCATTCTGATGTTCAATTTGAACTTCAGCAAGTTGTCTTCAACACGTCTAGATGCCTAAATGCATTGAGTTGTTGCCATGTGATTGGCTGATTAGCAATTTGTGTTACAAAACAATTGAACAAGTGTAAAGTGACCGATGAGTATATGTGGTTTTGGTTTCTCCATCTGCCCCCCCACTTCTGTTTAGAGCTAGTCTAGTTACTAGCTAAAACCTTCTGGTTTCTTCCATGTACCCTCAGTCACAGTTAGCAACAGAGACAGGGCTTAGGAAAGTCATTGTGTCCTAACACTTTAAAAGCGTCCTTCGTACTGCAGTGTCTAAAGTGAAATTGCATTGGATTCAGTTTTTGTGTATTACTAAAGAGTTTAGCTGTCTGTGGATGATGCCAAGTCAGCAAGTGACTATTATGTCTAAGGACATATGTCAATGCATAAAGTGGCATTTGAAACAGAACATGGCTGTTACTTGAAGCCAGTGAATACTTAACGCTACTGCTGTCTATGTCACTGGATATCCACCGTATCTAATCACTGGAAGGCCAAAACGTCTGGTGGTGTCAATCTTATGGGTCCCCTGCAACTGCCGCTAGTCCCTGCTGCTAATTTCAATGCCTCTGCTGTGCTCTACAGTGGCATGGAGGTCAGCAGGAGGAACCAGTGACATCTGAATGGAGTGATATGCTTCAGATTTGATAGTGGGAGGAAAGGTAAGAATCTTTATCAGAATTTTAGTGAGTCTCCATTACGGAGAGATTATCCTCAATTATCGTAGTTCTCTCCAAAGGGGAACTCAACTACTGGGGATATTCAACACATTTCCTGTCCTGGTGACAGTGGCAATTCAGGACAAGGAGTGAGGCAAACTCTTACAATGGAAGACAGCAATAAAAAATAAAGTAAAAAATGAGTGGGTACATTTTAAGAATTAGCAGTCATTATTGAACAAAGCCATTGGTCAAAGAGTGCCATAGTAGATCTCTTAAAGGATAACTTCATTTTTCGTACTTCCCCTTCCCCCTTCCAGAGACCTCAAGCTTAATAACTTAAAGCGGAGTTCCACCCAAATGTGGAAGCTCTGCTTGTTTTGCTCCTCCCCCTGTGAAAGTTCCCAGGAGACTGCCATATTTGGCACCTCTTGGGGGGGAGGGGGAGCGAGTACCTGGTTTTGACAACTTAGTTCGCCCCAGTGAAGTGAGGCAGAAGTTTGACCCCCTCCTCCCTCCTGCAGTCTCCTGGGAACTTTCACAGGTCCCAGAAGACTGCTGGACCAATCAGGAGGCGCAGCTCGACTCACGCAGTTCGACTCGCGCAGTTCGACTCACGCATGCGCAGCGGGCACCAGGCTGTGAAGCTGCAAGCTGTTCAGATGCACAGTTGAAATGCCAGCACCATGAAGGAAAGAAGGGATGGCACAGCTGAGTACATTGCTGGACCCTGGGACAGGTAAGTGTGTGTTTATTAGGAGTCAGCAGCTACAATTTTTGTAGGTGCTGACTTTTAGTAAACATAAAAAATGGCTGGAACTCCACTTTAATATGAATTTTATTTAATAAATCAACAATATATGTGCTAGGGCCATTCTCTGCATCACTACTTTGGGAATGCTTGACACTGTGATGACACCGCCTTGGGGCACAGGTTAATGATTCCCTGCACTCACAGTTTGTTCTTCATGTTCCATGATGATAGTCACTGGATGTCAGTCAACCCAGGAGACTGAGAACATCTAGTGGTGAAGTGTGATTTCTAGGATTATGAGAGGTAGGTTTAGCAGCCAGGACTGCTTCCTAATTTTAAACACTCTCCATGACTCCTTTTCTTTCCAGAGTTGGGCTTTAAAGTAAATCTGTCAGTACCCTAAAGCTGCTGAACATGCAATACCATAGATGCCAATTGTCCTAAATTTGGCAGGACAGTCCTGTATCTTTTTGCTCTGCTCCCTCTGTTCCACCAATACTGTGTCCCTCCTAAGTTTTTCCAGTGTTGGCAACTCAGCAGTACAATGCTAGCCATAACAGCATGGGCAAACACAATTTGTAAAATGGTGCTCTTACTTAATTTGTTCATTATAGGTACTTATATAGAGCTGTCAATTAATGCAGCACTTTACATATATATATATATAGAGAGAGAGAGAGAGAGAAATATATATATATATATATTATTTTTTTTAGCCTCCCTGGCGGTATTCCCTAGTGTAGCTCGGGGTAAAGTTTCAGTACAACAAGCGGTAACCCCGAGCTACACTCAGGCTTACCATTTGGCGCTGCTCCGGGATCTGTTCTTCTCTTACCTTGTCCTGCGCTCCCGCGATGTCTCTCCTGCAGTGTCCCCTGTAAAGTCCTCCGGCGGATGCCGGCATCTGTCTTCTGGGTTCCGTTCCCTGCGACGTCGGAATGTACAGGGACGGAACGGCGGGAAATTTGAAAATGACTAAAAGTGACATTCACTAAAATCACATAGTAAAACATTACTGTATCAAACCATTTCACATACATTTTGTCCTGAGTGCTTTGTTCTGTGCCCTGCCTGCATTTTTACTGTTCTTTCTGCCTGGAAACTGAGAAATGTCCATGGCATCCAAAAAGTGTCCCTTTAGGTCAAAATCAGTTTTAGACCAGCTAGAGAACAGCGATAGTAAGTAAGAACTACTTGCAGAATTGAGTGATAATGATCCGTGGGGAAATTCGTCATCAGACACTGAAAAAGATTTTGCGACTTTGCTCAGTGATGTGCGAACTTGGAGCTATATTTCAAATGTCAGTGTTTTTGGTTTGATTATATTATTGAATTAAATTTATTATTATACTATTATTTTGTTATGATTATTTATAATTTATGATTTCGTGTTTCAAATTTTAACATACCCGGGATGTTTACTAGGCTCTTGTTGGGACAGATTTCAGTGAGTTATTCCTAAAAATTACAGGCCTACAATAAAAAAAATACATATTTCCATGCAAAAAAATGTACCGCTTTGAGCACAGAAATATGGACATAATCAGACCGCTAGGGAGGTTAATACATTCCCAACCTGGTCTCAAAATATCAAACAAACCGCTCTCTTTTATCCTCCCAAGACCTTCTGCTCTCTAGTTCCCATGTCACCTCCTCCCATGTTCACATCCAGGGCTTCTCCCGAGCTTTTCCCATTCTATGGAACTCCCTACCCCAATCTGTCCGACTATATCCTAATCTATCCACCTTTAGACAATTCCTGAAAACCTTTCTCTTTAAAGAAGCCTGTCCTGCTTCTAACTAGTAAACTGGTTTTTACTTCCTCCATCAGCTCATCCCCCACAACTATTACCTTTTGTATCAATCAACCCTTCCTCCTGATTGTGAGCTCTAATGAGCCGGGCCCTCTGTTTCATCTTGTACCAAATTGTATTGTAACTGTAATGTCTACCTTCATTTTGTAAAGTGCCGTGTAAACTGTTGGTGCTATATACATCCTGTAAAATAATATTATAATAATAATCAGTCCCTAACCCTCAAGAAGCGTACAATCTAAAGTCCCTAACTCACCTTAATACATATGTAGCACCCTCCTAGGTAGCTAGGGGGAGCTAGACTCCAATAGTTTGATAGAGGCTTAGTAGCAGGCCAGGTGTAATAGCCAGACTGGGGTCAAATTATGGTCAGAACTGAGAGGCTCTGCAGGCCAGACCCTCTGGAATTTCCCCCCTGCTCTACAGCTTTGGAGGAAGGCTCTAGAGGAAGTGGGTGGATGTGAGGATTGACTGGTCTTGAGGGACCCCAGCCAATCCCCAACAGAAGACTTGGCAAGGGGTTGAGACACCTTTAAAAGTGTTGGAGCCTGCTCAGTAGCAGGACGGTTGGAGGAGAGTTGGAGGAGAAGTGCGGGTGGAAGATGGAGAAATGAGGCTGAGATACAGGAGCCTGGAAGGGAGCCCAGGTTGTAAGGGGCTCATCTCCAGGCCAAAGGACCTTAAAAGGAAGAAAGCTGTGGACTTCACTAGCCCTCTGAGAGAGGACCACCTTGCGGCAGAGAAAAAGCGGCCCAGCTGATAGGCCTGATAGCAGCCATGTACCCAACAGCAGCACAAGAGAAGGACTCAGTAAGTACTCCTATACCCACTGGGCCTCAAAGGTGAGAGAGCATTTGGGTGGGGAACCTGACTAGCTCTACACCCGGGACTGTTACATTTTAAGTGGCAGCTTTGGACTCCCTTTCCCAGGTATTACTCCAGACAGCTGGATAAAGAAGAGGATTCATCTTGGGTAGTACACCAGGAGAGGCTGGAGAGCTCCCCTAGAAGAGAAATTCTAACTATGAGACTTGTAATATAGTTCAGGAAGTTCATCCTCATTTGCCATTCCCTTGGGCATCCCATGCACCCCTTAACCCATCCAAGTACTACATCCCTGATAAAACTCCAAAACAAAGCTCAAAGGCTGGTTTTCTATCTCCTGCTTAATTTGTTGCAGTCTACTGGGCTTGGCTGTCAGTTGACAGACTGTTCCTGCCCTATCAGGATCTGCTGTATAAGGGACATCTGCAACTACAATGTTTTTTATTGTTCTTATTTAACCACCCAAATTAATTCAGATTAGTCTTACTAATGCATTCTTTAAATTCTCCTTATGAGGATAGGTGAGTCTGCTCATATCCTTGTATTTTTCCCCTGTTGGAGCAGAGATGTCGACACAGTTACTAATTGTAATGCCTCCCATGGGGGCTGACATACCTTCTGGTTTAGAACCACTGTTAAGGTTTTGATACTGTTGATGCCCCATTAAGGAGATTCATTTTCTCTAAGGGCTTGTTTACCATAGCAGTTGAGGGGGGGGGGGGGGGGGGGGCGGTACAACCATGTGGTTAAGTCGTGTTTTTACCACATTGCATTTTATCTGCATTGTGACCACTGGATGGAGCTGGGGATCATAGGAAATAAATATTTGTGAATAAATAACTTTCAACCTGTAAAAGAAATGATCTGAGAAGTTTAAATTTTCTACTTTTGCACATAATGATTAACCCCTCTGGCGGTATTACCGAGTGTAGCTCGGGGTAAAGTTTCAGTACCAAAAGCGGTAACCCCCGAGCTACACTCAGGCTTAACATGCGGCGCTGCTCCGGGATCCCTCGGTCACTTACCTTGTCCTGCGCTCCCGCGATGTCCCTCCTGCAGTGTCCCCTGCATATTGTGACATTCACTCAATACACTAAAATAACATAGTAAAACATTACTGTATCAAACCATTTCACATACATTTTGTCCCGAGTGCTTTGTCCTGTGCCCTGCCTGCATTTTTACTGTTCTTTCTGCCTGGAAACTGAGAAACATCCATGGCGTCCAAAAAGCATCCCTTTAGGTCAAAATCGGTTTTAGACCAGCTAGAGAACAGAGATAGTAAATCAGAACCACTTGCAGAATTGAGTGACAATGATTTGTGGGGGAAATTCGTCATCAGACACTGAAAACGATTTTGCAACTTTGCTCAGTGATGTGCGAACTTGGCGCTACATTTCAAATTTCAGTGTTTTTGGTTTGATTATTTTATTAAAATAAATTTATTATTATTATATTATTTTTTTATGATTATTTATTAAATTATAATTTATAATTTCATGTTTCAAATTTTAGCATACCCGGGATGTTTACTAGACTCTTGTTCGGACAGATTTCAGTGAGTTATTCCTAAAAATTACAGGCCTACAATAAAGAAAAAAAAACATATTTCCATGCAAAAAAATGTACCGCTTTGAGCACAGAAATATGGACATAATCAGACCACTAGGGAAGTTAAACCAGTTGTTTTGAGCAGAATATCTATGAGAGTTTTTTTCTATAAATACACCCCTAACTCTTTTTCTGTAATCAGGTATTAGCCAATCACTCCGTTTTTATCACAACTAAATATCATGCATGATTGAAAATATGATTATTTTGTGTTCTCAGGTTGTTAGAACTGTGTATATCAATGTGATGCTAACTCAGCCAGGTAATTCAGTAGTGATATATTGCTAAAATACAATCAGGTGAGTTCAATAACACCCTAGTTACACTTTTTTGGTGGTATCACCCTTTAAAAGTTTTGGTTGCTTTACCGACACATGCGACAGATTCAGGTAATTTTTAATAGCGTACTTTCACAAAGTGGCTCTAAAACCGAACCAAATGTGAAAATAAATACCCCCAGTTCAAGAAAACTGGAGGTAATTAAGACCAACTGTAGTTGGCATATGAAGACAGGCAGAGTGCCTGTCTCTATACGCTGTATAGCACACGACATATTTGATGTTGATTCTTCTTCCCCACCTGCCACTGGTTAAGGGCACTGTCAGCTTCAAATGTAAATTGAAGTGCCCCACCGCTGCTAAGTGGTCCAGATACAATTTTATTCCAATAAAGGGTAGGGGAAGGGAATATACAAAAAGTAACCAACACCTTTCTGGGGTCCAAGAGAGCTCCCTTCATCAGGGTTTGATGGAAAACACTGTGAATAGACTAGAGGTGAACTGGACCTTTAATGTTATTTTTCCAGTGTGTATTTCAAACACAGACCTTGTCAGCAGGTGTATGGCAGGGGACACTATGACACTAGTTCCCCATCAGGTCTGCTCCCCCTGTGATTGACAATAGGCAGCAAGCATGTAAAGGACCTGGGCTGGACATCATTTCCTGCCAAGCTGCACCAGGTCCTACCTTGCCTTTCTTTCCAGATAGGGTACGCACATACCTGTTGTTCTGAGGGACTTGCCATATTGTGTCACCGATATGTCAGGCCTGAGGCCCACCCATTTCCCAGTACTTACATGTTTCTGGTCTGAGGTCCACCTTCTTGAATAAAGAATGTCCACACAGTTTTTTTTCAGCAATTTGTTGAAGAACAATTCGGCGCAGCAGTCTCACATCTTCACTCTTTTCTCAGCTGTAGTGCAGAACACTTTAGTGCCATGAACATGAACCCGTTAAGTCCAGCCATCTTCCCATTTGCTTTTTCATGAATTCTCCAACAGTGAGTCCTCACATGGAATTTTCCCTGGCCTAGCCACTGGAGGTCTGCTATATACTCCAGGCTACAAACCAACAAGCTGTAGGTCAGATGTAGCCAGTTCTCATCCAACTTAGCCCAGGGCTCCACCGATACCAGTATATGAAAGAGCACAGTATTATACTCACTAACATCACCAGGGGAGTGAGCTCCCGAAAAGGGCATTGTCACCTGCCTACAGGAAGATAATAGCAGGCTGTCTACTGTCTATGGATTCAACTATCGCCTGCTGTCAATCACAAGTAAGTGGGCCTGAGGGGGAACTGGTATTTGTGAATCCCTACCAGGCTTTGCCCACCCAGCTGTAAAATTCCTCTGTAACTCCCTGTAACTGTCCCTCTTTTGAATATATATCCCACAGTCCCCTCGTTCCTCCTTACTGGTCCTATTGGCTCCCACTGCTGTCAATCACGGGGAGTGGAGGTGGGGCTGAGCCATGTTCTCTGTGTCAATGGACACACAAAGCCAGTTTGGGAGCGAACTCACACGAGTGCCTCCATAGCAAGCGGCTTGCTATAGGGGCACTCAGCAGAGGGGAGGAGCCAAGAGCGCCAGCTGGGACCCAAGTAGAGAAGGATTGGGACTGCTTTGTGCAAAACCATTGTTTATTATTTTTCTTCCACTTTTATCTATATAACTACCAAAAGTGTTATTCTGTACTAAAACTGTTGTGTTATTATTAATATTATTATACAGTATTTATATAGCGCCAAAGGGTTTGCTCAGCGCTGTACAAAGGCAGTTGGACAAGACATGAGACAAGACAGAGACAGTGCGATACACGAGGGGTTTGAGGGCCCTGCTCTTTCGAGCTTACAATCTAGGAGGGAGGGGAAAGTGGTACAGGAGGAAGTGGCTGTGGGGGATGAGGTGGTGGGAGGAGTGGAGGTCAGATGTTAGGTGAGGGAGGGGTAGGCCTCCCTGAAGAGGTGGGTCTTCAGGGTGCGCCTGAAGGTGGTGAGAGTGGGTGACAGTCTGATGGATTGGGGTAGGGAATTCCAGAGGATGGGGGAGGTCCTGGAGAAGTCTTGCAGTTGGGCGTGGGAGGAGGAGATCAGGGAGCTAGAGAGTAGGAGGTCCTGAGAGGAACGAAGGGCACGGGTAGGGTAGTATTTGTTTGTGCCAGTAATTTTTTGCATATAAATTCTTAATGGTTTGCAAGTCCATTGCCTAAATACATTATGCTAGAAGGTGTCCTTTTCTTCAACAGCAAGTTGGGGGGTATGATTCCTTTGCTGCTGTTCTGTCTGTGTGACAGCTGAAGCGGCAGGAGGAAGTTTAGCTGTGGTCTCACTCTAAGGGTGATCAATAAATACAAAAGTTCAATGTAATAGTGCGGATCATGGAGAGATCCCAATTCAAGGTGAGTGGACGTCCTGATCCAAGGTGTGATGGTAGGAGTGATCACACAAATAGGTGAAAAACGCACTCACCAGATGTGCGTTTAATATACGCAATATGCAATCCTGCGTCACCAGGCCATAAGACGATCATCAGATCCCAGATCAGATTGTACCCAGATCACCATCTCGGTTCCACAGAAGTGAAGTCATCTGAAACCGCTACCAGGTATCACCACCAGGGTCCTGAGTCCTCCAGATGGGCACATATGCATTCCTAGGTGGTTAGGTGTCCTGCTGCTGCTGCTGCCCCTCTGACGCGTTTCGTGCGATGCATGTATTCATAGGGTCCAGGGCTGGCCTGGACATCCTCATCAGTGCTATTTATAAATGTAAATGGCAAATTTGCCTAATCCGGCCGCCATTTTCTCGGCTATCCGCGCATGCGCAGAACGCCGGCGTCGTCTTCCCACGCTACTGCGCATGCGCGAGCGATTGACGCCATTTTGTCATGGATCGCGGATCCGATCTACAGCAGGAAGTCTCCTACAGTGCGGCGCAATTTTGTTGGCAGTGTAAAGGGATAAAGGAGCAGTATTAACTGCTCAGGATTTATACAGCCAAAAAGCCATTACAAAAGCATCCCTGTGCAAACTGAGAAGAGAGATTGCTCACACTCCTAGGCTCAGATTCAGTGCACAGGGGATATTCTTTAGGAACCAATAATAAATCAGAAGACCTGGAAGTCGCTCAGGATTATATATATATATAAATATATATATAAAAACCTATATAATATTACATAAGCTCCATTCTATTTTGCTGAAATCAAATCAGGTCAGGGATTAAATCAGCATAAATATTCTCTATTAGTATACAAATATAAATAGCACTAAAATATATGGTCAGACAGAAATGCATAAATACAATATATGTGTACAATTTAAATTAGCAGTTAATGTATATAAATGTATACGAAAACATATGGTCAAAAACTTCAATACAATCCAAAATCTCATGATTACATAATAAAAACACATGATTAAAATAATATGGTACTAAATCCATATATCACAATGAATATTTAATATTGAATATTAAAAATTAAAAATTAAAAACACCAATTAAAAACGTCTTAAAAACGATGACGGGAAATGAGAAGAGACACTTCATTAAAATAATGATAACAGGAAATCGGCCCGATTGTTGTATGCTAATAACATGTGTATGGTTATATTCATAATAATATGGTATTTAATCCTAAAATGTTCATAATAATTCAAGTAAAAATCTATATATATCTATATGGACCCAAAAGGGTAGGAATACTTCATCCTTCTGTTATCTATTGTCTAAAAAGCAATTTAGATCGAAATCTATATTCAATCCCTTGGGGTGCAAGGACCCAAGTTCATAGATCCACCGCGATTCGAGCTGAGATACCGCCCGTTTTCTGTTTGTTCCTCGCCAATGGGCATTTACAATGCCTATGCCCATGAATTTGAGTGACGAGGGATCGCTATTGTGATGGATCTTATAATGCTGTGACAAGGAGTGATCTTTGTATCCCTTTTTGATGTTATTAACGTGCTCCTTCAGTCTGTCTCTAAGGAGTCTGGTAGTACGCCCGACATATTGGAGGTTGCATGGACATTGGAGCAAGTATACCACGGATCTACTAGTACAAGTTATAAAATCATCCATGTCATATTGTTTACCCCTCGTTGTGGAAATAAAATGATTGCTCTTATTAGTATATTTACTGCATCGACAGATAACACATTTTCTGCAGGGGTGAAATCCTTTTAAATTAGTGAACATAATAGTATTTTTGGGTGGATCCACTATATTGGGGGCGATCTTATTTCTGAGCGATGTCACTCTTCTGAAAATAATTTCAGGTTTCTCCGGCAATAGTGTATTTAATATTGGATCCGATTTCAGAATCCCCCAATTTTTATTGATAATACTCGTGATTTTTCTGTGTTGTAAAGAATAATTTGTAATAAACGGACATATTTGCTTTGATTTTTGTTTAGGAATGTTGTTTAACAACAAACTTCTGTCAGATTTACCTATGGTATCTATGGTCTGATCAAGGGTGGGGCCATCATACCCTTTTTGTACAAATTTATCCTTAATTATCTTAGCCTGTTTATAATAGGTCTCCACATTGGTGCAATTCCGCTTGATCCTAGAAAACTGACCCTTTGGTATATTACGTAACCAAACCGGATGATGACAGCTATCAGTTGAAATATAGCCGTTTCTGTCCGTCGGTTTGAAATAGGTTTCAGTTATTATTTTACCGTTATAATTTATTAATACCAGATCCAGAAAATTAACACTAATTTGACTGTATTCAAACACGAGCTTAATGTTTAAAGAATTAAAATTCAAGGTGGTAAAAAAATTTAAAAGGACTTGTTCCTCACCATTCCATATGAGGAGGATGTCATCAATGTATCTACGATAAAAAGAGAGCTCGGGCCAGTCTCTCGCGTAGATGACATCCTCCTCCCATCTGGCCATAAACAAATTTGCTAAGCTGGGGGCAAACTTTGCCCCCATGGCCACGCCCTTTTCTTGCAAATAAAAGTTGTGGCCAAACCAAAAATAGTTCCTCGTCATCGCAAAGTCTAATAGAGTTAAAATATAGTTTTTATGCGAATCAGACATATACATAAAATCACAATTTTTTAAAAAGAAATCAACAGCCTCCATCCCATCCGAATGTTTTATACTTGTGTACAAAGATGTTACATCTGCCGTAACCAAAAAAGTACCCTTATCTATAGTGATGTTACTAATGTCTTGGAGTACTTGCTTTGTGTCTTTCAAATAGGCGGGAGTCCTTATGACGAGAGGTTGTAAAAAATGGTCAATATACTCGCCTACTCGTGAACATAAGGACCCAATGCCACTTATTATAGGCCTCCCTGGGGGATTAGTGGGATCCTTATGGATTTTTGGTAATATGTACATGACCGGAAGTCTGGGTACTGTAGGGCAAAGGTAAAGTTTTTCTTTTTTATTTAGGATTCCTTCAGTATATCCTATATTAATAATGGATGTAAGTTCTTTTTTATATTCTCTAAGTGGATTTTTCGGTAGAAGGGAATATGTTTCCTTATCACTCAGAATATTGTATACTTCTTTAGTGTAGTCGGATTTATTTAGCACCACTACTCCTCCTCCTTTGTCCGCAGGACGTATTACTAGGTCCTTTTTCTCTAATAATGTTTCTACAGCTCTCTTAACAGAATCTTGTTTATTTACTGGTTTAATTTTCATCATTTCAAGATCCTTGAACACTGTGTCTCTAAAAGCATTAATGTAAGAGTTGTTTTGCGGAGGAGGATTAAATAATGACGCATTTCTTAAGTTAGAGTTTATGTTACCACCATTGTTTATACTCTGTGTGGTTGGTTTATTGTGGAAGTATTTTTTCAATGATAGCTGTCTGATGTATTTCCTAATGTCTATATATGTCTGAAATTTATTCAATGACTTTTTTGGGGCAAATTTTAATCCCTTATTTAAGAGTTGTAATTCTTGGTTGGTCAAAGACATATTACTCAGATTGAATATTCCTACGTTTTGCGTTTTTTGGAATTTATTGACCCTTTTGCCTCCCCTCTTCCCCCTTCTGCGGCACTTCTTTTGCGTGCCGAATTCCCCCCTAAAAAATTCTGCGGTGTAGGTTGTTTGCTCCTTTGATCCTTATAATCCCTCTGGTGGTTATTTGTTCCGCCATGGGGATTATTATTACTATAATGGACTGGAGGTCTAGGACTCATATTGTCTCCATTATGATATGGAGGTTTATCATTTTGATGTCCAGGAAAATAATAATTAGGTTTCAGTCCGTTATAGTGTTGATATTGAACTGGTCCATATTGGGATTGGACATAATTTTGTCCCCTTGGTGATTGGTCCCTTGGATGCCAATTAAAATTACGTGCCCCCACGTCCTCATTCCTTAATGTGTTTAAGGATTCATATCTGTTATAGGTGGGTACATTATATGCTTGGTTGGCATTTGGCCTGAAACCATTAGATGATTGTACTCCCTGTTTAGAATGATTTTTCTGTTTACCTGATAGTTTTTGAGGTTTGGGAGTGTGGAAAATGATATTAGTTCTAGGTGGATTGGGATCCTCCGTTTTAATCTGCCACTTAAACACATGTTGTTCCTGATAATCTTTATGATCCCGAAAATATTTTTTTCGTTTTTTTATCCTCTGTTCATTATCCAATTTCTCCATATATGATTTAAGTTTGTTGGATTCTGTTACATATACTTCATTATCCTTAAAGGCAGTGAGTTTATCTCTAACTTTATTTATCTCTGCATCAAGATATTGTAATTTTTTCTTTTTCCTCAAGATTAGGAACTTTAACATATCTACTCCTGCCATGTTAAAATATTGGTACCATTCCTCAATCCCATTTACATCATCATGTTCGGGGGGGATACTCCATCTCAAGGATCTGGGGACCATTCCTTCACCCACATATTTGTCTAAGAAGGAGATGTCCCATAGAGTCCTTATTTCTGCTGAAGTTAAATTTTGCAAATGCGTAAAGGTACTCTGCAGATCATCAATATTCTGATCCACCGAGAATACGTCATCCGCAATTCTATTGCGCATGGATCTAAATTCAAAAACATCCGTCATATTTAACAAGTTGCAGCTCAAACTAAATGATGGTTCAAACAGAATAGTAATAAAAGATGTTATAGTGAGCGCGACTTAAATGCAAAAAGTGTATCAATGTGTATACACAAAAACGTTAGTGAGCAGCTGATACACCGAAAAGGTAACCAAGTAAAACCTCCAAATCAAACATATATATTAAATAAATGGTGCAGCGCTAAATACTAGAGAACAGTTTATACACACAATATATAAACATGCATGATATCACTCTAAGGGTGATATAGATATATATAGATTTTTACTTGAATTATTATGAACATTTTAGGATTAAATACCATATTATTATGAATATAACCATACACATGTTATTAGCATACAACAATCGGGCCGATTTCCTGTTATCATTATTTTAATGAAGTGTCTCTTCTCATTTCCCGTCATCGTTTTTAAGACGTTTTTAATTGGCGTTTTTAATTTTTAATTTTTAATATTCAATATTAAATATTCATTGTGATATATGGATTTAGTACCATATTATTTTAATCATGTGTTTTTTAAACTCACTGCCTTTAAGGATAATGAAGTATATGTAACAGAATCCAACAAACTTAAATCATATATGGAGAAATTGGATAATGAACAGAGGATAAAAAAACGAAAAAAATATTTTCGGGATCATAAAGATTATCAGGAACAACATGTGTTTAAGTGGCAGATTAAAACGGAGGATCCCAATCCACCTAGAACTAATATCATTTTCCACACTCCCAAACCTCAAAAACTATCAGGTAAACAGAAAAATCATTCTAAACAGGGAGTACAATCATCTAATGGTTTCAGGCCAAATGCCAACCAAGCATATAATGTACCCACCTATAACAGATATGAATCCTTAAACACATTAAGGAATGAGGACGTGGGGGCACATAATTTTAATTGGCATCCAAGGGACCAATCACCAAGGGGACAAAATTATGTCCAATCCCAATATGGACCAGTTCAATATCAACACTATAACGGACTGAAACCTAATTATTATTTTCCTGGACATCAAAATGGTAAACCTCCATATCATAATGGAGACAATATGAGTCCTAGACCTCCAGTCCATTATAGTAATAATAATCCCCATGGCGGAACAAATAACCACCAGAGGGATTATAAGGATCAAAGGAGCAAACAACCTACACCGCAGAATTTTTTAGGGGGGAATTCGGCACGCAAAAGAAGTGCCGCAGAAGGGGGAAGAGGGGAGGCAAAAGGGTCAATAAATTCCAAAAAACGCAAAACGTAGGAATATTCAATCTGAGTAATATGTCTTTGACCAACCAAGAATTACAACTCTTAAATAAGGGATTAAAATTTGCCCCAAAAAAGTCATTGAATAAATTTCAGACATATATAGACATTAGGAAATACATCAGACAGCTATCATTGAAAAAATACTTCCACAATAAACCAACCACACAGAGTATAAACAATGGTGGTAACATAAACTCTAACTTAAGAAATGCGTCATTATTTAATCCTCCTCCGCAAAACAACTCTTACATTAATGCTTTTAGAGACACAGTGTTCAAGGATCTTGAAATGATGAAAATTAAACCAGTAAATAAACAAGATTCTGTTAAGAGAGCTGTAGAAACATTATTAGAGAAAAAGGACCTAGTAATACGTCCTGCAGACAAAGGAGGAGGAGTAGTGGTGCTAAATAAATCCGACTACACTAAAGAAGTATACAATATTCTGAGTGATAAGGAAACATATTCCCTTCTACCGAAAAATCCACTTAGAGAATATAAAAAAGAACTTACATCCATTATTAATAAAGGATATACTGAAGGAATCCTAAATAAAAAAGAAAAACTTTACCTTTGCCCTACAGTACCCAGACTTCCGGTCATGTACATATTACCAAAAATCCATAAGGATCCCACTAATCCCCCAGGGAGGCCTATAATAAGTGGCATTGGGTCCTTATGTTCACGAGTAGGCGAGTATATTGACCATTTTTTACAACCTCTCGTCATAAGGACTCCCGCCTATTTGAAAGACACAAAGCAAGTACTCCAAGACATTAGTAACATCACTATAGATAAGGGTACTTTTTTGGTTACGGCAGATGTAACATCTTTGTACACAAGTATAAAACATTCAGATGGGATGGAGGCTGTTGATTTCTTTTTAAAAAATTGTGATTTTATGTATATGTCTGATTCGCATAAGAACTATATTTTAACTCTATTAGACTTTGCGATGACGAGGAACTATTTTTGGTTTGGCCACAACTTTTATTTGCAAGAAAAGGGCGTGGCCATGGGGGCAAAGTTTGCCCCCAGCTTAGCAAATTTGTTTATGGCCAGATGGGAGGAGGATGTCATCTACGCGAGAGACTGGCCCGAGCTCTCTTTTTATCGTAGATACATTGATGACATCCTCCTCATATGGAATGGTGAGGAACAAGCACTTTTAAATTTTTTTACCACCTTCAATTTTATTTCTTTAAACATTAAGCTCGTGTTTGAATACAGTCAAATTAGTGTTAATTTTCTGGATCTGGTATTAATAAATTATAACGGTAAAATAATAACTGAAACCTATTTCAAACCAACGGACAGAAACGGCTATATTTCAACAGATAGCTGTCATCATCCGGTTTGGTTACGTAATATACCAAAGGGTCAGTTTTCTAGGATCAAGCGGAATTGCACCAATGTGGAGACCTATTATAAACAGGCTAAGATAATTAAGGATAAATTTGTACAAAAAGGGTATGATGGCCCCACCCTTGATCAGACCATAGATACCATAGGTAAATCTGACAGAAGTTTGTTGTTAAACAACATTCCTAAACAAAAATCAAAGCAAATATGTCCGTTTATTACAAATTATTCTTTACAACACAGAAATCAATAAAAATTGGGGGATTCTGAAATCGGATCCAATATTAAATACACTATTGCCGGAGAAACCTGAAATTATTTTCAGAAGAGTGACATCGCTCAGAAATAAGATCGCCCCCAATATAGTGGATCCACCCAAAAATACTATTATGTTCACTAATTTAAAAGGATTTCACCCCTGCAGAAAATGTGTTATCTGTCGATGCAGTAAATATACTAGTAAGAGCAATCATTTTATTTCCACAACGAGGGGTAAACAATATGACATGGATGATTTTATAACTTGTACTAGTAGATTCGTGGTATACTTGCTCCAATGTCCGTGCAACCTCCAATATGTCGGGCGTACTACCAGACTCCTTAGAGACAGACTGAAGGAGCACGTTAATAACATCAAAAAGGGATACAAAGATCACTCCTTGTCACAGCATTATAAGATCCATCACAATAGCGATCCCTCGTCACTCAAATTCATGGGCATAGGCATTGTAAATGCCCATTGGCGAGGAACAAACAGAAAACGGGCGGTATCTCAGCTCGAATCGCGGTGGATCTATGAACTTGGGTCCTTGCACCCCAAGGGATTGAATATAGATTTCGATCTAAATTGCTTTTTAGACAATAGATAACAGAAGGATGAAGTATTCCTACCCTTTTGGGTCCATATAGATATATATAGATTTTTACTTGAATTATTATGAACATTTTAGGATTAAATACCATATTATTATGAATATAACTAGAGATGAGCGAAGAAATGAAAAATTCGATTCGACTGATTCGGCGAATTCGTGGACAATATTCGATTCGAGTCGAATAAATTCGCTGTGAATTTAACTTAAAAAAGGGTGTTTCTAGGCTTCAGAGAGACTTAATATTAGTGCAGAACACTGTACCTTTAATTTAAATGCCCTTGGAGTCTGCTGGGGAAGAGAAATAATACTGTCTGTCAGTATGACATGCAGATGAGTGCCGTCGATCTTAGAATCACTGCACACTTCACTCCTTTGGCCAGTCACGGGGCCAAAACCAGTGTTTGGAGCCACAGTGTGGCGGTGGAGGCAGCAGCAATGGGAGGCCATACAGCAACCTATGACAAAATGGAAACCAGCAGGAGCGTGAGGAGACCTGAAAGTGGCACATGGCAGAGTGGGAGCAATGGGAGGCGGTACAGGGACCCAGGTCACACTATGGGCCCAGCAGCAGCGTGACCAGGCGGTACGGGGGCCCATGGCCGATATGGGGCTTGGTGGCACCTATGGAAGGCCTGTAATCTGCCAGCAACCTATGACAAAATGGACAACCGCAGGAGTGTGAGGAGATTTCAAAGTGGCACATGGCAGAGTGGAAGCAATGGGAGGCCGTACAGGGACCCAGGTCACACTGTGGGACCAGCATCAGCGTGAACAGGCGGTACGGGGGCCCATGGCCGATTTGACCTCATTCATCCCATAGTCCTGCCGACTCACGAATAGCGTGGCCTCCTCAAAGGGCCTGAGCAAGCGCAGGTGTCACACATGAGCTGACAATGGCTGACATCTAAGTTACACAGGGAGTACCTTTATCCGCTTTTAACATCAGGAAATCTGTGATGGCCTTTAGCTGTTCGTAAAGGCGGTCTAACATATGTAGGGTTGAATTACACCTTGTTGCAACGTCACAGCATGAGGAGTCGGTACGGGGGCCCATGGCAGATTACATGTCTGGCAGCAGCAATGGGAGGCCCGTAATCTGCCAGCACCCTATGTCAAAAAATTTAACACACCAGCAGTGTGAAGAGACCTGAAAGTGGCACATGGCAGCAGAGTGTGGCGATGGAGACAGCAGCAATGGGAGGCCGTACAGGGACCCATGAGAGACTCTGGACTTGGCAGCAGCATGAGGAGGCGGTATATAGGGGCCCATGGCAGATTAGGGGCCTGGCAGCAGCTATGTGAGGCCCGTAATCTGCCTGCACCCTATGTCAAAAAATTTAACACACCAGCAGTGTGAAGAGACCTGAAAGTGGCACATGGCAGCAGAGTGTGGCGATGGAGACAGCAGCAATGGGAGGCCGTACAGGGACCCATGAGAGACTCTAGACTTGGCAGCAGCATGAGGAGGCGGTATATAGGGGCCCATGGCAGATTAGGGGCCTGGCAGCAGCTATGTGAGGCCCGTAATCTGCCTGCACCCTATGTCAAAAAATTTAACACACCAGCAGTGTGAAGAGACCTGAAAGTGGCACATGGCAGCAGAGTGTGGCGATGGAGACAGCAGCAATGGGAGGCCGTACAGGGACCCATGAGAGACTCTGGACTTGGCAGCAGCATGAGGAGGCGGTATATAGGGGCCCATGGCAGATTAGGGGCCTGGCAGCAGCTATGTGAGGCCCGTAATCTGCCTGCACCCTATGTCAAAAAATTAAACACACCAGCAGTGTGAAGAGACCTGAAAGTGGCACATGGCAGAGTGTGGCGATGGAGACAGCAGCAATGGGAGGCCGTACAGGGACCCATGACAGACTCTAGACTTGGCAGCAGCATGAGGAGGCGGTATATAGGGGCCCATGGCAGATTAGGGGCCTGGCAGCAGCTATGTGAGGCCCGTAATCTGCCTGCACCCTATGTCAAAAAATTAAACACACCAGCAGTGTGAAGAGACCTGAAAGTGGCACATGGCAGAGTGTGGCGATGGAGACAGCAGCAATGGGAGGCCGTACAGGGACCCATGAGAGACTCTAGACTTGGCAGCAGCATGAGGAGGCGGTATATAGGGGCCCATGGCAGATTAGGGGCCTGGCAGCAGCTATGTGAGGCCCGTAATCTGCCTGCACCCTATGTCAAAAAATTTAACACACCAGCAGTGTGAAGAGACCTGAAAGTGGCACATGGCAGCAGAGTGTGGCGATGGAGACAGCAGCAATGGGAGGCCGTACAGGGACCCATGACAGACTCTGGACTTGGCAGCAGCATGAGGAGGCGGTATATAGGGGCCCATGGCAGATTAGGGGCCTGGTAGCAGCTATGTGAGGCCCGTAATCTGCCTGCACCCTATGTCAAAAAATTTAACACACCAGCAGTGTGAAGAGACCTGAAAGTGGCACATGGCAGCAGAGTGTGGCGATGGAGACAGCAGCAATGGGAGGCCGTACAGGGACCCATGAGAGACTCTGGACTTGGCAGCAGCATGAGGAGGCGGTATATAGGGGCCCATGGAAGATTAGGGGCCTGGCAGCAGCTATGTGAGGCCCGTAATCTGCCTGCACCCTATGTCAAAAAATTAAACACACCAGCAGTGTGAAGAGACCTGAAAGTGGCACATGGCAGAGTGTGGCGATGGAGACAGCAGCAATGGGAGGCCGTACAGGGACCCATGAGAGACTCTAGACTTGGCAGCAGCATGAGGAGGCGGTATATAGGGGCCCATGGCAGATTAGGGGCCTGGCAGCAGCTATGTGAGGCCCGTAATCTGCCTGCACCCTATGTCAAAAAATTTAACACACCAGCAGTGTGAAGAGACCTGAAAGTGGCACATGGCAGCAGAGTGTGGCGATGGAGACAGCAGCAATGGGAGGCCGTACAGGGACCCATGACAGACTCTGGACTTGGCAGCAGCATGAGGAGGCGGTATATAGGGGCCCATGGCAGATTAGGGGCCTGGCAGCAGCTATGTGAGGCCCGTAATCTGCCTGCACCCTATGTCAAAAAATTAAACACACCAGCAGTGTGAAGAGACCTGAAAGTGGCACATGGCAGCAGAGTGTGGCGATGGAGACAGCAGCAATGGGAGGCCGTACAGGGACCCATGAGAGACTCTGGACTTGGCAGCAGCATGAGGAGGCGGTATATAGGGGCCCATGGCAGATTAGGGGCCTGGCAGCAGCTATGTGAGGCCCGTAATCTGCCTGCACCCTATGTCAAAAAATTAAACACACCAGCAGTGTGAAGAGACCTGAAAGTGGCACATGGCAGAGTGTGGCGATGGAGACAGCAGCAATGGGAGGCCGTACAGGGACCCATGACAGACTCTAGACTTGGCAGCAGCATGAGGAGGCGGTATATAGGGGCCCATGGCAGATTAGGGGCCTGGCAGCAGCTATGTGAGGCCCGTAATCTGCCTGCACCCTATGTCAAAAAATTAAACACACCAGCAGTGTGAAGAGACCTGAAAGTGGCACATGGCAGCAGAGTGTGGCGATGGAGACAGCAGCAATGGGAGGCCGTACAGGGACCCATGAGAGACTCTGGACTTGGCAGCAGCATGAGGAGGCGGTATATAGGGGCCCATGGCAGATTAGGGGCCTGGCAGCAGCTATGTGAGGCCCGTAATCTGCCTGCACCCTATGTCAAAAAATTAAACACACCAGCAGTGTGAAGAGACCTGAAAGTGGCACATGGCAGCAGAGTGTGGCGATGGAGACAGCAGCAATGGGAGGCCGTACAGGGACCCATGAGAGACTCTGGACTTGGCAGCAGCATGAGGAGGCGGTATATAGGGGCCCATGGCAGATTAGGGGCCTGGCAGCAGCTATGTGAGGCCCGTAATCTGCCTGCACCCTATGTCAAAAAATTAAACACACCAGCAGTGTGAAGAGACCTGAAAGTGGCACATGGCAGAGTGTGGCGATGGAGACAGCAGCAATGGGAGGCCGTACAGGGACCCATGACAGACTCTAGACTTGGCAGCAGCATGAGGAGGCGGTATATAGGGGCCCATGGCAGATTAGGGGCCTGGCAGCAGCTATGTGAGGCCCGTAATCTGCCTGCACCCTATGTCAAAAAATTAAACACACCAGCAGTGTGAAGAGACCTGAAAGTGGCACATGGCAGAGTGTGGCGATGGAGACAGCAGCAATGGGA
The DNA here is from genome assembly GCF_062004578.1 of Staurois parvus. Lineage (NCBI taxonomy): Eukaryota > Metazoa > Chordata > Amphibia > Anura > Ranidae > Staurois > Staurois parvus. The sequence continues at coordinate 7,722,844 of NW_028317826.1, forward strand.
GGCCGTACAGGGACCCATGAGAGACTCTAGACTTGGCAGCAGCATGAGGAGGCGGTATATAGGGGCCCATGGCAGATTAGGGGCCTGGCAGCAGCTATGTGAGGCCCGTAATCTGCCTGCACCCTATGTCAAAAAATTTAACACACCAGCAGTGTGAAGAGACCTGAAAGTGGCACATGGCAGCAGAGTGTGGCGATGGAGACAGCAGCAATGGGAGGCCGTACAGGGACCATGACAGACTCTGGACTTGGCAGCAGCATGAGGAGGCGGTATATAGGGGCCCATGGCAGATTAGGGGCCTGGCAGCAGCTATGTGAGGCCCGTAATCTGCCTGCACCCTATGTCAAAAAATTAAACACACCAGCAGTGTGAAGAGACCTGAAAGTGGCACATGGCAGCAGAGTGTGGCGATGGAGACAGCAGCAATGGGAGGCCGTACAGGGACCCATGAGAGACTCTGGACTTGGCAGCAGCATGAGGAGGCGGTATATAGGGGCCCATGGCAGATTAGGGGCCTGGCAGCAGCTATGTGAGGCCCGTAATCTGCCTGCACCCTATGTCAAAAAATTTAACACACCAGCAGTGTGAAGAGACCTGAAAGTGGCACATGGCAGCAGAGTGTGGCGATGGAGACAGCAGCAATGGGAGGCCGTACAGGGACCCATGACAGACTCTAGACTTGGCAGCAGCATGAGGAGGCGGTATATAGGGGCCCATGGCAGATTAGGGGCCTGGCAGCAGCTATGTGAGGCCCGTAATCTGCCTGCACCCTATGTCAAAAAATTAAACACACCAGCAGTGTGAAGAGACCTGAAAGTGGCACATGGCAGAGTGTGGCGATGGAGACAGCAGCAATGGGAGGCCGTACAGGGACCCATGACAGACTCTAGACTTGGCAGCAGCATGAGGAGGCGGTATATAGGGGCCCATGGCAGATTAGGGGCCTGGCAGCAGCTATGTGAGGCCCGTAATCTGCCTGCACCCTATGTCAAAAAATTAAACACACCAGCAGTGTGAAGAGACCTGAAAGTGGCACATGGCAGCAGAGTGTGGCGATGGAGACAGCAGCAATGGGAGGCCGTACAGGGACCCATGAGAGACTCTGGACTTGGCAGCAGCATGAGGAGGCGGTATATAGGGGCCCATGGCAGATTAGGGGCCTGGCAGCAGCTATGTGAGGCCCGTAATCTGCCTGCACCCTATGTCAAAAAATTAAACACACCAGCAGTGTGAAGAGACCTGAAAGTGGCACATGGCAGAGTGTGGCGATGGAGACAGCAGCAATGGGAGGCCGTACAGGGACCCATGAGAGACTCTGGACTTGGCAGCAGCATGAGGAGGCGGTATATAGGGGCCCATGGCAGATTAGGGGCCTGGCAGCAGCTATGTGAGGCCCGTAATCTGCCTGCACCCTATGTCAAAAAATTTAACACACCAGCAGTGTGAAGAGACCTGAAAGTGGCACATGGCAGCAGAGTGTGGCGATGGAGACAGCAGCAATGGGAGGCCGTACAGGGACCCATGAGAGACTCTGGACTTGGCAGCAGCATGAGGAGGCGGTATATAGGGGCCCATGGCAGATTAGGGGCCTGGCAGCAGCTATGTGAGGCCCGTAATCTGCCTGCACCCTATGTCAAAAAATTAAACACACCAGCAGTGTGAAGAGACCTGAAAGTGGCACATGGCAGAGTGTGGCGATGGAGACAGCAGCAATGGGAGGCCGTACAGGGACCCATGACAGACTCTAGACTTGGCAGCAGCATGAGGAGGCGGTATATAGGGGCCCATGGCAGATTAGGGGCCTGGCAGCAGCTATGTGAGGCCCGTAATCTGCCTGCACCCTATGTCAAAAAATTAAACACACCAGCAGTGTGAAGAGACCTGAAAGTGGCACATGGCAGAGTGTGGCGATGGAGACAGCAGCAATGGGAGGCCGTACAGGGACCCATGAGAGACTCTAGACTTGGCAGCAGCATGAGGAGGCGGTATATAGGGGCCCATGGCAGATTAGGGGCCTGGCAGCAGCTATGTGAGGCCCGTAATCTGCCTGCACCCTATATCAAAAAATTTAACACACCAGCAGTGTGAAGAGACCTGAAAGTGGCACATGGCAGCAGAGTGTGGCGATGGAGACAGCAGCAATGGGAGGCCGTACAGGGACCCATGACAGACTCTGGACTTGGCAGCAGCATGAGGAGGCGGTATATAGGGGCCCATGGCAGATTAGGGGCCTGGCAGCAGCTATGTGAGGCCCGTAATCTGCCTGCACCCTATGTCAAAAAATTAAACACACCAGCAGTGTGAAGAGACCTGAAAGTGGCACATGGCAGCAGAGTGTGGCGATGGAGACAGCAGCAATGGGAGGCCGTACAGGGACCCATGAGAGACTCTAGACTTGGCAGCAGCATGAGGAGGCGGTATATAGGGGCCCATGGCAGATTAGGGGCCTGGCAGCAGCTATGTGAGGCCCGTAATCTGCCTGCACCCTATGTCAAAAAATTAAACACACCAGCAGTGTGAAGAGACCTGAAAGTGGCACATGGCAGAGTGTGGCGATGGAGACAGCAGCAATGGGAGGCCGTACAGGGACCCATGAGAGACTCTAGACTTGGCAGCAGCATGAGGAGGCGGTATATAGGGGCCCATGGCAGATTAGGGGCCTGGCAGCAGCTATGTGAGGCCCGTAATCTGCCTGCACCCTATGTCAAAAAATTAAACACACCAGCAGTGTGAAGAGACCTGAAAGTGGCACATGGCAGCAGAGTGTGGCGATGGAGACAGCAGCAATGGGAGGCCGTACAGGGACCCATGAGAGACTCTGGACCTAGCAGCAGCATGAGGAGGCGGTATATAGGGGCCTATGGCAGATTAGGGGCCTGGCAGCAGCTATAGGAGGCCCGTAATCTGCCAGCACCCTATGTCAAAAAATTAAACACACCAGCAGTGTGAGGAGACCTGAAAGTGGCACATGTTTGAGGCATGATTCATGGCGGATTTAGTCAGTTGTGTCAGGAACTGGTGGTTTGAAATCCAGACTAATCCACGCCTGATTCATTTTCACAAACGTGAGTCTCTCCACACTTTGGGTGGACAGTCGTGTCCTCCGCGGAGTTACAATACCTCCTGCCGCACTAAACACGCGCTCCGATGCCACGCTACTGGCCGGGCATGACAGCCTTTCAAGGGCAAATTCAGCTAGTTGGGGCCAAAGGTCAAGTTTCGTTGCCCAGTAGTCAAGGGGATTGTCTACCTCGGTTGGCAGGGTGCTGTCCAAGTAGGCCCAAGCCTGTTGTTTGAGCTCCTGCTCCAGGTCCACCTGATGCTGCTGCTGCTGCTGCGGCTGGTTAGTAGTTTCCTCACTGCGCTGGTGAAGAAAGCTACTCATCATCGACTGCAGACTGAGGCAGCCACTGCTGGTGGAGCTGCCACTGCTCCTACCACCCCACCCCTCCCCTGCTGCCATGCCAGTGGAACGCGAGCGCACAGGGCCCACAGTGTCTGAGGATGGACGTTGGCGCACAAAGGCAGAGACCAACTGACTACATAGGTGGTTTTTATAGTACGTAATTTTGGCCTCCCTCTCAGCAGGTGTGAAAAGGCCACCATTTTGGACCGGTAGCGAGGGTCCAACAAGGTGGACAGCCAAAAGTCATCCCTCTGTCTGATGGTTATTATTCGGCTGTCGCTACGCAAGCAACCGAGCATGCTATGGGCCATTTGTGCCAAGGAATGCGAGGGACTCCCTGCCTCCATCTCCACAGCATACTGCCACGGTGCGTCTGGGTCCTCTGTCTCCTCCTCCTCCTCCTCTACCAGATGCTCCTGCTCCTCCACTCCTGTCCGCTGAGTGGAAAAACCACCCATTTCACTCAATAATTCCTGAGCACAAATGTCCTCCTCTACCTCCTCCTCTTCTTCCTGTCCTGCCCCCACAGGGGTCATGTGGCGTTGAGATCTGTGCGCCACGTCTACCGCACCCTGACCAGCCATTGTTAACAGCATTTGTTCCAGGACGTGCAACAGAGGAATGACGTCGTTCATCCCATAGTCCTGCCGACTCACGAATAGCGTGGCCTCCTCAAAGGGCCTGAGCAAGCGGCAGGTGTCACGCATGAGCTGCCAATGGCTGACATCTAAGTTACACAGGGGAGTACCTTTATCCGCTTGTAACATCAGGAAATCGGTGATGGCCTTTCGCTGCTCGTAAAGGCGGTCTAACATGTGTAGGGTTGAATTCCACCTTGTTGCAACGTCGCAGATCAGGCGATGCTGTGGAATTCCGTTCTGCCGCTGCAGCTCAATGAGGGTGTTCTTTGCGGTGTAGGAATGGCTGAAATGCATGCACAGTTTACGTGACATTTTAAGGATGTCTTGCAGTGGGATGGTGGATTTTAGGAACCGCTTGACAACCAGATTGAACACGTGAGCCATGCATGGCGCATGGCACAACCTTCCTTGACGCAGAGCAGACACCATGTTCTTTCCGTTGTCAGTCAACATGGTTCCGATTTTTAGTTTGCGCGGAGACAGCCATCTGTCGATTTCTCTGTTCATTACACTCAGCAGTTCCTCCCCTGTGTGACTACGTTCGCCAAGGCATACCAGGTGCAGCACAGCGTGACACCGTTGCGCCCTGCACATGTGATATGCCGGTCGGGTAATGGGACTTGGCACGGGGGTGGCGGCTGAGGACACGGCGGAAAAAGAGGTGGTAGAGGCGGACATGCTTGCTGGACCAAGGACGTGCAAACGTGGAGGCAAAAGCGTCGTGACCTGTCCAAGTTGCTGGTGCGGCTGTGCCGGCACCACGTTCACCCAGTGGGCCGTAAATGACATGTACTGTCCCTGACCGTAGTTACAGCTCCACACGTCGGCGCTGCCGTGCACTTTGGCAGAGACCGACATGCTCAAAGACTGGCCCACCATCTCTTCTACATGTGAATGCAGGGCTGGCACTGCCTTTTGGGCAAAGAAATGACGGCTTGGCACTCTCCACCGCGGCGCGGCACAAGCCATCATTTCTCGGAAAGGTGCTGAGTCCACCAGTTGGAAAGGGAGGGACTGCAGCACCAGCAACTTGGACAGGAGGACGTTCAGCTTTTGCACCGTCGGGTGCGTGCTCGCAAACTGTTGTCTCTTGGATACGGATTCCAAGAAAGACTGTTGACGGAATCCGAGAAGAGGAGTAGCAGGAGAAGGAGCATCTGAACGAGCGGAAGATGCCAATGAGCGACAACTCCCCTCAGCAGAGGTGTTGGAGCCTTGACTGGCTGATAGAGGGCGATTGACGACGTCGGGTGACGGAGCAAGTAACGGAGCGGGTGATGGAGCGGGGGCTGGGGCAGGCAGAACCGCCGTATGTTTATCACGGTTTTCCCAGGCCACCGAATGGTGACGCTGCATATGCTGACGCAACGCTGTAGTCCCAACATGGGCCCCCTGGCCACGCTTGCATTTCTGGCCACATAGTCGACATACGGCTACGTTTACTTCCTCGGGCGGCTTGAGGAAAAATTGCCACACCACCGAGTAGGAAACTTTGCCCCCGCTACTCTTCACTGGCTGACTGCTACTTCCTCCGTGCGCACCGGCACCACTACTGCCCGTGGTGGTAGGCTGCAGTGGAGCTGGTGCTCTACTCCGTGGACGTTTGGCTCCACTGACACTGATGCGACCCTGCTGCTGTCTCCTGGGCAACCCACCGACTGTTTTGCTCGCTGCCAAGCTGCCACCCTCTTCTCCTGATGATGCGGAAGAAATTGCCTGATGACGACGAGGCTGCCAAGTGCGATCAACCTCCTCATCATCAAGTAGGGTCTCCGCCTCACTACTAGCCCCCTCGGCTGCGTCTGGGTCAGGAGACAGACCTGTCTCTAGACCGGCTACCGAGCCACTCTCCTCGCCAGTACTTGTTCGCTTGGCTGCTGAAAAGGCCGATGTCTCCCCCCGTTCCTGACCGCCCTCTGTTAGCTCTTCCTCACTGTACAGTGGGGCTGAGCCCACAGCATGCGATACTTCGCTTGGTGAGGGAACAGCAAAGGACAGGGGCAGGTAGAGGACACGTGATTTCAGTGGGCTTGGTCCCGGGCCATGCCAACTAACGGTTGTGTCTGACGTACCCACCGACCGTTGGCTGTAGGTGTCAGAGGTGACCTGGGAAGAGGAAGACGACCGAGCCAACCAATCAATGACGGCAGGGTTGTCGGTGGAGACACGACCGCTGGATGACACCGGGAGCACTGGCCTCTGGCTGCGAATACTGCTGCCTCGACCCCTTCCTCTGCTGCCACGTCTGCTCGCTCCTAAAACATTGCCTCCTCTGCCACTCCTCTGCATGTTGTCTGACATACTATTTAATTCAACGATTAGGTGTCCCTGAGTAACAATTCTCTGGCACTCAGTAACAATTCTGTCTGTCCCTGAGTATGAATTCTGTGGCCCTGAGTAACAATTCTGTGTCTGTGCGAGTAACAATTCTGTGTCTGTGCGAGTAACAATTCTGTGTCTGTGCAAGTAACAATTTTGTGTCTGTGCGAGTAACAATTCTCTGGCACTCAGTAACAATTCTGTCTGTCCCTGAGTAAGAATTCTCTGGCACTCAGTAACAATTCTGTCTGTCCCTGAGTAACAATTCTCTGGCACTCAGTAACAATTCTGTCTGTCCCTGAGTATGAATTCTGTGGCCCTGAGTAACAATTCTGTGTCTGTGCGAGTAACAATTCTGTGTCTGTGCAAGTAACAATTTTGTGTCTGTGCGAGTAACAATTCTCTGGCACTCAGTAACAATTCTGTCTGTCCCTGAGTAACAATTCTCTGGCACTCAGTAACAATTCTGTCTGTCCCTGAGTATGAATTCTGTGGCCCTGAGTAACAATTCTGTGTCTGTGCGAGTAACAATTCTGTGTCTGTGCAAGTAACAATTTTGTGTCTGTGCGAGTAACAATTCTCTGGCACTCAGTAACAATTCTGTCTGTCCCTGAGTAACAATTCTCTGGCACTCAGTAACAATTCTGTCTGTCCCTGAGTAACAATTCTCTGGCACTCAGTAACAATTCTGTCTGTCCCTGAGTAACAATTCTCTGGCACTCAGTAACAATTCTGTCTGTCCCTGAGTAACAATTCTCTGGCACTCAGTAACAATTCTGTCTGTCCCTGAGTATGAATTCTGTGGCCCTGAGTAACAATTCTGTGTCTGTGCGAGTAACAATTCTGTGTCTGTGCAAGTAACAATTTTGTGTCTGTGCGAGTAACAATTCTCTGGCACTCAGTAACAATTCTGTCTGTCCCTGAGTAACAATTCTCTGGCACTCAGTAACAATTCTGTCTGTCCCTAAGTAACAATTCTCTGGCACTCAGTAACAATTCTGTCTGTCCCTGAGTATGAATTCTGTGGCCCTGAGTAACAATTCTGTGTCTGTGCGAGTAACAATTCTGTGTCTGTGCAAGTAACAATTTTGTGTCTGTGCGAGTAACAATTCTCTGGCACTCAGTAACAATTCTGTCTGTCCCTGAGTAACAATTCTCTGGCACTCAGTAACAATTCTGTCTGTCCCTGAGTAACAATTCTCTGGCACTCAGTAACAATTCTGTCTATCCCTGAGTATGAATTCTGTGGCCCTGAGTAACAATTCTGTGTCTGTGCGAGTAACAATTCTGTGTCTGTGCAAGTAACAATTTTGTGTCTGTGCGAGTAACAATTCTCTGGCACTCAGTAACAATTCTGTCTGTCCCTGAGTAACAATTCTCTGGCACTCAGTAACAATTCTGTCTGTCCCTGAGTAACAATTCTCTGGCACTCAGTAACAATTCTGTCTGTCCCTGAGTAACAATTCTCTGGCACTCAGTAACAATTCTGTCTGTCCCTGAGTAACAATTCTCTGGCACTCAGTAACAATTCTGTCTGTCCCTGAGTATGAATTCTGTGGCCCTGAGTAACAATTCTGTGTCTGTGCGAGTAACAATTCTGTGTCTGTGCAAGTAACAATTTTGTGTCTGTGCGAGTAACAATTCTCTGGCACTCAGTAACAATTCTGTCTGTCCCTGAGTAACAATTCTCTGGCACTCAGTAACAATTCTGTCTGTCCCTGAGTAACAATTCTCTGGCACTCAGTAACAATTCTGTCTGTCCCTGAGTATGAATTCTGTGGCCCTGAGTAACAATTCTGTGTCTGTGCGAGTAACAATTCTGTGTCTGTGCAAGTAACAATTTTGTGTCTGTGCGAGTAACAATTCTCTGGCACTCAGTAACAATTCTGTCTGTCCCTGAGTAACAATTCTCTGGCACTCAGTAACAATTCTGTCTGTCCCTGAGTAACAATTCTCTGGCACTCAGTAACAATTCTGTCTATCCCTGAGTATGAATTCTGTGGCCCTGAGTAACAATTCTGTGTCTGTGCGAGTAACAATTCTGTGTCTGTGCAAGTAACAATTTTGTGTCTGTGCGAGTAACAATTCTCTGGCACTCAGTAACAATTCTGTCTGTCCCTGAGTAACAATTCTCTGGCACTCAGTAACAATTCTGTCTGTCCCTGAGTAACAATTCTCTGGCACTCAGTAACAATTCTGTCTGTCCCTGAGTAACAATTCTCTGGCACTCAGTAACAATTCTGTCTGTCCCTGAGTAACAATTCTCTGGCACTCAGTAACAATTCTGTCTGTCCCTGAGTATGAATTCTGTGGCCCTGAGTAACAATTCTGTGTCTGTGCGAGTAACAATTCTGTGTCTGTGCAAGTAACAATTTTGTGTCTGTGCGAGTAACAATTCTCTGGCACTCAGTAACAATTCTGTCTGTCCCTGAGTAACAATTCTCTGGCACTCAGTAACAATTCTGTCTGTCCCTGAGTAACAATTCTCTGGCACTCAGTAACAATTCTGTCTGTCCCTGAGTATGAATTCTGTGGCCCTGAGTAACAATTCTGTGTCTGCGCGAGTAACAATTCTGTGTCTGTGCAAGTAACAATTTTGTGTCTGTGCGAGTAACAATTCTCTGGCACTCAGTAACAATTCTGTCTGTCCCTGAGTAACAATTCTCTGGCACTCAGTAACAATTCTGTCTGTCCCTGAGTAACAATTCTCTGGCACTCAGTAACAATTCTGTCTATCCCTGAGTATGAATTCTGTGGCCCTGAGTAACAATTCTGTGTCTGTGCGAGTAACAATTCTGTGTCTGTGCAAGTAACAATTTTGTGTCTGTGCGAGTAACAATTCTCTGGCACTCAGTAACAATTCTGTCTGTCCCTGAGTAACAATTCTCTGGCACTCAGTAACAATTCTGTCTGTCCCTGAGTAACAATTCTCTGGCACTCAGTAACAATTCTGTCTGTCCCTGAGTAACAATTCTCTGGCACTCAGTAACAATTCTGTCTGTCCCTGAGTAACAATTCTCTGGCACTCAGTAACAATTCTGTCTGTCCCTGAGTATGAATTCTGTGGCCCTGAGTAACAATTCTGTGTCTGTGCGAGTAACAATTCTGTGTCTGTGCAAGTAACAATTTTGTGTCTGTGCGAGTAACAATTCTCTGGCACTCAGTAACAATTCTGTCTGTCCCTGAGTAACAATTCTCTGGCACTCAGTAACAATTCTGTCTGTCCCTGAGTAACAATTCTCTGGCACTCAGTAACAATTCTGTCTGTCCCTGAGTATGAATTCTGTGGCCCTGAGTAACAATTCTGTGTCTGTGCGAGTAACAATTCTGTGTCTGTGCAAGTAACAATTTTGTGTCTGTGCGAGTAACAATTCTCTGGCACTCAGTAACAATTCTGTCTGTCCCTGAGTAACAATTCTCTGGCACTCAGTAACAATTCTGTCTGTCCCTGAGTAACAATTCTCTGGCACTCAGTAACAATTCTGTCTGTCCCTGAGTAACAATTCTCTGGCACTCAGTAACAATTCTGTCTGTCCCTGAGTAACAATTCTCTGGCACTCAGTAACAATTCTGTCTGTCCCTGAGTAACAATTCTGTCTGTCCCTGAGAATGAATTCTGTGGCCCTGAGTAAGAATTCTCTGGCACTCAGTAACAATTCTGTCTGTCCCTGAGTAACAATTCTCTGGCACTCAGTAACAATTCTGTCTGTCCCTGAGTAAAAATTCTGTGGCCCTAATAACGTTTCTGTGGCCCTAAGTAACAATTCTCTGGCACTGAGTAACAATTCTGTCTGTCCCTGAGTATGAATTCTGTGGCCCTAACTAGCGTTTCTTTGTCCCTAAATAACGATTCTGTGGCCCTCATTAACAAGTCTGTGTCCCTGAGTAATGGTTCTCTGTCCCTAAGTAACTTCTCTCTGTCCCCAATTCTCGTTTCTGTGGCCCTAACTCTGTCCCTGTCCCTAGTACAGAGCGGTCTGCCTCTGTTCAATGACTGCAGGCAAATGAAGATTTCCAAAATGGCCGCTATATATACCTCGACCATTACACAGTGCTGGCTGGCTGGCTGCTGATTGGCTGATGCGATCACATGTCGTTGAGGAATGCATTATGGGGCAGCGCGCCTTGTCTGCGCGCCTTCCCCGACATCCCCGCTCCGTCGCCGCACATGTCAGCCGCCATTTTCGGAAAAATTTCGATTCGCGCGTCCGAATTAGGCTGTTTTTCGGATTCGGCACGAATCGAAATTTTTCCGATATTCGACTCGAATTCCACTTCGGATACTTCGATTCGCTCATCTCTAAATATAACCATACACATGTTATTAGCATACAACAATCGGGCCGATTTCCTGTTATCATTATTTTAATGAAGTGTCTCTTCTCATTTCCCGTCATCGTTTTTAAGACGTTTTTAATTGGCGTTTTTAATTTTTAATATTCAATATTAAATATTCATTGTGATATATGGATTTAGTACCATATTATTTTAATCATGTGTTTTTATTATGTAATCATGAGATTTTGGATTGTATTGACGTTTTTGACCATGTTTTCGTATACATTTATATACATTAACTGCTAATTTAAATTGTACACATATATTGTATTTATGCATTTCTGTCTGACCATATATTTTAGTGCTATTTATATTTGCATACTAATAGAGAATATTTATGCTGATTAAATCCCTGACCTGATTTGATTTCAGCAAAATAGAATGGAGCTTATGTAATATTATATAGGTTTTTATATATATATATAATCCTGAGCGACTTCCAGGTCTTCTGATTTATTATTGGTTCCTAAAGAATATCCCCTGTGCACTGAATCTGAGCCTAGGAGTGTGAGCAATCTCTCTTCTCAGTTTGCACAGGGATGCTTTTGTAATGGCTTTTTGGCTGTATAAATCCTGAGCAGTTAATACTGCTCCTTTATCCCTTTACACTGCCAACAAAATGGCGCCACACTGTAGGAGACTTCCTGCTGTAGATCGGATCCGCGATCCACGACAAAATGGCGTCGATCGCTCGCGCATGCGCAGTAGCGTGGGAAGACGACGCCGGCGTTCTGCGCATGCGCGGATAGCCGAGAAAATGGCGGCTGGATTAGGCAAATTTGCCATTTACATTTATAAATAGCACTGATGAGGATGTCCTGGCCAGCCCTGGACCCTATGAATACGCACGAAACGCGTCAGGGGGGCAGCAGCAGCAGGACACCTAACCACCTAGGAATGCATATGTGCCCATCTGGAGGACTCAGGACCCTGGTGGTGATACCTGGTAGCGGTTTCAGATGACTTCACTTCTGTGGAACCGAGATGGTGATCTGGGTACAATCTGATCTGGGATCTGATGATCGTCTTATGGCCTGGTGACGCAGGATTGCATATTGCGTATATTAAACGCACATCTGGTGAGTGCGTTTTTCACCTATTTGTGTGATCACACCTACCATCACACCTTGGATCAGGACGTCCACTCACCTTGAATTGGGATCTCTCCATGATCCGCACTATTACATTGAACTTTTGTATTTATTGATCACCCTTAGAGTGATATCATGCATGTTTATATATTGTGTGTATAAACTGTTCTCTAGTATTTAGCGCTGCACCATTTATTTAATATATATGTTTGATTTGGAGGTTTTACTTGGTTACCTTTTCGGTGTATCAGCTGCTCACTAACGTTTTTATGTATACACATTGATACACTTTTTGCATTTAAGTCGCGCTCACTATAACATCTTTTATTACTTAGCTGTGGTCTCGCTGCACCTGCACATGCATTGCGTGCACAAGATTCAGTTCCCTGTTTATAATGGGTACACAAATCTCTGCAGAAGCTCCAAAAAAGGAAGGAGGGGAGCCATTTACCATGTTAAAAGCCTAGAAATCTTTTTTCTTGATCTCTCCATTGTACAGACAATTCCATCCAATCCAGTGCATTCGGTCTCTAACGCATTTCACTCCATTGGAGGCTTACTAATATGGTAACAGGACCCTATGAGTAAGCTCCCAAGGACTGCTATCCTAAAAGTAAACTCGCAATGGAGAGGAACGCGTAAATAGGAAGGAGAGACTGTACAATGGCAAGATCTATAAATCAATTTTGGGGCCTTTAGTATGGCAAATTGTTCTTCCCCTACTTTTTTGGAGCTTTTGCAGAGACTTTGCTAGTGGCCAGAGACTGTGGGGAGCCAGCTTTCAGGATTGGTGGTTGCTCAGGGACTGATGCTTGCTGTGGAGTTTTGGATCTTGTTTATTAAAGGTACATGAATCTGTTGCCAACATTAACATATGTTGTGTGGAGGCACGTTGGAATTCTAAAGAGTGCCTACATGAATTCAATTGAATAACGATTACAAAAAAATCCACCAAAAATTAGACTTTCGTCACGCTGTATGCGGTTTAGTAATTTTTAAGTGAGATTCTGAGTTGTCCAGGATTTTTGTGGGTAAAAAAAACTACATTTTGGGTTGACAAATATGCAGCAGAGAGGACCCTTTATTAGCACACAGCAAGACACAAATGTTGAAACATATCCAGGAAAGCAATAATGGAAGCCAAACCACCCTGAGCAATCCATCTGAAGCCATTTAACAGCCAAATACCAGAATGCCAACCTGCGAAATCACTTTAGAAGTGAGAAAACAACAAGACAGACAACACAAAAGAACAATTCTCCTGCCGGCCAATAAAAAAGCATTGTTTCCCTCTCCAGATGTATTAAATGTTATTCATTTGAAGAATCAGCATCTTGTTTTATCCTGTTGGAGTAAATCACCACGTCACCATAAAAAGTAAAGTGAAAAGAGCTTTCAAACTGCACAGCAAAGCGATTGTATTGTTTTTTAGAATTTTGGATTGGAGAGGCTGAGTTGCCAGAAAATAAAAGGTCTTGGAAAGTATTCAGGTTTTAAATAAGCCCAAACACAGTGATACAGCATCCCACTTAACATAATTCTCCAACATTCCACAGAAGAGCAGCCTACAACGTGATCATTCCTAGAACAAGCCTTGATTGAAAGGTGATCTTTCATAGAGCAGGCCGAAGCAAAACAAAAGCAGTTTGCTTGAAAGCTTGTAATACAGCTGAAAGATGGCAGGAGACTATCCTTGAGTGCAGCCATGACAAAGGAGACCAGAATATACGATCGCTCAGCTAACTGCATGTACTGTCGATGTTGCGGGAACAATCGTCACAGACCTTAACTACTCCTCTACAGCAATTTTATTCGTTTTACACGCACAAGTTAAAATCTGACTTTTTCGGTTAAAAAATTACTTTAAGCCCTGGTTCACACTGATGCGGCGCAGAATTCGCAGTGTTTTCTATGTGAATTCCGCACTTCATCAGAATTGCACCCTGTTCATATGAACCGCTACGGGTGTCTATGTTAAGTTAACAACACCCTGAAAGCGGTCCGCAAAACGCGGTGTGATGTGCAGAATTGGATCGCATAGGTGTGAATACCCATACGATCCAATTCTAGTGCGGACCAAAAAAAGGGTCCAGCATGTTTTTGGTGTGAGTGTGTTGCGATTAGAACCATATAATATGTATGGTTCCAATCGGACCGCATACAAATCGCATGTGATTTGCACAGGAATGCGGTGCGGTTCCTGTGCAAATCACATGCGATATACCGCACCATATATATGTGAATCCAGGCTGAAGTAGAAGTTCACCTTTTTAGAAAAAAATAAAAGATACACCCTACACCCTCCCAGTCCCTGCTGCACTTACCTGCAAGGGTGATACAGTTTTACTGTCTATGCACTGCTCTTCCTCTTCTTTCTCTAGGGATGCAGGGACAGATCAAAGCGGTTTTGATTGGTCAGTGCCGAGACATGACCGTACTGACCAATCAGAATCATTCTGATCCATCCCCGTATCCCTAGCTTTACCCTATATGATCCCCTCCTGATCCCAGGCATTGATGAGCGCATGCATAGCAAAAGGTACCTCCCACGTGCAGAATATGTGGCCCTGCCCCCAACCTAATTATGCCATGACAGGTGCACATATATGACTGTTGTTTTGGCAACCCTTTGTGAATATGGCAGCATGTGTATTACATAATAGTTTATTTATGTATACTAACAAATTTTGGCAGGATCTACAACATCATGCCATGTCAGGGAATGGGAGGTGGCTACTTCTGTCCCGTTTCTGATTGGTGGTTGAAAAACTGTATGTACTTATCACCAGGGGCGGACTGACAACTCATGGGGCCCCCCGGGCAATAGGAAATCATGGGGCCCCTGTGTCCTCGCCCACACTCAAACCACATCCAAAAAAGCCTATGAAAGGTAACAGGGACATCTCATGGGGCCCCCTACTGACCCCGGGCCCTCGGGCAGTGCCCGAGTGTCTAAATGGTCAGTCCACCCCTGCTTATCACATGCCTGATGAAGGGGTCCTGCATGGCTCTAAAACATTGCACTTCTTTGCTGTGATGTGATTTCTCTTCAATAAAAAAATGTTTGGACTTTGTTTGAAGATCCGTGGTATGCTAGCAAATATTTCGATGCATGTTCCAGTCTCCAGCTTGTTGTTGCTGCAGCCTACTCCAGAAATCTGTACGATTGGAAAATTGGCAATTTCCTGTACCCTAAATGCAACAGGAAGTTAAGAAATTTCTCCAAAGCTAAACAGAACTTTTTAGACACTGAAAGAAGTGTTTCCTTTGGTGGATTTCCTTTCTATTCTTGTTCTGGTTACCACTGTTGCCACAAGGTCCTTTAGCACCCAAGGAGAAAAAGTCAAAATGTGCTGAAGGTGACAGATTGGATTTTTTCCTTCACTTTCAGTCTTGGTGACAGTGGTCACCAGGATAAAGTTTTTTTAAATGAAGCGTTTACTTTGGAGTTGGGGAAGGTCAAGGGAAGGGGGAGGGTCCAAGTGTCTGGAGTTCAGATTTAATAACAACCCATTAAAAATTGTTTAAAAAGAGAAAAAAAATAGCAACCATTCTGCACACGATCTAGGAAAATGGCCAAAATAGTCATATTATGAACTGACACAGTTTTCTATCCAATTAGTGATTGTAATACAAAATGCTACGGTGTCCCTCCCTCCCCCAATCAGTGACTGCATTACAAATTGACACAATGCTTTATTCAAATGTGGTTGACTTATATATTTACCCAGTCTGACAGTAAAGTTGCTCAAAGAGTAAGACCCACATAATAAATTTTGCAGAGATTTAAAGCTAAACTTCAGCCAAAGCTTGAAGCTTGAGGGAGCTCAGCCTACCTTCTTAGGGCTTCAGTTTTTCATCCAAGAATTGCTGTAGTACACAAGTCCCCTGACTGTCTTTGGTCAGTAATTTGATGACCTGGAACATATTGTTAGGCTTTAGAACCTAAAGGTTTAATAGAGATTTGATTCTCTTTTATACACTATATGGCCAAACATTTGTGGACATCATCACACCTATCTGAGCTTGTTAGACATCCTATTTTAAAACCATCTGCCATTCATATCGAGATGACCTAACTTTGCACCAGTAACTCTCTTCTGGGAAGGCTTTCCACAAGATTATAAAATGAGACTGTGAGAATCTGTGCCTATTAAGCCAAAATAGCATTTGTGACATTAGGTACGGATGTTGCACGAGAAGATCAGGCTCACAGTTAGCATTCCAATTCATCTAAAAGGTGATGAGGAAGGTTAAGGTCAGGGCTGTCTGCAGGCCATTCAAGTTGCTCCACACCAAACTGGTCAAAACACATATATATGGAGCTGCCTTTGTACCCATGGGCACAGTCATGCTGGAACAGAAGAGGGCCTTATTTTTTCTAATTTGTCTAAAATGTCTTTACATGATTAACAGTAGCCTTCACTGGAAACACCTGAACACAATAATTTGGAGGGGTGTTCACCTAGTTTTGATCATATAATGTAGATAGCATTCTCTTTTCCAATGTACATAAATTGTTTAAGAATCCGGCAATGTGTATCTCCCTTGTGGCACAAATCAACTGAGTACAGTCTGTAATATTGGCACTAACATTTAAATTTTCAGGACAAGCTTTCGGTCCAAGCAGTACTCCAAGAGTACCGAGAAGAAGGTAACATCTTTCTGAAAATGTAAAGGTTAGTGTAAATAAAAATAGTATCACAGACAGAACTCAGTTGTTTTTGTTGCAAGTGCACTAATACGGCTTCAATCTCTTCCAGCTTTGTGGCACACAGAGCTTTGTTGGCTGCCAACCATGGTCTCTGGTATTGCCCCAGAGGTCAGATGTTTCCTGGTACTTAATGACAGCTTGTACTTACTAAATCCAGAGTGAACAAAAATGTGTTCAGTGGCACATGACAGACCAACAAGAGCAAATGACCCAGAGGTCATCAGTGTCATTCCTTCTGTTTGTTTTCATAAACCCAGGAAAGGATTTCATTTGTGACCACCAGGCACTCGTAAAAAAGGAGAGCAAAATTCAATATTGCTTTTTCTATGTCAGAATTTGTATTGAGCGCAGCATGGAGAAAGAATTTGCATCTCACAGATTAGTAGTAAGCTGGCTAAGTACGAGGCATATTCAAGTCAAACCAGGACTTTTGAGTTTATATAATAAAAGAACAAATTTCAAGGAGTAGAAACTGCTTTTATTTTTCTACATACTCCCCTGCTACATTTATACACTTATCCCAGTGTTTAATTAATGCTTGGAATGCTTTGATATAGAAAGATTTGTCAGTACGCTTGAACCATCCTAGGACATTTGTGAATGATTGTGTTCACCATGCCCACAGAAAGATTAATCTCCTTTGCAATTTCACGACAGGTTATGCATCGATTATTCAGGATCAGACGTTCCACAAACGTGTCTGAATGTTCACAGGAATGACTGCAGTGGGCTGGGAACCACCATGGTCAGGATCATCACTGATGGCCATCTTTGAAATGTTTACGCCATTCAAATGTCTTACTATAGCTGAGCGTCACATCACCATACTGTAGATATCCGTGGGTTTTACACCTTCGTTCACAAGAAACTTCATCACGACATGCTGTTGCATGCATGCACTAACGCTGTTGTCTGCCATCTGAACTGGCCCGTGATATGTGTGCCGCCTATCAGTAATAGGACACACTTGAGACTTACTACTACGTGTAGTACCACCATGCTAGCATCCTTTTTTATACCTGTAAAATTAAAAGTCTTGGTTTGATTTGAACACCCCTTAGTTAGCACATTTTCTTTGCAGCACTGGGATCTCCACTTTAAGACTATTCACATCTGTGCAGTTCCATTGTATTCAATTGAAGCACCCTTCTAGTTTATCTAGGGGAAGAAAGACTTCAATGGTTAGACAGGGGCTGAGCAGCAGCCCAGGTGTAATAGCCAGAGAGGGGTCAAATTGTGGTCAGGGCTGATAGGCTCTGTATGCCAGCCCCTCTGGAATTTCCCCCTGTTCTAGGGCTTTTGGAGGAAGACTCTAGAGGCAGTGGGTAGATCTGAGGAGTGGCTGGCTACACTCCTGAGGGGTCTTAGCGAATCCCAAACAAGAGGTTGGCAAGGGGCTGGACACCCTTAAATGTGTTGGAGCCTGCTCAGTAGGAGGAGAATATGGGAGGAGAGTTGGAGGGTGAGTTTGGGTGGAAGATGTGAGGCTGAAAGAAGGAGGCTGCAAGGAGACCCAGTGGGATAGGGCCTACCTTTGGACCAGAGGCTGGAGAGGAGGAAAACTGGACCACTGGACCCCTGTGAGAGGACCACCTGTATGGCAGGGAAGGAGCAGCCCAGCTGATAGGCCTGGTAGCAGCCATCTACCCACAAGCGGTGCAGGAGAGGATCTGAGTGAGTACACCTATACCCCCTGGTCAGATAGGGGAAGGAGCACCCTGGTGAAAAAACAGATTAGTCACCTACCAGTTACTGCCTAGTTCTTAAAGTGGCAGGAATCAGATCCCCTGTTCAGGGGCACCCCCCAGATTGAGATTGCTAGTTGAAGAGGAGAAGTTCATCTAGGATCTGGGGTGGTACACTAAGGAGATGCTGACTAGCTCTCCAACAGAGACTGTGCTGCAGAGAAGGCTGGTAAATAGTTCTAGAAGTTGTCCTCAATTTGTCTGTACCCTTGGGCATCCTGTACACCCCTAACCCTATTCCAGTTCAAATTCCTCAATAAAACAACAAAACCAAAACTCAAGGACTGATTTATGACTCTGAATGCAAGCTTTTGTGGAAATGTGAGATGCCTGGCTGTGCAGAACCATAGGTGGACCCAAATCTCCTAGTGACACCTAAGGGGGTAGTGCTACACAATGGTGCACATTTATCTAAACGCAGTGTTGTTTGAAGCTCAAAAAATGCACGAGATTCTTTTGGGGCAGAGTCACATGTTTTGGCAATGGGGGTGCCTACAAATGTGTAAAAATGACCTAACAACTAAAAAGAAAAGAAAAAAGGAAACGCCCAAGCAATGCAAAAATGCACAAAAACGCCTGTACAAGTGTTTTAAACGAATGCCAGAAAAATGACCAAAGGTGTGTGGCTCAAGTGTAAATGTGGCCTAAAGGAAACTGTATAGCAATTCTAGAAATAGATCATAACATGTATGGCCAGCATTGGAAGATATAGACTGACAGCACTGTGCAGTATAGTAGAGGCAATCTGTCTAAACATACACTCCCTGCTTCCATTCTGAGCTCTGCTATGTGAGGGATATAGAAAGGCAATATAAAGACTTACACTAGCTCTAGCTAAAGTATAATACACATTTTTTAAGGTGCATCTTAAAGGGCAGCACAGTGGCTATATGGTTAACACATCCACCTAGCAGTACTAGGGCTTTTGGTTCAAATCTCAACCATGGCACAGAGTTTGCATATTCTCCCTGTGACTGTGTGGGCTTCCTCCCACATTGCAAAGAAATGCTGGTAGGTTAATTGGTTCTTGTCTAAATTGACCTTAGTACTGTATGTGTATGTATGATTGTGAGTTAGGGGCCTTTAGATTGTAAGCTCCTTGGGAGCATGAACTGATCTGAAAGTAAATTGAAAGTGCTATATGAGTAACTATAATAAATAAAAACACAAAAAAAAATAAAAAAAAATACTAGTTTTTAGATGTGGTGGCTGTATTAGATTTCTTTCTCAGGTTTTTTCTCACCTGGGAGGCCTGCCAGTAAGATGTGCTAATTCACCATACTGTATCTATGAAAGGACTATGCTGTCACCCTAGGACACATAACACCGTTCCTTTCCACTTCACCATAGCAAGGTGGAGGTGTTTTACATAGATGCCAACTATGGCAGATTTACTGATACAGTCCCTCATCTATGTGTTTGTAATGCCAGGCAACATGCATTTTCCAGACACAAGAAACAGTCCATGGGCTTGGTTTTTTTTTTTTATTAGGGAATTCAACTTGGATAGGGTAAAGGGATTATGGGATGCCCAAATTGATAGAAGAATAACAAGAATGAGGACAGTTTCCTTCACTAGCACACTGCAAAAAAAGGATGTTACAGCCGGAAATACTTTAGCAAAGTATCCCCCCCCATGAATTTGGTGTCCCCTGAGTGGATTTTCAGCAAAGTGACAAGTTGTAAGAGCTCTGGGCCCCCTTTGTAAACAAAATACCAGCCCACCTGACTACTGTATCTGATCCCAGAACAAGGGATTGGGTAAGCTTTAGACTTGCATCTAGCAGACTGCTCCCTTATAGGCCCTGGAAATGTAGAGGTACTCACACTGTCCTTGTCCTGCAGCTATGGATAGAACTGCTTTCAGGCCTTCCGCTGGGCTGGTTCTTTTCCAGGCTATGCAGGCTGTCCTTTCCCTAGTGGAGTTCCCTCTTGCAGCTTCCTTCTTCCTCCAGCCTGGAGGCAGAACCCCCCCTTCTCCGGGACCCCTTCCCAGGCTACACAGCAGCACCTCATCCATTCATCCTTCACCCAACTCCTCCTTGCTGGCTCTGTCATATTTATGGGCCAGTTTGCCACACTGCCAGGCCTCCAGCCTGGGATTGGTCAAACTCCCATAAATATACAGAAGGGCTCCTCCTCACCTCCGCCTACTGACTTCTAAAAGCTTCTCCAAGCTTCTAGAGTAAGAGGGAGGTACCAGAGGGCTGACCTGTGGATCCCTCCAGCCTGACTTAAAGTAACCCTCTTACTTACACCGAGGCTTCTAGCAAGCCTTTAGCTACACTAAATAACTATCTACACTAGAGGGCACTACATGTTTTTAAACTAATGATGCAATATCCATGGTTACATACTGAGATCATAGCATCACCCTTATTTGTGTTACTGAGCATGCTCAGTTACTCAAAAAAAGGTATTACTAAGGGGACCATAACCACGAGTTAATAGTTCCCACATAATTAGGGGTTGGCCCATCAAGAAAGTGGGTGTGATCTCAGTGATACCGCTGCACAAGAAAGGCATGCAGTATGTGTGGGAAGTGGGCCGGGTGATAATGTTTGGGGGCTGTGACAAAGATGTTTGTAGTCAGCAAAGATAGCTGGGAATGAGGAATCCCTTCAGATTTCTGGCAGGAAATTGTACATGGTATGCATAAAGTGGACCTTCACCCCTCAGATTGGCTAAGGCTCCATGAACTACCACTACCCTCCACAAATTAAAACTGGACTTTTTTGGCTTTTTATTTTCTTTTTTCAATTTTAGGTCTGCACCTGCCCACCCAATTCTATTCTTGCCTAGGCAAAAATGATATGTCCCTGCTGCCTTAGCCTCCTGGGATTCAACTTCATGTAACTCAGGAGGCTGCAGAAGCAGGGATTCACAGCAGTTGGTGGGCAGAGCTTCACTCTTCACTGGAGGCTGGCTGCCTGAAACCAGAAGAGGAAGCTGGCTTCCGATGGCTGAGGAGGACCAAGGTGGCGGTGAAGCCATGCAGGAACTGGACTGTTGTATCTGATCAGTAGAGATTGCAGCAATACAATGCTGGATCCACTGGGCAAGTGAGTATCTGAATTCAGGACAATGTTGCATAACAAGTAAATGGGGTTAAAAAAAAATTAGAGGACCAACTGAAGCTCCTTTTTAAAAGACCAAAAGAGATAAAATGAGACAAGTTAAAGTGTTTCTAAACCCAGGACCCTGCATTCACTATATCTGGTCTCCCACAGTACACTCAACATGTAAATGCAATTATTATAGCAGATATAAACTGCTAAATATCTTTTCTCATCAACAGTTAGAACAGTCTTGTGACTTCTGTCAGTGTCCAGCAGAGCACTGGTTACAGCTTGTAGGAGGAGTTTTCTTTCTGCTCTAGTCTAGGAGGATGCAAAACCCCTGACCTCTGTGTGAACAGTGCTGATTGGCCCTGTGCTGATCACATGCACTCTCCCAAGAAAAAAAAAACTCTCTAGCAAAAAACACCAAACTGAGCATGTGCAGAATGGCTACAGTTCTTATAAGGAGATAAGAGGGGGACATTTGAACAAGAGGAGGAGCAGAGAAGACAGGATCAAATTGCATTTTTACACAAAGCAGATGATTAGCCCCTTAGGTTCCACAGAGAGTATAACAAGCATGCTTTACTGCATATACAGACTGATTTTACTGTTGTGGGGTTAGTAACACTGAACCAAAATTGTTCTTGCATGGACTTCCAGCAGTAGTGAGTTAGTCAACAGTACATTAATTTAAACATGCTTGGGACAAACATACCGTACTGTAGATCTATACTCAGACAAAAATAGGGAAAAAAAATATTAAAAATGGGCAGACTCATTGGACCATTTGGCCTTTTGTCACTCTTATATTTATATTTCTAAGGTTGCTGTTTTTCACAGAAACTGTAATGAATGTGATTTTCTACGGATGCTTGCTGAGGTCATGATCAGCTCTAATGTGAGTGTTTTCTAAAAGTTAAGATCATTCCTTTAAATTCCTCTAAAACTGCAACATATACCTGAAGTTTCTAAACTTTTTGACAACATTACAAGCACTAGAAAATTTGCAACTTTGTAACCTACACTTATGTGCTCTACGTTCTCACAATCAGCAACCCCTAACCCTTTTTCTGCAGCGTTATGCACTTTTCAGAAATGCAGTACAGTTCATTTAACATGATTTCCTATGGGACAGGTTCACATCTCCGCATTTTCACCCGGTGTGTTTTTTGAAAAGGGTCAGGGACTTCTTTGAAAGCAAAACGTTGCATTTTTGTTTCTATAGATTTCAATGGAAACGCTGCAGAAAAGTATGTATTGCGTTTTTTCTGTGTTTTAGCGGCATTTTTGATGCGTTTTGCATTTGAAATCTGCCTAGCTACAAGAAAAATGTAAAAAATGTAAAAATCAAAAACACGGCATAAACGTGTCAAAAACTCAAGTGCAAAAACGCAACACAAAACGCAATGCAGAAATGGCTCAAACGCAACCTGAATAGGTGTGAACCTAGACTAAAGCTGGCTGATAGCTTCAACTTGGCTAAATAATGGCTATCGTGACAGGTTCCCTTTAGGATATAAAAATGACAGCTCAGGAGTGGGTCAGTCACCTTGGAATTGATTGCCGGCATAAAGGTTATGACTTTCACAATCTTTCCTCTGTATCCTCGGAGGTCCTTGACATTTAAGCATTGATGGAATGCTATTACTGCCTGTCATACAATAGACCTATACATACAAATACTCTTGGATGAAATGATTGCATGCTACGCACTTTTATTGCACATTAATGACCCACACTAGGAGTACAGCCGTGACTCCGCACGGCTCTAATCAGCAGTGACTAGTGCAGGGGCGGACTGACAACTCATGGGGCCCCCTGGCAGTAAGAGATAATGGGGCCCCCTGTGCCCCCATCTACACTCAAGCACAGCCACACAACACGCTACCTACATATTGCAGCTCAGCTGCATAGAAGGGACATTTAAATATTTACTGCAGCAAAGACTGCATGAATGTTCCCGGCTTCTTTCCGTAGAAGCCACTGGGCACTTCCAGGTTTAAAGATGGCTGCCATGTGGGGGAAGTGAAAGAGAGAGGGGAGTGAGAGGGTGAAAAAGAGGAGGGGTGAGAGAGAGAGAGAAAGAGAAGGAGGAAGAGAAAGAGAGAGAGGAGGAGGAGGAGAGAAAGAGGAGGAGGAGGAGAGAGAGAGGAGGAGGAGAGAGAGAGGAGGGGATGAGAGAGGAGGGGTGTGTTTGAAATTGCGCTACAAATTGGGCGTGGCTTAAAAGGGATGTGGTTAAATAGTGTCTGAGATGACATATATAGTGCAGAATGAGGTAATGTTAAATAAGGAATGTACAGTGTGGAGTGTATGACAGTGGGTAGTATGTACAGGGAGAGGAGTGCACAGTGTATGGCTGTGGGTAGTACGTGTAGGATTGTGTCAATAGGTGGTGTCAGTAGTTCTTCATTTTTATTATTTTTTTACAATTTTATGATTTTTTTTACAAATTAATGTTTTACTTTTATTTTTTTTTTCAAAATGCTTTTGGGTGGCCAGTGGATGGTGTCAGTAGAGCAATGGCGTGGGTGTCAGAATTTTTTACTTTTTATTATATAATTATTTTATTATTTTTTACAATTTTTTCTGTATTTTTTTTTTCACAATGATTTTGTGGGGGCAGTGGACAGTGTCAGTAGGGAGTGAACAGGGAGCACTAGTATATGTTGGGCTGTCATTAGATTGAGATGAATGAACAGAACTTGTACCCCCTTTTATCGGAAGGAAGGGAATGGATGGAGGGAGGGAAGGAAGGAAAGAAGGAAGGAAGAAGGAAAGGTGAAGGAGGGAATGGATGGAGGAAGAAAGGGGAGGGAAGGAAGGAGGGTGGAAGGAAAGAATGAAGGGAGGGGATGGAGGAAGGAAGGAAAAGAAGAAAAGGGAGGGAGAGAATGGATGGAGGAAGTTGGGAAGGGAGGGAAGGAAGGAAGGAAGGAAGGAAGGAAGGAAGGAAGGAAGGAAGGAAGGAAGAAAGAAAGAAAGAAAGAAAGAAAGAAAGAAAGAAAGAAAGAAAGAAAGAAAGAAAGAAAGAAAGAAAGAAAGAAAGAAAGAAAGAAAGAAAGGAAAAAGGAGGGAGGGAATGGATCTCCCTGCATGGATTTCAAGGAGGCAGCTGGAAGGCTCTCCCTCCCGCAGCTTTCAGCTGCTTCATTAAAATCCATGCAGGGAGATCGGTGCTGTCACTGTCTCTCCACTGCACCGATCACCTCCGACTTTGTTCCTGATACATATCATCCATGGGGGCGGGGTGTGTGCAGTGAACCCCCCCGCATCCATGGATGATATGCCTCTCACTGTCAGGAATGGACTGGCCAGCAATAGTGGGACTCACCTGCCTTGTGAGCTGCAGTACCAGGGCTGGCCAGCGGGTGCTCCCAGCAATCAGAGACTCAACCTTGCAGCCAGTCAAACACCTGGAACTAGTTATACTGGTGTATTTAAGGGACATTCAGACCTGCAGACTCTGCCTTGGTGTTGTGTTTTTCCTGGGCCCTGTATCTTGTTCCTGCATCCTGTTCCTGTTCCTGTCTTGTTGCTGACCCGGCTTGATTCTGACCTCTGCTGACTTCTCCTGTTCTGATCCCTGGCTTGTGACCCCGACCATTCTCTGCCTGACCCCCTGTACCTACCTGCCTGTTAGTTGCTGTACCCTGCTCGTGACCTGACTATTCTCCGCTTGCTCCCCCTGTACCTACCTGCCCGATTGATATTGACCCGGCCTGCCTGACGACGCTTGCACTGTATGTACTGTTATCTGTGGGTGGTTTGGTTTGTTTGCACTGTGTTATGTTTTAGTATTGCACTGCGTTTATGTTTGTATTATTAGTGTTAATAAATTGTTTATAACTTATCGGAAGTCTGCGTTTCCCTGCGTCAGTCACACACCTCTGGTCATACCCGGGAGCCCTGACATTCACCTTCTCACTGCCCACCGGCTCCATCACCAACACAGTGTCCAGACCCATCACCGACTCACTCTGCCCCCACGTGAAGTGACAGGTGAGCTACTTCTGGGTTGGGATCTGAGACTGCTTCCTCCTCCGCTCCTCACATTGTCACTGGACAGCAATGTTTTACTATGTAATAATCATTTTAAAAAAAATGAAATTTTTAAAAAATTTCAAATTTGCCGCCGGTTCCGGCGCCCATACGTCCCGACATCACAGGGACCGGAACACAGAAGCCGGATGCCGGCATCGGCCAGAGGAGATGGCCGGGGACGCTGCAGGGGACACATCGTGGGAGCGAAGGACAAGGTAAGTGCTGCAGGGACTCCCTGAGCAACGCCGCATGGTAAGCCCGAGTGTAGCTCGGGGTTACCGCTCTTGGTACTGAAATTTTACCCCGAGCTACACTCGGGAATACCGCCAAGGAGGTTAAGCAGTTACAGCAACAATTTTTCCCTTTTCAGATAAAGGTTTTACATAAATAAATAAAAGTGAACCATTGTAAGAACCCCTGTCAGTGGTAAATTGATTATCTTGGCCCTCTAGCTGCTACATCTAAAGCTTGTTCTGTTGAAAATCAATGGATTTGCTGGCTAGATCACCAGGTGAAAATAAAAGAAAGAAAGCCTTGGGCAGCACAGTGGTTAGCAATTCTGCACTAGGAATCCCACCATGGCACTACCTGCCTGGAGTATGCATGTTGTGCCTGTGTGTGTTCCAAAGACATGCTAGTATGTAAATTGGCCCTAGTATATGTGAATGTGATCTTAGGTTGTAAGCTCCTTGAGGGCAGGGACTGATGTGAATGTACAATATACAGTATATGTAAAACTCTTCATAAATTGTCGGCGCAATATAACTACCTTTTAATAAATAAAAAGAAGCTAAAACTTCTGTTAAGCAGCAATATATTAAATGCTTGCTGTTGGGTTTAACCACTTGCCCTCCAGAGGATTTACCCCCCTTCCTGACCAGGCCATTTTTTGATTATGGCACTGCGTTATTTTAACTGACAATTGCGCGGTCATACAATGCTGCACCCAAATTAAATTTATTTCCTTTTTTCCCCATGAATTTAGCTTTCTTTCGGTGGTATTTCATTGCCTGTGTGTTGTTTATGTTTTGCGCTATAAAAAAAAAACTATTTTGATATAAAAAACAATGTTTTTAACTTTTTGCTATTAAACATGTCCAGTAAAAAAAATTTTAAAAATCAAATTTCGTTATAAATTTAGGCCAAAATGTATTCTGCTCATGTCTTTGCTAAACAAAATTCCCAATACATGTAAATTAATTGGTTTATGTGAAAGTTAAAGCGTTTACAATTGGCGGTATAGATACTGGGATTTTTTTCTTACTAGTAATGGCGGCAATACGCAAATTATAGCTGAACTGCGGTGGACATTCTGACACTAGGGGGGAAAACTGATCTGGTGTCACTAACATCCCCAGTGACACCAAAACAGTGATCAGTGCTAAAAAAATAAAGCTCTGACACTGTACTAATGACACTGGGCAGGAAGGGGTTAACATGAGGGGTGATCAAAGGTTTAACTGTGTGCTGGGAGTGTTTTACATAGGGGGCCGTGTCAGTGTGCTTCACTGTAAGCACACTGCTTTGGATGGATGTGCACAGCCATCCTATGCAGTGTGCCCGAGCTGACAAAAACAAAACAGTCCCCCTCCCTGTCGGAGATCCTCGGTAATCACTGGGTGCCGGCGAGTAATCACAGTCCGGGACTCAGTGATTGACAGCCGTCGCTGCAAATGGCAGCATATATATACGTGATTTTGCACACCCGTGCCGCCCTGTAGCAGTATTTCTGCTATAGGGCGGTTGGAAAACGGTTAATACCACTTTAAGTTGAGCTTTTAAAAGTTATAAATAGAAATAAAAAAATTTAAATTTACCAAAAACCAGTTGGGTCAGGGCTGAGAGGCTCTGCAGATCAGTTCCTTGATACCTCTCCCCGCTCTTGATTCTTGGAGAAGATTCTAGAAGCAGTGGGTGGGGATGAGGAGGGGCTGCTCTGTACTCTTAAGGGATCCTGACCAATCCCCAAACAGGAGGCTTGGTAAGGGGTTGGGACAGCCCTTAAAAGTGATGGATCCTGCTCAGTGGAACAATGGAAGAGTGAAAGCTGAGATACTGGAGCCTGGGAGGGGGTCCAGTGGAAAGAGGCCTGCCTACAGGCAGGGTGCTGGAAAGGAGGATCACTCAGCCTCACCGGTCCCCAGAGCGAGGACCACCTGTAGAGCCAGGAAAGGAGCCAGCCCAGCAGAAGGCCTGAAGGCAGCCACCTACCTAAATAGGACTAAGACTGAGTGAGTAGTCCTACACCCCCTTGGCCAGTTAAGGGAAAAAGAGCACTCTGGTGGGAAACTGATTAGCTCCCTACCTGGAACTGTTTCACTTTAAAGTGGCAGGCACTGGATTCCCTTGCCCAGGGACTCACTCAGGTAGCTGGATAAGAAGAGGATTATCTCTGGTCTGGGGAGGTACACCAGGAGAGGCTGGCAAGCTCTCCAAAAAGAGAAACCCTTTTATGGACTTGTCCTTGGTTTGCCATTCCATTGGTCATCCCATACACCCCATACCCCATCCAAGCTCAACACCCCTTAGTAAAACATAAAACCAAGCTCAAGGACTGTTTACTGACTGTGGGTGCAAATCTGTGAAAAATGCATGTTGCCTGTGCAGGACTATAGGGGGACCAAAATCTTCAGCAATTTCCAGGGGGGTAGTGATACATGGGCTTGCTATCATATGCAGTCTGTACACATCTGTTTCATTTCTTCAATAAAAAGATTTATAAAGGTAATGCGCAAGGCTGGTGTGCCCTCTGTTTCTGTTTTTCCAGTCATCCTCTTGGGCTTCCCCAGTCCTCAAGTGGCTGCAAGGTCTTAGTTAGCCTCAAGTTGTTGAAGATCTAAGGTCCTTCCACTGCCAGAACATCCACAGTGAATGCAGGAGGTTGTCTTGTTTGCACTTTACCCCTTTATCAGTACACTGAGCGGATCATTTAAACTCAAAGAGCTGAATGTTCACTGGTGGTGGATCAGCCCAAGCCAGTTCAAATCCCGCTAGGGGCAAATCAATGCGCTCATGATTGGTGATAAACACATCCAGACTGCCGACACCGCACACTGGTAAGAACAGAGTCTGGAAGGAAAGCCACATGAACATAGGAAGACTATAGAAAGCAGCAGAGCTATCCTCTGAAGCCACTGCCAAGGAAGCAGAACATTTTCCTCAATGGTAGTAAATCATCATTTAGAAAAATATATTATACACTGGGAAAATTATAACTATTATGATACTACAAATATAGCATGTGCAGCTATCATAAGTTTAATATGTTATCATTATTTAAACAATGTGGGATATCATACTGGTTATCATTATTTTTCATTTTAAAATTACACGTTAGTACGCCTCATGACTCTTGTGGTAAAAAAGAAAATTTTATACAGATGTGGTAAGAAAAAAACATATATATATATTTAAGATCGATATCATCTGGGAATTGGAGTTGTGCGAACAACTATTTATTTGACATTCAATTTGGAGAAATTACTCCAATTTGCAAATTAAAACTGATAAAATATGTACTTTTTCTGTCTTTGGTTTACATCCTGGGGTTTATGTCTGCAGTGGCCCACATAAAAGATTATGGGCAGCCAGGGTAATCATTTGTGTACTGGATAGGAAATATATTTTTACAGAATTATATTCAATCATACCGTCAATAGGGAAAAATCTATCTTTTCCTCTGTTGAACATACAAATTATACAGAGGGAGACAAGATAAATAAGCTGTCTTAAGCATGACCAAGACATAAAAAAGTGCTGGGAATGAGTAGTGAAAGGAATTATAGCAATCCACAAATACGTTGTGCCGAGTAAAAGCTGAAGATATGCACCTGTAACAAATAAAGTGCTTTTTGTAATGTAGCTAGGGGGAGATCTATAAGTCACTATGTTTACTATATTGCAGCACATCTCTAAAGGCTCAATAGCACACACACTTCAGCCCTCTGAAGAGTGATCGGCAGTGGGTCACTCTTTAGAGGGCATTTGACAGGCGACAAGAAAACGTTATGTGAACGCCTCCCTGCCTGTTATGAAACATGAAAGTTCAAAGACTGTAAGTGATCCAGCTATACCCAACTAGACCATTAATTGCACCCTGGGCATGTGAAGATTCAAAGGGGAGGAAATCAACCTTTTATTTTATAGGGATGAATTGCTGTATATTTAAAGTGGAACTTCACCCTCTCAATCTACATTGACTATTTTTAATCCTTATGCTGCTACCATTAGTAAATAGATAGGAAAGTCTATCATATTTACTTCTTTTAACCACTTACCCTCCAGAGGATTTACCCGCCTTCGTGACCAGGTCATTTGTTGCGTTACAGCGCTGCGTTACTTTAACTGACAATTGCGCGATCATGCAATGCTGCACCCAAATTAAATTTATGTCTTTTTTCCCATGAATAGAGCTTTCTTTCAGTGGTATTTTATCACCTGTTTGCTTTTTATTTTTTGCGCTATAACAAAAAAAGTCCGATAATTTTGAGAAAAAGACTTTTTGCTATTAAACATGTCCAGTAAAAAAATTTGAAAAATAAAATTTCGGCATAAATTTAGACCAAAATGTATTCTGCTACATGTCTTTGCTAAAAAAAAATCCCAATAGGTGTAAATTAATTGGTTTACATGAAAATTATAGTGTTTACAAATGGCGGTATAGACACTGGAATTTTTTTCATTTTTTATTTTTAGTAGTAATGGCAGCAATCAGCAGGACTGCGGCAGGCATTTACTGCAGGACTGCGGCAGGCATTCTGACACTGGGGGGAACTGACTTGGTGTCACTGACATCCCCAGTGACACCAATACAGTGATCAGTGCTAATAAAAAGCATTGACACTGTACTAATGGCACTGGGCAGGAAGGAGTTAACATGTGGGGCATTCAAAGGGTTAACTGTGTGCTGTTTTACTGTGTACTGTGCTAGCACTTTTGACTATAAGCACACTGCTTTGTATGGCTCTGCTATGCAGAGCCTTGCAAAGCAGTGTGCAGGAACTGACAGGGAAGAGAACTGTATTGTTTACATACAAGTCTCTCCTTCTGTTGGTAATGCTCGGCGATCACCAGGTGTCGGCGAGTAATCACTGGTGCGCTCCTCTTGTGGGTAGGGTGCGCACATGGCTTGCGAGCGCCCCCTACCTAGAAATGCAAAATCACGTGTATATATATATATATATATATATATATATATGTGTGATTTTGTGCACCCCTGCTGCCCTGTAGCAGTATATCTGCTATAGGGCGGCGGGAAAGCGGCTAAACTTTTCTTTTTACATTTCTTCAGTAAATTACTGGTTTTCAGGCCTAGGCAAATGTTGTCATACATTCCAGGAGTCTTCAAGAGACGTTTTCTGAGCTAAGCACACCCTCCTGCCTGCATGCCTGAGCTAAGGGCAGGTGGATTACAGGAAGTAAATGCTACGTGAATCATCTGCCATGGCCAGAAATGCTAGGGGGTGTTTTTCAAAGTGATTTCTCAAGAAAATAAAGCATGGAGACATGGATGGGTGGGTGAGTAAAAATGTATTAAATAGCTTACTTGGTTTGTGGTGCTCAGATACAGCGTAGTCCCACTTTAAGCCTGCAAGAATATAAGAATAAAGGATGAATATTTCATTACTTGGGGCCTGTACCTATATGTGTCTGATAAGAAACGTTTACAGAGATTTGCGGTCATGGTGGTAAGAAAACAAACAAGAATAAAGAGGATATTTTGTTGAAATTCATTCCCCAAATAATTTTTTGCTATTATAAATTGATCCTCATATGCATTTTTTTTCAGCCTTGAAACTTGTCCACTCCCTCTCTGGCTGACATTTATTCACTAGCTGAATGTCAATGCCATCAGCACTTTTCTTATCCATTATATTCCTTGACTCCTATGATGTCAACAAATTGCAATGTTTCTTCACATGTGAATCAAGCTGTCATAATTTTTATTAAAATAATTCAATTTGTTAAATTGTGCTTTTTTTTTCTTTACAATACAGGATTTGTATTGTAAAAAGGAACTGAAATAACAATACAGTTGAGTAACCATAAACAGTTCGGCATGGTAAGTGTAATACTATGCGGAGTACAAGAGCTACAAGTTGTAGTACATCCAACACAACGCAGGAAAACCAATGAATAGTTACAATATACAAAGTGAGCAATACGGTATCCTGTAAAATTTCAGGTTGATACCCAGGGTATAAACGGTCAACAAAAAGGAGAGGATTAGGGGAGAGGGGAGGAAGTCAGAAGGGGAAGGGGAATAGGGAAGGGGAGGTAGAGGGGGGGAAGAGAAAGGGAAGGAGGGGAAGGGTGGGTAAGGAAGGAAGGGAAACCTCAATAGTCTACCCACTGATAGATAGGTGGAAGTACTAGAGGGCATGAGACTCAATCCACAAACTCTTTAGTGGAACATCCAGGGAAGCCACACCTTGTCATACTTCCAGGGACAGCCACTACTAATATAGGTGAGCTTATATATGGGAAGAACTGCATCGATGGCGGCCTACCAGGACAACACAACAGGAGGGTCCCCGGAGTTCCATTTCCACAGAATCTCTTTTTTGGAGTAGTTTAGAAGATAAGATATCAACAATTTCAAATGAACGTTGTACATCATAATGAAGACGCAGTGCAGCCATATCAGGTGAGAGAGGCAGAGATAGCTGCAGACGTAGATTGATTAGCTCAAAAACTTCAGACCAAAAGGGAATAATCCTAGGGCATGTCCAAAACATGTGTATAAAGGTGTAACCGATAGCGGGTACAAGTAGGGTCTTGCTTTGGGTATGTCCGAGAGAGCCCAGAGGGGTATAGTAAACCCTATGTAAAAACTTGACCTGTATGGGTTTATCTCTGAAGGAGATAAAAGCATCCTCCCAGTCATGGCCGAATCTTGGGGGGTGCTGGGGTGGGCTACGCCTCCCAGATCTCAGTTATGCCCCCCCCAAACCCAACATCCCATCTCCACCATGGGACTCTGTGGCTGGCTTCTGAACTCTTGCTCCCGGACAGTGCAGTGGAGAGAGGCAGAGGCGCACTGGAATATTCAGCAGCTCCCTTCAAGCAATTTTCTTTCCTGCAACCCATGGTGGAAGGAAAGAAAATCAAATCATCTATGGCTTGCCTAAGCAATTTTCTTTCCTTCAACCGGAGGTTGAAGCAGTAGGTTTCCCCCTCCATCAAAATACAATGACTACTGCTGCTGACTATAGCCGTCAGCAGTAATTGTAAGAAAAAACCCAACAGGCTGGTTTTTCTGAAGTCAATCAACAGATCAACTTCTGTTTAACTATCTTGCCCATAGATGGATCAAAATTCATACAGTTCAGCAGGAACCAGACGACTTTCAATCTATGGCCAACTTTAGAAGCGCCCCCTTTTATCTTTCATTCTTGTTGACTTTAATTCAAGAATGACTCTAGGGACCCTGATTGAAGAGGAGGGGGGACCCTGATGTAAAGGGGGGGTTCTGGGGACCTGATGTAACTAGGGAAACTCAGGGGACCATCCTTTAAGGACATGACTCTAGGGACCCTGATTTAAGGGGGGGGGCTCTGGGGACCCTGATGTAAGAAAGGGTAGCTCTGGAGACTCTGACATAGTGGCTATGGGGTGACTATGGGGACCCTATTGTAAGGTGGGTGTTTTGGGAACTGTGATGTATGGATGGGCTCTGGGGACCCTGAGGTAAGGCTGAGGAACCCCAGGGACCCCTATGTAAGGAGGGGCCAATAAGGACCCTGATGCTGGGAGGGTGACTCTGGGGACCTTGATGTTGGAAGGGGCTCCGGGGACCCTGACATAAGGGGAAGCACTCTGATGTAGGGAGGGGACTCTGTTTAAGGGAAAACTCTGATTGGGGATTCTTGATGTAAGGAGGGAATCTGATGTGAATAGGTGGGCTTCTCCTGATGCTGCACTCTATATGTTGTTTTGATGTTGCTTACTCCTGACCCCTGCACTCTATACATTATGTTGTACATTACGAATACTTGACCAAAGTGTTCACTGTCCCAACAGTTGCTGGTTTTAATGAAGTTCTTCTTTAAGGTAGGCTTTGGCAGACAAAGTAGTTGCTTTTAGTGTGCATAAAAGCATATGTGATGGAAACGGTTACATTTTAAAAATTATCCTTTGTTCTGAGGTTTATGTGTATCTTTAAGACTGCAACTTTTGGGTGTTTTGTAGCATTTTGTAGTATTTTGTGGTATTTTGTAGTATTTAATGGGTACAAGAACTGTAGTATATGTGTGCAAAGGCACAGATTATGTTTAATCACCCCCCTTTTAGCTCCTCCCACTGTTGGGCAAAATCTGTCCTCTGTCAAATACAAAAAATGCAGCGCTTGAGTGTATAATACAGGGAATTCGCATGAATAGCAGATTAAATGTTCATATTTCAACATGCACCAGATTCCACATTCTTAAATTGTTAAAACAATCATCAGATGAGTAATGCAGATCTATCCGACTAATCAAGGTGCATATAGTGATGGTGATGCTAAAATCATAAGTTCTGTGATGTATCCAAAGAAATCCGTGACTTCCGTGATAGGGGAATAACTGTATAATGCACTAACCAGATAGCGCAAGTACATGCGCATTGGAGTATAATGACCTACTCCTGGTCACAGCCAGATGGTCCTCAGCGTGAAGCCCTCAGGAACACCAGTGCACCACTCTTGCCGTCTCCTACCACCAGGGGGGGTGCGCCTATGGTAATGTCCAAAAAGCTGATGCATAGAATCCAAAAAGATGGCCGACAGTCAGATGCATGAAACCAGTGGATAATAAATGGTGTGAGAGGTGTCCCTTTTAGGGATAAGGACACCTCTCACAAACCCAATCGTATACCCCCTTTGATGAAGGGGGTATACGAGGTTTACCTATATGCTAGTAGCTTGAATCCCATCATATCCAGCGCTCGTCCCTCTCTTCATATACTGTAAAAATCTGTCCTCTGCCTCATCTACTACTGACCTTTGAACTCTACATCACTTACTACTGACCCCTGTCCTCCACCCTACTGACAACTGTAAACTGACCTACAAACTGCTAACCTTATCCTCTGCCCTACTGACCCCCTGAACATTGCCCTGTTGACTTCCCATCCTCTGTTCCCCTGAAATTTTTCACTGCACCCCCACATTAGTTAGGCTAGATCTGGCCCTGCTCCCAGTCCTCCTCATCTAAAGAGGGAATATACTCCTTCCAAGTCATCCACATCTTCTCAATCTTAGGGGAGTTTACAAACAGCAATGCTCCATAAAAGGAAGATAATGTTTTGGGTTTTTTTATTCAAATCTCCCTGGACAAGCAGCTCCTCAATGCCTAAAGGATAGGTGGTGGTGGAAACTGTGCCCTGGCAGCGTGTCTTAGCTAGAAATACCTGAACAGCATCCCTCGCAGCAAGCCCTAAGAGGACATAATGGCAGCCAAGGTCTTAATGCCATACAATCACCCATAATTGGGGACCAGGGATAGAGACGAAGTGGTGAAGTGTAGGATTCCCCCAGACAGGTTGGGCTGGTGACAAATGATCAGGTCACAAAAACCAACATTGAGCCGTTGCCCAAACCCCTGACTTAGCTTGTGTTGGTCCTGGAACAGGGTCATATGCTCTACGCCCCCAGTATGGTATGTTATGGAGGTCAGCAATGGAGCCCAAACAGGTCACTTCCAAATAGACAGCAGCATTAGACCTAAAGCCCCCAACTTCGCAGCCCAGTAGTACCCTTGAAAGTTTAGAAGGCCCAGACCCCCCATATTGGCAGGAAGCTGCAGTGTAGACTGCGGAAAATGGGGAAAAGGGGGCCTACACAACAATCTATATCCCTAAAACAGGAGACAGGAATCCATATCGGCAATTACGGAAGATATAGTTAAACTTAGGCAGGATCATCATTTTCAACAAAGTTATACATCCGATTAAATTAGGAGGAAGACCTGACCAGACCTGACAACCTTTTCACAGAAGGGACAGGAGAGGAGGGAGGTTACTATTGAAAAAGTGGTTCACATCCCTGGTCACCTAAATTCCCAAGTAGCGATATTCATCTACCTAGCATCGTGGGAAGGGATTTGCCACCACACGGGAGTTATCATCAAGAGAAAAAAGTAAGGATTTGCTGCAATTAATACATATACCAGAGAAAAAAACACAGATATCAAACAGCTTCAAGGCCGCCAAGAGCGACGGACCCGCATGATTATGATTTAAAAGGGCATCATCTGCATATAAGGACATATTTTCTTCCAGAGCGAAATCATCCTTATGGAGGCACTCCAGCTTAGAGATGAGCCATACACTGTGTGCAGTAGTAAATGTAGAGTCCCTCTGTGAATGTATTGTCCCATGTCCTTGCACACCTTACCATTGAGTGTCACATTTAGGAGAGACACCGCTGAGCCTGCTCCCTCTCCATCAGTCTGGGTACCTCTGCCACTTCACTCCTGTTGACAGTTTGGAGTCCCACTGGGCACTTGTATGAAGCTCATGCGTGCTCTCCATGAACTCTTTATTCTTTCCCATACCCTGCCGCTAGGCTGAGGGTCTCCATAATGTGGGTTTGGTCCCATACTCTGGGACCCAAATGCTAAGGGAGGGAATCAGCACACAAACCCCTTTGCTACCAGAGGATCCTTCACCCACGCCAGGTACCATGCTAACAATTAGCTGTTGCACTAAATCCGGTTACCCAGAGAAACTGCATTCCTCCTTCTACTTGTCTTGGGGAGTTGACCTTCAGTTGTGGCCTTGCTTCACACCCCAAATGTGCCTTACTGACCCAAGTTCTTTTAACACGCCATGAACCAAAATGCACTCCTTATTTAAAAACTTCAGACCAGGCTTAGAAACAGTTGATGCAACTTTTACTGAACAGAATGTGGTACAGTTGAACATGAGCAAGTTCAATATCATGCCGTACTGTTCAGTTTAGTGACTCAGGTATACCTCAATAGGTGTCAGTTCATAACTGGCTCAGTCCATAAGTGGCACAGTCCATAAGTGGCTGCCTCTGGAATCCAGCACTGAAGGGCAGAGCTTCACAGTATCGTTAACAAGACTGCTCCCCTTTTGTGATGCAGCTGGAGATTACATCTTTTGCTTTGTCTTTTTCCCAAGCAGAACAAACTGTGAGCAGAACCATCCCCCTTTTTATAAGAGCACAGGGGAGAGGGCAGAGCCCAGAAAAGTCCAGGAACTGGAAAGACATGTTTAACCTCCTCCCAGCCCTAACATAAAACATTCCCCTTGTAGGCAACCTGCCTACACTCCTGCAGAGTGAACCCTGCAGCCTCAGTGCTATTGACAAGAAGACCCCTTCTCATCACAAAGACTGGAGTCCTTTGAGTTGCATTACCTTTCAGGTTCTGTCTCAAACTAGGCATAGATGACTCATTTTTTTTCGATCAGCCAGTGGGCTGAACAAAAAACAATGGATTCCTCTAGCCACACAACATAGGTGGATAGAGGAATCCTCCCTGCTGGGAAATTGTATTCTGACAGCAAGACTAAGTTGCAACTGGCTGATCAAGAAGAATTTTCCAACAAGCCCATTCATCAGAAAATGATCTAATGATCAACTTCTGTTGAACAAGCATGGTCACATAGGGATTGAAATTTGTTCCAGTTGAACCGGCCAAATTTCTTTCCATCTGTGGCCAGCTTCAGATTCACCTGCAAGTAAATCTGAGATTACGGATCTCAGTGTTAGGGAAAACAAGTATTAGCTGTCAGTGGCATCTGCATGTTACACAGAAGAGGTTATAATTAACTCAGGTTTTTCCAGCTTTATTAGTAAACTCTCAAAAATAATTTACAAAGTAGCAAAAAAAATGAAAATAATTCTGGAAAACTGCTCCTCCTCAGAGACTTGTGATTAAAGAAACAGTTTCATAACTTTCCCCAGCACATGGGGGTTAGGAGAGTAGAAGTCCAACACTTTCACCTTAGAACGTTAAGGCGTGTTCTTAATTAACCCAAGTCTCCAGCCAATAACAGATCACTGATGTGCAGAATCCCTCAATATTCTTGGAACGGCGGGGGATTGAGAGTTGTGTTTGTGAACATGTGTCAAGATCGGAATCATGTCATCATAACAAAAACTGTGGCTAGGATTACTGGTCCCCTCCCTTAGAAATAAACAAAGCTGCTTCACTTGATGTTTATATTCATGAAGAGCCTTGGCTTTGTCCATGATGGTCAGTTACAGGCTGCTTTATGGTTCAGACCAGACACATTTTTTTCTCCTTGTTATAATATTTAACATGTATCTAAATTGTATGCAATGCAGACCGATTTTTGTTGTCCCCAGCGGGGATATTTTCTAAGTAGTGACCGTTGTAACTGAATGTCAGGGAACATCCAGCACATTTAGTAGTCAACAGAAAAAACAAACAAACTGGAAATCTTCCATTGAAGACATTTGTCCTGGTGACAGCTGTCTAAGAAGGGATTTCCCTCACTTTAGAGAGATTTCTTCTCACTTCCTCTTGCACCAATGGACAGAAAGTGAAATGGAAATCTCTTGAACAGGACAAAAATGGCAAAGAAAATGAATATCTAAAATTAAAAAAATACTCTAGATATAATAAATAGTACCTTCCAGTAAAAACTGAAAATGAAGCCTTCAGATACTCAAGGGTTGCAGCTCCTTTCTGCTCATCTCTTCAGTTTTTCACCTAGGCATTGCAGTACTGCACCAATTCACTTACTCCCTATTGTGACTAGTCTGGTGATCTGGGAAAACCTGCTCACTCCTAGACAAGTGTCCAAAAAATCCAGTGACCCTTTAAAAAAACACAGACTTAAAGCGAACCTTCAGCCTGAAAGACAGTTTGAATGTACCTGGCTCCAGCCACCTCCTTCTACCACAACTGAATCATTTTTTATTATTTTTTTGTGCTGCAGGGCAACACTTACTCCTTTCTCACCTATGTGAGAATGATGTTGTGCATATGTGCGCAGAAGGGCTCTGCTGGACTTTGGAGCTTTGAGTGTGTTTCCATGTGTTTGAGAACTGTCCAGGACTTCTCTTTATGCACTCCACTGGCTCTTCCAGTTCCAAAGGCCGGACAGAGCCCTTTAAAGCATCTGCACATGCAATCAAAAAAGGCGGCGATAGACTGAGCCACAATCAAGTGGACTGAAGTTCCTGTTTAACTACAGTGGACTACAGAGAACATACACTGCTAGAAAAAATTAAAGGAACGCTTTGAAAACATATCAGTTCTCAATGGGGAGAAATATCATGCTGGGTATTTATACTGATATAGACTGGGTAATGTGTTAGGAACATAAGAATGCCCCATCATTTGATGAAAATGAAATTGATCAACCAACAGAGGACTGAATTCAAAGACACCCCCCATCCCAAAAAAATCAAAGTGAAAAAATGATGCAGCAGGCAAGTCCATTTTGCTGAAATTTAATTTCAGCAACTCAAAACGGTACTCAGTAGTTTCTATGGCCCCCACGTGCTTGTCTGCATGCCTGACGATGTTGGGGCATGCTCCTAATGAGACGATGGATGGTCTCCTGGGATATTTTCTTCTCAGATCTGGACCAGGGCATCACAGAGCTCCTGGACAGTCTGAGGTGCAACCTGCTGGCATCGGATGGACCGAGACATTATATCCCAGAGGTGTTCTATTGCATTTAGGTTAGGCGAGCATGGGGGCCATTCAATGGTATCAATTCCCTCATCCTCCAGGAACTGCCTGCTCTCGACACATGAGGCCGGGCATTGTGATGCACCAGGACCCACTGCACCAACGTAGGGTCTGACAATTAGTCCAAGGATTTCATCCCAATAACCTAATGGCAGTCAGGATGCCATTGTCTATCCTGTAGAGGACTGTGTGTCCCTCCATGGATATGCCTCCTAAGACCCACCACAAAAACGGTCATCCTGAACGATGTTACAGGCAGCATAACGTTCTCCATGGCTTCTCCAGACCCTTTCACGTCTGTCACATGTGCTCAGGGTGAACCTGCTCTTATCTGTGAAAATCACAGGGCTGCCAATTCTGGTGTTCAATAGCAAATGCCAATCGAGCTCTAAGGTGCCTGGCAATGAGCACAGGGCCCATTAGAGGATGTTGGCCCCTCAGGCCACCCTCATGAAGTCTGTTTCTGATTGTTTGGTCAGAGACATTTACACCAGTGGCCTGCTGGAGGTCATTTTGTAGGGCTCTGGCAGTGCTCATTTTGTTCCTCCTTGCACAAAGGAGCAGTCCTGCTGATGGGTTATGGACCTTCTACGGCCCTGTCCAACTCTCCTAGAGTAACTGCCTATCTCCTGGAATCTCCTCCATGCTCTAGGAGACCCAGAAAACCTTCAGGCAATGGCACGTATTGATGTGCTATCCTGGAGGAGTTGGATTGCCTGTGCAACTTCTGAAAGTTCCAGGTATTGCCTCGTGCTAGCAGTAGTAACACTGACCCTAGCTAAATGCAAAACTAGTGAAAAACAGTCAGAAAAGATGAGTAGGGAAAAAAAATGTCAGTGTCCTCTACCTGTAAAACCATTCCTGTTTTAGGGGTCGTCTCATTGTTGCCCATCTAGTGCACCTATTGTTAATTTTATTAACACCAAAGCTGCTGAAATTGAAAAACCCCTCTGTAACAGGCGTACACCCAGAGATGGACGCGGTTCAACCATTTTTGCTTTATCCTCCATCTTGGGAAAGGGTCAACCATCCTGACAAACATATTTCCCCTTCATTCTCCCCGCATTCTTCCCCTCCCTCTCTGAGAGCCACAGTGACATCTGGTTGGTGTGGGTGTTGGAAGTGTCACAGGCAGGCCAGAGCATAGCAGGGAGCCCCGAAGTGCCTGGTTGTCTAAGAGAGCTGTGCAATATAGCACCTCATAAAAGATAACGCAAGCCTTCCCAGGAGTTCAAAGACATTCCAGAGAAGCATGAACCAGATAACACTTTTAAAATCCATTTTTCCCCTATGTCTTATATCTTGGAATATGAGAGACTTACATAAAAACCAGGCATATCTTCAGATTGGCCACGAGGAGACAAACAGTTTGATAGATTACTCTACTTGGCTGAAATACATAGGAAAGCAGAAAAGTAGATCTCTTGAACCATTCAGTGTATAATTTCATATTTCATATCTAATCATTCCTCAGATGTGTCTGCATAATAATCTACCCACGTGTGGAATGTCACTTGTGCATATGGAAAGTTATGAGGCAAAATATGAACTATAAGAGATTTTGGCTCTAGTTTAGGCCAACGCCCAGACAATCCCTCCCTAAACGGGGTATTGGTCCTTGACTTCAGAGACACCCCCTGCTGGGAAACTACAAAATGGGTTGTCAGGCCTAAGAGAGTGGAGTTGAAGAATTCTCCCTTTTAACATCAGAACCACCTGGGAAGACCCGTATCCTTTCGCTTGGAAACTTGATCTGCTAACCCAGGACTTTGGCAAGTACTTTAACCCTCTAACTTCTCTCTGTTATCTCTTTGCTGTGCTGTTGTTCTCTGTATATTTATATATATATTGGTTACATCTTTTTTTCTGTAAATACTTTTATTGCACCCTTTTGACCTTTCAGTAATAAATCTTTCCTTCTGAAAGTGTTGAACTGTTTCTATAGCTCTTTATTGCAATTTACGAATTCCTGCCTCTAAAAGAGTGCTACTGTGTTTGTTTAACCCTCTGTATAACCAGCCTGTGGTGACCGTGTTATACAGGTGATTATCTCAACCATTATAGTGTTATAATTGATATTGCAGAGTTTCCTCTTTCTCTGTACAAAAAGGAGGTGGTGGCAGTGTGAAGGGTTAATTGCGTAATTAACCTGACCCAGTAACAATCGCTCCCAGGCTGCTGGTACATTGTGGTCCAATTAGCTGGAAAATCGGGTGCAGCTGGACGTGGCATTGTTACGCACGTGACATTGTGTTTTTAGATTGGCTAGTCCTTCGATCACGAGTTTAGTGAGAAAGTCAGGGGTCTGACGCCACGTTCGTCACATATTGGTGGCAGAGATCGTGGGATCGTCACACCCTCTGCTACTTAACTGATCAGACCAATATCCCAGGAGTTTAATTGACTTGATGCTATACTCTGATTAAAAAGGGTTCCTTTAATTTTTTGAGCAATGTGCATATAGATAAAAGTGAACATTATAAATTTAGCACAGCTGCTGTGTTTTCTGGAATGCATTATTAGATCAGTGATTATTTTCATTCCTTTTCATTCAAATAATGTATCCTTAGTTCAGATTATCCTCCTTCATGTGTTTTTTACGTCTACCCAGGGGAGGACTGACAACTCATGGGGCCCCCGGGCAAGAGGGAATCATGGGGCCCCTGTGTGCTCGCCCACACTCAAACCACACCCAAAAAAGCCTATGAAAGGTACCAGGGGCATCTCATGGGGCCCCTTACTGACCCCGGGCCCTCAGGCAGTGCCCGAGTTTCCGAATGGTCAGTCCGTCCCTGCGTC
Source organism: Staurois parvus (assembly GCF_062004578.1). Lineage (NCBI taxonomy): Eukaryota > Metazoa > Chordata > Amphibia > Anura > Ranidae > Staurois > Staurois parvus. The sequence goes on from NW_028317826.1 coordinate 7,764,679, forward strand.
TACCTTCATGTAAATGGGAAGGTAGCTGAAGCCAAGAAGCGTTAGAGGTTTAAGTCAGCAAACACCTCACTAATTGTCAGATAGACTCTCAATCAAAAGCAATATATAGCATTGGGTTGGGCTCTTTAAAACCTGCCCAGCGGTGCTAAGAATAAACAGCAGCAGGACATTTTTTTTCACCCCTCCCTACTTGACCGGCACATGCAGGGAGGAAGAGGAAGGACTGAGCGCTGATTGGCTGTTAGTACAAGCAAGGAGCATGACACACCCCTAGCACAAAGTTTGATTGACTGCTGGCCATTTTTACCCTGTCCACTGCCCATAACAGCAACAGGAGAGCAGTGACTGGCTGCAGCAATGCCTGGGAAGAGGAAAACCAACCCCCAGCCAAGGAAGAACTGCTGGGAGCTGCAGAGACTGCTGGGAGGGGTAGACCCTGAAAGCTGCTAGTCTGTAGGGGGACTACAGGCCGCAGGGACTAGTGCTGAGGGAGGAGGTAAAAGACAGGGCTCAATCTCAGGGGGAGAGCAGGTAAGAGATCTGCTATGCAGTTGCTGAACCTGTAGACTTCTCTGAGGTTGGTGGAGCAGTGGAGTACCAGTGCTACCTGCTGCTTGTTGGATTGGAAATGATCCATTCCACCTGTCACCAACCACCGCTGTTGTCAGAGGGATTGTGCCCTGGAGTGCAGGGACTGTGGGCTCATTTACACTTGCTTTGTCTTTAACCTACCGCTTCAACATGCATGTTTTGGATTCTTCTAAAATGTTTTTTTGAAGCTTTAATGAAACTTTGCAAATGCCCTTTGTGTGATAATTTTCTATTTGATTTAAAAGGGCTTAGTAAAGCCCCTTTAAAACTCAATAGTACCAACTCAGTATTATCCCCAGCTCATTAGAACCTCTGCTCAGCAGATCCCTTGGTCATCAGTACCATTGTTCAGCAGATCAAGCGTACTATTGCAAACTCAACAGTGTGAACAGGACTGTAAGGTAATCATTCTATTTAGTGAGAGGTGCTTTGATTGGCATTCAGAGTGCTTTAACCTCTTGTCTACAGGGCACTTATACCCCCTTCCTGCCCAGGCCAATTTTTCAGCTTTCAGCGCTGTCACACTTTGAATGACAATTGCACGGTCATGCAACACTGTACCCATATGACATTTTTATCATTTTTTTGAGACAGGTAGAGCTTTCTTTTGGTGGTATTTAATCACCTCTGGGTTTTTTATTTTTTGCTAAACAAACCAAAAACTACTAAACATTTTGAAAAAAAAAGTTTTTTCTTAGATTTTGTTATAAAATTTTGTAAATAAGTGATTTTTCTCCTTCACTGATGTGCGCTAATGAGGCTGCAGTGATGGGCACTGATAGGCTGCACTGATAGGGACTGATAGGTGGCACTGATGGGCACTGATGAGGACGCACTGGTAGGTGGCACTGATGGGCATTGACAGGCATCACTGATGGGCACTGAAAGGCAGCACTCATATATGGCACTGATAGGTGGCACTAATAGGCGGCACTGACTGGCACTGATAGGCAGCACTGACTGGCACTGATAGGTGGCACTGATTGGCACTAATAGGCGGCACTGACTGGCACTAATAGGCGGCACTGGCTGGCACTGATAAGCAGCACTGACTGGCACTGATAGGCAGCACTGACTGGCATTGGTAGGTGGCACTGATTGGCACTGATAGGCAGCACTGACTGGCATTGATAGGTGGTACTGACTGGCACTGATAGGTGGCATTGAAAGGCAGCTCAGATGGGCACTGATATGTGGCATTGATGTGCACTGGTAGGCACTGATATGTAGCATTGATGTGGCACTGATGTGTGGCATTGATGTGCACTGGTAGGCACTGATATGTGGCATTGATGTGGCACTGATGGGTACTGGCAGGTGGCATTGATGGGCACTGGCAGGTGGCATTGATGGGCACTGGCAGGTGGCTGTGCTGGGGCTACACTGATCATCAAGGCACACTGATGATCAGTGTACATGTCCCCACTGAGTAATGCAGATTACCAGCTCTCCTCTCCTCAGTGTGACAGCTCGTGAGGAGAGAAATGCCGATAACTGGCATTTTCCTATTTACATGCGATCAGCTGTGATTGGACACCTTTGAAAACAAATTCGAATTCCAAAACAAATTCAAAAACAAATTCGAAATTGAGAACAAAATCAAACAAACATTAGAAAACCAATTTAAAGTGGAGCTCCACCCAAAAGGGGAAGTTCTGCTCTAAGGACTGGTCCACTGCTCCCCTTTAAGGATTGGCACCTTTGGGGAGCAGGGGGGAGTGGGTACACGAAATTGACAGGTACCCACTCCCACTTCCTCTGCGATCGCCTAGGCGATTGGAGGCGGAAGTTGCCCTTCCTCCCCATATTCTTCCGGGACACGTAACAGGTCCCAGAAGACTACGAGACCATTCACAAAGCCCAGCACTACTCACGCAGTGCAGTAAGCAGTGAAGCCGCATGCTGTCACAGCCGGGTGCCCGCACTGAAGATGCCGGCTCCGGCAACACAGGGCAGCCAGTGAAACGGGCTGCATGGGAGGGGACACCACGGGATTGAGGGACAGGTTAGTGTCCATTTTTTAAAAGTCAGCAGCTACAGTTTTAGTAGCTGCTGACTTTTTTTTTTAATTTTCAAATCTACACGTGTATGGCCAGCTTAACGTTTAGAATTTGGTTGAATTTTTTCGAATTTGGTTGAAATCTTTTCGATTTCGAACAACTTTTCAAATTTTGTTGAATGAATTTTAAATTCAGTTGAATCAATTTTGAATGTGAACGATTCAAATTGAATTCAAACATGAATTACCGAAACAAATCCAGAAAATGAATTGAACGAATTTACCGAATCCAACTACGCAAAATTTGTTATATTTCGAATCGAAATGAAACAAAAGGAATTTTTTTGTTTTGTACATGTCTACTCCAACATCATCATGGGCCCTGGTGCAAGACAACATCAGGTGTACCACTGGCCAGTGGGAGGGGTTAAGGACACTTTCAGCCTTTGAACTGGTATTATGTATATCTAGGGCTCTCCTGCAGGTCAGGACCTAGCAGGTGTGACTTTTACCCCCCGTTATAATTTTGCCTTTGTTTGTAACTGTTTACTGTTGCTGTCAGTATTGTTGCTTTGCTGGGCATGTCACCCATATGTTTATTTTTTTATCCAGCCTTGGCATGTCATAGGGTGTGGCATTGCTGGAAGCAATGTTGCCCCCAGGTATCAGGGAACCCATACATCGGTGGCTCCATTTGGGGTAAGCGCTACTAATACATCAACCATCCGCTTTGTTGACTGGCTATATGCTTTAGAAAGAAACATAAAGATGGATGGAATAAACCGGGGGAGGGGGATAATATCAAACTCATCCTTACTATCCTTTTACAGCTCTAAGCTATCCATAGATGGCTAGATCTCCATCATTCAGCCTGTGGATTGAAAAAGAAAAACCTATTTGACTCCCCCATCCAGGTGCACTGCCTGAATACCCCAACAGTTACTGCATCTGATAGAATGAGGTCAGCATTCATCCAATAAGTTTCAACCCTTTTAAATCTAGAAAACCAGACATGAAAAAGAGGATTCTCATTCTATCAGATACAATAACTATTGGGGTAATCAGGGAGGAGCTTACGTGCTGATGTCATGCCGAGTCCCTGTAGGGATCGGCAGCCATCTTTGTAAGTCCAGCCACAATGTTATTATGTCCTTTTATATTCCACGTGGATTTGATGTGCTTTTTATTTGGTAATACAAAAATACTACACTATGTACTGCACCCATGGCTCCGTCTGGTGAGCATTTTCCCAATAGAGTACGTTTCTAGTTAATGATCCTGCCCAGGCTGAGCAGCAACCAGGAGATGCCCATGTTAGCTGGAGTGTTTATTTGGCTCTATACTTTTGTTTTTTCAGTGAGTGCATAATGGTAGAGAAGTTGCACTGAAGATTGGTCACATATTTGGATTCACATCATCGCATTGCACTTACAGTGGAGATTGATGATCATTAGGAATTTTTATGAACTGTTATATATTGTTGCACTAGCACTTTTTTCACTTTTAATGGTGCAATATTTGAATGGTTCACTTTAATAGTAAATAATTAAAGATTTATACATTATTTATTTATGGTTTATTTTTATGCACCTTTATTACATGAGTTGCACTATGTATGGATTTATTGATGTAATTTAAGAGCTGCACTATCTGTTTTATATTAATTTTTAAATCTAGCTTGGTCAAGTCAGGTGGTGCTTTCATGGCCTGCTGTAGCACGAATTTCAGTCAGTTTAGCAGGACTTGGCTGAAATTTTAATTGTGTGTGGTCAGCGTTAGTTGTTTAATCACCTAGAAATTACAAAATGACATTTTTAGCATTTTTGTATTTTCTGAATAATTTGTGTCATATATAAAACACTCCCTAACCTATCAAATATCAGATAAAAGCACAGCTGTAAAGTACTAATTCTGCAGACATAAATTGGTAAAGTAATCCATTAAATATGTATCTATCTGAATGAGGGAGGAATAAAATAACAAGAAGAGTAATGACAAAATAATATAACTGGTGAAATAGTTATTTTGTTAATACAACATTTATTTCGGGAAACATGTTCAAAACTGGAAAATATCTAACATGTATTATCCCACTCTCTTGGTCAATTCCTAAATGATCTGACAGATCTCAGATGTAGCTTTTTACTGCCTTTCCAAAGGTGAGGAGTATTTGAGCCTTTCGGTATTCCTTACTGTTTCAGTCCATACCCCAAATCCATAGGGTTGACTTACTAAAATCAAATAGATTGTTCACTTTGCAAGGAAACTCGCAGTTTGCATGGGAGTTTCCCCAGAGCTTAATGAAAGTGGTGAAATTTAATATTGCGAAGAATACCCAATTACGAGCAAAGAAAATAAAGAAAAAAATCAATCAGTTTCACTACATTCACTAAGTTCTGGGGAAAATCCCCATGCAAAGTGAACAGATTTCCCTTTAGTAAACCAACCCCCTATGTGTATGCACCAAGCCCAGACACAGAGCATTATGGCTGCCCACAATGCATGGACCATGCCAGGTCAAGGTGAGCTATTTTTTTCTATGGTGAGGCCCAACCCATGCACTTGGATTTGTAATACGGACAGCAGGAGTATGAAGTATTGCAAGGTCTATGCTTGTCCAACTCCACCCAATTATTTTTTGCCCCTCTTTCCCGTCTTCCCCCTCTAACCCATCTTTGCCAGAGTTACGTTTTCCTTACTTGGTGAAGTTAATTATATTTCCCTGAGATCCCCATCTAGGTCCCTCTCTGACACCATTTCTTCCAGTGCGGACCGCTAATCCAATGATGTTTGTTGACCCTCACCAGTCACTCCCATCAATCCAGTGTCACCTCTCTTCAGGGTCCTGAGAGGTTGCATCTGGTGGCCAGCCAATGGGAATTATCCACATCCCACAGCCAGTAATATGGACACCCAGATGAAGGACCCCTTCAGGAAGTAATCAGTGAGGAAAAGGACCTGGAAGATAATGTGTCCGCAGCTTCAGGTAAGTGAATATGAGGTTTAGAGGTTTTTTTTGTCTACCCAGCAACCACATTGGAGGGATTGGAGGAAGTGATTTGGGGCGGAGGGTTACATTCATCCTGGGCGTTAAGTTGTGTTGAATTTGCTTGGATGCAGTTGGTCCTTTTGAGGTGCATTTACATTGCAGGCAAAGCAGGTCTAATCCAGCCTTTTCTTGTCTGTCTTGAATTTGAATGTGATGCCCTGCTGTCAAATGGGAAAGACTATATTTGATATAAATACCCATCTACACAAGTCCTTAGACATTTGATTGGACAGAAATGGGGAAAACATGACATTTCTATCAAATTTATCACTGGAATTCAAGCCTGTCTATCTTTCGATAAAAGGAATGTTTCATGATTAAATACAAAAGGATTTATTAGAAAAAAAAATAACATTAAAAAGGAGTAAAATGCTAGAGAAAGAAAAATAATAACACATGATCATTTAATGGAATTTATTCTTTACCTGCTCTGCATGAAAAAAATATTGCAGTCATAAATTCTCTTCATGATTTAGACATCGTTGTAAATGATGAAAGCCAAATATTGCAAAAATAATAAAAAAAAAGAAAAGAGAACAGGTTTACAATTAAATAGTCAAAATCTAGATTTTCCATGTAAATATGGTGAAATGTTGATTACAAATTTAAAAAAAGAATCCTTAAGGAGCATGTAAACCCTAAAAATTAACTTTTCCTATTTGCTCGGTCTGCTAAATATACCATTGAAGTCATTTTCTTATATCTGATATGTTTGATAGATGCAAAAAATAGCTGTTTATGTCAGACATTCAGAACTGTCATGTTTCCTGCGCTGTTTGCCTGTATTATCTCACAGGGTTTAATTAGCCCTCCTAGTTCTTCTTTAACTACAGAACAATTAGCGTCTATGTTGTAAAAATAAGGAGAGTGGGAGGATTTGAGTATCTTAGCAAAAGACAAATGGGCAGGGCGTGGTCAGTACGGCGGCTGAGGCCATTGCTCACCATTGGACTCCTGGGGTGGGTTGAGTAGCGTCCATGCCTTCACTTGTATTGGTTGACACTGGAATCGCTCGGACTCATGCTCCCCTCTTTTCACTTGCCGGTGGGCTAATCCTTTTCCTTCCATCCATAGTTTGGAGCGGCTCCATAAGGTATAATTTTCACGATGTACTGCATTTGTTTATTTTTATTTTCCCTGACATACTGTATACATTAACCTCCCTGGCGCTATTCCCGAGTGTAGCTCGGGGTAAAGTTTCAGCACCACAAGCGGTAACCCTGAGCTACACTCTGGAATACCCTGCAGCGCTGCTCTGGGATCTCTTCTTCACTTACCTTGTCCTTCGCTCCCGCGATGTCCCTCCTGCAGTGTCCCTGGAAATGTCCTCTGGCCGATGCCGGCATCTGTCTTCTGGGTTCCCTTCCCTGCGACGTCGGGACATATGGGGGACGGAACTGGTGGGAAATTTGAAAGTTGTAAATGTGACATTCACTAAAATCACATAGTAAAACATTACTGTATCAAACCATTTCACATACATTTTGTCCCGAGTGCTTTGTCCGGCGCCCTGCCTGCATTTTTACTGTTCTTTCTGCCTGGAAACTGAGAAACGTCCATGGCGTCCAAAAAGCGTCCCTTTAGGTCAAAATCGGTTTTAGACCAACTAGAGAACAGAGATAGTAAATTAGAACCACTTGCAGAATTGAGTGATAATGATTTGTGGGGAAATTCATCATCAGACACTGAAAACGATTTTGCAACTTTGCTCAGTGATGTGCGAACTTGGCGCTATATTTCAAATTTCAGTGTTTTTTGTTTGATTCTATTATTTAATTACATTTATTATTATATTATTATTTTTTTATGATTATTTATTAAATTATAATTTATGATTTTGTGTTTCAAATTTTAACATACCCGTGATGTTTACAAGACTCTTGTTCGGTCAGATTTCAGTGAGTTATTCCTAAAAATTATAGGCCTACAAAAAAAAAAATACATATTTCCATGCAAAAAAATGTACCGCTTTGAGCACAGAAATATGGACATAATCAGACCGCTAGGGAGGTTAAAGGAAACAACTGCAAGAACCTGAATTTTACAAGAATTCTGCTACAGAACCATCAAAGGTTTTCTACTTGCCCTCTTATTTAGCTTTATTCATTTTGTCTGAGGCTGACTCTTCAACTTGAAAATTGGGGCATTAGAACTCACCTGACGGATAATAGTTGCTGCTCTGTCAGCTGCCTGACCTCACATTGGGGGAGATTTACTAAAATTGGAGCACTCAGAATCTGGTGCAGCTGTGCTTGGTAGCCAATCAGCTTCTAACTTCAGCTTGTTCAATTAAGCTTTGACAATAAAACCTGGAAGCAGAGCTGCCCCAGATTTTGCACCATGCAATTTTAGTAAATAACTCCCATTGTGTTACATAGTTAGTCTGGCTGAAAAAAACAAAAGTCTATCCAGTTCAACCATAAAAAGTTTGTAAGCTTCTGAGAGTACATAAACTATTAGATCCCTGTGCATGTTTACAGTTCTCTATGGTTTCTATTAAGTAAACCTGTTATGCACTCTCAGGAGCTGGAACATAGGTATGGCAGTTGACAGGGCAGGAATTGTCAGAGTTCAGGTGACCTCTCACCCCTGAACCGTAAGCTGAAGGGTGCTCACATCTATTTTTTATGGAGTCAGAGAATAGTTCATGCAGACACCATTGACTTCTTAACCTGTCTAACTGACATTCCTCCTAGGATCAGATGGTTGGCAGTTTTCTGCCTCACCCCATAGTCGCGTGATTGTCATTCATGTCAAAAAACATCTAGACAGGATTTTTTTTGTTGGAAAAATAGCCACTTTGCTCCCAGTAACATCACTTCCTCTTATTACACACTTGTATGGCTGATATACCTGTATTTATCTGTAGGAACAGTAGATAGTGTTTTCTAGAAGATCAAACCCTGCATTCTTACTATCACTACTTTCCTTCCATAAACAATGCTACCATAATGCTACTCTAGATACAATGTCTGATGTATGACATAATGTCTGAACAGAAACATGTTGCAAAGCAAATAATTGGAAAAATCTGGAAATGGGATGAACTGAGAACATTTATTAGAGATATCTTTGTAACAGGCAAGGCACACCCATCAATTCTGAATTAATGGAGTGCCTTGTTAATTGTAATCCGTCTTATAGCCATGATAAGGGGACCCAGAAGAGCAGAACTTCAAACTGTTCAATTTGCTCACTCCAGAGTGTTACGTTGTCACTTGCTACAAAGTCACCCAGTCTCACAGAGACATACCTACTGTATATACAATATATACAGTATATATATACTACAGTTAACCCACACCACAATAGGATAAAGCATGCATACACCAAAAAGGATCTTAGCTAGATCATTAACAGCCCTCAGAGAAGACAATAAGTGACATGTGGTATACATACACAGTCCTCATAGAAGACAGTAGGTGGTGAGTGATGTAAACCAAGCCAGAAGAGTCCTCCAGATCATAGCCCCTTACCAGCCTGATGACGTGTTATGATGACAAAACGCAATGGGTGGAGCCACAACATGTGACATCATCATGCACCAGAATGGACCGCGGCCAACTTGTTAGAACAACGTTCTACTGATATGCTGTTTTTTATGGGTCTATGTAAGTGCAATACTTTAAATAAAAAGGGTGTTTTTGAATTTAAATGGACTGAGATGGTTCTGCTTTCTCTATGACCTGTATGCTAGGGAGTGACGCTATTGTTTAGTGGAGCATCGATCTTGGGTGAGTGGAGCAAGTTATGTGAATCGGAGAATTGAATCTACCTGGAGCCTGGCTGTAACCATTGGGTTTAACTGCATTTTCTAACCGCTTTTTCTTATTAGTGGTAATGGAGAACTCTTCCGGTTTGGTTTTCATCACTCACCAGCTACTGTCTTCTATGAGGACTGTGAATGTATACCACTTGTCACTTATTTTTTCTATGAAGAATGTTAATAATCTAGCTAGGATTTTCATTGGTGTATGCATGCTTTTAACCTATTTTAGTGTGGTTTAACTGTACTCTTTTATGGTTTTGCAGTCTTCTTTTATAGTTTTGATTTGTTGCCTGCAAATCGTGCTAGCTGCTCCAATTTGTTTAATTATTTATTGTGCTTTAATGCAAGTGTTTAGTTTTTTCTTTCTTAGTACATATACACTTGCTAGCAGAATTGTGTACAGTATATGTGTCACCTACACATGCTGATGGCCTCCAGGGTTTGTGTCTGCTATGGAGGAAAAAAACGTTGTTGTTTTCTCAGATGTTAAAATGGAATTCAACTGTATCTGAACCCCACAAACTGAAAATTAACTAATTAATTATTAATTAATTGATTCATGAAAATGAATCCTTTAAACATTAACTAATTAATTAATTTCATTTTAAAATCACTCACCCATCTATGTCTCCATGCTTTATTTTGTTGAGAAATCACTATGAAAAACACCCCCTAGCATTTTTTAGCCACAGACAACTTAAACAAGGGCAGATGATTCATGTAGCATTTACTTCCTGGAATCCATCTGCCCTTGGCTCAGGCAGGGAGGCAGGAGTGGGTGCTTAGTTCAAAAAGCCCCTCTTCCAGATGACAGTAAAAAAAAGTCCATGAAGACTCCTGGGATGTATGACATCATTTTGGCCTAGGCAGGAAACCAGGAAGCAACGGTCGAAATGTTAACATTTTTTAAAACAAGTAATTATATAATATACTGTCCTATCTATTTGCTAATGCTAGCAGCATAAAGATTAAAAATTTGGTAATATTGATTAAGAGAGTTTAAGTCCACTTTAATGTGTTCTGTTCTGGGTCCTTGAGCCCGGAGGCTTTGCAGACCTGTATGGGGGATAAATCCTCCCGTCCTAGGTCCCCATAGTTACTTAGTTAGTCTGGCTGAAAAAAGACAAAAGTCCATCCAGTTCAACCATTAAAAAAAAAGAAAGTTATTATCCTACACGCACAGTTGATCCAGAGGAAGGCAAAAACCCAGCAAAGCATGATCCAATTTGCTCCTGCAGGGGAAGAAATGCCTTCCTGACCCCCCGAGAGGCAATCTGATATTCCCTGGATCAACTTTACCTATAAATCTTAGTATCCAGTTATATTCTGTGTATCCAAGAAACAATCCAGGCCTTTTTTAAAGCACTTAACTGAGCTGCCCAGAACCAACTCTTGAGGGAATCTATTCCGCATTCTCACAGCTCTCACTGTGAAGAAATCTTTCCATATTTGGAGATAACATTTCTTTTCCTCCAGGCGTAAAGAGTGCCCCCTTGTCCTCTGTGATGACCTCAGGGTGAATAACTCTACACCGAATTCACTATATGAACCACTGATGTATTTATACATGTTGATCATATCCCCCCTTAATCTCCTCTTCTCATGAGAGAATACATTCAGTTCCTCTAATCTTTCCTCATAGCTGAGCTCCTCCATGCCTCTTATCAGTTTGGTTGCCCTTCTCTGTACTTTCTCCAGTTCCCTAATGTTCTTTTTGTGAATTGGTGCCCAAAACTGAACTGCATATTCCAGATGAGGTGTATTGCTAATGATTTGTACCGGGGTAATATGATATCTCCCTCTGGAGTCTATACCTCTTTTAATACAAGAGAGGATTTTGCTCGCTTTAGAAATCGCAGCTTGGCATTGCATGCCATTATTAAGCTTGTGATCTACCAGAACTCCCAGATCCTTCTCCACCATTGATTCCCCCAGTTGTACCCCCCCTAGTATATATGATGCATGCATATTCTTAGCCACCAAGTGCAGAACCTTATATTTATCAACAATAAACCTCATTTGCCACATAGTTGCCCAATTACACAGTGCATTGAGGTCAGCTTGTAAGCTGAAGACATCTTGTAAGGACGTTATTCCACTACACAGCTTGGTGTCATCTGCAAAGACTGAAATGGGATTTGTAATCTCAGACCCTATATTGTTTATAAATATATTAAAAAGTAAGGGTCCCAACACTGAACCTTGGGGTACACCACTGATGACCCTAGACCATTCAGAGTATGAATCATTAACCACTACTCTCTGAATGCAATCTTTTAGCCAGTTTTCTATCCATTTATATATGGATTTTTCCAAGCCCGTAGACTTTACCTTACACATTATCCATGTGTGGGGAACTGTGTCAAACGCTTTTGCAAAATCCAAGTATACCACGTCCACAGCCACCCCTCTGTCCAAGTATAACCACATCCACCGCCACCCCTCTGTCCAAGTATAACCACGTCCACCGCCACCCCTCTGTCCAAGTATAACCACGTCCACCGCCACCCCTCTGTCCAAGTATAACCATGTTCACCGCCACCCCTCTGTCCAAGTATAACCACGTTCACCGCCACCCCTCTGTCCAAGTATAACCACGTCCTGAGTCTCCACCTCCTTATTAACACTGGGAGGCCTATAACAAACTCCAATGATTACCTTTGTAGTACGCACCCCGATGTGTTGTTCCACCCATAATGCTTGAGCCTCATCACACTCTACATCAACTAGGTCCTCTTTCACACTCGTTCTGAGATCACTTCTCACATAGACACATCTTATCTGTTGGCCAGACCTTATTAACTAGTCTCAGTTGTCCACAGGCATTTGTGATCTGACTAATGCTCAGGGCTCCATCTTTTGCTGTCTCTGCCAAGGGAACCTGTTATTGGGTGAAATGGCTGACTGCTGATAGAACACTAAAAGAGACAAGAGCTGCCTGTTTGTTTTAGGGTACCCATTTAGGGGGACCCTGTTAGTTAAGAACTGACCTATGTTTAGTTATCAGTTCAGACAAGCAGATGTATTGTTTGTGTGATGTGTCACATGACTGTCATGTTGACTATCATATACCTTTAAATGTTATCAGTGTTTTGTCTCTGCTCCTCCCTTTCCTTTAGTTTAGCTAGTGTTGCATAGATAGCCCTCCCCCCTTCCCAGAGATGCATTGCAACAGCCTCATGGCAATAAGCAGAAACAGTAAGTTCTTTCAACCTATCAAAATTTTCTTGTTGTAAGATTCTCTCAGTTTATGGAATAAACTTCACAAGATCTGCAAGATATTATTATTATTATTATACAGGATTTATATAGCGCCAAAGGGTTTGCTCAGCGCTGTACAATAGCGAGGGGGACAGAACATGAGACAATACAGTAACAATACAATACACGAGGGGTTTGAGGGCCCTGCTCTTTCAAGCTTACAATCTAGGAGGGAGGGGATAGTGGTACAGGAAGAAGTGGCTGTGGGGGATGGAGTGGTGGGAGGAGTGGAGGAGAACGGTTGTTAGGTGAGGGTGGGGTAGGCTTCCCTGAAGAGATGGGTTTTCAGGGTGCACCTGAAGGTGAGGAGGGTAGGTGACAGTCTGATGGATTGGGGTAGGGAGTTCCAGAGGATGGGGGAAGTCCTGGAGAAGTCCTGCAGTCGGGCGTGGGAGGAGGAGACCAGGGAGCTAGAGAGTAGGAGGTCCTGTGAGGAGCGAAGGGCACGGGTAGGGTGGTATTTGGGTATCAGGTCAGTTAGGTAGTTTGGGGCGGCGTTGTGAGTGGCTTTGTAGGTCAGAGTTAGTAATTTGAATTTGATGCGCTGGGCAATAGGGAGCCAGTGAAGGGATTAGCAGAGGGGGGTGGCAGATGTGGAGCAGTTGGTGAGGTGGATGAGTCTAGCCGCTGAGTTCAGGATAGACTGGAGTGGGGATAGCGTTTGTTTGGGTAGGCCAGTGAGAAGGGAGTTGCAGTAGTCCAGGCGTGAGATGATGAGGGAGTGTACGAGTTGTTTAGTAGTGTCTGGGATGAGGAATGTACTTATCTTGGAGATGTTGCGGAGGTGGAGCCTGCATGACCTTGATAGTGATTGGACATGAGGTGGGAAGGAAAGGTTTGAGTCCAGGGTGACACCCAGGACTTTGGCGTGTGGGGTGGGATTGATGGTGGCGTTGCTAGTCGTGATGGAGAGGATGGGGGGGGGGGGCGCGGGCTGGGGGGAAAACCAGGAGCTCGGTTTTGGAAAGGTTTAACTTGAGGAAATGGAGCGACATCCAGTCTGATATCTCGTTCAGGAGGTGGGCGATGCGGGCGGAGAGAGAGGGGGTGAGGTGAGGGGTGTCGAGGTAAATTTGTGTGTCGTCGGCATAGAGGTAATAGTTGAAGCCGTGGGAGTGTATCAGTTTGCCGAGGGAGGAGGTGTAGATGGAGAAGAGAAGGGGTCCGAGGACAGAGCCTTTGGGGACTCCAACAGAGAGGGGGAGATGGCAGGGTTATAGGTGACACTGAAGGAGCGTTGGGATAGGTAGGAGGAGAACCAGGAGAGAGCAGCGTCCCTGATGCCAAAGGAGTGCAGTTTGGTAAGGAGGAGGGAGTGGTCGACTGTGTCGAAGGCCGCGGAGAGGTCGAGGAGCAGGAGGACTGAGTAGTGGCCATCAGCTTTGGCGGTTAGCAGGTCGTTAGTGATTTTAAGTAGGGCGGTTTCGGTGGAGTGTAGGGGACGGAAGCCAGATTGTAGTGGATCAAGGAGGTTGTTATCAGTGAGGTGGGTGCTTTGGCGATTGTAGGCTAAGCGCTCAAGGAGCTTGGAAGTGAATGGTAGCTGGGAGATGGGTCTAAGGTTGTTTAGGTCAGTGGGGTCAAGGGAGGGTTTTTTGAGTATGGGGGTGATGTGTGCGTGCTTTAGGGGGGAGGGGAATGTGCTAGTAGAGAGGGAGAGATTGAAGATGTGGGTGAGGGAGGGAATGATGGAGGAGGGGGGTGACTGGAGGAGTTGTGAGGGGATAGGGTCCAGAGGGTAAGTGGTGAGGCGGGCTTCAGTGAAGACCTTAGTGACCTCCTCAGTGGTAGCAGGGCTGAAGGAGCGGAGCGTTGGGGAGGTGATAGTGTGCGGGGCGTTAGGTATGGTGGGGGGCAGTGCGGTTATGAGGTCAGAGGAGGGGAGAGTTGAGGGGGTGATGGAGGGAGGGGGGCTAGGTGGAGAGGTAGATTGTGAATTGACAATTGAAGATATCATTCTGATTGAGTCACTGACTGTGGACCCCAACTGAGGTTGAAGTTATCGCTATCTCATCAAAACTGTAAGTTACAGAGATCACACTATCAATGCTTAGATTGGACACACAGAACAGTTTGTTTAATGCAATGGACTTGCTACACAAAGCTATTTCGCTCTGAATCTGTGGTTGTTTGCTGAATAAAAAGCCCATCAGGGCTTTTACTATTATAACTACTTCAGCTCCAGAAGGTTTTACCCCCTTCATGACCAATCCATATTTTTGCTATTCAACACTGTGCCACTTTAACTGGTAATTGTGCATGTCATGTAACACTGTATCCAAACGAAAATTATATAATTTTGTTCGCACAAATATAACTTTCTTTTTGTCGTATTTATTTATATAATAAAAACAAAAAAATAAAATATCAAAAATGTTTAAAAAAATATTTTTCACTTTCTGCTATAACAAATATCCAATAAAACTTTAAAAAAAAAATCTAATTTCTTAATATATTTAGGCCAAACTGTATTTACTAAATATGTTTGGTAAACGAAAATCACAATCAGTGTATATTGATTGGTTTGTGTGAAGTTTATAGCTTCTACAAACTATAATAAGTATACTGGAATTTGTATTTATTTTCTTTTTATACTGGTGCTGATCAGTGACTTATAGTGGGACTGTGATAGTGTGGCAATCTGACACTAACTGACACTGGGTGGGAACTGACTAACTACCACTAGCATATTTAATGACAGTAATACAGTAATCAGTGATAATACTATACACTGTCACTGTACTAATGACACTGGCTGGGAATGGGTTAACGTCTCTAGTAAGTAAGGGGTTAAGTGTGTGCCTAACAAATCTTATTTGTGTAATGTGTGCTGCTTTTTACTAACAATCTCTATCTCTCTTCTCTCTGCTTTGCAGGGAGAAGAAACAGAGAGATTGTTTCCTCTGTACAGAGCTCTGTGTTGATTATCAACACAGGGCTCTGGGCTGTGATTGCACACAGTCAATCAGCAGGTCCTGGCCATGAATCATTGGACCTGCTGACAAACTCCTGCATGAATCGACGGGTGGGAGTTATGGTTATCAACAAACAGGTATGTTGCTGTGCCTGTACGGGCCGCCCGTCCACAGTACATTTCGGTGGGGTGATCTGCAAGTGGATAAAGTGGCAACAGCAAGTAAACCTATCTCTACAACAGCAGATACAGTCCCTGTCAGAGAGGCAGATGGTGGCTCAGAGCCTCTGAAATCATGGTCTATAATTGAGGTTCTTTTTGAGAGGGTTGTTGTGAATTTGATCAGGCCACTGTCAAAGGCCTACAGTGGGCACTGACACATATTGGTATTTTTTCACTATGCCACCCAGTATCCAGAAACAATCCCTCTCAGAAACACATCCTCAAAGGTTAGAGTAAAAGAGCTGTTCCGTGTGTTTTTCTGAACAGGTATTCCTAAGGAAATGTTAACAGCAACAGCACATGAACCTGTCTGTAGAGCAACAGATACAGATCCCTGTCACAGGCAGATAGTGGCACAGGGGTCAACATCTACACCTCATCAGCTGAAGCAAAATGCATTACAGCTGGGGTTCCACACTCTCAAAGAAAGATGTTGGATCTTGCCCTTTCACATGTGTTGGGTGATTATTTTGGGGTAGAAAACAGCAAATTGAGCAGTAGGTTTTCTGGCCCAGTAGTTAGGAGAAGACTTGCAATACTCCTCAACTGTTTTCTGAGTGTGGAAATAATGCACACCAATCATATTTTTGAAGTTAAGGAGTACCCTTGCTTATATGAGCTACTTATTTGAGAGGGCTGCTATGAATTTGGTTTGGCCACTGCTGAAGTCCATCAGGGGCCACAGTAATATTGGTAGTCTTTGACTTTGCCACCCGATAAACAATCTCTCTGAGAAACATGCCTCTAAGTTATATTGAAAGAGCTGTTCCATATGTTTTCCAGTACAGATATTCCTAATTAAATTTGGACAGATCAAGGGATCCTTTTAATTTTAAAGATAACTAAGATCTGTGTTGGTTATTGATAATTACTTTCCTACACAACCTGACCCCAAACTGACTGGCTGGTAGAATGGTTAAAAAAAAAACCCCAAAGCTATGCTAAAACACATGGTTGATAAAAATGAAAAAGACTAGGACTTCCTGATACCATATTTTAAGCAGAGCTCCAGTTAGAATGTATTTTTTGTACCATGCAATGGGGCTGTGCCCCCACTGCATGAATCAGCTGCTTGTTTTCTCTAGGGGTGAGGGCTAAGCTCATTCTCACCTGATCCACCAATCTTACAGAAAAACATGCTCCCCCAAAGTCCAGCACTTGCCCCCACTGCATGGATCAGCTGCTTGTTTTCTCTAGGGGTGAGGACTAAGCTCATTCTCACTTGATTCACCAATCTTACAGAAAAACATGCTCCCCCAAAGTCCAGCACTGAACGTGCATTGTGAACATTGTGAATAGTCCATTTACAAGACCGCTGGACTGCAGGGGGGAGGGGTCAAAATGCCTGGTCTTGCAGTGAAGGATCGGTGGATCAGGTGAGTATATCTTCCGTGTCCTCTCCCCTAGAACAAAACAAGCATTTGACCATTGTAGTGCTGGTACAGCCCCACTGCAGGGGCCAAACAAAATGTTTTTCCCGAAAATAACACATTTTCCCAGATTTCTGCTTGTATGCTCTCAGTTAGCAATCTACCACAGTCCTCAACACGTTTTTCTTTCTCTCATTTTAACTTTCGTAAGGCAGATGTCTCCAGGGACCCTTGGATACAGCCTGGAAAACATGGGAGCAAGAGGCCACAAGTTACAAAAGTGTAATCGAACACATTGCCCACATGCAGAATAGGATAGTGGCAATTATGCCCATAGTTCCGGAAAAAATCCAGCAAGACTAGGAGGTGCAGACCAAAATGCTTAAAGGGTCTTCTAACATCAAAACCTGTAACCTAGAAGATAGAGTCTTAGTTTTGGTGCTCACTGTAGAGAGTAAATTTCTTGCAAAGTGGTAGGACCCATATGAGATCAGAAGTAAAATCAATTGTATCAATCATCAATTGATGGACCACATTCTTAAGCCTCACAAAGCATAGGCTTTGACATATCAAGATGATGTTGTCATCTTCGACCAAAACTGGGCTTCCCACCTACAGACGTTTTAGATTCTATCTTGTAAAGCTAGATTAACAGCCAATCCTCAAAAAAATGGGCAGTAGGTCATAAAGCCTCTGATGGACAAGACTGAAGCAATTAAAGTTTGGTCCTAGACATTATAAAAAAAAGAACTTATTATATTTTACTTTTTACATGGGTCACCATTTACTTAGGATATTAACCTTTCTAGGTGACAGCATCACATTTATAGCTCTGATTCCCCATGCCTGCTTACTACTAGTTAGGAATTGAGTGGACAAGGAGTCTGCTGCTCTGTGCTAAAGATTGCTCTCACCTAGACCTGGAAACTAAATGGTAACCAGCGTACAACTCCTGACCAAAGTCATATGTCAGCCATAGGCATACTTGGAAGCACTCTGGATTATGACCGGTTTAATTACTAGGTCTCTGGGTCACTGGGAGTTCCAGTCAGCCCAGCTGCTAACTGGCTGACAAGAGTAATGACATCCAGATCTCTACTCCCGTCACATGGCAGACAGATAATACTGGAGAGAAGGAAAAAGTTGGAAGTAGATGCAGGCTGCGCGCACTCCTCCACCACTCAGGCATGTTCTCAGTGGTTAGAGGAACGTGAGTATTACAGCCCATTGCTTGACTGTAGGTCTGGAGTAAAGGTATGAGAAAAGGGGTAACTTCATCCTCTGCAGGCCTGCCACTATCAACACCCTGCACAAATGTGCCACTTTTGTCCCCACAGTTCCCTGCACCACTATTAGTCCTGAACCCCCATATACACAATCTCAGACTAATGAAGATCTAACAGTTCACAAGTATGGTTATAATGCAAGCACACAGTTTTCTTTCCGTCACTATACAAGTATGATGGACAATACTGAACACATGTGGAGGTGCCACAGAAGAGTTTGCATTTGAAATAAAAGAGGATTACTCCTTAGCTGCTAATCATTTTCTTTACTATAAGGGTCCATTCACACAGGTGGCTAGGAGGCGGTAAAAGCAGAAAGTTGAGTCGTGGCTTCAGACTCCCAATCATACACCTAAATACAAAAATTCAGTCCTCCAGGGTTGAACACCAAAAAAATTAAACAGCATATCGTACTGCATTGCTGCCTAATGCAAACTATTTAAATGAATGAAGCCACACCACAACCACATGCAATGCACACATTTGGGGAGCTGTGAGTCTGCCTTTTGAGGGTTAAAACAGGCAGTGAGGAAGCGATGGATCACTTTTTAGAGAGGTGGCAAACATAGTCACACTTGTGACCAAGCACTAAGAACTGTGAACATGTGGAATAAAACTTGGCTCTGACAGATACAGATTGTTTCAAGAAAGGGTTGGATACATTCCTAAATGAATATAAATAGTTTCCTACAGTACTTTTCTAAGAATATACATTAGAATGTTGTTCCAGAGATTTATCATATTGTCACTATGGGATCAGTAAAAATCCCACAATCAAAATGAAAGCTGAAACTGTGTTAATAAATATCATAGGCTCCACATTTCTGGACAAACTGATAGGAAATGGTAACTACTCCATATCTCCATATTGTATATCCAGGGCCGTGGATAAGGGGTACCACCAGTCCTCCTGTACAGGGCCCAGGCCAGTAGGGTGGCCCAGGCAGCTGGGTGAATCAGATGAGGGAAGGGAGGGTGATCGGAATGGTGTGTGGGGGGGTAAATTACTGAAACTGATCCCCTCTATGGCTCTCTCTGCAGCAGCTGAAAGGTGGCTTCTTCTCTTCTCCTTGGCAGGCTTGCAGCTGTTGCAGAGAGAGCCATACAGGGGATCGGTTCAAGTAACTGCCCCCCACCACACCCATCACCCTCCCTGTGCACCATACATTTCCCCCTGCTGCCCAGGCCCCCCCACCACCGCAGTGCTTCTGACTTCCCTCTTCTCCTTTCCACTAACAGCTGCAAGTACATAATAGGATCCTTCAGGATGGAGAGTGTCATATGTGGCAGTGTCACATTAGCCAGCCCCTTCCTTTCCTGAATGAACACAATGAGTGATCGGTACCGCTCACTCACTGTATACATTCCTACCTGAAGTATAGTAAACTTTTTTTTTGGGAGGGGGCCCTGTCAGGTTGGTTGTATGGGGCCTCGTTGTTTCTAACAGCAGCACTGCGTATATCATCCCTTGAACAATATTTTTTTTTAAAATTAGTGGTAAACTCAAGTTTAAAAAAACTGGACTGATGGTTTCACCATTAAAATTTTTTTGAGTTAATATTATACATAGAGTGTATATTCCTTTCATTATTGAATGCAGGAATATGTCCTATACAGATCTACGTTAGCTCGTTGTTTGTTGCTTTGTCTGAAAATTTCACTTTTTTGGGAGTAGGTATTGGGATATATAAATTTGGTTACAGGTACGACCATCTATAAAGATCCTTTGATGCTACTGTTCAGCTGTGGTCACCTGGAGGCAATGGGTCTTATAAGTAGCCAGACATCTAATCTACAGTAGATTCATATACAATATGTTTATTAATGTCCCAGGCACTGGGAGGCACCTGGTTATTAGGGCCCCTCTTACAGAGGCAGAATTAATAACCAATATGAAAAAAATACTGTATATTGAAAAATTACATTTTACATAAAGTTAAACCTTTTTTTTAAGAGGCAGAAGCAATTTATAGGTTATTTATAGATTTGGTGGAGATACAACAATTTATGTTTACATTTAAATATACGGAATGGGATATCGAAATATTACTAATAGTCTGGGTAATCTTAAACATAACTTTTAATAAAAATCTATATTTATTTATTTGACTAAGTAATATAACTGTGGGAATTTTTAAGGATTGCTGGCTGGTATGAACAATGATTAAAGTGGTTCTAAAGGCAGAAAGATTTTTTACCGTAATTCATTCCATGTATTAAGGGAAAAAAACCTTATGCAAATGTTTTCTCTATGTTTGTGATGGCCTAGCTGCACTAGCTCAAGATTTCTATTGTTCTTCTTCTATTCTCCTACCATCTGTGACTATAATGGACACACTATTATTGATGTCTTATAACTGTGTCTTAAGGCCTCTTTCACACGGGCATTCCGTATTTCCGGTTTTCATCTGTCCATTTACGGTTGAAAAACAGACATCCATGTATTTCTATGGACTAGCGGATGTAAAAGGATGATCATCATCACTTTTGAATATAGACATCAAGCTATATGCTAAGGTCCTAGCAAATAGACTAAAAGATCTCATGCCAGAATGGATTCAGGGGGACCAGGTGGGTTTTGTCCCGGGGAGGGAGGGCAGAGATAATGGCCTAAGAACTCTGTTGCTTATCCAAAAAGCTAGAAAGGGGAAAACCCCGGTAATAGTACTTTCGATCGATGCTGAGAAGGCATTCGATAGAGTAGATTGGAGTTTTATGATGGATACCCTGGAAACTCTAGGAATAGGAGTAAGAATGAGAGAATGGATAGGAAAGCTGTATAGAGAGCCCTCAGCGATAGTAATGGTTAATGGAGAGAGGTCGGAACCTATCAGAATGTCAAATGGAACTAGACAGGGTTGCCCATTATCTCCATTGTTGTATGTATTGGCATTGGAACCATTATTGGCAACTATTAGGAAGAACTTAGATATAAAAGGAGTGCAGATTGGGGAAGTCGAACATAAAGTAGCTGCCTATGCGGATGATGTTTTGTTTTATGTGGGAAATCCTAGGATAACACTCCCAATTCTAATGAAGAGCTTAAAAGAGTATGGGGAGTTATCAAACTTGAAAATTAATCCAACCAAAACTGAGATCTTGAATGTAAACCTTTCAAACAGTGAAAAAGAAAAAATACAAAAAGAATTCCCCTTTATATGGAAAAATAGAGAGATAAAGTATTTGGGGGTGAAACTTTCTGCCTCATATATAAACCTGTATAAATTAAATTATATCCCACTCTTAAATGAGATTAAGAAGGAACTAAGGAGATTCGAAGGAAGTAACCCATCCTGGATAGGCCGTATAAACCTGATAAAAATGATAATTGTATCAAAAATCCTCTATAAATTTCAGATGATTCCAATCAAAATTCCGGAGGCCTTTTTTAAAGTAATAAAAAAGATGTTAACAAAATATATATGGAAAAATAAAAAACCCAGAATATCATATGACTTGTTAAATAGAAATAAAGAGAGAGGAGGCTTGGGAGTGCCAGATATTAAAAGGTACTACTAAGCAGTAGTCTTAGCGAGAATCTATGATTGGACATATAATTATGAGGGGAAAAAGTGGGTTCAGATTGAGAATGAACTAAGCGGAGTTACCTTGAAGAGAACTATTTGGGCACCAGCACAATATAGGGGGTTAAAAGATACCACGAGTGTTTTTACATTAAATGTTTTTAATGTTTGGGACAAATTGCATAAATTTATGAAATGGGATTTTAACTCACAACTAATACCACTGAGGAATACGGATTATTTTCCCCCAGGCAAGGAGGAAAGTATAGGGAAATGGATTAGAAAAGAAGATATCCAACTGAGAGACATAATGGATGGACAGGAATTGAGAACACTTGGTGATTTGAAAGGGGATAAAAGGGAACTTTTTATTAAAATAGATGAATGGAAATATTATCAATTAAAACACTTTGTCAGAAACCTCCCAAGACCATTCAGATCGAGAGAGGATTGGAACGGCTTTGAGAGGTTGTTAGAAACACGAGGTGATGGTAGGCGAGGCACCGCAAAAATTTATAAAATCCTCACTGAGTTAGACACTTACACAAAACCAATGTATATAGGTAAATGGGAAAGAGATTTGGGAATAGAGATTGACGAGGATAAGCAAAGAAAAATATACAGATTAATACACGAGAATATAAGTATGAGAGAGGTGGAGGTAAATTACAAGTGTTTAACAAGATGGCACATCACACCGAATGTTGAGTATAAGATATGTGGGGAAAATTCACTAGAGTGCTGGAGGGGATGTGGAAAAATAGGCACCTTATATCATATATGGTGGGAGTGCCCAAAAATTCAAGGTTTCTGGGAGATGATCGTTCAATTAATTGAGAATATCTCGGGGATAAAGATAGGACTGAACCCAGCAGTATGTCTCCTACATAGTACAGAGTTATCAGTAAATAACTACAAGGATTCGGGTATATGGTGCTATCTAAATGCGGCGAAGGGGTTGATACCTAAGTTTTGGCATAAACCAGAGGTGCCGAAGATAGAGGAATGGGTGGAAAGAACTAATCAAATTTATAAGATGGAGAGACTGTGCTATATGCAGGAAGACAGGATGGGGTTGTTCTATAAGAGGTGGAGAACATGGGAAGAATTCATGGTGAAATATATGAAGTAACTATGTGAGAAAGATAGAAGGATTCGTACCCTATATTCGCGTATGAGGAGGGATAATAGAATTATGCAGAGTGGGTGGGTTTATTTTGGAGGAGGGAGGTTTTTTTTTTTTTTTTTTTGGGTGGGGGGTAATTAGATAGTGTGGGGGTGGTAATTGGGAATAAAGATTGATAGAAATGTTATTAAAGATATGCAAATTTGTTTGTATGAGAACAATGATGAAATGTGCAATATATATGGAAAATAAATAAAAATTTAAATAAAAAAAAAAAAAAAAGGATGATCATCTGTTTACATCCGTTAATGTCCGTATCCATTAACATCCATTTTTTTGAACGGAAGAAAACCCTATTTTTCTTCCGTAGGAATAAACCCGGAACGGACAAAAAAAATGTTAATGAACGTAAACTAATGTAAACGGACTAAAAAATTATGGAAATGGATGGAAATGGATAAAAATAGATGAATATGGATGTAAACTGATGAAAAATGGATGTAAACATATGAAAAAACTGGTGTAAATGGATGAAAAACGGATGTAAAAGGATGAAAAATAGATGAAAAAACTGGTGTAAATGGATGAAAATGGATGTAAATGGATGTAAACGGATGAAAAGATGGATGTAAACTGATCCATTTTTGCTTGAAAAAATGTAACTGAACCGATGAAAAAAATGGAAAGCCTGTGTGAAAGGGGCCTAAGTCACTCTATTTGTATTTTGTCTGAATTTCCAATAAAAGCATTGGTAGACAAAAAAACCTTCTGCAAGCAGCTCCCCCAGGCATCCTAAATACTTACCTGAGCCTGATCTCAATCCAGCAATGTGCATGAGAGCAGAGGCTCTCGTCTATCTCTCTCTTCTTGCTGGCTCAGACACAGCAGTGGGTGCCATTGGCTCCTGCTGCTGTCAATCACAGTCGAGAAGGAGGGAGCAAGGGGTGGGGCTGAGCAGCACTCTGTGTGTCTTATGGACACTATTTACTGGTGACAGTATGTACAAATAAATGTGAATAAAAAATTATTTCTTCATTTTCCAAAAAATTGTGACAAAAAAATTACAACTTCAGCAAACTCGCCATTTCTCTTACTAAATAATTTAGACTGTCTATGTTCCAAAAGGGGGTCATTTCGGGGGTGTGACATGGGGGATGATTAGCTCTAGAGATAAATGCTTTCCAAGTGAGTCCACACTAGTCAGAAACTCTTTTCCATGGCTTGGTAGCCCACTTTCATTAAAAGGCAAGAAACAAAATCACAAAAGTCCAAAATAAGCTTTCCCACACATGGGTTCTTCTCCAATGGTGAATACAAATGAAAAGTTACCAAGCCTTTTGGCTACTCCTTATCAGCCCTGCTGGTTAGCAGTACCTCTGCTAATATGGGTCTTCTAGACCACTGGCTAGTCCCAGCACACAGCTTTGGACTCCTTAAACGCACACAGCCATGGAGTCCTTTAACGCACACAGCCATGGAGTCCCTTAACGCACATAGCCATGGAGTCCCTTAAGGCACACAACCATGGAGTCCTTTAACGCACACAGCATCTGTCTCACACAGAGCCACTCAATGGCAGCCACTGCTCCAACTGCACTCCTCTCCCCCCTGCAACTCTCAGCAAACCATCATTATAAGGGCTGTGAGCACCTGGGCCCATACCCTGCAGATTAACTACAAACTCTGGACACTAGATTGGAGATTTCTTCCCTCCCAAGGCACTTTGAAATCACCAAACTATGGAGCCCCATCCAGAAATATCAAAATCTTGAGAAACCTGCAACAGACGTTTTCTCCACTCAAAATCTACACACCACAGTTCTGCACTCCTCACATGAGCAGACCCTGTGTACATTACCTGACCACTTCTGTGACGATTGTGTGCACTAGAGACATGGATGCTGTACATGACAGCCATCTTGTTAGGTCTCAGCCATGTTCTCTCCTGTCCTCCCTCCTCCCTTTTTAATGGATGCATAGCTATAAGTTGAACGGAGGTCAAGAGGATCTCTTATCCTAAATAAAACACAGATAGATAAGCTTCAGGGCTGTAAACCGCTAATTAGTCTGGTTCCAGGGGGTCTACTTGAAAATCACTTTGCTCTGCCCGATCGTAAAAAAAATAACTCAGTTAGTCATAACCTGTTAGGCCATTAGGGCTAGAGAGTGCCATAAAATGTACATTCCACATAAGTCATTTTTCATACAATTCATAAACTTCAGCAGGAACTGGGCACAGTAATATGAAGCATATATTCGGATAGATCATTTTAATATGAGTCACACAAGACCTTACATCACTATATTAGTACCTACAAGAGAGAAGAAGCAGTCTCTTTTATCCTGAGTGACAAGGGTACGCTATGTTTGGTATCTTTGCGTTTGGAATATAATTCTAAATATTAGTCTGCCAGTTGCTAGGATGCTACCTGTACCTACTGAAGGTTATTGACCTTAGTATGAAATTGTAAGGGATTTGGTCATAACCTTGGTTACCGCCTAACACCCATCCCCAAACTGGATGATTGGTCATTTGTTCTCAGAAGACACCCTTTGATATGATAGAAAAAGACTGACAGGCTGCAGAAAGACAGCTCTCGTTTAACATCAATCAGCAACCATCTAAGGCAATCCTTTTGTTGACAATTGGACTCTGCTCAAACCAAGGACTTTTGCAAGTATTCTGCCTTCTGAACTCCTTTCTTTTATTTTTCTGTTGTTTTATTGCTCTCTTTATATCTTTGTTACATCTTTTTCTGTAAATATTTTAATTGCACCATTTTGACCTTTTTAGTAATAAATCCTATTTTCTGAAAAGTGTTGAAACTGTCTCTAAAGCTTTTAATGCAAACTAAATAATCCCTGTCTCTTGAAGAGTGCCACTATATGTAATAATCCTTTGAATAAATCTGTATGTGGTGACAGGGTGTATTACAGACGTTTATACAAATATCATAGTGTTACTGCTAAGATTTGTGAGTTTCCTCCTACTCTGTAAAAAGGTGGTGGTGGCAGTGTGAAGGGTTAATTGCATAAAAGAGCAGCATTATTACGCAAGTGACAGCGTGGTACGAGATCGGCTGGTCCTTCGGTCACGAGTTGGTGAGAAGGGCGGGGGTTGGATGCCGCGTTCCGTCACAACTTCTACCCATTTTTATCAGGTAACATGGCCCTGCACTGTTACAGGGAGTATTTTTTCTGTCCTGGCATATTTGGGCCTCATGAAATGAGATAGGCCATCAGTACATCAGGACTGATCAATTTTCAAATACACTATATTGCCGAAAGTATTGGGACACCCCTCCAAATCATTAAATTCAGGTGTTCCAATCCCCTCCATGACCATAGGTGTATAGAATCAAGCACCTAGGCATGCAGACTGCTTCTACAAACATTTGTGAAAGAATGGGTCGCTCTCAGGAGCTCAATGAATTCAAGAGTAGTACCGTGATAGGTTGCCACCTGTGCAATAAGTCCATCCATGAAATTTCCTTGTTACTAAATATTCCACGGTCAACTGTTAGTGGTATTATAACAAAGTGGAAGCAACTGGGAACAACAGCAACTAAGCCACAAAGTGGTATCCCACGTAAAAGCGAGGTCAGCACACAGTGCGCAGAAGTCGCCAACTGTCTGAAGAGTCAATAGCTAAAGACCTCCAAACTTCATGTGGCTTTCAGATTAGCACAACCAACAGTGCCTAGAGAGCTTCATGGAATGGGTTTCCATGGCCGAGCAGCTGCATCCAAGCCTTACATCACCAAGTGCAATGCAAATCGTTGGATGCAGTGGTGTAAAGCACGCCACCACTGGACTCTCTGTCTGGCAATCCGATGGACGTGTCTGGGTCTGGCGGTTGCCAGGAGAACGGTACTTGCCTGACTGCATTGTGCCAAGTGTAAAGTTTGGTGGAGGGGGGATTATGGTGTGGGGTAAATTTTTCAGGGGTTGGGCCTGGCCTCTTAGTTCCAGTGAAGGGAAATCTTAAGGCATCAGCACTCCA
Source organism: Staurois parvus (assembly GCF_062004578.1). NCBI lineage: Eukaryota > Metazoa > Chordata > Amphibia > Anura > Ranidae > Staurois > Staurois parvus. The sequence goes on from NW_028317826.1 coordinate 7,791,793, forward strand.
AGACATTTTGGACAATTTCATGCTCCCAACTTTGTGGGATGAGTTTGGGGATGGTTCCTTCCTGTTCCAAAATGACTGCACACCAGTGCACAAAGCAAGGTCCATAAAGACATGGATGAGCGAGTTTGGGGTGGAGGAACTTGACTGGCCTGTACAGAGTCCTGACCTCAACCCGATAGAACAGCTTTGGGATGAATAAGACTGGCGACTGCAAGCCAGGCCTTCTCGTCTGACATCAGTTCCTGACCTCACAAATGTGCTTCTGAAAGAATGGTCAAACCTTCCCATAGACACCCTCCTAAACCTTGTGGACAACCTTCCCAGAAGAGTTGAAGCTGTTATGGCTGCATAGGGTGGGTCAACTCAATATTGAACCCTACAGACTAAGATGCCATTAAAGTTCATGTGCATGTAAAGTCAGGCATCCCAAAATTTTTGGCAATATAGTGTATATACAGTATACTGTTGCAGAACTACCAGGGTGACAAAGGTTGCACTTGTGACTGGGCCCTGGTGTTCCACCACTTTAGGGGGCCCAAGAGCTCAGACTTTGGATCCATGGCTGGAGTTTTGAGCAGAGAGTATCTATTACATTCTCTCTCACACTGCCCAGACCCAGAACATGATATTGAAGCCTACCATTCTCTATATGTGGTGACTGCATTTGTTTTAATTTTTTTTTAATATAAACATGTTCAGCAAGTACAAAAAATACCCATTGATCCTGCCAGAAATGCTGAACTGGAAGCATAAATTAACGTTTTCTTGCTTCCGTAAATTACTAATTTCAGTTCAACCTTTTTGACAACCATGACTCCTTCCATAGACATAGCGAAGAAGTGAAAGCAGACACTGTAGTGTATCAATAGGTGTTGGCTTTGAGAAGTATGCCACCTACAGTTTCTACTTGAATCTGGTGACACCCTTGAAATCCCATTACACAGTGAGACAGGGCCTGGAATGGTTTTGGGTAGGAGGATCTCCACTCTGTTTTTTAAAACAAATTTTTAAACCGGCATTTGTTTTGTTTACATTGTGCTGACAGCATGCAAACCCGCTGACAGCAGATGTCATCTGTTGTTAAAGCGGAGTTCCACTCACACTGCAAAAAAATAAAAGTCAGCAGCTACAAAAACTGTAGCTGCTGACTTTTAAAAAACAGCCACTTACCTGTCCCTCGATCCCACGATGTCCTCCCCGCAGCCCATTTCACCAGCCGTCCTGTGTTCCAGGCGCCGGCATCTTCAGTGTGGGCACCCGGCTTTGACAGCTTGCGGCTTCACAGCCAGATGCCCACTGAGCATGCGTGAGTAGCGCTGCACTTCCTGAATGGCCCCGTAGTCTTCTGGGACCTGTCGTGTCCCAAAAGACTACGGGGAGGGAGGAAGGGAGGACAACTTCCACTTCCAATCGCCTAGGCGATCGCAGCAGAAGTGGGAGCGGGTGTCTGTCAATTTCGGGTACCCGCTCTCCAAAGATGCCAATCCTTAATGGGGAGCGGGGGACCAGTCTTTAAAACAGAACTTCCCCTTTTGGGTGGAGTTCCTCTTTAAGGATGCAGAGGCTGGCACACTATTCATCACAGAGGATTTGGAGCAGTTGGTCAATTTTCAATTGTTTTGAATTCTAATCAGTCTGAAAATTTGGAATTTGTTCGAAAATGAATAATCTAAATGAAACTAAATGAATTCTGAAAACGAAAATAGTAACATTTTGAATTTATTATCCAAAACTAAACTAAACAAATTTTTCCGTTCTGCACACGTCTAGTTTTAAGGTATTCCAAAGACATCTTGAAGCAGGGATGGCACTAGAACAGTGCTTGCACTTACACGAGTGCTAAGTATTGGCCTAGCACTTCTGCTGCACCCCAAGAAAAACCTGTAAACCTCCATTTTATTCATTTAAAGACCAGCTGGTTTTCATTTCAGTCTTGTGATATACTGTAATGTATAACCCAGACAGAGATGTTCATTTGGACTCTAGAGTGATTGCAACAATTCAGGAAGGGAAAGACCATTGGCAAAAAGAGTCCTTAAAGAGTTGAACTCTGTCATTTCAAAGCCATTGTTTCTAATTTTTAAGGACTCTTTCATGACTGGCATAGTACCACTGGATTGGCGTAAGGCCAATGTGGTGCCAATATTTAAAATGGGGTCAAAATCTTTACCAAGTAATTTCAGACCTGTTAGTTTAACTTCTATAGTTGGGAAGATACTGGAGAGTTTCATAAAAGACCACATAGATGAGTTCTTGATGGAAAAAAATATTTTAAGCAACAGACGGCATGGATTCATGAAAGACAGAAGTCAAACAAATCTGATTTCTTTTTATGAGGAGGTGAGCAAAACCTTGGAGAGAGGTTGTGGACGTGGTATACTTGGATTTTGCAAACGCGTTTGACACAGTTCTCCACACACGGCTAATGTGTAAGGTAAAGTCTACAGGCTTGAAAAATTCTGTATGTAAATGGATTGAAAACTGGCTAAAAGATCGTATTCAAAGAGTAGTGGTTAATGATTCACACTCTGAATGGTCCAGGGTCATCAGTGGTGTACCCCATTGTTCAGTGTTGGGACCCTTACTTTTTAATATATTTATAAATGATATAGGGTCTGAGATTACAAATCCCATTTCAGTCTTTGCAGATGACACCAAGCTGTGCCGTGGAATAACGTCCTTACAGGATGTCTCCAATTTATAAGCCGACCTCAATGCACTGTTTAATTGGGCAACTATGTGGAAATGAGGTTTAATGTTGATAAATGTAAGGTGCTGCACTTGGGGGCTAAGAATATGTATGCATCATACATACCGGGGGGGGGGGGTACAACTGGGAGAATCAATGGTGGAGAAGGATCTGGGAGTTCTGGTAGATCACAAGATTAATAATGGCATGCAATGCCAAGCTGCAGTTTGTAAAGCGAGCAAAATCCTCTCTTGTATTAAAAGAGGTATAGCCTCCAGAGAGAGAGATATCATATTACCCCGGTACAAATCATTAATAAGACCTCATCTGGAATATGCAGTTCAGTTTTGGGCACCAATTCAAAAAAAGAACATTGGGGAACTGGAGAAAGGACAGAGAAGGGCAACCAAACTGATACGAGGCATGGAGGAGCTCAGCTATGAGAAAAGATTAGAGGAACTGAATTTATTCTCTCTTGAGAAGAGGAGATTAAGGGGGGATATGATCTTCATGTATAATACATAAGGGGGGATATGATCTCTATGTATAAATACATCAGTGGTTCATATAGTGAACTCGGTGTAGAGTTATTCACCCTGAGGTCATCACAGAGGACAAGGGGGCACTCTTTACATCTGGAGGAAAAGAAATGTAATCTCCAAACACGGATAGGTTTCTTCACAGTGAGAGCTGTGAAAATGTGGAATAGACTCCCTCAAGAATTTGTTCTGACCAGCTCAGTGGATTGCTTTAACCACTTCCCGTCTGGCACATGTATATAAACGGCCAGACGGTGGCAGTGCAGGGGCAGGTTGCCGTTCATAAACGGCGTCCGCCATTTTGGACTGTGTGCGCTCCCTGGGAGCTCGTGACACCGCGATCCAGAACACCGATCGCTGTACGGGACCTCTGTGTGAGACCCCGATCATGTGATCACTGATTGGCCAATCAGAGATCACATGAATAGGAGTAAGCAAGATGTCACTTCTGACATCATTGCTTACTACGTGTGAAATCTGTGAATGATCACAGAGATCACATGGTACAAGGCTATTCACAACAGCCATGTACCATGTGACAAGCTGTGACCAGCTCACACAGTATTTCTCATTGGCTGCAAGAATGCAGCCAGAGAGAAGGAGAAATGATTGCGTTTACAGGCTTTATGTGTGTAAAAGCAATCAGTGTAAACAAAAAAAAAATAAAAATCTTCATCACCCCCCACAAGTAGTACAGTGTCACTATGGTGAAACTGTACTGCTAGGGTGACAGTATGTTAAAAAAAAACCCACATAAATAGCAATATAAAAAAAAAATGTAAACTTTTTTTTTTAAAAATTATAATTTTTGGTTATAAACTAATTTGGGTCATTTTTTTTATTAAAAAGATAACTGAATACATTTTGGGCAAGATTTATGAAGAAAGATTATTTATTTATTTATAAGAAAAACACTTTTTTTCAAACGTTTTGGACTATTTCATTGATATAGCAAAAAAAAATAAAAATCCCAGTGGTAAATAAATACCACCAAAATAAAGTTTTATCTGTCTCAAAAAAATGCTAAAAAATTCATATGGGTACAGTGTTGGATGACCGCGCAATTGTCATTCAAATTGTGACAGCACTGAAAGTTGAAAATCGGCCTGGACAGGGAGGGGGTAAAAGTGTCCGGACATGAAGTGGTTAAAAAAGACCTGGATTCTTTCTTAGCTACACAGAATATAACTGGTTACTAACATTTATAGGTAAAGTTGATCCAGGAAATATCCGATTGTCTCTCAGGGGATCAGGAAGGATTTTTTTCCCCTGTAGGAGCAAATTGGATCGTGCTTTGCTGGTTTTTTTTGCAGTCCTCTGGATCAACTGTGGGTGTAGGATTATAACTTATTTTTTTTTAATGGTTGAACTGGATGGACTTTTGTCTTTTTTCAGCCAGACTAACTATGTAATAATGTAATAAAAAAGTTGAATACAATAATGGGTAAATGGAGAGTAACAAATGGGAATAACTCATATCTGGTGAGGCTGCAGGGACCCACAATGGTGGTGTGCCTAACCATAGAGATTCGCATTTGGAGAATGTATTTGTCTTCATGCAAGTCTTATGGGAAAGAAAGTGGTCCCACTCAGGTGCTCTGGGGTGGCCAAAATTATTATTATTATTATACAGTATTTATATAGCGCCAACGGCTTGCTCAGCGCTGTACAAAATGTAGACCAGCTTCTTGGGACTATGAAATGGTGATACAACGGTGTGATGTAAACCCAAAAATACCCATCAGGTGGAAGAGGCACCCAGATCCGAAGGCAAGGTAGATCACAGGAGGTCAACAATGTGCTAGGATAGCCTGCAGGGTGTTGAGTTGCAAGACAAGAGTGTGTGCCAGTTTCATTTTTTGGATGTATCGACTTTTTACATACTTTACAGACATTAATAAAATATAGGTCTTAGGATCTTTATCAAAGCCTACACGTACCATAATATTTCCTGTTCCATACAATATCATAATGTCAGATCTGTCTCAGCAGGGTGGATACACAGATAACTGCAATTAGGTCACCCTCGATGCATGCATATTCCAAAGTAATGTATGTGGGAGTAACATGATATATAGATCTACATTCTAGACCTGAAGGAACATCTGTTTGATCTGATTTAGACTATCAGGATTCAAAAGCTTTTAAAAAAAGTTACTGTTTTTTGCCTAATCAGCATTTTATTCGAAATTATATCAGCAAGCTGAATAATATTAATGTAAAGCCATATCTTTGCATTTATTCATATCAGACCAGTCACTTCACTTCCCACTGCAAAGAGCTTTCAATTTAACGTTCCCACCACCATTGTAAAGAAACACAAGAAAAGTCTAAGGCTCCATGCACACTGGCTTAAAAATCGCTGCTTCTACAGGAGTTTTGTATTTTGTTTGTAGAAACAGCTCAGTGTTATCCTAATCGTCCATGCATATTAGAACATTAAGAGGCATATTTTAGGCTCAAAGTTTAGAGGCAGAAAAAAACCCTTCTGGTTTGCGTTTTTGATTGGAGAAAAATTGCTATACTCTCCTAAACTCGCCTAAACTGTGTACAAAAATGCTCTATATAAGCATTCTTTTCTGCCAAGGGCAGGGGCGGACTGACAACTCATGGGGCCCCCGGGCAATAGGGGATCATGGGGCTCCTGTGTCCTTGCCCAAACTCAAAATAGCCTATAAAAATGGTACCAGGGGCATCTCATGGGGCCCCCTACTGACCTCGGGCAGTGCCCGAGTTTCCAAATGGTCAGTCCGCCACTGGCCAAGGGGAACTGACATTTGTTTTTTTAAGCCCAGTGTGCCTTACTGAAAGTTAGTTAGTTTTCTAAAAAACTTGGTATGATAAAAAATTGCCATGTTTTTTACTTTTAGAATATACTGTTTCAATCCTTTCTTGCATCTCAGTGCTGCTGATCTTCTGCAGCCTCCTTGCAGCCACGACCTTGCCTACCAGCATGTCATTCCTCAGGGTGGAGAATACAAAGAAATGGCCTCAGCCACCACTCCAGCCAAGCCCTCAGGCGTGTTTCACCCCACCCATCGGGCTTGGTCTCAGAGGCAGGGCGAAACACCTCAGAGTGCGTGGCTGGAGTGGCATCTGAGGCCATCTACAACATGCCAACATTGTTTGACTTCGGGGATCAGTTTTGAGCTGCCTCTACTTCTTTATATACTGCATCAGTTCCTGGAATAACCTGGGACGCTGCTACCCTCTTCTTTCTCTGCCGCGGGGTGACTTTCACCTGTACTGAGCCTTGAGTGGCACCATAAGTCTTCCACAAGGTTTATATTACTCAGGGTGGGTTTCCTGATGGTAGCAACAGTGGAACATGTCTGCACAATGAGCATCGCTATGGCCGCTTACACTCCACTGGAAGCATAGCTGACAGGATAACAATGCTGGGAAGTAAGTTGGAGAAAAGGACAGTACATTGTCATATAACGCGAAGTGTCTGAACAAGGACCTTTATGGCAGGATCACCAGGGAAGCATACAGTATGTGACAAGGTGACAATGCAGGAGAGTAATTGGGAGAGAGGGACAGTGTGTTGTCACTCCATAACTAGAAATACTTGAACAAGGACCTTCATGGCAAGGTCAACTGAGATTGTTTAATGATTCATGTACATGAGCCTACTCTGAACTTCAGCTGCAGGGAAAAGTAAATCATGACAAAAACGCAGTACCGCGGTTGCCGTGTTTTTCTGCATTTTTACCGCGTTTTGCATTTTCCTTTGGTCGGCGGTCAAAACATTCCTATCCTGAATGTAATTCTTTCATGTTCAGGAGAGGGAGGTTTAACCTCACCTAAACGAGGCAGCTCTTAAACTCTGCTGAAAGCCTATGCGTACATGGACACAGGCTTTTATGGAGTTGAGTTTAGGAGCTTTGGAAAAAAAATGCCAAAAGCTCCAAAACTTGAGTTTAGCAGCTGCTTGTGTACATGAAGCCTTAATGAGAACTGCAGATTTAAATAGAAGGGAAATGGCATTCAAAATTGTATTAACATGTTAAAGCTTATGTGAGATTTTTTGATTTGGCTTAGACTGGGCTTTTTTCCCTAAAAAAAAAATAGGTGCAGGAACATCCCCCTTCTGAATCATTTCTTGTCTCTGCCCCCCTGCTCACCTTCTAGTACCGTTCCTTTTAGAGAATACAGAGCCAGGTATCATTTTGGGGTGCTTTATAATTTGTATGGAATTTGTTAATAACAAGAAAAGCAGAAAAATTGTTCCCCCTGCAGCCAGCAACAATAGACCCTCCCTGTAACAATAGATTCCTCCAGAAACAATGGACCCCCAAAACAAAATAACACCCCAGGAACAATGGACCCCAAGCAGCTACAACAGATTTACCAGCAGCTAGCATCAATAGACTCTACAGCAGCCAGCAACAATAGACTCCTCACTCAACAGTAGATCCCTTCCAGCAACAGTTGGCCCCCATCAACAATAGATCCCCACCAGCAGCAATAGACCTCCCGGCAACAATAGACCACCACACAAAAATGAATTTTTGTGTTATTAAGAAAGCAATAAGAAGTGGGAATGCTCACTTGTAGCAGGAGGAGCGAGAACTCCAAGGTGGGCAGTAACTGATTTGAGGACTATGGCACCAGGATCTTGTTGCAAAAGCAATCACAAGTTATTTCCAGAGTATGCAGAGCTTAACAGACATGAATGAGGTAGGAAATAGGAATGCCTAGGAAGGGGTTTAGAAATGTGAGGTAGGCCTAGGAAGAAGTGTGGTGGGAAGAGGCTTATGTCTAAAACAGCCTTTCTCAACTAGGGTTCCTCCAGAGGTTTCTAAGGGCTCCTTGAGCAAGTTCTGCCTATCAAATATGTAACCACTGACAACAGTGAATTGTTTAACCATATGAAAGGGTGACATTCTCTCCACTGACCACTAATATAAGGGGTATTCTTCCCACTGGCCACCAGTGTAAGGGACATTCTTCCTATTGACCACCAATGTATGGGGCATTCTACCCATTGACCACCAATGTAAGGGTCATTCTTCCTATTGGCCACTAAAGTACAGGGCATTCTTCCCACTGATTACCAGTGTAGGGTCATTCTTGTCATTGACCACCAACGTACGGGGCATTCTTTACACTGACCATTAGTGTGTGGGTCATTCTTCCCATTGACCAACAAAGTAAAAAGCACTCTTCCCAGTGACCATCACGCTAATATATTGGCGAGGGTTCCCTGAACCCTGAAAGTTTTTTCAAGCGTTCTTTCTGTAGGTATCTGCTTTCCTCTACTGTTAGCTGCTAATATGACAGTGTTTGTACACGTATATTTATGAATTAGCACTTCTGTCTCTGAGAGGCTAGATGAGAAACCCCAGAAGGAGGAAGTAGAGAGAGAGGAGCCGACACTACATGTTCACATACAAGAGCTGCATTACTGCGATACTGTATTTTATCCAGACCAGAACAGAAACTATTAGGTAATTGTTCCTTTGTTCTGTTTTCTAACTGCAGCTGTCCATACCTTCATGATCTGAATCCTTGTGACAGATAAGTCTCTTTTCTTTCCTATTATTATCTCACATGTACAGTGCTAGATAGCTAGGTCTGTGCTGATGTATGTATTTAGTGGTTACCATACAGTATATTAGTAGGTGAGTCTGTTTATTACAATAGAGTTTATATGCAGCACTTGTTATTTTAGATATATGCAGCTCCTGTCATTTTAGTTAACCCTGTCCCTTCTGGTCTAGGATGCTATAGCTAGTTTTAGCTCAGGGTTTAATAACCAACATAAGCTTGAACCAGGTTAGGTTTCTGATGGCCATTTCTAGTAGTTAGAGGTACAGATACATGACAGATTAGAAACTACTAGGGAGGAACTAAAGTGAAAGGTAGATAGGCTGATTGAGCTTTAAAAGGTTGCCAAAGGCTGTTCTAGAGGTAATCTTAGATATTGAGGAAATGCTTCCAAGTGTGGGCCTCCGAACAACTATTTTGGAAGAACTGACTATTCTGGAAGGATTGCCAAAGTTGAAAAATACAATTCTGTTGGGATCATTGTAGTGGTTATTTGTCATGGCAGCCCATGGAGTGTCGGGTCTTTGGCATTGGGAAATCAGTAAGGGGTTTCGGTAAAGGGGAAACATTTGACAGTATGGCTCCTCTGGTGTTTAATGGTTTCACTGATCTCCTCTTCTCCTTTCCATTGAATTGTATGGTGTTTTCAACAAGAGGTCCTCAAGTCCTCAAGGCAGTGAGATGCAGCTAAGAGTAGACTTGGGTACAGTTAAGTTTTTAGCATATGCATAAGATAAAGACCTTTGTGCTGGTTAATTCAACATTAAAATGTGTTTTTTTTATTGTAAGACATTGTTGGTTATTTTTAACAATATAGCATATACAATTAATAGACCATAGGAGTACAGCATGCCCCCAGAAATGTCATTTCCTGTTTGTGTAATTGGTTTACTGATTTTTCGAGAAGTCAGTACTAAGATGTAAATCAAATTTTAGGCATTCCCTGAAATCTGAATTTCAAGTGGTTCTAAAGCCTAAATTTTTTTATCTTAATGCATTCTATGCATTGAGGTCAAAACTGTTTAGGTAGTAGTATCAGGCTCCCCCCCCCCCATACCTACAGGGACTGACAGGCAGCATTGGAAGCCATTGGCTCCCACTGCTGTCAGTCAAATACAGTTAGGAGGGAGCAGTGGGCAGGGCTGAGCCACACTGTCTGTGTCCATGGATGCAGGCAGCACTGTTTGGGATCAAGCCTGGTGCAACTTCCTTTGGGGGCACACAGAGAAAAGAGGGAGCCCGGAGCACCATTGGAGGACCTGCGAAGAGGAAGTTCAGGTAGTAGTATTGCACAATCAATATCAATAGTATTGCACAGAGCAGGTAATAATAGTATGTCTGTTATAAAAAAAATAACTTTACAATATCTTTCATTGTTATTGTGATACTCCCCAAGAGCTAGATACATCTAAAAGAGATGCAGACCCTGCAACTTTTCTCATCAAAACAGAGAATGCAACAGGTGATTATCAAGAACACAGACCCTCCCATTCAGAGTCAGTCTGCAAAGGACATGGTGAAACAAACAGCTATTTCTTCAGAGTACAAAAGGTAGGAATCTGCTACAAAGTTCATTAACATCCTTACAATTTGCATAGATCATCCAGCAGGGTTTTTTTTCTCAACAAAAGTAGAAGTACACTTGAATGCTAAACTGGCAAAAAGTTTTGGCTTTATATATGCTTTACAAAACATTTTGAAGGACGAATAACTAAAGTATTTGCTTTTCTTTTTTTTTTTTTGGAGTCTCTTCTCACACTTATTTTCTTTTCTAGAACATCACCAACCAGCATTACTAAACTTAACCTTTAGCCACGTCTTTCTGTCTGAGATTCTCCCTGTGACAGGCTCAGCTCTTTCCACTGGTAACCCCGACTTCTGGGAAGCCAAGTGCTTCAAAATCCCATCAAGGGGTCATTTAGACACAGCCAGGGATCTCTGCCCAAAGCCAGCTGACACGGACCATCTTCATTCCCGTTTTCCTGCTTATGCAGCAAAGGTCTGCTAAAAAAAACGCTGCTAGACATTTGCAAATATTTTGGCTTTCCACTGAATATTCTATTGACACACAAGGTGCCTGGAAGGCGAGTGAATGTTGATAAAGTAAGACAGATACAAACTAAAGGAGAACTCCAAGGACAACTCAAATTGCAGATGTTAATCTGTAAGGTGAATAGCTCCTATTGTACTTTGGATGTGACATTTATAAGAGAGATCTCATAAAACTGGGGCCCCAGAAGGGAATAAACCCAGACTGACATAATTGTATTTCTTTTGTTGATTCCATCCAGCATCAAGCTCTGCATCATTCACAACCAAAGCTGGTCATACATGATATCATTTGATCATACGATCTGCTGGTTAGGTAGAATTGTGCTAAAAGCTAAACATAAAAACTAAACATGTATAAACTTGTAAAAGACTTAATATAGTCTTAAAATAAATTGCTAAGGCACGCTAGATGAGGTACAACTACAGGGTTTAAAAGGGCAAAACTTTTTCCTATAGAGTAGGGAAGAGTAAAGCTGGCAATACACTAGTAAATTTTTGAGCAAATGTTTGTAAGGATTTGGCACCCTCCTAGCATAGAATGCTAGGCAAATCTAGTTTGTGGCTCCTTCTGTTATCAAGGGATCAGTAATTGTTTGATTGCTTTCTCCCAGACTCTGGCTGAAGCTTCCAGAGCTTAAGGAGGGAGATCCAAATAACCAGCCTGAATATTTATCATGCTCTAGCCAATCCCTGGAGAGAAAGGGGTCCAGAAGGGGTCTGGGAAGGTGATAAATAGTCTGAGGCACTGAAGAGCTGGGTTCTCTCTCTCCAGGAGGGTTCCAGAGCATGAGGGGCTGTTGCCTTTAGGCAGTCTAAGGACTGTGTAGCTGTTCTAAAGGCTTCAGCAGAGTCAGGTCTCAGGGTCTGGATGGACTGCGCTAGAAGCTGATTGTAGGACCTCATCACAAGGGATCTGGTTTAGAGAAGGACTATCTCACTCACTGAAACATGTACGGAGGAAGATGGACAATGGCAGCTGTCCTGGGGACTTCTGAGTAAAGACCGTAAACTAATCCCTGTGACTGTGCAGTGTTCTGTAGATCACAATGGGTACCAGTAGTTGTGCATAGGCACAAGGTAACCAGATGCCAAAGAGAGTTGCTTCATGGTCTTCAGCTGTGAGGCCTTAGACTGCTTAAAGATTTGGCTCATGGTCCCCAGCTGTGAGGCCTTAGACTGCTTAAAGATTTGGCTCATGGTCCCCAAGTCAGGGCAGGAGCTGAGGAACGGACAGGCAGGCCTAACAATGTAACGCACTGGCTGACGACAACCACCACCCACAGACCGAAGTCCCTCAGGGCGCGGAGTCTAAGTCCCAGGCTGCCCTTCACCAGGGCCCCTGATGGTGGGGATGGACTTGACGCAGCCAGGAACCAGGTCGCGGCCCCCGAGACACCTCAGCTGCGGTAATGGCCGCCGCCAATGGCGTGTAGCTGGTGGAAGAGACAAAAGAGTAGTCAGACAAGCCGGGGTCAACAACAACAGGACAAAACAGTACAGGACAGCAGACGAGAATCACAGGTCACGAGCCGGGTTCAGCAACAGAGGGTCAGATCAAAGGAGAATACAAAGAATAGTCAAGTCACAAGCCGAATAGATACCAGGAGAGTCACGAGAGTCAGAACAGAGTAATAGCAACACAAAGACACAAGACACAAGTGCAAAGAGCATGTGCGGGCCACAGGATTATATGTCATCAGCCACACCCCTCTGGGGGATGGACCACAGAAACCTGAAGGCATAAAAGGATTCCCATCATGCACAGCAGAATCCAAGATGGACGCCAGCACATGGAGTAACATAACCTCAGGGAAAAGGTAGGACCTTGACAGTACCTCCTCCTCAAGGGCCCCTCCCCCTCCGCGGCTCAACAAAAGGTTTCTGAGGAAAGCGGGTATGAAAAGCGCGGAGGAGGGCAGGAGCATGGACATCCGCGGAAGGAACCCAGGAACGCTCCTCGGGACCATAACCACGCCAATGAACCAGGAACTGTAATCGACCGCGCACCAATCGAGAGTCCAGGATCCGGCTCACCTCATACTCCTCATGACCGTCAACCCGGACAGGACGGGGCCGAGGAAGAGAGGTAGTGAAGCGATTGCAGATCAGAGGTTTCAACAGGGAAACATGAAAGATATTGGAGATCCGCATCCCAGACGGAAGGGCAAGGGCATAGGCCACCGGATTCACTTTGCGTAGAATGCGGAAAGGACCGACAAAACGGGGAGCTAGTTTGGGTGTGGGCACCCGAAGATTGAGGTTGCGAGTAGACAACCACACCCGATCGCCGACCTGGTATGAAGGAGCGGGCAACCGTCTGCGATCAGCCTGGAACTTCTGGCGCTGAGCTGAGTCCCTCAAGGCCCTCTGGATCTGCCCCCATGAAGAACGCAGGACAGCAAGATGGTTCTCCACAGCCGGAATGTCCTGTGGTGAGAACCTCTCAGGTAATACCGCGGGTTGGAACCCATAGTTGGCCATGAAGGGAGACATCCCGGAGGAGGAGTTGACCGCCGAGTTCCTGGCAAACTCTGCCCACGGCAGGAGATCTGCCCAATCGTCCTGATGGTCTGAAATATAACACCGAAGGAATTGTTCTAAGGCCTGATTGGAACGCTCCGCAGCCCCATTGGACTGCGGGTGGTAGGCTGAAGAAAAGGAGAGACTAATACCCAACTGGGAGCAGAAGGCACGCCAGAATCTGGACACGAACTGACTCCCGCGGTCTGAGACAATCACCTTAGGTAACCCATGCAGGCGAAAAATCTCCCTGGAAAAGACCGTGGCCAGTTCTTGCGCTGTGGGTAATTTCCTGAGTGGAATGCAATGGCACATCTTGGAAAACCGATCAACGATCATGAGGATGACCGTATGACCCCGAGACACCGGGAGGTCTACAATAAAGTCCATACCTAGGTGTGACCAAGGACGCTCCCCATTGGGAATGGGTTGCAGAACACCCAAAGGGAGATGCCGTGGAGACTTATTCTGGGCACAGATCGAACATGCCGCTACATAAGAGGCAATGTCGGCACGGAGGGTTGGCCACCAGAATAAGCGAGAGACGACCCAACACAGCTGGTTCTTCCCCGGATGCCCGGCAGTTTTGGCGTTATGGTAGGTACGCAGCAGGCGGGTGCGCAATCCCTCGGGTACGAAACATCTACCCTCCGGCTTCCCGGGAGGAGCATCAGTTTGAGCCGCCAAAATCTGCTCCCCAAGGGGAGAGGTCAGACTGGTGCGAATGGCAGCCAGGATCTGATCTGGAGGTATAAGTGAGATTGGCTCAGAGTCCTCCCTGGACAACTCAGAGTATTGCCGTGACAACGCATCAGCCCTGACATTCTTGGAACCAGGCAAATATGAAACCATATAGTTGAAGCGTGACAAGAACAGAGCCCATCTGGCCTGGCGGGGTGTCAATCTCTTGGCCTCCGAAAGATAAGTCAGGTTCTTGTGATCGGTAAGAATGAGGACCGGAACCGCGGAACCCTCGAGCAGGTGCCTCCATTCCTTGAGAACCAGAATGATGACCAACAACTCCCGATCTCCAATCTGGTAGTTGCACTCAGCCGAGGAAAGCTTCCTGGAGTAGAACCCGCAGGGAAGTAGGGGTCCATCGGGCGACCGACGCTGAGACAGGAGAGCCCCTACTCCCATCTCGGAAGCATCAAATTCGAGGACGAAGGGCAACCCAGGATTGGGATGCGAAAGAATCGGAGCCGAAGCAAAGGCAGCTTTCAGAGCCTCGAAAACTATGATGGCCTCGGATGGCCACTCGTGAGGGTTACTCCCCTTCTTGGTTAGGTCAGAGAGAGGCTTTGCCAATGTGGAGAAGTTCCTGATGAACTTCCGATAGTAGTTGGCAAAACCCAGAAAGCGCTGAATGGGCCGAAGACCATTGGGACGAGGCCACTGCAGAACCGCCGCAACCTTCTGAGGGTCCATGGAAAATCCCTCCGCGGAAATTATGTAGCCCAAAAAGGCAACCTGGGATCGATGGAACTCGCACTTCTCGAGTTTACAAAAGAGTCCGTTCTCATGCAATCGTTGCAGCACCTGCTTGACATCCTGGACATGGGACTCCATGGAGGTAGAGTAAACCAAGATGTCATCCAGGTAAACCACTACGCACTGCTGCAACAAATCACGAAGGACATCGTTTATGAATTCCTGAAAAACCGCGGGCGCGTTACACAATCCGAAGGGCATCACCAGGTATTCGTAGTGCCCAGTTCTGGTGTTAAACGCGGTCTTCCACTCATCCCCCTGTCTGATCCGTACGAGGTTGTACGCCGCCCTAAGGTCGAGTTTGGTAAAGACTGTTGCTCCCTTAAGGCGGTCGAACAACTCAGAAATCAAAGGAATTGGATATGCATTTTTAATGGTAATCCGATTGAGACCCCTATAATCGATGCAGGGCCTCTATTCCCCACCTTTCTTCTTTACGAAAAAAAAACCCGCTCCTGCTGGGGAAGTAGACTTACGAATGTGCCCCCGGGAAAGCGCATCCACAACGTACTCCTCCATGGCCTTATTCTCCGCAACCGAGAGAGGGTACACCCTGCCACGTGGAGGAGTGGCCCCGGGTTGCAAGGATATGGCGCAGTCGTAAGGACGATGCGGTGGTAAGGTACCAGCGCGTACCTTATCAAACACGTCCCGGTACTCCCCATAGTCGGTGGGCAACGCAGAGTCCGAGGAGGCACACAATACCTTAACCGGCCCCCGGATGCACCCGGCCCCACACTGTGGAGACCATGAGAGAATCTCGGCTGTTTGCCAATTGAAGGTTGGATTGTGCCTCTGGAGCCAGGGATACCCCAAAATCACCGAATAGTGTGGGGAAGAAATCACCTGAAAACAGGCCAACTCCCTGTGAACAGCCCCAATGGCTACCTCTATTGGCAGAGTCTCGTGGGTAACCTGCGGCGGTTGCAGGGGCCTGCCATCTATTGCTTCGAGAACCAATGGGGCAGCACGAGCCTGCAGGGGAATGGAGTGCTGTGCAGCAAACGAGCTGTCCAAGAACAACCCACCGGCCCCAGAGTCTACCAACGCCTGGGCCGTCACCGAGCCCCCCGTCCAAGAAAGGACCACGGTGATCAGTGGCTTATCCTTGCGGAACACCGGGGACGAGGAAACTCCACCCAAGATCTGTCCCCGACATGATCTCAGGTGCGAGCGTTTCCCGGACGGACCGGACAAGACTGCCGAAAGTGCCCACCGAGGCCACAGTACAGGCAGCAACTCTCCCGACGCCGAGCGGCCCGCTTCCCCTCGGAAAGGCGAGCAAACCCCAGCTGCATGGGTTCCCCACCAGACAAGCTATCCCCAGGAAGCGTGGGAGGAGAGGGAGGAACGGGTGGGACAGAAAACGCAGGTGCCAGTCGATTGGAAGGCCTCCGCAGGCGTTCCTTGAGTGAAGGCCTCTCCCTGAGCCTGGTGTCAATCAGGATCAGGAAAGATGAGCTCCTCCAACACCACAGGCAGTTCCTTAGCTGCAATCTCGTCCTTCAATGTGTCAGAAAGACCATGGGAAACGCAGCCACCAGAGCCTCATTGTTCCAACCGACCTCTGCCGCCAGGGTACGAAACTCTATAGCGTACTCGGCCACGGTCCGTGAATCCTGATGCATGGTCATGAGCAGCTTGGCCGCCGAGGCGGAACGAGCCGGTACGTCGAATACCCTACGGAAGGCATCGACAAAACCGGAAAAATCTTGAATCACCGGGTCGTTCCTCTCCCATAAGGGATTTGCCCAGGCCAAGGCCTTGTCTAAGAGTAGTGAAATTAGGAACCCCACCTTTGACCTCTCAGACGGAAAGGCGTGGGGTATTAATTCAAAATAAATACCCACCTGGTTGAGGAACCCACGACACTGACTCGGCTCACCCCCAAAGCGCTGTGGAAGAGGGGCAGAACCAGTCATACCTCTGAGTGCCGCTGATGCAGCCGTCGAGGTGGTGGACGCAATAGGCGGAGAAGCAGCGGGAGAGACCACCGGAGCGACTACCGGCCTAATAGCACCAGGAGCAAGGTGTGCAGTGCGTGCAAGCAGAGTTTGCAACGCCTGAGCGAACTGATCCAACAGGTGATCCTGTTGATCGAGTCTGGCGACTAGCATTGGGAGCGAAGGCGTGCCTGCACCGTCAGGGTTCATGGCACTTGTGTAATGTCAGGGCAGGAGCTGAGGAACGGACAGGCAGGCCTAACAATGTAACGCACTGGCTGACGACAACCACCACCCACAGACCGAAGTCCCTCAGGGCGCGGAGTCTAAGTCCCAGGCTGCCCTTCACCAGGGCCCCTGATGGTGGGGATGGACTTGACGCAGCCAGGAACCAGGTCGCGGCCCCCGAGACACCTCAGCTGCGGTAATGGCCGCCGCCAATGGCGTGTAGCTGGTGGAAGAGACAAAAGAGTAGTCAGACAAGCCGGGGTCAACAACAACAGGACAAAACAGTACAGGACAGCAGACGAGAATCACAGGTCACGAGCCGGGTTCAG
The DNA here is from genome assembly GCF_062004578.1 of Staurois parvus. Lineage (NCBI taxonomy): Eukaryota > Metazoa > Chordata > Amphibia > Anura > Ranidae > Staurois > Staurois parvus. Next base: position 7,809,137 of record NW_028317826.1, read on the forward strand.
CAACAGAGGGTCAGATCAAAGGAGAATACAAAGAATAGTCAAGTCACAAGCCGAATAGATACCAGGAGAGTCACGAGAGTCAGAACAGAGTAATAGCAACACAAAGACACAAGTGCAAAGAGCATGTGCGGGCCACAGGATTATATGTCATCAGCCACACCCCTCTGGGGGATGGACCACAGAAACCTGAAGGCATAAAAGGATTCCCATCATGCACAGCAGAATCCAAGATGGACGCCAGCACATGGAGTAACATAACCTCAGGGAAAAGGTAGGACCTTGACACCCCAGCTGTGAGGCATTAGACTTACCAACCCTCACAAATATTTAAGGAGTAAACTATCCTCTAATTTCTGTGTGCTATTCATTTTGGAGTATCCCATGTCCTAAACCCTAAAAAAGACATCCCCTAGACTGTGTTATTTGAGCTGGTGTAAATGCTCTGGCGCTTGTGGTAGTGGGCAGCCCCAGTACTGTTAGGGAAGGACCGGTTAATACCAGTGGCCCCACAAAAATTCTCAGTACATTTAATGGCTGTCATTAAAAATACTTGAAAATTCTGTTGGCTTTTAACATTCAGGTTTTGAATGAATGGACTTTACCAAACAAAAGCTACATTCACAGTTAGAAATGAATTTGATTGCAAAAAAATATTCTATCCTGCTTTTTTATCACTGTGGTTGAAAACGAACATTGATTTGCCCCACTAACAAAAATTCAAATGAATGTTCTCAAAATAAAAAATTTCAAACCAGATTTTATTGGTGTATGGCTAGCTTTACAACTTCTGCTATGGTGTATTGCTGTCTGTATTCCTGCTGGCAAGATTTGTCCTCTTTATTTCACCTGATGACCACTATCCCCAAGACAGAAGGCAAATGGAAACCGAAAATATTCATGACGTCATGAGAGCAAGAGACAAGGGGAAATCCTTCAATGGGGACAATTGTTCTGGTGACAACTTTACATGATGGGAATTCCCTTCACTTTTGGGTAATTTCCTCTCACTTCCTGCTAAAGACAGGGAAAAATAGAGAAACCTCCACAGCAGGACACGGCAAAAAATAACTTGATAGGGGTTTTAATCTTTTTCTACTCTATAAAAAATGGTTTGATTACACATACAAGAATCTGATATAGCACCTCACAACTAAATTATAGTTTGTATATTGCAGTAATTATGTGGAGTGATGGTGCTACCAGCAAGGTACATATTTTTGCACCATTATCTTAAAGGCAATTAAAAAAAATAAATAAATAAATAAATATATATATACAGTTGCAAGAAAAAGTATGTGAACCCCTTGGGATTACGTGGAGTTTTGCATGAATTGGGCATAAAATGTGCTCTGAACTTCATCTAAGTCACAACAATAGAAGAACACAGTCTGCTGAACATAATACTACACAAACATTAGATGTTGCCATGGTTTAATTGCACATAACATGTAAACATTCACAGTGCAGGGAGGAAAAAGTATGTGAGGCCCTAGCTTAATGACTTCTCCCAGAGCTAATTGGAGCCAGGAGTGAGCCAACCTTGACTCCAATCAGTGTGATGATATTGGATGTGTTGCTGACAGCTGTCCTGCCCTTAAAAAACACACACCTGTTTTGGGTTTACTGGTTTCAAGAAGCAGTGTCTGATGTGAACCATGCCTCGCAGAAAAGAGCTCTCAGAAGACCTACGATCAAGAATTGTTGACTTGCATGAAGCTGGAAAGGGTTACACAAGTATCTCCAAAAGCCTTGATGTTCATGTGTCCATGGTAAGACAGACTGTCTACAAATGGAGAAAGTTTAGCACTGTTGCTATTCTCCCTAGGCGTGGTTGTCCTGTAAAAATGACTGCAAGAGCACAGCGCAGAATGCTGCATGAGGTAAAGAAGAATCCCAGAGTGTCAGCTAAAGACCTACAGAAATCTCTGGCACATGCTAACATTTTTGTTGACACATCTACAATAAGGAAAACATTAAACAAGAATGGAGTACATGGGAGGACACCACGGAGGAAGCCATTGCTGTCCAAAAAGAATATTGCAGCACGTTTGAAGTTTGCAAAAGAGCACCTGGATGTTCCACAGCACTACTGGCAAAATATACTGTGGACAGATGAAACCAAGATTGAGTTGTTTGGGAAGAACACACAACACTATGTGTGGAGAAAAAAAGGCACAGCACACCAACATCAAAACCTCATCCCCACTGTGAAACATGGCGGAGGGAGCATCATGGTTTGGGGCTGCTTTGCTGCCTCAGGGCCTGGACGGATTGTTGTCATTGATGGGAAAATGAATTGCAGAGTTTATCAAGACATTTTGCAGGAAAACGTACGACCATCTGTCCGCCAACTGAAGCTCCGCAGAGGATGGGTGATGCAACAGGACAATGACCCAAAGCATACAAGTAATTCAACAAAACAATGGCTGCAACAGCACAGAATACGCCTTCTGGAGTGGCCCAGTCAGAGTCCTGACCTCAACCCCATTGAAATGCTGTGGCATGACCTTAAGAGAGCGATTCACACCAGACATCCCAAGAATATTGCTACACTGAAACAGTTTTGTGAAGAGGAGGGGCCCAAAATTACTCCAGATCGTTGTGCAGGTCTGATCTGCAACTACAGGAAATGTTTGGTTGAGGTTATTGCTGCCAAAGGAGGGTCAACCAGTTATTAAGTCCAAAGGTTCACATACTTTTTCCTCCCTGCACTGTGAATGTTTACATGTTATGTGCAATTAAACCATGGTAACATCTAATGTTTGTGTAGTATTATGTTCAGCAGACTGTGTTCTTCTATTGTTGTGACTTAGATGACGTTCAGAGCACAATTTATGCCCAATTCATGCAAAACTCCACGTAATCCCAAGGGGTTCACATACTTTTTCTTGCAACTGTATATATATGGTATACTTAGCTGCTCTGTGCAATGCTTTTGCACAGAGCAGCCCCGATCTTTTCTGGGGTCCCTGGCCAGCACTCCTGGCTTCTCCCTTCTGCCGTGTGCCCCCAGAACAAGCAGATTGCTATGGGGGCACAGAAGCAGGTTCACTCCTGCCCCACTGCTCTGCATCTCCATTCACATGAAGAGCAGTGGCTCTCTCATTGACTCACTGGCTATTATTGACAGCAGTGGGAGCTAATAGCTCCTGTTGGTGTCTGTACAACCACTTTAATGCAAAACATATTTGCAGTTGTACCATGCCCTACATGTCTATGCTTTACATCTTTCTTGTGTATTTTTAGGTTGTGCAGGCTTATGTACCTTTTCTATTGTCGTTTTGAGGCTATTGACTTATCTATTAAGTTTGTAACACCACTCTTACTTGAAAAACCATCAATAAACATTTGCATTAAAAAAAAAAAATCCAGTTCCCCACATGTGACATATGGATTGAATAGGTTGTTGACTATAGATTGATTATTCCTATCAGAGAAAAAATAAAATTGGAGATTAAAACAGTCATTTATCAAAGCATGTGTAGCCACCATTAGGCAGTGGGGTTTGCGTTGTATTTACATTTAATTGCGATGCAAAGGTCTCCATCTAATGATGCTATAAAGTTTTTTGGGAGTTTTATTTTGTAAGTTCTTGTGCTTGGGATATGGAGTTAAATATTAGCTCCAAAAACCTATTTATATATATAAAAAAAAACATGCATATCCCATTAAACAATCAAATAAAAGGCAGCTTTTGCTGCAGTAGGGGCTACCTCTCACCTCAACCTCCTAGGTGTAGTCCCCTCTTTAACATATTTCTCCAAAGTAACAACATCCCACCAAGCTCTAATCTGTTTAGCATTTCTTAGGTGTCTAAAGTGTTTAGGTGTTTTGCTGCAGTACTTACCTACAATACTCACGCAGTACTTCTTTTTTTACCACAAATGCTCCTGGTTGGATGACAGCCAACATGAATCAATTCACTCCCTCTGAGTCCAGGCTGTCATGAACCATTCCTTAGTCTGTGACTGGACATCCAAGTAGAAGCAGAACAGCCATGGGCTTCTCTCTGTTGTACCATAAACAATTGCAAGTTTTATTTTTAATACATGATTTCACTGCTGTTCTCATGTTGCCTTTTTACCGCAGTTTCCTTACTAGATGCACTCCAGTGTCACTGTATGGCATTTCCCAGGGCAGCTCAAACAAACAAAACATCTTCCAGTACAGGCAGCCAGCAAAACAACTAAATTGACCTTGTCTAACAGATTACATTCAAAAAAGAGGGTTTTGCTTCCCAGGGCAGGGGTGATGATGCCAAGAATGAAAAATCCCTGTGCAAAGTGCATCAGTACAGAAACTTACCTATTGGAAGAGTGGGTGGCAATGCAGGAGCATAGGGAGAGAAATGAGAGAGAAAGACAGAGAGTTGTCACCCTAAGCAGGAAGGCGCCTTGCACAAGGAGCTTCATGGCAGGATCAACAGATGTTCTTTTTTAAATATTAATTTAATGTAAAAAATATTTTTAACATGATGAAGCAGAACTCCACTTTTTAATGTCCCCCTACCCCAGGATTTAGAAAAAAAAAGATTTTTATGTGCTACTCACTTCCCACCTTCCCAAACTTCATAGCGACCTTCTGCATGTAGGCAGGTGCAGTCTATTTCCTCCACTTCAGGTGGCGTTCAACCGCAGCAGCATTGCAGAGGGAGAAAGCAGGGGCAGGATAGGGGCGTACCCATCCTTCCTGCAATCCTCCCATTTGGGACTTAAGACTGAGTCCAAAGACTCAACCCCCCCCCCCCCAAAAAAAATATTGTGTTATCAAATGTATCAAAAACAGTGAAAAATTCTAAATACACAAATAAATTGTCCATATAATACATGATTCATTCAGAACGTGGTTTTCAGTGGGAAACACAAGCCAAAGAGTGATGAATCTGTGACACCATAAATGTGATCTTCCTCTCCACCAACTACATTTTTTTTTTTTAGGGTTGGTTCACACCATAGAAGCACATTCCAGATGCGTTCCGATGCATTTCTGCACATGCGTTTTTGACGCATCTTTGGTGCATTCTGGTGCATTCTGGTGCGTTTTTGACAAGTTTCATGTTTTTTTATGCTTTCCAGTTCATTTTCCCCTCTTTTTCTTCGATTTAAATAGGAACATGTGCATTCCAGTGCATTTTTAGTGCATTTTGGTGCATTCCAGGGCATTTTTAATGCGTTTTACCACGTTTCAGTACAGTTCTGTGCAGAAAAAATGCAGCCTGTTCTACTTTTTTTTCTACAACAGGAATGCACTAGAACTGCAAGCACTGATGTGAACTATGACATTGACAACCATATAACCTACTTTCTGTGCATTTTGGATGCAGAAAAAAAGCAACTGAAACACATGTCATTTTAAAAAAAAATGTTAGTCCTGCTGCAGCAAGTTCTATTCACTGTACAGATGTGCAACTTTGCAGGTAGTGTAAGTGGGCCCCCCCAGGCATGAAATTTAAAGGAATTTTCCTTTTTTTTTTATTTAAGCAATGAAAAATGATTGCCCCTTTAAAAATGGTACTTTTCGGGCCGTACCTGAGTCCCCATACCCCTTTTATGGCCAATAACTTGCATATAAGCCTTCAAAATGGGCACTTTTGAATTTACAAGTTAAGTCCCATAGACTTGCAATGAGTTCGAAGTTCACAGTTGAACGTTCATTAGGTTCGAATGTTCAACTGCGAATCAAACACGGGGGTGTTCAGCCCATCACTATATGGAACATTTGTTTCATTTTCTAATGGTTAATGGGGTCAAATACCTACCCCAAATACCCTAGCGATGAGAACATTCAAAAAAGCAGGATAGAAACATTTTTATGGACCAAATGAAATTCTAACCAAAAATGTGATTTCGATTCAGGAAAATCATAGCAAGAAGAAATTCTTTGATGATTTTTTTACATTTACAAACTAAATTTTAAACAAAATTCTCTGGGTGTATGGACAGTCGTGTTCAGGGGCGGACTGATAACTCATGGGGCCCCCGGGCTATAGGGGATCATGGGGCCCCTGTGTCCTTGCCCACACTCAAAGCACACCCAAAAAAGCCTATAAAAAAGGTACCAGGGACATTTCATGGGGCCCCCTACTAACCCCGGGCCCTCGGGCAATGCCCGAGTGCTCGAATGGTCAGTTTGCCCCTGGCGGTGCGGTTCCTGTGCGAATCACATGCGATATACCGCACTGCATATTTGTGAACCCAGGCTAAGGGATGGTTCCTACATAAAATGAGAAGTGTTCCTTGTGCTGTTGGCTGCTTTTTTTATTTATATCTTTATTCTTGTGCCCCCTCTCCCCCATGCCACTGCAGCAGTTATTTTTCAGTGCTACAGGGTTAATATGAGCCGCTGGACCTGTCATAAGCACTTATTATTAAGAGTGACAACTATGCCCACCCTTTCCACCCCTGCTCCTCCAATTATAGAAGCTGTACTATAGCTTTCAGCAATGACAAGCACTCTATGAATGGAGGACGGGAGGGTGAATGAAAGGTCCACCTCCTTCTTTCATAAAGCACTGGTAATTGAGTGAGCTGATATTCAGGGGCGGACTGACAACTCTTGAGGCCCCTGGGCAATAGGGGATCATGGGGCCCCTGTGTCCTTGCCCAAACTCAAAAAAACCTATAAAAAAGGTACCAGGGGCATCTCATGGGGCCCCCTACTGACCCTGGACCCTTGGGCAGTGCCCGAGTGCTCGAATGGGCAGTGCTGCCCCTGTTCTTGTGGTAACTTAGCATACTACACTGCCTCCCCACTACAAGGCTAAGGCTACCCCTAAGCCTATTCTTACTCTATGGAGATACATAGTGGTCAAACTGGGGAAAGTAACCCTGCACTAATATGCCCCTACCCTACATAACTTCAGAAATTTCTAGTGACACATGTATAGTAGGTGGGTGCCGTGAATGCTATATAAGAAACTGCTCAACTCCACCAACAAGCCTGAGCAAAATGCTCTTTCTCAGAGGCTTTTCCTGTGAGCTCACTCCTGATCTTCTGGTCCTGTTCCTGTTGAAGACTCTTTGTGTTTCTGACCACAATTCCTGCCTTCCAACAACTATTTATTTTTTTTAATTTTTTATAACAAACCCTGTTTGCCCCCAGCAGTGACATTGTTCCACTGACCATACTGTCACCTCTCTATTCTGTACTTCATCTAGTTTGTGGTCAGATGTTGCCAGTACAGGTGTATCCAAGCGACATAACCTGGGAGTCGTCCTGCAACAAAGTCCATCCACCCATGCAGGGTATGCTGATGAGTACCAGGTGGCTCCTTAGACTGGGCACCTTGGCCGTCTTTATGGCCTACTTTCATGTGGAAATGTAGAATGTCCTCACTGACCATGACAGTTTCTCCTTGGAAAGGTTTCCTTTAACAAAAAAGTTGGAACTCATAATCAGGTTAATAAAATCTGTCTCAACAGTGCAGTCCACTTTTAACAATATCGATCCATCTGGCATGGGTTGAAAAGTTCCTCTTGTTATGGAGATGCCTGACCCTGGGCCCTCAGGCAGTGCTCGAGTGGTCAGTCCGCGCCTGGCCGTCTTCACACATACTTTAACAGTAGGTCTACATGATCATTAATTACTAAAAGGGAGAGAAACAAATGGTGTCCCTCTAAAGGGAAATTTCAAAAAATGACAAGGTCCACACAAACCCAAGAAAAACGTTTACACTAACATTTCTAGAGCTGCCTCCTAATTTCTCTTGTGCTCGGTAAACACTGCCTTGTTTTGTTTCACTGATTGAAACCGAAAAGAAAAAAAAAAGCCTTCACATCTGTCTTATTTCAGCGTAAGTGAAACTTCCAGCCTTCACTGGCAGCCTCTGAAAACTTTATTGTTTTAGCTGAAATGTCACATATTAAAGCTGCGCAAAATGGTAAGAAGTTGTTCCTTCAGAAAAGGAACAAGCTCAGAGAGTCAGCTCCGTCTTTGCAATGGATAAATGTGCTAAAGAATGTAAGAATGAAGCAGACGTACAATGCGAGATTTGTCTGTGTGGGCAGCTAAATGAGTCTGTGAGATTTTTGGCAAAGACTTCCCACACTATGCCGATTCCGCAAAACTATTTACTTGGGGGTGAATGCCACTTTTCTTTTCTTTCACAGAAGGGTTGGATTGCAGTAAAATTCGAAAAAACATATTTAATTAGAATATAATGATTTGTCCACCATTTTGGCTTATAGGGTTGACCTAGCCAAGACTAATACACTGTATGACTAAATGTATGTGGACAGACCTTCAGAGTATTGAGTTCACGTGTCTGCTGAAGGGTACTGTCTGTGGCAAAAGTTTGGGGCAAGTCCTTTTCTTGTGCACAAAGCCAGTTCCATAAAGACGTGGTTTGAAATGTTTGGTGTGGAGGAGTTTGATTGGCCTGCACAAAGCCACAACCTCAAGCCTCTTGGACACCTTTTGGATTAATAAGAACATTCATTGTGAGTCAGGTCTTCTTATCCAATATCAGTACCTGAAGTCACAAATGGTCAAAAATTCCAAAAACATTGTGGACTTGAAAAAAAGCTTTGAGTCTCCACTCAGGCTGCTACAACTATGTCTAGTGGACACTGACAAGGGTGCAGACTGAATAAGAGTCTGTTCTTTCTCTGTATGAATTTGTAAACAGGGAAGTTGTCCTGATTGCCGCACACCATACAAAGCTGCTTGTTCTCAATTGATTGCAGCCTCAGCCAACACCAACTGAGCCATGCCTACTTACTCATTCCGCCTCACCCCAGGGCTTAGTCATGACTTACCTCCATGGGGGTGGAGGGAAATGTGTTGGGGGAGTGTCTCAGATGGAGCTGGCTGAAGATGCTATCAATTGAGCACAAACTACTCAGCATGGTGTACGGCGATCAGGACACTTTCCCTGTTTACATTTCCAAAAACATACCCCAAAACATTTGGAAAGCCTTCTCAGAAAAAAGGAGCCTATTATAGCCACAAAGGTTGAGGAGGCTCCATATTATTAGACAGGATTTTGGAGATGTTCATTTGTAGATGTTTTGGTAAGTGTGTAAGGGATACCTTTACAAAGGTAACTTGCAATCCCAAGTTGTTCAGTAGTTGGCTCACTTGAGAAAACCGTGGATAATTTGTGGTCAGCCAATATTAAGGTGGAGTGTAGCAGGGGATGGAGATGATATGGACAGGGCAGGGTTACTACCTTTTATAAGAAAAAATCCCAACCTTATCATCTCCATCCTATGAAAGCAGATCTAAAATATGAGGTTTGCGTATGTGGCAGCTGCCCAATTAAAAATGTTTGAGGGGAAAAAAAAAAGACATTAAACATCCTTACCTTCTTGTCACTGATGCCACTGGACCTGACAGTGGGATCCTGGGAAAATTCAGCATCCCAAAACTTGAACAGACGATGCGCAGGAGTGCAATATCATGGGATTTGGGAACCTCAGCATTCCCAGGTTCCTGTGAGAAGACCAAGTAATGTCACCCTCTCCTATGTCAGCCCAACAGATTGCAAGGAATATAGTAAGCATTTTTTGTGCTTTAATTTCAACTTTTTTTGCGTTTTCCTCCGGCATTTTCTGAGGAGTGGGTGCCTTCTGCCTAATCAGACCTTGTGTTTTAATGCAAGATCTGCTTTAACACCATTGGTAACATGTCCTATTTTTATTATCCAGGTTGTTAAAATGCTGGCCAGGTGGCAACCATGGTCAGGAATGCCAAGTACAGCTCAAGATCCAATGTGGTGGATGACAAAGTCAAGGGGCCCTAGGCCCACAAATTGCACTGAGGCTCTGAAGAACATTAGCTACAATATTGCTCACTATTCAGCTACTATCCTTTTTGTTCCCATGGATTGTTAAGTTATTGCATCAGAATAGTTTCCCTGTCCACCGTTATGTTGTTAATTAGATATTAGACACAGGGAAATGTTTGGATGAATGGGAAAGTGAATTCCAGCACATAATATTCTACAGTCTGTGTGTACTAATTGTTGTGTTTGAACTTTTGCTTTTAAGTCCACCAGCAGGGAACTTTATAGACCGTAGAATCAGGAACATCTAGTAAATGAGCAGTGCAGTCTCCACTATGACGGATTAGGGCTCCATATACTGCTTACAGAGAAAAAGACCTCCAGACATAAAACCAGTGATGACCTCTATAATGACCTCAAATAACCAAGACGTCACTTTCAAGCTTTTGTAATGATACTGAATGAATGGAGCAGGGACGGACTGACAACTCACGGGGCCCCTGGGCAATAGGGGATCATGGGGCTCCCGTGTCCTCACCCACACCCAAAAAAGCCTATGAAAAAGCCAATGAAAGGTACCAGGGGCATCTCATGGGGCCCCCTACTGTCCCCGGGCCCTCGGGCAGTGCCCGAGTGTTCAAATGGTCAATCCGCCCCTGGAATGGAGATGACATGAGACTAACAAAGTGCTGACTATGAAGCTTAACTCCAGCTAAATTGATTTTTGTAACAGAAAGGGGAAAGAATAACATTTCTATTTGTCTGTAAGCCCAACAAAAAATGTTTCCTTCACTTCCTGTCTCTGTGACACCAAGACAAGAAATGGTGGTAGGACAGAAAGACATGGACAGAGACGAAAACATTAAAAATGATAGCTTCATTTTCAATTTGTCTGAAATATATATTTTTTGTTTTTCCTTTTGTCTGTGTCCTCTTTGGAGGGATTACCCTCCCCATTAGGAGCACAATAGTCTATAAAGACAGAGGCTCCACTCCTTCTCAGTGCTATCCACAACAATTTTAATGTTTTGGCTGGAATGGGGCTTCAATAATTATATGGAATCAGAGCCAATCAACAATCATTTGTGCATGTTCTGTCCTCGCTACAAGTTTCCCTGTGTTGAACTCGAAATACAGTTAAACCCTCCTATTCTGCAACAAACTATTAACAAAACAGGGTGGATGAAACTATTTGGAAAAACAAATGAGAAATACGCACAATCAATGTATGAAACATATAAACACAATGAAATAATTAAGCTGCGGATAGCAATAAGTCCATGCTCACCAGCGATGCTGCTTGTAGGGAATTTAAGCTTAGTCCACAACATGTGCTTCAGGGATGATGGCTGATTTATTCTACCTCAGTTCTTAAAATGGAGTCTGGGCCCCCAGGATGCATCTGTTTCCTTTTCTTAGAATGAGGGATGATAGGAGCTTTTATTAACTAAATAGTTTTTGTTTTTTTCAAAACAGTAAATTTATTCCGGGCTTCATCTTGTGGTCAAATGAAATATTGCATGGAGAACACATAATACATTTCCCTGCTGAAGGCAGAACAGTGCACATGTAGCAGATTCCTTTGTATGTTGTTATCAGGTTACCCAACACTGATTAACAGTGACAGCAAAGACAGCTTTAAACAAATTTTGTAGTTCCTAGCCACTGTTTGCTAATTTGGCCCCAGGAGCCTTAAAATCCTGTAATGTACTATGCAAATGTCTAATTCTCCTAGTGAAGGTAAATAATGGCCTGGCCCTTTATCACCTCTCTAATCATCACTGGGGCCACACCCATGACAGTAATGGTCCAAGAGGGAAAAAATGTGGGATGTTTACGCCTTAAATAGTGGGGGAAGGTCCTTTTAGCTCCTGAATAAATATGCCACTGTGTACAAAGGCAGCTCCATAAAGACATGGTTTGGTGAGTTTGGTATGGAAGTGGCCTACACACAGCCCTGCCCTCGACCCTACGGAACACTGTTAAATGAACTGGAACACCACTTACAAATCATTTTTTTGTTTTCACCATCGGTACTCAACCTCACAAATACTCTTTAGCTGACTTGGTACAAATCCCCACAAACACACTCCAAAATCTTGTGGAACCCTTCCAAAAAGAGTGGAGGCCCTTATGCCACAAAAGTGAGGGAGTTTCTCTAAAATAATACCACTGGTTTTGCAATCAAACGTCCAACATGTTCATGTGATGGTTTGCATTGGGGCACATGTACCATGGATAGTGACTATCAGAGAATGTTCCGACAGCTAATTGTCACTAAATCAATACAGTATGGGATGATTTCCCGCAAGCCATGAACAGCATGAATTGTTACACATCATATTAGAAAAGTTAGAGATCTTTTTGAATGATCAGAACCTTATAGTGAAGGGATTTTGAACTTATAGAAGGGGGACCATGGATGAAATTAAAAAAAAAACTCCTTATGTAACAAAAAACATGTACAATAAATCTTTTCAAATTCTCTATGGGTACAGTACAAAAAGCTTTCAGGTCTAAAAAAAATAAATATTTGCATTTCTTCGACTCACATGCCAGAAAATTGCCAGGACTTCATGGTAAAAGCAAGCAAAGGTTCCCTATTCATCCCAGGAATGCATGGACTGTATTTACATATTGAATTGATTTGAACATACTGCAAATTGTGAATTGCATGATTGATGGTAATTATTCGAGATATGTAACTATGCTGGCAAATGGCATTGATGACTTTCATTTGCACGCTATCCCCTTATAACAAAAGGTAAATTCTTAATCTATGACATCCATAACACGAGAAAGTGAGTGGCGGGCCTTCTGTAATGCCATAGTCAGCACAGTATATAGAGCTGTCATATTAACCCTTCGATCCCACCTGTCTGATAACTCTCTACCGTCATAATACATAAGCTGTGCGGATTCCTCCAGAGGTTACTAGGAGTTCCTTGAGCAGTGGTTAACTGATCTCTCTTTTGATGATGCCTGCATAGTTCCTTGGTGAACTATGGTCCATTTGGTGGTATCATTGGCATGATACCATTGATCTTTTTAATTATCTTTAAGGTTGGCCACCACTCTAAGGGGGCATTCTTCCCACTGTCCCTCGATTAATTGGTTTTAACAGAGGTTCTCCAAGACCTGAAATTTATTTCAAGGATTTCTCTAAGGTAAAAAGGTTGAGAAAGGCTGCTATAGAGACTAATATTTTATCATAGAGACTATTATGAATTGCATTTACCATATTATCAGGTAGACTGTCAAGTAATTTAAACAGTATCTAAATGTAAACATAGAGTAGGGGTATATATTGGCTTAGCAGTCAATAGATGTGGCTGCATTTGTTTTTTGTTTTTTTAATTTTGTACTTGATGATCCTGCCAATGACACATTTCATGCCCTGGGGTGACAAAGCTTACAGTGCTGCGTCTAGCATAGTAGCATTGTCACTCTAATGCCCCATGAAAACTGAACATCTAGCCCTGGTGCATGAGCCTCTGGTGTTTAGGTGTGGGCAAAAGGCACAGCTGCCCCATCCAGCTCCATTACTGGAAGCCTGTTGGACTCTATAGAGGGTGACATCTGTTTTGGCTGGAAAGGCTTAACGGTGCACCTAGCTGTACTAACATGTAAGCAGGTGCTTCTAGAAGGGCTTACAGGGTTAAAAGGGTTTCAAATTATTCCTACCTGCAAGCCCAGTGTCCTAAGTTGAGCTGCTGAGTAAGAGAACCTGGGGAGCCAGGGGTTAACTCTGCTGATCAGGATTTCCCCCCATTTTTCTAAGGTCCATCACCCCCTGCAGGTCGTATAATATAAATAAGGGTTGTTCTATGCCCTAGGGAGAGCCTGGAGTGCTAAAGAGCCGTGTGTTTTGGAGATCCTGAACCTGTGGGAATCTGTAAGATGTAGTTGTTACACTGTTGCACTAATCCCCAAGTGGGAAACCAGTCAGGTTCCAAGAAGCTGGAGTTTCGTGGACTTTGTTAACACTTTATTGGACTCTTATTGCCATTGGGCACATACAGAACTCTGTACAGGAGTGAATGTGAAGTTGCTTTGGAAGAACGGTTCCAGTGTTACCCTTGACTACTTCTGCTTAACCTGGTCTGCTTTGTCTGGTCTGAAGTCTCTTAAAGTGGTGCATGCAAGACATATCAAAAGAACAAGGCTTATATCAGAGGCCTAGAGAGTTAGAGTAGAGATACAGTACATTTAAGTCCAGCATGTAGGATGCTGTCTAGTACAGGCTATATTGCCATTACTAGGGACAATCATATTTGTTTCATTTGCTAAATGCAACCAACCAGCCAGGAAACAAGTGACAGGCAAGAGCGATGGACACTCTGGTAATGAAGGGGTGGTGTGCTTGGCCACTTTACTAGCAGCCAGTTCTCCACATACTGGCAATTCTTGCGGTACAGAGAGCATAGGAACTTAGCCGGTAACTCATGGTAGAGAGAGAGATGTAGCGGGGCACCTGGGAGAGAGAACAAGCATGGAGTTGTACATTTGATGTGAATGCGAAGAGCATTTCCAGTATTCAGCAGAAACAGTCGTACATGTCACTAGGAGTGAGGTGATAGGAATTGCTGTGTTGGCGGAGACCGGTACATGCTCTGCGGTACCTGTCCCTAAATGCTGCACACCTGAAGAGTGGTGTTCTCTAACATGTAGCTGTGTCCAGAGTGCTTAGTGTTAACAGCGTAGTAAGTTAATGGTGCAGTTGCTGCTTACTCGACTGCCCTATAGTAGAAATACTGCTACAGGGCAGCACGGGTGCGCAAAATCACATATATATATATATATATATATATATATATATATATATATACACATACATATATATATATGTGAGTTTGCATTTCACAGCCATGGCTGTCAATCACTGGGTCCTGGCCTGGTGATTACCGAAGATCTCCAACGGGGAGGAGAACTGTTTTGTTTACTACTACAGTTCTCCTCCCTGCACAGCACAGCCATCCAAAGCAGTGTGCCTCCAGTGAAGCACACAGACACCGCCCCATAGTAAAAACACCCAGCACACAGTTAACCCTTTGATTGCCCCACATGTTAACCCCTTCCTGCCCAGTGCCATTAGTACAGTGTCAGTGCTTTTTTTTCATGCTGATCACTGTATTGGTGTCGCTGGGGATGTCAGTGACACCAAGTCAGTTCCCCCCAGTGTCAGAATGTCTGCTGCAGTCCCGCTATAAGTCGCTGATCGGCAGAATTAACAGTAAAAAAAAAAAAAAGATCCCAGTATATATACACCGCCATTTGTAAATGCTATAACTTTCATGTAAACCAATTAATTTATTTCTTTTTTTTTTTAGCAAAGACATGCAGCAGAATACAGTTTGGCCTAAATTTATGACAAAATTTGATTTTTTAAATATTTTTTACTGGACATGTTTAATAGCAAAAAGTTAAAAATATGTTTTTTTCTCAAAATTGTCAGTCTTTTTTTTTATAGTGCAAAAAATAAAAAACGCACAGGCAATCAAATACCACTGAAAGAAAGCTCATGATTGCACAATTGTCAGTTAAAGTAAAGCAGCGCCATGTCACAAAAAATGGCCGAGTTAGGAAGGGGGGTAAATCCTCTGGTGGGCAAGTGGTTTAGAGACTGTCATATAACTGTAGACATTGCTATGGTATCAGGGAGAGTGCCATGGTAGCACAGAAAATGTAATGTTCCTTGGGAGAATGCTTTATTATCAGAAAGACTTCTGTGTTTTTAGAACGCCATGATTAATTATTTGACGCTGACGTGTGATTAGGTCACCCTACCCCCATCCCTTGCTGGTTCCCCCATCCTGTTGAGCACCCTTTACTTGCACTCCCCCCACTTTCCTGCTGCATTGTGAACACACATTAGGCACAGCATGCTGAAGACAGAGATGCCAGATCTATGTAGTATTCTTCTAGGTAGGTTGCTAGGATGTATATGGTCCAGTCTAGTACACTGTGGTTTCCTGCTTAACTGAAAAACTGCAATTGTTTAATGAGGATATCCTGTATGGCTCACAGTGCTGCTACTGTGATTGGCTCCTCTGTATCGAGGTGACCTTGGAAGGTTCTGGGTGAACAGGAGTGATCCATGCAGATCAGCAGCATGAATATGGACACAGCTCCAGCCAATTACAGGGAGTGGTGCCCCTTTGTATGCTGGGTGCTGGTATTTATGTTCAGTGAGCAACTGGAATCTGGGTTCTTCTTCCTCCTCCTCTATGAGAAGGTAGTTCCAGCCAAGGAGGCGGCTGCTGGCTCATGCTACCAGGAGGCCTCTGGTGGGCGACCCAAGGACCAGAATGCTGGCACCCAGGGGGCATCTGAGAGCTGACTGAGGGGAATGTCTACAGATCCTGTCTGGTATCACGGAGGAAGATGACCTGCAGCAAGGGTCTTGTAAGTACAGACTGTTCTACAGGGATTTGTGCTGCTTAAACCCCCTCAGGACCTACATAGTCCGATGCTGGGTAAGCTAAAAGAGACACTGGCTGGTGTTCAGAAGAATAACTGTCTACTAAGTTCTGCATTTCTACAGATGAACTTTGCTCCATTCTTCCTATAGTCTGCTACACAAATCTACTTAGAGAAAGCTGTCCTCAATTGTGCATAGTTCAGTTTGGAGTATTCCACTATATACTTTCCCTATCCCAGTTTTAAAACAAAATAAAAACAACAAAAACTACAACCCCTAGACTGGTCATTGGAGTAATGAATGAAAGTTGTGTTCACCTGGCTATAGGAAATGCTGTGTGCTTGGCTGTGGGAGAGGATCTACAGGAAAGCCTGGGCAAGATACAAGTGGCTCCTATAGGGGTAGCGCTAGATCTATGATGGGGCTGTGCAGGAAAGTTAACCACAGGAGTAATAAAATTTCCCCATGTAAACCTCATGCATGTTCCATTGATCTGATGTATGTAACTTTCTTGTGCAGCACTGCCACGCATCCAGCATCTCTCCACTCTGCATACTCTACTTTTCTGTAAGCTCATAATGCCATGGTAAAGGGTTGAGGGAAGAGGCTCAGACCTCCTTTAGAGGGGGCCTGACCATAGCTGTAACTGCGGTGACCCTAGGTACTACGAAGCTCCCTCAGGAATGGCAGGCTGGTAGTCACACTGGAGACTAATATTGTTATTATTATATTATACAGGATTTATATAACGCCAACAGTTTGCTCAGCGCTTTACAATATAACGGGAGACAATACAGTAACAATAAAGTTCAATACAAGAGGGATAGGAGGGCACTGCTCCTTGGAGCTTACAATCTAAGAGATAGACAGGGATTTTTGCCCAATCCAGAACCAAACTAATAATGTCCATAAGCTGGCCATACATTTGTTCATAAATGTTCATTTTCAGAACATTCCTTTGATTTTCTAATGGTTATTGGTGGTAAATCCATGGTTGTTTTCGGCAAGCAAGTTTGAAGCAGCAGCATTTACAATTTTTCACAAACAAACTAACTTCCAACTGTGAATGTGGTTTTCCTTCTGAAAAAATCAGATATTTTGTTTATGTTCTAGGCACAAAAGAAACCTGAGAAATTCAAACCCAAAATATAGGGTGTTTCTACCCTTAGATTCCAATCCGAAGAGGTGAGAATAGAATCAGTGCTCGACTTCAGTCTCCACAAGCACGTTTAAGGACAATCAAGAAAAATAAGTTTCAACATATTGTAAATAAAAGAGCTGACACGTTTCAGCCCATAAGGGCCTTAGTCATAGCTGCTCTGACTAAGACCTTTATGGGTTAAAATGCATCAGCAGCTTTAAGTGTGTTGGAACTTTTATCCCTGGATAACTAAATAAAGGATTAGTTATGCTGTTAATCTACTGGGTTGCCAACCACATTTTGCAAAAAAACCTGTTTAACCACTTGCCAACCGTCCACAGTACTTTTACTATCGGCGGGCAGCACAGGCCATATCACATGCATTTACGTCATCCGTCCTGCTCTGGATTAGGGGAGTGCAGGGCGCCCCTCCTCTGTGTCCGGTGGACCCCGATACATGATCACAGTCTCAACAAAGCTGTTATGAATTAATTAAATTCATAACAGTTGTGTTTCCTATGTTGTGATCGGCCCACAGCTATTACATGTTGCCTGGGCCAATCACAGCAATTGAATAAAAAATTACATAAACATTTTTTAACATACTGTCACCAGTCAATGTCCCTGATCACCGTCATACCAGTCATATGATGGTGCTATTCTGCACTGGTGACAGTAAGCAAAGAAAACAAATCTGAAAAAAAAATTTATTCAGTTTCTTAATTTTCAAAAATATTGTGACAAAAACTTCAAAAAATTTGGTATGCCTCTTACTAAATTCCTCAGACTGAAAATATTAGGGTTTTATTTTTACATTTTCTGTCTTTTTTTGTTCAAAAAATAAAAAACTCAGTGGTGGTCAAACACCACCAAAAGAAAGTTCTATTGGTGTGAAAAAATGTATAAAGTATTAATTTGTGTACAGTTTTGCATGCCCAAGCAATTGCCAGTTAAAGCAGTGCAGTACTGAAAAGCAAAAACATGTCCTCTTAATGAAGGGAGTAAAATCAAGTGGTTTTAATGGGCTTGAAACTCCATTCAAGTAGCAGGTCTGGATGAAATTTTAGGGGCTTTCAAACTAAATTAGTTAACTCACAGCAAGATAGAAAGTTCTGAGAAATGATTGTTCACAATTTTTGTACGAGTGTTCAAACGAAATTCTCTTGCTGTATGACCAATGCTGTGGGTTGCACATATTTTTATTTCAAGAAGTCCCACTGGTACCTTTAGCTGGGGCAAGACTTGACACAACAAAGACACCAGTATAGTTAATAAAATCTGTTTTCACACTTGGTCACACAACAAAAGTGTTAGCTGTCACTATTCTACTGTAAACAGTTGTAAAGCCATGATCTATGTCCTCTCATTTTTAAGAAAAGACAGAGAGGCAGACAGAAGGAGAAAGGTTCACCACAGGTCACCTGAAATGAGATGCCTTCAGGCTGTAGAAGACCACATCACACCCCCTTATCTCCCCATCATTGTGTTTGTAAATTGACAGGGCTCTCAGCAAATAAAAGCCTTTCATCAGGAGGAGGCAAGGACTTCCTTTGTTGCTTACCAAATACTTACACTAATTGTGTTGCTGGAGTGGAAAGGCTTGTAAAAACTCCCAGCTGGTGGCATCCTTTTTGAAAGAACAGATGGAAGTCAAATATGGAACACAGAACTGTATCACACTCCATACAACTTGCGGCTAATTCAAGAACAGCTACACAACTCAAAACCAGAAGGCACTTGTTTCAAAAGTTGTCGAAATAAGTTGTTAAGAGCGAGCAATCTGTCTTGATGGCACTGGTCCTTTACTACTGGGTGGCCTTCAAATGTGGAATAACAGAAGCCCCTGAGCTGAGGGGAGAAAAACAACGATCATGTAACACATTGGAGGCTGGGACTGTCTAAGGCCAATAGGTTTGACAAGCCGGATACGTCAGTCAGAGGACCTGATGGTCTTTTTTTGGTCTGCACTGTTTCTGAATCATTGCATGCATGTAGAATGTAGGCATTTTTTAAAGCCAGCCCTGTTTCAAGAGGACAATAGTGATTAGCCACAAAAAATGTACACCTATTGACTGATTTCCTTCTCTGGGTGGCTAGGGGATTTGTTGGATGATAGCTACAAATATGGGATTGTGACACAATGATCCTCTTATGTCGATGCATATGAAAAGGTGGCTATAGGAGACCAGGTATTAGTACAGATTCTCCAAATTGTAAGCAATAGTTCCAATTTCCAAGTCATCTCTAAATCCAGGGAGGTGATAACGAGCGCCTCTGGTGATTAATTGACCCTGGTAATTATCACGCATTTGGGTTAGGTGCAGCATGGTTCAGTGACTGGCAGTAATCACACCTAGGTCAAGGTTGCAGAAACCAATGTATGGAGGAACTTGTAAAGCAGTACAGCAGCCCGCCAGGGAAACAACCCGTCCGGAAAACACAGTCAATGCAGCGGGGAGCCAGCAGTAGTAGGCCCAAGCTGAGCAAAGTGCTTGCCAAGGGAGGTGGAATGCGGCGTGGCTGATCCAACCCAAGAATCAGAATACTTTATTAATCCCAAAGGGAAATTATTACAAGAGGGAGCTTGCAGAAGTGCAGGCCTTGCTCTTTCCCAACTCCTCCAGAACCTCTCCCTATCACTAGGGCTGTCCTTGACAGGTGGCGGTAGGTGTACTGACAACTCATGGGGCCCCCAGGCAATAGGGGATCATGGGGCCCCTGTGTCCTTGCCAAAACTCAAAAAAGGCTATGAAAAAGGTACCAGGGGCATCTCATGGGGCCCCCTACTGACCCCGGGTCCTTGGGCAGTGCCCGAGTTTCCAAATGGTCAGTCCGCCCCTGCAGGTGGGTGTACTCTCTCTACAATAGCCACTTCCCAAATGCGCACAAAAACCTGTGGGCAGGGACTTGCTTGATCCTGCTTGACCCAAGATGGCCAGCAGGGTCACCTGTATGTAGCAGAGCAAACTGGAAAACTGCTCCAGGGGTCCAAAGAAACCATAGGTTTTTTTAGTTCGTCTCCAGCTGCAATACCACCCCGGTCGAGTACTACCTACAGTGGAGAAAACATACTGCACCTGCCTGCACACAGGAAGATTTTCCAACTCTCCTTATAAGCAAGCTCAATTATTTTATTTCTGCACCGAAAAGGAGCATAAAACATTAAGTACTGTAATGGCTGGGCAAGGATTGTGGCGGGTTCTGAGGCTTAGGCAACATATGGTGTGACACCACTGAAAAATCCTGCATAATGTATAATAAACTTGCATACTGGGTTCTCAAAGGGCTTTAAAGAAGCTGTATAGTGATTCAGAGCACCAGTACCCACTCAAAACAGAAATAACTATTTTGGGTGGGGTTGACGTTTAAATGTGTACAGTTCTCCAGGGCTCCAGGCCTGCCGACGGCAATCTTGATGCCCTGCATGGTAAAACTATACGTTTGCTTGTAGCGGTAATATTGCAGCTTACCAATTCTTAGATATGATGTCTGCATTCGTTTTCTTTTTTAGGCTTTTATTCCTTTTTTCACCTGGTGATCCTGTCAGTAATTCTGTTATTTTTCAACTTCCTTTAACAGAACAAGCTGTCCAGCAAAAGAGGTAGTTTAAGGGTTGAAACACATCATTTAATACCGACAGGGGTGCTTACAATGGTCAGATTTTATTCATTTATTAAAAATCTTTATCCCACAAGAAAAAAAAAAAGAAGCAGTTATTGTAATGGCTTAAAAAATGTTAGCTGGAGTTTGGATTAAATTAGTTAGTCAAGCACATCCAAATCTGCTAGTCCAACACTACCCTCCCCTCCCCTCATACTGACAATGCTCCTGTCAAGGTGTCTCCCTTCAGAGTGGACACACCCTAAGTGTGTTTTTGGCTGGATCACAAGGTGAAAATAAAGGAAAAAAACATGAAAAAATAAAAAATAAGGAAGCTCCATATTTAAAGCCCAACTCCATGAGTTTTGAAAATCCTCCCTTGTTGTAGGGCTGTGCCCAAGCTGCAAGGATTAACTGCTCATTTAGGTCTAGGGGCATTGAAAAGAAGATTTACTTATCTGATCGTCCACTCTGCTAGATCAGTCCCCACAATGAGTTCTCCCCCCCTGCTCCAGGTCCTGACATCATTAAGACCAACTCAAGGTTCAAAGCTCTGCATTAGACATGAGGAGGCCGAGGGACAGTCTATCACTGTACTATGGGGGAGAGTTGTCTGCTGGGGGAGTGGAGGATGGGGTAAGTAAAAGTGCACTTACTCCACGCTAGCCCTAAGGATTCTCATTTTTTCCAGAGTTGGACTTTAAGAATTGGTAAGCTGCAATAGATTACCGTTTTGTTTTACACTAATCTTAAAAATTCATCTTTCGAAGTCCACGGGGAAACTGACACTTCCTGGAGTGGTGATCTTTTGAGTCCCCACCTTTCCCCCCTACCTCCCACTGTTTTCCTGCTGTCCTCCATGTCACAGCTTTCTCCAAGTAGTGTTTTTGCTGTAGTGATATAGAGGTCAGCAGGAGGACCAATGAGAGCTGGGGGGGATTTTGGAGGAGGAATTCTCAAGACTTTAACAGTAAAGGTAAGTAAAATCCAAGATATATCCAGCACACCAAATCTGGAAATACAAACAGAACACGTTAAGCTCATGAATGGAAAGGAGCAACATTTCAGGGCCAGTAGGGGCCTCGTTCTCAGGCAGTAGTGGCCTGGAATTATTGAATCTTTCTGTTGGGGAATTCAAATTGTAATTAAAGCCAATTCTAAAAAATGTTCCATCCTCCTCCTACAATCCTGCCTACCCTGTGTAAAAAAGATCTGTATAAGTACATTTTTGGTTAGTACGTTCCAGTCTGGTCATGTGCTCCTGCAGCTCCAGCTCCCTTGCATCAGTTAGTGGCTTGTGCAGGGGAGAGGAGGGAGCTCCAACAATGGCTGGGCCATGGGAGCCTATGGGCGACGTCAATTCCTGGGCGTCTCCCGGAATTCCCATCCGTTGTTGAGCACTACATAACACAGGGGAGCTGGAGCTGTAAGAAGACGTGACCAGACCGGACTAAAAAAAGGTATACAGATATTTTTTTACACAGGGTAGGTGGAAAAGGATGAAAGGAATATTTTTAAGGTTAGTTAATTCCACTCGGTGGCATCATTCGCCACTTCACCCCAGCACACTTCTATGACTGGGTCTCATTGCCCTATAGGGAATGTGCTGGACTCTTTATAGTAAATGTAAGTTTTCCTCTCTTCTTCTATAGGTATGCATCTATTGGACATTTTTTCTGTAGCAACTGGATCACTAGCCTAGTTAAAATAGCTATGTTTTTCAAAATTTAAAATTTAGGAAAGAGCAATACCGTTACTAACAATAAAGTTGCTCAATAAAAGTCACTGGCTGACTTGAGCCTTTCACAAGCTCAGGGGACACATTGAAAGTCTTATCATACCTTCGGATGTTATTTTTTGGGTAGCTGGGAAGGTCGCACTCTCTAAAGCTTCACTGGCCTGCTGGTCAAACCTGCTTGAAATAACACCTTGGGGTCATTTCCTAGGTCAATGCAGTTGTGTGAGAGTCACTGATGATCCATCCGCCCAGTGAAAGTGTAAATAAATAAAATAATATCCCAGTCAGTAATATGATAGCGAATGAAGCTGAGTGTTTATTTTAGCTCGCACTGAGTTTTTTTTTATGTTTTTCTATGTAAAATAAGCTTTTCAGGTAAATATACATCAGGGAAACAAGGTTGGATCACTATATATTTATGTGGGACTAGTGACTAGTTCAAGCAAAAGTGTATGTGCACAATAAATCTTCTGATGAGCATTAAAAACAATTGATATAAAATAATTAGAACAAGATGGATGCTTGACCTTGAAGCTCATAGTGAGATTGTTCTAATGCTCTGGTTGGTCCAGTGAACATTAAAGTTGGGTAGCTCCTGATCCTAAACAGTATATTTCTCAAACTTTCACCTCTACTCCAGCAGCACAAATTTAAGTGTAACAGTTGGTGCAAACTCCCTCTGTCTGTGGTGGGTAGAGTCAATTTCATTAAAATGATTTGGGCTCCACAACTTTATATCTTTTATAATTCTCCCATTTGGATTCCTAAGAAATTGTTTAATTAATATACAAAGTCCTCCTGCGCTCTTATGTAAAACAAACTAATACTAAGAATGTATACCAGCTGCTAACATCTAATCCTACACCAATAGGTCTTAAAGCATGAAATAATACAAAAATGATGTAGCGCTTGTGCAGCAATATAAAATACAGTGACCGCACAGTGAAATTAACATAAGTTAGATCCCTTATGGGCCATATATAATGAGTAATAACGCACAGGCAAGGGGGAAAAAAACCCTTTAACCACACAGGGATAGTAGACACGTGACCCCTTCAGTCCACAATATGGGACATAGATATATATTTAGTGCAGAATTGACAGGAACTATAATGTGAAAAAACAACACTGCAAACAATCAACACATCAAAAAAGTCCAGTGATCAATATCACATTCCTTCTGGTCATGCAAATAAGAGGAATGTGTGTGATCCCTCACACCCTTGAATGTGATCCAATTGTGGCTGTAATGGCCTCTCACCTCCTTCCTGCGACCCTACAGGGCCACAGAGCATTTGTTATACCACCACTGGGTCTAGGCAGCACTCCTCACGGTTAGATGGCTTGAGAGTATTTCCTTAGCAGGCTATTTCCACCTCTCCTTACGGGTCAGTAAGCAAGATGGATCCCAGCTCAAATCCCCATAAGATAAAAAAAGACATCCTCCATAGTGTAGACCGTTTAATAATGAAATTAAAATAAGCAAAATTCAAACTCACATGAGCAGTGAATCATACAGCATTACTCCCATATGTTGGGTGTAGGCATAGAGACAAAGGGTGTTCCAAGATGGCGCTATGCCGGAAGTACGTCACCACGCTGTGCCGTCGACGCGTCGCGTCACGTGACCTCGTGACTTCATTCATTAGTCCTGATGAAGGTGGCTAGGATAAAATTGTCCACGTTGCAATATGGCAAGGAGTCGGGGGGACTGGCGGTTCCTGAGCCTAGACTTTATTTTGTCGCAGCCCAATTGCAGCAACTGGTTGGCTGGGATTCGCCTGATAATACTGATCCCATTATAAGTTTTATTTCCCTTCCTGATTCCACCATTTCGGCTCTTTCTCATCGTGAGATGGCTCTACCGGTCCTTCCATCTGCGGCTCCAACTGCAGACCTCTTAAGGCGTGTCTGGAGTATGGTAAAAGCATCCTTTCATATTACCGGCTTTCTTTCCTGTACTCCCTTGTGGAATAATCCGCAATATATAGAACTGGCTAAATTGGAGGGTTTTCACGACTGGAGGGATTGTGGCCTGAAACTCATATCTCAGCTGTATTCAGGGGGTAATCCTAAAGTCCTTTTCACAACTGCAAATGGAATTTACATTTACACGTAAGTATTTTTATAGATATGTTCAGCTACGCCATGAGGTACAGGCTCAGTCTTCGCTCTCTAATCTCACATTGACAGACTCAGTTTTTCTTAAGGATATAACTCAGGCAACTCATAAGAAGGGTATGATTTCTCATGTATACTCCCAGCTGTTGTCCACAGTACAGGATCAGGCTAGTCTTCGGGGTAGGGTGCAGTAGGATGTTGGAGAGTTTGCTGGAGATGTCTGGGATGCTGCCGTGGAATCTGTTCTGGTGATTTCTCTTTCTCCCTCTTATAAATTGTCTCAATTGTTTATTCTCCATCAAGCGTATAGGACCTCTGTTGAACTGAACTGGTGGGGCAGGCATGATTCACCTGATTGTCCGAGGTGTAGGGTCCAATAGGGCCAGGGGCGGACTGACCATTTGGCAACTCAGGCACTGCCAGAGGGCCCGGGGTCAGTAGGGGGCCCCATGAGATGCCCCTGATACCTTTTTCATAGGCTTTTTTGAGTTTGGGCAAGGACACAGGGGTCCCATGATCCCCTATTGCCTGGGGGCCCCATGAGTTGTCAGTCCGCCCCTGAATAGGGCAATTTCATTCATATGCTCTGGCGCTGCCCCAAGGTGCATAGACATTGGAGTGAGGTTCTCCAGCTTATTTCTCTAGTATCACAATATATTTTTCCCCAGGATCACTTGCAATGTTTGCTGGGGGCACTGGACCAAGAATTGCTCCAACCAGGAGTGTATATTATGTTATCTAGACTTTTATATCTGGCTAGGAAGTTGATAGCAAGGTACTGGTTATCATCAGCTTCACCGACTAGTAAGGAATGGATAGATTATGTTAATTAATTACTCCCGCGATGTAAAATACTTGATTTTCCTGTGCTTCTTTCTGCAACTTTAAGTCAGTAACATGGTCTTTAATTGTCTTCATTGCACGAGAACTCCAGAACACATAGAAAAGAAACCACAATGCAGGAGATTGGTCCAGAGGCAGGCAATCACTGAAAGTCCTTGAATAGCTTCTTCCTGTTATAGAGTGACAACAGTTTCCCTGTTGCTCGTTTGTGTTGTCACCCTGTCATGTGTGTCACTGGTGGAGCCCACCAATGTCACAATAAAAAGCTGCTCCAGGGCAATGATGTGCAGCTGACACTGGAGCTAGAGCATGTAGACAAGAAGAGACTGAAAGAAGCTGGATGAGATCAGCAGTACTGAGATGCAACAGTGGATGAAAAAAAAGATGAAAAGAGTATTTTATCAAAGAAGCAAAAAGCATGGAAATTGTATCAGGACTTTAGCAAACCAAATAACATCCATTAAGGGTTTAAAGATAGCTCTCAGAAATCTAAGGAAAACTTAAGCATCACATTTAGGTGGACAGAGACTTTAAATATTATCCATGTATATAATAAAGGAACAGGGTGATACTGTTTATTATTACTATAGCAGTTGTTATTGGTTTTCTTTGTTTCTGTTACATCAGCGGAAGTAAAATCACATTAATCCAGGTACATTAAGGGCTCTCGTAAAGAGAGTGTTGACGTTTTGTTAGAAGTGGTATTGGCTTTCTTCTACAACAGCTGGGAAGTAAAATCTCAAAGATCTGTTTGGTTACAGCAGAGTTTAATAGAAACCAACTGAAATAAAGACATCAGCTGGACTGAAGAACCTAACAAGAGGCCCTCATTGTACCTTAGCATCCATACAGCCATTATTGCTCCATCGCTATCATCAGAATACATTCCCACCTGGCTGTGTTCCAAGAGCTTTGATCCATCCCTCAGGGCTGCTTGTCATCTCTAGGGTGGCCACACATGAACAAACGATAGGGGGGCACTGACTCATTAGCAGAGAGCATTCCCACGGAACCACCTAGAAAGGAGAGAATATCGTTTGAAGGAAAACTACTGTACTAAAGCTAGCCATATACAACTAGAATGTTATTCAAAATCGATCATTCTGGAGAATTTGTTCAGTTGTCTAACAATTCAGTTGTCGATGGGAAAGATACAACTGTTTCTGCATTCTTTATATAAAATAAATCCAACGTTGAGAATAATTTTAATGACTGGTCTGCAGAACCAGAGCCTTAAGCACAGCGATCTGCCCCCTGGAGTCCCCTCAGAGACTTAATGGTTAAAAGTAGATGTAAGTCCAATTACTAAAATATCATACAAACGTTAACGTGATTTTAAGAGCTTTTTTAATTTTTTTTTCAAACCTTCATCTCTCATGATAATAATTAGAGATGAGCGAATCGAAGTATCCGAAGTGGAATTCGAGTCGAATATCGGAAAAATTTCGATTCGTGCCGAATCCGAAAAACAGCCTAATTCGGACGCGCGAATCGAAATTTTTCCGAAAATGGCGGCTGACATGTGCGGCGACGGAGCGGGGATGTCGGGGAAGGCGCGCAGACAAGGCGCGCTGCCCCATAATGCATTCCTCAACGACATGTGATCGCATCAGCCAATCAGCAGCCAGCCAGCCAGCACTGTGTAATGGTCGAGGTATATATAGCGGCCATTTTGGAAATCTTCATTTGCCTGCAGTCATTGAACAGAGGCAGACCGCTCTGTACTAGGGACAGGGACAGAGTTAGGGCCACAGAAACGAGAATTGGGGACAGAGAGAAGTTACTTAGGGACAGAGAACCATTACTCAGGGACACAGACTTGTTAATGAGGGCCACAGAATCGTTATTTAGGGACAAAGAAACGCTAGTTAGGGCCACAGAATTCATACTCAGGGACAGACAGAATTTTCACTCAGTGCCAGAGAATTGTTACTTAGGGCCACAGAAACGTTATTAGGGCCACAGAATTTTTACTCAGGGACAGACAGAATTGTTACTGAGTGCCAGAGAATTGTTACTCAGGGACAGACAGAATTGTTACTGAGTGCCAGAGAATTCTTACTCAGGGCCACAGAATTCATTCTCAGGGACAGACAGAATTGTTACTCAGGGACAGACAGAATTGTTACTGGGTGCCAGAGAATTGTTACTCAGGGACAGACAGAATTGTTACTGAGTGCCAGAGAATTGTTACTCAGGGACAGACAGAATTGTTACTGAGTGCCAGAGAATTCTTACTCAGGGCCACAGAATTCATTCTCAGGGACAGACAGAATTGTTACTCAGGGACAGACAGAATTGTTACTGAGTGCCAGAGAATTGTTACTCAGGGACAGACAGAATTGTTACTGAGTGCCAGAGAATTGTTACTCAGGGACAGACAGAATTGTTACTGAGTGCCAGAGAATTGTTACTCGCACAGACACAAAATTGTTACTTGCACAGACACAGAATTGTTACTCGCACAGACACAGAATTGTTACTCAGGGCCACAGAATTCATACTCAGGGACAGACAGAATTGTTACTGAGTGCCAGAGAATTGTTACTCAGGGACAGACAGAATTGTTACTGAGTGCCAGAGAATTGTTACTCAGGGACAGACAGAATTGTTACTGAGTGCCAGAGAATTGTTACTTGCACAGACACAAAATTGTTACTTGCACAGACACAGAATTGTTACTCGCACAGACACAGAATTGTTACTCAGGGCCACAGAATTCATACTCAGGGACAGACAGAATTGTTACTGAGTGCCAGAGAATTGTTACTCAGGGACAGACAGAATTGTTACTGAGTGCCAGAGAATTGTTACTCAGGGACAGACAGAATTGTTACTGAGTGCCAGAGAATTGTTACTCAGGGACAGACAGAATTGTTACTGAGTGCCAGAGAATTGTTACTCGCACAGA
Source organism: Staurois parvus (assembly GCF_062004578.1). Taxonomy (NCBI): domain Eukaryota; kingdom Metazoa; phylum Chordata; class Amphibia; order Anura; family Ranidae; genus Staurois; species Staurois parvus. Next base: position 7,837,636 of record NW_028317826.1, read on the forward strand.
CACAAAATTGTTACTTGCACAGACACAGAATTGTTACTCGCACAGACACAGAATTGTTACTCAGGGCCACAGAATTCATACTCAGGGACAGACAGAATTGTTACTGAGTGCCAGAGAATTGTTACTCAGGGACAGACAGAATTGTTACTGAGTGCCAGAGAATTGTTACTCAGGGACAGACAGAATTGTTACTGAGTGCCAGAGAATTGTTACTCGCACAGACACAAAATTGTTACTTGCACAGACACAGAATTGTTACTCGCACAGACACAGAATTGTTACTCAGGGCCACAGAATTCATACTCAGGGACAGACAGAATTGTTACTGAGTGCCAGAGAATTGTTACTCAGGGACAGACAGAATTGTTACTGAGTGCCAGAGAATTCTTACTCAGGGACAGACAGAATTGTTACTGAGTGCCAGAGAATTGTTACTCAGGGACAGACAGAATTGTTACTGAGTGCCAGAGAATTGTTACTCAGGGACAGACAGAATTGTTACTGAGTGCCAGAGAATTGTTACTCGCACAGACACAAAATTGTTACTTGCACAGACACAGAATTGTTACTCGCACAGACACAGAATTGTTACTCAGGGCCACAGAATTCATACTCAGGGACAGACAGAATTGTTACTGAGTGCCAGAGAATTGTTACTCAGGGACAGACAGAATTGTTACTGAGTGCCAGAGAATTGTTACTCGCACAGACACAAAATTGTTACTTGCACAGACACAGAATTGTTACTCGCACAGACACAGAATTGTTACTCGCACAGACACAGAATTGTTACTCAGGGCCACAGAATTCATACTCAGGGACAGACAGAATTGTTACTGAGTGCCAGAGAATTGTTACTCAGGGACACCTAATCGTTGAATTAAATAGTATGTCAGACAACATGCAGAGGAGTGGCAGAGGAGGCAATGTTTTAGGAGCGAGCAGACGTGGCAGCAGAGGAAGGGGTCGAGGCAGCAGTATTCGCAGCCAGAGGCCAGTGCTCCCGGTGTCATCCAGCGGTCGTGTCTCCACCGACAACCCTGCCGTCATTGATTGGTTGGCTCGGTCGTCTTCCTCTTCCCAGGTCACCTCTGACACCTACAGCCAACGGTCGGTGGGTACGTCAGACACAACCGTTAGTTGGCATGGCCCGGGACCAAGCCCACTGAAATCACGTGTCCTCTACCTGCCCCTGTCCTTTGCTGTTCCCTCACCAAGCGAAGTATCGCATGCTGTGGGCTCAGCCCCACTGTACAGTGAGGAAGAGCTAACAGAGGGCGGTCAGGAACGGGGGGAGACATCGGCCTTTTCAGCAGCCAAGCGAACAAGTACTGGCGAGGAGAGTGGCTCGGTAGCCGGTCTAGAGACAGGTCTGTCTCCTGACCCAGACGCAGCCGAGGGGGCTAGTAGTGAGGCGGAGACCCTACTTGATGATGAGGAGGTTGATCGCACTTGGCAGCCTCGTCGTCATCAGGCAATTTCTTCCGCATCATCAGGAGAAGAGGGTGGCAGCTTGGCAGCGAGCAAAACAGTCGGTGGGTTGCCCAGGAGACAGCAGCAGGGTCGCATCAGTGTCAGTGGAGCCAAACGTCCACGGAGTAGAGCACCAGCTCCACTGCAGCCTACCACCACGGCCAGTAGTGCTGCCGGTGCGCACGGAGGAAGTAGCAGTCAGCCAGTGAAGAGTAGCGGGGGCAAAGTTTCCTACTCGGTGGTGTGGCAATTTTTCCTCAAGCCGCCCGAGGAAGTAAACGTAGCCGTATGTCGACTATGTGGCCAGAAATGCAAGCGTGGCCAGGGGGCCCATGTTGGGACTACAGCGTTGCGTCAGCATATGCAGCGTCACCATTCGGTGGCCTGGGAAAACCGTGATAAAGATACGGCGGTTCTGCCTGCCCCAGCCCCCGCTCCATCACCCGCTCCGTTACTTGCTCCGTCACCCGACGTCGTCAATCGCCCTCTATCAGCCAGTCAAGGCTCCAACACCTCTGCTGAGGGGAGTTGTCGCTCGTTGGCATCTTCCGCTCGTTCAGATGCTCCTTCTCCTGCTACTCCTCTTCTCGGATTCCGTCAACAGTCTTTCTTGGAATCCGTATCCAAGAGACAACAGTTTGCGAGCACGCACCCGACGGTGCAAAAGCTGAACGTCCTCCTGTCCAAGTTGCTGGTGCTGCAGTCCCTCCCTTTCCAACTGGTGGACTCAGCACCTTTCCGAGAAATGATGGCTTGTGCCGCGCCGCGGTGGAGAGTGCCAAGCCGTCATTTCTTTGCCCAAAAGGCAGTGCCAGCCCTGCATTCACATGTAGAAGAGATGGTGGGCCAGTCTTTGAGCATGTCGGTCTCTGCCAAAGTGCACGGCAGCGCCGACGTGTGGAGCTGTAACTACGGTCAGGGACAGTACATGTCATTTACGGCCCACTGGGTGAACGTGGTGCCGGCACAGCCGCACCAGCAACTTGGACAGGTCACGACGCTTTTGCCTCCACGTTTGCACGTCCTTGGTCCAGCAAGCATGTCCGCCTCTACCACCTCTTTTTCCGCCGTGTCCTCAGCCGCCACCCCCGTGCCAAGTCCCATTACCCGACCGGCATATCACATGTGCAGGGCGCAACGGTGTCACGCTGTGCTGCACCTGGTATGCCTTGGCGAACGTAGTCACACAGGGGAGGAACTGCTGAGTGTAATGAACAGAGAAATCGACAGATGGCTGTCTCCGCGCAAACTAAAAATCGGAACCATGTTGACTGACAACGGAAAGAACATGGTGTCTGCTCTGCGTCAAGGAAGGTTGTGCCATGCGCCATGCATGGCTCACGTGTTCAATCTGGTTGTCAAGCGGTTCCTAAAATCCACCATCCCACTGCAAGACATCCTTAAAATGTCACGTAAACTGTGCATGCATTTCAGCCATTCCTACACCGCAAAGAACACCCTCATTGAGCTGCAGCGGCAGAACGGAATTCCACAGCATCGCCTGATCTGCGACGTTGCAACAAGGTGGAATTCAACCCTACACATGTTAGACCGCCTTTACGAGCAGCGAAAGGCCATCACCGATTTCCTGATGTTACAAGCGGATAAAGGTACTCCCCTGTGTAACTTAGATGTCAGCCATTGGCAGCTCATGCGTGACACCTGCCGCTTGCTCAGGCCCTTTGAGGAGGCCACGCTATTCGTGAGTCGGCAGGACTATGGGATGAACGACGTCATTCCTCTGTTGCACGTCCTGGAACAAATGCTGTTAACAATGGCTGGTCAGGGTGCGGTAGACGTGGCGCACAGATCTCAACGCCACATGACCCCTGTGGGGGCAGGACAGGAAGAAGAGGAGGAGGTAGAGGAGGACATTTGTGCTCAGGAATTATTGAGTGAAATGGGTGGTTTTTCCACTCAGCGGACAGGAGTGGAGGAGCAGGAGCATCTGGTAGAGGAGGAGGAGGAGGAGACAGAGGACCCAGACGCACCGTGGCAGTATGCTGTGGAGATGGAGGCAGGGAGTCCCTCGCATTCCTTGGCACAAATGGCCCATAGCATGCTCGGTTGCTTGCGTAGCGACAGCCGAATAATAACCATCAGACAGAGGGATGACTTTTGGCTGTCCACCTTGTTGGACCCTCGCTACCGGTCCAAAATGGTGGCCTTTTTCACACCTGCTGAGAGGGAGGCCAAAATTACGTACTATAAAAACCACCTATGTAGTCAGTTGGTCTCTGCCTTTGTGCGCCAACGTCCATCCTCAGACACTGTGGGCCCTGTGCGCTCGCGTTCCGCTGGCATGGCAGCAGGGGAGGGGTGGGGTGGTAGGAGCAGTGGCAGCTCCACCAGCAGTGGCTGCCTCAGTCTGCAGTCGATGATGAGTAGCTTTCTTCACCAGCGCAGTGAGGAAACTACTAACCAGCCGCAGCAGCAGCAGCAGCATCAGGTGGACCTGGAGCAGGAGCTCAAACAACAGGCTTGGGCCTACTTGGACAGCACCCTGCCAACCGAGGTAGACAATCCCCTTGACTACTGGGCAACGAAACTTGACCTTTGGCCCCAACTAGCTGAATTTGCCCTTGAAAGGCTGTCATGCCCGGCCAGTAGCGTGGCATCGGAGCGCGTGTTTAGTGCGGCAGGAGGTATTGTAACTCCGCGGAGGACACGACTGTCCACCCAAAGTGTGGAGAGACTCACGTTTGTGAAAATGAATCAGGCGTGGATTAGTCTGGATTTCAAACCACCAGTTCCTGACACAACTGACTAAATCCGCCATGAATCATGCCTCAAACATGTGCCACTTTCAGGTCTCCTCACACTGCTGGTGTGTTAAATTTTTTGACATAGGGTGCAGGCAGATTACGGGCCTCACATAGCTGCTGCCAGGCCCCTAATCTGCCATGGGCCCCTATATACCGCCTCCTCATGCTGCTGCCAAGTCCAGAGTCTCTCATGGGTCCCTGTACGGCCTCCCATTGCTGCTGTCTCCATCGCCACACTCTGCTGCCATGTGCCACTTTCAGGTCTCTTCACACTGCTGGTGTGTTAAATTTTTTGACATAGGGTGCAGGCAGATTACGGGCCTCACATAGCTGCTGCCAGGCCCCTAATCTGCCATGGGCCCCTATATACCGCCTCCTCATGCTGCTGCCAAGTCCAGAGTCTCTCATGGGTCCCTGTACGGCCTCCCATTGCTGCTGTCTCCATCGCCACACTCTGCTGCCATGTGCCACTTTCAGGTCTCTTCACACTGCTGGTGTGTTAAATTTTTTGACATAGGGTGCAGGCAGATTACGGGCCTCACATAGCTGCTGCCAGGCCCCTAATCTGCCATGGGCCCCTATATACCGCCTCCTCATGCTGCTGCCAAGTCCAGAGTCTCTCATGGGTCCCTGTACGGCCTCCCATTGCTGCTGTCTCCATCGCCACACTCTGCTGCCATGTGCCACTTTCAGGTCTCTTCACACTGCTGGTGTGTTAAATTTTTTGACATAGGGTGCAGGCAGATTACGGGCCTCACATAGCTGCTGCCAGGCCCCTAATCTGCCATGGGCCCCTATATACCGCCTCCTCATGCTGCTGCCAAGTCTAGAGTCTCTCATGGGTCCCTGTACGGCCTCCCATTGCTGCTGTCTCCATCGCCACACTCTGCTGCCATGTGCCACTTTCAGGTCTCTTCACACTGCTGGTGTGTTAAATTTTTTGACATAGGGTGCAGGCAGATTACGGGCCTCACATAGCTGCTGCCAGGCCCCTAATCTGCCATGGGCCCCTATATACCGCCTCCTCATGCTGCTGCCAAGTCTAGAGTCTGTCATGGGTCCCTGTACGGCCTCCCATTGCTGCTGTCTCCATCGCCACACTCTGCCATGTGCCACTTTCAGGTCTCTTCACACTGCTGGTGTGTTTAATTTTTTGACATAGGGTGCAGGCAGATTACGGGCCTCACATAGCTGCTGCCAGGCCCCTAATCTGCCATGGGCCCCTATATACCGCCTCCTCATGCTGCTGCCAAGTCTAGAGTCTGTCATGGGTCCCTGTACGGCCTCCCATTGCTGCTGTCTCCATCGCCACACTCTGCCATGTGCCACTTTCAGGTCTCTTCACACTGCTGGTGTGTTTAATTTTTTGACATAGGGTGCAGGCAGATTACGGGCCTCACATAGCTGCTGCCAGGCCCCTAATCTGCCATGGGCCCCTATATACCGCCTCTTCATGCTGCTGCCAAGTCTAGAGTCTGTCATGGGTCCCTGTACGGCCTCCCATTGCTGCTGTCTCCATCGCCACACTCTGCTGCCATGTGCCACTTTCAGGTCTCTTCACACTGCTGGTGTGTTAAATTTTTTGACATAGGGTGCAGGCAGATTACGGGCCTCACATAGCTGCTGCCAGGCCCCTAATCTGCCATGGGCCCCTATATACCGCCTCCTCATGCTGCTGCCAAGTCCAGAGTCTCTCATGGGTCCCTGTACGGCCTCCCATTGCTGCTGTCTCCATCGCCACACTCTGCTGCCATGTGCCACTTTCAGGTCTCTTCACACTGCTGGTGTGTTAAATTTTTTGACATAGGGTGCAGGCAGATTACAGGCCTCACATAGCTGCTGCCAGGCCCCTAATCTGCCATGGGCCCCTATATACCGCCTCCTCATGCTGCTGCCAAGTCTAGAGTCTCTCATGGGTCCCTGTACGGCCTCCCATTGCTGCTGTCTCCATCGCCACACTCTGCTGCCATGTGCCACTTTCAGGTCTCTTCACACTGCTGGTGTGTTAAATTTTTTGACATAGGGTGCAGGCAGATTACGGGCCTCACATAGCTGCTGCCAGGCCCCTAATCTGCCATGGGCCCCTATATACCGCCTCCTCATGCTGCTGCCAAGTCTAGAGTCTGTCATGGGTCCCTGTACGGCCTCCCATTGCTGCTGTCTCCATCGCCACACTCTGCCATGTGCCACTTTCAGGTCTCTTCACACTGCTGGTGTGTTTAATTTTTTGACATAGGGTGCAGGCAGATTACGGGCCTCACATAGCTGCTGCCAGGCCCCTAATCTGCCATGGGCCCCTATATACCGCCTCCTCATGCTGCTGCCAAGTCTAGAGTCTCTCATGGGTCCCTGTACGGCCTCCCATTGCTGCTGTCTCCATCGCCACACTCTGCTGCCATGTGCCACTTTCAGGTCTCTTCACACTGCTGGTGTGTTAAATTTTTTGACATAGGGTGCAGGCAGATTACGGGCCTCACATAGCTGCTGCCAGGCCCCTAATCTGCCATGGGCCCCTATATACCGCCTCCTCATGCTGCTGCCAAGTCTAGAGTCTCTCATGGGTCCCTGTACGGCCTCCCATTGCTGCTGTCTCCATCGCCACACTCTGCTGCCATGTGCCACTTTCAGGTCTCTTCACACTGCTGGTGTGTTAAATTTTTTGACATAGGGTGCAGGCAGATTACGGGCCTCACATAGCTGCTGCCAGGCCCCTAATCTGCCATGGGCCCCTATATACCGCCTCCTCATGCTGCTGCCAAGTCTAGAGTCTCTCATGGGTCCCTGTACGGCCTCCCATTGCTGCTGTCTCCATCGCCACACTCTGCTGCCATGTGCCACTTTCAGGTCTCTTCACACTGCTGGTGTGTTAAATTTTTTGACATAGGGTGCAGGCAGATTACGGGCCTCACATAGCTGCTGCCAGGCCCCTAATCTGCCATGGGCCCCTATATACCGCCTCCTCATGCTGCTGCCAAGTCTAGAGTCTCTCATGGGTCCCTGTACGGCCTCCCATTGCTGCTGTCTCCATCGCCACACTCTGCTGCCATGTGCCACTTTCAGGTCTCTTCACACTGCTGGTGTGTTAAATTTTTTGACATAGGGTGCAGGCAGATTACGGGCCTCACATAGCTGCTGCCAGGCCCCTAATCTGCCATGGGCCCCTATATACCGCCTCCTCATGCTGCTGCCAAGTCTAGAGTCTCTCATGGGTCCCTGTACGGCCTCCCATTGCTGCTGTCTCCATCGCCACACTCTGCTGCCATGTGCCACTTTCAGGTCTCTTCACACTGCTGGTGTGTTAAATTTTTTGACATAGGGTGCAGGCAGATTACGGGCCTCACATAGCTGCTGCCAGGCCCCTAATCTGCCATGGGCCCCTATATACCGCCTCCTCATGCTGCTGCCAAGTCCAGAGTCTCTCATGGGTCCCTGTACGGCCTCCCATTGCTGCTGTCTCCATCGCCACACTCTGCTGCCATGTGCCACTTTCAGGTCTCTTCACACTGCTGGTGTGTTAAATTTTTTGACATAGGGTGCAGGCAGATTACAGGCCTCACATAGCTGCTGCCAGGCCCCTAATCTGCCATGGGCCCCTATATACCGCCTCCTCATGCTGCTGCCAAGTCTAGAGTCTCTCATGGGTCCCTGTACGGCCTCCCATTGCTGCTGTCTCCATCGCCACACTCTGCTGCCATGTGCCACTTTCAGGTCTCTTCACACTGCTGGTGTGTTAAATTTTTTGACATAGGGTGCAGGCAGATTACGGGCCTCACATAGCTGCTGCCAGGCCCCTAATCTGCCATGGGCCCCTATATACCGCCTCCTCATGCTGCTGCCAAGTCTAGAGTCTGTCATGGGTCCCTGTACGGCCTCCCATTGCTGCTGTCTCCATCGCCACACTCTGCCATGTGCCACTTTCAGGTCTCTTCACACTGCTGGTGTGTTTAATTTTTTGACATAGGGTGCAGGCAGATTACGGGCCTCACATAGCTGCTGCCAGGCCCCTAATCTGCCATGGGCCCCTATATACCGCCTCCTCATGCTGCTGCCAAGTCCAGAGTCTCTCATGGGTCCCTGTACGGCCTCCCATTGCTGCTGTCTCCATCGCCACACTCTGCTGCCATGTGCCACTTTCAGGTCTCTTCACACTGCTGGTGTGTTAAATTTTTTGACATAGGGTGCAGGCAGATTACGGGCCTCACATAGCTGCTGCCAGGCCCCTAATCTGCCATGGGCCCCTATATACCGCCTCCTCATGCTGCTGCCAAGTCTAGAGTCTGTCATGGGTCCCTGTACGGCCTCCCATTGCTGCTGTCTCCATCGCCACACTCTGCCATGTGCCACTTTCAGGTCTCTTCACACTGCTGGTGTGTTTAATTTTTTGACATAGGGTGCAGGCAGATTACGGGCCTCACATAGCTGCTGCCAGGCCCCTAATCTGCCATGGGCCCCTATATACCGCCTCCTCATGCTGCTGCCAAGTCTAGAGTCTGTCATGGGTCCCTGTACGGCCTCCCATTGCTGCTGTCTCCATCGCCACACTCTGCTGCCATGTGCCACTTTCAGGTCTCTTCACACTGCTGGTGTGTTTAATTTTTTGACATAGGGTGCAGGCAGATTACGGGCCTCACATAGCTGCTGCCAGGCCCCTAATCTGCCATGGGCCCCTATATACCGCCTCCTCATGCTGCTGCCAAGTCTAGAGTCTCTCATGGGTCCCTGTACGGCCTCCCATTGCTGCTGTCTCCATCGCCACACTCTGCTGCCATGTGCCACTTTCAGGTCTCTTCACACTGCTGGTGTGTTAAATTTTTTGACATAGGGTGCAGGCAGATTACGGGCCTCACATAGCTGCTGCCAGGCCCCTAATCTGCCATGGGCCCCTATATACCGCCTCCTCATGCTGCTGCCAAGTCTAGAGTCTGTCATGGGTCCCTGTACGGCCTCCCATTGCTGCTGTCTCCATCGCCACACTCTGCCATGTGCCACTTTCAGGTCTCTTCACACTGCTGGTGTGTTTAATTTTTTGACATAGGGTGCAGGCAGATTACGGGCCTCACATAGCTGCTGCCAGGCCCCTAATCTGCCATGGGCCCCTATATACCGCCTCCTCATGCTGCTGCCAAGTCTAGAGTCTGTCATGGGTCCCTGTACGGCCTCCCATTGCTGCTGTCTCCATCGCCACACTCTGCCATGTGCCACTTTCAGGTCTCTTCACACTGCTGGTGTGTTTAATTTTTTGACATAGGGTGCAGGCAGATTACGGGCCTCACATAGCTGCTGCCAGGCCCCTAATCTGCCATGGGCCCCTATATACCGCCTCCTCATGCTGCTGCCAAGTCCAGAGTCTCTCATGGGTCCCTGTACGGCCTCCCATTGCTGCTGTCTCCATCGCCACACTCTGCTGCCATGTGCCACTTTCAGGTCTCTTCACACTGCTGGTGTGTTAAATTTTTTGACATAGGGTGCAGGCAGATTACGGGCCTCACATAGCTGCTGCCAGGCCCCTAATCTGCCATGGGCCCCTATATACCGCCTCCTCATGCTGCTGCCAAGTCCAGAGTCTCTCATGGGTCCCTGTACGGCCTCCCATTGCTGCTGTCTCCATCGCCACACTCTGCTGCCATGTGCCACTTTCAGGTCTCTTCACACTCCTGGTGTGTTAAATTTTTTGACATAGGGTGCTGGCAGATTACGGGCCTCCCATTGCTGCTGCCAGACATGTAATCTGCCATGGGCCCCCGTACCGACTCCTCATGCTGTGACGTTGCAACAAGGTGTAATTCAACCCTACATATGTTAGACCGCCTTTACGAACAGCTAAAGTCCATCACAGATTTCCTGATGTTAAAAGCGGATAAAGGTACTCCCTGTGTAACTTAGATGTCAGCCATTGTCAGCTCATGTGTGACACCTGCGCTTGCTCAGGCCCTTTGAGGAGGCCACGCTATTCGTGAGTCGGCAGGACTATGGGATGAATGAGGTCAAATCGGCCATGGGCCCCCGTACCGCCTGTTCACGCTGATGCTGGTCCCACAGTGTGACCTGGGTCCCTGTACGGCCTCCCATTGCTTCCACTCTGCCATGTGCCACTTTGAAATCTCCTCACACTCCTGCGGTTGTCCATTTTGTCATAGGTTGCTGGCAGATTACAGGCCTTCCATAGGTGCCACCAAGCCCCATATCGGCCATGGGCCCCCGTACCGCCTGGTCACGCTGCTGCTGGGCCCACAGTGTGACCTGGGTCCCTGTACCGCCTCCCATTGCTCCCACTCTGCCATGTGCCACTTTCAGGTCTCCTCACGCTCCTGCTGGTTTCCATTTTGTCATAGGTTGCTGTATGGCCTCCCATTGCTGCTGCCTCCACCGCCACACTGTGGCTCCAAACACTGGTTTTGGCCCCGTGACTGGCCAAAGGAGTGAAGTGTGCAGTGATTCTAAGATCGACGGCACTCATCTGCATGTCATACTGACAGACAGTATTATTTCTCTTCCCCAGCAGACTCCAAGGGCATTTAAATTAAAGGTACAGTGTTCTGCACTAATATTAAGTCTCTCTGAAGCCTAGAAACACCCTTTTTTAAGTTAAATTCACAGCGAATTTATTCGACTCGAATCGAATATTGTCCACGAATTCGCCGAATCAGTCGAATCGAATTTTTCATTTCTTCGCTCATCTCTAATAATAATCCCTGGTATTCCTGCTCTGAAAGTCCTTGTACAGACTCTTCCTACTCTAGAGTGACAACTGTCTCCCAATTGCTCTCCTGTGTTGTCATCCATTACATTTGTTCTCATCTGGCTGTGTTCCCTCAAGGCTGCTTTTCTTCTCAGTGGATGGGCTCACATGAACAAATGATGAGGGAATACTGAATCATTACCAGAGAGCATTCCCATGAAATCACCTAGAATGTCAGCTCAGTAGGCTGCAGTTGGGGCAATTCTCACCCCGTAGTTTCATCTACATGTAGAACTCCCCCTTGAAGTAGCTAGAAGATTTGGATCCTGCACAGCCAGGCATCATACATTTCCACAACAGCTTGCATCCGGAGTCAGAAATCAGTCCTTGAGCTTTGGTTTTGTTGTTTATTGAAAGGATTTAAACTGGGATAGGGTTAGGGGTGTACTGGATGCCCAAGGCTACCGATCAACTAAGAACAACTTCCTGGAACTATTTACAAGCCTTTTCTGCAGCACAGTCTTTGTTGGAGAGCTTAGTGTACCACCCCAGATGAACTTCTCCTCTTCACTCAGCGATCTGGGGGTGCCCCTCAGCAGGGGATCCAGCTCCTGTCCCTTTAAGGAGGTGAACATTCACAAGTAGAGGGCTAATCTGGTTTCCCACCAGAGTGCTCCTTCCTTATCCACCTTGGGGGTGTAGGTGTATTCACTCAAATCCTCTCCTGTGCCGCTTGCAGGTTGGCTGCTGCTATCAGGCCTATCAGCTTGGCTGCTCCTTCCCTGCCACACAGGTGGTCCTCTCTCAGGGGGCCAGTGAGTTCCATGATTTCTCCCTTTTCAATGCCAGGCCTGCAGGTGGGCCCCATCCCTCTGGGTTTCATTGCAGTCTCCTTCCTCACAGCATTCCATCTTGCTGTCTCCTTTTTCCAACTGACTCCCCTACAGGACAGGTTCACTAATATTTAAGGGCTAATCTGACCCCTTGCCAAGCCTCCTGTTGGGGATTGGTCACAGTCCTTTGAACATACAGATCAGCCACTTCTTACATTTGCCCAATGGTTCTAGAACTTTTTTACAAAGTTCTAGGCAAGGGGAGGTCTCAAAGGTCTGAGTCTGCAGAGACAGCCTTCCAGCTCCTGACCAAAATTTGACCCCTTTGACTATTACACCTGAGCTACTATTCAGCTCCTGTCTAACCATTAGGATCTAGCTCCCCCTAGCTGACTAGGAGGATGCTACGTACACAAAGGGGCTCCCATGTTCTTACCATGTATAACACTACCCCCTTAGGGGCCGCTGAGTAATTTTTGGGTTCCCTGTCTTTCTTGTCCCCGTTCTGGAAGCCCAAACACTGCTGACACCACCTTAAACCTCTGGCCAGAAGGATCCTCTGGCTGCAACCATGAAAAAGACTCACAGTGAACTGATAGTTTGGTTGTATTGGGATCAAATGTAAGCACAGTAAAACAACAGGAAAAATATTGTCATAAGAAAACTGCTGTCACTCCAGCGCCCCACATGATCGTCTCCTTACACCTGCTCTCCAGCCCTCTCCATCCACTTCTTGTCTTCCAGTTCCCAGGTTTCTGTATTTATTTTCCCCCACCCTGCCCCCAGCTCCTCTGGGAAATGTAGTTTATTAGCTCCAGGCCAGACAGTGTAGTCCTGCAATCAGCCTACGAATCCCACTAAGCTTTTCAATAGAGTCTGTACAACTGGGATGCAGGACACAGTATTACGGCAGGGAGTTACACATGATTGACCAAATATGTCCAAATGGCCATATTATGTCAATGTAATTGGTCTAGTATGGCCATGTAGCGATATTAGATAAATAATGTTATGAGAATTTCCTTCCCTTTGTATATTTGCAATAGCAGGGTAAAGAATGCCATGACTGCAGCTGTTTGACTAGGCATTGACAGCTGTCTTCCAGACCAAATATGGATTCCCTGATTGCCTATCCTTAGTTGGCAGTGGTGAAGACTGGGAGAGGACATAAATATCTGGATGTGACCTTGTGATGCTCTCTTAATACGTGGCTCCTGCCTGGGGAAGGTTATAAGCTGGATGTTTCATTTTTCTAGGCCTGCTCACCTAAGGAAGGCTAGTAGGCAGTCCGCGGTCTAGGCTTCCACTGCTCTGCCGGATGTGATTTGCACGGGGGATGGGGGGCCTGAACAGGGAACACCATGGTGGAACTATGGTTCACCTACTCTACAGCCAGCTTAAAGTTGTTCTAAAAGCAGAAGGTTTTTTTTTACCTTAATGCATTCTATTCTATGCTGCAGCACAGTGTTCAAACTTGTTTTTTTATCTAGCCTTCAGTATTATCCTGTGCCCTAACCCTTTCTCCCTCAAAATTGCTAAATAAATTCTCTGCAAAGAAAAGATCAACAATATGGCATCAATCAATTGGTCACCACTGCTGAGTCAGTAAGTGCCATGGAGCAGCTATAACTCTAGAAGGGAGGACCCAAAACAACCAGTGACTCCTCAAAGGGATGACAGATGCGGCACATGCTTGTGGTGCCAAATTATCATCGTTATATTTCATTAAAAATCTTTATAATAGTAGTAAAGTCTTGCATCATGTTAGCCATCCAATAAATTGTTTTAAGAACTTCATCAAGCTGTCCGATGCTGGCTTAATAATCAATTATGCTGCTCAGGGTGTGTGAGTTTTGTTGATCAAAACACTGTCCAGTCCACTGGAAGCCCATTCCATTGTTCCCAGCAGTCCAAATCTCCAGAGATTTTCCTTGCAGTACTCTATTCCACTAGATGTCCTCAGTCTGATAGCCAGCATCATCTAACCCTCTTCCTCTGAGCCCAGGTTGTAGGCCAGTGCTACTATCTTTTCCCTGGATCTTCTGGGTTTTTGGGTTTTCAGCCATCTTGATTTGCCAGCTGAGGAACAACATAACTTTGTGCAGGTGAATTCATACTTTACAGTGTCAAGCTGCACTGAGCTGTACATGTATACATTCTAAAGGCCGCAGGGGCAGACTGACAACTCATGGGGCCCTCGGGCAATAGGGGATCATGAGGCCCCTGTGTCCTTGCCCAAACTCAAAAAAGCCTATGAAAAAGGTACCAGGGGCATCTCATGGGGCCCCCTACTGACCCCGGGCCTTCTGGCAGTGTCTGAGTTGCCAAATGGTCAGTCCGCCCCTGGCCCTATTGGACCCTACACCTCGGACAATCAGGTGAATCATGCCTGCCCCACCGGTACAGTTCAACAGAGGTCCTATACGCTTGATGGAGAATAAACAATTGAGACAATTTATAAGAGGGAGAAAGAGAAATCACCAGAACAGATTCCACGGCAGCATCCCAGACATCTCCAGCAAACTCTCCAACATCCCGGGATCACTGCACCCTACCCCGAAGACTAGCCTGATCCTGTACTGTGTACAACTTATGGGGCCCTCGGGCAATAGGGGATCATGGGGCCCCTGTGTCCTTGCCCAAACTCAAAAAAGCCTATGAAAAAGGTACCAGGGGCATCTCATGGGGCCCCCTACTGACCCCAGGCCCTCGGTCAGTGCCCGAGTTTCCAAATGGTCAGTCCACCCTTGAAAGGCCGTTAAGTTTGTTTTATTTCAGAGGAGACATAACATGTCTCTTCTGCAAAAAAGAGGCTGCAGTTTTAATTTGTTAAACTTTAAAGCAGAACTTTACCCACAACAACTTGTTAAAAATAATGTTCTTTAGCAAGGAACATACATTCCAGATTATGCTACCAAAATTAGTATGTGCCTCCAGCTTTGTTTCTATTTCTTCTTGCCAGAGGCTGCCGTTTTGCTGAAGCCCAGAGCCCCTGAGCAGCAGTAAATCTTTAGGCTGTCAGCAGATCAGCGTCTAGATTTTCGACAAAATGCCAAAAAATAGAGAGCAACTGTGCATGTGCAGAGCTGGGTGAGACATTGGGGTTGATTTACTAAAGGCAAATAGGCTGTGCACTGCAAGTATACTTGGAAGTGTCTTGCAAGTGCAGTGAAAGTGCAGCTGCTCTAGAACTGAGGGGAACATCCACGGAAAATAAAAAAACAGCATTTTTGCTTGCACGATTGGATGAAAGAAATCAGCAGAGCTTCGCTACATTTCAGAGCTTCCCGTCAGATATAAAGCAACTGCATTTGCAGTGCACAGTATATTTATCTTTAGTAAATCAACCCCATTGTGTTACTGGATTTTAAAACAGTATAGGTGCTAATTTTTAATGTTTTACCTGCAAAAGGGGCCAGCCTGAGGTGATCTAGTAGGACATAATTTTCTGACAAAAGTTCCACTTTAAGTCCATCTTTCTTACTATGTTTCATGTTACACCCATATTTAGGATGTAATCTTAAATATGGTCAGCCTGTAGCCCCTCATACCCCTCCCTTTAGTGAATCCAGTGGTTTTCACTGGAATCCCCTGTGTATTTTTGAATTTGCCGCAGCTGTGTCTATTGATGGGTGAATGATCTGTAAATCAAAAGATTAGGAGTCCTATCTGCCACCGCAGCAGAGGGTACGTCTTAAAAGAGCACTTGTTGTTCATAATCTACAGGAGCCGGAGCATTGCACCATGATCTACAAATCACTGTTGATATGCTTTGCAGGCTCCATTGCAAAAAAATAATAAATGCACATGTTTTTATTCATCAATATAGTTACATAGTTAGTCTGGCTGCAAAAAGACAAAAGTCCATCCAGTTCAACCATTAGAAAAAAAAAAAGTTATAATCCTATTCCCACAGTTGATCCAGAGGAAGACAAAAAAAAACCCAGCAAAGCATAATCCAATTTGCTCCTGCAGGGGAAAAAAATTCCTTCCTGATCCCCCAAGAGGCAATCGGATATTCCCTGGATCAACTTTACCTATAAATGTTAGTAACCAGTTATATTCTGTGTATCCAAGAAACAATCCAGGCTTTTTTTAAAGTAATATAGTGCATTTGTTATTTTTTAAAGGGGGAATTTGGCCTTTACTACTTTTCTACTGGAAATTTTTTACACAACACTGGGCCATTGGAATTCATTCAATCATGTGTAAGTAAACATTTTTTTAACTTTCCTTGCATGTCATTGGGCATTCTTGCAAATGGGAACTTCTCCACATTCACCAAGCTTTGGGGAAAATGCCTTTGTAATGTGCAACGTCCCTTGCAAAGTGAACAGTCTAGTTTCCTTTAGTAAATCAATATATATATATATACAGTTGCAAGAAAAAGTATATGAACCCCTTGGGATTACGTGGAGTTTTACATGAATTGTGCATAAAATGTGCTCTGAACGTCATCTAAGTCACAACAATAGAAGAACACAGTCTGCTGAACATAATACTACACAAACATTAGATATTGCCATGGTTTAATTGCACATAACATGTAAACATTCACAGTGCAGGGAGGAAAAAGTATGTGAGGCCCTAGCTTAATGACTTCTCCCAGAGCTAATTGGAGTCAGGAGTGAGCCAACCTTGACTCCAATCAGTGTGATGATATTGGATGTGTTGCTGACAGCTGTCCTGCCCTTAAAAAACACACACCTGTTTTGGGTTTACTGGTTTCAAGAAGCACTGTCTGATGTGAACCATGCCTAGCAGAAAAGAGCTCTCAGAAGACCTACGATCAAGAATTGTTGACTTGCATGAAGCTGGAAAGGGTTACAAAAGTATCTCCAAAAGCCTTGATGTTCCTGTGTCCACAGTAAGACAGACTGTCTACAAATGGAGAAAGTTTAGCACTGTTGCTACTCTCCCTAGGCGTGGTCGTCCTGTAAAAATGACTGCAAGAGCACAGCGCAGAATGCTGCATGAGGTAAAGAAGAATCCCAGAGTGTCAGCTAAAGACCTACAGAAATCTCTGGCACATGCTAACATTTTTGTTGACACATCTACAATAAGGAAAACATTAAACAAGAATGGAGTACATGGGAGGACACCACGGAGGAAGCCATTGCTGTCCAAAAAGAATATTGCAGCATGTTTGAAGTTTGCAAAAGAGCACCTGGATGTTCCACAGCACTACTGGCAGAATATACTGTGGACAGATGAAACCAAGATTGAGTTGTTTGGGAAGAACACACAACACTATGTGTGGAGAAAAAAAGGCACAGCACACCAACATGAAAACCTCATCCCCACTGTAAAACATGGCGGAGGGAGCATCATGGTTTGGGGCTGCTTTGCTGCCTCAGGGCCTGGACGGATTGTTGTCATTGATGGGAAAATGAATTCCAGAGTTTATCAAGACATTTTGCAGGAAAACGTACAACCATCTGTCCGCCAAGTGAAGCTCCGAAGAGGATGGGTGATGCAACAGGACAATGACCCAAAGCATACAAGTAATTCAACAAAACAATGGCTGCAACGGCACAAAATACACCTTCTGGAGTGGCCCAGTCAGAGTCCTGACCTCAACCCAATTGAAATGCTGTGGCATGACCTTAAGAGAGCAATTCACACCAGACATCCCAAGAATATTGCTGCACTGAAACAGTTTTGTGAAGAGGAGTGGTCCAAAATGACTCCAGATCGTTGTGCAGGTCTGATCTGCAACTACAGGAAACGTTTGGTTGAGGTTATTGCTGCCAAAGGAGGGTCAACCAGTTATTAAGTCCAAAGGTTCACATCCTTTTTCCTCCCTGCACTGTGAATGTTTACATGTTATGTGCAATTAAACCATGGCAACATCTAATGTTTGTGTAGTATTATGTTCAGCAGACTGTGTTCTTCTATTGTTGTGACTTAGATGACGTTCAGAGCACATTTTATGCCCAATTCATGCAAAACTCTACGTAATCCCAAGGGGTTCACATACTTTTTCTTGCAACTGTATATGTTTTACTTTGTATCATGGATGGGGGATAATACTTTCTGCAGAAACAAGTTTGATAGTTTACATTTTTCCAGACACCAGGCAACAACAAAACTACTTCCCTTTGGGTATCAGGAGTTTGAGGGTGTAGTGACCACTCTGTGCCACATCTTAGGCAATTTAGTCTATTTTTTAACCTCCCTGGCAGTATTCCCGAGTGTAGCTCGGGGTTATCAGTGCCAAAAGCGGTAACCCCGAGCTACACTCGTCATTACCCTGCAGCGTTGTTCAGGGATTCCCAGTTTCACTTACCTTGTCCTTCGCTCCCACCATGTGTCCCCTGCAGCGTCCCCAGCCATCTCCCCTGGCCGATGAGGGCATCTGTCTTCCGGGTTCCGGTCCCTGCTAGCGTCGGGACATACGGGGGACGGAACGACGGGAAATTTAAAAACTTTAAAAAGTGACATTCACAAAATACACTAAAATCACATAGTATAACATTACTGTATCAAAGCATTTCACATCATTTTGTCCCGAGTGCTTTGTCCTGTGCCCTGCCTGCATTTTTACTCTTCTTTCTGCCTTGAAACTGAGAAATGTCCATGACAAGGCGTCCCTTTATGTCAAAAGCAGTTTTAGACCAGCTAGAGAACAGCGATAGTGAATCATAACCACTTGCAGAATTGAGTGATAATGATTCGTGGGAGAATTCCTCATCAGACACTGAAAACGATTTTGCGACTTTGCTCAGTGATGTGCAAACTTTGCGCTATATTTCAAATTTCAGTGTTTTTGGTTTGATTATATTATTAAATTAAATGTATTATTATATTATTATTTTTTATGATTATTTATTATATTATAATTTATGATTTTGTGTTTCAAATTTTATTATACCCGGGATACTTACTAGACTCTTGTTCGGACAGATTTCAGTGAGTTATTCCTGAAAATTACAGACCTACAATAAAAAAATGACATATTTCCATGAAATAAAATGTACCGCTTTGAGCACAGAAATAAGGACATAATCAGACCGTTAGGGAGGTTAAAGGATAAGTTCACCTTTGGAACATGTTACATGTTCCACCCGTTTTTAGGGTGGAACATGTAACATGTTCCCATAGCGGCAGCTGTGCCTGCTGCCCCCCTCCATCTGACAGATGTTTTCCCCGTATTATCTGTCAAATCTACAAACAGCATGGCCGTGTGGGGCTCCGCTCACACGGCCACGTCATTCATTCAAGGACTTCTCTGAATTAAAGTGGAGTTCCAGTTGAAAAAAAAAAAAATAAAAGTCAGCAGAACCTGTAGCTGCTGTCTTTTAAAATACAGCCACTTACTTGTCCCTCAATCCAGTGAAGGCCTCACAGCGGCTGGTTTCACCGGCCATCTTCTCTCCCTGAGTACCGACATCTTTAGTGTGAGCACCTGGCTGTGACAGCTTGCGACTTCACAGCCGGGTGCCCACTGCGCATGCACAAGAAGCACTGCGCTTTGTGAATGGCCCCGTCATCTTCTGGGACCTCTCACATGTCCCTGAAGACTACGGGGAAGGAGGGGGGGAGGACAACTTCCGCTTCCGATCACCTTAGGCGCTCACAGCGGAAGTGGGAGCGGGTACCTGTCAAATTCGGGTATCGGCTCCCCAAAGGTGCCAATCCTTAATGGGGAGAGGGGGACAAAGGCTTAAAGTGGAACTTCCCCTTTTGGGTGGAGCTCCGCTTTAATGAACTGCAAGTCACAGCAGCCTTAGCGGCTGTGGGCTTGAAGTTTTCAATGAACTACCAGGGCGCTCCACAGCCAGTTCATTGAAGCTTCCTGTCAGTATATCTGCTTGCTCGTTCATCCCTTATGGCAGGCAGATATTCTGACAGGTCTGCAGAAGACCTGCATGGCACCAGAGATCTACTGATCGCTGGCGCAATGCTTTCCAGGCCCATGTAGACAAAAATAATAAATGCAAATTTTTTTTACCTGCATTTAGTAGCTTTTATCCAAAAGGTGAACTTATCCTTTAACACGCCATAATGAAATGTGTATTTTGTTTGGCATTACGTGCGTATTTCACTTGAATTTTAGAATATTTTCTGCAAACTTGCATTATCATGATGCATCAGTTTCGGAATTCATCCCCATATCAAACGCCTTCGAATAAAGCCAAAGAAAAGTAGCAATTTTGATCCCCTGGGTTTATATAACAAAATTAAATACACATTGCAGATTTGTTCTGACTTTTCAAAACCCCCGGCAGAATAAAAAACAAGCGGCCCTACACCGCGTCCATATTTAAAGAATCCAGCTGTTCAGCTGTTCTTATGAAGGAGTTTAAAAGGAAGCTTTTTACTGCGACTCCTCCAGCTCCGCACGGTTACAATGTATCACAGTGTCTGGCTCGCTGTACGTGCTATGCTCTCCCTTGGCCATAATGAACCGCTTGTACTGAGCAGAGACTCCAGGAGAGTTGGTAGCCCTGCACCCAGAAGATCTGCTTACAGTAATGCGAATTAAAATGTGTGACATTTAGGACAGAATGCAAATGAAAATTGTCTTTTGCTACAGTTGCATATTTACACTATATTTTGGTTGGTCTCCATAGCAAAAAAAAATAAAAATTATGGTCAATCACATGGACATAGTCATTGAAGTTCATTTAGTTTGATTAGAATAGTGTCTGCGCCCTCTAGTGGACGACTGTGGTTAGTACATTCAAAATGTAAAGTCTATGCAATACGTAATATTATTATTATTATTATTATTATTATTATTATTAATAATATTATTATTATTATTCAGGAATTATATAGCGCCAACAGTTTGCTCAGCGCTTTACAATATAAAGGGAGATAATACAGCAAAAATACAGTATTATTATCATTATTATTATATTTTTTTTTTTATACAGGATTTACAGAGTGCCAACGGTTTCTGCAGCACTCAACATTATAAAGGGAGACAGTACAATACCATTCAATACTGAAGAAATAGGATGGCCCTGCGCATGGAGCTTTACAGTCTAATGAACATTTCTTATTTGCTCCCTATTGGTCTAGTAAATATGATATTGAAAACAATATTTTATAGCTGTTTAACCACTTGCCCTCCTGAGGATTTATCCCCCTTCCTGACCAGGCCATTGTTTGCTTTATGGCGCTGCGTTACTTTAACTGACAATTGCACGGTCATTTAAATACTACACACAAATGAAATTTATGTCCTTTTTTTTCCCACAAATAGAACTTTCTTTTGGTGGTATTTGATTGTCTATGCATTTTTTATTTTTTGCACTATGAACAAAAAAAGACCGACACTTTTGGGGAAAAAAACAATATTTTTGACCTTTTGCTCATAAACATGTCCAGGAAAAATTAAAAAAAAAAATCAAATTTCATCATAAATTTAGGCCAAAATGTATTCTGCTACATATCTTTGCTTAAAAAAAATCCCATGTAAATTAATTGGTTTAGGTTAAAGTTATAGTGTTTACAAATGGCGGTATATATACAGGAGTTTTAAATTTTTTTTTTACTAGTAATGGCAGCGGGACTGTGATGAGCATTCTGACACTGGGGGGGAACTGACTTCCTCAGTGACACCAATACAGTGATCAGTGCTAATAAAAAGCACTAACACTATACTAATGGCAATGGACAGGCAGGGGTTAACATGAGGGGCGATCAAAGGGTTAACTGCTATGCAGAGCCATACAAAGCAGTGTGCAGGAGCTGACAGGGGAGAGATCTGTGTCGTTTATATACAGGTCTCTCTCTCCTTCGGTGATAATCAGCAATTGCCGGGTGCCGACGGGGATCACCAGTCGGGACCCGGTGATTGTCAGCCGAGGTGCGTGCCCCCTACCCAAAGCTGCAAAATCATGTATATATAAATGAGATTTTGTGCACCCATTGCACCCTGTAGCAGTATTTCTGCTATAGGGCGGCGCAGAAGCGGTTAATAAGTGAAAAAACAAATGCCTCTTGATCCCACCAAAAATCCAGTACTGTCCTATGTACTTAGTAGTGTCATCTCAAACAATATTATCAGCTCTGCCTAGCTCACTACAAAGCCCTTTTCCCATGGTATGGACATGATGGGAGGGGGTGGTGTTCTGCAATCTTAATACACTTCCTATCCTAGGGTGACAACACTGCTCCTCTATAGATTCAGTGCAATGTGTGAGAGTTGTCACTGTAAAAAGACATAGGATGGCGCAAAAGCTTACTGCATTTTCATCAATTATATTTATTGGCTCCAAAAGACAAAGACATACTCACAAACATTAAAAGGAACAGGCATAGCAAATCACAACTCCAGTCGTAAGGTGAGGTCATCTAACCATGTGTACCACAGTCGGAAGGCTGACAACTTTCGGGGGAGGTGCCCCCTTCTCCAGACCTAAACCAGCTGTTCTGCCTTCAGCAGGGGAATTCATGATGCAATATTAAATTTGTCCACTAGATGAAGCCCACAATAAATGTACTGTTTTACAGAAACTAGAGACTCTATAGATAACTTAAAGAGTTAAGAGTTAATAAAAGTTCCCTTTTATTAGCACAGTGGCTAAATGGTTAGCACTTCTGCCTGGAAGTACTAGGGTCATTGGTTCGAATCCCAGCCACGGCACCTCCTGCCTGGAGTTTGCATGTTCTCCCTGTGCCTGCGTGGGTTCCCTCCGGGTACTCCGGTTTCCTCCCACACTCCAAAGAATTGTTGGTAGGTTAATTGGATCCTGTCTAAATTGGCCCTTGTATATGAATGTGAGTTAGGGACCTTAGATTGTTAGGGACTGATGTGAATGTACAATATATATGTAAAGTGCTGCGTAAATTGACGGTGCTATATAAGTACCTGAAATAAATAAAAAAATAATTATAAGAAAAAGAAACAGATGAATCCTGGGGGCTCAGACTCCATCTAAGAAACTGAGAGAGAGGGAACCAGTCATTAGAGCACATGTGGACTAAACCTACATCCTCTACAGGCAGCATTGCCGGTGAGCATGGACTTATTGCCATCCACAGCTTAATCATTGCATTGTATTTGTATATTTCATATATTGATTAAATGTACTTCTTATCTGTTATTTCTAATAGTTTCACACACTCTGTTTTGTTAATAAAGCTTCAAGATTACATTCAGTCTGGCTTATTGCAAAATAGAATGGTTTAGCTGCATGTTGAGTTACACACAGGAAAATATACAACATCAATTAGTACAACACCACATCTTAATTGTTCACACATCACATAGCACGCCCATGTTCTCGTTGAGAGAGTGTCAGGGCAGGAGCTGTGGAATGGACAGGCAGGCCTAATGGCAGGGTCACGCACCGACTGGCAACCACCACCCACAGACCGGAGTCCCTCAGGGCGCGGAGTCTAAGTCCCAGGCTGCCCTTCACCAGGGCCTCTGATGATGGGGATGAACTTGACGCAGCCAGGGACCAGGTCGCGGCCCCCGAGAAACCCCAGCTGCGGTAATGGCCGCCGCCAATGGCGTATAGCTGGTAGGAACCAGATAAGAACGATAGCGTAGTCGGACAGGCCGGGTCAATAACAGTGGGACAGACAGTACAGAACGGTAGACAAGAATACTCAGGTCACAAGCCGGGTTCAGCAACGGAAGGTCAGATAAAGGGATAAGGCTGAGAATAGTCTAGACAAAGCCGAGTCAGTTTCCAAGAGAGCCACGAGAGTAGAACAAGAGCTTGCAACAACACTATCAAACAGGACACGAATGCAAAGAGCAAGTGCAGACAACAGGCTTAAATGTGCTCAACCACACCCCTCTGGGGGAGGGTCCGCAGAGGCCTGAAAGCATAAAAGGCTCCCACCATGCTTTGCAGAAACCCAAGATAGATGCCAGCACATGGAGCAGCATAACCTCTGGGAAAAGGTAGGACCTTGACAGAGAGGAGGTGTTAATGGTGGTATTGCACTAGGGTAGGGGTAGACAACCTGTGGCTCTCTAGCTGTTATGGAACTACATCTCCCATGAGACATTGCAAAATTGACAGTTACAGCTAAGACTTGCAGAGGCATGATGGAACTTGTAGTCCTGCAACAGCTGAAGAGCCGCAGGTTGCCTACCTCTGCACTAGGGGTTTGTTCCCTTCTGTGTGTTTTTACAGTTTCTTGAAGATCTCCCAATCTGAGGAGGGCTGCACTGGATGAAACATTACGGGTTGTGACACCACTGGATGTATAATAGTCTGGACGGTGGAGTGTTTTAGCTTTTCTGTGGAAGTGAGAGTTGCCACCCTACGGCCGAAGGTGTTTTACCAGCAAAATTACCAGGCACAAATAAAGGCAAAAAAGGCTTGAACAAAAGGCTTGCAGCCCCTACATCTGACAACTGGTAAGCTTCAATATATACTTCATTTTGTTCTTTGGTTTAGGTACGCTTTCATTATATAAAAGGGGTAAATATTTCATAAAGCATATCTAAACCAAAACCTTTTGGTTCTATTAGATAGAGTAAGGAAGGTTTAAAGTGGCTGAAAAAGGCAAAAAGAAATTCACAAAAATGGGTTCCCTGCAAAATAGTAGCATAATGTGTGAGTATGCATCATATATTAGCACATTATGAAATACTTGCCTTAGAACGAAGCCCTCCAGCAGCGCATTGTCACTGCTAACAGGGCTTCCATTTTCACCCGGTCTTCCTTCTGGGCTCACGGGCTTCAGCTTTCTGACTGGCCGAGCCATGATGATGTAACTACACGTATGCGCGAGAGAGTCATGGCCACGGCACGGCTCTCTCAATGGATGGATATCACTGGCTGCTACTATAGTAAATATCTCCTAAATGGTGCTTTAGAACCTAATTCAGATTTTATTACTGTGTGGTCCACCCTCTCTCTTTGTTCTGTCAATCCATTGTCACAGGATGGAAAGTAATGGGAAATCCAAAATGTTTCAGTTGTCACTGGGGATGAGCCAAACGTACCTGGGTTTGGTTCGCAGAAGTTCCATTGAACTGCACTGAAGTTCTAAAGACAAAAAACAATAAAATCAGCGCAAAATAATTCCCCAAATCAGGTGCCAGAGAACAAGTAAATGCACATATTAAAGTTCAATGTATGCTAGTCCACAGAGCACTAGGGCATGCTCTTGAAGCTGTAGCAGGCTCTGGATGAAACACAATAGGAAAGAAAAAAGTGTCTCTAAGTGCAGTATAAGGACGTTTAATACGGAACAATAAAAATCATTCACATGGTGAAAGAATTAAAAAAGCTCATCATAATTGGAGAGTCAAGAGAAGTCCTTGCTGGGTAAGTTGCGATCCACGCCTAGGGAGACTCTGGATGGAGAGAGCTTGCTGGCTTGTGTGTGTGTCTCTCAGCAGATGGGCGATGAAATGCACCTTGGAGCGCAATGTTGGCGTCAGCGTGATGACGTGAAGAGGACCAGCATGCAATGTGAAGCGTTTCGGAGCATGCACGAAGTCAATGGATAGCAAGCGCGCTCCCTTCTCAAGCATAGGCTTACCCAGCAAGGACTTCTCTAGACTATGTGAGTGATTTTTTATTGTTTCGCATTAAATGTCCATATACTGCACTTAGAGGCGCTTATTTCTTTCCTATTGTACACTGAAGTTCTGACTGTTAACCTGAGGTCAAATGGAGCCGTATCTTTAGAATTAATTCTGTTCATTTTGAGGGCTAATAGGTAAGGTATTGTTAAACAAAGGGCATGAGCTGGGCATTACCTTGGTGGGCATGAACCAATATGAAAAAATTCCATTCAGCAAAGAGCAGCTCTTTTAATAATGCTTAAAGGGTGACATTAAAATGCTAAATTCATTTAAATAACATGCCTGGGGGATGCCTTGACCCTGCCTGTGAAGCGGTTCATGTGTACAATGTATACAACCAACAACAGCAAAACTGACATTCACAAAAAAAAATACAATTTAAATTGCCAGTAAATGACATACAGAACAAAGCAGCTGGGGATTCCCTTTCTCTATACCAGATCTTATTCTAAAATTAGTTTATAGATGTAATGGGGAACTCCATGCAAAAAATAGAAAAAAAAGAAAAAGAATAACCCAAAATTCTTACCAGACCCTTATCCTTTTTTGTTGACTTTAAATGGAAACCCCACACAACAAAAGGTTGCCCCCCCCCCAATCCAAATTTATACCAGACCCCTAACCAAGCATGCAGCTGGGTGGCCCAGAAATGATGGGGGAGAAGAGTTTGTGCCCCCCCCCCCCACTTCTGCTGAATTATAGCAAGCCACCTGCTCTCAACATGGTGAAGGTAACTTGTTCAGTAAAGTAGCATGCTCCCATGTTGATGAGGACAAGAGCCTTTTACCCACCACTCAGGCTGGGTAGCTGAGGAGGTCTGTGGTCATGGGGCTTATTAGAATCTGGAAGCCTCCTTAAGGCTAGGTTCACATCTGTGCAGACTGCAATTAATGCGTTTTTCTGGTGCGTTTTGCAGTATGTTTTACATTTTTTAACACGCGCTTTTAATGCGTTTTTTTTACGCTTTTTTATGCTTTTTGCAGTTTTTTGGCTAATAGGAAAGTAGGACAGTTCTGTTCCTGTAGCGTGACCTTGATGCAACTTTGATATGACTCTGATGCAACTTTACATTCTCTGGGACTCAAGTAGAATCAAAGTCGCATCAAAGTAGTGCAGGAACCTTTATATTTCCAAAGTCGAATGTTAGGGTTGGGGTTAAGGGCTAGGGTTAGGGTTACATGTTAGAGTTAGAAATAAGGGTAGCCCATAATCCTAACCCTAATATTTAACCCTAACCCTAGCCTTTGTGGGCAGCACATTGGCTAAATGGTTAGCACTTCTGCCTGGCGGTACTAGGGTTGATGGTTCAAATCATAATCACATCACCACCTGCTTGGAGTCTGCATGCTCTAACTGTGTCTGCGTGGGTTTCCTCCCACACTCCAAAGACATGCTGGTATTTCATTGTGTCCTGTCTAAGTTGGCCATAGTATGTGTATGTTACATAGTTAGTCTGGCTGAAAAAAGACAAAAGTCCAAGTTCAACCATTAAAAAAAAAAAGTTATAATCCTACAC
This sequence comes from Staurois parvus, assembly GCF_062004578.1. NCBI lineage: Eukaryota > Metazoa > Chordata > Amphibia > Anura > Ranidae > Staurois > Staurois parvus. The sequence goes on from NW_028317826.1 coordinate 7,864,415, forward strand.
CCACAGTTGATCCAGAGGAAGGCAAAAAAAACAGCAAAGCATGATCCAATTTGCTCTTGCAGGGGAAAAAATTCTTTCCTGATCCCCCGATTGGCAATCGGATATTCCCTGGATCAACTTTACCTATAAATGTTAGTATCCAGTTATATTCTGTGTATCTAGGAAAGAATCCAGGACTTTTTTTAAAGCAATCCACTGAGCTGGCCAGAATCAACTCTTGTGGGAGTCTATTCCACATTTTCACAGCTCTTACTGTGAAGAAATCTTTCCATATTTGGAGATTACATTTCTTTTCCTTCAGACGTAAAGAGCGCCCCCTTGTCCTCTGTGATGACCTCAAGGTGAATAGCTCTACACCAAGTTCACTATATGAACCACTGATGTATTTATACATGTTGATCATATCCCCCCTTATGTATTTATACATGGAGATCATATCCCCCCTTATGTATTATACATGGAGATCATATCCCCCCTTATGTATTATACATGGTGATCATATCCCCCCTTATGTATTATACATGGAGATCATATCCCCCCTTATGTATTATACATGGAGATCATATCCCCCCTTATGTATTATACATGGAGATCATATCCCCCCTTAATCTCCTCTTCTCAAGAGAGAATACATTCAGTTCCTCTAATCTTTCCTCATAGCTGAGCTCCTCCATGCCTCTTATCAGTTTGGTTGCCCTTCTCTGTATTTTCTCCAGTTCCCCAATGTTCTTTTTGTGAATTGGTGCCCAAAACTGAACTGCATATTCCAGATGAGGTCTTACTAATGATTTGTACCGGGGGAAATGATATCTCTCTCTCTGGAGTCTTTTAATACAAGAGAGGATTTTGCTCGCTTTAGAAACCGCAGCTTGGCATTGCTGCCATTATTAAGCTTGTGATCTACCAGAACTCCCAGATCCTTCTCCACCATTGATTCCCCCAGTTGTACCCCCCCCCTAGTATGTATGATGCATGCATATTTTTAGCCCCCAAGTGCAGAACCTTACATTTATCAACATTAAACCTCATTTGCCACATAGTTGCCCAATTAAACAGTGCATTGAGGTCGGCTTGTAAGTTGGAGACATCCTGTAAGGACGTTATTCCACTGCACAGCTTGGTGTCATCTGCAAAGACTGAAATGGGATTTATAATCTCAGACCCTATATCGTTTATAAATATATTAAAAAGTAAGGGTCCCAACACTGAACCTAGGGGTACACCACTGACACCCCTAGACCATTCAGAGTATGTGACTTTGGACACATAAAGGTTCCTGCATGACTTTGATGCTACTTGAGTGCCAGAGAGTGTAAAGTTGTATAAAAGATGCACTACATGGACAAAGCTGTCATACCTTCCTATTAGCAAAACGCAACACTTGCATTTTTGGTGCGGGTCCATTGAAGTCTGTTGCACGTAAAATGCAATCTGCTGCGAGAATAAAGTCACTCACCCTTTCTAAAAAAAATGCACTGGCTCAAAACGCATAGATGTGAAATAGATCCATAGAAAACGTTAAATGGACTGTAGTGCTTTTCTGCAAACTGGAAAATGCACTGATATCCACATAAGTGTAAACCTAGGGTTAAATATAAGCCCCCCCCCCCCCAAAATACTGGTCCACCTCCTATGGGAATCAGTAAGTGGTACTGTACACAGCACCTTTGGTTACTCATTCACAAAAAAAAAAGTAAAGTAAATAAAGATACCTCAAACCTTTGACAAGTCCTTAAAAAATAAAACCTCAAAAACATGTCCCTTGGTGTAATTTTATTGTCAATTACGCCATTCAGCGATGCAGATCCACATCAATCATGATGAACAACACTTACCGATCCATAAAAAAAAAAAAAAAAAAAGGGTGACCACATGCTACAACTTTCTGCTGAATGTAAACAAAGGTTCCAGGAGCTGCCTGCCGTCATTGACTAAATATGGTCATGACCATTTTATGTCAATAACGTCTCCCAAGATGCCTTCCTCCCATATAAATATGGGAGATGCAGGCTGACAGAGGAGCCGGGTGGAAGATGGAGTGCTGAGGAGACTATTGATGCCTAGGAGGGGTCCGCTAGGTCGGGGGGGGCCTCCAGCTGGTCTCGGGCTGGCGCTGGTGGATACATTCATCAGTGAGGCGTGAATAGGATTGAGACCTGGATCAGCAGGGAGTAAAGAAGACAGTGTGAGTACAGCAGCACTCTTTGGGATCTACAAAGGGAAGGACGTCAACATGTAGCAAGTTTTCCAAGGACAGCGCTGGGATCAATCCTTTATCCTTGTCTAGATCTTCTGGGAAGCCAGGATGGCTGGGAGTGTTTGCAGGCTGTGGAGCTGGGAGCAGCTCTAGAGAGGGAATGATAAGTTAAGTTGATTTATGAGGGGCTGCTAGTTCCTTGCCCATAAAGGGCAACTGGTACTGATCCACAACGACTTACAGCTTTCAGGAAAAGAACAGCAATCCAAGACCTGCTTTTGTACCTAGGAATGAAGAGTCCCCCTTTTATTGATTCAAACCAAATTGAGCATCCCATAATCCCTATTTCCCTATCCAAGCTGAATTCCCCTAATAAAACAACAAAACCAAGCCCATGGACTGGTCACTGTCTTTGGATGCAAGTCTGTGTGAAAACTACCTGTTGCCTGACCGTGCGGAGAGAAGCTTAGGGATACCCATTGCTGCCCTCACAAGGGTAGCGCTACATATGGGAGAACCTGTCTTTTTCCAGCAGCCCCTCCAGGGTTGAAAGCTACACATGCATTTACAAATGCATAGGGGTTAGCGCTGTAGCCTTAAGGAGTTGGGGTCCTGGGTTTCATTTCTACCAGCAACACTATCTGCATGGTGTCTGCATGGTCTCCGTGGGTTTCTCTGGTTTCCCCAAAACTTGAAAAACATACCAGGCTGTTAATTTCCACCTGATCAGTGGTATAATACTAAAAGAAGGTCAGTGTTTGGTGGGAGGTGTCTCTGTGATGGGCAACGATAATAAACCAAAAATTAAAAAAAATAGAAAAGAGAGCAATTGATAAAAGTGTTTCCCCTAAATTTCTAAATTTTCTAATTTCTGATGAGTATAATTATTGCACAATGTGCTAATTCAACAACCAGTACAGCAAGACAGTGAACTCATCTTCCCCTTCTATAAACCGCAATAACATTTGGTGTACACTATACAATAGGCCTATCAAAGCTGAGACCAGTCCTCAGAGTAATATATTGAGTGTATTCATCAAAATTGCTTTTGCTTTTGCCAAAACTCTCGTTTTTGCTCATTTAGCTGCTTAGGCAAGATTTTTTTTTCTTTTTTAAATTATCATATTTATCTTATGTATAGCCATATGGTATTAGCTGATTGCTTTACTCCAATAGTGGGGCTTTACTGATTCATCAAAATTTTTCCAGTTCAACGGTTGACTTCTGTCAAATGGGAATGTTCATAAATTTTCATTCAATCAGTGGCTGCGTGGCTGATCAGTTAGTTTTTTTCTGACAATGGAGGAGTCCCCACTGTCAAAATTAAATTGAACAGCAGGGAGGATTCCTCTATTAACTTCACTTGTGTGCATGGGAATCGGTTTACTAGCTTTTTGGGTTTTTTTCGATCAGCCATCTATTGGCAGCCTTAGTAAATACCACTGTACAGTCATAATTACATATACCTTTTGAGGTGTTACAGAGTAATTCCCCCATGTAATGCACCCATACAGAAACTCAGACCCATGGGACCTGACCAACAAATGGATATGCTTGATGGCTTCCTCTGATATCCAGAAACTATTGCTCTATATGCTTTGACTTGTAACTCTACAAATAGTGCTGAGCTTGGGTTCTGCCCAATGATGTCACAAGAATTTCTGCCCCTATGTGTGCATCAACTGCGGGGAATATCCAGCTCACAGTTCATGGACCAGCAATGATAACTAGTGTCCAGGTTCAGAAGAAACTGGGGTTGGGCAGAATTCAAGCTCAGCACTATTGGTGGAATTACACATCTCAGCGTACAGAGTAGTAGTTTCTGGATGTCAGAGGAAGCCATCAAGAACATCCATTTATTGGTCAAGTCCCATGCATCTGAAGATCTGAGTGGGTCCATTACACATGGGAATTATCCAGTAAAAGCTCAGAAGGTATAAGTAAGTATAACGGTACAGTGATATTCAATTAGCAACAGAGTTTCACCATTGTGATGTATGGAATAAAGCAATCGCCTAATCCCAGGATGCTTTATTAGAACTAATTATAACCTTTTAAAATTCCAGTGGCAAGCCAACAATTACTGGAGAGTTATTTGACCCTGAAAATGACATTAATGAACATCACAGTAGAGAAGGAGCTCCTGAGGCTTCCCCGCTTACCCTCTCAAAAAGAAGATGCTCTAGCTGCATGAACAATCATTTACTGCAGAACGGTATGATAGATAGATAGATAGATAGATAGATAGATAGATAGATAGATAGATAAGATAGGGTTATTATAACTGTTGCTGCTGCTGGGCTGAGCCAGAGTAAACCCGCCCACCGCCCAAGATCACTGAGAAGAGGAGAAAATGAGGGAGGACATCGCTGCACCTAACACTGCTGAGCCCCACAGGGAAAGTGGGAGGAGCCAAGTCAATACCCTAGGAGCCGGTGAGAGGCCACTGATCATACCCAACCACATCTTACTTAACCACTAGCCTACAGGGCACTTATACCCCCTTCCTGCCCAGGCCAATTTCCAGCTTTCAGCGCTGTCACACTGTGAATGACAATTGCGCGGTCATGCAAAACTGTACCCATATGAAATTTGTATCATTTTTTGAGACAGACAGAGCTTTCTTTTGGTAGTATTTAATCACCTCTGGGATTTTTATTTTTTCTTAAACAAACCAAAAACCACTGAAAATTTTGAAAAAAAAAACGTTTTTTCTTAGTTTTTGTTATACAACTTTGTAAATAAGTGATTTTTCTCCTGCACTGATGTGCGCTAATAAGGCTGCAGTGATGGGCACTGATAGGCTGCACTGATGGACACTGATAGGTGGTACTGATGGGCACCGATGAGGAGGCACTGGTAGGTTGCACTGATGGGCATTGACAGGCATCACTGATGGGCACTGAAAGGCAGCACTGATACATGACACTGATATATGGCACTGGTAGGCAGCACTGGTAGGCAGCACTGACTGGCACTGATAGGCGGCACTGACTGGCACTGATGCGCACTGATAGGCGACACTGACTGGCACTGATAGGTGGCACTGATTGGCAGCACTGATAGGTGGCACTGATTGGCATTGATAGGTGGCACTGACTGGCACTGATGGGTGACATTGAAAGGTAGCTCAGATGGGCACTGATATGTGGCATTGATGTGCACTGGTATGTACTGATATGCGGCATTGATGTTGCACTGATGGGCACTGGCACGTGGCACTGATGGGCACTGACAGGTGGCACTTCTGGGGCCACACTGATCATCAGGGCACACTGATCAAAGCAAATTACCGGCTCTCCTCTCCTCTCGAGCTGTCAGCGTGACAGCTCGAGAGGAGAGAAATGCTGATAACCGGCATTTCCGTGCTTACATGTGATCAGCTGTTATTGGACACAGCTGATCAAATGACCGAGCCAACATCTTCAGCTCTTTCCATGATCCGCTGTGTCCGAGGGACACAGCGCATCAGCAATTGCCGCGCTGCGTGCTCCCTGAGCTGCGCATGTGCAGTGAGAATGGTAGGACGTCATATGACGTCCTATCAGAACGAGGGAACCACCTTGCGCCCGTCGTACTATAGGGCAGACGGAAGGTGGTTAAACTAACAGTTTTGCATATTGGGGAAACTCTTCTGGCTCCTATATCTGGGTGCGGAGGGACTAAATTCTAAATGCTCCAATGCAAGACTTGGGCACCAACATACTGGCCAGTAGAGGAGGGTTTGACAAAGACCACTGGACCCTTATCCTAGTATTGCCCATTAGAGAGGACCTTCCCCAGTATAGGGATTAGGAGTCATTCTCTGGTCCGCTTTCTTATTACCAATTGTATATCTTATCTTGGAACTGTTTCACATACTTGTTTGAGTAATTATTGCTTTTTCTGTTTTATTTGCTTATTGTGTATATTGTGGCAATAAATATCCACCCTTCATCCTTGGTGTGTCAGAGAGTGTGGTGCACTGGGAACAGGGGACCTGAATAAGCAGTGAATCGAAATTCAGATGAAATTTTCATTATTCAGAGATTCAGATGTATCCGAATTTCTGAATCACATTAGTAACGAATTTCAACAAATCAAAAATAAATTTTAACTAAGTCAATTATCTGAATTCTAATTTGCAAATTCATTTGAATGTGAAAATGATTTCAAATTCGAAAGTGAATTCGAATTCAAAATGGAAACATATTGCTATAAATACAGTAAGGTATAAAAGTGGAATAGGATGATGATTCCAACTTAGGCTGCTTTATAGATTAGAATAAAAGAGAATAGAATAAGACAGAATAGAATAGAAGAAAAAATAAAAGAATAGAATAGAAAATAAAGGACTAGAATGAAAAGTAATAAAATAGAATAGAACAGAACATAAAATAATACAATAGAAAAAATAAAATAGAACAAATATAGCTGTCTTCTGAAATTCGAATTTCAAATTGATTTGATTTCAAGTATATGAAATTAATTTCAAAAAATGAATAATTATAACATAAAGAATATGATGAAACAAAATATTAACTTAACGAACAAATACAAAACAAAACAAATGTATCTGTCCTGTTCTCTATTCGGGAGAGATAGATAGATAGACAGATAGATAGACAGATAGATAGACAGATAGATAGATAGACGGATGGACAGACAGACGGACGGACGGACGGACAGATAACTTTGTAATATTAATAAAATAAGTTACGTATGAAAAAACAGCAGCCATGATCCTCTATATAAGCTCACACTTAGCTGCTTGACTCTAATAGTAGCCCGCAATATATATTTTCTTCACATGTTATCTATTTCTATTACAGATTTATTGCCATTAGGTTGAAAAGGTTTCATTATCTTCCTCTGAGAAGGCCAAGGGATCTAAGAACCTTTTTATGTAAGCTCTCTGGCAGACAGCGTGCTAAAGATCTTAGATGCCTGTCCAGGGAGAAAATACTATTACTAAATTACTTTGAGTGCATTAGAAAGTGAAAGACTCACAGAGACAATATGTTCTCTGGTTAAAGTGGACCTGTCATTAAAAAAACTCTCACAAAAGGTACAATCTATACAAATTTTAACTAAATTTTGAAAAAAGGTAATGCATGTCCTGTTAAGCATCAAATCAATCCGCTTCCTAAAATTGGCCTAAAAACCTAGATGGGGGAAATAGAAGGGCCACACAACAGTCACATGACAAGAAGGTGTTTTTTTTTTCTCCCATGGTGTGCTTGTGTAAAGGTCAGGATTAGGATGAACTTGGGTTGGGCTACAGTTTTGGTCATACCCAAAAGTCAACTGACAATGCTGGACCAAGAAGCTACAAGAGGGGGATTCCCTGTCCTGCAGCTGCATGCACACAATGGGGCGGGGATGTTCGTGACATAACTGACCACACGGCCATATTGGGTCAATGATGTCACACGCATCTCTGCCCCTTTGTGTGCATGCAGCTGCAGAGCAGGTAATTCCCCGCTTTAAGCTCATTGGCCAGGGGAGACAGCTGCCTTCCTGGTTCAAGAAGGCTGAACACAGGTTCATCATTGGTCAGGACCCAGTAAATACATACTGTATAAGATAAAGGTATTGACCAGATTTCTGAGTTAAAGAGAAGCTTAACTTTGAAACCTGTGCCCAAAAAATCTCCTGAACCCTAGATCTCGCACTGCAGATATACAGCTATAAGAAAGGCACAGGAAGTACACTGCTATTTTTCAGGAGGAATTTATTTTTTATTTATTTATTTCAGGTACTTATACAGCGCCATCAATTTACACAGCGCTTTACATATATATTGTATATTCACATCAGTCCCTATCCCTCAAGGGGCGTACAATCTAAGGTCCCAAACTCACATTCATACATACACATACTAGGGCTAATTTATACAGAAACAAATTAACCGACCTTTGTCTTTGGAGTGTGGGAGGACACCCACGCAGGCACAGGGAGAACATTCAAACTCCAGGCAGGTGATGCCATGGTTGGTATCAGGGGCGGACTGACAACTCATGGGGCCCCTGGGCAATAGGGGATCATGGGGCCCCTGTGTCCTTGCCCAAACTCAAAAAAGCCTATGAAAAAGGTACCAGGGGCATCTCATGGGGCCCCCTACTGACCCTGGGCCCTCGAGTTTCCAAATGGTCAGTCCACCCCTGGTTGGTATTTGAACTAATGACCCCAGTACTGCCAGACAGAAGTGCTAACCATTTAGCCACTGTGCTGCCCATCCAGACATAAAGGTAGGTTGTTCAGGGTATTGCTTAGGACCATTAAACAGTTATAGCTTACCCTATAACATAGCACATTTTTTTGCATTCAGCTCCACTTTAAAGGTGAACTCCAGTAAAAAAAAAAGTATTTTATTGGGATGCAGCACCAGTCAAATAATCTACCTCTAATGAAGAGTATCCGGCACTCACTGGCCACTTTATTAGGTCCACCTTGCTAGTATCGGGTTGGACCCCCTTTTGCCTTCAGAACTGCCTTAATACTTCATGACATAGATTCTACAAGGTGATGGAACCATTCCTCAGAGATTTTGGTCCATAGTGACATGAGTTACTGTTGCCTTTCTATCATCTCGAACCAGTCTGCCCATTCTCCTCTGACCTCTGACATCAACAAAGCATTTTCGTCCACACATCTGCCGCTCACTGGATATTTTCTCTTTTTAGGACCATTCTCTGTAAACCCTAGAGATGGTTGTGTGTGAAAATCCCAGTAGATCAGCAGTTTTTAAATACTCAGGCCATCCTGTCTGGCCACTGACAACCATGCCACATTCAAAATCACCTAAATCCCCTTTCTTCCCCATTCTGATGCTCAATTTGAGCTTCAGCATGTTGTCTTCACCATGTCTAGATGCCTAAATGCATTGAGTTGCTGCCCTGTGATTGGCTGATTAGCAATTTTTGTTACCAAGCAATTGAATGGGGTAACTAATAAAGTGGCCGATGAGTGTATGTCCAGACAGCTACTGGTTATTCAACAAATCCTCATTAAAATGTAAAGATGGATACTACACAAATAGGGGTAATTGTCCAGTACTGCAGGAATGAAAGCCAGCGGCTACAACAGTGAGGGATCCTGTCGTTCACCCTCCCTTTTCTCTCTTCATCCATTCATTTCAAAGATTGCAAATTGCTCTTTGAATGGACAAGTGGAGAGGAGGAGGGGCAGGTGTATGACAGGGTTTCCCCACATCCATTTGCAGAACACCCCTTCTGTGAAAAAAATACAAGGAGTTTTGTGAATGGATTGAAGTCAGAGGAAAGGTTAGGCAAACAACAGGACTCTTCACTGTTTTGTAGAATTGCAGAATTGTTTTCTATGTGCCCCATTCACAACATAATGGTGGTGTGATGTGCAGCGCAGTGCAGAAAAATGAAGCATATCTGCATTTTTCGACAGCACACTAGATGTTACCACATGTCACTGCACTTCAGCACAATGCACCTCACTGCTGTGCAGGGAGGAGAATGAAGTGTCACTATCAGGGGCGGACTGACAACTCATGGGGCCCCCGGGCAATAGGGGATCATGGGTCCCCTGTGTTCTCGCCCACACCCAAAAAAAACTTTGAAAAAGCCAATGAAAGGTACCAGGAGCATCTCATGGGGCCCCCTACTGACCCCGGGCCCTCGGGCAGTGCTTGAGTGCTCCAATGGTCAGTCCACCCCTGGGCACTATGGAATAATTCAAATGAAGTGCAAAAAAAAAAAAGTAGGCAGTGCTATGCACTGTAACGCACATGACTCGGCTCCCTGCTGAAGCTCACACTGACAACTGCCTACACAGCTAAACAATACATTCTACCATGCAGGCAATGCAAGTTGAAAGAATCAAGGACTGCCGCAGCATACCACGTTTGTAAAATGCCACTTAACCAGCTATGTCTGTCATCAATACTTTGAGTCACGGGGCCCAAAATGATCATATTTTAACCATTTCAAGTCTGGACACGTTCACCCCCTTCCTGCCCAGGCCAATTTTCAGCTTTCAGCGCTATCACACTTTGAATGACAATTGCGCGGTCATGCAACACTGTACCCATATGAATTTTTTAGCATTTTATGAAACAGATAAAACTTTATTTTGGTGATATTTATTCACAACTAGGATTTTTATTTTTTGCTATATAAATGAAAAAGTCCAAACATTTTGAAAAAAAAGTGTTTTTCTTATAATATTTTGCAAATAATCTTTCTTCATAAATCTTGGCCAAAATATATTCATCTATCTTTTTAGTAAAAAAAATAACCCAATTTAGTTTATATCCAAAAATTATAATTAAAAAAAATGTTTTAACATTTATTATTGTTTTTTTTTCTTTTTAACATAATGTCACCCTAGCAGTACAGTGTCACCATAGTGACACTGTACTACTTGTTGGGGGGTGATGAAGATTTTTTTTTTCTTTTTTTACACTGATTGCTTTTACACCCATAAAGGCTGTAAAAGCAATAATTTCTCATTCTCTCTGACTGCATTCTTGTAGCCATTGAGAAAAACTGTGAGAGCTGTGATTGGTCACAGCTTGTCACATGGTACAAGGCTGTTGTGAATAGCCTTGTACCATGTGATCTCTGTGATCATTCACAGATTTCACTAGTAGTAAGCAATGATGTCAGAAGTGACATCTTGCTTACTACTATTCATGTGATCACTGATTGGCCAATCAGTGATCACATGAATTGGGACCTCACACAGAGGTCCCACAGCGATCGCTGTTCCACTGTGTCCACTGTGTCCTCCCAGGGAGTGCGCACAGGCAGTGAATGCAAGAGCTGTTCATAATCGGCCACCCGCTCCTGCACTGTTCCCGTTAGGCCGTTTATGTACATGGGCCGGACGGGAAGTGGTTACATAAATGACACAATGGGGTTAATTTACTAACACTGGAGAGTGCAAAATCTGGTGCAGCTATGCATGGTAGCCAATCAGATTCTAACTTCAGCTTGTTCAGCTAGGCTTTGACAATAAAACCTAGAAGCTGATTGGTTTCTATGCAGAACTGCACCAAATTTTGCATTTTCCAACTGTAGTAAATCAAAACCACGACTTTTTCTCTGTAGTTTGTTCCAGGTCATTGAGATTGTACTGAAGTAAAGCATCAGTCTGACAGCCAAAGCATTCCCAAAAAAGAGAGGTCAGCTAAGGCAGCCTACATAATTCTTATAACAAACACACTTCAATAAAACATGCTCCAAAAACCAGGATAGCACTGTCTGGTTTCTGGGGCTGATGAAAAGTGCTCTTAAAATGTTACTAAACCCAGCAGTCACTATATCTGGTCTCCCACAGTACACACAACATGGAAATGCAATTATTTTAGTAAATATAAACTGCTAAATACTCTCTCTCATCAGCAGCATATAGCAGTCTTGTGACTTCTATCAGTGTCCAGCAGAGCACTGGGTACTGGATAAAGCTTGTAGGAGGAGTTTACATTCTCCCCTGATTATCCTATGAGTCTGCATGACCCTCTGTCTGGACAGTGCTGATTGGCCCTGTGCTGATCACATGCACTCTCCCAATTAAAAAAAAAAACTCTATAGCAATACAACCCAAACTGAGCATGTGCAGCTTGCCCAAAGGCTCTGTCCTGTCAGCGGATGGATTGGGGACAGTAGAAGAAGGGGAGGATAAGAGAAGACAGGATCAATCAGCCTTGTTACACAATGCAAATGATTAACCCCTTAGGTTCCACAGTGAGTATAACAAGCATGCTTTGCTGCATATACAGACTGATTTTACTGTTGTGGGTTTAGTAGCACTTTAAAGAAATACTTTCAGACCACAGAATACATATTCTGACAATTGCCTTCCTTTCGGGATTATACCATCAGCTGTGTTATAACTATAAAGGATAATAGGAAGGAATATTACATTCCACCAGGCATTGACGCACTTTGCACCCGTGGCTTCCATGATCTCAGCTGGAAGGTACCTCGGCAGCAGAGCAAAACAACAATGGCTTCTGATTAAGATATAAATTAGAATAACAAATGTGAAATATTGGGAGCAAACACGGCAAAGGATAAACCTATCTGGAGGAATCTACGGGACTTTGAAGGAGAAGGGTGTAACCAGGCAGGATCAAGGAGACACATAATGAACTGCTTTGATTGAAGGTCAATGATATTAGTGAAGCTTTTGATAGGGTTGTACATGGCCATTCGAGGATAAAGATTCAGCTGGAAAACACTTGGAACACTCAGAAGTTCTCTGCAGATGTCCTGAGTTCTCAGCTACACATACACACACCATATGTATTCCAATATACACAAGACAGCGAATAGATCATGATAACTGCAGATATTCTGCAGCTATCTATACAGTCAGTACATCTGTACAAATGGAAGGAAGCCATACTGAATCATCATCATAAAAGAATTCCAGGGAAAATGATCATTTGTAGATGGCCAGGAATAAAAGAAATATTAAAATATCCAACTATAATTGTGCTAATTGTATTTTGGCTTCCTGGCTCTGGGAGAGCTGGTTCTGTGCAATATAGAAGCAGATCCCTGACCCCAGACAGCAGGCTGTATACCACCCTTAGGTTAAATGGCCTTAGCCATTTGTGATGGAACCCCACAGCAAAACAATTAAGGAAGCCCCCCACCTCTCTGATTTCCATTTATTTATTTCAGGTACTTACTGTATATAGAACCATAAATTGATACCGTGCTTTACATATACTATATATTGTACATTCTCATCAGTCCCTAATGCTCAAGGGGTGTACAATCTAAGGTCCCTAACTCACATTCATACATACACATACTAGGGACAATTTAGATAGAAACCAATTAACCTACCAGCATGTCTTTGGAGAGTGGGAGGAAACCCATGCAGGCACAGGGAGAATATGCAAACTCCAGGCATATATATATATATATATATATATATATATATATATATATATATACTAGGGCCAATGTAGACAGGAGCCAATTCACCTAACAGCATGTCTTTGGAGTGTGATAGGAAACCGGAGTACCCGGAGGAAACCCACACAGGCACAGGGAGAACATGCAAACTCCAGGCAGGTGGTGTCCTGGTTGGGATTAAGGGCTCATTCATACCACTGTGCAAAGACATCAGTTTTTCTGCACGTGTTCTGCAGGAGCACAGCACAATTTATTGTTCTCTATGTACCCTGTTCATACCACAACACTAATATCACATGCACATTTTTTCTGCGCAGATATCTGCAATGTGTATAAAACTCATGGAAGCGAGCATGAAAACTGATGTCTCTGCAAGTGAAACCTGCGCATCAGTTTCCCTGCATGTATGATGTGAACGAGGCCTCAAACTGGAAACCTGGAGGAAACCCATACAGGCACAGGGAGAACATGTAATCTCCAGACGGGTGGTGCCATAGTTGGGATTTGAACCAACAACCCTAGTGCTGGGAGGCAGATGTGCTAATTGTGCTGCTCTTTTAGTTATTATTATCCAGGAAATATATAGTGCCAAGCAGGGGCGGACTGACCATTCGAGCACTCGGGCACTGCCCGAGGGGCCGGGGTCAGTAGGGGGCCCCATGAAATGCCCCTGGTACCTTTTTATAGGCTTTTTTGAGTGTGGGCAAGGACACAGGGGCCCCATGATCCCCTATTGCCTGGAGGCCCCATGAGTTGTCAGTCCGCCCCTGGTGCCAAGTGAAACAGTAGAGTAACAACACAATTCAACACAAGAAGGTTAGGAGGGCCCTGCTTCTGAGAGCTTACAACCTAATAGTATTATTACAGGTACTTATATAGCGCCGTCAATTTACATATATATTGTACATTCACATCAGTCCCTAACCCTCAAGGGGTGTACAGTCTAAGGTCCCTAACTCACATTCATACATACACCTCTGTAGCTTACGCATGTATTTACAAATGTGTGCTAACTAAACCCCTGTTTTTAACGCATACTGATAGACAGGTTAATTGGGTTTGCAGGCTGGCTGGAAAGTTAGAGCTGAGAATTTTTCTTTTTTGTTGTTTGACATGCGTCGCCCTGCCATGTGCTCCTTGCTGTGAAGGCCAGTTATAGACTGGGGCAGTGGCCATTTTTTTCCTTGGGTTTACTAACACTTAAAGTGCCTTCAAGTACTTCCTACACATTTTTATTCATTTCGTTAAATTGTTTTTTATGTGTTTTTGGTAGTTGCAATAAAAAGCTTCTATAGCCATTAAATCCCACTTGAGTGTAGTCTGTTTATTTATGAATGGGGAATTATAGGGTGTGTGGAGATAGGGGACGACCAAACAGTTGGGTAACTATCTCTATGTAAAATACTCTAGTCAAGAATAATCTGAATCTGTGCCTAAATAACACTTTACCACTGAGAATAATTCAAGTCATGACGAGTCTTTTATCTGGTTCCCAAACACTTTGAACATTCAGTGGTGAAAATCCTCATCGTGCTTCTTGTTATTTTTGGCATTCCATGTATCCTGTTCCCTCCATGATCCCACTCTTAGCAATATTGTCATTTCTACTCAAACAAAAGTGGACACAACCGGCTCAACCCCCTCCTGTAGGTGACAGTTCCGTGATTGTTTACTTGTTATACCAATCAGCAGGAAAGGCAAAATAATACACAACTAGTGATTACTTCTCACAGTGAAGAATTCTTTTTTTTTTCTGGGATTGTTGGATTTCGAAGGCTTTCCTTCAGAGCTACTGATGTTCATTGCACAGAAAAAATTATTAAATGAAAGTAGACGTCAGACCAAAACTTTCTCAAAATGGAAAAAGGTTTAATTTTTTTGCCTCACATGGGGGTTATTTACTCAAACTTCAAGGTGCAAAATCTGGTGCAGCTCTGCATAGAAACCAATCAGCTTCCAGTTTTTATTATCAAAGCTTAATTAAACAAGCTGAAGTTAGAAGCTGATTGGCTCCCATGCACAGCTGCACCGGATTCTGATTGCTCCAGTTTTAGCAAATCTCCCCCATGGTGTCCCAAGTGGCACTATTAAATGTGACATGAAGTGAGAAACTGAGGGGAAAACTTCTCATTGGAGAGACCGACATCGAGACTCTTCTATTCCATCCCCACTGTCATGTTTCACATGACTGTCATATGCCTTTAACCCCCCTGGCGGTATTCCCGAGTGTAGCTCGGGGTAAAGTTTCAGCACCACAAGCGGTAACCCCTCGGGAATACACTGCAGCGTTGCTCCGGGATCTGTTCTTTACTTACCTTGTCCGATGTCCCTCCTGCAGTGTCCCCGGCAATGTCCTCCAGCCGATGCCGGCATCTGTCTTCTGGGTTCCGTCCCCTGCGACGTCGGGACGTACGGGGGGACGGAACGGCGGGAAATTTGAAAATTACAAAAAGTGGCATTCACTAAATACACTAAAATCACATAGTAAAACATTACTGTATCAAACCATTTCACATACATTGTGTCCCGAGTGCTTTGTCCTGTGACCTGCCTGCATTTTTACTGTTCTTTCTGCCTGGAAACTGAGAAATGTCCATGGCGTCCAAAAAGCGTCCCTTTAGGTCAAAATCGGTTTTAGACCAGCTAGAGAACAGCGATAGTAAATTAGAACCACTTGCAGAATTGAGTGATAATGATTTGTGGGGGAATTTGTCATCAGGCACTGAAAACGATTTTGCGACTTTGCTTAGTGATGTGCGAACTTGGCGCTATATTTCAAATTGCAGTGTTTTTGGTTTGATTATATTATTGAATTAAATTTATTATTATATTATTATTTTTTATGATTATTTATTAAATTATAATTTATGATTTCATGTTTCAGGTCTTATCCTACCCGGGATGTTTACTAGACTCTTGCTAGGACAGATTTCAGTGAGTTACTCCTAAAAATTACAGGCCTACAATAAAAAAAATACATATTTCCATGCAAAAAAAGTACCGCTTTGAGCACAGAAATATGGACATAATCAGACCGCTAGGGAGGTTAAGTGTTCTCTGTATTTTATCTCTGCTCCTCCCTTTGGTTTAGTTAATGCTGTATAGATAGCCCACCCCTTTTCCCAGAAATGCATTGCAACTTCTAGCCTCATGTAATGAAGCAGATCACATTATGATCTGTTGACCTATCCGATGTTCATTGTTGTAAGATTCTCTCAGTTTATGGAATAAACTTCACAAGATCTACAAGATGTCTTCTGGATTGAGTCACTGCCTGTGCCATTCAACTAAGATTGGAGGTATCGCTATCTCATCACAACTGTAAGTTACAGAGATCACAATTTCAATGCTTAGATTGGAGAGACAGGACACCCACTATATAAAGGACTGTATATAAAATTGTTTGGGTTGGCTCCTGCTTCAAAGAGGAATAGAATAGTGGATAAGGATAGTTGCTCTCTGTAGTACATTGCTGTGTTTGCTCTACACTGCACGTGCCAAGCAAAAAATGAAGAGTGGAATGTGGGGCTTGGGCGTCCTTCAAAGTGTTCTCTGCATAATGCTGCAAACAACACTCTGAGATTGTAGGAGAGCTAATTTTTGTATTTCCGGGTAGGTATGAGCTGCACAAGAGCCCTACCCGCGCCGCCATTTGAGGCCGTGGCTGTGAATCACCTGGTCACAGGGTAATTACTCGCCGACGCCCAGTGATTTCCAAAGTTCTCAAATGGGGAGGAGAACTGTTTTGTTTACTAACAGTTCTCCTCTTGTCAGCTCAGGCACACTGCTCTGGATGGCTGTGCACAGCACAGCCATCCAGAGCAGTGTGATTACAGTGAAGCACACAGACACCACCCCCTAGTAAAACACTCCCTGCACACAGTTAACCCTTGTTAACCTCTTCCTGCCCACTGCCATTAGTACAGCGTCAGTGCTTTTTTTTTAGCACTGATCACTGTATTGGTGTTACTGGGGATGTCAGTAACACCAAGTCAGTCCCCCCCCCCCCCCAGTGTCAGAATGTCCGGCGCAGTCCTGCTATAAGTGGCTGATCGCCACCATTACTAGTAAAAATACCAAATAAAAATCCCAGTATCTATACTGCCATTTGTAAACGCTATAACTTTCACTTAAACCAATTAATTTACATGTATTGGGATTTTTTTTTTCAGCAAAGACATGGAGCAGAATACATTTTGGCCTAAATTTATGACGAAATTTGTTTTTTAAAATTTTTTTACTGGACATGCTTAATAGCAAAAAGTCAAAACTATTGTTTTTATCTCAAAATTTTTGGTCTTTTTTTTTATAGCACAAAAAATAAAAAGCACACAGACAATAAAATACCACCAAAAGAAAGCTCTATTTGTGAGAAAAAAAATTCCGTAAATTTAATTTGGGTGCAGCGTTGCATGATCGTGCAATTTTCAGTTAAAGTAACGCAGCGCTGTAATGCAAAAAATTGCCTGGTCAGGAAGGGGGGTATATCCTCAGGAGGGCAAGTGGTTAAAGGAGCACTATCATGTACTGACATTTTTTAGCAAAGGACAAATCTGTACTCTGAAGGCTACTCCATTGCAGAGAACTGATCCCCTCAAGTCTGCTGGGAAACCATCTCTTTCAGGAGTGTTAATCTCTGTGGTCCTCCTTAGCTCCCATTGGTTCCTTACTCTAACCTCAAGTCTTAATAAGGGTCAGGACAAGGGGTGGGCAGGAGGGGTGGCTTCCCAGGGCACTGTGGTATCATATGAGGTGGGGAGAGCAGCAAGGAGATTGGGGGGAGGGTATTTATGTTAGAGGGGAAATTTGGTGGGTGGCAGGGGGTAAGAGTTGTTCTAGAATGAATAAATTGAGGGGGTGTACTAGGAGTGGTGATTTGGGGTGATTTTTGTTGGGAGGGGGGACGGGGGAGGATTTGTGCTAGGGAGTTAGGGTGACTTGTCTTTGGATTTTTGCTAGGAGGGGGGTTTAGGGTGACTTGTTTTTTGTGATGGCAGGGGGATTTAAGTGTGGGGGGGGGCATTTGTACTGGGAGGGGGCATTTCCGACACTGGTCCTAATGTATCATACAGTGTTGATTTCCCACAAAAGGACCAGTTCCATGCAATGGAGCAACATCGAGTAGGCACAAATGTAGGCAAACTTTGGCAAACAAACATGCATGCCAAAAAGCAGAGCATATATTGACTATTCTACTCATAAGTCTTCTATGTTGACTGGTTGCTAGAGTAATTAAATATTCACTTACTTCACCTTCATACAAGCTTTTAAAAGAATGTGTCTTCTGGGCTGTAAAGGTTTTGTTTCATGGAAATCCTACATCTTTCAATCAGTCTATGGATGAAAGACATTTACAGCTTCTCCTACTGTTGGAAATGTCATGCACAAGT
Organism: Staurois parvus; assembly: GCF_062004578.1. Taxonomy (NCBI): domain Eukaryota; kingdom Metazoa; phylum Chordata; class Amphibia; order Anura; family Ranidae; genus Staurois; species Staurois parvus. The sequence goes on from NW_028317826.1 coordinate 7,882,888, forward strand.
ATTAAACGGCCTATCTAGACAAAGAACAATATATAATTAAAAGAAAAACTATAACTAAGGAGATGTATCTTAATATTAACATATGTTGCCAATAAAACAAGATGATCGATTGCCCTTAAAAATAGGTTAATATTCTCAGCTGTCATATCTGGCTGTGCTGCAGCTGTATAGGAGGAACTTTGAACAAGCATTGAAAAGGAAACCGAAAACCGCAAATTTAGTTCACATGGAAGAAGAGAGGTGTGGGGTTACCAAATCTAAGTTCCAATTCACTGAAAGCATATGGGGTAAGGATTGTTTTCCTTCAGCCTTTCTGTCTGGATGAAAACGTTAAATATCACCAGTGAATGATTACACTGAAGAAGGAAAAGTAACTGTTGGACTTCAACCAACTGCAGATCTTGAGCAGACTCACCTTCGTCTTTGGCTGTAACGTAAATCTTTTTCCTGAAAGTGGTTACCACAGAGTGCAGTTCAGCCACTGGCCAAACCACATAATTTTTCTACGTATCATGGTACCCTGATTACACACAGCCTCAGAATCATTCATTAGTGATTGGAGAACAAAAGTTTAGGTGCCACATTCTTGGGACTGTATTTTGGCTGAGTAATACCCAGGTTCTTAATTTGCTTTTAGGCACCAAAATAATGCATACTAGGTAAAAGGGTACTGTACAGTTCCAGTGAAGTACCTGGTCAAATGGAGCATCCATCCTTGTAAGGGGTACGTGTAACCATTTGGCCATTTTCCTCTCACCAAAGTGTGTAACTCAAGTCCTAGTCTGTGGCTGGAGAAATTGTTCCTCCAGTCTGAAAAAGGACACAATTTGCTTAGTGGTAGTGTTCTGCAGAGACAATCAGAAAAATAAGACCTGTTCTCTGGAGATGTTAGACAATTAGGCCTTGTCGTGTGAGCAGAAAATGTGTTCCTAATTGTGAGAATGCATCTGGGGACCATGTCCATAAGACCTCCTAAAGACATTATAGTGACTTGAAGTAGATTTGAAGAGATTTGTTGTGACAGATGATACATTGCAATGTGTGCAAATAGTGATTCTAAAGACTAGTACACACGATCAAAATAAAGGTACGAAAAATACCACTTTTGAAGCGTTTGTACAAAAATCTGATCGTTAGTACACAGCTTTTGTCCGACATTATTTGAAGGGACAAGCACGAAAATGTTCTCTTACAATACCAGATCATATGATTTTCTTTTAATCAGTACAGGTCTTGTCTGAAAATACAATACAAATACATTATATCACTTCTGAATTTCATTTCTGTCGTACAAACATTTTGGTAACTTTAGTAACCTCTCCAGTTTCAATATGAGACTAGCATGCAAAAAAAAAAAAACGGGTGATCATTCGACCGATATTCCCATTGTGTAAACGTGGCTTAAGAAGTCAATAAGAAAAAAAAAGTTGCTATTGTGTTTTGCTACATTACAGTATGCACCTGATTTCTAGATCAAAATGTTATCTTCTACAAGCTCAGTACGGTAAAATCAAGAACAATGATGTGTTTCTCATTTCCGTTGGCCCTATAAGGGGCAATGTTTATGGGCTTCTGTTTGTGCCAGAATTGCTTGTCTCCCCATGTACGTCAATGTGAATACAGAAACACCGCTAAAGAAATTGTGTGTGTATTGAACAGAGAATGGCGGTTAGGCCAATCACCTGACAAGGTGGATTGACTACCCAGAAGGAAGTAAAAAAGAAGACCTCCGGTGATTTTCTGTGTACTAAAATAATGTTTATATCAGTGGTTCATATTGCTTTCATCACACTAATGACCTTTTAAGAGAAGTTATCCTTTCCAAGGTCAAAGAGGTCCTCTTAAGGTCAAGGCAGAAACTCATTTTCTTTGGTTGGGCAACCAAGACCACTGGGATAGATCACCAAGACATAGGCAACCTGGCAGCAGGGGACAGCACTGCTTGTCCCAATTCCATGGTGGGATTTCACAGCAGATGCTCAAGGCTGAAAACACAAAATAAATTGTGTAATTGTGCAGAGTGCTATACCCAAAGCACTCACTGCACTGTTAAGTGAAGACCTGCTAGCTGTAAATGTTGGAAGGATCAAGTCTCTGGAGAGGACCGAGTCTGTGTAGGCATCAAATCTATAAAAGTCAACATAAGCAGAGAGGACACTGCCCACATCCATTCTTTGGGAGCTTAGAGGTCCACCAAGAAATTCAGTATAGTTGTAAAATCTGTGATCTATATATGACTTTGTTGCACTAAAGCCTTGTACACAGGTTGAGAATATCAGATGAATGATTGTCAGTTTTTTTTTTTGCAAAAGTCTCATATCGAAAATAATTAGGTTACTAAAGTTACAAAAATTCTCATAAGACATAATACAACTTCAGAAGTAATGTATTGTATTGTAATGTAATGTAATCTTTCGTTTCTGGGCATGCGCAGTCTTGGTCACTAGTTTTTTTACAGACGAATACTGTACTTATTAAACGTTCTGTTATCATACGAGAAAAATGTTCATGCTTGTCCCTTTGGACATTTTCGCATGAACTGTCATGATTGGCTCTCGAAAGCTGTGCACTAACAATCAGATTATCGGACGATCACTCTGAAAGTGGTATTTTTCCAAATATAATTTGTGTTATTTTCCTAGGAATCAGCTAAATGTTTCATTTGTTTCTACTGAAACATTTCTCGTGCATAATAAAATTGGTACTGAAGGGTATTGCTTTTTCATGGAAAGAAGGGAGGTGTTCTCAGCCAAAATATGGCGTTCTCAACCAATTACAGAACTTCTGGAAGCCAAATAGTTAAGCAATCTGTGCTTTCTAACTTTATGGGATTTTATTGTGCTTTTTTCTTTTTCAAATCATTCTGTTTTTTAATCCAGCAATGCAAGTAATTGGAAAGTATCAAAATTTGGATCTCACTTCTCTATGTATAGATCTGTATTTTTTAAAGAGCCATATTTTCAGGAAAGTGAACACATTTACGCTTATATGTAGAGCAAAACTTTGTTTTTACATTTTAATTTTTATCTGTTTGGAAACATATTAGCTTCACTCAAGCTTACATTAAAACTGTTATTTCAGGTGACTTTGTCATAACCTGGATTTGGGTAGTATTTTTGGAAGGATGTGGTTACACTTTATGGATTTGATCACCCCAATATCAATCCTTAATTCCAACTCCGAAAATATTTCTTATGACTTTAAAAAGCAAAAAAAAGTCAAAAGGTATTACTTGGAAATATATTCAGATGCCAAGCTGAATGAAATGCGCTATAAAATCATCCAAGAAAAGAAGCCCCTTTAGATTAATTATTTGGCCATAAAAAATCTGGATTCAGTTCAGTTAGGAAAAGGGAAATGTGGATACAGGTCAGGTACAGCAAAAGTAGGCCTCTAGGATTCATCTGATTGGTTGTTTGGGCTCTAAATAAAGGGTGATAGCAGGATTGACTGACTAATTTTTGTAAGAGCTCATTACAGGTGTACAAAGTATGATACAGATGCCAGTATTGTTTCTTGTATCACATCCCTAATATGTTAATTACAGAGAAAGAAAAACTATTTCTATATGTGCAGACAAAGAATGCCCTGTGGGACTTATTAGGTGCAAAAAATCATAAATGCAATCTTATTTCTGCCATTCATATTGGACTCAAGAGGGGCAGATCTTTGGGTGCACTGGCAAGAAAAAATAGGCTTTCCTCTACTGAAAAATCATCCAAGAAAATTGGAAGACTTACTGGAGAATTGCTGGATAGTGAAAATTGCAAAGCAAGTCACTGCAAGTGACCACTCATTGGTGGGAATGGAATAATTTGTGGACACCATGGGGTGGCCTTATTCTCTGTAGTCTCCTGGGGTCCCCCCCTATTATGACCGGTGGACAATATTGCTTTGCACACATTAATGATGGTTTTATGATAACTTGTTTATTGGACCATAGAGACATTACACAGACATCTCCACCACCTCTTCTGAAGAAGTGAATTGTTCATGAAACACTTTGAAAACCTCCACAGAGCTCCTAATTTTGTTGAATTGTAGTCTTAGGATAATGCATGTTGTATATGCACATTAAATATAAGTGCTGGGACACGCTCAAGAGGTGCTGAGTCCATGAGGCATTCAGATTGTGTCCATAGATTATTTTAGAATGGTTTTAATAAACATCAATAAAAATATTGATAAGATTAAATGTATGATTTTTGTGCAATTTGACTGAGTTCTAGCTGGAACCATTACAGATCTTAGTAAAGTAATCTTCTTATAGCAGCTTGGTGTCCCCTGAGTGGATTTCTAGTAACATGACAATGTGTAGGAGCTCTTGGTCCCCTTGGTGCACAGAATACAGCCCACCTGGCTATGGCATCTGATTCCAGGACAAAGGATTGGGTAAGCTATGAACTGTCCCCTGAAGGCTTGCCAGAATCAGCAGACCTCTCCCTTCTAGGCCCTGGGGGTGTAGAGGTACTCACACTGTCCTTGTCCTGCAGCTGTGGATAGAACTGCTTCAGTCCTTCTAGCTGGGCTGGTTCCTTTTCAAGCTTTGCAGGCTGTCCTTCCCCAGTGAACTGCAGGGCAGTGGAGCTCCCACTTTCAGCTTCTCCTCAGCTTCCAGCCTCCAGCCTGGAAACAAAACCCCTTCCTCTTGGGCTCCCCCCTAGGCTACACAGCAATACCTCTCAGCAATCCATCTTCCACCTGACTCTCCTGCTAGTATGGCTCTCTCATATTTATGGGCCAGTCTACCACACTGCTAGGACCTCTTACACTTGGATTTGTCCGACTGCCATGAATATGCAGATTGAGGTCTCCACCCTTCCGCCTACTGGCTTCTGGAAGCTTTCAAGGACCTCCAGAACCAGGCAGAAGCAACATAGTTCCAACCTGCTAAGTCATCTAGCTTGACCTCACACTGAACCCACAGAAATTCAGGCTCACTTACTACCATGAGCCAAAAATAAATTTACCTTACACTAGACCCACCTAGTGTGCATTACACATATTTAAAAAAAATATAGAGAAACGACCCATAACTTTTCACCTGTGTTGCATTTTAAGAGTCTATCCATCTTTAAATCCAGTGGACCCAGACCTGGTAGAGATCCCAGTGTTTAAGCATCATGTTGGAAACATACTGTATAAGAAGTCAGGGGCTTACTCAGCCCCTTAGATTCCACCTATTAAAAAAATATAACTTTTGGGTGGTCTTTCCATTCCATCTTCAAAGAGTATTGCTTAAATCTACTTGTAACATAAAAAACTGCTTTAGAAGCTCAGTATAGCTATTCAGAGTAGAGACGCATACAGTAACTAAGTTCTACATTTACATAAACCTTTTACATCCAATTTTTATTGGACGTCTCTGCCTTATAACAGAAATGACAGCAGCTTTGTCTTTACCTCAAATGACCTTTTACATGTAATCAGTGATTTGAATATTTAATTAATGCCATTCAAAGCTTCAAAATAAATTATTATTTTTCATTGAAACAAAGCTCCAAATTCATGTTAGACTTATTCCCCCTGGAAATGATAACTGATTAACTATGAATAGACTCAGACGGCAATGTTAACTCTATATATTTGTAGAACGTCCCACAATCCCCTTTTTTAAACAGCAATTACTTGACAAGTAGACACTCCCGGGTATAAGATATCAGCACTGGTTGAAAGTGATTTTTTCCATAGTATGTACTGTAAAGTATTGAAGAGTTTATAGTCTACAAGTGCTATTTTGACAAATCACAGTTGCTGTTGACTCACTGAAGATCCAATTAAAAGCAGAACCAAATCCTGTTTTCCTAGGCAGTAATTTAAAAAGTCAGTATTTCTAATCTTGCTAGATGGCCTTGGATATTCAAAAATGAAAGATTTATTTTCTCACCTTGGAAACTTTTTAAGGCTGTGACTCCACCCATTTGTCGTAGATGGCGCCATCTTGGCTTCTGTTTAGATCTGCAGTTGCCAGAGTGCTGCACATATGCTGCTTATGACTCCGATCATTTGAGAGCTTGACAGTTCGCCTAAGAGTTGCTATAAGCACATTGGCAACTTAAGTTATCACCAGAGGCATGACTTAAATGTGGCAGCACAGTGGCTAAAGGATTAGCAGTTCCACCTGGCAGTACTAGAGTCCATGGTCCGAATCCCAACAACGGCCCCACCTGCCTGGAGTTTGCATGTTCTCCCTGTGCCTGTGTGGGTTTCCTTCAGGTACTCTGGTTTCCTCCCAAAATCCAAAGACATGCTGGTAGGTTAATTGGATCCTGTCTAAATTGGCCCTAGTATGTATATGTATGAATGTGAGTTAGGGACCTTAGACTGTACGCCCCTTGAGGGTTAGGGACTGATGTGAATGTACAATATATATATATAAAGTACTGTGTAAATTAATGGCGCTATATAAGTGCCTGTAATAAATGAAAAAAAAAATTGCAAGACTACACAGGCAACAAACAGGAAATTGATATAAATACAGGGGCAAGACATGGGCAATCAAGATAATACACAAGCAGCAAAGGGGCAATCATAATAATATGCAATAAACAGACAGGAAATTGTGATAATATACCAACAAGATCTGGGCAATCATAAAAAAACATGGACACCAAATGGGCAGTTACAATATGCTGGAATTAAACAGGAGAGAATTAAAATAGGTGGGAAAAAGCAACTGGGCATTTGTTACAATGTGCAGGAGCTAAACAGGCAATTGTGACAATAAGCTGGGCATAGGCAACAATGGCCAATCATTACAATATGTGGACAACAAATGCCCAATCACTACAACACAACAACAAACATACAATTGCAACAGTAAGCCCTGATTCACACTGGTGTGACTTTGTGTGGTGCATGACAAGTGAAAACACATTAATTTTAATGTCAGCCATTCGTCTTAAGAGTTCCCTTCACTGGAACAAGGGGGCCAAGCCCAACCCCTGAAAAACAACCCCACACCATAATCCCCCTCCACCAAACTTTACACTTGGCACAATGCAGTCAGACAAGTACCGTTCCCCTGGCAACCGCCACACCAAGACACGTCCATCGGATTGCCAAACAGAGAAGTGTGATTGGTCACTGCAGAGAACACATCTCCACTGCTCTAGAGTCCAGTGGCAGCGTGCTTTACACCACTGCATCTGATGCTTTGTATTGCACTTGGTGATGTAAGGCTTGGATGCAGCTGCTCCCATTCCATGAAGCTCTCTAGGCACTGTTGTTGTGCTAATCTGAAGGTCACACCAAGTTTGGAGGTCTTTAGCTACTGACTCTGCAGACAGTTGGCGACTTCTGCGCACTGTGCGCTTCAGCATGTGCTGACCCCGCTCTGTCATGTGACATGGCCTACCACTTGGTGGATGAGTTGCTTTTGTTCCCAGTTGCTTCCGCTTTGTTATAATCCCACTAACAGCTGACCGTGGAATATTTAGTAACAAGGAAATGTCATGGATGACTTATTGCACAGGTGACAACCTATCACGGGACCACGCTTGGAGTCACTGAGCTCCTGAGAGCGACCCATTCTTTCACAAATGTTTGTAGAAGCAGAGCCTGGTCATACCGGTGCAACCGCAAGTGCGAATTGCAAATTCAAATCGCATCTAATGAATGTGAATGTCAGTTTCTTAATATTTGCGATTTGCTGCAGCACAATTTCTAAAGTAGTTTTTGCATTACTTTTTCGGCAGTTTTGTTGCGCTTTCACATAGATAGAATGGAAATTACACTGCAAATTGCAAGAACTCATTGAAAATCTTCACAAGTAGCAATAAAGTCTTCAGAAATCGCACTGGAATTGCACATAAATCATGCGATTTTCAATCGCAGCGGTGTGACCAGTGACACAGTCTGCATCCCTAGGTGATGATTTTATACAGCTGTGGCCATGGAGGTGATTGGAACACCTGAATCCAATGATTTGGAGGGGTGTCCTAATATTTTTGGCAATATAGTGTATAATGTAGTCAAAACTTTTTTATTCTGAATAGAGCAGAAAAGGGTGAGAATACCTGTCAGACTTTATTGCTGTCTGTGTCCCTGTAGGGAAGTTTCACCCTTTCTATCTTCACCAGGACAGAACATGATAGGAAATCCAAATTGTACTTTATCACTAGAACAGTGACCCTCAGATAAGGACAACTGTTCCAGTGACAGCAATCCAGGAGATACTATGGAGATATTTCCTTTTCGCTTCCTGTTGTGTCACCATGACAGGAAGTGAAGGGAAATCTCCACAGTGGGACACAGAAAAAAAAAATCACTATTATATTTAAGACTAAAAAAAGTTTTGGCTTTCGATGTACTTCTCTATTCAGGTTACATTTCTCGATACAGATAGAAATAGACAGTAAGTAGAATCAGCCATCAAAAATCATTTTGAAAAGCTTTTGACTTGCTTTTTCTGTTAGCTGTTCTTTTTCAAGTAGTCTGGCCTTATATAACATTTCACCCCCCCCCCCCCCCCTCCTATTAAGAGAATTAATGTCAACTTTTTGAAAGATTTAGCTCCATTCACTTGCCTTTTCTGCTTTCTGCTGTAATTATATATGTCTAAGATTAAATAACATTTTAATGGATTTCAGGATTCTTAATAGGCAGAAAATTATACCAACAACTTTTCTACCCTGAAGGACGTTGGGAGAGCTGGAACGGGAGGGAGATTTACATGGTTTTTGAAGTTGCTGAAATCGTTCTTTGACAGCTCCTTCGAATACAGACTTTGGAGCATAAATTGCCGGATCCTGGATTTAATCAGGCTCCCGGCTCTTTAACCAAACAGCCCTGAAATAACCTTCGTTTTTTTTATACTGGCTTTTTAACTGGTTTTTAAATGTTCGTACAACATGAAACACATATAATATTAATAAAACAACTCCTGATAATTGTCTACCACCCCCCCCCCTTCCCAGGCGTCCAACGTGCAACCAGAGGGCCACATGCAGCCCTTTTATACATTTTGTGTGACTCTCAAGGCCCCTACAGACACTTATCTGTGTTTCCTTATTGCCCTGTTATAGCAGTGATTTCCAACAGCCTCATGCCATATGTCTCCAGTCTATGACTGTTTCCTGAATCATGTCTCCAGTCTCCCATTACTTCTATACCAGGTTCACAGTCTCTGACAGTCTCCTGCAGCATGTAAGTAGTCTCTGACTATCTCTTGAATTATGTTAAGTCTCTGACCATCTTTTGTATCATGTCTGCAGTTTGACCTTCTCCTGTATAATGTCCGCAGTCTCTGACCATCTCCTGTATAATGTCCGCAGTCTCTGACCATCTCTTGTATTATGTCCGCAGTCTCTGACCATCTCTTGTATTATGTCCGCAGTCTCTGACCATCTCTTGTATTATGTCCGCAGTCTCTGACCATCTCTTGTATTATGTCCGCAGTCTCTGACCATCTCTTGTATTATGTTCGCAGTCTCTGACCAGCTCTTGTACTATGTCCGCAGTCTCTGACCATCTATTGTACTATGTCCGCAGTCTCTGACCATCTATTGTACTATGTCCGCAGTCTCTGACCATCTCTTGTACTATGTCCGCAGTCTCTGACCATCTCTTGTACTATGTCCGCAGTCTCTGACCATCTCTTGTATTATGTCCGCAGTCTCTGACCAGCTCTTGTATTATGTCCGCAGTCTCTGACCAGCTCTTGTACTATGTCCGCAGTCTCTGACCAGCTCTTGTACTATGTCCGCAGTCTCTGACCATCTATTGTACTATGTCCGCAGTCTCTGACCAGCTCTTGTACTATGTCCGCAGTCTCTGACCAGCTCTTGTACTATGTCCGCAGTCTCTGACCAGCTCTTGTACTATGTCCGCAGTCTCTGACCAGCTCTTGTACTATGTCTGCAGTCTCTGACCAGCTCTTGTACTATGTCCGCAGTCTCTGACCAGCTCTTGTACTATGTCCGCAGTCTCTGACCAGCTCTTGTACTATGTCCGCAGTCTCTGACCAGCTCTTGTACTATGTCTGCAGTCTCTGACCAGCTCTTGTACCATGTCTGCAGTCTCTGACCAGCTCTTGTATCATGTCTGCAGTCTCTGACCAGCTCTTGTATCATGTCTGCAGTCTCTTGTATTATGTCCGCAGTCTCTGACCATCTCTTGTACTATGTCCACAGTCTCTGACAGTCTCTTGTGTCATGAGTAAGTAATGATCACTCGGCACACCCTAAAATAAGTGAAATAACCACTATAATCCTCCCTAAAGAAAAGTAACACTTTCACCCTTGAAAGCGGATACAATGATAAACCATTTCCTTCACCTATATTCCAAAATCCATATGTGAAATAGAATCACTCATATCGATATACCCTATTCCAATCAAATCAAATAAATGCTCCAAAATATACAAAACATGTAATAATAACATAAATAAAATTAAAGTAAAATAAAATAAGATAATAATGTCCAAAAGTAATAAAAAGTACAATCAATCAATAGTCCACCAAAAAATATCTCAATCCAGTGTGTTGAATTTCCAATTTTTCTCCCAAACTTTGTGATACCTCGAAAAAATAAAAGCTACAATAGTGTATTACCTTCTAAATATCAAATCTATATAAATACCTTAAACGTATGTATATACTATGTCAGTGCAAACAATAAACAAGTGCACCAAAAAATATGGTCAGATTCAACTGTGAGTGACACGTGAATCATGCAAAAATCATTCCGTGTACACTCCAACAATAAGTGAAAATAGTGTATACTCCAAACAAACACAAAAAAAAAATATTAAAATTGTATAAAATATTAAAAGATCTAAATACAAAAACTGACAGATAAATAAAGTGGGACAAAACAAATATAATATAAATATATTAGTGAGAACTCCAATTAATACAGTGAACACTCCGTAACCACCTCCAAATAGTGAGATTGAATACAATTACCCTCAGGGAGAAAAACAAAACCAGAAGTGTCAGCGCAGCCATTTTGGAAATTGGAAAACGTGGTTTCTTAACCGAGGAAGCTACAGAGGCTGGTTTGTTGGCACAGAGCTGTTTTTTACTTACCTCAATGTAAGATATTATAATAAATAGTTTTTATACTTCAAAATATATACCACATAAGTCACCTTTTTGCTTTATGAGGAATATGGAGGATTGGCACTTAAGTGAATGAAAGCCTGGAAGTGGCTGCTATATTCACCAAGAACATCCAGATAAATTTGTGATTACGCCCTGAGGGTAGTTGTATTCAATCTCACTATTTGGAGGTGGTCATGGAGTGTTCACTGTATTAACTGGAGTGCTCACTAATATATTATTAATTATTAATATATATTTGTTTTGTCCCACTTTATCTCATTGACAATTTTTGTATTTAGATGATCTTTTAATATGTTATACAATTTTAATAGTTTTTTTTATTATTTTTTTTTTTTTTGTGTGTGTGTTTGGAGTCTACACTATTTTCGCGTTATATTCACTTATTGTTGGAGTGTACACGGAATGATTTTTGCATGATTCACGTGTCACTCACAGTTGAATCTGACCATATTTTTTGGTGCACCTATTTATTGTTTGCACTGATATAGTATATACATACGTTTAAGGTATTTATATAGATTTGATTTTTAGAAGGTAATACACTATTGTAGCTTTTATTTTTTCGAGGTATCAAGAGGTTTGGAATAAAAATTGGAAATTCAACACACTGGATTGAGATATTTTTTGGTGGACTATTGATTAAATTTAAATTTTATTTTATTTATGTTATTATTACATATTTTTGTATATTTTGGAGCATTTATTTGATTTGATTGGAATAGGGTATATCGATATGAGTGATTCTATTTCATATATGGATTTTGGAATGTAGGTGAAGGAAAAGGTTTATCATAGTCTCTTGTATCATGTCTGCAGTCTCTAACCATTTCTTGTGCCATGTCTGCAGTCTCTGACCATTTCTTGTGCCATGTCTGCAGTCTCTGACCATTTCTTGTGCCATGTCTGCAGTCTCTGACCATTTCTTGTGCCATGTCTGCAGTCTCTGACCATTTCTTGTGCCATGTCTGCAGTCTCTGACCATTTCTTGTGCCATGTCTGCAGTCTCTGACCATTTCTTGTGCCATGTCTGCAGTCCCTGACCATCTCTTGTGCCATGTCTGCAGTCCCTGACCATCTCTTGTACCATGTCTGCAGTCCCTGACCATCTCTTGTACCATGTCTGCAGTCCCTGACCATCTCTTGTACCATGTCTGCAGTCCCTGACCATCTCTTGTACCATGTCTGCAGTCCCTGACCATCTCTTGTACCATGTCTGCAGTCCCTGACCATCTCTTGTACCATGTCTGCAGTCTCTGACCATCTCTTGTATTATGTCCGCAGTCTCTGACCATCTCTTGTGTCATGTCCACAGTCTCTGACCATCTCTTGTATCATCTCCACAGTCTCTGACCATCTCTTGTATCATCTCCACAGTCTCTGACCATCTCTTGTATCATCTCCACAGTCTCTGACCATCTCTTGTATCATCTCCACAGTCTCTGACCATCTCTTGTATCATGTCCACAGTCTCTGACCATCTCTTGTATCATCTCCACAGTCTCTGACCATCTCTTGTATCATGTCCACAGTCTCTGACCATCTCTTGTATCATCTCCACAGTCTCTGACCATCTCTTGTATCATGTCCACAGTCTCTGACCATCTCTTGTATCATGTCCACAGTCTCTGACCATCTCTTGTATCATGTCCACAGTCTCTGACCATCTCTTGTATCATGTCCGCAGTCTCTGACCATCTCTTGTATCATGTCCGCAGTCTCTGACCATCTCTTTTATCATGTCCGCGGTCTCTGACCATCGCTTGTATCATGTCTGCATTCTCTGACCATCTCCTGTATCATGTCCACAGTCTCTGACCGTCTCTTGTATCATACCCGTACTCGCTTACCCTCTCTTGTATCATGTCCACAGTCTCTGACCATCTCTTGTATCATGTCCATAGTCTCTGACCGTCTCTTGTATCATACCTGTACTCGCTTACCCTCTCTTGTATCATGTCCTCAGTCTCTGACCATCTCTTGTATCATGTCTGTACTCTCTGACCATTTCTTGTATCATGTCTGCACTCTCTAACCATCTTTTGTATCATGTCTGCTGTCTCTGACCATTTCCTGTGTTATGTCCACGGTCTCTGCCATAGTTTTTGACTATATCCTATTTTGTTCCTGCTCTCTCTTCTAATGAATATTCACTGAATCTGATCGATAGATTGACTTCTGTACAACCAGTCTGGTTGGCTGGTCCCTGCTGAACTGGCCGAATTTGATCCAAGTATGGCCAGCTTAACTGGCTGGATCACCAGATGAAAATAAAGTAAAAAAGAAAACGAATACAGCCATCACATTTATGAATTGGTGAGCTGCAATATATTAAATGTTTGCTATATTTTCGGACCCTTCCCTACTCTGTACAAAACTACCAAACTAAGTTTTGGCTGGAGTTGGGTTGTAATAGCGGTCCCGTGTCCTGCTATGACACGTATGCAGTGATGTAGCTGCATAGCCTCTCCAGCCCCCATAGGGACATGCACTCGTTCCTGAAAGTTAATCTAAATGAAAATAGTTTACTTTTGGTTGCTACTGAGCAGATGAGGGCGGAATCCCAGACCATCTCCTTCCAAAATGTTTGTTTCTATTCCCGATGTCAATATGCATGAAGCAGAACATCGTTCACTCCTTGCAGTGTCTCATTGTTGGATGATGCAAGGCGTAGACCATGGGTGGAAGGTGCAGGTGTCACTAGTTGCCGCTCCTAATGGCTGAGTCACGTCAGCTGACATTTGGACGCACAGAAGTCTTAACTCCTTCCCGCCGCCGGACGAATGCAGCTGCACCCTTACATCTGGAGTCCCTTTCTAAAACTCAGCTTGCTGGCAAGTCCGCTTGGCATGTTCTTTTTAGAAAATCATAATATTTACAGAAGCGCAGCTGGCCCTCGCCATTGATGCGAAAACTTTAACAATTAACTGAATACAGCGATCCCCATACAGATTTACCAAAATGAAACTAAAAATCATGAATTGTGTGAACAGCTTAAACATTTTCATCTCATACTTCATCTTTGGACAATTCTATTCAACATTTGGGATGTATTTTTAAAAAAATTTGCATAGCTGTTTGTCTATCGAAACTGCATGTGCGAATGGGGCAAAATCGAATGTTCTCTAGCTATATTCTCTGCAATTCGAAGGTGTGAATACAGAAAACACCTCATTATGGCCACTAGATGGTGCTGACCATCATGGGAAATAAGTACGCTCTTCAGTGCCATTTAGGCCTCGTGCACACAGGATGTTTTAAAAACGCTGCTCCTCTTGGCTGCAGCATTTTGGCAGAAAAACCGCTTGACGCTAGTAAATGTCTAACGCTTTTACAAGCATTTAGGCACATTTGCAGTCATTAAGCGCTTGGGTATTAATTCATTTAATTGGCAAAAATAATAATGTATTCTGGCCATTGAAATTATTAATGCTCAAGTGCTAAACGCGCCTAGCGTTTACATGCGTCAAGTGTTTTTTTGCTGTTCCTAGATGCACTAGCAATGGAGTTTTTTTTTCACAGCTTCTAAAAGCCTATGTGTGCATGGACACATAGAATAACATGGAGGGGCATTTGGAAACTGTAAAAAAAACGCCTGACATCCCTAAAAGTGGCTGCAAAAATGCCCTGTGTGCATGAGGCCACTAGCCCATGGGACCCCAGGATTTACTTGAAGTTCTGGGACAGTCCCAATCCTGCTATGGTTGGGGGTGAGGTTCTGTGCTCAACAGCAGCTGGCAGAAGCAGCAATCAATATGAGTTTACTGAAGGCACATTTAGTCACACCGCCGCAATTTAAAATTTGTGTGCAATTTCAGCATGATTTCAGGTGCAATTTCTGAAGACTTTATTGCTACTTGTAAAGATTTTCAACGATTTGTTGCAATTTGCAATGCGATTTCTATTACCGTATTTTCCGGCGTATAAGACGACCCCCTACTTTTCCTGCTAAAATGTAGTGTTTGGGCTATACTCGCCGTATAAGACTACCCCTCTTCCAGTGCACACCAGTGGGAGGAATAGTGCTCCATCATTGGTGTCAGTGGGAGGAATAGTGTCCCATCATTGGTGTCAGTGGAAGGAATAGTGCTCCATCATTGGTATCAGTGGGAGGAATAGTGCCCCATCATTGTATTAGTGGGAGGAATAGTGCCTCATCATTGGTATTAGTGGGAGGAATAGTGCCCCATCATTGGTATTAGTGGGAGGAATAGTGCCCCATCATTGGTATTAGTGGGAGGAATAGTGCCCCATCATTGGTGTCAGAGCGACGAATCGTGCCCCATCATTGGTGTCAGTGAGAGGAATAGCACCCCATCATTGGTGTCAGTGGGAGGAATAGCACCCCATCATTGGTGTCATTGAGAGGAATCGTGCCCCATCATTGGTATCAGTGGCAGGAATAGTGCCCTATCATTAGTATCAGTGGGAGGAATAGTGCCCCATCTTTGGTGTCAGTGGGGGGAATCGTGCCCCATCATTGGTATCAGTGGGGGGAATAGTGCTCCATCATTGGTGTCAGCGGGAGGAATAGTGCCCCAACATTGGTGTCAGTGGGAGGAATAGTGCCTCAACATTGGTGTCAGTGGGGGGTGGAATAGTGCCCCATCATTGGTGTCAGTGAGAGGAATAGTGCCCCAACATTGGTGTCAGTGGGAGGAATAGTGTCCCATCATTGGTGTCAGTGGGGGGTGGAATAGTGCCCCATCATTGGTGTCAGTGGGGGCTGGAATAGTGCCCCATCATTGGTGTCAGTGGGGGGTGGAATAGTGCCCCATCATTGGTGTCAGTGGGGGGGGTGGAATAGTGCCCCATCATTGGTGTCAGTGGGGAGGGGGAGGAATAGTGCCCCATCGTTGGTGTCAGTGAGGGGGAGGAATAGTGCCCCAGCGTTGGTGTCAGTTTGAGGAATAATGCCCCATCATTAGTATCAGTGACACCAATGATGGGGCACTATTTCTCCCACTGACACCAATTACACTTGCTGACCGATGTTCTAGTATGGCGCTGCTGCAGCCAGCATATGTGGTTGCAGCAGCACCTCTACACTGCACACTTACCGGCCGCTCTTTCACTCGATTTTCGTGGGGCCGCTCGGCTCCGCCCCCTCATCGGTGATTTCCGCCTGTGTGCCTTTCCTGAGCTACAGTTCTGGCGGCCAATCACTGGTGAGGAGGCGGAGCCGAGCAGCCGCGCGAACATCCAGTGGCCGAACTGAAGGAGCAGCCGCGCTTCCTGGACCGGATCGTCGTGGGACCAGATCCAGGTAAGAAACAGCAGCCCCCTGTCCACCCCTGTACTTAGTGTCCCTTCCGTTGGAAGGGGGGGGGGCGGCGGCACCGCGCCACCCCCCTAAAAAGTGTCAGTATTTCCCTTTACCGGCGTATAAGAAGACCCCCGACTTTTGGGAGGATTTTCAAGGGGTAAAAAGTCGTCTTATACACCAGAAAATACGGTATATTCTATGTATGTGAAATCGCAACAAAACTGCAGAAAAAGTAATGCAAGAACAACTTTAGAAATCACGTTGCAGCAAATACCACATGTTAAGAAACGGACGTTCATATTCATTAGATGCGATTTTGCGCTCGATTTTAATTTGAAAACCGCACTAGTATGACTGGGCACTTAAAGTGTATTTCCAATTTTATTGGGACAATACCTTTTTTATATTTGCTACATGTTCCCATTCATACATTAGCTGAAAAAAATGACTGTTTTAGAGGCTCTTTTCTGAAAACTTCAGAGCTGTAAAATCCTTCTAGTCCTTTTTGTTTATGTGGGGCAGGGCAGCTGTGGTTACCATAATTAATCCTGTCTGTAGTGTGCTGGCAGATCTTCATTATCAGTTGTAAACTTGAAGGGAGTACTGTCTGTTCTAACAAAGAATTAAAGGTTTGAAGCTGGGTTTCTCCATTGTATGTTAATGAGATGAAATGCATACTGTCCTTAGGACATACTCACTCTGACATTGTTATGAAATCCTTTGAGTCAGCTATGAGGCCTTCTCCTTTGAAACATCTAAAAGGTAAGAAAGGTTTATTGTTTTTATTTTGTAGATATCCTGTGTGAATGGGAGCGCATAACAAACATATAGTGTTTTTTTTCCCCAAAATGTTGCTGCAAAAAGGTTGAAATACACACTAAGATGGCTGCAGCCTAACTGCTTCCTATACAACACAAAAATGAAGAAAATCTGTGAAATCAGTAGTTCCCTACATGACATTTATTGATTGGGTTTACATACACTTTAATGCTAAGCTATGCAGGTGAAACTCAAAAAATTAGAATATCGTGCAAAAAGTTCATTTATTTCAGTAATGCAACTTAAAAGGTGAAACTAATATATGAGATAGACTCATTACATGCAAAGCAAGATAGTTCAAGCCGTGATTTGTCATCATTGTGATGATTATGGCACTACAGCTCATGAAAACCCCAAATCCACAATCTCAGAAAATTAGAATATTGAGAAAAGGTGCAATATTCTCGGCTCAAAGTGCCCCACTCTAATCAGCTAATTAAGCCATAACACCTGCAAAGGGTTCCTGAGCCTTTAAATGGTCTCTCAGTCTGGTTCAGTTTGAATCACAATCATGGGACAGACTGCTGACCTGACAGTTGTGCAGAAAACCATCATTGACACCCTCCATAAGGAGGGAAAGCCTAAAAAGGTAATTGCAAAAGAAGTTGGATGTTCCCAAAGTGCTGTATCAAAGCACATTAATAGAAAGTTATGTGGAAGGGAAAAGTGTGGAAGAAAAAGGTGCACAAGCAGCAGGGATGACCCCAGCCTGGAGAGGATTGTCAGGAAAAGGCCATTCAAAAGTGTTGGGGACTTTCACAAGGAGTGGACTGAGACTGGAGTCAGTGCATCAAGAGCCACCACACACAGACGGATCCTGGACATGGGCTTCAAATGTCGTATTCCTCTTATCAAGCCGCTCCTGAACTCAAACACCGTCAAAAGCGTCTTACCTGGGCTAAAGAAAAACAGACCTGGTCTGTTGCTCAGTGGTCCAAAGTCCTCTTTTTTGATGAGAGCAACTTTTGCATCTCATTTGGAAACCAAGGACCCAGAGTATGGAGGAAGAATGGAGAGGCACACACTGCAAGATGCTTGTCCAGTGTGAAGTTTCCACAGTCTGTGTGGATTTGGGGAGCCATGTCATCTGCTGGTGTTGGTCCACTGTGCTTCATTAAGTCCAGGGTCAATGCAGCCGTCTACCAGGAGATTTTGGAGCACTTCATGCTTCCTTCCACAGACAAGCTTTATGGGGATGCTGACTTCATTTTCCAGCAGGACTTGGCACCTGGCGACACTGCCAAAAGCACCAAAACCTGGTTCAATGACCGTGGGATTACTATGCTTGATTGGCCAGCAAACTTGCCTGACCTGAACCCCATAGAGAATCTATGGGGCATTGCCAAGAGAAAGATGAGAGACATGAGACCAAACAATGCAGAAGAGCTGAAGGCCGCTATTGAAGCATCCTGGTCTTCCATAACACCTCAGCAGTGCCACAGGCTGATAGCTTCCATGCTACGCCGCATTGAGGCAGTAATTGCTGCAAAAGGGGCCCAAACTAAGTACTGAGTACATATACATGCTGTCTAGATACAGCTGGGCTAGGTCCAGGACGACCTGGGCTCAGAGGAAGCTGTGAATGATGCTGGCGAACAGACTGAGGATATCTAACAGCAAAAAAAGTTCAGTGTGGTAAATCTCCTGATTTAAGGTAATAGAAGAACATATCTTTTTATTAGCTTCCCTTAGTCCTCTGTCTAGCAACACTCAGAAAAAGGTAGGTGGGCCAGTTTGGGTTCTACTGCTTTGCACAGTACTGTTAGTGTAATACTGTGAATGTATCTACAGGAAGAGGAGTGCACAAGGATGACTTCATTAACCTTCCAGCCACTTCACTGGCCAGTCAGCAGGCTGGAGGTGTGTTTTTCACCAAGTTTTTCTGCAAAGCTTCAGTGGAGAACAGTAGGGTCACTGTAGGACAGAGAAGAACAGCAGAACAGTAGGGTTCCCATAGGACAGTGAAGAACAGTAGGGTCACTGTAGGACAAGGGAGAACAGTAGGGTCACTGTAGGACAGATGAGAACAGTAGAAGAACAATAGGGACACCATAGGACAGAGGAGAACAGCACGGTTACTGTAGGACAGATAGAAACAGTAGGAGGACAGTTGGGTCACTGAAGGTCAGATGGGATCAGAAGTTGAACAGTAGGGTCACCATAGGACAGAGGAGACCAGTAAGGTTACCTTAGGACAGGTAGGAAAAGTAGGAGGACGGTAGGGTCATTGATGGACAGATAGGAACAGTACTTGAACAGTAAGGTCACCATAGGACAGAGGAGAACAGTGGGGTCACCGAGGTCAGATGGGATCAGTAGTAGAACAGTAGGGTCACCATAAGACAGAGGAGAACAGTAGGGTTACTGTAGGGCAGTAGGAGGTCAGTAGGGTCACCATAGGACAGAGGAGAACAGTAGGGTTACCGTAGGGCAGATAGGAACAGTAGGAGGTGAGTAGGGTCACCATAGGACAGAGGAGAACAGTAGGGTCACCGTTAGACAAATGGAAAAAGTAGGAGAACAGTGGGGTCGCCATAGGACAGATGAGAACAGTAAGGTTACTCTAGGACAGCAGAGAACAGTAGAACAGAAGGGTCGCTGTAGGACAGTGGAAAATAGTGGAAGAACAGTAGGTTCATGTAAGACAGGAAAATAGTAGGGCAATGCAGGGCAGAGGAGATCAATAGGGGAACAGTAGGGTCACCAAAGGACAGAAGAGAAAAGTTGGAGAACAGAAGGGTCACTGTAAGACAGTGGTGAACAGTAGGGGAACATTTTGGTCACTGTATGTGTCACCATAGGACAGAGGAGAACAGTAAGGTCACCAATCTGGTTTTGATATCTAGTAAGTCTGCCTGGCTAACAAAACCGGCTGAACAGAGCTGCAAATGCTTTAGCACATGGAGCTAATCACACATACAGTTGTGGCCAAAATTATTCAACCCCCACTGAAATTGAGTGTTTTGGCCAGTTTGACATTGCTTTTGATCATTCAGTCATCTTGCTTACATTTACATTAAAGAGGCACTTGTAGGTCAGACAAATATAACATAACAGTTATAATGAAATAACCACAAATGTCTTTTCTGTGCTCACAGCATTATCAGTTTTATTCAACCCCCAAGTGACATTCAATCTTAGTACTTAGTACAGCATCCTTTTACAGTTATAACAGCTTTTAAACGTGAAGCATAGCTTGACACAAGTGTCTTGCAGCGATCTACGGGTATCTTCGCCCATTCTTCATGGGCAAAGGCCTCCAGTTCAGTCACATTCTTAGGCTTGCGCACTGCAACTGCTTTCTTTAAGTCCCACCAGAGGTTCTCAATCGGATTTAAGTCTGGTGACTGCGATGGCCACTCCAAAATGTTCCAGCCTTTCCTCTGCAACCATGCTCTAGTGGACTTGGAGGTATGCTTGGGATCATTGTCCTGTTGAAAGGTCCAACGTCTCCCAAGCCTCAGGTGTGTGACGGACTGCATCACGTTTCCATCCAATATCTCCTGGTACTGAAGAGAATTCATGGTACCTTGCACACGCTGAAGCTTCCCTGTACCTGCAGAAGCAAAACAGCCCCAAAGCATGATTGACCCTCCACCATGCTTCACAGTAGGCAAGGTGTTCTTTTCATCATAGGCCTTGTTCTTCCTCCTCCAAACATAGCGTTGATCCATGGGCCCAAACAGTTCTAATTTTGTTTCATCAGTCCACAGAACACTATCCCACAACTTTTGTGGTTTGTCCACATGGCTTTTGGCATACTGCAGTCGACTCTTCTTATTCTTTGGAGACAGCAAGGGGGTACGCCTGGGAGTTCTGGCACGGAGGCCTTCATTACGCAGTGTGCGTCTTATTGTCTGGGCTGAAACTTCTGTACCCACATCTGACAAATCTTTTCTCAGTTCCTCAGCAGTCACACGGGGACTTCTCTCCACTCTACGCTTCAGGTAGCGCACAGCAGTCGAAGTCAGCATCTTCTTTCTGCCACGACCAGGTAGCGTTTCAACAGTGCCCTTTGCCTTGAATTTGCGAATGATGCTTCCTAAGGTGTCTCTTGGTATGTTTAACATCTTTGCAATCTTCTTATAGCCATTGCCCTTCCTGTGAAGAGAAATCACCTCTTCTCTTGTCTTCCTGGACCATTCTCTTGCCTTCACCATGTTTGTAACCACACCAGTAAATGTCTAGAAGGAGCTGAGTATCACAGTCATTTTAAAGCTGCCTAATTGGTGCTTATTATGCTTGATTGCTGCTCGGTGACATCCACAGGTGTTTTCAATACCTGATGGAAAGCACCTGTATGAACCTCTGTTCTTCAGAGTGGTAGTCTTTAAGGGGTTGAATAATTGTGGCAATGAAGAAACCACATAAGAACCATTTACTACTGTATTACATAAACAATTGATGTCATTTTAGTTGCATTTGGGTAGTTACAACGTCCTTGTAGGATTTGATTCTGAATACAATTCCAAATGTACACTATAGTCCCTAAACCCCTTTACAGCATTGGGGGTTGAATAATTTTGGTCACAACTGTATTAAACTGTGTATTAGGTTGTTTGTTTTGGAGATCATCTTTCAGTAAATGTTTTACAGAGAAAGAAAATAAAATAAGGTACTCGGTTGTCTGGCATGAGATGATGGTTTCATAATTGAGAAACATATCAGCAGCTGGAATGTGAGCCAATAACCCATTGAAATACATTAACAGCGATAACTGTGTGAGCACCAGAAAGAAGTCAGCGAGTTATAAAAAAAAGTCCTGATAGGCTGTAAACAGATCATAATAGAGGCAGACATCTGTTGTTTGTATCCATAGGTATAAAATAAGGTCTCAGTAATAGATTCTAAATGGGCTTCCCACTCTTACTGTTGAGCACCACAAGACACAGATGTTTAACATGTGTATATTTTTGTGCACTAAAATCAGAGCACATTGAGGTGCGCTAGCTATGTGCGTTAGGGTGCCATTGAAAATTAACTGTGAATTACCCCTCACCATGCGTTGCGTTAGTGTATGTTCTACTGCATTTTACCATAATGTACAGTTCTGAATGGGCTCTAAAAGAATATCTAAAAACGAAAAAAATTATATTTTGTATCTTACTAGTTCTTAGATGTGCTGGGTGCATTCATTTTTTTTTTGAGCGGGGGAGCGCTAAATACATTTTCTGCCAGTTGATCCTGCCAGAAATGCAGTGTCTTACTAACTTCCTGTGCACCAAACTGAAATTGTTCTGTTTCCAATGCTGCTTTATGCATTGACGTTAATTCATAGACCTGGTCTGTTTAGACTATATGCTCCCCTGCTGACTTCGCACCATCCACAAGCAATTTAATTCTTCAATGGAACACAGAAGTTGAATTCAACACCATTTTACTTCTCACAAGTGCAGTACAGAGAATGTTTTTCATCTTTTGAAGTGTAAGAACACAATGACTCTTCTAAGCCCTGTCTCTGTAACGAACAATAACGAGGTAACATGGAAAAAAAACAGGAACAATCTAGCTAGGATTGAACTAAATAGCATTAAAGAGGAGAGGAGGACAGATGAGATACCAATTACAAAAATCAATAAGTTGTTGTGGCCTTAAATCCCCACTAGATGTCAGCATATATCAAAACAATAGTAACCTGACAGTACAGTTTATTACAATAACAAATAACACATAAACGTGGGACAGGACTGAAATATCAAACAATCTTACCAGTTTTTTTCAGATACTTTCTGTACACTGCAAAAGTACGCCTAAGAAATGGAGTAGGAGTTAGTAGTCTAAATCGAGGGAACAGCCTGGGAGACAGCCATGGCTCACTCTATAGATACAGTGGTGTAAATGAATGTAGCCACCAGGAGCATGCCTAGGTTAATTGCTGCCTAAGGTGGCTGTTATTGGCACCACCAACCCTCCTTTTTCAAAAGCTGAATGATTTCTGTTGGGTGTCCCCCTTTCCAAGGCAACGCACCCACAATCCATAAAAGCAAGATGCAGAAACAAAGATCATACCAGCTTTTAAATGTTTACGGTGATCCTGCTATAATGTGTCCCATGGGCAACCCTGATACCACCCCATTTTTGCCATCCCGTGTGATCATTTTGCCCCCCCCCGGTAGGACATGGAGTGTGTTCTTTGCAGGCTTATCAGGTCAAACTAAAAGGGAAAAAAGCCTGAAAAATGAAACTAAGGCACTACCATATATAAGAACTGATAAGCTGCAGTATATTAAAGTTTTTGTGTATAATTAAAACATGAATTTGTGTAATAATCCAGGCATGAAAAGCATGCTCCTAATTATGCCTTCATGAAAAATCATACTGTCACGTACCTGACTGTGGTACCCAAGATGATGAGGGTGGCATCTTGCACAACTCTTATCCAAGCTCCCTTGGTAGTGGGTACAAGGACTCCTAGGGCAGCGGAAGGGTGTAGGTGCCATGAAGCTGAAGCACTGAACTTGAGCTTGGAAGCACAGAGATCCACCAGGTAGACGTATGGAATCAGGTCACAAACTGGGTTCAACAGCAGCCAGGCAGATAAGTACAGGTCACAATCAGATTCCAGGAGAGAGACCGGTAAGGGTCAGCAACATGATGGCAATGAGGTACAAAGTCAGGAGGCAGAGCTGTGGTTAAAGTCTAGGCCAGGATCAGTAACATATGTAGCACTTTAGAATTGTTAAAAGGGGGGATCCAGAGTAACCTAAAAAGAATGGGCCTACTCCTTGAAAATCTCTATTTCCATTTCTTCCAGCTGATCCCTAACCTACTCCCCTTGCCTGCTTCCTCTGCCTCCCTTAGCTACCCAGCTTCTAGGGAGACCAGGGGCGGACTGACCATTTAGAAACTCGGGCACTGCTCGAGGGCCCGGGGTCAGTAGGGGGCCCCATGAGATGCCTCTGGTACCTTTTTCATAGGTTGAGTTTGGACAAGGACACAGGGGCCCCATGTTCCCCTTTTGCCCGGGGGCCCCATGAGTTGTCAATCCGCCCCTGAGGGAGACACTCATGCTTGTGTGCCCCCAATGGGGATCTTAGCTATGTCCCTGCTCCCTATTCCCAGAAAATTTAATGACAGTTGCCTTTCACTCCTCCTACCCTCAGCGCATTGGGATCTGGAGATGGTTGCAGTAAAGAATTTAAAAAATAGATGTTTGGGGACAGCAGGCTTACAAATCTATTGGGCATTGTTTTCTTAAAGCAGAACTAAACCCTCCTGTCCATTACAGTTGAGAAAGCTGCAATCGTAGACTGTGTTTGATGTGTAGTTGGCCACAATGCTGCACCTGTGATCAGTTTTGTCATCAATTAGTGAAAGGCTTGACAGTTGGGTTGAGGGCCCAAGTAACTGTGATAGTTATCATTCACAGAATGCCTTGAATGTAATTGTTTTTGAAAATAGCTAAATAAATGGCTTAACTCTGCTCTAATACTGTAAATTGGGATACCCACACTCATCAGGATGGAACAGGAGTTGCCCAAATTAGGGCCACAAGGGTCATGGACAGCAGAGGAGACCAAATTCTATCCCGTTCCATGTAATCTTTTGAGGGAAAATGTCACTTTGCCCATAGTTTACAATTTGATGGGTTCTCCTAGAGTATAACTAAAGGCAAAACGTTTTGTTTAGTTTTAGATAGAGTGGAGAGGGATTAGAAAGCCTGTAGGGTTTATTGCTGTCTGTGCCCCCATTAAGGAGATTCACCCTCTATATTTTTTCTGAAACCAAAAGAAAATCCTAAATTTTGGGTTGTCCCCAAAACAGTACTAGAAGGGAAATCTTGCAATAGGGACACTAGTTCTGGTGACAACCAGGGATTCCCTCACTTTGGAAGGATTTCCCCTCACTGTTTCGGCTATAGAACACGATATGAAGGTAAATCTTCCCAATGGGACACAGTTGGTAAAAAATAACTGACTGGGATTATAACTCTCCCTTACTCCATCCAAAATGAAAAAAAAAAGGGTTTGCCTATAGTTTAGAAGATCAGCATCCCAACACACAAAAGCTGGAATACCTCTGTGCATCGGGTTTGGCTTTCTAGTGGGGTTTTACTTTAGAAAGCAAAGCTACGGCACAGGAAAAACAGATAACTAAAGCGGAGGAGTGAAGAACAACAAAACACAGCACTGTGTTGCTACAGAGTCCTCTTTGGCCATATTTGTACAAATATTGTGCCAGATTACAGGGAGTCGTTGTTCACATAATTGAAGAGAAGATGAACAGAGCCAAAGTTTACTGGCAAAGAGAAGTGCGTTTTACAAGATCCTGGACCGCTAGTCTAACCTTTTATTCTAAAACAGATGTGCTTTAAACTCCAGCATCAATAGTCCAGATTTATCGAATGGTGAATCGGTAAACATCCTACTATAAAGGAAAACTCCACCTATAATCTCATTTCCTAATAATTTTCAAAATAATATTGAATGATATGCAAGCTTGATGGATTCTCCTACCTTAAATCTAGGGTGTGTTACAGGGCCACCCTACTGCTAAATTATTAGAAATTCATTATGTACAGCAAGGAACTGTTTCTGTAACTGTTAAGTGTTTTTCAGTGACAGTTAAAGTGGAACTGAACTCAAAAAGTGAAGATTTGCTATCCTACAGAGAATATTTTTATTATTATACAGGATTTATATAGCGCCAACAGTTTATGCAGCGCTTTACAACATAAAGGGGGACAGTACCATTACAATACAGTTCAATACAGAAGGAATAGGAAGGCCCTGTCCATGGAGCTTACAATCTAGAGGGAGGGGTACAAAAGGTAACATCTGTAGGGAATGATCTGATGGAGGTGACCTAAATACAGTTCTTAGGTGGAGTTTGGGTAGGCTTCCCTGAATAAATTAGTTTTCAAGGATCACCTAAAGGTGGACAGGGTAGGTTCTGTCTGGACATACAGGGCAGGAAGTTCCAGAGGATGGGAGAGGCTCTGGAGAAGTCCTGGGGGTGAGCTTGGGAGGAGGTATGTTAACTGAGCAATGCAGTACTCTGAAATATTTACCTTTTCCATGCATTGCTCCTTAAAATAGTAGTGTACTTCCTATGCCTAGCCACTCTTGTACCTACAGCCTCATAGCTCTGTAGAGCTACCTCCCAGAGGAGCCTCTAAATTTGTTAGTGATTTTTTTTTTTTTTTGCAAAATTCTGAAAATGACACATCTTGAGGCTCATGAGGTTTATAGGAGCTCCTAAGTATCCTGGATTTTTCTTAAACAACGGTAAAAAGTAGTAAAATAAAAAAATTTAATTCGACAATTGAAAAAATTAAAACACAAAGCAAATAAAAAAACTGAATCTAAATAAACCCCACCCCAGAATAAAGCCACAATCTAAATAAAGAAAGACACAAAAAAATAGATGACTGTGTTCAGGTGAACACGTATGGATGTATGGATTGGGAAGAGGAGGCTTTATTTAAGGGTACATTTACCTTTTGCAAAATAAATGAATTACATTAAATTTAAATAAAAGTGAATTTGCTCATTTTTTGTATTGGAGTCTGCAAAGCTTTTTAAATGCAGCCGCAGATCCACACCAAGGTAAGGACCAATGATTGAGAGGCTGAAGGAAGCATCAATGGACGGCAAATAAAGTGACTTTGCTGCACTTGAGCCCCATCGAGATCTACAAGTTCCTCTGCCGTGATGGTAGATGGGACTTGTATTCTTCCCCATCCATGTAAATATACTTATCTTAAAAGTAACTCAGAATTTTGCCAATTAGATGTGTAGCACTCTGCCCTAAACAGGTTAAATTTAGTTTTCGGCTTGGCTGTACTCTGCTGAGCAGCAATCTATATTTCAGGTCTGATCAGGTCTTTCCTTAAGCCTGGTGGTTGATTGTTCCTGCTTGCCTCTGAAAGAAGCTTCTTCCAGAAGCTACTTCCACAAATAGAGTAGGAAAATCAATCTCTGGGCTAAGAATATTTATCTGACTTCAGCCAATCCCTGGGAAGAGGCACCCAACAGGTGGATGGGGAGTAGATAAATGTTTGGGAAGACTTTTGTGCAGCATGTGCTTGGCTGAGTGCTTAGAGGAACCTGGATTTCTTGGCATTTGCTGGAGGGCACTAACTTAGGGAGCTAGGCTAGAGAAGGATCCCTTTTCACTGAAGAGTGTTGCATGGAAGCTGTCCTTGAACGTTGTGAGTAGGACTTTTTGGCTAGGAATCTAGGTGTGCTTGTGCTGTGGGGGTTAGATGCCAGAGGTTGCTACAAGGGCTATGACTGCTTTTACAGAGTCTCAGATAGACTAGCTGTCTCCTCTACCTCTAGCAATATTTAAGACTGCTGCTAAAGGATTTTTGCTTGAGAATCTGTACTCCTGTACCTGCTGGTGTTTTCAGAGAATCCTGCACTCTCATACCTCTCTCTTGTTTACTCACTGAAATACATCTACGAAAAGACATCCCCTAGACTGAGCCTGTGTTTGTTGTTGTACTCTGGAACTTCTACCTGGGACTGGCAGCCTCTGGACAGGTAAGGGAGACCTGGGTCATTTCCACTGGCCCCACCAGGGGTGAGCGCTACAGGTGCCTTATATAATTCTAGAGTTTTGTTTGTTTGTTTAGTGTGATGTGGTGACCAATGAAACAGTCTTTAAATTTCACTACATGCACTGCTTCTCTTTTGAGTACAGAAGAGCCCTGGAGCCATCCTGAAATAAATTAAACAAAATTCTGAGTTACAAAGTCAGAATTCTGAAATTAAAAGTCAAAGGCTGTTGTGAGCTGCACTTTTTACGAAAGGCAGTTGCAACCACATGAGGATGGCTTCTGCAGCTATTTAGATATGTGCCTGTAGGTGTACCTCATATGTATTGTGTGACCTTTAAAAAAGTGAAGAAACATTAAACAGCAAACAGTCACTAGGATCCCACTTCTACACCTCTACTCACTGATAATTGGATACCTCCTGTCCAATATTGTCTAGACACTGCACCATGAATTTTCAGGCCAGATCCTCAGTGCACACCCTCTTCTTGATTTGAAAGTGCTTCCAGAAAAATATAGGACCCCCAGCTCCTCCTGAGCTGGGACCTCGATGAACTCTCTGTAATAGGTCACACTGTTCACCCTGAGCTGGGAGCTTGACAAACTCTCTGCAGGCATCAGCTATTCTGCCCAGAAGGGCAGCAACTCTTTAGGCTGGGATCCCATCCTCCAGGACAAAGAATCCTGCTGCTCCAGGTCTCAGCCTATTTATGGGCTCTCTCTCAACCGTCTAGGCACACCTACCCAGGGACTTGCTAGAGTCCCATAAACATTGAAGCTTGGAGTCTGCCTTCTCCAGCCCACTACATTCTAGAACCTACTAGAAAACAGGGAGAAGTAATTGGGCCTGCAGCTTGTGAGACCCAGAACAGCCAAAAATAGTCACATATCGCTCTACTGGCTACAGAGGAGCCAAAAAGACTAACTTTTCCTTAACCACAGTAGCAACCTAATCTAGGAGTGTGCTACACCAGTAACTGTCCTGACCCCTGGCTAATGTTTACTGGGGTACTCTCTTGTCTGATGCACATTCTGACCCTTGGCTAACATTTACTGGATTACTCCTTTGTCTGCTGCCTGTCCTGACCCATGGCTAACATTTACTTGATTACTCCTTTGCTGCCTGTCCTGACTCTTGGCTAACATTTACTGGGTTACTCTTTTGTCTGTGTCTGTCCTGACTCTTGGCTAACATTTACTTGATTATTCCTTTGTCTGCTGCCTGTCCTGACCCTTGGCTAACATTTACTGGATTACTCTTTTGTCTGCTGCTCGTCTAGACCCTTAAAAAACATTTACTTGATTACTCCCTTATTTGTTGCCTGTCCTGACCCTTGGCTAACATTTACTTGATTACTCTCTTGTCTGCTGCTTGTCCTGATACCTACTTATTTTTGCTTGTCTCCATACCTGAACTGCTACCAACCACTCCTTACGATATGTTTTTCCTGTGGGCCCGTTAGCATCATCCACAGCCAGAGTACATAGTTTAAGACCTGGGGGTATTCAAATACTAGAACGCACACTAGCCTTAAAGGAAAGGTGGCTTATAGAGGTGAAGCGTATCATCACCATATACAGTACTTGGACCAGAATGTTTACATACATGGCCTTATAGTCCATAGGTAACCATAAAAAAGTAAAAGGAGATGTAGGTAAAATGATGCGGATAGCTTTACAATTTTTCTGTGCTCTTAGAGCCCCTAAAGTCAACCCATCTGTTCAAAGATGATGTCATGCAACATTAAAGCTTCCTCTAAGGAAAGTTATATATCCATCCCTCAAACCGTCATGGAAAAACAAACTCACCTGGAAGTAAGTCACTGCACGCAAACCTCTACCAGGATATCAGTAATTTTCTTCAAAGCAATGTTGGCTTTTCAATTACCCTATGAGGAAATCAGAAGAAAAATAATCAGACTTCATTTACCATCACTGAAGAAGCAAAATAAAACAAGTGGTCAGAAAATAACGGCTTTTGCAGTGGCAGAAGATCAAAATTGTTTGTTAAATTACCACAAAGCTTGAAATTCTTTTATGCTGTTTCAGCAGGAAGTGTGACAAAGCAGTGATGTGGCCTCCTTTGTTTCTCCTCTACCCCATATTCTTCATCTTTTTCCTGCCAGAGTTCTACACCTCCGCTCCATGCCACAAACTAATATTTTCCTCTTTAAAGGGAATATTTTATTTCTCTATTTTACTGGAATAAGTGTAAAAGCTCAGAAGAATTTTCTTTCCTTTGGATTTTTCTTTGTTGGTCCGAAGGCCTCTAAGCTGGTCATAGATGGGAAGATGTTCCCAACTGCCATGTGCCAGTGCTCATTGCCATGGAGGACCAAGGCAGAAATGGGCTTTAAGACTATGTACAGTATATGGACAAACATTTGTGGACCCCTGACCATCATAAATGCACTATATGACCAAAAGTATGCAGACATCCCTTCATATCATACAGTTTAGATATTTTCAGTAAAGATATTCTAAAATACTAAATCATACAAATTTTTAGGCAATTGTTCACTTCCAATCCTATGGAAACTATTTCGGGAAGACCCTTTTTGGTTTCAACATGACTGTGCCTCTGTGCAAGAAAGCCAGCTCCGTAAGGACGTGATTAGATGAGTTTGGTGTGGAGAACTTGAGTGGTCCACACAGAGCCTTAGCCTCAATTCTCATTAGCATTCTGGGATGAATCAGAATGCCAACTGAGAGCCAGGTCTTTTTGTCCAACATCATTACTTGACCCTACAAATGTCCTTTTGGCTGAATGGGCAACCACAAATGCTCACAACAATATGTGGAAGTCCTTTTCAGAAGAGTGTAGGCTGTCCAAGTGCATAATAATGTCCGTGATTTCAAAATGGGATCTCCAACCAGCTCATTTAAGTGTGAAGGTCACATGTCAACAAACGTTTGGCTATCTACTATATCTTCAGTATTATCAATGTAGTAGTGTTATGTGCATCTTGATAACATTGTTCTTGGTTTTGTACCCATTGTTTTGGAATGGAATGTCAAAAAAACTCATATAAGTGTGATGGTTAGGTGTCCACAAAGGATTTGCCATCTACTCTATCTTTGATATTATCAATGTAGTAGTGTTAGGAGTATCTTGATATTATTTTTTTTTTTTTGGTTATATGCACCTTGTTTTAAACCTCATATAGTTGTGATGGTCAGGTATCCATAAACATTGGGCCATCTGCCATACCTTCAATATTATCATTGTGGTTGTGTTATGTGTATCTTGATAATATTTTTTTTGTTTTTATAATAAAAAAATGTTATAGGTTTACTTTAAAGGCATGGGCATATCAGTGCCTCTAGGATAACAGTTATATTTAGGGACTCAGATAAGGCTAACTTAAAGCCCGTTTCCAGTTGACAGGCAGCTCAAAGGAGTCATGTTGCCTCCTGGATGCCTGAAATAAACCATCGGAAGCTTGCTACAACACAATGCATCTGCATTAATTTGCAGTGCAATTGTGCAGTCCCATTCAGTCGAATGGGCCACATTAGGTGACAGTACTGCCTACCGACTGTGACATATGGTAAACTTTTTGCTGTGAAGCAGAGAATTGTGGCCACAGTATGTCTACCACCAACTTTGACCATCATATTAGGTTAACACGGATGGTCAGGCAACTGTAAAACCATGGCCCACTTTGTGTGAGGTTTTGGAAATATATACGCCTGTTGATGTGCTGATATGTTGTATTTTGCTTTGCCAAAATAAACAAATTATATGAAAAAAAAAATATTGCCCAACTGCCTATTTGTATGCCCACTGGCTGCTAGTGTAAATGAGGCATACACTTTTTTTTTTTTATATATATATAAAATTCAGGAACACTGCACATTTAAGGATTAATACATCTGATTGCTATACTCACCATCTCCGCTCCCCTGTACACCCACCACTCTGTGATCCAGCACCAGTACCCTTCTGCCTTAAATGATGTCCAATAGCATTCAACCCACATCATGTGAGTCCAGGGTGTCAAGAACATGCCCCCCCGGTGGTGAGTCATTAAGCTGTAAAATGCTGCAGGGAACTGCGCTGACATCAATATGTTAAGAAATTCCCTGCAGTACTCGGGACCACTGGAGGTTGAGGAAATTACCTATAACATCATCTGACAGGACAGAAGAACTCCGGAATAAGGTATGCATACGCAATTCTTAAAAAGTAATAGAGGGGAAAGGGGGAGGCTCCAAAGAAAAGGTGGTGCCCAGTCTGGAGTTGGGGTTTCAGGTGTATTTACAGAGTAGGATTGTAGTTTTTAGGTAAGGTATAGGCAGGGTGGAACTTCCAACACTAGTGAATGTAGGCACACCTAAAGCAGCATTCATGTGCTAGATCACCTATTTAACACATAACATTTTCTTGTTTTGTTTGACTTTACCTGGCTTAGAATGTTGTAAAAATGTACAAGAAACCCTTAAACTGATCGTAAACCTCTGAAACGAAATATGAACAAAGCAAATCCGTCTATAGGGTGTATTTGTCTCTATCCAGAGTAATAAATGTCATTTCTGTCTGCTGCCTCATTCATGTGCTATCTGATTGAATCACCTATGACAAGGTTTCCTGATACCAAGAGGTAAAATGGTGACAGGGGAGGGAGCTCCAGCACACAGCATGTGAATGACAGCCTCAGCTCTGTTCCGATGTGCTTTGTGAAGGGGGTGTGTCCCTTCCCTCCAATCAGATCTCACTAAGCTCTGCAGAGTGTAACTTAAGCTCCCCATCCCCTGCTTTATATAACCTCAGATGAGCTGTATAAATTCTGGACTTTGAACAAAATGTAGAGAAGAGAAGACCGCAGATAAATTGGTACAACTTACGTACTTCCTGTTGCATCTCTGGGACACAGTAGTTCACAGACAGCAAAAAATAATCTGGTATGGGGTTTTAACCCTTCCCTACTATATATATAAAACAAAAAAAAAGTTTAGGCTTAACATACACTGTACTATATTATGATAAAGTTTATTTGAAAGTAATTTCCAGTATGACTGCCAACTGTATCTGATATTTTAGTTTTTAGTGTGTTTTCTTGTTTTACTAAATTAAAAAAAAATTTGATTAATCTGTCTTTTATTGCTTTCCCTATACCTCTCCCTTTCACGCTGCCTTGGCTAGCCCTGTGAACAGTCCAGATTTATGCCAAGGAAGGATCACAGCTGGTAATTTTATAGTTCTTTATTTCGGGTTTCCGCTAAACCTGTCACTGTTCCGGGGCATTTAAATCCAATGGCTGGGAAACAGTGGGAGTTTAGTGTGGTGTTCATAGAGCCCATCTAATTTACCGCTGTCTGTAGTTCACACACCGGACAATAATGGGATGAGCAAAGTCTCAGTAGTCAGTGGTGTTCGGTCATGCAGGGATGGGACGGTCGGATAGGGTTACACTTTAAAGGCTTGCATTGGAAATGACAGCAAACAGTGAGATGTGCTAAAGGGATTAACTTGGGTTTTTAAAAGTAATTTTCTTTCAGTATTTAACCACTTCAAGTCCGGACACTTTTACCCCCTTCCTGTCCAGGCCAATTTTCAGCTTTCAGCGCTATCACACTTTGAATGACAATTGCGCGGTCATGCAACATTGTACCCATATGAATTTGTTAGCATTTTTTTGAGACAGATAAAGCTTTATTTTGGTGGTGTTTATTCACCACTGGGATTTTTATTTTTTTGCTATGTAAATGAAAATGTCCAAAATTTTGAAAAAAAAGTGTTTTTCTTATAAAATTTTGCAAATAAATAATATTTCATCATAAATCTTGGCCAAAATTTATTCCATTATCTTATTGGTAAAAAAAAAACCCAAATTAGTTTATAACCATAAATTACAGTTTTTAAACTTTTTTTTTACATTTTTATTTTATTTTTTTATATTAATGATGTTGTTTTTTTCCCTTACATACTGTCACCCTAGCAGTACAGTGGCACCATGGTGACACTGTACTACTTGTGGGGTTTTTTTTTTTTTTTACACTGATTGCTTTTACACACATATAGGCTGTAAAAGCAATCATTACTTCTTCTCTCTGGCTGCATTCTTGCAGCCATTGAGAACTACTTTGTGAGCTGTGATTGGTCACAGCTTGTCACATGTTACAAGGTTGTTGTGAATAGCCTTGTATCATGTGACCTCTGTGAGCATGCACAGATTTCACACGTAGTAAGCAATGATGTCAGAAGTGACATCTTGCTTACTACTCTGCATGTGATCACTTATTGGCCAAACAGTGATCACATGATCGGGACCTCACAGAGAGGTCCCGTACGACGTTCGGTGTTCCACTGTGTCCTAAGGACACAGCGGGCACCGGTTCATTGTGCTGCACCTGCGCGCTCTCAGGGAGCGCGCACAAGCAGGGGGCGGAGAGGTCGTTTATAAACGGCCACCCGACCTTGCACTACCACTATCCTGCCGTTTATATGACGCCCTCCCAGAACTGGCCGGCCGCAGTGCAGCCATCATTTGGCTATCTGCGGCCGGCAAGTGGTTAAGTAAATGTGATATTTCAGTTTTTTCTTTTTAATAAATCCACAGACATTTCTAAAATTCAGTTTTTAATTTGTAATTTTGGGGTACTGAGTATAGATTAATGATGAAAATATGAATTTAAACAACTGTAGCATCAGGCTGCAACATAACAACATTGAAAAAAGTGAAGGGGGTCTGAATACTTTATGAATGCACTATATACAGTATACTATATATATATATATATATATATATATATATATATATATCACACTCCTGGGTTAACCCCGTCACGCCTAAGGGTAAAACAAATCTAAATGCCTAAGCACAATTCTGCAACGTTGACACGTGATAGTAAAACTGTACATATCATCACAACTATTTTATTTATTTCAGGTACTTATATAGCGCTGTCAATTTATGCAATGCTTTACATATATATTGTATATTTACATCAGTCCCTAACCCTCTAAGGTCCCTAACTCGCATTCATATACTAGGGCCAATTTAGACAGGAACCAATTAACCTACCAGCATGTCTTTAAAGTGTGAGAGGAAACCAGAGTACCTGGAGGAAACCTATGCAGGAGAACATGCAAACTCCAGGCAGGAGGTGCCGTGGCTGGGATTTGAACCAACGACCCTAGTACTGCCAGGCGGAAGTGCTGATCATTTAGCCACTGTGCTGCCCCACTAATTTGTCCATCCAGGTGGATTGTACCTTGATTTTTTCAGGACAAATTGAGCTTTCATTTGTTGGTAAATGGTAATGGATAGCTCCTGATTTTTTTTTATTATCAAAGGAAAATTGGCCCAAAATAGTAAAAAAAAATTGTTTTTTTTATTTAGCTGTGTGTTTCTTGTTACGACCATAACCTACCACCAAAGAACAACCCAAAATAAATTCTCCAGCTCTTGACGATTGCAACGATACCATATATGTGTATGTTATTTGTTGTTTGTACCCGTAGTATAGCCCAGAAACAATAGTGCACATTTTGTTTTTGTCTTTTTTTTTTTTTTTACTTAAAACACACTGCCACTGACATTAACACTAACTGACACTGATACCAATTTTTTTTTAAATCCTGACCTTTGACCCTGACTTTTGAACTTGACTTATGACCCTGACCTTGACCCAAACACTAACCCTGGCACTGAACTAGATCAAACCTTGATCTAGGTATTTTTCTTTATTTTTTCTTTTATTTTTTTAATATTTATCTTTTTTTTTTTTAACAAACATTTTTTTCCCCTCTATGCCAGGAGTTAGAGAGATACAATGTATCTCTCTTTTCCATTCATAGAGAGAGAAAAAAAAGGGGGCCGGGCTGTGCAGTGACTGATCACTGTGATAGCCAATCAGAGGCTATCACAGTGCTCACGTGACCCGGAATAGGGAGTCCCGGGTCCCAATCGTTAGAACAGGACCCGGGGCTCTTAGTGACACCGCGGTCTTTGTGCACTGTGCAGTACGCTCCCAGTACAAAGACAGGTATGCAAATATGCGGCCCCATGGAAAAAAGCCTAGTTCCGTCAGGCCGCATATTTGTGTGATGTCGGCGTCAAGGGGTTAGGATGCTAGATAAATTTAGTGTGGATTGCTCTCTTGCCAGAGTACCTGTTACCTGTTGTTTTAGTCTGGCTTCGCAGTCTGAGCAATTGAGTCTTGAGCAATTGGCAGGACACCAAGTGTTCCCTGTTGTATTTAAGTAACATTTACAGGCCTCATTTAGTGACAGGGCAGTGAAAGGAGAAGTTTTTGACTGATGAGCTCATCTCTCTGTCCCTTTGCTGTCTCCTCCTGTCCGCATACTTCTTATTAGCACATGAGCACAGCAGCTCAGCTGGTTAAGTTGTTGTGCTGCTTCTCTATCTCCCAGGTTGTGCCTTGCTGTACAGGGTCTGCAAAAGACTGATATCAACTGAAATCCAGGTACTTACTCTGCTTATATCAATGAATACATTTAATGCACTAATTAGTTTTTAGATCTTTCTTCATTTCAGCTTTAAAGGAGAATTTCGGTCAGGATAACATTTACAAGTACAACGTGCAAACCCATTTAACATGTTATGTGCCCTTACCCTGGTGTTCAGTAAAACCCTTTCTTGGGTTTGTAATGCCCTTACCCATACAGTAAAACCCTCATTTCCCTTTGGTAGGTTTTTACAGTCCAGGCTACTGTAAGTCACTTATTGGAATGCCATGCTTTTTAAAGTTATAGTTAGAATAGGAAAACATTAGAACCTCTATAACAGCAACGCACACAACAATCAAAGAACGTTTACTGGAAGAGTATGAAAGAGTTAAACCGCTTTCAGATTATAATTGCTGCCTTTTCCCCTTTGGAAAGATTTCTTTCATGGAGATGTATACATATAATAAAATGATGTGCGGCGTTAAGATCAAAAAAAGTCTATCAATTAGCATATAAACAAAAAATACTGATTATTGATAAATTATATAAAAGTTCATCAGGTGACTATGGTGCTCATTAATCATGCGTCTTCCTGGACCCGGTGGATGTGCACATAGGTGTATAAGCAATGCGCACTCACCAGAAAGCGCACGTAAATGCACGTTAGTAATTAATTTAGATGTCATCAAATGGTCATCATGGGATGATGGTAGGAATCCTAAGCCTTTCCTCTATGGGTGGATGGATTCTGAGGTGTGGATTCACTGGTATCAAGGTCATCCAGAGTTCCCTTTTATGGGTTATCCTGTGGCTGGCTGGCTGAAGTTCATCAGGAACCTTCAAAAGTGGGCTCCCATGGAAATGATGAGCCCAGAGATAACTTCCAATAGTGTAGTAGGTCTTTAATTACCAAAATTACAGCATTTACAGAGTGAAAACAAAACTTACATCCAGATCTGATATGGCCACCAAGGAGTCAATCAGGATGGCCTTAAAGACCTACTACACTATTGGAAGTTCTCTCTGGGCTCATCATTTCCATGGGAGCCAACTTTTGAAGGTTCCTGATGACCTGGATTGGTGTGTGACCTCTCCCTCCCCCGCTGAGGATCTGCATGGTGGAAGGTTTAAGAGTACACCTAGACTGATGACATCTAGTGGCCTACACGCCGATGACATCTTCCTGGCATTTCAAGTCCAGAGCACCAGGAGCAGGTCTTAATTGCTCCACGCGCAGCTAATGCGCTATCTGGTTAGTGCAATGTTTGTACACTCTCAAGAGCACAAGAGTCACGGTTATCCTTCTATTACGGATTTATGAACACTTGCACATAATCACTTTGCTTTACCACTATGTATGGACTGAGTTGCTGAATTATGATATTGTGCAATATCCGATTTATTTGATTTTTTCACCTGATTTTATATTTTTATTAGCGCTGCATACATATTTTATATTTCTTATACTGGGTCTTAGAGGTTGCCTTTATGCTAGCAGCTTGATATTATTGTTCCCAGCGCTCAATTACCACTTTTATATACTTTTGGCTGAAGTTCATGTTTGAATGGGTGGCGAGTCCACGGTGTGGCCCCTTCACGTGCAGTGCAAGTGGGGGGTAAGAGGGAGGAGTGTCCACCACCGGAGAGGAGTTTTTGATTCACAGCCATCCTAACATCTGAAGAGGGTGCCTCCAGTAGACACAGAGGACTGCACCCACCTATCCCATAAAAGGGAACACTGGATGACCTTGATACCAGTGAATCCACACCTCAGAATCCATCCACCCATAGAGGAAAGGCTTAGGATTCCTACCATCATCCCATGATGACCATTTGATGACATCTAAATTAATTACTAACGCGCATTTACGTGCGCTTTCTGGTGAGTGCGCATTGCTTATACACCTGTATGCACATCCACCGGGTCCAGGAAGGCGCATGATTAATGAGCACCATAGTCACCTGATGAACTTTTATATGATTTATCAATAATCAGTATTTTATGTTTATATGCTAACTTATAGACATTTTTTTGATCATTTTATTATATTTTTTTGAGGTTTTCTTGGTTACCTTGTGCTTGGCTGCTTTTTATTTAATTTATTCAGTTTCTTTACTTATTTGGTTCCCTTGGGTGCTCAAATCTACCTATTCTTTACATATATACATATAAACCAAACATGGAACAAAGTATTTTAAACATTAACAGGATTCTTTGGGTTTTTCTTCAGTACTAAAACATACTGGATGTGGCCCCTTGGTAAACTTTCCCTTCACTTTCTGTTCTGGTGTCACTGCAAGAAATAAGGAAATGTCACCAAGGCTAGGTTCACACTGTTTTAGCCATTTCTGCATTGCGTTTTGTGTTTTTTAACTTGTGTTTTTTATGTGTTTTGCGGGGGGTCTTTTTTTTATTTTTCTTGTTGCTAGGGAGATTTAAAACGCATCAAAAACACAGCAAAAATGCATCAAAAATGTAATACATGCTTTTCTGCAGCGTTTCCATTGAAGGCTATAGAGCCAAAAACACAACTTTTTGCATTTCCAGAAGTCCCTGACCCTTTCCAAAAAACCACACCAGGTGAAAACGCTGAGATGAGAACATGTCCCATAGGGAATCATGTTAAGTGGACTGTACTGCGTTTCTGCAAAACACTGCAGAAAACGCTTAGGTGTGAACCTAGGGTAACAGAGTCACGGTCATTACCAAAACTCCCAAGCAAGGTTCTAATCATTCCTTATTCTATTATAAACTATAAAAAAAAGTTTGCAGACCGATGTGTTCCCCACAAATTAAAAATCAAATAAAACATCAATTGGAGGAGTATCTAAAACAGAACTGTTTACACTAGATAAGGAGCAATTAGGAACATGCAATCCCCTTGTATAAGTACATAAATGGGTCACAGAGTAAATGTACTCGAAAACTGTTCAATTTAAGATCGCAGCAAAGGACATTCTTCACAACTAAAGGAAAACAGATTTAAAGTGGACCTTTCATTAACTTTACAAATAAATACATTTCTGGCATGTCACAGTTTAAAGGGACAGTAAAACTCTTCAGAAAAGCTGTTTCATCATTAAAAAGCCATCCGCAAGCTCCAGTCAGGTGATTTTCCCTAGGCTAAGATAATTCAGTCCACTGTAGGCAGGAAAAAGCATTTCCTTAGGCCGGTCATACATGGATCGATATTTGGATGGTTTATCAGGGATCTGTGTTTGGGCAGTCTGGTCGTTCTATCGATTGACATGTGTACAACCAGCCTGTTGGGTTTTTCCCAAATGATCAGTGCTGCTGGCTATAGCCAGCAACCCTGATCAATGTTTTATGATTGGGCAGCACAGCGGCTAAATGGTTTGCACTTCCACCTGCCAGTATTAGGGTTGTTGGTTCAAATCTCAACCACAGTATCACCTGCCTGGAGTTTGCATGTTCTCCCTGTGCCTACCTGGGCTTCCTCCCACACTCCAAAGACATGCTGGTAGGGTAACCAGTTGCCCTCCAGAGGATTTATCCCCCTTCCTGATCTGGCCATTTTTTGCACCGTGTTATTTTAACTGACAATTGCGCAGTCATGCAAGGCTGCACAGTGGCTAAATGGTTAGCACTTCCACCTGGCAGAACTAGGCTTGTTGGTTCAAATCTCAACCACAGTATCACCTGCCTGGTGTTTGCATGTTCTCCCTGTGCCTACATGGGCTTCCACCCACACTCCAAAGACATGCTGGTAGGGTAACCACTTGCCCTCTAGAGGATTTATCCTGATCTGGCCATTTTGCACCATGTTATTTAACTGACAATTGCGCGGTCATGCAAGGCTGCACCCAAATGAAATTTACGTCCTTTTTTTCACACAAATAGAGCTTTCTTTCAGTGGTATTTGATCGGCTCTGCGTTTTTTATTTTTTTGTGCTATAAACAAAAAAAGACCGACAATTTTGAGAAAAAAACTATATTTTTTACTTTTTGCTATTAAACATGTCCAGTAAAAAAATTTAAGAAATCCAATTTCATCATAATTTTACGCCAAAATGTATTCTGCGACATGTCTTTGCTGAAAAAAAAAAAAATCCCAAGATGTGTAAATTAATTGGTTTACATGAAAGTTATAGCGTTTACAAATGGCAGTATCGATACCGTAATTTTTAAATTTTATTTTTACTAGTAATGGCGGCGATCATCGACTTATAGCGGGACTGCGGTGGGCATTCTAACACTGGGTGGAACTGATTTGGTGTCACTGACATCCCCAGTCACACCAATACAGTGATCAGTGCTAATAAAAAGCACTGACACTATACTAATGGCACTGGGCAGGAAGGGGTTAACATGTGGGGCGATCAAAGGGATAACTGTGAGTGTTTTACTATGCGGGCTGCGTGTGTGTTTCACTGTAAGCACACTGTAAGTTTCACTGTGTGCAGGAGCTGACAGGGGAGAGATCTGTGTTGTTTACAGACAGGTCCCTCCCCTGTCGGAGATACTTGGCGATCACCAGGTGCCAGTGAGTAATCACCGGCTGGGACCCGGTGATTGACAGCTGAGGCTGCGAATGGCGGTGCAGGTAGGGCGCTTGCACGGCTTGCATGTTCCCCCTACCCGGAACTTCAAAATCACATAATCACATATATATATATTTATATAAAATATATATATATATATATATATATATATATATATATATATATATATACATGATTTTGTGCACCCCTTCCTCCCTGTAGCAGTATTTTTAGGGAAGCAGTTTTAATTGGATCCTGTCTAAATTGGCTCTAGTATGTGTATGTATGAATGTGAGTTAGGGACCTTAGATTATATGCCCCTTGAGGGATAGGGACTGATGTGAATGTACAATATATATGTAAAGCGCTGCGTAAATTGACGGCACTACCTGTAATAAATAATAAATGGCAAGTCAGTGGGGGGGATTTACTAAGGCTAGGTTCACATTAGAAAGAACGGCGCACCAGGCTAGTGCATTATCCCCATGGGTTTATCAGTAGTAAGCAAGGCTAAAAACATACTCATAAACACAAGTGATAGATGGCACGTTAAATCCAACATTCGTGGCACAATAGATGTAAGCTCTGGTGAAGAAGGGGGGGTGTACCCTCGAAACGCATCAGTTATTTTGGATCCAGGATGGTGCTTCTGTTAGCGTTGGGTCCTTTCGGGTCTTTACATCTATTGTGCCACGAATGTTGGTTTCACGTGCCATATATCATTTGTGTTTATGAGTATGTTTTTAGCCTTTCTTACTACTAATAAACCCACGGGGATAATGCACTAGGCTGGTGCGCCTTTTTCTCTTTTTTTGATTCTTTGCTTTATTGCTGGACTCTCCTAGTCATAGGAGGGCAGCAAGGCCTTAACATCCCTGGATTTTGGGTTCATAGAGGATTGTGTCGAGTTACCCTAGTTTATTACACCTATGCGCAGGAGGAATTGTTTCATTTTATAATAGGTTCACACTAACCCAGATGCTGCGGGCTGGTTGCAGGTGCAGGAATCAATGCGATTCCTGCACCCACAACCACCTGCAGCTGCATCATGTTTCTCTTTCGAGATGTAGGGGGATGCCTTTCATTCTAAATGGCACCCCCACACATCTCATCCGGGGTGCAGGAACCACACGGAAACCATGTGGTGAATAAGACCATGTGGTTTCCCTCCAGATGCATTTGGCAAAAAGGTGCATGCACCTTGTCCCTGCATGAAACATAGGCACAGCAGCCAATTCAGATGAACGGGCTGCCATGTCTGAGCAAACACGGGCCGCACACCATGCACTAGTGTGAACAAGGGGTAAAACTGGAGCACTGAGAATCCGGTGCAGCTGTGCATGATAGCCAATCAGCTTCTAACTTCAGCTTGTTCAATGAAGCTTTGACAATAAGACCTGGAAGCTGATTGGTTTCTATGCAGAGCTGCACCAGATTTTGCACGCTCCAGTTTTAGTAAATAACCCCCAGTTTTCCTCTGGGGTAAAAAGGTTCAGAAAGACTGTTTTACTTTCTCCTGGATCAACTATGTATTTTAGGGGACTTTTGACGGGGTCTGTGCGCTGTTTAAAAAAAAAAAAAAAAAAAAAAAGGAAGCTTGCAATGATATGTCATTTGCCGACATTTTAAAGTGTATTTTTTTTTTTTGTAAATATCAGTTTTGCTGTGTCACACCTTACAGCAAGAATGACAAACATGCATAAAGCCTCTCAAATAATTCATACCAGGCCCTTTGAATCCAATGTAGATTTAGGGGGTACTGTCGCAAAAAAAAAATGCACGAGGACCCAAGAAATTGTAGTATGGGCATCAGGGTGATCCCCACCTAAAATACATGTGTGGGGTTCCCCTAAAATTCTACATCCGGAAAGGGTGGGATGAGCATGCACCTCCCTCTTTCTAAACCATACCAGGCCCTCTTGCAAAAACTCCATGCTGATGAGGACAAGGGCCTCTTCCTCACAACCCTGGCTCAGTGGTTGTGGGGGGGTCTGTTGGCAGGTGGCTTATTGGAAACCCATCCACAAAAAAAAAAGCAACCTAGAATTAGACACCCAAATGTTTGACAAGCTTTTATTTAAAAAAATAGAAACCCTTCATAAATATCCCTTGTTGTACTTCTATTGTCAATTACGATGCCAAGCTGTTGGCTCATCCCTATTCTCAACCAGGGTTCCTCCTGAAATTGCTATGAGTTCCTTGAGCTGTGGCTGATTGGCCTCCCACGTGCATATGTTTGAGGCCAATGCCATTTGGCTAAGCCAGCGGCACAACATCTTTTTAGCTGTCTATAGGAATGATTTTCTGACCACCACTGTCCGGGGGTACATTCTTTCTTTTGACCCCCAATGTAAAGGGGCATTTTTCCCTCGATCCTCGATAATTTGCTTTAGGCAAGGGTTCCCTAACATTTGAACAATATTTTAAAGGTTCCTCTGGGACAAAAATTTTGACAATAGCTAAACTATTAGTTTAGGGTTTTTGTGATGTAAGTTTTTTTTTTTTCTTGACTAGGGTAAACCAGATGTCCCCCAACTCACTCGAACAGTACCCCTTTTACCTATGGTACCCCCCCTCTTAACTTATATTACTAAAAAATAAATCAGCCTAACACCAAATTGTGGTGAAAATTGACTGTAATGGCTATTTATTAACATGCAACCAAAATAACATTCTTTTTCAATAGAAAGATATTGACAATTAAGGATAAAGTTGCCGATCTTTGAAGGCACCAAACGACTAAACCACTTAAAGGTCCCCAGCCGCAAGACACCGGCTCGGGGACAACCCAACTCTCCGCCGATACTTCCACATCCCAAACTCCAAGTTAACACAACATTAACTGGAAATTCTCCATATGACGCCATACATTAGATGGGTCCTTAGTATGAGATATTAGACATGTGCATTTCGTTTTGTTCCGAATTGAAATTTATACAAATGTTCTGTTATTCGGAGATCCATAGTTACATACAGTAGTTGCATAGTTAGTCTGGCTGAAAAAAGACAAAAGTCCATCTATATCAACTATTAAAAAAAAGTTATAATCCTACACCTGCAGTTGATCCAGAGGAAGGCAAAAAAAAACAGCAAAGCATGATCCAATTTGCTCCTGCTGGGAAACAATTCCTTCCTGATTCCCCAAGAGGCAATCGAATATTCCCTGGATCAACTTTACCTATAAATGTTAGTATCCAGTTATATTCTGTTCATCCAAGAAACAATCCAGGCTTTTTTTAAAGCAATCCACTGAGCTGGCCAGAACCAACTCTTGAGGGAGTCTATTCCACATTTTCACAGCTCTCACTGTGAAGAAACCTTTCTGTGTTTGGAGATTAAATTTCTTTTCCTCCAGACATAAAGAGTGCCCCCTTGTCTTTTGTGATGACCTCAGGGTGAATAGCTCTACACTGAGTTCACTATATGAACCACTGATATATTTATACATGGAGATCATATCCCCCCTTATGTATTATACATGGAGATCATATCCCCCCCTTATGTATTATACATGGAGATCATATCCCCCTTATGTATTATACATGGAGATCATATCCCCCCTTATGTATTATACATGGAGATCATATCCCCCTTATGTATTATACATGGAGATCATATCCCCCCTTATGTATTATACATGGAGATCATATCCCCCCTTATGTATTATACATGGAGATCATATCCCCCCTTATGTATTATACATGGAGATCATATCCCCCCTTATGTATTATACATGGAGACCATACCCCCCCTTATGTATTATACATGGAGATCATATCCCCCCTTATGTATTATACATGGAGATCATATCCCCCTTATGTATTATACATGGAGATCATATCCCCCTTAATCTCCTCTTCTCAAGAGAGAATAAATTCAGTTCCTCTAATCTTTCCTCATAGCTGAGCTCCTCCATGCCTCGTATCAGTTTGGTTGCCCTTCTCTGTACTTTCTCCAGTTCCCTAATGTTCTTTTTGTGAATTGGTGCCTGAAACTGAACTGCATATTCCAGATGAGGTCTTACTAATGATTTGTACCGGGGTAATATCATATCTCTCTCTCTGGAGTCTATACCTCTTTTAATACAAGAGAGGATTTTGCTCGCTTTAGAAACCGCAGCTTGGCAT
The DNA here is from genome assembly GCF_062004578.1 of Staurois parvus. Lineage (NCBI taxonomy): Eukaryota > Metazoa > Chordata > Amphibia > Anura > Ranidae > Staurois > Staurois parvus. The sequence continues at coordinate 7,927,584 of NW_028317826.1, forward strand.
TGCATGCCATTATTAAGCTTGTGATCTACCAGAACCCCCAGATCCTTCTCCACCATTGATTCCCCCAGTTGTACCCCCCCTAGTATGTATGATGTGTGCATATCCTTAGCCCCCAAGTGCAGAACCTTATATTTATCAACATTAAACCTCATTAGCCACATAGTTGCCCAATTACACAGTGCATTGAGGTCAGCTTGTAAGTTGAAGACATCCTGTAAGGACGTTATTCCACTGCACAGCTTGGTGTCATCTGCAAAGACTGAAATGGGATTTTTAATCTCAGACCCGATATCGTTTATAAATATATTTAAAAAGTAAGGGTCCTAACACTGAACAATGAGGTACACCACTGATGACCCTGGACCATTCAGAGTATGAATCATTAACCACTACTCTCTGAATACGATCTTTTAGCCAGTTTTCTATCCATTTACATACAGATTTTTCCAAGCCTGTAGACTTACCTTACACATTAGCCATGTGTGGGGAACTGTGTCAAACGCTTTTGCAAAATCCAAGTATACCACGTCCACCACTACCCCTCTGTTCAAGTATACTACGTCCACCGCTACCCCTCTGTCCAAGTATACCATGTCCACCACCACCCCTCTGTCCAAGTATACCACGTCCACCGCCACCCCTCTGTCCAAGTATACCACGTTCACTGCCACCCCTCTGTCCAAGTATAGCACGTCCACCGCCACCCCTCTGTCCAAAATTTTCCTCACCTCCTCATAAAAAGAAATCAGATTTGTTTGACAACTTCTGTCTTTTCCATGCCGTCTGTTGCTTAAAATATTTTTTTCCAGCAAGAACTCATCTATGTGGTCTTTTATTAAACTCTCCAATATCTTCCCAACTATAAAAGTTAAACTAAGAGGTGTATAATTACTTGGTAAAGATTTTGACCCCTTTTGCCAATCCAGTGGTACTATGCTAGTCATTAAAGAAAATAAAAGAACAGAACAGAATACAGTAGAAAATAATAGAGTAAAATAGAACAAAATAGAATAGAAAATAAAGGAATAGAAAAGAATAGAAGCCATTAGACTAGAATAGAAAAGATTAGAACAGAAAATCAAGAATAGAATAGAAAAGATTAGAATAGAAAATCAATGAATAGAAAAGAAAAGAATCAATTAGAATAGAATAGAAAAGATTAAAATAGAAAATCAAAGAATAAAATAGAAAAATATAGAGTAAAACAGAGCAAAATTGAACAGAAAAAAAAGGAGCGAAATAGAGAATTAGAATAGAGTAGAGTAGAATAGAAAATATTAGAATAGAATAGAAAATAAAAGATTTGAATAGAAAAGATTGGAATAGAGAATCAAAGAATAGAATAGAAAAACAATAGAATAGAATAAAATAGAAAGAATATAACTGCCTTCTGAAATTCGAATTTTGAATAGAGTGAATTTGAATTCAAGCAGAATACATTAGAATAGAATATAAAGTAATAGAAAAGAAGAGATAAGATTAGAAAAGACTAAAATACTTCACAAAAAATTGTGAGCTGTGCTATGGTGACGTGAGTAGTGATCAAAAAAGACACTGTGAAAATTTTGCTGAAATTTCCAATATGGTAACGCAACTCTTCATATAGCCCATATACCATCAAAAACACATATGGATTGTGGATTATGGATTGTAAAATTAGAATTATTATCAAATCCGAGAATTGTTTTTGAGTCTATTGGAATTGTTTTCGAATCTGTTGGAATTATTTTCTAATCCGTTCAAAATTTTGAATTCGGTCGAATTCAAATAAACAAAATGAGTTCTGAAAATCTAATTAAACAAACTTAACTAATCAAACGAAACTAAATTATTCATATAACGAAACAAAAAAAAACTGTTTTTTTTATTTTTGCACGTCTATGTGATATACTGTTAATTTAGACTGCCTTCAAAGATCCCAACCACCCAGCCACACCACATCCGAACACCAGCAAGCCAAAAAGCAGGGTGGATGAGAGGGAAGCCTCTTCTTCCGACATCTTCCAACTGCATGACCAGGTCTCCAGCCCACCAAACCACCATGGAAGCTTCTCCTAAGGTTCCAGTCCCACCAATCATGGTGAGTAACATCTTGTACCATCTGCCCACTCTCACCCCTATGCATTCATTAACACCGTTTGCTCTGCCTCCCCTGTTAGTCCAGTCATGGTCGCCCTTCGTCCTAATTTTTTGTTTTGCTTTGGGCTTATCTTGTGAATTACATGTGTCTTTTCCACAATTTTTGTACAAATAGTAAGTGATTTTGGTTTAACCGCTTCTTGTCCGCTCTATAGCAGAAATACTGCTACAGGGCGGCACGGGTGCGCAAAATCATGTATATATATATATGTGATTTTGTATTTCTGGGTAGGATATTCATGGCCGCAGCTGTCAATCACCGGGTCCCGGCCACTAATTACTCGGCGACACCCAGTGATTTCCGTACAGCTCCGATGGGGAGGAGGACTGTTTTGTTTACTAACAGTCCTCCTCCTGTCAGCTTGGGCACACTGCCCTGGATGGCTGTGCACAGCACAGACATCCAAAGCAGTGTGATTACAGTGAAGTACACTGACAAGGCCCCCTAGTAAAACACTCCCAGCACACAGTTAACCCTTTGATCGCCCCTCATGTTAACCCCTTCCTGCCCAGTGACATTAGTACAGTGTCAGTGCTTTTTTTTTAGCACTGATCACTGTATTGGTGTCACTGGGGATGTCAGTGACACCAAGTCATTTCCTCCCAGTGTCAGAATGTCCGCCACAGTCCCGTAGTCCTGCTATATGTCGCTGGTCCATGCCATTACTAGTAAAAATAAAGAATGCAAAAAAAATTCCAGTGTATATACCGCCATCTGTAAACACTATAAATTTCACATAAACCAATTAATTTACAAGTATTAGGATTTTGTTTCAGCAAAGACATGGAGCAGAATCCATTTTGGTGTAAATTTATGATGAAATTCGATTTTTTAAATTTTTTACTGGACATGTTTAATAGCAAAAAGTAAAAAAATATAGTTTTTTCTCAAAATTGTCTTTTTTTTTTTATAGCTCAAAAAATCAAAAATGCACAGGTGATCAAATACCACGGAAAGAAAACTCTATTCCTGGGGAAAAAAAGGACATAAATTTAATTTGGGTGCAGTGTTGCATGACCACGCAATTGTCAGTTAAAGCAACACAGCGCTGTAACGCAAAAAATGGCCTGGTCAGGAAGGGGTGTAAATCCTCAGGAGGGCAAGTGGTACTTTAGTTTGTAATAAGATACATACAAATGTTGGTGTTAATATTTATTTATTTCAGGTACTTATACGGTGCTTTATATATATATATATATATTGTACATTCACATCAGTCCCTAACCCTCAAGGGGTTTACAATCTAAGGTCCCTAACTCACATTCATATACAAGGGCCAATTTAGAGAGGAGCCAATTAACCTACCAGCATGGCTTTGGAGTGTGGGAGGAAGCCAGAGTGCCTGGAAGAAGCCCACGCAGGCACAGAGAGAACATGGAAATTTCAGGCAGGTGGTGCCATGGTTGGGATTTGAGCCAGTGGCCCTGCTGCTGTCAGGTGGAGGTGCCACCATTTAGCCACTGTGCTGTCCCATTAACACTTTCCTGCCTGGGCTATAGCAGATTGACGGCCAGGCGGGACACTTGCAGTTGTGACTGGGCGTCATATAACGTGCTGTCAAAACGAGCCACTCATTCGACCGTGGGGCTGCGCAGCTTTGCAATCTGTAACCGGCTGTGTCCATGGGACACAGCCAATGACATATCATTACACCGGCCCTTTGCCAGTGTCACTTGACCATTGTGACCAATCACAGCAGATCACATGTCAATTGTATACAACGGATGGCTTCCTGTCATGACATCCATTGTATGCAATTATGTTGTTAGCTATGACTGGTCATGGCAGTCACATGAAACAGACAGGGCCAATCAAAGCCCACCTGTATCATGTGATCAGCTTTGCCCAATCACAGCTAATCACAACAAAAGACTGATTGAATCAGTTTCATTCAGTAATAATGATTGCAAATATCGCTGAAATACACTGGTATTATCAATCATAATGTGTTAAAAAAAATCACTTGCCCAGAGTAGTTCAATGTTATTATGGTAACATTGTATTGTTTTGGTCACAGTGTGCTGAAAAATAAAATAGTAAAAAAAAGAAAAAAATTTAATAAAAAAGAAAAAAAATAATAGAAACATTTGAAAAAAAATACAAATTCGATAATTATTATTATTATTATTATTATTGTTATTATTTTCACCAAAGAAATGTAGCAGAATACATTTTGACCTAAATTTATGAAGAAATTTTATTTATTTGAAAAATTTTATAACAGAAACCAAGAAAAGTGCATTTTAGTCAAACGTTTCAGGTGTTTTTTGTTTTATTTAGCAAAAAATAAAAAACTCAGTGGTGGTGATTAAATGCCACCAAAAGAAAGCTCTATTTGTGTGAAAAAAATGATAAAAATTTCATATGGGTACAATGTTGCATGACTGCGCAATTGTCATTCAAAGTGCGACAGCGCTGAAAGCTGAAAATTGGCCTGGACAGGAAGGGGGTAAAAGTGCTCGGTATTGAAGTGGTTAAACTAAGTATATTATGAAAGGCCGCATACAGTAGCTGTAAAGTTCCACTCTGGGAGCCAAGACGATTATTTTATCCATTAACAGCTTTCTATTCATTCCCATTAGCCAAGCCCACAGAGATAGGGACTGCATTAGGAAAACAAGAGGTCACATAACAACCGCCTTGTTTTTCTAAGTTCAAGTTGTACGAATGTACGCATTCATCCATGTCTACACTTCTAAGGCACACGCCCAGTGACTCCACATACAATCCGCTGGGAGAGGTGGAGTCCCAGTAAATATGGGCAACTTGGGAATACGCTTCAAAAAAGCAGATTTTTTTCATATGCTCGTCCAGATCTTCAGATTGTTCAGCGTGATTTATGCAAACCTAGAGACATCATTTTCAGATGATTTCAAACCATCGACTTAATATTTAGTTACACAACCTCTCTACAAAGTTCTATGACCTTTAATAAAAGAGTGAAGCAATTGTTTTGCCAAATCTGGTGTCCATTACCGATCATGTAAGACATTCTGCATAGAAAAAAAAAACAGAGAGAAAGGAAGTTGTAATAATAATTGAGACAAGGCTCTCTGCTGATGGCAAAGCCAATTTTTTTGGGTGTCTGCTTCAGAATAAATCATTAATCATGGGTGAGAAAACTTTAAGAGCTGGAGGAAGATAAATGAGGTTGCACGTGTTGTCGTAAACATGGCTTTTAAGAGCAGTTGGGGTTCACACATGCGCTGCTACAGATTGGAGACATGGGGTGTAAATAATTATTGTGTCTAACACCAATGCAGCATGGTGTGTTATGTAATACGAGGTCTGTTATTGTGTTCTATAAAATGTCCCAAGCGTTGCATAATGGGTAACAGAAATTATAAAGAGAAACTTATGGTTTTGTCTCAACTTTTTTTTTTAATGTTTGACTAAAATCTTTATTTTTTAAGAAAACAGGGTGCAGTCATGGCTATGTTTGGAAAAAGCATTCTAGGCTTTCTAAGAAAGTCCAGCACTAGACTGTTCATTTCGGTGTACATCAGGGTAGAAAAAACATTCAGTATATTTATGCAATACATGCATATTCCTCATGTGTTATGCCTTTACAAATGCTGTGGGTGCAGAAGAATACCTGTTCATCTACCAACATTCCTTGCCTACTGGGTTACAGAATTCCAGCTATCCCACCTCTTTCCTGTCTCTCAATATGCATGTATTGATTTCTTTTCCAGTAAACAATGCTGACTCTTTACTACTCCGTTATGGTAAACCATTGATGGGAATGAAACATTTTTAATGACCATCTTTATTGAATCCAATACTGTTATGCACACTTGCTTGATGACTCTGCATGTTGTGCTCTTTTTCAATACATATTTATAATGCACCTAAAATGTGGTGATGTTCATGCAATTGTTTGCTTCTTTAAACCTTTTAATAAAGTTTTACTGTAAAAAAAAAAAACAACTCCCAAGAACCTGCACAAACAATGGGTCAATTGGGGAGATTTGCTAAAACTGGAGCACTCAGAATCGGGTGCAGCTGTGCATGGTAGCCAATCAGCTTTCTGGGTTTATTGCCAAAACTTAATTGAACAAGCCGAAGTTAGAAGCTGATTGGCTACCATGCTCAGCTGCACCAGATTCTGAGTGCTCCAGTTATAGTAAATCTCCCCCATTGTGTTTATAGAAAGTGCTCTTGTGTCATGCTAATGTCAATAGGATCTGAGCTCTTGGCAACTGCCCCCACAAGGATCATCAGAGAAAGGAGGAAGCACCACTCACCGACCCAATGCATATCCAGCCAGGACCTCTGACATGTTTCACCCCACACGAGAAAACATGGTCACAGAGCCCTGGTGTGTGGGGTGAAACAGAGGCGGACTGACAACTCATGGGGCCCACGGGCAATAGGGGATCATGGGGCCCCTGTGTCCTTGCCCAAACTCAAAAAAGCCTATGAAAAAGGTACCAGGGGCATCTCATGGGGCCCCCTACTGTTCCCGGGCCCTTGGGCAGTGCCCAAGTTTCCAAATGGTCAGTCCGCCCATGGGGTGAAATATGTCAGAGAGCCAGGTTGGAGAGGCACTGGCTGAGGCCACACTCATCCACATATTCATGCACTGGCTCATTAAGCGGTGCTTCTTCCTTTCTCTGTTGATGCTTGTACACCACTGAATGGTGCATAGGTGCCTGGTCCCATCACTGCTACCAGCGGGGAGATCCTTATCTCAGCTTAGAGTGGCACTAAAAGTTATACCTAAATCACTGCCCCCACAAGGATATTAGCAGTCTGGTGATAGAGTGATCAAAGTTGTTTTTCGAAAAAAAAAAAAAATCAAGGAAATAGAAAAAAATTAATGCTGGAGCATGATCTGCAGGGGGAGGTTTGGAGGGTCATGCCTATACAAATAATTGAACGCATTTTCATCTCTGCTAGCAGAGGAGAAATAAGGGGGAGAGAAAAAAGGGCATGGAGCCTTTGGTATCAGGTGTGATGGTAATGTGAAATGGGCCCTCACAATGCTCTCATGGCCGACCATTGCCAACCTAGGCTTCCTGAACAACATTGCCCTTTCACGCAGCCGTATGAGAGTCAGGCCCAATGCACATTACAATCACATCCGGGGCAAACACAGCCAACTAGCCTTTAATGGTAGGTTAAAGAAAATGTACACAAAGTGAGTTGTGGTGCCTTAGTTTTTGTTGAGCAAGATGAAAACTGGGTGTTCCTAAAAAACAGGGTTTGCTGTGGCATACCTTTTTACATCTTCCAACATCAGCTTCCTTTGCAGCACATGGCATTTGGTCACATGACATCTCAGAGACGCAGAAGTTGCTAACAGACTTTCCTTTGGGATCACAGATCTGAACAATGAGGAGGTAACTGTATAACACCCAGCAGCTGCCACTGGCTAAAGGTTCTGCTCCGACTGATATCTAAATGATGAAGTATCTACTCAGGGCAACCACAACAGCATATGGCCCCAAATACCCTCCTACCCCCCAGTCCAGTCTTCCCCCTCTGGTGGGGCTTATTTGTACTTGAAGTTCAAAAGTCAACAGCCAGCGGTTTGCCCATGTCTGAATTAGACGTCAGTGCACCATATGGAAAGCGTTCTAATATATGACGGCTCATGACTACAGACAAAACACAGAGAGAGAGAGAAAACACCAAACCATAGAAGTTGATATTCCCTATGAGACTTGTATTTCATTAGCGAAGTCCATTATCAAATTCCAACAACACAACGATTAGGGATTTTTCCTGCTGAAAAAACACATATCCTTAACTGAACCAAGTCATCGAGCTTTCCAAAAGAGTCAACTCTATGAAGAGTAACATTTAATGGGATGAGGTCACAGAAGCTGTATGTCCCGAACCCACTGATTTTCACTGAAAATAATTTTTATTATAAGTCACATGTTAATATAGCCTCAAATGTTATTTTACTTTACTAACAAAATTGAGTTTTCTAAGATGTGCTGGGGTTAGACCAACTATTTATTTTCATTTGATCTTTGTGGTATGGGATGTACACCAGCTAAGACAATAATATACATATGTGATGGAGGGTAGGCAGGACAGAACACACAGAGCAGATGGCAAACACACAGAGCTTTATTGAGACAAAAAATGACAGTCACTTAATGGGGGGATTGCCGGGAGGGTGATCTCGCCAATAGGGGGGACAGCAAGGAGGGGGGCTTAAACACTTGTAGTCCAGCACCAAGGGCAAATGAAAAGTCTCTGTGGCAGATTGTAATCCAACAAGGGGGGCAGGGGGTCATCACAGGAACAGTTCAGGTAAAACGGGGGGGAAACATATGCTCACGAATCCGACAGGGTGCCCAGTCTCCCAGGAATAAGGTACCTGTTGGGGTCCGGAGTAGGCGAGTGGTCTCTCCCCTGGGCTTCGGGGTCTCAGGCAGCTGGCAGGCGGTCTCCCCCTAGGCTTGGGGTCTCAGGCAGCTGGCAGGCAATCTCCCCCTAGGCTTGGGGTCCCAGGCAGCTGGCAGGCAATCTCCCCCTAGCTGGGGTCTCAGGCAGCTGGCAGGCAGTCTCCCCCTAGGATTGGGGTCTCAGGCAGGTGGCAGGCTATATCCCCCTAGGCTTGGGGGTCTCAGGCAGGGTCTGGTCACGAGGGTCCCGCCGCAGCTGGGCTCCCTCCGTGACTGCACAGCAGAATGGACAATCAGAGAGCCCGGCATCAGCCTTCTTAAGCTGATGCAGGACGCTCTCCAGTCGTCCTGGCAACTGTGGGTGGGCCGGGGCCGGCGTGCCTCGTCGCCCAGCAACGAGGCATGCCCCCTGGACATGGGCCGCGCTTCTCGTGAGCGCGACCTTTGTCCAGGGACATCAGCAAGCATGGGAACTGTTCATGCCCGCGCTGCGGATGACAGGATTGGGAGGCATCAGCCAGACGCCCTGGCCAGGAACATCCCCGCAGGAGGTTCGCACCTCTCCCTGGAGAGGTGTGAATCTCGCTACTTCTGGTGGCGGGGCGACAACGGTAGAGACATTGAGCTGCATTTTGGGGACAAAAAGCAGGATGCCAGGAAAGGAGATACATTAATTGAATTTGGGCTACAAAGCAGGATGACAGTGGGGGAACACATTTAATTGAATTTGTGAACATTTGGCAGGATGAGGGTGGAGGGGAAGTATTGATTAAGGCTGGAAGCATTTGGCACAAGAGAGTGGGACATTAATTGAGGATGTGCACAAGGGATTAATGAGGGAATTAATAATTGGGGACATTAATGAGAGGATTAAGCAGAAATTAATAATTGGCAGTGCCCCTATACTGTGACAACATATATAAAACAAACTGCACTTTTCAGAGCTAATTTACATTTGAGGTCTGGGAGCTAAAACAATAAGCAGTTGAGCCTCAATTTTATTGCCCCCTGACTGCCCACCTTAACATAACATGATGGCTAGACGAAGATGTACACATGCCTTGTCTACAGCATAAAATGTTACCCCCTGTCACCTTCAGTGGCTGCACCGCCACTGAATGCGACCCACTCTAATACCCCACTGTAAAAAAAAAACATTCAGTATCGCCTCCTGAATGCCCGTCAGTCACAGTTTACAGCCGTCTGAAATGTGATCCACTGCATTTAAGAGCCCATTTTCCTTCAATAAACACCTGCATTTTTCTGGATGGAGTTGCATTTAGAGACCTGTATTGTGAAAGCTGTACCAAAAAAGCAACGTACAGCATCTAATCTATATCCCATTGTTGACTTGCCATGCCTTGTGTCTTTGTGTGTAGACACAACTGATGGAGGAATGGTCGAGGAGCAGCAAAAGAGGTGAAGAAAACACAGATCTTAGAATAAATGACACAGAGGCATGGAGTTCCTTGCATTGTAGGTCCTCATTTACAGCTTTCTCTTCAGAAAGGAGAACAGGGGGCATGACAGTAATGACATAACTGATTCTCACTCCAAATCTTGGGACATTAATAATCAGAAGAAGCAGTGCTTCTCATTCTGCAGATATACAGCTATGAGACTGACGTTACAGGAGGGCCTAGACACAATTATATTACAGAAAGAGCGCTGTTAATTTTTTTTTGAGCAATTCAAGAAAAAAAAATATTTTCATAAGACTACTCAGGCACAATTAGCATCTCTAGATATTCCCTATGAGACTATTTACTTCAAAGTGTATCTATTATCACATTATTTTTTGTTTGGACAGAGTAGAGAATAATTAGATCCCCTTCCAGGCCATCTAAGTCAAATTTCCCTTCACACTTCCCATCCAGGAAACAGACCAGCAAATGAATGGGATGCTCTCCACAGTGAGGAAAATCCTATCCTAAACAGTTGCAAACAAAATAGTTTTTCCCATTGGAAGATTCCAATTTACCTCCTGTTTCAATGACAACTTTTATTTTACATTTTGGATTTCCCATAACTTTGTGTCCCAGTGACAATGGTCACGAAAGTATATAAAAAGCTGTGTCTGACAGGGTTTCCAATACCTCCACAACTTATTCAAAACCAATAAAACTGTTTTAGCTTTAGATACTTTTTAAAATAAGATCTTATTTAGTACTATGTGACTGCTGTCTGGAGCACATCTACATCATCTTGCTTGGTGCATTCTTAAAGTAGAAAAATTGCCAGCAAGGTGTTCATGAATATGAATTTTATAGGTGCCAGGATAAAGGATTCCTGGGCGCAAGCATGGGAATTCGATCACCTCGCCATGACCAATCAAGACTGCTGAAGACTCAAGAATCGAAAAAAGAGGAAATGTTGGTGACAGTGTGATGAGTGGAACAGGGATGTTGCACTACTTAAAAGTGCAAAGTATGTGTGTTCCTATAAGGCTGCAAAAGTTAAGATACATTTTTTTTTTTAGTTTTGGACTGAGTGGAGGTGGATTAGAACACTTGTTATGTTTATATTGCTACCTCTGACCCCGTTTCATTCTCTCTATTTGTCCTGTTTACCATTATCATCAAACGTGGAAGTAAAAGAAAATCCGATATTTTGGATTGACCCCAGAACAGGAATAGAGGGGACATTTTCCAATGAGGACACTAGTTACGGTGACCTTGGGGGCCCCAATAAATTCCCTTAATTTTCAGGGATTTCCTCTCACTTTCTGTGTTGGCTATGGGACAGAAAGTGAAAGTAAATCTCCACAGATGACAAAAAAATAATGGGTTATAACCCCCCCTTGTACATTTTGTACATTTATACATATTAAGCAAGTGGCACAATGCATGAGCCAAAGTGCTCATTTAAAACAAAAAGAGTGTGCCAACATGCACAGAATAATTCATGTTACTTAATTACCTTATGTGTGAAAGGACTCTCCATCTTTGCAGAAAAGGCCTGCAAGGGCTGCTTTATTATTGCAATAATCTGCAGCTGTTATATCAATAATACCACCAAAATGACACAGAAACTGCCTAGGCACTTCTGTTCTGTAACCTGTAACTGAAGTCTCTAAATTTAGACTCACCACATTTGGAGTGATATTTGGTGATGCCACTGCTATGCTGCTCAATGTTCCCCTTCCTGGAGAGGAAGCTGTACCTGAGAACTCACAGACAAGGATCTCCATGCTTCTGCTTCATCTTGTGGATCTATGCTTCATCTACCTTTGCTGCTGCCTATGGAATATTTCCCACTCAAGTGTCGAAATCACCGGTCATTGGGGGGCAGCTCTGACATGATGAAGCAAAGTTCTGCTTCTAACATGGTGACTGCCTCAACACGGAGACACCGTACAGAACAAGCAGAACTGGTAACTAATTCTTTGTCATCTGCTTGGCACTCTTGGGTAAAGCCCCCACAGTTTAAGTTCTCTTCTAGCGAGGGTGAATGCGCTATATTCCATTAGTTTGAAGTTAATTGCTGTTGTTTGCCATTGTGTAGTTTACATAATAGGTGAGAATTGTCTTTTAATTAGTGATTGATAGCTTACATTTCATGCTTAAATAATCTATAAAGGATGAAAGAATAAGAAAACAAAATCAATCTAACCATGACTCCATCCCCATCAAATTACCTATGTTGTTTTTAGATAGTCTTCCTCAACCAAGGTCCCTTTGAATCCTTGGGTTTCTCCAGAGGCTGGTAGAGGACCTGGATTGGTCAGATGTTGACACCAAGCTGTACAAGTCCCATCCTGCTTCTTCTTAGATATAGCACATACCTGTTTGTAGCCACCATCTTGGACAGATTTCTCATGGCCAGATATTCCTGGCCTACGGCCTAACATTTGAAAAAAGGATATCCACGCACATTTTCAGCACTTTACTGCAACCAGGGGCGGACTGACAATTCGGGCTCTCGGCACTGCCCGAGGGCCCAGGGTCAGTAGGGGGCCCCATGAGATGCCCCTGATACCTTTCATAGGCTTTTTTTGGGTGCGGTTTGAGCGTGGGCGAGGACACAGGGGCCCATGATCCCCTATTGCCCAGGGGCCCCATGAGTTGTCAGTCTGCCACTGACTGCAACTTCACATTTTTTTCTCATGATGTATTACATTAGGCACTGACAAAATGTAGGCACAGAAAGACACTAATATAAATATACATCCTGCAGCAGTCTTTACAGTACAGAGCACAACTCACATATTTTAGCCACCTTACCTTTTATTTCTCTCCTTTGGAGCACCACAGAGTTAAAGCGGAGATCCGTTGACCCTGTCAAAAAATAAAAGTCAGCAGCTACAAAAACTGTAGCTGCTGACTTTTAAAAAACAGCCACTCACCTGTCCCTTGGTCCCACATTGTGTCCCCTGCAGCGTGTTTCACCGGCCATCCTGTATTCCTGGAGGCCGGCATCTTCAGTGTGCGCACCCGGTTGTGAAGCCGCAAGCAGTCACATGCGTGAGTAGCGCTGCGCTTCATGAATGGTCCTGTATTCTTCTGGGACCTGTCACGTGTCCCAAAAGACTACAGGGAGGGAGGACACCTTCCGTTTCAAGTGGGAGAGGGTACCTGTCAAATTCAGGTACCCTCTCCCCCCCCCGCCCCCCAAAGGTGCCAATCCTTAATGAGGAGCAGGGGCACAGTTCTTAAAGCGGAACTTCCCCTTTTGGGTGGAGCTCCGCTTTAAGATCACTTCCCCATGTATACTAAGTTCCTTGACCTTGGCAGGGCTGGTGCTACCACTAAGCAAACTAGGCAGCCGCCTAGGGCGCCACGGCTGCTGGTTTCCCTACTCTCCAACATGACCAGATATAGGGGAGTGCTGAGGTGGGCTATGCCCCTCAGATTTCAGTTATTCCCCCAGGCCAGTCTTTCCTTGGATGCTGTGCCTGGCTGCTGGGTGCCTTCCCCCATTCCAGCACTCTTGGCTGGGACAAGGAGAGAGCAGCCTGGAGCAGTGAAGCTTGCAAAGGAGAAATGACAGGAGAGAGCTGGGAGGTGTGGGCTGTCCGTAGAGCGATCCTCCATAAAGCAGATGACACAGGATCGCTCTTACATTGGCATGTTCAGTGTTTGATTCATTTCCTGGCTGTCACTGAGAGGTGTATGATCATTGGAGAAGATGGGGGTGAGGTAATCAAACTGTGTACAGCCGAATCCAAGAGGGATCCTGTGTCATCTGCTGTATGGAGGATCGCTCCACTGACCGGAGTGACAGCACAGCACAACCCACACCTCTGCCTAGTTTCCCCCCCTGTAAGTTCGGAGGGGGGAGCTTACAGACTAGGAGAACTGCACACAATAAAATGGGGGGGTACAAATAATTTGTGCTGAGATAAGAGGTTTGTGTAGGAGGGGGGCTATTTGTCCTGGGAAGGTTAATGGGGATGATGGGGGGGGGGGGAATTGAGCTAGGAGAAGGAATGTGGGGATATGTGCTAGGAGTAGGAAGGAGGTTTGGGGGAGGAGGGAGGCTTGGGAGAGATTTGTGCTAAAGGGGGGGGGGGGGTTGGGCACGGTGGGATGATTTTATGCTGGGAAGGGTAATTTGGAGAGGTTTTAGCTGGAGGAGGGATTTGGGGGAATTTGTCCCGGTGAAGGAAGAGGATTGGTGCTGGGAGGAGGGATTAGTGCGAGGAGGGGGAATTGGGATGGGGGGATTTGTGCAAGGAGAGGGGATTTCGGTGGATTTGTGTTAGGAAAGGAGATTGAAAGGATTTGTGTTAGGAGGGAGGATTTTGGGGGATTTGTTTTCGGGGGGATTGGGGGGAAATTTGAACTAGGAGGGGAGATTTGGGGGGAATTTGAGCCCTTTCAATAGCTTTACCCAGCGGACACAGTCCTTGATGACATCTATTCCCAGATTTTAGCTGCCACTCATATCAGAGGACTCTCTCAAAGGCCCCCAAGGCCATATGCACCATGCTACACTACATGCAGTAGAAGGACAGGGGTAGACAAGTTGACTTCCACTAGTCTTCACACAACCTGCACCATCTCTCCTGGGAAATCAACCCTGCTCCGGGCCATTTAGATCAGCTCATTGTAAGACTACATCTCTGCAGCTCTTGGGTGTCCTGTTCCCAAATGCGATTTCTCCTGCGCTCCAGGACCCAGGCTGGTGGCAAGTGGATGAAACCAAAATCAGAAGAACAACCACCAGTGTATAAAAGGTTGTGCAGCTCCAAACAGGGCTGGGGAAGCCCGACCAATACTGCAAAGTGAAACAAAAAACGAGAAGCGCACCAACCTTGCGCATTACCTGAAGAAGGCACAGCCTTCAAAACGCATCAGCTTTACTGATTGTCTACCCCCATGATGGGATTCGCGCTGGCTCCCTGTCTCTGAAGTCCCACAGAGGACTTACATGCCTGTTTTTATTCGCTGTTTGTGAGTACCATTCCTTTATCAATACATTTTTTGTTACTGAGGTAATGCGCAAGGTTGGTGCGCTTCTCGTTTTTTGTTTCACTTTGCAGTGTCCTGTTCCCATACTGACTGGCCCCACCCACAGCTGGCATTTACAGTATATGGCACTAACCTCATCCATGACATACCAACAGTAGGGACCAAACTTAAAGGGGCACTTCATCTGTCAACAGGCTGCTAGGGGTTCCTTGAACAATGAGCAATTATTTCCTCCCAAAATATTAACCATTGACACCAGTGATATTTTTAGCTATCTGTAATAGAGTTTCTTCCTACTAGCTACAAATGTAAGGAACTTTTTTTCTCTTGACCTTCCCACTAATGTACAGTGGGCTGTAGATATAGTAATTATTCCCTGAGACCTAAAAGTTATTGTTGTTAGAGAAAGGCTGCTCTAGGTTGTTGAGAAGTGATTTGCAACACGAAAATGGGGCATACAAGCAGTATTATGAAAACGTACTCATGATTTTATTTTAGGGTCACACTTTAGAGCAAAGTATATTGGCTTAACTTAAAATTCCATTTTCATATGTTCACTGTACATTTAGTCTGCTCCTGTGTGTGTAAAATATCTTGGGTGATTTTCTCTTGAGCTGGAGAGATCTGACCACAAAAGCCTGCTCTGCCTGCACAGAGGTGTCCTGCGTTTGCTCTGACTCTGTGGTTTCTATCTGAAGGAAGCAGCGGGATTTGCTATGAGTGCTGATAACTTTCCTGCAGTAGCAGATGCTGACCCTGGAATGTGTGTGTTTCCTGACTGCTAACTACTAGGCAATGCTGAATCTAAAAGCGGCCATACATAGCCTGAATCCACCCCAGCTGAATGCAGCAACTGGTCTAGAGTCCAACTATGCAAGTAAGGTAAAGAATCGCTTATTAGATCACACCAAGATGTTGTAGCTAGAGCAATGGATGCCAATGTATCTATTTGCTATATAGAAATGAAATGGAAGGTATCAACTCTGCCTGTGCTACACATCTTGGTTAGCCAAAGCTGTAACGTGAACCTTGGGCAACCAACCTTGGCCCAGTTCCCACAATTGCAGAGAATATGCAGATGTCTAGGACTCACATCTACACATTTACTTGTGTATGGGTAACCCAATAATTCAGTGCTACCTGCTGCTTATGTATATGGCATATTATTATACCTATTAAAAGGGTCAGGCAATATAAAACAGATATTTCAGTGTGAAGTATATTCTGGAGACTTAAACCACCTAACAGATTCTTATCTCTCTAGGATTCTGTAGAGAAATGCACAATGGAGTTCCTGGGTCTCCACACCTGCTACTGCTACTATTTCTTTTGGATTTGCAAATTATTTTAGAATACAGAGTGTACAACCCCAAGGTAGGTGGGAATATCTAGAACTGACAGTTGGGCAGGAACAGAGCAATATGCTATGCCCAGAAGATCTTACCAAGGTAACCCTCAAGGGATATAAAAATCCAGCAGAAGACTCAGTGGCCAACTAACCTGTTGTTTGACCAATCTTTGAACTTCATTTTTGTATGTACAAAGGGCTGTACAGAAAAGGGAGGCATAGGAGATGGCTGCTTTGGGCTTTTTGGCAGCAGCATGGAGCAAAATGCGCAGGACATGCAATCAATTATTATTATAATACAGGATTTATATAGCACCAACAGTTTGCGCAGCGCTTTACAATATAAGGGAGACAGTACAATTACAATACATTTCAGTACAGAAGGAATGTGAGGGCCTTGCTCGAAGCTTACAATCTAGAGGAGGGGGGAGATGATACAAAAGGTGATAGCTGCGGGGGGATGATCTGGTGGAGGTGATTCAAGTACAGTTCTTAGGTGGAGGTGGGTTAGGCTTCCCTGAAGAAGTGAGTTTTCAAAGATCTCCTAAAGGCAGACAATCAATGCTGCTGAAGTAGCCGAAAGCTGATGGAGATTGGCGTGCACTTTGGCTTTTTTGCCATGGATGCTAAAAGACATTGTCCTGACCCTGTATGATGTACAGTGGGCACCCATACCTTCCAACTTTCCAAAATGATGTCACAAAATAGCGAAAGACAACATCCTCTTTACAGGGAAGAAATAATTCACAAAATATGTATTGGTTGAACCCATGAATGCTTCTTTCCCTACTACTTTTCCTTTTGTACAAGCTTTTCAGAATACCAAATTATTTAGAGCTTGGATAACAGGTCTAGTGCAGAAGAACACATTTGATAGTCCAGTAATGCCATTGAGTAAAGAGGTATTTGACACACCTTGAGATACCTGCACTAGAAAGTGACCATTAGTACAGAGATGTTGTAAGATGCAGCATGTCAAAAATGTAACCATAGATGCTCTTCTTTTAAAGGCAGCCTTTAGTTCATGTTGGATCTCTTTATAGTTGGATTTCTTTAAAGAAATAAATGTAGGCAGTTTCAATTAACATGGAGACTGATATAGCAGAAGCTGCATTTTAATGTCATTTAATATTTTTTAAACAAATGTGAAATCGTTGGCCAAGTTTCTACAAGAGGTTCTGCCAGCACTGTCTAAAGCTATACACAGCTCTCTGCAGTAGGCTTCCAAGCCTGTCCAGAGTCATTTATTTTAATATGTTAGGCTGAAAATTGTGGAGAGAAAACAAGCTGTGTGATTGGAAATAATACAATCTGAGTCCTTCAGGATGCCGGATACCCAATCCATACTTACAGAGATATTAAAAACATTCGCAAAAACAGCCTTTTTCCACCATAGATATTGCTGACCTGAGCTGGGGTGGGAATGCAGCTGGCATTAAGTTATACCAGGGCGGCAGTGAAGTTCAGGCATTAAGGGTGTGTGCCAGTATGTGCCAGTCAAAATAGAAAAATAAGCCTAGAAATATATTTTATCAGGTATCATTTCACCCTGTGGCCTTTTAGTCATAATCAGGTGATCCGAGAACCCCAGCTTGTGATACAGGATGGGAATTCTCAAACACACTCACTGTGGGTTCATATCTGGTTCTCACCTTGTTTGTGATTAAAATATATTTCAGTACTATGAAATTTCTCCCAGCTACCAATCAGATGCAAGTCTGCCCTAGAAGTTTGAAGGAATTGACAATTGACAAAGTTGTCTTGGGAGTACAACCTTCACCTCCTCCACTGATCCACTGATGCACACCTTCCCATCCTCAACACTCCGTTCCTCCGTCAGTCCTCTGGAGTCCAAACCCTGTGTAAGCTCTGTACCAGATGGTGTCAGGAGTTACACAGAACTAAATACTTCTTTCTCTATCCCACGTAGCAGTGTTCAGCTTTGGTGTGCGCACTGCACTCTGTAATGAGGTCACATGTTCCCCCATACCCAAAAACACATGTACTTCTATTGAGCTCTAATGGGGCAGTGAGAGAGCACCAGAAGGTGTGTATTGGGGGGGCAACATGTCTGATCGGAAGCCCGGTGATGTCACTTCCGGTGATGAGCCTAGACCAGAAATTGATAATATTGATGAATATGCCAAAAAATTAATTAATAAATCCCACCCAACCAAAACACAGGTGAAAATTAAAGTCCCAAACAAAGTCCAAAATGGAATTCAAATATAACGGAAAACCACACAAATACACTCAACTGTCCCTCCTGTGTATTAAAGGTGAAAAATGTTCAAATAAATAGAGCCTCCCAGCGGCTTCCACGACAAGTGTTACCTCAAAAGAAAAAGAAATAATACATAGTGCATTATCCTTTAGATAATCTTATCATCAATATGTGAAATCACTCTAGTGAGTATCACACAAGTGATCCTTTTCAGTGCAAATAAGTAAAAAATATAAGTGAAAAAAAGTGTATGTGAATCACTCATCAGTGCCCAGAATCAAGCAAACACAGTGTGCACTTCTAGTTTGAGTAAGGAGTGAGTACCCTAACCAATAATCAAAAGTTATCTCACCTTAATGTCATCCAGATATACAGCGATGAAAAATAGCCCTCCTGGAGAGATCCACAAGGATTACCATACTCCCACGGCAACACCTGGGTCCATCAGCAATAATACTCCATGTGTCTCCTCACACCATACTCCATCCAGATGCCCATATATGAGGAATAAGATAGTGTAATACCGCCAAAACACCATGTTGTAACTCTAATGCAAAAGATACAGGAGTGCTCAATCTGAATAGAAAGGTGTACGCAGTACACAACTTTGCCTATAGTTTGCATACTCCAATGTAAAACATATAACCATTTTCCAAAATAAATGGCAATGTAAGTAGCAACCAGTATGTGTAAACAGCAATACCATATACTGATTCATTAGAACCCAGGAAGAAAACTTTTTCTTGCTATGAAGCAGAAAACCATTAGAATCTACACTGATTGAGAAACTACCTGACAGACCGCAGAACAGAAAAGAAATGTAAACGAGAAGAGAGATGAAGAAAGGAAGTTAGCAGGAGTGTTGCCCCATACAATGCAGAAGGTAGTGGAAGGGGGAGGACAAGGGGAGAGTCAGGAATGGACTCGCCAATGGTGGTGGGACTCATCTGCCGTGTGGGCTGCAGTACCAGGGCTGGCCAGCGGGTGCTCTCAGCAACCAGAAGCTCACTCCTGCAGTCAGCCATCACCTGAGGCTGATTGCAGGAAGTGTATTTAAGAAATGGCCAGACCTGCAGTCAGTGCCTTGATGTATGTTTCCCATGAGCCCCTGTACCTGCATCCTGTCTGCTTCCTGGCTGATTCCTGATTCTGCTTTGATCCTGACTCTGAATGAACTCCACCTGTCCTGACCCCGGCTATTCCTGACCACTCTCCAGCCTGCTCCTTTGGTACCTTGTCTGCCTGATTGTTCCTGACCCAGCCCATCTGACTACGCTCTGCCTGCTCCTTTGTGTCTTGTCTGCCCGATGGTTCCTGACCCGGCCTGCCTGACTACTCCACCTCACCAGCCCTGACTGCTCTTGTCTGTGTACATTCCGTTATCAGTTGGAGGTTTGGTTTTGTTATATTGTGCGTGTTATATTTGTGTATAACCTTTAATAAATAATATTGTTACACCATACTTGAGCCTGCGTTTCCCTGTGTCAGTTCGCACATCTCTGGTCTTACCGGGAGCCCTGACAGGGAGGCAGAAGAGGAGGGGTCTAGGTCCCAGTAGTGCCGATGTTCAGGGTTGGTAGGGTCATTCTTCAAAGGTCAAACTGTCCTGGTGTTCAGTCCAGTAGAACCAAAGTTCTTGCCTTTGGTTGGCTGAGGCCATAAGTGTTTCCATTTGTGGAATTTAATTTACATTAGCTAACCCCAGACTTATGGGTAGTGAGGCAGTTTGTTTCCAGTACATGCCTTTGCAGCATTCAATAAAAGCAGTAGTAGAGAACGCATGTAGTGCTTCATTCACATGGGGACTATTTGTATGCTTTGTTGCAGTTCACTTGACACACATGCCATTTGGAGCTCCATGTCCCTCTGATGCGCAAACATGACATGGAGAGCATTCACAGAGAGTATTAAAATCATGAGGAGTCATAAAATATATTGCAATAGTGATAGAATAGTAATGCTATTATTTCATTATTATATAATATTCTCTATTTCTTTATATTTCATGACTCCTAATTATTTTACTACCCTTTGCAAGCATAATATTAATATCATGTCATGTCAATGCTGTATATCATGCATACATGATTATATTATTGTTTATAGGGAATACCATATCTACAGTATATTATGTATTAGAACATCTTAAATATGCATTTTTAGATCTCCTTTGTATGTTATTTTATGTTATCTTATTTCTCAGATCTGATGCGGGGGGTTGAGAACTTGAAACATGTTGTCTTAAATCTTGGGTAGTCTTATCCTTTCTACATTCTTTATGGTCAGTACAGGAAGAGATGATGACTCTTCCCTATGGTGGTACAGACAAAAACAAAGGCACATGAGAAAAAAGTCATATCAGCGCTACAAGTGTCATAGCTGAAATATTCTGCCGTAAGGCCTGGATCTTAGTAATAATATGCTTTGGTGAAGGTAAGCCTCAGGCATGCGGCCCTCTTTCAACTGGGGAAATTTCTATAGTGAACGAAAAATGGAAACAAGGCTGCAAAGCCTCGTGTGTTACCTTTTAAAACCGTTTATTAAATTAGAAAGGTGTCAAAGACATACGGCAATACACATAAAAGGATATGCAAACCCAAGTAAATGACAATGGATACAAGGTACCAGTGCTTCACATGGACCTGGACATCACTCAACAACAAGCAAGCAAGCTGACACGTCATGAGGGCAGACCCTCTAACTCAGAGCTTAGTGAAGCTTAGGTAAGTTCTGAGGAAGAGGGTTCTGCCCTCCAAAACATGTCAGTTTGCTTGATTGTTGTTGAGTAATGTCAAGGTCCATATGAAGCATTCGTACCTTGTATCCATTGTCATTTACTGGAGTCTGGGTATCCGGTGATGTGTATTGGCTTTTCTGAGTATGTCTTTGACAACTTTCTAATTTATTAAACATTTTTACAGATAACCATTGAAGCTTTGAGCCCTCTTTGTCATTTTTTGTTTAGGGCTCATGTACACTGCAGCTGTAAACTGACGTTCAGGAGCTGTTCAGCATTTTTTTCAGCAGCCCCTGAACTCTCCCTAATGTTTTCCTATGTGTCCATGTACACATAGTCATTTACAGGCAGTTGAATTTACAGTCTTTTTTTGAATGCACCAAGAGTTGCGTTCAGGAGTAGATTTTACCGGCGTTTCAAATGCCAAATGCTTGTAAATGCATGTAAACGCTTGTAAACGCTTGTAAGCGCGGTTAACGGTGTTTATAAGTGTTTGCGTTTAGAAGCATTTTTTGACAGGTCCATATCCAGATGCTGCCCAGAGCTGATTTTCTTCATCAAAAATGCATGCAAAGCGTTTTTGATGTATTCAAATGGACCCGGTACACCAGTGCAGTCAGTTCCAGGTTTCACGTAAAGGAAAAAATGGTAAAACTTGCCGCATTATGATGGGATCCATAGTGACTACAACCAGAAAAGACAGGTCATCTCCACACATACTGCTCTCTCTGCTTCTGCTCTCTTTATTCCTCTCAAAATGCCTGAAATAGTTAATTATTTACTATTTTTAAGTGCATTCTGGTCATTTGGGAAGGTCTCCTGAGGTTATCTTTTAAAAACGCTTCTAAATACAAACACGCATAAACGCAGCTAAACGCATATAAACGCGGTAAGCAAACGTGGCAAAACACGTTTTTTAACCTACATTTTCCAGCAGTCAGTTTCCATCGTTCAGAAGAGTTTACCAAACGCCCCGTGTACATGAGCCCTTAAAAACAAAAGCAAGTTTTGAGTAGAGTGGGGAATGATTAATTTCTCACAATGTTTTTATGGTTATCTGAGGCATCTTCCTGTCTCAATGACTTTCATACCCAGGGGCGGACTGACCATTGGGGAACTCGGGCACTGCCCGAGGGCCCGGGGTCAGTAGGGGGCCCCATGAGATGTCCTCGGTACCTTTCATAGGCTTTTTTGGGTGTGGTTTGAGTGTGGGCGAGGACACAGGGGCCCCATGATCCCCTATTGCCTGGGGGCCCCATGAGTTGTCAGTCCGCCCCTGTTCATACCCTTCACTTCTTACCTGAGCATCAGAAATACACAAACCTCCAAGTAGCACCAGAGGTAAACATTGTGTGTCAAGTGAAGTGTTACGTTATCCTGTTTCTCAGAATGAAAGGGGTACTGAGCCCTGTACCACAATGGCTCTTTTTTCGGACATCTTGTCATCTGCAATATAGATTAACTGGACTCATATCTTTGCACTCTCATCATTTCTACTTTCTTTAGGGTACTTGGGCTCTCAAGGATGCCCCAGTTGATAGAGAGCTGCCTCTAAAACTTGGATTTCAAGCTACATCCTTCCTACTTATGGGTCCAGAACTCTACCAACACACCTTCTTGTTACCCTGATGGTAAGTAGGAGAAAATGTCACCAACAGGGGCGGACTGACAACTCATGGGGCCCCCGGGCAACAGGGGATCATGGGGCCCCTGTGTCCTTGCCCAAACTCAAAAAAGCCTATGAAAAAGGTACCAGGGGCATCTTAGGGGGCCCCCTACTGACCCCGGGCCCTAGGGCAGTGCCCGAGTTTCCAAATGGTCAGTCTGCCCCTGGTCACCAACAGGTATATAGACTACAATCAAAACTTGACAGAGAGTCTAACCCTTCTCTGTTCTGCCCAAAACAAAATGACAAGTTTTGTCAGAGTGTTTATTGTATTCTGCCCCTTTCCTCCAATGAATAGATTGAAATGATAATGTCCATTGATATGAACAAACCTAGATTATCAAAAGAACAAATACATTCCCTCATATGAAATTAAATTTTTACTTTTGAACGGATGCCAAAGCAAGCTCAATTTTTAAGAATGGTGAAAGGAATTGATGGCACGCTTTCATAGAAGTACCTTTTCTGACTTTTTTCATGTTTCCTCTGTGTTTGTATTGGAGCCATTATGCTGTGTTATTTGAGTTTCAGACCAGGAGGGGAATGGCTGCAGATTCTGGCACGGAGAAGTTAATCAGCTTGACATTAAAACTTGAAGTATGTGGTTATGAGAGAGGAGTTTGGAAGCATACGCAGGGTGGGAGCTCTGCTGTTGGTACAAACTTAGCTGCTTGTACAGATGGAGCAAAAAGACACACGGGGCCAATGTCTTCCGGAAACAGTACTAATGACACATCTGGGATATAAGATTTGGCTTTCACTGACTAAACTGTTGTTTTTTTCCTTCAGTATTATTGAATGGGATTGTTAAGATTTATTTAAGCTTGTCTTGTCTGGTCCATAGATCTTAAAGTGTATGTCCAGCTGTAAGATGCATTGTTTTTGTAAAATTCTTTTTTGTATTTTTGTGTGATTTCGTAGTAAGCAGTGGACTGCAGTTGGCCTATCTATATCTCAGCAGGAGTGAGCTCTAAGCATAGAGCAGGGTTTTTCTACCAGGGTTCCTCCACAGGTTGCCAGGGGTTCCTTGAACAATGAGCAATGTCTGCCTCTCAGATAAGTTCCCACTGACACCATTGATCTTTTTAGCTATCTGTAAGGTGGTAATTCTTCCCAATGATCACAAGTGTAAGGAGCAGGGGCGGACTGACAACTCATAGGGCCCCCGGGCAATAGGGGATCATGGGGCCCCTGTGTCCTTGTCCAAACTCAAAAAAGCCTATGAAAAAGCCAAAATCAAAAAAGCCTATGAAAAGGCCCCCTACTGACCCCGGGCCCTCAGGCAGTGCCCGAGTTTCCAAATGGTCAGTCCGCCCTGGTAAGGAGCATTCTTCCCACTGACCATCACACTAATGTATCATGAGTTGTAGATATAGAAATCTTTAGCAGCAGTTCCCTGAGCCAGGAAAGTTATCTCAACGGTCCCCCTGTTTTGAAAAGATTGAGAAAGGCAGACAAAATGTGGTTGATTTACTAAAGGCAATTAAACTGTGCACTTTGCAAAATTTCAGGTCTGTCTTAGTAAATAAGCAGAAGCTCTGCTAATTTCCATCATCCAATTATATGCAAGCAAAAATGCAGTTTTTTTATTTTCCCTGCATGTGATTGGGTATTCTTGGCAAAGCTTTATCTCATTTACTAAGCTCTGGAGTAACTGCACTTTGCAAAGTGCAGTCTATTTGACTTTAGTAAATCAACCCCAATGTGTATTGGTTTCTGACACTTGCTGTTTGAGCTTGCTCCAACAGGATGTGCTGGAGAGGTATAATTCTATGTGCCTTGGTGGGCCTAGCAATGCATGCTGGGAGGGCTGTTAAATATTTGGGACAATTTCACGTCTGTCTCTTCCCACGTGGGTTTTGCCCTGTGAGGATGTCTGTCTCTCCAGGTTTTTGGGTCTATGGGTTGGAAAGAAGCAGAGATCCCCCCTCTTGGTTTTCTTGAAGACGATTTGCAACTAGATGGCTCTGTACCAGAGTAGTGTCTGGTTACAGCAGATTATATCATCAGGTGATAGGCCCCTTTTAGATAAAGCCCTCATGTAGTGATGTCAGTGAGGCAGGATCCACGCATAAGCCAGGTTGGGAGGAGACCTCACACACAGGGGACATCAGGGCCAAATACCCAACACCTTACTCACTGAACTGCAACTCAATTTATAACATTTGTATCGTGTTTTTTCTGGATTTTTGTTTGATATTCTGTCTCTATCATTTTAAATACATCTATGATAAAAATAATAGACCCTTAATTTCTTTGTAAGTGGGCAAACTTACAAAATTTGCAGGGGATCAAATAATTATTTTCCTCACTGTAAAAGCCAATGTCCAGGAATGTTGTGTGGAGGCTTCTGGCATGATGGGCAACATTCTAGCTGGACAGGAGCAAGGGCAGGAACTTATGTTCTTGGCACAAATTCTAGCCAAACACTAAGCCTCTCGTACATGCTGGTTGCTGGAGTCCAAAAAGCCCCTAAAATACCCTAAAGGAAAGGTCTACGACCAAAAAAATGATGTGTTGGGTGACTGGTCAAGTATGCACTTGGGAAGTATGCGCAGGAAAATTTCCATTTTTTCCTACTCTGAAAAATTAAGATTGTGATACCACTTAAAACTCAATTGCCAAGGAGCCAAGGCTCTGTAAAGCCTACTGCACATAGTCCTGGAGTAGAAAAGGAAGAAAATAAGTGCAGAACCTGCATGACAAGGGTGGAACGAGGACTATGTAACTAAAGACTTAATAGGTGAAGAAGAGATGAGTTTTGTTTGGTGGATGGAAGTCACTGGGAGGGGGTGCAAGGGTGGTCTGCAAGGAACAGTACAGTAATGTTGCAATTAGAGAGTTGCACACATTGGGAGGGTTTCCTATCCACCAAGCAAGCTAAGCAAAAATGGCAAGCACTCCAACCAATTCATTACTAGCTATTTAACCCCTTCCCACCCACCTGCTACGGCCCTTTAACTGGGTCTTAAGGCGGGGGAGGGGGGTTGCAGTGCGGGTTTACCAAGTACATAACCACTGTTTGACTGGCTGTCACAGTGGTCACATGATCACATGATCCATTGGCTCCCGCCACCTGTCAAATGCCATCTGAAAAACATTACACTGCAGGTCACTTTTCAAAGGGCAATACTAGTGTAAATGAGCCCTTTAAAGTACATGTGTGCAGGAGTACTAACAATTATGTCAAAGTATCAAATATTGTGATGTCATTATTATTGTTACTACAACTCTAAGGGCTTGTTCACACCTGACTTCTTCCCAAACACCCCTATAGCATTTGACAGGCATTAGACAGGCGTTTGGCGAGCATTTTTAATGCTCCCCAAACGCTCCCAAAACACCCTAGGCGCTTTTTTTAGGCATTTTCCAAGTGTTAAAACCGCACCACAAATGCCTACAATGAAGTTAATGGTATTAATGCTCTGCAAACACCTCGCAGATGCCCCACAGACGCGTGCCAGGCATTTGAGGTGCGTCACCATAGACTTGAATGGGAGGCGTTGAAAGGCTTCAACTCCTCCTGACTCGATATGAGGCGCCAATTGTGCAGCGAAGCAATGCTAATGCTTCAGTGTGAACAGCACTGTGTGCTGCCATGTGTAGAATTTTCATAGGCATTTGAGGAGCGTTAAAAACGGCCCTCAAATGCCTGCAAAACGCCTGCTTACAAAGCTAGTGTGAACTGAGCCTTCTATTTTTTCTGTTTACTCACTAGAAAATTATGTCTTTCAGCACTTGTTTGCTTTGGTTCTGGAAGAGATCTTTTGAGACTGGGGAGCTAATGAGGACAAAGCGGTTAGCTAGAAAATGAAGGTTAATACTATGTAAAGATATCCCTCTGTTCCCTGACACCTTCTGTCAACAGCACTAGTCCATAGTAGTGTACTGAATAGGCTGACAGCTCTCCTGCCACCTGTGTATGAATGGAGGATGGGAAGATGATTAAATATAGGCCGCCCCCCTCCATTCATAGATCCTGTTTCATTCATAGAAGCTGTAGTATGGCTTCTATGAATGGAGATGTTGGGTGGAAAAGATGGGCATAGTCAGGCTCTATTGATAAGAGACTGTGACAGCCTTTTAGTTGTAGTAACTGATTAACAGAAGAGGAATCAGCACAAGGGACACATTTTATTGATTGTAAGTTATGTCCCTTGTGCTGATTTTTCTGCTTTGGTTTTTTTTTTTGGCTACACTTAGGGGGATATTTACTAAACTGGAGCATACAAAAAGCTCTGCACAGAAGCCAATCAGAAACCAATCAGGTTTTACTGTCAAAGCTTAATTGAACAAGCTGAAGTTAGCAGCTGATTGGCTACCATACGCAGCTACACCAGATTCTGAGAGCTCCAGTTTTAGTAAATCCCCCCCTTAGGCTTTAACACCTCCACCCTTCAGAGCCTGTTTCACACTGTAGATGTCCCTACTCATACTTTGTGTCATATTCCGAGTCCCCAGTGCACACCTGGGTTACACTCAGTTGGATATAATCTAAATATCAATTGATGTAAAGCAAAGAGTTTCTCCAGATGACATCAAGAACAATAAGTTGTCTTTGACATTCGTGTTGTTTCCTGCATCATATCCTCATTGCTGGCCGCAAGCCAACATCCACTGAGCTGAAACTTTTCTATTTCTTTCAAATGAGTGAAGCAAAGGGAGACCATTGCTCGCACCTAATGTAAACCTCTACTCAGTTCCTATTTAATTAAAGTGGATCGGAACTCAAAAAGTGAAGATTTAGTCCTCATGCACATTTTTACAGCGGCTGTTTTTGGCTTTTGATGTTTTTTTCTACAGCCAGTAAACTCCTTAGCGTGTTATCCTGTGTGTCCATACACATAAACTGTAATCAACGTTTTTTGGCTGGTACGCTTTTTGGCTGGAAACAAAACCCAAGACTAGTGGGTTTCTAGAGGATTTTTTTAGCTGTAAAAACCCTCGAATGCTGAAAAAACCCTGAAAAACACAATAAACGTGGTAAAACACCGCAAACCAATGTTTTTGGACTTTTTTGGTAAAAAAAAAAACACTAAACAACGCAGGAAAATGCCACTAAAATACCGCTAAGCGCTAATGCAAAAACGCTAAAGAAAAGCTGAAAAACTCAAGTTTCTAACATGACTTTACACAGCTAATGTTATCAGCGTTATCAAAACACCGTGTGCATGAGGACTTAATGATAGGGAACATTTAGAAATGTGAATTGGACATAAGCAATATTCTGAAAATTGTATCTTTTGTCCTGAATTTCTCCTGGGGACTAAAGCTGGCTATGAATGGATTGAATCTCGGCTGGTTCAGCATGAACTGGCCAGGATTCAAACCATCAATGGACTGACTTCAGTACAACCAGCCTGTTGAATGTTATTCATGTATATAGCTGCCAGCAGTAATCATTGTGGTCTGCCAGTGGGGAAGGCTTCCCGCCAGCAGAACACAATAGCGCTGTGGGAGAGATTCCTCCATCAACAATGACTGTGTTGATGGGGGAATCAGGCAATTTTCTTTCCTGCAGTCTGTTGTGGAAGGGAAAAAAACTTTCTAATCTATGGCTTGTTTCGGGAGTGGTGCTGCAGTGCTCAGGTTTGCACTGTTCTTCATCTTGTGCCATTAGTACTCCTGTATTTCTGAGCCCTCAGGTACCACCACATGTGTTCATCTTTGAAAGGAGGTGCTTGTTCTCCCATACAGGGGCGGACTGACAACTCATGGGGCCCCCAGGCAATAGGGGATCATGGGGCCCCTGTGTCCTTACCCAAACTCAAAAAAGCCTACGAAAAAGGTACCAGGGGCATCTCATGGGGCCCCCTACTGACCCCCGGCCCTCGGGCAGTGCCTGAGTTTCCAAATGGTCAGTCTTCCCCTGGTCCCACACATAACTCCATCTTGACTTTAACCTCCCCAGACCAGTTGTGTACTCTTCCCTCTCTGTATATAGGTCACGGATGGGAGCTCCATGCCAAGTGGATGGAAAAAATCCAAAAAGGCCCATTTGTTATCTGCCACCACTTAGCTTCTCAACAGCCACTGCAAGTATTCCACACTTGAGTGTAAGACCTACTCCCCCTCTAAACACTGTGGTTTCTCCCAGCAGCTGCTATGTCACTACAGTTTAGGAGTTGGCAGAAGGGACTACTGAGTGCAACGGGGGGGGAGATATTCAACCCATCTGGCTAATTGAATATTTGCAGTGATCAGAAGAGAAGAGGCAGCATATCAACAAATGGAGCACCAGAAAGTTAAGTAGAGTGCCTTTTCTATTGTAGGTATGCTTCAACATACAAAGTGATCCTGTGCTGACAAATAATAAAACCCTTACCATTAACTTCTATTATTTACTTTCTGTTGGAAACATTTTGTTATATCTTCTTGATAAATGAAAAAAAAGGAAAAGATCCTGCTAGATATCTTGTGAACTGATAACTCCATGTGCTCCTTGTCCATGCTGCATTGCTACTAGTTAACATTGTTCCCAGTTGACTTCCTTGGACTACAGACGACCCCCATGTTGTGAAGCTGAAGTGGGGAGGAGTGTTCCTTTCCTAGGGTAACAACAATACTTTTGTTTTATATCTATATTTATTCCTGCTGTATATCCACTGAATTAATCTTGGTCGTCTGATCAGTGTTGAATCACAGCTGTGATGATTCAAGGAGTTTGGTAAACTATGGGCTTCTTTTGGCACAGCTGAAAAGCAATCATGTTTATAAAAAGGATGCCCAGAGCCTCACCGACTGGCGGGACAGGAGTCTACACAATATTAATATAAATATTCTTTAACAAAAATATATATATATATACTGTATTTCTAATTTTTTTAGTTCCCTTACACAGGGTTATCAAAAATATTGACCTTTTGAAAATTACCCACTTCAAGTCCGGACACTTTCATTCAATTTTCATCATTTTTTCACACAAATGGGGCTTTTTTTTTGGTGGTATTTATTCACCACTGGGTTTTTTATTTTTTGCATTATAAACGAAAAAAGGCTGAACATTTTGAAAAAAAACAAGTTTTTGCAAAAAAATACACTTTCTTCATAAATTTAGGTGTTCAGAGGTAGCCGATTGTGCTACCTTTATTGGTAGAAATAACCCAAATCAGTGTATATTATTTAGTCTGTGTGAAAGTTATAGAGTCTACAAACCATGGTATATATATTTGAAAATTGATCAATCCTGATGTATTGACTACCTATATAGCTTGGGGCCCTAAAATGCCAGGACAGTACAAATACCCCCCAAATGACCCCTTTTTGAAAAGTTTACAGTGTGAGGTACTTAACAGTGATATTCAGTTTTTTCAAACACTTTCAGCAGCTCATTTAACACCTTACGGAGTATGCAGCTGGTTGCAGGAGCCTATAAACCATTACACCAGCAATCAACAGATCACTGGTGCCAGGCAGGTCCCCTGCAGATCTCTCAGTATATCTGCTTACCCGTACGGGATGTCACAGAAGGGGGGAGGGAGATCAGGCAACAGCTGCAGCAGTGGAAGCATGTTACATGTTCCACCTTAAAATTGGTTGGAACATGTAACTTGTTCCCAAAAGTGAACTTATCCTTTAATTCTTGTCTATGTTCCATTTTTAGGTTTCCCATTTCAGGAAGGCTCCTTTATCTTGCAGCATCCTATGGAGACACCCTGACATACAGGGACTAGAGTTGTGTCTCACTACACTGTGTGCATCAATAGAAACACACAGCCCCATAGCTTAGCATGGCAAATCACTCCCCTGCCCCCCCCCCCTCCTTTTCCTTCTCCAAACTAACAGAATGACTTGAGACTGCTCTGTCCACTATTAACTCTTTCCTGTGAAGACTGCAATCTCAGGGATGCAAAACTGTGAGAGTAGGAGCCAGCAGCATTGAACGTTGTAAACTGCAATTACTGGGTTAAGAATTTTAACATAACGTTTACTGGGGAATGTTTATTTTATTGTGCTTGATGTTTTAAACTAAAAATGCTGAGGGTTGAATACTACTTTACTTTAATAAGTTTACTTCAGTGGAAACGGAGACTGTTTAATAAGCGTAAATAAGCCAAACCTTAATAAGGTGGAACCGTGAGTGCTGACTTTTTTGGCATCATCTTCAAAAATTGTGAAGTTCACAAAAATGGCACATCAAGTTCTTCCCTCCAAAAACTGGAGGGTCACCAAAACTGCAAGAGGTTCAGCTTGCCCTTTGAAAGCCTGACGCAAATTACAAAGCTTATTGGAAGGCTATTGTTCTGGAAACAGCACAATCCTTGGAGCATAATATCCTGAAAGAAAGCTTTTAAAGGTTGGAAAAGAACATTTAGAAACAGATCTGACAGAATGGAGTATAATTATCACCAGTGTGCTCACCCAAGACACAGGGCCTGTCTTTCACTGCTCCAGTGATGAAACCCATCAAGAGGAAAGAAACTAAGAAAACACTCTTTGTCTTTGAGCAGAGGATTAGTCAAAATGACTGGCAGTACAGCAGAGTATTGCAATCAAAATTATGATGAGGGTTTATGATTCATTTTAGATCTTAATGCCAGGTGATAATATAATGTAATATTACAATGACATTAAAATGAAGCTGTTCTCAGGCTATGGAAATCCAAGTGTTAGCAGTTCCTTAATAAGCAGCAAATACACTTAAACAAAGCCTTCACTGATCTATGTAGCTGGAAGAATTTTGGAGCAAATTGTCCTCAAAGTTCACAGCAGAAGGATTATGTCTTCCATGTCCTTCTCCCAGTAGCTCAGCGCCCTCCACTGTCCTTTGCAGGAGTAACTCAGCAGCTTAGATTCTCCTTCTTCCCTCCATCAGGAGTGACTTAGCAACTTGGTTCTCCCAAAAGGGAGCATACAATCAAAATGTCCCATGACATGGGAATGTTGCAGCCTAGGTGTGGTATATTGAATGTATACGGCCTGAGATATGTTGTGTGTGTAGCCAGGTGCTGGCATAAAGACCCATTTTAAAAAACTGAAATGCAATTCTCCAAACTGTTATTCTGGGATGACAAGTCCCGGTATGTTCACTTGGTGTGATTCCAATGACTTTGTATGTCATTTTCTGATTGGTCAATATTGGACACTGAGAAAGAGATGCTGTTGAGAAGAGAACTATGGGAGGTGTAGTTCCATTATGCATAGGTGGAACCACTTCCCACTGGGAGGTAACTACAGTTCCCAGGTGTCTGAGCAACCTGGGAGGAGGGGAAGGCGGTAGTCTTTGAGAACTGCTCATGGAGGTTCAGCTGACTTGGTGCCAGACCAGGGAAGAAAGCAGATGTTCTGGGAAGAGTGCTTAACCTTCCTAGCACTGTCCTACCAGCATGACTTACACCCTGCATTTCCATCAGCACTGAGCAGGTTCATCAATCTACATTCTGCACATCCAGCAGCGCAAAGCAGGCTTGCCAAAGCTTAACGCATCAATCCATGGGAGGCATCTCCATGCCAGGCACCTATAGCTGAGGAGTAGGATTTAATAAGAAGGTTGTCAGCCCATTGCATGCACTGTAGAGCAGAAACTGAAACTTTAGATCATCACAGCTTTACCCTTTGGCTCTCGAAGAATCACCCAGCCTGTTCAACTTTTCCTCAACACTATTGCCTTAATTTTCCAGAACTGCACCATCAACCTAGGATCACCCCTTTACACTCTCCCTGAATTTGTTATATTTTTTTTATTGCTAGCTTAAGTTCTTCTGCAAGTAAACTTCCTAGATACCTTTTCTATAGTTGCCCTCCTGACTAAAAGCCGGTGGAAATTATAGGGTTTCACCAGTTGTGTACCACCATAAGAGCCCCAATAAAGCCAGCAGAAACACTTATTGTGGGTTTATACTATCCTGTTGATGATGGGACACCTTCAAGAGCTCTTCAGGGGATAATGGCGCCTTCTTTTAACTAAATCTAACTATTTATTTATGTGGGTTATGGTTTCACTTAAGCCTAACTTGGAAAACTTAAAAATTATCCCTTGCAGCAGATCTCTGCCTGGATTGCAAAGATTAACTGCTGCTTAAGGTTAGGAGACATTGAAAAGAAGATTTACTTACTTTATCCTTGCAGCATCTCTTCTCCCATGCTCCAGTGGTCTAAGGTCCTAACATCATCGAGACCAAAGCAGGGTCCAAGGCTCTGCAACATAAGGGTTGCCAATAACAGATAAGCATACCCAATATTTTAATGGACAAGCATGTTCTTGTTTAGTTTAATGAACGATGGGGATGAGTAGAATCGAGAGTTTTCATTTACCAGAAATTTTGGCAAAAATTGATTTGGCTTGCACAACATTCCACCACTGGAATCAATAGGGAATGTAAAATTAAGGTGTTTTTGTTGATTTTTAAGGGTGCAAAGGGCTTTAAATTGCTCATGAGTGTTATGGAAGTTCTTTTTCATTATCCTGGACCTTTTCTTTTGCCAAAAAATTGCCTTTAATTAATCTTAATATTTTTCCTTTTTTTCCCAGAAAGGAAAAAACAGCAGTAGAATGGGTCAAATAATACATTTAGGGCCGGTTAATGCCATGCTTGCACATGAATCTCCCAGGATCGTGAAGCTAAATGAACAAAATCAAGAGATTACATTTTGGTGCAAATTTGAAATTTTGTGGTAAAATCAGTTTAGCCCAAATGATGTATCTCTTACTCTCTATACCTGTGTTCTCATTGTTAGAAATTGTGCAAAATTCCTGCCTTTGAATATGCAGGCCAACGTGTTCTCTGGTTCCATCACCATTTACTTTCTAACTTCTCTCATCGATTGGTGAGTAAGTGAGAAGTTGCACAACACATAGCTATGTGAAACGTATGAACAATCCTGCTCAGAAACACTGCCAGACTCATCCACATTACCAACCACTCAATATCTGTCACTCGTCAAATCCCTCCACTGGCTTCCAGTTACCCAACAAATAAAATTCAAAATACCAATTACAACATACAAAGCCACCCACAACTCTGGCCCCAGCTACATTTTCAACCGCGCCTAAAAATATCAACCAAACCTACTGCTTTCTAGCACCCTCGTCTTTTCTTTCAATGCTCACCTCCAGGATTTCTGCCTACCCTAATCTGTCTAGGTACCTCCTATTCTATTCACCTTTAGGTGATGCCTGAAAACTCATCTCTTCAGAAAAGCCTATCCCATCTCCTACAGAAGAGCCCTGGGCCATCCTAAAATTTATTGAACTTCCCCCTCTCTCCCCCTCTCTGTTGGAGTCCCCCAAGGCTCTGTCCTCGGACCCCTTCTCTTCTCCATCTACACCTCAAACTGATACACTCCCACGGCTTCAACTATCACCTCTATGCCGATGACACACAAATTTACCTCTCCACCCCTCACCTCACCCCCTCACTGTCCGCCCGCATTGCCCACCTCCTAAATGACATATCAGACTGGATGTCGCTCAATTTCCTCAAGTTAAACCTTTCCAAAATTGAGATCCTAGTTTTCCCCCCAGCCCGCGCCCCCCCCCCATCCTCACCATCACGACTAGCAACGCCACCATCAATCCCACCCACACGCCAAAGTCCTGGGTGTCACCCTGGACTCAAACCTTTCCTTCCAATCCCATGTCCAATCACTATCAAATTCATGCAGGCTCCACCTCCGCAACATCTCCAAGATACGTATGTTCCTCACCCCAGACACTACTAAACAACTCGTACACTCCCTCATCATCTCACGCCTGGACTACTGCAACTCCCTTCTCACTGGCCTACCCAAACACATGCTATCCCCGCTCCAGACTATCCTGAACTCAGCGGCTAGACTCATCCACCTCACCAACCGCTCCACTTCTGCCACCCCTCTCTGACACCCTCGCTCCCGATTACCCAACGCATCAAATTCAAATTACTAACTCTGACATACAAAGCCAGTCATAACGCTGCCCCAAACTACCTCACTCACCTGATACCCAAATACCACCCTACCCGTGCCCTTCGCTCCTCACAAGACCTCCTACTCTCTAGCTCCCTGGTCTCCTCCTCCCACGCCCGACTGCAGGACTTCTCCAGGACTTCCCCCATCCTCTGGAACTCCCTACCCCAATCCATCAGACTGTCACCTACCCTCCTCACTTTTAGGCGTACCCTGAAAACCCATCTCTTCAGGGAAGCCTACACCATCCTCACCTAACAGCCATTCTCCTCCACTCCTCCTACCACTCCATCCCCCACAGCCACTTCCTCCTGTACCTCTACCCCCTCCTTTCTAGATTGTAAGCTTGAAAGAGCAGGTCCCTCGAACCCCTCGTGTATTGTATTGTTACTGTATTGTCTCATGTACTGTCCCCCCATTCTAATGTACAGCGCTGAGCAAATCCTTTGGCGCTATATAAACACTGTATAATAATAATAATAATAATTGAACAAAATTCTGACTTTTAAAGTCAGAATTCTGAGATGAAATGTAATGCACCCCATAAAGAGCCGCTGGTGAAGTTGGGCTTATTTACCCCTTTTGAGCACACACAGGCAGTCACACAAATTTTCTGCATTCTTCCTCTGGCTCTGGTTCTAGTGTTTCTTTTTTTAGTTTTTATTGGGGAACGATGAACATGAATGGGAGTAGGGAACATGGGACACCCTGACATTGAAAAAAACTTGGGCTTGAACAAACTGAGGACTGATAAACTTCTGGCTACTCTGCAAAGCTCCTAAACGCTTGTGCAACTTTGGCTTCTCTGTGCAACTTCCAGATGTATTCCATAACTGCTTGGCTGTACTGCACAACTTCTGGCTGCACTCTCTCCCAGCAAAGTCCTAAAGAATCTCAAGTTGCCTGAGATCTGTACTTCACTCAGAGTCCCAAGTACCTCACCATCACCCTTGCAGCACTGGGGTCTTGTGCCACCAGGATCATTGATTGCCTCCTGCCAATATCCCTCCAGGCTCTCCCTAGTGATGGAGATGAAGACTCACACCACCTGTTGGACAACTTGGGCTCTCTCCTACAGCTTTCTACCACCTCTCACCCATGACCTCTGTTCTGACCCTCTGGATTCTTGGAATGTGTGGGAAATAGGCACCCTGCTAAGCCTAGCTTCAATCTCAGTGTCTTCAGGCTGGCTTTCTTCCCTGACTTCTGTGCAGGAGGGCAAGTCCCC
Source organism: Staurois parvus (assembly GCF_062004578.1). Classification (NCBI taxonomy): domain Eukaryota; kingdom Metazoa; phylum Chordata; class Amphibia; order Anura; family Ranidae; genus Staurois; species Staurois parvus. The sequence continues at coordinate 7,963,591 of NW_028317826.1, forward strand.
TCAACAGGAATCTCCTCCTGCAGGCTGGGCTCAGGAATACTGCCCTATACCTACATACTGCAAGCTTCCCCTTCTGCTCATGTCTCAGACTATTTATGGGCTCTCCCCACCTTCAAATCCCTAGGAATTGACTGAAATCACATTAATATTCAGGCTGCATCCTCTACCCTCCCTTCCACTATGTTCCAGGGGGAAGTAGCAGAGCAGCAGCCGGTGAAACCCTGAGCAGCCCAAATTATTCAGTCCCTGAGCTGCTGATTACAGTGGAGCTAAAACTAAATTTGGCCTAGTAGACTATTTTAACTAGGAGGGTGCAACATAAAAGTCAGAATTCTGCATTTCAAAGTCAAATGAAGGCTAGAATGTTCCTTAGTTCCATGACCGCACACTTTCCAATTTCACTATATTCTCATCAATTGGCTCATGAGTGTTGCACAGCACACAGCTATGTGAAAAGAGGGCAATCCCACCCAGAAACACTAGGAAAAGCTTCCTAAACTTGACTGCAAGGATTCTCCAAAACACAGACATAAAGAGAGCGAAGAGTGGATTTAGAATAATGACCATGTTTCCGGGATAACACTGGCCACCCACTTAGGGCCTTTTCCTATTGTCCGTGTTCTCTTGTTAGCTGAGGTCCACTTTGCCTTTTCCTTTGTGAACTTTGCATAACCCTGAAAAAATCAGGTACCTACATCAAGGGCAATTTCTCCATAAATCCATTACTCTGAAACAAATTGTAAAATAATGGTAGGACATCTATATAAACTCTCCATAGAGCAAATGGCTTTGAACATTATGGGATATGCAGAGTACATGAAAGAAACACAAACATTAACAAGGCAGTAAGGATGTGTCCTAGTGTTCTCGGAATTCCTCTTTTACTGTCAGATGGAGGGGTCCTCTTCATATATCCTCTCAGTATTGTAACATTTGTCTTATCCTGTATCATTTTATGATAAAATAAACCTGTCAGTATCCTTATAGTAATGACTACAGTGCAGGTCCCCAGCAGATCACCCTTGTACCTTTAGGACCCTTTCACAACAGGATGAGTTGTTGCAGTGCATTTAATGCATGTTCATTAACGCTCATTAATGTGTGTTGTGTTAAGGCAGTCTATTTATTGAATGGGTTGCCTATCGCACGACCATGGATCAAAAATTGGATATGCTGCATACTAGAACAGTCAGAAGCATGTCTAGGCTAAATTATTCCTGAGGTGGCCACCTGTCCCAACATTCAAAAGCTGGTATGATTTCTGCCAGGCTTCCCCATACCATTTTAATCACCCAGTTTTTAGTTGCTAGAATGCTGACATAGCAACCAATGACACTGTGGCCCAGCCATCAGCATCCTAGCAACCAGTGACACTTTGGGGCAGCCAGCACTATAACAACCAAGTATGCTGTGTTGTGGTCCAGCCGCTAACATCCTAGTAACCAACTCAGTAATGCTGCTCTGTGTATACCACCATTAAAGTCAATGGCAGCCAAATATGTCAATTTAAATATGTCCTTTTTATGAGCTAATAGGCAAGTGGGTGTTAAAGAAAATGAAAACTCATACAAATGAGCGCAGAGAGGCCACTCCAGGTGGAAACATGTGAACAGTTAATCATGAGCTCACCACTGCTGCCTTGTTAATCATATGCATGATGAAGAGAACTGGAAAAAAAAGACGCTGTGGAAAATGCTCTCAGACAAGCACCTTAGTGAAGGTACATCTTTATTGGGTGAGACAAAGTAGCAAATATAATAAAATTGACTAGCCTGAAGTGGACAGTGTGACTCCAATGGACGCCAATGGACGGCCCGTCTGCTCTGAGGGGAGCTGAGATCAGAGAATGCTCCTGTCGGCTTCAAATCACGTGGTGTCAGCGTACCAGCGTCCTGGGTGGTGTCACCATGGCAAGGGAAGGCAGTGTCCGGCGTTGGCTTCAGCTGGGATTATATGTAGGGTTACCAAGACGACATGTTTCGCACAGTTGCGCTTTGTTAAGACTTGACAAAGCGAAACATGTCGTCTTGGTAACCCTACATATGCTCCCAGCTGAAGCCAACGCCGGACACTGCCTTCCCTTGCCATGGTGACACCACCCAGGACGCTGGTACGCTGACACCACGTGATTTGAAGCCGACAGGAGCATTCTCTGATCTCAGCTCCCCTCAGAGCAGACGGGCCGTCCATTGGCGTCCATTGGAGTCACACTGTCCACTTCAGGCTGGTCAATTTTATTATATTTTGTCTCACCCAATAAAGATTCACTAAGGTGCTTGTCTGAGAGCATTTTCCACAGCGCCTTTTTTTTCCAGTTCTCTGTTAAAGAAAATGGCATGGGGAAGGGGGTGGTATAGAGGAAAATGTACCAAAAAAATTTTTATTCAGTCAAGAACAGTTATTTTCAAAACTCGTTCTGCAGTTCTATGACCCGTTTTCAGCCGACAGCAGGCTAAAGTCTGCTGTCAGCTGACATCACTCATACAGTCCAGGCTGGGATAAGATCCCTACTTTAAAGTCGGGATCCACCCAGATGTCTGGACTGGCACCTGACTCAGCGTCTCAGCAATCTGCTGAGAGCCTGAGCCAGCCACGTCCGCCAACTCCACAGGTCAGCGTTCAGTGAGCACGTGCGGAGAGGGGGGGGGCAGAGCAAAGAGCTGTGACTGACAATCACAGCTCTCTGCTCAGGGAACACTGAGACCTGAGCGATCAATTGTCTTTGATCACTCAGTTCTCAGTCTTAGAGCAGGCGGGGGCAGATGCAACATCCACCTAGGTAAGTATCATTTCTAGAAAAAAAGAAAACTAAACTTCTCTTTTAAGGTGAAACATGCCCAATTGCTTTAAATGACATCGAGAGGGGTGACATAATCCTGCTAGCAAAGGGGTGCATCTCTGTGATGTACAGAAAGTGCTGCAGCAGCACTGACATTTACAAAGTAAAAAAAGTGTTTAAAATTGTTGACAAATGACATATCAGTGCAAATGTCCTTTTTGCTGTAGCACATCCTACAGTAAGAATGAAAAAAAAGTGCATCCTCCCAAAATGCATACCAAACACTTTGAGTCTGGTATGGATTTTAAGGAGGTACCTCATGCAAAATAAAAAGACAAAAAATGTATGAGGTACCCCCAGGAAATGGTTTTGCACAGTGCAACCCTAATCCCCATCTTCTCGGTTTGCCCTGCCAGCGCTTCAGGCCCCTCCACCTTGCAAAGTGCCCCAATAGCAAGCTGCTTGCTATGGGGGCACTCGTGCATGCTCACTTCCGAGCCAGGTCTGTGTGTCTATGGGACACACAGAGCACGGCTCAGCCCCATCCCCCAAGAGAGCTGGCGCTCTCGTTCACATTGCTGGATCAGATCAAACACAGGTAAGTATTGGGGGGGGGGGACTGCATACTGAAGGTTTTTTACCTTACTGCTTACTTTAAAGTGTACTTCCACTTTTGCAGCCAACTTGGGACAATACTTTATATTGGTTATAGGTTGTAATCATGGGGCCCTCATGGGGCAATAAGGGATCATGGGGCCCCTGTGTCCTCACCAACACCCAAAAAAGCCTATGAAAAAGCCAGTGAAAGGTACCAGGGGCATCTCATGGGGCCCCCTACTGACGCCGGGCCCTCGGGCAGTGCCCAATTGTTTGAATGGTCAGTCCGCCCCTGGTTGTAATTCATACTGTATAGCACATTTAAAAAAAAATAAATAAATACTGCTTACCATTTCAGATGCTGTTTTCTGATAACTCTGGCACTGAAAAGCCATGTTTAGTTCTCTTTGTTAATGAGGTGGCTGGGGAGGTAATGTTTAACATATTCAGCCCTATCTGCACTCTGCTGGAAGATATCATTATCAGTTGTAAACTTTAACCATTTGCCTACTGGGCACTAATACCCCCTTCCTGCCGAGGCCAATTTTCACCTTTCAGCGCTCTCACACTTTGAGTGACAATTGCTCAGTTCCAGGCAGCAGGCAGAGATGTGGTCAGCAGCAGCCAAAGGAATTGTCCAGTCAGAGACATGGTCAGCAGAGCCAAAATATTAGTCCTGGTAGAAAGCAGGAACATGGTACAGATAGCAGGCAAAGATGCGGTCAGTTTATGTGGCAGGCAGAGGCATGATGGCAGAAAATATCAGGCTTAGGGACTTGAGGCATGTATATGTATGTATATGTTTTAATTTTTTAGGCATGCTATGTGAATAGGAACATATTATAAACATATAATGGGGTTTTCTCAAATGTGACTTCAAATGTGAAAATACACTTTAAATCTGTGCTTTAGTAATGTCTTTCTCAGTTCTCTGTTTTATTTCTGTGGTTCTGGGTGGTGTTATATCATGTCATAAGATCCCATACTGTGAAATCTCCCGCATGTTGGAGCAAAGCTGTAGTGGGCCCAGATAAAACAGGAGAGCGAGAAGAATTGGCTACAGTTTTCACAGTCTTAGATTAAGGTCCATTCACAAAATAGGAATAGGAGCCAATCAGCTAGTCCATGTTTCCTGAGCCAGTTAAATGTTAATGTCTGAGTGGAATATGCCTATAAAATAGACCTTTTTATACTTTCAAAGCATTTGTTACCCCAAACTTTCACATTCCTGATGTGTATCTTGTACCATGTAATTGTGTTTAAATGTATCCTGTTCTCTTTGTATTTCTTCCTTTGTGTGAAATTCCTTGTAATCCTTCTAGTGCCCCTGCTTTCCTATATTACTGACCACGCTAGATATAAAAGCACAACCATCCCAGCATGGCCAGTTTTCAGGCTGTGCTGAGAGCAAATCTGCCTGTCCTTCAATGGTCAGACGTGCTGACACACCCCTCTGCACAGCAAATCACTGGCAAGATCTGTGTATTGCTCTTTCTATGCCTCTTGCTGACACACACCCCTGTAGTCTCCACCCCCAGCTCTCTAAACCCCTTATGCATCTGAGAACAGAGGTTATGTGATCACCTAAAAAAAGAAACAAAAAGTATTTATAATGTGTTTTTATTTCTATGCAGAAATGTTTTGCCTTGCAGTTCTTTTTCTGCACTACATTTGAGCGCCACACACGAAAAATGCAACTTGATTCATAGTTAATATTCAAATCAAACTTACCCAACCATCCTTGTCTCCATGCTTTTTTTTTTTTTAGAAATCATTTTGAAAAAAACACCCCTAGCATTTCCATTTCTGGCAGTGGCCATCTTGAGTAAGGGCAGATGATTCATGTAGCATTTACTTCCTGGAATCCATCTGCCCTTAGATCAGGTGTTGGATAAGCTGAGAACCCTCCCCTCCTGAAGATTGCTGGGATGTATGACATCATTTGCCTAGGCAGAAAACCAGGAAGTAACTGAAGAAATGTAAAAAAAAAAAATTTAAAACAAGTAAATATGACATACTTTCCTATCCAGGGGCGGACTGACCATTTGGAAACTCGGGCACTGCCCGAGGGCCCGGGGTCAGTAGGATACCCCATGAGATGCTCCTGGTACCTTTTTCATAGGCTTTTTTGAGTTTGGGCAAAGACACAGGGGCCCCATGATCCCCTATAGCCCGGGGGCCCCATGAGTTGTCAGTCCGCCCCTGTTCCTATCTATTTACTAATGCTGGCAGCATAATGATTAAAAATAGTCCATGTTGATTGAGTACCGATTCAAACTGAATGTTGTTGCCTTAATAGGTAAAGGGGTCACTTATACTTTAACTGAAAGGTGGCTGCATCTTTTTAAATCTAAAAAATTTGGATTTTCCAAAATTCAGATGCCACTTTCACTTAAAAAAAAATCAAACTATGACAGCCCATCCCTCCAACCTCCCAAGTCTCACCATGGTCTATAATTGTGAAAGGCAGTCTCACTGACTGATAGCGAGGACTGGAACCTCCACCACTCAAAGTCAAATAACCTAAAATGGCATTTTACAAAAGAAAAAGCAATTGTAGAAAAAAAACAACCTCGACGCCAGCTTTGGACTCTTCTAGAAGATGCAGGTGACATTACTGGTTCCTGGGATAGCTGGGGGCTCGAAATCTCACAAGATTGCACTCAAGTCCATTCGAAGGGTGGATTCTCCCTGGATTTTGAAAACCTGTGTTTCCCAGGAAAATTTGCTTTTCTTTCTACAGAAGTGAAGCAGCTTGTGAGGTGGGCAGCTGCACGTTAGAAGGGGCATGTTTGTGCTCTGTACTATGAAGAACACTTAAAGTGTTACTAAACCCTGGACCCTGCATTCACTATATCCAGTCTCCCCGGACCCTGCATTCACTATATCCGCTCTCCCCGGACCCCGCATTCACTATATCCGCTCTCCCCGGACCCTGCATTCACTATATCTGCTCTCCCCGGACCCTGCATTCACTATATCCAGTCTCCCCGGACCCTGCATTCACTATATCCGCTCTCCCCGGACCCCGCATTCACTATATCCGGTCTCCCCGGACCCTGCATTCACTATATCTGCTCTCCCCGGACCCTGCATTAACTATATCCAGTCTCCCCGGACCCTGCATTCCCTATATCTGGTCTCCCCGGACCCCGCATTCACTATATCCGGTCTCCCCGGACCCTGCATTCACTATATCCGGTCTCCCCGGACCCCGCATTCACTATATCCGGTCTCCCCGGACCCTGCAATCACTATATCTGGTCTCCCTGGACCCTGCATTCACTATATCTGGTCTCCCTGGACCCTGCATTCACTATATCCGCTCTCCCCGGACCCCGCATTCACTATATCCGGTCTCCCCGGACCCTGCATTCACTATATCTGGTCTCCCAGGACCCTGCATTCACTATATCTGGTCTCCCAGGACCCTGCATTCACTATAACTGGTCTCCCTGGACCCTGCATTCACTATATCTGGTCTCCCACAGTACACACAACATGGAAATTAAATTATTTTAGGAAATATAAACTGCTAAATACCTTTTCTTATCAGCAGTTAGAGCAGTCTTGGGACTTCAGCTGAGCACTGGTTAAAGCTTGTAGGAGTTTTCTTTCTGCTCTAGGAGGATGTAAAACCCCTGACCTCTGTCTGGACAGTGCTGATTGGCCCTGTGCTGATCACATGCACAATCCCAAGAAAAAAAAAAAACCTCTCTAGCAATACACACCAAAATGAGCATGTGCATGTGACCAACGGTTCAGCCTGTATCAGGTAGTCATTTCAACAAGAGGAGGAGCAGAGAAGAAAGGATCGAACAGCCTTTTTACACAGTGCGGAGGATTAACCCCTTAGGTTCCACAGTGAGTATAACAAGCATGCTTTGCTGCATATACAGACTGATTTTACTGTTGTGGGTTTAGTAAAACTTTAATAAAAATTTTGAATAATAAAAAAATAAATAAACACTGGAGGTTTATTACTACCTTAATTCACCAGAAGCACAATGCGTTTGGCCATTGACACAAACCCTTAAACTAATAGCACTGTGCAATGCAATAGAGCAGGTCTGGCCCACATCTCTGGTTCCTCCTCTTGCAGCCTGAAGTCCTGCTGCATAGGGGTATATGTGAAGCAAATGTTAAATCTGATTTCTGTGCTTACACTAACTGTAATTAAAAACATCAATGAAACTTATCAATGATAATAGATTAAAGTATGATAATTACGCACATTGTTTTTTTTATCTCAGTGCAGATTCCTCTGTTGGTTGCTTGAAAATGCATTCAGTACCAAATCCTTTGTCTGATCATCCCTGGTTTGCTCTGGAAAAGAGTTCGCTGGATGTCATCGTTAACAGTGTCAGTTTTTATTGGATGTACAATGAAGCACGTTGTATCTATCAAAGATTAGCTTGATCCAGAACTTTCATCATAATGTTACTACTTCTACAGTAAGGCAATAAGATGAATCTATTTATCCCAACCACGGCATCACCTGCCTGGAGTTTGCATGTTCTCCCTGTGCTTGCGTGGGTTTCCTCTGGGTACTCCGGTTTCCTCCCACACTCCAAAGACATGCTTGTAGGTTAATTGAATCCTGTCTAAATTGGCCCTAGTATGTGTATGTATGAATGTGAGTTAGGGACCTTATATCCGTACACCCCTTGAGGGTTAGGGACTGATGTGAATGTACAATATATATGTAAAGCGCTGCGTAAATTGACAGTGCTATATAAGTACCTGTAATAAATAAATAAACAATAAATATTTACCGTACCTTGCGTGTCTTCTTAGTTTAAAAACGTAGAAAATTTTTGTAAAAGTTCTGTTAAGCTTTCCTCGTTAAAGATAACCTTGTATATACAGCCATGTAACTGAGCTATACACTCAACGCCATGCAATAAAAAGTGATCAAAAGCAGTAAGAAACCAATGGAACTCTATTTTCCATTCACCAGCAAGAAAGCATATTCAGAGGCAGACTGACAACTCATGGGGCCCCCGGGCAATAGGGGATCATGGGGCCCCTGTGTCCTTGCCCAAACTCAAAAAAGCCTATGAAAAAGGTACCAGGGGCATCTCATGGGGCCCCCTACTGACCCTGGGCCCTCGTTTCCAAATGGTCAGTCTGCCCCTGAGCATATTACTACCACAATTACCACCAGCACCGGTGTCCCCAATGGTACATTTCCCAAGGTAACAGAGGTTCTATCCCTTATTATTTATTATTATACAGGATTTATATAGAGCCAACAGTTTGCTCAGCGCTTTACAATATAACAGGAGACAATACAGCAACAATACAGTTCCATACAAGAGGATTAGGTGGGCCCTGCTCCTTGGAGCTTACAATCTAAGAGCTAATGGTACAAAAGGTAATAACTGTGGGGGATGGACTGGTAGGAGGAGTAGAAGATTCCATTATTAACCGAGGGCAGGATAGGCTTCCCTGAAGAGATAGATTTTCAGAGATCGCTTAAAAGTGAGCAGAGTAGGCGATAGTCTGATAAATTGGGCTAGAGAGTTTCAGAGGATTGGGGAAAGCTCTGGAGAAGTCCTGGAGACGAGCATGGGAGAAGGAAACAAGGGAGATAGAGAGTAGGAGGTTTTGCGAGGAGCAGAGAGTACGGTTTGGGTGATATTTGGAGACCAGATTGGTGATGTAATTTGGGGCAAAGTTATAAATGGCTTTATATGTTATTGGTAATGTTTTGAATTTTATCTGTTGGGCAATAGGAAGCCAGTGGAGGGATTGGCAGAGAGAAGTGGCTGATACAGAACGGTTAGTAAGGTGGATGAGTCTGGCAGCAGCATTCATGATAGACTGAAGTGGGGATAGCCTGAGATGAGGTAGGCCAATGAGGAGGGAGTTACAATAGTCAAGGCGAGATATAACAAGGGAATGAATAAGTTGCTTAGTGGTTTCTGAGCTTAAGAACGGCCGTATCTTGGAGATGTTGCGGAGGTGAAGTCTACAAGATTTGGACAGCGATTGGATTTGGGTAAGAAAGGACAGATGGGAGTCTAGGATTACACCTAATACCCTGGCATGAGGGGAGGAACTGATGGTTGCGTTATTGATCTTATTGAGTTATTGAACCCTTTCAATCACACTATCCAAAATAAAGATAAATGGCTTTTCATTCCAAGTGGGCATCCCTATAAAAATGTGTCCGGTTTTCTAGATTCTAAAGAGTTTGGCAAATTTAGCCAGAAAAATGAAAAACCTCCAAAGGATGTGGTATCGTTGAGTCAGTTCATCACCACCATTGCTTATGCATTTTACTATGAGATAAACTGACTGTAATTTTAACTTCTATTCAGAATACATCTCTAGCTGAATTAGTGGGATGAAGGCCCCAACCTACCTACTAATTTGCATCTGTACAATAGTCAGAAAATTAGCAGCTTTTGAACTTTTGCTCTTTCTTGGTGAAAGGCCTGGTATGCTTTACAAATATTTTACAATGGTACCTCCCTTCATTACAAATGAAAAAAAGATGTTATACAAGAAACATTATATCTTTATATATTTCTTTTTTTTTAACCTGGTTTGTCAAATAAAAAAAAAGTAAATGTTGGCTTTTTTGTTGCTCAAAGCTTGGAACAATGAACAACTGTCAGTAGTCAATCCAGTTCAATTTCGTAAAGCCCAGTGGCCTTGGTGAAGGTGATCCTACTAAACTAAAGAGAGCACCCCTAACTTGGATCCCTAAGGTGTAAGTTCAAGAAATAAGAAGTTGCATAAAGAGCAGCAGACTAATACCAATCTAAGTATACTGGCAAATTTACTTTGGATACTTTTTATATCAATTAAATCAACTTGTTTTGCTACTTTAACCACTTCATGTCCAGACACTTTTACCCCCTTCCTGTCCAGGCCAATTTTCAGCTTTCAGTGCTATCACACTTTGAATGACAATTGCGCGGTCATACAACACTGTACCCATATGAATTTTTTAGCATTTTTTTTGAGACAGCTAAAACTTTATTTTGGTGGTATTTATTCACCACTGGGATTTTCATTTTTTTTGCTATATAAATGAAAAAGTCTAAAAAGTTTGAAAAAAAAGTGTTTTTCTTATAAAAGTTTGCAAATAAATAATCTTTTTTCATAAATCTTGGCCAAAATGTATGCAGCTATCTTTTTAATAAAAAAATAACCCAAATTAGTTTATAACCAAAAATTATTATTTTTATAATTTTTTTTTACATTTTTATTTTATTTTTTTATATTATTATTATTTATGGGTTTTTTTTTCAACATACTGTCACTCTAGCAGTACAGTGTAACCATAGTGACACTGTACTACTTGTGGGGGGTGATGAAGATTTTTTATTTTTTTTTCTTTTTCCACTGATTGCTTTACACCCATATAGGCTGTAAAAGCAATCATTTCTCCTTCTCTCTGACTGCATTCTTGCAGCCATTGAGAAATACTGTGAGAGCTGTGATTGGTCACAGCTTGTCACATGGTACAAGGCTGTTGTGAATAGCCTTGTACCATGTGATCTCTGTGATCATTCACAGATTTCACTAGCAGTAAGCAATGATGTTAGAAGTGACATCTTGCTTACTACTATTCATGTGATCACTGATTGGCCAATCAGTGATCACATGTTTGGGAGCTCACACAGAGGTCCCATACAACGACCGGTGTTCCGCTGTGTCCTCCCAGGGAGCGCGCATAGACTGAAAATGCGGGCTCCATTTATGAACGGCAACCCGCTCCTGCACTGCTCCCGTCCGGCCGTTTATGTACATGGAACGGACAGGAAGTGGTTAAGTCAATCTAACTAAACATTTAAATCCTAAATCCATGTTTACTGTGCATTTAAATAGCCAAGCTGGCCCAAACAAACTATTTCCTTTCCGAACAGGTGTGCTTGCTGGGGGCGATGTAAAAACAGTACGTAGCATCAGCTACATCGAGTATACAGCACTGTATTGAGGCAGCAGAACGGAAACTTCTTGTCCCACTCCCAGAACAAAATCGAACAGCCATTCACAGGGAGTTCTTTATTCTATGAATGAATACAAAGTTTCTTCTGATTGGCTGAGGCGGAGATCATGTCATCATCTGCCCACCTCTCTGCCCCAGCCAATCAGAGGAAACTTTGTATTCATTTTTAGAATACAAATCTTCCTGTGAATGGCTGAGCAGTGCTCAGCCTGTCTCAATTTTGTTCCGAGTGCAGAACAAGTCCACCTCCAGATGACATTCAAGGCCACTGTACCCTTAGAAACCTCCAAAAATCCACCTTAATTATCCCTTCCCCATCAATTGCAATACATTCCGTTAAAATAGCACAATTTTGCTGACATCCTACAATTTGTACCCAAAATTTCTGGGAAAATAAGAACCTCAATTACATTCAATCCTATCACTGACCTTAGTTGACATACAGACTCACAAACTGAGACAGTAGGGCTGATTTACTGTGTACTGAGTTGAGAATCTTCACATGGAAAAATAGTTTGAATATTCAATTCAATTATCCAATCGTCTGAAAAAGCATCTTCAATTGATTGGGTATTCAAAGTCAACAGAAATTTGCTTTTCACATGACTGGATATTTTAAGTAAATATTTACAATTTTTGAGTGAATATTTTCAAGTCTTTTAGTAAATCAGCATCAAATCACGATGCTGCAATTGTAATCAGGGTGCACAGAATGTTTATGTAACAAGTGTAACAAGAGTGTGATTGCCCCATTTAAATAAATAGATACAAATCATGCATTGAAATAGTATCTCGTAAAATACTAATAATATTATATACATACAAAACCCCATAGCTTCCCATTAGAAAGTGATCAGTGTCAATGACATACTACCTTTTGAATCTTGTTGCATCCTTCATCCATTTGGGTGGTCTCCATTATGCATGTTATTTATTTTCACAAAACTGTGTCGTGCCTTATAATCAAGGCCAAGCAAGACTGTTTCTGGAGCCCTGTTTTTATTTTTTGTATATTTAATGTAAAAGCATGTTTATTTTCCTGGAGCATGAAATGTGCATTACATATGTCTGTTCAGAGCTCAAAGTGCCACATGCACAACACAGATGGATATGAAATACGGCTTCTGCACCTAGAGTGTGGGAAAATACGACTCTGGATGTCTTCTGTAAGACTGGACAATTCATGCAGTGAGGATGACTTAATAATGTTTTATGTTTAATGACTAAAATGTAATCTCTTTGAGTACTATACAGTGTATATGTGTTAGTGTTTTCTGGGATGGGTAGAAGTATTAGATGAATAAAGGGTCAGCATCTAAGCCACTGTGAAAGAATTGAAGGTGGATCAGCAATATTACTCCCCATGTCATCCCCACTAAATAGTGAAAAGTGAAGCGTTATAAAGCAACTTTGAAAACTCAACTTGATAAATTTTGTATGTTATGTAAAGGGATTAATGGGTTATATAATCTGTCTATCAGAAGAAATAGATGAACATGTGCCTCACACCAAAGATCTCTTCCTTCTAAGGATCCTTCATTGGAGCATTAATAATATAGCTGCTTCCGTGATGTCCCCGGCCAAGGATCTCCTTGCCCAGGGGCGAACTGACAACTCATGGGGCCCCCAGGCAACAGGGGATCATGGGGCCCCTGTGTCCTTGCCCAAACTCAAAAAAGCCTATGAAAAAGGTACCAGGTGCATCTCATGGGGCCCCCTACTGACCCCGGGCCCTCAGGCAGTGCCTGAGTTTCCAAATGGTCAGTCCGCCCCTGTCCTTGCCTTAACATGTTTAACCAAAATGGCTTGATACCAGAAACCATGAAGATCCTTGTGGTCAAGCTGTTTCGGTGAAACGTGTTAAGGCAAGGTGATCCTTGGGTAGGGACATCATGGAAGCAGCTATATTACGGATGGTCCAATAAAGAACAATCAGAAAAAGGATATCTTTGGTGCATGGCTTCTATTCATCTATATCGTCTGATGGTAAGTGGAGGTGGGCTTTTCTAGCCTGCACCCTTGATGCCTACAGATATTTCAGGAGGAGCAGGTCTGCAGTGGTGCTGTATGTGTGGGGGTCTGAACAGGGGCGGACTGACCATTTAGAAATTCGGGCACTGCCCGAGGGCCCGGGATCAGTAGGGGGCCCCATGAGATGCCCCTGGCACCTTTTTCATAGGCTTTTTTGAGTTTGGGCAAGGACACAGGGGCCCCATGATCCCCTGTTGCCCGGGGGCCCCATGAGTTGTCAGTCCACCCCTGGGTCCGAACTATGTCCATTAAGCACAACTCAAAAGCTTTTGAACATTTTACTTTTTTTTAATTAGTTATTGGATAAGCATCAAAAGACAGAACTGTTTTCATCATGATTTTCAGCTTTTTCTTGCTTGTAGAACTTTAACTGAACTTGTAATGCATTTGCATCATACACTAGCTGGACTTGGTGCTTAATTTATTGCCAGATCCTGAGCTAAAGACACTCAATACTACTGTACCTTGGTACTGGATGATTGGGAGTGGTCAAGCAGCACCTCGCCAAGCCTCTTTACCTCAGTGGAAGGGATCTTTACAGGTTCTGTTCTCTACTGTTTATCAGTCAAGCTTGACCGTAATCCATGTGTCCTGTTTCAGAAAGGTTGCCATGCCTTTCCTCTGTGACATCAGCACACCAGGTGATTTCTAGAACTGGGTTACCTGCATAGTAGGAGTGAACATTTGACCCACTTGGCCTGATGGAGCCTTTCAACAGGGAGTTGTTACTTGTTTGCTGCTGTTTATGTGCTGGCTTTAAGCAGTGCTCTCTAAGCCCAGCTGGCCGCTAATGCTTCATCTGAATCTATATTTTAGAGAGGAATAGATCAGGTAGCTACCTGGATGAGAGTGAGTGGGATCCATTTTTTTGGATGGGTTTAATTTATACTTGGTTGAGTGGGTTAGGCTCATATTAAAAGTAAAATGTTACTATTCTTGTTCTGGTGGTGTCTATAGGTTACATCAGAGCTTAAAATTTCAAGTCCTGAGCTACTAGCAGGCCTTAAGAGTTACTCGTCACCAGTTGCCCCACCCAACCGCTACCCTGCCACGTCCCTAACCCCTCCCCTAAACACGCCCTCGTAAATTCTCTCATTAAATGACACTGTTAAATGTTTTATGCAGAATATAGTTACAGAAATAAATATATACCCTCCTTCACCCCCCCCCCCCCCCCCCATAGCCATGTCCTTTACCCCCTTTTTAAAAAAAGAAAGGGGGATGAGAGAGAGAAAAGGGGGTGAGATAAAAAGAGGGGGGAAGGGGGGCAAAAAAGGGGGGTGATTGGTAATTCTGCTACTCACAATTATGGCACCATCCCCCCCATAATTTGAGGTTATAATGAGCACACAACCCCCCTCTTAGAACACATGGTCTCCATTATGGTATGCACACCCCCAGAACACACACAGGGCCCCCTACTACATAAAGTGAATACAGAGCCCCCACCACCACCACAAACACATACATACAGACACACACACACACACACACACATACATACACACACATATACATACATACAGATACAGACACACACATACATACACACACATATACATACATACAGACACACGCACACACACACATACATACACACACATATACATACTGTACATACAGACACACACACACACACACATACAGACACACACATACATACACACACATATACATACATACAGACACACGCACACAGCCACATACATACAGACACACACACATACATACATACACACACATATACATACATACAGACACACACAGCCACATACATACAGACACACACACACATACACAGACACATACATACAGACACACACACACAGCCACATACATACAGACACACACACACACACATACATACATACACACACATATACACACATACAGACACACACAGCCACATACATACAGACACACACACACACATACATATATACACACACATATACATACATACAGACACACACAGCCACATACATACAGCCACACACAGCCACATACATACAGACACACACATACACGTTTCCCCTCTGGCTCTCTCAGCCTGTCACACTCCGTTTCTCAGCACTCCTGTCACAGACAGTTCTCCTCCTTCCTCCCACTGTTACATACTGAGTTCTCACCAGTCTGTGGATTCTTCTCCACCTTGGGCTCTGTTAGCCTCTCTTTCCTCTCACTGGACTGGACTCATTTGCACGCTTGCACAATCCACCCTGCGGCCCCTCCCCATCCTTTCAGGAACCTATCATAGGACCTCCTAGGGACTCTGGGCCCTTGGATAGTGTGTGATTGCTTAATACCTGAAAGCTTATTCCGCCTCTGGTGCCGACACCCCGCTGCATATCCATCGGCTGTTTGATCGATCTGGTCCTCGCCCCCATGTTATTTCCACTCGCGAAATGCGAGCAGGCGAGTGGAAATTTCAAGGCCTGGGTTACATTTATCATTTTTACCTTAGCTTCTCTGTCCCTTCAATGGATATTCCAGAGCAAAGTGGTGAAATGTTTTTGCTTTTAGGCTCCATGCACAC
This sequence comes from Staurois parvus, assembly GCF_062004578.1. Lineage (NCBI taxonomy): Eukaryota > Metazoa > Chordata > Amphibia > Anura > Ranidae > Staurois > Staurois parvus. Next base: position 7,979,500 of record NW_028317826.1, read on the forward strand.
TAGCGTTTTTTTATTACATATAGAGGGAAAAAAATGCTGGTAATAGTGCTCTTTAGTAGTGTTTTAGTAGCATTCAGAAGTGTTTAGGAGCATTAGCATTTTTATAGTACATATAGAGGAAAAAAAAAGCTAGAAAAAAGCTGTTAAAAGCGTTTTCGTAGCATTTTAGTAGTGTTTAGGAGCATTTAGCGTTTTTTTTTTCTGCTGGAAAAAGGCACCGAAAAACTCTACAAAAACTATTTGTTTCTGCTCCTAGATGCTGAATCTCAAAAAATGCTAACAGCCTGAAGTAGTGTGCGTGGTGGTAATTCATAAGTATTGAGTTTTGCAATTCCTACTGTATAAAGCAAAAAAGACCAACATTTTTTTTCACTAAGAAAACATGTTTATTGATACAAACTAACAATACAGAGTGTACAACAAAGAAATATGAAAATGTACACATGTGCAAAAGCAGACTGACTCAGTAAAAATAATGTAAAAAATGGACTTGATCCTGTAAATTAGGATTACATATAGAGAGGTCAAGGTAGCAGGATGTAGGAACATGAACGCACAGATAGGCCATTGGTATAAACACAGGACTATATCATTGTACATAATCCACTCATAGAATAAAAGATACAATTTCTTCCTGAATACCAGGAAAAACTATAAAATTGAAAATGGGTTATGTAAAGTTACCAGAGCATAAAACAGTTCTCAGCAGATGCAAGTTTAGTAGGTAGAGAAAAAAGTAAGACCAACTATTTTGAAAAAACAAATGATATTCTGACTGCCTATCACATTTTGCGAGTTCCAAAAATGCAAGTACAGGACAAAAACCCTCTTTTTGGAAAGTAGACACTTGAAGGTAATTTTTTTTGTCACACCATCAATGGTGGTCAATGGCACTTAATCTCCAATGCCCACCCCTCCAAAATGCATTACTTACCACTGACTCCTGCGCTACGTATATTAATTACTCCTGACCCCTGCATTCTCTGCAATACTTACAGTACTCCTGCCCCCCCCCCCCCCACTCTGTTCATTACATAGTTACATAGTTAGTCTGGTTGAAAAAAATACACAAGTCGTTTTGCTTCACCGGATAAAAGGAAAAAAAATACAATCCAATATACACTATCCTATACCCAGGGATGAGCCAGAGGAAGGCAAAAAAACAGTAAAGCATGATCCAATTTGCTCCTGCAGGAGACAAAATTTCTTACTGATTCCCCAAGAGGCAATTGGATATTCCCTGGATCAACTTTACCTTTATAAAAGTTAGTAACCAGTTATATCCAAGAAAGAATCCAGGCCTTTTTTAAAGTAAACTACTGAGTTGGTCAGAACAGCTCTTGAGGGAGTCTATTCCACATTTTCACAGCTCTGTGAAAAAACCTTTCTGTATTTGGAGATTACATCTCTTTTACTCCAGATGAAAGTGTGCCCCCTTGTCCTCTGTGATGACCTCAGGGTGAATAACTCTACACCGAGTTCACTATATGAACCACTGATGTATTATACATGGAGATCATATCCCCCCTTATGTATTATACATGGAGATCATATCCCCCCTTATGTATTATACATGGAGATCATATCCCCCCTTATGTATTATACATGGAGATCATATCCCCCCCTTATGTATTATACATGGAGATCATATCCCCCCCTATCTATTATACATGGAGATCATATCCCCCCTTATGTATTATACATGGAGATCATATCCCCCTTATGTATTATACATGGAGATCATATCCCCCCTTATGTATTATACATGTTGGTCATATCCCCCCTTATGTATTATACATGTTGATCATACCCCCCTTATGTATTATACATGGAGATCATATCCCCCCTTATGTATTATACATGGAGATCATATCCCCCCTTATGTATTATACATGGAGATCATATCCCCCTTATGTATTATACATGGAGATCATATCCCCCCTTATGTATTATACATGTTGATCATATCCCCCCTTATGTATTATACATGGTGATCATATCCCCCTTATGTATTATACATGGAGATCATATCCCCCCTTATGTATTATACATGGAGATCATATCCCCCCTTATGTATTATACATGGAGATCATATCCCCCCTTATGTATTATACATGGAGATCATATCCCCCTTATGTATTATACATGTTGATCATATCCCCCCTTATGTATTATACATGGAGATCATATCCCCCCTTATGTATTATACATGGAGATCATATCCCCCCTTATGTATTATACATGTTGATCATATCCCCCCTTATGTATTATACATGGAGATCATATCCCCCCTTATGTATTATACATGTTGATCATACCCCCCCTTAATCTCCTCTTCTCAAGAGAGAATAAATTCAGTTCCTCTAATCTTTCCTCATAGCTGAGCTCCTCCATGCCTCTTATCAGTTTAGTTGCCCTTCTCTGTACTTTCTCCAGTTCCCCAATGTTCTTTTTGTGAATTGGTGCCCAAAACTAAACTGCACATTCCAAATGAGGTATTACTAATGATTTGTACCGGAGTAATATGATATCTCTCTCTCTGGAGTCTATACCTCTCTTAATACAAGAGAGGATTTTGCTCGCTTTAGAAATCGCAGCTTGGCATTGCATGCCATTATTAAGCTTGTGATCTACCAGAACTCCCAGATCCTTCTCCACCATTGATTCCCCCAGTTGTACCCCCCTAGTATGTATGATGCATGCATATTCTTAGCCCCCAAGTGCAGAACCTTATATTTAACAACATTAAACCTCATTTGCCACTTAGTTGCCCAATTAAACAGTGCATTGAGGTCGGCTTGTAAGTTGGAGACATCCTATAAGGACTTTGATAGAAAGGGTCCAGAGACAGGTAACAAAAATGGTGACAGGTCTGGGGGATAAAACATATCAAGAGCGACTGCAGGAACTTAACATGTACAGTCTGGAGGCAAGAGGGAAAAAAGGAGACATGATTGAAATCTTTAAATTCATCAAGGGGGCGAATAAGGATCAGGAGGGCAGTATTTTCAACATGAAACCAAAATCAAGAACACAGAGACATGACCTTAACTAACTAGAGGAAAGTTCAAAACTAATCTCAGAAAGTATCATTTTACTATAAGAGTAGTTGATGCTTGGAATAAACCCCCAGCAGAGGTAGTGAGCCAGTCAACAGAAAATAGCTTCAAACATGCATGGAACAGGCATAGATCTGTAAAAGTTAACAAGAAAACAAAAATGGTCAGACTCGATGGACCACTTGGTCTTTTTCTGTCATCACTTTTCCATATTTCTATTTTATTCCACTGCACAGCTTGGTGTCATCTGCAAAGACTAAAATGGTGCTTTTAATCCCAGACCCTATATCATTTATAAATATATTAAAAAGTAAGGGTCCCAACACTGAACCTTGGGGAACCCCACTGACAACCCTAGACCATTCAGAGTATGAATCATTAACCACTACTCTCTGAATACGGTCTTTTAGCCCATCTTCTGTCCATTTACAAACTGTTTTTTCCAAGTCTGTAGGCTTTACCTATTACATATTCCTAAACTCTGCACTCTGTGATTTACGAATTTGGTCCAGAAGAAGCAAACTCAGATTTTATTTAAGCCCCTCCCACAGTTACAGCAAATTGGCTACACACAACATTTGCCATGTCGCACACAGCGTGACGCAGCCTTCCTCTATTTATGGTGCCAAAGACATTTTGAGTTTATACCTTGATTCTTTGCCTCTTATTCCACGTCTTGTTATCAAGTAGTCATGTTAAAGGGGGGGGGGGTTGATTTTGTAACCCCAGTTAAATCTGGCATGGTTTTGTAGGTGTGGCTACAAATAGGGTGCTTGGTTATATGTGGCTACACATGGAGGCGAGGTCAATAGGATGTGCCCAGATGTATTTTGCAAATCTGGTAACCTTACTGTAACTGCCACATACTGCTAATTGTCAATTAAATGAAATGGACTCCCCTTCAGGAATGTGTTTATCATTATGATGTAATATTTAATAATGTTAGGAAATCTAAAGTGACAGTGCAGCTGTCTCCTAAAACCAAAATGAAAAATAATACCTAACAATGTACATTTTCTATAAAATATAGTCTCAGAACAGCATCACTAATAAATATATCTTTTCAGCTTAAGACAAACTCTAAGATGGATTGTCCTATAGTGACCATTATGGGATTCATGAATGGCTTCATTACCGCCCTGACTTCCCTGTTTTCAATGCATCCGTCAAATCTTCAGAGACTTTCATCCGAGCAATTCTGGAGCTTCCTTCAAGCCAAACTGTATTACTTTTTGTGCTGATTTTTAACTTAACACAATGAATTTGAGCTATGAGTAGATTTATTATGTGCAACAGCTGAAATCCCACAAAATCATACAAACTTCCTGACTTACTAGTATCATAGGGTGTGATTTTTGGGTAATTTCTATCTCCGAAGTCTCATTTTCCCATGGTTAATGGCTATAAAATTCAGGTTTTTGCTACATTCATTTTGAAGTGTTATGGCATGCATTTAAGTAAATTGTAATTTTAAAGGAGAATCGACATGCTATGAAGAAGGCCTATATAATGGAGTGAAGACACAAAAAGGATGAATTAAAGAGATACTGTCACTCTGACCATTCATTTTCTGCTATAACCCACCTACCCAGCAAGGTATAATTACCTATTCATGCTCCCTCTGCAACTTCCAACTGCAGGAGTACACCATGAAGAAGCTCCAATATGCTATGGAGTTGGAGAGAAACCAGGTGAAGAATAGTACTGCCCCCACTCATGTTGGGGGGCAGCTCATGGTGATGGACAGCCAGAGAGAGCTGTTGGGGGTAGTAAAAATACGACTCAAATGCATGTCTGTGTGGTAAATGCATGTCATGTGGTAAAAATACGACTCAAATGCATGTCTATACCGTCCACATTTAGCAAGTATAGACATAGCCTAAAGGAATAGCCGATGTATATTGGGGGTTGCCAAACCAGCTGCTGATGAGATCTATGAAGATTATCATACTAGATGAAATACTCTTCAAGTTGTAATAATTATTCTATCCTGATACATTGTTTTTTATGGCAAACTCTGATGATGTTTTAGGCCCCTTTCACACAGGCCAGATCCATTTTTTTTTTAAGCGGAGCATCAAAGGATAGATCCCTTGCTGAGCTGAGAGGAGTGGTCGGATGACTGGTCTGTGTCCGCTCTGCTTATGCAGAGTTGACATGGACATAGCCCACTCTGCTCTATGGCCAGCCATTGTAAACAGACTGACTGTCCATTTATACCTGGCCAGACAGAGGGGAACGGATCCCCTTCCATTTGTTTTTGCTGGATCAGATCGGGGGTAGCCGGGTATAATGGACACAACTCCCATAAAGAATAATGGAGCGTCCAGTCAGGTCCGCCTAGAAACCAGACAGTCGGACCCAACCGGACCACTCGTGTGGAAGGGGAGTAATGCCCATGAAATATATTGGTTTCTTCTGTTAATCCTTTGATTTGATCCTTAGGACCCATTCAGACATCACGTTGCAGGAACAAGCGATATCGCTTGCAATTATGAAAGGCATTAGTTGTTTGTCTTCCTACAGATGCATGCATTTACCCAGTCTGTATGGAAAAATCCATGACAAAATGGCGCTGGCGCTCTCGCGCATGCGCAGTAGCCGATCTTCGGCAAAATGGCGCCGATGCGCGCGCGGCCTAAGGAATCAACACACTGTGTTGTTTTAGCTGCCGGAGCCATATGCTGGTCCGGTGGCCATCTTTATTACTGGTCAGTGTACCTATTTTAGTGGAATTTGATACATAATAAATTGATTATTTTTTGGCAATATTACGCTATGGGCACTTTCTTTATGACTCCTTTATGGAGCCTTTAAGCATGCAGACCCTGGGAAGTACTTCACCATCCAGATGAAGGGAATTCCTGTAATCAGGTGGCTGACCCTGCTGATCCTTAAAGGAGGCCTCTGGAATATACATCACCCAGTTACTGATGAGCTGCCCATTTGGAGACGGATGCCCCAGATGCATACCCTGTTACCCTGACGCTCCTGGTTTTTGGATATATCAATGCACATGATCAATGCGCTTCTGGTAAGTGCATAATTTGTTCTCATTACTTATTCTTGTTCTTATTACTTGGAGCACCGTAAAGAAGGATACGTTTACTGGCATTATTCATTGCATCAACTACATATTGAATCAGATTATTATACTTATTTAGCGCTGCACTTTATTACTATTTATTATGTACCAGAGATTTTATGTGGTTACCTGAGTGTTCCAGCTGCCATTACGAAAAGCGCTCACTATTGCCACTCTTTAATTATGAAAGCGTGATTTACATGTGTTTCTACATGTCATGCATAGGGAAGCCCAGACACTTCAATGCGCTGCTCTATGTACGTTTGTCACGCAAAAGAAGCTTCTGCTCTTATTAGGGCAAGAAGCTTAGTACGATTTTACCTTGAAGGCCATGATATTCTGTCATGCGACAATCGCTGCAGAATTGCACCAAGTTTTGGGTGCCATTAAGGATAATGCTGCAATTTGGAACCACTGGCAGAAGTATATTGGTTCTACCCACAGCTTTATATTGCCAAATCTGAACAGGGCCATATTGGAATATGCAGTAGAGTGTTAAAGTGTTACTAAACCCTACATTCACTATATCTGGTCTCTCACAGTACACAGAATATGGAAATGCAATTATTTTAGTAAATATAAACTAGTAAAAAGCTTTTATCATCGGCAGTATATAGCAGTCTTGTGACTTCTCTCAGTGTTCAGCAGAGCACCGGTTAAAGCTTATAGGAAGAGTCTTTACTCTCTCGGGATTATCCTATGAGGCTGCAGGACCCCTGACCCTCTGTCTGGACAGTGCTGATTGGCCCTGTGCTGATCACAGCATCCTCCCAAAGAAAAAAAAACTCTTTAGCAATACACACCAAATGGAGCATTGGCTCCCACTGCTGTCAATCACAGCCAGTAAGCCAATGAGAAGAGAAAAGAGGCGGGGCAGATCCATGGCTCTGTGTGTGAATGGACACACGGAGCAGCGGGTGTCCCCATGGCAAGCTGCTTGCTGTGGGGGCACCCAGCAAGAGGAAGGAGCCAGGAGAGCCTGCGGGGGACCCTAGAAGAGGAGGATCTAGGCTGCTCTGTGAAAACCACTGCACACAGCAGGTAAGTATAGACATGTTTGTTATTTTTTCACAGAAAAAACACAAGCCTTTAGAATCACTTTAAGTCTAGTCCATTTCTACTTTTGTCCATGTCTCTACTGTAAATAAATACAGTGTGTAGCAATATGTTATATGCTGTGTATGGCCTCTAGGGGTCTCACTACTTAGATACTGGTACAACTGTGTTATTGCCTCTCTTTGGTTGTAGTTCTAGGGCAGACACATGTATAATGGCAGCTAGAAGCACCTAATAAAATGTCTCCTACTAACTACACTGTGTGAGCATCTGAGCAGGATCCACTAACAGAACATGGTGGCAGCTGGGCACTGAACCTCTGAATAGCAAGTCTTCTGTCTACAAATACAGATTGTGTGACACTGGAACTGTACAGAGAATCAGCAACTGTAAGTACAGAGTCCCTATCAGACTGCACTATGGAGAGTGGCCTGAAACCCCCTCAGAGACTGGATGTCACTTCTTCCAATCTCTCACAGACATGGAGACACTGGAAGGAAGAGTTTACTCTGTATGTGGACCTGGCAGTGGCACCCAGAGATGAGAAGAGGGAAGTAAAGCTGTTTTATTACTTGATTGGGGAAAAAGGCAGAGAACTAGCCGAGACCCTGCTCACAGACAGCATGACACTGACAGACATACTGCAAGCATTTTATAAGCACTGTGACCCCAAAAAGAATGAGACGGTGGAGAGATACAAGTTCTTCTCAAGGAATCAGGAGATTGGGGACAGTGTGGACAGATATGTGACAGAGCTGAGGAGACTGGCTGCAACCTGTGGATTTGGGGACATCAGGGACTCCCTTATCCGAGACAGGATAGTGTGTGGCATCAGAGGCTCTTACCTCAGAGAAAGATTACTGAGGGAGGAAGAGCTGGCGCTGGAGAAATGTATACAAATCTGCAGGGCTGCAGAGCTGACTAAGGACAGGCTGAAGATGATGGAGGGCACCAGTGATGCCTCAGTACATGCAGTATCTGTGAAAGGCAGAGCAAGGTCCAGGCTCCCTGTGAGCTCAGTCCAGTGTAAATACTGTGGCAAAAGACATGAAAGAGACAAAGAGAAATGTCCAGCGTATGGGGAGTCCTGCAGGACTTGTGGCAAGATGAACCACTTTTCAGCTGTGTGCAGATTCAAAACCAGCAAACAGTACAGACAAGTCCACACAGTGACCCAGGACACAGACGAGGACAGCACAGAGGGCATCACATGGCTGCAGCTGCAGTCTGCAACAGAGAACGTCAATGTAGTCAAACAGCCAGTAGCCAATGATGCAAAGCAGCTCTTTGCCATATTTATGGTGGATGAACAGCCCATAAGATTTCAGCTGGACTGTGGAGCAAGTTGCAATGTCATTCCATTTACTCTGCTTAACAAACAGGTTCCCATTGAGCCCACTGATAAGGTACTGGTCATGTACAACAAAAGTGTTCTGAAACCCATGGGAACATGCAAGCTAAAATTAAGAAATCCACGTAACAGAAAGAGCTACAGAGTGGAGTTTACTGTGTTGCAGGAGGACGATCACATTCCTTTGCTGGGAGTTAAAGCAGTTCAGGCTATGGACTTAATAAAGGTGCAGTCCCATAACATCATGGCTCTGGAAGTTTCTGACAATACTCAAAATCCTACACAAAAGGCAGAATACATTTTGGATTTTCACCACATAAAAACAGAGTATGCTGATTTATTTGAAGGTGATGGGTGCCTGGAAGGTAAATACAAACTAGAAATTGATCATACAATACAGCCTACCAGACTGCCTACAAGAAGAGTACCTGTAGCCTTAATGCAACCGCCTAAAGAGGAACTGCAGGATTTGCACAGCAGAGGTATGATAGCACCAGTACAGGAAAGCACAGACTGGATAAGCAGTTTGGTGATAGTGAAAAAACCATCAGGCAAGTTAAGAATATGCATTGATCCTAAGCCACTGAACAAGGCCCTTAAAAGAAATCACTATCCAATGCCAACAATAGAAGATATTCTACCAGATCTATCAAAGGCTAAAATATTTTCGGTATGTGATGTGAAAAATGGGTTCTGGCACGTGGAACTGGATAAAGAATCAAGTTTATTAACAGCATTTTCTTCCCCATTTGGACGCTATAAGTGGCTTAGAATGCCAATGGGAGTAAGCCCGGCTCCAGAAGTGTTCCAACAAAAATTGATGCAAGCTTTGGAAGGACTGTCTGGAGTAAAAATAATAGCAGACGATATACTAATAGTTGGGGAAGGTGATGATCTAGAATCCGCAACAAAGGATCATGATAAAAAGATGATACAATTCTTAGACAGATGTAGAAAAAAACAAATCAAACTGAACCTGGAAAAATTCAAACTAAAAATGACAGAAGTACCATATATTGGACATCTTCTTACCTCAAATGGTGTTAAAGTCGATCCAGAGAAGGTGAGGGCGATACAGGACATGCCGACACCTACAGATATACGTGGAGTACAACGATTCCTGGGCATGGGGAATTATCTTTCCAAATTTTGTAAGCATTTATCAGACATGTGTGAGCCACTGAGACAGCTAACTCACAAAGATGTACTCTGGGAATGGACAGAAAGCCATGAAACTGCTTTTCAGTCAGTGAAAAATGCTATTGCAGACGCAGCAACGCTAAAATATTTTGATCCAGATCAAGCAGTGGTAGTACAATGTGATGCCTCAGAAACCGGCCTTGGAGCCACACTAATGCAGGATAAACAGCCAATCACATATGCAAGCAGAGCGTTAACTCTAACAGAGCAAGGATATGCTCAAATCGAGAAGGAACTACTAGCGGTAGTATTTGGGTTAGAGAAATTTCACCAGTACACCTACGGTTGACAAGTGGTGGTGCATTCTGATCACAAGCCTTTAGAAAGTATTACAAAGAAGCCACTACTGAATGCCCCAAAAAGACTGCAGCGTATGCTGTTAAGGCTTCAGAAATATGATTTTAACATTTGTTACTGTCCAGGGAAGGATTTACTGATTGCAGATGCCCTAAGCAGAGCTTACTTACCCATCACAAATGAAGAAGAAAAAGACATTGAAAGCATCAATATGTGTGAATATCTGTCTGTCTCAAAAGACAGACTGAAACAAATACAGACCTGCACAGCGGAAGATAAAACTCTACAGATCCTATCGACTGTCATCTTGAATGGATGGCCAAAACACAAGCAGCATGCTCCAATGGAGGGAGAGGTGGGAATTTGAGCACCAGACATCATCTCCTGGATATCCGCAGAGTAATGGTAAAGCCGAGTCAGCAGTAAAAACAGCCAAAAGACTCATGCAAAAGGCAAAACAGGCAGGTACAGAGATATACCTGTCTATACTGGACCACAGAAACACACCCACACAAGGCCTAGACACCAGTCCAGCACAGCGGCTTATGAGTAGATGTACAAGGACTCTTCTACCAACTGCAGGTCAACTACTAAAGCCAAAGCTTGTGGGCAATGTTAAAGCCAAACTAACGAAGAATCAAGATAGGCAAGCTTTCTATTATAATAAATCTGCAAAAGATCTGCCTGTTCTCCAGAGCAATGACAATGTACGGATTCGGCCAATAGGGAAATATGACAAACACTGGAAAAAAGCGAAGGTTGTACAGAAATTGGGACCACGGTCCTATGAAATTATAACAGAGGAAGGAAGAAGATGGAGGAGAAATTGGAGACATCTGAGAAAAACACAAGAAGGAGATGATACAGGGCCCTGGGAACAGTATATGGACACTCAAAGCGATGAGACTATGAATACCAGCAACAAAGAAACAGGAACTGCTGAGGAGCATAGGGAGGTCTCTAGGCAGAGAGAGACAGTCCCAGAAAATAGACTGCCAGAATCAGAAGAAACCTCATATGTTACGCGAGCTGGCAGAACAATCAGAAAGCCGGCTCACCTCAAGGATTATATCTAATTTATAGCTATGTTCTACTTCACCATTTTGTGTTTGTTATATTTTATTGTTCTTTTATTTAAAAGAGAAAGGATGTAGCAATATGTTATATGCTGTGCATGGCCTCTAGGGGTCTCACTACTTAGATACTGGTACAACTGTGTTATTGCCTCTCTTTGGTTGTAGTTCTAGGGCAGACACATGTATAATGGCAGCTAGAAGCACCTAATAAAATGTCTCCTGTTAACTACAGTGTGTGAGCATCTGAGCAGGATCGACTAACAGAACACAGTGCAACCCAAATAACTGTCATTACAATTTTAACAAATATAAAAATGTATCAGCAATATGCAGCAAAATCACCCAGTAGAGATTCTTTCTAACTCTATACAAAGCTAAATAAAAAACAGTTTTGTAACAGAAAAAAATTGGTTTCCAGAGGACAGACCAAACCAAGCCTGGCGCCAAGCTTTGTCAAGCCTCCTAAGAAGCTGGGGGTTGAATTATTTCTTCATACGGAAAGGCATGTTCCTTTCTGTACATACAGTTACATTATGCCACTGCGTGGTAGAGATGAGGCACTCCGTTAGTGAGTCCGCCGTTCATATCTTGTCAATCACTGGCCACAAAGATGATGCTATTATAGTACATTACATGAACACGGCATTCTCACAAACACTGTGGCTTACACTGTGGTTTTTCTATATCTACTACTAAAGTTTGCTTTGGTTTTCAGACATGTTAAATTTGTGAGGATAAATGAAATGTCAATGTTACACCCCAGAATTCAAACAGATTGCGACAGCCTTCCTGTGTTTTCATACTTTTCAATGAAATATAAAAGTATAAGGATGCAACCGCAGCAACTTTTCGGTAAAGGACACTGTGACTAAAGCTGTGGCTTCCTGGTTTTGTTCCTCTATCACTCTTTTATGATATTATTCATTTTTTTTGTTACTTTTTGATTTTTTCAGTTTCCTTTTCCAGTTTGTTTCATTAAAAATTAACTCCAAGCAGATATAGAAAAAAACACAACTAAAAACTTAACTCTAGGATAAAAGTATCCCTCTTCCCACCCCTCTCTTTGATTGCTGGGTTAAAAAAAAAACAAGAAACACAGGGCTGCTACCTCCTCTCCTTAACCCCTTGACGCCGATAGCCCGCAAATATGCAGCCTCTCGGCGTCTGGGCCTTGACGTCAAGCAAACGCATATTTTTGTGCAATTAGAAATTACATATGTGCTGAGAGCGAGCGCCCTGCCCGTTCCCAGCGCATATGTCGGCTACTCCTGGAAAGGTCCCGATCTCCCCTTTTGATCGGGACCTTTTCTGATCATGTGACCGCCGTGGCGGCAAATCACAGTGGTCACATGATACTAAACCTCCACCCCGCCTTCCGCCTTCTGAAACTTTTAAAGGGCCGGGAGGCGCCAGCGCTAAGAGGTTAATCATGCTGAATGTTTTCACCAGTGCTAAGTCTGTCAGCTGTGAGCCCTGTAGAATCTGAATCTTGAAGAAATGCCAGCGCTTTGGTAAAATCCACAATCAGATAGGCTTTGTGAAATACAGCAGTGCATAATAGCCACACAGAGGGTGAACACTATGGCCTAATGGACGAAACGCGTTGGATTTCTGTGTGTATTTTTTGCCCTGTTCTTTTCAATGAAGGCTATCTGCTTGTGCATTTTACCAAAGTGCCAGCATTTCTTCAAAATTAAAAATAACCTAAATCCCTGTTCTCACTTACCTTATGCTTCTTTCACTTGGGCAGCTTGTAAAAACAATCAGTTGAGTCTCCAATCGCCCATCTAAAGCCTACAATACGCAGGAAGGCAGCATGCCAAGTTGACATCAAATTCGACTGTTCCAGTCAACTGGGCCGTGCTGCACCTACAAGCCAAATTAGTACTATCATAGTAAATTGTCATTCAGCAAAATAAAATAAAAAAAATCAGGAGGGGAAAGATCACCTCCCACTCTGGGCTAGTGTGACCTTTACGCCACGATCATGTGATCAACCAGAAACACATCCTTCTCCTCTCTGTTTACTTACTATATGCATTCACGACATGAATAATAGCAATTGGCTGGCTAACGGATGGTTCTCTTCAAAAAAGGACTGATGTTGGACCAAGGGCTGTGAATGAGACTGGCTGGCAAAGGTTAATGTGCCTCACTGCATTATGGGTCGCCACAGGAGGTGTCAGTGAGGAACCTGGATGGGGGGCAAAGGTGAAAGTTAAGGAAAATTTAATAGCTGGAAAGATGGGTTAGAAGTTGAGGGAGGGAGTGACTGAAAAGAAAGTGATTTTGCCTGGAGTTGGGCTTTAATTAAGCTCTGTATTCATTAATATTTTCCTAAATGTTTATTTTATTAAATGCAAGCAGCAAAAGTGCCTGAGTTTGACCAGGTATCAGCATCTTGCAATCTCTGTACAGCAGAACTTAAATTGCAGAAGGCTGATGCAGCATCCGGTGCAAAAAGAGGACATAATGAGTACTGCATCTTCATCTCTTGCCCCCCACCCCCACCCCCAAGGGGAAGCTCCATCAAATAGAGTCAACATACTTATATCCTTGCTGAGCCTGGGTCCTTTGCAAGACTTTCAGGATGACCATAGATGGGTTCCTGCCAAATCTGTTGCTTCCCCAGTTGCCCCACACTGGCATGGGCATGGTTGGCACTACCTCACTTACTATGGTCACACCCCACTACTATTTTGAGGGCCTCTTGTGCAGGGGCAGACTGACAACTCATGGGGCCCCCGGGCAATAGGGGATCATGGGGCCCCTGTGTCCTTGCCCACACTCAAAAAAGCCTATAAATCAGGTACCAGGGGCATTTCATGGGGCCCCCTACTGACCACGGGCCCTCGGGCAGTGCCCGAGTGCTCGAATGGTCAGTCCGCCCCTGCTCTTGTGGCAACGTAGCATACTACACTGCCTCCCCACTACAAGGCTAAGGCTACCCCTAAGCCTATTCTTACGCTAACTATGGAGATACATAGTGGTCAAACTGGGGAAAGTAACCCTGCACTTATATGCCCCTACCCTACATAACTTCAGAAATTTCTAGTGACACATGTATAGTAGGTGGGTGCCATGAATGCTATATAAGAAACTGCTCAACTCCACCAACAAGCCTGAGCAAAATGCTCTTTCTGAGAGGCTTTTCCTGTGAGCTCACTCCTGATCTTCTGGTCCTGTTCCTGTTGAAGACTCTTTGTGTTTCTGACCACAATTCCTGCCTTCCAACAACTATTTACTTTTTTTATTTTTTTTAACAAACCCTGTTTGCCCCCAGCAGTGACATTGTTCCACTGACCATACTGTCACCTCTCTATTCTGTACTTCATCTAGTTGTGGTCAGATGTTGCCAGTACAGGTGTATCCAAGCGCCATAACCTGGGAGTCGTCCTGCAACAAAGTCCATCCACCCATACAGGGTATGCTGATGAGTACCAGGTGGCTCCTTAGATACTTTCATGTGGAAATGTAGAATGTCCTCACTGACCATGACAGTTTCTCCTTGGAAAGCTTTCCTTTAACAATAAAATTGGAAGTCATAATCAGGTTAATAAAATCTGTCTCAACAGTGCAGTCCACTTTTAACAATATCGATCCATCTGGCACGGGTTGAAAAGTTCCTCTTGTTATGGAGATGCCTGTGGTTGGGTCATAATCTTTCATTATCTCTCTGAAGCTGAATTTTATTGCGACTTAACATAACATTGCAGGATAGCCCTTCAAATCTGTTCAGTTGTGAGAAGAAAGGAGGTTGTAATCTCAGCCTTTCATCTTTCATTAAGGGTTGGGCCCACCTGCAATAGTCTGAAATAACAATGGATGAGTCCATCAAAGGCTGTGCTGAGAATCAAAGCGGATATTGCTGTGTTCTGCATTGTACTCCACCAGTAAAGTTTCAAAAAATACCTACTGTGAACAACACCTCCATATTTTCACCATATGAAAGCATTATTTTCACTTATGTAACTTTGACTTGTTAATGGTTTCATACTGAATTCAACCTGCCCAAAGTTGGCTATAGGGTCTAGACCAGCAATGGGCAAACTACAACCCGCGGGCCGTATACGGCCCGGCGGACCTTTTAATCCGGCCCGCGGAGCGTGATACATTGGCTGTCAGGATGTGTGTAGGCGGGGCAGCGTGACGAACGTGAGGGGAGCTAGGCTCCTCTCACAGTCCGCCCTGAAGACCGGAACGGCGTGGGAACACGGCGAGAGGAACGCGCGGAGCAAAGGTAAGTAAATTGACACAGGGGGGACTTACTATAGGGGGGATGAATTACTATATGGGGGATGAATTACTACGGGGGATGAATTACTATATGGGGGATGAATTACTATGGGGGATGATTTACTATATGGGGGATGAATTACTATATGGGGGATGAATTACTATGGGGGATGAATTACTATGGGGGATGAATTACTATATGGGGGATGAATTACTATGGGGGATGAATTACTATGGGGGATGAATTACTATATGGGGGATGAATTACTATGGGGGATGAATTACTATATGGGGGATGAATTACTATGGGGGATGAATTACTATATGGGGGATGAATTACTATGGGGGATGAATTACTATATGGGGGATGAATTACTATATGGGGGATGAATTACTATATGGGGGATTCATTACTATGCTTACTATGGGGGAATATTACTATACTTACTATGGATGACACATACACATCATTCATCTACTCTTGGTCCGGCCCCTGGTCCAATTTATGAACCCATTGCGGCCCTCAAGTCAAAAAGTTTGCCCACCCCTGGTCTAGACGTATAAGAGTCTTTAAGCTCTCCGCCATTAGAGGCATTATTATGTTAACGGTGCAAGAACAAAACTGCTAGGTGCCAATTGCAATGGCAACCTTTCGAAAAAAAAGAGTTCTATGGTCACGACATTTACTTTAATATACATATTAATTACACATATAATTTAACAGCAACGCAACCAATAGTGAATTCCGACAATCCAATATAAGCTTACTTGATTTGAAATTTTGTTCATCTTGCAAGTTTTCCCTGTCTGCTGGCCATCTCTTCCTGCAACTTCTTGGATCCCCTGCATGCTTTGCAGCTTCTCATCTGTGGTATGCTTTCAATTACTAAGGACTACTGCCAGGGCAGTTTTTGCAATATTTTGAACACATTCAAAAATCATTTTAGGCCTGAAGATTAGTTTAAACCCCCAACATTATAGATTTTCTAAAAGCAGAGAACCTGGAGAAGAAAATAGTGGTATCAGGGGAGAATGAAAACTCCTCCTACAAGCTTTAACCAGTGCTAGGCTGGACACTGATAGAAGTCACAAGACTGCTCAAACTGCTGATAAGAAAAGGTATTTAGCAGTTTATATTTACTAAAATAATTGCATTTCGATGTTGTGTGTACTGTGGGAGACCGGATATAGTGAATGCAGGGTTTAGTAACACTTTAAAGTAGTTGTAAACCCTTACATATACCCAATGAAGTGACTGGCCTCAGGTGATACACTTTGGTGAAACAAATCCTTTTACATAGGTTGTACCTTTTTATCTGCAGTCTTCTCTTCTCTATATCCTTTCAAAGTCCAGGATTTAAAAGCTTGTCTGAGTTGTCAGAATAAAGGGTCAGAGAGCTGAAATTACACATTACACAGCTCAATAAAGAGAGCTCTGACAGCTGACTAGAGGGAAGGATTGCACCCACCCCTTCACAAAGCACACAGAAACAGACCTGAGGCTATCGATCTACAGGAGGTCCCTCCCCTGTCACCATTTTTCTCTTGGTGTCAGGAAAACTAGTCAGAAGTGATCTGTGCTGATAGCGGAGGAATAACGTAGCAGACAGAAATGACAGTGCTCTGGATTGAGACAAATACCCACTACAAGTGAAACTCGAAAGATTAGAATATCATGCGAAAGTTCATTTATTTCAGTAATGCAACTTAAAAGGTGAAACTAATATATGAGATAGACTCATTACATGCAAAGCAAAATAGTTCAAGCCGTGATTTGTTATAATTGTGATGATTATGGCTTACAGCTCATGAAAACCCCAAATCCACAATCTCAGAAAATTAGAATATTACATGCAATCAATAAAACAAGGATTGTACATGGAACAATATCGCACCTCTGAAAAGTATAAGCATGCATATGTACTCAGTACTTGGTCTGGGCCCCTTTAGCAGCAATTACTGCCTCATTGCGGCGTGGCATGGAAGCTATCAGCCTGTGGCACTGCTGAGGTGTTATGGAAGACCAGGATGCTTCAATAGCGGCCTTCAGCTCTTGCCCCCAAGCAAGCAGCTTGCTATGGGGGCACCCGCTGCTCTGTGTGTCCATTCGCACACGGAGCTGTGGCTTGGCCCCGCCCCCTCTCTCCTCATTAGCTGACTGGCTGTGATTGACAGCAATGGCTCCCGCTTGCTGTCTCAGCCAATGAGGAGGCAGAGAGCCGAGGCTGTCATTCACATCACTGGATCGCGATGAGGCTCAGGTAAGTATTAGGAGGCTGGGGGCACTGCTGCACACAGAAGGTTTTTTAATTTCATGGATGGAATACATGATGGTAAAAAACCTTCAGCCTTTACAACCACTTTAATTCTCTTTTCTTGAAGACAATTATATAAAACAGATTCCGCAGTCTTCTACCCCACAGGTTCTAGCTGTGATGACTGCTCTGCCACAACCATCCTCCTTTCCTGTCTCCTACCAGTGTTTTCTCCACCCCTCTTGTCATCATGTAGCGATACCCCCAAAAGGGCCGTTCAACCCCCCGGTAGCAGTACCCCTGAAGGCACTGTGCAAGAACACTGACATAAAGAGGAGCTTAGTAGAAAGTGTAATTTTTTTTATTTATTGCAAGCATTACCTTTTCAGGGCATGCTGCACCAAACTACATGGCACTGCGGTACCATGTGATTTCAAAATGCACTGTTTGCAAGATGCATTTGGGGTGCCATTAACAATTCATTGGCACCCACATGCTCTCAAAGCATATTCACCTGTGGTGTGGAAAATGTGCATGAATCGCACCTTTCCTGCACTGCGTTTTGCTATGATCCAGCTCTTAAAGCAGAACTAAAGCTATAATTGAAAAAAAATTCAAGCAGGCAGCTTTTTATTGCAGGAAAGACATACTATGTGTCTGCAGGAAAACACACCACCACCTACTTGTAGTTTTTTTTATTGAATGTGCACCGAGCTGCGCACGTACAGCTCAGCATGCACTCCCAGCACACTCCAGCTGTACTGCTATGGCTGGCTCCCATACGCAGGATCATGTCATTCACATAGTTACATAGTTAGCCTGGTTGAAAAAAAAAAGTCCATCTTGTTCAGCCATAAAAAAAAAGGTAAAATCCTACACCCACAGTTGATCCAGAGGTAGGC
This sequence comes from Staurois parvus, assembly GCF_062004578.1. NCBI lineage: Eukaryota > Metazoa > Chordata > Amphibia > Anura > Ranidae > Staurois > Staurois parvus. The sequence goes on from NW_028317826.1 coordinate 7,998,017, forward strand.
AAAAAAACAGCAAGGCATGAACCAATATGCTCATGCAGGGGAAAAAATTCCTTCCTGATCCCCCAAGAGGCAATCGGATATTCCCTAGATCAACTTTAGCTATAAATTATAGTATCCAGTTATATTCCTGTCCTCTTTGATGACCTCAGGGTGGATAACTCTATGCCGAGTTTACTATATGAACCACTGATGTCTTTATACATGTTGATCATATCCCCCCTTATGTATTATACATGGTGATCATATCCCCCTTATGTATTATACATGGAGATCATATCCCCCCTTATGTATTATACATGGAGATCATATCCCCTCCTTATGTATTATACATGGTGATCATATCCCCCCTTATGTATTATACATGGAGATCATATCCTCCCTTATGTATTATACATGTTGATCTTATCCCCCATATGTATCATACATGGAGATCATATCCCCCCTTATGTATCATACATGGTGATCATATCCCCCTTATGTATTATACATGGATATCATATCCCCCCTCTGATGTATTATACATGGTGATCATATCCCCTTTCTATATTATACATGGAGATCATATCCCCCCCTTATGTATTATACATGGAGATCATATTCCCCCCCCCCCCCTTATGTATTATACATGGAGTTCATATTCCCCCTTATGTATTATACATGGAGATCATATTCCCCCTTATGTATTATACATGGAGATCATATCCCCCTTATGTATTACACATGGAGATCATATCCCCCCTTATGTATTATACATGGAGATCATATCCCCCCTTATGTATTATACATGTTGATCTTATCCCCCATATGTATCATACATGGAGATCATATCCCCCTTATGTATTATACATGGATATCATATCCCCCCCTTATGTATTATACATGGAGATCATATCCCCCCCCTGATGTATTATACATGGTGATCATATCCCCTTTATGTATTATACATGGAGATCATATCCCCCCCTTATGTATTATACATGTAGATCATATTCCCCCCCTTATGTATTATAGATGGTGATCATATCCCCCCTTATGTATTATACATGGAGATCATATCCCCCCTTATGTATTATACATGGAGATCATATCCCCCTTTATGTATTATACATGGAGATCATATCCCCCCTTATGTATTATACATGGAGATCATATCCCCCCCTTATATATTATACATGGAGTTCATATTCCCCCTTATGTATTATACATGGAGATCATATTCCCCCTTATGTATTATACATGGAGATCATATCCCCCCTTATGTATTATACATGGAGATCATATCCCCCCCTTATGTATTATACATGGTGATCATATCCCCCCTTATGTATTATACATGGTGATCATATCCCCCTTATGTATTATACATGGTGATCATATCCCCCCTTATGTATTATACATAGAGATCATATCCCCCCTTATGTATTTTACATGGTGATCATATCCCCCCTTATGTATTATACATGGTGATCATATCCCTCCTTATGTATTATACATGGAGATCATATCCCCCCCTTATGTATTATACATGGAGATCATATCCCCCCTTTATGTATTATACATGGAGATCATATCCTCCCTTATGTATTATACATGGAGATCATATCCCCCTTATGTATTATATATGGAGATCATATCCCCCCCCTTATGTAATATACATGTTGATCTTATCCCCCCTTATGTATTATACATGGTGATCATATCCCCCCTTATGTATTATACATGGTGATCATATCCTCCTTATGTATTATACATGGTGATCATATCCCCCCTTATGTATTATACATAGAGATCATATCCTCCCTTATGTATTATACATGTTGATCTTATCCCCCATAAGTATCATACATGGAGATCATATCCCCCTTATGTATCATACATGGTGATCATATCCCTCTTATGTATTATACATGGAGATCATATCCCCCCCTTATGTATTATACATGGAGATCATATCTCCCCCCCTGATGTATTATACATGGAGATCATATCCCCCCTTATGTATTATACATGGAGATCATATCTCCCCCCCTGATGTATTATACATGGTGATCATATCCCCTTTATGTATTATACATGGAGATCATATCCCCCCCTTATGTATTATACATGGAGATCATATCCCCCCCCCTTATGTATTATACATGGAGATCATATCCCCCCTTATGTATTATACATGGAGATCATATCCCCCCTTATGTATTATACATGGAGATCATTTCCCCCCTTATGTATTATACATGGAGATCATATCCCCCCCTTATATATTATACATGGAGTTCATATTCCCCCTTATGTATTATACATGGAGATCATATTCCCCCTTATGTATTATACATGGAGATCATATCCCCCTTATGTATTATACATGGAGATCATATCCCCCCTTATGTATTATACATAGAGATCATATCCCCCCTTATGTATTATACATGTTGATCTTATCCCCCATATGTATCATACATGGAGATCATATCCCCCTTATGTATTATACATGGATATCATATCCCCCCCTTATGTATTATACATGGAGATCATATCCCCCCCCTGATGTATTATACATGGTGATCATATCCCCCCCTTATGTATTATACATGGAGATCATATTCCCCCCCTTATGTATTATAGATGGTGATCATATCCCCCCTTATGTATTATAGTATTATACATGGAGATCATATCCCCCCTTATGTATTATACATGGAGATCATATCCCCCCTTATGTATTATACATGGAGATCATATCCCCCCTTATGTATTATACATGGTGATCATATCCCCCCTTATGTATTATACATGGAGATCATATTCCCCCCCCCCTTATGTATTATACATGGAGATCATATCCCCCCTTATGTATTATACATGGTGATCATATCCCCCTTATGTATTATACATGGTGATCATATCCCTCCTTATGTATTATACATGGAGATCATATCCCCCCCCTTATGTATTATACATGGAGATCATATCCCCCTTTATGTATTATACATGGAGATCATATCCTCCCTTATGTATTATACATGGAGATCATATCCCCCCTTATGTATTATACATGGAGATCATATCCCCCCTTATGTATTATACATGGAGATCATATCCCCCCTTATGTATTATACATGGAGATCATATCCCCCCTTATGTATTATACATGGAGATCATATCCCCCCTTATGTATTATACATGGAGATCATATCCCCCTTATGTATTATACATGGAGATCATATCCCCCCTTATGTATTATACATGGAGATCATATCCCCCTTATGTATTATACATGGAGATCATATCCTCCCTTATGTATTATACATGGAGATCATATCCCCCCTTATGTATTATACATGGAGATCATATCCCCCCTTATGTATTATACATGGAGATCATATCCCCCCTTATGTATTATACATGGTGATCATATGCCCCTTATGTATTATACATGGTGATCATATCCCCCCTTAATCTCCTCTTCTCAAGAGAGAATACATTCAGTTCCTCTAATCTTTTCTCATTCACCGCTGGTCAACCACAGGCAAACACCTGGCACCTGGAAGTAGCAAAGAAAAAAGATGATAGTGGCTGACAAGGCCTGCAAATGTCGCATCCCTGGAAGAAGGCGGTATTTTGCAGATTTTAGTTCCGCTTTAGTAGGGGAAGGCTGGAACCCCTGTCAGATTTCTATTTCTGTCTGTGTCCTTGTTGCAGATATATCCTCACTTCCTGCCTAGTGAATGTGTTGTCAGCAGGACAGGAAATGAGGGTACATCTCTCTAACAAAGCCCCACATAGCAGTATAAACCCAACAACAGTTCAATTCCTTACCAGCTAACCAAAGCCATGGGTACACTGTGCTGCACCCACGGTGCAGTCAAACCACACCCCATCCGTGTGAAAGGGGCCTTATTTGGCTGCAGACATGTACTTCCTGTCCTTGTCAGCTAGGTCAGAAACTCCAGATTGGAGGACTGCAATATTTTTTAAAAAGGAACTTGCCAAGAAGTAGAGTTGGACCACTTGACCTTTCATGCAGGAGCTGCTGCAGGTTTTTTTTCATCCAGACCCGAGGCAAAGACTGTTAGGCAAAAGTTTTTGTGTTCTAATAGTTTAACTGTTGCATCTTCTGTATGCATCTGAACTCTGATGACAGAATTATCTCTGTTCTATTTTTCCTATCTCACATGCACAGTGCCAGATACGCTAGGTCTGTGCTACTATATGTGTGTAGCGCTAGCCTCTTGAGAGCCGCTGTTTTTTTGGTCCACCTATTTTCCTGCACAGTCAGGCATTACCCATTTTCCACTCTTGCATCCAAACTCAGAAAAAGTCCATGAACGTGGTTTTGTTGTTTTATTAAGGATTAAACAACTTGGATGGGGTCTAGGGGTATATGGGATACCCAATGGAATTGAAACAACTTGAAGGACAAACTTTCAATGTCGAAAATGCAGTTCCTGGACTTTCTACTCCCTCTGGAGTGGCTCTTGTCTCTTAACAGATCAGTACACAGTCCTTTTTAGGAGCATCAGTCCCCTTAAATAAACCTTCTTCAGACCCCAGATGAAAACCTCCTCATCCACCTGGCTGTCATGAAGAGTATCCCAGTGCAAGGGATTCTAAGACACATAAAGAATGCTGTCCCAGGGAGAACTAGTTGGGAACGGCACCTGACTGCCCTCTCTCTTGTAGACTCAGAGGGTTTAGAGGTAACAAATGCTAAAACGCGCAATGTGCTTGTGGTGCCATTATTTCTTAATGGAAATCCAAGCGCAGATAGCAGTTGTGTGTTTTGCTCCACGTTTTTAACACCCATAGTAAAACGCACTTGGCTTAGTGCCAAAATTTGGTACATGGGCTTCTTTAGCACATTTTTGGAGCAGAGAGAGGCCCATTCAAATGAATAGTGCTGCTCCAAAAACACACTATAAAATTGTGCAAAAAAAGCTCTAAATAAACAGTGCAGGAGCATTGCTCCTGGGGACCAATGGGGCCTTAACCTCCCTGACGGTATTCCCGAGTGTAGCTCGGGGTGAAGTTTCAGTACCACAAGCGGTAACCCCGAGCTACACTCGGGAATACACTGCAGCGTTGCTCCAGGATCTGTTCTTCACTTACCTTGTCCTGCGCTCCCGCGATGTCCCTCCTGCAGTGTCCCCGGCAATGTAATCCGGTGGATGCCGGCATCTGTCATCTGGGTTCCATTCCCTGCGACGTCGGGATGTACGGGGACGGAACGGCAGGAAATTTGAAAATGACTAAAAGTGACATTTACTAAAATCACTAAAATCACATAGTAAAACATTACTGTATCAAACCATTTCACATACATTTTGTCTCGAGTGCTTTGTCCTGTGCCCTGCCTGCATTTTTACTGTTCTTTCTGCCTGGAAACTGAGAAAAGTCCATGGCGTCCAAAAAGCATTCCTTTAGGTCAAAATCAGTTTTAGACCAGCTAGAGAACTGGGATAGTAAATTAGAACCACTTGCAGAATTGAGTGATAATGATTCGTGGGGAAATTCGTCATCAGACACCGAAAACGATATTGCGACTTTGCTCAGTGATGTGCGAACTTGGCGCTATATTTCAAATTTCAGTGTTTTTGGTTTGATTATATTATTGAATTACATTTATTATTATTATATTATTACTTATTATGATTATTTATTAAATTATAATTTATGATTTCGTGTTTCAGGTCTTATCCTACCCGGGATGTTTACTAGACTCTTGTTTGGACAGATTTCAGTGAGTTATTCCTAAAAATTACAGGCCTACAATTAAAAAAAAACATATTTCCATGCAAAAAAATGTACCACTTTGAGCACAGAAATATGGACATAATCAGACCGCTAGGGAGGTTAAAGTGTTACTAAACCCACAGCAGTAAAATCAGTCTGTATATGCAGTAAAGCATGCTTGTTATACTCACTGTGGAACCTAAGGGGTTAATCCTCCGCATTGTGTATAAAGGCTGTTTGATCCTATCTTCTCTGATCCTTCCCTTCTTCTACTGTCCCCAATCCATCTGCTGATAGTACAGAGCCCTAGGAGGCACTCTGCACATGCTCAGTTTGGTGTGTATGGCTGGAGAGTTTTTTTTCTTTGGAAGGGTGCATGTGATCAGCACAGGGCCAATCAGCACTGTCCAGACAGAGGGTCAGGCATCATGCAGCCTCATAGAACAGTCAGAGGAGAATTAAAACTCCTCCTACAAGCTTCAACCAGTGCATGGAGGGACACTGATAAAAGTCACAAGACCAAAGGTATTTAGCAGTTTATATTTACTAAAATAATTGCATTTCCATGTTGTGTGTACTGTGGGAGAGCGGATATGGTGAATGCAGGGTCTGGGGTTTAGTAACACTTTAATATTATTATTATTGCTACTATAAGTATGACTTGTCCCCTTATAGCGTACTGACTATGCTGATAGCTCTCCTGCTGCCCTAGTATACTGACTAAGCTAACAGCTTTATTGCTGCCTGTTCATGATTTATGCATACTTTATGTCAGGATCAATGACACATATTGTCACAGTTGACACTTCAATCTGCTAAAAAAAAAAGTTAGCTAGGGAACCACAAGTTTTGCAATGGGGCCCCATAATTTATAGTTATGCCCCTGTATGGGGGTTAAAAGGAAAAAGGCCATGGTCATAAAGAACTCTGTTGATCATAGCAGCATAAAAAAATATAATTGATCCATTAGAGAGACAATATACATAGTACATGTAAATTAAATGACTCCCCAGCCAAGACCAGCTTTATCAGTACAGTGTATCAGTGAGCAATGGAGTGTATGCACAGGCAGTGACACAGTGACATCTACAGGTAACTGGCCTGGTCTGCACCTTCAGTATGTAGAGTACTGTGTGCAAAGGCAGGAAAAGAGTGGGTTATTTTCTTTTTTTTTTGGGGGGGGGGGGGTTCGTACTTAGGAACGCTTAAGACCCTTTTACACTTACATGTCATGCAGAATTGTATGTTTTCGATGCATATTATATATGCATTTGTATTCATTTGTGATTGTGCTAAATATGAAGTAATGTGCATTTTTGTGCAATCGCTTTTTATATTAATGTGCAACGCAGGTATCCAGGACTCCCAGAGTTTTTAGATACAGATAATTCCACCTGAGGGTGAAGCTCTGGAAAAGGATTGCGGCTGCAGGCAATTGTAAGTCTAATTAATAAATTATCATATTAATAAATTATAACATATTCATAAAGTAATTAAATTGATATATAGTTCATTAATTACCAATGATTATATTATACTACATTACATTATAATGAATACTTTACTATTAATAATTATACTATGATATACTGTATTATACAATATATTATATTTACAGAATTTCAATTATTTACATTATACATTACATATGATCAATTATTAAACGTTAAATTAATTAATGTAACAGATAAATAGTATAATAAGTAAGCGGTAAGTATAGTAAACATATTTTTGCATGTGATGTATATATCTATATCTATCTATCTATCTATCTATCTATCTATCTATCTATCTATCTATCTATCTGTCTATCTATCTATATACACACACACTATATTTCCAAAAGTATTGGTCGGCCTGCCTTTACACACACATGAAATTTAATGGCCCCTCAGTCTTAGTCCATAGGGTTCAAGATTGAGTTGGCCCCGCCCTTTGCAGCTATAACAGCTTCAACTCTTCTGGGAAGGCGGTCCACAAGGTTTAGGAGGGTGTCTATGGGAAGGTTTGATCATTCATCCAGAAGCACATTTGTGAGGTCAGGCACTGATGTCAGACGAGAAGGCCTGGATCACAGTCTCCGATCTAATTCATCCCAAAGGTGTTCTATCGGGTTGAGGTCAGGACTCTGTGCAGGCCAGTCAAGTTTCTCCACCCCAAACTCACTCATCCATGTCTTTATGGACCTTGCTTTGTGCACTGGTGTGCAGTCATGTTGGAACAGAAAGGGACCATCCCCAAACTGTTCCCACAAAGTTGGGAGTATGAAATTGTCCAAAATGTCTTGTTATGCTGACGCCTTAAGAGTTCCCTTCACTGGAACTGAGGGGCCAGCCCAACCTCTGAAAAACAACCCCACACCATAATCACCCCTCCTCCAAACTTTACACTTGGTACAAACCCAGAGTCCACGTCCATCATATTGCCAGACAAAGAAGCATGATATATCACTCCAGAAACACATCTCCACTGCTTTAAAGTCCAGTGGCAGCATGCTTTACACCACTGCATCCAGATGCTTTGCAATGCACTTGGTGATGTAAGGCTTGGATGCAGCTGCTCGGCCATGGAAACCCATTCCATGAAGCTCTCTACGCAGTGTTGTGCTAATCTGAAGGTCACATGAAATTTGGAAATATTTAGCTATTGACTCTGCAGACAGTTGGCAACTTCTGCGCACTGTGCGCTTCAGCATTGGCTGACCCCTCTCTGTCATGGTACATGGCCTAACACTTGGTGGCTGAGTTGCTGTTGTTGCCAGTTGCTTCCACTTTGTTATAATCCCACTAACAGCTGACCGTGGAATATTTAGTAACAAGGAAATGTCACGGATGGACTCATTGCATGGGTGGTGACCTATCACGGGACCACACTTCAATTCACTGAGCTCCTGAGAGCAACCCATTCCTTCACAAATGTTTGTAGAAGCAGTCTGCATGCCTAGGGGCTTGATTTTATACACCTGTGACCATGGAGGTGATTGGAACACCTGAATGCCCATACAACAAAGAGAAAAATCATATTCCTGGAAAAGAGTATATTGTAAATTTTTACTTTTTTAAATTTATTTTTACTTCTGAAATATTTCCTTTTATATACTGTATTTACAACTTACATATTTACTTATGTAGGCTCTGTTTCCTGTTTAGTCATGATGGACTATAGCTATGACTTGCTAATTCTCTTATCTCCCTGTAAATGTATTAATTTGGGTGTAATTACTGAAAATATTAGACTATCTGTAGTTTCGATGATAAGAAACCAAAAACCATGTGATCTTTGCCTAGGCTTTAGGTTACATGAAGGAATGGTGGCAGGTTACTCATTCATGCCTAAGAACTAAAAACTAAGGTTAGGGTTAGGCAGTAAATTAAAGGGTTAAGATTAGTGATTGGGGTTTAAAGTGTTACTAAACCCACAACAGTAAAATCATTCTGTATATGCAGTAAAGCATGCTTGTTAAAAATTTTGTTTGATCCTGACTTCTTTGATCCTCCCCTTCTTCCAGTGCCCCCCTCTTATCTCTTGATAAGTCATATTGGGTGGAGACACTCCGCACATGTTCAGTTTAGTGTGTATTGCTAGAGAAGTTTTTTTTTTTCTTGGGAGAGTTCATGTGATCAGCACAGGGCCAATCAGCACTGTCCAGACAGAGGTCAGAGGTTTTTGCATCCTCCTAGAGCAGAAGGAAAACTCTTCCTACAAGCTTTAACATGTTCTGGCTGGACACTGATAGAAGTCACAAGACTGCTCTATACTACTGATGAGAAAAGTTATTTAGCAGTTTATATTTACTAAGATAATTGCATTTCCATGTTGTGTGTACTGTGGGAGACCAGATATAGGGAATGCAGGGTCCGGGGAGACCAGATATAGTGAATGCAGGGTCCAGGGAGACCAGATATAGTGAATGCAGGGTCCGGGGAGACCAGATATAGTGAATGCAGGGTCCGGGGAGACCAGATATAGTGAATGCAGGGTCCGGGGAGAGCGGATATAGTGAATGCAGGGTCCGGGGAGAGCAGATATAGTGAATGCAGGGTCCGAGGAGACCAGATATAGTGAATGCAAGGTCCGGGGAGACCAGATATAGTGAATGCAGGGTCCGGGGAGATCAGATATAGTGAATGCAGGGTCCAGGGAGACCAGATATAGTGAATGCAGGGTCCGGGGAGAGCAGATATAGTGAATGCAGGGTCCGGGAAGACCGGATATAGTGAATGCAGGGTCCAGGGAGACCAGATATAGTGAATGCAGGGTCCGGGGAGACCAGATGTAGTGAATGCAGGGTCCGGGGAGACCAGATATAGTGAATGCAGGGTCCGGGGAGAGCAGATATAGTGAATGCAGGGTCCGGGGAGACCGGATATAGTGAATGCAGGGTCCGGGAAGACCAGATATAGTGAATGCAGGGTCCGGGAAGACCAGATATAGTGAATGCGGGGTCCGGGGAGAGCGGATATAGTGAATGCAGGGTCCAGGGAGACCAGATATAGTGAATGCAGGGTCCGGGGAGAGCGGATATAGGGAATGCAGGGTCCGGGGAGAGCAGATATAGTGAATGCAGGGTCCGGGGAGACCAGATATAGTGAATGCAGGGTCCAGGGAGACCAGATATAGTGAATGCAGGGTCCGGGGAGAGCGGATATAGTGAATGCAGGGTCCAGGGAGACCAGATATAGTGAATGCAGGGTTCGGGGTTTAGTAACACTTTAAGGTTAGGGTTGGAGTGTTAAAACAGCTAATCTCACCTACACTCCAGCAATGTGATGTCCACAAGTTTACTTGCAATGTCTTCACCTGGTTTATTTCAGGTTCTGCATCTTCTTCCTTTTTGGTTAGCATAACTTCAGTGCATGTGCGTGGGAGATAAATCATGATGGAAAGGGGAGAGGATAGAAGGGAAGCGGGCAAGGGAGAGGATGTAAGGGGGCAGTGTGCAAAGGGGACAGGAAAGGGGCATGATGGGAAGGGCTGAGGAAAGTATAGAAGCAGGCAAGGGACAGAATGTGAGAGGTGAAGAAGAGTGGGAATGGGAGAAGAAAGGAGTGGGGAGAGAAGAGCAGCGGGCGAGAGAGAGGACATCTAGCGCTCCTGCTGCATCACAGTTGCTGATCTTATTCCAGCATCCTGGTTTTGGCTGTGATACATTCTCCCTGTCTGTCTGTCCACCTACAACGTGATTGATGAGGCCAGTCTCTGGGTGGAGACCAAACCTGATTTAAGCCAGCCAAGCCTGCAGTCTCATGCTTGTAATAGAGCTGGTTACACGTGCTCAAGCTTTCTGTTTGTCTGTCCTGCTCTGCTGTCTGGATTCCTTTGTTGATGACCTTGGATTGAATATTGACTTTTCTCTGAACTCTGCCCACCTTTTGAATACAGATTGACCCTGACGATTCTGAACCTTGCCTGCCTTGTACCTGGACTGTCATTGAACCACTCTGCCTGTCTGCGAAATGCAAGTACCTGTTTGCTGTGCTCTGGTCATGCCTGCATGGTGGCCAGGCACTATATTAGCGTGTATAAGACCTGGGAGCAACCGAATACCAATAGGTCTGCTTGCCTTATAGGAAAAGGGGCTGCTATAGGTGAAGAACAAGGAAGCTAGCTATAATGCCTGACCACCTGTGTTGGCAGGGGTGCAGAGGAGTGGGAAGGGGATAGGAAAGGGGCACGATAGGAGGGGCAGGAAAAGAGTGAGACGAGAAGAGAAGCAGGCAGGGGAGAGGATGTGAGGGGTGCAGAGGAGTGGGAAGTGTAATAAAAAGGATTGAGGATAGAATAGAAGCGGGCAGGAAAGAGGATGTGAGGGGTGCAGAGGATTGAGAAAGGGAAAAGAAAGGAGTGAGGAGAGAAGACAAGCGGTCAGAGCAGAGGATGTGAGGGGTGCAGAGGATTGAGAAGGGGAAAAGAAAGGAGTGAGGAGAGAAGACAAGCAGTCAGAGCAGAGGATGTGGGGATTGCAGAGGAGTGGGAAGGGGACAGGAAAGGAGTGAGGAGAGAAGACAAGCGGTCAGTGAATAGGATGTGGGGGTGAAGAGGAGTGAGAGGGGGATAGAAAAGGAGTGAGTAGAGAAGACAAGTGATCAGGGTAGAGGATGTTAGAGGTGCAAAGGAGTGGGAAGGGAATAGGAAAGGATTGAGGAGAGAAGAGAAATGGGCAGAAGAGAAAATGTGAAGGATGCAGAGGAGTGGAAAGGGAATAGGAAAGGTGTGAAAAGAGAAGAGAAGCGGGCAGCAGAAAGGATGTGAGGGGTGCAGAAGAGAGGGAAGATGGTGGGGGGAGACTAGGAGTCGAGAGGGATGGGAAAGGGCCTGATGGTAACAGAGAATCCTAACCCACCTGCCAAAATAGAATTTTAACAAGTAGCCTAAAGACCATATATGTGGGGTGCCAGGTTGAATGTTTAGTATTTGTCCTGTTTCATTATGAAGCTGTAACATACTTCACTATCATTAGCAGTGTTGCAATTTGTATTACACATAACAAAAGATAAATTCACTTTCATTTAAAACCACACTGAAGCTCTGCGGTTTTGTGAAATGCAATACCCACAGGAGGTTAAATGATTTTGGAAGATGAACAACTCGCAGTGATAATCCTATTGCAGGCTGGACACATTGCATTCTTCATTCTTATTTTATGATCCCAGTACACCAAAGCCCTCCCAGGAACCCTCCCCCCCCCCCAAAAAAAAAAAATACCCACCAAGGGGGCCATTACCTTTAAACCCATCAAGGACTTCCAGCGGGGAGAAGTGCCTGGGATGTGCTTTGCATTAATACAGGAGGATGGTTGGGATGAAAAATGGAGTACCCTCAGCCATCAGTACGTCCAAGCTAATTAAGGGAGATCTTTTAACTTCCACAACTGCAAACACATGTTGAAAATAATAACCCTTCCATTCTCTCCCCCTAACCTTATGGCCGCGTTCACTGCAGCAAGGGTATCAGTTACAGGGCTGAGCTATGGTAAACCATTTCCTCGAGTTCTGTAAACTTGTGTGTCCCAGGCCAAGATGAATTGTCTCTGGGGTCACAGTTTCAGCCTTGATGACAAAGCGATAGGTTTCTGTAGTTTACACGTAAATTGTTGTATAGAATTTCAGCACTCTCACAAGTCGGGTCTGAAGTTCGTAGTTGCTAGAAAGTGACTGTTGTTGCATTTGTTACTAGTTTCCAAGCAATGTATAAAGTAACGTTTAAGCAATGTATAGAGTAATGTATAAGCAATGTATAAAGTATTGCTTGGATGTACAGATCTGCACCTGTATGTTGGAATATATGTGGAAAACAAATCTGATCATATTGGTCATTCATAAATATAAATGCTACCAACCCTGAATGGTTGGTACATTGGATTTAGCTGCTAGTTCTTAGCATAAAACTCCAAACTCACACTAAATCTGGCCACTGCACACATGTTATGTTGTACATTAAAACGTGTTGTGTTAAGGCAGCCTGGTAATTTTGAATGGGCTGCCAATGCACCGCAACAGACAAAAAAAATTGATGTGCAGCATTTTTTCATATGCAGCACAACAAAAAGCACAATTGTGGGTTATCATACATTGTGGTAAGCTGCAACGCAGGTGCTTTGGAGTTGAGTAGCCTTGGGGAGCCATGAATGGAAGCACAACATGCTAATGCACATGTTAGCTTTCACATAACCACAATGCACCCAAATGGCTGGGTGCAAATGGACATCAAGGGGGTTGGGAGATTCGCTTTGCAGGGACACTGACACTTTGCCCTGCATGACAATGTCTGTTAAAGGTCCCCATCATGGTAACTGTAACACTACCTGTAGCACTAACCTTTCCTGTAACCATTAACTTATCATCCCTCTAACCCTCATTTTATCCCCACGTTCACCATCCCTATAACCTTTACACTAGCCCAACTTGTAGTCCTAACACTAAAACATTCTATAATCCTAACAGTAACCTTTCTGTTACCCTATCACCAAACCTCCCTGAAAACCTTATCCAAACCCTTCCTTGTAACACTAACACCAACACTAACCCTCCCTGTAACCTTAACACTTATCCTTCCTGTATCACATCACTAAACTTCCCTCCTTGTAACCATAATTCTTACCCTCCCTGTAATGCTAAGACCAACACTAACCCTCCTGTAACCCCAACGCACCCTCACACTAACCTTCCTTGTAACCTTAACACTAACCTGTAACCCTGACATTAACCCTCCCTGTAACTCTAAGACTAAGCCTCCATGTAACCCTAATACTAACCCTCCTTGTAACCGTAAGACCAACACTAACCCCCCTGTAACCCTAACACACCCTAACACTAACCCTCCCTATAACCCTAACACTAACCCTCCTTATAAACCCAATACTAACCCTCCCTGTAACCGTAAGACCAACACTAACCCCCCTGTAACCCTAACACACCCTAACACTAACCCTACCTATAACCCTAACACTAACCCTCCCTATAACCCTAACACTAACCCTCCTTATAAACCCAATAATAACCCTCCCTGTAACACTAAGACCAACACTAACCCCCCTGTAACCCCAACACACTCTAACACTAACCATTATAGTAACCCTAAAACTAACCCTCCCTATAACCCTAACACTAATCCTCCCTGTAACTCTAACACCAGCATTAACCCTCAATTTAACTCTTTCATAACTGGTGGTATAAGGCCTGAAGCAGGTGTACAGGTGACAGTGAACAGGTACCGGTAAAGCCAGGACGGGTCACCCTACAGATGCCGCCACATGCAGGAAGGATAGGATGGTTTCTGTGGGGCTCTATAGAATACTGTTCTGGCAGGTCCCTACCCTGGGACTGGTTGAAGAGTGGACAGTTCCCCTTCTACATAACAGAAGTATTCCTTGTTTCTCATTTGGTTTGACATCCAAAGGCTTATCCCATGAGCCCCTTCTGTAGAATAATGAAACTCTCCAAACCTGCCAGGCACATCCACATAAAGAGGCCCTGTCACCTCTCTACATTCTTGCTATGGCAGGTTTACCTTATGTGAAGTCAATATAGATAAAAGGTATTTTCTGTATGTCACAGGCGCCATGACTGCATCTTATCACGCAGAATATCCTCAGTATAGGCTGAGAAAGTGAAATCCAGCACCAGTCTGCCAAGTCACTTTGGCTGGACAAAATCTGCTCTAAGAACATAATAACTGTCTTCTCCTTGGAATGATATGGATACTCTGTGTCAAGGCCAGCTGTCTCTCTTGAAACTCCGGTGCCAGCAGTGATTTAGCGGAGCGACTGTGTTATGACTCCACCATTGTTTGAAAATTGTACTTTATTGCATTTTTTGGTCAACCACATTTACCTCAATGTTAATTAAGTTTGTGTGCCAGATAATACATTTCTCAATACAGTTTTTACTCCGACTGAATCTACTACTTTTATTGATGGGAAGGCATTGCGTTTCATGTGAATTTAATTTTACTTTTATATATATAAATGTTCAGAAATCCATAAAGGCTATCAGTTTTCTTTACAGGCCAGTACATTTCACTGCCAAATTAGTAATCCGTGCTACCACACAATGGAAGATAGCTCCGCTGTGGGCAGGTGACAGTCCTCAGGTGGTCATGTGATGTCAACTATGCAGCAGTTGGTAAAGGTACAAATAAAAGAAATTATTGTCATTGCTCATATAGAAATGATGTAACTAATCTTCAGACATAAAAGATCTATCTATCCCAACGCTCCTTCAGCGTTTCCTACAACGGTGCCACCTCCTCTTCCCTCCCCCTCTCTGTTGGGGTCCCCCAGGGCTCTGTCCTTGGACCCCTTCTCTTCTCCATCTACACCTCCTCCCTTGGCAAACTCATACACTCCCACGGCTTCAACTACTACCTCTACGCTGATGTTACTCAAATCTACCTATCCACCCCTCACCTCACCCCCACATTCTCCGCCCGCATCACTCACCTCCTTAACGACATCTCTGACTGGATGTCGCTCCATTTCCTCAAGCTCAACCTCTCCAAAACCGAGCTTCTTGTCTTTCCCCCTTCCCGTGCCCCCCCCCATCCTTTCCATCACTACCAACAACACCACCATCAATCCCGCCCAGCAAGCCAAGGTCCTTGGCGTCATTCTGGACTCAAACCTTTCCTTTCAACCTCATGTCAAATCACTTACAAATACATGCAGGCTCCACCTCCGGAACATCGCCAAGATACGCTCCTTCCTTACCCCAGACACCACTAAACTACTCGTACACTCCCTGATTATCTCGCGCCTTGACTACTGCAACTCCCTCCTCACCGGCCTACCCCAGTGCAAACTCTCCCCGCTTCAGACCATCCTGAACTCAGCTGCCAGACTCATCCACCTCACCAGCCGCTCCACCTCTGCCACCCCCCTCTGCCTCTCCCTCCACTGGCTCCCCATTGCCCAACGCATTAAATTCAAACTGCTCACTCTGACCTATAAGGCCATTCACAACACTGCCCCTAACTACCTCACCGACCTGATTCCCAGGTACCACCCTACCCGAACCCTTCGCTCTTCACAGGACCTCCTTCTATCTTGCTCCCTGGTCTCCTCCTCCCACGCACGACTGCAAGACTTCTCCAGGTCCTCCCCCATCCTCTGGAACTCACTACCCCAATCCATCAGACTGTCACCTTCCCTCCTCACCTTCAGGCGCTCCCTGAAAACCCACCTCTTCAGGGAAGCCTACCCCACCCTCACCTAACAGCCGCTGCCCTTCCCTCCTCCTACCACTCCATCCCCCACAGCCATTTCCTCCTGTACCTCTACCCCCTCCCTCCTAGATTGTAAGCTCGAAAGAGTAGGGCCCTCTTACCCCTTGTGTGCTGTTTGATGTTACTGTACTGTTTCATGTATTGTCCCCCCCTCTATTGTACAGCGCTGAGCAAACCCTTTGGCGCTATATAAACTCGATAAATAAATAAATAAATAAATAAAAGATGACATGCCTTTGAGGTTAGATCTCATATTAGTTTTTTTTAAATTGCAACATGATTTTCTGCATTTCTGAACCTAGAATTAAAGTGGAGAAAAAAACTTGATGTTCTGTCTAGTTGTAGCTAACGTGTCCATTTGTGATGTGTTGTTTTATATAAATAAATCTGATAAAATATATATAGTACAGTATGATTTTCTTTTGGCTGTTCTGTTGTGTTCTTATCTGTCCATATACTGTATACACTGACTGACCGCTTTATTAGGTAAACATGATCAACTGCTTGGTAACAAAAATTGCTAATCAGTCAATCACATGACAGCGATTCAGTGCATTTAGGCATCTAGACATGGTGAGGACTTACTGAAGTTCAAACTGAGCATCAGAATGGGGAAGAACGGGGATTTCAGTAACTTTGAATGTTGCATGGTTGTTAGTGCCAAACAGGCTGGTCTGAGTATTTAAAAAACTGCTGATCTTACTGGGATTTTCAAGCACAACCATCTCTAGGGTTTACAGAGAATGGTCCAAAAAAAGAAAATATCCAGTGAGCAGCAGTTGTGTGGACGAAAAACCTTGTTGATATCCACACAACTGTGCAGAATGGCCAGACTGGCTGCTGTGACATTCACATGGTAGGGTTAGAATTTGGCGTAAACAACATGAAAGCATGGATCCATCCTGCCTTGTATCAATGGTTCAGGCTGGTGGTGTAATGATGTGGGGGAGATTTTCTTTGCACTAGTAATGTGTACCTAATAAAGTGGCCGGAAGTAATACCAAGCTTCTGACATCTTTTTACATTATTCTAGTAATAGGACTGGTTAGGATTATGATTTTGACAGTCTGGCAAAGGAAGTATGGGGACTTATTGAACAATCCTTTTGGTGTTTGTAATCCAAAAATGTTTTTAAAAAACTGCTAGATAGGAGAGTAGATAAACAGGTCGATCAAATAAATAGGAAGAGGTTTGCAAATGGAGAAAAGGGACTTTTATGGTGCCATAAAAATGCAAAATAGCTTTAAAAACACTTTATGAAAAAAAATATTGAATAAAATACATATTAATAATTGAAGGAGTGGTGGTAGTACCCAACAGATTGTTATTCACAAAATGCCTTCCACATTAAAACTTTTGTACATAAAAGGTACTGCAAATATAGGTTACGTGAACCCTTAATAAGAGTGTAGATTGTTTACAGCTGGTGTATAGATCTTCAAAGTGTTTCGCTATGAAATTCATCGGTAAGATATACTGCATTGAAGAAATTTGCTCAACACACTTAGAACCCACGACTTTGGGATGTGGTGCCTGGTAATTACCCATTAATCTTCCTTCTTGACGCTCAGGGATAAACCTTCTCCAGTTCCTAGCCATGTAAAGTATTTTAAAGAAATCCTCTCACCAACTTACAAAATGCAGTTAAAAGCACAGAAAATCAAGTATTTAAAATGCCTACTTGTATTTTTTACTTATATTAAAATCTATTTTCATTCACTTGTGCCTTTGAACTTGCTAGCAAATTTGTGTTCTTAAGAAAAAGTCAGTTCTCTAGCACAGCCCCCTCCCTCCCTGCATGTCATAGACATCTCCTCATTTGAGAATGTCTAATTAACCATCTGTACTGGCTTAGCTCCTCTGCCCCTCTCCTTACCTGCCTACTGTACTTAACCTTTTATGCAGCTGCATGAAAAGGGGAATACTATAGACCAGGGTTTCTTAACTAGGGTTCTTCCAGAATTTGTTAGGGATTCCTTGAGCAATGAGCAATTTCTGTCTCTCATATACTGTTAGTTCCCACTGACACCAATGATCTTTTTAGCTTTTTAGTAGATTCCCCCATTCATGTATTCAGTGTGGATGGGTGAATCCTCCCGCCATGCTATTGTATTCTGATAGTAGGGAGCCTTCACTGGCAGCAGAAAACAATGATCAGTGTTGTTGCTGGCTATAGTGGCACTGATCATTCAGGAAAATCTCAACTGGTTGGTTGTACACAAGTCGATCGATAGATTGACTTGCGTACAACCAGCTAGTGAATGCATGAGCCCAGGGGCGGACTGACCATTTGGAAACAAGGGTCAGTAGGGGGCCCCATGAGATGCCCCTGGTACTTTTTTCATAGGCTTTTTTGAGTTTGGGCAAGGACAAAGGGGCCCCATGATCCCCTATTGCCTGGGGGCCCCATGAGTTGTCAGTCCGCGCCTGCATGAACCATCCAAATTTCTTTCCATGTATGGTTGGCTTGAGAAGCATTCTTCTCACTGACCATCACACTAATGTATCATGAATTGTACATACATTAATTTTTAACAGGGGTTCCCTGATACTGGAAAGTTTTTTCAATGGTTCTCCTGTGTTGAAAATGTTGAGAAAGGCTGCTATAGAGTGTCACTAGAGTGACAGCTCTGAGTCTGCTGGAGCTGCTGACATCACAAGATGGCGGTGCCCAGGAACAGTCTTGGGGCTTTTGAGAGACACAATGAAGACTTACACGGGTAAATAACATGCCTAAAATACATTAAAAGTACATCATCATATGGAAATCTTGTTGTTCAAATGCATGGACTGGTAACCGGGTCTCTTTAAGTATATAGCTTGCAAGCTTACCACTCCCATTCAAAGTGTGAGGCACACCAGTCATTGGTGGTGTCATATCTAGAGATACAATTTTTGTAACCCTCAGCCCAGAAAAAGATAAGTCATTGTTGAGACTGCCAGAAGAAGGATATTGCATTAAGCAATCTCATTAGTGAGATGACAGATAAGAGTCTCCAGAGCTATCAAACATACAAGGCCGGGTTATAGAGTCACCTCATATAATCTGTGATATCTGGAGAGATCTGATCTCTTTAGTTTGGTGACTAGCTGAAGCTCCTGACTTCCCTTGACAATCACGAGTTGTACATGAATACACACACTTCTGGGAAGGTAATTCTTTCCAGACATGTTACAGTGGCATCAAGCATGCATTCTATGAACAGTTCTCTCTGGTTAAGGTAGACTATACATCCTTGTTGGTGAGTCACACATTGTCAGAGAATGTGAGAATACAAGGATAATCTGACACAATTAAAGACACTGAATATGGGTGTGTAGGTATCATATTCAGGGACAGAGGACCCTCTGAGCCAGAAGAATTATCATACATTTCTTTAAAAATGGTTTAGGAGAAGTGGAGTCCTGGGCAAGTTAGCAGTTTTGCTACAACTCCCCCAGCAGTCCCTTCCATTGACATTAATTGTAATAGGCGCAGAGAAGCCACGCCATTACTATTGCCCATAGAGTTTGCCCCCTCTCCATCAGACACTAACTGCCTACAAGTACATCCTTGCTGAGCTTTGACCAAATGTGCAATCTCCTAGTTTACTGCAGGAGCAGAAGGTTGAAACTGGGCCCCCTGGACATCCACCAGGCTCTAGGATACTTCCTTTGTAGTAGACTTGTGGATGATCCAGTTCTACTTTTTATTCACTGTTAACTGCAGACAGACAACTAACATGTTTGCAATTAATTTTAACATATCCCCTCCATCTCCTTGCAAAAGCCCACCTCATCTAATGAGCAGACATCTATGGAAACATCATTATACACTGTCCTATGTCTCAGCTTTGTCCATTTGCACTATCTCCCTGGTTTGCTGCAAAAGAGAAGGTTGCAACTGGGCCCCTTGGACATCTACCAGGTTTTAGGAACCTGCCTATGTAGTAGACATGAGGATGATCCAGTTCCAGTTTTTGTTCCCCAATAACTGTAGAGAGGCAACTAGACATTTTTACAATTCATTTAAACCAGCCTTTCTCAACCATTTCAACACGGAGGAAACATTAAAATATCTTTCCGGTCTCATGAAATCCCTGCTAAAAATGACTATATCTACAATTCATAATACATTAGTGTGATGGTCAGTGGGAAGAATGCTTCTTACACTTGTGGTCATTTGGAAGAATTCCTTCGTTATAGATAACTAAAAAGATCAATAGTGTCAGTGGGAACTTACCTGAGAGACAGAAATTGCTCATTGCTCAGGGAACCCCTAGCAACCTCTAGAGTTTGATGGAACCCTGATAAAGAAACCCTGATTTAAATTGAATGCCCTCCAGGTTAGTTAGGTAGTTTATTTTAGTCAGAGGCTGAGCAGCAGCCTGGGATGAGTCAGCCTGAGAGTGAGGCAGGAGTTAATTTCAGGACAGGCTAAGGAGGTTCTACAGGTCAGAGCTTCTGGAACCCTCCCACCATTCCAGAAACCCGAAAAGCTTTCTGGAAGAGGGGCAGATGAGGCTCAGATCTGCATGTAGGACGGACCTTGGCCAATCCCCTGGCAGGGAGATGGTCATGGTGACCAAGGCAACCCTCAAATGTGGCAGAGCTTGGGGAGCAAGGGCAGTGTGTTGGGTGGAAGATGAACTGAGTGGAAGGATGGAGAGAGGATCCTGGGAGGGGACCCCAGGGAGGGAAGCCCACTTACAGACAGGATTCTAGAAAGGAGTATCTCCTCTGCTCCATTGCCTCCATGGGAAGGAAGCAGGAAAGGAGCCAGCCCAGCATAAGGCCTGAAGGCAGCCACCAACCCACTAAGAAAACAGGAAAGGACTGAGTGAGTACTTCTACACCCTCTGGGCCAGAAAAGGGGGGAGGGCATCAGGTGTCTTCATCCGGAACTGTTCTAAATCTACAGCTCTTGGGCCCCCTTGCCCAGGGATAGCCTCAGGCAGCTGGGTGAAGAGGAGGATTCATATGGGGTCTGAGGAGGTACACCAAAGAGCTTCCAACTCTCTTAAAAGAAAGACTGTTTCCATTGGCATTTATTTGTACATAGTTGCTAAAAAGTTGTCCTCAAGTTCACAGTTCCCTTGGGCACCCCATATACCCCTAGACCCCATCCAAGTTCTTAACCCCTTAATAAAATTACAAAACCAAGCTCAATGACTGTTTACTGACTCTGATTGCAAAGTGTGGAAGAAAATGCGTGTTGCCTGGCTGTGCAGCTTTAGGGGAACCCAAAACTCAGCAACTCCTAAGGGGGTAGTGCTACATAAACATATCCTCTCAATCTCTTTTCAGAAGTCCACCTCATCCAATCAGCAGACATCACGACAGACATTACTATACATGTTTACTTTATGATTTGATCTTTATGTTCTACAGTTCTAGGATCAAAGTCCACTTGTAAAATATGACTATCATTATAAACATTAAGGAAGTTCTAGATGGACAAACTGGTTGAGGATACTTCTAGCTCAGACTTTTTCAACCAGGATCATGTGGAACCCTAAGTTCCTTTAGAGATTGCAAGAGGTTCCTTTAGCAACAAGCAATTTCCACCTCTCAGAAATATAACCACTGACGCCAATGATCTTTTTGCTAACTGTAAGGGAAGAGCATTGCTCCCACTAAAAGTGCTAAAGTACCGCGAGCTGCAGATATAGCAAGGGACAGGAAAGTTATTTCAAGGATTCTTCCATGTTAAAAAAAAGCATCCAAGAGTTTTGATAAATGATCGCATCACAGTGTACAGCAGCGACATTTCAAAGGCACTCAGGATCCTTTTTTCAGTCATGTGATAATCACATGCCTGAAGAAGGGGTTCTGCAAAGCCCCGAAACATTGCTGTTCTATGCTGTGATGTGATCATTTAATAAAATTCTTGAATTCTTTTTCAGAGGTCTTTGGTGTGCTGGTGACATATCTTCTGTTCTGTGTTATTTCCGGTCCTCAGCCAGTGGTCGATTCAGCACCCACCAGGGGCGGACTGACCATTTGGAAACTCGGGCACTGCCCCAGGGTCCAGGGTCAGTAGGGGGCCCCATGAGATGCCCCTGTTACCTTTTTCATAGGCTTTTTTGAGTTTGGGCAAAGACACAGGGGCCCCATGATCCCCTATTGCCCGGGGGCCCCATGAGTTGTCAGTCCGCCCCTGGCACCCACTTACCTTACAGCCATTTGCAGGAAGGTCTGCGTTAGGAAGTATTCTTTGGATTCACTTGAATAGGTTGCACTCAGCTAGGACGCTATGCCCACCAAAGGCAACAGGAGGTCATTCCTTTTGTAGCTAGGAAGCAAAGCATAGTAGCCATGGCCCTGAGTACAGCACAGGCCACTGCCTCTGCAGTTGGGGATTTTACCTCCACCTAATTGCTAGTATGAATGAGCCCCTGACACAGATCAACCCCCGCTGCAGTCTTTCAACTTGTAGTTTGCTACAAAGTTACAATGTGGCAGCCTGATTGCTAGAAGTGAGGAGACTGAGGAAATGCCTCCTTCCTCCTGCAGCAAATGGATGACATCATCTCAGACTAGGCAAGGTTATATCCCTGGATCTCAGGGACAGATTTTTAATGATAAAAGGCTCATTGTATACTATTGCTGTCAGGGATCCCGGCCACTCGGCGGTGCGCGCATGCGCAGATCGACGACTTGTCCTAGCCGGCGAGCACTGAGTCCTAGGCGATCACGGTGGCCGCGCATGTGCACTAGCAATCGAGGCTGCACCAATGAGAGCACAGGGCTCCCTATTTAAACCAGCCCTGTGCATCTCCAAATCACCTTATGGTCTTGTTCCCTGTACCTGTGTTCCTGTTTGATCCTGTGTTCCTGATTACCTTGTTGCCGACCCAGCCTGTTCCTGATACTGCTGTCTTCTCCTGCTCTGACCCCTGGCTCGTCCTGGCTATTCTCTGGCTGATCCTGATTGCCTGACCTCCTGTTACTGAACCCGGCTCGTGACCCGTTATTCTTCTGCCTACTGCTCCGTACTGTCTGCTCCGCTGTTGCCAACCCGGCCTGTCTGACCATGCATACCTCTTCACATCTGGCTCTTACTTGCTCCACGCCATTGGCATCCTCCTCTACCACAGCTGGTGTTCCTCGGGGGTCGCGACCTGGTCGCAGGCTGCTTCAAGCCCATCCCCACCATCAGGGGCTCTGGTGAACCAGCAGACTGAGGCTTAGTCTCCGTGTCCTGAGATATCCCGGCCAGTGGGCCGCTAGAGGCTACCGCCAGTCGGCTGCTGACCATTGCTGTATATTGTGACATGTCAGGAATTTAATGATGTAGACTTGTAAAATTACTGTAAAGTCCACTGTAAATCCATAGCAGCCAAAATAGTGAAATAGACTCTCCAGCTTTGTGTTCTAAAAACATGGACAGTATAGATAATGAGAATGGGCCAAAGAGGACAAAGTAAGAGTGGAAGAAGAGAGAGGTGTGTAGGTCCACCATGGCTATGAATTACAACCAATCTAACAGTACGGCTTTTCTAATAGTACAAATCTAATGAAAGTTCCTCTATGAAATGTATTCTTTGCGTTACTTCCCGTCTTTATTTTTAAGGCAGCGCACTATACATAAATTACTGTCTCTTTATCTTGAGGGACATAAAGCATATAGTAAAAGAGTGGAGCCTCTGTGAGTATGGAGAAAGTCTTCTCTCCTGTCGGCTACGTAGAAACATATGGAAAACATTAAGAACCATGACCAGCAATACATTGCATTTACATTTCACTTTTATGTGTCACATCTGTTCTTCATAAATCATTGCAGCTAGCAAGCTGGTAAAATGTACCCATACAGGATCTACTAACTGTAATAGTACAGAATAATACAGGTAATGCAGAATGACAGACGGACGCACCCAGGAACAGGTAATGCAGAATGACAGACGGACGCACCCGAGAACAGGTAATGCAGAATGACAGATGGACGCACCTGGGAACAGGTAATGCAGAGTGGACAATAGAGCTGAAGAATGAATGTCCTAGGTTTCCACAGACCATTATAGAGTTTAAAGGTTCTCCCTGGTAATATTTGTGTGTTTAATGGCCCTAGTTTTGAGCACTGGACATCAGCACCATAATGCTGCCCATAAATTATGCAATTTTCTTTCCTTCCTTCACGGGTGAAAGGAAAGAATATTGCTCAGTTTCCCCATCAACACAGTCAGTGTTAAAGGGGAATTCTTCCTTCATTGTTATTGTGTTCTGCCGATTGGGAGCCTTCCTGGCCATCAGAACACAATGATCATATGACAAAAAACAGACTGGCTGGTTGTACTAAAGTTGATCAATGAATCGACTTTAATACAGCCAGCCTGCCCACAGATGGGTAAAGTCTCGACCAGTCCCTGCTGAACCGGCCAAGATTCGATCCATCTATGGCAATGGTGGGGCTCTTGACGTAATACCAACAGTCCCAATAGGAAAGGAAGTCAGCTTCCATGGTACTATACTCTAACCAGACCCGGGCTCACTCCCTGCCTCTCTGTATGCTCATGCAGATTCAGTTCAATGGACAAGAATAAAGGTTGATAAGCTCACACTCCTTTTTCAGTTACAGCGGTCTTTCTTTTTCTTACATCTAAGCAGTGGGTTGGCAGGTTCTCTAATGCAGTTCAGACTCACATAGTGTTCACACCAAACCTCATACCCTCCCAGGGAGTAGATTCTCAATCTGCAAGTCAAGACTTTGAGTGGCAGTCTGTCTCTGGGCTTCTTGGAAGTACTGCTCAGCAGTAGGCAGCAGCAACAGGGTCCTGGTCTCATTGGCGGTCTCCAGCAGCAGGGTTTGGGACTCACTTAGTAGCAGTCACCAGGAGCAGGACTTCAGTCTCACTTGAATGCAGTGGGATTCCAGTCTCATTTCACAATGGTCACCAGCAGTTGGGTTCCTTACAGGTCTGCAGCTCAATTTACCATTCTCTCTCTTGCATCCATTCACCACCATGTGTGGTTCTAGTCTCTCTTTCTGTCCAGTTCCTCCCCTTCCTTTTTCCTGTCCCCATATCACTGTCCATTCAGATTGATCCAGACAGCACCAAAATGGCTGTGATCTCCCTAAATATGTTCTCCACACTCCTGTATTACTGAGTGCTCAGCTAGTTATCTTCTTAAAGTGGAACTTTACCCATAACAACTTGATGAAAAATAATATTCTTTAGCAAGAAACATACATTCCACATTAATAATTATGCTACCAAAAATAGTGTGTGCTGTAAATTGCCTCCATGGTTGTTCCTCTTTCTTTTTGCTGGAGGCTGCCATTTTGCTGAAGCCCAGAGCCCCTGAGAAGCAGTAAATCTTTAGGCTGTCAGCAAATTGGCCTCTACATTTTCGGCACAGTGCTAAAAAATAGAAAACATCTGAGCATGTGCAGAGCAGGATGAGGGTATTACTGGGTTTTAAACAGCATTTGCAGTTATTTTTAATGTTTTTTAGTTATAGCTGCAAAAGGGGCCAGCCTAAAGCGAGGACTTAATTTTCTGACTAAAGTTTCACTTTCAAGAGAGCCGCAGCATTCTTACACAAGTAACTGTTCAACTCAACTCTGTCAGTTCCACAGTAGAATAATACAGCAACAACAAAAGAAGCCGAAAAGTCCCAACAGCAACTATAGTCCTGGTTATATACAGAAACATCGCGCAAAAAGCATTACATGCATGATCCCTCCTGGCTCAGATTTTTGGTATATTATATGATGCACAACAAATGGAAATTGTTATGCTGTTAAAAATATGTCAGCCGATAGGTGGTTTTAATAATGGTCATATTTTATGATGTAAAAATAAAACATATAAGCTATGAGATACGATAACTTTCTATACAGTGCCACTGGAGATGGTACCGAATATTAAGTGCTCACAATACAGAGTTTAAATAACTGTTCTGGACCAATACCAGGGAATATTGTATAATTTAAGCACCCATGAAGGGGACAACGTGTGGTCCCTGAAACGCTTTGCCTGTACCAACTAGTATACTTTTGGAATAAAACCTCATTTTGGTCTAACAATTCAGTCACATGGCATCTCAGAGCCACAAAGGAAGCTGATGCTAAAGAGCTCCCTTATGCCAGACACTGGGATTGCAGGTCTGGACGGGAAGCAGGTAGGTATACAATGTCCAACATGTGTCTCTGACTGTGGATCCCATTTCAAATATCTGAACAGTGAAGGATCTCTACTCAGGGTCACCCCTAAGATTATTAGTGGGAGGGGACACCTACCACCTGGGTTGAACCAGTTCCCAGACTTACATTAGCAGCTTTATCAGAATGGTGTGCCAAACACCCCGGTTACCTTTACAATGGAGAGGTATAAGGCACTGCATGTAATAGGGAGGGATGAAGCACTGCATGTAGCAAAGAAGGATGAAGCACTGCACATAATACAGAGGAATGAGGCACTGTAATTTATAGAGAAGTATGAGGCTGTATGTGTAATAAAGATAAAACAGGCCGTGCACAAAGGAGAGGTATGAGGCACTGTCCATAATACAGAGGTGTAAGGCACTATATGAAATACAGGAGGATGAGGCATCTCATTGCCCTTAAAGATATTGAGAAAAGAGATTCATTTTAAGAAACAATATCTTGCATTTCACTTGGAGAGGACTTTCTCTGTAACTGCCACATTTACTCAGATTGTATATACACATGCTAATTATGTAATTCTGCCTTCTAGACACACACAATCAAACTAATAGCATGGTAGATATCACTTGAAGCGGCCCGCGGATGGGTTAACATGAGAATGGGGTCATTTGATGGTAGTTCTCCCATGTTTGTAGACTCTTCTCATTAGTACCAAGCCTTGTCATTTGTGGAAACTGGTGTCCTGCTAAATACATCAGTTACGGCTGCAATTTTCCTTTAAGAACCTTTAACTTTATAAATAGAAATCTCATTGTGGTCAATGTGTAATATTCAGTCTCAGGGATTGTAGTTTCCTTATATTCAGCACAGATTCTGATTATACCAGGTTTTAGAATTTCAGCAGGCCGTGAAGTGGTGATTAGGGTCAGCTGTGATGGGTGGACATTAACAATAGACCAGGCTTAATGTAAATTAGTTATACCTCCCATTATGTTATGGAGATAAGGAAAGAAGAAGGGGCTCTGTAGTCACTGGAAGGATCTGACAACACTCCTTGGGATTTAATGCAGCAGAGGCCGCATTGCCAGGTCACTGGAGGAAGTTAGGAGCGCTATGGACACTTAAAGGTCAACAAATATTTTATCTGTATAAATAAGTACTTTATAGGACCTAAGCATAATCACCCCAAACCAAAAAATTGTACTGTGTATTAACAAAATTAATTACCAAGCTATTTAAAAAAAAAAATTATGTAAACTCTTCCTGCTATTACTGCATTAAAAAGTATACCATGCCTTTAAATGTACTGCAATAGTGATGAATAAACAACACACAGAAATAATAAAAGTTCACCATAATGCTGTCCACACTCTATGTGTTCCCACATGTACCAGCAAGAAATTATATATCAAACCAGTGCAGCACAGTACTAACACATATATATTATACCATAAAATTATAAATTGTGATAAATAAACCTCTGCTGAAAATGTGAAGAAATACAGAAAAGACTTCCACCGTGTCCGTATTCCCTATATTACTTCATCCAATTTAAACAAAACTTTGTGGCATAAAGTGCTTCCACAAATGTCCTCAATTCTTATAAGGATGTATCTCTGTGATATTCTTTCACCTTAATTGCATATCCCAACACTCTCACCTTATATGTTGACCCCATACTATATGTATCAGGTCTCATGCGCTTTCCCTTTAAAGGATCTCGCAGGTTAGGACTGCTGTTTTCTCTCTCCAATGCCCAGATGCCCTTTTAAACCATCTCCATCCTCCACAATCTTTGGGTTGTTATTCATTTAAAGCTCAAAAAAAGAAAATGATATCTAGTGCTCTCCATATAATCATTAATATTAAAATAACATAAATTCTATAAACTCAACTTAAAATGTGCACATATCCTGGTGTACAGCAGTTTTCATGCATTTCAATAGGAAAAACCCTTCTCAAGATGGCAGACCATGTACTAGTTAGCAGCGTGACGTCACAGCCTCCTCCCTATGCGTTACATCACCAGATCATGTGACTTCATCAAGGGATCCCTAAAAATGCCAACGATCATTTCTATTATACTTTCCTCTCCAGTGGCCCATGTCTCTAATTTTCACTCAAGCGTTGTAGCCTTCACCAGTCTCTTTGGGAGGAAATCACTTGCAGGAGTGCTGGATTCCTGTGTTTTCCCTGCCATTCCTTGTGATTCCATTATTGTGGAGCCGTGTAGTGATGTAGGAGCCTAAGGAAGAAGCGGCAAACACATAATCCGACACACCAGGTAGTGTCAAATGCCAAGGAGTCTTACAGAGGCTCTAGTGCTGGAACCAAGGGAAGGTAGGAAATACAAGAGGTGACTAGACTACCTTTTCTGTTGCAGAGATCTTTCAGCGAAATAATTTTTACAAAAACCTTTAAAAACATTCTTCTGCTTAGATAAGCAACCCTCTGCAGCCATTTTGCAGTTTAAAACATCTCCCATTTAGAAGCTTTACATCACATTTCCGACTATGTTGTCTTTTTCTAAAGGATATTTAATCCTGTGTTTTCAGATAATATTATTGCTAACTCCAGAATGTATACAAATGGGCCACTTTGATCCCTTGTCAGATTACCATGGGTTTTGTCTGAAAAAAAGAATATGGTGTTATACTCCCAGGTAGTAACTGACGTATGCAATGAGTATGGGGCCTGGGTTCAAATTTTAAACCTCCTCCTATCCCCCCATTACACTTTATCACTAGGGATGACACAAAACGGAGAGTACATGTATTGCACAATTCCTTCGGGGTTGTGCTTGGTAGGAGGGTCTTCACGAGTCTATATAGAAATACATTAGGCGAGAGAGAGGCTTGAGAAGAAAAGAAAGATGTAAAGGTGTAATAGAGGCACAGTGTCAGGAAACTCACATCTTCGGCAGAATCTTTGCAGTAGGGCTTCAGTTCTTTGTGGTATGGCAGTAGCCATGGCATGATATGGATAAGTACACCGCAGCACCAACTCTTGACACCCATTGCTGGGAACAAAATGCAAATGAACTGTTAGGTTTGGACAATTACTCTTTGCAGGAACTGTATGCCACCAATCGTATGGAATGCCAATACACCATTTATATGAATTGTATTATGGAGTATTTTACTACGGTCTTTAAAAGAAAAAAAAAGTGTTTATTATCAGAATTGGAGAAAAGAATTCTCCCCTTTGTTTAATGTTTAGTATGAGTTGTCAGCAAGTGAAGTGGGCACAGTTGAATAGAGACTGCAGGCAGTTGGGCACCGCAGTAAAGCCCTACAATATGTCGCACTACAACAGAACATATTGTACATCTTGGCTCAGCCAATACCTGGAGGAGTAAAGGTGCGTAGCAGCTGCTTTGGGCTGGGAGAGGTGGTGGTCGGTTGTAGTGGGTCAGCCAGCAGCAATGAGCACTAAGAATCCTCT
Organism: Staurois parvus; assembly: GCF_062004578.1. Lineage (NCBI taxonomy): Eukaryota > Metazoa > Chordata > Amphibia > Anura > Ranidae > Staurois > Staurois parvus. Next base: position 8,028,006 of record NW_028317826.1, read on the forward strand.
GGTGCAATGGCCGTGATATCTGGACACCCAAGTTACATTGGACTCAAAGGCCTTTGACCTGAGTGATGGAACCTCAAAAGTACAGAACTGTCAAGCCATCAAATTAATGGTGTAATACCTGATCACATGTGCAGCAGCATGGCAACTGATGATAAAACAGGTTAAGATGGCAGCTTCACTGGCTGTAAAGGATAGGAGGGTTTAGTTTCAATTTAAGGGCTGAATGCAGTTGAGCAAAGCAGTAAAGCCCCATAACATACTTCCTGCCATTTGGGGTTAGTTTATACCTTGGGAGTCCTGTGAACAGCCTCTTTGGGGACAGGAGCGGTGGTGATCAATTACATGGGTCAGTTAGAAGGGGTGACCAAGTGGGTTCCCCAGAGGCACTGGCTGAAGCCACTAGGCACTTGTGATTCACTGGCCCCCATCTGTAGTAATGGTCATATGTTATCAGGACCACCATAGGAATTGAGGTCTATGGTCTGCTAAGAGAACTGTTGGGGGATGGTACTGGAAAACTGGTAAAATGTGTTGGTGCTTCGGCACACCATTCCTTCAAAGCTGCTAAGCAAGAGGCTTCCCTGAAGTTCCAGGAACTGGCTAGGGGGCCCTCCTAGAAAATAATGACTTTCATTACCAATGATCTCCAAAATTGACAAAGGTTTGTGCCCGACCAATGAAAACTCTTCAGGATTTTTGCATCTCGTGAAGACACCAGTTTTCCTTTGGTATACATACATATAGCTACAGCAATCCTTTCTGAATTCAATAATCATTGTATAGAAAATAACAGAGCATTTCCATTCAGCAAATATAATTTTATTGAATTTTTGCAGCGTGTAGCTTTCCTATAATCCTGTCCTACAAATCTAGAAAACATGGTCTTTGTTAGGTTCCCAGAGCTGAAACATATTTGTTTATTCAGTATCCAAGATGCTTCATGTCTGCGCAACTGATGTTCCCCCATTTAATCAGCTTTAAATGACATCCTCTGCTGTAGTTACTGGGAACAACGATTGAAAACATCACTTTTTGGAGGAGAAGTGAAACTGAACACAGCAAATGCAGACGGTCTGAAAGTCCGGGGACTCACATGCAGTAACCACATGGCTTGGAACTGTTCCAGGTGTTGAATGAAAGAACGTGAGGGATGGCTAAAAGGGAACTCCTGTTATACAAAATTGCTACTCTAACCATTTTTCAGCGTTGTAATCCTTTGACTGACAATCTTTTGCTCATGCAACACTGTACCTAAATTCATTTTGTATTATTTTTTTTAGAACTGATAGAGCTTTCTGTTGGTGTTATTTTGTAACCGCTGGGGTTTTATGTTTTCATTATCCGCTTGCCGACCACGCACAGTAGCTTTGCTGCTACAGTGCGAGCCGGCTGCTCAAAATCACATATATATGCATGATTCATTTTCTTCTTCAGGTAAGGGGCGCCCACGTTCCTACCTGTGCTGTCATTGGCTACCTGACATGCCGATCAGATTGTCATGGCCAATGATTTAGGGCTGGGACCCACCAATCATCAGAGCAAGTGACAGGAGAGAGATCTGTTGGTAAACAACGTAGATCTCCCTACTGATAGTAGGGATGTGCTGGTTTTTGTCCCCCTGCAAAGCTTCAATTAGTGTACTTAAATCTGTTAATATATCTTACACTCTCCTCCCCCACCCAGACTGACAATGCTGTCTGCAGTGCCTCCTGTGCTCCTTCATCTAGATTAGGGGCACTCTAATACAGGAGGTGTGTTACTGGCCAGATCACCAGGTGAAAACAGAGGGGAAAATGCCAAAGAAAAGAAAACTAATGCAGCCACCACATCTAATGATTGGTAAGCTGCAATATATTACATTTTTAGTTTTGCGTTTAATACCATTTTACTGTGGCAGCCCCATACATTGCACAGATAGGACACAGCACCCTGATTGTTGAGCAGCAGAGAACAGGTCAACATCACAAGAAGAATGAGTTGTAAGCTTTGTGATCTTACCACCCCAAACCCCAGAAAGTCATTATCCAATATTGTGTTCTTACTACATATCATTGGCCTCATTCTTCCAAGTATTGCCATACATTTTACACTGAAAATCTTCAAAAAAAGCTGAAGATGAATGCAAAACACTGCAGCCTCCAGCTGGCCATCAGCCTTTGTACTACATAGGGTATCAAAACTTTTTTTTTCAATATAATTATTTTTTAACAGACAATATTCCTTATGAAGCTGAAATTCAGTGATAGATGTTCTGCACATACCATCTAGTGGTAGGGGACGGTATGACACCAACAGTTTGTACAGCTCTTTACAGAGGATATATACTCATTTTAGTAATTTATTCATGACAAAAAAATCATCAGTAATCTTACATATCATCAGGTTATCTTTAACTTTGACTCCCATAACATCACATCAAGCCACACATAACACCTTCAACTCCAACTTTCTAAAACCAGTTCTATCTATTTAAATTATATATACATACTGTACAGTCAGGTCCATAAGTATTGGGACATCGACACAATTCTAACATTTTTGGCTCTATACACCACCACAATGGATTTGAAATTAAATGAACAAGATGTGCTTTAACTGCAGACTGTCAGCTTTAATTTGAGGGTATTTACATCCAAATCAGGTGAACAGTGTAGGAATTACAACAGTTTGCATATGTGCCTCCCACTTGTTAAGGGACCAAAACTAATGGGACATAATAATAATAATCATAAATCAAACTTTCACTTTTTAATACTTGGTTGCAAATCCTTTGCAGTCAATTACAGCCTGAAGTCTGGAACGCATAGACATCACCGGACGCTGGGTTTCATCCCTGGTGATGCTCTGCCAGGCCTCTACTGCAACTGTCTTCAGTTCCTGCTTGTTCTTGGGGCATTTTCCCTTCAGTTTTGTCTTCAGCAAGTGAAATGCATGCTCAATCGGATTCAGGTCAGGTGATTGACTTGGCCATTGCATAACATTCCACTTCTTTCCCTTAAAAAACTCTGATTGCTTTTGCAGTATGCTTTGGGTCATTGTCTATCTGTACTGTGAAGCGGCGCCCAATGAGTTGTGAAGCATTTGGCTGAATATGAGCAGATAATATTGCCCGAAACACTTCAGAATTCATCCTGCTGCTTTTGTCAGCAGTCACATCATCAATAAATACAAGAGAACCAGTTCCATTGGCAGCCATACATGCCCACGCCATGACACTACCACCACCATGCTTCACTGATGAGGTGGTATGCTTAGGATCATGAGCAGTTCCTTTCCTTCTCCATTTTATTCTCTTCCCATCACTCTGGTACAAGTTGATCTTGGTCTCATCTGTCCATAGGATGTTGATCCAGAACTGTGAAGGATTTTTTAGATGTCGTTTGGCAAATTCTAATCTGGCCCTCCTGTTTTTGAGGCTCACCAATGGTTTACATCTTGTGGTGAACCCTCTGTATTCACTCTGGTGAAGTCTTCTCTTGATTGTTGACTTTGACACACATACGCCTACCTCCTGGAGAGTGTTCTTGATCTGGCCAACTGTTGTGAAGGGTGTTTTCTTCACCAGGGAAAGAATTCTTCGGTCATCCACCACAGTTGTTTTCCGTGGTCTTCCGGGTCTTTTGGTGTTGCTGAGCTCACCAGTGCGTTCCTTCTTTTTAAGAATGTTCCAAACAGTTGTTTTGGCCACGCCTAATGTTTTTGCTATCTCACTGAGGGGTTTGGTTTTTTTCAGCCTAATGATGGCTGGCTTCACTGATAGTGACAGCTCTTTGGATCTCATCTTGAGAGTTGACAGCAACAGATTCCAAATGCAAATAGCACACTTGAAATGAACTCTGGACCTTTTATCTGCTCATTGTAATTGGGATAATGAGGGAATAACACACACCTGGCCATGGAACAACTGAGAAGCCAATTGTCCCATTACTTTTGGTCCCTTAACAAGTGGGAGGCATATATGCAAACTGTAAGTACCCTCAAATTAAAGCTGACAGTCTGCAGTTAAAGCACATCTTGTTCGTTTCATTTCAAATCCATTGTGGTGGTGTATAGAGCCAAAAATGTTAGAATTGTGTCGATGTCCCAATATTTATGGACCTGACTGTATATACTATAATATGTTATATCTATATAAAATATAGATATATACAGTATATATATAAATATATAAAAATAAATATCTATACTGTAAAAGTATAAATATATCTATATATATATAAAATCAGTTTAATGTAAATCACATCACCAATTTGCATTGTTTCACACAGTCCAAGGAGCCCCGTTTCTGTGTGAAGTTTGATAAGCACATAGTGATGGCCATATTTGCTTATTTTTCTGATTAGTGATTGTATTTTACTGTTACTCTCCTCTCAGTGCAAGTCTACAAGAAGGTCAGTGCTGAACTATAAACTTTGTGTTGGCCTTATAAAAAAAAAAAAAGAGTGATAATTATTCAAGGCATCTTCTACCTTTTGTTAAAAATGAATAAATGCACCAGTATTCAATAAAGAAAAAATATGCAATGATTAATTTTTTGCATTGGAAGCTGCTAAGCACTGCAACCGCGATCAGTGGATTTTGGGTGTAATGCACAGGCTCCTAAAGACTCTTCCCGCAGCCCCAGGTCCATACAGAGGAAACATTTTGTTGTGGGATCTATTGTTGCTGGGGGGATCTATTGTTGCTGGGGGGATCTATTGTTGCTGGGGGATTATTGTTGCTGGGGGATCTATTGTTGCTGGGGGATATATATTGTTGACGGGGGGTCTATTGTTGCAGGTGGGATATATTGTTGCGGGGGGGTCTATTGTTGCAGGGGGATCTATTCTTGCTGGATGCTGGGGATCTATTTTAGTCCTTTTGTAGTTATCATTAACAACTTTCATACAAATTACTTGGAACCACAAAATAATATTTGGTGCAGTATTCTCTAAAAGGGTCAGTACTGGGAGGTGGGTAGGGGGTGGAATCAAGGGCTGGTGCTCAGAGGTGGACTGGAGCAGAGACCAGGGGTGACTCAGATGGAGGAGTACCTGCACCTACTGTATTCTTTGAGAAAAAAAAGCCGTGCCTGGTCTGCTTGCTTGCCTTCTGCCGAATGACAGGTCTGATGGATGACAGTTATTATATACAAGGGGAGGTCTCCTGGGTGATGTCATTGACCATATAAGAACATGACTATACCATTACACTATTTAAAATTCAATTAAAAGAATCTTCAAGAAAAGAAAACCTGCAAGAAATTGGCACTGTAATTAATATTGCTTTTTTCTTTCTGCAATTCATTTTCTTGCAGAACTTTTATGACTGCCAGCTGCATGGTTTAATATTAAGATAACCACTAGAGGGAGTAACGTAAACTATGATCATAATACATAATAATCAAAATATGGCAAACATTATTTTACAAATGACTTTTAGGTAACGTTTACCCCTATAACTGACATGCAATGGGCTAGGTCTCCTGATACATAACCTGCTAACAAACTGCAGACTTTCTACAAACTTGGCGATTAACGTACTGCTTGTGCCCCCAAGTGGCGGGCCAGTAACAGTGCATTTTCCACTTCAAGCCTGACATTTTTCGATGATTAAAGGGGATGCATTGGAAGTCGAAGAGCGCTATTAATTCTCCTCTACTTGAACGTGACCTTTGCAGACTCAGACAAATTAATGACGGTATAAATCTTATGAGTAAGAAACATTTCTTTTTAAACACACAAAAAAAAACAACCCAAAGTGTAGCGAAGGTGTGGTCGGTTCCCGTCTGTTTCAACTTAAACAGGATTGTCAGAGATTTATTCTGAGCCCGGCTGTTGCCAAGACGACACCTAGTGCTTGACGTGACATATGACGGACAGACATGACCCTAGACAGTGACGTAATACTTCCTCCAGCCACCATCAGGGCTTACACTGCGTCTGCAGGCCGTTCGATGCATATTTTATAGGTACATTCATTATAGGACGGAGTCCAGTTTTATGGTATTTGGAGGAGGGTTGCCAGGCGACACAAGATGCTCCGTCGGAGTTTTGGCCGCTGGTCTTCCAATGTTTTTCTCCAACATTTCCTTTACATTGGGTTCCCAGGGTTAGATGAGGACACACACTGCCTGGCTTCGCTTGTTATCCCATTGCTGTCAGTTTTTCTGTTTTTGGGGAAGACGCATTGCTATCCAATCAGACAGTCAAAATGTTTTCACATAATTATGCAAGGAAAACAATAATTAGGCATCGTGTGAAACGAGGGCCAATGTCTTCTTTGTATCTCTGTCTATAAGCAAGCCTGCCCTCCGAGGTCAAGATAAATATATGATTGCAGTAATGCCGGGGCAATTTACACAAGAGTCGGGACTGGTTCACACTTGTGGTTGGGGGGGTGATAACAAAATGGTGGTTCACCTGTATTTACTGACCTCCCCAAGCTGCAAAGGTAGCTTAGCAAAAATGCATGCCGGAAGTAATTGTCTGTTGAGTTTGGAAGGCAGCTGCGGTGAGGGATTTTAGGAGTTCAAATAGGCAATAGGGAGGTGATGTAATGTCAACTCACTGCCTTTCAATAGTCCTCTGAAAAGTCATCCACCGCAGATTGCTTTTTCAGAGGGCAACACAAGGGTAAATGAGAGTAGAGAGACGTACTGAGAGTTTGTTGGGTGAACTATGTGCAGGAGAGGAGTGTGGAGGGAATAATGGGAAAGTATGTGCAGGAGAGAAGTGTGGAGGGTATGACAGGGGGAAGTATGTGCAGGAGAGGAGTGTGGAGGGTGTGACATAAGGCTGTATGTGCAGGAGAGGAGTGTGGAGGGTATGACAGGAGGCAGTATGTGCAGGAGAGGAGTGTGGAGGGTATGACGGGGCAGTATGTGCAGGAGAGGAGGGTATGAAAGGAGGCTGTATGTGCAGGAGAGGAGTTTGGAGGGTATGATGGTGCAGTATGTGCAGGAGATGAGTGTGGAGGGTATGACAGGGGGCAGTATGTGCAAGAGAGGAGTGTGGAGGATATGACAGGGCGCAGTATGTGCAGGAGAGGAGTGTGGAGGGTATGACAGGGGGCAGTATGTGTTGGAGAGGAGTGTGGAGGGTATGACAGGGAGCAGTATAAGCAGGAGAGGAGTGTGGAAGGTATGACAGGGGGCTGTATGTGCAGGAGAGGAGTGTGGAGGGTATGACGGGGCAGTATGTGCAGGAGAGGAGTGTGGAGGGTATGACAGGGGGCTGTATGTGCAGGAGAGATGTGTGGACGGTATGACGGGGCTGTATGTGCAAAAGAGGAGTGTGGAGGGTATGACGGGGCTGTATGTGCAAGAGAGGAGTGTGGAGGGTATGACAGGGGGCAGTATGTGCAGGAAATGAGTGTGGAGGATATGACAGGGGGCAGTATGTGCAGGAGAGGAGTGTGGAGGGTATGACGGTGCAGTATGTGCAGGAGAGGAGTGTGGAGGGTATGACGGGGTAGTATGTGCAGGAGAGGAGTGTGGAGGGTATGACGGGGCAGTATGTGCAGGAGAGGAGTGTGGAGGGTATGACAGGGGGCAGTATGTACAGGAGAGGAGTGTGGAGGGAATGATAGGGCAGTATGTGCAGGAAATGAGTGTGGAGGGTATGACGGGGGCTGTATGTGCAGGAGAGGAGTGTGGAGGGTATGACGGGCAGTATGTGCAGGAGAGGAGTGTGGAGGGTATGACGGGGCAGTATGTGCAGGAGAGGAGTGTGGAGGGTATGACAGGGGGCAGTATGTGCAGGAGAGGAGTGTGGAGGGTATGTGACAGGGGGCAGTATGTGTTGGAGCGGAGTGTGGAGGGTATGACAGGGGGCAGTATAAGCAGGAGAGGAGTATGGAGGGTATGACAGGGGGCTGTATGTGCAGGAGAGGAGTGTGGAGGGTATGACGGGGTAGTATGTGCAGGAGAGGAGTGTGGAGGGTATGACAGGGGGCAGTATGTACAGGAGAGGAGTGTGGAGGGAATGACAGGGTAGTATGTGCAGCAGATGAGTGTGGAGGGTATGACAGGGGGAAGTATGTGCAGGAGAGGAGTGTGTCTGCATGAATGGGGGCGTTACAGGGGTGGAGCTCTTTACCTGCATTGGGAGGTATGGTGACGTCACCACCAGCAGGAACTCTAGCCCTGGAATTCATAAAGAGGGTCATAAATGTAGCCCCCCCCCCCCTAGTGTAGGATGCTGGGTAAATTTAGTTTTTGGCTCCTTCTGTTATCAAGATAGCAGTGATCATTTCTCTTGGTCCTTTTAGGGGTTTCACAGGCTGGTTCGCTTTCCCTGCCTCTAGAAGAAGCTTCCAGAGCTTAGGGAAGGAGATGCAAATAGCCAGCTTGGATATTTATCATACTCCAACCAATCCCTGGAGAGGAGTGTCCAGTAGGGGGCTGGAAAGGTGATAAGTAGTCTGAAGCGCCAGAGAGCTGGGTCTCTCTCTCAGGTAAATTCTAGAGTCGGAGGGGCTGCTGCCCTCAGCCAGCTCATGGACTGTGTAGCTGCTGAGGGTCTGGTTGGATTTTCTTAGGAAGTGATTGTAGGACCTCCCCACAAGGGATCTGCTCTGGAGAAGGACTGCCTCTCTCACTGGACTGTGTTTGGAGTTAGCTGGATGGTGGCAGCTGTCCTGGGGACTTGTGAGTAAAGACCCTAAATTGATCCCTGTGACTGTGCTGTGTTCTGGATGACACATTGGCTACAAGTAGTTGTTTGTAGGCACAAGGTAGCCAGAAGCCAAAGAAACTTGCCGCATGTTCCCCAGCTGTGAGCCTTTAGACTGTCCAATACTCCCAAGCCTGTCCTGTAATTGCTGTGCGCCATTCGTGTTGCAGTCCCCCACGCCCGAACCCTCTCCTGGTAAAGTTTCTTCACCCAGTAAATCTTAAAAAGTCGTCCCCTAGACCAGGGGTCATTAAATGGTGAGCTGCGAACAGCCCCAGCAGTGCTGCCGCCCGGACCACCAGCCCTCAATGAGAGTTCCGCCGCTGTGCAGGGCGGTCATCATGGCAACATGACATCACATGTGCGCCCCGCCCCTTTCATCTCACTGTCTCTCCGGCTCCCTCTCCCTGCCTGTACACAAGCCTCCAGCAAGGATCCCGGTATAGCTCCTGTCTGCCCTCAAGGTAGGGTGTAGTCTTACAAGGGCACTCTGATAGGCACAACATAGAATATGTCCATCAGAGTGCCCCTTAACATAACATGTGCCCATCAGAGTGCCCCTTAACATAACATGTGCCCATCAGAGTGCCCCTTTACATAACGTATCCATCAGAGTGCCCCTTTACATAACATGTATCCACCAGAGTGCCCCTTTACATAACATGTATCCATCAGAGTGCCCCTTTACATAACATGTATCCATCAGAGTGCCCCTTTACATAACATGTATCCACCAGAGTGCCCCTTTACATAACATGTATCCATCAGAGTGCCCCTTTACATAACATGTATCCATCAGAGTGCCCCTTTACATAACATGTATCCACCAGAGTGCCCCTTTACATAACATGTATCCATCAGAGTGCCCCTTTACATAACATGTGTCCCTTTACATAACATGTATCCACCAGAGTGCCCCTTTACATAACATGCATCCATCAGAGTGCTCCTTTACATAACATGTATCCATCAGAGTGCCCCTTTACATAACATGTGCCCCTTTACATAACATGTATCCACCAGAGTGCCCCTTTACGTAACATGTATTCATCAGAGTGCCCTTAACATAACATGTATCCATCAGAGTGCCCCTTTACATAACATGTATCCATCAGAGTGCCCCTTTACATAACATGTATCCACCAGAGTGCCCCTTTACATAACGTGCCCATCAGAGTTCCCCTTTACATAACATGTGCCCATCAGAGTTCCCCTTTACATAACATGTGCCCATCAGAGTGCCCCTTTACATAACATGTATCCATCAGAGTGCCCCTTTACACAACATGTACCCATCGGAGTGCCCCTTTACATAACATGTACCCATCGGAGTGCCCCTTTACATAACATGTAGCCATCAGAGTGCCCCTTATTTTATGTTAAGGGGGCACAAATGGGCACATACAGTGGAAAGGGGCACTCTGATGGGCTCATGTGATGGAAAGGAGCACTCTGATGGGGAAATATGATATGAAGGGGTACTTTGAGTGTAAAGGGGCACTCTGACGGGAATACCTGATGTAAGGTGGCAATGTGATGGGGATGCCTGATGTAAAGGGGCACTCTGATGGGCACAACTGATGTAAAGTTGCACTCTGATGGTGACCCCTAATGTAAGGGGGGCACACTGATGGGCACAGCCTATTCAGACTTTGGCCAGAAGAAAATTTTAGTGACCGGATCTCCTTGAATTTAATTCAATCCCCCTGCCCTAGACTGTGGTGTTGGTGCCGCTGTCAGTGGACTGGTGCTTGGTGGTGGGCAGTCTGTGTACTGTTAGGGAAGAACCAGTTTTACCAAAGGCCCCTACATTGCACGCACTGAGACCAGTGATGGGGGTTATTTTTACACTCATGGACACCAATGTTGAGGGTTGTTACTGCATTCACTGACACCAATGCTGGGGGTTATTATTACACTTACTGACACCAGTGTTGGGGGTTATTATTACACTCACTGACACCAATGCTGGGGGTTAAAATTACACTTACTGACACCAATGTTCAGGATTATTATTGCACGCACTGAAACCAATGTTGGGGGTTATTATTGCATCCACTGACACCAATGTTGGGGGTTGTTATTGCACTCACTGGCACCAATGCTGGGGGTAACTATTGCGTCTAATGACACCAATGCTGGGGGTGTTTGTACTCCAACTTCTTGAGGATTTTTATTGTACGCACTGATATCAATGTTGGCTGTTATTATTGCATCCGCTGACACAAATGCTGGGAGTTATTATGGCATCTACTGACACCGATGTTGAGGGTTATTAGTGCATTTACTGACACCGATGTTGGGGGTTATTAGTGCACTTACTGACACCGATGTTGGGGGTTATTAGTGCTCTGACTGACACATGTTGGGTGTTTTTATTGCACATACTGAAACCAATATTGGGGGTTATTATTGCATTCACTGACACATATGCTGGGGGTTATTATTGCATCTACTGACACCAATGTTGGGGGTTATTAGTGCACTCACTGACACCAATGTTGGGGGTTATTAGTGCACTCGCTGACACCAATGTTGGGGATTATTATTGCACTCACTGACACCAATGTAGGGGATTATTAGTGCACTCACTGACACCAATGTTGGGGGTTATTAGTGCACTCACTGACACCAATGTTGGAGGTTATTAGTGCACTCACTGACACCAATGTTGGGGGTTTTTAGTGCACTCACTGACACCAATGTTGGGGATTATTATTGCACTCACTGACACCAATGTTGGGGATTATTAGTGCACTCACTGACACCAATGTTGGGGGTTATTATTGCACTCACTGACACCAATGTTGGGGGTTATTATTGCACATACTGACACCAATGTTGGGGGTTATTAGTGCACTCACTGACACCAATGTTGGGGGTTATTATTGCACATACTGACACCAATGTTGGGGGTTATTATTGCATCTACTGACACCAATGTTGGGGGTTATTATTGCACTCACTGACACCAATTTTGGGGGTTATTAGTGCACTCACTGACACCAATGTTGGGGATTATTATTGCACTCGCTGACACCAATGTTGGGGGTTATTAGTGCACTCACTGACACCAATCTTGGGGATTATTATTGCACGCACTGACACCAATGTTGGGGGTTATTATTGCACTCGCTGACACCAATGTTGGGGGTTATTATTGCACTCGCTGACACCAATGTTGGGGGTTATTAGTGCACATACTGACACCAATGTTGGGGGTTATTATTGCATCTACTGACACCAATGTTGGGGGTTATTAGTGCACTCACTGACACCAATGTTGGGGGTTATTAGTGCACTCGCTGACACCAATGTTGGGGTTCATTATTGCACTCACTGACACCAATGTAGGGGATTATTAGTGCACTCACTGACACCAATGTTGGGGGTTATTAGTGCACTCACTGACACCAATGTTGGAGGTTATTAGTGCACTCACTGACACCAATGTTGGGGGTTATTAGTGCACTCACTGACACCAATGTTGGGGGTTATTAGTGCACTCACTGACACCAATGTTGGGGATTATTATTGCACTCGCTGACACCAATGTTGGGGGTTATTAGTGCACTCACTGACACCAATGTTGGGGATTATTATTGCACGCACTGACACCAATGTTGGGGGTTATTATTGCACTCGCTGACACCAATGTTGGGGGTTATTATTGCACTCGCTGACACCAATGTTGGGGGTTATTATTGCACTCGCTGACACCAATGTTGGGGGTTATTAGTGCACGCACTGACACCAATGTTGGGGGTTATTATTGCACTCGCTGACACCAATGTTGGGGGTTATTATTGCACTCGCTGACACCAATGTTGGGGGTTATTATTGCACTCGCTGACACCAATGTTGGGGGTTATTAGTGCACATACTGACACCAATGTTGGGGGTTATTATTGCATCCAGTGACAGGAATGCTGTCAGTGAGTCTCTCACTCATAGCACAGTAATGATGGAATATGGTTTTGGTATACAGACTGTATGCTGTGTACAGTGTATACCGTACGTAGGGTTAGACTATGGAACCATTCCAGCCTTGTGCAGGTCTACAATCTTGTCCCTGACATCCTTTCACATCTCTTTGGTCTTGCCCAAGGTGGTGAGGTTTGAATGGAAGAAAGGGATTCTGTGGACAGGTGTGTTTTATACACATAACCAGTAGTCGTTAGGAGCGCCTTCTTAAATTGACAGGACTAGTCTGTGTACCACATGAGCCAGAATTATTGTTGGTTGTTGGGGGATCAAATACTAATTACTCACTGAACTGCAACTCAGTTTATAACATTTGTATCGTGTTTTTTCTGGATTTTTGGTTGATATTCTGTCTCTATCATTTAAAATACACCTATGATAAAAATGATAGCCCCTTCAATTCTCTGTAAGTGGGCAAACTTCAAACATCTGCAGGGAATCAGAGAATTATTTCCCCCTCTGTATACTGAGTTTAACTCTGACTGTTATCTGGTTTTCACACTACAGGAATCACAGACTACCCTGACACCAGAACATCTGATCATCCAACATTGGAAAAGAGGGGAGCAACACAGGAAGACGTCCCGTCCAGGCCTTGCAGCTGGATCATTAGCTGGTCGGGAGCAGGTGGTCTCTGACCACTAAGGAAGGGTAGGTCCCTCCGGACGACACGGCTGGCCGGGCCAATTCTATCAGCTGTCCCTGAGATCCTTCTTAGTGCTCTTGGTGGAAAAGGAAGCCACGGCTGGGAGTCCCTCGAGGGAACTTATTGAGAGATTTTCACACAGACGTCCACCAGACCGTTTTATCGACGTAGGAGGTCCGCTGATCAGAGATGACCGAGATGTACTTATTAAAGGGATGTACCTCATATTGTGACCTTTATAACACCCAACATCCTCCTCCACCGAGAAAAATGCGTGTTTCCTGTTTATTACATTGTTGCCGTTTAATACTTCATTTAGGGATTTCTGGATTTGTTCCGGATTACAGATGTCTAGCTAGTAACTACAGGAGAGCAGATTTTTCAGCAGGATGAGAAGTAGCGTGGTGATATTATTCCAATCTTTGTATAATCAACTTTAGATCAGCAAAACTAAGTCATAGAAACACCCAAACCAGACAATCAATCTGTATCCAGTCAGGTAGGTCCTTGTATTAAAGTAGTTGTAAACCTGACATGAAATATGAACAAACATTATCCCTATATAGTGTTTACTTGTGTCAATCCAGAGCACTAAGTGTCATTTCTGTCTGCTGCCTTATTCCTCTGCTATAAACGTGAGTCACTTCTGACAAGTTTTCCTGACACCAAGAGATAAAAAGGTGACGGGGAGGGACCTCCAGCACACAGCCTGTGATTGACAGCCTCAGGTCTGTTCCTGATGCTGTGTGGAGGGGGTGTGTCCCTCCTCACATCAGCTCCCCACCCCCTGACTTCTGAAAGCTCAGACAAGCTGTATAAATTGTACACGTTTGATGTAGAGAAGACTACAGATAAACAGGTACAACTTATGTAGGATTTGTTTCATCTCTGTGTATCACCTGAGGCCAGTCACTTCATTTGGTACATGTAAGGGTTTACAACCAATTTAAGGAGACAATGCATTGTATAATCTACCATCAACTATGCAAAGCTTTGCCTGATGTCAATCAGATTGAAAGGGTTGTTCAGGCGAATCCTCCTATTCCATCATATTAAATCTAAGGCTCCATGCACACTGGCGGTTTTTAAGTTGAACAAATGCTGGGTAAGGACCGCTGGTAATTGCATTTTTAGTATCGTCTTAGTAGCGTTTAGGGCGTTAGTGTTTTATTAGCGTTTTTATACTACATGTAGAAAAAAGCTATTAGGACCCTATAACAGCGTTTAGGAGCATTTAACATTTTTTTCTGCTGGAAAAACGTCCAAAAAAGTCTACAAAAGCAATTTTTTTTCTGCTCCTAGACGCTGAAGCTCCCAAAAACGCTGTTAGCCTGAAGTAGTGTGCATGGACACATAGGAGGACACTATTCAGCTTCTAGGAGCAGAAAAATACAAATAATAGCTTTCAGGAGCTTAAACAACACGCTAGTGTGCATGGAGCCTAAAGGAGATTGTACAATCAGATGTATAGTGTATGGCCAACTTTACATAGTTAGTAGCTATAAGGCCTCATTTACACTTGTTGTTGGGGGCAGTAAAACCATGAGGTTGAGCCACAGTTTTACTACCCCCAACTCCTTCCCCCTTAAGCTGCAAAGGTAGCAGAGGGGGTGTACATATGCCAAAGCACTGTGTTGTGGCAAAAAGTATCCTTACTGTTGCATTCGGTGGGCAGTACCACCCACCACACGCAGCCCATTCAACTGAATGTATGGTGGTGACTTACTGGTGTGGGGTTTAAGGGGTTAAAGTGATACTAACTTCTGTGTGCAGTGGTTTTGCTCAGAGCAGCCCAAATCCTTCTTTTCTCGGGTCCCTTGCCAGCGTTCCTGGCCCCTTCCTCCTGTCGGGTGCCCCCACAGCAAGCAGTTTGCTATTGGGGCACCCGCTGCTCTGTGTGTCCCTCTCTCTTCTCACTGGCTGTGATTGACAGCAGTGGGAGCCAATGGCTTATGCTGCTGTCTCAGCCAATGAAGAGAGGGAGTCCCGGGATAGCCAAGACTCTAGTGCAGATCGCTGGAACAAGAGGGAGCTTAGGGATGTTGTACTGAACTGTATCAGGTTGCCTGTGTTTGATGTATGCTGGCATTTATTGACAGTTTAGAGTTACTACACTTTGTTTAGTTATGTGATTTGGTAACTCCATTTGTCCTTCCCTCCTGTTTAGTGCTAGTTAGTTAGTCAATTCTAGCTTGACCCTCCCTACTGCTTCCATGTTTCCTGAACAAGTGTTAGTTTTTTGCAGAGACAGGGCTTAGGAAAGTCATTGTCTTCTTACACTTCAAACGTCTGGCAAAACATCCTCTGTACTGCAAAATAAAATTGCCTTGGATTAGACATCTGTCTCTCCTTGAAGAGTTAGGCTGCCTGTGGCTGGTGCCAAGTCAGCAGGTGACCATACTGTCCAGACAAACTGGGTCTAAGGAGGTATGTCAATGCATAAAGTGGCATTTGAAACAAAACAACCCTCTACAGAGTATCCAGAATGATTCATATTCTCATTCCTGATTACAATCTAATTCCCCACCAACCTACCTGGCAAAACATGTTAGATCCAATCTAATGAAAGCGAATTCTGGAATGTGGGAGGAGAGTGAAGCACAATAATATAAGAGGGTATAATATAGGGGGTGGGGGTGCTGTTCTGCAAGGGGCAAGCAAAAGGTCCTTTATAGCTAAACTCCAGGCAGATATAAAAGGCACAAATGAATGCAGTTCTGTATGTATTAATACATCATTCATTTTACATATAAGCAGTGTAAGTAACTGAATTTGGCTTGGTATCAGCCTCTTTACAGCAGAGCACAGACTGGGTGAAGGAGAAGCAACAAAAAAAGCCAGTCAGGTGCACTGGAGTGCAAGGCGCATGCTGATAGGAGGAGAGAGCAGAATGACTGAGAGATGAGCTTATCACTTTTCTGCTTCTACTTCCCATGCCCAGCCACAGGGTGACGATGGAGAGGACACCTGTAGGTGAAAGTACAACTGCAGTATAAATCAGATCTCTTCCCTTGTGCTGGGTGACAGAGCTGTGTAAATCTCAGAACTGGATGGACAGAAATAGAAGATATTTGGCAGGTAAAACAGTCTGTACCTCATCTATGTATTTTGTTAATTGCCTGGAGTTTAGTTATAAATGCATGTACAGGCAAGACTTGTTTTTCTCTCTTGGATAGAGTAGGGAAGATTTAGAACCCCTGTCAGGTCTTTACTGCTGCCTGTGTCCCTGCTGGGGAAATTTCCTCTCTGTTTGTCCTGGTGACCATTGTCACTGAGATAGAAAGTGATGGGAAAGTTGGCAGCCGTCACCAGAGGCGAGGATTCTTCTGATACTTGTTCCAGTGACATCTGTCGAGGGGAAATTCCTCCTGCTTTGGGAAATCTCTGTTGCATCTCTGAACTGGAATTGAAGGGAAACAGCAAAACAAATGCAATATTTGAATACAAAGCTGTCACTGTGCCAACACTTCTGCAAATAGACAATATGTGCTGTATGGAAAGACAAGACATAGGCTGGCCACACATTATACAATTTTCTTGAGAGTCTTTAGATTTACCAAAAACCATATAATATGAGGTCAAACCTAAACAACACTTTCAACTGCATCCAATTAGGCAAGCCCTTGTACTACATAGCGAGAGGTAAATCTATAGGAAATTGGACAGAAAATTGTATAGTGTATGGCCAGCCTAAGGAAAGGGAAATGATTTCCTAAGGGCCAGGTTCACATCTCCACGTTTTCACCCGATGCTTTTTTGGAAAGGGTCAGGGAATTTTTTTAATGCAAAAAGTTGTGTTTTTGTTTCTATAGACTTCATGGGGAACATTGCAGAAAAGCATGCATTGCGTTTTTGCTGCATTTTTGATGCGTTTTGATTTTTAAATCTGCCTAGCAACAAGAAATGTAAAAAAAACCCCGCAAAATGCATCAAAAACAGCAAAAACACAAGTGCAAAATGCAGTGCAGAACCGCATCAAACGCAAGCTGCATACGTGTGAACCTAGAGTAAAGGCAAGGGAGCGATACACTATATTGCCGAAAGTATTGGGACCCCCTTCCAATCATTGGATTCAGGTGTTCTAATCCCCTCCATGGTCACAGGTGTATAACATCATCACCTAGGCATGCAGACTGCTTCTACAAACATTTGTGAAAGAATGGGTCGCTCTCAGGAGCTCAGTGACTCCAAGCGTGGTACCGTGATAGGTTGTCACCTGTGCAATAAGTCATCCATGACATTTCCTTGTTACTAAATATTCCACGGTCAGCTGTTAGTGGGATTATAACAAAGTGGAAGCAACTGGGAACAACAGCAACTCAGCCACCAAGTGGTAGGCCACGTCACATGACAGAGCGGGGTCGGCGCATGCTGAAGCGCACAGTGCGCAGAAGTCACCAACTGTCTGCAGAGTCAATAGCTAAAGACCTCCAAACTAGGTGTGGCCTTCAGATTAGCACAACAACAGTGCCTAGAGAGCTTCATGGAATGGGTTTCCATGGCCGAGCAGCTGCATCCAAGCCTTACATCACCAAGTACAATACAAAGCGTCGACTGCAGTGGTGTAAAGCACGCTGCCACTGGATTCTAGTGCAGTGGAGATGTGTTCTCTGGAGTGACCAATCACGCTTCTCTGTCTGGCAATCTGATGAACGTGTCTGGGTTTGGCGGTTGCCAGGAGAACGGTACTTGCCTGACTGCATTGTGCCAAGTGTAAAGTTTGGTGAAGGGGGGATTATGGTGTGAGGTTGTTTTTCAGGGGTTGGGCTTGGCCCCCTAGTTCCAGTGAAGGGAACTCTTAAGGTGTCAGCATACCAAGACATTGTGGACAATTTCATGCTCCCAGCTTTGTGGGAACAGTTTGGGGATGGCCCTTTCCTGTTCTAACATGACTGCACACCAGTGCACAAAGCAAGGTCCATAGAGACATGGATGAGCGAGTTTGGGGTGGAGGAACTTGACTGTCCTGCACAGAATCCTGACCTCAACCCCATAGAACACCTTTGGGATGAATGAGAGTGGAGACTGTGATCCAGGCCTTCTCGTCCGACATCAGTGCTTGACCTCACAAATGTGCTTCTGGAAGAATGATCAAACCTTCCCATAGACACCCTCCTGAACATTGTGGACAGCCTTCCCAGAAGAGTTGAAGCTGTTATAGCTGCAAAGGGCGGGGCCAACTCAATATTGAACCCTACGGACTAAGACTGGGGGGCCATTGAAGTTCATGTGAGTGTAAAGGCAGGCCAACCAATACTTTTGGCCAGGGGCGGACTGACAACTCATTGGCCCCCGGGCAATAGGGGATCATGGGGCCCCTGTATCCTTGCCCACACTCAAAAAAGCCTATAAAATGTACCACGTGCATTTCATGGGGCCCCCTACTGACCCCGAGCCCTCTGGCAGTGCCCGAGTGCTTGAATGGTCAGTCTGCCCCTGCTTTTGGCAATATAGTGTATATTCTGGAAGGTAAAAGCACATGTAGGGTTCTATGTAATCAGTCTGAACAGATACTTTCATAAATATGAATTTTATCCTTCAACATCTAATACAACTTCTGAAAGAGTAATAAATTATCAATTTCAACAAATGTCTGATTATGGCTCACAATTAGAACCTCTAACTAGCAGTACTCATCTCTGACACTAGAGGGCATGAAAGAACCACTAGACACTGGATGATAGAGTCGGGGGGGGGGGGGGCTCCAATCTCTTCAGGATCACACCATATATAAGAAAAAAAATGGTTTTATAAAAGAGGAAATCAAATGTAAATGAATGAATAGGTTTTTGGTTTTAATCAGCAAGATATTATTTAGAGCAACAGAGAAAAAAACTTCAGTGAAACAAAGCAAAGAAATTCCAAATAAACTTCAGTCCCCCTTACATCAGAGTCCCCATTAAGGCCTTCCTTACATCAGGGTCCCTATCAGAGTCTCCTCTCACATCAGGGTGCCCATGAAAGTCCTCCCTTAAATTGAGGGTCTTCATCAAAGTTCCTGTTACATCAGGGTTCCTATCAAAGTCGTCACCCTTTACATCAGGGTTCCCATCAGAGTCTCCCCCTTAGATCACAGTCCCTATCAAAGTCCCCTCGTCAGAGATCAAGTCCCCAATCTGAGTCTTCCCTTACATCAGAAGTGGAGATGACAGGCAGCCTCTGTTGACCTTAAAGTGCTTCTAAAGGCAATTCCAGTTCCAGTGGAAGTATCGTTCTCTCCCAAGCCCCCCATCCCCCATACTCATTTGAGCTTGATCTTAATCCAGTGCTGTGCCTGTCTGCAGCGGCTCTCTCCTCTCTCTCTTCTCAAAGGAAAGAGAGGCAGAAGTGGTAGCCATTGTCTGCTGCTGCATTCAATCAAATCCTGTGAAGAGAGAGCAAGGAGCAGGGCCTAACTCAGGATCAAGCCTGCAGGTGCGCCCCCTGTAGGAAGCAGTGAAGAAGAGCCAGGAGCGCCAGCGGGGCACCCTAGAAAGGGGGGTTTGGGGCTGCTCTGTGCAATACCACTGCACAGAGCAGGTAAGTATAGACATAATTGTCATTTTTTTAAAAAAAATGAGTGTTTATAATCGCTTTAAACCTCAATCAGTGCACATGGAGGATACACCACAGACCCTAGCTGGGGGAAGGATAAAATCTTGTAGAGGGACAGATGTGCCCCACGGGTAGTACTATGGAGACCCCTGGATTAGAGATTTGGAACATTTGGGGGTTTTGCCTTATTCCATTATTTATGTTCACATTTTTAGTACTGAAAGTTCCATTTCTTGAATTAGTGCTTCAGACACCTACATACCATTTTCCTATATACTGTTGCCGGAGTCCCTTTAAAGAGAACTGTCACTTCACCCAGATACACTGTCTGGGAGTCCCTGTTATTTAGCAGTAACCTTCCTTTCAATTACACCCATTACTGACCCTTTAATCCTCTCAGCTCCCCTTTCATTGTTCCGCACAGCGGAGCAATTCTCCCAGATGAAGAGGAATCACTTGTCTGAGCCGACTTATAACAAATGTCAAGCAATAATTGCAATGCGCCCTGACAACGCCAAGCCAACAGATGTTGTCCATTTAGCAGACCAGCAATTGAATTCCTCAGTGACAGATCAGTAGCATAATGACAGGCTGTACAAACTCTGCTCTATAGACATGTCAATACTCTGTGGGCCGGGGGGGGGGGGGGGGGTGTTCATCCTGCTGGCCGAAGCACTAGAGATGGCCATACACCAATTTGGAAAAACACATTTACAGAGCATTCAAATTTCTGATAATAAAGGGATAAAACCATCATTTTTGACCATAGTGAACAGGAAAATCCAAAGAGAGAGTTGGAAAATGTTCTCAAACAAAAAAAATATATTTAGTGTAGTGCATATGCTGCTTTTATTGCTGAAGAAACTTGGATGGGGTGAAAGGTGGGATGGGATACCCCAACCCCAGGAGCACGAAATAACTAGAGGACACTTCTTCTCTAACCAGTCTTTGTGCTTCTAGACCACAAATGACAAAGCAAACACCAGAGCCTTCCGAAGGAAAGAGGAAGCCGCACACAGTCACTAGGGCTCTCAGTTCAGGTCAGTACTCACAATGCCACAGGATCACTGACTGCCTCCTTCCGATATCCACCGGGGTCCCTTCAGTGAGGGAGGAACCAAGCCCAAAATGCCACAGGATCGCTGACTGTCTCCTTCCAATATCCACCGGGCACTCTTCAGTGAGGGAGGAACCAAGCCCACAATGCCACAGGATCACTGACTGCCTCCTTCCAATATCCACCGGGCACTCTTCAGTGAGGGAGGAACCAGGCCCAAAATGCCACAGGATCACTGACTGCCTCCTTCCAATATCCACCGGGCACTCTTCAGTGAGGGAGGAACAAGGCCCAAAATGCCACAGGATCGCTGACTGCCTCCTTCCGATATCCACCGGGCACTTTTCAGTGATGGAGGAACCAAGCCCAAAATGCCACAGGATCACTGACTGCCTCCTTCCGATATCCACCGGGCACTTTTCAGTGATGGAGGAACCAAGCCCAAAATGCCACAGGATCGCTGACTGCCTCCTTCCGATATCCACTGGGCACTTTTCAGTGATGGAGGAACCAAGCCCAAAATGCCACAGGATCACTGACTGCCTCCTTCCGATATCCACCGGGCACTTTTCAGTGATGGAGGAACCAAGCCCAAAATGCCACAGGATCGCTGACTGCCTCCTTCCAATATCCACTGGGCACTCTTCAGTGAGGGAGGAACCAGGCCCAAAATGCCACAGGATCACTGACAGCCTCCTTCCGATATCCACCGGGGTCCCTTCAGTGAGGGAGAAACCAGGCCCACAATGCCACAAGACAGCTGGACACCCCCCTTCCAACTTCTGCCAGACAATTTTCAGCGAGCTCTCCAGACTGGGTCCCCAGATGAAACTCTTTAAATTGGCCCTCAAGCTATGCCACAGATGGGACCTCATTGAACACATGACAGCATTCCAGCAATCTGCCCAGGACCAACTCATACTGCGCCAGGCCTCAGACTATTTATGGCCTCTTCAGCCACCTACTGGGCACCTCCCCAGGGATTGGCTGGGTCTCTATAAATATTCAGACTGTCCATCTGCCTTTCCTCCTACTGTGATTCCAGAACCCTCTAGAATGCAGAGGGAAATAATTAAACCAGCAGCCTGTGATGCACTGGACAGGCTATAGCAATTAAAAACTGCTCCACTGGCTAGAGGAGCCAGACTAAATGTACCCAACCTCCTAATACACTAACTAGGAGAGTGCTAAACCCACATTCACAGCACTCCTTGTCCCATAGTGGCCAGTGCACAATACTCAGTACCTCTAGGTATGGGAGAGCATGTGACTTCCCAACATGATGCAGTGCTCAGGACTGTAGGCCATTTGTTAGGGCCAAGAAAACAAAAGAGTGCCAAGCCTCCATTTTAAGAATCCAAAATAATTAATTACACGTGACAAAAAGATGGCAAAAAGACAGACTATGAAAAAACTTTTTTTTCCCCAAATTTTCAGTCTGTTTTTAGTTTGTTTAGCAAAAAATAAAAACCCCAGTGGTGATTACATACCACCAAAGGAAAGCTCTATCTGTCAATGTTGCATGACCGTGTAATTGTCAAAGTGCGACAGCGCTGAAAGCTGAAAATTGGCCTGGGCAGGAAGGGGGCAAAAGTGCCCGATAGGCAAGTGGTTAAAGGAATCCCTTGGGGACCCCCCAGTCACCAGAACTAGTGTCCCCATTGGAAGATTTCCTTTCTATTACTTTTCTGGGGACAACACAAAATGTAGTTTCCAATGGTTTTTAGTGGTAATGTTTACAACAACAACTACAGGTAGTACAAGCAAACAGTGTACCATCATACATACAAACATAAGGCACTAGGAATAACAATGTGTTCCATGAACAACTGACAGTTTAAGGCAAAACGCTTAGTACAACCAAATCGAGAGCAGGTGTCGTTCAGGTCGTCAATATATAAAAAACAATACAGAACAGGGGAAAGGAAAAGAGAAAGCAAAGAAAAGAGTGGAAGAGAGGGTCAAGATGGGAGATAA
The DNA here is from genome assembly GCF_062004578.1 of Staurois parvus. NCBI lineage: Eukaryota > Metazoa > Chordata > Amphibia > Anura > Ranidae > Staurois > Staurois parvus. The sequence goes on from NW_028317826.1 coordinate 8,050,858, forward strand.
GAAAGCACAGAGATGTATTGAATCCACGAGTTTCATACTGTCAGGGAAGACCTGCCCATAGTGCAGGTGAAGCTCCGCCGCACACAAATATGCGCATGCGCAGAGTCCTTACGAGCCAAACAGATGTGCAGGTACTTGGAGATCGGCACGCACACGTGCGCGGGTGAGCGCCTGTCACTAAGGCTGGTGCCAAAAGGGCTATTTAAACTGGCCGAAGTAGTTGTCCCATTGCCATATGGTCTTTTCCCTGCTCGTGTTCCCTGATTCCAGTGATTATCTCCTGATACCGAACCAGCCTGTTCCTGATCTCAGCTTGATTGCTTCCTGCCCTGACCTCTGGCTTGTCTTGGATTATTCTTCTGTCTCCGCTCCTGATTGATCTTCCGTTGCTGACCTGGCCTGTGACCTGACTACTCTTCCTCCTGCCGCTGTAAGCTTGATCTGCCTGACAGATAGCGAACCCTGCTCCTTGCCTACAACTCATCACCTCACCTGCTATTATCGGACTGATCACAGGCACTCATACCCCACCGTGCCCCTGCGACCGCTGTCTCACCATCAGCAGTCCTTGAGCCGGAGTTGTATGGGAAGCCTGCCTCTTCACATCAGGCTCACTATCCTGGTATGTGACAGTACCATACTATGTCTGAGCCTGGAAGAGGACCTTCACCTCTGGATGAAATATGTCAGCATCTGGCAGCACTGACCCAAGCAGTCAAAACTCTGCAGGAAGGATATGTGCACCTGGAGGAACGCATGCAGACGCTGGCTACACCTACTCCTGTGTCTGCAGCTCTGTCCAAGCCACAGCCGGGACTCCCACAGAACCTCTCACTAATACTGTTGGCATGATGCCGCCTCCTGAACCCTGTGTACCCACTCCTGAGCCGTTCGCTGGAGACCAAAGCAAGTTTAGAACGTTCCGCAACGCATGCCAGCTCTACTTCAACCTCCAGCCAAGAACCTTCTCCACAGAAACTGTTAAAGTGGGGTTCATTATCTCTCTGCTCCAAGGTGAGCCACAAGCTTGGGCTCATCGTCTGCTGGAAAGTCATCACGCACACCTGATTACTATGACTACTTTCTTTGATTCAATGGCCCAGCTGTATGACGATCCACAGCGGACCGCTACAGCAGAAGCAGCCAACTTGTCCAAATAGTCCCACAGGCCTACCACAGATACTTGGTTGTCTTTAGCAAGCGAAGAGCAGATAACCTTCCTCCTCACTGACCTTACGATTGTCCGATCGATCTACTTTCAGGATCTGAAATTTCCTTCGGGAGCATTTTTCCCTTATCTGAACGGGAATTAGGGGTAATAAAGGAATTTATTGAAGAAAACCTTCAAAAGGGATTCATTCGCCCTTCTACATCTCCAGCAGGAGCGGGAATATTCTTCGTGGAAAAGAATGACCAATCTCTACGGCCTTGTGTGGATTATTGGGAACTAAATAAAATTACAGTAAAGAATCGTTACTCCCTTCCCTTGGTTCCCAAACTCTTCCAAAGACTTAAAACTGCAGTCATCTTTACAAAATTAGACTTAAGAGGATCCTATAACTTGGTCCGTATCCAGGAGGGGGACGAATGGAAGACTGCTTTTCATACCCGATTTGGCCATTTTGATTATTTGGTCATGCCCTTCGGATTATGCAGCGCACCTGCTACCTTCCAACATTTTATCAATGATATCTTCAGAGATTACCTTGACATCTTTGTCATAGTCTATCTAGATGACATTCTAATATTTTCCACATCCTTGGAGATCCATCGAGAGCATGTTAAAAATGTCTTAGGACGACTTCGTCAGCACGGACTTTATGCCAAGGCTGAGAAATGCAAATTTGAGCAACAGAGTATTCCATTTCTCAGGCTGATCATTTCCACAGCAGGAATTAAAATGGACCCACAGAAAGTCTCAGCAATCTGGACTGGCCAGTCCCCTCAGATAAAATAGGTATCCAACGATTTGTAGGCTTCACCAATTTCTACTGGAAATTCATTAAAAACTTCTCAGCCCTCATCTCACCCATTACCCAGCTCACCAGACTGGACTCTGGAAGCACAGGCCGCCTTTCGAAGCCCTGAAGGAACTATTCACAGCTGTCCCTATTCTGAGCCATCCAGACTCCACACTGCCTTATATCCTAGAGGTAGACGCATCAGATAACGCAGTTGGGGCAGTTCTTTCCCAACGGAAAGGACTCAAGGAATGAATGCATCCAGTAGCATTTTTCTCAAGGAAACTCTCTCCAGCTGAAAAGAACTAAGACGTAGGGGAATGGGAGCTTCTGGCAATTAAAGTAGCTCTGGAGGAATGGAGATACCTGCTAGAAGGAGCCACACACACACGATTTTAATATATACCGACCACAAGAATCTTGAGTACTTAAGGACTGCTAGACGCCTTAAACCACGTCAGGCCCAATGGGCATTATTCTTCTCAAGATTTACCTTTCACATTACCTATAGGCCTGGATCCAAGAACACCTAACCCGATGCATTATCACGCATGTTTGAGGATCCAAAAGATACCCCAATACCAGACACCATTTTACTGGCAGCGAATTTCTTGTTACTACAGACCAGCCTATTATCCCAACTACAGCAGGCATTGGCAGGAGCATCCAGCCCACCCGGAGTTACAGTACAAAGCAAGGATGGACTGCTATGGAGAGGTGAGCAAATTGTGGTACCCAAGGAGATGCAGACCCTTGTCCTTGGATATTGCCATGACCATCCTTTAGCGGGCCACTTTGGGGTTTCCAAGACAATAGAGCTAGCACAACGCACATTCTGGTGGCCAGATATCGGAAAAGACTGTAAAGCTTATGTAAACCTAGACTCAAACCTGTCCTTCCAACCCCTTGTCCAATCATTGGCAAACTCATGCGGGCTCCACCTCCGCAACATCTCCAAAATACGTTCATTCCTAACCCCAGACACTACTAAACTACTCGTTCACTCCCTTATTATCTCACGCCTGGACTACTGCAACTCCCTTCTCACCGGCCTACCTCATTGCAGACTATCCCCGCTTCAGTCTATCCTGAACTCAGCGGCCAGACTCATCCACCTTACCAACCGCTCTGCTTCTGCCACCCCCCTCTGTCATTCCCTCCACTGGCTCCCGATTGCCCAACGCATTAAATTCAAACTACTAACACAGACATACAAAGCCATCCATAATGCTGCCCCAAACTACCTCACTGACCTGATACCCAAATACCACCCTACCCGTAATCTTCGCTCCTCACAAGACCCCCTACTTTCTAGCTCCCTGGTCTCCACCTCCCACGCCTGACTGCAGGACTTCTCCAGGACTTCCCCCATCCTCTGGAACTCACTACCCCAATCCATCAGACTGTCACCTACCCTCCTCACCTTTAGGCGCACCCTGAAAACCCATCTCTTCAGGGAAGCCTACCCCGCCCTCACCTAACAGCCGATCCCCTCCACTCCTCCCACCACTCCATCCCCCACAGCCACTTCCTCCTGTACCACTATCCCCTCCCTCCTAGATTGTAAGCTCGAAAGAGCAGGGTCCTCGAACCCCTCGTGTTCTGTTTTGTTACTGAATTGTCTCATGTACTGTCCCCCACTATAATGTACAGCGCTGAGCAAACCTTTTAGCGCTATAGAAATACTGTATCATAATAATAATAAACGCATGCACCATCTGTACCCGAAATAAGAGTACCCGAAATAAAGCCTGGGGATTGCTCAGACCTCTGCCTGTACCTGATAGACCATGGAAGATGATATCAATGGATTTTATAGTAGAACTCCCACCTTCAGAAGGATTTACCGCCATCTTTGTGGTAGTAGATTGGCTATCTAAGATGGCCCATTTCTTGCCCCTGAAAAATACACCCTCTGCTTTTGAAACTGCTGGGGTCTTTATTAAAGAAATTGTCAGGCTTCATGGAATTCCCCTAAACACTGTTTCAGATGGAGGGGTGCAGTTCACATCAAGATTCTGGAGGGCACTATGTGAAACCTTGAAAATCAAACTGTCTTTTTCTTCAGCCTATCATCCACAAACCAATGGACAGACCGAATGGACTAATCAGACCCTGGAGCAGTACATCCGGTGTTATACTTCTTTTGTCCAAGATGATTGGGTATCGCTTCTGCCATTGGCGGAGTTTGCATATAATAACTCCAACAAGCTGCCATCAAACAATCCCCATTTTTTGCTAATTATGGGTTTCACCCTACCTACCTTCCTGCCTGACCTTGTGCCGGAAACTTCTGTCCCTGCTGCTCAAGATATACTAAGTTTTTTTTATACTAATAACAAATTGTTACAGGAGACTGTCACAAAAGCCCAGGAGGACAACAAGAGGGTCTTCGATAGAAGGAGAAGGGGAGAATTGATCCTGCACCCAGGAGACCAGGTCTGGCTCGCCACAACCAACCTGAAGATGGCGTGTCCTTCAAGGAAGCTGCACCTAAGTTTGTGGGACCATTTCCAGTGAGACATAAAATTAACGATGTCTCTTACGAATTAATATTACCGGAATCCCTTAAAGTCCACCCAGTCTTCCATGTGTCATTACTAAAACCTGCAGTGCCAGACCCCTTTTCTGATCGAAGGTCAAGACCTCTTGAGCCTATAATTATTGATGGAGAGGAGGAATTCGAAGTCGAGGCTGTTGTGGACTGTAGGAAAAGGAGGGGCCAGACGCAATACCTAATCAAATGGAAGGGGTATGGGCCAGAGGAGAATTCCTGGGAACCTGCACAGAATGTGCATGCTACAAATTTAATTTGTGAGTTCTTTCTCAATCACCCACAAAGAAGGAGCCAATTGGGCATCCGGAGCCTGCCCATAGGAAGGGGGCAATGTCAGGAAAGACCTTCCCATAGTGCAGGTGAAGTTCTGCGGCGCACCAATATGCGCATGCGCAGAGTCCTTACGAGCCGAACAGATGTGCAGGTACTTGGACATCGGCGAGCACATGTGCGCGAGCACATGTGCGCGAGCGCATGCGCACTCGCAGATGCGGGTGTGTGCCTGTCACTAATGCTGGCGCTAAAAGGGCTATTTAAACTGGCTGCAGTAGTTGTCCCATTGCCGTATGGTCTTTCCCTGCTCATGTTCCCTGATTCCAGTGATTATCTCCTGATACCGAACCAGCCTGTTCCTGATCTCCGCTTGATTGCTTCCTGCCCTGACCTCTGGCTTGTCTTGGATTATTCTTCTGTCTCCGCTCCTGTCTGATTGATCTTCCGTTGCTGACCTGGCCTGTGACCTGACTACTCTTCCTCCTGTTGCTATAAGCCTGATCTGCCTGACCCACACCGAACCCAGCTCGTCTGGCCCTGCATCCTCAGCACGCTGCGCTCGAGTATCTATCCATCCCGCACGGCTACATCAGAACCCTGCTCCTTGCCTACAACTCATCAGCTCACCTACTATTACCGGACTGATCACAGGCACTCATACCCCACCGTGCCCCTGCGACTGCTGTCTCACCATCAGCAGTCCTTGAGGCGGAGTTGTACAGGAAGCCTGCCTCTTCACGTCAGGCTCACTATCCAGGTACGTGACACATACGCTATCAAATTTCTTCAAAGTATTTTGCAGGATACAGGTGAGCTTGTCATTAACCAGAATCCAATTTAGTTTCTTTTTAACATAATCAAGTGAGATAGCCGATTGGTTCCAATGTCTAGCTATGGTGATTCTCACTGCCAGAAACATGTAAGAGATCAGCTTATGGGATTTCTTGGGAACATTATCAGGGAATTTATGAAAGAGCGTTGTCTCCGGGGATCTGCGTATATTTACTCCCGTCACTGAATTTACCAAGTTAAAAATGCAAATCCAAAATCTAATTGCAAGTGGACACTGCCACCAGATGTGATACATAGACCCCACCCGGCCACAGCGCCTAAAACACACCGCAGAAGCAGACGGATGCATCCTCGCAATCCGAGTAGGAACCAAATACCATCTCAACAAAGTTTTATCATTTGCTTCAATTAGGGTAGTATTGATAGAAATGTTTGATAGTCAATATCTTGCCAATCCAATAAATCATAATTGACAGCTAAATCACTTTCCCAGTACTCCATACAAGGAAGTTTACAATGCGGATCAGTGAGGAGAGCATATGTTATGGAGATACAGCCTTTTGGAGAAGCCCTATTCCGGCAAGAAAGTTCAAAGGCTGTAAGCAAAGGCGATTCATCCAATAAAGCAAGTTTTGAGCGGAGAAATGAGACAATCTGGTTATATCTGAAAATTTCAGAGGCAGGCATATGCAATTTGTCCTTAAAATATTGTAAAGAATATATGCAAGAACCATTAAGATAGTCTCCTATCCGCAACAAGCCTCTATGGATCCACCATTGAAAAGGGGCCGGCTTTAAACCAGACACAAATTCAGAGTTACAAAAAACCGGAGCTACAAGCGTATGTGTAGATACCAATGATTTACGATGGTGTACCCTGTCCCAAACTGCCAAAGAAAACAACAGAGTGGGGCACAGTATAGGAGGGCACAAGTGATTAGGAAGCCAAAGCAATGTCCCCACAGCGAGAGGGTGATAATAGAGAGCTTCGATTGAGACCCAAAGGGGAATAATTCCCCCAGCGGTGGTGTAAGCCAATTGGGCAATTTGTGTAGCCTGGAAGTACGCGTGGAGATTAAGGAGGCCAATACCCCCCCCCCCCCCCCCCCGTGGTCTGGGAGCATACAGCGCCTTAAGATTCTTCCAAGGCCTATTATTCCAAATAAAACAGAGGACCTCAGCTTGTAAATGCCGTAATTCTCATCTTGGAATCAACACCGGTAAAGTCTGAAAATAATATAACAATCTGGGTAAAAACGGCATTTTGATGGAATTGACTGCCAAACCATGATAAAGAATATTCCGCCAACGGCTACCATCATCTTTGATCGTCTTAAAGAGGGGAGGGTAGTTAGTCTGATATAGAGTCTCAATTGAAGCGGTGAGATGTATCCCTAAATAAGGTAACGACTTACTCGCCCACTGAAAATCATAGGAAGCGCAAAGTTGTTGTTCCTCAAGCATGGATAAGGAAACATTAAGGGCTGTTGTTTTTTGGGAATTAAGAGAAAGCCCAGAAAGAGTGGAAAATTGACGTAATAGTGACAATAAATTAGGGATAGTCATCATAGGGGAAGTAATATACATAAGAATGTCATCGACAAACAGGGCACATTTATGTTCTTGTTGTCCGCCGCCAAAATCACATTGCCTTCCAGTTCTTTACACAAAGATTTTAAAAGGGAACGAAAGAAGGCCACTTGATTCGTATTAGGGGCATAGTAAATACGAAAAGACACCAAATTGCCTTCCAAATGACCCTTGACCAGAAGATAACGTTCCTCCCTATCTGTTAAAACTTTAGTTTCCGTAAATGATAGCCATTTGGAAAAGCAAAGTAAAAGAAGAGGCAAAATGTGTTCCCTGTAAAGCCACAATGTCGGCTCCCAAAGATTTATAATGGGAAAATATTTTAAGTCACTTAGAAAGGGAGCCTAATCCTTGATCATTATGGGAAAGCAAACGTATCATGGCAGCGCGTTATTTTGAAGTACACATGGAAAACAAGTGGTATAGCTATTGTGACGGACAGTAGAAATATTATTTTATTTTTGTGTTCTGTTGAACTCCACACGTGTGGCCAACAGTCAGCCTGTCTGCTTTTTGAAGCTAGGAGGTCCTGTGCCCCACAGGGGGTGGGAGATGAGGTTGATCTAGGCAGGTGCCCAGACAGCATGGTGTCCTGTCGCTGTGAAAAGCCAGACGTGTCGGCACCGGTGGCTTGGGGCTTGGTCAAACTGAAAGGACCATAATGTCCCTATGGGGGGAGAATGGGCTGAGTTTGAGTCAGGATGGAGAGAGCAGCTCATGGCTGCAGGCTTTGCTAGGAGATGCATTGAACTGTGCTTTGCTTTGTGCACAGCTGGGACTTGTGGTTCTACGTTGCCTGTGTGGTCTTGAAGCTGCGGTCAAGACACGCAGGCCTCTGAAGACCTGTGAGGAGTTGGTGTCTATCTGCCTAGACGTCCTCTACTGAGGCCACTGCTGGCTGGTGAGTCCTTGAATTGCTGCCCTTTGCCTGCCAGAGCTGCCCTTCTGCTGTGTGCCCGGACTTAATCCATTGCCTGCCAGCCTGCCCTTCTGCTGTGTGCCCGGTCTTACCCATTGCCTGCCAGCCTGCCATTCTGCTGTGTGCCCGGACTTACCCGTTGCCTGCAGGCCTGCCCTTCTGCTGTGTGCCCGGACTTACCCATTGCCTGCCAGCCTGCCATTCTGCTGTGTGCCCGGACTTACCCATTGCCTGCCAGCCTGCCCTTCTGCTGTGTGCCCGGACTTACCCATTGCCTGCCAGAGCTGCCCTTCTGCTGTGTGATTGGTCACGTATAAAGCTTACATATATATACATGTATAAAATCATGCAAAAGATGTAAAGTGATGCTGTGCACTCATATATATGCCACTATGCAGTGGCTAATATAACGTGAGGAAAAACTGCTGTGTCCACAGATAAGTCCAACGTGAAGATGTGAGCAAGATCTCAATCGATCTATAGACTTCCAAACGACATAGACTGTGCACACGGTGAAACAGTGAGGATACAGATTACGCACTCACCAGATGCGCAACCTTTATGCGCCTTTATATATTATAGAGACTTCCAATATGTCATCAGAGGTCTGGTCAGATCTGGTCAGGTCCCGTTCGTTATCCCATACTCTGCATACAGCCTTCTCATTAGGCGATGACCACTCTGTAGATGCACCTGGCTCCCAGAGGAGCTCAGAAAAAACAGAGGGGGCCAATAGTGCAATATGTCTATGGATACTTTATTCCCACATACAGAGACAGATGCTAGTCAGGTACAATGTAAAGGATAATAATAAAATGAACTACTGACCCAGTAAAAAGTTGCCGCCGGGACTCCTCGTGGTGCCGGCGGTGTTAGCGTCAAACAGCTGCAGCCGACCCTGACGCGTTTTGAGCGAAGAGCTCTTAGTCATAGGGTTTTGGCTATCAGCTGTTGACGCCGTACTGTCCTTTAAATAAGGGAAATGGCGCATGCGTCGTTACCATGCGCCATTTTCCCAAAGATAGATGTCCTCAAAAACGGCGCCATTTTGGCGTAGTCCGTCTAACCGCGCATGTGCGAGCATACGTCGGAACACGAAGGACATCTATACAGGATCACCGAAGGGAAATGTTGCCATGGAGACGATATACACTGACTGCGATCCCAGAGATCGCTCAGAAGATGTGCATAGTATTTGTCAAGAAAGGGGAATGTGTTATTAGAGAGACATTACAAAATACTTCCTTGTACACCAAAAATATATCAGAAGGATTAAATTATCCCCTGAAGAAACGGACTTTATTATCGAGGTCCACAATTAAAAAACATAATTTTTTAAAAAATCATAATCTTTCAAAAATTATGCCTACATGCCTGGCAACATATATCTAAGGTGATCCTATATACATAATGTGTTAAAATATCCCATCAAGCAAACTTTATTTATTACCATAAATATCATCATTCCCAAATGCAGCATAATGGGTATTCATATGTACTATAAAATTAAAATTAAAATTGTCACACCGATCTTAAATTGTGTGACAACCTCTAGTTATTAAGCCATAGATTAATATAAACTATCCTTTGGATATATATGTATGACTGTGTGGCCCTGCTGCACGTCATGCTAAATACGTATATATGTTAAAATAATCCACATCCTATTCGGTATATGTAATATGTAAGATTATAATGGATAAGTAATATTTATATCCCATATGGATATCCATCAGCTCATAATATTATATAAAGCAACACATCAACATGTGCAAACCAGAATACATAACAAATAAAATTATATGAAATATGGCCACCTACGTATAAAAAGTATATAAAATGTCCATAAAGTATATTTAAATGCACACAGGTCATATAAAAAACCATGTTAAAATATATAAAATTTACATGATAATATATAGAATATATCCAGAATTAAATCTGAAAATAGACTTCGCCATGATCGGAAATCAAGATCAGAAAGAGAAAGATGTATATATCAAAAGTTCACTAACTATTATCTATGAAGCAGTTCAAATCCAGTTCTATGTTAAGCCCCTTAGGGCGCATAGAATCCATCTGGAAGATCCACTTAGTTTCCATTTGCGACACTGCTCTTTTCTTATTAGTGCCCCTCCAATGCGATTGGACTGAATCTATTCCCACAAACATCAAAGAGGATGGATCTCTATTGTGGTGTGTTCTGTAATGCATAGATAGTGAGTGGTCCTTGTAGCCCTTTTTTACATTATTAACATGTTCTCTGAGTCTATCTCTGAATTTTCTAGTCGTACGTCCAATATACTGTTTTTTGCAAGGACACTGCAGGAGATAAACAACATGTCTACTGTTACAGGAGATAAAATTCTTGATCTTAAAGGTTTTCCCTGTGATGGTGGAAGTAAAATCCTCAATTCTGAGTTTCCTTTTACCATTATAGGTGCATATAACGCACCGATTGCACGGAATAAAACCTCTCATATCCCCAAATAAAGGAACCAGTTGTGGAGGATTGATAACATTTGGGGCTACGAGATTTCTCAAAGTCTGTGCCCTTCTATAGATTATTTCCGGTTTTTCTGGCAGAATTTTCGTTAAAACCGGATCAGCTTTTAAGATTTTCCAATTCTGATTTATTATTTTTGATATTGTTTTATACTGCCTAGAGAACGTAGTTATAAACGGGCAGACTTTTGGTGGTTTATATGATATATTATTAGCCAATAGCACTTCTCTATCCATATGGGCCACATTTTGAATAATTTGAGTAAGATGCATTTCCTCATATCCTTTCTCCATAAATCTACTTTTTAAGATGTTGGCTTGGGATAAATAGGTGTCTAAAGAGGTACAATTTCGCCTTATTCTAAGGAATTGCCCTTTTGGTATATTCGAGAGCCACAAGGGATGGTGGCAACTGTTGACAGGGATATACCCATTTCGATCAGTTGATTTAAAGAAAGATGAAGTTACAATTGTACTGTCCAAGTTCATTAATGTTAAATCCAAAAAATTGACTTTTGTCTTACTATATTCAAATGTCAATTTAATGTTCAGGGTATTATTATTAGGCGTCCCAAAAAAATTGATTAAAGCTTGTTCGTCTCCTTTCCATACGAGGAGGATGTCATCGATATATCGTTTATAAAAACATAATTCTGGCCAATCTCTGGCATACACGACATCCTCCTCCCATCTGGCCATAAACAGGTTGGCCAGACTCGGAGCGAACTTGGCTCCCATAGCCACACCCCTTGTTTGTAAGTAAAAAGAGCCATCAAACCAGAAATAGTTTCTGGTCATGGCGAAGTCCAAAAGCGTTAAGATAAAATTTTGGTGTAAAACCGTTAAAACAGATCCATCAAGATAAAATTTTACAGCCTGCATACCCTCTGAGTGGTCAATGCTGGTATAGAGAGACATGACGTCAGCAGTGACTAAAAATGTATCATTATCTATAGAAAGGTCTCTTATATCCTGTAGGACCTGTTTGGTATCCCTCAAATACGAGGGTGTTTTCTGTACCAATGGCTTCAAAAAATAGTCGATGTATTCACCGACCTTTGAGCATAAGGAACCAATCCCGCTAATAATTGGTCTACCGGGGGGATTTTCTGGGTTCTTATGTATCTTCGGGAGAATGTACATTATAGGTAATCTTGGAGCTGACGGACACAAAAATTCTCTTTCTTTCTTATTTATTATATTGTCCTGATAACCTCTGGCGATAATATTTTTTAGGGCTTTCTTATATGTTATCAGAGGATTTTTTGACAGGGGACAATATGTGTTCCTATCTTCAAGAATGTTGTAAAGTTCTTTAATGTAATTATCCTTGCTCAAGATCACAACTCCACCCCCCTTATCGGCAGGTCTTATGACCAGATCTATCCGATCCAAAAGAGAATCCATAGCCTTACTAGACTCCTGAAGATTCTTATAATTTTTTACTTTAATTGCTGTCAAGTCTTTCAATGTTGTTTCTTTAAAGGCATTTATATAACTTTGTGATTGAGGGGGAGGATTAAACAAGGACGCATTGTGCAAACTGGAATAAGTTGTCACATTTGAAGTATTCCTAATTATGGGATTTAAGAAAAAATGTTTCTTTAATGATACTGATCTTACAAATTTGTGTAGATCTATGTATGTACGGAATTTATCCAACTTGTTATCAGGTGCATATTTTAATCCTTTATCCAGGAGATCCAATTCTTGTGGGGTCAAGACTTTACCCCAAATGTTATCAATCCTCCACAACCGGTTCCTTTATTTGGGGATATGAGAGGTTTTTTTCCATGCAATCGGTGCGTTATATGCACCTACAATGGTAAAAGGAAACGCAAAATTGAGGATTTTACTTCCACCATCACAGGGAAAACCTTTAAGATCAAGAATTTTATCTCCTGTAACAGTAGACATGTCGTTTATCTCCTGCAGTGTCCTTGCAAAAAACAGTATATTGGACGTACGACTAGAAAACTCAGAGATAGACTCAGAGAACATGTTAATAATGTAAAAAAGGGCTACAAGGACCACTCACTATCTATGCATTACAGAACACACCACAATAGAGATCCATCCTCTTTGATGTTTGTGGGAATAGATTCAGTCCAATCGCATTGGAGGGGCACTAATAAGAAAAGAGCAGTGTCGCAAATGGAAACTAAGTGGATCTTCCAGGTGGATTCTATGCGCCCTAAGGGGCTTAACATAGAACTGGATTTGAACTGCTTCATAGATAATAGTTAGTGAACTTTTGATATATACATCTTTCTCTTTCTGATCTTGGTTTCCGATCATGGTGAAGTCTATTTTCAGATTTAATTCTGGATATATTCTATATATTATCATGTAAATTTTATATATTTTAACATGGTTTTTTATATGACCTGTGTGCATTTAAATATACTTTATGGACATTTTATATACTTTTTATACGTAGGTGGCCATATTTCATATAATTTTATTTGTTATGTATTCTGGTTTGCACATGTTGATGTGTTGCTTTATATAATATTATGAGCTGATGGATATCCATATGGGATATAAATATTACTTATCCATTATAATCTTACATATTACATATACCGAATAGGATGTGGATTATTTTAACATATATACGTATTTAGCATGACGTGCAGCAGGGCCACACAGTCATACATATATATCCAAAGGATAGTTTATATTAATCTATGGCTTAATAACTAGAGGTTGTCACACAATTTAAGATCGGTGTGACAATTTTAATTTTAATTTTATAGTACATATGAATACCCATTATGCTGCATTTGGGAATGATGATATTTATGGTAATAAATAAAGTTTGCTTGATGGGATATTTTAACACATTATGTATATAGGATCACCTTAGATATATGTTGCCAGGCATGTAGGCATAATTTTTGAAAGATTATGATTTTTTAAAAAATTATGTTTTTTAATTGTGGACCTCGATAATAAAGTCCGTTTCTTCAGGGGATAATTTAATCCTTCTGATATATTTTTGGTGTACAAGGAAGTATTTTGTAATGTCTCTCTAATAACACATTCCCCTTTCTTGACAAATACTATGCACATCTTCTGAGCGATCTCTGGGATCGCAGTCAGTGTATATCGTCTCCATGGCAACATTTCCCTTCGGTGATCCTGTATAGATGTCCTTCGTGTTCCGACGTATGCTCGCACATGCGCGGTTAGACGGACTACGCCAAAATGGTGCCGTTTTTGAGGACATCTATCTTTGGGAAAATGGCGCATGGTAACGACGCATGCGCCATTTCCCTTATTTAAAGGACAGTACGGCGTCAACAGCTGATAGCCAAAACCCTATGACTAAGAGCTCTTCGCTCGAAACGCGTCAGGGTCGGCTGCAGCTGTTTGACGCTAACACCGCCGGTACCACGAGGGGTCCCGGCGGCAACTTTTTACTGGGTCAGTAGTTCATTTTATTATTATCCTTTACATTGTACCTGACTATCATCTGTCTCTGTATGTGGGAATAAAGTATCCATAGACATATTGCACTATTGGCCCCCTCTGTTTTTTCTGAGCTCCTCTGGGAGCCAGGTGCATCTACAGAGTGGTCATCGCCTAATGAGAAGGCTGTATGCAGAGTATGGGATAACGAACGGGACCTGACCAGATCTGACCAGACCTCTGATGACATATTGGAAGTCTCTATAATATATAAAGGCGCATAAAGGTTGCGCATCTGGTGAGTGCGTAATCTGTATCCTCACTGTTTCACCGTGTGCACAGTCTATGTCGTTTGGAAGTCTATAGATCGATTGAGATCTTGCTCACATCTTCACGTTGGACTTATCTGTGGACACAGCAGTTTTTCCTCACGTTATATTAGCCACTGCATAGTGGCATATATATGAGTGCACAGCATCACTTTACATCTTTTGCATGATTTTATACATGTATATATATGTTCATTTATTTGTGCTCTAGCGCTGCACCTTTTTTGTATATTATTGTGTATTGGAAGGTTTTATATGGTGCCTTTGGTGTACAGCTGCTGCTATTTGGAAGGCGCTCACTTATTTGCACGTTTTTCAACACGTATAAAGCTTACCCACGACCCCCTGTGCAGTATGGTTCCAATGGGATCTGTTCCTTCTCACCTTCACATAGCTTTGGTAATGTATTAATTCTATGCTGTGACACTGTCAAATGTTGTATCTATTTCATGCTGTAATGCTCCCATTATTATTGGTGTGTGGGCAGGAGAATCCACTGAGCCATCGTGTGTGGAATCCTGGCTACCGGTTTGACTAATAAAGATATCCGCCATTTCCTTGTCCAGCTGGGAAGAAGCCTGGGAATCACGGCCTGGTGATAGGCTTGCAGCCTGTGAGGGAGACCCAGGAGAACTAGGGACTGAGCCAGAAGATACAGGGGGGTCACTTACGTGCTCCACGGATCCTGAGGGATGTCCAGACTGATGATCAGGAGCAGAAGAGGGAGGCACTGTCCCCTGTGGCCGCCACTGTAATCCCTCTGCAGCCAAGGAGGCCCTGGAGTCGGCACCGGGCTCCATCTTGTTTCCCCTGCCTGCACCCTTCATCGCGGGGCTGGGTCCACCAGAGGACTTTCTGGACTGTTGGGTGGGCATAGGAAGAGTCCCCACTGCCTCCTTTAACTGTACAGACGTGTGCCAGGGCTGCAGGTGAGCAGTGGCCACCAATATCCCACCTGGAGTGTCGGGATTGTGCGGAGCGGTCAGTGAGTCATCCGCTCCGGCCACCCGCGCATGCGCTCTGTCCAAATTCATTTATTGTTTAACAACTGACAGGTCACATCCCGGGAACACCAGACTTTAAAGAGAAGGAGGACATGTATGATGAGATCATAGATCTGAAGAAGGTATGTAGGACTGATATGTCAATTTATTTACCTTGTCTGTCCCGTGTGTTGTGGTTAAAAAAAAAAAAAAAGATTCCCATTTTTGAAGCATCTTTATGTTTTCTATGTTTATTCTGTAGTTGCAGCCTTGTTAGCCCCACCTAATGATACAGTAACACCCAATATTATTTGTTACTGAACAATAACTCCTTCCGTTCTTCTGCACAAAGACCGATCTGCCATCTACGAAATGGGAAGCTACGAGCATTTCATCAGTTCAGTTTCGCAGGATATAAACAGCGCCATTTGTGAATTGGGAAAGCATCTGATCACACCGATCTTGGTGAGAGTAGATAATGGAAAGGCAGAGGAGATATCTAGAGCCTGATAGACCCCAGATTTCTGAAAAAAGAATATATGACAATGCCCATTGAAGTTATAGGGGATATTTGCATTCCCTGTGATAGCATTAAAAGTGATTAAAAAGAAAAATGAAAAGGACAGTATAAAAATAATTGAAAAAAAATCAAAATAACATAAAAAAGCACCCTCCCCCCCCCCACACACACACACACGGACACACACACACACACGTGCGTGCGCACTTGGATACCCGAGCGTTGACCGGCTGGTATGTAAACAGCGGTTGGATCATACATGTGAGGTATCGCCGCGAACATCAGATCAAGGGCAGTAATTCTAACACTAGACATCCTCTGTAAATCTAAAATGGTAGCTTGTAAAGGCTTTTAAAGAATTGCCTATGGATATAAAAATGTATGCAGTTTGTCACCATTGCATGGGGCATGTCATGTTTGGTATCTATTTACTTGGCATACCATCATATTTTATACCTTACCAAATAATTGGCCTATATATTGTGTTTTTGTACATTAAAAGTAAAAAATTTATTTTTCTTTAAAAATGTGCATTTGAAAAATCGCTGCGCGAGTACTATGTGACATACAAAATTGCAGCACCCACCATTTTATTCACTAGGGAGTCTGCTTTAAAAAAAATATAATGTTTGGGGGTTCAAAGTAATTTCCTAGAAAAAAATACTGATTTTTTTCATGCGAACAAAAAGTGTCAGAAAAGGCTTGGTCTTCAGGTGGTTAGAAGAGTGAATGATGTGTGGCATAAACGTCTAATGCTGGGCATAATATTCCACCCCCCCAAAACGACCCCTTTTTGAAAAGTAGACACCCCAAAATATTTGCAAAGATTTATGTTGAGTCAATAGAAGATTTTATTTGTTTACCACAAGTTTTGGAAAAATTACAAAAAAATATATAAATTTTTTTTGATACAAAACTCCCTAAATGATTTACTGCTCACACATGCCATGGATATATGTGGAATTACTCCCCAAAATACATTCTGATACTTCTCCCGAGTATGGGGGTACCACTTGTGAGAGACGTTTTGGCAGTCTAGCCAAGTACAGGACCCCAAAATCCAATAAGCATCTTCAGGATTTTAAAGGGCTTTATTTCCTCATTACACTTCCTGACTACCTATCACAGTTTCAGAGGCCCTGAAATGCCAGGATAGCACCAAACCCCCCCAAATGACCCCTTTTTGTAAAGTAGACACCCCAAGGAATTTGATAAGAAGCATGGTGAGTATTTTGCAGATCTGGTTTGTTGCCAAAAGTTTTTGGAATATAAAGAAAAAAACAAAAACATATTTTTTCTTTTTTTATATTTCAAAACCTTGTGAGAAAAAATTAGATCTTCAAAATACTCACCATGGTTCTTTTTACATTGCTTGGGGTGTCTACTTTCCAAAAAGGGTTCATTTGGGGGTTTGGTGCTATCCTGGCATTTCAGGGCCTCCAAAACTGTGATAGGTAATGAGGAAGTGAAATGAGGAAGTTACACACCTTCAGGCTTTCAAAGTGGTCATTGGATTTCAGGCTCCTGTATGTGGCTAGGCTCCCAAAACGTCTCCCATGTGGTACCCCCATACTCGGGAGAAGTAGCAAAATGTATTTTGGGGTGTAATTCCACATATACCCATGGCGTGTGTGAGCAATATATCATTTAAATGACAATTTTGTGTAAAAAAAAAATGTTTTTGTCATTTTCCAAAAACTTGTGAAAAAAAAAAATTTTCCACGGACTCAATATGCCTCTCAGCAGATAGCTTAGGGTGTCTACTTTCCAAAAAGGGGTCATTTGGGGGTGTTTGTACTGTCCTGGTATTTTAGCAGCTGAAGAAATGTGATGGGCAGTCAGAAAGTAAAAGCCATGTAAATGCCATGATCTATCCCATAGTATGTACATGCTATAACTGTCACACAAAGCAATCAATATACACGGATTGGGATTCTTCTACCAAAAACATGGAGCACAAAATATTTTGGCCTAAATTTATGACTAACTTTGAGCTTACTATATATTTTTATAGCTGAAAGTAAAAAATATTGTTTTTCTTCACAATTTTTGGTCTTTTTTTTGTTTATAGTGTGAAAAATAAAAAGCGCACAGGTGATCAAATACCACTGAAAGTGTGAGTGAAAAAAAGGACATAAATTTCGTTTGGGTACAGCATTGCATGACTGCGCAATTGTCAGTTGAAATAGTGCAGCTCCGAATAGCAAAAAGAGGCGTGGTCATTAAAGTGGAGTTCCACTTACTCTGTAAAATAAAAAAAGTCAGCAGCTACAAAAACAGCCACTCCCCTGTCCCACGATCCCGCGTTGCCCCCGCCGCAGCCCGTTTCACCGGCCGTCGTGTATTTCAGGCGCCGGCATCTTCAGTGTGGGCACCCGGCAGTGACAGTTTGCGGCTTCACAGCCGGGTGCCCACTGTGCATGCGCGAGTACCGCTGCACTTCCTGAATGGCCCCGTCATCTTCTGGGATCTGTCACGTGTCCCACAAGACTTCAGGGAGGGAGGGAGGGTAGGAGGACAACTTCCGATCGCCTAGGCTAGAAGTAGGCAACCTGCGGCTCTCTAGCTGTTGTGGAACTACATTTCCCATGAGACATTGCAAAATTGACAGTTACAGCTATGACTTGCAGAGGCATGATGGAACTTGTAGTCCTGTAACAGCTGGAGATCCGCAGGTTGCCTACCCCTGGCCTAGGCGATCGCAGTGGAAGTGGCAGCGGGTACCTGTCAAATTCGAATACCCGTTCTCCCCCGCCGCTCCCCAAAGGTGCCAATCCTTAATGGGGAGCGGGGGAGCAATCTATAAAGCGGGACTTCCCCTTTTGGGTGGAACTCCGCTTTAAGGGGGGTAAATCCTGTGGAGGGCAAGTGGTTAAAAAAAATAAAATGTATTTTGCACCTTTTTTCCTCCTTGTTTCATGTCATCATTGCTGGTCTCCTGCAGCCTCCTTGCCGGCACTTCGTGTTTCCATCTGGGATCTAGATATGTGCAGAACAAAGACATGCTTTACTTTCTATCCATTGCTGAACCACTTGCCTACCTTTACCCCCTCTAAGCACCTGCCTCCCCCCATTGGCCTGGGCAGGAAGGGGGCACTTTTACCTCCTTCCTGCCCAGGACAATCGTCAGCTTTCAGCGCTTTCAATGACAATTGCGCGGTCATGCAACACTGTACCCATGTGACATTTGTATCATTGTTTTCCCACAACAGAGCTTTCTTCTGGAAGTATTTATTCCCCACTGGGGGGTTTATTTATTGCACTATAAACGGAAAAAGAGAAAAAATTCTGGAAAAAAAGGTTTTCTTTGTTTCTATGATAAAAATTTAGCAAACAGGTAATTTTTCTCCTTCACTGATGTGCATTGATGAGGCTGCACTGATAGGCAGCACTGATGAGGCAGCACTGATGAGGCAGCATTGGTGGCCATTGATGAGGAGGCACTGATGATGCTACACTGATAGGCAGCACTGATAGGCAGTAATGATGGGCACTATTAGGTAGCACTGAAAGGCACCGACTGGCAGCACTGGTTGATTGGCTCTGATGGGCACAGATTGGCAGCACTGTTGGGAACTGATGAGCATTGTTGAGCACTAATAGGCTGCACTGATAGGCAGCACTGATAGGCAGAAATTATGGGTTCTATTGGGTAGCACTGACTGATTGGCACTGATAGGCGGCACTGACAGGCACAGATTGGCAGCACTGCTGGGCACTGATGAGCACTTTTGGGGCTGCACTGATAATCAGTGCCCTGACTATCAGTGCAGATGTCTGCTTTGACAGTTGCCTGTTATGGGCAGTACTTTCCTCACACTGTGACAGCATAAGGAAAGTACTGCTGATAATGTTTTAGTGTTGAAAAAATAAAGACAAACAATGTTTTTGTGTTAAAAAAAATGTTTTAGTATTAAAAAATAAAAATAAAAAAGTTTTTACTGTTAAAAGATCAAAATAAAAAATATTTAATGTTATGAAAATAACAACTATTTTAGTGTTATTAGATAAAATTATTTTTGTTAAAAATAAAAAAAGTTTTAGTATTAAAGAAATAAAAATATTTTATCGTTAAGAAAAATTTTAGTGCTAAAAAAATAAAGATAAAAATTATTTTGTGCTAAAAAATAAAAAAACTGTTTTGGTGTAAAAAAACGTTTTACTGTTAAAAGATAAAATAAAAAAATATTTATTGTTATTAAAATAACAAATATGTTAATAAATACAATTTTTTTTGTTAAAAAAATAAAATTTGTTTAGTGTTTAAAGAATAAAAAGGTTAAGTTTTAAAAAATAAAAAAAGTTTTACTGATAAAAATGTTTTAGTTTTACACAAAACAGTTTTAGTGTTAAAAAAATAAATAAAACAAAAAATGGTTTATGTGCTAAAAAATGAAAAATGTATTACCGTTAAAAAAGAAAAAATATTTTTTGTTAATAAAAAAGTGTTAAAAAATAAAAAATGTGTAGTGTTAAAATAATTTTTTTAAGTGTTGGGGTTAAAAATAAACAATTTTAGTGTTAAAAACTAAATAAAAACAAAAAATGTTTTGTGTTAAAAAATAGAAAATGTTTTAATGTTATTTTTTTTTAACTTGTAGTGTTAAAAAAGATTACAAAAAGTTTTAGTGTTAAAAAAAATAAAACGTTATTATGTTAAAAAAAATTTTTAAAAAAGTTTAGTGTTAAAAATAAAAGAAAAAAATAAAGTTTTAGTGTTAAAAGAAATACAAATAAAAACGTTTTAGTGTAAAAAAAATGTTTCGTGTGGCCTGTGTTGTGTATGGATTGGTGCAGGTCAGGACTACAATCCCCTCCCCCTCCATACGAGGACAGGTGTGTGCTGTGAGTGGGGAGTTGTAATTCCAGCGCACGCCTGCAGTACCCATGTTCTCACACTAGAGGTCTCCCCCGCTCAGCCCCGCTCCGACGGCTCTCCATCCCCGGCTGTCCTCATTAACCCCTGTGTGTCCGGCAGGCGGGCGGGGTGCCGGTGGGGTGTCGGTGTCCGTCCCTCCTCCCCGTGTGTCTCCTCCTCCGTGCTGGTCGTCGGTGTGCTCAGTATGGAGGGATGGCGGTAGAAGGCGGGGTGGAGGTGCTGCTCCGGGACGGTTGGTATACAGTTGCGGGGAAGTTGTCGGAGGTCTCCCTGGTGCTGAGCGCGGACCGGTCCGGGGACAACGGGGTGACCAATGGATCGTTCCGGGGCCCCTCCGAGCCCCCCCCAGCCCCTGCCCGAGGCCATCGCCAACCAGAAGCGGACGGTGCGGGTGGTGGAGCCGGGCGGGCTGGGGATCCATGAAGGGGGGCCGGGAGAACAAGATGCCCGTCCTCATCTCCAAGATCTTCCGCGGGCTGGCCGCCGACCTCACCCACTCCCTCTATGTCGGGGACGCCATCCTCTCCGTCACTGGCACCGACCTCCGGGATGCCACACATGACGAGGGCGGGCAGGGAGGTCACCCTGGAGGGTAAGTACCACCTGTGGCATGGGATGGAGGGGGCATGTATGTGTAGGGGACATGGGGGGGTAAGTACCACCTGTGGCATGGGATGGGGGTGCCATGTATGTGTAGGGGATCTGGTGGGGTAAGTACCACCTATGGGTTTGGGGGTTCCATGTATGTGTAGGGGACATGTGGGGGTAAGTACCACCTGTGGCATGGGATGGGGGGCATGTATGTGTAGGGGGCACGGGGGTAACTACCACCGATTGGATGGGTGTCATGTATGTGTAGGGGATGTGGGTAAGTACCACCTATGGGATGGGGGAGGGGGTGCCATGTATGTGTAGGAGACATGGGGGGGTGGTAAGTACCACCTGTGGCATGGGATGGGAGAGGTGCCATGTATGTGTAGGGGGCATGGGGGGGTAAGTACCACCTGTGGCATAGGATGGGGGAGGTGCCGTGTATGTGTAGGGGGCATGGGGGGGGGGGTAAGTACCACCTGTGGCATGGGATGAGGGGGTTCCTTGTATGTGTAGGTGACATGGGGGGGGTAAGTACCACCTATGGCAAGGGATGGGAGAGGTGCCATGTATGTGTAGGGGACTTGGGGGGTAAGTACTACCTGTTGCATGGGATGGGAGAGGTGCCATGTATGTGTAGGGGACTTGGGGGTAAGTACTACCTGTGGCATGGGATGGGAGAGGTGCCATGTATGTGTAGGGGACTTGGGGGTAAGTACTACCTGTGGCATGGGATGGGAGAGGTGCCATGTATGTGTAGGGGACTTGGGGGTAAGTACTACCTGTGGCATGGGATGAGGGGGTTCCATGTACAGTTGTGACCAAAATTATTCAACCCCCAATGCTGTAAAGGGGTTTAGGGACTATAGTGTACATTTGGAATTGTATTCAGAATCAAATCCTACAAGGACGTTGTAACTACCCAAATGCAACTAAAATGACATCAATTGTTTATGTAATACAGTAGTAAATGGTTCTTATGTGGTTTCTTCATTGCCACAATTATTCAACCCCTTAAAGACTACCACTCTGAAGAACAGAGGTTCATACAGGTGCTTTCCATCAGGTATTGAAAACACCTGTGGATGTCACCGAGCAGCAATCAAGCATAATAAGCACCAATTAGGCAGCTTTAAAATGACTGTGATACTCAGCTCCTTCTAGACATTTACTGGTGTGGTTACAAACATGGTGAAGGCAAGAGAATGGTCCAGGAAGACAAGAGAAGAGGTGATTTCTCTTCACAGGAAGGGCAATGGCTATAAGAAGATTGCAAAGATGTTAAACATACCAAGAGACACCTTAGGAAGCATCATTCGCAAATTCAAGGCAAAGGGCACTGTTGAAACGCTACCTGGTCGTGGCAGAAAGAAGATGCTGACTTCGACTGCTGTGCGCTACCTGAAGCGTAGAGTGGAGAGAAGTCCCCGTGTGACTGCTGAGGAACTGAGAAAAGATTTGTCAGATGTGGGTACAGAAGTTTCAGCCCAGACAATAAGACGCACACTGCGTAATGAAGGCCTCCGTGCCAGAACTCCCAGGCGTACCCCCTTGCTGTCTCCAAAGAATAAGAAGAGTCGACTGCAGTATGCCAAAAGCCATGTGGACAAACCACAAAAGTTGTGGGATAGTGTTCTGTGGACTGATGAAACAAAATTAGAACTGTTTGGGCCCATGGATCAACGCTATGTTTGGAGGAGGAAGAACAAGGCCTATGATGAAAAGAACACCTTGCCTACTGTGAAGCATGGTGGAGGGTCAATCATGCTTTGGGGCTGTTTTGCTTCTGCAGGTACAGGGAAGCTTCAGCGTGTGCAAGGTACCATGAATTCTCTTCAGTACCAGGAGATATTGGATGGAAACGTGATGCAGTCCGTCACACACCTGAGGCTTGGGAGACGTTGGACCTTTCAACAGGACAATGATCCCAAGCATACCTCCAAGTCCACTAGAGCATGGTTGCAGAGGAAAGGCTGGAACATTTTGGAGTGGCCATCGCAGTCACCAGACTTAAATCCGATTGAGAACCTCTGGTGGGACTTAAAGAAAGCAGTTGCAGTGCGCAAGCCTAAGAATGTGACTGAACTGGAGGCCTTTGCCCATGAAGAATGGGCGAAGATACCCGTAGATCGCTGCAAGACACTTGTGTCAAGCTATGCTTCACGTTTAAAAGCTGTTATAACTGTAAAAGGATGCTGTACTAAGTACTAAGATTGAATGTCACTTGGGGGTTGAATAAAACTGATAATGCTGTGAGCACAGAAAAGACATTTGTGGTTATTTCATTATAACTGTTATGTTATATTTGTCTGACCTACAAGTGCCTCTTTAATGTAAATGTAAGCAAGATGACTGAATGATCAAAAGCAATGTCAAACTGGCCAAAACACTCAATTTCAGTGGGGGTTGAATAATTTTGGTCACAACTGTATGTCTATCATAGATTTAAAATGGAGATTTTATTACTGGGGTGTCAAATGTTTTAAAAACATTTCTGCTACAAGCAAGAGAAATAAAGTAGCTTCAAAACTGATCCCCATTACCCCTAAACCAATAAGTAATATGGCTTATTTAACTCTCATTAATAATACATATGTAATGCCCATTAACCCCTTGCCTACCAGGCACTTATACCCCCTTCCTTACCAGGCCAATTTTCAGCTTTCAGCGCTGCCGCACTTTGATTGACAATTGCGCGGTCATGCAACATTGTACCCATATGAAATTTTGATCATTTTTTTCTCACAAATAGAGCTTTCTTTTGGTGGTATTTAATCGCCACTGGGCGCTTTACTTTTTGCGCTATAAAAAAAAAAGTGCAAAAAATTTGAAAAAAAAAAGTTTATTTGTTTCTTTTATAAAATTTTTCAAACAGGTATTTTTTCTCCTTCACTGATGTGCGTTGATGAGGCAGCACTGATGGGCACTGATAGGCGGCACTGATGGGCACTGATAGGCAGCACTAAAGGGCACTGATAGGCAGTACTAATGAGGTGGCACGGATAGGCGGCACTGATAGACAGCACTAATTAGGGGTCACGGATAGGCGGCACTGATATGCAGCACTGATAGGCGGCACTGATAGGTGACACTGATTATGGGTACTGATAGACGGCACTGACTGGCATCACTGCTGGGCACTGACTGGCACAATCCCTGGGCACTGACTGGTGGCACTGACTGGCAGCACTGCTGGGCTGCACTGGTGGGTGGGCACAGGTGGGTGGCACTGGTGGGCACAGGAGGGTGGGCACAGGTGGGTGGCACTGCTGGGCACAGGTAGGTGGCACTTCTGGGCACAGGTAGGTGGCACTGCAGAGTGGCACAGGTGGGTGCACTGCTGGGCACAGGTGGGGGCACTGCTGGGCACGGGTGGGCGGAGCTAGTGGGCGCACTGCTGGGCGGAACCTGCGGGTCTCACTGCTGGGCACCGATCATCAGGGCACTGATCATCAGTGCCCTGATGGTCGGTGCCGATCCCCGCTCTGACAACTGCCGGTTCTCGGCAGTACTTTCCTCACGATCTGACAGCGTGAGGAAAGTGCAGCCGAGAACCGGCACTTGCATTTCCCTGTGATCAGCGTGTCATTGGACACCGCTGATCACGTGGTAAAAGGCCGGTATGATCGGCCTTTTACTACATCTCGTGATCAGCTGTGTCCGTAGGACACAGCGATCACGGAGATCGCCGGGTGCGCGCCCCCTGGCAGGAGAGAGCGTTCTGGGGGGACGTCATATGACGTCCACCCAGAACTGGCCGGCCGCAGTGCAGCCGTCATTCAGCTATCTGCGGTCGGCAGGTAGTTAAATAAGAATTATTAATCAATTATTATGTACATAGTTACATAGTTAGTCTTGTTGAAAAACGACAAAAGTCCATCCAGTTCAACCATTAAAAAAAAACAAAAACTATTTAGTCATAGTTACCCGTTCCGTGTTAATTTGGTTATTATTAATACACCTCCCATGTTTAAAAGTCTAAAATATTATAAAATAATAAATCAAACAAACAGAAAACAATTGCAAATTTGTGTAAAAAGGCCAATTCTAATTTAATGAATGTACTCCCTAAATTAAAAGATCCTCCAAGAAAGTTACCTTTCCAAGTTTAAAAAATAAAAGTAATTACCAATTTGCAAATTGTCAGAACATCACAGGAGGGGCAGAGACAACACTCCAATAGGTTGATTTTTGTATTTTGTATATTCATGTATACTTAGACTTATACACAATTTTGATAAAAAAAGAACTCCAGCTAAAATCTTAGCACACCTGATAGGGGATCCTACCGTTTCTCACTCTATATAAAGCAAACATTTTTAATTTTGTACATATATTATCCATGTAAAATATAACCATTTATGATAATAGGGGCAGATCCGGGGAAATTATTTGTCTGTATTATAAATAGGCCGTAAGGATCGGTTACCCTGACCCGTAATAGATTTGTGTGAATTTGCTGTGCCGGCCTACGCCTCTAATGTCTTCTCACTCTTTGCAGGTCCTAAAAGATCCACTAAAGCCGCAGGCTAAGGGCAACTACTGGACGGTGGATGTGAGCCGAATTCCTGAGGATGCCATGAAGCTGCAGCATACGAGTGGCACCCGGCAAGAAGCCTACCCTCCTGACCTGGCTCCTTATATCCTGCATGGACAGCCCTACAGATTGTTAAACTTTCACCACCCCCATCTTTCAAACGGAAATACTGTGGTCAGATCAGATGCAGAGGCTGGTCCCTCAGTACAAACCCAACCCCCAAATATAGATCCCGCCGCAACCTTCCCAAACATCTTCTGGAACCTTCCAACATTATATTCACAATATGTGCCCCCTAATGTGGTGGCCCCTCCCAGCATACTCCCTCTCCTGCTTTACCCCAACTTCCCCTTTTCCTCTCGATATAACTACATGCCTACCCCATACTCAAGCTCCACCTATGCGGAGCGGAGGGATGTTTACACTCCCAGTCTGATGCCCCCAATGCCTCCCCCGCCCAGAACTTCCTCTTCAGATTTCCCTCCCCATAATACAGTCTTTGACATCCCCCACAACATGGGGGCTACATGCATACTCAAAATGTCTATGGGCCACAATTTTCTCAGGGTGGGGTGTACCCAGGGTACAGACCTAATTATTACTGATTGGCCAGTTGCTGAGACAAGGCTGGTCTTGGGCTAGTCACTTTTGCCTCAAGGACTAGCTGCACTTCAAGTCTTACCCAATGATGTTGGCACCCAACATGGCACATGGCCCAGCGGAGGTGGCATCAAACATGACCTACAGTCCAAAGGCATTAGTCAAAGATGTATATATCATAGTCATTTTCTATCATGTCTGTCTATTTTTACTTAAAATAAATTTGAATTTGTTTTTTAATCTCAAGTGATATCAAAGCTTTGTTTCGTTTTTTTTAAATAACAAACATGTCATACTTACCTTCTCTGTGCAGTGGTGTTGCACAGAGCAGCCCGGATCCTCTGCTCAGGTCCCCCACTGGTGCTCATGGCTTCTCCCCCTTGACCAGTGCCCCCAATAGTAAGCCTTTTGCTAGGGGGGCACTGGTGCGTGCTCACTCCTGAGCCCCACTCTGTGCATTCATAAGATACATAGAGCTGCGACTTGGTCCCACCCCCACTCTCTCCTCATTGGCTCACTGGCTGTGATTGACAGCAATGGGAGCCAATGGCTCCAGCTGCTGTGTTTCAGTCAATGAGAAGAAAGACATGGGACCCGTGTACATCGCTGGATCAAGAGGGGGCTCAGGTGAGTATTGGGGGGGGGGGCTGAGGGGGGAGCAACACACAGAAGGCTTTTTACCTTCAAGCATAGAATGCATAAAGGTACAAATCCTTCAGCCTTCACAACCAGTTTAACTTTATCATCAGTGTTGTAATTCTCTAGTTATATACTCTGTAAAAAGTACTGGAAGATAAGATAGGTACTTTAGGGGGCGTGGTTTGCCGCAAGCTGTGATGGCCGCTTAGTCCCGGAACTCCCGCCGGCCGGAACGTGCTTTAGCCTTGCACTGCGGGGACGGGTGAGACAGGCTCTCCCAGCTATGGGGAAATCAGACCGGATGACCTCCGATGCCCGGTCATGGTCCCCACGGGGACCAAATCACCAGGGAAGACATATAAAGGAGCTCTTCCGCTCCCAACAGAAGGAAGGGCCGCAGCCTTCTCCCTCTCCCTCTCTATCCCCCTCCTCCGCTCCCCCTGCAGCCGCAGACATGGCCAGCTCTCTCTGCTCTGCCACGCACTCAGCACCAGACACAGTTCCCCAGCACGATCTCTCCTCCGCTACTCAATCCCTATCACTAAGGGATCTTCACACTGTGGCCGCGGACATAAAGGTCACTTTCACTATCGCCCTGAATGACTTACGTGAAGATATCCAGTCATTGGGCTCAAGATTGGATCAGGTGGAGTTCTCTTCCAGACATAATACGTCCGCCATAGCTGATATACAGCAACAGTCAGCGCTACACACTTCTACTATCCGTGAATTTTACAGGCATATTGATGATCTGGTCAACCGTGGACGCCGACATAATATTAGACTCCACGGCCTACTAGAATCAGTGGAATCAAATGATATTCCTAGGGCGGTAGTAGCCATTTTTAATGACCTCCTCGGTCGCCCCCCAGCAACCCCGATTGACCTTGAGCGTGTGCACAGGGCGATCCGTCCTGGTGGGGAGACACAGACCCACCCAGAGATATCATCTTCTGCCTTGTCAGTTTTCCTCTCACAGAGGATATCCTTAGTGCCAGGGACAGAAGACATCTCTTTTATGAGGGGGCAGAAATAAATCTATTTCAGGACTTATCCAGTATGACCTTGCGCCAAAGGTGAGAATTGCACCCCTTACTGGATACCCTCTGCTCACGCAATATTCCTTACAGATGGCGGTTTCCCTTCTGCCTCTGTGCACAAGCCAGCGGGCGCACCTCCAACTTAGAGTCCCCGAAGATTTGCCCACCTTCTGCACTTTCTTGGATATCCCACTGATCGACCTGCCTGACTGGTATAGGTCCATGAGGTTGCCGTCTGCTCAAGACACGAGTCATGAAGCTAGTGCAATGGACTGGCAAAGCCAACTCCCCCGCAGACGCCGCTCAGTCCCATCAACTCCTCCGAAACTCCCTGGAGGGGGCTCCGCAGCCACCTCCAGCCCGATGGCTTCACCGGCGCTTAGGAAGCCGCAACATGAAGTCTAGCAACCCTACATCCGCCCATACTCCTGATCCTCCTGCGCACTCTCCAACAGGTGACAGACACTTACTATTAATTCTCACGTCTCATTACTGCCTTGCTCCAAGAGTTTTTGCTGTCTCTCTACCTCCCTTACAATGCTCACTGGACTTCCATTTCTTAAATATCCTATACACTTGCACAGTATGTAACCAACACTCCAGAAGGTCCACTCGCAGTCACTGACCCTTGTATACTCTATGGGCCTTTCTCCTCCTTCTTTCCCTTCCACGGGGAAAAGTATTAACCACGCTGCAGTAAGCTCTGCCTCCCGCCTCGGAGAACCAATCCCAAACTCTACCTCCGCAGCTGGTACCGGAGCAGTCCTGGTCCCACTACGGGACCTTTTGCATCCATCTGGTTTCCGCTACGCATCCCTATTTAAGCTCATCCATATTTCAACATCACGAAAGCTTCCTGGATGACCATCATCCTCTGCCTTATCTTCCCTGAGACTCTAGAACGTCATTCCGCCGCATCCGAAGGCACCCTGCTGCATCCATGGGAACGCCTGGGCGCACTCGGCCCATCCTGCTCTGGCTTCGTGTCACTCTGCCTATCCTGTTCGGCTGGAAGCTATCCCTACCTATTCCGTATAGTATAATAACATATGTGAATGTAATGGAGGTCTTTTGCTTTTCCTGATTGAGGGATTGGGAGGCGGGAATACTGTATGTAAGGCACAGAGAGATGCTCCGAGGGGATTGCTGCAGCTAATAAGTTAACATGATTTTGGCTTTGTGAACGAGCATCACCTCTCTCCGCCCACCGCCTGATAACTCCTTTTAGAATTTTTTTTCTTTTTTCCTCTCCGTCCAGCCTGCAACCATTATCTGATCCTGTGTGGGAGAGTGGCCTGGGGCCTTCCATGCCTTTCTGAACTTTTCATGTAATTATCCCCTGCATCCTTGCTCCCTTTTCTCAGACATGCGAGAGGTGATGCTCGATTCCTCTGCCACAATAGGGGCCTTAACCAATCCACTTTTTCTTATATACTGCTCAGTTTTTCCCAATTGCATATGGACATTGTCAGGTTTTGATCCTATGGAGCATAGTTGGTCAGTGTATGTAGACGTGGGGCCTTATGTTATTTTTTCCTGTTATTGCACTGTTTTTCACATGCATTGCATATGTTGCATTGTTATACTTTTGCCTCTCTTTCAGGTATGCCTGTACTACTCACTATGGCCCCTATCAACACCCATTATAGACATATTTCTTATACCAGACCTGATCTCTTCTAGGCACACTTGACTTTCACTTATGTACCTGCTTCACCTGCACCATGTTATTTTTTCCTTTGCAACAAGCAGCGGTGCTTCTTTGCTGGTTCCCTACCCCCCTTGTGGCACCCTTTTTCCACCCTCCTCGTGTGCAATCCCTATATGCTCTAAGACATGCCGTTTTTCCAGAGACGGTCCGTAAACAGGGGCGGACTGACCATTTGGAAACTCGGGCACTGCCCGAGGGCCCGGGGTCAGTAGGGGGTTCCATGAGATGTCCCTGGTACCTTTTTCATAGGCTATTTTGAGTTTGGGCAAGGACACATGGGCCCCATGATCCCCTATTGCCCGGGGGCCCATGAGTTGTCAGTCCGCCCCTGTCCGTGACTTTACCCTACATATTTGGCGCCGAGGGCCCATTGTTACATTTTCCCCTCTCAAACCCTTCCCCACAGAACCCTACATTTTTTTTCTTTACTCTTTGTAAGAAGCCACCGGCCGGCGGTTGTTCTCTTCCTGGTTCAACGCCTACTTCGTTCCCCACACAGTAGGCTCTGTTTTTACTGAAACCTTTTTTTTTCGGCTACTATTATTATTACTATCCTTCTTCCATACTCCTTTTCCCCTTTGTCTTCCTTTTTTTTCCTTTCTGATCCTTTTATTCTCTTCTTGATTCTTCTTCTCTTACGTGGAGAAGCGGGTCTTCTCCTCAAGCCGATTATCTCTAATCAAAGGGTCGGAAGTCCTCCTGCGCTATAAAAGGAAGTATATTTAACCTAAAGCTGCCAACACTCAAAAACTGATACCAAAAACAGTGTTAATCATATACAGTTGCAAGAAAAAGTATGTGAACCCCTTGGGATTACGTGGAGTTTTGCATGAATTGGGCATAAAATGTGCTCTGAACGTCATCTAAGTCACAACAAAAGAAGAACACAGTCTGCTGAACATAATACTACACAAACATTAGATATTGCCATGGTTTAATTGCACATAACATGTAAACATTTTCAGTGCAGGGAGGAAAAAGTATGTGAGCCCCTAGCTTAATGACTTCTCCCAGAGCTAATTGGAGCCAGGAGTGAGCCAACCTTGACTCCACTCAGTGTGATGATATCGATGTGTTGCTGACAGCTGTCCTGCCCTTAAAAAACACACACCTGTTTTGGGTTTACTGGTTTCAAGAAGCACTGTCTGATGTGAACCATGCCTCACAGAAAAGAGCTCTCAGAAGACCTACGATCAAGAATTGTTGACTTGCATGAAGCTGGAAAGGGTTACAAAAGTATCTCCAAAAGCCTTGATGTTCATGTGTCCACAGTAACACAGACTGTCTACAAATGGAGAAAGTTTAGCACTGTTGCTACTCTCCCTAGGCTTGGTTGTCCTGTAAAAATGACTGCAAGAGCACAGCGCAGAATGCTGCATGAGGTAAAGAAGAACCCCAGAGTGTCAGCTAAAGACCTACAGAAATCTCTGGCACATGCTAACATTTTTGTTGACACATCTATAATAAGGAAAACATTAAATAAGAATGGAGTACATGGGAGGACACCACAGAGGAAGCCATTGCTGTCCAAAAAGAATATTGCAGCACGTTTGAAGTTTGCAAAAGAGCACCTGGATATTCCACAGGACTACTGGCAAAATATACTGTGCACAGATGAAACCAAGATTGAGTTGTTTGGGAAGAACACACAACACTATGTGTGGAGAAAAAAAGGCACAGCACACCAACATCAAAACCTCATCCCCACTGTAAAACATGGCGGAGGGAGCATCATGGTTTAGGGCTGCTTTGCTGCCTCAGGGCCTGGACAGATTGTTGTCATTGATGGGAAAATGAATTCCAGAGTTTATCAAGACATTTTGCAGGAAAACGTACGACCACCTGTCCGCCAACTGAAGCTCCGCAGAGGATGGGTGATGCAACAGGACAATGACCCAAAGCATACAAGTAATTCAACAAAACAATGGCTGCAACAGCACAGAATACGCCTTCTGGAGTGGCCCAGTCAGAGTCCTGACCTCAACCCGATTGAAATGCTGTGGCATGACCTTAAGTGAGCGATTCACACCAGACATCCCAAGAATATTGCTACACTGAAACAGGTTTGTGAAGAGGAGTGGTCCAAAATTACTCCAGATCATTGTGCAGGTCTGATCTGCAACTACAGGAAACGTTTGGTTGAGGTTATTGCTGCCAAAGGAGGGTCAACCAGTTATTAAGTCCAAAGGTTCACATACTTTTTCCTCCCTGCGCTGTGAATGTTTACATATTATGTGCAATTAAACCATGGCAACATCTAATGTTTGTGTAGTATTATGTTCAGCAGACTGTGTTCTTCTATTGTTGTGACTTAGATGACGTTCAGAGCACATTTTATGCCCAATTCATGCAAAACTCCACGTAATCCCAAGGGGTTCACATACTTTTTCTTGCAACTGTATATATAAATAGTGTAGCGCTCATATCAAATAAATGCATACAGTGTGACTCTTCACTGCAAAATACTAAGAGAATAATGAAATTAAAATAAAATAATGAAAATCATATAATGTGACTCATCACTCCAATATTGCAAAAACATGTATAGTGTCAGACCTAAAATAAATATCTGTGCCCCTCACTTCAAACCGTGCTCACACACTAAATTAATACAATATCTAAAAATGTGCCTTCCACTTGAAAACAAACGTGCTCATACACTTCATATATTAAATATTAGATCATGTATCAACACACCCCCTAACACTTGTCATGAATATTTGATTAATGATTTTATATCCTGTAAAACTGAGGGAGTTGTGTATTGTTTGGAGTGTGATTGTGGACTCCAATATATAGGCAGAACAAAGAGGCCACTGTGGAAAAGGCTCAGGGAGCATGTTCAAAATATTAATAAAGGATTTACAAAACATAGTGTCTCGAGACACTTTGCCATATATCATAATAAGGACCCCAGCAAAATGAAATTTTGGGGGATTGAGAAATTTAAGAAGCATTGGAGGGGGACTAATAAAATAAAATCGCTGAGTCAGGCTGAGTCCAGGTGGATGTATTGCATGAACACACTAGTTCCCAAAGGGTTAAATGTCGAATTCGACTTAAATTGCTTTATCAGTGACTTTTGAATTAGATATAAATTGCGTTACCAATATTTCTCTAATTTTAGTATAGATATTCTAATTGGTACTTATATGTGGTTTTACTATTATAATCAATTTCTCTTTTTATAAATTTCATTTAATTTTAATTTTATTTTTTTACTTTTAATTTTATGGCTGTTATAATTATTTAGTATGAAATATTGATTCTCTATGCATCAACTGTATTTATTAGGGTTGTATTCAATCATGTTAATGTGTGGGTAGATTGCATGATGAAGGGATAGATTTTTAGAATGTTTCTATTTTTATATATATATATTTATATATTTTAATTATATTCTGAGTGTCAGGTAGAACATAAGGTCATCCTCTCCATCCATCCCCTAGTGGTAGGTTGCAATTTAGCTCCTCAATATCTTTATATTGATGGGTATTATTTTTATATATATGTCCAATTTGTATAAGTCTTATTAATTTTAATATTATTGAAATAATGTATATTTTAATTATTTAGTTTACCGGGATTCCGGGACTCCGGTAAATAATGAAATCAGCGTGGGTATGTGGATTAAAGATTACGTTTTTTTCCCCACATAGTCTAAGGTGTAATATGTGGCATTTCAAATAAAGAAGGTCACCAAGAAAGTGGCCGCGGTTAGAATAGGGGTATGTCTCCGAGAAAATGGCCGCGGTCACCGCTGAATACATGCAAGGTATGCCGTGATTGCCGTTAATTAATAGGTCCAGTATAAAGGGAGGAGCTGCATTCATAATGCGATACCCCAAGGAAGTCACGAGCAGACAGTGACGTAACGCGTAGGTACGCGAGTACGCAGTTTCCGGTGCGCGGTGACGCACCTCCGGCGTGCGACGCCATCTTGGTATACCCAGGAAGTCCCACACACATGCAGTATACCCACACATCGGTGAGGAGGGAGAACTGCGAACTATGTGAGTGTTATTCCTTCTTTTGCAATAAAGGAGTCATATTTGCACTAATACTACACTTAGAGGGTCTCTTTTTTTGGCTCACTGGGCGGGTGAGCCACTGTTCTCTAGAGACATCTGGGCTGATTAGGGGCAATAGGAGCCCCACAAGGAGATCCACTGGAGGAAGAAGGCTGCTGAACCATATGATTTAAGGATCCAGGGTGATCCTGCAAGCGTGTTGGCCCCTAGGGGTCACAGGGAGGAGGTGAGGAGGCAATCTAGCCACATACAGAAGAAAAGTTTTGGCACAATCACGGAATTGTTGAACACCATTACACATTGCATGATTTTATTCATCACTGATTGGACATTTTTTTGATCATTTTGAAGAGTGGACACGTTTCTTGCACTTCAGCACTTTATGTTTAGCCCCATGTTTGTTAGGGGGTGTGTTGATACATGATCTAATATTTAATATATGAAGTGTATGAGCACGTTTGTTTTCAAGTGGAAGGTACAATTTTAGATATTGTATTAATTTAGTGTGTGAGCACGGTTTGAAGTGAGGGGCACAGATATTTATTTTAGGTCTGACACTATACATGTTTTTGCACTATTGGAGTGATGAGTCACATTATACGATTTTCATTCTTTTATTTTAATTTCATTATTCTCTTAGTATTTTGCAGTGAAGAGTCACATTGTATGCATTTATTTGATATGAGCGATTATCTCTAATACTTTTTCTTCTCTGTCTATTTCTCTTCCCTGGGACTGCTCCTTCCCTCTCCCCCCCCCCCTTTTTTTTTTTTTTTTTGTTTGTTTTTCTTTCCTTCTCTCATTCCCTCTTCATTCCCCTGACCCCCATGTGTTGCATCATCAGATTTATACGACATTGAACTGTAGATATGCCCTCCCCCAACTCTTTGCCAGGACAACTGTCCTTGAAAGTTCTCTCACTTAATGTTAAGGGCCTGAACACGCCAGAAAAGCGCTCCATGCTGCTTTCCTACTTGCATAAACAAAAAGCGGATGTAGTCTTTATCCAGGAGAAGCACTTCCGTCAAGATTCTATTCCCAAGCTTTTTAACTTCCGCTTTCCTACAGTTTTCCACGCCACTAATCCCTTAGCTAAATCGAAAGGGGTCGCCATCCTGCTCGCCAGACATCTCCCCTTTAATATGACAGATACTCTTCTGGATCCCAAAGGTAGATATCTGTTTATAAAGAGCTCCTTCGCCAATCGACCCAACACGTTTGCTAACGTTTATGCTCCCAACGCCAAACAGGTTTCGTTCACATGCTCGCTCAGCTCTGCCCTAGCCGCTTTCCAAACGGGTGTGCTGATATTGAGGGGAGATCTGAATGTCCCTTTAAGCCCATTGTTGGACTCCTCTTCGGGCAGCTCCTTTTTGCCTTACAAAGCTCTTAAGCAGATACGCTTACAATTACAACACTTGCAACTACACGATTCCTGGCGAACTCTCTACCCTACTGTTAAGGACTACACTTTCTGTTCCACACCACATAACAAATACTCTAGGATAGATTACTTCTTCTTGTCACAGTCAGATTTCCCACTCCTTCATGCTGCCTCCATAGAACCGATGGTCCTCTCCGATCACCATCCCATAACCATGACGTTGCGGTTTCCCGAAAAACACATATGCTCGAAGTACCGGCGCCTGGACGCTTCCCTTCTTACTGACATTGCTATTGAACAAGAGATCCGTTACAACCTGACTGAGTATTTCTCCTTGAATTGCTCTTCAGACACCTCTCCCCTCACGCAGTGGGAAGCCCATAAGTGTGTCATTCGCGGTACACTCATAGCTATAGCGACAAGACGTAAAAGAGACAGACAAGCGTTTGAAACTCTTTACGGACAGGATTCAATCTTTGGAAAAAGCCCATAAGCAGACTCTGGCTGCGTTGACCTTGTCAGAACTTACGAACACCCGCATACAACTTCTCACAGAATTGGGTACGGTGGTCAAAAAAAGATACATTCTTTCACAAAAATTGTACTATGAAGTCGAAAATAAGAGCAGGAAGTTTCTAGCTAGTGCTCTTCACGAGAAACGGTCCAGCATGACGGTACATAAAATCAGAGGCTCCGATGGCACGGTGGCTACATCCAACCCCGACATTGCCTCCCATTTCGAACAGTTTTATAAATCCTTATATAATCTCCCTCCTGAACATCCCCCTCTGCAGACCGACAAAATCCAGAGCTTCCCTGATCTCTGAATTCCTTCATCTTTATAGCCCAGCTGCTCTCTTTGAGGAACAGGCTCACTCTCTGGAAAAAGATCTGACCCTGATTGAGCAACAGTGCGCTGTAAAGCAGATGAAACCTGGTAAGAGCCCGGGTCCTGATGGTTTTTCAGTAGCATATTATAAATCCTTCCTAGACATCCTAGGTGCCCCTTTTCTTTCCGCTTTCAATACTCTCTCTCAGTCTCCCCAGTCACATTCCCGACTTTTAGAGGCTTACATTATGGTTATCCCCAAAAGCGGTAAGGACGATACTCTGGTTCCCAATTACAGACCTATTTCCCTGCTGAATGTTGACATCAAATTGTTCGTGAAAATTGTTGCTAAACGGCTCCTCCCCTTGCTTCCCGCCCTGATCAATTTAGATCAGGTGGGTTTTATCCCTGGTAGAGAAGCAAGGGACAACACCATTAAGGCCCTTAATCTCCAACATTGGCTTTGTAAATCTAACACTCCTGGATTTTTTCTTTCTTTAGATGCTGAAAAGGCCTTTGATAGGATTGCATGGGACTACTTGAAGGCGTCTTTGATGGCGTTGGGTTTGGGGGAGAGAATGCTAAACTTCATAATGGCCCTATATGCTGATCCAACAGCTCGAGTCCGGGTAAAGAGACACTTATCAAACCTCTTCCACCTAAGAAATGGAACACGCCAGGGTTGCCCCCTCTCCCCGCTCCTGTTCGTCTTATCCCTTGAGCCTTTGTTAAGGAAAATTTGCTCAAATCCTGATATCAAAGGGATCAAGGCAGCAAAGAATATACTGTAAGCTTGCTGCTTATGCGGATGACATCCTCCTGTTTCTTGTCGACCCCCATACCACATTGCCGAATCTATTGAAAGACTTCGCTTTCTTTCAATTTCTGTCGAATCTTAAAATCAACTTCTCTAAGTCCTATGCTCTTAACATCTCTCTTTCCCCTGACCTGGTTTCATTTTGTCAGTCTCACTTTCCGTTTCAGTGGGAAAGGAATGCCCTCTCTTATCTTGGTGTGCAACTTACCTGTAATCTTGACGACCTCTACACCAAAAATTTCCTTCTCGCCCTTCGTTCTATACAGGAGGATCTCACTAAATGGCATCGCCCTTGCTTCTCTTGGTTCGGAAGGGCGGCGATACTAAAAATGAACATACTCCCCCATCTACTCTCTCTTTTTCAAACATTGCCGATTCTTCTGCCACTCGCTTTTTTTGCCTTCTGTAAAAAATTGTGCTCCCTATTCCTTTGGGACCATAAGCGGCCACGCATTGCATTCTCCCAACTGATCCTTCCTAAACTTAGAGGAGGAATTGGGCTCCCTGACCTTCACCGCTATTATTGGGCTTGTCACCTTTCCCGCATAATCGATTGGCACGTCCGCTCGGCTACCAAAGATTGGGTCCATTTGGAGAATGCCTTTTCACCCTCACCCTTGGCGTCGATCCCATGGCTCCTACCAAGGCATACCCCTCAAGTCCTTCTCACACACCCTCTGCTGGGGCCCACCTTAAAAATTTTCCGCTTGGCTTGTAAGTCTGTATCCATTTTTGATATGCCCAACTCCTTAACCCAGACTTCCCTCCTGGCATGCATGAAGCCTTCCTGTCCAAACACTGGCCGCACCCTCAGATTATAGTAAAACACTTTCTTCATAAAGGCAGGATAAAAACATTTGCTGAATTACTAGACAGCCTGGGTATCTGTGATTTCCCTGTCTGGGCTTATCTCCAGATGAGACACTTCTTGCTTTCGCATAAAGACCGTCACAACTGGGCCCGTCCTCTTACCCTTTCGAATCCGCATGCTCTAAAGCCGAACCCCAAAAGCATTTGATCTCAGAGGTGTACCCCCTCCTTGTTGGGAGTAGGACCTACAATTCTCTTCCTTCATGCCGTGCATGGAACAGAGAGCTGGATACCAACCTGTCGGATTCAGATTTGGACCTAATTTTTAGTTACTCCCACAAATGCTCCCTCAATGTTTCGACGCAAGAAAACAGCTACAAACTGGCCTCCAGATGGTACCGAACTCCTTCAAGAATTCATCGCTACAACCCTTCCTTGCCCAACAGCTTTTTTTTTTAGGATACTTTACATAAGTATAAAAAAACATGATACTCGTTATCGGGGTACAGCTCACCCTATACTGCGACGCAGCGCACCACATTGCAATATAGTTCCAGGCATACGATAAATACATTCGATAATACATTCACTCAGCGGTATGATGCCTGACGTGATGTGCGTGGCGGACGAATCCCCAGACCAACACGTCATGCATAACGCCGCTTACCCCGAGACCATAGCATCCTAAGACAAAGAACATTTCCTACCATTACAAAGTCATGCAAGATACGATTAGTTACAATATACAATAAGCATCGGGTGTGGGGGGGGGGGGAAAGGGTCACAGGCCCGAAGCTTTATTGAAGGGACAAAGACACGCAAGGGGGAGTAGGGGGAAGGGGAGATCTTCAGACGTCCTCTTCCGCCTTAAAGTCCATCAAGGTATAGTCCCTGAGCAGACTGAGGATCAGTCTGCGGCAGTCCTCAATGTACATCCTCTCCCGCTGGTGGATGAGGTGCTTCCTGGCGCACCATAAAGCGTCCTTAAAACAACACAGCACCCGCCAGGCGCTGTCAATGTCCTCCAGAGAAAACGTTCCACAGAAAAGTCCATTCAACACCCCAAAGTGTGTGATGGTTGTCTGTGGCACAAAGTGCTTGAGTTCAGGTTCCAGGGCCCTCAACAGGTCCTGAGCAAAAGAGCACTCCCAGAAAACGTGATGAACCGTTTCCTCGTGGATGATGCAGAAGGGGCAGTGTCTGTATCTGCTCAGGTTCCTGGCATGCATAAATGTCCTGAGAGGCAACCCCCCTTGGATTGCCATCCATGCCAGGTCCTTGTGCCTGTTGGTGAGGATGTTTGAAGAAACATTCCTCCAGACCACCTTGCAGGTGTCTGAAGGCAGGCCTGGAACCGACTCCAAAATGTCACTTGCTCTGATGAGCTTGTAAATGATCTTTGGCTTCCACAAGTCAGGCTTGACTCCCTGTAGCCCCTGCTCCTTGATAAACTTGAAGGTATCCAGGTAGTACCAAGGAGTGTCCCAGTTGTAGGGGATGGAACTGTCCCAATTGTCCCATCCGAGGGACCTCCAGAGAGGCAACAGGAAGAAGCGTGACATTACGTTCCTGCCAGAGTCCATAATCCTTTTTGGCAAAGTTCTGCGGATGCAGTTGCAGGCAAAGAACACCCTCAGTTGGGTGGCGATGTCGGGCACGCCCTTACCGCCCTTGAGGGGTTCCTTGAACATGACTGCCCTCTTCACTCTGTCCATCTTGGAGCCCCAGATGAAGTGAAACACCACCCTGGTGATGGCCTTACAGGTGTTGACCCGTGGGGGCCAGGCCTGGGTGAGGTACTGCAACACAGGGAGAATCTCGCTGCGGAGTACCAGTGTCTTCCCTTCGATGGTGAGGTCTCTGAGGCTCCAAAGTCCAAACTTTTGTCGCATCTTTGACAGTCTCTCCTCCCAAGACTTCAGGGCTGCACCCTCGGCACCAAACCAAACTCCCAGGATTTTCATGAAGTCTGTCTTGATGCCAAAGGGCATGGATGCAGAAGAAGGCAGGAACCAGTTTCCGAAGAGCATGACTTCTGACTTCCCGCAGTTGACTTTTGCCCCCGAAGCTTGGCCGAAGTCCTCGCAGGTCTGGACGAGCAGGTCGATGGAGCGCTGGTTGGCACAGAACACCGTCACGTCGTCCATGTAGAGCGAGCACTTCACTTCCCTTCTGTCTGGTCCCGGCGCGGTGATTCCCCCGATCTCTGGATTCCGTCTGATGCATTCGGCAAAGAGCTCTATACAGCAAACAAAAAGCAGAGGTGAAAGAAGGCAGCCTTGTCTGACCCCGGAGAGGACCGGGAAGGGGTCAGTTTTCCAGCCGTTCACCTGCACAGTACTACAAATGTCGTTATACATCAGGTCAACATACCGACAAAACATTTCCCCAAGACCAAACCTGCGCAGGGCTCTGCACATACACCCATGGGAGACACGGTCAAAGGCCTTTTCCTGATCAAGACTGACCAGGGCCGCGTGCACACGGCGGTCCTTGATGTATTGGACCGTGTCCCGGACGAGCGCTAGGCTGTCTGCAATCCTGCGGCCAGGAATGCCGCAAGTCTGATCCGGGTGGATGATCTGTCCGATGACGGCCTTCAGCCTGTTAGCCAGGACTTTGGCGAGGATCTTGTAGTCCACGTTCAGGAGAGAGATGGGACGCCAGTTTTTCAAGTCACATCTCTCCCCCTTACGCTTGTACAAGATCGTGATCATTCCCTCCCTCAACGAAGGAGGCATCCTGCCCTCCACCACCATCTCCTCGTACAGCTTGAGCAGGTCCGGGCCCACGAGGTCCCACAGCGCTACATAGAGCTCTGCTGGGAGACCATCGCAGCCCGGGGTCCTGCCCCGCCTGAAGGATTTAGCCGCAGAGTGCAGCTCCTCCAACGTCAAGGGGGCGTTGGTGGCCGACAAACCTGCAGGATCAATGGTGTTAGTGATACCTGACAAGAGAGAATCCTTGCCCAACAGCTGTTGGAGATGCTGGACGTCAGATGGGTCATTTCTCCACATCTGGTGGTCTTGCCCAATCATTCAACCATTCTGGCAAGAGGTCTATCGGATTGTGGTGTCTGTAACTACCTTACCATTGATTCTTTCTCTGACTCAGTTCCTCCTCCACTATTCCTCCCTTCCGTGGGGACAGTATTTTAAATCCTTAGCTATGCATATGTCAACGCAGCCAGACTCTGCTTACCTGTATTTTGGGGCTCCACTCGCCGTCCCTCCATACAAGATTGGCTTATCCGCTTGGGCAAAGTGGCGGAGATGGAAAAACTGATTGCGACTGCACTTGATACCCTGACCAAATTTTCCCACACTTGGGCCTGTTGGACTCACTTTCAGACCACCCCTGCATATCAGTCCCTCATGGACCAATCTACTTGATCTAATTCAGCTCACCCTCCTATGACACCCCTTTCTCTTTTTCCGAATGGCTGGCAATGTGTTTCCTTAAGTGTATCTGCCCCCATTTGCATGTCCCCTGTGGCGGTTCAGGTTCTGTCTACTTCTGTTTATATCCTAACGTATAGACGATGACACTTAATTCGCACGTTACTCCTCCCCTTATTCCACCCTCTCCCTTTGTCCTTCCTCCCCCTTTCCTCTACCCCCTCCCCCCCTTTTTTTTTTTTTTTTTCTCTTTTTCTTTCTCTTCTCTTTCATCTCTCCCATCTCCCACACTCTTTTCCTTTTCTTCTCACACACTCTTCTGCACTTTATGTAGTCTTCAAGAGATCATTGGGCATAACTACATCAATATTATCTTATACTTATTAGAGTCTCTACGACAGTTTTCAGTTGTATTCAGATACCTTTGCTACATAACGACTGTCGCCACATTTTTTGTATGTGCACTACATTCGCCCCCCCATTGCGGGCCTATGCCTTGAGGTATATCTACATGAGGTTCTCTGTTATCAGCCTCTATTATGCCTTTTCATGCTGCCTGAGTATTACATGCATAACCCGGTTGTGGCCTAGTTATTTGTCGCTGTCTATGTTCTTGCATATGATCTCTGTTTTCTCATGTTGTACCTATTGATGACTGCCTTATCCTCTTGTATTTTACAAGTTCCTTTGTAATTCTGTAATTCACCAATAAACTTTTATGAAATAAAAAAAGATAGGTACTTTATTGTCATTGCAACGTAAATCACAATGAAATTCTATAAAAAAAAAAACTCCACACACACATGAACATATAACATTCTCAACATGCACACATGTGAACATTGTCCCCATCCCCCCAGATAAAAGCCTAAAAGAAACGACGACCACAACATCAAGCCAAGTCACTTGGAGCGAGATAATAATACTCAAAATGACCATTTAGGGCCTTGATAGCTATTGGAAAGAAAGAAACCTTCCTCGAGTCGTTTTATCCTCACCTTTTTTCTTTTTCCAACCTCCTGCCAGATGGTTTCCAGGTTTAGTAATTTATATTTACTAAAATAATTGCATTTCCATGTTCTGTGTACTGTGGGAGACCAGATATAGTGAATGCAGGGTCTGGGGAGAGCGGATATAGTGAATGCAGGGTCCGGGGAGATCAGATATAGTGAATGTAGGGTCCGGGGAGACTGGATATAGTGTATGCAGGGTCTGGGGAGACCAGATATAGTGAATGCAGGGTCCTGGGAGACC
Organism: Staurois parvus; assembly: GCF_062004578.1. Classification (NCBI taxonomy): domain Eukaryota; kingdom Metazoa; phylum Chordata; class Amphibia; order Anura; family Ranidae; genus Staurois; species Staurois parvus. The sequence continues at coordinate 8,093,221 of NW_028317826.1, forward strand.
AGATATAGTGAATGTAGGGTCCAGGGAGACCAGATATAGTGAATGCAGGGTCCTGGGAGACCAGATATAGTAAATGCAGGGTCCAGGGAGAGCAGATATAGTGAATACAAGGTCCGGGGAGACCGAATATAGTGAATGCAGGGTCCGGGGAGACCAGATATAGTGAATGCAGGGTCTGTGGTTTAGTAACACTTTAATACCTAAAAACTTAAAAGCAGATACCGGCTCTACTACATCTCCTCTGGTGTAGAATGGAACCATGTCAGTCTTGGTCTTCCTAAAATCAGCTTTTAACTCCTTGGTCTCCCCAGTGTTTAGGGACAAATTGTTTCCCTCACACCACTCTACTGAATTGGCCACTTCTTCCCTGTAATGCTTCTCATCCCCTCTTGTGATGCAACCTACTATGGTGGTGTCATCTGAAACTTTGATGTTACGTTTTGTAGAAAAGCAGGGAGTGCAATCACAAGGGTATAGAGAGTAGAGAAGGGGACTCAATACACAACCATGTGGTACTCCTATGCTGACCACACCCTGGGATGACACATGCTTACTCAGTGTGACCCCCTGTGGGCGCTCTACCAGGAAATCCTTTATCCAAGAGTAGGGGTCTCCAAACCTTCTAAAGAAAGGGCCAGTTTAGTGTCCTTTAGACTGTAGGGGGGCCATGGGAGTAAACAATGCCCGATCTTTGGTTTTATGGGGAGAAATAGTTGGTGTTAGTTGAAGGAATAGTGCCCTATTGTTGGTGTCAGTGGCAGGAATAGTGCCCTATTGTTGGTGTCAGTGGCAGGAATAGTGCCCTATTGTTGGTGTCAGTGGCAGGAATAGTGCCCCATTGTTAGTGTCAGTGGAAGGAATCGTGCCCCACTGTTGGTGTCAGTGGAAGGAATAGTGCCCCATTGTTGGCGTCAGTGGCAGGAATAGTGCCTCATTGTTGGTGTCAGTGGCAGGAATAGTGCCTCTTTGTTGGTGTCAGTGAAAGGAATAGTGCCCCATTGTTGGTGCCAGTGAAAGGAATAGTGCCCCATTGTTGGTGTCAGTGGAAGGAATAGTGCCCCATTGTTGGTGTCAGTGGAAGGAATAGTGCCCCACTGTTGGTGTCAGTGGAAGGAATAGTGCCCCGTTGTTGGTGTCAGTGGGAGGAATAGTGCCCCATTGTTGGTGTCAGTGGAAGGAATAGTGCCCCATTGTTGGTGTCAGTGGGAGGAATAGTGCCTTACTGTTAATGTCAGTGGGAGGAATACTGCCGCATTGTTGGTGTCAGTGGAAGGAATGTTGCCTTACTGTTGGTGTCAGTGGAAGGAATAGTGCCTCATTGTCGGTGTCAGTGGAAGGTATAGTACCTCATTGTCGGTGTCAGTTGAAGAAATAGTGCCTCATTGTCGGTGTCAGTGGAAGGAATAGTGCCTCGTTGTCGGTGTCAGTGGAAGGAATAGTGCCTCGTTGTCGGTGTCAGTGGAAGGAATAGTGCCTCGTTGTCGGTGTCAGTGGAAGGAATAGTGCCTCGTTGTCGGTGTCAGTGGAAGGAATAGTGCCTCGTTGTCGGTGTCAGTGGAAGGAATAGTGCCTCGTTGTCGGTGTCAGTGGAAGGAATAGTGCCTCGTTGTCGGTGTCAGTGGAAGGAATAGTGCCTCGTTGTCGGTGTCAGTGGAAGGAATAGTGCCTCGTTGTCGGTGTCAGTGGAAGGAATAGTGCCTCATTGTCGGTGTCAGTGGGAGGAATAGTGCCTCATTGTCGGTGTCAGTGGGAGGAATAGTGCCTCATTGTCGGTATCAGTGGAAGGAATAGTGCCTCATTGTCGGTGTCAGTGGAAGGAATAGTGCCTCGTTGTTGGTGTCAGTGGAAGGAATAGTGCCTCGTTGTTGGTGTCAGTGGAAGGAATAGTGCCTCGTTGTTGGTGTCAGTTGAAGGAATAGTGCCTCGTTGTTGGTGTCAGTGGGAGGAATAGTGCCTTATTGTCGGTGTCAGTGGAAGGAATAGTGCCTCATTGTTGGTGTCAGTGGAAGGAATAGTGCCTCATTGTTGGTGTCAGTGGAAGGAATAGTGATTCATTGTTGGTGTCAGTGGGAAGAATAGTGCCCCATTGTTGGTGTGACTGGCAGGAATAATGCCTCAAAGGCCAGATAAAGGCAATCAGAGGGCCACATCTGGCCCCAGGGCTGTAGTTTGGAGACCACTGTCCAAGAGCAAAGGGAAGGGGGCATATTCAGCTTCAGCATCTTCCCCACCAATAGATCTGGGATAACGGTATTAAAAGCCGAACTCTAGTCAATGAACAACATTCTTCCATAGTTGCTGGAGTGTTCCAGGTGACATAAAGTGTTACTAAACCCACAACAGTACAATCAGTCTGGCATTGTATGCTGGCTGATCACTGAAGACTGGGAAATGTGAAAACATTTTACTTCTGACTGCTGCTGACTGCTGGTGCTTGTAGTTGTTTTATTTTCTTCTTTGGGTCTTGCTAAAAGATTTTACTTTTTTAAATCCCTTTTTCTGTCACTTTTTTTTCTTCCTTTCCTTGTCTTCCTTCACTCTTCTAATTAAGGGGCGGGGTTAATTGGTCCCAGGTGATACAGGTCCTATATAACTTGCTGTGGAGCTCACTCTGAGCTTGCCTGTATTTTGCTTGCTGGACCTTTAACTAAGTCAGCGGTTCTCAACCTGGGAGTCGCGACCCCTTTGGGGGTCGAACGACGCTTCCACAGGGGTCGCCTAAGACCATCGGAAAACACATATTTCCGATGGTCTTAGGAACCGAGACACCGCTCCTCGCCACCGCCGCTGCCACCGCCGTCTCCAGGTGTGGGCGGGATGACATGCCGCCCCTGTCATCTGGACACACCTCGAGATCAATCCTCGCCTGTGATTGGCCGCCGGTACTGTAGCTCAGGAGAGGCACACAGGCGGCCAATCACCGGCAAGGAGGTGGAGCTTGGAGAGGAGGAGCCGAGCGGCACCGCGAAGATCGAGCGAGTGAAGAGGAGAACAGCGGCCGGAGAAGGAAGACATCTGACAGGTAAGTGTCGGTACCATGGGAGAGGGAGGGAGCGAGCGAGCCCAGGCTGGAGCAGGAGTCTGCAAGGTAAGTATCATTGGTGTCAGTGGGAATAGTGCCCCATCATTGGTGTCACTAATACCAATGATGGGGCACTATTCCTCCCACTGACACCAACGATGGGACACTATTCCTCCCACTGACACCAACGATGGGGCACTATTCCTCCCCCCACTGACACCAACGATGAGACACGATTCCTCCCCCAAATGACACCAACAATGGGGCACTATTCCTCCCCCACTGACACCAAGGATGGGGCACGATTCCTCCCCCCACTGACACCAACGATGGGGCACAATTCCTCCCCCCACTGACACCAAGGATGGGGCACAATTCCTCCCCCCACTGACACCAAGGATGGGGCAGTATTCCTCCCCCCACTGACACCAAGGATGGGGCACTATTCCTCCCACTGATACCAATGATGGGACACTATTCCTCCCACTGATACCGATGATGGGGCACTATTCCTCCCACTGATACCGATGATGGGGCACTATTCCTCCCACTGATACCGATGATGGGACACTATTCCTCCCACTGATACCGATGATGGGACACTATTCCTCCCACTGATACCAATGATGGGACACTATTCCTCCCACTGATACCAATGATGGGGCACTGTTCCTCCCACTGATACCAATGATGGGGCACTATTCCTCCCACTGATACCAATGATGGGGCACTATTCCTCCCACTGATACCAATGATGGGGCACTATTCCTCCCACTGATACCAATGATGAGGCACTGTTCCTCCCACTGATACCAATGATGGGGCACTATTCCTCCCACTGATACCAATGACGGGGCACTATTCCTCCCACTGACACCAATGACGGGACACTATTCCTCCCACTGACACCAATGACGGGACACTATTCCTCCCACTGACACCAATGACGGGGCACTATTCCTCCCACTGACACCAATGACGGGGCACTATTCCTCCCACTGACACCAATGACGGGGCACTATTCCTCCCACTGACACCAATGACGGAGCACTATTCCTCCCACTGACACCAATGACGGGGCACTATTCCTCCCACTGACACCAATGAAGGGGGCACTATTCCTCCCACTGACACCAATGACGGGGCACTATTCCTCCCACTGATACCAATGATGGGGCACTATTCCTCCCACTGACACCAATGATGGGGCACTATTCCTCCCACTGATACCAATGATGGGGCACTATTCCTCCCACTGATACCAATGACGGGGCACTATTCCTCCCACTGACACCAATGATGGGGCACTATTCCTCCCACTGACACCAATGACGTGGCACTATTCCTCCTACTGCAAAATTACAGTTATGAAGTAGCAACGAAAATAATTTTATGGTTGGGGGTCACCACAACATGAGGAACTGTATTAAGGGGTCGCGGCGTTAGAAAGGTTGAGAACCACTGAACTAAGTGGACATTTAATAAGTGGAGTTAAATAAAAAATGGAGTTGGAAACAGGAGATTATAAGAGGAGTCTACTAACCTGTAAGTGACAAGTGATCTTTCCTGTTAGTATTGTGATGGGATATGAGTGCTAGCGGGGTGGAAGGTTTGTGCAGTGCACAGTGTGCCGCATGTATGCAACAATGGAGCAACAGCTCCGGGATGGATACCGCTGTGACAGATGTGAGCGGCTTGCCTTTCTAGAATCTCGTGTTAGAGTTCTGGAGGAGAAAGTTGCAACGCTGGGCAGAGCTATCAACCTTGAAAGGGGTCTTCTGCTCTCTGAGCAGGTAGCTAATGGGACTGATGTGGAGGGCAGAGGGGATAATTAGGATTATCAGGTAGGAAGATGGGTTACTGTAATGAGGGAGTGGTAGGGGCTCATAGAGAAGGAAGGCTGGCCCTGGGTTTGAGCACCCAAACAGGCTGGGCAAGTTGGTTGAAGATGTGGGGGTGGCACCCCTGGATGTCACTGCTATCCCTAACAGCCGGGATGGCAGACCATCTGGGAGGGGTGGTGAGGGTAGTGCAGGAAGGCTTAGACAGCTGGTGGTAGTAGTAGTAGGATTCTATGACCAGAAGGACTGATAGAATTTGTCGCCAGGATCACCTCAACCGAATGGTTTGCTGTCTCCCTGGTGCCAGGGTTCGGCATGTGGTGGACCGGGTTAATAAATTACTGGGAGGGGCTGGGCATGACCCAGCGGTCTTGGTTCATGTTGGAACCAATGACAGAATACATGGAAGATGGAGGCTGCTTAAAAATCAATTTAAAGAATTAGGCTGCAAGTTGCAGGAAAGAACCTCCAAGGTGATATTCTATGAAATATTACCTGTGCCATGCGCAACTCGGGAAAGATGGGGAGATTAGAGAACTCAATGCATGGCTGAAGACCTGGTGTAAGAGGGAAGGATTTGGGTTCCTAAAGCACTGGGCTGACTTTTCATTGGGGTGCAACCTATATGTTAGAGATGGTCTGCTGTGCTGGGGGAGAGGTTTAAGGGAAGGCTGGAGGAGTATTTAAATTAGGATCAAGGGGGGAGGGAGAATTAGATTATAACTGGGTAGACAGATCAGACGGGTCAGTACTTATTGGTGGGTGGAATGGGGGAAGATGGGGGGAAGGCTATGGCTGATAAGACCGTTCCCATGATGCAAACAACCAGTGGAATCGGTACCATTTGTATGACAATAAATATGCAAAATACGTGTGAACAAGGTGTCAGTGTTTGTTCAACAATGCCAGAAGTCTGTCAAGCAAAATAGGTGAGTTGGAATCTTTTTTGCATGGAAAGCTATGATTTAATTGGTATTGCTGAATCTTGGCTTCATTCTTCGCTTGACTGGACCATTAATATTCCTGGCTATGTTCTCTTTCGGAGAGACAGAGTAATAGGAAAGGTGGTGGTGTCTGTCTCTATATGAGAAGTGATCTCAGAGCGAGTGTAAAAGAGGACCTAGTTGATGGGGAGTGTGATGAGGCTGAAGTATTATGGGTGGAACTGCACATGGGGGTGCATACTAAGGTAGTCATTGAAGTTTGTTATAGGCCTCCCAGTGTTAATGAGGAGATGGAGACTCGGCTCCTTACACAGATCTAAAGGTCTGGGACAGTGATAATAATGGGGGATTTTAACTACCTGGAAATTGACTGGAGTAATGGTACTGCAGGAACAGTTAAAGGGCAAACCTTTTTAAACCTACTACAGGACAATTTTATGGTACAATTCATAGAGGCCCCAACTAGGAATGATGCTCTGCTGGACCTGGTAATCTCAAACCATGCAGAGCTTTTTACGAATGTGCATATAAAAGAACATCTGGCTAGCAGTGACCATAACATGACTTCATTTATTAACTGTAAACGGCGAGCACATACAGGAAAATAAAAACCGCTTAAGTTCAAGAGGTAATTTTCCAAGACTTAGACTGGGAGGGAATATTGGCATTGATGAACACAACACAGAAATGGGAGTTCACACTGCAAAATATAATCCCATGGGCAACAAGTTTAAAAGGCTAAAAATCAAACCTATGTGGCTGATAGCCAAAGTTAAAAAGGCTATAGATAATAAGAGAAGAACTTTTAATAAATAAAAAAATGAAGGATCACTATTATCGTTTAAACATTACAAAGAATATAACAGAATATGGAAAAAGGAAATAAAGGCCGCAAAAATTGAAAACTAACAACAGATTGCAAAAGATAGCAGGACCAACCCCAAAAAATTCTTCAAATATATTAATAGTAAGAAGGTCCGGTCCGAGCATGTAGGCCCTTTACTAAATAATCTAGAGGGGGTGACTGGGGACAAAGAGAAGGCAAATTTATTGCCTTCTTCAGCTCTGTATATACAAAGGAGCATGTGGGAGCTCTTGTTCATAATGGGCATGGTACTGATACAGCTCCAGATGATCCACATTGGCTCACAATTGATATGATCTAAAAATATTTATACAGAATAAAGGTGACTAAAGCCCCTGGACCAGATGGCATACACCCACAGGTCCTTAAAGAATTGAGCTCTGTCTTTTCAAAGCCATTGTTTCTAATTTGTAGGGGCTCTTTAATGACTGGCATAGTACCACTGGATTGCTGTAAGGCCAATGTGGTGCCTATATATAAAAAGGTCAAAATCTTTACCAAGTAATTACAGACCTGTTAGTTTAACTTCTATAGTTGGGAAGATACTGGAGAGTTTAATAAAAGACCACATAGATGAGTTCTTGCTGGAAACAAATATTTTAAGCAACAGACAGCATGGATTCATGAAAAACAGAAGTTGTCAAACAAATCTGATTTCTTTTTGAGGGGGTGAGCAAAACCTTGGACAGGGGTGGCGGTGGACGTGGTATACTTGGATTTTGGAAAAGTGTTTGACACAGTTCCCCACACACGGCTAACTTGTAAGGTAAAGTCTACGGGCTTGGAAAAATCCATATGTAAATGGATAGAAAACTGGCTAAAAGATCGTGTTCAGAGTAGTTAATGAATGGTCTGGGGTCATCAGTGGTGTACCCCAGGGTTCAGTGTTGGAACCCTTTTTTACTAGGGGGAGTACAACTGGGGAATCAATGGTGAAGGATCTGGGGGTTCTGGTAGATCACAATCCTAATAATGGCATGCCATGCCAAGCTGACGCTTCTATAGCTAGCAAAATCCTCTTATATTAAGAGGTATAGACTCCAGAGAGATCATATTACCCCGGAGCAAATAATTAGTAAGACCTCATTTGGAATATGCAGTTCAGTTTTGGGCACCAATTCACAAAAAGAACATTGGGGAACTGGAGAAAGTACAGAGAAGGGCAACCAAACTGATATGAGGCATGGAGGAGATCGGCTATGAGGAAAGATTAGAGGAACTGAGTTTATTCTCTTGAAGAGGAGATTAAGGGGGGATATGATCACCATGTATAATACACAAGGGGGGGATATGATCACCATGTATAATACACAAGGGGGGGATATGATCACCATGTATAATACATAAGGGGGGATATGATCTCCATGTATAATACACAAGGGGGGGATATGATCACCATGTATAATACACAAGGGGGGGATATGATCATCATGTATAATAAGGGGGGGATATGATCACCATGTATAATAAGGGGGGGATATGATCACCATGTATAATACATAAGGGGGGGGGATATGATCACAATGTATAAATACATCAGTGGTTCATATAGTGAACTTGGTGTAGAGTTATTCACCCTGAGGTCATCAGAGGACAAGGGGGCACTCTTTATGTCTGGAGGAAAAGAAATTTAATCTCCAAAACACAAAGGTTTCTTCAGTGAGAGCTGTGAAAATGTGGAATAGACTCCCTCAAGAGTTGGTTCTGACCAGCTCAGTGGATTGCTGTAGGAAAGTCCTGGATTCTTTCTTGGATACACAGAATATAACTGGATATAACATTTATAGGTAAAGTTGATCCAGGGAATATCCGATTGCCTCTCGGGAATCAGGAAGGATTTATTTTTTCCCCAGCAGGTGCAAATTAGATCATGCTTTGCTGGGGTTTTTTGCCTTCCTCTGGATCAACTGTGGGTATAGGATTATTACTTTTTTTTTCAGCCTAACTAACTATATGCAGTAAAGAATGCTTGTTATACTCACCGTGGAACCTAAGGGGTTAATCCTCTGCGGTGTGTAAAAATGCTGTTTGATCCTGTCTTCTGATTCTCCCCTTAGTGTTCCCCCTGTTACATCCTGATAAGACATATCGTGTGAAGACACTCTGCACATGCTCAGTTTGGTGTGTATTGCTAGAGGTTTTTTCTTGGGACAGTACATGAAATTAGCACAGGGCCAATCAGCATTGTCCAGAGGTCAGGGGTTCTGCATGCCACTAAAGAAGAAAGTAAGCTCCTACAAGCTTAAGCCAGTGCTCTACTGGACACTGATAGAAGTCAAGACTGCTATATACTGCTGATGAGAAGGTATTTAGCAGTTTATATTTACTAAAATAATTGCATTTCCATATTCTGTGTACTGTGGGAGACCAGATATAGTGAATGTGGAGTCCAGTGTTTAGTAACACTTTAATACCCCAAAAAAACTTAAAAGCAGATACCCACTCTACCACTTCTCTGGTGTAGACTGGAACCATGTCAGTCTTGGTCTTCCTAAAAACCATTAACTCCTTGGTCTCCCCAATGTTTAGGGACACATTGTTTGCCCCACACAACAAGCATCTAAACTACCTGGTGAAGCTGTTTTGATGCATTTTTAACACCAATCCCTCAAAGAACTTCATTATTACCGGGGTGAGCACAATTGGCCTATGGTCCTTCAAACTATCTGTTTGCTACTTTTGGTTTGGGAGTAATAGTAGATTTTTAAGCAGGTTGGAATCACAACCAATGATGATGATTAGTTAAGACCCCTGCAAGGTGGTTGGCTCAAGAAAATTGTATAATGTATGGCCAGCCTAATGCTGGTGCACTCAGAATCTGGTGCAGCTGTGCATGGTAGTCAATCAGCTTCTTACCTCTGCTTGCTCAATTAGGATTTGTCAGTAAAACCTGGAAACTGATTAGGTATTTATGCAGAAGTGAACTTGATTTTGCACTCTCTAGCTTTAGTAAATACACCCCGGTATGTGTAGATGTCCACTCTGCTTCATTACTCTACCTTGTGTTTTTACCCTCCCTCATCCTCCCATTACCCCACACTGATTCTACCTATTGCATCATTATATTCTTCATATGACCACCCCAGGGCATTGCCACCACCTCTACTGCAGGTTTGACCCTCTTCTTCCTTTCAGCACAGAGTATTGTCCCCCCCCCCCCCCCAGCGCAGGGCATTGCTCTATCTTCCAGTGGAGGGAATTGCCCCTCCTGCAGCAACCATTCCTTACCATTCTCCCAGAATTTTCAAATTGCCAGAAACATCACAGGAGGGGCAGAGACAACACTGCAATAGGTTGATTTTTGTATTTTGTATATTTGTGCATACTTAGATTTATATACAATTTTGATTAAAAAAAAAAGAACTCCAGCTAAAATCTTAGCACACCTGATGGGGGATCCTACGGTTTTCCACTCTATAGAAAGCAAACCTTTTTAATTTTGTACATATATTATCCATGTAAAGTATAACCATTTATGATAATAGGGGCAGATCCGGGGAAATTATTTGTCTGTATTATAAATAGGCCATAAGGATTGGTTACCTGACCCGTAATAGATTTGTGTGAATTTGCTGTGCCGGCCTACGCCTCCAATGTCTTCTCACTCTTTGCAGGTCCTAAAAGATCCACTAAAGCCGCAGGCTAAGGGCAACTACTGGATGGTGGATGTGAGCCAAATTCCTGAGGATGCCATGAAGCTGCAGAAAACGGGAGGCACCCGGCAAGAAGGCTACCCTCCTGACCTGGCTCCTTGTATCCTGCATGGACAGCCCTACAGATCTGTAGACTTTCACCACCCCCATCTTTCAAAAGACAATACTGTGGTCGGATCAGATGCAGAGGCTGGTCCCTCAGTACAAACCCAACCCCCAAATATAGATCCTGCCGCAACCTTCCCAAACATCTTATGGAACCTTCCAAAGTCATATTCAAAATGCATGGCCCCTAATGTGGTGTCCCCTCCCAGCATTCACCCTCTCCTTTACTCCAACTTCCCCTCTTCCTCTGTGACTACATGCCTACCCCATACTCAAGCTCCACCTGAGCGGAGGGATATTTACACTCCCAGTCTGATGCCTCCCCTGCCCAGACCCTCTGAAGCCAGAACCAGAATATCCTCTTCAGATTTCCCTCCCAATAATACGGTCTTTGACATCCCAGTGTATCCACACCACGGGGGGGGGGGCTACATACTCAAAACATCTATGGGCCAAAATTTTCTCAGGGTGGGGTGTACCCAGGGTACAGACCCAATGGTTACTGATTGGCCAGTTGTTGAGACAAGGCTGGTTTTGGGCTAGTCACTTTTGCCTCAAGGACTAGCTGAACTTCAAGTCTTACCCAATGATGTTGGCACCCAATGTGGCACCAAACATGACCTACAGTCCAAAGGCATTTGTCAACTATGTATATATCAGTCATTTTCTATCATGTCTGTTTCTTTTTACTTCAAATAAAATTGAATTTGTTTTTTAATCTCAAGTGATGTAAAAGCTTTGTTATTTGAAAAAAAAAAAAAACATGTCATACTTACCTTCTCTGTGCAGTGGTTTTGCACAGAGCAACCCGGATCCTCTTCTTCTCAGGTCCCCTGCCGGTGCTCATGGCTCCTCCCCTCTTGACCAGTTCCCCCAATAGTAAGCCTCTTGCTATGGGGGCACTGGTGCGTGCTAACTCCTGAGCCGCACTCTGTGCATTCATAAGACACAGAGCAGCTGCTCAGTCCCGCTCTGAGTCATTTTGTCCTCACCTTTTTCTTTTCTGAACCTCCTGCCAGATGGTTTCCAGGTTTAGTATTTACTAAAATAATTGCATTTCCATGTTGTGTACTATGGGAGAGCTGATATAGTGAATGCAGGGTCTGGGGAGAGTGCATATAGTGAATGCAGGGTCTGGGGAGAGTGCATATAGTGAATGCAGGGTCTGGGGAGAGTGCATATAGTCAATGCAGGGTCTGGGGAGAGTGCATATAGTCAATGCAGGGTCTGGGGAGAGTGCATATAGTCAATGCAGGGTCTGGGGAGAGTGCATATAGTCAATGCAGGGTCTGGGGAGAGTGCATATAGTGAATGCAGGGTCTGGGGAGAGTGCATATAGTCAATGCAGGGTCTGGGGAGAGTGCATATAGTCAATGCAGGGTCTGGGGAGAGTGCATATAGTCAATGCAGGGTCTGGGGAGAGTGCATATAGTGAATGCAGGGTCTGGGGAGAGTGCATATAGTCAATGCAGGGTCTGGGGAGAGTGCATATAGTCAATGCAGGGTCTGGGGAGAGTGCATTTAGTCAATGCAGGGTCTGGGGAGAGTGCATATAGTCAATGCAGGGTCTGGGGAGAGTGCATATAGTCAATGCAGGGTCTGGGGAGAGTGCATATAGTGAATGCAGGGTCTGGGGAGAGTTGCAGGGTCCGGGGAGAGTGCATATAGTGAATGCAGGGTCCGGGGAGAGCGCATATAGTGAATGCAGGGTCCGGGGAGAGCGCATATAGTGAATGCAGGGTCCGGGGAGAGCGGATATAGGGAATGCAGGGTCCGGGGAGAGCGCATATAGGGAATGCAGGGTCTGGGGGGACTGGATATAGGGAAATGCAGGGTCCGGGCAGAGCGGATATAGGGAATGGGGGGACCAGATATAGTGAATGCAGGGTTTAGTAAAACTTTAATAGCTAAACACTTAAAATCATATACCGGCTCTACCATGTCTCCTCTGGTGTAGAATAGAACCATGTCAGTTTTGGTCTTCCTAAAAACCGTTAACTCCTTGATCTCCCCAATGTTTAGGGACAAATTGTTTGCCTCACACCACAATGGTCACCTGGTCACAAAACTACCTGGTGAGGCTGTTTTGATACGTTTTAACACTAATCCCTCAAAGCACTTCATTATCGGGGTGAGCACAATCCTTCAAACTATCTATGTTTGCTACTTTTGGTATGGGAGTAATAGTAGATTTTAGGCAAGTTGGAACCACAGCCAATGATAATGATCAGTTAAATATATTAGTAAAGACCCCTGCAAGGTGGTTGGCTCAGGTCTTAACAGCCCTCCCTTGGACCCCATCTGGACCCACAAATTGACAGATTTAAATGCCTGACTCACCTCGTGTTCCTGTATCACAGGTGCGGCATCACCCATGTGCGAGCTCAAGAAATTGTTTGCCGGGGTACTGCATCCTCTTGTGAGAAAAAGCTGTTGAATTCTTCAGCCCGTTGGTGTCAGGGCAGGGGCCGAGGAACGGACAGGCAGGCCTAACAATGTAACGCACTGGCTGACGACAACCACCACCCACAGACCGAAGTCCCTCAGGGCGCGGAGTCTAAGTCCCAGGCTGCCCTTCACCAGGGCCCCGATGGTGGGGATGGACTTGATGCAGCCAGGAACCAGGTCGCGGCCCCTGAGGCACCTCAGCTGCGGTAATGGCCGCCGCCAATGGCGTGTAGCTGGTGGAAGAGGCAAAAGAGTAGTCAGACAAGCCGGGTTCAGCAACAGGACAAAACAGTACAGGACAGCAGACGAGAATCACAGGTCACGAGCCGGGTTCAGCAACAGAGGGTCAGATCAAAGGAGAATACAAAGAATAGTCAAGTCACAAGCCGAATCAGATACCAGGAGAGTCAGAACAGAGTAATAGCAACACAAAGACACAAGTGCAAAGAGCATGTGCGGGCCACAGGCTTATATGTCATCAGCCACACCCCTCTGGGGGATGGACCACAGAGACCTGAAGGCATAAAAGGATTCCCATCATGCACAGCAGAATCCAAGATGGACGCCAGCACATGGAGTAACATAACCTCAGGGAAAAGGTAGGACCTTGACAATTGGATAATAAAATGTGCACCCTGGTGAGTGTTCTCTCTGTGGTTTAGGATATCCTGTATCCCTTTCCAACCTTCCCGTACATCAATCTCTCTGCAGTATTCAATTTTAGGTTTGCTCTAGCAACACTATACTTAACCGTATCCCCATCCCTAAAGGCACCATCCCGTTCTTTCAAGACAACGTACTCTCTTGGTCATCCAGGGCTTCTGATTAGGAAAAACCTTGATATGCTTCCTAACCAGGGGCCTATTTACCACAAGGCACTTGCCTAGGGTGGCATTTTTCAAGGGGGCAGCTCCTCTTACACCCCCTCCCCCTGAAGAAAGGATGAAAGAGAGGGAGACGCGCACTGTGGGAACCAGATGGGATCCGATAGACTGATGGTGTATGTAGAGCCTAACTTTTGTTCGCAGGGATGTCCAGAACTGTGAAGATGAGTGTCTCTACCACTGGGGGGGGGGGTAGTGGAAGGCTCTTCCGGGTTGAGGGCAGAGGTGTTGTTGGTCAATGTTGTCAGGCTCTCTCTGCAGGAGGGGGAAGGGGGACAGGTTCTGTTGGTCGGTGTCCCTGGGGGCAGACAATGTTTGTGTTGCCTAGGGCAGCATTAAACCTAAATACACCACTGCTCCTAACTGTAACAAAGTCTACACAAGTGCTGATGTAACTCAGTATTGTATCAGTGTACGTATTTAGGTCTAGTGATGGGCCGAACACCCCCCTGTTCGGTTCGTGGTTGAACATCCAAACCTACAGAATGTTCAACCGCAAACTTCAAACACAATTTACTGAGCGGTATCTTACCACATGAGTATGTGGGAGGATCCCGCTCAGTTACAAATATCCGGCATGAGTCATATTAAGTCACACGGTATTATAGTAGTGAGACATTCATTAATGTCTCCGCTGTCAGTGGGATTCTGACAGCTGAATGTAAAAAGAATTGTTGGCATTGCCCAACAATTAAACTTTTTTTCTTTTTTAAACGGCGTGGGGTTCCCCCTCCCATCCATACCAAGCCCTTCGGTGCTGCTATGGATTTTGAAGGCAACCCCCACACCAAAATAAAAACAAAAAAAAATGGCATGGGGGGTCCCCCCTAAAATCCATACCAGACCCTTATATGAACATGCAGGTCAGGAAAGGCGTGTACGAGCAAGCACCCCCGCCTGAACCATACCAGATACATGCCCTCAACATGGGGGAGGTACTTTGGGGCATGGGGGGGCTCCCCTTCCCCATGTTGATGGGGAAAAGGGTTTCCTTCCCACAACTCTTAGCTGTGGTTGTGGGGGGCTTATTAGAATCTTGAACCCCCTTTAAAAAGGGGGCCCCCAGATCCCTCCCCCCCCCATGTGAATGAGTATGTGGTACATGGTACTGTTGGTATGGTCAGGTGCATTGCTTTGACCAATCACAATGCACTGTCAGGGCGCAGTGCATCGTGGGGCATGGCAGGCGAACAGCCTACCGAACACCTGTACTGTTTGTGTGCTCAGCCAACACACAAATGGCCCGTGTTGAAGTCGAACTTAGGTTCAACTAGAACATACAGCCCAACACTATTTAGGCCATGTTTAAAAATTTCCCATTTGGTCCTCTCAAAGCAGTCCTGTAACTGCTCGAGAGCCACCTGACCAAATCCTTGTCTCCTTGCTTTCTGGAACAATTCTCTGCCTGATTGGGCTGTACAGTGGAATGAGAGAGGAATAATCTGAGTGGCCAAGATGAGGTAATGGAACAGCTTTGTATGCTTCCCCAACAGAGTATACCATACAACCAATTTATTTGTCCTGGGACTTTAAATGAGGCACAACACACGTCTAACAAATAACTTGTTTCCAACATAAATATCTAATAAATGAATAAACTTCTCATTGCTTACAAAAGGAGGATAATTTATATAATGTATATCCAAATTTCTTTCCATAGTAACTACTTTGAAAATGGGTGTGCAATTCTGATAGCACCCAATCCGCTTCTGGTTTGTCCCCTTGGGTTCTCACGGAGTCATCCTTCCACAGCTCCCAGGTGAGACTCCCCTGGCCATCACCATTTGGAAATACGGTCATATATTTTTAGCTGATTTGTTAGTATTAGGGACCCTCTGGTGACCCTTGAGATTGGAACTACTTCAAATATTACAAGATATTATTAGGTTGTTATATACTTGATGATTTACCTTGCACATATTATATCTGCATCTACTCCTGAAGAAGTGAACTAAGAGTCACGAAACACGGCGAGTTTTTGGATGCAATTTTAATGTCATTCTGTATTGACATCTGGATTGTATACAGTCAATTGTATATCCAATGATGTATGGATGCATTAATATGGATTTATTATAAATCAGCTTGTTACCATTTTATCCTTTTGTGAGCGATGAGAAGTTTGCTCGTTGGTCGTGTGTGTTGTGCCTCTTTTAAAGTCCCAGGACAAATATATTGGTTGTTTGGATATATTAAGGGATGGAGGCACATCACTGGGTGCATCAGGTCACATTCTATTTTTGTTATATTAATTTGGGTGGACACCCCAGTCCATAGTGGCCTCTTGCACCATGCAGATGTACAATAATGACATTGCGAGATACTGACCAGAATTTATTGTATTACTACACAGATTATGTAAACTTCCCAGTATGACATTTCTGGTTGGGATTGATGGCCAGGGTCTGCCTCATCCTCCAGATGTGATGCATTGAGGAGACTTTTGACTTTTTTTTTCCGCCCAAGCCTGCTTATACAGGTGGGGTCTGGGCCGCATCGGCACCATGTCTGTGCTTGATGTGTGATGTCAGCGTCATTGCGGCATCATCACACCAATGCGCTTTGTTTCATCTTGCTGCAGCCTTGAGGGGTATGGTACTCACGTCGCCGTTGTGCCTGTGTGGCGGTGGATGCCTCGTTGTTGAACGCTTCCCCTTTTAGACTGTTGGGAGGGACCAGCGCCTAGCCTCTGGGGACAAATGGTGGAAGCAGATGAAGATTTTTTTTTTTTTTCCTTTGAGGACACTGAGAAGCCACACTTGTTGTTGAGTGCCTCCCCTCTTTGATTGCACACGCAATGTTGGGAGGGACAACTGATTAGCCCATCCCCCCGGGATAAATAGTTGTAGCTTATGGGGGTGGTTTGCCCCATGAGGATACTGAGAAGCAACACTTTGATGTATAGTGCTTGAGTCATGGTTTGGCTGCTTTTATGTATGTTTTTGCATATGGCCTTGGTGGTCTATTTTTCATTGGCATATTCTTTTATCTTTGAACTGGATTCTGTGATTTGGGTCCTCTTTTCTTTTTTTCATACCACCAGGTGCAGTACATTTCATAAACTGATCTTGTTTCCTTTTATTATTGCTAAATTACAGCCAGGGCTGCATTCCATTTTTGTTGTATTGTTACTCAAATATCCAGTATATTACAATGACCGCTTCTGATCCATGGTGGTTTATGCTTTTGTCTGCCTACATTTTGTTTTCGTTCGGCTCTGGGTACTTGGTGGTCTTTCTTTCTTTATTCCCACATTTTATTTTTGTGGGAAAAAAAATGAAAAATGTCATTTGTGTACAGCGTTGCATGACCATGCTATTGCCAGTTAAAGAGAAGTGGCGAATAGCAAAAAAATGACCAATGTACCCCATACTCATTCACATGGATGGGGGGGGGTTTAGGTTGGCAGGATCTGGGGGTCTCCCCCCTTTACTGGCCAGCCTGGCCACATGCTCGGATAAGGGTTTTTTTTGGCATGGGGTTACTCTCAAAATCCATACCAAACCAGGACAAGCAGCCAGCTACATGGCCCCCTCCTTACCCTCTTCCCGTCCGCCCATTCTACATAGACGGCAAACGGGAAGCAGCGCCGATGCGGGCTAATGTTCCTGTACGTTAGGCTGCATCGATGGCTCGTGTGCGGCTCACAGAGCGCTCACCATGAAACCCGGTGATCGGTGTGTCACCCGGACACAGTGGATTATATTGTCTTTTTGTTCACTAAAATTCATTAAAGTGTTTTTTTACCCAGAAATATGCTTTTGAAAAACCACTGCGCAAATACCACGTGACATAAAATATTGTAACTCCCATCATTTTATTCTCTAGGGCCTCTGCTTAAAAAATATAATGTTTGGGGGTTCTAAGTAATTATCTAGCAAAAAATATATAATTTTTCCATGTAGGAGAGGAATGTCAGAATTGGCCCAGTATGCAAGTGGTTAAATAATAAACATGTCTATACTTACCTGCGGTGTGCAGTGGTTTTGCACAGAGCGGCCCGGATCACCCTCTTCTCGGGTCCCCCGCAGGTTCTCCTGGCTCATCCTGTCTGTCGGGTGCCCTCACGGAAAACAGCTTGCTATGGGGGCACCCACTGCTACGAGTGTCCATTCACACATGGTGCCATGGCTTGGCCCCACCTCCTCTATCTCCTCATTGGCTGACTGGCTGTGATTGATAGCAGTAGGAGTCAATGGCTCCTGCTTGCTGTCTCTGCCAATGAGGAGGCAGAGACCTGGGACAGTGAGGCTGTCATTCATATTGCTGGATCTTGATGGGGCTCAGCTAAATTTATTCTAAAAATATTCTTCCCATATATATATTGACATATTTGAAATACTATAACTTTGGCTATATTTAAAATAAATAAAAAACATATAATATATACTGTATGTTGAAATATGTCTTTTTATATATTTCCAAATATATGAACATTTTTTTAAAAAATACATTTTCAAATATACTGTGTCTTTAAAAATAAATTTAATCTACATTTTTAGAGTGCATTTACAAATATATGCTAAAATGAGTTCTGTAAAGCAAAATCTGAAGGATATATTTTAAAATATTTTTCATATATTTTGTAATATATAAAAAACACATTTCAACATACGGTATGTGTGTGTAAAATATCCTTTTTTTTTATTTAAATATATTGAATATGGCCAAAACTGTAGTATTTCAAATATATGCCAATATATTTGGGAAGAATATTTTTCTTCCATGTGTGTTGGCACACCTTTCTGTGAACTAGACTGGGACCTAGATGTCTTTCCATTTTTTTACCACTAGGTGCAGTCTTGCACCTTTCATATAATCGCTCACTATGTCTCCCTACTCACTTCTGCACTGCAGCCAGCATTACATGTTGTTTTTGTCGTTTATCACTCATCTTGATTTGGCCATCACCATTTGGAAATACGGTCATATATTTTTAGCTGATCTGTAAGTATTAGGGTCCCTCTTGTGACTCTTGAGATCAGAACGACTTCAAATGTTACAAGATCCCACTAGGTTGTTATATACTTGATGATTTACCGTGCAGATATTATATCTGCATCTACTCCTGAAGAAGTGAACTAAGTCACGAAACACGGCGAGTTTTTGGATGCAATTTTAATGTCATTCTGTATTGACATCTGGATTGTATACCGTCAATTGTATATCCAATGATGTATGGAATGCATTAATATGGATTTATTACAGATCAGCTTGTTACCATTTATCCTCTTTTGTAAGCAATGTGTCACGATCAGGGGTCAGGTTCAGAGACCAGTTGCTATAGCAGTGGAAAGGCTTACCTGAAACCAGCAGGATAGGTACACAGGCAGGTCACTGTGGCAGAGGAGTGGGATCACCCGAGGTGTGGAGTCTAAGTACCAACCGGTGTTCACCAGAGCTCCTAATGGTGGAGATGGATTTGGCTGCGTGTTGGTACCAGGTCACAGATCTCAGGATCACCCCACCAGGGAATGAGTAAGCCGGAATCCAGTAGCAGATTGAACAAGTTAGGGATCGAGCAGAAGCAGAGTCAGTCAACAAGCCAAGGGTCGGTCACAAACGGTAGTAGATGAGGCAGAATCGTAGTCCAGGAACAAGCCAAAGGTCGGTAGCGAAGGTATAGATGGCAGTAGGAGAGACAAGCAGGATATTAGCTGGTGAAGGCACAATAATCTGGCAAAGAGGAAATGCAGAGACATGGCTTTTATCAGGAAGTTCATGGGAGGAGAAAAGGGTTCAAGACAGACAGGGCCAAGGAAGGATCATCCAAACAGTTGTCAAGGGAGCTGTCCAGCATTCCAGGTTGCTCAGCAAATAGCGACATTGCCTCTCACCGCAGAAGGCCCAGGTTTGATCCCAGGCTCTGACAGTCTATAAGCAAGCCTGTACTCCGAGGTCAAGATAAATATATGATTGCAGTAATGCCGGGGATTTTTTTTACACAAGAGTCGGGACACGTGGTTGGGGGAGTGATAAAAAAAGGTGGTCGACCTGTATTTACTGACCTCCCCAAGCTGCAAAGGTAGCTTAGCAAAAATGCATGCCGGAAGTAATTGTCTCTGTTGAGTTTGTAAGGCAGCTGCGGTGAGGGATTTTAGGAGTTCAAATAGGCAATAGGGAGGTGATGTAATGTCAACTCACTGCCTTTCAATAGTCCTCTGAAAAGTGATCTACCACAGATTGCTTTTTCAGAGGGCAACACAAGGGTAAATGAGAGTAGAGAGACGTACTGAGAGTTTGTTGGGTGAACTATGTGCAGGAGAGGAGTGTGGAGGGTATGACAGGGGGAAGTATGTGCAGGAGAGGAGTGTGGATGGTATGACAGGGGGAAGTATGTGCAGGAGAGGAGTGTGGAGGGTATGACAGGGCAGTATGTGCAGGAGAGGAGTGTGGAGGGTATGACAGGGGGAAGTATGTGCAGGAGAGGAGTGTGGAGGGTATGACAGGGGGCAGTATGTGCAGGAGAGGAGTGTGGAGGGTATGACAGGGGGCAGTATGTGCGGGAGAGAATTGTGGAGGGTTTGACAGGGGGAAGTATGTGCAGGAGAGGAGTGTGGAGGGTATGAGAGGGGGAAGTATGTGCAGGAGAGGAGTGTGGAGGGTATGACGGGGCAGTATGTACAGGAGAGGAGTGTGGAGGGTATGACAGGGGGCAGTATGTGCAGGAGAGGAGTGTGGAGGGTATGACAGGGGGCAGTATGTGCAGGAGAGGAGTGTGGAGGGTTTGACAGGGGGAAGTATGTGCAGGAGAGGAGTGTGGAGGGTATGACAGGAGGCAGTATGTGCAGGAGAGGAGTGTGGAGGGTATGACAGGAGGCAGTATGTGCAGGAGAGGAGTGTGGAGGGTATGACGGGGCAGTATGTGCAGGAGAGGAGTGTGGAGGGTATGACGGGGCAGTATGTGCAGGAGAGGAGTGTGGAGGGTATGACGGGGCAGTATGTGCAGGAGAGGAGTGTGGAGGGTATGACGGGGCAGTATGTGCAGGAGAGGAGTGTGGAGGGTTTGACAGTGGGCAGTATGTACAGGAGGCGAGTGTGGAGGGTATGATGGGGCAGTATGTGCAGGAGAGGAGTGTGGAGGGTTTGACAGGGAGAAGTATGTGCAGGAGAGAAGTGTGGAGGGTTTGACAAGGAGAAGTATGTGCAGGAGAGGAGTGTGGAGGGTATGACAGGGGACTGTATGTGCAGGAGAGGAGTGTGGAGGGTTTGACAGGGGGCAGTATGTGCAGGAGAGGAGTGTGGAGGGTTTGACAGGGGACTGTATGTGCAGGAGAGGAGTGTGGAGGGTATGACAGGGGCAGTATGTGCAGGAGAGGAGTGGGGAGGGTATGACAGGGGGCAGTATGTACAGGAGAGGAGTGTGGAGGGTATGCCGGGGCAGTATGTACAGGAGGTGAGTGTGGAGGGTATGCCGGGGCAGTATGTACAGGAGGTGAGTGTGGAGGGTATGCCGGGGCAGTATGTACAGGAGAGGAGTGTGGTGGGTATGCCGGGGCAGTATGTACAGGAAAGGAGTGTGGAGGGTATGACGGGGCAGTATGTACAGGAGAGGAGTGTGGAGGGTATGATGGGGCAGTATGTACAGGAGAGGAGTGTGGAGGGTTTGACAGGGGGCAGTATGTGCAGGAGAGGAGTGTGGAGGGTTTGACAGGGAGAAGTATGTGCAGGAGAGGAGTGTGGAGGGTATGACAGGGGACCGTATGTGCAGGAGAGGAGTGTGGAGGGTTTGACAGGGGGCGGTATGTGCAGGAGAGGAGTGTGGAGGGTTTGACAGGGGGAAGTAGGTGCAGGAGAGGAGTGTGGAGGATTTGACAGGGTAGTTTGTGCAGAAGAGGAGTGTGGAGGGTATGATTGGGCAGTATGTGCAGGAGAGGAGTATGGAGGGTATGACGGGGCAGTATGTGCAGGAGAGGAGTGTGGAGGGTTTGACAGGGTAGTTTGTGCAGAAGAGGAGTGTGGAGGGTATGATTGAGCAGTATGTGCAGGAGAGGAGCGTGGAGGGTATGATAGGGGGCAGTATGTGCAGGAGAGGAGTGTGGAGGGTTTGACAGGGGCAGTATGTGCAGGAGAGGAGTGTGTAGGGTTTGACAGGGAGAAGTATGTGCAGGAGAGGAGTGTGGAGGGTATGACAGGGGGAAGTATGTGCAGGAGAGGAGTGTGGAGGGTATAATAGGGGACTGTATGTGCAGGAGAGGAGTGTGGAGGGTATGACAGGGGACTGTATGTGCAGGAGAGGAGTGTGGAGGGTTTGACGGGGCGGTATGTGCAGGAGAGGAGTGTGGATGGTATGACAGGGGGAAGTATGTGCAGGAGAGGAGTGTGGAGGGTATGACAGGGGGAAGTATGTGCAGGAGAGGAGTGTGGAGGGTATGACAGGGGGAAGTATGTGCAGGAGAGGATTGTGGAGGGTATGACAGGGGGAAGTATGTGCAGGAGAGGAGTGTGTCTGCATGACTAGGGGCGTGGCAGGGGTGGAGCTCTTTACCTGCTTTGGGAGGTATGGTGACATCACCACCAACAGGAACTCCATCCCTGGAATTCATAGAGGGTCACAAATGTGGCCCCTCCTAGTGTAGGATGCTGGGTAAATTTAGCTTTTGGCTCCTCCTGTTATCAAGATAGCAGTGATCATTTCTCTTGGTCTCTTTAGTGGTTTCACAGGCTGGTTCGCTTTCCCTGCCTCTAGAAGAAGCTTCCAGAGCTTAGGGAAGGAGGTGCAAATAGCCAGCTTGGATATTTATCATACTCCAACCAATCCCTGGAGAGGAGTGTCCAGTAGGGGGCTGGAAAGGTGATAAGTAGTCTGAAGCGCCAGAGAGCTGGGTCTCTCTCTCAGGTGAATTCTAGAGCCGGAGGGGCTGCTGCCCTCAGCCAGTTCATGGACTGTGTAGCTGCTGAGGGTCTGGTTGGATTTTCTTAGGAAGTGATTGTAGGACCTCACCACAAGGGATCTGCTCTGGAGAAGGACTGTCTCACTCACTGGACTGTGTTTAGAGTTAGCTGGAAGGTGGCAGCTGTCCTGGGGACTTATGAGTAAAGACCCAAAATTGATCCCTGTGACTGTGCTGTGTTCTGGATGACACATTGGCTACAAGTAGTTGTATGTAGGCACAAGGTAGCCAGAAGCCAAAGAAACTTGCCGCATGTTCCCCAGCTGTGAGGCTTTAGACTGTTCAATACTCCCAAGCCTGTCCTGTAATTGCTGTGTGCCATTCGTGTTGCAGTCCCCCCACCCCCGAACCCTCTCCTGTTAAAGTTTCTTCACCCAGTAAATCTTAAAAAGCCGTCCCCTAGACCAGGGGTCACTAAATGGTGAGCTGCGAACAGCGCCAGCAGTGCTGCCCCCCGGACCACCAGCCCTCAATGAGAGATCCGCCACTGAGCAGGGCGGTCATCATGGCAACATGACATCACGTGTGCGCCCCGCACCTTTCATCACACTGTCTCTACGGCTCCCTCTCCCTGCCTGTACACAAGAGTCCAGCAAGGATCCCGGTACAGCCCCTGGCTGCCCTCAAGGTAGGGTGTAGTCTTACAAGGGCACTCTGATGGGCACAACATAGAATATGTCCATCAGAGTGCCCCTTAACATAACATGTGCCCAGCAGTTTCCCTTTACATAACATGTGCCCATCAGTGCCCCTTTACATAACACGTACCCATCAGAGTGCCCCTTAACATAATGTGCCCATCAGAGTGCCCCTTTACATAACATGTGCCCATCAGAGTGCCCCTTTACATAACATGTGCCCATCAGAGTGCCCCTTTACATAGCATGTGCCCATCAGAGTGCCCCTTTACATAACATGTGCCCATCAGAGTGCCCCTTTACATAACATGTGCCCATCAGTGTCCCTTAACATAACGTGCCCATCAGAGTTCCCCTTTACATAACATGTGCCCATCAGAGTGGCCCTTTACATAACATGTGCCCATCAGAGTGCCCCTTTACATAACATCTATCCATCAGAGTGCATACAAAAGGAGAAGTTGTGAAAAGAGATTCACAAGAAAGCGGCTACATTTTGGACAGAATACGATACTCAGAATAATTTCCAAAAATGATGCTTTATTAAACATTAATAGTAGACAATAGGGTAATTACCCCGGTTCACCATCACCTCAGTATGAGATATTACTCTCAGACCTAAAACCACATCAAGACCAGTATAAATATGGATGTGCTGCAAAGACAATGACAAATACCTGTCTAATGCATTTGCAGCACTGTCACATTGGTTACACTACCAGTAGGAGGTATTTAAAAAAATTGTACCATCAGGTATTATGATAACACGCTAAGCAAAATGGCTAATATAGTCACCATATGGTCCTGACGAAGCTGAGTGAGATCCGCCCATAGGCGAAACGTGTTGACGTCATACGTCAGATACGTCACTTCCGGTCATGCGCATTGACGTTACACACGCCGACCAGCAAGGAGGCGGCCATTTCTACATGCCACGAGCTATGCAAGGCTGTATTGGCGCCAGGGAGAGAGCAGAGCCCGCGAGATATCGGCTGATGTAAGCAGGTGTCCCCTGGATCAACACGTTGCAGCAATTACGGAGGATATCTCCACTATACATCACCCATGGCACAGGTGGTCAGTGGACTGTTACAAGGTTAACCAAGAAGGTTTCTTGTTACTCTCTTCATATATTTAAGCAGGAGTACCCAGATTGACTGTCCATTTATTATTTGTTTTATTCCAGGACGGGGACATTATGATGTATCATCTAGGTGCAAGGCATCCATTATATATTACAACCAATGGAAAATTCACCAGGCCTTACTTCATCACGTCTATTACAGTGGTTCATAGTCCACACGTTGTGGTGAAGAAACCATGTAAAGCAGGGCCTTGCTACCTACATCATTTACTTCATCGAGGACATCTACAGGGACTCCTTCATATATAATTTGCAGATTTGCATTTGCCTAGTGTGGATGTGTACCACTCACATGTGCCTAAGAGGGGTTGTATTGTATGAGTCTATATAGATATCATTGGGGCTCTAATCCTCCCTATATCTAATAATAATAATAATAATTTTTTACCCACATTGCCTTTCATGGGCTAAGGGTTATATCTCTTCCATATGGTGACTATATTAGCCATTTTGCTTAGCGTGTTATCATAATCCCTGATGGTACAATTTTTTGAAATACCTCCTACTGGTAGTGTAACCAATGTGACAGTGCTGCAAATGCATTAGACAGGTATTTGTCATTTTCTATGCAGCACATCCATATTTAGACCGGTCTTGATGTGGTTTTAATGTGGTTTTAGGTCTGAGTAATATCTCATACTGAGGTGATGGTGAACCGGGGTAATTACCCTATTGTCTGCTATTAATGTTTAATAAAGCATCATTTTTGGAAATTATTCTGAGTATCGTATTCTGTCCAAAATGTAGCCGCTTTCTTGTGAATCTCTTTTCACAACTTCTCCTTTTGTATGCATATTTTTTGGCTACTGAACAGAAGCCATCTATTGGGTGATACAATAAATATCTATATGAACCTCTACCCCTTATTTTTCATTACCCATCAGAGTGCCCCTTAATATAACATGTACCCATCAGAGTGCCCCTTTACATAACATGTACCCATCAGAGTTTCCCTTTACATAACATGTACCCATCAGAGTGCCCCTTTACATAACATGTACCCATCAGAGTGCCCCTCTACATAACATGTACCCATCAGAGTGCCCCTCTACATAACATGTACCCATCAGAGTGCCCCTTTACATAACATGTACCCATCAGAGTGCCCCTCTACATAACATGTACCCATCAGAGTGCCCCTTATTTTATGATAAGGGGGCACAAATGGGCACATACAGTGGAAAGGGGAACTCTGATGGGCACATGTGATGTAAAGGAGCACTCTGATGGGGAAATATGATATGAAGGGGTACTTTGAGTGTAAAGGGGCACTCTGACGGGAATACCTGATGTAAGGTGGCAATGTGATGGGGATACCTGATGTAAAGGGGCACTCTGATGGGGAATATGATGTAAAGGGGCACTCTGATGGGGAATACGATGTAAAGGGGCACTCTGATGGGGAAATATGATAGAAAGGGGTACTTTGTAATGGGGCACTCTGACGGGAATACCTTATGTAAGGTGGCAATGTGATGGGGATGCCTGATGTAAAGGGGCACTCTGATGGGAACTGATGTAAAGGGGCACTCTGATGGGAACAACTGATGTAAAAGAGCACTCTGATGGGCACACCTGATGTGATGGGAATACATGATGTAAAGTTGCACTCTGATGGTGACCCCTAATATAAGGGGGCACACTGATGGGCACACACTATTCAGACCTTGGCCAGAAGATAATTTTAGTGACCAGATCTCCTTGAATTTAATTCAATCCCCCTGCCCTAGACTGTGATATTGGCGCCGCTGTCAATGGACTGGTGCTTGGTGGTGGGCAGTCTGTGTACTGTTAGGGAAGAACCAGTTTTACCAAAGGCCCCTACATTGCACGCACTGAGACCAGTGATGGGGGTTATTTTTACACTCATGGGCACCTACATTGAGGGTTGTTACTGCACTCACTGACACCAATGTTGGGGGTTATTACTGCATCTACTGACACCAGTGTTGGGAGTTATTACTGCATCTACTGACACCAGTGTTGGGGGTTATTAGTGCACTCACTGACACCAATGTTGGGGGTTATTATTGCATCCAGTGACACTAATGTTGGGGGTTGTTATTGCAATTACTGGCACCAATGTTGGCGTTTATTATTGCATCGACTGACACATATGCTGGGGGTTATTATTGCAGCTACTGACACCAATTACTGTCACACAAAGCAATCAATATACACAGATTGGGATTTTTCTACCAAAAACATGGAGCACAAAATATTTTGGCCTAAATTTATGGCTAACTTTGAGCTTACTATATATTTTTTTAGCTGAACGTAAAAAAATATTGTTTTTCTTCAAAATTTCTGGTCTTTTTTGTTTATACTATACTATAGTGCGAAAAATAAAAATTGCACAGGTGATAAAATACCACCAAAAGTGTGTGTGAAAAAAAGGACATAAATTTTGTTTGGGTGCAGCACTGCATGACCGCGCAATTCTCAGTTGAAATAGTGCAGCTCCGAATAGCAAAAAGAGGCGTGGTCATTAAAGTGGAGTTCCACTCACTCTGTAAAAAAAAGAAGTCAGCAGCTACAAAAACAGCCACTCCCCTGTCCCCGTTTCACCGGCCGTCGGTTATTCCAGGCGCCGGCATCTTCAGTGTGGGCACCCGGCAGTGACAGCTTGCGGCTTCACAGCCGGGTGCCCACTGTGCATGCGCGAGTACCACTGCACTTCCTGAATGGCCCCGTCGTCTTCTGGGATCTGTCACGTGTCCCACAAGACTTCAGGGAGGGAGGGTAGGAGGACAACTTCCGTTTCCGATCGCCTAGGCTAGGGGTAGGCAACCTGCGGCTCTCTAGCTGTTGTGGAACTACATTTCCCATGAGACATTGCAAAATTGACAGTTACAGCTATGACTTGCAGAGGCATGATGGAACTTGTAGTCCTGTAACAGTTGGAGGGCCGCAGGTTGCCTACCCCTGGCCTAGGCGATCGCAGTGGAAGCGGCAGCGGGTACCTGTCAAATTCGAATACCCGTTCCCCCCGCCCCTCCCCAAAGGTGCCAATCCTTAATGGGGAGCGGGGGACCAATCTATAAAGCGGGACATCCCCTTTTGGATGGAACTCCGCTTTAAGGGGGGTAAATCCTCTGGAGGGCAAGTGGTTAAAAAAAATAAAATGTATTTTGCACCGTTTTTCCTCCTTGTTTCATATCATCATTGCTGGTCTCCTGCAGCCTCCTTGCCGGCACTTCGTGTTTGCATCTGGGATCTAGATCTGTGCAGGCCAAAGACATGCTTTACTTTCTATCCATTGCTGAACCACTTGCCTACCTTTACCCCCTCTAAGCACCTGCCTCCCCCCATTGGCCTGGGCAGGAAGGGGGCACTTTTACCTCCTTCCTGCCCAGGACAATCGTCAGCTTTCAGCGCTTTGAATGACAATTGCGCGGTCATGCAACACTGTACCCATGTGACATTTGTATCATTGTTTTCCCACAAGCAGAGCTTTCTTCTGGAAGTATTTATTCCCCACTGGGGGGTTTATTTATTGCAGTATAAACGAAAAAAGAGAGAAAATTCTGGAAAAAAAGGTTTTCTTTGTTTCTATGATAAACATTTTGCAAACAGGTAATTTTTCTCCTTCACTGATGTGCACTGATAGGCAGCACTGATAGGCGGCACTGATGAGGCAGCATTGGTGGCCATTGATGAGGAGGCACTGATGATGCTACACTGATATGCAGCACTGATAGGCTGCACTGATGAGGCGGCACTGACAAGGCAGCACTGGTGGCCATTGATGAGGAGGCACTGATGATGCTACACTGATAGGCAGCACTGCTAGGAAGTAACGCTGGGCACTATTAGGTAGCACTGAAAGGCACCGACTGGCAGCACTGGTTGATTGGCTCTGATGGGTACAGATTGGCAGCACTGTTGGGAACTGATGAGCATTGTTGAGCACTAATAGGCTGCACTGATAGGCAGCACTGATAGGCAGAAATTATGGGTTCTATTAGGTAGCACTGACTGATTGGCACTGATAGGCGGCACTGACAGGCACAGATTGGCAGCACTGCTGGGCACTGATGAGCACTTTTGGGGCTGCACTGATAATCAGTGCCCTGACTATCAGTGCAGATGTCTGCTTTGACAGTTGCCTGTTATGGGCAGTACTTTCCTCACACTGTGACAGCATAAGGAAAGTACTGCTGATAATGTTTTAGTATTAAAAAATAAAAATAAAAAAGGTTTTACTGTTAAAAGATCAAAATAAAAAATATTTAATGTTATGAAAATAACAACTATTTTAGTGTTATTAGATAAAATTATTTTTGTTAAAAAATAAAAAAAAGTTTTAGTATTAAAGAAATAAAAATATTTTATCGTTAAGAAAAATTTTAGTGCTAAAAAAATAAAGATAAAAATTATTTTGTGCTAAAAAATAAAAAACCTGTTTTGGTGTAAAAAAAGTTTTACTGTTAAAAGATAAAATAAAAAAATATTTATTGTTATTAAAATAACAAATATGTTAATAAATACAATTTTTTTTGTTAAAAAAATAAAATTTGTTTAGTGATTAAAGAATAAAAAGGTTAAGTTTTCAAAAATAAAAAAAGTTTTACTGCTAAAAATGTTTTAGTTTTACACAAAACAGTTTGTGTTAAAAAAATAAATAAAACAAAAAATGGTTTATGTGCTAAAAAATGAAAAATGTATTACTGTTAAAAAAGAAAAAATATTTTTTGTTAATAAAAAAAGTGTTAAAAAATAAAAAATGTGTAGTGTTAAAATAATTTTTTTAAGTGTTGGGGTTAAAAATAAACAATTTTAATGTTAAAAACTAAATAAAAACAAAAAATGTTTTTGTGTTAAAAAATAGAAAATGTTTTAATGTTATTTTTTTTTAACTTGTAGTGTTAAAAAAAATTACAAAAAGTTTTAGTGTTAAAAAAAATAAAACGTTATTATGTTAAAAAAAATTTTAAAAAAAAGTTTAGTGTTAAGTAAAAAAGAAAGTTTTAGTGTTAAAAGAAATACAAATAAAAACGTTTTAGTGTAAAAAAAAGAGTTTCGTGTTGCCTGTGTTGTGTATGGATTGGTGCAGGTCAGGACTACAATCCCCTCCCCCTCCATACGAGGACAGGTGTGTGCTGTGAGTGGGGAGTTGTAATTCCAGCGCACGCCTGCAGTACCCATGTTCTCACACTAGAGGTCTCCCCCGCTCAGCCCCGCTCCGACGGCTCTCCATCCCCGGCTGTCTTCATTAACCCCTGTGTGTCCGGCAGGCGGGCGGGGTGCCAGTGGGGTGTCGGTGTCCGTCCCTCCTCCCCGGTGTGTCTCCTCCTCCGTGCTGGTCGTCGGTGTGCTCAGTATGGAGGGATGGCGGTAGAAGGCGGGGTGGAGGTGCTGCTCCGGGACGGTTGGTATACAGTTGCGGGGAAGTTGTCGGAGGTCTCCCTGGTGCTGAGCGCGGACCGGTCCGGGGTCACTGGCACCGACCTCCGGGATGCCACACATGACGAGGGCGGGCAGGGAGGTCACCCTGGAGGGTAAGTACCACCTGTGGCATGGGATGGAGGGGGCATGTATGTGTAGGGGGCATGGGGGGGTAAGTACCACCGATTGGATGGGGGGCATGTATGTGTAGGGGACATGGGGGGTAAGTACCACCGATTGGATGGGGGGCATGTATGTGTAGGGGACATGGGGGGTAAGTACCACCGATTTGGATGGGGGGTGTCATGTATGTGTAGGGGACATGGGGGGGTAAGTGCCACCGATTGCATGGGGGGCATGTATGTGTAGGGGACATGGGGGGGTAAGTACCACCTGTGGCATGGGATGGGGGGGTGTAATGTATGTGTAGGGGACATGGGGGGGTAAGTACCACCGATTGGATGGGGGGCATGTATGTGTATGGGGCATGGGGGGTAAGTACCACCGATTGGATGGGGGGCATGTATGTGTAGGGGACATGGGGGGTAAGTACCACCTGTGGCATTAGATGGGGAAGGTGCTATGTATGTGTAGGGGGCATGGGGGGGTAAGTACCACCTGTGGCATGGGATGATGGGGTTCCTTGTATGTGTAGGGGACATGGGGGGTAAGTACCACCTGTGGCAAGGGATGGGAGAGGTGCCATGTATGTGTAGGGGACATGGGGGGGTAAGTACCACCTGTGGCATGGGATGGGGGAGGTGGCATGTATATGTAGGGGGCATGGGGGGGTAAGTACCACCTGTGGCATGGGATGGGAGAGGTGCCATGTATGTGTAGGGGATATGGGGGGGTAAGTGCCACCTATGGCAAGGGATGGGAGAGGTGCCATGTATGTGTAGGGGACTTATGGGGTAAGTACCACCTATGGCAAGGGATGGGAGAGGTGCCATGTATGTGTAGGGGACATGGGGGGGGGGGGTAAGTACCACCTGTGGCATGGGATGGGGAAGGTGCCGGGGACAACGGGGTGACCAATGGATCGTTCCGGGGCCCCTCCGAGCCCCCCCTGCCCGAGGCCATCGCCAACCAGAAGCGGACGGTGCGGGTGGTGGAGCCGGGCTGGGGATCCATGAAGGGGGGCCTGGAGAACAAGATGCCCGTCCTCATCTCCAAGATCTTCCGCGGGCTGGCCGCCGACCTCACCCACTCCCTCTATGTCGGGGACGCCATCCTCTCCGTCACTGGCACCGACCTCCGGGATGCCACACATGAAGAGGGCGGGCAGGGAGGTCACCCTGGAGGGTAAGTACCACCTGTGGCATGGGATGGAGGGGGCATGTATGTGTAGGGGGCATGGGGGGGTAAGTACCACCGATTGGATGGGGGGCATGTATGTGTAGGGGACATGGGGGGTAAGTACCACCTGTGGCGTGGGATGGGGGCATGTATGTGTAGGGGACATGGGGGGTAAGTACCACCTGTGGCGTGGGATGGGGGCATGTATGTGTAGGGGACATGGGGGGGTAAGTACCACCTGTGGCATGGGATGGGGGCATGTATGTGTAGGGGACATGGGGGGGTAACTACCACCTGTGGCATGGGATGGGGGTGTCATGTATGTGTAGGGGACATGGGGGGGTAAGTACCACCGATTGGATGGGTGGCATGTATGTGTAGGGGACATGGGGGGGGGGTAAGTACCACCGATTGGATGGGTGGCATGTATGTGTAGGGGACATGGGGGGGTAACTACCACCTGTGGCATGGGATGGGGGTGTCATGTATGTGTAGGGGGCATGGGGGGGTAAGTACCACCGATTGGATGGGGGGCATGTATGTGTAGGGGACATGGGGGGTAAGTACCACCGATTTGGATGGGGGGTGTCATGTATGTGTAGGGGACATGGGGGGTAAGTGCCACCGATTGCATGGGGGGCATGTATGTGTAGGGGACATGGGGGGGTAAGTACCACCTGTGGCATGGGATGGGGGGGTGTAATGTATGTGTAGGGGACATGGGGGGGTAAGTACCACCGATTGGATGGGGGGCATGTATGTGTATGGGGCATGGGGGGTAAGTACCACCGATTGGATGGGGGGCATGTATGTGTAGGGGACATGGGGGGTAAGTACCACCTGTGGCATTAGATGGGGAAGGTGCTATGTATGTGTAGGGGGCATGGGGGGGTAAGTACCACCTGTGGCATGGGATGATGGGGTTCCTTGTATGTGTAGGGGACATGGGGGGTAAGTACCACCTGTGGCAAGGGATGGGAGAGGTGCCATGTATGTGTAGGGGACATGGGGGGGTAAGTACCACCTGTGGCATGGGATGGGGGAGGTGGCATGTATATGTAGGGGGCATGGGGGGGTAAGTACCACCTGTGGCATGGGATGGGAGAGGTGCCATGTATGTGTAGGGGACATGGGGGGGTAACTACCACCTGTGGCATGGGATGGGGGTGTCATGTATGTGTAGGGGACATGGGGGGGTAAGTACCACCGATTGGATGGGTGGCATGTATGTGTAGGGGACATGGGGGGGGGGTAAGTACCACCGATTGGATGGGTGGCATGTATGTGTAGGGGACATGGGGGGGTAAGTACCACCGATTGGATGGGAGGCATGTATGTGTAGGGGACATGGGGGGATAAGTATGACCTGTGGCATGGGATGGGGGGTGTCATGTATGTGTAGGGGGCATGGGGGGGTAAGTACCACCTGTGGCATGGGATGAGGGGGTTCCATGTATGTGTAGGGGACATGGGGGGGTAAGTACCACCTGTGGCATGGGATGAGGGGGTTCCATGTATGTGTAGGGGACATGGGGGGGTAAGTGCCACATGCAGATAATTATACAATTAGTTTCCTGTTCTTTTAATTCATCTTGAAGCTCATTGTAATACAATTTTGATAAATGACATCATTAATTCTACATAATAGTGTTTGAACTTTTGTGTTTGATAATAATCTGTTCATTGGAAAGTCTCATTTTGTAAAATAAACAAAGTGTGTTATTTTTCCTTTTTTAGGTCAATTAAGAAAAAGCAAACCATTGACCCGATCTTCCCTGTTTTTATTCCATATTTAGATTCTGTTTTTGAAGTGGTTGTAAACCCTTACATATACCCAGTGATACACAGAGATGAAACAAATCCTCCTACATACGTTGTATTTGTTTATCTGCAGCTCCCTCTTCTCTACAGCTGTTCATAGTGCAGAATTAATAAAGCTTGTTTGAGATTTCAGAAAACAGGGGGCATGGAGCTGAAGTTACTCTTCAGAGCTCAGTGAGAAGAGCTGTGAGAGCTGATTGTAGGGAAGGGAAGGGACCCTCCCCCTTCACACAGAACACAAGAACAGAGCTGAGGCTGTCAATCATAGGCTGTGTGCTGAAGCTCTCTCCCCATCACCATTTTTGTAGTGGTGTCAGGAACACCTGTCAGAAGTAACTCAGAAGTGGTCATTTCTGGCAGTAGAACCATTTTATGAATTTCAGCGATTTCTCAAACAAAAAAAGAAACTAAGCAAATTAGCAAAAAGCAGAAGTTATTTAGGGGCACTGAAGGGTTATTTTTGTATTTTTTTTTTGGTTGAGAACTTTATATATTTTTGCTGAAAGATTTGATCAATGACTTATTTTTATCCTGTAACCGTATGTGCTAAACTCAACCCCCCCCCCCCCCCCCCCCCCCCCGTTGTGGCACCGTTATTTTTTGCTCCTGTAGTTCATCTGCGGCCATTCCGGGTTCTACAACCTCCTCCGCTTGTCTATGTCAGTCACTTGGGTTGAATGTTACCTTTTCCTGACTTGTCCAGGCTGTGATTGATATCCTTTCTTATAATGCAAATATTTGATGAATTTGGGTGTTTTCTCAGAACATGTTTCAAAGTAGTAAAAAGGAAATGAAATAAAATAGGAAAAAGCAGAAGTTTTTTGGGGGCACTGAAGGTTATTTTTGGACCGTGAGAGCAATTTTATGTAGGGGGGTTTCAAGACTCAAAGTCCCATTGATAAGTGGCGTATCCCAGTATTTCTTGACGTTGTTTCAGTCGCGGCTCCCTTTAAAACTATGCAGAATGTCGGCATCTCAGTGTAAAAATGTACTGTAAGTGTTATTTATCAATGTGACATCCATGCCTGGGATGATGCAGACAACCACCTTGATGATATGAACTTCACAGTTCCCCCATCACATCAGAGACCCCCATCACATCAGAGACCCCCATCACATCAGGGTTCCCAAATCAAGTCAGAAGTTCTCCCATCACATCAGAGTCACCTTTTCACATCAGAGACCCCCATCATGTCAGAAGTCCCCCTATCACATCAGAGTCACCGCTTTTCATCAGAGACCCCCATCACATAAGAGTGCCCCCATCATGTCATATGTCCCCCCCTATCACACCCCTGCCCTCATCTCATCAGAGTCACCCCTTCACATCAGAGAATCCCAATATATCAGAATTCCCCAATCATGTCAAATGCCCCCTCATCACATCAAAGTCACCCCTTCACACCTGAGACCCCCCCCCCATCTCATCAGAGACCCTCTCCATCTCATCATAGTCACTTATTCACATCTGAGACCCCCTCCCCATCTCATCATAGTCACCCCTTCACATCAGAGACCCCCAATATATCAGAATTCCCCAATCATGTCAAATGCCCCCTCATCACATCAAAGTCACCCCTTCCTTAATGCTAGAGGTCCCTGTCATGTCAGGGCCCCCCATACATCAGAGGCCCCCTATTCACAAGAGCCCCCATCAAAGCATTGTCACTCTTGTGCATAAAAGACCCCCTATACACGAATCCCCCATCACGCAGCCCTCCCAATCAGAGAACCCCTCCCAGTCACACAGTCCCCTCTTCACTTCAGAGCCCTACCTTTTTGCTCCAGTAGCACAGCCGAGAGCAGAAAGTGGAGGAGACTGACTTCCATCTTCTCCTGAAAGCTGGGGGTGGCCCTGCATGGTGCCTGCCATAGGTCAGAGTCATGGTTTGCTGGCAGGCTGGCTGCCACCACCATAATAATGAATGGTGCCGTGCATCCTGGCCCTAGAGTGCCATTGGTTGTTATTGGGCTGGTGGCCAGTTCATCTGCACCATGACAGCTTATGACACTGATCCAGGACAAAGTGGGTCCAATGTTTGTGACATCCTGGGGAGCCCAGATGGCACCCTGGGTGCCAAACACTGGTACAGTATATCATAAATAGGCAACATGGGTTTAAAAGCCTGTAAAGATGTATTCACTCATGAAACAATCAAACCCCAAACAAGAAAAATGGTATACCAGATCTTTACTTTACAAATGAAGAAGCAATATATATTTTTAAATAGTACTGAGTCCTCCTTTGAGATTGCTAACTGATATCACTGTCCAAATAGACAATTTGTCAGACTGTCACCATCTCCCTCCTCATCTTTTCTGACTGTTTTTCACTACTGGTAGCATGAGGCGATACCAGGAACCTACAGAGGTTGCACAGGCAGTCCAGTTCCTCCAGGATGGCACATGAATACGTTCCATTGCCAGAAGGTTTGCTTTGTCTCCCAGCACAGTCTCAAGAGCATAGAGGCACCATAGAGCTCGATTGGCATTTGCCATTGAACACCAGAATTGGCAGGTCTGCCACTGGCGCCCTGTGCTTTTCACAGATGAGAGCAGGTTCACCCTGTGATAGATGTGAAAGGGCCTGGAGAAGCCATGGAGAACATTATGCTGCCTGTAACATCGTTCAACATGACCATCTTGGTGGTGTGTCAGTGATGGTCTGGGGAAGCATATCCATGGAGGGACGCACAGACCTCTACAGGTTAGACAATGGCACCCTGACTGCCATTTGGTATTGGCATGCAATCCTTGGACCCATTGTCAGACCCTACGCTGGTGCAGTGGGTCCTGGCTTCCTCCTGGTGCACGACAATGCCCGGCATCATGTGGTGAGGGTATGCAGGCAGTTCCTGGAGGATGAAGGAATTGATGGCATTGAATGGCCCCCATGCTCACCTGACCTAAATCCAATATAAAACTTCTGGGTTATCATGTTTCGGTCCATCTGACGCCGCCAGGTTGCACCTCAGACTGTCCAGGAGCTCAGTAATGCCCTGGTCCAGATCTGGGAGGAAATACACCAGGACACCATCATCGGCTCATTAGAAGCATGCCCTGACGTTGTCAGGCATACATACGAGCACGTGGGGGCCATACAAATTACTGAGGACCGTTTCGAGTTGCTGCAATGAAATTTTAGCAAAATGGACTAGCCTGCTGCATCATTTTTTCACTTTAATTTTCAGGGTATCTTTGAATTCAGTCCTCTGTAGGTCGATCATTTTCATTTCCATCAAACGATGGGGCATCCTTACGTTCCTAACACATTACCTAGTCCATGTCAATATAGATATCCAGCATGATATTTTTCTCCATTGAGAACTGACGTGTTTTCAAAGTGTAACTTTCATTTTTTTGAGCAGTGTATATGCGTCAGACCCCCTCCTGGCACTTCTGCTATTTGCTCTTGTACGCCTGGGCCTCTTTGAAGTGAACCTGTGTTTGTCCATGCAGGACACAGCAACATGTTCACTTTGGCTTCATACATATGGCTGTACAAGAGCCGTACATCGTGACGTCACCACCTCACCCCTCCAGTTGTCCAATCATAGAACACATTGCATTCATTCAGAAAATGCAAAGCATTCTCTGAATGGTGCCCATGCTAAGTGACTTACCTCCTGTGTTCACAATGCATAAGGCTGGATACCCTGAATGGGACCCAGAAGAAAGTGGGGTACTGGTGTGTACTTCAGTGATTTCCACCTTCTAGGAGGATTGTCCAGGTAATGTATGCATAGATACACTGATCCAAGCTGGAACTTTGTATAAAATAGTAATACCTGGAATCCTATTTAAAAGAGAAGTATTGGAAACTTTTTTTTTACATCATACTTACAGTACGTAGGTGTACCTAGAAAGTGCAGAACAAACTGCAGTCCTGTGATCCATAGGTGAAGTGCAGCCAAAAGAGCTTTGGCTGTAGTTCTCCTTTAACCACCTGAAGACCAAGCCTATTCTGACACTTCTCTCCAACATCTAAAAATCTGTAATGTTTGCCAGAAAAATAACTAGAATCACCAGATATTTTCTATATTTTGAAACCGAAGCCCTAGAGAATAAAATGGTGGTTGTTGCAATTGTTTATGTCACACAGTATTTACACAGAGGTTTTTTGGAAACATTTTTTTTTAGTAATGCCCATGTTGAGGGTTAGGTCCCAAAAAAATTTTAATTCGGAAACCGTAATGAGTTTCCCTGCGAATGGTCTGGCAAGGTTTGAATTTGGGTTGGCGGCGATAAATGTTTGTGCATATAAAATGCTTTGTTCCACAGTCAATGCATACAGATCTTCTGTGAAAAACAGCTGCAAAAAATAAAGGGGAGTAGTTAAATTTGCAATTTCCACCTGAATTCCAGGTTGGGTAGGGAATGGGGGAAGTACGGGTGCTGCAGAATTTGTGGGCTGCCAATCTGGATTTGCAAGCACGTCTGGAAGGATACTAGGGGCTCTACGGGCCTGTGTGCAAATCCCGGGCTAATCCCGTTAACGCTGCATTTTTTGGGGATGCTTTACTAATGTGAATGCTGGTTAAGTGCTGATCTGATCAAAGATGTTGATCCGTTCAGACACTATACTAACAATGGAGGTTTGTGTATGAGCGTGTTCCTGGCAATCAAGGGGTTAAATGTGATGACTGGTGTACTGATGGGCAATCTGATGCTATCTGGGAGGGGCGTGAAAACCACAGGAGTACAAATCACGTGTGTGTATATATATGTGATTTTGCACACCTGTGCCGCCCTGTAGCAGTATTTCTGCTATAGGGCGGTCAGGAAGCGGCTACATAAGCGGTTTGTGTTATGGTGCTACATCACTTTAACTGACAATTGCACGGTCATGCAACGCTGCACCAAAATGAAATTTACATCCTTTTTCCCCCCATGAATTGGGCTTTCTTTCGGTAGTATTGATCGCCTGTGCATTTTTTGTGTTTTGCGTTATAAAAAAAAAACAACAATTTTGAGAAAAAAAAACAATATTTTGGACTCTTTGCTATAAAACATGTCTAGTAAAAAAATTAAAATCAAATTTCATCATACATTTATGCCAAAATGTATTCTGCGACATGTCTTTGCTAAAACAAAATTCCAATACGTGTAAATTAATTGGTTTACGTGAAAGTTATAGCGTTTACAAATGGCGGTACAGAACTGAATTTTTTTTTTGTATACTAATAATAGTGGCAATCAGTAACTTATGGCGGCAATCAGTGACCTATGGCGGGACTGCGGCGGACATTCTGACACTGGGGGGAAATGACTTGGGGTCACTGACATCCCCAGTGACACCAATACAGTGATCAGTGCAAAAAAAAAGCACTGACACTGTAGTAATGGCACTGGGGAGGAAGGGGTTAACATTTTTAGGCATTCAAAGCGTTAACTGTGTGAAGGGAGTGTTTTAGTAGTGGGCGGGGGGGGGGGTGTTCTTCACAGGAACACACTGTCCTGGAAAGCTAAGCTCTGCTCTCCGGAACAGTGTGCTGAAAACTGACAGGGAGCAGAGCTGCATTGAAAACACTGCAGCTGTGCTTCGTGTCAGTGTTTGCCGGTAATTGCCGGGATCCGGTGGCTAATCACCGGCCGGGACCCAGTAATTGACACCCGCGGCCGCGATCGGTGCCGCGGGCAGGGCGGTCGCACACGCTCCTTACCATGTAAACAGGATGATGTTTATAAACGTCATCGTGCCTACAGGGGCCACTTTGCCGCAGTAAATGTACTGTGGGCGGTCCCCTGGTGGTTAAGCAGGCATGTCGCCGATCCCAAATAAATGGACAACCTTGAGTTGCCCTCATGTGGAGGCGCCTCTGTGAAGGATTTGGAAAACATTTCAGGCTTTTTTCTGCCTGGCCAAGTGCATG
The DNA here is from genome assembly GCF_062004578.1 of Staurois parvus. Classification (NCBI taxonomy): domain Eukaryota; kingdom Metazoa; phylum Chordata; class Amphibia; order Anura; family Ranidae; genus Staurois; species Staurois parvus. Next base: position 8,132,040 of record NW_028317826.1, read on the forward strand.
ACACGCCGAGAACGAGACGGTCCGTTTGTGTCTCCCCGTTACCAACAACTGTCCTCAGATGCAGCGAACATACTAATCAGAGAACGCCGTAGGTCTTATGTCTGAAGCCCCGAAATACCGATCCATTCGTGCTCTCTAGCAATCAATTGGGAGAAATTCTCTGCGGTTCTCTAGGCTGGTGATGGGAGCTGCTCGGCGGCAGCTATCTGGGATCACAGCTATTACCTGGGACACAGAAAAAACTCCCATAGACTGTAATGACATCTGGCAGATGAGGTCTGGGAATGCATACAACTCGGGATTGCCTGGACCATTTCTTTTTAATATGAAGACGCAGGAAAGTCATATCGCTGAAATTCAGAGATCGCAGGAGGGAGGGGTCAGAGGGACGTGGAATTAGTGAGAAATAGTCTATTATTGGATTTGGAGAAATACGCTATTTATTGTAGACTGGATCCTTTTCACTTTCATGATAATTAAAGGAAAGTTGTACGGAGTTTCTCTAAAATTGCAAGTCACCTGATTGTTCTGATCTGTTGTCTTCAGTACTCTAAAATTAGAATCCCTGATCTGCATAAAAGTTCAAAGTGGAACTAAACTGTATCTGAGCACCATAAACTGAGAGCGCGATTTCATCCATTTTTAATATTCACCGCAAGCCCACCCATCCATCTATGTCTCCGTGCTTTATTTTGTTGAGAAATCACTTTTGAGAAACGCCTTTTTAGATTTCCAGCTGTGGCCATCTTGAGTAAGTGCAGAAGATTCATGTAGCTTCTACTTCCTGGAATCCATCTGCCATTAGCTCAGGCATGCAAACAGGAGGATGTGCTTGACTGAGAAAGTCCCCACTCCTCGCCTCCAGATGAAAGGAAAAAAATGCCCATGAAGACTCCTGGGATCTATGACATCACAATGGCCCAGAAACCGGAAGCAACTCAAGAAATGTAAACAAAAAAGTTTAAAACAAGTAAATAGGAAGGTATATTTTATCTATCTATCTAGCAGTAAAAGGATTAAAAATAGGTAATGTTGATTAAGAGAGAGAGTTTAGCTTCGCTTTAATTTTGGGCTAAAGTTTTATTTGTAAAAATGCAGTCTGCATCTCTTGTGTCATGTCCGCAGTCTTTGACCATCTCTTGTATCCTGTCCGCAGTCTCTGATCATCTCTTGTATCATGTCCGCAGTCTCTGACCATCTCTTGCATCATGTCTGCAGTCTCTGACCATCTCTTGCATCATGTCCGCAGTCTCTGACCATCTCTTGTATCATGTCCGCAGTCTCTGATCATCTCTTGTATCATGTCCGCAGTCTCTGATCATCTCTTGTATAATGTCCGCAGTCTCTGATCATCTCTTGTATCATGTCCGCAGTCTCTGATCATCTCTTGTATCATGTCCGCAGTCTCTGACCATCTCTTGTATCCTGTCCGCAGTCTCTGACCATCTCTTGTATCCTGTCCGCAGTCTCTGACCATCTCTTGCATCATGTCTGCAGTCTCTGATCATCTCTTGTATCATGTCCACATTCTCTGATCATGTCTTGCTTCATGTCCACAGTCTCTGACCATCTTTTGTATCATGTCCGCACACTCTGACCATCTCACAGCCACCCCCTGACAACAAAACAAGAGGTCTTTACAAAATCTTTATTGTCATTTTACCAGCTTGACCTCCATAGTCCTGTCACATATTAATAAATGGCGGCCTTGCCTATTCCTGAGACAGGACCTTGGAGCTTACAGCTAAAATCCATAGCCCACTTTTACTTAAAGAAGAACTCTGGGCAAAACCTTCATTACATGTCCTTGCTGATTTCCTACCTTCACTGAATATGTCTTCCATCTTCTGGTTCATTCAGTAGTTGCTGTGAAATAATCTTTTCATTTTCAATTCAAACCGTTAATGTTCCTTGGTTTCCTGTTTGTAAGAGCGGTGGCTGCTATGCCACTGGTCTTGGCACATCCCTTCTGTAGTTCTTTCTCCAGGAAGCAGTGATGTAATTCAGCCCCACTTGCAGTGGTGGGCAGACCGAGACTCTCAGATACATTCAACATGTACAGGCCTAGTGTACCCGCCCACATTCACTACAATTCCCTGTGGTTGATGGGAACTGTAGTTTCCTTTTACTGCAGAGAGAGGAGAGGATATGATGTAATCCCGGCTGTTACTCCTCCTCCTTGGTACAGAAGATACTGTTATCTTTTGAATTACAGAGATGAGGTCATGAAAATTCAATTAGACTTTTCTCCTAAATGGTAAAGCTTCTCAACATTTTATTATCTGTTTAGTGTTTTGTGTAGGGTGGTGTACTAATGGGTGATTTTTATGCCTATCCCGGAGTTCTTCTTTAAGTGCGACCCTTTTAAAATGTGAAGGACTGCACTTGAGGCTCTTCGTATTAAGCAAGTTGACCACCACCGGAATAAATGGGTCCGCATGGAGTAACTACTTCAAGTGTTTGTTCACCTTCTCATTCTGTTCATTTTTTCTGGAAAGGTGAACCAACCCTTTAAGGAGCCTGTAGCAGCAATCAGTCTGGTAGGATTGCACATTGCTCCATCCATGTGTGCTATGATCCATTGCTTTGGAATACCGATAGCTATTGGTGGAGCTCACCACCAAGCAAACCATCGTAAACGAGATGGTGAATGCATCTGGCCATACACCAGGATGTTCGTTTGAAAATGTTCTCTTTGGGTGTTGATTTGAATTTCCAAAGAGTAGTGGGTTCAAATCAATGTTTGTTTTCAAATGTAGTGATGAGAAAATTCGAAGGAGCAGGATGGAAGATTGCTTTAAATAAATGACCTTCTAACAGAGAATGTGTATTTTGTTCAGGAAATTACATTTCATTCCAAAACTGAGTGTTAAAAGGAAGAGAAATTTTGAAGTCGGATGTTCGCACGGTCAACACATGTACAAAGGATTTGCAGATGAACGTTTGAAAATCTACTAGTGTATAGCCAGCTTTACTGCTCTCCAGCCAACCAGGTTGGATGGGTTGACTGCCTTCTTCCTCATCTCAAACAATGGTTCTTCCCACCACGCTGGCTATCATGTCGCCGCAGGATGCCTGGACCACCATTTCCAAATATATATATATAAAAAAAAAATTGCCTTCAGTTATGACTGCGATCTCTTCTACAGGAGGAGGGATGACTGCCCCCCTCCCCCGCCACCAATTCCTTTCCTGGGCTCTCTCATTCCATTGGGGATCCTGGGACCGCTCCAACTGGCAGCACCGACTTCAATACACACAGAGAAAGGAGCTGATGTAGTTCCTCCCTCTCTGTGGGATCATGAAATGGAAGCGACAAGGATTTTGTCAATTTTGGTTCTGGTTCTGTGTTTACTGGGCAGTTGCCGACCAGCTACTGTGCAGACCAATATGTGTCTGATCAGCTGCATTGGAGGCCAGAGGAGAGATCTGGGGTCTGATAGAGCCAGATGTCTCCATAAAGAGGACCTGTCATAGCCCATGCTGTCACAAGGGATGTTGTACATCCCTTGTGATAGCAATAAAGTTAATTTATAAAAAAAAAAGGGAGAGTTAAAAAAAAGTTTAAAATAAATAAATAATTAAAAACACATTTTAAAGTGGCCCTACCCCCGTGCTCATGTGCAAATGCATACACATATGTAAATCCAGCAGCCATATGTAAATGGTGATCACACCATACATGTGAGGTATCACCACGAACGTCAGAACAAGAACAATAATTCCAGCACCAGACCTCCTGCATCACTCTAAACTAGTAACCTGTAGAGGCTTTTAAAGTGTCACCTGTGGAGATTTTTAGGTACCGTAGTTTGTAGATGTTCCACGAGTGTACTGCACAGTCTATTCCAAATCAAAACAAAAAGAAAAATGTTTCAAATTTGTTATTACTTTCCAAAAAGTGAAGAAAAAGGAATATTTGGCTGTTCAAAAAAAAAAACATGACTTGTTGAAGTATTTGGATGTGTTCAATCTGATCCATGATCCCTGGTATGCGATAAATAAGCCCAAGACCATAGTATGAGACATATCCCCATATCATGATGCTTGCACCACCATGCTTCACTGTCTTCACAGTGTACTGTGGCTTGAATTCAGTGTTTGGGGGTCGTCTGACAAACTGTCTGCAGCAGATCCAAAAAGAACAATCTTGCTTTCATCAGTCTACAAAATGTTGCTCCATTTCTCTTTTGCCAGTCAATATGTTCTTTGGTAAATTGTAAGCTCTTCAGCACCAGTCGTTTTTCCAACAATGGGACTTGAGGAGGCTTCATGCCGATAAATAATATATAGTTGCAAGTGCACTAAAAGCTGCTAAGCACTCAGGTAACCAATAAAACCTCAAACAGACAAATTATATTATAGTGCAGCGCTAAAATATATAGACAAAAATGACCAATAAAATGCAATCACTGTATAAAATAGTTCATATGATAGCTGGTGTCATAAAACGTGAATCCTGTATTCAACTGGAAGTTGGTGCTTGTGCAGTCAAAAATGATAAGAATGCGCACTCACCAGAGCGCATGATAAAATGCGCATTTATATGTAAATATCCTGATGTCACCGAAGGTTATCAAGGTCTGGTCAGGAATGGAGTAGAATCCATCACTGAGTGTGCCTGGATCTTGTAGCCTCTGGTGTGTGATGGAAAGGTAACCGGGGTCCCTGTAAGGGATGGACAGGTCAGCTCACCAGGTATATGGAAATCCTACTGCGAGTCCTGCGAATCTGTAAAGTAATCCATTAATAAAATAGATCGGGAAGGTATTCAAAACAGAAGCCAGGTCTTGGATGCCAGAGCGGGTTACCAGAAGATCCAGAGTTAGGAAATACAGTGGTGTCCTCTGTTCACCCCCAACCGTCTGATTGGATGGTGAAACAACAGCAGCAGACTGATTAGGTCATCTCTTTACTCTCTTCTCCTATCAGTATGTTCTATGTTGGTACATGTGCATGCAGCACACCTGATTGGCTCTCGGTTCTGCCCCTCCTTCTTCCAGTGCTGCTGCATAGTAAGAGGCTGATACCAAATCAATTTCAGGCACTTCCACTAGTGGCATTAAAAAACACACATTTCAAAATTTATTAAGCCCTTCCTGTCGGATGTATGTATATATGTGGCAGCACAGAGATTGGCCGTATTCTGTGCCTCCTCGTATACGCATACCTGTTTTATGTTGGCAGCATGCCCCCAGCACTCTGACAGTACCGTCACTGACAATTGGAAGCTGGTAGGATGGGCTTCCAATTATCTAATCACTTTGACATCCAATCACAGTGATCACATGGTGCGGAAGCTGAGCAAGCAGGTGACGATGCTCCGGTGTTACTATCTCTTAAAAGGCTGGGAAGAAGGGGTTAATGAATACAGAGTTGCATTCATTTGTGTCTATTATATCTGTCTGGAGATTAGTCCAAAGATGTACAGTTTTTATTCAACTGTATGTGGCAAAATATCCTAAAAATCCAGAGCTATGAACAGGGGATTATAAGAAGATCCTGGGATTTCCCGCTGTAAACGCATGTGTTCTGTATTGCAGACATCTAGAACTGCATTCACCTGATGCCAAGCATACTGCGGTGCTGCGAGCAAAAGATCCTGCGGCGGCCCAGACCTGGTTCAACGCAATTCATGGGGCGGTGACGGAACTTCTTCCCAAGGTGATGGCCGAAGTCCAAACTCAGCTGAGAAAAAACGGAATCTCTGGAAGTCATGAAATTCGGCAGATGGGCTGGCTAGCAGAAAAGGTCAGTTTGTTGTGTCTTTGGCTTTATATTGTTTATCTCACGAGCTAAATGACCACAAAAATGTCTCATCTGAAGTCCCTTTAACCCTTTTCCGCCTACTCCGGTGTCCTTGTACAAAGTTCTGAGTACCTGGGGGGCGGGAAGATTTTCGATCATGTGACTACTGTGTTTGGCTGTCATAGTGGTCACATGATCAGGAGTCGTTCCACTGGCTATGGATTATTAGTGAGGGCCGAGAGCTGTCTTTGACAGCCCAGTGTCTGTGCTGGGAGCTTGCAGTGAGCTTGTTCTCAGCACAGAAACATTGGCTGCCCAACAACGCACATGTGTGGGTGTTAAAGCCCACCCTTGCGGCTGCAAATATGTGTTATTTGGGTGACAACAGGTTAAAGTGGAACTTAACCCCCCCAGGTTTAATTTTACTGTAAACCCCCTCCTACCTTGTGTGCTGGGGTGAACTTAAATAACATACCCAGCCATCAACTGCAGCATTGCCCTGCTGTAATCTGCTGAAAGCGGAACCCACAGGGCCTTGTGCCGCCATCATTGGAGCCAGCTTTCTCTTCCAAGTCCTAGCAAGCAGCTCCCGATGACACTCCACTGAGCATAGACAATATTCGTAGTCCTCCTGGGCTTAGGTGAACCTGTGGCTAAAGCTGCTAGTACCTAACCATATACCAGAAATGGTCATTCCAAAGTGTAAAGTGAGGTGCAGCTCTAATAACTAAACTATATGTAAATCCCAATGTGAATAAGTGATGAACAGTAAATAAATGAGTGAACAATACTATAATACCCAGTGACTATATTAACAGCATAAGTGACATCAACCCCAAACTAAACATCTACATCGCCTCTCCTAAATGGGTGAAATCAACATAAAAAAATCTATAAATACAATAATTAAATACACATACATATAATGAATGCCGTGGTACTGGATATGCGCCTATTACACAACACCAGTAAATACATATCATGTGGTGACATAAACGCATGTATGCATTACATTCCCAAAACCAACTGATGTGAAAGAAATGGCAGTGATCCCACTAAGGGATAACAAACAAAGTGAATCAGTGAAACCACTCCTTGTGGTAAACGTATGAAAAAGGGAAGAGGAATCAGATTATAAACGCATGTATACCTACATGCTCAAGGATAACTGGTGAATAAGAACAATAGCAGTGATCCCACTAAGGGACAAAGAAAGTGAATCCGTGAAACCACAAATTGTGGTACTTGTGAAAAAAGAAAGAAGTCAGGCTCACCGCCTGTAAATCACTAACAATCACTAAATGTACACAATTGTGACCCCCCTACTGGGGATAAGTGAACAGAAAACCTATAAATAATGAAGGGATTTGTAACCCCAAATGTAACCTCTTCAGCACATGTCTTTTTCCCAACAGTGGGACTTTGCGGGGGCTTCTTGCAGATAGCTTGGCTTCACATAGGCGTCTTCTAATTGTAACTGTCCTCACAGGGAACGTCACACCTTCTTTCATCTTCCTGGAGCTGATTGTTGGCTGAGTCCTTGCCATTTTGGCTATTCTTCTATCCATTCGAATGCTAGTTATTCGCTTTCTTCCACGTCTTTCAGGTTTTGGTTGCCATTTTAAAGCATTTGCGATCATTTTAGCTGAGCAGCCGATCATTTTCTGCACTTCTTTATAAGTTTTCCCCTCTCCAATCAACTTTTTAATCAAGGTACTCTGTTCTTCTGAACAATGTCTGGAACGACCCATTTTCCTCAGAATTTCAGAGAGAAATGCACTGTAACCAGCATGTCCAACATTTGCTGCCTTCCTTCCTTAAATAAGGGCAATAATTGCCACCTGTTTTTCAAAGAATGAATGACCTCACTAATAGAACTCCACACGGCTATTATTTTGAACATGCCCCTTTCAATGAGTGATTCAATGACACAGAATCAGCAGCATGCATGTCATGACTGTTAGGTCTGTTGGATTTCTATTACTCTACTACACCTGCTAGGAAATTATTTGCCATGTAGAAATATCATTTCTACCAAAAACCATGTAGAAATATCATTTCTACCAAAAACAGTGATTGATCCGGTTAGTGATGTCTGACTGCTAATATTTTGAACACAACTGAATAAACTTCACAAGATCTACAAGATGTCTTATCGATTGAGTCACTGACTGGTATCCAACTAAGATTGAAGTTATCGCTATCTCATCACAACTGAGCCATCACTTCTAGGACCACTGAGAGGAGGCTGCATGCAGGACCTTGCCCACCAGAGAGGGAACTGACACAGCGTTGTACCTGACATCCGTTGGAGAGAGTCCGGGTTCCAGACCGGTGGTGTTTGATTATCATAAGGTGTTTTAACCCTGCAGGGTCACCGCATGGAGGTGAGGGGCCATTGCACCTAGAGTGGGATTTATAGTATCCTGTTGCAGATTTATGGTGATCACAGGACTACAGAACACCTCCACCATTTGCATGGTTTTGGACACCTTCTGTAGATTGGACATTTATTTCACCTTTTAGGACATGTTAATAATTTTGTGTTTTGTTTTTTTCTGTTCATGTTGATTGCTGGATTATCCATGTTTATTTATGTTTGTGGATACACGGAGAGTGTGAGGCACTGTTTGCCGTCACTTATTTCTCTGCTTATTCAGAACCCCCCATTTGGGGTTACAAATCCCTTCATTATTTATAGGCACTATAGCCTATGTTTTCTGTTCACTTATCTCCAGTAGGGGGGTCACAATTGTGTACATTTAGTGATTGTTAGTGATTTACAGGCGGTGAGCCTGACTTCTTTCTTTTTTCACAAGTACCACAATTTGTGGTTTCACGGATTCACTTTGTTTGTCCCTTAGTGGGATCACTGCTATTGTTCTTATTCACCAGTTATCCTTGAGCATGTAGGTATACATGCGTTTATAATCTGATTCCTCTTCCCTTTTTGTACGTTTACCACAAGGAGTGTTTTCACTGATTCACTTTGTTTCTTATCCCTTAGTGGGATCACTGCCATTTCTTTCACATCAGTTGGTTTTGGGAATGTAATGCATACATGCGTTTATGTCACCACATGATATGTATTTACTGGTGTTGTGTAATAGGCGCATATCCAGTACCACGGCATTCATTATATGTATGTGTATTTAATTATTGTATTTATAGATTTTTTGTATGTTGATTTCACCCATTTAGGAGAGGTGGTGTAGATGTTTAGTTTGGGGTTGATGTCACTTATGCTGTTAATATAGTCACTGGGTATTATAGTATTGTTCACTCATTTATTTACTGATCTCCACTTATTCACATTGGGATTTACATATAGTTTAGTTATTAGAGCTGCACCTCACTTTACACTCCACTGCACATGCGCAGCGTATTGTACATAGCCCCAAAGCCACCTGGGATACATGATGTTGGTATCCTAGGGGGCTTCAGGTGGGGTGGGGAGGATGTCATTCTTGCCTAAGCGAGGAAGGCAGAAGCATGGGGTGTGTTTGCCTGAAAAAAAAAAGAAAGAAGTACAGGAGTTGGATAAAAATATGGAAACACTACATGATTTGCAGGTGTGAAAGTAACGACATGGTTTGCGTTGAAAGCGGAAGTGACGTAACATTCTTTTGCTTCCGCTGTGTGATGAGACACCTAGCTAACAGGTGGAAAGCCTCACGTCTGTCATTTACTGCGTGCGCAGCTAGTAATATGGAGTCATGTCAGAGCTTACTGAGCTTCAAAGAGGGCAAATTGTTGGTGCCATTTAGCTGGTGCCTCTGTGACTGAAGTTGCCAATTTATTTGCCGTGTCACGAGGTACAATATCAAAGGTTATGGCGGCATATACAGTTTGTGGGAAAACAATGTCTGGGCAGCCATATCTTGGTATTCTGCAGGTCCCATTGTCACCTTGAAATATAGAGTCACTGCCAGTGACTATGTACAAATTTTGGCAGACTATGTGCACCCCATGGTGCAGACATTGTTTCCCGAAGACCGCGCCATTTACCAAGCTGACAATGCTCTGAATTCACACAGCTGGCGTTGTCAAATCATGGTTTGACGAGGATGCAGACAAGGTTTCACACCTTTCCTGGGCGCCACAGTCGCCAGACCTCCATATCATAGAGCCATTATGGTCAACGAGATTTGGGCTTGTTTTCCTCCTCTTGCATCTCTGCGAGAACTGGAACGATTTTTGTATGAAGAGTAGTATCAGATTCCATTATCCACCACCCAAGACTTATATTTGTCAATTCCCAGGAGAATTCAGACCGTCTTGGATGCTAAAGGCAGTCCAACACTATAGGAGCTAATGATTTTGTTCTTTTACCTAGTGTTTCCATAATTTTGTCCAACCCCTGTAACTGGGACTGAAGGTTCGTATTAAAATCTTAGTAGTTTGACTTCATCGTGTTCTTGCTCTATATCTGTTTAATGTGCTGATTGTCTGCTTGTTATTTGGGTCCACTTTAAACTATGATCAGTTACTTAAGCGGAGACCTTTCTCTGCCACCTACTGGAAATTGTCATTTCTGTGCAATGTATGCGATTAAAGAGGGGACTCCGTATGCAGCTTTCATTGAATGTTGCCACTTAACAGCAAGCACTGAACACATCAAATATGCCACAGTCTCCTGGGAAGTGTAATTAGTCGGTTTGTTTGAATTTGGGGTTTTACTGTTACACTTAGGAATCGGGGGAGGCTGAGGATAGGGCCACTGTAGCTGACAAGCCCCCTTTGCCAGTCACACTTCGTGAACAGGGGATTGTGGCAGCTATGCTGTGTCTGAGATCAATGTTAGTGACGCCCACTAATTGGGCATTCGTCGGGGAGGAGCAGAGAAGCTGGAAATTAAGGAACCAAAAAGAGATTTACTTCACATTTCAATACTGTTTCATTGGAGAAGTGAATACAGGCATTTAGACATGCAAGGATGGATCTGTATTTATGTTTTTAATTCCTTCAGGAGTTAATTTTTTAAGGCCCAACACTGGAAACACTTTTTAGTCGGTTATTGTGTACCGAGAATACTATCTCTACAGTCACTGACCTTACATTTTCCAAAATACAATATTTTTCCCTAAAGCGGGCCTTTAACTACCTGCCGACCGCAGATAGCCGAATGACGGCTGCACTGTGGACACAGCTGATCACGTGACGTGGTAAAAGGCCAATCACAGCGGCCTTTTACCACGTGATCAGCCGTGTCCAATGACACGCTGATCACCGGGAAATGCAAATGCCGGTTCTCGGCTGCACTTTCCTCACGCTGTCAGATCGTGAGGAAAGTACTGCCGAAAACTGGCATTTGTCAGAGCGGGGGTCGGCACCGATCATCGGGGGTCACTGATCATCAGTGCCCTGATAATCGGTGCTCAGCAGTGCCACACACAAGTTCCGCCCAGCAGTGCGCCCACCTGTGCCCAGCAATGCACACGCCTGTGCCCAACAGTGCGCCCACCTGTGCCACCCACCAGTGCCACCCACCAGTGCCCATCAGTGCAGCCCAGCAGTGCTGCCAGTCAGTGGCCAGCGGTTGTCAGTCAGTGCCCAGCAGTGCCGCCAGTCAGTGCCCAGCAGTGATGTCAGTCAGTGCCACCTATCAGTGTTGTCTATCAGTACCCATTATCAGTGTCGCCTATCAGTGCCACCAATCAGTGCCACCTATCCGTGACACCTCATTAGTGCTGCCTATCAGTGCTGCCTATCAGTGCCCTTCAGTGCTGCCCATCAGTGCCGCCTATCAGTGCCTATCGGTGCTGCCTCATCAACGCACATCAGTGAAGGAGAAAAATTACCTGTTTGAAAATTGTTATAATAGAAACAAAGAAACTTTTTTTTTTTTCTTCAAATTTGTTTGCACTTTTTTTGCTTATAGCACAAAAAGTAAAGTGCCCAGCGGTGATTAAATACCACCAAAAGAAAGCTCTATTTGTGAGAAAAAAATGATAAAAATTTCATATGGGTACAATCTTGCATTACCGCGCAATCGTCAATCAAAGTGCGACAGCACTGAAAGCTGAAAATTGGCCTGGTAAATAAGGGGGTATAAGTGCTCGGTAGGCAAGGGGTTAATGTCTTAAGGGGCCATGCACGGTGCTTACAAGAAGGTGTCCGTTCCGATATTGGGAGCACGTGTAAAGGTAAAGGTACTCTGGGCTCTGATTTGGGTCACGCCGTGTACATCGTTCTCTGGGGAGGTACAGTAGTAAGTGTAGATGGTGAGACGACTTGTTCAGCTGAGCCAATGCAAATTTAATGAGCATCACACTTCCTAGCGTTGGCGGTTGGATTGGCTGGATGTCTGTAAAGACAGATGCATCCAGTGAATGCTTCCTGTGAATATGGAAGATGGACAGTCTAGGTGTTGATAGACATCGTTTATGTATTTACTTTGTACAGTTATTCTTATTTGCTTTTTATGAACACGTAATTTCCAAAAGTTTTGCCCATTTATAACAGTCCCTGAGCGATTTCTCTGCTCCTTTTTTGTTATGTTTCCACAGAAGTTGAAGCGTATCTGAACCCGAGAACAAAATCTTTTCCAGTTTACCAATCTTTAGATTTGGTGGCTGCCATTGTTTCATTTTTATTAGGATTATCTAGTTTTTATGTTAAGCTGGTAATCATGTTCACTTCCTGTCCTAGGGTGACAACACTCAATGTACTATATCTATTGTAATGTTTGGGGGGTTTTTAGCTCAGGGTAGCGCTCACCATCAAGTAGAATCCACACCAGAAATTGTTGTTTTAGAGTTTCTTGGCCCAATTTTTATTAAAGAAAAAAAAAAAGTCCATACAATGTATGTTTGCCACATCAACAGAAAACAACCAATCCAGCCTCCTGGCTTGCACTTGTAACAAACTAGTTGTTCAGCCTCCTGGCTTATGTACAGCAGTTCTGCTCAGGCCTTCCACTATAGACCCTCGTCAGTCCCCCATAGACCACTTCCTCGCCAACACTGTCCACACAGCTGGCAGCCCCTTGCTGCCCTGATCCTCAGGCTCTGGACTCTGTCCTTTCCAATGCACATATGCACTCCTCTGGATTCTCCCTTGCACATACCTGGATTCCTCAGGAGGATAGAGCCCAGAACCCTGGTTCTATCTCTACAAAAAGCCCAGAACCCACCTGCATAATCAGTGTTCTGGCTATTTTTCAGAAATTTTTCCCAGGTGAAAAGCCTAAAAATTGCCAACTGGTGTCACTATGGTACCACCGAGCATCATGACATCAAAGCCCCTCAGGACGCTGGATGGTACCATACTGACACCAGCTGGCAATTTTAGGATTTTCACCTGGGAAAAAGTTCTGGAGGACACATTTTGTGCACAAAGCAGTTTTAACATAGAGTAAATGTGAGTGCATTACTTTTATTAATGAAAATGATTTTTAAAGGGTAATACACTATGATTTGATGTATTCCTCTATAACCATTGTGGAAGGGGAGTTTATCGTCTGAGTGGAGAAGGACCCCAAACAGCAGGATACCGTCCCATCCACACTTTGGTCCATTTAAAGGGACACAAGCGCTATATGACCTTACTTAACGGTTTGTTCATTATTTGAGGTGAGAGCACAACCGGTGGGGGGGCACATTTATGCAAGTTATTCGCACCAAATACTTTTTAAGAAGCACGGGATAGTATACGGTAAAGCAAAGTTTGCACGTTTGAGGGAACTCATATATGGATTTTTCTTTTGACTGCTTATAACAATCATATGGACACTGTTGTTGAAAATCATCATTGGTTTATTCACTTTTTCATTTATTTTGATATATAACTAATAGTAACTGGATGCACAATTACATATATTTATATTCATTTATATATTTTGATATGCATTAGAAATATTAGTGATTGGATACACATATTATTTTTGAATTGAAGAACGGCACATTGTGGGGTTTTGGGACTACAGAACACCTCCCCCTTTCTCCATCTATGCAAGGCTAGGTTCACACCCTCTCTATGCTTTTTCTCTAAAAAGTTATTCACTATAGCGTATGGATGTATGTATATTAATAGCCAAAGGAATGACCGTTTCTGGCCTTCCCACCCCTTTCTCATGCTCAACGCACATTTGAAATTGTGAAAGGGCAGGGATTCCCAAAACTCAAGAAGCGGCTAATTAGGCGGTCGCTTAAAACCTCACCCTCACAGGGGCTTTGCGGCAGCATAATTTTCCTAAGGCAAAGTTCACACATGTCTGGTGTGAATTTCCTGGTCATTTTCACTGCCAATTTCCAATGCAGCTATTCAGCGGTTCAGCTGCGGTTTTCAAATATGGTTCAGATGCAGATTTATGGCGCTGGTTGCCACTGGCGTCTTTAACAATACCTGCTCCACTTCAGGTCCAGACACTTGCACCGCCTTCCAGTCTAGGACAATTTTCAGCTTTCAGCACTATCACACTTTGAGTGACAATTACTCAGTCATGCAACACTATACCCATATTACATTTTTGTCTTTTTATTGTGACAGAACTTTCTTTTGGTGGTATTTGATCACCACAGGCTTTTTTATTTTTTGCTATATAAACGAAAAAATATTGGAAAGTTTGAAAAAAACAAAACATCTTTTGCTTAGTTTTTGTTATATAATTTTGCAAGTAGATAATTTTTCTTCATAAATTTAGGCCAAAATGTATTCTGCTACATTTTTGGGATAAAAATAACCCAAAACAGTTTATAATATTTAGTCTGTGTGAAAGCTATAGAGTCTATAAACTATGGGATATATATTTGAAATATATGGCATATGGCTGTGATCGGGATGCTGGTATGGGGTGTGGCTGTGATCGGGATGCTGGTATGGGGTGTGGCTGTGATCGGGATGCTGGTATGGGGTGTGGCTGTGATCGGGATGCTGGTATTTGGTGTGGCTGTGATCGGGATGCTGGTATGGGGTTTGGCTGTGATCAGGATGCTGGTATGGGGTGTGGCTGTGATCAGGATGCTGGTATGGGGTGTGGCTGTGATCAGGATGCTGGTATTGGGTGTGGCTGTGATCAGGATGCTGGTATGGGGTATGACTGTGATCAGGATGCTGGTATGGGGTGTGGCTATGATCAGGATGCTGGTATAGGGTATGACTGTGATCAGGATGCTGGTATGGGGTGTGGCTATGATCAGGATGCTGGTATGGGGTGTGGCTGCGATCAGGATGCTGGTATAGGGTGTGGCTGCGATCAGGATGCTGGTATGGGGTATGGCTGTGATCAGGATGCTGGTATGGGGTATGGCTGTGATCAGGATGCTGGTATTGGGTGTGGCTGTGATCAGGATGCTGGTATGGGGTATGACTGTGATCAGGATGCTGGTATGGGGTGTGGCTATGATCAGGATGCTGGTATGGGGTGTGGCTGCGATCAGGATGCTGGTATAGGGTGTGGCTGCGATCAGGATGCTGGTATAGGGTGTGGCTGCGATCAGGATGCTGGTATAGGGTGTGGCTGCGATCAGGATGCTGGTATAGGGTGTGGCTGCGATCAGGATGCTGGTATGGGGTGTGGCTGCGATCAGGATGCTGGTATGGGGTTTGGCGGTGATCAGGATGCTGGTATGGGGTGTGGTTGTGATCAGGGACACAAGGAAACTAAACTGGGGCCCTGGGGAGGCTGGCAGTGCAGTGTGTGAGGGTACAAGCAGCCTGACATTCAGTGTAAACTCACACACTGCAGGATCGTTCACACTGAGAGCAGAGAGAAGCGATTGGTCACAGCAGTCACATGTGATACACCACGTGATCGCCCTAACACAGCGGTAATGTGATCCACTGTGTCTGGGCGACACCCCGATCACCGGGTTTCGTGGTGATCGCTCTGTGAGCTGCACACGATGCAGCCTAACGTACAGGAACATTAGCCCGCATCGGCGCTGCTTCCCGTCTGCCGTCTATGTAGAATGGGCGGACGGGAAGAGGGTAAGGGGGGGGGGGGCAGGTAGCTGGCTTCTTGTCCTGGTTTGGTATGGATTTTGAGGGTAATCCCATGCCAAAAAAAAACCCCCTTATCCGAGCATGTGGCCGGGCTGGCCTGTAAAGGGGGATCCCAGATCCTCCCAACCCAAACCCCCCCCCCCCCATCCATGTGAATGACTATGGGGTGCATTGGGCATTTTTTTGCTATCTGTCACTTCGCTTTATCTGGCAATAGCACGGTCATGCAACGCTGTACACGAATTATATTTTTCATTTTTTTTCCCCACAAAAATAGAGCTTTCTTTAGGTGATATATGAACACCACTAGGTATTTATTATATAAATGAACATTTTGAAACAAAAAAAAAAATATTTTTAACTTTTGTTATAAAACATATCCAATAAAAATGTAAACAAAAATCAAATTTCTTCATAAATTTAGGCCAACATATATTCCGTTACATGTTTTAGGTCAAAAAAAAAAAAGCAAATCAGTAAATGTGTATTAATTGGTTTGTGTGAAAGTTGTAGCGTCTACAAACAATGGGATCAATAATAAATACTGGAAGTTTTCTTTATCTTTTACATTTATTTATTTATGTTCATACTATTAATGGCGATGATGAGTGGGGCTGTGATAGTGCGCCGAGCGATCTGACACTTTGTCGCAACTGACACTGACATCTCCAGTGACACTGATACAGTGATCAGTGTTAATACTATACACTGTCACTGTATAAATTAAACTGACTGGGAAGGGGTAACATCTAGGGGCAATCAAAGGGTTAGCGGTGTGTACTGTGTGTAGTATGGGCTGCTTTTACTAATCCATTTGGCTGATTTTACTCTCTGCTTTGCAGGGAGAAAAAAATAAGACACATTGCTGCTGTTTGTACAGAGGTCTGTGTTGCTTGTCAACACAGAGCTCTGCTAAGTCATTCGCTCAGCCGTTCAGCAGATCTCAGCCATAAATCATTTGGCTGAACCTGCTGATTGGCTTGGGCTGTAGCGAATGGCAGCACAGATGGGGGTAACGGGCACACATGCCCCCTACCTAGAAATGAAAGATCACATACATGTACATGATCTGGTGCAGAAGAGACCCCAGGCTGCTGTATATTTGCATGGGCCTGTTGGCAGCTGGTTAATTCATGGAACAGAGTTCTACTACCTAGTAGTCTCTTATATGTTGTGGTGAGATGTCTGGAATCGGGATCCCAGATCTTCACATCCAGTGCAGCCATTACTAGAGGGTTCAACTCTTCTAGATGTGGGATTCATTTTATTGGATGGTCCATGCAGCAGAATTAGTGGGAACAGATGATACTATGAGAGACAGAAGAGGCCAGAGGGTGACTAAGCCCCGTAGACTCCACTGGTAACTAAAATATCACTTTTGGGTGGACTGACCCTTTAACTGTACAGGATATGGTGGTGGTACACAAATGAAAGGAGTACGGGACACACGGAATGATAGAAATGCCAGTCACCACAGACTTGGAATTACACTGTATCTGAGCACCACAAAGCCAAAATGATAATTTATTCATTTGTAATAATCAAAGAAAACTCCCCCATCCATCCATGTTTCCATGCTTTATTTTACTGAGAAATCACTTTGAAAAACTCTTGTCTAGCATTTCTGGCTGTGGCCACCTTGAGTAAGGGCAGATGACTGATGTAGCATTTACTTCCTGGAATCCATCTGCCCTTAGCTCAGGCACGCGGGTGTGCTTTGGTGAGAAAGCCCCTGCTCCACTCCTGAATACTCTTGGGATGTATGAGTTTATTTGCCTAGGCTAGAAACCAGGAAGTAACTGAGGAATTGTTAATAAAAAAGAATATGTTTAAAACAAGTAGATATGACCTACGTTCCTAAATACACCGCTCAAAAAAATTAAAGGAACGCTTTTTAATCAGAGTATAGTGTCAAGTCAATTAAACTTCTGGGATATTTATCTGGTCAGTTAAGAATCAGAGGGGGTTGTTAATCTGTTTCAGCTGCTTTGGTATTAATGAAATGAACAGTTGCATTAGATGGGCAACAATGAGACAACCCCCAACACAGGAATGGTTTTACAGGTGGAGGCCACTGACATTTTTTTCCCTACTCATCTTTTCTGACTGTTTTTCACTAGTTTTGTATCATATGACGCCCTCCCAGAACTGGACAACCGCGCTCTAGCTGTTATTCGGCTATAGCGCACTTGGGAAGTGGTTAAAAAGATATCCCAGCATCCTCTGGGATACCATGTTTCAGTCCATCTGATGCTGCCACGTTGCACCTCAGACTGTCCAGGAGCTCAGTGGTGACCTGATCCAGATCTGGGAGGAGATCCCCCAGGACACCATCCGTCGTCTAATTAGAAGCATGCCCTGACGTTGTCAGACATACATACAATCACGTGGGGGCCATACAAACTACTGAGGACCATTCTGAGTTGCTGCAATACAATTTTAGCAAAATGGACTCGTCTGCTGCATTTTTTTTTCACTTTGATTTTCGGGGTGTCTTTGAATTCAGTCCTCTGTTGGTTGATAATTTTCATCAAACGATGGGGTGTCCTTACATTCCTAACACATTACCCCGTCCATGTCAGTATAGAGATCCAACATGAGATTTTTCCCCATTGAGATCTGATGTGTTCTCAAAGTGTTCCTTTATTTTTTGAGCCGTGTATTTGCTAAGGATAGCAGCAGAAGGATCAAAAATAGCTCATGTTTATTGAGATTGAAGTTTATTTTATTTATTATTTATTTCAGGTACTTATATATCGCCGTCAATTTACACAGCACTTTACATATATATTGTACATTCACATCAGTCCCTAACCCTCAAGGGGCGTACAGTCTAAGGTCCCTAACTCACATTCATACATACACTGTCTGTCTATCTATCTATCTATCTATCTATCTATCCAGTTGTATCCGACCCTTGGCGATTTTATGGACCGTCACTCGTAAGCGACTTTTGCCATGAATTCTCTTAAAAGTTATTTACAGGGTAGGTTGCCAGGTCTTTCTCCAACCCCCACCATGCAGGAGATCCCACATGGCCAGGGATGAAACTAGGACAATTTAGACAGGAGCCAATTCACCTACCAGCATGTCTTTGGAGTGTGGGAGGAAACCCACACAGGCACAGGGAGATTATGCAAACTCCAGGCATGTGGTGCCGTGGTTGGGATTTGAACCAACGACCCAAGTACTGCCAGGTGGAAGTGCTAACCATTTAGCCACTGTGCTGCCCAAGTTGTGCATTAAAGTTTTTCTGTTGCCTGAAGTTGCCCCTCCTCTGATCAATTTATTGTGTTCCATTGAACGGGCTGCCGACACACGCCAGAATAGACCAAATATCGGACACGCATCGTTTCTTCTGACTGGATGTGCAGTGTGGTGCGCTGCAATGCATGTTTGTCAGATGTGCGTTCGGTTCCTATTGACAATGGATGGCACTGCAACACGCTAATGCATGGACCACGTGTCGACCTATGTTGCAGGAATGCATCTTACCGCAACACAAAAGTGTGATTGGATGCTTCATGTAAGGTGCGCATAGGCAGGGCAATTCACAGAACGTTACAATACACAGAGTCCTCCAGCATACTTACCAGCCAGCCAGCAAAATTGGAAAAAGCCTAAAATGTTTCAGCAATTTGTGTTCAGTTTGTTGGATACATTTGCAAATATATGTAAAGCCGCACTGCCACGTCAAGGCTCCTCTGTACAGTGCGGTCCCTAACTCCACTCTAATGTCATTTCCAAATTGTGACATACAGAGCAAGAAATACATTCAGAATGTAAACTAGTTCAACAAAAATTAAATCAAAAACAGAGGTTTTGGTTGCATATATTTGCAATCATATACGAAACTACCATCTATAGACGTCTAAAACATGAGTGAAAAAAAAATACTGGCCTCCAACCTCCCCTTATAGCCAGTCCAACACACGCCTTTAAAAAAGAATACCGGCCTCCAACCTCCCCTTATAGCCGGTCCAACACACACCTGGAAAAAAAATATTGTAGCTCTCTTGTGGGTGAAGAGAGCTGGTGTAATTGCTTTCTTGGAGGCAGGTGCTGATGACAATCCTTCAATAGAGCGATGACGGAGCCTCCACGTGAATGTCACATGCTGACGGAGCCTCCACGTGAATGTCACATGCTGACAGAGCCTCCACGTGCTTGGCACATTCTGACAGAGCCTCCACGTGCTCGGCACATGCTGTCGGAGCCCCCAGGTGCTCGGCACAAGCCGTCTGAGCCCCCACATGCTCGGCACAAGCCGTCGGAGCCTCCACGGGCTCGGCACAAGCCGTCGGAGCCTCCACGGGCTCGGCACAAGCCGTCGGAGCCTCCACATGCTCGGCACAAGCCGTCGGAGCCTCCACGGGCTCGGCACAAGCCGTCGGAGCCTCCACGGGCTCGGCACAAGCCGTCGGAGCCTCCACGGGCTCGGCACAAGCCGTCGGAGCCTCCACGTGCTCGGCACAAGCCGTCGGAGCCTCCACGTGCTCGGCACAAGCCGTCGGAGCCTCCACGTGCTCGGCACAAGCCGTCGGAGCCTCCACGTGCTCGGCACAAGCCGTCGGAGCCTCCACGTGCTCGGCACAAGCCGTCGGAGCCTCCACGGGCTCGGCACAAGCCGTCGGAGCCTCCACGGGCTCGGCACAAGCCGTCGGAGCCTCCACGGGCTCGGCACAAGCCGTCGGAGCCTCCACGGGCTCGGCACAAGCCGTCGGAGCCTCCACGTGCTCGGCACAAGCCGTCGGAGCCTCCACGGGCTCGGCACAAGCCGTCGGAGCCTCCACGTGCTCGGCACAAGCCGTCGGAGCCTCCACGTGCTCGGCACAAGCCGTCGGAGCCCCCACGTGCTCGGCACAAGCCGTCGGAGCCCCCACGGGCTCGGCACAAGCCGTCGGAGTTTCCACGGGCTCGGCACAAGCCGTCGGAGCCTCCACGGGCTCGGCACAAGCCGTCGGAGCCTCCACGAGCTCGGCACAAGCCGTCGGAGCCTCCACGTGCTCGGCACAAGCCGTCGGAGCCTCCACGTGCTCGGCACAAGCCGTCGGAGCCTCCACGTGCTCGGCACAAGCCGTCGGAGCCTCCACGTGCTCGGCACAAGCCGTCGGAGCCTCCACGTGCTCGGCACAAGCCGTCGGAGCCTCCACGTGCTCGGCACAAGCCGTCGGAGCCTCCTCGTGCTCGGCACAAGCCGTCGGAGTCTCCACGGGCTCGGCACAAGCCGTCGGACCCTCCAAGGGCTCGGCACATGCCGTCAGAGCCTCCACGGGCTCGGCACAAGCCGTCGGAGCCTCCACGTGCTCGGCCCTTGCTGTCGGAGCCTGCCAGGCGGAAGTGCTAACCATTTAGCCACTGTGCTGCCTCCAACCATTTAGCTACCGGCCTCCAACCTCCCCTTATAGCCGGTCCAACACACACCTGGATAAAAAAATATTGTAGCTCTCTTGTGGGTGAAGAGAGCTGGTGTAATTGCTTTCTTGGAGGCAGGTGCTGATGACAATCCTTCAATAGAGCGATGACATAGGGGACTTTCTGATGATGAAGGTCCTCCTCTTCTTCACCTCCTAGTGTAAAATTTCTTCCAACTTCTTGGCCATCTTAACTCCCAGAACAGTCGCACCCTGGCCATTTAAGTGCAGTCCGTCCCTGCTGTAGAGCTGGTAACTGAACAAAAAGTCTGCCCAGTTCTCCATGAACTCAAACCCCTCCTCTCTGCACCAGTTCTTCAGCCACTTGTTAAGCTCTCTAATCTCATTCTGCCTCACTGGTGTGGCTCGAGGTACAGGCAGTATTTCTGAAAATACTGCCTTGGAGGTTCTTTTCTTCAATATAGCTCCCAAGTCTCTGAAATCTTTTTGTAGGGCGTTCCATCTTCCTCTGACTTTGTCGTTGGTACCGACATGTATGATGACAGCTGGGTCCTCCCCAGCCCCTTTCAGCAATCTGTCCATACGATCTGCAATGTCCCGAACCCGAGCGCCTGGTAAACTACAGACTGTTCGGCAATGACGGTCTTTGTGACAGATTGCTTTCTCTGTACCTCTAAGAATGGAGTCCCCTACCACCAGTATATGTCTATCCTTTCTTGTATCCTTGCCCCCATCTTCACTGGAGGAGATGTTCCCCTGGCATTTTGGTAGGGTATTGAAATTAACGTCGCGTTCTGTCGGAGTCTCCACGTGCTGGGCACATGCTGTCGGAGCCTCCTTGTGCTGGGCACATGCTGTCGGAGCCTCCACGTGCTGGGCACATGCTGTCGGAGCCTCCACGTGCTCGGCACATTCTGTCGGAACCTCCACGTGCTCGGCACATTCTGTCGGAGCCTCCACGTGCTCGGCACATTCTGTCGGAGCCTCCACGTGCTCGGCACATTCTGTCGGAGCCTCCACGTGCTCGGCACATTCTGTCGGAGCCTCCACGTGCTCGGCACATTCTGTCGGAGCCTCCACGTGCTCGGCACATGCTGTCGGAGCCTCCACGTGCTGGGCACATTCTGTCGGAGCCTCCACGTGCTGGGCACATTCTGTCGGAGCCTCCACGTGCTGGGCACATTCTGTCGGAGCCTCCACGTGCTCGGCACATGCTGTCGGAGCCTCCACGTGCTGGGCACATTCTGTCGGAGCCTCCACGTGCTGGGCACATTCTGTCGGAGCCTCCACGTGCTGGGCACATTCTGTCGGAGCCTCCACGTGCTGGGCACATGCTGTCGGAGCCTCCACGTGCTGGGCACATGCTGTCGGAGCCTCCACGTGCTGGGCACATGCTGTCGGAGCCTCCACGTGCTGGGCACATGCTGTCGGAGCCTCCACGTGCTGGGCACATGCTGTCGGAGCCTCCACGTGCTGGGCACATGCTGTCGGAGCCTCCACGTGCTGGGCACATGCTGTCGGAGCCTCCACGTGCTGGGCACATGCTGTCGGAGCCTCCACGTGCTGGGCACATTCTGTCGGAGCCTCCACGTGCTGGGCACATGCTGTCGGAGCCTCCACGTGCTGGGCACATTCTGTCGGAGCCTCCACGTGAATGTCACATGCTATCTGAGCCTTTACGTGCTCGGCACATGCTGACGGAGTCTCCATGTCGATATCATATCTCTTCTCGCTCACTGTGGCAAGCCTGCCGGGTGAGCTGTGTTTGCAGTAAATATTGTTTACATCTGCAATAAAAAAG
The DNA here is from genome assembly GCF_062004578.1 of Staurois parvus. Classification (NCBI taxonomy): domain Eukaryota; kingdom Metazoa; phylum Chordata; class Amphibia; order Anura; family Ranidae; genus Staurois; species Staurois parvus. The sequence goes on from NW_028317826.1 coordinate 8,154,909, forward strand.
AATTGAATTTAGCACCTTTAATATACATTTTATATATTTTTCTTTATAGAAAATTAAATTACAGAGAATAAAGTTAGAATCACCTGTGCCAGGGACAGCAAGGAAACCTGACATGATAGGGACACAGGGATGACTATAGTGGCCTTCATATAAAAATGCTAGTTGGGTGGCAGTTATGCCAAGCCTCTACAATTAAATGACTGAAGAAACCGGGAAGTTAAATGAGTGGGCGGGTCACAAGGGAAGTGGCAGTAGGTAGTAGTGGTGTCACCTGCCTGGCTCTGCATTGTGGCTGGGGTTTGTGAATCATTGAGCCAGCTAAGCACAGCCTTTTTTTACTGGCAGTTTTACCCAGAAAGTGTGTCATTTATCAGCCCTGAGGTCAGACAGGATACGGGTCACCCACTATGGGGGGGTCATACACCAGCCTGACAACAGCTGATTGTTTGCATTGGCACGGAGAGTAAACATGTGACTAATGTAGTAGGAATATTTATGTCTAGTCATATGTTTTTATCAATGTTATATGGATATTCATACTTTTGCTGGTGGAGTTGCAATGTGAGCGTCACATGTATTCATGAACATCCATATACATGTGTGCATATGGGAATGTCAGCCGTCATTAGTGTCTATGACCATCCCTATACATGTGTGCATATGGGAATGTTAGCCGTCATCAGTGTCTATGACCATCCCTATACATGTGTGCATATGGGAATGTCAGCCGTCATCAGTGTCTATGACCATCCCTATACATGTGTGCATATGGGAATGTCAGCCGTCATCAGTGTCTATGGCGATCCCTATACATGTGTGCATATGGGAATGTCAGCCGTCATCAGTGTCTATGGCCATCCCTATACATGTGTGCATATGGGAATGTTAGCCGTCATCAGTGTCTATGACCATCCCTATACATGGATACATATGGGAATGTCAGCCGTCATCAGTGTCTATGGCCATCCCTGTACATGGATACATATGGGAATGTCAGCCGTCATCAGTGTCTATGGCGTTCCCTGTACATGGATACATATGGGAATGTCAGCCGTCATCAGTGTCTAAGGCCCAGGGATGATGAATTCCTATCTCCCTACACCTGCTGCGGGCAAAATTAAAAAAAAAATTGCTAATTTTTTTAGTTGTAAAAAATGAAAGGTACACCCAAGTACATATCATCCAATCCCCCCCCCTCCCCCCCAGACATATACACACGTACAAACGTAAAAGCACACGCTGGGGCGCCTACACATGAAAACGTCGGTTGCGATACACGTTACATATCGCCGCTCACGCCAGAATGAGCGCAATAATTCTAGCAGCAGACCCCCTGCATACACTATACTGATCACCTAGAAGGGGCTGTAAAAGCGTCAACTACAGAAAATGTCGGACTGTTACAGCCCCTTCTAGGTGATCAGTATAGTGTATGGAGGGGGTCTGCTGCTAGAATTATTGCGCTCATTCTGGCGTGTGCGGCGATATGTAACGTGTATTGCAACCGACGTTTTCATGTGTAGGCGCCCCAGCGTGTGCCTTTACATTTGTACGTGTGTATATGTCTGGGGGGGAGGGGGGGTTATGTGATTGGGTGGAATTTTAATTTTTTCAATTAAAAAAAAAATATATATTTTTTTTTCTCAATTTGTTTTCATGACATAGGGAACAATGTCCCGTCTGTGATGTATTTTGGTGACAGGTTCTCTTTATGGAGACATCTGAGGTGTAATAGACCCCGGATGTCTCCCCTGTACTACACTGGATGAACTGCAATGCACATCGGATGGGATTCCATATGTCCCGCCCTCAGTGGGCGGGGATCTCTGACCGGTAACCAGGAAGTGACATCACACCATCACTTCCTGGTCAGGACCAGACGGGGACGGGCGCTCTCTTCCTTCCTCTCCTGCTGAGGGCGATGAGCTGGCCCCGGGGCCCGCAGGTGAGGGAGATAGTGGGCGAGGGGAGGGTCACACGGGGCGGGGGGGGGCGGCGGCACTGTGTGGAAGCGGCTGCGCTGCCCCTCCAATGCTTCCACCTGACAGGTGAGCCCCGCAGCAGGGATGAAGGGGAGAGGAAACTACCTGCCCCACCCCCGGGACGTGTCCGGACATGCCCGGCCATATGAATTCCCCATCCCTGCTGGAATGTCAGCTCTCCTCAGTGTCTATGGGGATCCCTGTACATGTGTCCATATGGGAATGTCAGCCGGGAAAAAGGGGGAAAAAAGGGTCCAGTGAGAGGAGGTGAGTTCCCTCGTCTCTCTCTAGATCCACAATACATACCATTTTGGTGTTCTGCCTTGTGGTGGCGCCCATTGACTTTACTGCCGGCGCGTAAACATCCAGCAACGGCTCTGAAGCAGCCGCGCAGAAAAGCCCGAGTCCTCTTCATGGTGGTGGGCCTCTTGGTGGTGGGATCTGCAGACTGCTCAGTGATCCCTCCTTCCATAGGGGGTTTTCCTTCCCTCGATTCCTCTTTGGTGGTTTTCTGAGAAATAAACGTTTTAATCTTTAATTGTCTCATTACGGAAAATAATGAAACCCGCTTCAACCTGTGTGAGAGAGGCAGTGCAGCCAATCGGATCAAATCCGAACCGATGAGACTGCAAGCCAAACTCAGGAGAAGGAACAATCACGTCTGCTCTGTACCGGGTACAAGGAGCGACTGAAGGGACTCTGGCAGAGCTGGCTTAGGGGGGAGAAAGGGGGGGGGGGAAGGGGGAGGGGTTAGGCGATGACATCACGGTGCTGGAGAGCCTTTTTTTTTTTTTTCTTCAAAGTTTTCTTAAAGGGGCCACGTCCTTTTCAAATTCAGCCACCTGCAGGTTTAATTCAAAAACAAGGACGTGGCCCCTTTAAGAACTCTATGTGACTGTTTTTTTTTTTTTTTCAAATCTCCTGGTACTCAGACAAACACAACTGACGATTTTTCCTAAAGGGGCCGCAGTTATGTGAATGCAGCCTCAGTATATAGATCTCATATACCAGGAGAAGAGGTTTTTTTTCTTTTTTTTTTTTATTTAAGTGAGTTATTTTGATTGATATTTCAACCTTACAGTCCCACGGCTTAAAATAAAGGTCTTTATTCCTATGAGAACTCTGTGATTGGAGCCTTATCGCTTCATATAAAGATTTCCTGCCGAACAAATATTTTCATTTCTGTCTTGCTTTTTTTTTTTAGTCTTTTATCGTTATTTCCCTAAATGATGGAATTTTTTTTTTCAATGCGAAAACGCCTCCCATAGACTTTAATGCGAAATCCCCTCCCATAGACTTCAATGTGAAAACACCTCCCATAGACTTTAATGCAAAAACACCTTTCAGTAGCAATCCTATGTGAACACTTATGTTCTCTTGAGGCTCTGCTCTATCACTTGTGATTCTGGAACGCACCGCAACAAACTCGCACAGAACCCTTTCCATAATGGCACTCAAAGCACAATGCGTGTGGGTGGCATCTGTGTGAACCTCCTCAATAGGAGCACATAATATCTAGCCTGTCATGTCAATCTGTGAGTTTGAAAATGCATCCAGAATGGCATATGTGTGAACCAGGGCTGCTCCTTTCACATTTGGGCATTTTGGGATTGCGGCAGAATCGCTGTGATCGCAAAACGCAGGTTCAGGCGCCATTATTTATTATTAGGGCTCATGTACACGGGGTGTTTGTAAAACTCTTCTGACCTCTGGAAACTGACTGCTAGAAAACATAGGTTATAAAATGTCAGTTTAGCCGCGTTTGCATACCGCGTTTATGCGTGTTTGCTTTTAGACGCGTTTTTAAACAATAGCATCAGGAGACCTCCCAAATACCCAGAATGCCCTGAAAAATAGTAAATCATGAACTATTTCAGACATTTTGAGAGGAATAGAGAGAGCAGAAGCAGAGAGAGCAGTATGTGTGGAGATGACCTGTCTATTCTGGTTGTAGTCACTATGGATCCCATCATAATGCGGCGCGTTTTACCATTGTTTCCTTCACGCGAAACCTGGAACTGACTGCGCTGGTGTACCGGGTCCATTGGAATACATGGAAAATGCTTTGCATTCGGCTCTGGACAGCATCTGGATATGGATCTGTCAAAAAAAGTGTCTAAACGCAAACACTTGTAAAGGCGGTTAACAGCGTTCATAAGCGTTTGGCGTTTGAAATGACGGTAAAATCTACTCCTGAATGCAATTTTGGGGCGTTATAAAAAAAGCCGACTAAACTGATCTGCCTGTAAACGTCTGTAAACGCCTGTGTGTACATGGACACAGGAAGACATAAAGGAGAGTTCAGGGGCTGCTGAAAAATCTGCTCCACAGTTCCTGAACGTCAGTGTAGCAGCTGCAGTGTACATGAGCCCTGAAAACGTTTCAGTTTTGCCGTGATTGTCGTGCGGTAAGTCACATAGTGTGAAGCTTGTCCCCCAAAAGTCGCCTTGCCCCAGGAGCTGACAATCCACGCTACTCTTTACAAAAATAAGTCCGCTGGGTTGAATGAAAACAAACCTTGTAGTGTGTACCCGGCTACAGCGCCCTCTGCTGGAGGTAGTGAGTAAACAGATGAAGGACTCCATCTCTTCCACTCTCTGCCCCTGATAACAGGCAGGTCTGCGATGTTTGAACAGTGACTGATGAAAGGTTATAGCCTGTGATAGCCGGGTGTGAAGAAGACAATAAACTCACAAATGATAATGTGTTCATTTCCAGGTCTTATCCCAGAGAGGTGCCTCTATGTCTGTACCACAGGGTGTTGCAGTTCATCTGGTCAGCCAGGATCAACTCTGTTGTCTCTCTTGTTGCAAACTGTTCATGACCACTGTGGTTCTGGGTATGGTTCTGTGTGGTTCTGGGTATGGTGCTGTGTGGTTCTGGGTATGGTGCTGTGTGGTTCTGGGTATGGTGCTGTGTGGTTCTGGGTATGGGGCTGTGTGGTTCTGGGTATGGTGCCGTTTGGTTCTGGGTATGGTGCTGTGTGGTTCTGGGTATGGTGCCGTGTGGTTCTGGGTATGGTGCCGTGTGGTTCTGGGTATGGTGCTGTGTGGTTCTGGGTATGGTGCCGTGTGGCTCCCGGTTATGGGGCTGTGTGTGTGGCTCCTGGGTATCGGGCTGTGTGTGGCTCCTGGGTATGGGGCTGTGTGTGTGGCTCCTGGGTATGGGGCTGTGTGTGTGGCTCCTGGGTATGGGGCTGTGTGTGTGGCTCCTGGGTATCGGGCTGTGTGTGGCTCCATGGTATCAGGCTGTGTGTGTGGCTCCTGGGTATGGGGCTGTGTGTGGCTCCTTGGTATCGGGCTGTGTGTGGCTCCTGGGTATCAGGCTGTGTGTGGCTCCTGGGTATCGGGCTGTGTGTGTGGCTCCTGGGTATCGGGCTGTGTGTGGCTCCTGTGTATCGGGCTGTGTGTGGCTCCTGGGTATCGGGCTGTGTGTGGCTCCTGTGTATAGGGCTGTGTGTTGCTCCTGTGTATCGGGCTGTGTGTGGCTCCTGGGTATCGGGCTGTGTGTGGCTCCTGGGTGTCCTGACCCGGAAGTGACGTGATGATATGACTTCTGGGGCCCCATTGACAGACTCCTGACCATGGAGGCCAGGATAGAATGTAATGCAGTGCACTGTATTCCTGTCAGTGTAGTACAGGGGACACTCCCGGGGGATTTTAGACTTTTGATGTCTCAATAAAGAGAACCTGTCACACAGAAAAAAGTAAAAAAAAATAAAAGTAATAAATGAAAGTTACACCCAAGCACATCTCCTCCCCCCTCCAAAAAATAAAAATTGAGACTCCCCACATATATGCATGTTGAAACGTCAAAGCACACAGTGGGGCCCGTACACATGAAGATGTGGATTGCGATACACGTTACATATCACCGCACACGCCAGGATGAGGCAATAATTCCAGCACCAGACCTCCTCCATACACTACACTGATGACCTTTAAGGGGCTTTAACCCCTCCCACCTGACCAATGTACATAAACGGCCGGCTGGGAGCTTCCCCGTTTTGATTGGACGTTCCTGTACGCCCCTCAGAACATGCGCTTGTGTGCGGCCCCGGGGCCACGCAACAGCACGGATCTGTGATGGCTGCGCCTGTCGGACTCAGCCCATTACGGGTTGGGATATGGGCTCTCTGATTGGACCTTCCAATGGTGATGGCAGTGACCAATCACAGCCATCTCTGAATGTCAGCAGACACGTGTCTCTGTAGCTGTTCCCCTCAGCTGAGGTCTGTGAGAGCTCAGTGAGGGGGGGAGGGGGGGATGCTGCAAATTGTGACAGTTGATGTGTGTAGCTGATGATTTTATTCCTCCATTACACAGCTCTGCAGCCCCCCCACACCAGGACACCAAGCAGCATCTGTCCCTGTCCACATGTCAGCGTCTGTCAGTGTCCCACATACATGTCATCACCTGTCAGTGTCCCACAAACATGTCATCACCTGTCAGTGTCCCACATACATGTCATCACCTGTCAGTGTCCCACACACATGTCATCACCTGTCAGTATCTCACAAACATGTCATCACCTGTCAGTGTCTCACAAACATGTCATCACCTGTCAGTGTCCCACAAACATGTCATCACCTGTCAGTGTCCCACAAACGTGTCATCACCTGCAACAGTGTACAGGGCACAAAACAAAGAATTAAAAACAATGTAAAGTGCCCCCATCCCCCCTCGCTGAAGTGCAAAGGTGAACGCAGGCATTGGTGTCATACACATACATGACCGGTGATCACATCACACATGTGAGGTATCGCCGTGAATGTCGGAGCGAGAGCAATAATTCTATCACCTGACCTCCTCTGTAACTCTAAACTGGTAACCTGGAACGGCTTATAAAGTGTCACCTATAAAGATTTGTAAATCACGTAGTTTGGCGCCATTCCATAATCGTGCGCAATTATAAAGCGTGACGGGTTTTTATCTATTTACTTGGTGCAACACCAGATTTTATATTTTACCAAAAATGTGGGTATTATATAGTGTTTGTGCATCAAAATTCTTCAACTGCTTCCCCCCCCGACCACTGCACATAATCGGCCAGGTGGGATCATCGCTTTTCTGATTGGACGTTCCTGAACGTCACTCAGAACGTGGCCACGCAGCTGTGCGCTCTCCGTGTGCCTGTGTCCAATGGACACAGCACAACGCCACATGTCAGAAAAGCTCTCTGATTGGCCCTTCTGATCACATGATGTCTGTGTCCAATCACAGCCATCATGTGATGTCCACAAAGCCACCAGTCTGTTGATTTGCTCTGCCTCTCCTCACACAGAGCCCGCTAGTGAGAAGCGAAGTCGATCTGTGTAAAACACACACATCACCCCATAGTGTCCCCCACACAGCTGTCAGTGCACCAGTGATCCACATCTGTCACAGTACCAGTGGTCATACACATCTGTACCAGTGATCCACTTCTGTCACTCATACCAGTGTAAATTCCACATCTATACCAGTGATCCACATCTGTCACAGCTTACCAGCGTAAAAGCCACATCTGTACCAGTGGTCATCCATTTCTGTACCAGTGATCAACATCGCTCATGGCCTGCCAGTGTCAAATCCACATCTGTCAGTACCAGTGAATAACATCTTTCACGGTGTACCAGCGTAAAATCCACATCTGCACCAGTGATCCACATCTGTCACAGCGTACCAGTGTCAAATCCACATCTGTCAGTTTAGCAGTGCTCAATATCTGTCACACAGCACTAGTGTAAAATCCACATCAGTACCAGTGAATAACATCTGTCACAGCACAGCAGAGTAAAATCCACATCTGTACCAGTGATCAATATCTGTCACAGATTATCAGTGTTAAATCCACATCTGAACCAGAGATACACATCTGTACCAGTGATATACATCTGTACCAGAGATAGACATCTGTACCAGTGATATACATCTGTACCAGTGATAGACATCTGTACCAGTGATAGACATCTGTACCAGTGATACACATCTGTACCAGAGATACACATCTGTACCAGTGATACACATCTGTACCAGTGATACACATCTGTACCAGTGATGGACATCTGTACCAGTGATGAACATCTGTACCAGTGCTACACATCTGTACCAGTGCTACACATCTGTACCAGTGATAGACATCTGTACCAGTCATAGACATCTGTACCAGTGAACATCAGCAATGCAGCATAAACTTGTGTAAACAATGATACACCAGCGAGGAGGCTTTCCAGATGCTGAGTATGACGGACGAGAGTAGCGGGGATCTCTCTCTATCAGACTCAGATTCTGAGTATGAGGCAGTTAAAAGTAGTGGGTGAGCAGCGGAAAAGAAAGAAGGGCTTCCCCCATCCACACATTGGAGGTGGATTGGGGAATCCTCCCTGCTGCCGTATTGTATTGTGACAGCGGAGGGGTCGGAGAGCCGGCTCACTCCCAGCCCAGCAACTCTCAGTTGTCACAAACAACTCCCAATCTCTGTTTATGTTCAGGAGACGGAGGGATGGGATCCCTATCATGTGACCACAGTGGTAGCCAATCACCGTGATCACATTTTTAGTGATCACCTCCCGGTGTTAAGACCCAGCTAAAGGGCTGCCAGGAGGGGGGGGGAGGGGTTATCAGGTTTTAGAGGTTGGGTTTGGATCTAATGTAACCCTCGTCATTGATAGATTGTATTTGATGTCCTTTATAAATACACAAATGTGATATTCCCGCCGTGAGGTCCCCCAGCCATCGTCCTCTGTCCTATAACATCATTTCTGCCGGTTCCAGCCACTCGCATTAAAATATCAGTGGAGAAAGAATGCGAAGTCAATCAGAATGGCCTCAGTGGGACGGATGCGATTTAATATTAGAACGACCCGGCCGCACAGAGGGAGCTGAAGATTTCAGCAATGTTCATGTAACTCATGCTGCTTCCCTCTCCGGAGTCTCTGCTGTGATAAGTAGGTGGAGGTCATTACAAATGCAGCCATGATTACCTCCACGGTATAAGTGCCACACACTACGCCGGGAAAGAGAGCGCCGTCCCCGAGACATAGGAGACACTTCTGGGGGTCAGCCCACCTAAACGGATCTTGTAGTTTTAGGTGGTTATAGGAAGACTGACTCTCCCGCGTACTTATTTTACCGCCCACTTCCTTCATGGATGTCTGTGCTCAGACTATGCAGGGCAAAGCAACAACAAGTTCCCTTTAATGCACTTCTCCCCAGCAGCATACTCCATACTGACTTTCCTTGTACCTCTCCGCCGCTCCGTTCAGCTGCTGATAGGAAAGTCCAGTATAAGCTTCAAGTCATGGGGATTGTAGATGACACATTGCTGATTGGCCCAGCACGGTCACATGGGGTAAGTCACATGCTTCTTCATACCTGGGGCTACCTAGTATTGCCTTTGTTTCCCAGCACAGAAGTGAAGGAAATGGCAGTGGGTGGGATTAACCTGGGTATGTTTCTTCTATTGTCTCTTTCAGGTGGGTGGTTTGGGGGTGTTAAAAACAAAAAGTTGAGCTGAAGTTTTACTGTCCACTCAGCATGGCACAATACAGCCAGCTGGGGCTGTACGCATGCATGGCTGCAATGTTTTGGCATTTTTACTGTATGGAGCAGATTTTGACAGTCGGTAACTTCTGCCAAACTCACCCATTGAGTTCAGTGCATGCAATTGCAGGGCTGGAGTGCAGCATTACAGGGTAATATCAGGCAGTGAGGAGGTGATATCTCGCCTCCTCACTGCCTTTCAAATGTCCTCTTAAAATATGGATTGCTCTTCAGATGGCACTGCAGTTCTCCTTAAAGTGGCTGTAAAGTCTGAAGGATTTTTACCTTTATGTATTCTATGGATGAATGTAAAAAGCCTTCTTTGTGCAGCAGTGCCCCCATCCCCCCAATACTTAGCTGAGCCCCATCGAGATCCAGCAATATGAATGACAGCCTCGCTGTCCCAGGTCTCTGCCTCCGCATTGGCTGAGACAGCAAGCAGGAGCCATTGACTCCTACTGCTATCAATTACAGCCAGTCAGCCAATGAGGAGATAGAGAGGGTGGGGCTAAGCCGTGGCTCCGTGTGTGAATGGACACACGGAGCAGTGGGTGCCCCCATAGCAAGCTGTTTTCTGTGAGGGCACCCGACAGGATGAGCCAGGAGAGCCTGCGGGGGGACCCGAGAAGAGGAGGATCCGGGCTGCTCTGTGCAAGCCGCAGGTAAGTATAGACATGTTTATTATTTATCCACTTGCCTACTGGGCCAATTCTGACATTCCTCTCCTACATGGAAAAATTCTCTTTTTTTGCTAGATAATTACTTAGAACCCCCACACATTATATTTTTTTAAGCAGAGGCCCTAGAGAATAAAATGACGGGGGTTACAATATTTTATGTCGCGTGGTATTTGCACAGTGGTTTTTCAAAAGCATATTTTTGGGGAAAAAAAAACACTTTAATGAATTTTAGTGAACACAAACACAATATAATACCCAATTTCTTTGTAAAATATAAAAGATGATGTTATGCCGAGTAAATAGATACCACACAAGACATGCTTTAAAACTGCGCACACCAATGAAATGGCGGCAAACCGGTACTTTAGTTTATCCATAGGCAACGGTTTAAAAGGAGGGGCTCTGACGTCACGACGCTATTAGGAATCACACGGCGAGTACAGATAGTGTGCAGAGCACACACAGAGGATGGTTACTATTTCAGAAACACATTTAATATATAGATATGTGAGTGAAGTACTTATGCAGTATAAATAAACCTTTTACAGAAAGATAAGGCACTATATGTATTCTTTTTTTCATGGTCACCAACAATATGGAGGAATAAAGAGGAGAGGTGGAGGAAGTGGAAAGCCCCCTGGAGGATAGAGGGAGAAATCCATCCATCCATATTACAGACAGGGATCAGCAAGCCTAAGAGACCCCCTGAGGGAAAAGTGAATGATTACATCCAGCTACCCAACGGTTTACAAGTCTTTACAGGTTACCAAATGAGAGTTCCAGAGGAGATTTGGTGCTGGAATTATTGGTGTGACGTTGGCGGTGATACCTCGCATGTGTCGTGCGATCGCTGTGTACATGTGCATGCAGGGCCGACACGTGTGTTCACCTTTGCATGTAAGCACGAGGGGGATGGGGGTTGTTTTATTTTTATTATTTCTTTTTTTCACTTTCATTGCTATCAGAAGGGATGAACAACTTGCTTTATGATCACATGGGCCATGACAGGTCCTCTTCTATCAGACCCCAGATTTCTCCACAGATTGGTCTGATTGGCTGCTTCCCCGGCTGGCAGGCGGAGAGTAAACCCAGAGCTGGAAGTGACAGAATCCTTGTTGCTTCCAGTTTCTCATTTCACATAGTGGGAAGAACAACATCAGTTCCTCCCATTGTGTGTGGGGGAGCCGATGCCACCGGTCGCATCTTTGCCGGGCTTCCCGATTGCACAAGATACACGGGAAAGGTGGCGGGGGGAGGGGATGAGACCCCCTTCTTCCACCTGAAAAGTAATCCAACGGCGCATAGTCGCTCAGATTACTTTTACATAAAAGAGAATCGTTGGCACTGAAAAATGATACGTGATCATGGTTGTCGCCTCAGCCATTGTCCCGGTATAACCACTTCAGTACCAGGCTGTGTATATATACTGTCATGGAAATTTTGTATTGTTGGTCGAACTTTAAATGTGTCATGTATTCGTGTTATTCATATGTCTCTCGTGTGGCTTAATTAAAGCTCTGAAGGCTGCAATTGGGCCATGCGCATGTACAATGTATGTATTACAGTACTCGGCTTGGTAATGGATGAGATGGCAGATCTGCGCTTATAGACCGGCGTGTATACCACCACGGCATTCCATGCGAATGCTGCTGTCAGTAGACCGTGGGCCTGTATCCACATATCAGCAGCATGGTACCACGTGGGCTTCATAACGCAATGCGCAAGCGGTGTGAACTCCACGTGTAGGCTTATGCATATCTTACAACCCATTACCAACTTGAAACTGTATCTTGGATGGATGTGTTTTAATAAAGATCGTATCGGGCCCATCCAGGTACAGACTGATATTTTTAGGGAGTGCTTGTGCAGAGAATTTTACATACCAATAGAAGCTAGTAGGACAAGAAATATGACCTCAGATGGCTCATAGGGGGGAAGGGGAGGAAGTCTGCTGACCTCAGAAGGTTCATGGGGGAGGACCAGTGATAGATAATAGCAAAGGCTATGCTCCAATTGGAATGTACATCCTCTGTATAGGCAATCCCCATTGTATTGTTCGGTGGGAGGGATTGACTTTATTCATGTGGGGGGCATGTGTGTATTCTTAATAAAACAGAGAGCTGAGCCTAAAATCAGCCCTTATGTGGATTGCAACCAGCCTTAGAGTGTCGTGTGATCATTCTAGGGTAACGGAGCTCCAATCACCTACAAATCAACAGGACCAAAGTATTTGGATGGGCAGGAATCGTGTAGTTTGGCTGCAGTCGTGGTAAGCGAGATTCACACAGCTTTATGGGGGATTTCTGCGCATCCAACTGCGAGTACTCACGGTAAGGAGAAATTCGTTAAAGCGAATTTCCAAGACAGTTTGGCGAGCCTGGTGGATACTAACGCGTATTCTTGCGTAGCTAACCTAGAACGAGGGGGGAATGGCCATCATGAACTAGCAAAAAGTATGCCGGCACATTTCAGGTCTCTCTGCCATTAAGAGGATCGCTTTTTGCGTGTTCGTGTGGCTGATTTCGCTCTCTGTTAGCTAACAAGAAATACCGCTTAACAAGGACCTCGTTTTTTGTCCTAAACTCTTGATTTGTGGGTGAAAAGACGAGGGTTTGTCTCTGCTGAGAGCAGCAGAGGGGTGGGTTTTGGTTGGCTGGATTTGGTCAAGTTTAAAAATCTTCCAACCAAAAATTAAACGGGTATATGTTTTAGTGGGTAAAAGTTGTTGCATAGTGTTAGGTAAGTATTTGTGGGCTGTAGGTACTGTGGTGATTGCTTTACCCCCCTCCACGTGAGGTAATTATTACAGTGCTGAAAGGCTTAGGTTAATTGTTAACTGTTGTAAGATCTGTGTTATGTGGTCTGTACAATGTTTTGTGGTACTACTGCTCCCAGCAAGCATGCAGCAGGGGGTCCTTTCTGTTACATGTGCATGTTAGTGTGATATGTTGGTGTTTTATGTCCGTTCTGTGATTGTGCCCAAATTGTGTTGTATGTGTGCTGTATATTGTTGTGTAATTGTCCAGTGTATGTTCTGTCTAAAAGTCTGTTTTATGTAAGAGGCAATTTTGAGGCTAGAGTCTACCATGTGTTTCTCTGTGGGGGGTCATTTTCTTGACTAAACCACATGGACTCCTTTTGTTTGGTGGCCATTTTGTTGGGTACCAAATGTGCAGTAATCTCTATGCAATGTGCATGAAGTTTCCTATATGCATTTGACCCATATTGTGTTTTTAATCCAAATTTTTTACAGTTTCATTTGTTTGCTTTTAGCTTTAAATTTGCGTATTGCCAGCCAATTTAAAGTGTATTAAGCGAGTTTTCCCTTCACGTGTTCCACATTTAATGAGCGCGGTGTAGTCTGGGTTTTTGCACATAGATTTCTTGTATAGTGATTATGTTTTTCTTGTGTTTTTCCTGTTAAAAGTAGTTCCTTATTGTAAAGCGGGTTTGTTTTAAGCTGCTGTGTCGCGTGTTTCACGTCCAGCAGACTTTTTGTGTAAACGGTTCTAGGTGGTTGCAGTAAAGATTGCGTGTATAACGTGGATCGTTTAGCGGTGCTGATAGGAGTGATTTTTGAGTCAGCAACAAGGTTACTTTTGGCGCAGTTTTTCGGTTTACCTCTGTGTAATTGTTTTACTGTGAAACGTCCCGTGTTTTTCATAAGGATCCACTTTGTCCTTTTTAACAGTTTTTCAGGTTGAAAAAGGGTTTTTCTGTGTGTATTAGGAAAGTTTTTTCTTTACACAAATTTCCTAAAGGTCAGTTAGTAGGTTTCTGCCCAACCAGTGACCCCTAAGTAACATCCAAGAACCCCTCTTTTTGTTTTGACTTGTGTTAGCTACTGTGTGCAGGGAGAGAAAAGCCACTTTCATCATTGTGCGGTGTGGCCTGCCAAACACAGTGGGTGATGAGAACTACATAAATTACGCTGTGCGAGTGGGCGGTCCAGGTAAGTATAACACTTAGCCTGGTTACCACAAACACTTCGGGTGGTCAGGATCACACAAATTGCGCTGTGGGAGTGGGAGGTGTGCTCTCAGTCTGACCGCCACTTGATGCGCTTCGGGTGATCGATAAGTATCACATAAATTACGCTGTGCTGGGAAAGTGGTGGAATCAGGCCTCTCGGTAGGATCCCACCGAGTGCTCCAGGGGGTAAACAGGTACCCGGACGCGGGATATATACCAGTGACTAGTCACGATGGGCAGTAGTCAGTCCATGAAGAGAGAGGGGGAACCAGCCCTCTTCAGGGTAAGGACAGCTGCACAACTGATGAAGGTGAGTTTGGGGGGGAAGTCTACAGAACCCCTCAAAAGGTGGAATAAATGGTCGAAGGGTACCAGATGGGAAATTCCCCGGGAAGGTACATTTGACGCATGGAGGTGGGAAAAATTCATCTCTGAATTTGGACCACGGATGCAGGCGTCAGAACTAGAGATCGCACAGCTATGGCTTCACAGGTCAATCCGATTAGGGAAGCAAGGCATACATAAACTGGTGTCTGTCCGGAAGAACCAGGTGATGTATACCTGGCCTCCAGAGGGAATAAAACAGGAGGATCCAGTGTCAGAGGTGGAAGAAGCTCTTTCAGGGCTGACTCTACTAAGGCAGGCAGGATCAGGGTCTGCTGGGGTTCCCCAACAACCAACAGTGGCTGAGATAAGTATAACTGCACCTGTCTCTTCTGTTAGTGACGTCACTCTTGACATACCTTCTGTGTCTTCTGTCTCTATGCCTCAGCCTCTGCCTCTACCTCTCCCTTCTCCCTGCTTCACCCCAGCTCCTTCTGTTTCCAACTATGAAGCCTACTCAACAACCGATTTGCAGACTATCTGTGAATCAAGGGGAATAGATACCCGGTTAAAAAACAGGGCGGATTGCATCAAAGCGCTACGAACCACTGATCAGACCCCTGCCCCCCAGCTATACCCTGATCTGAGGGACCTCAAACCTGAAGGTGCAGTAAGCGAGGTGGTTAATCTAAGCCCACCGATGAAGCTGGGTCAGCCCTTGCACTCTTCCCGGACCGAGGCCTATCCAGTCAGGGTGCAGCAATTTGAAGGTCCTCCCAATGCACGGGGGGAACGGACTTTAGGGGAACGGGTAGTTTGGCATGTCCCCTTCACCCCGGCAGAGATCCGCACTATTCTGGCTGAGCTCCCGGACTATCGAGTCAATCCGAGAGGATTTGCTCGAATGTTTGGACAAAACCAGTTCAGCTATGGTATGAGCGGGTCAGATTGTGCACAGATCCTACGGGCAAAGGTGGGCATGGAAGTGGCCAGTACAGTGATTGCAGGGTGCTCTATAACCACGCATGAGGAGATGACTTCAGGGGGCAAAGAGTTCTGTGCACAGCTAAAGGCAAAGCTTCCAGAAATGTATGGTGCTACCTCTACTACGGACATGATGAAGCTCACCCAGGGTCCTAATGAGGAAAGCGCCTGCTTCTGGCGCCGTCTCAAGCAGACGGCACTGGATGCGGATCTGGAAGTTGGACCTGATGCTCCAACTGAAGGGGTAAAGGTGACCGCGACGCACATTCTGTTGCGGGCCAAATTTTTGGAAGGCATCAATATTAAAATTCGGGAAAGGCTGGTTCTGGCCCGACCCGAATATAATGAGATGTCTATCCCTGCTATCCTTTCCACTCTTGCGGCAATAGAGAGGGAAATGGATAGAAGAAAACAAGACAAGGCCAAAGTTCTTATGTCCCAGACCCCACACGAAAAACCAAGGGATCTGGGTCACAGGAAGGATAGGCCCCCACCCAGGTGCTTCCAGTGCCACCAAACGGGGCACATGACGAGGAGCTGTCCCCAATTACCTAAAGGTCGGTGGCAGTTCATTCCTGATGAGTCCTCCGCCCCTATGACCACCATGGTAAGTAACTCCTATGAATTCTCATAGGAAGTTGACAAATCGGTGTCGGCCCAGATCCATCTTTTTCTAGAGGAATTAAAATATCCCCTCCCTTGCCTCACTGACACCGGTGCAGCAAGAACGGTCCTGCGAAAACAGGACATCCAAGGCAAGGTACCCCTCTCAGGGGAAAGCCCTCCTAACCCCTACTAACCTCACTATCAAACGATGCACTATTCTTAACCCAGCTTCTCTTCTTCCTGTGTCGGAAGATGAGAAGGGGGGGGAGGACAGCAATGACAGTGCTGAATTTTGCAACACGACTAACAATACTAACACCTCTTCTGCTAACATGTCTTCTTTGTCCACTACTAATCTCTCTTCCAAAGGACACGACTGCATTTCTTTGGTGGAACTGGAGTCAGCGGCGACACACCCCATATCACCCCGAGAGTAGCGGTAAGGTTGAACGTCTTCCGATACCCAAAAACCTTGGCCTGAGTGTCTCCCCATTGCCCCCTATTCCATCCGGAATGCCCCTCGGCAACCACATGGGCTGTCACCCTACGAGGTGTTGTTTGGGGGACCTCCCAAAACAGGGTTGTACTTTCCTCAACAGTTGTTGTCTTTGCATTCACAGCTTACAGGTTATGTGCAATCTCTGCAACGGGAGCTGCAGAAGATACACCATCGGGTTCGCGAATCGCTCCCCGATCCAAATACAATAACAGGTGTTCTTTCTATTGAGCCAGGTGATTGGGTCGTCCTAAAGAAACATCAAAGAACCGGACTCGAGCCACGGTTCACCGGACCATACCAAGTCCAGCTGACGACACCTACCTCACTCAAGCTCGAGGGACGAGACAACTGGGTGCACGCAAGCCACTGCAAGAAGCTTCTCAGCTACACCAGAGAATGAGGGGTGTCATTTTCCTTTTTCTTTTTGTTTGTATGTCTTACATGTGTGTGAACGGAGGAAAAGATGGCAGATACCCCAACCTTTTATTTAAAATGCACCTACGTTTAGCCAGAACCGCCAACAAAACCAACTGTTGGGTATGCTCTAAGCCCCCACCCAGTCATCACATGTCCGCAATGGCCGCTGTTCATGCCCTATATGACATCTGCGTCGGCATGAAAAAGCAAGGGACCCCTGGTCAGCCCCCACGTAGACATTTATCGGTAGAACTTAATGACACATTTTTAGCAGGTAACATCAGTTTCAGCACCAATATTAGCTCTAGCTCCTGTAGGGCCCTCACCAGTCCATTATGGGTAACTGGGCAGCTAGGCAGCCCTCAGGTGTGCTTTAACATCAGCTTTGGCACAGGTAACAAGTTTGTTGGGACTACCACCTGCGAGGGAGGTATAACTGTCAATCTGACTAACCAGACTTCCCTTCTGAGTAACCACACTGACCGACCAGACCACGTGTGTTGGAAGGATGGATGTGATGTGCAGACTGAGGGAGCAATCCCCCAGTCTGTGCAACTGTTGCTCAGTGCCAGAGGCCGAACGAGGAACTCTTCCTGCTCTGCTCTGACAGGTCCATACTATTTTCTGTGTGGTTCGGCAGCCTATAGAACATTTCCCCAGAACGCGAAAGGTTCGTGTGCCCTCATAAAGCTAGTCCCCGCATCCTATGTAGTGATGGACCATGAAGAGTTGATGGTCCACAAGAAGGTAAGGATGGCAGGGAGAGTTCGCAGGGAACTGTTCTCTGAGGGCGACCAGGCATGGGCTTGGTTCCCCTCATGGACAGGATGGGGAATAGAACTTATGAAGCGCCTGAACAATTTTTCTGTCATCGTGGATAGTATGTTTAACGAGACCGTAGAGGCTGTCAGAGAAATTGCCCAAGAACAACGGCAGATGGGAATTTTAGTGCTTCAGGAGAAGATGGCCCTTGATTATCTTTTAGCCGCCAAAAGGGGGTTCTGTGAGTTCATCGGAGAGGATTGTTGTACTTGGATAGAAGACACCGATGACAAGGTCCAGGCCCATATGGACAAAGTTAGTGAACTACAGGGAAAAGCTAGAGCTATAGCTAGTGAGGGTTGAAATCCGTTCAAGGGTTTGGGAGGATTGGGAGATTTCCTGTTCTCCATCGGATCTTGGTTGAAGGAAGTGGGAGTGTATATCCTGATGCTTCTCTTTTTCATCTGCCTTTTATATGCCGCGGTGAGATGTTCCTGTTGCCTCATCGACCGTGTAAGCCAAGCTCGGGCAGACGACCACATCTCTATGCCCGCTCCGGGGATCCCACTCCAACCACTGATCGGGGGAAGACCTCACCAACCAACCACCTTCTCTACAGATTACGTCCTGGCTTCTCTCTAATTTATCTCTCTGAAGACCACATTCTCCAAGACCTTCAAGCAAGCTTCAAACCTCATCATTGTTTGTGTCTGCGATTTGGAAAACTGTCTGGGTCGAGACCAGCCTTGTGTGGCCCCGTCTGCAGGGGCAATTTGAGAATCTGTTGCTGGATCTCCCCAGACCACCGTGGGATCACAAGCTTTATTCATACCACAAGTCTGTTTGTGGTTTTTGCAAGAGCCTTCCTGTAGTGAAGGTTCCAACGCTCTTGAGGATCATCGCTTCAATCAAGCCTGTTTGCGTCGAGTCTGCGTCGGGTCTTGTTGTTTCAGGTACCCCGTGGAGCTTTATTCTCAGGGACAACTACAGGAACTCTTTGAAGTTTGAGACTACACCCATCAAGCTGAAGAAGATCAAGAAGGGACACGAGGAGAATATGACAAAACAGGAGGGAATGTCATGGAAATTTTGTATTGTTGGTCGAACTTTAAATGTGTCATGTATTCGTGTTATTCATATGTCTCTCGTGTGGCTTAATTAAAGCTCTGAAGGCTGCAATTGGGCCATGCGCATGTACAATGTATGTATTACAGTACTCGGCTTGGTAATGGATGAGATGGCAGATCTGCGCTTATAGACCGGCGTGTATACCACCACGGCATTCCATGCGAATGCTGCTGTCAGTAGACCGTGGGCCTGTATCCACATATCAGCAGCATGGTACCACGTGGGCTTCATAACGCAATGCGCAAGCGGTGTGAACTCCACGTGTAGGCTTATGCATATCTTACAACCCATTACCAACTTGAAACTGTATCTTGGATGGATGTGTTTTAATAAAGATCGTATCGGGCCCATCCAGGTACAGACTGATATTTTTAGGGAGTGCTTGTGCAGAGAATTTTACATACCAATAGAAGCTAGTAGGACAAGAAATATGACCTCAGATGGCTCATAGGGGGGAAGGGGAGGAAGTCTGCTGACCTCAGAAGGTTCATGGGGGAGGACCAGTGATAGATAATAGCAAAGGCTATGCTCCAATTGGAATGTACATCCTCTGTATAGGCAATCCCCATTGTATTGTTCGGTGGGAGGGATTGACTTTATTCATGTGGGGGGCATGTGTGTATTCTTAATAAAACAGAGAGCTGAGCCTAAAATCAGCCCTTATGTGGATTGCAACCAGCCTTAGAGTGTCGTGTGATCATTCTAGGGTAACGGAGCTCCAATCACCTACAAATCAACAGGACCAAAGTATTTGGATGGGCAGGAATCGTGTAGTTTGGCTGCAGTCGTGGTAAGCGAGATTCACACAGCTTTATGGGGGATTTCTGCGCATCCAACTGCGAGTACTCACGGTAAGGAGAAATTCGTTAAAGCGAATTTCCAAGACAATACGTGCATCCGTATTGAAGCGGTTAAAGAGACCCTGTCACCACCTTAAACAAATGACAGGTCAGAGCACACACAGTATTTTATATGCCTACTTCTGGTGTTTTTACTTTCTGTGAATTAGTTTTTATTCACCTGCAATGTGTCTTTGAAGCTAAAAAATGTGATTAGCACAGCCCCCTCCCTTCTTGTATGCCATAGCCCTCCCCTCTACTGCGAGTGTCTAATTGCTATGTGTGCTGGCCCAGCTCCTCTGCCCCTCCCCTCACTATATAACCTTTTATGGAGGAGACAGGGAATACTATAGTGTGTCACTTGATTTACAGCTTGAAGTCAACATCCAAGATGGTGGCGACCAGCAGCCGATGCTCAGTTTGGTGTGTATTGATAGAGAGGTTTTTTGTTTTTTTTTGTTAGGAGAGTGCATGTGATCAGCATTGTCCAGACAGAGGGTCAGGGGTCCTGTAGTCTCATAGGACAGTCAGAGGAGAATGAAAACTCCTCCTACAAGCTTTAACCACTGCTGGGTTAGACACTGAGAGAAGTCATAAGACTGCTATATATTGCTGATGAGAAAAGGTATTTAGCAGTTTATATTTACTAAAATAATTGTATTTCCATGCTGTGTGTACTGTGGGAGAGCGGATATAGTGATTGCAGGGTCCGGGGAGACCGGATATAGTGGATGCAGGGTCCGGGGAGACCAGATATAGTGAATGCAGGGTCTGGGGAGAGCGGATATAGTAAGTGCAGGGTCCGGGGAGAGCGGATATAGTGAATGCAGGGTCCGGGGTGAGCGGATTTAGTGAATGCGGGGTCTGGGGAGAGCGGATATAGTGAATGCAGGGTCCGGGGAGAGCGGATATAGTGAATGCGGGGTCCGGGGAGAGCGGATATAGTGAATGCGGGATCCGGGGAGACCGAATATAGTGAATGCGGGGTCCGGGGAGAGCGGATATAGTGAATGCGGGGTCCGGGGAGAGCGGATATAGTGAATGCGGGGTCCGGGGAGATCGGATATAGTGAATGCGGGGTCCGGGGAGAGCGGATATAGTGAATGCGGGGTCCGGGGAGAGCGGATATAGTGAATGCGGGGTCCGGGGAGAGCGGATATAGTGAATGCGGGGTCCGGGGAGAGCGCATATAGTGAATGCGGGGTCCGGGGAGAGCGGATATAGTGAATGCGGGGTCCGGGGAGAGCGGATATAGTGAATGCAGGATCCGGGGAGACCGAATATAGTGAATGCGGGGTCCGGGGAGAGCGGATATAATGAATGCGGGGTCCGGGGAGAGCGGATATAGTGAATGCGGGGTCCGGGGAGATCGGATATAGTGTTTGCGGGGTCCGGGGAGAGCGGATATAGTGAATGCGGGGTCCGGGGAGAGCGGATATAGTGAATGCGGGGTCCGGGGAGAGCGGATATAGTGAATGCGGGGTCCGGGGAGAGCGGATATAGTGAATGCGGGGTCCGGGGAGAGCGGATATAGTGAATGCGGGGTCCGGGGAGAGCGGATATAGTGAATGCGGGGTCCGGGGAGAACGGATATAGTGAATGCGGGGTACGGGGAGAGTGGATATAGTGAATGCGGGGTCCGGGGAGAGCGGATACAGTGAATGCAGGGTGCTGGGAGAGCGGATACAGTGAATGCAGGGTCCGGGGAGAGCGGATATAGTGAATGCAGGGTCCGGGGAGAGCGGATATAGTGAATGCAGGGTCCGGGGAGAGCGGATATAGTGAATGCAGGGTCCGGGGAGAGCGGATATAGTGAATGCAGGGTCCGGGGAGACCGGATATAGTGAATGCAGGGTCAGGGGAGAGTGGATATAGTGAATGCAGGATTCAGGGAGACAGGATACAGTGAATGCAGGGTCCAGGGAGAGCGGATATAGTGAATGCAGGGTCCGGGGAGAGCGGATATAGTGAATGCCGGGTCCGGGGTTTAGTAACACTTGAACTCCACTCTTATCTTCAGTCTTGCACAGTTGTAAAACGCTCAGCTCCTCTACGGAAATATCTAACTCTGATGCTACTGCGCTCTGTGAGATTCATACAGTTTGTATTAAAAGCTGCAGAAAGTTAAACCGAGCCTTCCTCATTTCCTGGCTGGTGGACATCCGGCATCATCTAGCACTTTTCTCCCCAACCTTACTGTCCCTGGCCCACTGCTTTCATTCATTGGATTTCAGTTCTTTCAGGCATAGAAGCTCCACATCACATGTCAGCGTTACCTAGAGACATCTGCATAGGAATGTTCACTACACCAGACTGACACCCACACAGCCAGGCAGATTGATATTTCCAGAACTCCCTCAGGAGCCAGCCCACTGATTGCATCAGGGCTGAGGACTCTTGGGGGGAGTACTGAGGAGGGGCCCTGATGTTTTCTGGGAACTATGTACAGCACCCTGCTAGCCCCTCCCACCAGCCATGACTTCATGACAAATGTTACCAGTGATGACATTTACATTCACCCAACACGTGCAGTACGGCCGGATTCACACTCTGCATTGTGACAATATACGTGGTTTTGTGCGCCGTTAGCAGTGCGTTCTCATTGGGTTGATGTGGTTTCCCGGTAACAATAAAACATGAAATCTAGTTGCGCTAGTCATGCAGTATGCGCTATAACACCTAAACAACACAGCACACCTTGCAGCAAGTAACTGGAATAAGTAGAGAACATGTAAAAGATGAAAGCTTGCTCTGGGATCAGAGGATTTATTAATGCCTCCTGATGGTCTTTGTGATGAGTGTAACTATACTCGGCCGAAGTCCCAACTATGAGCGGCTTACTGGACAGATGTCCCAAAATATGTAAGTGGTGGCAGCACAGGGGGGGTCTAATGGTCCTGAATACTGTTCCTTGTGCTGTCATCCAGTGAGCCGGTTACATTACTGACTTTGAGTGGCTTGGGCATACTAGGTCCTCTCTTTGCCTCCATGAAGATGAGTGAGTCTGGTGATGGAAGGACCATCCCCAAGACCATGGAGATGTATTATGAAGCCCTTTGAGCCCATGGGTTTGTGTCATTTTTGGTATTGTGTAGCTGCATGTATTACATTTACTGTGTGCTCTGTTCTTTTGTTAGCATGCTCTCCTTCCTGAGATTATTGCAGAGCTGCAATGAGAGGTGGCATGCCTTGTATACCAGCCTTTTTCACCTTTTTTTAACAGTGGAACCCTTGAAATAATTTTCAGACGTCGAGGAACCCCTGCTAAATACAGTTACTTGGGGATCAATTTGAAAAATGCCCCATTTGCAGTGCTGATTGCCCCCCTTAAAGACAGCTAAAAACATAATTGGTATCATGCCACTGGCCCTTCATAGTGACGTTGGCCCCAGAACTGTGCAGGCACCATCACATGGGAGCCAAGCAGCTATAGGTAAGGGATCCCCTGCCTTGGCTAGAGGGAGCTGAAAATGTCCCGGCGTCAGTGGGAGTAAACAATGTCCTATCTTTGGTAATAGGGGAACTATTAGTGCCCCATTGTTAGTGTCAGTGGGAGAAATAGTGTCCGATCATTGATGTCTCTGGAGGGAATAGTGCTCCATCATTGATGTCTGTGGAGGGAATAGTGCTCCATCATCGATGTCTGTGGAGGGAATAGTGCTCCATCATTGATGTCTGTGGAGGGAATAGTGCTCCATCATCGATGTCTGTGGAGGGAATAGTGCTCCATCACTGATGTCTGTGGAGGGAATAGTGCTCCATCATTGATGTCTGTGGAGGGAATAGTGCTCCATCATTGATGTTTGTGGAGGGAATAGTGCTCCATCATTGGTGTCTGTGGAGGGAATAGTGTTCGATCATTGATGTCTCTGGAGGGAATAGTGCTCCATCATTGATGTCTGTGGAGGGAATAGTGCTCCATCATTGGTGTCTGTGGAGGGAATAGTGCTCCATCATTGGTGTCTGTGGAGGGAATAGTGCTCCATCATTGATGTCTGTGGAGGGAATAGTGCTCCATCACTGATGTCTGTGGAGGGAATAGTGCTCCATCATTGGTGTCTGTGGAGGGAATAGTGTTCGATCTTTGATGTCTCTGGAGGGAATAGTGCTCCATCATTGATGTCTGTGGAGGGAATAGTGCTCCATCATTGATGTCTGTGGAGGGAATAGTGCTCCATCATTATAAAACAGAGAATAATAAGCGAGCGCTTTAAATGTACAAGTAGCTGAGGCACACAGGATAACCAAAATAATCCTCACATGAAAATAAAATAAAAGTGCAGCGCTAGGAGAATATATAAATGTGTCACAATAGATAAAAGTGATCAAAAAAAGTCCCAACAACGGTGACCTAGGGTAACAATGCACACTAACTAGAAGTGCACATTATAAGTGCAATGTAGCCAAGGTGGAGCTCATAGAGTATTCATCCGCATGGAAAGGGTAGATGCATTTCCTTGGTCAGTGAAGATCCTCACGATGGTACAGAGCTGGGCAGAAGAAATCCACTAGATGGTAGAAAACGATCACTGCTCCACCAAAAGAGCACTGTTCCTCCACTGTGCAAGAACGATATCTGGGAGAAAAGGTGTTCCCCACAGGGGATCAAGAAAAAATGCCCATAGTGAAGTAAAGTTTAAAAACGAATTTACGCTCCATCGTTGGTGTCTGTGGAGGGAATAGTGCTCCATCATTGATGTCTGTGGAGGGAATAGTGCTCCATCATTGATGTCTGTGGAGGGAATAGTGCTCCATCCTTGATGTCTGTGGAGGGAATAGTGCTCCATCATTGTGTCTGTGGAATGAATAGTGCTCCATCATTGATGTCTGTGGAGGGAATAGTGCTCCATCATTGATGTCTGTGGAGGGAATAGTGCTCCATCATTGTTGTCTGTGGAGGGAATAGTGCTCCATCATTGGTGTCTGTGGAGGAAATAGTGCTCCATCATTGGTGTCTGTGGAGGGAATAGTGCTCCATCATTGATGTCTGTGGATGGAATTGTGCTCCATAATTGGTGTCTGTGGAAGGTATAATGCTCCATCATTGGTTTCAATGGGAGGAATGGTTCCCTACTGTTGGTGACAGTGCAGGAATTATTGCCCAATTGTCAGTGGGAGGAATAGTGCCTCGTATCAGTGGGAGGAATAGCACCCCAAGGGCCAGAGAAAGGTATGCAAAGGGCCACAGTTTGGAGACCCCTGCTCTGAAGCAGGGGTCTTCAAACTTTCTAAACAAAGGGCCAGTTTACTGTCATTCAGACTTTAGGGGGGTCGGACTGTGGCCAGTGGAAGTAGAAAATCTCCTGGCATTAGTGGGAGTAAACAGTGGTCCATCTTTACTGTTAAAGGGATGAATAGTGTCCCGTCATTGGTGTCAGTGGAAGGATTAGTGCTCCATCATTGGTGTCAGTGGAAGGAATAGTATGCCATTGTTGGGGTCAAGAATTAATTCTCTGCTGTTGGTCACAGTGGGAGGAATAACATCTCATATCAGTGGAAGGAATAGTGCCTAAAGGGCCATATGTAAAGTAAACAAAGGGCCACATTCGGCCCGTGTGCTGCAGTTTTGAGGCCACTGCTCTAGAGGTATCCTAGGGTTTCATGGAGCCCTGGATGAGAATAGCTGCTGCAGGCTACACTTTTTCCTGGTGGGAGCCTTTCTTGTTTTAATGGACCTATAAAAGGCTACATAAAAATGCAGTGTGATTTACAATGCTTCAGTTTATATATTTGGACCTTCCAATTCACTAACCCAAAACATGTATTTAGATTAACACAGTCATAAATTGTCTGTTCTAAATCTCTGATTCATTCCATTTAAAAGAAGAGAGTCAGCATGACCTTTGTCAGATCTCCATTGGAGTAGTTCAGGCAACTACCTGAGGCCCCAGCTTCCTAAGGGGCCCATGCATGCCCATGTCAGGGTATCTGTACTTTGGGCATACCTTGTAGACCAACGGTGTCATGTTCTGTCCAGCAAAATCCACCTGGACCGGCTGTCAGCTTGACAACAGGGTCTCGCCTTGTTCCACAGGAGCCCCTGCAGCAGTGTAAATGCAGCCTGCTAGCAGTGTTTGCCTTTTTCACTGATAAATACTGGATGTCCTATCAATATTATTGTCATGAATAAAGTATTTGGACGTGTTCTTTTATGTGCATATCAATAAGCTTTCCTTTGATCTGAACATGCCATCAATTTAGGTCTAGATACAGTTTAGGAGACAACGTCTCTTATTTGTTCCCCTTTGATCTATTAGATAATAATTGAAAGTGTTCCGTTATACCTGTTCAATAATTGCACAAAAAATGCTTTTGTTATCTAGTGAGCTTGCAAGTTGCAGCGTACTCTGCAGTAATCTCTCAAGCAGTACAAGACAAGCTCAACCGAGAACTTTGGAAATATCATGAGCCTGGGTTTTGGTAGGAACAGGTCTTTACCATCTTTTACCAAAAGTCTAACTCACCAATGATCTACTAACTGCTAAAACCAATGGCCACTACTCCGTACTCATCCCAACCAATGGCCACTACTCCGTACTCACCCCAACCAATGACCACTACTCCGTACTCATCCCAACCAATGACCACTACTCCGTACTCATCCCAACCAATGACCACTACTCCGTACTCATCCCAACCAATGACCACTACTCCGTACTCATCCCAACCAATGACCACTACTCCGTACTCATCCCAACCAATGACCACTACTCCGTACTCATCCCAACCAATGACCACTACTCCGTACTCTTACTACTTGACCTCTCTGCGGCTTTTGATACATTCGATCCATTCAAATGGCAGTTTTCTGTTTACTTTCACATTTTGTTTTCCATTTTACAGCATTTGATATCATTTTAGCTGAGCAGCCTATCAGTTTCTGCACTTATTTATATATTTTCTCCTCTCCAATGAGCTTTTTAATCAAAGTACGCTGTTTTTCTACACTTTGTCTGGAATGATCCGTTACTCAGATTTCACTGTTCAACAAATTTTTATTTTTTTCCAGTTTTGGAAACAAAAGGATCCATTTCTTAATGAATTTCACATTCTGAGTTCAAATATAACAATGAAATTTGTCAATTGGCTCTAGTTTTTCTGTAAACGGAAAGTTTTCTACTATAGGCGTAATGACTACATAATGCACAATAATTATATAGATAGATGTCTTTCCACAAATATAAAGCAAGTTATATTGACTACATAACAAAGCCTAAATGGCATAATATATTGCATAGGATTACCAAGAAAAATTATAGCCATAAGCTAAGTTGAATCATTTTAATACTTAGGATTCTCACTAGTTTTGTCTTCAGTTTGTGTCGGTTTTGCTTCTCTTGGCTTTTCTCTTGTATTCGAGGAAAGGGCTATCTCTTACAACTGTCCAGCAATAGTCAGCAAGCATTGATGGGCTCCATTTACCTTGATATCTTCTTTCCATAGCTGCAATGTCTTGATGGAAGCGCTCTCCGTGTTCATCACTCACTGCTCCACAGTTTGGTGGGAAAAAATCCAGATGCGAATGTAGAAAATGAATTTTTAGAGACATGTTGCAACCCAGATTTCTGTAAGTCTGGATGAGTTTTTCTACCACTTTCTTGTAGTCTGGTGTTTTATTTTTTCCAAGAAAATTTGATGTCACTGATACAAATGCTGTCCAGGCAGCCTTTTCCTTTCCACGCAACAGAGAAAGAAACTCATCATCATGAATAAGTTTACGAATCTGTGGCCCAACAAAGACTCCTTCATTTATTTTTGCAGCACTAAGTGCTGGAAATTTGCTAATCGGGTACTTGAAACCTGCTTTATTCTTGTCCATTGCCTTAACAAAGTTTTTCATTAATCCCAACTTGATGTGTAATCGAGGTAATAAGATCTTATTGCTGTCTACAAGTGCTGGATAGTTAACATTTTTTTCTCCAGGCTGCAATGACTGGAGTAATGGCCAGTCTCTTTTGGCATAGTGCATTTCTCTCGCACGACTGTCCCACTCACAGAGGAAGCAGCAGTACTTAGTATATCCACCTTGAAGTCCAAGTAGGATAGCAATCACCTTCAGGTCACCACAAATCGACCATTGATGTTCATCATAGTTGATGCACCTTAAAAGCTCTTTCAAGTTTTCATACGTTTCTTTCATTGAAACTGCGTAAGCAACTGGAACTGACGGCAGCTGATTGCCATTATGGAGCAAAACAGCTTTAAGACTCGCCTTTGAAGCATCAATGAACAGCCTCCACTCATCGGGATCATAGCATACGCCGATGGCTGAGATTAAACCATGAACATTGTTACATACAGCAATATCACCTTCCTGGACGAAGAATGGGATCAGATCTTTCTGACGATGACGGTAGAAAGACGTACGAACATCACTTGCTAGGAGATTCCACTGTTGTAGTCTTGACCCCAAAAGCTCTGCCTTGTTCTTCGGAAGATCCAGGTCTCTGATAAGATCGCTCAATTCCACTTGTGTAATGAGGTGTGGTTCAGTGGGTGTGGATGGAAGAAAGTCTGGGTCATGTGAGGTTGACGGTTGATGACTACACGCTTCAGGTTCTTCCTCACTTGACTCAACCACGAAGGATTCTGGTGCTTTAGGAATTGGTAGCCCCTCTCCATGAGGAACTGGACGTATTGCCGATGGAATATTTGGATAGTGCACAGATAACTTTTTCTTCTTATTTAGCCCTTTTGTTGGAGGCACCATACAAAAGTAACAATTACTAACATGATCTGTTGGCTCTCTCCAAATCATTGGCACAGCGAAAGTCATAGATACCTTTTTTCCATTCAACCATTGCTCCAGTGCCGTCCCACAAGAATTGCAGCATATATGTGGTGCCCAGCTCTTGTCCTGGTCTCCTATCTTGCAGCCAAAATACAAGTTGTAGGCTTTCTTAATCATTCCTGTTATCCTCCTTTTTTGTGAGATAAAAGTTATTTCACCGCAGATATAGCATAAATGATCTGCTTTATTCACACAAGTTCGAGGCATTACTGAGTAGCCTATATAAGCATAAAACGAAATGTAAAGACGCTGTCGAACTACAATCAGCTACAGATACTGCAGCTTTTATGCAGTGAAGTGATGCAATTAAAGGCTAATATTGCATCATCTCAGTATACATGCAATTTTCTATTGGTCACCAGTATCAATTGCGCAATATGCAGCTGAAGTTGCATCATAATTTTGAATGGCTTACGTCATTAGATGGGTGAATATATCATGGAAACTAGAGCCAATCAACATTTTTTAGGGTCATTTTCGTTTTCAGCACCCCGAAATTATGTAAGATTAGCTAATTTTATGCCCAAAACTTTTTACCTGTTGAACAGTGTTTTAGAGATATATTATATATAGAGGTATATCCCTTTCAGCAACACTGGCTATATCCATATGAACGTCCAACCTCCAGGAGACACAATATACCGGGCAGAAAACAAACCTTCCTCACAAATTCAGTATGCAGTGTCTCTCCAAAGAAAAGCCAAAGGGATCTGCAATAATGTTCTGCCATAAAAAAATGTTCTTTATTAAAACCCGACCGGTACTTACATAATAGGAAGAAAGAAGAGTGCACAATCATACAAAACGCACTCATATCTACATCTCATTGGTTTCTTTGTATTCCCACAGATGGGGTGCCCAGTTTTTATTTCTGGGGCCTGTTTGTTGCCACCTTAGGCAGACTGTAATGGTTATTATATGTGATTTATTTTGTTATTATATACAGTACATGTTGTTCCTTAAAGCAGTTAGGGTGGATACTGTCATCTCTAGGTGCATGGAGTACACTCACAGTCCTAGAAAGCTGTACTCTAAATACATATATGAGAAATGTTTTGCCTGTCAGAAGATTTTTATATCTGTTCATCCATTGCTGGGATTTACACAGCTCTGCCAGACAGCACAGCCAAGCAGACAAGACTACTTACAGATAGGAAATACAGTGGTGTCCTCTGTTCACCCCCAACCGTCTGATTGGATAGTGAAACAACAACAGCAGACTGATTAGGTCATCTCTCTGATCTCTTCTCCTATCAGTATGTTCTATGTTGGTACATGTGCATGCAGCACACCTGATTGGCTCTCGGTTCTGCCCCTTCTTCTTCCAGTGCTGCTGCATAGTAAGAGGCTGAAACCAAATCAATTTCAGGCACTTCCACTAGTGGCATTAAAACACACATTTCAAAATTTATTAAGCCCTTCCTGTCGGATGTATGTATATATGTGGCAGCACAGAGATTGGCCGTATTCTGTGCCTCCACGTATACGCATACTTGTTTTGTGTTGGCAGCATGCCCCCAGCACTCTGACAGTACCGTCACTGACAATTGGAAGCTGGTAGGATGGGCTTCCAATTATCTAATCATCCAATCACAGTGATCACATGGTGCGGAAGCTGAGCAAGCAGGTAACGATGCTCCGGTGTTACTATCTCTTAAAAGGCTGGGAAGAAGGGGTTAATGAATACAGAGTTCCATTGGTTTGTGTCTGTTATATCTGTCTGGAGATTAGTCCAAAGATGTACAGTTTTTATTCAACTGTGTGTGGCAAAATATCCTAAAAATCCAGAGCTATGAACAGGGGATTATAAGAAGATCCTGGGATTTCCCGCTGTAAACGCATGTGTTCTGTATTGCAGACATCTAGAACTGCATTCACCTGATGCCAAGCATACTGCGGTGCTGCGAGCAAAAGATCCTGCGGTGGCCCAGACCTGGTTCAACGCAATTCACGGGGCTGTGACGGAACTTCTTCCCAAGGTGATGGCCGAAGTCCAAACTCAGCTGAGAAAAAACGGAATCTCTGGAAGTCATGAAATTCGGCACATGGGCTGGCTAGCAGAAAAGGTCAGTTTGTTGTGTCTTTGGCTTTATATTGTTTATCTCACGAGCTAAATGACCACAAAAATGTCTCATCTGAAGTCCCTTTAACCCTTTTCCGCCTACTCCGGTGTCCTTGTACAAAGTTCTGAGTGCCTGGGGGGCGGGAAGATTTTCGATCATGTGACTACTGTGTTTGGCTGTCATAGTGGTCACATGATCAGGAGTCGTTCCACTGGCTATGGATTATTAGTGAGGGCCGAGAGCTGTCTTTGACAGCCCAGTGTCTGTGCTGGGAGCTTGCAGTGAGCTTGTTCTCAGCACAGAAACATTGGCTGCCCAACAACGCACATGTGTGGGTGTTAAAGCCTGCCCTTGCGGCTGCAAATATGTGTTATTTGGGTGACAACAGGTTAAAGTGGAACTTAACCCCCCCAGGTTTAATTTTACTGTAAACCCCCTCCTACCTTGTGTGCTGGGGTGAACTTAAATAACATACCCAGCCATCAACTGCAGCATTGCCCTGCAGTAATCTGCTGAAAGCGGAACCCACAGGGCCTTGTGCCGCCATCATTGGAGCCAGCTTTCTCTTCCAAGTCCTAGCAAGCAGCTCCCGATGACACTCCACTGAGCATAGACAATATTCGTAGTCCTCCTGGGCTTAGGTGAACCTGCGGCTAAAGCTGCTAGTACCTAACCATATACCAGAAATGGTCATTCCAAAGTGTAAAGTGAGGTGCAGCTCTAATAACTAAACTATATGTAAATCCCAATGTGAATAAGTGATGAACAGTAAATAAATGAGTGAACAATACTATAATACCCAGTGACTATATTAACAGCATAAGTGACATCAACCCCAAACTAAACATCTACATCGCCTCTCCTAAATGGGTGAAATCAACATAAAAAAATCTATAAATACAATAATTAAATACACATACATATAATGAATGCCGTGGTACTGGATATGCGCCTATTACACAACACCAGTAAATACATATCATGTGGTGACATAAACGCATGTATGCATTACATTCCCAAAACCAACTGATGTGAAAGAAATGGCAGTGATCCCACTAAGGGATAAGAAACAAAGTGAATCAGTGAAACCACTCCTTGTGGTAAACGTATGAAAAAGGGAAGAGGAATCAGATTATAAACGCATGTATACCTACATGCTCAAGGATAACTGGTGAATAAGAACAATAGCAGTGATCCCACTAAGGGACAAAGAAAGTGAATCCGTGAAACCACAAATTGTGGTACTTGTGAAAAAAGAAAGAAGTCAGGCTCACCGCCTGTAAATCACTAACAATCACTAAATGTACACAATTGTGACCCCCCTACTGGGGATAAGTGAACAGAAAACCTATAAATAATGAAGGGATTTGTAACCCCAAATGTAACCTCTTCAGCACATGTCTTTTTTCCAACAGTGGGACTTTGCGGGGGCTTCTTGCAGATAGCTTGGCTTCACATAGGCGTCTTCTAATTGTAACTGTCCTCGCAGGGAACGTCACACCTTCTTTCATCTTCCTGGAGCTGATTGTTGGCTGAGTCCTTGCCATTTTGGCTATTCTTCTATCCATTCGAATGCTAGTTATTCGCTTTCTTCCACGTCTTTCAGGTTTTGGTTGCCATTTTAAAGCATTTGCGATCATTTAAGCTGAGCAACCGATCATTTTCTGCACTTCTTTATATGTTTTCCCCTCTCCAATCAACTTTTTAATCAAGGTACTCTGTTCTTCTGAACAATGTCTGGAACGACCCATTTTCCTCAGAATTTCAGAGAGAAATGCACTGTAACCAGCATGTCCAACTTTGCTGCCTTCCTTCCTTAAATAAGGGCAATAATTGCCACCTGTTTTTCAAAGAATGAATGACCTCACTAATAGAACTCCACACGGCTATTATTTTGAACATGCCCCTTTCAATGAGTGATTCAATGACACAGAATCAGCAGCATGCATGTCATGACTGTTAGGTCTGTTGGATTTCTATTACTCTACTACACCTGCTAGGAAATTATTTGCCATGTAGAAATATCATTTCTACCAAAAACCATGTAGAAATATCATTTCTACCAAAAACAGTGATTGATCCGGTTAGTGATGTCTGACTGCTAATATTTTGAACACAACTGAATAAACTTCACAAGATCTACAAGATGTCTTATCGATTGAGTCACTGACTGGTATCCAACTAAGATTGAAGTTATCGCTATCTCATCACAACTGAGCCATCACTTCTAGGACCACTGAGAGGAGGCTGCATGCAGGACCTTGCCCACCAGAGAGGGAACTGACACAGCGTTGTACCTGACATCCGTTGGAGAGAGTCCGGGTTCCAGACCGGTGGTGTTTGATTATCATAAGGTGTTTTAACCCTGCAGGGTCACCGCATGGAGGTGAGGGGCCATTGCACCTAGAGTGGGATTTATAGTATCCTGTTGCAGATTTATGGTGATCACAGGACTACAGAACACCTCCACCATTTGCATGGTTCTGGACACCTTCTGTAGATTGGACATTTATTTCACCTTTTAGGACACGTTAATAATTTTGTGTTTTGTTTTTTTCTGTTCATGTTGATTGCTGGATTATCCATGTTTATTTATGTTTGTGGATACACGGAGAGTGTGAGGCACTGTTTGCCGTCACTTATTTCTCTGCTTATTCAGAACCCCCCATTTGGGGTTACAAATCCCTTCATTATTTATAGGCACTATAGCCTATGTTTTCTGTTCACTTATCCCCAGTAGGGGGGTCACAATTGTGTACATTTAGTGATTGTTAGTGATTTACAGGCGGTGAGCCTGACTTCTTTCTTTTTTCACAAGTACCACAATTTGTGGTTTCACGGATTCACTTTGTTTGTCCCTTAGTGGGATCACTGCTATTGTTCTTATTCACCAGTTATCCTTGAGCATGTAGGTATACATGCGTTTATAATCTGATTCCTCTTCCCTTTTTGTACGTTTACCACAAGGAGTGTTTTCACTGATTCACTTTGTTTCTTATCCCTTAGTGGGATCACTGCCATTTCTTTCACATCAGTTGGTTTTGGGAATGTAATGCATACATGCGTTTATGTCACCACATGATATGTATTTACTGGTGTTGTGTAATAGGCGCATATCCAGTACCACGGCATTCATTATATGTATGTGTATTTAATTATTGTATTTATAGATTTTTTTATGTTGATTTCACCCATTTAGGAGAGGTGGTGTAGATGTTTAGTTTGGGGTTGATGTCACTTATGCTGTTAATATAGTCACTGGGTATTATAGTATTGTTCACTCATTTATTTACTGATCTCCACTTATTCACATTGGGATTTACATATAGTTTAGTTATTAGCGCTGCACCTCACTTTACACTCCACTGCACATGCGCAGCATATTGTACATAGCCCCAAAGCCACCTGGGATACATGATGTTGGTATCCTAGGGGGCTTCAGGTGGGGTGGGGAGGATGTCATTCTTGCCTAAGCGAGGAAGGCAGAAGCATGGGGTGTGTTTGCCTGAAAAAAAAAAGAAAGAAGTACAGGAGTTGGATAAAAATATGGAAACACTACATGATTTGCAGGTGTGAAAGTGACGACATGGTTTGCGTTGAAAGCGGAAGTGACGTAACATTCTTTTGCTTCCGCTGTGTGATGAGACACCTAGCTAACAGGTGGAAAGCCTCACGTCTGTCATTTACTGCGTGCGCAGCTAGTAATATGGAGTCATGTCAGAGCTTACTGAGCTTCAAAGAGGGCAAATTGTTGGTGCCATTTAGCTGGTGCCTCTGTGACTGAAGTTGCCAATTTATTTGCCGTGTCACGAGGTACAATATCAAAGGTTATGGCGGCATATACAGTTTGTGGGAAAACAATGTCTGGGCAGCCATATCTTGGTATTCTGCAGGTCCCATTGTCACCTTGAAATATAGAGTCACTGCCAGTGACTATGTACAAATTTTGGCAGACTATGTGCACCCCATGGTGCAGACATTGTTTCCCGAAGACCGCGCCATTTACCAAGCTGACAATGCTCTGAATTCACACAGCTGGCGTTGTCAAATCATGGTTTGACGAGGATGCAGACAAGGTTTCACACCTTTCCTGGGCGCCACAGTCGCCAGACCTCCATATCATAGAGCCATTATGGTCAACGAGATTTGGGCTTGTTTTCCGCCTCTTGCATCTCTGCGAGAACTGGAACAATTTTTGTATGAAGAGTAGTATCAGATTCCATTATCCACCACCCAAGACTTATATTTGTCAATTCCCAGGAGAATTCAGACCATCTTGGATGCTAAAGGCAGTCCAACACTATAGGAGCTAATGATTTTGTTCTTTTACCTAGTGTTTCCATAATTTTGTCCAACCCCTGTAACTGGGACTGAAGGTTCGTATTAAAATCTTAGTAGTTTGACTTCATCGTGTTCTTGCTCTATATCTGTTTAATGTGCTGATTGTCTGCTTGTTATTTGGGTCCACTTTAAACTATGATCAGTTACTTAGGCGGAGACCTTTCTCTGCCACCTACTGGAATTTGTCATTTCTGTGCAATGTATGCGATTAAAGTGGGGACTCCGTATGCAGCTTTCATTGAATGTTGCCACTTAACAGCAAGCACTGAACACATCAAATATTGCACAGTCTCCTGGGAAGTGTAATTAGTCGGTTTGTTTGAATTTGGGGTTTTACTGTTACACTTAGGAATCGGGGGAGGCTGAGGATAGGGCAACTGTAGCTGACAAGCCCCCTTTGCCAGTCACACTTCGTGAACAGGGGATTGTGGCAGCTATGCTGTGTCTGAGATCAATGTTAGTGACGCCCACTAATTGGGCATTCGTCCGGGAGGAGCAGAGAAGCTGGAAATTAAGGAACCAAATACAGGCATTTAGACATGCAAGGATGGATCTGTATTTATGTTTTTAATTCCTTCAGGAGTTAATTTTTTAAGGCCCAACACTGGAAACACTTTTTAGTCGGTTATTGTGTACCGAGAATACTATCTCTACAGTCACTGACCTTACATTTTCCAAAATACAATATTTTTCCCTAAAGCGGGCCTTTAACTACCTGCCGACCGCAGATAGCCGAATGACGGCTGCACTGCGGCCGGCCAGTTCTGGGTGGACGTCATATGATGTCCACCCAGAACACGCTCTCCTGCGCGCCCCCGGCGATCTCCGTGATCGCTGTGTTCTACGGACACAGCTGATCACGTGACGTGGTAAAAGGCCAATCACAGCGGCCTTTTACCTCGTGATCAGCCGTGTCCAATGATACACTGATCAGCGGGAAATGCAAATGCCGGTTCTCGGCTGCACATTCCTCACGCTGTCAGATCGTGAGGAAAGTACTGCCGAAAACTGGCATTTGTCAGAGCGGGGATCGGCACCGATCATCGGGGTCACTGATCATCAGTGCCCTGATAATCGGTGCTCAGCAGTGCCACACACAAGTTCCGCCCAGCAGTGCGCCCACCTGTGCCCAGCAGTGCGCCCACCTGTGCCCAGCAATGCACCCACCTGTGCCCAACAGTGCGCCTACCTGTGCCACCCAGCAGTACCCACCAGTGCCACCCACCAGTGCCCATCAGTGCAGCCCAGCAGTGCTGCCAGTCAGTGCCCAGCGGTTGTGTCAGTCAGTGCCCAGCAGTGCCGCCAGTCAGTGCCCAGCAGTGATGTCAGTCAGTGCCACCTATCAGTGCTGTCTATCAGTACCCATTATCAGTGTCGCCTATCAGTGCCACCAATCAGTGCCGCATATCAGTGCCACCTATCCGTGACACCTCATTAGTGCTGCCTATCAGTGCCGCCTATCCGTGCCACCTCAGTGCTGCCTATCAGTGCCCTTCAGTGCTGCCCATCAGTGCCCATCAGTGCTGCCTATCAGTGCCCATCGGTGCTGCCTCATCAACGCACATCAGTGAAGGAGAAAAATTACCTGTTTGAAAATTTTTATAATAGAAAGAAAGAAACTTTTTTTTTTTTTTCAAAATTTTTTGCACTTTTTTTGCTTATAGCACAAAAAGTAAAGTACCCAGCGGTGATTAAATACCACCAAAAGAAAGCTCTATTTTTGAGAAAAAAATGATAAAAATTTCATATGGGTACAATCTTGCATGACCGCGCAATTGTCAATCAAAGTGCGACAGCACTGAAAGCTGAAAATTGGCCTGGTAAATAGGGGGGTATAAGTGCTCGGTAGGCAAGGACTTAATGTCTTAAGGGGCCATGCACGGTGCTTACAAGAAGGTGTCCGTTCCGATATTGGGAGCACGTGTAAAGGTAAAGGTACTCTGGGCTCTGATTTGGGTCACGCCGTGTACATCGTTCTCTGGGGAGGTACAGTAGTAAGTGTAGATGGTGAGACGACTTGTTCAGCTGAGCCAATGCAAATTTAATGAGCATCACACTTCCTAGCATTGGCGGTTGGATTGGCTGGATGTCCGTAAAGACAGATGCATCCAGTGAATGCTTCCTGTGAATATGGAAGATGGACAGTCTAGGTGTTGATAGACATCGTTTATGTATTTACTTTGTACAGTTATTCTTATTTGCTTTTTATGAACACGTAATTTCCAAACGTTTTGCCCATTTATAACAGTCCCTGAGCGATTTCTCTGCTCCTTTTTTGTTATGTTTCCACAGAAGTTGAAGCGTATCTGAACCCGAGAACAAAATCTTTTCCAGTTTACCAATCTTTAGATTTGGTGGCTGCCATTGTTTTATTTTTATTAGGATTATCTAGTTTTTATGTTAAGCTGGTAATCATGTTCACTTCCTGTCCTAGGGTGACAACACTCAATGTACTATATCTATTGTAATGTTTGGGGGTTTTTTAGCTCAGGGTAGCGCTCACCATCAAGTAGAATCCACACCAGAAATTGTTGTTTTAGAGTTTTTTGGCCCAATTTTTATTAAAGAAAAAAAAAAGTCCATACAATGTATGTTTGCCACATCAACAGAAAACAACCAATCCAGCCTCCTGGCTTGCACTTGTAACAAAATAGTTGTTCAGCCTCCTGGCTTATGTACAGCAGTTCTGCTCAGGCCTTCCACTATAGACCCTCGTCAGTCCCCCATAGACCACTTCCTCGCCAACACTGTCCACACAGCTGGCAGCCCCTTGCTGCCCTGATCCTCAGGCTCTGGACTCTGTCCTTTCCAATGCACATATGCACTCCTCTGGATTCTCCCTTGCACATACCTGGATTCCTCAGGAGGATAGAGCCCAGAACCCTGGTTCTATCTCTACAAAAAGCCCAGAACCCACCTGCATAATCAGTGTTCTGGCTATTTCTAAAATCTAGTCCCAGGATTGCAGATTTCTTCCCACTAAGATCACTTTGAAATTTCTAGGCTCCAGGTCCCAAAATGGACCTTTATGAAACAATGAAGAAACTGAAAAGCCAGTTTCCTCTGCTTTACACAAACTCCCTGGAGCCCCTTAACCTGCCTTGTTGAGAATCCTGGGTAGCATAATATCCTTTTAACAACATGACAGATCACCGCACTGTCACACTATGGAGAGCAGCATTGTCACCCTAGGAAAAGAAGTGTGTCAGGGCTACAGAACAAACACGTGTAGGCTTGTGAGCTGCTATGTGAGTAATAAATCTTACCAAGTGCTGATTGTGAATCGCCTGCACTAGAGATGAGCGAATCGAACTAGGCGAACCGGAATTCGAGTCGAATTTCAGGAAATATTCGATTCGTGTCGAAACCGAAATTTTGCCTACTTCGGGTGCGCGAATCGAACATTTCCCGATCAGCCGGCAAAAGTGTCCCTGCAGTGAGCTCCGCTATTTCTGACAGTTCTCTGACAGAAGGAACACATGTTTAGCGGTTGAAACATTGTATCTATTAGTTTACATTTAGGATACAGATGTTTCAACCACTGTACATGTGAAGAAGTTGTGAGAGAACTGTCAGAAATAGAGGAACTCTGCACATACACTTTTTGCCGGCTTGGAATTATTCTTCTTTTCATCCTACTTCTTCTTCTTCTTCATCCTCAGAAGAAGAGGATGAGGATGAGGATGAAGAAGAAGAAGAAGAAGAAGAAGAAGAAGAAGAAGAAGAAGAAGAAGAAGAAGAAGAAGAAGAAGAAGAAGAAGAAGAAGAAGTAGGATGAAAAGAAGAATAATTCCAAGCCGGCAAAAAGTGTATGTGCAGAGTTCCTCTATTTCTGACAGTTCTCTCACAGCTTCTTCACATGTACAGCGGTTGAAACATCTGTATCCTAAATGGAAACTAATAGATACAATTTGTATCTATTAGTTTCCATTTAGGATACAGATATTTCAACCGCTGTACATGTGAAGAAGCTGTGAGAGAACTGTCAGAAATAGAGGAACTCTGCACATACACTTTTTTCCGGCATGGAATTATTCTTCTTTTCATTATACTTCTTCTTCTTCTTCTTCTTCTTCTTCTTCTTCTTCATCCTCATCCTCATCCTCTTCTTCTGAGGATGAAGAAGAAGAAGAAGTAGGATGAAAAGAAGAATAATTCCAAGCCGGCAAAAAGTGTATGTGCAGAGTTCCTCTATTCTGCAGATACACTTAGAGGAGCTCTGCAGATACACTTAGAGGAGCTCTGCACATACACTTTTTGCCGGCTTGGAATTAATCTTATTTTCATCCTACTTCTTCTTCTTCTTCTTCTTCTTCTTCATCCTCATCCTCATCCTCAGAAGAAGAAGAGGATGAGGATGAGGATGAAGAAGAAGAAGAAGAAGTAGGATGAAAATAAGAATAATTCCAAACCGGAAAAAAGTGTATGTGCAGAGCTCCTCTAAGTGTATCTGCAGAGCTCCTCTAAGTGTATCTGCAGTATAGAGGAACTCTGCACATACACTTTTTGCCGGAAACCGCTGTATGGAGTGAATGTCCCAGAACTGTCAGAAATAGACTATTTATGACAGTTCTGGGACATTCACTGCATACAGCTGTTTTAACCGCTGTATGGAGGGAATGTCATGGAACTGTCAGAAATAGACTATTAATGACAGTTGTGGGACTGTCCTTCCATGCAGCGGTTGAAACATTGTATGTATTTGTTTCCATAAATGGATCCATTTATGGAAACAAATACATACAATGTTTCAACCGCTGTATGGAAGGACAGTCCCACAACTGTCATTAATAGTCTATTTCTGACAGTTCCATGACATTCCCTCCATACAGCGGTTAAAACAGCTGTATGGAGTGAATGTCCCAGATCTGTCAGAAATAGACTATTTATGACAGTTCTGGGACATTCACTGCATACAGCTGTTTTAACCGCTGTATGGAGGGAATGTCATGGAACTGTCAGAAATAGACTATTAATGACAGTTCTGGGACTGTCCTTCCATGCAGCGGTTGAAACATTGTATGTATTTGTTTCCATAAATGGATCCATTTATGGAAACAAATACATACAATGTTTCAACCGCTGCATGGAAGGACAGTCCCAGAACTGTCATTAATAGTCTATTTCTGACAGTTCCATGACATTCCCTCCATACAGCGGTTAAAACAGCTGTATGGAGTGAATGTCCCAGATCTATCAGAAATAGACTATTTATGACAGTTCTGGGACATTCACTGCATACAGCTGTTTTAACCGCTGTATGGAGGGAATGTCATGGAACTGTCAGAAATAGACTATTAATGACAGTTGTGGGACTGTCCTTCAATGCAGCGGTTGAAACATTGTATGTATTTGTTTCCATAAATGGATCCATTTATGGAAACAAATACATACAATGTTTCAACCGCTGTATGGAAGGACAGTCCCACAACTGTCATTAATAGTCTATTTCTGACAGTTCCATGACATTCCCTCCATACAGCGGTTAAAACAGCTGTATGGAGTGAATGTCCCAGATCTGTCAGAAATAGACTATTTATGACAGTTCTGGGACATTCACTCCATACAGCTGTTTTAACCGCTGTATGGAGGGAATGTCATGGAACTGTCAGAAATAGACTATTAATGACAGTTGTGGGACTGTCCTTCCATACAGCGGTTGAAACATTGTATGTATTTGTTTCCATAAATGGATCCATTTATGGAAACAAATACATACAATGTTTCAACCGCTGCATTGAAGGACAGTCCCAGAACTGTCATTAATAGTCTATTTCTGACAGTTCCATGACATTCCCTCCATACAGCGGTTAAAACAGCTGTATGGAGTGAATGTCCCAGATCTGTCAGAAATAGACTATTTATGACAGTTCTGGGACATTCACTGCATACAGCTGTTTTAACCGCTGTATGGAGGGAATGTCATGGAACTGTCAGAAATAGACTATTAATGACAGTTCTGGGACTGTCCTTCAATGCAGCGGTTGAAACATTGTATGTATTTGTTTCCATAAATGGATCCATTTATGGAAACAAATACATACAATGTTTCAACCGCTGCATTGAAGGACAGTCCCAGAACTGTCATTAATAGTCTATTTCTGACAGTTCCATGACATTCCCTCCATACAGCGGTTAAAACAGCTGTATGGAGTGAATGTCCCAGATCTGTCAGAAATAGACTATTTATGACAGTTCTGGGACATTCACTGCATA
Organism: Staurois parvus; assembly: GCF_062004578.1. Taxonomy (NCBI): domain Eukaryota; kingdom Metazoa; phylum Chordata; class Amphibia; order Anura; family Ranidae; genus Staurois; species Staurois parvus. Next base: position 8,196,036 of record NW_028317826.1, read on the forward strand.
CAGCTGTTTTAACCGCTGTATGGAGGGAATGTCATGGAACTGTCAGAAATAGACTATTAATGACAGTTCTGGGACTGTCCTTCCATGCAGCGGTTGAAACATTGTATGTATTTGTTTCCATAAATGGATCCATTTATGGAAACAAATACATACAATGTTTCAACCGCTGCATGGAAGGACAGTCCCAGAACTGTCATTAATAGTCTATTTCTGACAGTTCTATGACATTCCCTCCATACAGCGGTTGAAACCGCTGTATGGAGTGAATGTCCCAGAACTGTCAGAAATAGACAGAAACTGTCACAGAACTGTCCTTCTTCTCATCCTTCTCCTTCTTCTCATCCTTCTTCTCATCCTTCTTCTCATCCTTCTCCTTCTTCTCATCCTTCTCCTTCTTCTCATCCTTCTCCTTCTGCTCATCCTTCTTCTCATCCTTCTCCTTCTTCTCATCCTTCTCCTTCTCCTTCTTCTCATCCTTCTCCTTCTCCTTCTTCTCATCCTTCTTCTTCTGCTTCTCCTTCTCCTTCTTCTCATCCTTCTCCTTCTTCTCATCCTTCTCCTTCTTCTCATCCTTCTCCTTCTCCTTCTTCTCATCCTTCTCCTTCTCCTTCTCATCCTTCTCCTTCTTCTCATCCTTCTCCTTCTCCTTCTTCTCATCCTTTTTCTTCTCATCCTTCTCCTTCTCCTTCTTCTCATCCTTCTCCTTCTTCTCATCCTTCTCCTTCTTCTCATCCTTCTCCTTCTTCTCATCCTTCTCCTTCTTCTCATCCTTCTCCTTCTTCTCATCCTTCTCCTCCTTCTTCTCATCCTTCTTCTCATCCTTCTTCTTCTCATCCTTCTCCTTCTTCTCATCCTTCTCCTTCTCCTTCTTCTCATCCTTCTCCTTCTCCTTCTTCTCATCCTTCTCCTTCTTCTCATCCTTCTCCTTCTTCTCATCCTTCTCCTTCTCCTTCTTCTCTTCCTTCTCCTTCTTATCATCCTTCTCCTTCTTCTCATCATTCTCCTTCTTCTCATCCTTCTCCTTCTTCTCATCCTTCTTCTTCTCATCCTTTTCCTTCTTCCCATCCTTCTTCTTCTCATCCTTCTCCTTCTTCTCATCCTTCTTCTTCTCATCCTTCTCCTTCTCATCCTTCTCTTTCTTCTCATCCTTCTCCTTCTCCTTCTTCTCATCCTTCTCCTTCTCCTTCTTCTCATCCTTCTCCTTCTTCTCATCCTTCTTCTTCTCATCCTTCTCCTTCTCATCCTTCTCCTTCTTCTCATCCTTCTCCTTCTCCTTCTTCTCATCCTTCTCCTTCTCCTTCTTCTCATCCTTCTCCTTCTCCTTCTTCTCATCCTTCTCCTTCTTCTCATCCTTCTCCTTCTTCTCATCCTTCTCCTTCTCCTTCTTCTCATCCTTCTCCTTCTCCTTCTTCTCATCCTTCTCCTTCTCCTTCTCCTTCCTCATCTCCAAGGGCATTTAAATTAAAGGTACAGTGTTCTGCACTAATTTAAAGGCTCTCTGAAGCCTAGAAACCCTTTAAATAAGTCATCTTCGTAGCGAAGAAATTCGCATCGAATCGAATTTCACACTGGAATTCGCCGAATCAGCCGAATCGAATTTTTCATTTCTTCGCTCATCTCTAGCCTGCACCTAACACATGCTCATACTAATTGAAAGGATCTAGATAACTTCCATTTTGTATTATGTACGCCATTTTAAGTATTAAGTATTAAGTTAGCTTTTTGTAGAGATATTAGAAGTTTAATGAAACTGTTTTCAGTTGTTCAAGGATGTATCAACAGAAGCTAACACGACCCTGACAATGTTTTTGTCTGTCTGTTTTCTCTAAAAGTTAGCCAAAACAATTTGTACCAAGAAATGTATATGTCATGTTTCATGTAGTTAGCTCATGATGGAAAGTTACAAGTTACAGTTTTGAAACTCGCTCCCCCCCCTCCCTTATGATTATCTGTAGTCTATATAATCTTATTAATGTCTAATAAACTTTGAACATCTCTGAACATAAGCTGTCGTGATTTCCGTGTTCAAGGGGTGTTCCCAGAATTCTGCTGATAAACCAGGAATCTCTCCACAGACCGGGGGTCTCTGAGGGGGAAAGAAAATCATTCCTTTCAGCTGGGGGCTCGGCCCGGGATGACCACCCACCTCACTTGGTAAGTAAACCTTTTGTCTTTTTATGACTAAAAGCTCTTTCTTGCCCTGTGTTGAGGGAAGGTCTTGAATCATTCTGTATTGTCTATATAGACCCGTGATAACCTGTAGCTGCTTTTGGTAAAGCAGACTTAACTCTTTGGTAAGAGTTACAAAATAGTGCACTATAATATAAAAAAAGGTGTTTTGGTAAACACAGTTCTCTGTTTTTGGTAAAACAGTGAAGAGATAACTTTGGGAAGTTATCAAGAGGTTAATAAGTCTGTGGAGCAGATTCTGGTTTATCTGTCTTTTGCTTTTTCTTTCTGTTGCGTAGAAGTATAAGATAATTTGTTGTGTAGAACAAAATAAGATTTTAAGCTAAAATTGTTTTATACACTGTCTAAATATGGGTCAAGGAGGTAGTTACCCACCAGGTCCCCCAGAAAAGGGAGAAAATTGTAAGGATTATGTTGCTAGAGTTTGTGGAACGGACTATTATTTAATAAATCCCTGGGTGGATTGTATGGCAGGCTGGACAGAAGCTATGGGGAGTACAGACCCATTCCCAAGAAAGGGGGAGAAAACTGGTTAAAATGGTCACCGTATTGGGTTGATAATAGCAAGGGAAAGTTCAATTTGATTTTCTCTTTAAAACAAAAGAGGAAGTTGAAATTGGATACATTAAAAATATGCCAGGAAAAGCATCAATCTGAAAAGACATGCAGACCCAAGATTGGACTGAAAACAGTTCAGACACCAATCCCACCCCCTCCGTATAATATATATCCTACATTAAGTGGTTTTAAAAATGCTGCTGATTATGATTTTTTGATTAGTTTGGGGATGATTACTCCCCAGGCTAATGCCCCTCCAGCCCCTGCTCCTGTCTCTGCAGCTCCAGCCCCTGCCCCTGCGCCACTTCCCGTCCCGGATCTACAACCAATACAGCCAGGCCCCTCCACTAGACCCAAACAGATTATTAGTATAAAATCACCAGAGGAGGGTAGCCAAGTTCAAGGCATCCTTACAGAGAATAATGACAACGAAGGAGAGTTGGAATACGAAGAACAGGGACAGGTAAATATAATAAAATTACAGAAAAAGGATGGTCAATGGAGAAGAAGTGACACCAGTCATAGAAAGGGCAGAGAGAGGTGGAGGAATTTAGAATGCAGCTTAGATCCATGGATAAGAAACAAGAGGGAAAAAGAGAAGATGAGGGGGCCGTAGGAGGAAAGGAGTTGGCTATATTGACACTACCTTTTCTCACAGCAGGAGAACTAATTCTAAAAAAAACCCCATAGAATTAGAAGATATTAATAAGATTGTTAAACATTGTCCCAAGCCTACAGTATCTCCTGGAGGTACACTTGCTTATTTAAAAAAGGCATGTTTAGGAAGAAATTACACACAGGAAGATATGAGATTGATCATTGATTGTATTCTGGGAAATAATTCAGCTTGGGATTGGATAAATGTAAAAAGCATTAGTCACATAGAACCAATTAATACACAGGCTACTGCCTATAAACTGAACACCACAGAAGGGAGAGAAACTATGTGGGAGGAGCTTGACACAGAATTAAAAAGGGTTTTCAAGATTAAGGCTTCCCTCCCTATTGCTACAGCATGTAAACAGAAGGTAGAAGAAACTGTTTCTCCTTACAACACACCTATCAATCCTGTTAAGAAGCCGGATGGCTCTTACAGGTTTGTACAAGATTTGAGGGCCATAAATAATTTGGTGGTTCCATTAGCCCCAATAGTGCCTGATGTGCCATCACTCCTCACCTCCATTCCGTCTGATGCAGAATACTTTACAGTGATTGATTTAACAAATGCATTTTTTTCGGTTCCTGTGGACCACCAGACAAGGGCACTATTTGTATTTATATTCTGAAAATTGCCAGATGACCTGGTGTAGAATGCCTAGGGCTATGTAGATTTGCCTGCAGTCTACTCACTTGCCCTCCAGACCACACTGAGGTCCTGGACCCCTCCCAATGGTTCGGTCCTCATTATATATGTGGATGACCTATTGATTTGTAGTTCAAGTCAGGAGGCCAGTCAGGAGGATAGTTGGTCTCTGTTAGAATGGTTGTCAGGGAATGGTCACAAAGCATCTAAAAAGAAATTGCAATGGTGCCAAAATCAGGTTGAATACCTTTTGGTTTTATTCTAAGTCATGGTGAGAGGAATGTCAGTCACAAAAGAGCTGCGGCTCTCGTGGGTCTGCCCCGCCCACAAACAAAAAAGGACATGCTAACTTTTCTTGGTATGATTGGTTACTGCCGCCAATGGATAACTGATTGTTCATTCTATGATCACACTCTGAGGTCTGCCACACTTTCAGAATCACCTGACATTCTCATATGGTCAAATGAAATGGTTGATGCCTTTGTGTACTTGAAGAATGCTATGGTAACGGCCCCTGGTCTTGGACTACCTGATTATAAAAAAATGTTTCATCTGTATGCTAGGGAAAATTGTACAACCATGGCGGGGGTCCTGGCTCAGGAACATGGAGGCAAGCTCCTCCCAGTAGCTTTTTTTTCCAAAGTAGTGCCAACTCAGGTTCAGGGCATGCCTGCTTGTCTGAGAGCTGTTGCATCGTGCGCAATTCTGGTGGGGAGGGCTATTTCTTTCACATTGGGACATGAAACTACCCTACACACCACACACCAAGTGTCCTTACTACTGAAAAACATACACACTCAACACATGTCATCACAAAGGTTGAGCGGATATGAAGTGATCCTTCTATCTGATCCCAACTTGATTATTAAATATTCTTCAGCAAATTCAGGTCCTGCTCCAATTTTGAATGCCCTACTGGGGCTAAAGGGGGAACATGATGAAGTGGCACCAGAACACAATTGTATAACCCACATACAGCAAGACACTTCCCCTAGGTCCGACATGTCAGCTGTGGCTCTTGATGGGGCCCCAGATGTGTTTGTTGATGGTTCATGTTCTAGGCCAAATGATAGTATTTACCATGCAGGAGATGCCATTGTGCATCTTCCTGACAAAATACTCGAGGCAAAGCCAATTCCATATCAGTCAGCCCAAGCAGCCGAACTGATTGCCCTTACAAGAGCATGTCAATTATTTGCAGGACAGGATGTCAACATTTACACAGACTCCAAGTACGCCCATGGTGCTGTACATGATTTTGGGGTCATTTGGGAGAGAAGAGGATTCATTGCTGCTGATGGCAAAACCATATCTCACTCTTCTTTGATATCTGATCTACTCAAAGCCATACAGTTACCAAAAACATTAGCCATTCTACATTGCAGGGCACATACAAATCGCAGAGATCATATTGCCAAAGGAAATGCATTAGCAGATAAGGTAGCAAAGGAAGCCGCATTACAACAGGTGGCCAGTGAGCAGATGCCTTTGCTCACTTCAGGCGCCACAACCACCCCACATGACCAGATGTATGCAGATTTACAAAAATTTGCTACAAAAATCGATTTAGCAGACTGGGATGGTTCTGGAGCACAACTAGATCCAGCTTCTGGCCTAGTGTGCTTAGAGGGGAAACCATGCATTCCCATGTCAAGTGCCCCATTGTTCATTGCACAGTACCACGGTCTAGGACATAGAGGATGGAAAACAACATGTGAAACATTATTGCAGGATTTTTACATTACAGGTTTATCTAGGTTGGTGAAAGAATATGTTTCTAGGTGCATTACATGTATAAGGAACAATCCACAGAACCCAAAGAAATCACAACACCAGCATCTAGTGTACCCAACTACACCTTTCACCCATTTACAAATAGATTTTACCCACATGCCAAAAACAGGACGATTAAGGATAAGTTGAGGAAGGCCACTGGAGGAACCTATACCCACTGGAAGAAGATGTTACCTGCAATTCTAGCAGAGGTAAGAATGACACCTAATAAGACTACAGGGTTATCTCCTTTTGAAATATTAATGGGAAGACCGTTCCCCACTCCTTGGGCTAGACAGCCACTTATGTTAGAAAGAGGGGACCTTGACCTGGTACAACAAGAATATGTGAGAAAATTGATTCGGATTTTAGATAAGGTTGAAAGAAATGTTGCTCGCACCTCTCCTTTATCTTTTCAGGAATCAACACACCTTTTCCAAGTGGGAGATGTCGTAGTGGTCCGCCAACTCGCTAAAGACAAGAAGCAAGGCTACCCCTTTGGACCACCTACTACGGTGATAGCGGTTACCAGAACGGCTGTTCTGGTGGAGAATTCCCAGTCCTGGATCCATGCTAGTCGAGTGAAGAAGATGAACCAAACACCTGAGAAACATGAGATGGAAAAAGGAGGTGAAGTATGAGCGAAAAATCCTCGAAGTGTGGGTGAAGTAAGTGAAAAAGGCCCTGAAGATGAAATTTTTTACTGCCCCTCATGGTGCTTTGAAACTCTGGGTCCTATTGGGCACACTGACTGTGCTCTTTTTCCTGCCAGTATGGATCCTAACTAACTGTATTTATCACCCTGAGGACTTGGGTCTAATAAAAGGTATCTGTGGTCAAGGACTAGATTTAAATGAGACCCAGATAACCAAAAGTGAAAGAAAGTCAAAAAGAAAGTTTTGAAGAGAACAATCCTTTTTCAGGAAAAATGTTGATGATGCAGTTTAAATATGCTTATGCTCAAAAGTCAGGTTATGATAAATGTTGGATATGTAGTAAGTTACATCCTAGCACATATGAAATTCCTCTTCTGGCCGCTCCAGTCAAAATATTCTTGTTAATAAAAGAGAATGTAAGTATTGGTTTGACCAATATTACTTTTAATGCCACCATATCTTTTCCAACTCTGGGAGTCACTCAACTCCCCGATTGGTGTTTTAGACTGGGGAATACTTCTCACAAGGGAAAGGGAATGTGCTCTCAGTCCATATTAAACATATCTGATCCTGGAAGGAGGGATGGAACTTCTTCTGTGAAACTCTGGCAAGTAAATGGTAAAACCCTGAATGAAAGTTTAGAAGGGATACAATAATAATGTGGGGAAAACTATGTTTGGAAAACTTCTTTTTTATTTTACACTTGTTGTCACCCCTGAATTTCATTCTGCAATACAAAAATTGCCGATCTCCTTGGGAAACAATACCTATATCTGTTGTGGTAAGATCTGTTACCCTTGGATACCGAGTAATGTCCAGGGCTGGTGCTATGTAGCCCAATTAGTGCCAATTATGGCAGCTATAGACCAAAAGGAACATCAGGTAAAAGCCAGTACATACCCAAAACACCAACTAACAAAATAAATAATTACACAAACATTATTGATGATATACTGGAGAGGAACTCTAAGGACATGGGGTTGCTAAATACTGAGACCAGAGCTATTAGAGAACAGCTGGAGATGCAAGAATTAGCTATTGAAAGTATGAGTGCTGCTCTGACAGGTTTGTGTGAGATGACAGAGGATTATGAATGTTGTACTTGGATACATAATACCACAATGACTGTTCCAGATTATTATGAAATAATAAAGCAACACAGGGAACAGGTAGATGGTTTGATGGAAGAAGCTAGATCTATAGGAAAAGATGGATGGACTCCTTTTGATTGGTTAGGATCAGGATTTGGTTCCATCTTTTCATGGAAGAAAGGTATCACTGTAAGCATAGTCATGATATTGTTTTTTGTTTTATCTTTATATCTATGTTTTAAATGCTCATTATATTGCATTGCTAGAGCTACAAAGCCGCAAAATACAAATGAAGGTTATCTAGCTATGTACAGAAAGATGAATGAAGTAAAGAATTGAGATCATGTTCATGATCTTAGAGGGGATTGAAAGGATCTAGATAACTTCCATTTTGTATTATGTACGCCATTTTAAGTATTAAGTATTAAGTTAGCTTTTTGTAGAGATATTAGAAGTTTAATGAAACTGTTTTCAGTTGTTCAAGGATGTATCAACAGAAGCTAACACGACCCTGACAATGTTTTTGTCTGTCTGTTTTCTCTAAAAGTTAGCCAAAACAATTTGTACCAAGAAATGTATATGTCATGTTTCATGTAGTTAGCTCATGATGGAAAGTTACAAGTTACAGTTTTGAAACTCGCTCCCCCCCCTCCCTTATGATTATCTGTAGTCTATATAATCTTATTAATGTCTAATAAACTTTGAACATCTCTGAACATAAGCTGTCGTGATTTCCGTGTTCAAGGGGTGTTCCCAGAATTCTGCTGATAAACCAGGAATCTCTCCACAGACCGGGGGTCTCTGAGGGGGAAAGAAAATCATTCCTTTCACTAGTGTGTAAAAAAACAAAAACCACAATGTTCCGCGCTTCACTTCAACAATAATATGTGTATCCAATCACTAATATTTCTAATGCATATCCAAATATATAAATGAATATAAATATATGTAATTGTGCATCCAGTTACTATTAGTTATATATCAAAATAAATGAAAGAGTGAATAAACCAATGATGATTTTCAACAACAGTGTCCATATGATTGTTATAAGCAGTCAAAAGAAAAATCCAAATATGAGTTCCTTCAAACGTGCAAACTTTGCTTTATCGTATAATATCCCGTGCTTCTTAAAAAGTATTTGGTGCGAATAACTTGCATAAACGTGCCCCCCCACCGGTTGTGCTCTCACCTCAAATATATGAACAAACCGTTAAGTAAGGTCATATAGCGCTTGTGTCCCTTTAAATGGACCAAAGTGTGGATGGGACGGTATCCTGCTGTTTGGGGTCCTTCTCCACTCAAATGATAAACTCCCCTTCCACAATGGTTATAGAGGAATAGGTCAAATCATAGTGTATTACCCTTTAAAAATCATTTTTATTAATAAAAGTAATGCACTCACATTTACTCTATGTTAAAACTGCTTTGTGCACAAAATGTGTCCTCCAGAACGTTTTCCCAGGTGAAAATCCTAAAAATTGGCAGCTGGTGTCAGTATGGTACCATCGAGCATCGTGAGGGGCTTTGATGTCATGAAGCTGGATGGAGCACGTTTATGCAAATTATTCGCACCAAATACTTTTTAAGAAGCACGGGATAGTATACGGGTAAAGCAAAGTTTGCACGTTTGAAGGAACTCGTATTTGGATTTTTCTTTTGACTGCTTATAACAATCATATGGACACTGTTGTTGAAAATCATCATTGGTTTATTCACTTTTTCATTTATTTTGATATATAACTAATAGTAACTGGATACACAGTTGCATATATTTATATTAATTTATATATTTGGATATGCATTAGTTATGTTAATGATTGGATACACATTATTTTTGAAGTGAAGCGCGGCACATTGTGGATTTTTAGAACTACAGAACACCTCCCCCTTTGTCCATCTATACAAGGCTAGGATCACACCCTCTCTATGCTTTTTCTCTAAAAAGTTATTCCCTATGTCGTATGGATGTATGTATATTAAAAGCCATAGGAATGACCGTTTCTGGCATTCCCGCCCCTTTCTCAAGCTCAATGCACATTTGAAATTGCGAAAGGGCAGAGATTTCCCAAAACTCAAGAAGCGGCTGATTAGGCGGTCGCCTAATGCCTCACCCTCACAGGGGCTTTGCGGCAGCATAATTTTCCTATGGCTAGGTTCACACATGCCTGGTGTGAATTTCCTGGTCATTTTCACTGCCAGTTTCCAATGGCAAATTTCCAATTTCCAAATATGGTTCAGATGCAGATTTATGGCGCTGGTAGCCACTGGCGTCTTTAACAATACCTGGTCCACTTCAGGTCCAGACACTTGCACCCCCTTCCAGTCTAGGACAATTTTAAGCTTTCAGCACTATCACACTTTGAGTGACAATTACTCAGTCATGCAACACTATACCCATATTACATCTTTATCTTTTTCTTGTGACAGATAGAACTTTCTTTTGGTGGTATTTGATCACCACGGGGTTTTTTATTATTTGCTATATAAACGAAAAAATACTGACAATTTTGAAGAAAAAAACATTTTTTGCTTAGTTTTTGTTACATAATTTTGCAAAAAGATCATGTTTCTTCATACATTTAGGCCAAAATGTATTCTGCTACATTTTTTGGATAAAAATAACCCAAAACAGTTTATATTATTTAGTCTTTGTGAAAGCTATTGAGTCTATAAACTATGGGATATATATTTAAATATATGCATAATGTCATATGGCTGTGATCAGGATGCTGGTATGGGGTGTGGCTGTGATCAGGATGCTGGTATGGGGTGTGGCTGTGAGCAGGATGCTGGTATGGGCTGTGGCTGTGATCAGGATGCTGGTATTGGGTGTGGCTGTGATCAGGATTCTGGTATGGGGTGTGGCTGTGATCAGGATGCCGGTATGGGGTGTGGCTGTGATCAGGATGCTGGTATGGGGTGTGGCTGTGATCAGGATGCCGGTATTGGGTGTGGCTGTGAGCAGGATGCTGGTATGGGCTGTGGCTGTGATCAGGATGCTGGTATTGGGTGTGGCTGTGATCAGGATTCTGGTATGGGGTGTGGCTGTGATCAGGATGCTGGTATTGGGTGTGGCTGTGATCAGGATTCTGGTATGGGCTGTGGCTGTGATCAGGATGCTGGTATGGGGTGTGGCTGTGATCAGGATGCTGGTATGGGGTGTGGCTGTGATCAGGATGCTGGTATGGGGTGTGGCTGTGATCAGGATGCCGGTATGGGGTGTGGCTGTGATCAGGACGCCGGTATGGGGTGTGGCTGTGATCAGGACGCCGGTATGGGGTGTGGCTGTGATCAGGACGCCGGTATGGGGTGTGGCTGTGATCAGGACGCTGGTATGGGGTGTGGCTGTGATTAGGACGCTGGTATGGGGTGTGGCTGTGATCAGAACGCTGGTATGGGGTGTGGCTGTGATCAGGACACTGGTATGGGGTATGGCTGTGATCAGGATGCTGGTATGGGGTATGGCTGTGATCAGGACATTGGTATGGTGTATGGGGGTGTTTTGTTTGCACTGGGACAGGTGACAAGGCCTCCTGAATGATGTATTATTGATATTGTGGGGCAGTGATCAGGGACACAGGGGAACTAAACTGGGGCACTGGGGAGGCTGGCAGTGCAGTGTGTGAGGGTACAAGCAGCCTGACATTCAGTGTAAACTCACACACTGCAGGATCGTTTTCACTGAGAGCAGAGAGAAGCGATTGGTCACAGCAGTCACATGTGTTACACCACGTGATCGCCCTAACACAGCGGTAATGTGATCCACTGTGTCCGGGCGACACACCGATCAGCAGGTTTCGTGGTTAACGCTCTGTGAGCCGCACACGAGCCATCGATGCAGCCTAACGTACAGGAACATTATCCCGAATCGTCGCTGCTTCCCGTCTGCCATCTATGTAGAATGGACGGACGGGAAGAGGGTAAGGAGGGGGCCAGGTAGCTGGCTGCCACGTCCTTAACAACCGATGACTCATCAGCTGAAAGCGTGGGGTTCCCCCCCAATCCATACCAGGCTCTCTAGTTCTGGTATCGATTTTGAGGGTAACCCCATGCCAAGAAAAAAAAAAAAACCTTATCCGAGCATGTGGCCGGGCTGGCTAGTAAAGGGAGGAGACCCCCAGATCCTGCCAACCCCCCCCCCCCCCATCCATGTGAATGACTATGGGGTACATTGGGCATTTTTTTTGCTATCCGTCACTTCGCTTTATCTGGTAATAGCAAAATTAAATTTTTTCCCCCACAAAAAGAGAGCTTTCTTTTGGTGATATATGAACACCACTAGGTATTTATTATATAAATGAATATTTTGAAACCAAAAAAAACTATATTTTTTACTTTTTGTTATAAAACATATCCAATAAAAAAATTTAAAAAAAATTCTTCATATATTTAGGCGAACATATATTCTGTTACATGTTTTAGGTAAAAAAAAAAAGCAAATTAGTAAATGTGTATTAATTGGTTTGCGTGAAAGTTGTAGCGTCTACAAACAATGGGATAAATAATAAATACTGGAATTTTATTTATCTTTTACATTTATTTATGTTTATACTATTAATGGCGATGATGAGTGAGGCTGTGATAGTGCGCCGAGCAATCTGACACTTTGTCACAACTGACACTGACATCTCCAGTGACACTGATACAGTGATCAGTGTTAATACTATACACTGTCACTGTATAAATGACACTGACTGGGAAGGGGTAACATCTAGGGGCAATCAAAGGGTTAGCGGTGTGTACTGTGTGTAGTATGGGCTGCTTTTACTAGTCCATTTGGCTGTTTTTACTCTCTGCTTTGCAGCTGGTTAATTCATGGAACAGAGTTCCATGGATGGTCCATGCAGCAGAATTAGTGGGAACAGATGATACTATGAGAGACAGAAGAGGCCAGAGGGTGACTAAGCCCCGTAGACTCCACTGGTAACTAAAATATCACTTTTGGGTGGACTGACCCTTTAACTGTACAGGATATGGTGGTGGTACACAAATGAAAGGAGTACGGGACACACGGAATGATAGAAATGCCAGTCACCACAGACTTGGAATTACACTGTATCTGAGCACCACAAAGCCAAAATGCTAATTTATTCATTTGTAATAATCAAAGAAAACTCCCCCATCCATCCATGTTGCCATGCTTTATTTTACTGAGAAATCACTTTGAAAAACTCTTGTCTAGCATTTCTGGCTGTGGCCACCTTGAGTAAGGGCAATGACTGATGTAGCATTTACTTCCTGGAATCCATCTGCCCTTAGCTCAGGCATGAGGGTGTGCTTTGCTGAGAAAGCCCCTGCTCCACTCCTGAATACTCCTGGGATGTATGAGTTTATTTGCCTAGGCTAGAAACCAGGAAGTAACTGAGGAATTGTTAATAAAAAAGAATACGTTTAAAACATGTAAATGTGACCTCCGTTCCTAAATATACTGCTCAAAAAAATGAAAGGAACGCTTTTTAATCAGATTATAGTGTCAAGTCAATTAAACTTCTGGGATATTTATCTGGTCAGTTAAGTAGCAGAGGGGGTTGTAAATCAGTTTCAGCTGCTTTGGTATTAATGAAATGAACAACAGTTGCATTAGATGGGCAACAATGAGACAACCCCCAACACAGGAATGGTTTTACAGGTGGAGGCCACTGACATTTTTTTCCCTACTCATCTTTTCTGACTTTTTTTCACTAGTTTTGTATCATATGACGCCCTCCCAGAACTGGACAACCGCGCTCTATCCGTTATTCGGCTATAGCTCGGTTGGCAAGTGGTTAAAAAGATATCCCAGCATCCTCTGAGATATCATGTTTCAGTCCATCTGACGCTGCCACGTTGCACCTCAGACTGTCCAGGAGCTCAGTGGTGACCTGATCCAGATCTGGGAGAAAATCCCCCAGGACACCATCCGTCGTCTAATTAGAAGCATGCCCTGACGTTGTCAGACATACATACAATCACGTGGGGGCCATACAAACTACTGAGGACCATTCTGAGTTGCTGCAATACAATTTTAGCAAAATGGACTCGTCTGCTGCATTTTTTTTTTCACTTTGATTTTCGGGGTGTCTTTGAATTCAGTCCTCTGTTGGTTGATAATTTTCATGAAATGATGGGGCGTCCTTACATTCCTAACACATTACCCCGTCCATGTCAGTATAGAGATCCAACATGAGATTTTTCCCCATTGAGATCTGATGTGTTCTCAAAGTGTTCCTTTATTTTTTGAGCCGTGTATTTGCTAAGGATAGCAGCAGAAGGATCAAAAATAGCTCATGTTTATTGAGATTGAAGTTTATTTTATTTATTATTTATTTCAGGTACTTATATATCGCCATCAATTTACACAGCACTTTACATATATATTGTACATTCACATCAGTCCCTAACCCTCAAGGGGCGTACAGTCTAAGGTCCCTAACTCACATTCATACATACACTGTCTGTCTATCTATCTATCTATCTATCTATCTATCTATCTATCTATCCAGTTGTATCCGACCCTTGGCGATTGCATGGACCGTCACTCATAAGCGACTTTTTCCATGAACTCTCTTAGCAGTTACTTTACAGGGTAGGTTGCCAGGTCTTTCTCCAACCCCCACCATGCAGGAGATCCCACATGGCCAGGGATGAAACTAGGACAATTTAGACAGGAGCCAATTCACCTATCAGCATGTCTTTGGAGTGTGGGAGGAAACCGGAGTACCCAGAGGAAACCCACACAGGCACAGGGAGAACATGCAAACTCCAGGCAGGTGGTGCCATGGTTGGGATTCGAACCAACGACCCAAGTATTGCCAGGCGGAAGTGCTAACCATTAGCCACTGTGCTGCCCAAGTTGTGCATTAAAGTTTTTCTGTTGCCTGAAGTTGCCCCTCCTCTGATCAATTTATTGTGTTCCATTGAACGGGCTGCCGACACACGCCAGAATAGACCAAATATCGGACACGCATCGTTTCTTCTGACTAGATGTGCAGTGTAGTGCGCTGCAATGCATGTTTGTCAGATGTGCGTTCGGTTCCTATTGACAATGGATGGCACTGCAACACGCTAATGCATGGACCACGTGTCGACCTATGTTGCAGGAATGCATCTTACCGCAACACAAAAGTGTGATTGGATGCTTCATGTAAGGTGCGCATAGGCAGGGCAATTCACAGAACGTTACAATACACAGAGTCCTCCAGCATACTTACCAGCCAGCCAGCAAAATTGGAAAAAGCCTAAAATGTTTCAGCAATTTGTGTTCAGTTTGTTGGATACATTTGCAAATATATGTGAAGCCGCACTGCCACGTCAAGGCTCCTCTGTACAGTGCGGTCCCTAACTCCACTCTAATGTCATTTCCAAATTGTGACATACAGAGCAAGAAATACATTCAGAATGTAAACTAGTTCAACAAAAATTAAATCAAAAACAGAGGTTTTGGTTGCATATATTTGCAATCATATACGAAACTACCATCTATAGACGTCTAAAACATGAGTGAAAAAAAAATACTGGCCTCCAACCTCCCCTTATAGCCAGTCCAACACACGCCTTTAAAAAAGAATACCGGCCTCCAACCTCCCCTTATAGCCGGTCCAACACACACCTGGAAAAAAAATATTGTAGCTCTTTTGTGGGTGAAGAGAGCTGGTGTAATTGCTTTCTTGGAGGCAGGTGCTGATGACAATCGTTCAATAGAGCGATGACGGAGCCTCCACGTGAATGTCACATGCTGACGGAGTCTCCACGTGAATGTCACATGCTGACGGAGCCTCCACGGGCTCACGGGCTCGGCACAAGCCGTCGGAGCCTCCACGGGCTCGGCACAAGCCGTCGGAGCCTCCACGTGCTCTGCCCATGCCTTCGGAGCCTCCACGCTCTCTGCCCATGCTTACAGAGCCTCCACGCGCTCGGCCCATGCTTACAGAGCCTCCACGCGCTCGGCCCATGCTTACAGAGCCTCCACGCGCTCGGCCCATGCTTACAAAGCCTCCACGCGCTCGGCCCATGCTGTCGGAGCCTCCACGCGCTCGGCCCATGCTGTCGGAGCCTGCCAAGCGGATGTGCTAACCATTTAGCCAATGTGCTGCCTCCAACCATTTATCTTCCGGCCTCCAACCTCCCCTTATAGCCGGTCCAACACACACCTGGATAAAAAAATATTGTAGCTCTCTTGTGGGTGAAGAGAGCTGGTGTAATTGCTTTCTTGGAGGCAGGTGCTGATGACAATCCTTCAATAGAGCGATGACATAGGGGACTTTCTGATGATGAAGGTCCTCCTCTTCTTCACCTCCTAGTGTAAAATTTCTTCCAACTTCTTGGCCATCTTAACTCCCAGAACAGTCGCACCCTGGCCATTTAAGTGCAGTCCGTCCCTGCTGTAGAGCTGGTAACTGAACAAAAAGTCTGCCCAGTTCTCCATGAACTCAAACCCCTCCTCTCTGCACCAGTTCTTCAGCCACTTGTTAAGCTCTCTGATCTCATTCTGCCTCACTGGTGTGGCTCGAGGTACAGGCAGTATTTCTGAAAATACTGCCTTGGAGGTTCTTTTCTTCAATATAGCTCCCAAGTCTCTGAAATCTTTTTGTAGGGCGTTCCATCTTCCTCTGACTTTGTCGTTGGTACCGACATGTATGATGACAGCTGGGTCCTCCCCAGCCCCTTTCAGCAATCTGTCCATACGATCTGCAATGTCCCGAACCCGAGCGCCTGGTAAACTACAGACTG
Organism: Staurois parvus; assembly: GCF_062004578.1. Classification (NCBI taxonomy): domain Eukaryota; kingdom Metazoa; phylum Chordata; class Amphibia; order Anura; family Ranidae; genus Staurois; species Staurois parvus. The sequence continues at coordinate 8,212,316 of NW_028317826.1, forward strand.
TTCGGCAATGACGGTCTTTGTGACAGATTGCTTTCTCTGTACCTCTAAGAATGGAGTCCCCTACCACCAGTATATGTCTATCCTTTCTTGTATCCTTGCCCCCATCTTCACTGGAGGAGATGTTCCCCTGGCATTTTGGTAGGGTCTTGTCATTAAAGTCGTATTCTGTCGGAGTCTCCACGTGAATGTCACATGCTGACGGAGCCTCCACGTGAATGTCACATGCTGACGGAGCCTCCACGTGAATGTCACATGCTGACGGAGCCTCCACATGAATGTCACATGCTGTCGGAGCCTCGACGTGCTGGGCACATGCTGTCGGAGCCTCCACGTGCTGGGCACATGCTGTCGGAGCCTCCACGTGCTGGGCACATGCTGTCGGAGCCTCCACGTGCTGGGCACATGCTGTCGGAGCCTCCACGTGCTGGGCACATGCTGTCGGAGCCTCCACGTGCTGGGCACATGCTGTCGGAGCCTCCACGTGCTGGGCACATGCTGACGGAGCCTCCACGTGCTGGGCACATGCTGACGGAGCCTCCACGTGCTGGGCACATGCTGACGGAGCCTCCACGTGCTGGGCACATGCTGTCGGAGCCTCCACGTGCTGGGCACATTCTGTCGGAGCCTCCACGTGCTCGGCACATTCTGTCGGAGCCTCCACGTGCTCGGCACATTCTGTCGGAGCCTCCACGTGCTCGGCACATTCTGTCGGAGCCTCCACGTGCTCGGCACATTCTGTCGGAGCCTCCACGTGCTCGGCACATTCTGTCGGAGCCTCCACGTGCTCGGCACATGCTGTCGGAGCCTCCACGTGCTCGGCACATTCTGTCGGAGCCTCCACGTGCTCGGCACATGCTGTCGGAGCCTCCACGTGCTGGGCACATTCTGTCGGAGCCTCCACGTGCTGGGCACATTCTGTCGGAGCCTCCACGTGCTGGGCACATTCTGTCGGAGCCTCCACGTGCTGGGCACATGCTGTCGGAGCCTCCACGTGCTGGGCACATGCTGTCGGAGCCTCCACGTGCTGGGCACATGCTGTCGGAGCCTCCACGTGCTGGGCACATGCTGTCGGAGCCTCCACGTGCTGGGCACATGCTGTCGGAGCCTCCACGTGCTGGGCACATGCTGTCGGAGCCTCCACGTGCTGGGCACATGCTGTCGGAGCCTCCACGTGCTGGGCACATGCTGTCGGAGCCTCCACGTGCTGGGCACATGCTGTCGGAGCCTCCACGTGCTGGGCACATGCTGTCGGAGCCTCCACGTGCTGGGCACATGCTGTCGAAGCCTCCACGTGCTGGGCACATGCTGTCGGAGCCTCCACGTGCTGGGCACATTCTGTCGGAGCCTCCACGTGCTCGGCACATTCTGTCGGAGCCTCCACGTGAATGTCACATGCTATCTGAGCCTTTACGTGCTCGGCACATGCTGACGGAGTCTCCATGTCGATATCATATCTCTTCTCGCTCACTGTGGCAAGCCTGCCGGGTGAGCTGTGTTTGCAGTAAATATTGTTTACATCTGCAATAAAAAAGAATTGAATTTAGCACCTTTAATATACATTTTATATATTTTTCTTTATAGAAAATTAAATTACAGAGAATAAAGTTAGAATCACCTGTGCCAGGGACAGCAAGGAAACCTGACATGATAGGGACACAGGGATGACTATAGTGGCCTTCATATAAAAATGCTAGTTGGGTGGCAGTTATGCCAAGCCTCTACAATTAAATGACTGAAGAAACCGGCAAGTTAAATGAGTGGGCGGGTCACAAGGGAAGTGGCAGTAGGTAGTAGTGGTGTCACCTGCCTGGCTCTGCATTGTGGCTGGGGTTTGTGAATCATTGAGCCAGCTAAGCACAGCCTTTTTTTACTGGCAGTTTTACCCAGAAAGTGTGTCATTTATCAGCCCTGAGGTCAGACAGGATACGGGTCACCCACTATGGGGGGGTCATACACCAGCCTGACAACAGCTGATTGTTTGCATTGGCACGGAGAGTAAACATGTGACTAATGTAGTAGGAATATTTATGTCTAGTCATATGTTTTTATCAATGTTATATGGATATTCATACTTTTGCTGGTGGAGTTGCAATGTGAGCGTCACATGTATTCATGAACATCCATATACATGTGTGCATATGGGAATGTCAGCCGTCATTAGTGTCTATGACCATCCCTATAAATGTGTGCATATGGGAATGTCAGCCGTCATCAGTGTCTATGACCATCCCTATACATGTGTGCATATGGGAATGTCAGCCGTCATCAGTGTCTATGGCGATCCCTATACATGTGTGCATATGGGAATGTCAGCCGTCATCAGTGTCTATGGCCATCCCTATACATGGATACATATGGGAATGTCAGCCGTCATCAGTGTCTATGGCGTTCCCTGTACATGGATACATATGGGAATGTCAGCCGTCATCAGTGTCTATGGCCATCCCTGTACATGGATACATATGGGAATGTCAGCCGTCATCAGTGTCTATGGCGTTCCCTGTACATGGATACATATGGGAATGTCAGCCGTCATCAGTGTCTATGGCCCAGGGATGATGAATTCCTATCTCCCTACACCTGCTGCTGGCAAAATTAAAAAAAAAATTGTTAATAAATGAAAGGTACACCCAAGTACATATCATCCAATCCCCCCCCCCCCCTCCCCCCCAGACATATACACACGTACAAACGTAAAAGCACACGCTGGGGCGCCTACACATGATAACGTCGGTTGCGATACACGTTACATATCGCCGCTCACGCCAGAATGAGCGCAATAATTCTAGCAGCAGACCCCCTCCATACACTATACTGATCACCTAGAAGGGGCTGTAAAAGCGTCAACTACAGAAAATGTCGGACTGTTACAGCCCCTTCTAGGTGATCAGTATAGTGTATGGAGGGGGTCTGCTGCTAGAATTATTGCGCTCATTCTGGCGTGTGCGGCGATATGTAACGTGTATTGCAATCAATGTTTTCATGTGTAGGCGCCCCAGCGTGTGCCTCTACATTTGTACGTGTGTATATGTCTGGGGGGGAGGGGGGGTTATGTGATTGGGTGGAACTTTAATTTTTTCAATTGAAAAAAATATATGGTTTTTTTTTTCTCAATTTGTTTCCATGACATAGGGAACAATGTCCCGTCTGTGATGTATTTTGGTGACAGGTTCTCTTTATGGAGACATCTGAGGTGTAATAGACCCCGGATGTCTCCCCTGTACTACACTGGATGGACTGCAATGCACATCGGATGGGATTCCATATGTCCCGCCCTCAGTGGGCGGGGATCTCTGACCGGTAACCAGGAAGTGACATCACACCATCACTTCCTGGTCAGGACCAGACGGGGACGGGCGCTCTCTTCCTTCCTCTCCTGCTGAGGGCGGTGAGCTGGCCCCGGGGCCCGCAGATGAGGGAGATAGTGGGCGAGGGGAGGGTCACACGGGGTGGGGGGGGGGCGGCACTGTGTGGAAGCGGCTGCGCTGCCCCTCCAATGCTTCCACCTGACAGGTGAGCCCCGCAGCAGGGCTGAAGGGGAGAGGAAACTACCTGCCCCACCCCCGGGACGTGTCCGGACATGCCCGGCCATATGAATTCCCCATCCCTGCTGGAATGTCAGCTCTCCTCAGTGTCTATGGGGATCCCTGTACATGTGTCCATATGGGAATGTCAGCCGGGAAAAAGGGGGAAAAAAGGGTCCAGTGAGAGGAGGTGAGTTCCCTCGTCTCTCTCTAGATCCACAATACATACCATTTTGGTGTTCTGCCTTGTGGTGGCGCCCATTGACTTTACTGCCGGCGCGTAAACATCCAGCAACGGCTCTGAAGCAGCCGCGCAGAAAAGCCCGAGTCCTCTTCATGGTGGTGGGCCTCTTGGTGGTGGGATCTGCAGACTGCTCAGTGATCCCTCCTTCCATAGGGGGCTTTCCTTCCCTCGATTCCTCTTTGGTGGTTTTCTGAGAAATAAACGTTTTAATCTTTAATTGTCTCATTACGGAAAATAATGAAACCCGCTTCAACCTGTGTGAGAGAGGCAGTGCAGCCAATCGGATCAAATCCGAACCGATGAGACTGCAAGCCAAACTCAGGAGAAGGAACAATCACGTCTGCTCTGTACCGGGTACAAGGAGCGACTGAAGGGACTCTGGCAGAGCTGGCTTAGGGGGGAGAAAGGGGGGGGGAAGGGGGAGGGGTCAGGCGATGACATCACGGCGCTGGAGAGCCTTTTTTTTTTTTTCTTCAAAGTTTTCTTAAAGGGGCCACGTCCTTTTTAAATTCAGCCACCTGCAGGTTTAATTCAAAAACAAGGACGTGGCCCCTTTAAGAACTCTATGTGACTGTTTTTTTTTTTTTTTCAAATCTCCTGGTACTCAGACAAACACAACTGACGATTTTTCCTAAAGGGGCCGCAGTTATGTGAATGCAGCCTCAGTATATAGATCTCATATACCAGGAGAAGAGGTTTTTTTTCTTTTTTTTTTTAATTTAAGTGAGTTATTTTGATTGATATTTCAACCTTACAGTCCCACGGCTTAAAATAAAGGTCTTTATTCCTATGAGAACTCTGTGATTGGAGCCTTATCGCTTCATATAAAGATTTCCTGCCGAACAAATATTTTCATTTCTGTCTTGCTTTTTTTTTTTAGTCTTTTATCGTTATTTCCCTAAATGATGGAATTTTTTTTTTCAATGCGAAAACGCCTCCCATAGACTTTAATGCGAAATCCCCTCCCATAGACTTCAATGTGAAAACACCTCCCATAGACTTTAATGCAAAAACACCTTTCAGTAGCAATCCTATGTGAACACTTATGTTCTCTTGAGGCTCTGCTCTATCACTTGTGATTCTGGAACGCACCGCAACAAACTCGCACAGAACCCTTTCCATAATGGCACTCAAAGCACAATGCGTGTGGGTGGCATCTGTGTGAACCTCCTCAATAGGAGCACATAATATCTAGCCTGTCATGTCAATCTGTGAGTTTGAAAATGCATCCAGAATGGCATATGTGTGAACCAGGGCTGCTCCTTTCACATTTGGGCATTTTGGGATTGCGGCAGAATCGCTGTGATCGCAAAACGCAGGTTCAGGCGCAATTATTTATTATTAGGGCTCATGTACACGGGGTGTTTGGAAAACTCTTCTGACCTCTGGAAACTGACTGCTAGAAAACATAGGTTATAAAATGTCAGTTTAGCCGCGTTTGCATACCGCGTTTATGCGTGTTTGCTTTTAGACGCGTTTTTAAACAATAGCATCAGGAGACCTCCCAAATACCCAGAATGCCCTGAAAAATAGTAAATCATGAACTATTTCAGACATTTTGAGAGGAATAGAGAGAGCAGAAGCAGAGAGAGCAGTATGTGTGGAGATGACCTGTCTATTCTGGTTGTAGTCACTATGGATCCCATCATAATGCGGCGCGTTTTACCATTGTTTCCTTCACGCGAAACCTGGAACTGACTGCGCTGGTGTACCGGGTCCATTGGAATACATGGAAAATGCTTTGCGTTCGGCTCTGGACAGCATCTGGATATGGATCTGTCAAAAAAAGTGTCTAAACGCAAACACTTGTAAAGGCGGTTAACAGCGTTCATAAGCGTTTGGCGTTTGAAATGACGGTAAAATCTACTCCTGAATGCAATTTTGGGGAGTTATAAAAAAGCCGACTAAACTGATCTGCCTGTAAACGTCTGTAAACGCCTGTGTGTACATGGACACAGGAAGACATAAAGGAGAGTTCAGGGGCTGCTGAAAAATCTGCTCCACAGTTCCTGAACGTCAGTGTAGCAGCTGCAGTGTACATGAGCCCTGAAAACGTTTCAGTTTTGCCGTGATTGTCGTGCGGTAAGTCACATAGTGTGAAGCTTGTCCCCCAAAAGTCACCTTGCCCCAGGAGCTGACAATCCACGCTACTCTTTACAAAAATAAGTCCGCTGGGTTGAATGAAAACAAACCTTGTAGTGTGTACCCGGCTACAGCGCCCTCTGCTGGAGGTAGTGAGTAAACAGATGAAGGACTCCATCTCTTCCACTCTCTGCCCCTGATAACAGGCAGGTCTGCGATGTTTGAACAGTGACTGATGAAAGGTTATAGCCTGTGATAGCCGGGTGTGAAGAAGGCAATAAACTCACAAATGATAATGTGTTCATTTCCAGGTCTTATCCCAGAGAGGTGCCTCTATGTCTGTACCACAGGGTGTTGCAGTTCATCTGGTCAGCCAGGATCAACTCTGTTGTCTCTCTTGTTACAAACTGTTCATGACCACTGTGGTTCTGGGTATGGTTCTGTGTGGTTCTGGGTATGGTGCTGTGTGGTTCTGGGTATGGTGCTGTGTGGTTCTGGGTATGGTGCTGTGTGGTTCTGGGTATTGGTGCTGTGTGGTTCTGGGTATGGACTGTGTGGTTCTGGGTATGGTGCTGTGTGGTTCTGGGTATGGTGCTGTGTGGTTCTGGGTATGGTGCTGTGTGGTTCTGGGTATGGACTGTGTGGTTCTGGGTATGGTGCTGTGTGGTTCTGGGTATGGTGCTGTGTGGTTCTGGGTATGGTGCTGTGTGGTTCTGGGTATGGTGCTGTGTGGTTCTGGGTATGGTGCCGTGTGGTTCTTGGTATCAGACTGTGAGGTCCTGGATATTGGGCTGTGTGGTTATGGGTATGGGGCTGTGTGGCTCCTGGGTATCAGGCTGTGTGTGGCTCCTGGGTATCAGGCTGTGTGTGTGGCTCCTGGGTATCGGGCTGTGTGTGTGGCTCCTGGGTATGGGCTGTGTGTGTGGCTCCTGGGTATGGGCTGTGTGTGTGGCTCCTGGGTATCGGGCTGTGTGTGGCTCCTGGGTATCGGGCTGTGTGTGTGGTTCTGGGTATCGGCTGTGTGTGTGGCTCCTGGGTATCGGGCTGTGTGTGGCTCCTGGGTATCGGGCTGTGTGTGTGGCTCCTGGGTATCGGGCTGTGTGTGGCTCCTGGGTATCGGGCTGTGTGTGGCTCCTGGGTATCGGGCTGTGTGTGGCTCCTGGGTATGGGGCTTTGTGTGTGGCTCCTGGGTGTAGGGCTGTGTGTGGCTCCTGGGTATCGAGCTGTGTGTGGCTCCTATGTATCGGGCTGTGTGTGGCTCCTGGGTATCGGGCTGCGTGTGTGGCTCCTATGTATCGGGCTGTGTGTGTGGCTCCTATGTATCGGGCTGTGTGTGTGGCTCCTATGTATCGGGCTGTGTGTGGCTCCTGGGTATCGGGCTGTGTGTGTGGCTCCTGGGTATCGGGCTGCGTGTGTGGCTCCTGGGTATCGGGCTGTGTGTGGCTCCTGGGTATCGGGCTGCGTGTGTGGCTCCTATGTATTGGGCTGCGTGTGTGGCTCTTGGGTATCGGGCTGTGTGTGTGGCTCCTGGGTATCGGGCTGTGTGTGTGGCTCCTGGGTATCGGGCTGTGTGTGGCTCCTGGGTATCGGGCTGTGTGTGGCTCCTGGGTATCGGGCTGTGTGTGGCTCCTGTGTGTCCTGACCCGGAAGTGACGTGATGATATGACGTCTGGGACCCCATTGACAGACTCCTGACCATGGAGGCCAGGATAGAATGTAATGCAGTGCACTGTATTCCTGTCAGTGTAGTACAGGGGACACTCCCGGGGGATTTTAGACCTTTGATGTCTCAATAAAGAGAACCTGTCACAGAAAACGTAAAAAAAAAAAGTAATAAATGAAAGTTACAGCCAAGCACATCTCCTCCCCCCTCCAAAAAAATAAATTGAGACCCCCCCACATATATGCACGTTCAAACGTCAAAGCACACAGTGGGGCCCCTACACATGAAGATGTGGATTGCGATACACGTTACATATCACCGCACACGCCAGGATGAGGCAATAATTCCAGCACCAGACCTCCTCCATACACTACACTGATGACCTTTAAGGGGCTTTAACCCCTCCCACCTGACCAATGTACATAAACGGCCAGCTGGGAGCTTCCCCGTTCTGATTGGACGTTCCTGTACGTCTCTCAGAACATGCGCTTGTGTGCGGCCCCGGGGCCACGCAACAGCACGGATCTGTGATGGCCGCGCCCGTCGGACACAGCCCATATTGGACCTTCCAATGGTGATGGCAGTGTCCAATCACAGCCATCTCTGAATGTCAGCAGACACGTGTCTCTGTAGCTGTTCCCTCAGCTGAGGTCTGTGAGAGCTCAGTGAGGGGGGGAGGGGGGGATGCTGCAAATTGTGACAGTTGATGTGTGTAGCTGATGATTTTATTCCTCCATTACACAGCTCTGCAGCCCCCCCACACCAGGACACCAAGCAGCATCTGTCCCTGTCCACATGTCAGCGTCTGTCAGTGTCCCACAAACATGTCATCACCTGTCAGTGTCCCACAAACATGTCATCACCTGTCAGTGTCCCACAAACATGTCATCACCTGTCAGTGTCCCACAAACATGTCATCACCTGTCAGTGTCCCACAAACATGTCATCACCTGTCAGTGTCCCACAAACATGTCATCACCTGTCACAGTGAACAGGACACAAAACAAATAATACAAAACAATGTAAAGTGCCCCCATTCCCCCCTCGCTGAAGTGCAAAGGTGAACGCAGGCATTGGTGTCATACACATACATGACCGGTGATCACACCACACATGTGAGGTATCGCCGTGAATGTCGGAGGAGAGCAATAATTCTATCACCTGACCTCCTCTGTAACTCTAAACTGGTAACCTGGAACGGCTTATAAAGTGTCACCTATAAAGATTTGTAAATCACGTAGTTTGGCGCCATTCCATAATCGTGCGCAATTATAAAGCGTGACGGGTTTTTATCTATTTACTTGGTGCAACACCAGATTTTATATTTTACCAAAAATGTGGGTATTATATAGTGTTTGTGCATCAAAATTCTTTAACCGCTTCCCCCCCGATCACTGCACATAATTGGCCAGGTGGGATCATCGCTGTTCTGATTGGACGTTCCTGAACAGTAGTAAAGTACAGGCACAGTGTTGTGGGGTCTGTGCTTTGTGCAGGCATGGAGTAACAGAGGGGAGGAGGGTGAGTTATGAGAGGAGGGTACTGGCATGGAGGGTAAAGCAGGGGGTGTAGGAATGGTGCTGAAAGGTGAAGAGGAGCCTGCAGTTGCAATGCTGACAGTGAAGGGCTGGGGGTCAGTTGGAGAGAAGGGGGTGCAGGCATAATGGTGTTAGGGGGGCAGGTGTGCTGTCTGCGGGGTGTGCAGGCATCATGGTGTTAGGGGGGCAGGTGTGCTGTCTGCGGGGGGTGCAGGCATCATGGTGTTAGGGGAGCAGGTGTGCTGTCTGCGGGAGGGGGGCGGAGGTGCAGGCATAATGGTGTTAGGGGGGCAGGTGTGCTGTCTGCGGGGGGGGGGGGGGTGGGGGGTGCACGCATAATGGTGTTAGGGGGCAGGTGTGCTGTCTGCGGGGGGGGGGGTGTAGGCATAACGGTGTAGGGGAGCAGATGTGCTGTCTCTGCAGGGGGCGGGGGGTGTAGGCATAATGGTGTAGGGGAGCAGATGTGCTGTCTGCGGGGGGGGGGGGGGTGCAGGCATAATGGTGTTAGGGGGGTAGGTGTGCTGTCTCTGCAGGGGGGGGGGGGGTGTAGGCATAATGGTGTAGGGGAGCAGATGTGCTGTCTCTGCAGGGGGGGGGGGGGGGTGCAGGCATAATGGTGTTAGAGGTGCAGGTGTGCTGTCTGCGGGGGGGGGGGTGCAGGCGTAATGGTGTTAGGGGGCAGGTGTGCTGTCTGCGGGGGGGGGGGTGCAAGCGTAATGGTCTTAGGGGAGCAGGTGTGCTGTCTGCACGGGGGGGGGGGGGTGCAGGCATAATGGTGTTAGGGGGGCAGGTGTGCTGTCTGCAAGGGGGGGCAGGGTGCAGGCACAATGGTGTTATGGAAATAGGTGTGCTTTCTGTGGGGGGAGGGGTGCAGGCACAATGGTGGGGGCTATAAGCATTGGGTGTGGGTAAAGGGGGTCTGGATGGGTGCAGTAGTGATAGAGGGGTGAGATGGAGGAGTGTAGGGGGGGTGGGGAGAAGAAGATGCAGTGCTGAGAGGCAGTGTAAGAGGAAGGAGTGCAGGCATGGGGTGCAGGCATGGAGGGCGGGCATGGAGTGCAGGTATGGGGTGTGGGCATGGGGTGCGGGCATGATTTGCAGGCTTGGGGTGCGGGTATGGAGTGCAGGCATGGGGTGCGGTCATAGGGTGCGGGCATGGGGGGCAGGCATGGGGTGCAGGCTTGGGGTGCAGGCATGGAGTGCAGGCATGGGGTGCAGGCTTGGGGTGCGGGTATGGGGTGGGCATGGGGTGCAGGCATGGGGTACAGGCTTGGGGTGCATGCATGGAGTGCAGGCATGGGGTGCAGGCCCGGTGGGTGGTGAAAGAAGGTGGGCTGCAGAAATGGTGAGTGTGGTGCTTAGAAAGGGGTGGTGCGGGTGCAGTGGGTGCGGAGAGAAGGGTGCTGATAAGAGAGCAGATGCAGGAACAGTCGGTGGAGAGTACGAGGACTACAGGAGCGTGTGCCCCGAGACGACTGAGGAGTGCAGGGGTGGTGTTTGTGCAGCGACTGCTAAGACAAGGGGGGGTGTAGGGATGGAGAGTGTCAACAGACGGGGGGCTCATTCACATGAATGGACTGTCATCCACATCACAATGTTCACATAAAGTGGGCATGGACTGTTACTGGCAACATGAATTCCGGCATCATCTTCCCAATGCACACGTTCCTGAGGAGTGGCTGTGAATGGCAGTGAGCGCTGCAGCGACCATCAGCTGGGAACCGAAGACATTCAAAGTGGGAAGTATATGACCAGCACACCATGGATCTCCAGAACCGGTCCGAAGCTTTATTCAGTGATCACATTACCATGATAGTAGCAGTGCTTCGGATCCTCGCAGGACCCATCATCAGGCATGTGGAGCCCATGTCAGAACTCTGCTGTTTCTAAGTGTTAACCCTTTTCCTGCCGCCATTGTATATCAAACATTGGGGGGGGGGGGGGGAGTTTATATTAGAGGTGAGCCAAAATGAGAATTCTGGTGCCGAAACTTCAGGATGCACTTGGCCGAAAACTGAAACCAAAATGTCTGTGTATGTGGGGGTGGGGGGGGCTCATATTATTATTTATTTCTTTTTATACTTTTAATGATTTATAACTTATGATTTAATTGCTATCACATAGGGACCAATAGTCCCCCACATGATAGCATATAAGTGGCAGGTCTTCTTTGTGGGGGGGGGGCGGCAGTATGTGCAAGGAGGGGGTAGGCAGTAGCAGTGTTTACAGACAGGCTCCCTCACTTGCTGCCACTAACTGTCATTGCCGGTTTATAAATGCACCTGCTGACTTTTTTTTTTTTTTCCACTTTATAGATCGGAGGAGGAGCTGTCATTCGCCCCGCCACTAAAATAAACAAAGGGGCGGGGTCATTAAGTGATGTCACTCGGTAACCCCACCTCTTTACTTTAGCAGCTGAGCGCTCCTTCTCGGAGCTTTAACCACTTCCAGTCCGGACACTTTCACCCCCTTCCTGTCCAGGGCAATTTCCAGCTTTCAGCGCTATCACACTTTGAATGACAATTGTGCGGTCATGCAACACTGTACCCATATGAATTTTTTACCATTTTTTTGAGACAGATAAAGCTTTATTTTGTTGGTATTTATTCATCGCTGGGATTTTAATTTTTTTTGCTATGTAAATGAAAATGTCCACAAATTTTGAAAAAAGTGTTTTTCTTATAAAATTTTGCAAATAAATAAATTTCATCATAAATCTTGGCCAAAATTTATTCCGTTATCTTTTTCTTAAAAAAAAAAATTAAGCCAAATTAGTTTATAACCAAAAATTATAATTTTTAAACATTTTTTTTACATTTTAATTTTTTTATATTATTTTTTTTTTTTTTTTTTTGTCACCATAGCATACTGTCACCCTAGCAGTACAGTGTCACCATGGTAACACTGTACTACTTTTGGGGGGTGATGAAGATTTTTTTTTTTACACTGATTGCTTTTACATCCTATATGGGTTTAAAAGCAATCATTTCTCCTTCTCTCTGGCTGCATTCTTGCAACCATTGAGAGCTACTGAGTGAGCTGTGATTGGTCACAGCTGGTCACATGGTACAAGGCTGTTGTGAATAGCTCTGTACCATGTGACCTCTGTGGTCATTCACAGATTTCACACGTAGTAAGCAATGATGTCACAAGTGACATCTTGCTTACTACTTTGCATGTGATCACTGATTGGCCAATCAGTGATCACATGATCGGGACCTCGTACAGAGGTCCCGTACAACGATCGGTGTTCTGCTGCATCCGGAGGACTCAGTGGGCACCGGATCGTGGTGCTGTGCGCTCCCGGGGAGCGCACACAAGCAGGGTGCGGGGAGGCCATTTATAAACTACCACCCGACCCTGCACTGCCACCGTCTGGCCATTTATATACAACAGCCGGTCGGGAAGTGTTTAAAGTGAAAAAAAAAAGTCGGTAATTGCTTTTAAAAACCGGCAATGATATTTATCAGCAGCAAGTGAGGGAGCCTGTGTGTGTACACTGCATCCTCACTGTATACACTGCTTACCCCCTCTCCTGCCCCCTCCCCCATGTGCAGTACACACAGCCCCCCCAACCCCTCCGGCTGTAATAATCGGCACCTGTATCGGCTCACTTTTTTCTGTAAGCCTTTTTTCAGCCGATTATGTTTGAAATTTCAGTGCATCCCTACACACAGTGGGCTGGATTTACTAAAGGCAAATAGACTGAGCACTCTGCAAGTGCAATTGTTTCAGAGCTTAGTAAATGAGCAGAAGCTCTGCTGACTTCCATCATCCAATCATGTGCAAGCAAAATTGCTTTATTTATTTATTTTCCTTGCACATGATTGGGTATTCTTGGCAAGGTAGAGCTTTACCTCATTTACTAAGCTCTGGAGCAACTGCAAAGTGCACAGTCTATTTGCCTTTAGTAAATCAACCCCAGTGTGTGTACACTTGACAAGCCGTCTGTCAGCTTTCTGATGAAGGTGATTGGATGGCCGTACAAGGTGACCCCCGAAACTGTGTCTGCTCCACCCCCTTGTGTTCTGTCAGCTTCATTGGAAGGCAGGTGAGACATCAGGGGTGTAAAAGGCCTCTGATATTCCATCCAGCGTTTCCCATCCATAGGATGCACTTGTACGCCCTTCATTGGGAAGGGTGATATCTCTGTCATCTCTGCAGCTGCAGAGCCAACAATTCCCTTCTATGCAAAAGTAATCCTAGCAGCTGGATTACTTTTAGAGGTGGCAGAAGGGTGTCCCCTCCCCCCTCCCGACGCCTCCTCCGCCTTTACCACAAAACAATTGTGATTTTTCCATGAGAGAAATGTCAGAATTGGCCGGGGTGGCAAGTGGTTAAAGTGGAACTTCACTCTCTCAATCAACATGGACTATTTTTAATCTGACTATTTTTGCCTGAGCTAAGGGCAGATGCATTTCAGGAAGTAAATGCTGCGTGAATCATCTGCCCTTACTCAAGAGGGTCACAGCAAGAAATGCGGGGGGGGGGGGGGGGGTTCAAAATGAATTCTCAGCAAAATAAGTCATGGAGACATGGATGGATAGGGGAGTTTGCTTTGAATATTAACAATGGGTTAAATAGCATTCTTGATTTGTGGTGCTTAGATGCAGCGCAGTTCCACATTACAGAGAAGCTGTCACACAGAGTTTGTCACATGGGGTAGATTTCATTTGTGTGCCCGAAACCTAAAGCGATTCTAAACATTGATTTTTTTTCTTTAAATAACAAACATTTCTATACTTACCTACTGTGTGCAGTGGTTTTACACAGAGCAGCCTGGGTCCTCGTCTTCCCGGGTCCCCCGCAGGCTCTCCTGGCCCTTCGTTTCTGTTGGGTGGCCCCACAGCAAGCATTTTGCTATGGGGGCACCCGCTGCTCCTTGTGTCCATTCACATATGGAGCCGCCGCTTGGCCCTGAGCTCTCTCTCTCCTGATTGGCTGACTAGCTGTGATTGACAGCAACGGGAGCCGATGGCTCTCATTTGCTGTCTCAGCCAATGAGGAGGCAGAGACCTGGGACAGGTGAGGTTGTCATTCACATTGCTGGATCAGGTAAATATTGGGGGGCTGGGGGCATTGCTGCACTCAGTAGGTTTTTTACCTTCATGCATACAATGTACAAAGGTACAAAACCTTGAGCCTGTACAACCACTTTAACTTTAGTTATTGTGCCCCTGATAAACCATTGCACAAATAACACGTGACATACAAAATTGGAACTGCCATCATTTTATTCTGCAGGGTGTCTGCTCTCAGAAAATGTGTGAAGTTTGGGGGTTTTAACTAATCTTCAGGCCTAAAATGATGTTTTAAATGTGTGTAGAAACAAGCAGAAATGTCTGTGGCAGCGGAAAGGTTAAAGGGCCAGCTCCCGCGGCTGGTAAGGGTTAATGATGGGGCAAAGGGCCTACATGGAGTACGCGGATCTTGCGTTTGTTTCTGTGTCGGCTTAGAGGGCGGACCGTGGTGAAGAAGTCAGCATTACCTTTGTATGTTGGTAGTTTTCATCAGAACTGGGGATTCCTTTTAAGTCAATGAGACACAATAACCTGGCAGATGATCTGACTTCCCATTAAGCCGGCATGTCGCCGATCCCAAATAAATGGACAACCTTGACTTGCCCTCATGTGGAGGCGCCTCTGTGAAGGATTTGGAAAACATTTCAGGCTTTTTTCTGCCTGGCCAAGTGCATGACACGCCGAGAACGAGACGGTCCGTTTGTGTCTCCCCGTTACCAACAACTGTCCTCAGATGCAGCGAACATACTAATCAGAGAACGCCGTAGGTCTTATGTCTGAAGCCCCGAAATACCGATCCATTCGTGCTCTCTAGCAATCAATTGGGAGAAATTCTCTGCGGTTCTCTAGGCTGGTGATGGGAGCTGCTCGGCGGCAGCTATCTGGGATCACAGCTATTACCTGGGACACAGTAAAAACTCCCATAGACTGTAATGACATCTGGCAGATGAGGTCTGGGAATGCATACAACTCGGGGATTACCTGGACCATTTCTTTTTAATATGAAGACGCAGGAAAGTCATATCGCTGAAATTCAGAGATCGCAGGAGGGAGGGGTCAGAGGGACGTGGAATTAGTTAGAAACAGTCTATTATTGGATTTGGAGAAATACGCTATTTATTGTAGACTGGATCCTTTTCACTTTCATGATAATTAAAGGAAAGTTGTACGGAGTTTCTCTAAAATTGCAAGTCACCTGATTGTTCTACTGATCTGTTGCCTTCAGTACTCTGAACTTTTATGCAGATCAGGGATTCTAATTTTAAAGTGGAACTAAACTGTATCTGAGCACCATAAACTGAGAGTGCGATTTCATCCATTTTTAATATTCACCGCAAACCCCCCCATCCATCTATGTCTCCGTGCTTTATTTTGTTGAGAAATCACTTTGAAAAACACCTTTTTAGATTTCCAGCTGTGGCCATCTTGAATAAGTGCAGAAGATTCATGTAGCTTCTACTTCCTGGAATCCATCTGCCGTTAGCTCAGGCATGCAGACAGGAGGATGTGCTTGGGTGAGAAAGTCCCCACTCCTCGCCTCCAGATGAAAGGAAAAAAATGCCCATGAAGACTCCTGGGATCTATGACATCATAATGGCCCAGAAACCGGAAGCAACTCAAGAAATGTGAACAAAAAAGTTTAACACAAGTAAATAGAATATACCTTCCTATCTATCTAGCAGTAAAAGGATTAAAAATAGGAAATGTTGATTAAGAGAGAGAGGTTAACTTCACTTTAAATTCGGGCTAAAGTTTTATTTGCAAAAATGCAGTCTGCATCTCTTGTATGATGTCCACAGTCTCTGACCATCTCTTGTATCATGTCCACAGTCTCTGACCATTTCTTGTATCATATCCACAGTCTCTGACCATCTCTTGTATCCTGTCCACAGTCTCTGACCATTTCTTGTATCATGTCCACAGTCTCTGATCATCTCTTGTATGATGTCCACAGTCTCTGACCATCTCTTGTATCATGTCCACAGTCTCTGACCATTTCTTGTATCATATCCACAGTCTCTGACCATTTCTTGTATCATGTCCACAGTCTCTGATCATCTCTTGTATGATGTCCACAGTCTCTGACCATCTCTTGTATCATGTCCACAGTCTCTGACCATTTCTTGTATCATGTCCACAGTCTCTGATCATCTCTTGTATCATGTCCACAGTCTCTGACCATCTCTTGTATCCTGTCCACAGTCTCTGACCATTTCTTGTATCATGTCCACAGTCTCTGATCATCTCTTGTATCATGTCCACAGTCTCTGATCATCTCTTGTATCATGTCCACAGTCTCTGACCATCTCTTGTATGATGTCCACAGTCTCTGATCATCTCTTGTATGATGTCCACAGTCTCTGATCATCTCTTGTATGATGTCCACAGTCTCTAACCATCTCTTGTATCATGTCCACAGTCTCTGACCATCTCTTGTATCATGTCCGCAGTCACTGACCATCTCTTGTATCATGTCCACAGTCTCTGACCATCTCTTGTGTCATGTCCGCAGTCTCTAGTCATCTCTTGTATCATGTCCACATTCTCTGACCGTCTCTTGTATCTTGTCTGCAGTCTCTGACCATCTTTTTTATCATGTCTGCAGTCTCTGACCATCTCACAGCCACCCCCTGACAACAAAACAAGAGGTCTTTAAATAATCTTTGTCATTTTACCAGCTTGACCTCCATGGTCCTGTCACATATTAATAAATGGCGGCCTTGCCTATTCCTGAGACAGGACCTTGGAGCTTACAGCTAAAATCCATAGCCCACTTTTACTTAAAGCAGAACTCTGGCCAAAATCTTCATTACATGTCCTTGCTGATTTCCTACCTTCACTGAATATGTCTTCCATCTTCTGGTTCATTCAGTAGTTGCTGTGAAATAATCTTTTCATTTTCAAGTCAAACCGTTAATGTTCCTTGGTTTCCTGTTTGTAAGAGCGGTGGCTGCTATGCCACTGGTCTTGGCACATCCCTTCTGTAGTTCTTTCTCCAGGAAGCAGTGATGTAATTCAGCCCCACTTGCAGTGGTGGGCAGACCGAGACTCTCAGACACATTTAACATGTGCAGGCCTAGTGTACCCGCCCACATTCATTACAATTCCCTGTGGTTGATGGGAACTGTAGTTTCCTTTTACTGCAGAGAGAGGAGAGGATATGATGTAATCCCGGCTGTTACTCCTCCTCCTTGGTACAGAAGATACTGTTATCTTTTGAATTACAGAGATGAGGTCATGAAATTTCAATTAGACTTTTCTCCTAAATGGTAAAGATTTTGAACATTTTATTATCTGTTTAGTGTTTTGTGTAGGGTGGTGTACTAATGGGTGATTTTTATGCCTATCCCGGAGTTCTTCTTTAAGTGTGGCCTTTTTAAAATGTCAAGGACTGCACTTGAGGCTCTTCGTATTAAGCAAGTTGACCACCACCGGAATAAATGGGTCCGCATGGAGTAACTACTTCAAGTGTTTGTTCACCTTCTCATTCTGTTCATTTTTTCTGCAAAGGTGAACCAACCCTTTAAGGAGCCTGTAGCAGCAATCAGTCTGGTAGGATTGCACATTGCTCCATCCATGTGTGCTATGATCCATTGCTTTGGAATACCGATAGCTATTGGTGGAGCTCACCACCAAGCAAACCATCGTAAACGAGATGGTGAATGCATCTGGCCATACACCAGGATGTTCGTTTGAAAATGTTCTTTTTGGGTGTTGATTTGAATTTCCAAAGAGTAGTGGGTTCAAATCAATGTTTGTTTTCAAATGTAGTGATGAGAAAATTCGAAGGAGCAGGATGGAAGGTTGCTTTAAATAAATTACCTTCTAACAGAGAATGCGGATTTTGTTCAGGAAATTACATTTCGTTCCAAAACTGAGTGTTAAAAGGAAGAGAAATTTTGAAGTCGGATGTTCGCACGGTCAACACATGTACAAAGGATTTGCAGATGAACGTTTGAAAATCTACTAGTGTATAGCCAGCTTTACTGCTCTCCAGCCAACCAGGTTGGATGGGTTGACTGCCTTCTTCCTCATCTCAAACAATGGTTCTTCCCACCACGCTGGCTATCATGTCGCTGCAGGATGCCTGGACCACCATTTCCAAATATATATATAAAAAAATGCCTTCAGTTATGACTGCGATCTCTTCTACAGGAGGAGGGATGCCCGTCCCCCTCCCCCACCACCAATTCCTTTCCTGGGCTCTCTCATTCCATTGGGGATCCTGGGACCGCTACAACTGGCAGCACCGACTTCAATACACACAGAGAAAGGAGCTGATGTAGTTCCTCCCTCTCTGTGGGATCACAAAGTGGAAGCAACAAGGATTTTGTCAATTTTGGTTCTGTGTTTACTGGGCAGTTGCCGACCAGCTACTGAGCAGATCCATATGTGTCTGATCAGCTGCATTGGAGGCCAGAGGAGAGATTTTATAGAGCCAGATGTCTCCATAAAGAGGACCTGTCATAGCCCATGCTGTCACAAGGGATGTTGTACATCCCTTGTGACAGCAATAAAGTTGATTTATAAAAAAAAAAGTTAAAAAGTTAAAAAAAGTTAAAAAAAAGTTTAAAATAAAATAAATTATTAAACAAATGTTTTAAAGTGCCCCCCCCCGTGTTAATGTGCAAATACATACACATACCTAAGTCCAGCACACATATGTAAATGGTGATCACACCACAGATGTGAGGTATCAACACGAATGTCAGAACAAGAACAATAATTCCAGCACCAGACCTCCTGCATCACTCTAAACTAGTAACCTGTAGAGGCTTTTAAAGTGTCACCTGTGGAGATTTTTAGGTACCGTAGTTTGTAGATGTTCCACGAGTGTACTGCACAGTCTATTCCAAATCAAAACAAAAAGAAAAATGTTTCAAATTTGTTATTACTTTCCAAAAAGTGAAGAAAAAGGAATATTTGGCTGTTCAAAAAAAAAAACATGACTTGTTGAAGTATTTGGATATGTTCAATCTGATCCATGATCCCTGGTATGCGATAAATAGGCCCAACACCGTAGTATGAGACATATCCCCATATCATGATGCTTGCACCACCATGCTTCACTGTCTTCACAGTGTACTGTGGCTTGAATTCAGTGTTTGGGGGTCGTCTGACAAACTGTCTGCAGCAGATCCAAAAAGAACAATCTTGCTTTCATCAGTCCACAAAATGTTGCGCCATTTCTCTTTTGCCAGTCAATATGTTCTTTGGTAAATTGTAACCTCTTCACCAGTCATTTTTCCAACAATGGGACTTGCGGGGGCTTCTTGCAAAAATCTTGGCTTCACGTAGGCATCTTCTAATTGTAACAGTCCTCACAGGGAACTTTACACCTTCTTTCATCTTCCTGGAGCTGATCATTGGCTGTGTCTTTGCCATTTTGGCTATTATTCGATCCATTCAAATGGCAGTTTTCTGTTTACTTTCACGTTTTGGTTTCCATTTTACAGCATTTGAGATCATTTTAGCTGAGCAGCCTATCAGTTTCTGCACTTATTTATATATTTTCTCCTCTCCAATGAGCTTTTTAATCAAAGTACGCTGTTTTTCTACACTTTGTCTGGAATAACCCGTTACTCAGATTTTTAGAGATATATTATATATAGAGGTATATCCCTTTCAGCAACACTGGCTATATCCATATGAACGTCCAACCTCCAGGAGACACAATATACCGGGCAGAAAACAAACCTTCCTCACAAATTCAGTATTCAGTGTCTCTCCAAAGAAAAGCCAAAGGGATCTGCAATAATGTTCTGCCATAAAAAATGTTCTTTATTAAAACCCGACCGGTACTTACATAATAGGAAGAAAGAAGAGCGCACAATCATACTGTCAAGGTCCTACCTTTTCCCAGAGGTTATGTTACTCCATGTGCTAGCATCCATCTTGGATTTCTGCTGAGCATGATGGGAATCTTTTATGCCTTCAGGTCTCTGAGGTCCGTCCCCCAGAGGGGTGTGGCTGAGTACATATAAGCCTGGGATCTGCACATGCTCTTTGCACTTGCACTTGTGTCTTGGTCTTGCTACAGCTCTGTGTATACGCTCGTGACTCTTCTGGTATTCTGACTCGGCTTGTGACTAAGACCATTCTCTGCGTTTCCCTTTGATCTGACCTTCTGTTGCTGAACCCGGCCCGTGACCTGTGATTCTCTGTCTACTGTTCTGTACTGTTTTGTCCTGTTGTTATTGACCCGGCTTGTCTGACTACGCTATTGTCATTCTCACCAACTACACGCCATTGGCGGCGGCCATTACCGCAGCTGGGGTGTCTCGGGGGCCGCGACCTGGTCCCTGGTTGCGTCAAGTCCATCCCCACCATCAGGGGCCCTGGTGAAGGGCAGCCTGGGACTTAGACTCCGCGCCCTGAGGGACTTCAGTCTGTTGGTGGTGGTTGTCGTCAGCCAGTGCGTTACCCTGCCACTAGGCCTACCTGTCCGTTCCACAGCCCTGCCCTGACATTACACAAGTGCCATGAATCCTGACGGTGCAGGTACGCCTTCACTTCCTATGTTGGTTGCCAGACTGGATCAACAGGATCTCCTGTTGGATCAGTTCGCTCAGGCGTTGCAAACTCTGCTGGCACGCACCGTGCACCTTACTCCTGGTGTTATTAGGCCGGTTGTCACTCCGGTGGTCGCTCCCGCTGCTGTTCCGCTTGCTGTGCCTACCGCCGCGGCTGATGCGGCACCCGCGGTGTCCAGAGGTATGACCGGTTCAGCCCCTCTTCCACAGCGCTTTGGGGGTGAGCCGAGTCAGTGTCGTGGGTTCCTTAACCAGGTGGGGATTTACTTTGAATTAATCCCCTACGCTTTTCCGACTGAGAGGTCAAAGGTGGGTTTCCTCATCTCACTACTCTCAGACAAGGCCTTGGCCTGGGCGAATCCCTTATGGGAGAGGAATGACCCCGTGATTCACGAGTTTTCCGGTTTTGTCGATACCTTCCGTAGGGTATTCGATGTACCGGCTCGCTCCGCCTCGGCTGCCAAGCTGCTCATGTCTATGCATCAGGGTTCACGGACCGTGGCCGAGTACGCCATAGAGTTTCGTACCCTGGCAGCAGAGGTGGGTTGGAACAATGAGGCTCTGGTGGCTGCGTTTTCTCAGGGTCTTTCTGATGCATTGAAGGACGAGATCGCAGCCAAGGAATTGCCTGTGGAGCTGGAAGCACTAATTTCCTTCCTGATCCTGATTGATACCAGGCTCAGGGAGAGGCCTTCACTCAAGGAACGCCTGCGGAGGCCTTCCAATCGACTGGCACCTGCGTTTTCTATCCCACCCATTCCTCCCTCTCCTCCCACGCCTCCTGGGGATAGATTGTCTGGTGGTGAGCCCATGCAGCTGGGGTTTGCTCGCCTTTCCGAGGGGGAGCGGGCCGCTCGGCGTCGGGAGGGTCGCTGCCTGTACTGTGGTCTTGGTGGGCACTTTCGGCAGTCCTGTCCGGTCCGTCCGGGAAACGCTCGCACCTGAGATCCTGTCGGGGACAGATCTTGGGTGGAGTCTCCTCGTCCCCGGCGTTCCGCAGAGATAAGCCACTGATCACCGTTGTCCTCTCTTGGGCGGAGGGCTCGGTGACGGCCCAGGCGTTGGTAGATTCTGGGGCTGGCGGGTTGTTTATGGACAGCTCGTTTGCTGCCCAGCACTCCATTCCCCTGCAGGCTCGAGTTACCCCATTGGTTCTCGAGGCGATAGATGGCAGGCCCCTGCAACCACCGCAGGTTACCCACGAGACTATGCCAGTTGAGGTAGCTATTGGGGCTGTTCACAGGGAGTTGGCCTGTTTCCAGGTGATTTCTTCTCCGCACTATTCGGTGGTTTTGGGGTATCCCTGGCTCCAGATGCACAATCCAACCTTCAATTGGCAAACTGCCGAGATTCTCTCGTGGTCTTCACGGTGTGGGGCCGGGTGCATCCGTGGGCCGGTTAAGGTGTTGTGTGCCTCCTCAGACTCTGCGTTGCCCACTGATTATGGGGAGTACCAGGACGTGTTTGATAAGGTACGCGCTGGTGCCTTACCTGCTCATTGTCCTTACGACTGCGCCATATCCTTGCAACCCGGTGCCACTCCTCCGCGTGGCAGGGTGTATCCTCTCTCGGTTGCGGAGAATAAGGCCATGGAGGAGTACGTTGCGGATGCGCTTTCCCGGGGGCACATTCGTAAGTCTACTTCCCCAGCAGGAGCGGGCTTTTTCTTTGTAAAGAAGAAGGGTGGTGAATTGAGGCCTTGCATCGATTATAGGGGTCTCAATCGAATCACCACTAAGAATGCCTACCCGATTCCCTTGATTACTGAGTTGTTCGACCGCCTTAAGGGGGCAACAGTCTTTACCAAACTTGACCTTCGGGCGGCGTACAACCTCGTACGGATCAAACAGGGGGATGAGTGGAAGACCGCGTTTAACACCAGAACCGGTCACTACGAATACCTGGTGATGCCCTTCGGGTTGTGTAACGCGCCCGCAGTTTTTCAGGAATTCATAAATGATGTCCTTCGTGACTTGTTGCAGCAGTGCGTGGTAGTTTACTTGGATGACATCCTGGTTTACTCTGCCTCCATGGAGTCCCATATCCAGGATGTCAAGCAGGTGCTGCAACGATTACGTGAGAACAAACTTTTTTGTAAACTTGAGAAGTGCGAATTCCATCGATCCCAAGTTGCCTTTTTAGGCTACATCATTTCTGCGGAGGGATTCTCCATGGACCCTCAGAAGGTTTCGGCAGTTCTGCAGTGGCCTCGTCCCAATGGCCTTCGGCCCATTCAGCGCTTTTTAGGTTTTGCCAACTACTATCGGAAATTCATCAGAAATTTCTCCACGCTGGCAAAACCTCTCTCAGACCTAACCAAGAAGGGCAGCAATCCTCACGAGTGGCCATCCGAGGCCATCGTAGCTTTTGAGGCTCTGAAATCCGCCTTCGCTTCGGCTCCGATACTGTCTCATCCCAATCCTGGATTGCCTTTCGTCCTTGAGGTTGATGCATCCGAGACAGGAGTAGGCGCTCTCCTGTCTCAACGTCGGTCGCCCGATGGACCCCTACTTCCCTGTGGGTTCTACTCCAGGAAGCTTTCCTCTGCAGAGTGCAACTACCAGATTGGAGATAGGGAGTTGTTGGCAATCATTCTGGCTCTCAAGGAATGGAGGCACCTGCTCGAGGGCTCCGCAGTTCCGGTCCTCATTCTTACCGATCATAAGAACCTGACTTATCTTTCGGAGGCCAAAAGATTGACACCCCGTCAAGCCAGATGGGCCTTGTTCTTGTCGCGGTTCAACTATGTGGTCTCCTATTTGCCTGGTTCCAAGAATGTCAGGGCTGATGCATTATCGCGGCAATACTCTGAGTTGTCCAGGGAGGACTCTGAGCCAACCTCGGTCATACCTCCGGATCATATCCTGGCTGCCATTCGTACCAGTCTGACTTCTCCCCTTGGGGAGCAGATTTTGGCGGCTCAAACTGACGCTCCTCCCGAGAGACCGGAGGGTAGATGTTTTGTACCCGAGGGGTTGCGCACCCGTCTGCTGCGTACCTACCATAACTCCAAAACTGCCGGGCATCCGGGGAGGAACCAGTTGTCTTGGGTCGTCTCTCGGTTGTTCTGGTGGCCAACTCTCCGTGCCGACATCGCCTCTTATGTAGCGGCATGTTCGATCTGTGCCCAGAATAAATCTCCACGGCATCTTCCAATGGGTCTTCTGCAACCCATTCCCAATGGGGAGCGTCCTTGGTCACACCTGGGCATGGACTTTATTGTAGACCTCCCTGTGTCTCGGGGTCATACGGTCATCCTCATGGTCGTCGATCGTTTTTCCAAAATGTGCCATTGTATTCCACTCAGGAAATTACCAACAGCGCAAGAACTGGCCACGGTCTTTTCCAGGGAGATTTTTCGCCTGCATGGGTTGCCCAAGGTGATTGTCTCGGACCGCGGGAGTCAGTTCGTGTCCAGATTCTGGCGCGCCTTCTGCTCCCAGTTGGGCATTAGTCTCTCCTTTTCTTCAGCCTACCACCCGCAGTCCAATGGGGCTGCGGAGCGTTCCAATCAGGCCTTAGAACAATTCCTTCGGTGTTATATCTCGGACCATCAGGACGATTGGGCCGATCTCCTGCCTTGGGCTGAGTTTGCCAGGAACTCAGCGGTCAACTCCTCCTCCGGGATGTCCCCCTTCATGGCCAACTATGGGTACCAACCCGCGGTATTACCTGAGAGGTTCTCACCACAGGACATTCCGGCTGTGGAGAACCATCTTGCTGCCCTGCGTTCTTCATGGGGGCAGATCCAGAGGGCTTTGAGGGACTCGGCTCAGCGTCAGAAGTTCCAGGCTGATCGCAGACGGTTGCCCGCTCCTTCATACCAGGTCGGCGATCGGGTGTGGTTGTCTACTCGTAACCTCAATCTTCGGGTGCCCACACCCAAACTAGCTCCCCGTTTTGTCGGTCCTTTTCGCATTCTCCGCAAGGTGAATCCGGTGGCCTATGCCCTTGCCCTTCCACCTGGGATGCGGATCTCCAATATCTTTCATGTATCACTGTTGAAACCTCTGATCTGCAATCGCTTCGCTACCTCTCTGCCTCGGCCCCGTCCCATTCGGGTTGACGGTCATGAGGAGTATGAGGTGAGCCGGATCCTGGACTCTCGATTGGTGCGCGGCCGATTACAGTTCCTGGTTCATTGGCGCGGTTATGGTCCCGAGGAGCGTTCCTGGGTTCCTTCCGCGGATGTCCATGCTCCTGCCCTCCTCCGCGCGTTTCATACCCGCTTTCCTCGGAAACCTTTTGTTGAGCCGCGGAGGGGGAGGGGCCCTTGAGGAGGAGGTACTGTCAAGGTCCTACCTTTTCCCAGAGGTTATGTTACTCCATGTGCTAGCATCCATCTTGGATTTCTGCTGAGCATGATGGGAATCTTTTATGCCTTCAGGTCTCTGAGGTCCATCCCCCAGAGGGGTGTGGCTGAGTACATATAAGCCTGGGATCTGCACATGCTCTTTGCACTTGCACTTGTGTCTTGGTCTTGCTACAGCTCTGTGTATACGCTCGTGACTCTTCTGGTATTCTGACTCGGCTTGTGACTAAGACCATTCTCTGCGTTTCCCTTTGATCTGACCTTCTGTTGCTGAACCCGGCCCGTGACCTGTGATTCTCTGTCTACTGTTCTGTACTGTTTTGTCCTGTTGTTATTGACCCGGCTTGTCTGACTACGCTATTGTCATTCTCACCAACTACACGCCATTGGCGGCGGCCATTACCGCAGCTGGGGTGTCTCGGGGGCCGCGACCTGGTCCCTGGTTGCGTCAAGTCCATCCCCACCATCAGGGGCCCTGGTGAAGGGCAGCCTGGGACTTAGACTCCGCGCCCTGAGGGACTTCAGTCTGTTGGTGGTGGTTGTCGTCAGCCAGTGCGTTACCCTGCCACTAGGCCTACCTGTCCGTTCCACAGCCCTGCCCTGACACATACAAAACGCACTCATATCTACATCTCATTGGTTTCTTTGTATTCCCACAGATGGGGTGCCCAGTTTTTATTTCTGGGGCCTGTTTGTTGCCACCTTAGGCAGACTGTAATGGTTATTATATGTGATTTATTTTGTTATTATATACAGTACATGTTGTTCCTTAAAGCAGTTAGGGTGGATACTGTCATCTCTAGGTGCATGGAGTACACTCACAGTCCTAGAAAGCTGTACTCTAAATACATATATGAGAAATGTTTTTCCTGTCAGAAGATTTTTATTTCTGTTCATCCATTGCTGGGATTTACACAGCTCTGCCAGACAGCACAGCCAAGCAGACAAGACTACTTACAGTTAGGAAATACAGTGGTGTCCTCTGTTCACCCCCAACCGTCTGAATGGATGCTGAAACAACAGCAGCAGACTGATTAGGTCATCTCTTTGCTCTCTTCTCCTATCAGTATGTTCTATGTTGGTACATGTGCATGCAGCACCCCTGATTGGCTCTCGGTTCTGCCCCTTCTTCTTCCAGTGCTGCTGCATAGTAAGAGGCTGATACCAAATCAATTTCAGGCACTTCCACTAGTGGCATTAAAACACACATTTCAAGATTTATTAAGCCCTTCCTGTCGGATGTATGTATATATGTGGCAGCACAGAGATTGGCCGTATTCTGTGCCTCCTCGTATACGCATACCTGTTTTGTGTTGGCAGCATGCCCCCAGCACTCTGACAGTACCGTCACTGACAATTGGAAGCTGGTAGGATGGGCTTCCAATTATCTAATCATCCAATCACAGTGATCACATGGTCCGGAAGCTGAGCAAGCAGGTAACGATGCTTCGGTGTTACTATCTCTTAAAAGGCTGGGAAGAAGGGGTTAATGAATACAGAGTTGCATTGGTTTGTGTCTGTTATATCTGTCTGGAGATTAGTCCAAAGATGTACAGTTTTTATTCAACTGTGTGTGGCAAAATATCCTAAAAATCCAGAGCTATGAACAGGGGATTATAAGAAGATCCTGGGATTTCCCGCTGTAAACGCATGTGTTCTGTATTGCAGACATCTAGAACTGCATTCACCTGATGCCAAGCATACTGCGGTGCTGCGAGCAAAAGATCCTGCGGTGGCCCAGACCTGGTTCAACGCAATTCACGGGGCGGTGACGGAACTTCTTCCCAAGGTGATGGCCGAAGTCCAAACTCAGCTGAGAAAAAACGGAATCTCTGGAAGTCATGAAATTCGGCACATGGGCTGGCTAGCAGAAAAGGTCAGTTTGTTGTGTCTTTGGCTTTATATTGTTTATCTCACGAGCTAAATGACCACAAAAATGTCTCATCTGAAGTCCCTTTAACCCTTTTCCGCCTACTCCGGTGTCCTTGTACAAAGTTCTGAGTGCCTGGGGGGCGGGAAGATTTTCGATCATGTGACTACTGTGTTTGGCTGTCATAGTGGTCACATGATCAGGAGTCGTTCCACTGGCTATGGATTATTAGTGAGGGCCGAGAGCTGTCTTTGACAGCCCAGTGTCTGTGCTGGGAGCTTGCAGTGAGCTTGTTCTCAGCACAGAAACATTGGCTGCCCAACAACGCACATGTGTGGGTGTTAAAGCCTGCCCTTGCGGCTGCAAATATGTGTAATTTGGGTGACAACAGGTTAAAGTGGAACTTAACCCCCCCAGGTTTAATTTTACTGTAAACCCCCTCCTACCTTGTGTGCTGGGGTGAACTTAAATAACATACCCAGCCATCAACTGCAGCATTGCCCTGCAGTAATCTGCTGAAAGCGGAACCCACAGGGCCTTGTGCCGCCATCATTGGAGCCAGCGTTCTCTTCCAGGTCCTAGCAAGCAGCTCCCGATGACACTCCACTGAGCATAGACAATATTCGTAGTCCTCCTGGGCTTAGGTGAACCTGTGGCTAAAGCTGCTAGTACCTAACCATATACCAGAAATGGTCATTCCAAAGTGTAAAGTGAGGTGCTGCTCTAATAACTAAACTATATGTAAATCCCAATGTGAATAAGTGGTGAACAGTAAATAAATGAGTGAACAATACTATAATACCCAGTGACTATATTAACAGCATAAGTGACATCAACCCCAAACTAAACATCTACACCGCCTCTCCTAAATGAGTTAAATCAGCATAAACAAATCTATAAATACAATAATTAAATACACATACATATAATGAATGCCGTGGTACTGGATATGCGCCTATTACACAACACCAGTAAATACATATCATGTGGTGACATAAACGCATGTATGCTTTACATTCCCAAAACCAACTGATGTGAAAGAAATGGCAGTGATCCCACTAAGGCAGCGGTTCTCAACCTGGGGGTCACGACCCCTTTGGGGGTCGAACGACCATTTCACAGGGGTCGCCTAAGACCATCGGAAAACACATATTTCCGATGGTCTTAGGAACCAAGACACCGCTCCTCCGTCTCAGGCGATGTGTGGGCGGGATGATACGCTGCTCCTGTCACCTGGCCACACCTCCGGGATCGCTCAGCAGCTCCGCCTCCTCGCCGCTGATTGGCCACCGGAACTGTAGCTCAGGAGAGGCACACAGGCGGCCAATCACCGGCGAGGAGGTGGAGCTTGGAGAGGAGGAGCCGAGCGGCAGCGCGCGTACATCAAAGAAGATTGAGGGAGCTGCCGGAGCGAGTGAAGAGGAGAGCGGCCAGAGAAGGAAGACAGCTGACAGGTAAGTGAGAGAGCGAGCCCAGGCTGGAGCAGGGGTCAGCAAAGTAAGTATCATTGGTGTCAGTGGGAGGAATAGTGCCCCATCATTTGTGTCACTAATACCAACGATGGGGCACTATTCCTCCCCCCACTGACACCAACGATGGGGCACTATTCCTCCCCCCACTGACACCAACGATGTGGCACTATTCCTCCCCCCACTGACACCAACGATGGGGCACTATTCCTCCCCCCACTGACACCAACGATGGGGCACTATTCCTCACCCCACTGACACCAACGATGGGGCACTATTCCTCCCCCCACTGACACCAACGATGGGGCACTATTCCTCCCCCCACTGACACCAACGATTTGGCACTATTCCTCCCCCCACTGACACCAACGATGGGGCACTATTCCTCCCCCCACTGACACCAACGATGGGGCACTATTCCTCACCCCACTGACACCAACGATGGGGCACTATTCCTCCCCCCACTGACACCAACGATGGGGCACTATTCCTCCCCCCACTGACACCAACGATGGGGCACTATTCCTCCCCCCACTGACACCAACGATGGGGCACTATTCCTCCCCCCACTGACACCAACGATGGAGCACTATTCCTCCCCCCACTGACACCAACGATGGGGCACTATTCTCCCCTCCACCACACTGACATCAATGATGGGGCACTATTCCTCCCACTGACACCAATGATGGGGCACTATTCCTCCCCCCACTGACACCAACGATGGGACACTATTTCCCCCCCCCCCCCCTGACCCC
Source organism: Staurois parvus (assembly GCF_062004578.1). Taxonomy (NCBI): domain Eukaryota; kingdom Metazoa; phylum Chordata; class Amphibia; order Anura; family Ranidae; genus Staurois; species Staurois parvus. The sequence continues at coordinate 8,241,330 of NW_028317826.1, forward strand.
AATGATGGGGCACTATTCTCCCCTCCACCACACTGACATCAATGATGGGGCACTATTCCTCCCACTGACACCAATGATGGGGCACTATTCCTCCCCCCACTGACACCAACGATGGGGCACTATTCCTCCCCCCACTGACACCAACGATGGGGCACTATTCCTCACCCCACTGACACCAACGATGGGGCACTATTCCTCCCCCCACTGACACCAACGATGGGGCACTATTCCTCCCCCCACTGACACCAACGATTTGGCACTATTCCTCCCCCCACTGACACCAACGATGGGGCACTATTCCTCCCCCCACTGACACCAACGATGGGGCACTATTCCTCACCCCACTGACACCAACGATGGGGCACTATTCCTCCCCCCACTGACACCAACGATGGGGCACTATTCCTCCCCCCACTGACACCAACGATGGGGCACTATTCCTCCCCCCACTGACACCAACGATGGGGCACTATTCCTCCCCCCACTGACACCAACGATGGAGCACTATTCCTCCCCCCACTGACACCAACGATGGGGCACTATTCTCCCCTCCACCACACTGACATCAATGATGGGGCACTATTCCTCCCACTGACACCAATGATGGGGCACTATTCCTCCCCCCACTGACACCAACGATGGGACACTATTTCCCCCCCCCCCCCCTGACCCCAATGATGGGGCACTATTCTCCCCTCCACCACACTGACATCAATGATGGGGCACTATTCCTCCCACTGACACCAATGATGGGGCACTATTCCTCTCACTGACACCAATGATGGGGCACTATTCCTCCCACTGACACCAATGATGTGGCACTATTCCTCCCACTGACACCAGTGATGGGGCACTACTCCCACTGACACCAGTGATGGGGCACTACTCCCCCCACTGACACCAGTGATGGGGCACTATTCCTCCCACTGACACCAATGATGGGGCACTACTCCCCCCACTGACACCAATGATGGGGCACTACTCCCCCCACTGACACCAATGATGGGGCACTATTCCTCCCACTGACACCAATGATGTGGCACTATTCCTCCCACTGACACCAGTGATGGAGCACTACTCCTCCCACTGACACCAGTGATGGGGCACTACTCCCCCCACTGACACCAGTGATGGAGCACTATTCCTCCCACTGACACCAATGATGGGGCACTATTCCTCCCACTGACACCAATGATGGGGCACTACTCCCCCCACTGACACCAATGATGGGGCACTATTCCTCCCACTGACACCAATGATGGGGCACTATTCCTCCCACTGACACCAATGATGGGGCACTATTCCTCCCACTGACACCAACGATGGGGCACTATTCCTCCCACTGACACCAACGATGGGGCACTATTCCTCCCACTGACACCAACGATGGGGCACTATTCCTCCCACTGACACCAACGATAGGGCACTATTCCTCCCACTGACACCAACGATGGGGCACTATTCCTCCCACTGATACCAACGATGGGGCACTATTCCTCCCACTGATACCAACGATGGGGCACTATTCCTCCCACTGACACCAGTGATGGGGCACTATTCCTCCCACTGACACCAGTCATGGGGTACTATTCCTCCCACTGACACCAGTGATGGGGCACTATTCCTCCCACTGACACCAGTGATGGGGCACTATTCATCCCACTGACATCAGTGATGGGGCACTATTCCTCCCACTGATACCAACGATGGGGCACTATTCCTCCCACTGATACCAATGATGGGGCACTATTCATCCCACTGACACCAATGATGGGGCACTACTCCTTCCACTGACACCAATGACGTGGCACTACTCCTCCCACTGCAAAATTACAGTTATGAAGTAGCAACGAAAATAATTTTATGGTTGGGGGTCACCACAACATGAGGAACTGTATTAAGGGGTCGCGGCATTAGAAAGGTTGAGAACCACTGCACTAAGGGATAACAAACAAAGTGAATCAGTGAAACCACTCCTTGTGGTAAACGTACGAAAAAGGGAAGAGGAATCGGATTATAAACGCATGTATACCTACATGCTCAAGGATAACTGGTGAATAAGAACAATAGCAGTGATCCCACTAAGGGACAAACAAAGTGAATCCGTGAAACCACAAATTGTGGTACTTGTGAAAAAAGAAAGAAGTCAGGCTCACCGCCTGTAAATCACTAACAATCACTAAATGTACACAATTGTGACCCCCCTACTGGGGATAAGTGAACAGAAAACCTATAAATAATGAAGGGATTTGTAACCCCAAATGGGGGGTTCTGAATAAGCAGAGAAATAAGTGACGGCAAACAGAGCCTCACACTCTCCGTGTATCCACAAACATAAATAAACATGGATAATCCACCAATGTCTGGAACGACCCATTTTCCTCAGAATTTCAGAGAGAAATGCACTGTAACCAGCATGTCCAACATTTGCTGCCTTCCTTCCTTAAATAAGGGCAATAATTGCCACCTGTTTTTCAAAGAATGAATGACCTCACTAATAGAACACCACACGGCTATTATTTTGAACATGCCCTTTTCAATGAGTGATTCAATGACACAGAATCAGCAGCATGCATGTCATGACTGTTAGGTCTGTTGGATTTCTATTACTCTACTACACCTGCTAGGAAATTATTTGCCATGTAGAAATATCATTTCTACCAAAAACAGTGATTGATCCGGTTAGTGATGTCTGACTGCTAATATTTTGAACACAACTGAATAAACTTCACAAGATCTACAAGATGTCTTATCGATTGAGTCACTGACTGGTATCCAACTAAGATTGAAGTTATCGCTATCTCATCACAACTGAGCCATCACTTCTAGGACCACTGAGAGGAGGCTGCATGCAGGACCTTGCCCACCAGAGAGGGAACTGACACAGCGTTGTACCTGACATCCGTTGGAGAGAGTCCGGGTTCCAGACCGGTGGTGTTTGATTATCATAAGGTGTTTTAACCCTGCAGGGTCACCGCATGGAGGTGAGGGGCCATTGCACCTAGAGTGGGATTTATAGTATCCTGTTGCAGATTTATGGTGATCACAGGACTACAGAACACCTCCACCATTTGCATGGTTCTGGACACCTTCTGTAGATTGGACATTTATTTCACCTTTTAGGACACGTTAATAATTTTGTGTTTTGTTTTTTTCTGTTCATGTTGATTGGTGGATTATCCATGTTTATTTATGTTTGTGGATACACGGAGAGTGTGAGGCACTGTTTGCCGTCACTTATTTCTCTGCTTATTCAGAACCCCCCATTTGGGGTTACAAATCCCTTCATTATTTATAGGCACTATAGCCTATGTTTTCTGTTCACTTATCCCCAGTAGGGGGGTCACAATTGTGTACATTTAGTGATTGTTAGTGATTTACAGGCGGTGAGCCTGACTTCTTTCTTTTTTCACAAGTACCACAATTTGTGGTTTCACGGATTCACTTTGTTTGTCCCTTAGTGGGATCACTGCTATTGTTCTTATTCACCAGTTATCCTTGAGCATGTAGGTATACATGCGTTTATAATCTGATTCCTCTTCCCTTTTTGTACGTTTACCACAAGGAGTGTTTTCACTGATTCACTTTGTTTCTTATCCCTTAGTGGGATCACTGCCATTTCTTTCACATCAGTTGGTTTTGGGAATGTAAAGCATACATGCGTTTATGTCACCACATGATATGTATTTACTGGTGTTGTGTAATAGGCGCATATTCAGTACCACGGCATTCATTCTATGTATGTGTATTTAATTATTGTATTTATAGATTTTTTTATGTTGATTTCACCCATTTAGGAGAGGCGGTGTAGATGTTTAGTTTGGGGTTGATGTCACTTATGCTGTTAATATAGTCACTGGGTATTATAGTATTGTTCACTCATTTATTTACTGTTCACCACTTATTCACATTGGGATTTACATATAGTTTAGTTATTAGCGCAGCACCTCACTTTACACTCCACTGCACATGCACAGCGTATTGTACATAGCCCCAAAGCCACCTGGGATACATGATGTTGGTATCCTAGGGGGCTTCAGGTGGGGTGGGGAGGATGTCATTCTTGCCTAAGCGAGGAAGGCAGAAGCATGGGGTGTGTTCTCCTGAAAAAAAAAAGAAAGAAAGAAGTACAGGAGTTGGATAAAAATATGGAAACACTACATGATTTGCAGGTGTGAAAGTGACGACATGGTTTGCGTTGAAAGCGGAAGTGACGTAACATTCTTTTGCTTCCGCTGTGTGATGAGACACCTAGCTAACAGGTGGAAAGCCTCACGTCTGTCATTTACTGCGTGCGCAGCTAGTAATATGGAGTCATGTCAGAGCTTACTGAGCTTCAAAGAGGGCAAATTGTTGGTGCCATTTAGCTGGTGCCTCTGTGACTGAAGTTGCCAATTTATTTGCCGTGTCACGAGGTATAATATCAAAGGTTATGGCGGCATATACAGTTTGTGGGAAAACAATGTCTGGGCAGCCATATCTTGGTATTCTGCAGGTCCCATTGTCACCTTGAAAGATAGAGTCACTGCCAGTGACTATGTACAAATTTTGGCAGACTATGTGCACCCCATGGTGCAGACATTGTTTCCCGAAGACCGCGCCATTTACCAAGCTGACAATGCTCTGAATTCACACTGCTGGCGTTGTCAAATCACGGTTTGGCGAGGATGCAGACAAGGTTTCACACCTTTCCTGGGCGCCACATTCGCCAGACCTCCATATCATAGAGCCATTATGGTCAACGAAATTTGGGCTCGTTTTCCGCCTCTTGCATCTCTGCGAGAACTGGAACGATTTTTGTATGAAGAGTAGTATCAGATTCCATTATCCACCACCCAAGACTTATATTTGTCAATTCCCAGGAGAATTCAGACCGTCTTGGATGCTAAAGGCAGTCCAACACTATAGGAGCTAATGATTTTGTTCTTTTACCTAGTGTTTCCATAATTTTGTCCAACCCCTGTAACTGGGACTGAAGGTTCGTGTTAAAATCTTAGTAGTTTGACTTCATCGTGTTCTTGCTCTATATCTGTTTAATGTGCTGATTGTCTGCTTGTTATTTGGGTCCACTTTAAACTATGATCAGTTACTTAGGCGGAGACCTTTCTCTGCCACCTACTGGAATTTGTCATTTCTGTGCAATGTATGCGATTAAAGAGGGGACTCCGTATGCAGCTTTCATTGAATGTTGCCACTTAACAGCAAGCACTGAACACATCAAATATGCCACAGTCTCCTGGGAAGTGTAATTAGTCGGTTTGTTTGAATTTGGGGTTTTACTGTTACACTTAGGAATCGGGGGAGGCTGAGGATAGGGCCACTGTAGCTGACAAGCCCCCTTTTCCAGTCACACTTCTAGAAACAGGGGATTGTGGCAGCTATGCTGTGTCTGAGATCAATGTTAGTGACGCCCACTAATTGGGCATTCGTCGGGGAGGAGCAGAGAAGCTGGAAATTAAGGAACCAAAGAGAGATTTACTTCACATTTCAATACTGTTTCATTGGAGAAGTGAATACAGGCATTTAGACATGCAAGGATGGATCTGTATTTATGTTTTTAATTCCTTCAGGAGTTAATTTTTTAAGGCCCAACACTGGAAACACTTTTTAGTCGGTTATTGTGTACCGAGAATACTATCTGTACAGTCACTGACCTTACATTTTCCAAAATACAATATTTTTCCCTAAAGCGGGCCTTTAACTACCTGCCGACCGCAGATAGCCGAATGACGGCTGCACTGCGGCCGGCCAGTTCTGGGTTGACGTTATATGACGTCCACCCAGAACGCGCTCTCCTGTGTGCCCCCGGGGGCGCGCACCCGGCGGTCTCCGTGATCGCTGTGTCCTACGGACACAGCTGATCACGTGACGTGGTAAAAGGCCAATCACAGCGGCCTTTTACCACGTGATCAGCTGTGTCCAATGACACGCTGATCAGCGGGAAATGCAAATGCCGGTTCTCGGCTGCACTTTCCTCACGCTGTCAGATCGTGAGGAAAGTACTGCCGAAAACTGGCATTTGTCAGAGCGGGGATCGGCACCGATCATCGGGGTCACTGATCATCAGTGCCCTGATAATCGGTGCTCAGCAGTGCCACACACAAGTTCCGCCCAGCAGTTCACCCACCTGTGCCCAGCAATGCACCCACCTGTGCCCAACAGTGCACCCACCTGTGCCACCTACCAGTCCCACCCACCAGTGCCCGTCAGTGTAGCCCAGCAGTGCTGCCAGGCAGTGCCGCCAGGCAGTGCCCAGCAGTGATGTCAGTCAGTGCCACCTATCAGTGCTGTCTATCAGTACCCATTATCAGTGTCGCCTATCAGTGCCACCAATCAGTGCCGCATATCAGTGCCACCTATCCGTGACACCTCATTAGTGCTGCCTATCAGTGCCGCCTATCCGTGCCACCTCAGTGCTGCCTATCAGTGCCCTTCAGTGCTTCCCATCAGTGCCCATCAGTGCTGCCTATCAGTGCCCATCGGTGCTGCCTCATCAACGCACATCAGTGAAGGAGAAAAATTACCTGTTTGAAAATTTTTATAATAGAAACAAAGAAACTTTTTTTTTTTTTTCAAATTTTTTTGCAGTTTTTTTGCTTATAGCACAAAAAGTAAAGTGCCCAGCGGCGATTAAATCCCACCAAAAGAAAGCTCTATTTGTGAGAAAAAAATGATAAAAATTTCATATGGGTACAATCTTGCATGACCGCGCAATTGTCAATCAAAGTGCGACAGCACTGAAAGCTGAAAATTGGCCTGGTAAATAAGGGGGTATAAGTGCTCGGTAGGCAAGGGGTTAATGTCTTAAGGGGCCATGCACGGTGCTTACAAGAAGGTGTCCGTTCCGATATTGGGAGCACGTGTAAAGGTAAAGGTACTCTGGGCTCTGATTTGGGTCACGCCGTGTACATCGTTCTCTGGGGAGGTACAGTAGTAAGTGTAGATGGTGAGACGACTTGTTCAGCTGAGCCAATGCAAATTTAATGAGCATCACACTTCCTAGCGTTGGCGGTTGGATTGGCTGGATGTCCGTAAAGACAGATGCATCCAGTGAATGCTTCCTGTGAATATGGAAGATGGACAGTCTAGGTGTTGATAGACATCGTTTATGTATTTACTTTGTACAGTTATTCTTATTTGCTTTTTATGAACACGTAATTTCCAAACGTTTTGCCCATTTATAACAGTCCCTGAGCGATTTCTCTGCTCCTTTTTTGTTATGTTTCCACAGAAGTTGAAGCGTATCTGAACCCGAGAGCAAAATCTTTTCCAGTTTACCAATCTTTAGATTTGGTGGCTGCCATTGTTTTATTTTTATTAGGATTATCTAGTTTTTATGCTAAGCTGGTAATCATGTTCACTTCCTGTCCTAGGGTGACAACACTCAATGTGCTATATCTATTGTAATGTTTGGGGGGTTTTTATCTCAGGGTAGCGCTCACCAGCAAGTAGAATCCACACCAGAAATTGTTGTTTTAGAGTTTCTTGGCCCAATTTTTATTAATGAAAAAAAAGTCCATTCAATGTATGTTTGCCACATCAACAGAAAACAACCAATCCAGCCTCCTGGCTTGCACTTGTAGCAAAATAGTTCTTCAGCCTTCTGGCTTATGTACAGCAGTTCTGCTCAGGCCTTCCACTATAGACCCTCGTCAGTCCCCCATAGACCACTTCATCGCCAACACTGTCCACACAGCTGGCAGCCCCTTGCTGCCCTGATCCTCAGGCTCTGGACTCTGTCCTTTCCAATGCACATATGCACTCCTCTGGATTCTCCCTTGCACCTACCTGGATTCCTCAGGAGGATAGAGCCCAGAACCCTGGTCCTGTCTCTACAAAAGCCCAGAACCCACCTGCATAATCAGTGTTCTGGCTATTTCTAAAATCTAGTCCCAGGATTGCAGATTTCTTCCCACTAAGATCACTTTGAAATTTCTAGGCTCCAGGTCCCAAAATGGACCTTTATGAAACAATGAAGAAACTGAAAAGCCAGTTTCCTCTGCTTTACACAAACTCCCTGGAGCCCCTTAACCTGCCTTGTTGAGAATCCTGGGTAGCATAATATCCTTTTAACAACATGACAGATCACCGCACTGTCACACTATGGAGAGCAGCATTGTCACCCTAGGACAAGAAGTGTGTCAGGGCTACAGAACAAACACGTGTAGGCTTGTGAGCTGCTATGTGAGTAATAAATCTTACCAAGTGCTGATTGTGAATCGCCTGCACCTAACACATGCTCATACTAGTGTGTAAAAAAACAAAAACCACAATGTTCCGCGCTTCACTTCAACAATAATATGTGTATCCAATCACTAATATTTCTAATGCATATCCAAATATATAAATGAATATAAATATATGTAATTGTGCATCCAGTTACTATTAGTTATATATCAAAATAAATGAAAGAGTGAATAAACCAATGATGATTTTCAACAACAGTGTCCATATGATTGTTATAAGCAGTCAAAAGAAAAATCCAAATATGAGTTCCTTCAAACGTGCAAACTTTGCTTTACCGTATAATATCCTGTGCTTCTTAAAAAGTATTTGGTGCAAATAACTTGCATGAACGTGCCCCCCCACCGGTTGTGCTCTCACCTCAAATATATGAACAAACCGTTAAGTAAGGTCATATAGCGCTTGTGTCCCTTTAAATGGACCAAAGTGTGGATGGGACGGTATCCTGCTGTTTGGGGTCCTTCTCCACTCAAATGATAAACTCCCCTTCCACAATGGTTATAGAGGAATAGGTCAAATCATAGTGTATTACCCTTTAAAAATCATTTTTATTAATAAAAGTAATGCACTCACATTTACTCTATGTTAAAACTGCTTTGTGCACAAAATGTGTCCTCCAGAACGTTTTCCCAGGTGAAAATCCTAAAAATTGGCAGCTGGTGTCAGTATGGTACCATCGAGCATCGTGAGGGACTTTGATGTCATGACGCTGGATGGAGCACGTTTATGCAAATTATTCGCACCAAATACTTTTTAAGAAGCACGGGATAGTATACGGGTAAAGCAAAGTTTGCACGTTTGAAGGAACACGTATTTGGATTTTTCTTTTGACTGCTTATAACAATCATATGGACACTGTTGTTGAAAATCATCATTGGTTTATTCACTTTTTCATTTATTTTGATATATAACTAATAGTAACTGGATACACAGTTGCATATATTTATATTAATTTATATATTTGGATATGCATTAGTTATGTTAATGATTGGATACACATTATTTTTGAAGTGAAGCGCGGCACATTGTGGATTTTTAGAACTACAGAACACCTCCCCCTTTGTCCATCTATACAAGGCTAGGATCACACCCTCTCTATGCTTTTTCTCTAAAAAGTTATTCCCTATGTCGTATGGATGTATGTATATTAAAAGCCATAGGAATGACCGTTTCTGGCATTCCCGCCCCTTTCTCAAGCTCAATGCACATTTGAAATTGCGAAAGGGCAGAGATTTCCCAAAACTCAAGAAGCGGCTGATTAGGCGGTCGCCTAATGCCTCACCCTCACAGGGGCTTTGCGGCAGCATAATTTTCCTATGGCTAGGTTCACACATGCCTGGTGTGAATTTCCTGGTCATTTTCACTGCCAATTTCCAATGGCAAATTTCCAATTTCCAAATATGGTTCAGATGCAGATTTATGGCGCTGGTTGCCACTGGCGTCTTTAACAATACCTGGTCCACTTCAGGTCCAGACACTTGCACCCCCTTCCAGTCTAGGACAATTTTAAGCTTTCAGCACTATCACACTTTGAGTGACAATTACTCAGTCATGCAACACTATACCCATATTACATCTTTATCTTTTTCTTGTGACAGATAGAACTTTCTTTTGGTGGTATTTGATCACCACGGGGTTTTTTATTATTTGCTATATAAACGAAAAAATACTGACAATTTTGAAGAAAAAAACATTTTTTGCTTAGTTTTTGTTACATAATTTTGCAAAAAGATCATGTTTCTTCATACATTTAGGCCAAAATGTATTCTGCTACATTTTTGGGATAAAAATAACCCAAAACAGTTTATATTATTTAGTCTTTGTGAAAGCTATTGAGTCTATAAACTATGGGATATATATTTAAATATATGCATAATGTCATATGGCTGTGATCAGGATGCTGGTATGGGGTGTGGCTGTGATCAGGATGCTGGTATGGGGTGTGGCTGTGATCAGGATGCTGGTATTGGGTGTGGCTGTGATCAGGATGCTGGTATGGGGTGTGGCTGTGATCAGGATGCTGGTATGGGGTGTGGCTGTGATCAGGATGCTGGTATTGGGTGTGGCTGTGAGCAGGATGCTGGTATGGGGTGTGGCTGTGATCAGGATGCTGGTATTGGGTGTGGCTGTGATCAGGATTCTGGTATGGGGTGTGGCTGTGATCAGGATGCCGGTATGGGGTGTGGCTGTGATCAGGATGCTGGTATGTGGTGTGGCTGTGATCAGGATGCCGGTATTGGGTGTGGCTGTGAGCAGGATGCTGGTATGGGCTGTGGCTGTGATCAGGATGCTGGTATGGGGTGTGGCTGTGATCAGGATGCTGGTATGGGGTGTGGCTGTGATCAGGATGCCGGTATGGGGTGTGGCTGTGATCAGGATGCCGGTATGGGGTGTGGCTGTGATCAGGACGCTGGTATGGGGTGTGGCTGTGATCAGGACGCTGGTATGGGGTGTGGCTGTGATCAGGATGCTGGTATGGGGTGTGGCTGTGATCAGGACGCTGGTATGGGGTGTGGCTGTGATTAGGACGCTGGTATGGGGTGTGGCTGTGATCAGGACGCTGGTATGGGGTGTGGCTGTGATTAGGACACTGGTATGGGGTGTGGCTGTGATCAGGATGCTGGTATGGGGTATGGCTGTGATCAGGACATTGGTATGGTGTATGGGGGTGTTTTGTTTGCACTGGGACAGGTGACAAGGCCTCCTGAATGATGTATTATTGATATTGTGGGGCAGTGATCAGGGACACAGGGGAACTAAACTGGGGCACTGGGGAGGCTGGCAGTGCAGTGTGTGAGGGTACAAGCAGCCTGACATTCAGTGTAAACTCACACACTGCAGGATCGTTTTCACTGAGAGCAGAGAGAAGCGATTGGTCACAGCAGTCACATGTGTTACACCACGTGATCGCCCTAACACAGCGGTAATGTGATCCACTGTGTCCGGGCGACACATCGATCAGCAGGTTTCGTGGTTAACGCTCTGTGAGCCGCACACGAGCCATCGATGCAGCCTAACGTACAGGAACATTATCCCGAATCGTCGCTGCTTCCCGTCTGCCATCTATGTAGAATGGGCGGACGGGAAGAGGGTAAGGAGGGGGCCAGGTAGCTGGCTGCCACGTCCTTAACAACCGATGACTCATCAGCTGAAAGCGTGGGGTTCCCCCCCAATCCATACCAGGCTCTCTAGTTCTGGTATCGATTTTGAGGGTAACCCCATGCCAAGAAAAAAAAAAAAACCTTATCCGAGCATGTGGCCGGGCTGGCTAGTAAAGGGAGGAGACCCCCAGATCCTGCCAACCCCCCCCCCCCCCCCATCCATGTGAATGACTATGGGGTACATTGGGCATTTTTTTTGCTATCCGTCACTTCGCTTTATCTGGTAATAGCAAAATTAAATTTTTTCCCCCACAAAAAGAGAGCTTTCTTTTGGTGATATATGAACACCACTAGGTATTTATTATATAAATGAATATTTTGAAACCAAAAAAAACTATATTTTTTACTTTTTGTTATAAAACATATCCAATAAAAAAATTTTAAAAAAATTCTTCATATATTTAGGCGAACATATATTCTGTTACATGTTTTAGGTAAAAAAAAAAAGCAAATTAGTAAATGTGTATTAATTGGTTTGCGTGAAAGTTGTAGCGTCTACAAACAATGGGATAAATAATAAATACTGGAATTTTATTTATCTTTTACATTTATTTATGTTTATACTATTAATGGCGATGATGAGTGAGGCTGTGATAGTGCGCCGAGCAATCTGACACTTTGTCACAACTGACACTGACATCTCCAGTGACACTGATACAGTGATCAGTGTTAATACTATACACTGTCACTGTATAAATGACACTGACTGGGAAGGGGTAACATCTAGGGGCAATCAAAGGGTTAGCGGTGTGTACTGTGTGTAGTATGGGCTGCTTTTACTAGTCCATTTGGCTGTTTTTACTCTCTGCTTTGCAGCTGGTTAATTCATGGAACAGAGTTCCATGGATGGTCCATGCAGCAGAATTAGTGGGAACAGATGATACTATGAGAGACAGAAGAGGCCAGAGGGTGACTAAGCCCCGTAGACTCCACTGGTAACTAAAATATCACTTTTGGGTGGACTGACCCTTTAACTGTACAGGATATGGTGGTGGTACACAAATGAAAGGAGTACGGGACACACGGAATGATAGAAATGCCAGTCACCACAGACTTGGAATTACACTGTATCTGAGCACCACAAAGCCAAAATGCTAATTTATTCATTTGTAATAATCAAAGAAAACTCCCCCATCCATCCATGTTGCCATGCTTTATTTTACTGAGAAATCACTTTGAAAAACTCTTGTCTAGCATTTCTGGCTGTGGCCACCTTGAGTAAGGGCAATGACTGATGTAGCATTTACTTCCTGGAATCCATCTGCCCTTAGCTCAGGCATGAGGGTGTGCTTTGCTGAGAAAGCCCCTGCTCCACTCCTGAATACTCCTGGGATGTATGAGTTTATTTGCCTAGGCTAGAAACCAGGAAGTAACTGAGGAATTGTTAATAAAAAAGAATACGTTTAAAACATGTAAATGTGACCTCCGTTCCTAAATATACTGCTCAAAAAAATGAAAGGAACGCTTTTTAATCAGATTATAGTGTCAAGTCAATTAAACTTCTGGGATATTTATCTGGTCAGTTAAGTAGCAGAGGGGGTTGTAAATCAGTTTCAGCTGCTTTGGTATTAATGAAATGAACAACAGTTGCATTAGATGGGCAACAATGAGACAACCCCCAACACAGGAATGGTTTTACAGGTGGAGGCCACTGACATTTTTTTCCCTACTCATCTTTTCTGACTGTTTTTCACTAGTTTTGTATCATATGATGCCCTCCCAGAACTGGACAACCGCGCTCTATCCGTTATTCGGCTATAGCTCGGTTGGCAAGTGGTTAAAAAGATATCCCAGCATCCTCTGAGATATCATGTTTCAGTCCATCTGACGCTGCCACGTTGCACCTCAGACTGTCCAGGAGCTCAGTGGTGACCTGATCCAGATCTGGGAGAAAATCCCCCAGGACACCATCCGTCGTCTAATTAGAAGCATGCCCTGACGTTGTCAGACATACATACAATCACGTGGGGGCCATACAAACTACTGAGGACCATTCTGAGTTGCTGCAATACAATTTTAGCAAAATGGACTCGTCTGCTGCATTTTTTTTTTCACTTTGATTTTCGGGGTGTCTTTGAATTCAGTCCTCTGTTGGTTGATAATTTTCATGAAATGATGGGGCGTCCTTACATTCCTAACACATTACCCCGTCCATGTCAGTATAGAGATCCAACATGAGATTTTTCCCCATTGAGATCTGATGTGTTCTCAAAGTGTTCCTTTATTTTTTGAGCCGTGTATTTGCTAAGGATAGCAGCAGAAGGATCAAAAATAGCTCATGTTTATTGAGATTGAAGTTTATTTTATTTATTATTTATTTCAGGTACTTATATAGCGCCGTCAATTTACACAGCACTTTACATATATATTGTACATTCACATCAGTCCCTAACCCTCAAGGGGCGTACAGTCTAAGGTCCCTAACTCACATTCATACATACACTGTCTGTCTATCTATCTATCTATCTATCTATCTATCTATCCAGTTGTATCCGACCCTTGGCGATTGCATGGACCGTCACTCATAAGCGACTTTTTCCATGAACTCTCTTAGCAGTTACTTTACAGGGTAGGTTGCCAGGTCTTTCTCCAACCCCCACCATGCAGGAGATCCCACATGGCCAGGGATGAAACTAGGACAATTTAGACAGGAGCCAATTCACCTATCAGCATGTCTTTGGAGTGTGGGAGGAAACCGGAGTACCCAGAGGAAACCCACACAGGCACAGGGAGAACATGCAAACTCCAGGCAGGTGGTGCCATGGTTGGGATTCGAACCAACGACCCAAGTATTGCCAGGCGGAAGTGCTAACCATTAGCCACTGTGCTGCCCAAGTTGTGCATTAAAGTTTTTCTGTTGCCTGAAGTTGCCCCTCCTCTGATCAATTTATTGTGTTCCATTGAACGGGCTGCCGACACACGCCAGAATAGACCAAATATCGGACACGCATCGTTTCTTCTGACTAGATGTGCAGTGTAGTGCGCTGCAATGCATGTTTGTCAGATGTGCGTTCGGTTCCTATTGACAATGGATGGCACTGCAACACGCTAATGCATGGACCACGTGTCGACCTATGTTGCAGGAATGCATCTTACCGCAACACAAAAGTGTGATTGGATGCTTCATGTAAGGTGCGCATAGGCAGGGCAATTCACAGAACGTTACAATACACAGAGTCCTCCAGCATACTTACCAGCCAGCCAGCAAAATTGGAAAAAGCCTAAAATGTTTCAGCAATTTGTGTTCAGTTTGTTGGATACATTTGCAAATATATGTGAAGCCGCACTGCCACGTCAAGGCTCCTCTGTACAGTGCGGTCCCTAACTCCACTCTAATGTCATTTCCAAATTGTGACATACAGAGCAAGAAATACATTCAGAATGTAAACTAGTTAAACAAAAATTAAATCAAAAACAGAGGTTTTGGTTGCATATATTTGCAATCATATACGAAACTACCATCTATAGACGTCTAAAACATGAGTGAAAAAAAAATACTGGCCTCCAACCTCCCCTTATAGCCAGTCCAACACACGCCTTTAAAAAAGAATACCGGCCTCCAACCTCCCCTTATAGCCGGTCCAACACACACCTGGAAAAAAAATATTGTAGCTCTTTTGTGGGTGAAGAGAGCTGGTGTAATTGCTTTCTTGGAGGCAGGTGCTGATGACAATCCTTCAATAGAGCGATGACGGAGCCTCCACGTGAATGTCACATGCTGACGGAGTCTCCACGTGAATGTCACATGCTGACGGAGCCTCCACGGGCTCACGGGCTCGGCACAAGCCGTCGGAGCCTCCACGCGCTCGGCACAAGCCGTCGGAGCCTCCACGCGCTCGGCACAAGCCGTCGGAGCCTCCACGCGCTCGGCACAAGCCGTCGGAGCCTCCACGGGCTCGGCACAAGCCGTCGGAGCCTCCACGGGCTCGGCACAAGCCGTCGGAGCCTCCACGGGCTCGGCACAAGCCGTCGGAGCCTCCACGGGCTCGGCACAAGCCGTCGGAGCCTCCACGGGCTCGGCACAAGCCGTCGGAGCCTCCACGGGCTCGGCACAAGCCGTCGGAGCCTCCACGCGCTCGGCACAAGCCGTCGGAGCCTCCACGCGCTCGGCACAAGCCGTCGGAGCCTCCACGCGCTCGGCACAAGCCGTCGGAGCCTCCACGGGCTCGGCACAAGCCGTCGGAGCCTCCACGGGCTCGGCACAAGCCGTCGGAGCCTCCACGTGCTCGGCACATGCCGTCGGAGCCTCCACGTGCTCTGCCCATGCCTTCGGAGCCTCCACGCTCTCTGCCCATGCTTACAGAGCCTCCACACGCTCGGCCCATGCTTACAGAGCCTCCACGCGCTCGGCCCATGCTTACAAAGCCTCCACGCGCTCGGCCCATGCTGTCGGAGCCTCCACGCGCTCGGCCCATGCTGTCGGAGCCTGCCAAGCGGATGTGCTAACCATTTAGCCAATGTGCTGCCTCCAACCATTTATCTTCCGGCCTCCAACCTCCCCTTATAGCCGGTCCAACACACACCTGGATAAAAAAATATTGTAGCTCTCTTGTGGGTGAAGAGAGCTGGTGTAATTGCTTTCTTGGAGGCAGGTGCTGATGACAATCCTTCAATAGAGCAATGACATAGGGGACTTTCTGATGATTAAGGTCCTCCTCTTCTTCACCTCCTAGTGTAAAATTTCTTCCAACTTCTTGGCCATCTTAACTCCCAGAACAGTCGCACCCTGGCCATTTAAGTGCAGTCCGTCCCTGCTGTAGAGCTGGTAACTGAACAAAAAGTCTGCCCAGTTCTCCATGAACTCAAACCCCTCCTCTCTGCACCAGTTCTTCAGCCACTTGTTAAGCTCTCTGATCTCATTCTGCCTCACTGGTGTGGCTCGAGGTACAGGCAGTATTTCTGAAAATACTGCCTTGGAGGTTCTTTTCTTCAATATAGCTCCCAAGTCTCTGAAATCTTTTTGTAGGGCGTTCCATCTTCCTCTGACTTTGTCGTTGGTACCGACATGTATGATGACAGCTGGGTCCTCCCCAGCCCCTTTCAGCAATCTGTCCATACGATCTGCAATGTCCCGAACCCGAGCGCCTGGTAAACTACAGACTGTTCGGCAATGACGGTCTTTGTGACAGATTGCTTTCTCTGTACCTCTAAGAATGGAGTCTCCTACCACCAGTATATGTCTATCCTTTCTTGTATCCTTGCCCCCATCTTCACTGGAGGAGATGTTCCCCTGGCATTTTGGTAGGGTCTTGTCATTAAAGTCGTATTCTGTCGGAGTCTCCACGTGAATGTCACATGCTGACGGAGCCTCCACGTGAATGTCACATGCTGACGGAGCCTCCACGTGAATGTCACATGCTGACGGAGCCTCCACGTGAATGTCACATGCTGTCGGAGCCTCCACGTGCTGGGCACATGCTGTCGGAGCCTCCACGTGCTGGGCACATGCTGTCGGAGCCTCCACGTGCTGGGCACATGCTGTCGGAGCCTCCACGTGCTGGGCACATGCTGTCGGAGCCTCCACGTGCTGAGCACATGCTGTCGGAGCCTCCACGTGCTGAGCACATGCTGTCGGAGCCTCCACGTGCTGGGCACATGCTGACGGAGCCTCCACGTGCTGGGCACATGCTGACGGAGCCTCCACGTGCTGGGCACATGCTGTCGGAGCCTCCACGTGCTGGGCACATTCTGTCGGAGCCTCCACGTGCTCGGCACATTCTGTCGGAGCCTCCACGTGCTCGGCACATTCTGTCGGAGCCTCCACGTGCTCGGCACATTCTGTCGGAGCCTCCACGTGCTCGGCACATTCTGTCGGAGCCTCCACGTGCTCGGCACATTCTGTCGGAGCCTCCACGTGCTCGGCACATTCTGTCGGAGCCTCCACGTGCTCGGCACATTCTGTCGGAGCCTCCACGTGCTCGGCACATTCTGTCGGAGCCTCCACGTGCTGGGCACATTCTGTCGGAGCCTCCACGTGCTGGGCACATTCTGTCGGAGCCTCCACGTGCTCGGCACATGCTGTCGGAGCCTCCACGTGCTGGGCACATGCTGTCGGAGCCTCCACGTGCTGGGCACATTCTGTCGGAGCCTCCACGTGCTGGGCACATTCTGTCGGAGCCTCCACGTGCTGGGCACATGCTGTCGGAGCCTCCACGTGCTGGGCACATGCTGTCGGAGCCTCCACGTGCTGGGCACATTCTGTCGGAGCCTCCACGTGCTGGGCACATGCTGTCGGAGCCTCCACGTGCTGGGCACATGCTGTCGGAGCCTCCACGTGCTGGGCACATGCTGTCGGAGCCTCCACGTGCTGGGCACATGCTGTCGGAGCCTCCACGTGCTGGGCACATGCTGTCGGAGCCTCCACGTGCTGGGCACATGCTGTCGGAGCCTCCACGTGCTGGGCACATGCTGTCGGAGCCTCCACGTGCTGGGCACATTCTGTCGGAGCCTCCACGTGCTCGGCACATTCTGTCGGAGCCTCCACGTGAATGTCACATGCTATCTGAGCCTTTACGTGCTCGGCACATGCTGACGGAGTCTCCATGTCGATATCATATCTCTTCTCGCTCACTGTGGCAAGCCTGCCGGGTGAGCTGTGTTTGCAGTAAATATTGTTTACATCTGCAATAAAAAAGAATTGAATTTAGCACCTTTAATATACATTTTATATATTTTTCTTTATAGAAAATTAAATTACAGAGAATAAAGTTAGAATCACCTGTGCCAGGGACAGCAAGGAAACCTGACATGATAGGGACACAGGGATGACTATAGTGGCCTTCATATAAAAATGCTAGTTGGGTGGCAGTTATGCCAAGCCTCTACAATTAAATGACTGAAGAAACCGGCAAGTTAAATGAGTGGGCGGGTCACAAGGGAAGTGGCAGTAGGTAGTAGTGGTGTCACCTGCCTGGCTCTGCATTGTGGCTGGGGTTTGTGAATCATTGAGCCAGCTAAGCACAGCCTTTTTTTACTGGCAGTTTTACCCAGAAAGTGTGTCATTTATCAGCCCTGAGGTCAGACAGGATACGGGTCACCCACTATGGGGGGGTCATACACCAGCCTGACAACAGCTGATTGTTTGCATTGGCACGGAGAGTAAACATGTGACTAATGTAGTAGGAATATTTATGTCTAGTCATATGTTTTTATCAATGTTATATGGATATTCATACTTTTGCTGGTGGAGTTGCAATGTGAGCGTCACATGTATTCATGAACATCCGTATACATGTGTGCATATGGGAATGTCAGCCGTCATTAGTGTCTATGACCATCCCTATAAATGTGTGCATATGGGAATGTCAGCCGTCATCAGTGTCTATGACCATCCCTATACATGTGTGCATATGGGAATGTCAGCCGTCATCAGTGTCTATGACCATCCCTATACATGTGTGCATATGGGAATGTTAGCCGTCATCAGTGTCTATGACCATCCCTATACATGTGTGCATATGGGAATGTCAGCCGTCATCAGTGTCTATGACCATCCCTATACATGTGTGCATATGGGAATGTCAGCCGTCATCAGTGTCTATGGCGATCCCTATACATGTGTGCATATGGGAATGTCAGCCGTCATCAGTGTCTATGGCCATCCCTATACATGTGTGCATATGGGAATGTTAGCCGTCATCAGTGTCTATGACCATCCCTATACATGTGTGCATATGGGAATGTCAGCCGTCATCAGTGTCTATGGCGTTCCCTGTACATGGATGCATATGGGAATGTCAGCCGTCATCAGTGTCTATGGCCATCCCTGTACATGGATACATATGGGAATGTCAGCCGTCATCAGTGTCTATGGCCATCCCTGTACATGGATACATACGGGAATGTCAGCCGTCATCAGTGTCTATGGCCATCCCTGTACATGGATACATACGGGAATGTCAGCCGTCATCAGTGTCTATGGCCATCCCTGTACATGGATACATATGGGAATGTCAGCCGTCATCAGTGTCTATGGCCCAGGGATGATGAATTCCTATCTCCCTACACCTGCTGCTGGCAAAATTAAAAAAAAAATTGCTAATTTTTTTAGTTGTAAAAAATGAAAGGTACACCCAAGTACATATCATTCAATCCCCCCCCCCCTCCCCCCCAGACATATACACACGTACAAACGTAAAAGCACACGCTGGGGCGCCTACACATGAAAACGTCGGTTGCGATACACGTTACATATCGCCGCTCACGCCAGAATGAGCGCAATAATTCTAGCAGCAGACCCCCTCCATATACTATACTGATCACCTAGAAGGGGCTGTAAAAGCGTCAACTACAGAAAATGTCGGACTGTTACAGCCCCTTCTAGGTGATCAGTATAGTGTATGGAGGGGGTCTGCTGCTAGAATTATTGCGCTCATTCTGGCGTGTGCGGCGATATGTAACGTGTATTGCAACCGACGTTTTCATGTGTAGGCGCCCCAGCGTGTGCCTTTACATTTGTACGTGTGTATATGTCTGGGGGGGAGGGGGGGTTATGTGATTGGGTGGAATTTTAATTTTTTCAATTAAAAAAAAAATATATTTTTTTTTTCTCAATTTGTTTCCATGACATAGGGAACAATGTCCCGTCTGTGATGTATTTTGGTGACAGGTTCTCTTTATGGAGACATCTGAGGTGTAATAGACCCCGGATGTCTCCCCTGTACTACACTGGATGGACTGCAATGCACATCGGATGGGATTCCATATGTCCCGCCCTCAGTGGGCGGGGATCTCTGACCGGTAACCAGGAAGTGACATCACACCATCACTTCCTGGTCAGGACCAGACGGGGACGGGCGCTCTCTTCCTTCCTCTCCTGCTGAGGGCGGTGAGCTGGCCCCGGGGCCCGCAGATGAGGGAGATAGTGGGCGAGGGGAGGGTCACACGGGGTGGGGGGGGGGGGGCGGCACTGTGTGGAAGCGGCTGCGCTGCCCCTCCAATGCTTCCACCTGACAGGTGAGCCCCGCAGCAGGGCTGAAGGGGAGAGGAAACTACCTGCCCCACCCCCGGGACGTGTCCGGACATGCCCGGCCATATGAATTCCCCATCCCTGCTGGAATGTCAGCTCTCCTCAGTGTCTATGGGGATCCCTGTACATGTGTCCATATGGGAATGTCAGCCGGGAAAAAGGGGGAAAAAAGGGTCCAGTGAGAGGAGGTGAGTTCCCTCGTCTCTCTCTAGATCCACAATACATACCATTTTGGTGTTCTGCCTTGTGGTGGCGCCCATTGACTTTACTGCCGGCGCGTAAACATCCAGCAACGGCTCTGAAGCAGCCGCGCAGAAAAGCCCGAGTCCTCTTCATGGTGGTGGGCCTCTTGGTGGTGGGATCTGCAGACTGCTCAGTGATCCCTCCTTCCATAGGGGGCTTTCCTTCCCTCGATTCCTCTTTGGTGGTTTTCTGAGAAATAAACGTTTTAATCTTTAATTGTCTCATTACGGAAAATAATGAAACCCGCTTCAACCTGTGTGAGAGAGGCAGTGCAGCCAATCGGATCAAATCCGAACCGATGAGACTGCAAGCCAAACTCAGGAGAAGGAACAATCACGTCTGCTCTGTACCGGGTACAAGGAGCGACTGAAGGGACTCTGGCAGAGCTGGCTTAGGGGGGAGAAAGGGGGGGGGGAAGGGGGAGGGGTCAGGCGATGACATCACGGTGCTGGAGAGCCTTTTTTTTTTTTTCTTCAAAGTTTTCTTAAAGGGGCCACGTCCTTTTTAAATTCAGCCACCTGCAGGTTTAATTCAAAAACAAGGACGTGGCCCCTTTAAGAACTCTATGTGACTGTTTTTTTTTTTTTTTTCAAATCTCCTGGTACTCAGACAAACACAACTGACGATTTTTCCTAAAGGGGCCGCAGTTATGTGAATGCAGCCTCAGTATATAGATCTCATATACCAGGAGAAGAGGTTTTTTTTCTTTTTTTTTTTAATTTAAGTGAGTTATTTTGATTGATATTTCAACCTTACAGTCCCACGGCTTAAAATAAAGGTCTTTATTCCTATGAGAACTCTGTGATTGGAGCCTTATCGCTTCATATAAAGATTTCCTGCCGAACAAATATTTTCATTTCTGTCTTGCTTTTTTTTTTTAGTCTTTTATCGTTATTTCCCTAAATGATGGAATTTTTTTTTTCAATGCGAAAACGCCTCCCATAGAGTTTAATGCGAAATCC
The DNA here is from genome assembly GCF_062004578.1 of Staurois parvus. Classification (NCBI taxonomy): domain Eukaryota; kingdom Metazoa; phylum Chordata; class Amphibia; order Anura; family Ranidae; genus Staurois; species Staurois parvus. The sequence goes on from NW_028317826.1 coordinate 8,262,908, forward strand.
CCTCCCATAGACTTCAATGTGAAAACACCTCCCATAGACTTTAATGCAAAAACACCTTTCAGTAGCAATCCTATGTGAACACTTATGTTCTCTTGAGGCTCTGCTCTATCACTTGTGATTCTGGAACGCACCGCAACAAACTCGCACAGAACCCTTTCCATAATGGCACTCAAAGCACAATGCGTGTGGGTGGCATCTGTGTGAACCTCCTCAATAGGAGCACATAATATCTAGCCTGTCATGTCAATCTGTGAGTTTGAAAATGCATCCAGAATGGCATATGTGTGAACCAGGGCTGCTCCTTTCACATTTGGGCATTTTGGGATTGCGGCAGAATCGCTGTGATCGCAAAACGCAGGTTCAGGCGCCATTATTTATTATTAGGGCTCATGTACACGGGGTGTTTGGAAAACTCTTCTGACCTCTGGAAACTGACTGCTAGAAAACATAGGTTATAAAATGTCAGTTTAGCCGCGTTTGCATACTGCGTTTATGCGTGTTTGCTTTTAGACGCGTTTTTAAACAATAGCATCAGGAGACCTCCCAAATGCCCAGAATGCCCTGAAAAATAGTAAATCATGAACTATTTCAGACATTTTGAGAGGAATAGAGAGAGCAGAAGCAGAGAGAGCAGTATGTGTGGAGATGACCTGTCTATTCTGGTTGTAGTCACTATGGATCCCATCATAATGCGGCGCGTTTTACCATTGTTTCCTTCACGCGAAACCTGGAACTGACTGCGCTGGTGTACCGGGTCCATTGGAATACATGGAAAATGCTTTGCATTCGGCTCTGGACAGCATCTGGATATGGATCTGTCAAAAAAAGTGTCTAAACGCAAACACTTGTAAAGGCGGTTAACAGCGTTCATAAGCGTTTGGCGTTTGAAATGACGGTAAAATCTACTCCTGAATGCAATTTTGGGGCGTTATAAAAAAGCCGACTAAACTGATCTGCCTGTAAACGTCTGTAAACGCCTGTGTGTACATGGACACAGGAAGACATAAAGGAGAGTTCAGGGGCTGCTGAAAAATCTGCTCCACAGTTCCTGAACGTCAGTGTAGCAGCTGCAGTGTACATGAGCCCTGAAAACGTTTCAGTTTTGCCGTGATTGTCGTGCGGTAAGTCACATCGTGTGAATCTTGTCCCCCAAAAGTCACCTTGCCCCAGGAGCTGACAATCCACGCTACTCTTTACAAAAATAAGTCCGCTGGGTTGAATGAAAACAAACCTTGTAGTGTGTACCCGGCTACAGCGCCCTCTGCTGGAGGTAGTGAGTAAACAGATGAAGGACTCCATCTCTTCCACTCTCTGCCCCTGATAACAGGCAGGTCTGCGATGTTTGAACAGTGACTGATGAAAGGTTATAGCCTGTGATAGCCGGGTGTGAAGAAGGCAATAAACTCACAAATGATAATGTGTTCATTTCCAGGTCTTATCCCAGAGAGGTGCCTCTATGTCTGTACCACAGGGTGTTGCAGTTCATCTGGTCAGCCAGGATCAACTCTGTTGTCTCTCTTGTTACAAACTGTTCATGACCACTGTGGTTCTGGGTATGGTGCTGTGTGGTTCTGGGTATGGTGCTGTGTGGTTCTGGGTATGGTGCTGTGTGGTTCTGGGTATGGTTCTGTGTGGTTCTGGGTATGGTGCTGTGTGGTTCTGGGTATGGTGCTGTGTGGTTCTGGGTATGGTGCTGTGTGGTTCTGGGTATGGACTGTGTGGTTCTGGGTATGGACTGTGTGGTTCTGGGTATGGTGCTGTGTGGTTCTGGGTATGGTGCTGTGTGGTTCTGGGTATTGGTGCTGTGTGGTTCTGGGTATGGACTGTGTGGTTCTGGGTATGGTGCTGTGTGGTTCTGGGTATGGTGCTGTGTGGTTCTGGGTATGGTGCTGTGTGGTTCTGGGTATGGTGCTGTGTGGTTCTGGGTATGGTGCTGTGTGGTTCTGGGTATGGTGCTGTGTGGTTCTGGGTATGGACTGTGTGGTTCTGGGTATGGACTGTGTGGTTCTGGGTATGGTGCTGTGTGGTTCTGGGTATGGTGCTGTGTGGTTCTGGGTATGGTGCCGTGTGGTTCTTGGTATCAGACTGTGAGGTCCTGGATATTGGGCTGTGTGGTTATGGGTATGGGGCTGTGTGGCTCCTGGGTATCAGGCTGTGTGTGGCTCCTGGGTATCGGGCTGTGTGTGTGGCTCCTGGGTATGGGACTGTGTGTGTGGCTCCTGGGTATGGGCTGTGTGTGTGGCTCCTGGGTATGGGGCTGTGTGTGTGGCTCCTGGGTATGGGGCTGTGTGTGTGGCTCCTGGGTATGGGCTGTGTGTGTGGCTCCTGGGTATCGGGCTGTGTGTGGCTCCTGGGTATCGGGCTGTGTGTGGCTCCTGGGTATCGGGCTGTGTGTGTGGTTCTGGGTATCGGGCTGTGTGTGTGGCTCCTGGGTATGGGCTGTGTGTGTGGCTCCTGGGTATCGGGCTGTGTGTGTGGTTCTGGGTATCGGGCTGTGTGTGTGGCTCCTGGGTATCGGGCTGTGTGTGGCTCCTGGGTATCGGGCTGTGTGTGTGGCTCCTGGGTGTAGGGCTGTGTGTGGCTCCTGGGTATCGGGCTGTGTGTGGCTCCTATGTATCGGGCTGTGTGTGTGGCTCCTATGTATCGGGCTGTGTGTGTGGCTCCTATGTATCGGGCTGTGTGTGGCTCCTGGGTATCGGGCTGTGTGTGTGGCTCCTGGGTATCGGGCTGTGTGTGTGGCTCCTGGGTATCGGGCTGTGTGTGGCTCCTGGGTATCGGGCTGTGTGTGGCTCCTGGGTATCGGGCTGCGTGTGTGGCTCCTATGTATCGGGCTGTGTGTGTGGCTCTTGGGTATCGGGCTGTGTGTGGCTCCTGGGTATCGGGCTGTGTGTGTGGCTCCTGGGTATCGGGCTGTGTGTGGCTCCTGGGTATCGGGCTGTGTGTGGCTCCTGGGTATCGGGCTGTGTGTGGCTCCTGGGTGTCCTGACCCGGAAGTGACGTGATGATATGACGTCTGGGGCCCCATTGACAGACTCCTGACCATGGAGGCCAGGATAGAATGTAATGCAGTGCACTGTATTCCTGTCAGTGTAGTACAGGGGACACTCCCGGGGGATTTTAGACCTTTGATGTCTCAATAAAGAGAACCTGTCACAGAAAACGTAAAAAAAAAAATAATAAATGAAAGTTACAGCCAAGCACATCTCCTCCCCCCTCCAAAAAAATAAATTGAGACCCCCCCACATATATGCACGTTCAAACGTCAAAGCACACAGTGGGGCCCGTACACATGAAGATGTGGATTGCGATACACGTTACATATCACCGCACACGCCAGGATGAGGCAATAATTCCAGCACCAGACCTCCTCCATACACTACACTGATGACCTTTAAGGGGCTTTAACCCCTCCCACCTGACCAATGTACATAAACGGCCAGCTGGGAGCTTCCCCGTTCTGATTGGACGTTCCTGTACGTCTCTCAGAACATGCGCTTGTGTGCGGCCCCGGGGCCACGCAACAGCACGGATCTGTGATGGCCGCACCCATCGGACACAGCCCATATTGGACCTTCCAATGGTGATGGCAGTGTCCAATCACAGCCATCTCTGAATGTCAGCAGACACGTGTCTCTGTAGCTGTTCCCTCAGCTGAAGTCTGTGAGAGCTCAGTGAGGGGGGGAGGGGGGGATGCTGCAAATTGTGACAGTTGATGTGTGTAGCTGATGATTTTATTCCTCCATTACACAGCTCTGCAGCCCCCCCACACCAGGACACCAAGCAGCATCTGTCCCTGTCCACATGTCAGCGTCTGTCAGTGTCCCACAAACATGTCATCGCCTGTCAGTGTCCCACAAACATGTCATCACCTGTCAGTGTCCCACAAACATGTCATCTCCTGTCAGTGTCCCACAAACATGTCATCACCTGTCAGTGTCCCACAAACATGTCATCATCACCTGTCAGTGTCCCACAAACATGTCATCGTCTGTCAGTGTCCCACAAACATGTCATCGTCTGTCAGTGTCCCACAAACATGTCATCACCTGTCAGTGTCCCACAAACATGTCATCACCTGTCAGTGTCCCACAAACATGTCATCACCTGTCAGTGTCCCACAAACATGTCATCACCTGTCACAGTGAACAGGACACAAAACAAATAATAAAAAACAATGTAAAGTGCCCCCATTCCCCCCTCGCTGAAGTGCAAAGGTGAACGCAGGCATTGGTGTCATACACATACATGACCAGTGATCACACCACACATGTGAGGTATCGCCGTGAATGTCGTAGCGAGAGCAATAATTCTATCACCTGACCTCCTCTGTAACTCTAAACTGGTAACCTGGAACGGCTTATAAAGTGTCACCTATAAAGATTTGTAAATCACGTAGTTTGGCGCCATTCCATAATCGTGCGCAATTATAAAGCGTGACGGGTTTTTATCTATTTACTTGGTGCAACACCAGATTTTATATTTTACCAAAAATGTGGGTATTATATAGTGTTTGTGCATCAAAATTCTTTAACCGCTTACCCCCCGATCACTGCACATAATTGGCCAGGTGGGATCATCGCTGTTCTGATTGGACGTTCCTGAACAGTAGTAAAGTACAGGCACAGTGTTGTGGGGTCTGTGCTTTGTGCAGGCATGGAGTAACAGAGGGGAGGAGGGTGAGTTATGAGAGGAGGGTACTGGCATGGAGGGTAAAGCAGGGGGTGTAGGAATGATGCTGAAAGGTGAAGAGGAGCCTGCAGTTGCAATGCTGACAGTGAAGGGCTGGGGGTCAGTTGGAGAGAAGGGGGTGCAGGCATAATGGTGTTAGGGGGGCAGGTGTGCTGTCTGCGGGGTGTGCAGGCATCATGGTGTTAGGGGGGCAGGTGTGCTGTCTGCGGGGGGTGCAGGCATCATGGTGTTAGGGGAGCAGGTGTGCTGTCTGCGGGAGGGGGGCGGAGGTGCAGGCATAATGGTGTTAGGGGGGCAGGTGTGCTGTCTGCGGGGGGGGGGGGGGGGTGTAGGCATAATGGTGTAGGGGAGCAGATGTGCTGTCTCTGCAGGGGGCGGGGGGTGTAGGCATAATGGTGTAGGGGAGCAGATGTGCTGTCTGCGGGGGGGGGGGGGGTGCAGGCATAATGGTGTTAGGGGGGTAGGTGTGCTGTCTCTGCAGGGGGGGGGGGTGTAGGCATAATGGTGTAGGGGAGCAGATGTGCTGTCTCTGCAGGGGGGGGGGTGCAGGCATAATGGTGTTAGAGGTGCAGGTGTGCTGTCTGCGGGGGGGGGTGCAAGCGTAATGGTCTTAGGGGAGCAGATGTGCTGTCTGCAGAGGGGGGGGGGGTGCAGGCATAATGGTGTTAGGGGAGCAGGTGTGCTGTCTGCAAGGGGGGGCAGGGTGCAGGCACAATGGTATTATGGAAATAGGTGTGCTTTCTGTGGGGGGAGGGGTGCAGGCACAATGGTGGGGGCTATAAGCATTGGGTGTGGGTAAAGGGGGTCTGGATGGGTGCAGTAGTGATAGAGGGGTGAGATGGAGGAGTGTAGGGGGGGTGGGGAGAAGAAGATGCAGTGCTGAGAGGCAGTGTAAGAGGAAGGAGTGCAGGCATGGGGTGCAGGCATGGAGGGCGGGCATGGAGTGCAGGTATGGGGTGTGGGCATGATTTGCAGGCTTGGGGTGCGGGTATGGAGTGCAGGCATGGGGTGCGGTCATAGGGTGCGGGCATGGGGGGCAGGCATGGGGTGCAGGCTTGGGGTGCAGGCATGGGGTGCAGGCATGGGGTGCAGGCTTGGGGTGCGGGTATGGGGTGCAGGCATGGGGTGCGGGCATGGGGTGCAGGCATGGGGTACAGGCTTGGGGTGCATGCATGGAGTGCAGGCATGGGGTGCAGGCATGGGGTGCAGGCCCGGTGGGTGGTGAAAGAAGGTGGGCTGCAGAAATGGTGAGTGTGGTGCTTAGAAAGGGGTGGTGCGGGTGCAGTGGGTGCGGAGAGAAGGGTGCTGATAAGAGAGCAGATGCAGGAACAGTCGGTGGAGAGTACGAGGACTACAGGAGCGTGTGCCCCGAGACGACTGAGGAGTGCAGGGGTGGTGTTTGTGCAGCGACTGCTAAGACAAGGGGGGGTGTAGGGATGGAGAGTGTCAACAGACGGGGGGCTCATTCACATGAATGGACTGTCATCCACATCACAATGTTCACATAAAGTGGGCATGGACTGTTACTGGCAACATGAATTCCGGCATCATCTTCCCAATGCACACGTTCCTGAGGAGTGGCTGTGAATGGCAGTGAGTGCTGCAGCGACCATCAGCTGGGAACCGAAGACATTCAAAGTGGGAAGTATATGACCAGCACACCATGGATCTCCAGAACCGGTCCGAAGCTTTATTCAGTGATCACATTACCATGATAGTAGCAGTGCTTCGGATCCTCGCAGGACCCATCATCAGGCATGTGGAGCCCATGTTAGAACTCTGCTGTTTCTAAGTGTTAACCCTTTTCCTGCCGCCATTGTATATCAAACATTGGGGGGGGGGGGAGTTTATATTAGAGGTGAGCCAAAATGAGAATTCTGGTGCCGAAACTTCAGGATGCACTTGGCCGAAAACTGAAACCAAAATGTCTGTGTATGTGGGGGTGGGGGGGGCTCATATTATTATTTATTTCTTTTTATACTTTTAATGATTTATAACTTATGATTTAATTGCTATCACATAGGGACCAATAGTCCCCCACATGATAGCATATAAGTGGCAGGTCTTCTTTGTGGGGGGGGGGGCGGCAGTATGTGCAAGGAGGGGGTAGGCAGTAGCAGTGTTTACAGACAGGCTCCCTCACTTGCTGCCACTAACTGTCATTGCCGGTTTATAAATGCACCTGCTGACTTTTTTTTTTTTTTCCACTTTATAGATCGGAGGAGGAGCTGTCATTCGCCCCGCCACTAAAATAAACAAAGGGGCGGAGTCATTAAGTGATGTCACTCGGTAACCCCACCTCTTTACTTTAGCAGCTGAGCGCTCCTTCTCGGAGCTTTAACCACTTCCAGTCCGGACACTTTCACCCCCTTCCTGTCCAGGGCAATTTCCAGCTTTCAGCGCTATCACACTTTGAATGACAATTGTGCGGTCATGCAACACTGTACCCATATGAATTTTTTACCATTTTTTTGAGACAGATAAAGCTTTATTTTGTTGGTATTTATTCATCGCTGGGATTTTAATTTTTTTTGCTATGTAAATGAAAATGTCCACAAATTTTGAAAAAAGTGTTTTTCTTATAAAATTTTGCAAATAAATAAATTTCATCATAAATCTTGGCCAAAATTTATTCCGTTATCTTTTTCTTAAAAAAAAAAATTAAGCCAAATTAGTTTATAACCAAAAATTATAATTTTTAAACATTTTTTTTACATTTTAATTTTTTTATATTATTATTTTTTTTTTTTTTTTTGTCACCATAGCATACTGTCACCCTAGCAGTACAGTGTCACCATGGTGACACTGTACTACTTTTGGGGGGTGATGAAGATTTTTTTTTTTACACTGATTGCTTTTACATCCTATATGGGTTTAAAAGCAATCATTTCTCCTTCTCTCTGGCTGCATTCTTGCAACCATTGAGAGCTACTGAGTGAGCTGTGATTGGTCACAGCTGGTCACATGGTACAAGGCTGTTGTGAATAGCTCTGTACCATGTGACCTCTGTGGTCATTCACAGATTTCACACGTAGTAAGCAATGATGTCACAAGTGACATCTTGCTTACTACTTTGCATGTGATCACTGATTGGCCAATCAGTGATCACATGATCGGGACCTCGTACAGAGGTCCCGTACAACGATCGGTGTTCTGCTGCATCCGGAGGACTCAGTGGGCACCGGATCGTGGTGCTGTGCGCTCCCGGGGAGCGCACACAAGCAGGGTGCGGGGAGGCCATTTATAAACTACCACCCGACCCTGCACTGCCACCGTCTGGCCATTTATATACAACAGCCGGTCGGGAAGTGTTTAAAGTGAAAAAAAAAAGTCGGTAATTGCTTTTAAAAACCGGCAATGATATTTATCAGCAGCAAGTGAGGGAGCCTGTGTGTGTACACTGCATCCTCACTGTATACACTGCTTACCCCCTCTCCTGCCCCCTCCCCCATGTGCAGTACACACAGCCCCCCCAACCCCTCCGGCTGTAATAATCGGCACCTGTATCGGCTCACTTTTTTCTGTAAGCCTTTTTTCAGCCGATTATGTTTGAAATTTCAGTGCATCCCTACACACAGTGGGCTGGATTTACTAAAGGCAAATAGACTGAGCACTCTGCAAGTGCAATTGTTTCAGAGCTTAGTAAATGAGCAGAAGCTCTGCTGACTTCCATCATCCAATCATGTGCAAGCAAAATTGCTTTATTTATTTATTTTCCTTGCACATGATTGGGTATTCTTGGCAAGGTAGAGCTTTACCTCATTTACTAAGCTCTGGAGCAACTGCAAAGTGCACAGTCTATTTGCCTTTAGTAAATCAACCCCAGTGTGTGTACACTTGACAAGCCGTCTGTCAGCTTTCTGATGAAGGTGATTGGATGGCCGTACAAGGTGACCCCCGAAACTGTGTCTGCTCCACCCCCTTGTGTTCTGTCAGCTTCATTGGAAGGCAGGTGAGACATCAGGGGTGTAAAAGGCCTCTGATATTCCATCCAGCGTTTCCCATCCATAGGATGCACTTGTACGCCCTTCATTGGGAAGGGTGATATCTCTGTCATCTCTGCAGCTGCAGAGCCAACAATTCCCTTCTATGCAAAAGTAATCCTAGCAGCTGGATTACTTTTAGAGGTGGCAGAAGGGTGTCCCCTCCCCCCTCCCGACGCCTCCTCCGCCTTTACCACAAAACAATTGTGATTTTTCCATGAGAGAAATGTCAGAATTGGCCGGGGTGGCAAGTGGTTAAAGTGGAACTTCACTCTCTCAATCAACATGGACTATTTTTAATCTGACTATTTTTGCCTGAGCTAAGGGCAGATGCATTTCAGGAAGTAAATGCTGCGTGAATCATCTGCCCTTACTCAAGAGGGTCACAGCAAGAAATGCGGGGGGGGGGGGGGGGGTTCAAAATGAATTCTCAGCAAAATAAGTCATGGAGACATGGATGGATAGGGGAGTTTGCTTTGAATATTAACAATGGGTTAAATAGCATTCTTGATTTGTGGTGCTTAGATGCAGCGCAGTTCCACATTACAGAGAAGCTGTCACACAGAGTTTGTCACATGGGGTAGATTTCATTTGTGTGCCCGAAACCTAAAGCGATTCTAAACATTGATTTTTTTTCTTTAAATAACAAACATTTCTATACTTACCTACTGTGTGCAGTGGTTTTACACAGAGCAGCCTGGGTCCTCGTCTTCCCGGGTCCCCCGCAGGCTCTCCTGGCCCTTCGTTTCTGTTGGGTGGCCCCACAGCAAGCATTTTGCTATGGGGGCACCCGCTGCTCCTTGTGTCCATTCACATATGGAGCCGCCGCTTGGCCCTGAGCTCTCTCTCTCCTGATTGGCTGACTAGCTGTGATTGACAGCAACGGGAGCCGATGGCTCTCATTTGCTGTCTCAGCCAATGAGGAGGCAGAGACCTGGGACAGGTGAGGTTGTCATTCACATTGCTGGATCAGGTAAATATTGGGGGGCTGGGGGCATTGCTGCACTCAGTAGGTTTTTTACCTTCATGCATACAATGTACAAAGGTACAAAACCTTGAGCCTGTACAACCACTTTAACTTTAGTTATTGTGCCCCTGATAAACCATTGCACAAATAACACGTGACATACAAAATTGGAACTGCCATCATTTTATTCTGCAGGGTGTCTGCTCTCAGAAAATGTGTGAAGTTTGGGGGTTTTAACTAATCTTCAGGCCTAAAATGATGTTTTAAATGTGTGTAGAAACAAGCAGAAATGTCTGTGGCAGCGGAAAGGTTAAAGGGCCAGCTCCCGCGGCTGGTAAGGGTTAATGATGGGGCAAAGGGCCTACATGGAGTACGCGGATCTTGCGTTTGTTTCTGTGTCGGCTTAGAGGGCGGACCGTGGTGAAGAAGTCAGCATTACCTTTGTATGTTGGTAGTTTTCATCAGAACTGGGGATTCCTTTTAAGTCAATGAGACACAATAACCTGGCAGATGATCTGACTTCCCATTAAGCCGGCATGTCGCCGATCCCAAATAAATGGACAACCTTGACTTGCCCTCATGTGGAGGCGCCTCTGTGAAGGATTTGGAAAACATTTCAGGCTTTTTTCTGCCTGGCCAAGTGCATGACACGCCGAGAACGAGACGGTCCGTTTGTGTCTCCCCGTTACCAACAACTGTCCTCAGATGCAGCGAACATACTAATCAGAGAACGCCGTAGGTCTTATGTCTGAAGCCCCGAAATACCGATCCATTCGTGCTCTCTAGCAATCAATTGGGAGAAATTCTCTGCGGTTCTCTAGGCTGGTGATGGGAGCTGCTCGGCGGCAGCTATCTGGGATCACAGCTATTACCTGGGACACAGTAAAAACTCCCATAGACTGTAATGACATCTGGCAGATGAGGTCTGGGAATGCATACAACTCGGGGATTACCTGGACCATTTCTTTTTAATATGAAGACGCAGGAAAGTCATATCGCTGAAATTCAGAGATCGCAGGAGGGAGGGGTCAGAGGGACGTGGAATTAGTTAGAAACAGTCTATTATTGGATTTGGAGAAATACGCTATTTATTGTAGACTGGATCCTTTTCACTTTCATGATAATTAAAGGAAAGTTGTACGGAGTTTCTCTAAAATTGCAAGTCACCTGATTGTTCTACTGATCTGTTGCCTTCAGTACTCTGAACTTTTATGCAGATCAGGGATTCTAATTTTAAAGTGGAACTAAACTGTATCTGAGCACCATAAACTGAGAGTGCGATTTCATCCATTTTTAATATTCACCGCAAACCCCCCCATCCATCTATGTCTCCGTGCTTTATTTTGTTGAGAAATCACTTTGAAAAACACCTTTTTAGATTTCCAGCTGTGGCCATCTTGAATAAGTGCAGAAGATTCATGTAGCTTCTACTTCCTGGAATCCATCTGCCGTTAGCTCAGGCATGCAGACAGGAGGATGTGCTTGGGTGAGAAAGTCCCCACTCCTCGCCTCCAGATGAAAGGAAAAAAATGCCCATGAAGACTCCTGGGATCTATGACATCATAATGGCCCAGAAACCGGAAGCAACTCAAGAAATGTGAACAAAAAAGTTTAACACAAGTAAATAGAATATACCTTCCTATCTATCTAGCAGTAAAAGGATTAAAAATAGGAAATGTTGATTAAGAGAGAGAGGTTAACTTCACTTTAAATTCGGGCTAAAGTTTTATTTGCAAAAATGCAGTCTGCATCTCTTGTATGATGTCCACAGTCTCTGACCATCTCTTGTATCATGTCCACAGTCTCTGACCATTTCTTGTATCATATCCACAGTCTCTGACCATCTCTTGTATCCTGTCCACAGTCTCTGACCATTTCTTGTATCATGTCCACAGTCTCTGATCATCTCTTGTATGATGTCCACAGTCTCTGACCATCTCTTGTATCATGTCCACAGTCTCTGACCATTTCTTGTATCATATCCACAGTCTCTGACCATTTCTTGTATCATGTCCACAGTCTCTGATCATCTCTTGTATGATGTCCACAGTCTCTGACCATCTCTTGTATCATGTCCACAGTCTCTGACCATTTCTTGTATCATGTCCACAGTCTCTGATCATCTCTTGTATCATGTCCACAGTCTCTGACCATCTCTTGTATCCTGTCCACAGTCTCTGACCATTTCTTGTATCATGTCCACAGTCTCTGATCATCTCTTGTATCATGTCCACAGTCTCTGATCATCTCTTGTATCATGTCCACAGTCTCTGACCATCTCTTGTATGATGTCCACAGTCTCTGATCATCTCTTGTATGATGTCCACAGTCTCTGATCATCTCTTGTATGATGTCCACAGTCTCTAACCATCTCTTGTATCATGTCCACAGTCTCTGACCATCTCTTGTATCATGTCCGCAGTCACTGACCATCTCTTGTATCATGTCCACAGTCTCTGACCATCTCTTGTGTCATGTCCGCAGTCTCTAGTCATCTCTTGTATCATGTCCACATTCTCTGACCGTCTCTTGTATCTTGTCTGCAGTCTCTGACCATCTTTTTTATCATGTCTGCAGTCTCTGACCATCTCACAGCCACCCCCTGACAACAAAACAAGAGGTCTTTAAATAATCTTTGTCATTTTACCAGCTTGACCTCCATGGTCCTGTCACATATTAATAAATGGCGGCCTTGCCTATTCCTGAGACAGGACCTTGGAGCTTACAGCTAAAATCCATAGCCCACTTTTACTTAAAGCAGAACTCTGGCCAAAATCTTCATTACATGTCCTTGCTGATTTCCTACCTTCACTGAATATGTCTTCCATCTTCTGGTTCATTCAGTAGTTGCTGTGAAATAATCTTTTCATTTTCAAGTCAAACCGTTAATGTTCCTTGGTTTCCTGTTTGTAAGAGCGGTGGCTGCTATGCCACTGGTCTTGGCACATCCCTTCTGTAGTTCTTTCTCCAGGAAGCAGTGATGTAATTCAGCCCCACTTGCAGTGGTGGGCAGACCGAGACTCTCAGACACATTTAACATGTGCAGGCCTAGTGTACCCGCCCACATTCATTACAATTCCCTGTGGTTGATGGGAACTGTAGTTTCCTTTTACTGCAGAGAGAGGAGAGGATATGATGTAATCCCGGCTGTTACTCCTCCTCCTTGGTACAGAAGATACTGTTATCTTTTGAATTACAGAGATGAGGTCATGAAATTTCAATTAGACTTTTCTCCTAAATGGTAAAGATTTTGAACATTTTATTATCTGTTTAGTGTTTTGTGTAGGGTGGTGTACTAATGGGTGATTTTTATGCCTATCCCGGAGTTCTTCTTTAAGTGTGGCCTTTTTAAAATGTCAAGGACTGCACTTGAGGCTCTTCGTATTAAGCAAGTTGACCACCACCGGAATAAATGGGTCCGCATGGAGTAACTACTTCAAGTGTTTGTTCACCTTCTCATTCTGTTCATTTTTTCTGCAAAGGTGAACCAACCCTTTAAGGAGCCTGTAGCAGCAATCAGTCTGGTAGGATTGCACATTGCTCCATCCATGTGTGCTATGATCCATTGCTTTGGAATACCGATAGCTATTGGTGGAGCTCACCACCAAGCAAACCATCGTAAACGAGATGGTGAATGCATCTGGCCATACACCAGGATGTTCGTTTGAAAATGTTCTTTTTGGGTGTTGATTTGAATTTCCAAAGAGTAGTGGGTTCAAATCAATGTTTGTTTTCAAATGTAGTGATGAGAAAATTCGAAGGAGCAGGATGGAAGGTTGCTTTAAATAAATTACCTTCTAACAGAGAATGCGGATTTTGTTCAGGAAATTACATTTCGTTCCAAAACTGAGTGTTAAAAGGAAGAGAAATTTTGAAGTCGGATGTTCGCACGGTCAACACATGTACAAAGGATTTGCAGATGAACGTTTGAAAATCTACTAGTGTATAGCCAGCTTTACTGCTCTCCAGCCAACCAGGTTGGATGGGTTGACTGCCTTCTTCCTCATCTCAAACAATGGTTCTTCCCACCACGCTGGCTATCATGTCGCTGCAGGATGCCTGGACCACCATTTCCAAATATATATATAAAAAAATGCCTTCAGTTATGACTGCGATCTCTTCTACAGGAGGAGGGATGCCCGTCCCCCTCCCCCACCACCAATTCCTTTCCTGGGCTCTCTCATTCCATTGGGGATCCTGGGACCGCTACAACTGGCAGCACCGACTTCAATACACACAGAGAAAGGAGCTGATGTAGTTCCTCCCTCTCTGTGGGATCACAAAGTGGAAGCAACAAGGATTTTGTCAATTTTGGTTCTGTGTTTACTGGGCAGTTGCCGACCAGCTACTGAGCAGATCCATATGTGTCTGATCAGCTGCATTGGAGGCCAGAGGAGAGATTTTATAGAGCCAGATGTCTCCATAAAGAGGACCTGTCATAGCCCATGCTGTCACAAGGGATGTTGTACATCCCTTGTGACAGCAATAAAGTTGATTTATAAAAAAAAAAGTTAAAAAGTTAAAAAAAGTTAAAAAAAAGTTTAAAATAAAATAAATTATTAAACAAATGTTTTAAAGTGCCCCCCCCCGTGTTAATGTGCAAATACATACACATACCTAAGTCCAGCACACATATGTAAATGGTGATCACACCACAGATGTGAGGTATCAACACGAATGTCAGAACAAGAACAATAATTCCAGCACCAGACCTCCTGCATCACTCTAAACTAGTAACCTGTAGAGGCTTTTAAAGTGTCACCTGTGGAGATTTTTAGGTACCGTAGTTTGTAGATGTTCCACGAGTGTACTGCACAGTCTATTCCAAATCAAAACAAAAAGAAAAATGTTTCAAATTTGTTATTACTTTCCAAAAAGTGAAGAAAAAGGAATATTTGGCTGTTCAAAAAAAAAAACATGACTTGTTGAAGTATTTGGATATGTTCAATCTGATCCATGATCCCTGGTATGCGATAAATAGGCCCAACACCGTAGTATGAGACATATCCCCATATCATGATGCTTGCACCACCATGCTTCACTGTCTTCACAGTGTACTGTGGCTTGAATTCAGTGTTTGGGGGTCGTCTGACAAACTGTCTGCAGCAGATCCAAAAAGAACAATCTTGCTTTCATCAGTCCACAAAATGTTGCGCCATTTCTCTTTTGCCAGTCAATATGTTCTTTGGTAAATTGTAACCTCTTCACCAGTCATTTTTCCAACAATGGGACTTGCGGGGGCTTCTTGCAAAAATCTTGGCTTCACGTAGGCATCTTCTAATTGTAACAGTCCTCACAGGGAACTTTACACCTTCTTTCATCTTCCTGGAGCTGATCATTGGCTGTGTCTTTGCCATTTTGGCTATTATTCGATCCATTCAAATGGCAGTTTTCTGTTTACTTTCACGTTTTGGTTTCCATTTTACAGCATTTGAGATCATTTTAGCTGAGCAGCCTATCAGTTTCTGCACTTATTTATATATTTTCTCCTCTCCAATGAGCTTTTTAATCAAAGTACGCTGTTTTTCTACACTTTGTCTGGAATGACCCGTTACTCAGATTTTTAGAGATATATTATATATAGAGGTATATCCCTTTCAGCAACACTGGCTATATCCATATGAACGTCCAACCTCCAGGAGACACAATATACCGGGCAGAAAACAAACCTTCCTCACAAATTCAGTATTCAGTGTCTCTCCAAAGAAAAGCCAAAGGGATCTGCAATAATGTTCTGCCATAAAAAATGTTCTTTATTAAAACCCGACCGGTACTTACATAATAGGAAGAAAGAAGAGCGCACAATCATACTGTCAAGGTCCTACCTTTTCCCAGAGGTTATGTTACTCCATGTGCTAGCATCCATCTTGGATTTCTGCTGAGCATGATGGGAATCTTTTATGCCTTCAGGTCTCTGAGGTCCGTCCCCCAGAGGGGTGTGGCTGAGTACATATAAGCCTGGGATCTGCACATGCTCTTTGCACTTGCACTTGTGTCTTGGTCTTGCTACAGCTCTGTGTATACGCTCGTGACTCTTCTGGTATTCTGACTCGGCTTGTGACTAAGACCATTCTCTGCGTTTCCCTTTGATCTGACCTTCTGTTGCTGAACCCGGCCCGTGACCTGTGATTCTCTGTCTACTGTTCTGTACTGTTTTGTCCTGTTGTTATTGACCCGGCTTGTCTGACTACGCTATTGTCATTCTCACCAACTACACGCCATTGGCGGCGGCCATTACCGCAGCTGGGGTGTCTCGGGGGCCGCGACCTGGTCCCTGGTTGCGTCAAGTCCATCCCCACCATCAGGGGCCCTGGTGAAGGGCAGCCTGGGACTTAGACTCCGCGCCCTGAGGGACTTCAGTCTGTTGGTGGTGGTTGTCGTCAGCCAGTGCGTTACCCTGCCACTAGGCCTACCTGTCCGTTCCACAGCCCTGCCCTGACATTACACAAGTGCCATGAATCCTGACGGTGCAGGTACGCCTTCACTTCCTATGTTGGTTGCCAGACTGGATCAACAGGATCTCCTGTTGGATCAGTTCGCTCAGGCGTTGCAAACTCTGCTGGCACGCACCGTGCACCTTACTCCTGGTGTTATTAGGCCGGTTGTCACTCCGGTGGTCGCTCCCGCTGCTGTTCCGCTTGCTGTGCCTACCGCCGCGGCTGATGCGGCACCCGCGGTGTCCAGAGGTATGACCGGTTCAGCCCCTCTTCCACAGCGCTTTGGGGGTGAGCCGAGTCAGTGTCGTGGGTTCCTTAACCAGGTGGGGATTTACTTTGAATTAATCCCCTACGCTTTTCCGACTGAGAGGTCAAAGGTGGGTTTCCTCATCTCACTACTCTCAGACAAGGCCTTGGCCTGGGCGAATCCCTTATGGGAGAGGAATGACCCCGTGATTCACGAGTTTTCCGGTTTTGTCGATACCTTCCGTAGGGTATTCGATGTACCGGCTCGCTCCGCCTCGGCTGCCAAGCTGCTCATGTCTATGCATCAGGGTTCACGGACCGTGGCCGAGTACGCCATAGAGTTTCGTACCCTGGCAGCAGAGGTGGGTTGGAACAATGAGGCTCTGGTGGCTGCGTTTTCTCAGGGTCTTTCTGATGCATTGAAGGACGAGATCGCAGCCAAGGAATTGCCTGTGGAGCTGGAAGCACTAATTTCCTTCCTGATCCTGATTGATACCAGGCTCAGGGAGAGGCCTTCACTCAAGGAACGCCTGCGGAGGCCTTCCAATCGACTGGCACCTGCGTTTTCTATCCCACCCATTCCTCCCTCTCCTCCCACGCCTCCTGGGGATAGATTGTCTGGTGGTGAGCCCATGCAGCTGGGGTTTGCTCGCCTTTCCGAGGGGGAGCGGGCCGCTCGGCGTCGGGAGGGTCGCTGCCTGTACTGTGGTCTTGGTGGGCACTTTCGGCAGTCCTGTCCGGTCCGTCCGGGAAACGCTCGCACCTGAGATCCTGTCGGGGACAGATCTTGGGTGGAGTCTCCTCGTCCCCGGCGTTCCGCAGAGATAAGCCACTGATCACCGTTGTCCTCTCTTGGGCGGAGGGCTCGGTGACGGCCCAGGCGTTGGTAGATTCTGGGGCTGGCGGGTTGTTTATGGACAGCTCGTTTGCTGCCCAGCACTCCATTCCCCTGCAGGCTCGAGTTACCCCATTGGTTCTCGAGGCGATAGATGGCAGGCCCCTGCAACCACCGCAGGTTACCCACGAGACTATGCCAGTTGAGGTAGCTATTGGGGCTGTTCACAGGGAGTTGGCCTGTTTCCAGGTGATTTCTTCTCCGCACTATTCGGTGGTTTTGGGGTATCCCTGGCTCCAGATGCACAATCCAACCTTCAATTGGCAAACTGCCGAGATTCTCTCGTGGTCTTCACGGTGTGGGGCCGGGTGCATCCGTGGGCCGGTTAAGGTGTTGTGTGCCTCCTCAGACTCTGCGTTGCCCACTGATTATGGGGAGTACCAGGACGTGTTTGATAAGGTACGCGCTGGTGCCTTACCTGCTCATTGTCCTTACGACTGCGCCATATCCTTGCAACCCGGTGCCACTCCTCCGCGTGGCAGGGTGTATCCTCTCTCGGTTGCGGAGAATAAGGCCATGGAGGAGTACGTTGCGGATGCGCTTTCCCGGGGGCACATTCGTAAGTCTACTTCCCCAGCAGGAGCGGGCTTTTTCTTTGTAAAGAAGAAGGGTGGTGAATTGAGGCCTTGCATCGATTATAGGGGTCTCAATCGAATCACCACTAAGAATGCCTACCCGATTCCCTTGATTACTGAGTTGTTCGACCGCCTTAAGGGGGCAACAGTCTTTACCAAACTTGACCTTCGGGCGGCGTACAACCTCGTACGGATCAAACAGGGGGATGAGTGGAAGACCGCGTTTAACACCAGAACCGGTCACTACGAATACCTGGTGATGCCCTTCGGGTTGTGTAACGCGCCCGCAGTTTTTCAGGAATTCATAAATGATGTCCTTCGTGACTTGTTGCAGCAGTGCGTGGTAGTTTACTTGGATGACATCCTGGTTTACTCTGCCTCCATGGAGTCCCATATCCAGGATGTCAAGCAGGTGCTGCAACGATTACGTGAGAACAAACTTTTTTGTAAACTTGAGAAGTGCGAATTCCATCGATCCCAAGTTGCCTTTTTAGGCTACATCATTTCTGCGGAGGGATTCTCCATGGACCCTCAGAAGGTTTCGGCAGTTCTGCAGTGGCCTCGTCCCAATGGCCTTCGGCCCATTCAGCGCTTTTTAGGTTTTGCCAACTACTATCGGAAATTCATCAGAAATTTCTCCACGCTGGCAAAACCTCTCTCAGACCTAACCAAGAAGGGCAGCAATCCTCACGAGTGGCCATCCGAGGCCATCGTAGCTTTTGAGGCTCTGAAATCCGCCTTCGCTTCGGCTCCGATACTGTCTCATCCCAATCCTGGATTGCCTTTCGTCCTTGAGGTTGATGCATCCGAGACAGGAGTAGGCGCTCTCCTGTCTCAACGTCGGTCGCCCGATGGACCCCTACTTCCCTGTGGGTTCTACTCCAGGAAGCTTTCCTCTGCAGAGTGCAACTACCAGATTGGAGATAGGGAGTTGTTGGCAATCATTCTGGCTCTCAAGGAATGGAGGCACCTGCTCGAGGGCTCCGCAGTTCCGGTCCTCATTCTTACCGATCATAAGAACCTGACTTATCTTTCGGAGGCCAAAAGATTGACACCCCGTCAAGCCAGATGGGCCTTGTTCTTGTCGCGGTTCAACTATGTGGTCTCCTATTTGCCTGGTTCCAAGAATGTCAGGGCTGATGCATTATCGCGGCAATACTCTGAGTTGTCCAGGGAGGACTCTGAGCCAACCTCGGTCATACCTCCGGATCATATCCTGGCTGCCATTCGTACCAGTCTGACTTCTCCCCTTGGGGAGCAGATTTTGGCGGCTCAAACTGACGCTCCTCCCGAGAGACCGGAGGGTAGATGTTTTGTACCCGAGGGGTTGCGCACCCGTCTGCTGCGTACCTACCATAACTCCAAAACTGCCGGGCATCCGGGGAGGAACCAGTTGTCTTGGGTCGTCTCTCGGTTGTTCTGGTGGCCAACTCTCCGTGCCGACATCGCCTCTTATGTAGCGGCATGTTCGATCTGTGCCCAGAATAAATCTCCACGGCATCTTCCAATGGGTCTTCTGCAACCCATTCCCAATGGGGAGCGTCCTTGGTCACACCTGGGCATGGACTTTATTGTAGACCTCCCTGTGTCTCGGGGTCATACGGTCATCCTCATGGTCGTCGATCGTTTTTCCAAAATGTGCCATTGTATTCCACTCAGGAAATTACCAACAGCGCAAGAACTGGCCACGGTCTTTTCCAGGGAGATTTTTCGCCTGCATGGGTTGCCCAAGGTGATTGTCTCGGACCGCGGGAGTCAGTTCGTGTCCAGATTCTGGCGCGCCTTCTGCTCCCAGTTGGGCATTAGTCTCTCCTTTTCTTCAGCCTACCACCCGCAGTCCAATGGGGCTGCGGAGCGTTCCAATCAGGCCTTAGAACAATTCCTTCGGTGTTATATCTCGGACCATCAGGACGATTGGGCCGATCTCCTGCCTTGGGCTGAGTTTGCCAGGAACTCAGCGGTCAACTCCTCCTCCGGGATGTCCCCCTTCATGGCCAACTATGGGTACCAACCCGCGGTATTACCTGAGAGGTTCTCACCACAGGACATTCCGGCTGTGGAGAACCATCTTGCTGCCCTGCGTTCTTCATGGGGGCAGATCCAGAGGGCTTTGAGGGACTCGGCTCAGCGTCAGAAGTTCCAGGCTGATCGCAGACGGTTGCCCGCTCCTTCATACCAGGTCGGCGATCGGGTGTGGTTGTCTACTCGTAACCTCAATCTTCGGGTGCCCACACCCAAACTAGCTCCCCGTTTTGTCGGTCCTTTTCGCATTCTCCGCAAGGTGAATCCGGTGGCCTATGCCCTTGCCCTTCCACCTGGGATGCGGATCTCCAATATCTTTCATGTATCACTGTTGAAACCTCTGATCTGCAATCGCTTCGCTACCTCTCTGCCTCGGCCCCGTCCCATTCGGGTTGACGGTCATGAGGAGTATGAGGTGAGCCGGATCCTGGACTCTCGATTGGTGCGCGGCCGATTACAGTTCCTGGTTCATTGGCGCGGTTATGGTCCCGAGGAGCGTTCCTGGGTTCCTTCCGCGGATGTCCATGCTCCTGCCCTCCTCCGCGCGTTTCATACCCGCTTTCCTCGGAAACCTTTTGTTGAGCCGCGGAGGGGGAGGGGCCCTTGAGGAGGAGGTACTGTCAAGGTCCTACCTTTTCCCAGAGGTTATGTTACTCCATGTGCTAGCATCCATCTTGGATTTCTGCTGAGCATGATGGGAATCTTTTATGCCTTCAGGTCTCTGAGGTCCATCCCCCAGAGGGGTGTGGCTGAGTACATATAAGCCTGGGATCTGCACATGCTCTTTGCACTTGCACTTGTGTCTTGGTCTTGCTACAGCTCTGTGTATACGCTCGTGACTCTTCTGGTATTCTGACTCGGCTTGTGACTAAGACCATTCTCTGCGTTTCCCTTTGATCTGACCTTCTGTTGCTGAACCCGGCCCGTGACCTGTGATTCTCTGTCTACTGTTCTGTACTGTTTTGTCCTGTTGTTATTGACCCGGCTTGTCTGACTACGCTATTGTCATTCTCACCAACTACACGCCATTGGCGGCGGCCATTACCGCAGCTGGGGTGTCTCGGGGGCCGCGACCTGGTCCCTGGTTGCGTCAAGTCCATCCCCACCATCAGGGGCCCTGGTGAAGGGCAGCCTGGGACTTAGACTCCGCGCCCTGAGGGACTTCAGTCTGTTGGTGGTGGTTGTCGTCAGCCAGTGCGTTACCCTGCCACTAGGCCTACCTGTCCGTTCCACAGCCCTGCCCTGACACATACAAAACGCACTCATATCTACATCTCATTGGTTTCTTTGTATTCCCACAGATGGGGTGCCCAGTTTTTATTTCTGGGGCCTGTTTGTTGCCACCTTAGGCAGACTGTAATGGTTATTATATGTGATTTATTTTGTTATTATATACAGTACATGTTGTTCCTTAAAGCAGTTAGGGTGGATACTGTCATCTCTAGGTGCATGGAGTACACTCACAGTCCTAGAAAGCTGTACTCTAAATACATATATGAGAAATGTTTTTCCTGTCAGAAGATTTTTATTTCTGTTCATCCATTGCTGGGATTTACACAGCTCTGCCAGACAGCACAGCCAAGCAGACAAGACTACTTACAGTTAGGAAATACAGTGGTGTCCTCTGTTCACCCCCAACCGTCTGAATGGATGCTGAAACAACAGCAGCAGACTGATTAGGTCATCTCTTTGCTCTCTTCTCCTATCAGTATGTTCTATGTTGGTACATGTGCATGCAGCACCCCTGATTGGCTCTCGGTTCTGCCCCTTCTTCTTCCAGTGCTGCTGCATAGTAAGAGGCTGATACCAAATCAATTTCAGGCACTTCCACTAGTGGCATTAAAACACACATTTCAAGATTTATTAAGCCCTTCCTGTCGGATGTATGTATATATGTGGCAGCACAGAGATTGGCCGTATTCTGTGCCTCCTCGTATACGCATACCTGTTTTGTGTTGGCAGCATGCCCCCAGCACTCTGACAGTACCGTCACTGACAATTGGAAGCTGGTAGGATGGGCTTCCAATTATCTAATCATCCAATCACAGTGATCACATGGTCCGGAAGCTGAGCAAGCAGGTAACGATGCTTCGGTGTTACTATCTCTTAAAAGGCTGGGAAGAAGGGGTTAATGAATACAGAGTTGCAT
The DNA here is from genome assembly GCF_062004578.1 of Staurois parvus. NCBI lineage: Eukaryota > Metazoa > Chordata > Amphibia > Anura > Ranidae > Staurois > Staurois parvus. The sequence goes on from NW_028317826.1 coordinate 8,284,871, forward strand.
TGGTTTGTGTCTGTTATATCTGTCTGGAGATTAGTCCAAAGATGTACAGTTTTTATTCAACTGTGTGTGGCAAAATATCCTAAAAATCCAGAGCTATGAACAGGGGATTATAAGAAGATCCTGGGATTTCCCGCTGTAAACGCATGTGTTCTGTATTGCAGACATCTAGAACTGCATTCACCTGATGCCAAGCATACTGCGGTGCTGCGAGCAAAAGATCCTGCGGTGGCCCAGACCTGGTTCAACGCAATTCACGGGGCGGTGACGGAACTTCTTCCCAAGGTGATGGCCGAAGTCCAAACTCAGCTGAGAAAAAACGGAATCTCTGGAAGTCATGAAATTCGGCACATGGGCTGGCTAGCAGAAAAGGTCAGTTTGTTGTGTCTTTGGCTTTATATTGTTTATCTCACGAGCTAAATGACCACAAAAATGTCTCATCTGAAGTCCCTTTAACCCTTTTCCGCCTACTCCGGTGTCCTTGTACAAAGTTCTGAGTGCCTGGGGGGCGGGAAGATTTTCGATCATGTGACTACTGTGTTTGGCTGTCATAGTGGTCACATGATCAGGAGTCGTTCCACTGGCTATGGATTATTAGTGAGGGCCGAGAGCTGTCTTTGACAGCCCAGTGTCTGTGCTGGGAGCTTGCAGTGAGCTTGTTCTCAGCACAGAAACATTGGCTGCCCAACAACGCACATGTGTGGGTGTTAAAGCCTGCCCTTGCGGCTGCAAATATGTGTAATTTGGGTGACAACAGGTTAAAGTGGAACTTAACCCCCCCAGGTTTAATTTTACTGTAAACCCCCTCCTACCTTGTGTGCTGGGGTGAACTTAAATAACATACCCAGCCATCAACTGCAGCATTGCCCTGCAGTAATCTGCTGAAAGCGGAACCCACAGGGCCTTGTGCCGCCATCATTGGAGCCAGCGTTCTCTTCCAGGTCCTAGCAAGCAGCTCCCGATGACACTCCACTGAGCATAGACAATATTCGTAGTCCTCCTGGGCTTAGGTGAACCTGTGGCTAAAGCTGCTAGTACCTAACCATATACCAGAAATGGTCATTCCAAAGTGTAAAGTGAGGTGCTGCTCTAATAACTAAACTATATGTAAATCCCAATGTGAATAAGTGGTGAACAGTAAATAAATGAGTGAACAATACTATAATACCCAGTGACTATATTAACAGCATAAGTGACATCAACCCCAAACTAAACATCTACACCGCCTCTCCTAAATGAGTTAAATCAGCATAAACAAATCTATAAATACAATAATTAAATACACATACATATAATGAATGCCGTGGTACTGGATATGCGCCTATTACACAACACCAGTAAATACATATCATGTGGTGACATAAACGCATGTATGCTTTACATTCCCAAAACCAACTGATGTGAAAGAAATGGCAGTGATCCCACTAAGGCAGCGGTTCTCAACCTGGGGGTCACGACCCCTTTGGGGGTCGAACGACCATTTCACAGGGGTCGCCTAAGACCATCGGAAAACACATATTTCCGATGGTCTTAGGAACCAAGACACCGCTCCTCCGTCTCAGGCGATGTGTGGGCGGGATGATACGCTGCTCCTGTCACCTGGCCACACCTCCGGGATCGCTCAGCAGCTCCGCCTCCTCGCCGCTGATTGGCCACCGGAACTGTAGCTCAGGAGAGGCACACAGGCGGCCAATCACCGGCGAGGAGGTGGAGCTTGGAGAGGAGGAGCCGAGCGGCAGCGCGCGTACATCAAAGAAGATTGAGGGAGCTGCCGGAGCGAGTGAAGAGGAGAGCGGCCAGAGAAGGAAGACAGCTGACAGGTAAGTGAGAGAGCGAGCCCAGGCTGGAGCAGGGGTCAGCAAAGTAAGTATCATTGGTGTCAGTGGGAGGAATAGTGCCCCATCATTTGTGTCACTAATACCAACGATGGGGCACTATTCCTCCCCCCACTGACACCAACGATGGGGCACTATTCCTCCCCCCACTGACACCAACGATGTGGCACTATTCCTCCCCCCACTGACACCAACGATGGGGCACTATTCCTCCCCCCACTGACACCAACGATGGGGCACTATTCCTCACCCCACTGACACCAACGATGGGGCACTATTCCTCCCCCCACTGACACCAACGATGGGGCACTATTCCTCCCCCCACTGACACCAACGATTTGGCACTATTCCTCCCCCCACTGACACCAACGATGGGGCACTATTCCTCCCCCCACTGACACCAACGATGGGGCACTATTCCTCACCCCACTGACACCAACGATGGGGCACTATTCCTCCCCCCACTGACACCAACGATGGGGCACTATTCCTCCCCCCACTGACACCAACGATGGGGCACTATTCCTCCCCCCACTGACACCAACGATGGGGCACTATTCCTCCCCCCACTGACACCAACGATGGAGCACTATTCCTCCCCCCACTGACACCAACGATGGGGCACTATTCTCCCCTCCACCACACTGACATCAATGATGGGGCACTATTCCTCCCACTGACACCAATGATGGGGCACTATTCCTCCCCCCACTGACACCAACGATGGGACACTATTTCCCCCCCCCCCCCTGACCCCAATGATGGGGCACTATTCTCCCCTCCACCACACTGACATCAATGATGGGGCACTATTCCTCCCACTGACACCAATGATGGGGCACTATTCCTCCCCCCACTGACACCAACGATGGGGCACTATTCCTCCCCCCACTGACACCAACGATGGGGCACTATTCCTCACCCCACTGACACCAACGATGGGGCACTATTCCTCCCCCCACTGACACCAACGATGGGGCACTATTCCTCCCCCCACTGACACCAACGATTTGGCACTATTCCTCCCCCCACTGACACCAACGATGGGGCACTATTCCTCCCCCCACTGACACCAACGATGGGGCACTATTCCTCACCCCACTGACACCAACGATGGGGCACTATTCCTCCCCCCACTGACACCAACGATGGGGCACTATTCCTCCCCCCACTGACACCAACGATGGGGCACTATTCCTCCCCCCACTGACACCAACGATGGGGCACTATTCCTCCCCCCACTGACACCAACGATGGAGCACTATTCCTCCCCCCACTGACACCAACGATGGGGCACTATTCTCCCCTCCACCACACTGACATCAATGATGGGGCACTATTCCTCCCACTGACACCAATGATGGGGCACTATTCCTCCCCCCACTGACACCAACGATGGGACACTATTTCCCCCCCCCCCCCCTGACCCCAATGATGGGGCACTATTCTCCCCTCCACCACACTGACATCAATGATGGGGCACTATTCCTCCCACTGACACCAATGATGGGGCACTATTCCTCCCACTGACACCAATGATGGGGCACTATTCCTCCCACTGACACCAACGATGGGGCACTATTCTCCCCTCCACCACACTGACATCAATGATGGGGCACTATTCCTCCCACTGACACCAATGATGGGGCACTATTCCTCCCCCCACTGACACCAACGATGGGACACTATTTCCCCCCCCCCCCCCTGACCCCAATGATGGGGCACTATTCTCCCCTCCACCACACTGACATCAATGATGGGGCACTATTCCTCCCACTGACACCAATGATGGGGCACTATTCCTCCCACTGACACCAATGATGGGGCACTATTCCTCCCACTGACACCAATGATGTGGCACTATTCCTCCCACTGACACCAGTGATGGGGCACTACTCCCACTGACACCAGTGATGGGGCACTACTCCCCCCACTGACACCAGTGATGGGGCACTATTCCTCCCACTGACACCAATGATGGGGCACTACTCCCCCCACTGACACCAATGATGGGGCACTACTCCCCCCACTGACACCAATGATGGGGCACTATTCCTCCCACTGACACCAATGATGTGGCACTATTCCTCCCACTGACACCAGTGATGGAGCACTACTCCTCCCACTGACACCAGTGATGGGGCACTACTCCCCCCACTGACACCAGTGATGGAGCACTATTCCTCCCACTGACACCAATGATGGGGCACTATTCCTCCCACTGACACCAATGATGGGGCACTACTCCCCCCACTGACACCAATGATGGGGCACTATTCCTCCCACTGACACCAATGATGGGGCACTATTCCTCCCACTGACACCAATGATGGGGCACTATTCCTCCCACTGACACCAATGATGGGGCACTATTCCTCCCACTGACACCAACGATGGGGCACTATTCCTCCCACTGACACCAACGATGGGGCACTATTCCTCCCACTGACACCAACGATGGGGCACTATTCCTCCCACTGACACCAACGATGGGGCACTATTCCTCCCACTGACACCAACGATGGGGCACTATTCCTCCCACTGATACCAACGATGGGGCACTATTCCTCCCACTGATACCAACGATGGGGCACTATTCCTCCCACTGACACCAGTGATGGGGCACTATTCCTCCCACTGACACCAGTCATGGGGTACTATTCCTCCCACTGACACCAGTGATGGGGCACTATTCCTCCCACTGACACCAGTGATGGGGCACTATTCATCCCACTGACATCAGTGATGGGGCACTATTCCTCCCACTGATACCAACGATGGGGCACTATTCCTCCCACTGATACCAATGATGGGGCACTATTCATCCCACTGACACCAATGATGGGGCACTACTCCTTCCACTGACACCAATGACGTGGCACTACTCCTCCCACTGCAAAATTACAGTTATGAAGTAGCAACGAAAATAATTTTATGGTTGGGGGTCACCACAACATGAGGAACTGTATTAAGGGGTCGCGGCATTAGAAAGGTTGAGAACCACTGCACTAAGGGATAACAAACAAAGTGAATCAGTGAAACCACTCCTTGTGGTAAACGTACGAAAAAGGGAAGAGGAATCGGATTATAAACGCATGTATACCTACATGCTCAAGGATAACTGGTGAATAAGAACAATAGCAGTGATCCCACTAAGGGACAAACAAAGTGAATCCGTGAAACCACAAATTGTGGTACTTGTGAAAAAAGAAAGAAGTCAGGCTCACCGCCTGTAAATCACTAACAATCACTAAATGTACACAATTGTGACCCCCCTACTGGGGATAAGTGAACAGAAAACCTATAAATAATGAAGGGATTTGTAACCCCAAATGGGGGGTTCTGAATAAGCAGAGAAATAAGTGACGGCAAACAGAGCCTCACACTCTCCGTGTATCCACAAACATAAATAAACATGGATAATCCACCAATGTCTGGAACGACCCATTTTCCTCAGAATTTCAGAGAGAAATGCACTGTAACCAGCATGTCCAACATTTGCTGCCTTCCTTCCTTAAATAAGGGCAATAATTGCCACCTGTTTTTCAAAGAATGAATGACCTCACTAATAGAACACCACACGGCTATTATTTTGAACATGCCCTTTTCAATGAGTGATTCAATGACACAGAATCAGCAGCATGCATGTCATGACTGTTAGGTCTGTTGGATTTCTATTACTCTACTACACCTGCTAGGAAATTATTTGCCATGTAGAAATATCATTTCTACCAAAAACAGTGATTGATCCGGTTAGTGATGTCTGACTGCTAATATTTTGAACACAACTGAATAAACTTCACAAGATCTACAAGATGTCTTATCGATTGAGTCACTGACTGGTATCCAACTAAGATTGAAGTTATCGCTATCTCATCACAACTGAGCCATCACTTCTAGGACCACTGAGAGGAGGCTGCATGCAGGACCTTGCCCACCAGAGAGGGAACTGACACAGCGTTGTACCTGACATCCGTTGGAGAGAGTCCGGGTTCCAGACCGGTGGTGTTTGATTATCATAAGGTGTTTTAACCCTGCAGGGTCACCGCATGGAGGTGAGGGGCCATTGCACCTAGAGTGGGATTTATAGTATCCTGTTGCAGATTTATGGTGATCACAGGACTACAGAACACCTCCACCATTTGCATGGTTCTGGACACCTTCTGTAGATTGGACATTTATTTCACCTTTTAGGACACGTTAATAATTTTGTGTTTTGTTTTTTTCTGTTCATGTTGATTGGTGGATTATCCATGTTTATTTATGTTTGTGGATACACGGAGAGTGTGAGGCACTGTTTGCCGTCACTTATTTCTCTGCTTATTCAGAACCCCCCATTTGGGGTTACAAATCCCTTCATTATTTATAGGCACTATAGCCTATGTTTTCTGTTCACTTATCCCCAGTAGGGGGGTCACAATTGTGTACATTTAGTGATTGTTAGTGATTTACAGGCGGTGAGCCTGACTTCTTTCTTTTTTCACAAGTACCACAATTTGTGGTTTCACGGATTCACTTTGTTTGTCCCTTAGTGGGATCACTGCTATTGTTCTTATTCACCAGTTATCCTTGAGCATGTAGGTATACATGCGTTTATAATCTGATTCCTCTTCCCTTTTTGTACGTTTACCACAAGGAGTGTTTTCACTGATTCACTTTGTTTCTTATCCCTTAGTGGGATCACTGCCATTTCTTTCACATCAGTTGGTTTTGGGAATGTAAAGCATACATGCGTTTATGTCACCACATGATATGTATTTACTGGTGTTGTGTAATAGGCGCATATTCAGTACCACGGCATTCATTCTATGTATGTGTATTTAATTATTGTATTTATAGATTTTTTTATGTTGATTTCACCCATTTAGGAGAGGCGGTGTAGATGTTTAGTTTGGGGTTGATGTCACTTATGCTGTTAATATAGTCACTGGGTATTATAGTATTGTTCACTCATTTATTTACTGTTCACCACTTATTCACATTGGGATTTACATATAGTTTAGTTATTAGCGCAGCACCTCACTTTACACTCCACTGCACATGCACAGCGTATTGTACATAGCCCCAAAGCCACCTGGGATACATGATGTTGGTATCCTAGGGGGCTTCAGGTGGGGTGGGGAGGATGTCATTCTTGCCTAAGCGAGGAAGGCAGAAGCATGGGGTGTGTTCTCCTGAAAAAAAAAAGAAAGAAAGAAGTACAGGAGTTGGATAAAAATATGGAAACACTACATGATTTGCAGGTGTGAAAGTGACGACATGGTTTGCGTTGAAAGCGGAAGTGACGTAACATTCTTTTGCTTCCGCTGTGTGATGAGACACCTAGCTAACAGGTGGAAAGCCTCACGTCTGTCATTTACTGCGTGCGCAGCTAGTAATATGGAGTCATGTCAGAGCTTACTGAGCTTCAAAGAGGGCAAATTGTTGGTGCCATTTAGCTGGTGCCTCTGTGACTGAAGTTGCCAATTTATTTGCCGTGTCACGAGGTATAATATCAAAGGTTATGGCGGCATATACAGTTTGTGGGAAAACAATGTCTGGGCAGCCATATCTTGGTATTCTGCAGGTCCCATTGTCACCTTGAAAGATAGAGTCACTGCCAGTGACTATGTACAAATTTTGGCAGACTATGTGCACCCCATGGTGCAGACATTGTTTCCCGAAGACCGCGCCATTTACCAAGCTGACAATGCTCTGAATTCACACAGCTGGCGTTGTCAAATCACGGTTTGGCGAGGATGCAGACAAGGTTTCACACCTTTCCTGGGCGCCACATTCGCCAGACCTCCATATCATAGAGCCATTATGGTCAACGAAATTTGGGCTCGTTTTCCGCCTCTTGCATCTCTGCGAGAACTGGAACGATTTTTGTATGAAGAGTAGTATCAGATTCCATTATCCACCACCCAAGACTTATATTTGTCAATTCCCAGGAGAATTCAGACCGTCTTGGATGCTAAAGGCAGTCCAACACTATAGGAGCTAATGATTTTGTTCTTTTACCTAGTGTTTCCATAATTTTGTCCAACCCCTGTAACTGGGACTGAAGGTTCGTGTTAAAATCTTAGTAGTTTGACTTCATCGTGTTCTTGCTCTATATCTGTTTAATGTGCTGATTGTCTGCTTGTTATTTGGGTCCACTTTAAACTATGATCAGTTACTTAGGCGGAGACCTTTCTCTGCCACCTACTGGAATTTGTCATTTCTGTGCAATGTATGCGATTAAAGAGGGGACTCCGTATGCAGCTTTCATTGAATGTTGCCACTTAACAGCAAGCACTGAACACATCAAATATGCCACAGTCTCCTGGGAAGTGTAATTAGTCGGTTTGTTTGAATTTGGGGTTTTACTGTTACACTTAGGAATCGGGGGAGGCTGAGGATAGGGCCACTGTAGCTGACAAGCCCCCTTTTCCAGTCACACTTCTAGAAACAGGGGATTGTGGCAGCTATGCTGTGTCTGAGATCAATGTTAGTGACGCCCACTAATTGGGCATTCGTCGGGGAGGAGCAGAGAAGCTGGAAATTAAGGAACCAAAGAGAGATTTACTTCACATTTCAATACTGTTTCATTGGAGAAGTGAATACAGGCATTTAGACATGCAAGGATGGATCTGTATTTATGTTTTTAATTCCTTCAGGAGTTAATTTTTTAAGGCCCAACACTGGAAACACTTTTTAGTCGGTTATTGTGTACCGAGAATACTATCTGTACAGTCACTGACCTTACATTTTCCAAAATACAATATTTTTCCCTAAAGCGGGCCTTTAACTACCTGCCGACCGCAGATAGCCGAATGACGGCTGCACTGCGGCCGGCCAGTTCTGGGTTGACGTTATATGACGTCCACCCAGAACGCGCTCTCCTGTGTGCCCCCGGGGGCGCGCACCCGGCGGTCTCCGTGATCGCTGTGTCCTACGGACACAGCTGATCACGTGACGTGGTAAAAGGCCAATCACAGCGGCCTTTTACCACGTGATCAGCTGTGTCCAATGACACGCTGATCAGCGGGAAATGCAAATGCCGGTTCTCGGCTGCACTTTCCTCACGCTGTCAGATCGTGAGGAAAGTACTGCCGAAAACTGGCATTTGTCAGAGCGGGGATCGGCACCGATCATCGGGGTCACTGATCATCAGTGCCCTGATAATCGGTGCTCAGCAGTGCCACACACAAGTTCCGCCCAGCAGTTCACCCACCTGTGCCCAGCAATGCACCCACCTGTGCCCAACAGTGCGCCCACCTGTGCCACCTACCAGTCCCACCCACCAGTGCCCGTCAGTGTAGCCCAGCAGTGCTGCCAGGCAGTGCCGCCAGGCAGTGCCCAGCAGTGATGTCAGTCAGTGCCACCTATCAGTGCTGTCTATCAGTACCCATTATCAGTGTCGCCTATCAGTGCCACCAATCAGTGCCGCATATCAGTGCCACCTATCCGTGACACCTCATTAGTGCTGCCTATCAGTGCCGCCTATCCGTGCCACCTCAGTGCTGCCTATCAGTGCCCTTCAGTGCTTCCCATCAGTGCCCATCAGTGCTGCCTATCAGTGCCCATCGGTGCTGCCTCATCAACGCACATCAGTGAAGGAGAAAAATTACCTGTTTGAAAATTTTTATAATAGAAACAAAGAAACTTTTTTTTTTTTTTCAAATTTTTTTGCAGTTTTTTTGCTTATAGCACAAAAAGTAAAGTGCCCAGCGGCGATTAAATCCCACCAAAAGAAAGCTCTATTTGTGAGAAAAAAATGATAAAAATTTCATATGGGTACAATCTTGCATGACCGCGCAATTGTCAATCAAAGTGCGACAGCACTGAAAGCTGAAAATTGGCCTGGTAAATAAGGGGGTATAAGTGCTCGGTAGGCAAGGGGTTAATGTCTTAAGGGGCCATGCACGGTGCTTACAAGAAGGTGTCCGTTCCGATATTGGGAGCACGTGTAAAGGTAAAGGTACTCTGGGCTCTGATTTGGGTCACGCCGTGTACATCGTTCTCTGGGGAGGTACAGTAGTAAGTGTAGATGGTGAGACGACTTGTTCAGCTGAGCCAATGCAAATTTAATGAGCATCACACTTCCTAGCGTTGGCGGTTGGATTGGCTGGATGTCTGTAAAGACAGATGCATCCAGTGAATGCTTCCTGTGAATATGGAAGATGGACAGTCTAGGTGTTGATAGACATCGTTTATGTATTTACTTTGTACAGTTATTCTTATTTGCTTTTTATGAACACGTAATTTCCAAACGTTTTGCCCATTTATAACAGTCCCTGAGCGATTTCTCTGCTCCTTTTTTGTTATGTTTCCACAGAAGTTGAAGCGTATCTGAACCCGAGAGCAAAATCTTTTCCAGTTTACCAATCTTTAGATTTGGTGGCTGCCATTGTTTTATTTTTATTAGGATTATCTAGTTTTTATGCTAAGCTGGTAATCATGTTCACTTCCTGTCCTAGGGTGACAACACTCAATGTGCTATATCTATTGTAATGTTTGGGGGGTTTTTATCTCAGGGTAGCGCTCACCAGCAAGTAGAATCCACACCAGAAATTGTTGTTTTAGAGTTTCTTGGCCCAATTTTTATTAATGAAAAAAAAGTCCATTCAATGTATGTTTGCCACATCAACAGAAAACAACCAATCCAGCCTCCTGGCTTGCACTTGTAGCAAAATAGTTCTTCAGCCTTCTGGCTTATGTACAGCAGTTCTGCTCAGGCCTTCCACTATAGACCCTCGTCAGTCCCCCATAGACCACTTCATCGCCAACACTGTCCACACAGCTGGCAGCCCCTTGCTGCCCTGATCCTCAGGCTCTGGACTCTGTCCTTTCCAATGCACATATGCACTCCTCTGGATTCTCCCTTGCACCTACCTGGATTCCTCAGGAGGATAGAGCCCAGAACCCTGGTCCTGTCTCTACAAAAGCCCAGAACCCACCTGCATAATCAGTGTTCTGGCTATTTCTAAAATCTAGTCCCAGGATTGCAGATTTCTTCCCACTAAGATCACTTTGAAATTTCTAGGCTCCAGGTCCCAAAATGGACCTTTATGAAACAATGAAGAAACTGAAAAGCCAGTTTCCTCTGCTTTACACAAACTCCCTGGAGCCCCTTAACCTGCCTTGTTGAGAATCCTGGGTAGCATAATATCCTTTTAACAACATGACAGATCACCGCACTGTCACACTATGGAGAGCAGCATTGTCACCCTAGGACAAGAAGTGTGTCAGGGCTACAGAACAAACACGTGTAGGCTTGTGAGCTGCTATGTGAGTAATAAATCTTACCAAGTGCTGATTGTGAATCGCCTGCACCTAACACATGCTCATACTAGTGTGTAAAAAAACAAAAACCACAATGTTCCGCGCTTCACTTCAACAATAATATGTGTATCCAATCACTAATATTTCTAATGCATATCCAAATATATAAATGAATATAAATATATGTAATTGTGCATCCAGTTACTATTAGTTATATATCAAAATAAATGAAAGAGTGAATAAACCAATGATGATTTTCAACAACAGTGTCCATATGATTGTTATAAGCAGTCAAAAGAAAAATCCAAATATGAGTTCCTTCAAACGTGCAAACTTTGCTTTACCGTATAATATCCCGTGCTTCTTAAAAAGTATTTGGTGCAAATAACTTGCATGAACGTGCCCCCCCACCGGTTGTGCTCTCACCTCAAATATATGAACAAACCGTTAAGTAAGGTCATATAGCGCTTGTGTCCCTTTAAATGGACCAAAGTGTGGATGGGACGGTATCCTGCTGTTTGGGGTCCTTCTCCACTCAAATGATAAACTCCCCTTCCACAATGGTTATAGAGGAATAGGTCAAATCATAGTGTATTACCCTTTAAAAATCATTTTTATTAATAAAAGTAATGCACTCACATTTACTCTATGTTAAAACTGCTTTGTGCACAAAATGTGTCCTTCAGAACGTTTTCCCAGGTGAAAATCCTAAAAATTGGCAGCTGGTGTCAGTATGGTACCATCGAGCATCGTGAGGGACTTTGATGTCATGACGCTGGATGGAGCACGTTTATGCAAATTATTCGCACCAAATACTTTTTAAGAAGCACGGGATAGTATACGGGTAAAGCAAAGTTTGCACGTTTGAAGGAACTCGTATTTGGATTTTTCTTTTGACTGCTTATAACAATCATATGGACACTGTTGTTGAAAATCATCATTGGTTTATTCACTTTTTCATTTATTTTGATATATAACTAATAGTAACTGGATACACAGTTGCATATATTTATATTAATTTATATATTTGGATATGCATTAGTTATGTTAATGATTGGATACACATTATTTTTGAAGTGAAGCGCGGCACATTGTGGATTTTTAGAACTACAGAACACCTCCCCCTTTGTCCATCTATACAAGGCTAGGATCACACGCTCTCTATGCTTTTTCTCTAAAAAGTTATTCCCTATGTCGTATGGATGTATGTATATTAAAAGCCATAGGAATGACCGTTTCTGGCATTCCCGCCCCTTTCTCAAGCTCAATGCACATTTGAAATTGCGAAAGGGCAGAGATTTCCCAAAACTCAAGAAGCGGCTGATTAGGCGGTCGCCTAATGCCTCACCCTCACAGGGGCTTTGCGGCAGCATAATTTTCCTATGGCTAGGTTCACACATGCCTGGTGTGAATTTCCTGGTCATTTTCACTGCCAATTTCCAATGGCAAATTTCCAATTTCCAAATATGGTTCAGATGCAGATTTATGGCGCTGGTAGCCACTGGCGTCTTTAACAATACCTGGTCCACTTCAGGTCCAGACACTTGCACCCCCTTCCAGTCTAGGACAATTTTAAGCTTTCAGCACTATCACACTTTGAGTGACAATTACTCAGTCATGCAACACTATACCCATATTACGTCTTTATCTTTTTATTGTGACAGATAGAACTTTCTTTTGGTGGTATTTGATCACCACGGGGTTTTTTATTATTTGCTATATAAACGAAAAAATACTGACAATTTTGAAGAAAAAAACATTTTTTGCTTAGTTTTTGTTACATAATTTTGCAAAAAGATCATGTTTCTTCATACATTTAGGCCAAAATGTATTCTGCTACATTTTTGGGATAAAAATAACCCAAAACAGTTTATATTATTTAGTCTTTGTGAAAGCTATTGAGTCTATAAACTATGGGATATATATTTAAATATATGCATAATGTCATATGGCTGTGATCAGGATGCTGGTATGGGGTGTGGCTGTGATCAGGATGCTGGTATGGGGTGTGGCTGTGATCAGGATGCTGGTATGGGGTGTGGCTGTGATCAGGATGCTGGTATGGGGTGTGGCTGTGATCAGGATGCTGGTATTGGGTGTGGCTGTGATCAGGATGCTGGTATGGGGTGTGGCTGTGATCAGGATGCTGGTATGGGGTGTGGCTGTGATCAGGATGCTGGTATTGGGTGTGGCTGTGAGCAGGATGCTGGTATGGGGTGTGGCTGTGATCAGGATGCTGGTATTGGGTGTGGCTGTGATCAGGATTCTGGTATGGGGTGGGGCTGTGATCAGGATGCCGGTATGGGGTGTGGCTGTGATCAGGATGCCGGTATGGGGTGTGGCTGTGATCAGGATGCCGGTATGGGGTGTGGCTGTGATCAGGACGCTGGTATGGGGTGTGGCTGTGATCAGGACGCTGGTATGGGGTGTGGCTGTGATCAGGATGCTGGTATGGGGTGTGGCTGTGATCAGGACGCTGGTATGGGGTGTGGCTGTGATTAGGACGCTGGTATGGGGTGTGGCTGTGATTAGGACGCTGGTATGGGGTGTGGCTGTGATCAGGATGCTGGTATGGGGTGTGGCTGTGATCAGGATGCTGGTATGGGGTGTGGCTGTGATCAGAATGCTGGTATGGGGTGTGGCTGTGATCAGGATGCCGGTATGGGGTGTGGCTGTGATCAGGACGCTGGTATGGGGTGTGGCTGTGATCAGGACGCTGGTATGGGGTGTGGCTGTGATCAGGATGCTGGTATGGGGTGTGGCTGTGATCAGGATGCTGGTATGGGGTGTGGCTGTGATCAGGACGCTGGTATGGGGTGTGGCTGTGATTAGGACGCTGGTATGGGGTGTGGCTGTGATCAGGACGCTGGTATGGGGTGTGGCTGTGATCAGGACGCTGGTATGGGGTGTGGCTGTGATTAGGACACTGGTATGGGGTGTGGCTGTGATCAGGATGCTGGTATGGGGTATGGCTGTGATCAGGACATTGGTATGGTGTATGGGGGTGTTTTGTTTGCACTGGGACAGGTGACAAGGCCTCCTGAATGATGTATTATTGATATTGTGGGGCAGTGATCAGGGACACAGGGGAACTAAACTGGGGCACTGGGGAGGCTGGCAGTGCAGTGTGTGAGGGTACAAGCAGCCTGACATTCAGTGTAAACTCACACACTGCAGGATCGTTTTCACTGAGAGCAGAGAGAAGCGATTGGTCACAGCAGTCACATGTGTTACACCACGTGATCGCCCTAACACAGCGGTAATGTGATCCACTGTGTCCGGGCGACACATCGATCAGCAGGTTTCGTGGTTAACGCTCTGTGAGCCGCACACGAGCCATCGATGCAGCCTAACGTACAGGAACATTATCCCGAATCGTCGCTGCTTCCCGTCTGCCATTTATGTAGAATGGGCGGACGGGAAGAGGGTAAGGAGGGGGCCAGGTAGCTGGCTGCCACGTCCTTAACAACCGATGACTCATCAGCTGAAAGCGTGGGGTTCCCCCCCAATCCATACCAGGCTCTCTAGTTCTGGTATCGATTTTGAGGGTAACCCCATGCCAAGAAAAAAAAAAAAACCTTATCCGAGCATGTGGCCGGGCTGGCTAGTAAAGGGAGGAGACCCCCAGATCCTGCCAACCCCCCCCCCCATCCATGTGAATGACTATGGGGTACATTGGGCATTTTTTTTGCTATCCGTCACTTCGCTTTATCTGGTAATAGCAAAATTAAATTTTTTCCCCCACAAAAATAGAGCTTTCTTTTGGTGATATATGAACACCACTAGGTATTTATTATATAAATGAATATTTTGAAACCAAAAAAAACTATATTTTTTACTTTTTGTTATAAAACATATCCAATAAAAAAATTTAAAAAAAATTCTTCATATATTTAGGGGAACATATATTCTGTTACATGTTTTAGGTAAAAAAAAAAAAGCAAATTAGTAAATGTGTATTAATTGGTTTGCGTGAAAGTTGTAGCGTCTACAAACAATGGGATAAATAATAAATACTGGAATTTTATTTATCTTTTACATTTATTTATGTTTATACTATTAATGGCGATGATGAGTGAGGCTGTGATAGTGCGCAGAGCAATCTGACACTTTGTCACAACTGACACTGACATCTCCAGTGACACTGATACAGTGATCAGTGTTAATACTATACACTGTCACTGTATAAATGACACAGACTGGGAAGGGGTAACATCTAGGGGCAATCAAAGGGTTAGCGGTGTGTACTGTGTGTAGTATGGGCTGCTTTTACTAGTCCATTTGGCTGTTTTTACTCTCTGCTTTGCAGCTGGTTAATTCATGGAACAGAGTTCCATGGATGGTCCATGCAGCAGAATTAGTGGGAACAGATGATACTATGAGAGACAGAAGAGGCCAGAGGGTGACTAAGCCCCGTAGACTCCACTGGTAACTAAAATATCACTTTTGGGTGGACTGACCCTTTAACTGTACAGGATATGGTGGTGGTACACAAATGAAAGGAGTACGGGACACACGGAATGATAGAAATGCCAGTCACCACAGACTTGGAATTACACTGTATCTGAGCACCACAAAGCCAAAATGCTAATTTATTCATTTGTAATAATCAAAGAAAACTCCCCCATCCATCCATGTTGCCATGCTTTATTTTACTGAGAAATCACTTTGAAAAACTCTTGTCTAGCATTTCTGGCTGTGGCCACCTTGAGTAAGGGCAATGACTGATGTAGCATTTACTTCCTGGAATCCATCTGCCCTTAGCTCAGGCATGAGGGTGTGCTTTGCTGAGAAAGCCCCTGCTCCACTCCTGAATACTCCTGGGATGTATGAGTTTATTTGCCTAGGCTAGAAACCAGGAAGTAACTGAGGAATTGTTAATAAAAAAGAATACGTTTAAAACATGTAAATGTGACCTCCGTTCCTAAATATACTGCTCAAAAAAATGAAAGGAACGCTTTTTAATCAGATTATAGTGTCAAGTCAATTAAACTTCTGGGATATTTATCTGGTCAGTTAAGTAGCAGAGGGGGTTGTAAATCAGTTTCAGCTGCTTTGGTATTAATGAAATGAACAACAGTTGCATTAGATGGGCAACAATGAGACAACCCCCAACACAGGAATGGTTTTACAGGTGGAGGCCACTGACATTTTTTTCCCTACTCATCTTTTCTGACTGTTTTTCACTAGTTTTGTATCATATGACGCCCTCCCAGAACTGGACAACCGCGCTCTATCCGTTATTCGGCTATAGCTCGGTTGGCAAGTGGTTAAAAAGATATCCCAGCATCCTCTGAGATATCATGTTTCAGTCCATCTGACGCTGCCACGTTGCACCTCAGACTGTCCAGGAGCTCAGTGGTGACCTGATCCAGATCTGGGAGAAAATCCCCCAGGACACCATCCGTCGTCTAATTAGAAGCATGCCCTGACGTTGTCAGACATACATACAATCACGTGGGGGCCATACAAACTACTGAGGACCATTCTGAGTTGCTGCAATACAATTTTAGCAAAATGGACTCGTCTGCTGCATTTTTTTTTTCACTTTGATTTTCGGGGTGTCTTTGAATTCAGTCCTCTGTTGGTTGATAATTTTCATGAAATGATGGGGCGTCCTTACATTCCTAACACATTACCCCGTCCATGTCAGTATAGAGATCCAACATGAGATTTTTCCCCATTGAGATCTGATGTGTTCTCAAAGTGTTCCTTTATTTTTTGAGCCGTGTATTTGCTAAGGATAGCAGCAGAAGGATCAAAAATAGCTCATGTTTATTGAGATTGAAGTTTATTTTATTTATTATTTATTTCAGGTACTTATATAGCGCCATCAATTTACACAGCACTTTACATATATATTGTACATTCACATCAGTCCCTAACCCTCAAGGGGCGTACAGTCTAAGGTCCCTAACTCACATTCATACATACACTGTCTGTCTGTCTATCTATCTATCTATCTATCTATCTATCTATCTATCTATCTATCTATCTATCTATCTATCTATCTATCTATCTATCTATCTATCTATCTATCCAGTTGTATCCGACCCTTGGCGATTGCATGGACCGTCACTCATAAGCGACTTTTTCCATGAACTCTCTTAGCAGTTACTTTACAGGGTAGGTTGCCAGGTCTTTCTCCAACCCCCACCATGCAGGAGATCCCACATGGCCAGGGATGAAACTAGGACAATTTAGACAGGAGCCAATTCACCTATCAGCATGTCTTTGGAGTGTGGGAGGAAACCGGAGTACCCAGAGGAAACCCACACAGGCACAGGGAGAACATGCAAACTCCAGGCAGGTGGTGCCATGGTTGGGATTCGAACCAACGACCCAAGTATTGCCAGGCGGAAGTGCTAACCATTAGCCACTGTGCTGCCCAAGTTGTGCATTAAAGTTTTTCTGTTGCCTGAAGTTGCCCCTCCTCTGATCAATTTATTGTGTTCCATTGAACGGGCTGCCGACACACGCCAGAATAGACCAAATATCGGACACGCATCGTTTCTTCTGACTAGATGTGCAGTGTAGTGCGCTGCAATGCATGTTTGTCAGATGTGCGTTCGGTTCCTATTGACAATGGATGGCACTGCAACACGCTAATGCATGGACCACGTGTCGACCTATGTTGCAGGAATGCATCTTACCGCAACACAAAAGTGTGATTGGATGCTTCATGTAAGGTGCGCATAGGCAGGGCAATTCACAGAACGTTACAATACACAGAGTCCTCCAGCATACTTACCAGCCAGCCAGCAAAATTGGAAAAAGCCTAAAATGTTTCAGCAATTTGTGTTCAGTTTGTTGGATACATTTGCAAATATATGTGAAGCCGCACTGCCACGTCAAGGCTCCTCTGTACAGTGCGGTCCCTAACTCCACTCTAATGTCATTTCCAAATTGTGACATACAGAGCAAGAAATACATTCAGAATGTAAACTAGTTAAACAAAAATTAAATCAAAAACAGAGGTTTTGGTTGCATATATTTGCAATCATATACGAAACTACCATCTATAGACGTCTAAAACATGAGTGAAAAAAAAATACTGGCCTCCAACCTCCCCTTATAGCCAGTCCAACACACGCCTTTAAAAAAGAATACCGGCCTCCAACCTCCCCTTATAGCCGGTCCAACACACACCTGGAAAAAAAATATTGTAGCTCTCTTGTGGGTGAAGAGAGCTGGTGTAATTGCTTTCTTGGAGGCAGGTGCTGATGACAATCCTTCAATAGAGCGATGACGGAGCCTCCACGTGAATGTCACATGCTGACGGAGTCTCCACGTGAATGTCACATGCTGACGGAGCCTCCACGGGCTCACGGGCTCGGCACAAGCCGTCGGAGCCTCCACGGGCTCGGCACAAGCCGTCGGAGCCTCCACGGGCTCGGCACAAGCCGTCGGAGCCTCCACGCGCTCGGCACAAGCCGTCGGAGCCTCCACGCGCTCGGCACAAGCCGTCGGAGCCTCCACGGGCTCGGCACAAGCCGTCGGAGCCTCCACGGGCTCGGCACAAGCCGTCGGAGCCTCCACGGGCTCGGCACAAGCCGTCGGAGCCTCCACGGGCTCGGCACAAGCCGTCGGAGCCTCCACGGGCTCGGCACAAGCCGTCGGAGCCTCCACGGGCTCGGCACAAGCCGTCGGAGCCTCCACGCGCTCGGCACAAGCCGTCGGAGCCTCCACGCGCTCGGCACAAGCCGTCGGAGCCTCCACGGGCTCGGCACAAGCCGTCGGAGCCTCCACTGGCTCGGCACAAGCCGTCGGAGCCTCCACGGGCTCGGCACAAGCCGTCGGAGCCTCCACGGGCTCGGCACAAGCCGTCGGAGCCTCCACGGGCTCGGCACAAGCCGTCGGAGCCTCCACGGGCTCGGCACAAGCCGTCGGAGCCTCCACGTGCTCGGCACATGCCGTCGGAGCCTCCACGGGCTCGGCACAAGCCGTCGGAGCCTCCACGGGCTCGGCACAAGCCGTCGGAGCCTCCACGGGCTCGGCACAAGCCGTCGGAGCCTCCACGGGCTCGGCACAAGCCGTCGGAGCCTCCACGCGCTCGGCACAAGCCGTCGGAGCCTCCACGCGCTCGGCACAAGCCGTCGGAGCCTCCACGGGCTCGGCACAAGCCGTCGGAGCCTCCACGGGCTCGGCACAAGCCGTCGGAGCCTCCACGTGCTCGGCACAAGCCGTCGGAGCCTCCACGTGCTCGGCACAAGCCGTCGGAGCCTCCACGTGCTCGGCACATGCCGTCGGAGCCTCCACGTGCTCTGCCCATGCCGTCGGAGCCTCCACGTTCTCTGCCCATGCCTTCGGAGCCTCCACGCTCTCTGCCCATGCTTACAGAGCCTCCACACGCTCGGCCCATGCTTACAGAGCCTCCACGCGCTCGGCCCATGCTTACAAAGCCTCCACGCGCTCGGCCCATGCTGTCGGAGCCTCCACGCGCTCGGCCCATGCTGTCGGAGCCTGCCAAGCGGATGTGCTAACCATTTAGCCAATGTGCTGCCTCCAACCATTTATCTTCCGGCCTCCAACCTCCCCTTATAGCCGGTCCAACACACACCTGGATAAAAAAATATTGTAGCTCTCTTGTGGGTGAAGAGAGCTGGTGTAATTGCTTTCTTGGAGGCAGGTGCTGATGACAATCCTTCAATAGAGCGATGACATAGGGGACTTTCTGATGATGAAGGTCCTCCTCTTCCTCACCTCCTAGTGTAAAATTTCTTCCAACTTCTTGGCCATCTTAACTCCCAGAACAGTCGCACCCTGGCCATTTAAGTGCAGTCCGTCCCTGCTGTAGAGCTGGTAACTGAACAAAAAGTCTGCCCAGTTCTCCATGAACTCAAACCCCTCCTCTCTGCACCAGTTCTTCAGCCACTTGTTAAGCTCTCTGATCTCATTCTGCCTCACTGGTGTGGCTCGAGGTACAGGCAGTATTTCTGAAAATACTGCCTTGGAGGTTCTTTTCTTCAATATAGCTCCCAAGTCTCTGAAATCTTTTTGTAGGGCGTTCCATCTTCCTCTGACTTTGTCGTTGGTACCGACATGTATGATGACAGCTGGGTCCTCCCCAGCCCCTTTCAGCAATCTGTCCATACGATCTGCAATGTCCCGAACCCGAGCGCCTGGTAAACTACAGACTGTTCGGCAATGACGGTCTTTGTGACAGATTGCTTTCTCTGTACCTCTAAGAATGGAGTCCCCTACCACCAGTATATGTCTATCCTTTCTTGTATCCTTGCCCCCATCTTCACTGGAGGAGATGTTCCCCTGGCATTTTGGTAGGGTCTTGTCATTAAAGTCGTATTCTGTCGGAGTCTCCACGTGAATGTCACATGCTGACGGAGCCTCCACGTGAATGTCACATGCTGACGGAGCCTCCACGTGAATGTCACATGCTGACGGAGCCTCCACGTGAATGTCACATGCTGTCGGAGCCTCCACGTGCTGGGCACATGCTGTCGGAGCCTCCACGTGCTGGGCACATGCTGTCGGAGCCTCCACGTGCTGGGCACATGCTGTCGGAGCCTCCACGTGCTGGGCACATGCTGTCGGAGCCTCCACGTGCTGGGCACATGCTGTCGGAGCCTCCACGTGCTGGGCACATGCTGTCGGAGCCTCCACGTGCTGGGCACATGCTGTCGGAGCCTCCACGTGCTGGGCACATGCTGACGGAGCCTCCACGTGCTGGGCACATGCTGACGGAGCCTCCACGTGCTGGGCACATGCTGTCAGAGCCTCCACGTGCTCGGCACATTCTGTCGGAGCCTCCACGTGCTCGGCACATTCTGTCGGAGCCTCCACGTGCTCGGCACATTCTGTCGGAGCCTCCACGTGCTCGGCACATTCTGTCGGAGCCTCCACGTGCTCGGCACATGCTGTCGGAGCCTCCACGTGCTGGGCACATTCTGTCGGAGCCTCCACGTGCTGGGCACATTCTGTCGGAGCCTCCACGTGCTGGGCACATTCTGTCGGAGCCTCCACGTGCTCGGCACATGCTGTCGGAGCCTCCACGTGCTGGGCACATTCTGTCGGAGCCTCCACGTGCTGGGCACATTCTGTCGGAGCCTCCACGTGCTGGGCACATTCTGTCGGAGCCTCCACGTGCTGGGCACATTCTGTCGGAGCCTCCACGTGCTGGGCACATGCTGTCGGAGCCTCCACGTGCTGGGCACATGCTGTCGGAGCCTCCACGTGCTGGGCACATGCTGTCGGAGCCTCCACGTGCTGGGCACATGCTGTCGGAGCCTCCACGTGCTGGGCACATGCTGTCGGAGCCTCCACGTGCTGGGCACATGCTGTCGGAGCCTCCACGTGCTGGGCACATGCTGTCGGAGCCTCCACGTGCTGGGCACATGCTGTCGAAGCCTCCACGTGCTGGGCACATGCTGTCGGAGCCTCCACGTGCTCGGCACATTCTGTCGGAGCCTCCACGTGAATGTCACATGCTATCTGAGCCTTTACGTGCTCGGCACATGCTGACGGAGTCTCCATGTCGATATCATATCTCTTCTCGCTCACTGTGGCAAGCCTGCCGGGTGAGCTGTGTTTGCAGTAAATATTGTTTACATCTGCAATAAAAAAGAATTGAATTTAGCACCTTTAATATACATTTTATATATTTTTCTTTATAGAAAATTAAATTACAGAGAATAAAGTTAGAATCACCTGTGCCAGGGACAGTAAGGAAACCTGACATGATAGGGACACAGGGATGACTATAGTGGCCTTCATATAAAAATGCTAGTTGGGTGGCAGTTATGCCAAGCCTCTACAATTAAATGACTGAAGAAACCGGCAAGTTAAATGAGTGGGCGGGTCACAAGGGAAGTGGCAGTAGGTAGTAGTGGTGTCACCTGCCTGGCTCTGCATTGTGGCTGGGGTTTGTGAATCATTGAGCCAGCTAAGCACAGCCTTTTTTTACTGGCAGTTTTACCCAGAAAGTGTGTCATTTATCAGCCCTGAGGTCAGACAGGATACGGGTCACCCACTATGGGGGGGTCATACACCAGCCTGACAACAGCTGATTGTTTGCATTGGCACGGAGAGTAAACATGTGACTAATGTAGTAGGAATATTTATGTCTAGTCATATGTTTTTATCAATGTTATATGGATATTCATACTTTTGCTGGTGGAGTTGCAATGTGAGCGTCACATGTATTCATGAACATCCATATACATGTGTGCATATGGGAATGTCAGCCGTCATTAGTGTCTATGACCATCCCTATACATGTGTGCATATGGGAATGTCAGCCGTCATCAGTGTCTATGATCATCCCTATACATGTGTGCATATGGGAATGTCAGCCGTCATCAGTGTCTATGACCATCCCTATACATGTGTACATATGGGAATGTCAGCCGTCATCAGTGTCTATGACCATCCCTATAAATGTGTGCATATGGGAATGTCAGCCGTCATCAGTGTCTATGACCATCCCTATACATGTGTGCATATGGGAATGTCAGCCGTCATCAGTGTCTATGGCGATCCCTATACATGTGTGCATATGGGAATGTCAGCCGTCATCAGTGTCTATGGCCATCCCTATACATGTGTGCATATGGGAATGTCAGCCGTCATCAGTGTCTATGGCGTTCCCTGTACATGGATACATATGGGAATGTCAGCCGTCATCAGTGTCTATGGCCATCCCTGTACATGGATACATATGGGAATGTCAGCCGTCATCAGTGTCTATGGCGTTCCCTGTACATGGATACATATGGGAATGTCAGCCGTCATCAGTGTCTATGGCCATCCCTGTACATGGATACATATGGGAATGTCAGCCGTCATCAGTGTCTATGGCGTTCCCTGTACATGGATACATATGGGAATGTCAGCTGTCATCAGTGTCTATGGCGTTCCCTGTACATGGATACATATGGGAATGTCAGCCGTCATCAGTGTCTATGGCCCAGGGATGATGAATTCCTATCTCCCTACACCTGCTGCTGGCAAAATTTAAAAAAAAATTGCTAATTTTTTTAGTTGTAAAAAATGAAAGGTACACCCAAGTACATATCATCCAATCCCCCCCCCCTCCCCCCCAGACATATACACACGTACAAACGTAAAAGCACACGCTGGGGCGCCTACACATGAAAACGTCGGTTGCGATACACGTTACATATCGCCGCTCACGCCAGAATGAGCGCAATAATTCTAGCAGCAGACCCCCTCCATACACTATACTGATCACCTAGAAGGGGCTGTAAAAGCGTCAACTACAGAAAATGTCGGACTGTTAAAGCCCCTTCTAGGTGATCAGTATAGTGTATGGAGGGGGTCTGCTGCTAGAATTATTGCGCTCATTCTGGCGTGTGCGGCGATATGTAACGTGTATTGCAACCGACGTTTTCATGTGTAGGCGCCCCAGCGTGTGCCTTTACATTTGTACGTGTGTATATGTCTGGGGGGGAGGGGGGGTTATGTGATTGGGTGGAATTTTAATTTTTTCAATTAAAAAAAATATATTTTTTTTTTTTCTCAATTTGTTTTCATGACATAGGGAACAATGTCCCGTCTGTGATGTATTTTGGTGACAGGTTCTCTTTATGGAGACATCTGAGGTGTAATAGACCCCGGATGTCTCCCCTGTACTACACTGGATGGACTGCAATGCACATCGGATCGGATTCCATATGTCCCGCCCTCAGTGGGCGGGGATCTCTGACCGGTAACCAGGAAGTGACATCACACCATCACTTCCTGGTCAGGACCAGACGGGGACGGGCGCTCTCCTCCTTCCTCTCCTGCTGAGGGCGGTGAGCTGGCCCCGGGGCCCGCAGATGAGGGAGATAGTGGGCGAGGGGAGGGTCACACGGGGTGGGGGGGGGGGGCGGCACTGTGTGGAAGCGGCTGCGCTGCCCCTCCAATGCTTCCACCTGACAGGTGAGCCCCGCAGCAGGGCTGAAGGGGAGAGGAAACTACCTGCCCCACCCCCGGGACGTGTCCGGACATGCCCGGCCATATGAATTCCCCATCCCTGCTGGAATGTCAGCTCTCCTCAGTGTCTATGGGGATCCCTGTACATGTGTCCATATGGGAATGTCAGCCGGGAAAAAGGGGGAAAAAAGGGTCCAGTGAGAGGAGGTGAGTTCCCTCGTCTCTCTCTAGATCCACAATACATACCATTTTGGTGTTCTGCCTTGTGGTGGCGCCCATTGACTTTACTGCCAGCGCGTAAACATCCAGCAACGGATCTGAAGCAGCCGCGCAGAAAAGCCCGAGTCCTCTTCATGGTGGTGGGCCTCTTGGTGGTGGGATCTGCAGACTGCTCAGTGATCCCTCCTTCCATAGGGGGCTTTCCTTCCCTCGATTCCTCTTTGGTGGTTTTCTGAGAAATAAACGTTTTAATCTTTAATTGTCTCATTACGGAAAATAATGAAACCCGCTTCAACCTGTGTGAGAGAGGCAGTGCAGCCAATCGGATCAAATCCGATCCGATGAGACTGCAAGCCAAACTCAGGAGAAGGAACAATCACGTCTGCTCTGTACCGGGTACAAGGAGCGACTGAAGGGACTCTGGCAGAGCTGGCTTAGGGGGGAGAAAGGGGGGGGGGGGGAAGGGGGAGGGGTCAGGCGATGACATCACGGTGCTGGAGAGCCTTTTTTTTTTTTCTTCAAAGTTTTCTTAAAGGGGCCACGTCCTTTTTAAATTCAGCCACCTGCAGGTTTAATTCAAAAACAAGGACATGGCCCCTTTAAGAACTCTATGTGACTGTTTTTTTTTTTTTTTCAAATCTCCTGGTACTCAGACAAACACAACTGACGATTTTTCCTAAAGGGGCCGCAGTTATGTGAATGCAGCCTCAGTATATAGATCTCATATACCAGGAGAAGAGGTTTTTTTTCTTTTTTTTTTTAATTTAAGTGAGTTATTTTGATTGATATTTCAACCTTACAGTCCCACGGCTTAAAATAAAGGTCTTTATTCCTATGAGAACTCTGTGATTGGAGCCTTATCGCTTCATATAAAGATTTCCTGCCGAACAAATATTTTCATTTCTGTCTTGCTTTTTTTATTTTTATTGTCTTCTATTGTTATTACCCTAAATAATGGACTTTTTTTTTTTTTCAATGCGAAAACGTCTCCCATAGACTTTAATGCGAAATCCCCTCCCATAGACTTCAATGTGAAAACACCTCCCATAGACTTTAATGCAAAAACACCTTTCAGTAGCAATCCTATGTGAACACTTATGTTCTCTTGAGGCTCTGCTCTATCACTTGTGATTCTGGAACGCACCGCAACAAACTCGCACAGAACCCTTTCCATAATGGCACTCAAAGCACAATGCGTGTGGGTGGCATCTGTGTGAACCTCCTCAATAGGAGCACATAATATCTAGCCTGTCATGTCAATCTGTGAGTTTGAAAATGCATCCAGAATGGCATATGTGTGAACCAGGGCTGCTCCTTTCACATTTGGGCATTTTGGGATTGCGGCAGAATCGCTGTGATCGCAAAACGCAGGTTCAGGCGCCATTATTTATTATTAGGGCTCATGTACACGGGGTGTTTGGAAAACTCTTCTGACCTCTGGAAACTGACTGCTAGAAAACATAGGTTATAAAATGTCAGTTTAGCCGCGTTTGCATACTGCGTTTATGCGTGTTTGCTTTTAGACGCGTTTTTAAACAATAGCATCAGGAGACCTCCCAAATGCCCAGAATGCCCTGAAAAATAGTAAATCATGAACTATTTCAGACATTTTGAGAGGAATAGAGAGAGCAGAAGCAGAGAGAGCAGTATGTGTGGAGATGACCTGTCTATTCTGGTTGTAGTCACTATGGATCCCATCATAATGCGGCGCGTTTTACCATTGTTTCCTTCACGCGAAACCTGGAACTGACTGCGCTGGTGTACCGGGTCCATTGGAATACATGGAAAATGCTTTGCATTCGGCTCTGGACAGCATCTGGATATGGATCTGTCAAAAAAAGTGTCTAAACGCAAACACTTGTAAAGGCGGTTAACAGCGTTCATAAGCGTTTGAAATGACGGTAAAATCTACTCCTGAATGCAATTTTGGGGCGTTATAAAAAAGCCGACTAAACTGATCTGCCTGTAAACGTCTGTAAACGCCTGTGTGTACATGGACACAGGAAGACATAAAGGAGAGTTCAGGGGCTGCTGAAAAATCTGCTCCACAGTTCCTGAACGTCAGTGTAGCAGCTGCAGTGTACATGAGCCCTGAAAACGTTTCAGTTTTGCCGTGATTGTCGTGCGGTAAGTCACATAGTGTGAAGCTTGTCCCCCAAAAGTCGCCTTGCCCCAGGAGCTGACAATCCACGCTACTCTTTACAAAAATAAGTCCGCTGGGTTGAATGAAAACAAACCTTGTAGTGTGTACCCGGCTACAGCGCCCTCTGCTGGAGGTAGTGAGTAAACAGATGAAGGACTCCATCTCTTCCACTCTCTGCCCCTGATAACAGGCAGGTCTGCGATGTTTGAACAGTGACTGATGAAAGGTTATAGCCTGTGATAGCCGGGTGTGAAGAAGGCAATAAACTCACAAATGATAATGTGTTCATTTCCAGGTCTTATCCCAGAGAGGTGCCTCTATGTCTGTACCACAGGGTGTTGCAGTTCATCTGGTCAGCCAGGATCAACTCTGTTGTCTCTCTTGTTGCAAACTGTTCATGACCACTGTGGTTCTGGGTATGGTGCTGTGTGGTTCTGGGTATGGTGCTGTGTGGTTCTGGGTATGGTTCTGTGTGGTTCTGGGTATGGTGCTGTGTGGTTCTGGGTATGGTGCTGTGTGGTTCTGGGTATGGGGCTGTGTGGTTCTGGGTATGGTGCCGTTTGGTTCTGGGTATGGTGCCGTGTGGTTCTGGGTATGGTGCCGTGTGGTTCTGGGTATGGTGCTGTGTGGTTCTGGGTATGGTGCCGGGTATGGTGCCGTGTGGCTCCCGGTTATGGGGCTGTGTGTGTGGCTCCTGGGTATCGGGCTGTGTGTGGCTCCTGGGTATGGGGCTGTGTGTGTGGCTCCTGGGTATGGGGCTGTGTGTGTGGCTCCTGGGTATGGGGCTGTGTGTGTGGCTCCTGGGTATCGGGCTGTGTGTGGCTCCATGGTATCAGGCTGTGTGTGTGGCTCCTGGGTATGGGGCTGTGTGTGGCTCCTTGGTATCGGGCTGTGTGTGGCTCCTGGGTATCAGGCTGTGTGTGGTTCCTGGGTATCAGGCTGTGTGTGTGGCTCCTGGGTGTTGGGCTCTGTGGCTCCTGGGTATGGGGCTGTGTGTGTGGCTCCTGGGTGTTGGGCTATGTGGCTCCTGGGTATGGGGCTGTGTGTGTGGCTCCTGGGTATCGGGCTGTGTGTGTGGCTCCTGGGTATCGGGCTGTGTGTGGCTCCTGGGTATCAGGCTGTGTGTGGTTCCTGGGTATCAGGCTGTGTGTGTGGCTCCTGGGTGTTGGGCTCTGTGGCTCCTGGGTATGGGGCTGTGTGTGTGGCTCCTGGGTGTTGGGCTATGTGGCTCCTGGGTATGGGGCTGTGTGTGTGGCTCCTGGGTATCGGGCTGTGTGTGTGGCTCCTGGGTATCGGGCTGTGTGTGGCTCCTGGGTATCGGGCTGTGTGTGGCTCCTGGGTATCGGGCTGTGTGTTGCTCCTGTGTATCGGGCTGTGTGTTGCTCCTGTGTATCGGGCTGTGTGTGGCTCCTGGGTATCGGGCTGTGTGTGGCTCCTGGGTGTCCTGACCCGGAAGTGACGTGATGATATGACTTCTGGGGCCCCATTGACAGACTCCTGACCATGGAGGCCAGGATAGAATGTAATGCAGTGCACTGTATTCCTGTCAGTGTAGTACAGGGGACACTCCCGGGGGATTTTAGACTTTTGATGTCTCAATAAAGAGAACCTGTCACACAGAAAAAAGTAAAAAAAAATAAAAGTAATAAATGAAAGTTACACCCAAGCACATCTCCTCCCCCCTCCAAAAAATAAAAATTGAGACTCCCCACATATATGCATGTTGAAACGTCAAAGCACACAGTGGGGCCCCTACACATGAAGATGTGGATTGCGATACACGTTACATATTACCGCACACGCCAGGATGAGGCAATAATTCCAGCACCAGACCTCCTCCATACACTACACTGATGACCTTTAAGGGGCTTTAACCCCTCCCACCTGACCAATGTACATAAACGGCCGGCTGGGAGCTTCCCCGTTTTGATTGGACGTTCCTGTACGTCCCTCAGAACATGCGCTTGTGTGCGGCCCCGGGGCCACGCAACAGCACGGATCTGTGATGGCTGCGCCTGTCGGACTCAGCCCATTACGGGTTGGGATATGGGCTCTCTGATTGGACCTTCCAATGGTGATGGCAGTGACCAATCACAGCCATCTCTGAATGTCAGCAGACACGTGTCTCTGTAGCTGTTCCCCTCAGCTGAGGTCTGTGAGAGCTCAGTGAGGGGGGGAGGGGGGGATGCTGCAAATTGTGACAGTTGATGTGTGTAGCTGATGATTTTATTCCTCCATTACACAGCTCTGCAGCCCCCCCACACCAGGACACCAAGCAGCATCTGTCCCTGTCCACATGTCAGCGTCTGTCAGTGTCCCACATACATGTCATCACCTGTCAGTGTCCCACAAACATGTCATCACCTGTCAGTGTCCCACATACATGTCATCACCTGTCAGTGTCCCACACACATGTCATCACCTGTCAGTGTCTCACAAACATGTCATCACCTGTCAGTGTCCCACAAACATGTCATCACCTGTCAGTGTCCCACAAACGTGTCATCACCTGTCACAGTGTACAGGGCACAAAACAAAGAATTAAAAACAATGTAAAGTGCCCCCATCCCCCCTCGCTGAAGTGCAAAGGTGAACGCAGGCATTGGTGTCATACACATACATGACCGGTGATCACATCACACATGTGAGGTATCGCCGTGAATGTCGGAGCGAGAGCAATAATTCTATCACCTGACCTCCTCTGTAACTCTAAACTGGTAACCTGGAACGGCTTATAAAGTGTCACCTATAAAGATTTGTAAATCACGTAGTTTGGCGCCATTCCATAATCGTGCGCAATTATAAAGCGTGACGGGTTTTTATCTATTTACTTGGTGCAACACCAGATTTTATATTTTACCAAAAATGTGGGTATTATATAGTGTTTGTGCATCAAAATTCTTCAACTGCTTCCCCCCCCGACCACTGCACATAATCGGCCAGGTGGGATCATCGCTTTTCTGATTGGACGTTCCTGAACGTCACTCAGAACGTGGCCACGCAGCTGTGCGCTCTCCGTGTGCCTGTGTCCAATGGACACAGCACAACGCCACATGTCAGAAAAGCTCTCTGATTGGCCCTTCTGATCACATGATGTCTGTGTCCAATCACAGCCATCATGTGATGTCCACAAAGCCACCAGTCTGTTGATTTGCTCTGCCTCTCCTCACACAGAGCCCGCTAGTGAGAAGCGAAGTCGATCTGTGTAAAACACACACATCACCCCATAGTGTCCCCCACACAGCTGTCAGTGCACCAGTGATCCACATCTGTCACAGTACCAGTGGTCATACACATCTGTACCAGTGATCCACTTCTGTCACTCATACCAGTGTAAATTCCACATCTATACCAGTGATCCACATCTGTCACAGCTTACCAGCGTAAAAGCCACATCTGTACCAGTGGTCATCCATTTCTGTACCAGTGATCAACATCGCTCATGGCCTGCCAGTGTCAAATCCACATCTGTCAGTACCAGTGAATAACATCTTTCACGGTGTACCAGCGTAAAATCCACATCTGCACCAGTGATCCACATCTGTCACAGCGTACCAGTGTCAAATCCACATCTGTCAGTTTAGCAGTGCTCAATATCTGTCACACAGCACTAGTGTAAAATCCACATCAGTACCAGTGAATAACATCTGTCACAGCACAGCAGAGTAAAATCCACATCTGTACCAGTGATCAATATCTGTCACAGATTATCAGTGTTAAATCCACATCTGAACCAGAGATACACATCTGTACCAGTGATATACATCTGTACCAGAGATAGACATCTGTACCAGTGATATACATCTGTACCAGAGATACACATCTGTACCAGTGATATACATCTGTACCAGAGATACACATCTGTACCAGTGATATACATCTGTACCAGAGATACACATCTGTACCAGTGATACACATCTGTACCAGTGATATACATCTGTACCAGTGATAGACATCTGTACCAGTGATAGACATCTGTACCAGTGATAGACATCTGTACCAGTGATGAACATCTGTACCAGTGATACACATCTGTACCAGTGATATACATCTGTACCAGAGATACACATCTGTACCAGTGATACACATCTGTACCAGTGATATACATCTGTACCAGTGATAGACATCTGTACCAGTGATAGACATCTGTACCAGTCATAGACATCTGTACCAGTGAACATCAGCAATGCAGCATAAACTTGTGTAAACAATGATACACCAGCGAGGAGGCTTTCCAGATGCTGAGTATGACGGACGAGAGTAGCGGGGATCTCTCTCTATCAGACTCAGATTCTGAGTATGAGGCAGTTAAAAGTAGTGGGTGAGCAGCGGAAAAGAAAGAAGGGCTTCCCCCATCCACACATTGGAGGTGGATTGGGGAATCCTCCCTGCTGCCGTATTGTATTGTGACAGCGGAGGGGTCGGAGAGCCGGCTCACTCCCAGCCCAGCAACTCTCAGTTGTCACAAACAACTCCCAATCTCTGTTTATGTTCAGGAGACGGAGGGATGGGATCCCTATCATGTGACCACAGTGGTAGCCAATCACCGTGATCACATTTTTAGTGATCACCTTCCGGTGTTAAGACCCAGCTAAAGGGCTGCCAGGAGGGGGGGGGAGGGGTTATCAGGTTTTAGAGGTTGGGTTTGGATCTAATGTAACCCTCGTCATTGATAGATTGTATTTGATGTCCTTTATAAATACACAAATGTGATATTCCCGCCGTGAGGTCCCCCAGCCATCGTCCTCTGTCCTATAACATCATTTCTGCCGGTTCCAGCCACTCGCATTAAAATATCAGTGGAGAAAGAATGCGAAGTCAATCAGAATGGCCTCAGTGGGACGGATGCGATTTAATATTAGAACGACCCGGCCGCACAGAGGGAGCTGAAGATTTCAGCAATGTTCATGTAACTCATGCTGCTTCCCTCTCCGGAGTCTCTGCTGTGATAAGTAGGTGGAGGTCATTACAAATGCAGCCATGATTACCTCCACGGTATAAGTGCCACACACTACGCCGGGAAAGAGAGCGCCGTCCCCGAGACTTAGGAGACACTTCTGGGGGTCAGCCCACCTAAACGGATCTTGTAGTTTTAGGTGGTTATAGGAAGACTGACTCTCCCGCGTACTTATTTTACCGCCCACTTCCTTCATGGATGTCTGTGCTCAGACTATGCAGGGCAAAGCAACAACAAGTTCCCTTTAATGCACTTCTCCCCAGCAGCATACTCCATACTGACTTTCCTTGTACCTCTCCGCCGCTCCGTTCAGCTGCTGATAGGAAAGTCCAGTATAAGCTTCAAGTCATGGGGATTGTAGATGACACATTGCTGATTGGCCCAGCACGGTCACATGGGGTAAGTCACATGCTTCTTCATACCTGGGGCTACCTAGTATTGCCTTTGTTTCCCAGCACAGAAGTGAAGGAAATGGCAGTGGGTGGGATTAACCTGGGTATGTTTCTTCTATTGTCTCTTTCAGGTGGGTGGTTTGGGGGTGTTAAAAACAAAAAGTTGAGCTGAAGTTTTACTGTCCACTCAGCATGGCACAATACAGCCAGCTGGGGCTGTACGCATGCATGGCTGCAATGTTTTGGCATTTTTACTGTATGGAGCAGATTTTGACAGTCGGTAACTTCTGCCAAACTCACCCATTGAGTTCAGTGCATGCAATTGCAGGGCTGGAGTGCAGCATTACAGGGTAATATCAGGCAGTGAGGAGGTGATATCTCGCCTCCTCACTGCCTTTCAAATGTCCTCTTAAAATATGGATTGCTCTTCAGATGGCACTGCAGTTCTCCTTAAAGTGGCTGTAAAGTCTGAAGGATTTTTACCTTTATGTATTCTATGGATGAATGTAAAAAGCCTTCTTTGTGCAGCAGTGCCCCCATCCCCCCAATACTTAGCTGAGCCCCATCGAGATCCAGCAATATGAATGACAGCCTCGCTGTCCCAGGTCTCTGCCTCCGCATTGGCTGAGACAGCAAGCAGGAGCCATTGACTCCTACTGCTATCAATCACAGCCAGTCAGCCAATGAGGAGATAGAGAGGGTGGGGCTAAGCCGTGGCTCCGTGTGTGAATGGACACACGGAGCAGTGGGTGCCCCCATAGCAAGCTGTTTTCTGTGAGGGCACCCGACAGGATGAGCCAGGAGAGCCTGCGGGGGGACCCGAGAAGAGGAGGATCCGGGCTGCTCTGTGCAAGCCGCAGGTAAGTATAGACATGTTTATTATTTATCCACTTGCCTACTGGGCCAATTCTGACATTCCTCTCCTACATGGAAAAATTCTCTTTTTTTGCTAGATAATTACTTAGAACCCCCACACATTATATTTTTTTAAGCAGAGGCCCTAGAGAATAAAATGACGGGGGTTACAATATTTTATGTCGCGTGGTATTTGCACAGTGGTTTTTCAAAAGCATATTTTTGGGGAAAAAAAAACACTTTAATGAATTTTAGTGAACACAAACACAATATAATACCCAATTTCTTTGTAAAATATAAAAGATGATGTTATGCCGAGTAAATAGATACCACACAAGACATGCTTTAAAACTGCGCACACCAATGAAATGGCGGCAAACCGGTACTTTAGTTTATCCATAGGCAACGGTTTAAAAGGAGGGGCTCTGACGTCACGACGCTATTAGGAATCACACGGCGAGTACAGATAGTGTGCAGAGCACACACAGAGGATGGTTACTATTTCAGAAACACATTTAATATATAGATATGTGAGTGAAGTACTTATGCAGTATAAATAAACCTTTTACAGAAAGATAAGGCACTATATGTATTCTTTTTTTCATGGTCACCAACAATATGGAGGAATAAAGAGGAGAGGTGGAGGAAGTGGAAAGCCCCCTGGAGGATAGAGGGAGAAATCCATCCATCCATATTACAGACAGGGATCAGCAAGCCTAAGAGACCCCCTGAGGGAAAAGTGAATGATTACATCCAGCTACCCAACGGTTTACAAGTCTTTACAGGTTACCAAATGAGAGTTCCAGAGGAGATTTGGTGCTGGAATTATTGGTGTGACGTTGGCGGTGATACCTCGCATGTGTCGTGCGATCGCTGTGTACATGTGCATGCAGGGCCGACACGTGTGTTCACCTTTGCATGTAAGCACGAGGGGGATGGGGGTTGTTTTATTTTTATTATTTCTTTTTTTCACTTTCATTGCTATCAGAAGGGATGAACAACTTGCTTTATGATCACATGGGCCATGACAGGTCCTCTTCTATCAGACCCCAGATTTCTCCACAGATTGGTCTGATTGGCTGCTTCCCCGGCTGGCAGGCGGAGAGTAAACCCAGAGCTGGAAGTGACAGAATCCTTGTTGCTTCCAGTTTCTCATTTCACATAGTGGGAAGAACAACATCAGTTCCTCCCATTGTGTGTGGGGGAGCCGATGCCACCGGTCGCATCTTTGCCGGGCTTCCCGATTGCACAAGATACACGGGAAAGGTGGTGGGGGGAGGGGATGAGACCCCCTTCTTCCACCTGAAAAGTAATCCAACGGCGCATAGTCGCTCAGATTACTTTTACATAAAAGAGAATCGTTGGCACTGAAAAATGATACGTGATCATGGTTGTCGCCTCAGCCATTGTCCCGGTATAACCACTTCAGTACCAGGCTGTGTATATATACGTGCATCCGTATTGAAGCGGTTAAAGAGACCCTGTCACCACCTTAAACAAATGACAGGTCAGAGCACACACAGTATTTTATATGCCTACTTCTGGTGTTTTTACTTTCTGTGAATTAGTTTTTATTCACCTGCAATGTGTCTTTGAAGCTAAAAAATGTGATTAGCACAGCCCCCTCCCTTCTTGTATGCCATAGCCCTCCCCTCTACTGCGAGTGTCTAATTGCTATGTGTGCTGGCCCAGCTCCTCTGCCCCTCCCCTCACTATATAACCTTTTATGGAGGAGACAGGGAATACTATAGTGTGTCACTTGATTTACAGCTTGAAGTCAACATCCAAGATGGTGGCGACCAGCAGCCGATGCTCAGTTTGGTGTGTATTGATAGAGAGGTTTTTTGTTTTTTTTTGTTAGGAGAGTGCATGTGATCAGCATTGTCCAGACAGAGGGTCAGGGGTCCTGTAGTCTCATAGGACAGTCAGAGGAGAATGAAAACTCCTCCTACAAGCTTTAACCACTGCTGGGTTAGACACTGAGAGAAGTCATAAGACTGCTATATATTGCTGATGAGAAAAGGTATTTAGCAGTTTATATTTACTAAAATAATTGTATTTCCATGCTGTGTGTACTGTGGGAGAGCGGATATAGTGATTGCAGGGTCCGGGGAGACCGGATATAGTGGATGCAGGGTCCGGGGAGACCAGATATAGTGAATGCAGGGTCTGGGGAGAGCGGATATAGTAAGTGCAGGGTCCGGGGAGAGCGGATATAGTGAATGCAGGGTCCGGGGTGAGCGGATTTAGTGAATGCGGGGTCCGGGGAGAGCGGATATAGTGAATGCAGGGTCCGGGGAGAGCGGATATAGTGAATGCGGGGTCCGGGGAGAGCGGATATAGTGAATGCAGGATCCGGGGAGAGCGGATATAATGAATGCGGGGTCCGGGGAGAGCGGATATAGTGAATGCGGGGTCCGGGGAGATCAGATATAGTGAATGCGGGGTCCGGGGAGAGCGGATATAGTGAATGCGGGGTCCGGGGAGAGCGGATATAGTGAATGCGGGGTCCGGGGAGAGCGGATATAGTGAATGCGGGGTCCGGGGAGAGCGGATATAGTGAATGCGGGGTCCGGGGAGAGCGGATATAGTGAATGCGGGGTCCGGGGAGAGCGGATATAGTGAATGCGGGGTACGGGGAGAGTGGATATAGTGAATGCGGGGTCCGGGGAGAGCGGATACAGTGAATGCAGGGTGCTGGGAGAGCGGATACAGTGAATGCAGGGTCCGGGGAGACCAGATATAGTGAATGCAGGGTCCGGGGAGAGCGGATATAGTGAATGCAGGGTCCGGGGAGAGCGGATATAGTGAATGCAGGGTCCGGGGAGAGCGGATATAGTGAATGCAGGGTCCGGGGAGAGCGGATATAGTGAATGCAGGGTCCGGGGAGAGCGGATATAGTGAATGCAGGGTCCAGGGAGACCAGATATAGTGAATGCAGGGTCAGGGGAGAGTGGATATAGTGAATGCAGGGTCAGGAGAGAGCGGATACAATGAATGCAGGATTCAGGGAGACCGGATACAGTGAATGCAGGGTCCAGGGAGAGCGGATATAGTGAATGCAGGGTCCAGGGAGAGCGGATATAGTGAATGCAGGGTCCGGGGAGAGCGGATATAGTGAATGCAGGGTCCGGGGAGACCGGATATAGTGAATGCAGGGTCCGGGGTTTAGTAACACTTGAACTCCACTCTTATCTTCAGTCTTGCACAGTTGTAAAACGCTCAGCTCCTCTACGGAAATATCTAACTCTGATGCTACTGCGCTCTGTGAGATTCATACAGTTTGTATTAAAATCTGCAGAAAGTTAAACCGAGCCTTCCTCATTTCCTGGCTGGTGGACATCCGGCATCATCTAGCACTTTTCTCCCCAACCTTACTGTCCCTGGCCCACTGCTTTCATTCATTGGATTTCAGTTCTTTCAGGCATAGAAGCTCCACATCACATGTCAGCGTTACCTAGAGACATCTGCATAGGAATGTTCACTACACCAGACTGACACCCACACAGCCAGGCAGATTGATATTTCCAGAACTCCCTCAGGAGCCAGCCCACTGATTGCATCAGGGCTGAGGACTCTTGGGGGGAGTACTGAGGAGGGGCCCTGATGTTTAATGGGAACTATGTACAGCACCCTGCTAGCCCCTCCCACCAGCCATGACTTCATGACAAATGTTACCAGTGATGACATTTACATTCACCCAACACGTGCAGTACGGCCGGATTCACACTCTGCATTGTGACAATATACGTGGTTTTGTGCGCCGTTAGCAGTGCGTTCTCATTGGGTTGATGTGGTTTCCCGGTAACAATAAAACATGAAATCTAGTTGCGCTAGTCATGCAGTATGCGCTATAACACCTAAACAACACAGCACACCTTGCAGCAAGTAACTGGAATAAGTAGAGAACATGTAAAAGATGAAAGCTTGCTCTGGGATCAGAGGATTTATTAATGCCTCCTGATGGTCTTTGTGATGAGTGTAACTATACTCGGCCGAAGTCCCAACTATGAGCGGCTTACTGGACAGATGTCCCAAAATATGTAAGTGGTGGCAGCACAGGGGGGGTCTAATGGTCCTGAATACTGTTCCTTGTGCTGTCATCCAGTGAGCCGGTTACATTACTGACTTTGAGTGGCTTGGGCATACTAGGTCCTCTCTTTGCCTCCATGAAGATGAGTGAGTCTGGTGATGGAAGGACCATCCCCAAGACCATGGAGATGTATTATGAAGCCCTTTGAGCCCATGGGTTTGTGTCATTTTTGGTATTGTGTAGCTGCATGTATTACATTTACTGTGTGCTCTGTTCTTTTGTTAGCATGCTCTCCTTCCTGAGATTATTGCAGAGCTGCAATGAGAGGTGGCATGCCTTGTATACCAGCCTTTTTCACCTTTTTTTAACAGTGGAACCCTTGAAATAATTTTCAGACGTCGAGGAACCCCTGCTAAATACAGTTACTTGGGGATCAATTTGAAAAATGCCCCATTTGCAGTGCTGATTGCCCCCCTTAAAGACAGCTAAAAACATAATTGGTATCATGCCACTGGCCCTTCATAGTGACGTTGGCCCCAGAACTGTGCAGGCACCATCACATGGGAGCCAAGCAGCTATAGCTAAGGGATCCCCTGCCATGGCTAGAGGGAGCTGAAAATGTCCCGGCGTCAGTGGGAGTAAACAATGTCCTATCTTTGGTAATAGGGGAACTATTAGTGCCCCATTGTTAGTGTCAGTGGGAGAAATAGTGTCCGATCATTGATGTCTCTGGAGGGAATAGTGCTCCATCATTGATGTCTGTGGAGGGAATAGTGCTCCATCATCGATGTCTGTGGAGGGAATAGTGCTCCATCATTGATGTCTGTGGAGGGAATAGTGCTCCATCACTGATGTCTGTGGAGGGAATAGTGCTCCATCACTGATGTCTGTGGAGGGAATAGTGCTCCATCATTGATGTCTGTGGAGGGAATAGTGCTCCATCATTGATGTTTGTGGAGGGAATAGTGCTCCATCATTGGTGTCTGTGGAGGGAATAGTGTTCGATCATTGATGTCTCTGGAGGGAATAGTGCTCCATCATTGATGTCTGTGGAGGGAATAGTGCTCCATCATTGGTGTCTGTGGAGGGAATAGTGCTCCATCATTGGTGTCTGTGGAGGGAATAGTGCTCCATCATTGATGTCTGTGGAGGGAATAGTGCTCCATCACTGATGTCTGTGGAGGGAATAGTGCTCCATCATTGGTGTCTGTGGAGGGAATAGTGTTCGATCATTGATGTCTCTGGAGGGAATAGTGCTCCATCATTGATGTCTGTGGAGGGAATAGTGCTCCATCATTGATGTCTGTGGAGGGAATAGTGCTCCATCATTATAAAACAGAGAATAATAAGCGAGCGTTTTAAATGTACAAGTAGCTGAGGCACACAGGATAACCAAAATAATCCTCACATGAAAATAAAATAAAAGTGCAGCGCTAGGAGAATATATAAATGTGTCACAATAGATAAAAGTGATCAAAAAAAGTCCCAACAACGGTGACCTAGGGTAACAATGCACACTAACTAGAAGTGCACATTATAAGTGCAATGTAGCCAAGGTGGAGCTCATAGAGTATTCATCCGCATGGAAAGGGTAGATGCATTTCCTTGGTCAGTGAAGATCCTCACGATGGTACAGAGCTGGGCAGAAGAAATCCACTAGATGGTAGAAAACGATCACTGCTCCACCAAAAGAGCACTGTTCCTCCACTGTGCAAGAACGATATCTGGGAGAAAAGGTGCTCCCCACAGGGGATCAAGAAAAAATGCCCATAGTGAAGTAAAGTTTAAAAACGAATTTATGCTCCATCGTTGGTGTCTGTGGAGGGAATAGTGCTCCATCATTGATGTCTGTGGAGGGAATAGTGCTCCATCATTGATGTCTGTGGAGGGAATAGTGCTCCATCATTGATGTCTGTGGAGGGAATAGTGCTCCATCCTTGATGTCTGTGGAGGGAATAGTGCTCCATCATTGTGTCTGTGGAATGAATAGTGCTCCATCATTGATGTCTGTGGAGGGAATAGTGCTCCATCATTGATGTCTGTGGAGGGAATAGTGCTCCATCATTGTTGTCTGTGGAGGGAATAGTGCTCCATCCTTGATGTCTGTGGAGGGAATAGTGCTCCATCATTGTGTCTGTGGAATGAATAGTGCTCCATCATTGATGTCTGTGGAGGGAATAGTGCTCCATCATTGATGTCTGTGGAGGGAATAGTGCTCCATCATTGTTGTCTGTGGAGGAAATAGTGCTCCATCATTGGTGTCTGTGGAGGGAATAGTGCTCCATCATTGATGTCTGTGGATGGAATTGTGCTCCATAATTGGTGTCTGTGGAAGGTATAATGCTCCATCATTGGTTTCAATGGGAGGAATGGTTCCCTACTGTTGGTGACAGTGCAGGAATTATTGCCCAATTGTCAGTGGGAGGAATAGTGCCTCGTATCAGTGGGAGGAATAGCACCCCAAGGGCCAGAGAAAGGTATGCAAAGGGCCACAGTTTGGAGACCCCTGCTCTGAAGCAGGGGTCTTCAAACTTTCTAAACAGAGGGCCAGTTTACTGTCATTCAGACTTTAGGGGGGTTGGACTGTGGCCAGTGGAAGTAGAAAATCTCCTGGCATTAGTGGGAGTAAACAGTGGTCCATCTTTACTGTTAAAGGGATGAATAGTGTCCCGTCATTGGTGTCAGTGGAAGGATTAGTGCTCCATCATTGGTGTCAGTGGAAGGAATAGTATGCCATTGTTGGGGTCAAGAATTAATTCTATGCTGTTGGTCACAGTGGGAGGAATAGCATCTCATATCAGTGGAAGGAATAGTGCCTAAAGGGCCATATGTAAAGTAAACAAAGGGCCACATTCGGCCCGTGTGCTGCAGTTTTGAGGCCACTGCTCTAGAGGTATCCTAGGGTTTCATGGAGCCCTGGATGAGAATAGCTGCTGCAGGCTACACTTTTTCCTGGTGGGAGCCTTTCTTGTTTTAATGGACCTATAAAAGGCTACATAAAAATGCAGTGTGATTTACAATGCTTCAGTTTATATATTTGGACCTTCCAATTCACTAACCCAAAACACGTATTTAGATTAACACAGTCATAAATTGTCTGTTCTAAATCTCTGATTCATTCCATTTAAAAGAAGAGAGTCAGCATGACCTTTGTCAGATCTCCATTGGAGTAGTTCAGGCAACTACCTGAGGCCCCAGCTTCCTAAGGGGCCCATGCATGCCCATGTCAGGGTAACTGTACTTTGGGCATACCTTGTAGACCAATGGTGTCATGTTCTGTCCAGCAAAATCCACCTGGACCGGCTGTCAGCTTGACAACAGGGTCTCGCCTTGTTCCACAGGAGCCCCTGCAGCAGTGTAAATGCAGCCTGCTAGCAGTGTTTGCCTTTTTCACTGATAAATACTGGATGTCCTATCAATATTATTGTCATGAATAAAGTATTTGGACGTGT
The DNA here is from genome assembly GCF_062004578.1 of Staurois parvus. Classification (NCBI taxonomy): domain Eukaryota; kingdom Metazoa; phylum Chordata; class Amphibia; order Anura; family Ranidae; genus Staurois; species Staurois parvus. The sequence continues at coordinate 8,324,897 of NW_028317826.1, forward strand.
TCTTTTATGTGCATATCAATAAGCTTTCCTTTGATCTGAACATGCCATCAATTTAGGTCTAGATACAGTTTAGGAGACAACGTCTCTTATTTGTTCCCCTTTGATCTATTAGATAATAATTGAAAGTGTTCCGTTATACCTGTTCAATAATTGCACAAAAAATGCTTTTGTTATCTAGTGAGCTTGCAAGTTGCAGCGTACTCTGCAGTAATCTCTCAAGCAGTACAAGACAAGCTCAACCGAGAACTTTGGAAATATCATGAGCCTGGGTTTTGGTAGGAACAGGTCTTTACCATCTTTTACCAAAAGTCTAACTCACCAATGATCTACTAACTGCTAAAACCAATGGCCACTACTCCGTACTCATCCCAACCAATGGCCACTACTCCGTACTCACCCCAACCAATGACCACTACTCCGTACTCATCCCAACCAATGACCACTACTCCGTACTCATCCCAACCAATGACCACTACTCCGTACTCATCCCAACCAATGACCACTACTCCGTACTCATCCCAACCAATGACCACTACTCCGTACTCATCCCAACCAATGACCACTACTCCGTACTCATCCCAACCAATGACCACTACTCCGTACTCTTACTACTTGACCTCTCTGCGGCTTTTGATACATTCGATCCATTCAAATGGCAGTTTTCTGTTTACTTTCACATTTTGTTTTCCATTTTACAGCATTTGATATCATTTTAGCTGAGCAGCCTATCAGTTTCTGCACTTATTTATATATTTTCTCCTCTCCAATGAGCTTTTTAATCAAAGTACGCTGTTTTTCTACACTTTGTCTGGAATGATCCGTTACTCAGATTTCACTGTTCAACAAATTTTTATTTTTTTCCAGTTTTGGAAACAAAAGGATCCATTTCTTAATGAATTTCACATTCTGAGTTCAAATATAACAATGAAATTTGTCAATTGGCTCTAGTTTTTCTGTAAACGGAAAGTTTTCTACTATAGGCGTAATGACTACATAATGCACAATAATTATATAGATAGATGTCTTTCCACAAATATAAAGCAAGTTATATTGACTACATAACAAAGCCTAAATGGCATAATATATTGCATAGGATTACCAAGAAAAATTATAGCCATAAGCTAAGTTGAATCATTTTAATACTTAGGATTCTCACTAGTTTTGTCTTCAGTTTGTGTCGGTTTTGCTTCTCTTGGCTTTTCTCTTGTATTCGAGGAAAGGGCTATCTCTTACAACTGTCCAGCAATAGTCAGCAAGCATTGATGGGCTCCATTTACCTTGATATCTTCTTTCCATAGCTGCAATGTCTTGATGGAAGCGCTCTCCGTGTTCATCACTCACTGCTCCACAGTTTGGTGGGAAAAAATCCAGATGCGAATGTAGAAAATGAATTTTTAGAGACATGTTGCAACCCAGATTTCTGTAAGTCTGGATGAGTTTTTCTACCACTTTCTTGTAGTCTGGTGTTTTATTTTTTCCAAGAAAATTTGATGTCACTGATACAAATGCTGTCCAGGCAGCCTTTTCCTTTCCACGCAACAGAGAAAGAAACTCATCATCATGAATAAGTTTACGAATCTGTGGCCCAACAAAGACTCCTTCATTTATTTTTGCAGCACTACGTGCTGGAAATTTGCTAATCGGGTACTTGAAACCTGCTTTATTCTTGTCCATTGCCTTAACAAAGTTTTTCATTAATCCCAACTTGATGTGTAATCGAGGTAATAAGATCTTATTGCTGTCTACAAGTGCTGGATAGTTAACATTTTTTTCTCCAGGCTGCAATGACTGGAGTAATGGCCAGTCTCTTTTGGCATAGTGCATTTCTCTCGCACGACTGTCCCACTCACAGAGGAAGCAGCAGTACTTAGTATATCCACCTTGAAGTCCAAGTAGGATAGCAATCACCTTCAGGTCACCACAAATCGACCATTGATGTTCATCATAGTTGATGCACCTTAAAAGCTCTTTCAAGTTTTCATACGTTTCTTTCATTGAAACTGCGTAAGCAACTGGAACTGACGGCAGCTGATTGCCATTATGGAGCAAAACAGCTTTAAGACTCGCCTTTGAAGCATCAATGAACAGCCTCCACTCATCGGGATCATAGCATACGCCGATGGCTGAGATTAAACCATGAACATTGTTACATACAGCAATATCACCTTCCTGGACGAAGAATGGGATCAGATCTTTCTGACGATGACGGTAGAAAGACGTACGAACATCACTTGCTAGGAGATTCCACTGTTGTAGTCTTGACCCCAAAAGCTCTGCCTTGTTCTTCGGAAGATCCAGGTCTCTGATAAGATCGCTCAATTCCACTTGTGTAATGAGGTGTGGTTCAGTGGGTGTGGATGGAAGAAAGTCTGGGTCATGTGAGGTTGACGGTTGATGACTACACGCTTCAGGTTCTTCCTCACTTGACTCAACCACGAAGGATTCTGGTGCTTTAGGAATTGGTAGCCCCTCTCCATGAGGAACTGGACGTATTGCCGATGGAATATTTGGATAGTGCACAGATAACTTTTTCTTCTTATTTAGCCCTTTTGTTGGAGGCACCATACAAAAGTAACAATTACTAACATGATCTGTTGGCTCTCTCCAAATCATTGGCACAGCGAAAGTCATAGATGCCTTTTTTCCATTCAACCATTGCTCCAGTGCCGTCCCACAAGAATTGCAGCATATATGTGGTGCCCAGCTCTTGTCCTGGTCTCCTATCTTGCAGCCAAAATACAAGTTGTAGGCTTTCTTAATCATTCCTGTTATCCTCCTTTTTTGTGAGATAAAAGTTATTTCACCGCAGATATAGCATAAATGATCTGCTTTATTCACACAAGTTCGAGGCATTACTGAGTAGCCTATATAAGCATAAAACGAAATGTAAAGACGCTGTCGAACTACAATCAGCTACAGATACTGCAGCTTTTATGCAGTGAAGTGATGCAATTAAAGGCTAATATTGCATCATCTCAGTATACATGCAATTTTCTATTGGTCACCAGTATCAATTGCGCAATATGCAGCTGAAGTTGCATCATAATTTTGAATGGCTTACGTCATTAGATGGGTGAATATATCATGGAAACTAGAGCCAATCAACATTTTTTAGGGTCATTTTCGTTTTCAGCACCCCGAAATTATGTAAGATTAGCTAATTTTATGCCCAAAACTTTTTACCTGTTGAACAGTGTTTTAGAGATATATTATATATAGAGGTATATCCCTTTCAGCAACACTGGCTATATCCATATGAACGTCCAACCTCCAGGAGACACAATATACCGGGCAGAAAACAAACCTTCCTCACAAATTCAGTATGCAGTGTCTCTCCAAAGAAAAGCCAAAGGGATCTGCAATAATGTTCTGCCATAAAAAAATGTTCTTTATTAAAACCCGACCGGTACTTACATAATAGGAAGAAAGAAGAGCGCACAATCATACAAAACGCACTCATATCTACATCTCATTGGTTTCTTTGTATTCCCACAGATGAGGTGCCCAGTTTTTATTTCTGGGGCCTGTTTGTTGCCACCTTAGGCAGACTGTAATGGTTATTATATGTGATTTATTTTGTTATTATATACAGTACATGTTGTTCCTTAAAGCAGTTAGGGTGGATACTGTCATCTCTAGGTGCATGGAGTACACTCACAGTCCTAGAAAGCTGTACTCTAAATACAGATATGAGAAATGTTTTGCCTGTCAGAAGATTTTTATATCTGTTCATCCATTGCTGGGATTTACACAGCTCTGCCAGACAGCACAGCCAAGCAGACAAGACTACTTACAGATAGGAAATACAGTGGTGTCCTCTGTTCACCCCCAACCGTCTGATTGGATGGTGAAACAACAACAGCAGACTGATTAGGTCATCTCTCTGATCTCTTCTCCTATCAGTATGTTCTATGTTGGTACATGTGCATGCAGCACACCTGATTGGCTCTCGGTTCTGCCCCTTCTTCTTCCAGTGCTGCTGCATAGTAAGAGGCTGAAACCAAATCAATTTCAGGCACTTCCACTAGTGGCATTAAAACACACATTTCAAAATTTATTAAGCCCTTCCTGTCGGATGTATGTATATATGTGGCAGCACAGAGATTGGCCGTATTCTGTGCCTCCACGTATACGCATACCTGTTTTGTGTTGGCAGCATGCCCCCAGCACTCTGACAGTACCGTCACTGACAATTGGAAGCTGGTAGGATGGGCTTCCAATTATCTAATCATCCAATCACAGTGATCACATGGTGCGGAAGCTGAGCAAGCAGGTAACGATGCTTCGGTGTTACTATCTCTTAAAAGGCTGGGAAGAAGGGGTTAATGAATACAGAGTTGCATTCATTTGTGTCTATTATATCTGTCTGGAGATTAGTCCAAAGATGTACAGTTTTTATTCAACTGTGTGTGGCAAAATATCCTAAAAATCCAGAGCTATGAACAGGGGATTATAAGAAGATCCTGGGATTTCCCGCTGTAAACGCATGTGTTCTGTATTGCAGACATCTAGAACTGCATTCACCTGATGCCAAGCATACTGCGGTGCTGCGAGCAAAAGATCCTGCGGCGGCCCAGACCTGGTTCAACGCAATTCACGGGGCGGTGACGGAACTTCTTCCCAAGGTGATGGCCGAAGTCCAAACTCAGCTGAGAAAAAACGGAATCTCTGGAAGTCATGAAATTCGGCAGATGGGCTGGCTAGCAGAAAAGGTCAGTTTGTTGTGTCTTTGGCTTTATATTGTTTATCTCACGAGCTAAATGACCACAAAAATGTCTCATCTGAAGTCCCTTTAACCCTTTTCCGCCTACTCCGGTGTCCTTGTACAAAGTTCTGAGTGCCTGGGGGGCGGGAAGATTTTCGATCATGTGACTACTGTGTTTGGCTGTCATAGTGGTCACATGATCAGGAGTCGTTCCACTGGCTATGGATTATTAGTGAGGGCCGAGAGCTGTCTTTGACAGCCCAGTGTCTGTGCTGGGAGCTTGCAGTGAGCTTGTTCTCAGCACAGAAACATTGGCTGCCCAACAACGCACATGTGTGGGTGTTAAAGCCTGCCCTTGCGGCTGCAAATATGTGTTATTTGGGTGACAACAGGTTAAAGTGGAACTTAACCCCCCCAGGTTTAATTTTACTGTAAACCCCCTCCTACCTTGTGTGCTGGGGTGAACTTAAATAACATACCCAGCCATCAACTGCAGCATTGCCCTGCAGTAATCTGCTGAAAGCGGAACCCACAGGGCCTTGTGCCGCCATCATTGGAGCCAGCGTTCTCTTCCAAGTCCTAGCAAGCAGCTCCCGATGACACTCCACTGAGCATAGACAATATTCGTAGTCCTCCTGGGCTTAGGTGAACCTGCGGCTAAAGCTGCTAGTACCTAACCATATACCAGAAATGGTCATTCCAAAGTGTAAAGTGAGGTGCAGCTCTAATAACTAAACTATATGTAAATCCCAATGTGAATAAGTGATGAACAGTAAATAAATGAGTGAACAATACTATAATACCCAGTGACTATATTAACAGCATAAGTGACATCAACCCCAAACTAAACATCTACATCGCCTCTCCTAAATGGGTGAAATCAACATAAAAAAATCTATAAATAAAATAATTAAATACACATACATAGAATGAATGCCGTGGTACTGGATATGCGCCTATTACACAACACCAGTAAATACATATCATGTGGTGACATAAACGCATGTATGCATTACATTCCCAAAACCAACTGATGTGAAAGAAATGGCAGTGATCCCACTAAGGGATAAGAAACAAAGTGAATCAGTGAAACCACTCCTTGTGGTAAACGTATGAAAAAGGGAAGAGGAATCAGATTATAAACGCATGTATACCTACATGCTCAAGGATAACTGGTGAATAAGAACAATAGCAGTGATCCCACTAAGGGACAAAGAAAGTGAATCCGTGAAACCACAAATTGTGGTACTTGTGAAAAAAGAAAGAAGTCAGGCTCACCGCCTGTAAATCACTAACAATCACTAAATGTACACAATTGTGACCCCCCTACTGGGGATAAGTGAACAGAAAACCTATAAATAATGAAGGGATTTGTAACCCCAAATGTAACCTCTTCAGCACATGTCTTTTTTCCAACAGTGGGACTTTGCGGGGGCTTCTTGCAGATAGCTTGGCTTCACATAGGCGTCTTCTAATTGTAACTGTCCTCGCAGGGAACGTCACACCTTCTTTCATCTTCCTGGAGCTGATTGTTGGCTGAGTCCTTGCCATTTTGGCTATTCTTCTATCCATTCGAATGCTAGTTATTCGCTTTCTTCCACGTCTTTCAGGTTTTGGTTGCCATTTTAAAGCATTTGCGATCATTTAAGCTGAGCAGCCGATCATTTTCTGCACTTCTTTATATGTTTTCCCCTCTCCAATCAACTTTTTAATCAAGGTACTCTGTTCTTCTGAACAATGTCTGGAACGACCCATTTTCCTCAGAATTTCAGAGAGAAATGCACTGTAACCAGCATGTCCAACGTTGCTGCCTTCCTTCCTTAAATAAGGGCAATAATTGCCACCTGTTTTTCAAAGAATGAATGACCTCACTAATAGAACTCCACACGGCTATTATTTTGAACATGCCCCTTTCAATGAGTGATTCAATGACACAGAATCAGCAGCATGCATGTCATGACTGTTAGGTCTGTTGGATTTCTATTACTCTACTACACCTGCTAGGAAATTATTTGCCATGTAGAAATATCATTTCTACCAAAAACCATGTAGAAATATCATTTCTACCAAAAACAGTGATTGATCCGGTTAGTGATGTCTGACTGCTAATATTTTGAACACAACTGAATAAACTTCACAAGATCTACAAGATGTCTTATCGATTGAGTCACTGACTGGTATCCAACTAAGATTGAAGTTATCGCTATCTCATCACAACTGAGCCATCACTTCTAGGACCACTGAGAGGAGGCTGCATGCAGGACCTTGCCCACCAGAGAGGGAACTGACACAGCGTTGTACCTGACATCCGTTGGAGAGAGTCCGGGTTCCAGACCGGTGGTGTTTGATTATCATAAGGTGTTTTAACCCTGCAGGGTCACCGCATGGAGGTGAGGGGCCATTGCACCTAGAGTGGGATTTATAGTATCCTGTTGCAGATTTATGGTGATCACAGGACTACAGAACACCTCCACCATTTGCATGGTTCTGGACACCTTCTGTAGATTGGACATTTATTTCACCTTTTAGGACACGTTAATAATTTTGTGTTTTGTTTTTTTCTGTTCATGTTGATTGCTGGATTATCCATGTTTATTTATGTTTGTGGATACACGGAGAGTATGAGGCACTGTTTGCCGTCACTTATTTCTCTGCTTATTCAGAACCCCCCATTTGGGGTTACAAATCCCTTCATTATTTATAGGCACTATAGCCTATGTTTTCTGTTCACTTATCCCCAGTAGGGGGGTCACAATTGTGTACATTTAGTGATTGTTAGTGATTTACAGGCGGTGAGCCTGACTTCTTTCTTTTTTCACAAGTACCACAATTTGTGGTTTCACGGATTCACTTTGTTTGTCCCTTAGTGGGATCACTGCTATTGTTCTTATTCACCAGTTATCCTTGAGCATGTAGGTATACATGCGTTTATAATCTGATTCCTCTTCCCTTTTTGTACGTTTACCACAAGGAGTGTTTTCACTGATTCACTTTGTTTCTTATCCCTTAGTGGGATCACTGCCATTTCTTTCACATCAGTTGGTTTTGGGAATGTAATGCATACATGCGTTTATGTCACCACATGATATGTATTTACTGGTGTTGTGTAATAGGCGCATATCCAGTACCACGGCATTCATTATATGTATGTGTATTTAATTATTGTATTTATAGATTTTTTTATGTTGATTTCACCCATTTAGGAGAGGTGGTGTAGATGTTTAGTTTGGGGTTGATGTCACTTATGCTGTTAATATAGTCACTGGGTATTATAGTATTGTTCACTCATTTATTTACTGATCTCCACTTATTCACATTGGGATTTACATATAGTTTAGTTATTAGAGCTGCACCTCATTTTACACTCCACTGCACATGCGCAGCGTATTGTACATAGCCCCAAAGCCACCTGGGATACATGATGTTGGTATCCTAGGGGGCTTCAGGTGGGGTGGGGAGGATGTCATTCTTGCCTAAGCGAGGAAGGCAGAAGCATGGGGTGTGTTTGCCTGAAAAAAAAAAGAAAGAAGTACAGGAGTTGGATAAAAATATGGAAACACTACATGATTTGCAGGTGTGAAAGTAACGACATGGTTTGCGTTGAAAGCGGAAGTGACGTAACATTCTTTTGCTTCCGCTGTGTGATGAGACACCTAGCTAACAGGTGGAAAGCCTCACGTCTGTCATTTACTGCGTGCGCAGCTAGCAATATGGAGTCATGTCAGAGCTTACTGAGCTTCAAAGAGGGCAAATTGTTGGTGCCATTTAGCTGGTGCCTCTGTGACTGAAGTTGCCAATTTATTTGCCGTGTCACGAGGTACAATATCAAAGGTTATGGCGGCATATACAGTTTGTGGGAAAACAATGTCTGGGCAGCCATATCTTGGTATTCTGCAGGTCCCATTGTCACCTTGAAAGATAGAGTCACTGCCAGTGACTATGTACAAATTTTGGCAGACTATGTGCACCCCATGGTGCAGACATTGTTTCCCGAAGACCGCGCCATTTACCAAGCTGACAATGCTCTGAATTCACACAGCTGGCGTTGTCAAATCATGGTTTGACGAGGATGCAGACAAGGTTTCACACCTTTCCTGGGCGCCACAGTCGCCAGACCTCCATATCATAGAGCCATTATGGTCAACGAGATTTGGGCTTGTTTTCCGCCTCTTGCATCTCTTCGAGAACTGGAACAATTTTTGTATGAAGAGTAGTATCAGATTCCATTATCCACCACCCAAGACTTATATTTGTCAATTCCCAGGAGAATTCAGACCGTCTTGGATGCTAAAGGCAGTCCAACACTATAGGAGCTAATGATTTTGTTCTTTTACCTAGTGTTTCCATAATTTTGTCCAACCCCTGTAACTGGGACTGAAGGTTCGTATTAAAATCTTAGTAGTTTGACTTCATCGTGTTCTTGCTCTATATCTGTTTAATGTGCTGATTGTCTGCTTGTTATTTGGGTCCACTTTAAACTATGATCAGTTACTTAGGCGGAGACCTTTCTCTGCCACCTACTGGAATTTGTCATTTCTGTGCAATGTATGCGATTAAAGAGGGGACTCCGTATGCAGCTTTCATTGAATGTTGCCACTTAACAGCAAGCACTGAACACATCAAATATTGCACAGTCTCCTGGGAAGTGTAATTAGTCGGTTTGTTTGAATTTGGGGTTTTACTGTTACACTTAGGAATCGGGGGAGGCTGAGGATAGGGCAACTGTAGCTGACAAGCCCCCTTTGCCAGTCACACTTCGTGAACAGGGGATTGTGGCAGCTATGCTGTGTCTGAGATCAATGTTAGTGACGCCCACTAATTGGGCATTCGTCGGGGAGGAGCAGAGAAGCTGGAAATTAAGGAACCAAATACAGGCATTTAGACATGCAAGGATGGATCTGTATTTATGTTTTTAATTCCTTCAGGAGTTAATTTTTTAAGGCCCAACACTGGAAACACTTTTTAGTCGGTTATTGTGTACCGAGAATACTATCTCTACAGTCACTGACCTTACATTTTCCAAAATACAATATTTTTCCCTAAAGCGGGCCTTTAACTACCTGCCGACCGCAGATAGCCGAATGACGGCTGCACTGCGGCCGGCCAGTTCTGGGTGGACGTCATATGATGTCCACCCAGAACACGCTCTCCTGCGCGCCCCCGGCGATCTCCGTGATCGCTGTGTTCTACGGACACAGCTGATCACGTGACGTGGTAAAAGGCCAATCACAGCGGCCTTTTACCTCGTGATCAGCCGTGTCCAATGATACACTGATCAGCGGGAAATGCAAATGCCGGTTCTCGGCTGCACATTCCTCACGCTGTCAGATCGTGAGGAAAGTACTGCCGAAAACTGGCATTTGTCAGAGCGGGGATCGGCACCGATCATCGGGGTCACTGATCATCAGTGCCCTGATAATCGGTGCTCAGCAGTGCCACACACAAGTTCCGCCCAGCAGTGCGCCCACCTGTGCCCAGCAGTGCGCCCACCTGTGCCCAGCAATGCACCCACCTGTGCCCAACAGTGCGCCTACCTGTGCCACCCAGTAGTACCCACCAGTGCCACCCACCAGTGCCCATCAGTGCAGCCCAGCAGTGCTGCCAGTCAGTGCCCAGCGGTTGTGTCAGTCAGTGCCCAGCAGTGCCGCCAGTCAGTGCCCAGCAGTGATGTCAGTCAGTGCCACCTATCAGTGCTGTCTATCAGTACCCATTATCAGTGTCGCCTATCAGTGCCACCAATCAGTGCCGCATATCAGTGCCACCTATCCGTGACACCTCATTAGTGCTGCCTATCAGTGCCGCCTATCCGTGCCACCTCAGTGCTGCCTATCAGTGCCCTTCAGTGCTGCCCATCAGTGCCCATCAGTGCTGCCTATCAGTGCCCATCGGTGCTGCCTCATCAACGCACATCAGTGAAGGAGAAAAATTACCTGTTTGAAAATTTTTATAATAGAAAGAAAGAAACTTTTTTTTTTTTTTCAAAATTTTTTGCACTTTTTTTGCTTATAGCACAAAAAGTAAAGTACCCAGCGGTGATTAAATACCACCAAAAGAAAGCTCTATTTTTGAGAAAAAAATGATAAAAATTTCATATGGGTACAATCTTGCATGACCGCGCAATTGTCAATCAAAGTGCGACAGCACTGAAAGCTGAAAATTGGCCTGGTAAATAGGGGGGTATAAGTGCTCGGTAGGCAAGGGGTTAATGTCTTAAGGGGCCATGCACGGTGCTTACAAGAAGGTGTCCGTTCCGATATTGGGAGCACGTGTAAAGGTAAAGGTACTCTGGGCTCTGATTTGGGTCACGCCGTGTACATCGTTCTCTGGGGAGGTACAGTAGTAAGTGTAGATGGTGAGACGACTTGTTCAGCTGAGCCAATGCAAATTTAATGAGCATCACACTTCCTAGCGTTGGCGGTTGGATTGGCTGGATGTCCGTAAAGACAGATGCATCCAGTGAATGCTTCCTGTGAATATGGAAGATGGACAGTCTAGGTGTTGATAGACATCGTTTATGTATTTACTTTGTACAGTTATTCTTATTTGCTTTTTATGAACACGTAATTTCCAAACGTTTTGCCCATTTATAACAGTCCCTAAGCGATTTCTCTGCTCCTTTTTTGTTATGTTTCCACAGAAGTTGAAGCGTATCTGAACCCGAGAACAAAATCTTTTCCAGTTTACCAATCTTTAGATTTGGTGGCTGCCATTGTTTTATTTTTATTAGGATTATCTAGTTTTTATGTTAAGCTGGTAATCATGTTCACTTCCTGTCCTAGGGTGACAACACTCAATGTACTATATCTATTGTAATGTTTGGGGGTTTTTTAGCTCAGGGTAGCGCTCACCATCAAGTAGAATCCACACCAGAAATTGTTGTTTTAGAGTTTTTTGGCCCAATTTTTATTAAAGAAAAAAAAAAGTCCATACAATGTATGTTTGCCACATCAACAGAAAACAACCAATCCAGCCTCCTGGCTTGCACTTGTAACAAAATAGTTCTTCAGCCTCCTGGCTTATGTACAGCAGTTCTGCTCAGGCCTTCCACTATAGACCCTCGTCAGTCCCCCATAGACCACTTCCTCGCCAACACTGTCCACACAGCTGGCAGCCCCTTGCTGCCCTGATCCTCAGGCTCTGGACTCTGTCCTTTCCAATGCACATATGCACTCCTCTGGATTCTCCCTTGCACATACCTGGATTCCTCAGGAGGATAGAGCCCAGAACCCTGGTTCTATCTCTACAAAAAGCCCAGAACCCACCTGCATAATCAGTGTTCTGGCTATTTCTAAAATCTAGTCCCAGGATTGCAGATTTCTTCCCACTAAGATCACTTTGAAATTTCTAGGCTCCAGGTCCCAAAATGGACCTTTATGAAACAATGAAGAAACTGAAAAGCCAGTTTCCTCTGCTTTACACAAACTCCCTGGAGCCCCTTAACCTGCCTTGTTGAGAATCCTGGGTAGCATAATATCCTTTTAACAACATGACAGATCACCGCACTGTCACACTATGGAGAGCAGCATTGTCACCCTAGGACAAGAAGGGTGTCAGGGCTACAGAACAAACACGTGTAGGCTTGTGAGCTGCTATGTGAGTAATAAATCTTACCAAGTGCTGATTGTGAATCGCCTGCACCTAACACATGCTCATACTAGTGTGTAAAAAAACAAAAACCACAATGTTCCGCGCTTCACTTCAACAATAATATGTGTATCCAATCACTAATATTTCTAATGCATATCCAAATATATAAATGAATATAAATATATGTAATTGTGCATCCAGTTACTATTAGTTATATATCAAAATAAATGAAAGAGTGAATAAACCAATGATGATTTTCAACAACAGTGTCCATATGATTGTTATAAGCAGTCAAAAGAAAAATCCAAATATGAGTTCCTTCAAACGTGCAAACTTTGCTTTATCGTATAATATCCCGTGCTTCTTAAAAAGTATTTGGTGCGAATAACTTGCATGAACGTGCCCCCCCACCGGTTGTGCTCTCACCTCAAATATATGAACAAACCGTTAAGTAAGGTCATATAGCGCTTGTGTCCCTTTAAATGGACCAAAGTGTGGATGGGACGATATCCTGCTGTTTGGGGTCCTTCTCCACTCAAATGATAAACTCCCCTTCCACAATGGTTATAGAGGAATAGGTCAAATCATAGTGTATTACCCTTTAAAAATCATTTTTATTAATAAAAGTAATGCACTCACATTTACTCTATGTTAAAACTGCTTTGTGCACAAAATGTGTCCTCCAGAACGTTTTTCCAGGTGAAAATCCTAAAAATTGGCAGCTGGTGTCAGTATGGTACCATCGAGCATCGTGAGGGACTTTGATGTCATGACGCTGGATGGAGCACGTTTATGCAAATTATTCGCACCAAATACTTTTTAAGAAGCACGGGATAGTATACGGGTAAAGCAAAGTTTGCACGTTTGAAGGAACTCGTATTTGGATTTTTCTTTTGACTGCTTATAACAATCATATGGACACTGTTGTTGAAAATCATCATTGGTTTATTCACTTTTTCATTTATTTTGATATATAACTAATAGTAACTGGATACACAGTTGCATATATTTATATTAATTTATATATTTGGATATGCATTAGTTATGTTAATGATTGGATACACATTATTTTTGAAGTGAAGCGCGGCACATTGTGGATTTTTAGAACTACAGAACACCTCCCCCTTTGTCCATCTATACAAGGCTAGGATCACACCCTCTCTATGCTTTTTCTCTAAAAAGTTATTCCCTATGTCGTATGGATGTATGTATATTAAAAGCCATAGGAATGACCGTTTCTGGCATTCCCGCCCCTTTCTCAAGCTCAATGCACATTTGAAATTGCGAAAGGGCAGAGATTTCCCAAAACTCAAGAAGCGGCTGATTAGGCGGTCGCCTAATGCCTCACCCTCACAGGGGCTTTGCGGCAGCATAATTTTCCTATGGCTAGGTTCACACATGCCTGGTGTGAATTTCCTGGTCATTTTCACTGCCAATTTCCAATGGCAAATTTCCAATTTCCAAATATGGTTCAGATGCAGATTTATGGCGCTGGTAGCCACTGGCGTCTTTAACAATACCTGGTCCACTTCAGGTCCAGACACTTGCACCCCCTTCCAGTCTAGGACAATTTTAAGCTTTCAGCACTATCACACTTTGAGTGACAATTACTCAGTCATGCAACACTATACCCATATTACATCTTTATCTTTTTCTTGTGACAGATAGAACTTTCTTTTGGTGGTATTTGATCACCACGGGGTTTTTTATTATTTGCTATATAAACGAAAAAATACTGACAATTTTGAAGAAAAAAACATTTTTTGCTTAGTTTTTGTTACATAATTTTGCAAAAAGATCATGTTTCTTCATACATTTAGGCCAAAATGTATTCTGCTACATTTTTTGGATAAAAATAACCCAAAACAGTTTATATTATTTAGTCTTTGTGAAAGCTATTGAGTCTATAAACTATGGGATATATATTTAAATATATGCATAATGTCATATGGCTGTGATCAGGATGCTGGTATGGGGTGTGGCTGTGATCAGGATGCTGGTATGGGGTGTGGCTGTGATCAGGATGCTGGTATGGGGTGTGGCTGTGATCAGGATGCTGGTATTGGGTGTGGCTGTGAGCAGGATGCTGGTATGGGCTGTGGCTGTGATCAGGATGCTGGTATTGGGTGTGGCTGTGATCAGGATTCTGGTATGGGGTGTGGCTGTGATCAGGATGCCGGTATGAATGGGGTGTAGCTGTGATCAGGATGCTGGTATGGGGTGTGGCTGTGATCAGGATGCTGGTATGGGGTGTGGCTGTGATCAGGATGCTGGTATTGGGTGTGGCTGTGATCAGGATGCCGGTATGGGGTGTGGCTGTGATCAGGATGCTGGTATGGGGTGTGGCTGTGATCAGGATGCTGGTATGGGGTGTGGCTGTGATCAGGATGCCGGTATGGGGTGTGGCTGTGATCAGGATGCTGGTATGGGGTGTGGCTGTGATCAGGATGCTGGTATTGGGTGTGGCTGTGAGCAGGATGCTGGTATGGGCTGTGGCTGTGATCAGGATGCTGGTATGGGGTGTGGCTGTGATCAGGATGCTGGTATGGGGTGTGGCTGTGATCAGGATGCCGGTATGGGGTGTGGCTGTGATCAGGATGCCGGTATGGGGTGTGGCTGTGATCAGGACGCTGGTATGGGGTGTGGCTGTGATCAGGACGCTGGTATGGGGTGTGGCTGTGATCAGGACGCTGGTATGGGGTGTGGCTGTGATTAGGACGCTGGTATGGGGTGTGGCTGTGATTAGGACGCTGGTATGGGGTGTGGCTGTGATCAGGACGCTGGTATGGGGTGTGGCTGTGATCAGGACACTGGTATGGGGTGTGGCTGTGATCAGGATGCTGGTATGGGGTATGGCTGTGATCAGGACATTGGTATGGTGTATGGGGGTGTTTTGTTTGCACTGGGACAGGTGACAAGGCCTCCTGAATGATGTATTATTGGTATTGTGGGGCAGTGATCAGGGACACAGGGGAACTAAACTGGGGCACTGGGGAGGCTGGCAGTGCAGTGTGTGAGGGTACAAGCAGCCTGACATTCAGTGTAAACTCACACACTGCAGGATCGTTTTCACTGAGAGCAGAGAGAAGCGATTGGTCACAGCAGTCACATGTGTTACACCACGTGATCGCCCTAACACAGCGGTAATGTGATCCACTGTGTCCGGGCGACACACCGATCAGCA
Source organism: Staurois parvus (assembly GCF_062004578.1). Lineage (NCBI taxonomy): Eukaryota > Metazoa > Chordata > Amphibia > Anura > Ranidae > Staurois > Staurois parvus. The sequence goes on from NW_028317826.1 coordinate 8,340,373, forward strand.
GGTTTCGTGGTTAACGCTCTGTGAGCCGCACACGAGCCATCGATGCAGCCTAACGTACAGGAACATTATCCCGAATCGTCGCTGCTTCCCGTCTGCCATCTATGTAGAATGGGCGGACGGGAAGAGGGTAAGGAGGGGGCCAGGTAGCTGGCTGCCACGTCCTTAACAACCGATGACTCATCAGCTGAAAGCGTGGGGTTCCCCCCCAATCCATACCAGGCTCTCTAGTTCTGGTATCGATTTTGAGGGTAACCCCATGCCAAGAAAAAAAAAAAAACCTTATCCGAGCATGTGGCCGGGCTGGCTAGTAAAGGGAGGAGACCCCCAGATCCTGCCAACCCCCCCCCCCCCCCATCCATGTGAATGACTATGGGGTACATTGGGCATTTTTTTTGCTATCCGTCACTTCGCTTTATCTGGTAATAGCAAAATTAAATTTTTTCCCCCACAAAAATAGAGCTTTCTTTTGGTGATATATGAACACCACTAGGTATTTATTATATAAATGAATATTTTGAAACCAAAAAAAACTATATTTTTTACTTTTTGTTATAAAACATATCCAATAAAAAATTTTTAAAAAAATTCTTCATATATTTAGGCGAACATATATTCTGTTACATGTTTTAGGTAAAAAAAAAAGAAGCAAATTAGTAAATGTGTATTAATTGGTTTGCGTGAAAGCTGTAGCGTCTACAAACAATGGGATAAATAATAAATACTGGAATTTTATTTATCTTTTACATTTATTTATGTTTATACTATTAATGGCGATGATGAGTGAGGCTGTGATAGTGCGCCGAGCAATCTGACACTTTGTCACAACTGACACTGACATCTCCAGTGACACTGATACAGTGATCAGTGTTAATACTATACACTGTCACTGTATAAATGACACTGACTGGGAAGGGGTAACATCTAGGGGCAATCAAAGGGTTAGCGGTGTGTACTGTGTGTAGTATGGGCTGCTTTTACTAGTCCATTTGGCTGTTTTTACTCTCTGCTTTGCAGCTGGTTAATTCATGGAACAGAGTTCCATGGATGGTCCATGCAGCAGAATTAGTGGGAACAGATGATACTATGAGAGACAGAAGAGGCCAGAGGGTGACTAAGCCCCGTAGACTCCACTGGTAACTAAAATATCACTTTTGGGTGGACTGACCCTTTAACTGTACAGGATATGGTGGTGGTACACAAATGAAAGGAGTACGGGACACACGGAATGATAGAAATGCCAGTCACCACAGACTTGGAATTACACTGTATCTGAGCACCACAAAGCCAAAATGCTAATTTATTCATTTGTAATAATCAAAGAAAACTCCCCCATCCATCCATGTTGCCATGCTTTATTTTACTGAGAAATCACTTTGAAAAACTCTTGTCTAGCATTTCTGGCTGTGGCCACCTTGAGTAAGGGCAATGACTGATGTAGCATTTACTTCCTGGAATCCATCTGCCCTTAGCTCAGGCATGAGGGTGTGCTTTGCTGAGAAAGCCCCTGCTCCACTCCTGAATACTCCTGGGATGTATGAGTTTATTTGCCTAGGCTAGAAACCAGGAAGTAACTGAGGAATTGTTAATAAAAAAGAATACGTTTAAAACATGTAAATGTGACCTCCGTTCCTAAATATACTGCTCAAAAAAATGAAAGGAACGCTTTTTAATCAGATTATAGTGTCAAGTCAATTAAACTTCTGGGATATTTATCTGGTCAGTTAAGTAGCAGAGGGGGTTGTAAATCAGTTTCAGCTGCTTTGGTATTAATGAAATGAACAACAGTTGCATTAGATGGGCAACAATGAGACAACCCCCAACACAGGAATGGTTTTACAGGTGGAGGCCACTGACATTTTTTTCCCTACTCATCTTTTCTGACTGTTTTTCACTAGTTTTGTATCATATGACGCCCTCCCAGAACTGGACAACCGCGCTCTATCCGTTATTCGGCTATAGCTCGGTTGGCAAGTGGTTAAAAAGATATTCCAGCATCCTCTGAGATATCATGTTTCAGTCCATCTGACGCTGCCACGTTGCACCTCAGACTGTCCAGGAGCTCAGTGGTGACCTGGTCCAGATCTGGGAGGACATCCCCCAGGACACCATCCGTCGTCTAATTAGAAGCATGCCCTGACGTTGTCAGACATACATACAATCACGTGGGGGCCATACAAACTACTGAGGACCATTCTGAGTTGCTGCAATACAATTTTAGCAAAATGGACTCGTCTGCTGCATTTTTTTTTTCACTTTGATTTTCGGGGTGTCTTTGAATTCAGTCCTCTGTTGGTTGATAATTTTCATGAAATGATGGGGCGTCCTTACATTCCTAACACATTACCCCGTCCATGTCAGTATAGAGATCCAACATGAGATTTTTCCCCATTGAGATCTGATGTGTTCTCAAAGTGTTCCTTTATTTTTTGAGCCGTGTATTTGCTAAGGATAGCAGCAGAAGGATCAAAAATAGCTCATGTTTATTGAGATTGAAGTTTATTTTATTTATTATTTATTTCAGGTACTTATATATCGCCATCAATTTACACAGCACTTTACATATATATTGTACATTCACATCAGTCCCTAACCCTCAAGGGGCGTACAGTCTAAGGTCCCTAACTCACATTCATACATACACTGTCTGTCTATCTATCTATCTATCTATCTATCTATCTATCTATCTATCTATCTATCTATCTATCTATCTATCTATCTATCTATCTATCTATCCAGTTGTATCCGACCCTTGGCGATTGCATGGACCGTCACTCGTAAGCGACTTTTTCCATGAACTCTCTTAGCAGTTACTTTACAGGGTAGGTTGCCAGGTCTTTCTCCAACCCCCACCATGCAGGAGATCCCACATGGCCAGGGATGAAACTAGGACAATTTAGACAGGAGCCAATTCACCTATCAGCATGTCTTTGGAGTGTGGGAGGAAACCGGAGTACCCAGAGGAAACCCACACAGGCACAGGGAGAACATGCAAACTCCAGGCAGGTGGTGCCATGGTTGGGATTCGAACCAACGACCCAAGTATTGCCAGGCGGAAGTGCTAACCATTAGCCACTGTGCTGCCCAAGTTGTGCATTAAAGTTTTTCTGTTGCCTGAAGTTGCCCCTCCTCTGATCAATTTATTGTGTTCCATTGAACGGGCTGCCGACACACGCCAGAATAGACCAAATATCGGACACGCATCGTTTCTTCTGACTAGATGTGCAGTGTAGTGCGCTGCAATGCATGTTTGTCAGATGTGCGTTCGGTTCCTATTGACAATGGATGGCACTGCAACACGCTAATGCATGGACCACGTGTCGACCTATGTTGCAGGAATGCATCTTACCGCAACACAAAAGTGTGATTGGATGCTTCATGTAAGGTGCGCATAGGCAGGGCAATTCACAGAACGTTACAATACACAGAGTCCTCCAGCATACTTACCAGCCAGCCAGCAAAATTGGAAAAAGCCTAAAATGTTTCAGCAATTTGTGTTCAGTTTGTTGGATACATTTGCAAATATATGTAAAGCCGCACTGCCACGTCAAGGCTCCTCTGTACAGTGCGGTCCCTAACTCCACTCTAATGTCATTTCCAAATTGTGACATACAGAGCAAGAAATACATTCAGAATGTAAACTAGTTAAACAAAAATTAAATCAAAAACAGAGGTTTTGGTTGCATATATTTGCAATCATATACGAAACTACCATCTATAGACGTCTAAAACATGAGTGAAAAAAAAATACTGGCCTCCAACCTCCCCTTATAGCCAGTCCAACACACGCCTTTAAAAAAGAATACCGGCCTCCAACCTCCCCTTATAGCCGGTCCAACACACACCTGGAAAAAAAATATTGTAGCTCTCTTGTGGGTGAAGAGAGCTGGTGTAATTGCTTTCTTGGAGGCAGGTGCTGATGACAATCCTTCAATAGAGCGATGACGGAGCCTCCACGTGAATGTCACATGCTGACGGAGTCTCCACGTGAATGTCACATGCTGACGGAGCCTCCACGGGCTCACAGGCTCGGCACAAGCCGTCGGAGCCTCCACTGGCTCGGCACAAGCCGTCGGAGCCTCCACGGGCTCGGCACAAGCCGTCGGAGCCTCCACGGGCTCGGCACAAGCCGTCGGAGCCTCCACGGGCTCGGCACAAGCCGTCGGAGCCTCCACGGGCTCGGCACAAGCCGTCGGAGCCTCCACGGGCTCGGCACAAACCGTCGGAGCCTCCACGCGCTCGGCACAAGCCGTCGGAGCCTCCACGCGCTCGGCACAAGCCGTCGGAGCCTCCACGGGCTCGGCACAAGCCGTCGGAGCCTCCACGGGCTCGGCACAAGCCGTCGGAGCCTCCACTGGCTCGGCACAAGCCGTCGGAGCCTCCACGGGCTCGGCACAAGCCGTCGGAGCCTCCACGGGCTCGGCACAAGCCGTCGGAGCCTCCACGGGCTCGGCACAAGCCGTCGGAGCCTCCACGGGCTCGGCACAAGCCGTCGGAGCCTCCACGCGCTCGGCACAAGCCGTCGGAGCCTCCACGGGCTCGGCACAAGCCGTCGGAGCCTCCACGCGCTCGGCACAAGCCGTCGGAGCCTCCACGCGCTCGGCACAAGCCGTCGGAGCCTCCACGGGCTCGGCACAAGCCGTCGGAGCCTCCACGGGCTCGGCACAAGCCGTCGGAGCCTCCACGGGCTCGGCACAAGCCGTCGGAGCCTCCACGGGCTCGGCACAAGCCGTCGGAGCCTCCACGGGCTCGGCACAAGCCGTCGGAGCCTCCACGGGCTCGGCACAAGCCGTCGGAGCCTCCACGCGCTCGGCACAAGCCGTCAGAGCCTCCACGTGCTCGGCACAAGCCGTCGGAGCCTCCACGTGCTCGGCACATGCCGTCGGAGCCTCCACGTGCTCTGCCCATGCCGTCGGAGCCTCCACGTTCTCTGCCCATGCCTTCGGAGCCTCCACGCTCTCTGCCCATGCTTACAGAGCCTCCACACGCTCGGCCCATGCTTACAGAGCCTCCACGCGCTTGGCCCATGCTTACAAAGCCTCCACGCGCTCGGCCCATGCTGTCGGAGCCTCCACGCGCTCGGCCCATGCTGTCGGAGCCTGCCAAGCGGATGTGCTAACCATTTAGCCAATGTGCTGCCTCCAACCATTTATCTTCCGGCCTCCAACCTCCCCTTATAGCCGGTCCAACACACACCTGGATAAAAAAATATTGTAGCTCTCTTGTGGGTGAAGAGAGCTGGTGTAATTGCTTTCTTGGAGGCAGGTGCTGATGACAATCCTTCAATAGAGCGATGACATAGGGGACTTTCTGATGATGAAGGTCCTCCTCTTCTTCACCTCCTAGTGTAAAATTTCTTCCAACTTCTTGGCCATCTTAACTCCCAGAACAGTCGCACCCTGGCCATTTAAGTGCAGTCCGTCCCTGCTGTAGAGCTGGTAACTGAACAAAAAGTCTGCCCAGTTCTCCATGAACTCAAACCCCTCCTCTCTGCACCAGTTCTTCAGCCACTTGTTAAGCTCTCTGATCTCATTCTGCCTCACTGGTGTGGCTCGAGGTACAGGCAGTATTTCTGAAAATACTGCCTTGGAGGTTCTTTTCTTCAATATAGCTCCCAAGTCTCTGAAATCTTTTTGTAGGGCGTTCCATCTTCCTCTGACTTTGTCGTTGGTACCGACATGTATGATGACAGCTGGGTCCTCCCCAGCCCCTTTCAGCAATCTGTCCATACGATCTGCAATGTCCCGAACCCGAGCGCCTGGTAAACTACAGACTGTTCGGCAATGACGGTCTTTGTGACAGATTGCTTTCTCTGTACCTCTAAGAATGGAGTCCCCTACCACCAGTATATGTCTATCCTTTCTTGTATCCTTGCCCCCATCTTCACTGGAGGAGATGTTCCCCTGGCATTTTGGTAGGGTCTTGTCATTAAAGTCGTATTCTGTCGGAGTCTCCACGTGAATGTCACATGCTGACGGAGCCTCCACGTGAATGTCACATGCTGACGGAGCCTCCACGTGAATGTCACATGCTGACGGAGCCTCCACGTGAATGTCACATGCTGTCGGAGCCTCCACGTGCTGGGCACATGCTGTCGGAGCCTCCACGTGCTGGGCACATGATGTCGGAGCCTCCACGTGCTGAGCACATGCTGTCGGAGCCTCCACGTGCTGGGCACATGCTGTCGGAGCCTCCACGTGCTGGGCACATGCTGTCGGAGCCTCCACGTGCTGAGCACATGCTGTCGGAGCCTCCACGTGCTGGGCACATGCTGACGGAGCCTCCACGTGCTGGGCACATGCTGACGGAGCCTCCACGTGCTGGGCACATGCTGACGGAGCCTCCACGTGCTGGGCACATGCTGTCGGAGCCTCCACGTGCTGGGCACATTCTGTCGGAGCCTCCACGTGCTCGGCACATTCTGTCGGAGCCTCCACGTGCTCGGCACATTCTGTCGGAGCCTCCACGTGCTCGGCACATTCTGTCGGAGCCTCCACGTGCTCGGCACATTCTGTCGGAGCCTCCACGTGCTCGGCACATTCTGTCGGAGCCTCCACGTGCTCGGCACATTCTGTCGGAGCCTCCACGTGCTCGGCACATTCTGTCGGAGCCTCCACGTGCTCGGCACATGCTGTCGGAGCCTCCACGTGCTGGGCACATTCTGTCGGAGCCTCCACGTGCTGGGCACATTCTGTCGGAGCCTCCACGTGCTGGGCACATTCTGTCGGAGCCTCCACGTGCTGGGCACATTCTGTCGGAGCCTCCACGTGCTGGGCACATGCTGTCGGAGCCTCCACGTGCTGGGCACATGCTGTCGGAGCCTCCACGTGCTGGGCACATGCTGTCGGAGCCTCCACGTGCTGGGCACATGCTGTCGGAGCCTCCACGTGCTGGGCACATGCTATCTGAGCCTTTACGTGCTCGGCACATGCTGACGGAGTCTCCATGTCGATATCATATCTCTTCTCGCTCACTGTGGCAAGCCTGCCGGGTGAGCTGTGTTTGCAGTAAATATTGTTTACATCTGCAATAAAAAAGAATTGAATTTAGCACCTTTAATATACATTTTATATATTTTTCTTTATAGAAAATTAAATTACAGAGAATAAAGTTAGAATCACCTGTGCCAGGGACAGCAAGGAAACCTGACATGATAGGGACACAGGGATGACTATAGTGGCCTTCATATAAAAATGCTAGTTGGGTGGCAGTTATGCCAAGCCTCTACAATTAAATGACTGAAGAAACCGGCAAGTTAAATGAGTGGGCGGGTCACAAGGGAAGTGGCAGTAGGTAGTAGTGGTGTCACCTGCCTGGCTCTGCATTGTGGCTGGGGTTTGTGAATCATTGAGCCAGCTAAGCACAGCCTTTTTTTACTGGCAGTTTTACCCAGAAAGTGTGTCATTTATCAGCCCTGAGGTCAGACAGGATACGGGTCACCCACTATGGGGGGGTCATACACCAGCCTGACAACAGCTGATTGTTTGCATTGGCACGGAGAGTAAACATGTGACTAATGTAGTAGGAATATTTATGTCTAGTCATATGTTTTTATCAATGTTATATGGATATTCATACTTTTGCTGGTGGAGTTGCAATGTGAGCGTCACATGTATTCATGAACATCCATATACATGTGTACATATGGGAATGTCAGCCGTCATTAGTGTCTATGACCATCCCTATACATGTGTGCATATGGGAATGTTAGCCGTCATCAGTGTCTATGACCATCCATATACATGGATACATATGGGAATGTCAGCCGTCATCAGTGTCTATGGCCATCCCTGTACATGGATACATATGGGAATGTCAGCCGTCATCAGTGTCTATGGCGTTCCCTGTACATGGATACATATGGGAATGTCAGCCATCATCAGTGTCTATGGCGTTCCCTGTACATGGATACATATGGGAATGTCAGCCGTCATCAGTGTCTATGGCCATCCCTGTACATGGATACATATGGGAATGTCAGCCGTCATCAGTGTCTATGGCGTTCCCTGTACATGGATACATATGGGAATGTCAGCCATCATCAGTGTCTATGGCGTTCCCTGTACATGGATACATATGGGAATGTCAGCCGTCATCAGTGTCTATGGCCATCCCTGTACATGGATACATATGAGAATGTCAGCCGTCATCAGTGTCTATGGCCATCCCTGTACATGGATACATATGGGAATGTCAGCCGTCATCAGTGTCTATGGCGTTCCCTGTACATGGATACATATGGGAATGTCAGCCGTCATCAGTGTCTATGGCGTTCCCTGTACATGGATACATATGGGAATGTCAGCCGTCATCAGTGTCTATGGCCCAGGGATGATGAATTCCTATCTCCCTACACCTGCTGCGGGCAAAATAAAAAAAAAAAATTTCTAATTTTTTTAGTTGTAAAAAATGAAAGGTACACCCAAGTACATATCATCCAATCCCCCCCCCCTCCCCCCCAGACATATACACACGTACAAACGTAAAAGCACACGCTGGGGCGCCTACACATGAAAACGTCGGTTGCGATACACGTTACATATCGCCGCTCACGCCAGAATGAGCGCAATAATTCTAGCAGCAGACCCCCTCCATACACTATACTGATCACCTAGAAGGGGCTGTAAAAGCGTCAACTACAGAAAATGTCGGACTGTTACAGCCCCTTCTAGGTGATCAGTATAGTGTATGGAGGGGGTCTGCTGCTAGAATTATTGCGCTCATTCTGGCGTGTGCGGCGATATGTAACGTGTATTGCAACCGACGTTTTCATGTGTAGGCGCCCCAGCGTGTGCCTTTACATTTGTACGTGTGTATATGTCTGGGGGGGAGGGGGGGTTATGTGATTGGGTGGAATTTTAATTTTTTCAATTAAAAAAAAAATATATTTTTTTTTTTCTCAATTTGTTTCCATGACATAGGGAACAATGTCCCGTCTGTGATGTATTTTGGTGACAGGTTCTCTTTATGGAGACATCTGAGGTGTAATAGACCCCGGATGTCTCCCCTGTACTACACTGGATGGACTGCAATGCACATCGGATCGGATTCCATATGTCCCGCCCTCAGTGGGCGGGGATCTCTGACCGGTAACCAGGAAGTGACATCACCATCACTTCCTGGTCAGGACCAGACGGGGACGGGCGCTCTCTTCCTTCCTCTCCTGCTGAGGGCGGTGAGCTGTCCCCGGGGCCCGCAGATGAGGGAGATAGTGGGCGAGGGGAGGGTCACACGGGGCGGGGGGGGCGGCACTGTGTGGAAGCGGCTGCGCTGCCCCTCCAATGCTTCCACCTGACAGGTGAGCCCCGCAGCAGGGCTGAAGGGGAGAGGAAACTACCTGCCCCACCCCCGGGACGTGTCCGGACATGCCCGGCCATATGAATTCCCCATCCCTGCTGGAATGTCAGCTCTCCTCAGTGTCTATGGGGATCCCTGTACATGTGTCCATATGGGAATGTCAGCCGGGAAAAAGGGGGAAAAAAGGGTCCAGTGAGAGGAGGTGAGTTCCCTCGTCTCTCTCTAGATCCACAATACATACCATTTTGGTGTTCTGCCTTGTGGTGGCGCCCATTGACTTTACTGCCGGCGCGTAAACATCCAGCAACGGCTCTGAAGCAGCCGCGCAGAAAAGCCCGAGTCCTCTTCATGGTGGTGGGCCTCTTGGTGGTGGGATCTGCAGACTGCTCAGTGATCCCTCCTTCCATAGGGGGCTTTCCTTCCCTCGATTCCTCTTTGGTGGTTTTCTGAGAAATAAACCTTTTAATCTTTAATTGTCTCATTACGGAAAATAATGAAACCCGCTTCAACCTGTGTGAGAGAGGCAGTGCAGCCAATCGGATCAAATCCGATCCGATGAGACTGCAAGCCAAACTCAGGAGAAGGAACAATCACGTCTGCTCTGTACCGGGTACAAGGAGCGACTGAAGGGACTCTGGCAGAGCTGGCTTAGGGGGGAGAAAGGGGGGGAGGGGGAAGGGGGAGGGGTCAGGCGATGACATCACGGTGCTGGAGAGCCTTTTTTTTTTTTTCTTCAAAGTTTTCTTAAAGGGGCCACGTCCTTTTTAAATTCAGCCACCTGCAGGTTTAATTCAAAAACAAGGACGTGGCCCCTTTAAGAACTCTATGTGACTGTTTTTTTTTTTTTTTTTTCAAATCTCCTGGTACTCAGACAAACACAACTGACGATTTTTCCTAAAGGGGCCGCAGTTATGTGAATGCAGCCTCAGTATATAGATCTCATATACCAGGAGAAGAGGTTTTTTTTCTTTTTTTTTTTAATTTAAGTGAGTTATTTTGATTGATATTTCAACCTTACAGTCCCACGGCTTAAAATAAAGGTCTTTATTCCTATGAGAACTCTGTGATTGGAGCCTTATCGCTTCATATAAAGATTTCCTGCCGAACAAATATTTTCATTTCTGTCTTGCTTTTTTTTTTTAGTCTTTTATCGTTATTTCCCTAAATGATGGAATTTTTTTTTTCAATGCGAAAACGCCTCCCATAGACTTTAATGCGAAATCCCCTCCCATAGACTTCAATGTGAAAACACCTCCCATAGACTTTAATGCAAAAACACCTTTCAGTAGCAATCCTATGTGAACACTTATGTTCTCTTGAGGCTCTGCTCTATCACTTGTGATTCTGGAACGCACCGCAACAAACTCGCACAGAACCCTTTCCATAATGGCACTCAAAGCACAATGCGTGTGGGTGGCATCTGTGTGAACCTCCTCAATAGGAGCACATAATATCTAGCCTGTCATGTCAATCTGTGAGTTTGAAAATGCATCCAGAATGGCATATGTGTGAACCAGGGCTGCTCCTTTCACATTTGGGCATTTTGGGATTGCGGCAGAATCGCTGTGATCGCAAAACGCAGGTTCAGGCGCCATTATTTATTATTAGGGCTCATGTACACGGGGTGTTTGGAAAACTCTTCTGACCTCTGGAAACTGACTGCTAGAAAACATAGGTTATAAAATGTCAGTTTAGCCGCGTTTGCATACCGCGTTTATGCGTGTTTGCTTTTAGACGCGTTTTTAAACAATAGCATCAGGAGACCTTCCAAATACCCAGAATGCCCTGAAAAATAGTAAATCATGAACTATTTCAGACATTTTGAGAGGAATAGAGAGAGCAGAAGCAGAGAGAGCAGTATGTGTGGAGATGACCTGTCTATTCTGGTTGTAGTCACTATGGATCCCATCATAATGCGGCGCGTTTTACCATTGTTTCCTTCACGCGAAACCTGGAACTGACTGCGCTGGTGTACCGGGTCCATTGGAATACATGGAAAATGCTTTGCATTCGGCTCTGGACAGCATCTGGATATGGATCTGTCAAAAAAAGTGTCTAAACGCAAACACTTGTAAAGGCGGTTAACAGCGTTCATAAGCGTTTGAAATGACGGTAAAATCTACTCCTGAATGCAATTTTGGGGCGTTATAAAAAAGCCGACTAAACTGATCTGCCTGTAAACGTCTGTAAACGCCTGTGTGTACATGGACACAGGAAGACATAAAGGAGAGTTCAGGGGCTGCTGAAAAATCTGCTCCACAGTTCCTGAACGTCAGTGTAGCAGCTGCAGTGTACATGAGCCCTGAAAACGTTTCAGTTTTGCCGTGATTGTCGTGCGGTAAGTCACATAGTGTGAAGCTTGTCCCCCAAAAGTCGCCTTGCCCCAGGAGCTGACAATCCACGCTACTCTTTACAAAAATAAGTCCGCTGGGTTGAATGAAAACAAACCTTGTAGTGTGTACCCGGCTACAGCGCCCTCTGCTGGAGGTAGTGAGTAAACAGATGAAGGACTCCATCTCTTCCACTCTCTGCCCCTGATAACAGGCAGGTCTGCGATGTTTGAACAGTGACTGATGAAAGGTTATAGCCTGTGATAGCCGGGTGTGAAGAAGGCAATAAACTCACAAATGATAATGTGTTCATTTCCAGGTCTTATCCCAGAGAGGTGCCTCTATGTCTGTACCACAGGGTGTTGCAGTTCATCTGGTCAGCCAGGATCAACTCTGTTGTCTCTCTTGTTGCAAACTGTTCATGACCATTGTGGTTCTGGGTATGGTTCTGTGTGGTTCTGGGTATGGTGCTGTGTGGTTCTGGGTATGGTGCTGTGTGGTTCTGGGTATGGTGCTGTGTGGTTCTGGGTATGGGGCTGTGTGGTTCTGGGTATGGTGCCGTTTGGTTCTGGGTATGGTGCCGTGTGGTTCTGGGTATGGTGCCGTGTGGTTCTGGGTATGGTGCTGTGTGGTTCTGGGTATGGTGCCGGGTATGGTGCCGTGTGGCTCCCGGTTATGGGGCTGTGTGTGTGGCTCCTGGGTATCGGGCTGTGTGTGGCTCCTGGGTATGGGGCTGTGTGTGTGGCTCCTGGGTATGGGGCTGTGTGTGTGGCTCCTGGGTATGGGGCTGTGTGTGTGGCTCCTGGGTATGGGGCTGTGTGTGTGGCTCCTGGGTATCGGGCTGTGTGTGGCTCCATGGTATCAGGCTGTGTGTGTGGCTCCTGGGTATGGGGCTGTGTGTGGCTCCTGGGTATCGGGCTGTGTGTGGCTCCTGGGTATCAGGCTGTGTGTGGTTCCTGGGTATCAGGCTGTGTGTGTGGCTCCTGGGTGTTGGGCTCTGTGGCTCCTGGGTATGGGGCTGTGTGTGTGGCTCCTGGGTGTTGGGCTATGTGGCTCCTGGGTATGGGGCTGTGTGTGTGGCTCCTGGGTATCGGGCTGTGTGTGTGGCTCCTGGGTATCGGGCTGTGTGTGTGGCTCCTGGGTATCGGGCTGTGTGTGGCTCCTGTGTATCGGGCTGTGTGTGGCTCCTGGGTATCGGGCTGTGTGTGGCTCCTGGGTATCGGGCTGTGTGTGGCTCCTGGGTATCGGGCTGTGTGTGGCTCCTGGGTATCGGGCTGTGTGTGGCTCCTGTGTATCGGGCTGTGTGTGGCTCCTGGGTATCGGGCTGTGTGTGGCTCCTGTGTATCGGGCTGTGTGTGGCTCCTGGGTATCTGGCTGTGTGTGGCTCCTGGGTGTTCTGACCCGGAAGTGACGTGATGATATGACTTCTGGGACCCCATTGACAGACTCCTGACCATGGAGGCCAGGATAGAATGTAATGCAGTGCACTGTATTCCTGTCAGTGTAGTACAGGGGACACTCCCGGGGGCTTTTAGACTTTTGATGTCTCAATAAAGAGAACCTGTCACACAGAAAAAAGTAAAAAAAAATAAAAGTAATAAATGAAAGTTACACCCAAGCACATCTCCTCCCCCCTCCAAAAAATAAAAATTGAGACTCCCCACATATATGCACGTTGAAACGTCAAAGCACACAGTGGGGCCCGTACACATGAAGATGTGGATTGCGATACACGTTACATATCACCGCACACGCCAGGATGAGGCAATAATTCCAGCACCAGACCTCCATACACTACACTGATGACCTTTAAGGGGCTTTAACCCCTCCCACCTGACCAATGTACATAAACGGCCGGCTGGGAGCTTCCCCGTTTTGATTGGACGTTCCTGTACGTCCCTCAGAACATGCGCTTGTGTGCGGCCCCGGGGCCACGCAACAGCACGGATCTGTGATGGCTGCGCCTGTCGGACTCAGCCCATTACGGGTTGGGATATGGGCTCTCTGATTGGACCTTCCAATGGTGATGGCAGTGACCAATCACAGCCATCTCTGAATGTCAGCAGACACGTGTCTCTGTAGCTGTTCCCCTCAGCTGAGGTCTGTGAGAGCTCAGTGAGGGGGGGAGGGGGGGATGCTGCAAATTGTGACAGTTGATGTGTGTAGCTGATGATTTTATTCCTCCATTACACAGCTCTGCAGCCCCCCCACACCAGGACACCAAGCAGCATCTGTCCCTGTCCACATGTCATCACCTGTCAGTGTCCCACAAACATGTCATCGCCTGTCAGTGTCCCACAAACATGTCATCACCTGTCAGTGTCCCACATACATGTCATCACCTGTCAGTGTCCCACATACATGTCATCACCTGTCAGTGTCCCACACACATGTCATCACCTGTCAGTGTCTCACAAACATGTCATCACCTGTCAGTGTCCCACATACATGTCATCACCTGTCAGTGTCCCACATACATGTCATCTCCTGTTAGTGTCCCACAAACATGTCATCTCCTGTCAGTGTCCCACAAACATGTCATCACCTGTCAGTGTCCCACATACATGTCATCTCCTGTTAGTGTCCCACAAACATGTCATCACCTGTCAGTGTCCCACATACATGTCATCTCCTGTTAGTGTCCCACAAACATGTCATCACCTGTCAGTGTCCCACACACGTCATCACCTGTCAGTGTCCCACAAACGTGTCATCACCTGTCACAGTGTACAGGGCACAAAACAAAGAATTAAAAACAATGTAAAGTGCCCCCATCCCCCCTCGCTGAAGTGCAAAGGTGAACGCAGGCATTGGTGTCATACACATACATGACCAGTGATCACACCACACATGTGAGGTATCGCCGTGAATGTCGGAGCGAGAGCAATAATTCTATCACCTGACCTCCTCTGTAACTCTAAACTGGTAACCTGGAACGGCTTATAAAGTGTCACCTATAAAGATTTGTAAATCACGTAGTTTGGCGCCATTCCATAATCGTGCGCAATTATAAAGCGTGACGGGTTTTTATCTATTTACTTGGTGCAACACCAGATTTTATATTTTACCAAAAATGTGGGTATTATATAGTGTTTGTGCATCAAAATTCTTCAACTGCTTCCCCCCCCGACCACTGCACATAATCGGCCAGGTGGGATCATCGCTTTTCTGATTGGACGTTCCTGAACGTCACTCAGAACGTGGCCACGCAGCTGTGCGCTCTCCGTGTGCCTGTGTCCAATGGACACAGCACAACGCCACATGTCAGAAAAGCTCTCTGATTGGCCCTTCTGATCACATGATGTCTGTGTCCAATCACAGCCATCATGTGATGTCCACAAAGCCACCAGTCTGTTGATTTGCTCTGCCTCTCCTCACACAGAGCCCGCTAGTGAGAAGCGAAGTCGATCTGTGTAAAACACACACATCACCCCATAGTGTCCCCCACACAGCTGTCAGTGCACCAGTGATCCACATCTGTCACAGTACCAGTGGTCATACACATCTGTACCAGTGATCCACTTCTGTCACTCATACCAGTGTAAATTCCACATCTATACCAGTGATCCACATCTGTCACAGCTTACCAGCGTAAAAGCCACATCTGTACCAGTGGTCATCCATTTCTGTACCAGTGATCAACATCGCTCATGGCCTGCCAGTGTCAAATCCACATCTGTCAGTACCAGTGAATAACATCTTTCACGGTGTACCAGCGTAAAATCCACATCTGCACCAGTGATCCACATCTGTCACAGCGTACCAGTGTCAAATCCACATCTGTCAGTTTAGCAGTGCTCAATATCTGTCACACAGCACTAGTGTAAAATCCACATCAGTACCAGTGAATAACATCTGTCACAGCACAGCAGAGTAAAATCCACATCTGTACCAGTGATCAATATCTGTCACAGATTATCAGTGTTAAATCCACATCTGAACCAGAGATACACATCTGTACCAGTGATATACATCTGTACCAGAGATAGACATCTGTACCAGTGATATACATCTGTACCAGAGATACACATCTGTACCAGTGATACACATCTGTACCAGTGATATACATCTGTACCAGTGATACACATCTGTACCAGTGATATACATCTGTACCAGTGATACACATCTGTACCAGTGATAGACATCTGTACCAGAGATACACATCTGTACCAGTGATATACATCTGTACCAGTGATACACATTTGTACCAGTGATGAACATCTGTACCAGTGATGAACATCTGTACCAGTGATACACATCTGTACCAGAGATACACATCTGTACCAGTAATAGACATCTGTACCAGTGAACATCAGCAATGCAGCATAAACTTGTGTAAACAATGATACACCAGCGAGGAGGCTTTCCAGATGCTGAGTATGACGGACGAGAGTAGCGGGGATCTCTCTCTGTCAGACTCAGATTCTGAGTATGAGGCAGTTAAAAGTAGTGGGTGAGCAGTGGAAAAGAAAGAAGGGCTTCCCCCATCCACACATTGGAGGTGGATTGGGGAATCCTCCCTGCTGCCGTATTGTATTGTGACAGCGGAGGGGTCGGAGAGCCGGCTCACTCCCAGCCCAGCAACTCTCAGTTGTCACAAATGAAAGAATCTAGATAACTTCCATTTTGTATTATGTACGCCATTTTAAGAATTAAGTATTAAGTTAGCTTTTTGCAGAAATATTAAAACTTTAATGAAACTGTTTCTGGTTGTTCAAGGATGTATCAACAGAAGCTAACACGACCCTGACAATGTCTTTGTCTGGCTGTTTTCCCAGAAAGTTAGCCAAAATAATTTGTACCAAGAAATGTATATGTCATGTTTTATGTAGTTAGCTCATGATGGAAAGTTACAAGTTACAGTTTTGAAACTCGCTCCCCCCTCCCTTATTATTTTCTGTATCCTATATAATCTTATTAATGTCTAATAAACTTTGAACATCTCTGAACATAAGCTGTCGTGATTTCCGTGTTCAAGGGGTGTTCCCAGAATTCTGCTGATAAACCAGGAATCTCTCCACAGACCGGGGGTCTCTGAGGGGGAAAGAAAATCATTCCTTTCAGCTGGGGGCTCATCCGGGATGACCACCCACCTCACTTGGTAAGTAAACCTTTTGTCTTTTTATGACTAAAAGCTCTTTCTTGCCCTGTGTTGAGGGAAGGTCTTGAATCATTCTGTATTGTCTATATAGACCCGTGATAACCTGTAGCTGCTTTTGGTAAAGCAGACTTAACTCTTTGGTAAGAGTTACAAAATAGTGCACTATAATATAAAAAAAGGTGTTTTGGTAAACACAGTTCTCTGGAAGAACACACTGTTTTTGGTAAAACAGTGAAGAGATAACTTTTGGGAAGTTATCAAGAGGTTAATAAGTCTGTGGAGCAGATTCTGGTTTATCTGTCTTTTGCTTTTTCTTTCTGTTGCGTAGAAGTATAAGATAATTTGTTGTGTGGAACAAAATAAGATTTTAAGCTAAAATTGTTTTATACACTGTCTAAATATGGGTCAAGGAGGTAGTTACCCACCAGGTCCCCCAGAAAAGGGAGAAAATTGTAAGGATTATGTTGCTAGAGTTTGTGGAACGGACTATTATTAAATAAATCCCTGGGTGGATTGTATGGCAGGCTGGACAGAAGCTATGGGGAGTACAGACCCATTCCCAAGAAAGGGGGCAAATGATCTTTTTCATACAGATATGATTAAGGGATTATGTATGGGGGACAAACAAGCCTTTCCTTGGTATGAGGGGGACCCACAATGGGACCAAGCTTATATGAAGAAAGGGGGAGAAAACTGGTTAAAATGGTCACCGTATTGGGTTGATAATAGCAAGGGAAAGTTCAATTTGATTTTCTCTTTAAAACAAAAGAGGAAGTTGAAATTGGATACATTAAAAATATGCCAGGAAAAGCATCAATCTGAAAAGACATGCAGACCCAAGATTGGACTGAAAACAGTTCAGACACCAATCCCACCCCCTCCGTATAATATATATCCTTCATTAAGTGGTTTTAAAAATGCTGCTGATGATGATTTTTTGATTAGTTTGGGGATGATTACTCCCCAGCCTAATGCCCCTCCAGCCCCTGCTCCTGTCTCTGCAGCTCCAGCTCCTGCCCCTGCCCCTCCTGCCCCTGCCCCTGTCCCTGCGCCACTTCCCGTCCCGGATCTACAACCAATACAGCCAGGCCCCTCCACTAGACCCAAACAGATTATTAGTATAAAATCACCAGAGGAGGGTAGCCAAGTTCAAGGCATCCTTACAGAGAATAATGACAACGAAGGAGAGTTGGAATACGAAGAACAGGGACAGGTAAATATAATAAAATTACAGAAAAAGGATGGTCAATGGAGAAGAAGTGACACCAGTCATAGAAAGGGCAGAGAGAGGTGGAGGAATTTAGAATGCAGCTTAGATCCATGGATAAGAAACAAGAGGGAAAAAGAGAAGATGAGGGGGCCGTAGGAGGAAAGGAGTTGGCTATAATGACACTACCTTTTCTCACAGCAGGAGAACTAATTCTAAAAAAACCCATAGAATTAGAAGATATTAATAAGATTGTTAAACATTGTCCTAAGCCTACAGTATCTCCTGGAGGTACACTTGCTTATTTAAAAAAGGCATGTTTAGGAAGAAATTACACACAGGAAGATATGAGATTGATCATTGATGGTATTCTGGGAAATAATCCAGCTTGGGATTGGATAAATGTAAAAAGCATTAGTCACATAGAACCAAGTAATACACAGGCTACTGCCTATAAACTGAACACCACAGAAGGGAGAGAAACTATGTGGAAGGAGCTTGACACACAATTAAAAAGGGTTTTCAAGAATAAGGCTTCCCTCCCTATTGCTACAGCATGTAAACAGAAGGTAGGAGAAACTGTATTAGAATTTTGGAAAAGGTTCAAGGATGTCTGGACACAAGAAGCAGGACTGGCTCTAACTGGAGAGTTAAGTCCATTGATGATTCAGACATTCATAACAGGTCTTAAGCCAGAAGCAGGATTAGCCGTGAAGCAGCAGGTCTCTGACTGGGCAACTAAAACTGTTGTTGAGTTTCAGACCTCCCTTCACGAAAAGGAGGCAGCGGGATGTTTAGATATTGTAAGAAAAGAGAAGGTTAATAGTAGTAATTTCCAAAGTGACTTACAACAGGGAAATCAAGGGCAAGGACAAAGAGGAAGAGGGTGGTATAGAGGCAGAGGTAGGGGGGGATTTGGAAGGGGAAGAAGTAACTCTGAACCCCGCCAAGTCCCTGGAAGAATTGGATGTTTTAACTGTGGAGGACAGGATCACTGGAGACATAACTGTCCATATGAATCTTCCTCTTCCCAGGGACAGCCACAAACAGAGATACCAACCACCTAATGTCACCACCACCTCCCAAACACAACAGGCACAGGTACAGGCACAGGCACAACCACAAGATATCAAATATCCAATTCAGTGGGGGCCACAGCAGAACCAGAGACAATAGGGATGCCCGGAAGGTGGTGTCCCGGCATTTCCCTTGGTTTCTTCATCATACAGGCAGCAGCCCCTCATTTCTTTACAAGTAGGGGGCGCTGAAGTTCCATTTTTAATCGATTCAGGCGCGACATGTAGCAGTCTGAGTGAGGAAATGTATCATGGAGAAACTACAAATGCCGAACCTTCTATGGGAATAAATGGGATACTAACAAAAACCCTCAAAACTCCCCCCTTGCCTGTTTCAGCCCTCACATGGGATGAGGCCATCACTTGCCACAGTTTCAGAATCATTCCAAATTGCCCTGTAAATTTGTTGGGAAGAGATCTTATGGGAATTTTAGGGATTTCTCTGAGAGTAACATCAGAAGGAGGTATAGTTGCCAGATCCTCCAAAGTACCCATTATACCCACCTATTTCAATGATGAGAGTCATCCCTCACACATTACACCCCCTCCTGATACACATCCAGTTTGGGCCACAAATTCTATGGATGTAGGATTAATTTCATGTACA
Organism: Staurois parvus; assembly: GCF_062004578.1. NCBI lineage: Eukaryota > Metazoa > Chordata > Amphibia > Anura > Ranidae > Staurois > Staurois parvus. The sequence goes on from NW_028317826.1 coordinate 8,359,988, forward strand.
CCATACACAGTCACACTCAAGGAAGGGGCATTGCCCTACAAATAGAGGCAATACAAATTGTCGACAGAGAAGGAGGAAGGGATTGCTCCTCTAGTGGAAAGATTTTTAGAGACAGGTATTTTAGAAGAAACTGTTTCTCCTTACAAATAAAATAAACTTATATATAAAATCTATATATAAAATCGAGCGCAGTGTATAGGTGTAAGTACGGTAGCTGCTTGCACAAAAAGGCACCTCGGGAACCTCCAAAGTAATTGATAAAGAATGAGAGTGCAGCGCTAACCCAAATAGCGATTAAACATATGATAGACCACATATGATAGTGGATCAGTAAAATGTCAGTGTAAGTTCATCAGATGTGCTGAAAATGCATACAGTCTCCAATATGTAAAAAACCAAAAGTAGTGACTTTCAGAAATGATAATAGCCAAATAATGCACTAACCAGAGGGGGCTCTCCCCCTCTGATGATGTGTACTCACACGATACGCGTTAGGGAAGTGCCAAGCTATTTATATCCTGTGTACATGTACCTCTGGTCTGGCCGTTTATGAGCAGCTGAACTGTTGTTAGTAAGTTCTTTTCTGATTATTTACCTACTTTAATAAACGATATCACACTATTTGAGACCTTTTTCCACGGGCTCTTTATTTCTGGGGAGCCTGTAATTCTGTAGGTCCTGGGGCTGTGCTGAGCAAAGGACACATCTGCAAGTGACATCCCTGGATCCATGACACAGCTCCTCCTGGAACGGATGACATCTAGTGGTCGCCCTATAGATGACATCCGCCTGATCCTCTAATACAGTGGCTGGACTCAGCTTCCATCCGGATAGATGACATCTAGTGGTCACCCTATAGATGACATCTCCTGGCTCCAGTGATACAGTGGCTGAGCATCAGGGGCAGGTCTTAAATGCTCCATGCGCTTTAATATGCGCTATCTGGTTAGTGCATTATTTGGCTATTATCATTTCTGAAAGTCACTACTTTTGGTTTTTTACATATTGGAGACTGTATGCATTTTCAGCACATCTGATGAACTTACACTGACATTTTACTGATCCACTATCATATGTGGTCTATCATATGTTTAATCGCTATTTGGGTTAGCGCTGCACTCTCATTCTGTTTCTCCTTACAACACACCTATCAATCCTGTCAAGAAGCCGGATGGCTCTTACAGGTTTGTACAAGATTTGAGGGCCATAAATAATTTGGTGGTTCCATTAGCCCCAATAGTGCCTGATGTGCCATCACTCCTAACCTCCATTCCGTCCGATGCAGAATATTTTACAGTGATTGATTTAACAAATGCATTTTTTTCGGTTCCTGTGGACCACCAGACAAGGGCGCTATTTGTATTTATATTATGAAAATTGCCAGTTGACCTGGTGTAGAATGCCTAGGGCTATGTAGATTCGCCTGCAGTCTACTCACTTGCCCTCCAGACCACACTGAGGTCCTGGACCCCTCCCAATGGTTCGGTCCTCATTATATATGTGGATGACCTATTGATTTGTAGTTCAAGTCAGGAGGCCAGTCAGGAGGATAGTTGGTCTTTGTTAGAATGGTTGTCAGGGAATGGTCACAAAGCATCTAAAAAGAAATTGCAATGGTGCCAAAAACAGGTTGAATACCTTGGTTTTATTCTAAGTCATGGTGAGAGGAGTGTCAGTCACAAAAGAGCTGCGGCTCTCGTGGGTCTGCCCCGCCCACAAACAAAAAAGGACATGCTAACGTTTCTTGGTATGATTGGTTACTGTCGCCAATGGATACCTGATTGTTCATTTTATGATCACACTCTGAGGTCTGCCACACTTTCAGAATCACCTGACATTCTCACATGGTCAAATGAAATGGTTGATGCCTTGTGTACCTAAAGAATGCTATGGTAACGGCCCCTGGTCTTGGACTACCTGATTATAAGAAAATGTTTCATCTGTATGCTAGGGAAAATTGTACAACCATGGGGGGGGTCCTGGCTCAGGAACATGGAGGCAAGCTCCGCCCTGTAGTTTTTTTTTCCAAAGTAGTGCCAACTCAGGTTCAGGGCATGCCTGCTTGTCTGAGAGCTGTTGCATCGTGCGCAATTCTGGTGGGGAGGGCTATTTCTTTCACATTGGGACATGAAACTACCCTACACACCACACACCAAGTGTCCTTACTACTGAAAAACATACACACTCAACACATGTCAGCACAAAGGTTGAGCGGATATGAAGTGATTCTTCTATCTGATCCCAACTTGATTATTAAATATTCTTCAGCAAATTCAGGTCCTGCTCCAATTTTGAATGCCCTACTGGGGCTAAAGGGGGAACAGGATGAAGTGGCACCAGAACACAATTGTATAACCCACATACAGCAAGACACTTCCCCTAGGTCCGACATGTCAGCTGTGGCTCTTGATGGGGCCCCAGATGTGTTTGTAGATGGCTCATGTTCTAGGCCAAATGATAGTACCTACCATGCAGGATACGGCATTGTGCAACTTCCTGACAAAATACTCGAGGCAAAGCCAATTCCATATCAGTCAGCCCAAGCAGCTGAACTGATTGCCCTTACAAGAGCATGTCAATTATTTGCAGGACAGGATGTCAACATTTACACAGACTCCAAGTACGCCCATGGTGCTGTACATGATTTTGGGGTCATTTGGGAGAGAAGAGGATTCATTGCTGCTGATGGCAAAACCATATCTCACTCTTCTTTGATATCTGATCTACTCAAAGCCATACAGTTACCAAAAACATTAGCCATTCTCCATTGCAGGGCACATACAAATCGCAGAGATCATATTGCCAAAGGAAATGCATTAGCAGATAAGGTAGCAAAGGAAGCCGCATTACAACAGGTGGCCAGTGAGCAGATGCCTTTGCTCACTTCAGGCGTCACAACTACCCCACATGACCAGATGTATGCAGATTTACAAAAATTTGCTACAAAAATCGATTTAGCAGACTGGGATGGTTCTGGAGCACAACTAGATCCAGCTTCTGGTCTAGTGTGCTTAGAGGGGAAACCATGCATTCCCATGTCAAGTGCCCCATTGTTCATTGCACAGTACCACGGTCTAGGACACAAAGGATGGAAAACAACATGTGAAACATTATTGCAGGATTTTTACATTACAGGTTTATCTAGGTTGGTGAAAGAATATGTCTCTAGGTGCATTACATGTATAAGGAACAATCCACAGAACCCAAAGAAATCACAACACCAACATCTAGTGTACCCAACTACACCTTTCACCCATTTACAAATAGATTTTACCCACATGCCAAAAACAGGACAGAGGCAAGAGTTTTTGTTGGTAATGGTGGATATGTTCAGCAGATGGGTGGAAGCATTTGTCACTAATAAAGAAGATGCGCAAACTGTAGTCAGAATTCTCACACAGGAGATAATACCCAGATGGGGATGTCCGCTGCAGATAAATTCTGATAACGGACCAGCCTTTGTGGCCAAGGTATGTCAAGATTTGGTAAAAGTACTTAAGATAGATTGGAAGTTTCATATTCCCTATCATCCTCAAAGTTCGGGTATAGTAGAAAGGATGAACAGGACGATTAAGGATAAGTTGAGGAAGGCCACTGGAGGAACCTATACCCACTGGAAGAAGATGTTACCTGCAATTCTAGCAGAGGTAAGAATGACACCTAATAAGACTACAGGGTTATCTCCTTTTGAAATATTAATGGGAAGACCGTTCCCCACTCCTTGGGCTAGACAGCCACTTATGTTAGAAAGAGGGGACCTTGACCTGGTACAACAAGAATATGTGAAAAAATTGATTCAAACTTTAGATAAGGTTGAAAGAAATGTTGCTCGCACTTTTTCTTTATCTTTTCAGGAACCAACACACCTTTTCCAAGTGGGAGATGTCGTAGTGGTCCGCCAACTCGCTAAAGACAAGAAGCAAGGCTACCCCTTTGGACCACCTACTACGGTGATAGCGGTTACCAGAACAGCTGTTCTGGTGGAAAATTCCCAGTCCTGGATCCATGCTAGTCGAGTGAAGAAGGTGAACCAAACACCTGAGAAATACGAAACGGAAAAAGGAGGTGAAGGACAAGTAGAAAATCCTCGAAGAGCGGGTGAAGTCGGTGAGAAAGACCCTGAAGATGACATTCCTTACTGCCCCTCATGGTGTTTTGAAACTCTGGGTCCTATTGGGCACACTGACTGTGCTCTTTTTCCTGCCAGTATGGATCCTAACTAACTGTATTTATCACCCTGAGGACTTGGGTCTAATAAAAGGTATCTGTGGTCAAGGACTAGATTTAAATGAGACCCAGATAACCAAAAGTGAAAGAAAGTCAAAAAGAAGTTTTGAAGAGAACAATCCTTTTTCAGGAAAAATGTTGATGATGCAGTTTAAATATGCTTATGCTCAAAAGTCCGGTTCTGATAAATGTTGGATATGTAGTAAGTTACATCCTAGCACATATGAAATTCCTCTTCTGGCCGCTCCAGTCAAAATATTTTTGTTAATAAAAGGGAATGTAAGTATTGGTTTGACCAATATTACTTCTAATGCCACCATATCTTTTCCAACTCTGGGAGTCACTCAACTCCCCGATTGGTGTTTTAGACTGGGGAATACTTCTCACAAGGGAAGGGGAATGTGCTCTCAGTCCATATTAAACATATCTGATCCTGGAAGGAGGGATGGAACTTCTTCTGTGAAACTCTGGCAAGTAAATGGTAAAACCCTGAATGAAAGTTTAGAAGGGATACAAGATAATGTGGGGAAAACTATGTTTGGAAAAGTTTTTATTTTACACTTGTTGTCACCCCTTAATTTCATTCTGCAATACAAAAATTGCCGATCTCCTTGGGAAACAATACCTATATCTGTTGTGGTAAGATCTGTTACCCTTGGATACCGAGTAATGTCCAGGGCTGGTGCTATGTAGCCCAATTAGTGCCAATTATGGCAGCTATAGACCAAAAGGAACACCAGGTAAAAGCCAGTACATACCCAAAACACCAACTAACTCTGAGACAGAGAAGGGAAACCAAACAAGAAAAGGTAGATCTCTTCTCTACAGGGGATAAGGTTTGGTCATGGTTTCCTACTTACACTGGATGGGGAATAACACTCATGAACAAAATAAATAATTACACAAACATTATTGATGATATACTGGAGAGGAACTCTAAGGACATAGGGTTGCTAAATACTGAGACCAGAGCTATTAGAAAACAGCTGGAGATGCAAGAATTAGCTATTGAAAGTATGAGTGCTGCTCTGACAGGTTTGTGTGAGATGACAGAGGATTATGAATGTTGTACTTGGATATATAATACCACAATGACTGTTCCAGATTATTATGAAATAATAAAGCAACACAGGGAACAGGTAGATGGTTTGATGGAAGAAGCTAGAGCTATAGGAAAAGATGGATGGACTCCTTTTGATTGGTTAGGATCAGGATTTGGTTCCATCTTTTCATGGATGAAAGGTATCGCTGTAAGCATAGTCATGATATTGTTTTTTGTTTTATCTTTATATCTATGGTTTAAATGCTCATTATATTGCATTGCTAGAGCTACCAAGCCGCAGAATACAAATGAAGGTTATCTAGCTATGTACAAAAAGATGAATGAAGTAAAGAATTGAGATCATGTTCATGATCTTAGAGGGGATTGAAAGAATCTAGATAACTTCCATTTTGTATTATGTACGCCATTTTAAGTATTAAGTATTAAGTTAGCTTTTTGCAGAAATATTAAAAGTTTAATGAAACTGTTTCTGGTTGTTCAAGGATGTATCAACAGAAGCTAACACGACCCTGACAATGTCTTTGTCTGGCTGTTTTCCCAGAAAGTTAGCCAAAATAATTTGTACCAAGAAATGTATATGTCATGTTTTATGTAGTTAGCTCATGATGGAAAGTTACAAGTTACAGTTTTGAAACTCGCTCCCCCCTCCCTTATTATTTTCTGTATCCTATATAATCTTATTAATGTCTAATAAACTTTGAACATCTCTGAACATAAGCTGTCGTGATTTCCGTGTTCAAGGGGTGTTCCCAGAATTCTGCTGATAAACCAGGAATCTCTCCACAGACCGGGGGTCTCTGAGGGGGAAAGAAAATCATTCCTTTCAGCAAACAACTCCCAATCTCTGTTTATGTTCAGGAGACGGAGGGATGGGATCCCTATCATGTGACCACAGTGGTAGCCAATCACCGTGATCACATGATTAGTGATCACCTCCCGGTGTTAAGACCCATCTAAAGGGCTGCCAGGAGGGGGAGGGGAGGGGTTATCAGGTTTTAGAGGTTGGGTTTGGATCTAATGTAACCATCGTCATTGATAGATTGTATTTGATGTCCTTTATAAATACACAAATGTGATATTCCCGCCGTGAGGTCCCCCAGCCATCGTCCTCTGTCCTATAACATCATTTCTGCCGGTTCCAGCCACTCGCATTAAAATATCAGTGGAGAAAGAATGTGAAGTCAATCAGAATGGCCTCAGTGGGACGGATGCGATTTAATATTAGAACGACCCGGCCGCACAGAGGGAGCTGAAGATTTCAGCAATGTTCATGTAACTCATGCTGCTTCCCTCTCCGGAGTCTCTGCTGTGATAAGTAGGTGGAGGTCATTACAAATGCAGCCATGATTACCTCCACGGTATAAGTGCCACACACTACGCCGGGAAAGAGAGCGCCGTCCCCGAGACTTAGGAGACACTTCTGGGGGTCAGCCCACCTAAACGGATCTTGTAGTTTTAGGTGGTTATAGGAAGACTGACTCTCCCGCGTACTTATTTTACCGCCCACTTCCTTCTTGGACGTCTGTGCTCAGACTATGCAGGGCAAAGCAACAACAAGTTCCCTTTAATGCACTTCTCCCCAGCAGCATACTCCATACTGACTTTCCTTGTACCTCTCCGCCGCTCCGTTCAGCTGCTGATAGGAAAGTCCAGTATAAGCTTCAAGTCATGGGGATTGTAGATGACACATTGCTGATTGGCCCAGCACGGTCACATGGGGTAAGTCACATGCTTCTTCATACCTGGGGCTACCTAGTATTGCCTTTGTTTCCCAGCACAGAAGTGAAGGAAATGGCAGTGGGTGGGATTAACCTGGGTATGTTTCTTCTATTGTCTCTTTCAGGTGGGTGGTTTGGGGGTGTTAAAAACAAAAAGTTGAGCTGAAGTTTTACTGTCCACTCAGCTTGGCACAATACAGCCAGCTGGGGCTGTACGCATGCATGGCTGCAATGTTTTGGCATTTTTACTGTGGGGAGCAGATTTTGACAGGCGGTACCTTCTGCCAAACTCACCCATTGAGTTCAGTGCATGCAATTGCAGGGCTGGAGTGCAGCATTACAGGGTAATATCAGGCAGTGAGGAGGTGATATCTCGCCTCCTCACTGCCTTTCAAATGTCCTCTTAAAATATGGATTGCTCTTCAGATGGCACTGCAGTTCTCCTTAAAGTGGCTGTAAAGTCTGAAGGATTTTTACCTTTATGTATTCTATGGATGAATGTAAAAAGCCTTCTTTGTGCAGCAGTGCCCCCATCCCCCCAATACTTAGCTGAGCCCCATCGAGATCCAGCAATATGAATGACAGCCTCGCTGTCCCAGGTCTCTGCCTCCGCATTGGCTGAGACAGCAAGCAGGAGCCATTGACTCCTACTGCTATCAATCACAGCCAGTCAGCCAATGAGGAGATAGAGAGGGTGGGGCTAAGCCGTGGCTCCGTGTGTGAATGGACACACGGAGCAGTGGGTGCCCCCATAGCAAGCTGTTTTCTGTGAGGGCACCCGACAGGATGAGCCAGGAGAGCCTGCGGGGGGACCCGAGAAGAGGAGGATCCGGGCTGCTCTGTGCAAGCCGCAGGTAAGTATAGACATGTTTATTATTTATCCACTTGCCTACTGGGCCAATTCTGACATTCCTCTCCTACATGGAAAAATTCTCTTTTTTTGCTAGATAATTACTTAGAACCCCCACACATTATATTTTTTTAAGCAGAGGCCCTAGAGAATAAAATGATGGGGGTTACAATATTTTATGTCGCGTGGTATTTGCACAGTGGTTTTTCAAAAGCATATTTTTGGGGAAAAAAAACACTTTAATGAATTTTAGTGAACACAAACAATATAATACCCAATTTCTTTGTAAAATATAAAAGATGATGTTACGCCGAGTAAATAGATACCACACAAGACATGCTTTAAAACTGCGCACACCAATGAAATGGCGGCAAACCAGTACTTTAGTTTATCCATAGGCAACGGTTTAAAAGGAGGGGCTCTGACGTCACGACGCTATTAGGAATCACACGGCGAGTACAGATAGTGTGCAGAGCACACACAGAGGATGGTTACTATTTCAGAAACACATTTAATATATAGATATGTGAGTGAAGTACTTATGCAGTATAAATAAACCTTTTACAGAAAGATAAGGCACTATATGTATTCTTTTTTTCATGGTCACCAACAATATGGAGGAATAAAGAGGAGAGGTGGAGGAAGTGGAAAGCCCCGTGGAGGATAGAGGGAGAAATCCATCCATCCATATTACAGACAGGGATCAGCAAGCCTAAGAGACCCCCTGAGGGAAAAGTGAATGATTACATCCAGCTACCCAACGGTTTACAAGTCTTTACAGGTTACCAAATGAGAGTTCCAGAGGAGATTTGGTGCTGGAATTATTGGTGTGACGTTGGCGGTGATACCTCGCATGTGTCGTGCGATCGCTGTGTACATGTGCATGCAGGGCCGACACGTGTGTTCACCTTTGCATGTAAGCACGAGGGGGATGGGGGTTGTTTTATTTTTATTATTTCTTTTTTTCACTTTCATTGCTATCAGAAGGGATGAACAACATCCTTTATGATCACATGGGCCATGACAGGTCCTCTTCTATCAGACCCCAGATTTCTCCACAGATTGGTCTGATTGGCTGCATCCCCGGCTGGCAGGCGGAGAGTAAACCCAGAGCTGGAAGTGACAGAATCCTTGTTGCTTCCAGTTTCTCATTTCACATAGTGGGAAGAACAACATCAGTTCCTCCCATTGTGTGTGGGGGAGCCGATGCCACCGGTCGCATCTTTGCCGGGCTTCCCGATTGCACAAGATACACGGGAAAGGTGGCGGGGGGAGGGGATGAGACCCCCTTCTTCCACCTGAAAAGTAATCCAACGGCGCATAGTCGCTCAGATTACTTTTACATAAAAGAGAATCGTTGGCACTGAAAAATGATACGTGATCATGGTTGTCGCCTCAGCCATTGTCCCGGTATAACCACTTCAGTACCAGGCTGTGTATATATACGTGCATCCGTATTGAAGCGGTTAAAGAGACCCTGTCACCACCTTAAACAAATGACAGGTCAGAGCACACACAGTATTTTATATGCCTACTTCTGGTGTTTTTACTTTCTGTGAATTAGTTTTTATTCACCTGCAATGTGTCTTTGAAGCTAAAAAATGTGATTAGCACAGCCCCCTCCCTTCTTGTATGCCATAGCCCTCCCCTCTACTGCGAGTGTCTAATTACTATGTGTGCTAGCCCATCTCCTCTGCCCCTCCCCTCACTATATAACCTTTTATGGAGGAGACAGGGAATACTATAGTGTGTCACTTGATTTACAGCTTGAAGTCAACATCCAAGATGGTGGCGACCAGCAGCCGATGCTCAGTTTGGTGTGTATTGATAGAGAGGTTTTTTTTTGGGAGAGTGAATGTGATCAGCATTGTCCAGACAGAGGGTCAGGGGTCCTGTAGTCTCATAGGACAGTCAGAGGAGAATGAAAACTCCTCCTACAAGCTTTAACCACTGCTGGGTTAGACACTGAGAGAAGTCATAAGACTGCTATATATTGCTGATGAGAAAAGGTATTTAGCAGTTTATATTTACTAAAATAATTGTATTTCCATGCTGTGTGTACTGTGGGAGAGAGGATATAGTGATTGCAGGGTCCTGGGGAGACCAGATATAGTAAGTGCAGGGTCCGGGGAGAGCGGATATAGTGAATGCAGGGTCCGGGGAGAGCGGATATAGTGAATGCAGGGTCTGGGGAGAGCGGATATAGTGAATGCAGGGTCCTGGGGAGAGCGGATATAGTGATTGCAGGGTCCTGGGGAGACCAGATATAGTAAGTGCAGGGTCCGGGGAGAGCGGATATAGTGAATGCAGGGTCCGGGGAGAGCGGATATAGTGAATGCGGGGTCCGAGGAGAGCGGATATAATGAATGCGGGGTCCGGGGAGAGCGGATATAGTAAGTGCAGGGTCCGGGGAGAGCGGATATAGTGAATGCAGGGTCCGGGGAGAGCGGATATAGTGAATGCGTGGTCCGGGGAGAGCGGATATAGTGAATGCGGGGTCCGACATGTCATGTTTTATGTAGTTAGCTCATGATGGAAAGTTACAAGTTACAGTTTTGAAACTCGCTCCCCCCTCCCTTATTATTTTCTGTATCCTATATAATCTTATTAATGTCTAATAAACTTTGAACATCTCTGAACATAAGCTGTCGTGATTTCCGTGTTCAAGGGGTGTTCCCAGAATTCTGCTGATAAACCAGGAATCTCTCCACAGACCGGGGGTCTCTGAGGGGGAAAGAAAATCATTCCTTTCAGCAAACAACTCCCAATCTCTGTTTATGTTCAGGAGACGGAGGGATGGGATCCCTATCATGTGACCACAGTGGTAGCCAATCACCGTGATCACATGATTAGTGATCACCTCCCGGTGTTAAGACCCAGCTAAAGGGCTGCCAGGAGGGGGGGGAGGGGTTATCAGGTTTTAGAGGTTGGGTTTGGATCTAATGTAACCCTCGTCATTGATAGATTGTATTTGATGACCTTTATAAATACACAAATGTGATATTCCCGCCGTGAGGTCCCCCAGCCATCGTCCTCTGTCCTATAACATCATTTCTGCCGGTTCCAGCCACTCGCATTAAAATATCAGTGGAGAAAGAATGTGAAGTCAATCAGAATGGCCTCAGTGGGACGGATGCGATTTAATATTAGAACGACCCGGCCGCACAGAGGGAGCTGAAGATTTCAGCAATGTTCATGTAACTCATGCTGCTTCCCTCTCCGGAGTCTCTGCTGTGATAAGTAGGTGGAGGTCATTACAAATGCAGCCATGATTACCTCCACGGTATAAGTGCCACACACTACGCCGGGAAAGAGAGCGCCGTCCCCGAGACTTAGGAGACACTTCTGGGGGTCAGCCCACCTAAACGGATCTTGTAGTTTTAGGTGGTTATAGGAAGACTGACTCTCCCGCGTACTTATTTTACCGCCCACTTCCTTCTTGGACGTCTGTGCTCAGACTATGCAGGGCAAAGCAACAACAAGTTCCCTTTAATGCACTTCTCCCCAGCAGCATACTCCATACTGACTTTCCTTGTACCTCTCCGCCGCTCCGTTCAGCTGCTGATAGGAAAGTCCAGTATAAGCTTCAAGTCATGGGGATTGTAGATGACACATTGCTGATTGGCCCAGCACGGTCACATGGGGTAAGTCACATGCTTCTTCATACCTGGGGCTACCTAGTATTGCCTTTGTTTCCCAGCACAGAAGTGAAGGAAATGGCAGTGGGTGGGATTAACCTGGGTATGTTTCTTCTATTGTCTCTTTCAGGTGGGTGGTTTGGGGGTGTTAAAAACAAAAAGTTGAGCTGAAGTTTTACTGTCCACTCAGCTTGGCACAATACAGCCAGCTGGGGCTGTACGCATGCATGGCTGCAATGTTTTGGCATTTTTACTGTGGGGAGCAGATTTTGACAGGCGGTACCTTCTGCCAAACTCACCCATTGAGTTCAGTGCATGCAATTGCAGGGCTGGAGTGCAGCATTACAGGGTAATATCAGGCAGTGAGGAGGTGATATCTCGCCTCCTCACTGCCTTTCAAATGTCCTCTTAAAATATGGATTGCTCTTCAGATGGCACTGCAGTTCTCCTTAAAGTGGCTGTAAAGTCTGAAGGATTTTTACCTTTATGTATTCTATGGATGAATGTAAAAAGCCTTCTTTGTGTGGCAGTGCCCCCATCCCCCCAATACTTAGCTGAGCCCCATCGAGATCCAGCAATATGAATGACAGCCTCGCTGTCCCAGGTCTCTGCCTCCGCATTGGCTGAGACAGCAAGCAGGAGCCATTGACTCCTACTGCTATCAATCACAGCCAGTCAGCCAATGAGGAGATAGAGAGGGTGGGGCTAAGCCGTGGCTCCGTGTGTGAATGGACACACGGAGCAGTGGGTGCCCCCATAGCAAGCTGTTTTCTGTGAGGGCACCCGACAGGATGAGCCAGGAGAGCCTGCGGGGGGACCCGAGAAGAGGAGGATCCGGGCTGCTCTGTGCAAGCCGCAGGTAAGTATAGACATGTTTATTATTTATCCACTTGCCTACTGGGCCAATTCTGACATTCCTCTCCTACATGGAAAAATTCTCTTTTTTTGCTAGATAATTACTTAGAACCCCCACACATTATATTTTTTTAAGCAGAGGCCCTAGAGAATAAAATGATGGGGGTTACAATATTTTATGTCGCGTGGTATTTGCACAGTGGTTTTTCAAAAGCATATTTTTGGGGAAAAAAACACTTTAATGAATTTTAGTGAACACAAACACAATATAATACCCAATTTCTTTGTAAAATATAAAAGATGATGTTATGCCGAGTAAATAGATACCACACAAGACATGCTTTAAAACTGCGCACACCAATGAAATGGCGGCAAACCGGTACTTTAGTTTATCCATAGGCAACGGTTTAAAAGGAGGGGCTCTGACGTCACGACGCTATTAGGAATCACACGGCGAGTACAGATAGTGTGCAGAGCACACACAGAGGATGGTTACTATTTCAGAAACACATTTAATATATAGATATGTGAGTGAAGTACTTATGCAGTATAAATAAACCTTTTACAGAAAGATAAGGCACTATATGTATTCTTTTTTTCATGGTCACCAACAATATGGAGGAATAAAGAGGAGAGGTGGAGGAAGTGGAAAGCCCCCTGGAGGACAGAGGGAGAAATCCATCCATCCATATTACAGACAGGGATCAGCAAGCCTAAGAGACCCCCTGAGGGAAAAGTGAATGATTACATCCAGCTACCCAACGGTTTACAAGTCTTTACAGGTTACCAAATGAGAGTTCCAGAGGAGATTTGGTGCTGGAATTATTGGTGTGACGTTGGCGGTGATACCTCGCATGTGTCGTGCGATCGCTGTGTACATGTGCATGCAGGGCCGACACGTGTGTTCACCTTTGCATGTAAGCACGAGGGGGATGGGGGTTGTTTTATTTTTATTATTTCTTTTTTTCACTTTCATTGCTATCAGAAGGGATGAACAACATGCTTTATGATCACATGGGCCATGACAGGTCCTCTTCTATCAGACCCCAGATTTCTCCACAGATTGGTCTGATTGGCTGCTTCCCCGGCTGGCAGGCGGAGAGTAAACCCAGAGCTGGAAGTGACAGAATCCTTGTTGCTTCCAGTTTCTCATTTCACATAGTGGGAAGAACAACATCAGTTCCTCCCATTGTGTGTGGGGGAGCCGATGCCACCGGTCGCATCTTTGCCGGGCTTCCCGATTGCACAAAATACACGGGAAAGGTGGCGGGGGGAGGGGATGAGACCCCCTTCTTCCACCTGAAAAGTAATCCAACGGCGCATAGTCGCTCAGATTACTTTTACATAAAAGAGAATCGTTGGCACTGAAAAATGATACGTGATCATGGTTGTCGCCTCAGCCATTGTCCCGGTATAACCACTTCAGTACCAGGCTGTGTATATATACGTGCATCCGTATTGAAGCGGTTAAAGAGACCCTGTCACCACCTTAAACAAATGACAGGTCACAGCACACACAGTATTTTATATGCCTACTTCTGGTGTTTTTACTTTCTATGAATTAGTTTTTATTCACCTGCAATGTGTCTTTGAAGCTAAAAAATGTGATTAGCACAGCCCCCTCCCTTCTTGTATGCCATAGCCCTCCCCTCTACTGCGAGTGTCTAATTACTATGTGTGCTGGCCCAGCTCCTCTGCTCCTCCCCTCACTATATAACCTTTTATGGAGGAGACGGAATACTATAGTGTGTCACTTGATTTACAGCTTGAAGTCAACATCCAAGATGGTGGCGACCAGCAGCCGATGCTCAGTTTGGTGTGTATTGATAGAGAGGTTTTTTGTTTTTTTTTGTTAGGAGAGTGCATGTGATCAGCATTGTCCAGACAGAGGGTCAGGGGTCCTGTAGTCTCATAGGACAGTCGGAGGAGAATGAAAACTCCTACAAGCTTTAACCACTGCTGGGTTAGACACTGAGAGAATTCATAAGACTGCTATATATTGCTGATGAGAAAAGGTATTTAGCAGTTTATATTTACTAAAATAATTGTATTTCCATGCTGTGTGTACTGTGGGAGAGCGGATATAGTGATTGCAGGGTCCTGGGGAGACCAGATATAGTAAGTGCAGGGTCCTGGGGAGAGCGGATATAGTGGATGCAGGGTCCGGGGAGACCAGATATAGTGAATGCAGGGTCTGGGGAGAGCGGATATAGTGAATGCAGGGTCTGGGGAGAGCGGATATAGTGAATGCGGGGTCCGGGGAGAGCGGATATAGTGAATGCGGGGTCCGGGGAGAGCGGATATAGTGAATGCGGGGTCCGGGCAGAGCGGATATAGTGAATGCAGGGTCCGGGGAGAGCGGATATAGTGAATGCGGGGTCCGGGGAGAGCGGATATAGTGAATGCAGGGTCCGGGGAGAGCGGATATAGTAAATGCGGGGTCCGGGGAGAGCGGATATAGTGAATGCAGGGTCCGGGGAGAGCAGATACAGTGAATGCAGGGTCCGGGGAGAGCGGATATAGTGAATGCGGTGTCCGGGGAGAGCGGATATAGTGAATGCGGGGTCCGGGGAGAGCGGATATAGTGAATGTGGGGTCTGGGGAGAGCGGATATAGTGAATGCGGGGTCCGGGGAGAGCAGATATAGTGAATGCAGGGTTCGGGGAGACCGGATATAGTGAATGCCGGGTCCAAGGTTTAGTAACACTTGAACTCCACTCTTATCTTCAGTATTGCACAGTTGTAAAACGCTCAGCTCCTCTACGGAAATATCTAACTCTGATGCTACTGCGCTCTGTGAGATTCATACAGTTTGTATTAAAAGCTGCAGAAAGTTAAACCGAGCCTTCCTCATTTCCTGGCTGGAGGACATCCGGCATCATCTAGCACTTTTCTCCCCAACCTTACTGTCCCTGGCCCACTGCTTTCATTCATTGGATTTCAGTTCTTTCAGGCATAAAAGCTCCACATCACATGTCAGCGTTACCTAGAGACATCTGCATAGGAATGTTCACTACACCAGACTGACACCCACACAGCCAGGCAGATTGATATTTCCAGAACTCCCTCAGGAGCCAGCCAACTGATTGCATCAGGGCTGAGGCCTCTTGGGGGGAGTACTGAGGAGGGGCCCTGATGTTTTCTGGGAACTATGTACAGCACCCTGCTAGCCCCTCCCACCAGCCATGACTTCATGACAAATGTTACCAGTGATGACATTTACATTCACCCAACACGTGCAGTACGGCCGGATTCACACTCTGCATTGTGACAATATACGTGGTTTTGTGCGCCGTTAGCAGTGCGTTCTCATTGGGTTGATGTGGTTTCCCGGTAACAATAAAACATGAAATCTAGTTGCGCTAGTCATGCAGTATGCGCTATAACACCTAAACAACACAGCACACCTTGCAGCAAGTAACTGTAATAAGTAGAGAACATGTAAAAGATGAAAGCTTGCTCTGGGATCAGAGGATTTATTAATGCCTCCTGATGGTCTTTGTGATGAGTGTAACTATACTCGGCCGAAGTCCCAACTATGAGCGGCTTACTGGACAGATGTCCCAAAATATGTAAGTGGTGGCAGCACAGGGGGGGTCTAATGGTCCTGAATACTGTTCCTTGTGCTGTCATCCAGTGAGCCGGTTACATTACTGACTTTGAGTGGCTTGGGCATACTAGGTCCTCTCTTTGCCTCCATGAAGATGAGTGAGTCTGGTGATGGAAGGACCATCCCCAAGACCATGGAGATGTATTATGAAGCCCTTTGAGCCCATGGGTTTGTGTCATTTTTGGTATTGTGTAGCTGCATGTATTACATTTACTGTGTGCTCTGTTCTTTTGTTAGCATGCTCTCGTTCCTGAGATTATTGCAGAGCTGCAATGAGAGGTGGCATGCCCTGTAGACCAGCCTTTCTCACCTTTTTTCAACAGTGAAACCCTTGAAATATATTTCAGACGTCGAGGAACCCCTGCTAAAAACAGTTACTTGGGGATCAATTTGAAAAATGCCCCATTTGCAGTGCTGATTGCCCCCCTTAAAGACAGCTAAAAACATAATTGGTATCATGCCACTGGCCCTTCATAGTGACGTTGGCCCCAGAACTGTGCAGGCACCATCACATGGGAGCCAAGCAGCTATAGCTAAGGAATCCCCTGCCATGGCTAGAGGGAGCTGAAAATGTCCCGGCATCAGTGGGAGTAAACAATGTCCTATCTTTGGTAATAGGGGAACTATTAGTGCCCCATTGTTAGTGTCAGTGGGAGAAATAGTGTCCGATCATTGATGTCTCTGGAGGGAATAGTGCTCCATCATTGATGTCTGTGGAGGGAATAGTGCTCCATCATTGATGTCTGTGGAGGGAATAGTGCTCCATCACTGATGTCTGTGGAGGGAATAGTGCTCCATCATTGATGTCTGTGGAGGGAATAGTGCTCCATCATTGGTGTCTGTGGAGGGAATAGTGCTCCATCATTGATGTCTGTGGAGGGAATAGTGCTCCATCATTGATGTTTGTGGAGGGAATAGTGCTCCATCATTGATGTCTGTGGAGGGAATAGTGCTCCATCATTGATGTCTGTGGAGGGAATAGTGCTCCATCATCGATGTCTGGAGGGAATAGTGCTCCATCATTGATGTCTGTGGAGGGAATAGTGCTCCATCACTGATGTCTGTGGAGGGAATAGTGTTCCATCACTGATGTCTGTGGGAGATATAGTGTCCGATCATTGATGTCTGTGGAGGGAATAGTGCTCCATCATTGGTGTCTGTGGAGGGAATAGTGCTCCATCATTGGTGTCTGTGGAGGGAATAGTGCTCCATCATTGATGTCTGTGGAGGGAATAGTGCTCCATCATTGATGTCTGTGGAGGGAATAGTGCTCCATCACTGATGTCTGTGGAGGGAATAGTGCTCCATCATTGATGTCTGTGGAGGGAATAGTGCTCCATCATTGATGTCTGTGGTGGGAATAGTGCTCCATCATTGATGTCTGTGGGAGATATAGTGTCCGATCATTGATGTCTGTGGAGGGAATAGTGCTCCATCATTGGTGTCTGTGGAGGTAATAGTGCTCCATCATTGATGTCTGTGGAGTGAATAGTGCTCCATCATTGATGTCTGTGGAGGGAATAGTGCTCCATGAATGATGTCTGTGGAGAGAATAGTGCTCCATCACTGATGTCTGTGGAGGGAATAGTGCTCCATCATTGATGTCTGTGGAGGGAATAGTGCTCCATCATTGATGTCTGGAGGGAATAGTGCTCCATCATTGATGTCTGTGGAGGGAATAGTGCTCCATCACTGTTGTCTGTGGAGGGAATAGTGCTCCATCATTGATGTCTGTGGAGGGAATAGTGCTCCATGAATGATGTCTGTGGAGAGAATAGTGCTCCATCACTGATGTCTGTGGAGGGAATAGTGCTCCATCATTGATGTCTGTGGAGGGAATAGTGCTCCATCATTGATGTCTGTGGAGGGAATAATGCTCCATCATTGATGTCTGTGGAGGGAATAATGCTCCATCATTGATGTCTGTGGAGGGAATAGTGCTCCATCATTGATGTCTGTGGAGGGAATAGTGCTCCATCATTGATGTCTGTGGAGGGAATAGTGCTCCATCACTGATGTCTGTGGGGGGAATAGTGCTCCATCATTGATGTCTGTGGAGGGAATAGTGCTCCATCATTGGTGTCTGTGGAGGGAATAGTGCTCCATCATTGATGTCTGTGGAGGGAATAGTGCTCCATCATTGATGTCTGTGGAGGGAATAGTGCTCCATCATTATAAAACCGAGAATAATAAGCGAGCGCTTTAAATGTACAAGTAGCTGAGGCACACAGGATAACCAAAATAATCCTCACATGAAAATAAAATCAAAGTGCAGCGCTAGGAGAATATATAAATGTGTCACAATAGATAAAAGTGATCAAAAAAAGTCCCAACAACGGTGACCTAGGGTAACAATGCACACTAACCAGAAGTGCACATTATAAGTGCAATGTAGCCAAGATGGAGCTCATAGAGTAGTCATCCGCATGGAAAGGGTAGATGCATTCCCTTGGTCAGTGAAGATCCTCACGACGGTACAGAGCTGGGCAGAAGAAATCCACTAGATGGTAGAAAACGATCACTGCTCCACCAAAAGAGCACTGTTCCTCCACTGTGCAAGAACGATATCTGGGAGAAAAGGTGCTCCCCACAGGGGATCAAGAAAAAATGCCCATAGTGAAGTAAAGTTTAAAAACGAATTTATGCTCCATCATTGGTGTCTGTGGAAGGAATAGTGCTCCATCGTTGGTGTCTGTGGAGGGAATAGTGCTCCGTCATTGATGTCTGTGGAGGGAATAGTGCTCCATCATTGGTGTCTGTGGAGGGAATAGTGCTCCATCATTGGTGTCTGTGGAGGGAATAGTGCTCCATCATTGATGTCTGTGGAGGGAATAGTGCTCCATCATTGGTGTCTGTGGAATGAATAGTGCTCCATCATTGGTGTCTGTGGAATGAATAGTGCTCCATCATTGATGTCTGTGGAGGGAATAGTGCTCCATCATTGATGTCTGTGGAGGGAATAGTGCTCCATCATTGATGTCTGTGGAGGGAATAGTGCTCCATCATTGTTGTCTGTGGAGGGAATAGTGCTCCATCATTGGTGTCTGTGGAGGAAATAGTGCTCCATCATTGATGTCTGTGGATGGAATCGTGCTCCATAATTGGTGTCTGTGGAAGGTATAATGCTCCATCATTGGTTTCAATTGGAGGAATGGTTCCCTACTGTTGGTGACAGTGCAGGAATTATTGCCCAATTGTCAGTGGGAGGAATAGTGCCTCATATCAGTGGGAGGAATAGTACCCCAAGGGCCAGAGAAAGGTATGCAAAGGGCCACAGTTTGGAGACCCCTGCTCTGAAGCAGGGGTCTTCAAACTTTCTAAACAAAGGGCCAGTTTACTGTCATTCAGACTTTAGGGGGGTCGGACTGTGGCCAGTGGAAGTAGAAAATCTCCTGGCATTACTGGGAGTAAACAGTGGTCCATCTTTACTGTTAAAGGGATGAATAGTGTCCCGTCATTGGTGTCAGTGGAAGGATTAGTGCTCCATCATTGGTGTCAGTGGAAGGATTAGTGCTCCATCATTGGTGTCAGTGGAAGGAATAGTATGCCATTGTTGGGGTCAAGAATTAATTCTCTGCTGTGGGTCACAGTGGGAGGAATAGCATCTCATATCAGTGGAAGGAATAGTGCCTAAAGGGCCATATGTAAAGTAAACAAAGGGCCACATTCGGTCCGTGTGCTGCAGTTTTGAGGCCACTGCTCTAGAGGTATCCTAGGGTTTCATGGAGCCCTGGATGAGAATAGCTGCTGCAGGCTACACTTTTTCCTGGTGGGAGCCTTTCTTGTTTTAATGGTCCTATAAAAGGCTACATAAAAATGCAGTGTGATTTACAATGCTTCAGTTTATATATTTGGACCTTCCAATTCACTAACCCAAAACACGTATTTAGATTAACACAGTCATAAATTGTCTGTTCTAAATCTCTGATTCATTCCATTTAAAAGAAGAGAGTCAGCATGACCTTTGTCAGATCTCCATTGGAGTAGTTCCGGCAACTACCTGAGGCCCCAGCTTCCTAAGGGGCCCATGCATGCCCATGTCAGGGTAACTGTACTTTGGGCATACCTTGTAGACCAATGGTGTCATGTTCTGTCCAGCAAAATCCACCTGGACCGGCTGTCAGCTTGACAACAGGGTCTCGCCTTGTTCCACAGGAGCCCCTGCAGCAGTGTAAATGCAGCCTGCTAGCAGTGTTTGCCTTTTTCACTGATAAATACTGGATGTCCTATCAATATTATTGTCATGAATAAAGTATTTGGACGTGTTCTTTTATGTGCATATCAATAAGCTTTCCTTTGATCTGAACATGCCATCAATTTAGGTCTAGATACAGTTTAGGAGACAACGTCTCTTATTTGTTCCCCTTTGATCTATTAGATAATAATTGAAAGTGTTCCGTTATACCTGTTCAATAATTGCACAAAAAATGCTTTTGTTATCTAGTGAGCTTGCAAGTTGCAGCGTACTCTGCAGTAATCTCTCAAGCAGTACAAGACAAGCTCAACCGAGAACTTTGGAAATATCATGAGCCTGGGTTTGGGTAGGAACAGGTCTTTACCATCTTTTACCAAAAGTCTAACTCACCAATGATCTACTAACTGCTAAAACCAATGGCCACTACTCCGTACTCATCCCAACCAATGACCACTACTCCGTACTCATCCCAACCAATGGCCACTACTCCGTACTCATCCCAACCAATGACCACTACTCCGTACTCATCCCAACCAATGACCACTACTCCGTACTCATCCCAACCAATGGCCACTACTCCGTACTCATCCCAAACAATGGCCACTACTCCGTACTCATCCCAACCAATGGCCACTACTCTGTACTCATCCCAACCAATGGCCACTGCTCCATACTCATCCCAACCAATGGCCACTGCTCCGTACTCATCCCAACCAATGGCCACTGCTCTGTACTCATCCCAACCAATGACCACTACTCCGTACTCATCCCAACCAATGGCCACTACTCCGTACTCATCCCAACCAATGGCCACTACTCCGTACTCATTCCAACCAATGGCCACTACTCCGTACTCATCCCAACCAATGACCACTACTCCGTACTCATCCCAACCAATGACCACTACTCCGTACTCATCCCAACCAATGACCACTACTCCGTAGTCATCCCAACCAATGACCACTACTCCGTAGTCATCCCAACCAATGACCACTACTCCGTACTCATCCCAACCAATGACCACTACTCCGTACTCTTACTACTTGACCTCTCTGCGGCTTTTGATACATTCGATCCATTCAAATGGCAGTTTTCTGTTTACTTTCACGTTTTGGTTTCCATTTTACAGCATTTGAGATCATTTTAGCTGAGCAGCCTATCAGTTTCTGCACTTATTTATATATTTTCTCCTCTCCAATGAGCTTTTTAATCAAAGTACGCTGTTTTTCTACACTTTGTCTGGAATGACCCGTTACTCAGATTTTTAGAGATATATTATATATAGAGGTATATCCCTTTCAGCAACACTGGCTATATCCATATGAACGTCCAACCTCCAGGAAACACAATATACCGGGCAGAAAACAAACCTTCCTCACAAATTCAGTATTCAGTGTCTCTCCAAAGAAAAGCCAAAGGGATCTGCAATAATGTTCTGCCATAAAAAATGTTCTTTATTAAAACCCGACCGGTACTTACATAATAGGAAGAAAGAAGAGCGCACAATCATACAAAACGCACTCATATCTACATCTCATTGGTTTCTTTGTATTCCCACAGATGGGGTGCCCAGTTTTTATTTCTGGGGCCTGTTTGTTGCCACCTTAGGCAGACTGTAATGGTTATTATATGTGATTTATTTTATTATTATATACAGTACATGTTGTTCCTTAAAGCAGTTAGGGTGGATACTGTCATCTCTAGGTGCATGGAGTACACTCACAGTCCTAGAAAGCTGTACTCTAAATACATATATGAGAAATGTTTTTCCTGTCAGAAGATTTTTATTTCTGTTCATCCATTGCTGGGATTTACACAGCTCTGCCAGACAGCACAGCCAAGCAGACAAGACTACTTACAGTTAGGAAATACATTGGTGTCCTCTGTTCACCCCCAACCGTCTGAATGGATGGTGAAACAACAGCAGCAGACTGATTAGGTCATCTCTTTGCTCTCTTCTCCTATCAGTATGTTCTATGTTGGTACATGTGCATGCAGCACCCCTGATTGGCTCTCGGTTCTGCCCCTTCTTCTTCCAGTGCTGCTGCATAGTAAGAGGCTGATACCAAATCAATTTCAGGCACTTCCACTAGTGGCATTAAAACACACATTTCAAGATTTATTAAGCCCTTCCTGTCGGATGTATGTATATATGTGGCAGCACATAGATTGGCCGTATTCTGTGCCTCCACGTATACGCATACCTGTTTTGTGTTGGCAGCATGCCCCCAGCACTCTGACAGTACCGTCACTGACAATTGGAAGCTGGTAGGATGGGCTTCCAATTATCTAATCATCCAATCACAGTGATCACATGGTGCGGAAGCTGAGCAAGCAGGTAACGATGCTTCGGTGTTACTATCTCTTAAAAGGCTGGGAAGAAGGGGTTAATGAATACAGAGTTCCATTGGTTTGTGTCTGTTATATCTGTCTGGAGATTAGTCCAAAGATGTACAGTTTTTATTCAACTGTGTGTGGCAAAATATCCTAAAAATCCAGAGCTATGAACAGGGGATTATAAGAAGATCCTGGGATTTCCCGCTGTAAACGCATGTGTTCTGTATTGCAGACATCTAGAACTGCATTCACCTGATGCCAAGCATACTGCGGTGCTGCAAGCAAAAGATCCTGTGGCGGCCCAGACCTGGTTCAACGCAATTCACGGGGCTGTGACGGAACTTCTTCCCAAGGTGATGGCCGAAGTCCAAACTCAGCTGAGAAAAAACGGAATCTCTGGAAGTCATGAAATTCGGCAGATGGGCTGGCTAGCAGAAAAGGTCAGTTTGTTGTGTCTTTGGCTTTATATTGTTTATCTCACGAGCTAAATGACCACAAAAATGTCTCATCTGAAGTCCCTTTAACCCTTTTCCGCCTACTCCGGTGTCCTTGTACAAAGTTCTGAGTGCCTGGGGGGCGGGAAGATTTTCGATCATGTGACTACTGTGTTTGGCTGTCATAGTGGTCACATGATCAGGAGTCGTTCCACTGGCTATGGATTATTAGTGAGGGCCGAGAGCTGTCTTTGACAGCCCAGTGTCTGTGCTGGGAGCTTGCAGTGAGCTTGTTCTCAGCACAGAAACATTGGCTGCCCAACAACGCACATGTGTGGGTGTTAAAGCCTGCCCTTGCGGCTGCAAATATGTGTAATTTGGGTGACAACAGGTTAAAGTGGAACTTAACCCCCCCAGGTTTAATTTTACTGTAAACCCCCTCCTACCTTGTGTGCTGGGGTGAACTTAAATAACATACCCAGTCATCAACTGCAGCATTGCCCTGCAGTAATCTGCTGAAAGCGGAACCCACAGGGCCTTGTGCCGCCATCATTGGAGCCAGCGTTCTCTTCCAGGTCCTAGCAAGCAGCTCCCGATGACACGCCACTGAGCATAGACAATATTCGTAGTCCTCCTGGGCTTAGGTGAACCTGTGGCTAAAGCTGCTAGTACCTAACCATATACCAGAAATGGTCATTCCAAAGTGTAAAGTGAGGTGCTGCTCTAATAACTAAACTATATGTAAATCCCAATGTGAATAAGTGGTGAACAGTAAATAAATGAGTGAACAATACTATAATACCCAGTGACTATATTAACAGCATAAGTGACATCAACCCCAAACTAAACATCTACACCGCCTCTCCTAAATGGGTGAAATCAACATAAAAAAATCTATAAATACAATAATTAAATACACATACATATAATGAATGCCGTGGTACTGGATATGCGCCTATTACACAACACCAGTAAATACATATCATGTGGTGACATAAACGCATGTATGCTTTACATTCCCAAAACCAACTGATGTGAAAGAAATGGCAGTGATCCCACTAAGGCAGCGGTTCTCAACCTGGGGGTCACGACCCCTTTGGGGGTCGAGCGACCATTTCACAGGGGTCGCCTAAGACCATCGGAAAACACATATTTCCGATGGTCTTAGGAACCGAGACACCGCTCCTCCGTCTCAGGCGATGTGTGGGCGGGATGATACGCTGCTCCTGTCACTTGGCCACACCTCCGGGATCGCTCAGCAGCTCCGCCTCCTCGCCGCTGATTGGCCACCGGAACTGTAGCTCAGGAGAGGCACACAGGCGGCCAATCACCGGCGAGGAGGTGGAGCTTGGAGAGGAGGAGCCGAGCGGCAGCGCGCGTACATCAAAGAAGATTGAGGGAGCTGCCGGAGCGAGTGAAGAGGAGAGCGGCCAGAGAAGGAAGACAGCTGACAGGTAAGTGAGAGAGCGAGCCCAGGCTGGAGCAGGGGTCAGCAAAGTAAGTATCATTGGTGTCAGTGGGAGGAATAGTGCCCCATCATTTGTGTCACTAATACCAACGATGGGGCACTATTCCTCCCCCCACTGACACCAACGATGGGGCACTATTCCTCCCCCCACTGACACCAACGATGTGGCACTATTCCTCCCCCCACTGACACCAACGATGGGGCACTATTCCTCCCCCCACTGACACCAACGATGGGGCACTATTCCTCACCCCACTGACACCAACGATGGGGCACTATTCCTCCCCCCACTGACACCAACGATGGGGCACTATTCCTCCCCCCACTGACACCAACGATGGGGAACTATTCCTCCCCCCACTGACACCAACGATGGGGCACTATTCCTCCCCCCACTGACACCAACGATGGGGCACTATTCCTCCCCCCACTGACACCAACGATGGGGCACTATTCTCCCCTCCACCACACTGACATCAATGATGGGGCACTATTCCTCCCACTGACACCAATGATGGGGCACTATTCCTCCCCCCACTGACACCAACGATGGGACACTATTCCCCCCCCCCCCCTGACCCCAATGATGGGGCACTATTCTCCCCTCCACCACACTGACATCAATGATGGGGCACTATTCCTCCCACTGACACCAATGATGGGGCACTATTCCTCCCACTGACACCAATGATGGGGCACTATTCCTCCCACTGACACCAATGATGTGGCACTATTCCTCCCACTGACACCAGTGATGGGGCACTACTCCCACTGACACCAGTGATGGGGCACTACTCCCCCCACTGACACCAGTGATGGGGCACTATTCCTCCCACTGACACCAATGATGGGGCACTACTCCCCCCACTGACACCAATGATGGGGCACTACTCCCCCCACTGACACCAATGATGGGGCACTATTCCTCCCACTGACACCAATGATGTGGCACTATTCCTCCCACTGACACCAGTGATGGAGCACTACTCCTCCCACTGACACCAGTGATGGGGCACTACTCCCCCCACTGACACCAGTGATGGAGCACTATTCCTCCCACTGACACCAATGATGGGGCACTATTCCTCCCACTGACACCAATGATGGGGCACTACTCCCCCCACTGACACCAATGATGGGGCACTATTCCTCCCACTGACACCAATGATGGGGCACTATTCCTCCCACTGACACCAATGATGGGGCACTATTCCTCCCACTGACACCAATGATGGGGCACTATTCCTCCCACTGACACCAACGATGGGGCACTATTCCTCCCACTGACACCAACGATGGGGCACTATTCCTCCCACTGACACCAACGATGGGGCACTATTCCTCCCACTGACACCAACGATGGGGCACTATTCCTCCCACTGACACCAACGATGGGGCACTATTCCTCCCACTGACACCAACGATGGGGCACTATTCCTCCCACTGATACCAACGATGGGGCACTATTCCTCCCACTGATACCAACGATGGGGCACTATTCCTCCCACTGATACCAACGATGGGGCACTATTCCTCCCACTGACACCAGTGATGGGGCACTATTCCTCCCACTGACACCAGTGATGGGGTACTATTCCTCCCACTGACACCAGTGATGGGGCACTATTCCTCCCACTGACACCAGTGATGGGGCACTATTCATCCCACTGACATCAGTGATGGGGCACTATTCCTCCCACTGATACCAACGATGGGGCACTATTCCTCCCACTGATACCAATGATGGGGCACTATTCATCCCACTGACACAAATGATGGGGCACTACTCCTTCCACTGACACCAATGACGTGGCACTACTCCTCCCACTGCAAAATTACAGTTATGAAGTAGCAACGAAAATAATTTTATGGTTGGGTGTCACCACAACATGAGGAACTGTATTAAGGGGTCGCGGCATTAGAAAGGTTGAGAACCACTGCACTAAGGGATAACAAACAAAGTGAATCAGTGAAACCACTCCTTGTGGTAAACGTACGAAAAAGGGAAGAGGAATCAGATTATAAACGCATGTATACCTACATGCTCAAGGATAACTGGTGAATAAGAACAATAGCAGTGATCCCACTAAGGGACAAACAAAGTGAATCCGTGAAACCACAAATTGTGGTACTTGTGAAAAAAGAAAGAAGTCAGGCTCACCGCCTGTAAATCACTAACAATCACTAAATGTACACAATTGTGACCCCCCTACTGGGGATAAGTGAACAGAAAACCTATAAATAATGAAGGGATTTGTAACCCCAAATGGGGGGTTCTGAATAACCAGAGAAATAAGTGACGGCAAACAGAGCCTCACACTCTCCGTGTATCCACAAACATAAATAAACATGGATAATCCACCAATGTCTGGAACGACCCATTTTCCTCAGAATTTCATAGAGAAATGCACTGTAACCAGCATGTCCAACATTTGCTGCCTTCCTTCCTTAAATAAGGGCAATAATTGCCACCTGTTTTTCAAAGAATGAATGACCTCACTAATAGAACACCACACGGCTATTATTTTGAACATGCCCTTTTCAATGAGTGATTCAATGACACAGAATCAGCAGCATGCATGTCATGACTGTTAGGTCTGTTGGATTTCTATTACTCTACTACACCTGCTAGGAAATTATTTGCCATGTAGAAATATCATTTCTACCAAAAACAGTGATTGATCCGGTTAGTGATGTCTGACTACTAATATTTTGAACACAACTGAATAAACTTCACAAGATCTACAAGATGTCTTATCGATTGAGTCACTGACTGGTATCCAACTAAGATTGAAGTTATCGCTATCTCATCACAACTGAGCCATCACTTCTAGGACCACTGAGAGGAGGCTGCATGCAGGACCTTGCCCACCAGAGAGGGAACTGACACAGCGTTGTACCTGACATCCGTTGGAGAGAGTCCGGGTTCCAGACCGGTGGTGTTTGATTATCATAAGGTGTTTTAACCCTGCAGGGTCACCGCATGGAGGTGAGGGGCCATTGCACCTATAGTGGGATTTATAGTATCCTGTTGCACATTTATGGTGATCACAGGACTACAGAACACCTCCACCATTTGGATGGTTCTGGACACCTGTAGATTGGATATTTATTTCACCTTTTAGGACACGTTAATAATTTTGTGTTTTGTTTTTTTCTGTTCATGTTGATTGGTGGATTATCCATGTTTATTTATGTTTGTGGATACACGGAGAGTGTGAGGCACTGTTTGCCGTCACTTATTTCTCTGCTTATTCAGAACCCCCCATTTGGGGTTACAAATCCCTTCATTATTTATAGGCACTATAGCCTATGTTTTCTGTTCACTTATCCCCAGTAGGGGGGTCACAATTGTGTACATTTAGTGATTGTTAGTGATTTACAGGCGGTGAGCCTGACTTCTTTCTTTTTTCACAAGTACCACAATTTGTGGTTTCACGGATTCACTTTGTTTGTCCCTTAGTGGGATCACTGCTATTGTTCTTATTCACCAGTTATCCTTGAGCATGTAGGTATACATGCGTTTATAATCCGATTCCTCTTCCCTTTTTGTACGTTTACCACAAGGAGTGTTTTCACTGATTCACTTTGTTTGTTATCCCTTAGTGGGATCACTGCCATTTCTTTCACATCAGTTGGTTTTGGGAATGTAATGCATACATGCGTTTATGTCACCACATGATATGTATTTACTGGTGTTGTGTAATAGGCGCATATTCAGTACCACGGCATTCATTCTATGTATGTGTATTTAATTATTGTATTTATAGATTTTTTTATGTTGATTTCACCCATTTAGGAGAGGCGGTGTAGATGTTTAGTTTGGGGTTGATGTCACTTATGCTGTTAATATAGTCACTGGGTATTATAGTATTGTTCACTCATTTATTTACTGTTCACCACTTATTCACATTGGGATTTACATATAGTTTAGTTATTAGCGCAGCACCTCACTTTACACTCCACTGCACATGCACAGCGTATTGTACATAGCCCCAAAGCCACCTGGGATACATGATGTTGGTATCCTAGGGGGCTTCAGGTGGGGTGGGGAGGATGTCATTCTTGCCTAAGCGAGGAAGGCAGAAGCATGGGGTGTGTTCTCCTGAAAAAAAAAAGAAAGAAAGAAGTACAGGAGTTGGATAAAAATATGGAAACACTACATGATTTGCAGGTGTGAAAGTGACGACATGGTTTGCGTTGAAAGCGGAAGTGACGTAACATTCTTTTGCTTCCGCTGTGTGATGAGACACCTAGCTAACAGGTGGAAAGCCTCACGTCTGTCATTTACTGCGTGCGCAGCTAGTAATATGGAGTCATGTCAGAGCTTACTGAGCTTCAAAGAGGGCAAATTGTTGGTGCCATTTAGCTGGTGCCTCTGTGACTGAAGTTGCCAATTTATTTGCCGTGTCACGAGGTATAATATCAAAGGTTATGGCGGCATATACAGTTTGTGGGAAAACAATGTCTGGGCAGCCATATCTTGGTATTCTGCAGGTCCCATTGTCACCTTGAAAGATAGAGTCACTGCCAGTGACTATGTACAAATTTTGGCAGACTATGTGCACCCCATGGTGCAGACATTGTTTCCCGAAGACCGCGCCATTTACCAAGCTGACAATGCTCTGAATTCACACAGCTGGCGTTGTCAAATCACGGTTTGGCGAGGATGCAGACAAGGTTTCACACCTTTCCTGGGCGCCACATTCGCCAGACCTCCATATCATAGAGCCATTATGGTCAACGAAATTTGGGCTCGTTTTCCGCCTCTTGCATCTCTGCGAGAACTGGAACGATTTTTGTATGAAGAGTAGTATCAGATTCCATTATCCACCACCCAAGACTTATATTTGTCAATTCCCAGGAGAATTCAGACCGTCTTGGATGCTAAAGGCAGTCCAACACTATAGGAGCTAATGATTTTGTTCTTTTACCTAGTGTTTCCATAATTTTGTCCAACCCCTGTAACTGGGACTGAAGGTTCGTGTTAAAATCTTAGTAGTTTGACTTCATCGTGTTCTTGCTCTATATCTGTTTAATGTGCTGATTGCCTGCTTGTTATTTGGGTCCACTTTAAACTATGATCAGTTACTTAGGCGGAGACCTTTCTCTGCCACCTACTGGAATTTGTCATTTCTGTGCAATGTATGCGATTAAAGAGGGGACTCCGTATGCAGCTTTCATTGAATGTTGCCACTTAACAGCAAGCACTGAACACATCAAATATTGCACAGTCTCCTGGGAAGTGTAATTAGTCGGTTTGTTTGAATTTGGGGTTTTACTGTTACACTTAGGAATCGGGGGAGGCTGAGGATAGGGCCACTGTAGCTGACAAGCCCCCTTTGCCAGTCACACTTCGTGAACAGGGGATTGTGGCAGCTATGCTGTGTCTGAGATCAATGTTAGTGACGCCCACTAATTGGGCATTCGTCGGGGAGGAGCAGAGAAGCTGGAAATTAAGGAACCAAAGAGAGATTTACTTCACATTTCAATACTGTTTCATTGGAGAAGTGAATACAGGCATTTAGACATGCAAGGATGGATCTGTATTTATGTTTTTAATTCCTTCAGGAGTTAATTTTTTAAGGCCCAACACTGGAAACACTTTTTAGTCGGTTATTGTGTACCGAGAATACTATCTCTACAGTCACTGACCTTACATTTTCCAAAATACAATATTTTTCCCTAAAGCGGGCCTTTAACTACCTGCCGACCGCAGATAGCCGAATGACGGCTGCACTGCGGCCGGCCAGTTCTGGGTTGACGTTATATGACGTCCACCCAGAACGCGCTCTCCTGTGTGCCCCCGGGGGCGCGCACCCGGCGGTCTCCGTGATCGCTGTGTCCTACGGACACAGCTGATCACGTGACGTGGTAAAAGGCCAATCACAGCGGCCTTTTACCACGTGATCAGCTGTGTCCAATGACACGCTGATCAGCGGGAAATGCAAATGCCGGTTCTCGGCTGCACTTTCCTCACGCTGTCAGATCGTGAGGAAAGTACTGCCGAAAACTGGCATTTGTCAGAGCGGGGATCGGCACCGATCATCGGGGTCACTGATCATCAGTGCCCTGATAATCGGTGCTCAGCAGTGCCACACACAAGTTCCGCCCAGCAGTTCACCCACCTGTGCCCAGCAATGCACCCACCTGTGCCCAACAGTGCGCCCACCTGTGCCACCTACCAGTCCCACCCACCAGTGCCCGTCAGTGTAGCCCAGCAGTGCTGCCAGGCAGTGCCGCCAGGCAGTGCCCAGCAGTGATGTCAGTCAGTGCCACCTATCAGTGCTGTCTATCAGTACCCATTATCAGTGTCGCCTATCAGTGCCACCAATCAGTGCCGCATATCAGTGCCACCTATCCGTGACACCTCATTAGTGCTGCCTATCAGTGCCCTTCAGTGCTTCCCATCAGTGCCCATCAGTGCTGCCTATCAGTGCCCATCGGTGCTGCCTCATCAACGCACATCAGTGAAGGAGAAAAATTACCTGTTTGAAAATTTTTATAATAGAAACAAAGAAACTTTTTTTTTTTTTTCAAATTTTTTTGCAGTTTTTTTGCTTATAGCACAAAAAGTAAAGTGCCCAGCGGCGATTAAATCCCACCAAAAGAAAGCTCTATTTGTGAGAAAAAAATGATAAAAATTTCATATGGGTACAATCTTGCATGACCGCGCAATTGTCAATCAAATTGCGACAGCACTGAAAGCTGAAAATTGGCCTGGTAAATAAGGGGGTATAAGTGCTCGGTAGGCAAGGGGTTAATGTCTTAAGGGGCCATGCACGGTGCTTACAAGAAGGTGTCCGTTCCGATACTGGGAGCACGTGTAAAGGTAAAGGTACTCTGGGCTCTGATTTGGGTCACGTCGTGTACATCGTTCTCTGGGGAGGTACAGTAGTAAGTGTAGATGGTGAGACGACTTGTTCAGCTGAGCCAATGCAAATTTAATGAGCATCACACTTCCTAGCGTTGGCGGTTGGATTGGCTGGATGTCCGTAAAGACAGATGCATCCAGTGAATGCTTCCTGTGAATATGGAAGATGGACAGTCTAGGTGTTGATAGACATCGTTTATGTATTTACTTTGTACAGTTATTCTTATTTGCTTTTTATGAACACGTAATTTCCAAACGTTTTGCCCATTTATAACAGTCCCTGAGCGATTTCTCTGCTCCTTTTTTGTTATGTTTCCACAGAAGTTGAAGCGTATCTGAACCCGAGAACAAAATCTTTTCCAGTTTACCAATCTTTAGATTTGGTGGCTGCCATTGTTTTATTTTTATTAGGATTATCTAGTTTTTATGCTAAGCTGGTAATCATGTTCACTTCCTGTCCTAGGGTGACAACACTCAATGTACTATATCTATTGTAATGTTTGGGGGTTTTTTATCTCAGGGTAGCGCTCACCAGCAAGTAGAATCCACACCAGAAATTGTTGTTTTAGAGTTTCTTGGCCCAATTTTTATTAATGAAAAAAAAGTCCATTCAATGTATGTTTGCCACATCAACAGAAAACAACCAATCCAGCCTCCTGGCTTGCACTTGTAACAAAATAGTTCTTCAGCCTTCTGGCTTATGTACAGCAGTTCTGCTCAGGCCTTCCACTATAGACCCTCGTCAGTCCCCCATAGACCACTTCCTCGCCAACACTGTCCACACAGCTGGCAGCCCCTTGCTGCCCTGATCCTCAGGCTCTGGACTCTGTCCTTTCCAATGCACATATGCACTCCTCTGGATTCTCCCTTGCACATACCTGGATTCCTCAGGAGGATAGAGCCCAGAACCCTGGTCCTGTCTCTACAAAAGCCCAGAACCCACCTGCATAATCAGTGTTCTGGCTATTTCTAAAATCTAGTCCCAGGATTGCAGATTTCTTCCCACTAAGATCACTTTGAAATTTCTAGGCTCCAGGTCCCAAAATGGACCTTTATGAAACAATGAAGAAACTGAAAAGCCAGTTTCCTCTGCTTTACACAAACTCCCTGGAGCCCCTTAACCTGCCTTGTTGAGAATCCTGGGTAGCATAATATCCTTTTAACAACATGACAGATCACTGCACTGTCACACTATGGAGAGCAGCATTGTCACCCTAGGACAAGAAGTGTGTCAGGGCTACAGAACAAACACGTGTAGGCTTGTGAGCTGCTATGTGAGTAATAAATCTTACCAAGTGCTGATTGTGAATCGCCTGCACCTAACACATGCTCATACTAGTGTGTAAAAAAACAAAAACCACAATGTTCCGCGCTTCACTTCAACAATAATATGTGTATCCAATCACTAATATTTCTAATGCATATCCAAATATATAAATGAATATAAATATATGTAATTGTGCATCCAGTTACTATTAGTTATATATCAAAATAAATGAAAGAGTGAATAAACCAATGATGATTTTCAACAACAGTGTCCATATGATTGTTATAAGCAGTCAAAAGAAAAATCCAAATATGAGTTCCTTCAAACGTGCAAACTTTGCTTTACCGTATACTATCCCGTGCTTCTTAAAAAGTATTTGGTGCAAATAACTTGCATGAACGTGCCCCCCCACCGGTTGTGCTCTCACCTCAAATATATGAACAAACCGTTAAGTAAGGTCATATAGCGCTTGTGTCCCTTTAAATGGACCAAAGTGTGGATGGGACGGTATCCTGCTGTTTGGGGTCCTTCTCCACTCAAATGATAAACTCCCCTTCCACAATGGTTATAGAGGAATAGGTCAAATCATAGTGTATTACCCTTTAAAAATCATTTTTATTAATAAAAGTAATGCACTCACATTTACTCTATGTTAAAACTGCTTTGTGCACAAAATGTGTCCTCCAGAACGTTTTCCCAGGTGAAAATCCTAAAAATTGGCAGCTGGTGTCAGTATGGTACCATCGAGCATCGTGAGGGACTTTGATGTCATGACGCTGGATGGAGCACGTTTATGCAAATTATTCGCACCAAATACTTTTTAAGAAGCACGGGATAGTATACGGGTAAAGCAAAGTTTGCACGTTTGAAGGAACTCGTATTTGGATTTTTCTTTTGACTGCTTATAACAATCATATGGACACTGTTGTTGAAAATCATCATTGGTTTATTCACTTTTTCATTTATTTTGATATATAACTAATAGTAACTGGATACACAGTTGCATATATTTATATTAATTTATATATTTGGATATGCATTAGTTATGTTAATGATTGGATACACATTATTTTTGAAGTGAAGCGCGGCACATTGTGGATTTTTAGAACTACAGAACACCTCCCCCTTTGTCCATCTATACAAGGCTAGGATCACACCCTCTCTATGCTTTTTCTCTAAAAAGTTATTCCCTATGTCGTATGGATGTATGTATATTAAAAGCCATAGGAATGACCGTTTCTGGCATTCCCGCCCCTTTCTCAAGCTCAATGCACATTTGAAATTGCGAAAGGGCAGAGATTTCCCAAAACTCAAGAAGCGGCTGATTAGGCGGTCGCCTAATGCCTCACCCTCACAGGGGCTTTGCGGCAGCATAATTTTCCTATGGCTAGGTTCACACATGCCTGGTGTGAATTTCCTGGTCATTTTCACTGCCAATTTCCAATGGCAAATTTCCAATTTCCAAATATGGTTCAGATGCAGATTTATGGCGCTGGTAGCCACTGGCGTCTTTAACAATACCTGGTCCACTTCAGGTCCAGACACTTGCACCCCCTTCCAGTCTAGGACAATTTTAAGCTTTCAGCACTATCACACTTTGAGTGACAATTACTCAGTCATGCAACACTATACCCATATTACGTCTTTATCTTTTTATTGTGACAGATAGAACTTTCTTTTGGTGGTATTTGATCACCACGGGGTTTTTTATTATTTGCTATATAAACGAAAAAATACTGACAATTTTGAAGAAAAAAACATTTTTTGCTTAGTTTTTGTTACATAATTTTGCAAAAAGATCATGTTTCTTCATACATTTAGGCCAAAATGTATTCTGCTACATTTTTGGGATAAAAATAACCCAAAACAGTTTATATTATTTAGTCTTTGTGAAAGCTATTGAGTCTATAAACTATGGGATATATATTTAAATATATGCATAATGTCATATGGCTGTGATCAGGATACTGGTATTGGGTGTGGCTGTGATCAGGATGCTGGTATGGGGTGTGGCTGTGATCAGGATGCTGGTATGGGGTGTGGCTGTGATCAGGATGCTGGTATTGGGTGTGGCTGTGAGCAGGATGCTGGTATGGGCTGTGGCTGTGATCAGGATGCTGGTATTGGGTGTGGCTGTGATCAGGATTCTGGTATGGGGTGTGGCTGTGATCAGGATGCCGGTATGGGGTGTGGCTGTGATCAGGATGCTGGTATGGGGTGTGGCTGTGATCAGGATGCTGGTATGGGGTGTGGCTGTGATCAGGATGCTGGTATTGGGTGTGGCTGTGAGCAGGATGCTGGTATGGGCTGTGGCTGTGATCAGGATGCTGGTATGGGCTGTGGCTGTGATCAGGATGCTGGTATGGGGTGTGGCTGTGATCAGGATGCTGGTATGGGGTGTGGCTGTGATCAGGACGCTGGTATGGGGTGTGGCTGTGATCAGGATGCTGGTATGGGGTGTGGCTGTGATCAGGACGCTGGTATGGGGTGTGGCTGTGATCAGGACGCTGGTATGGGGTGTGGCTGTGATCAGGACGCTGGTATGGGGTGTGGCTGTGATCAGGACGCTGGTATGGGGTGTGGCTGTGATCAGGATGCTGGTATGGGGTGTGGCTGTGATCAGGATGCTGGTATGGGGTGTGGCTGTGATCAGGACGCTGGTATGGGGTGTGGCTGTGATCAGGACGCCGGTATGGGGTGTGGCTGTGATCAGGACGCCGGTATGGGGTGTGGCTGTGATCAGGACGCCGGTATGGGGTGTGGCTGTGATCAGGACACTGGTATGGGGTGTGGCTGTGATCAGGATGCTGGTATGGGGTATGGCTGTGATCAGGACATTGGTATGGTGTATGGGGGTGTTTTGTTTGCACTGGGACAGGTGACAAGGCCTCCTGAATGATGTATTATTGATATTGTGGGGCAGTGATCAGGGACACAGGGGAACTAAACTGGGGCACTGGGGAGGCTGGCAGTGCAGTGTGTGAGGGTACAAGCAGCCTGACATTCAGTGTAAACTCACACACTGCAGGATCGTTTTCACTGAGAGCAGAGAGAAGCGATTGGTCACAGCAGTCACATGTGTTACACCACGTGATCGCCCTAACACAGCGGTAATGTGATCCACTGTGTCCGGGCGACACACCGATCAGCAGGTTTCGTGGTTAACGCTCTGTGAGCCGCACACGAGCCATCGATGCAGCCTAACGTACAGGAACATTATCCCGAATCGTCGCTGCTTCCCGTCTGCCATCTATGTAGAATGGGCGGACGGGAAGAGGGTAAGGAGGGGGCCAGGTAGCTGGCTGCCACGTCATTAACAACCGATGACTCATCAGCTGAAAGCGTGGGGTTCCCCCCCAATCCATACCAGGCTCTCTAGTTCTGGTATCGATTTTGAGGGTAACCCCATGCCAAGAAAAAAAAAAAAAACCTTATCCGAGCATGTGGCCGGGCTGGCTAGTAAAGGGAGGAGACCCCCAGATCCTGCCAACCCCCCCCCCCCCATCCATGTGAATGACTATGGGGTACATTGGGCATTTTTTTTGCTATCCGTCACTTCGCTTTATCTGGTAATAGCAAAATTAAATTTTTTCCCCCACAAAAATAGAGCTTTCTTTTGGTGATATATGAACACCACTAGGTATTTATTATATAAATGAATATTTTGAAACCAAAAAAAACTATATTTTTTACTTTTTGTTATAAAACATATCCAATAAAAAAATTTTAAAAAAATTCTTCATATATTTAGGCGAACATATATTCTGTTACATGTTTTAGGTAAAAAAAAAAAAGCAAATTAGTAAATGTGTATTAAGTGCATATGTGCATTGGAAAGGACAGAGTCCAGAGCCTGAGGATCAGGGCAGCAAGGGGCTGCCAGCTGTGTGGACAGTGTTGGCGAGGAAGTGGTCTATGGGGGACTGACGAGGGTCTATAGTGGAAGGCCTGAGCAGAACTGCTGTACATAAGCCAGAAGGCTGAAGAACTATTTTGTTACAAGTGCAAGCCAGGAGGCTGGATTGGTTGTTTTCTGTTGATGTGGCAAACATACATTGAATGGACTTTTTTTTCATTAATAAAAATTGGGCCAAGAAACTCTAAAACAACAAGTTGTAGCGTCTACAAACAATGGGATAAATAATAAATACTGGAATTTTATTTATCTTTTACATTTATTTATGTTTATACTATTAATGGCGATGATGAGTGAGGCTGTGATAGTGCGCAGAGCAATCTGACACTTTGTCACAACTGACACTGACATCTCCAGTGACACTGATACAGTGATCAGTGTTAATACTATACACTGTCACTGTATAAATGACACTGACTGGGAAGGGGTAACATCTAGGGGCAATCAAAGGGTTAGCGGTGTGTACTGTGTGTAGTATGGGCTGCTTTTACTAGTCCATTTGGCTGTTTTTACTCTCTGCTTTGCAGCTGGTTAATTCATGGAACAGAGTTCTACTACCTAATAGTCTCTTATATGTTGTGGTGAGATGTCTGGAATCGGGATCCCAGATCTTCACATCCAGTGCAGCCATGACTAGAGGGTTCAACTCTTCTAGATGTGGGATTCATTTTATTGGATGGTCCATGCAGCAGAATTAGTGGGAACAGATGATACTATGAGAGACAGAAGAGGCCAGAGGGTGACTAAGCCCCGTAGACTCCACTGGTAACTAAAATATCACTTTTGGGTGGACTGACCCTTTAACTGTACAGGATATGGTGGTGGTACACAAATGAAAGGAGTACGGGACACACGGAATGATAGAAATGCCAGTCACCACAGACTTGGAATTACACTGTATCTGAGCACCACAAAGCCAAAATGATAATTTATTCATTTGTAATAATCAAAGAAAACTCCCCCATCCATCCATGTTGCCATGCTTTATTTTACTGAGAAATCACTTTGAAAAACTCTTGTCTAGCATTTCTGGCTGTGGCCACCTTGAGTAAGGGCAATGACTGATGTAGCATTTACTTCCTGGAATCCATCTGCCCTTAGCTCAGGCATGAGGGTGTGCTTTGCTGAGAAAGCCCCTGCTCCACTCCTGAATACTCCTGGGATGTATGAGTTTATTTGCCTAGGCTAGAAACCAGGAAGTAACTGAGGAATTGTTAATAAAAAAGAATACGTTTAAAACATGTAAATGTGACCTCCGTTCCTAAATATACTGCTCAAAAAAATGAAAGGAACGCTTTTTAATCAGATTATAGTGTCAAGTCAATTAAACTTCTGGGATATTTATCTGGTCAGTTAAGTAGCAGAGGGGGTTGTAAATCAGTTTCAGCTGCTTTGGTATTAATGAAATGAACAACAGTTGCATTAGATGGGCAACAATGAGACAACCCCCAACACAGGAATGGTTTTACAGGTGGAGGCCACTGACATTTTTTTCCCTACTCATCTTTTCTGACTGTTTTTCACTAGTTTTGTATCATATGATGCCCTCCCAGAACTGGACAACCGCGCTCTATCCGTTATTCGGCTATAGCTCGGTTGGCAAGTGGTTAAAAAGATATTCCAGCATCCTCTGAGATATCATGTTTCAGTCCATCTGACGCTGCCACGTTGCACCTCAGATTGTCCAGGAGCTCAGTGGTGACCTGATCCAGATCTGGGAGAAAATCCCCCAGGACACCATCCGTCGTCTAATTAGAAGCATGCCCTGACGTTGTCAGACATACATACAATCACGTGGGGGCCATACAAACTACTGAGGACCATTCTGAGTTGCTGCAATACAATTTTAGCAAAATGGACTCGTCTGCTGCATTTTTTTTTTCACTTTGATTTTCGGGGTGTCTTTGAATTCAGTCCTCTGTTGGTTGATAATTTTCATGAAATGATGGGGCGTCCTTACATTCCTAACACATTACCCCGTCCATGTCAGTATAGAGATCCAACATGAGATTTTTCCCCATTGAGATCTGATGTGTTCTCAAAGTGTTCCTTTATTTTTTGAGCCGTGTATTTGCTAAGGATAGCAGCAGAAGGATCAAAAATAGCTCATGTTTATTGAGATTGAAGTTTATTTTATTTATTATTTATTTCAGGTACTTATATATCGCCATCAATTTACACAGCACTTTACATATATATTGTACATTCACATCAGTCCCTAACCCTCAAGGGGCGTACAGTCTAAGGTCCCTAACTCACATTCATACATACACTGTCTGTCTATCTATCTATCTATCTATCTATCTATCTATCTATCTATCTATCTATCTATCTATCTATCCAGTTGTATCCGACCCTTGGCGATTGCATGGACCGTCACTCGTAAGCGACTTTTTCCATGAACTCTCTTAGCAGTTACTTTACAGGGTAGGTTGCCAGGTCTTTCTCCAACCCCCACCATGCAGGAGATCCCACATGGCCAGGGATGAAACTAGGACAATTTAGACAGGAGCCAATTCACCTATCAGCATGTCTTTGGAGTGTGGGAGGAAACCGGAGTACCCAGAGGAAACCCACACAGGCACAGGGAGAACATGCAAACTCCAGGCAGGTGGTGCCATGGTTGGGATTCGAACCAACGACCCAAGTATTGCCAGGCGGAAGTGCTAACCATTAGCCACTGTGCTGCCCAAGTTGTGCATTAAAGTTTTTCTGTTGCCTGAAGTTGCCCCTCCTCTGATCAATTTATTGTGTTCCATTGAACGGGCTGCCGACACACGCCAGAATAGACCAAATATCGGACACGCATCGTTTCTTCTGACTAGATGTGCAGTGTAGTGCGCTGCAATGCATGTTTGTCAGATGTGCGTTCGGTTCCTATTGACAATGGATGGCACTGCAACACGCTAATGCATGGACCACGTGTCGACCTATGTTGCAGGAATGCATCTTACCGCAACACAAAAGTGTGATTGGATGCTTCATGTAAGGTGCGCATAGGCAGGGCAATTCACAGAACGTTACAATACACAGAGTCCTCCAGCATACTTACCAGCCAGCCAGCAAAATTGGAAAAAGCCTAAAATGTTTCAGCAATTTGTGTTCAGTTTGTTGGATACATTTGCAAATATATGTAAAGCCGCACTGCCACGTCAAGGCTCCTCTGTACAGTGCGGTCCCTAACTCCACTCTAATGTCATTTCCAAATTGTGACATACAGAGCAAGAAATACATTCAGAATGTAAACTAGTTAAACAAAAATTAAATCAAAAACAGAGGTTTTGGTTGCATATATTTGCAATCATATACGAAACTACCATCTATAGACGTCTAAAACATGAGTGAAAAAAAAATACTGGCCTCCAACCTCCCCTTATAGCCAGTCCAACACACGCCTTTAAAAAAGAATACCGGCCTCCAACCTCCCCTTATAGCCGGTCCAACACACACCTGGAAAAAAAATATTGTAGCTCTCTTGTGGGTGAAGAGAGCTGGTGTAATTGCTTTCTTGGAGGCAGGTGCTGATGACAATCCTTCAATAGAGCGATGACGGAGCCTCCACGTGAATGTCACATGCTGACGGAGTCTCCACGTGAATGTCACATGCTGACGGAGCCTCCACGGGCTCACAGGCTCGGCACAAGCCGTCGGAGCCTCCACTGGCTCGGCACAAGCCGTCGGAGCCTCCACGGGCTCGGCACAAGCCGTCGGAGCCTCCACGGGCTCGGCACAAGCCGTCGGAGCCTCCACGGGCTCGGCACAAGCCGTCGGAGCCTCCACGGGCTCGGCACAAGCCGTCGGAGCCTCCACGGGCTCGGCACAAACCGTCGGAGCCTCCACGCGCTCGGCACAAGCCGTCGGAGCCTCCACGCGCTCGGCACAAGCCGTCGGAGCCTCCACGGGCTCGGCACAAGCCGTCGGAGCCTCCACGGGCTCGGCACAAGCCGTCGGAGCCTCCACTGGCTCGGCACAAGCCGTCGGAGCCTCCACGGGCTCGGCACAAGCCGTCGGAGCCTCCACGGGCTCGGCACAAGCCGTCGGAGCCTCCACGGGCTCGGCACAAGCCGTCGGAGCCTCCACGGGCTCGGCACAAGCCGTCGGAGCCTCCACGGGCTCGGCACAAGCCGTCGGAGCCTCCACGCGCTCGGCACAAGCCGTCGGAGCCTCCACGGGCTCGGCACAAGCCGTCGGAGCCTCCACGCGCTCGGCACAAGCCGTCGGAGCCTCCACGCGCTCGGCACAAGCCGTCGGAGCCTCCACGGGCTCGGCACAAGCCGTCGGAGCCTCCACGGGCTCGGCACAAGCCGTCGGAGCCTCCACGGGCTCGGCACAAGCCGTCGGAGCCTCCACGGGCTTGGCACAAGCCGTCGGAGCCTCCACGGGCTCGGCACAAGCCGTCGGAGCCTCCACGCGCTCGGCACAAGCCGTCAGAGCCTCCACGTGCTCGGCACAAGC
This sequence comes from Staurois parvus, assembly GCF_062004578.1. NCBI lineage: Eukaryota > Metazoa > Chordata > Amphibia > Anura > Ranidae > Staurois > Staurois parvus. The sequence continues at coordinate 8,400,895 of NW_028317826.1, forward strand.
CGTCGGAGCCTCCACGTGCTCGGCACATGCCGTCGGAGCCTCCACGTGCTCTGCCCATGCCGTCGGAGCCTCCACGTTCTCTGCCCATGCCTTCGGAGCCTCCACGCTCTCTGCCCATGCTTACAGAGCCTCCACACGCTCGGCCCATGCTTACAGAGCCTCCACGCGCTTGGCCCATGCTTACAAAGCCTCCACGCGCTCGGCCCATGCTGTCGGAGCCTCCACGCGCTCGGCCCATGCTGTCGGAGCCTGCCAAGCGGATGTGCTAACCATTTAGCCAATGTGCTGCCTCCAACCATTTATCTTCCGGCCTCCAACCTCCCCTTATAGCCGGTCCAACACACACCTGGATAAAAAAATATTGTAGCTCTCTTGTGGGTGAAGAGAGCTGGTGTAATTGCTTTCTTGGAGGCAGGTGCTGATGACAATCCTTCAATAGAGCGATGACATAGGGGACTTTCTGATGATGAAGGTCCTCCTCTTCTTCACCTCCTAGTGTAAAATTTCTTCCAACTTCTTGGCCATCTTAACTCCCAGAACAGTCGCACCCTGGCCATTTAAGTGCAGTCCGTCCCTGCTGTAGAGCTGGTAACTGAACAAAAAGTCTGCCCAGTTCTCCATGAACTCAAACCCCTCCTCTCTGCACCAGTTCTTCAGCCACTTGTTAAGCTCTCTGATCTCATTCTGCCTCACTGGTGTGGCTCGAGGTACAGGCAGTATTTCTGAAAATACTGCCTTGGAGGTTCTTTTCTTCAATATAGCTCCCAAGTCTCTGAAATCTTTTTGTAGGGCGTTCCATCTTCCTCTGACTTTGTCGTTGGTACCGACATGTATGATGACAGCTGGGTCCTCCCCAGCCCCTTTCAGCAATCTGTCCATACGATCTGCAATGTCCCGAACCCGAGCGCCTGGTAAACTACAGACTGTTCGGCAATGACGGTCTTTGTGACAGATTGCTTTCTCTGTACCTCTAAGAATGGAGTCCCCTACCACCAGTATATGTCTATCCTTTCTTGTATCCTTGCCCCCATCTTCACTGGAGGAGATGTTCCCCTGGCATTTTGGTAGGGTCTTGTCATTAAAGTCGTATTCTGTCGGAGTCTCCACGTGAATGTCACATGCTGACGGAGCCTCCACGTGAATGTCACATGCTGACGGAGCCTCCACGTGAATGTCACATGCTGACGGAGCCTCCACGTGAATGTCACATGCTGTCGGAGCCTCCACGTGCTGGGCACATGCTGTCGGAGCCTCCACGTGCTGGGCACATGCTGTCGGAGCCTCCACGTGCTGAGCACATGCTGTCGGAGCCTCCACGTGCTGGGCACATGCTGTCGGAGCCTCCACGTGCTGGGCACATGCTGTCGGAGCCTCCACGTGCTGAGCACATGCTGTCGGAGCCTCCACGTGCTGGGCACATGCTGACGGAGCCTCCACGTGCTGGGCACATGCTGACGGAGCCTCCACGTGCTGGGCACATGCTGACGGAGCCTCCACGTGCTGGGCACATGCTGTCGGAGCCTCCACGTGCTGGGCACATTCTGTCGGAGCCTCCACGTGCTCGGCACATTCTGTCGGAGCCTCCACGTGCTGGGCACATTCTGTCGGAGCCTCCACGTGCTCGGCACATTCTGTCGGAGCCTCCACGTGCTCGGCACATTCTGTCGGAGCCTCCACGTGCTCGGCACATTCTGTCGGAGCCTCCACGTGCTCGGCACATTCTGTCGGAGCCTCCACGTGCTCGGCACATTCTGTCGGAGCCTCCACGTGCTCGGCACATGCTGTCGGAGCCTCCACGTGCTGGGCACATTCTGTCGGAGCCTCCACGTGCTGGGCACATTCTGTCGGAGCCTCCACGTGCTGGGCACATTCTGTCGGAGCCTCCACGTGCTGGGCACATTCTGTCGGAGCCTCCACGTGCTCGGCACATGCTGTCGGAGCCTCCACGTGCTGGGCACATTCTGTCGGAGCCTCCACGTGCTGGGCACATTCTGTCGGAGCCTCCACGTGCTGGGCACATGCTGTCGGAGCCTCCACGTGCTGGGCACATGCTGTCGGAGCCTCCACGTGCTGGGCACATGCTGTCGGAGCCTCCACGTGCTGGGCACATGCTGTCGGAGCCTCCACGTGCTGGGCACATGCTGTCGGAGCCTCCACGTGCTGGGCACATGCTATCTGAGCCTTTACGTGCTCGGCACATGCTGACGGAGTCTCCATGTCGATATCATATCTCTTCTCGCTCACTGTGGCAAGCCTGCCGGGTGAGCTGTGTTTGCAGTAAATATTGTTTACATCTGCAATAAAAAAGAATTGAATTTAGCACCTTTAATATACATTTTATATATTTTTCTTTATAGAAAATTAAATTACAGAGAATAAAGTTAGAATCACCTGTGCCAGGGACAGCAAGGAAACCTGACATGATAGGGACACAGGGATGACTATAGTGGCCTTCATATAAAAATGCTAGTTGGGTGGCAGTTATGCCAAGCCTCTACAATTAAATGACTGAAGAAACCGGCAAGTTAAATGAGTGGGCGGGTCACAAGGGAAGTGGCAGTAGGTAGTAGTGGTGTCACCTGCCTGGCTCTGGGAATGGGAATGTTAGCCGTCATCAGTGTCTATGACCATCCATATACATGGATACATATGGGAATGTCAGCCGTCATCAGTGTCTATGGCCATCCCTGTACATGGATACATATGGGAATGTCAGCCGTCATCAGTGTCTATGGCGTTCCCTGTACATGGATACATATGGGAATGTCAGCCATCATCAGTGTCTATGGCGTTCCCTGTACATGGATACATATGGGAATGTCAGCCGTCATCAGTGTCTATGGCCATCCCTGTACATGGATACATATGGGAATGTCAGCCGTCATCAGTGTCTATGGCGTTCCCTGTACATGGATACATATGGGAATGTCAGCCATCATCAGTGTCTATGGCGTTCCCTGTACATGGATACATATGGGAATGTCAGCCGTCATCAGTGTCTATGGCCATCCCTGTACATGGATACATATGAGAATGTCAGCCGTCATCAGTGTCTATGGCCATCCCTGTACATGGATACATATGGGAATGTCAGCCGTCATCAGTGTCTATGGCGTTCCCTGTACATGGATACATATGGGAATGTCAGCCGTCATCAGTGTCTATGGCGTTCCCTGTACATGGATACATATGGGAATGTCAGCCGTCATCAGTGTCTATGGCCCAGGGATGATGAATTCCTATCTCCCTACACCTGCTGCGGGCAAAATAAAAAAAAAAAATTTCTAATTTTTTTAGTTGTAAAAAATGAAAGGTACACCCAAGTACATATCATCCAATCCCCCCCCCCTCCCCCCCAGACATATACACACGTACAAACGTAAAAGCACACGCTGGGGCGCCTACACATGAAAACGTCGGTTGCGATACACGTTACATATCGCCGCTCACGCCAGAATGAGCGCAATAATTCTAGCAGCAGACCCCCTCCATACACTATACTGATCACCTAGAAGGGGCTGTAAAAGCGTCAACTACAGAAAATGTCGGACTGTTACAGCCCCTTCTAGGTGATCAGTATAGTGTATGGAGGGGGTCTGCTGCTAGAATTATTGCGCTCATTCTGGCGTGTGCGGCGATATGTAACGTGTATTGCAACCGACGTTTTCATGTGTAGGCGCCCCAGCGTGTGCCTTTACATTTGTACGTGTGTATATGTCTGGGGGGGAGGGGGGGTTATGTGATTGGGTGGAATTTTAATTTTTTCAATTAAAAAAAAAATATATTTTTTTTTTTCTCAATTTGTTTTCATGACATAGGGAACAATGTCCCGTCTGTGATGTATTTTGGTGACAGGTTCTCTTTATGGAGACATCTGAGGTGTAATAGACCCCGGATGTCTCCCCTGTACTACACTGGATGGACTGCAATGCACATCGGATCGGATTCCATATGTCCCGCCCTCAGTGGGCGGGGATCTCTGACCGGTAACCAGGAAGTGACATCACCATCACTTCCTGGTCAGGACCAGACGGGGACGGGCGCTCTCTTCCTTCCTCTCCTGCTGAGGGCGGTGAGCTGTCCCCGGGGCCCGCAGATGAGGGAGATAGTGGGCGAGGGGAGGGTCACACGGGGCGGGGGGGGCGGCACTGTGTGGAAGCGGCTGCGCTGCCCCTCCAATGCTTCCACCTGACAGGTGAGCCCCGCAGCAGGGCTGAAGGGGAGAGGAAACTACCTGCCCCACCCCCGGGACGTGTCCGGACATGCCCGGCCATATGAATTCCCCATCCCTGCTGGAATGTCAGCTCTCCTCAGTGTCTATGGGGATCCCTGTACATGTGTCCATATGGGAATGTCAGCCGGGAAAAAGGGGGAAAAAAGGGTCCAGTGAGAGGAGGTGAGTTCCCTCGTCTCTCTCTAGATCCACAATACATACCATTTTGGTGTTCTGCCTTGTGGTGGCGCCCATTGACTTTACTGCCGGCGCGTAAACATCCAGCAACGGCTCTGAAGCAGCCGCGCAGAAAAGCCCGAGTCCTCTTCATGGTGGTGGGCCTCTTGGTGGTGGGATCTGCAGACTGCTCAGTGATCCCTCCTTCCATAGGGGGCTTTCCTTCCCTCGATTCCTCTTTGGTGGTTTTCTGAGAAATAAACCTTTTAATCTTTAATTGTCTCATTACGGAAAATAATGAAACCCGCTTCAACCTGTGTGAGAGAGGCAGTGCAGCCAATCGGATCAAATCCGATCCGATGAGACTGCAAGCCAAACTCAGGAGAAGGAACAATCACGTCTGCTCTGTACCGGGTACAAGGAGCGACTGAAGGGACTCTGGCAGAGCTGGCTTAGGGGGGAGAAAGGGGGGGAGGGGGAAGGGGGAGGGGTCAGGCGATGACATCACGGTGCTGGAGAGCCTTTTTTTTTTTTCTTCAAAGTTTTCTTAAAGGGGCCACGTCCTTTTTAAATTCAGCCACCTGCAGGTTTAATTCAAAAACAAGGACGTGGCCCCTTTAAGAACTCTATGTGACTGTGTTTTTTTTTTTTTTTTTCAAATCTCCTGGTACTCAGACAAACACAACTGACGATTTTTCCTAAAGGGGCCGCAGTTATGTGAATGCAGCCTCAGTATATAGATCTCATATACCAGGAGAAGAGGTTTTTTTTCTTTTTTTTTTTAATTTAAGTGAGTTATTTTGATTGATATTTCAACCTTACAGTCCCACGGCTTAAAATAAAGGTCTTTATTCCTATGAGAACTCTGTGATTGGAGCCTTATCGCTGAATATAAAGATTTCCTGCCGAACAAATATTTTCATTTCTGTCTTGCTTTTTTTTTTTAGTCTTTTATCGTTATTTCCCTAAATGATGGAATTTTTTTTTTCAATGCGAAAACGCCTCCCATAGACTTTAATGCGAAATCCCCTCCCATAGACTTCAATGTGAAAACACCTCCCATAGACTTTAATGCAAAAACACCTTTCAGTAGCAATCCTATGTGAACACTTATGTTCTCTTGAGGCTCTGCTCTATCACTTGTGATTCTGGAACGCACCGCAACAAACTCGCACAGAACCCTTTCCATAATGGCACTCAAAGCACAATGCGTGTGGGTGGCATCTGTGTGAACCTCCTCAATAGGAGCACATAATATCTAGCCTGTCATGTCAATCTGTGAGTTTGAAAATGCATCCAGAATGGCATATGTGTGAACCAGGGCTGCTCCTTTCACATTTGGGCATTTTGGGATTGCGGCAGAATCGCTGTGATCGCAAAACGCAGGTTCAGGCGCCATTATTTATTATTAGGGCTCATGTACACGGGGTGTTTGGAAAACTCTTCTGACCTCTGGAAACTGACTGCTAGAAAACATAGGTTATAAAATGTCAGTTTAGCCGCGTTTGCATACCGCGTTTATGCGTGTTTGCTTTTAGACGCGTTTTTAAACAATAGCATCAGGAGACCTTCCAAATACCCAGAATGCCCTGAAAAATAGTAAATCATGAACTATTTCAGACATTTTGAGAGGAATAGAGAGAGCAGAAGCAGAGAGAGCAGTATGTGTGGAGATGACCTGTCTATTCTGGTTGTAGTCACTATGGATCCCATCATAATGCGGCGCGTTTTACCATTGTTTCCTTCACGCGAAACCTGGAACTGACTGCGCTGGTGTACCGGGTCCATTGGAATACATGGAAAATGCTTTGCATTCGGCTCTGGACAGCATCTGGATATGGATCTGTCAAAAAAAGTGTCTAAACGCAAACACTTGTAAAGGCGGTTAACAGCGTTCATAAGCGTTTGAAATGACGGTAAAATCTACTCCTGAATGCAATTTTGGGGCGTTATAAAAAAGCCGACTAAACTGATCTGCCTGTAAACGTCTGTAAACGCCTGTGTGTACATGGACACAGGAAGACATAAAGGAGAGTTCAGGGGCTGCTGAAAAATCTGCTCCACAGTTCCTGAACGTCAGTGTAGCAGCTGCAGTGTACATGAGCCCTGAAAACGTTTCAGTTTTGCCGTGATTGTCGTGCGGTAAGTCACATCGTGTGAAGCTTGTCCCCCAAAAGTCGCCTTGCCCCAGGAGCTGACAATCCACGCTACTCTTTACAAAAATAAGTCCGCTGGGTTGAATGAAAACAAACCTTGTAGTGTGTACCCGGCTACAGCGCCCTCTGCTGGAGGTAGTGAGTAAACAGATGAAGGACTCCATCTCTTCCACTCTCTGCCCCTGATAACAGGCAGGTCTGCGATGTTTGAACAGTGACTGATGAAAGGTTATAGCCTGTGATAGCCGGGTGTGAAGAAGGCAATAAACTCACAAATGATAATGTGTTCATTTCCAGGTCTTATCCCAGAGAGGTGCCTCTATGTCTGTACCACAGGGTGTTGCAGTTCATCTGGTCAGCCAGGATCAACTCTGTTGTCTCTCTTGTTGCAAACTGTTCATGACCACTGTGGTTCTGGGTATGGTGCTGTGTGGTTCTGGGTATGGTGCTGTGTGGTTCTGGGTATGGTGCTGTGTGGTTCTGGGTATGGTGCTGTGTGGTTCTGGGTATGGTGCCGGGTATGGTGCCGTGTGGCTCCCAGTTATGGGGCTGTGTGTGTGGCTCCTGGGTATCGGGCTGTGTGTGGCTCCTGGGTATGGGGCTGTGTGTGTGGCTCCTGGGTATGGGGCTGTGTGTGTGGCTCCTGGGTATGGGGCTGTGTGTGTGGCTCCTGGGTATGGGGCTGTGTGTGTGGCTCCTGGGTATGGGGCTGTGTGTGTGGCTCCTGGGTATCGGGCTGTGTGTGGCTCCATGGTATCAGGCTGTGTGTGTGGCTCCTGGGTATCGGGCTGTGTGTGGCTCCTTGGTATCGGGCTGTGTGTGGCTCCTGGGTATCAGGCTGTGTGTGGCTCCTGGGTATCAGGCTGTGTGTGTGGCTCCTGGGTGTTGGGCTCTGTGGCTCCTGGGTATGGGGCTGTGTGTGTGGCTCCTGGGTGTTGGGCTATGTGGCTCCTGGGTATGGGGCTGTGTGTGTGGCTCCTGGGTATCGGGCTGTGTGTGTGGCTCCTGTGTATCGGGCTGTGTGTGGCTCCTGGGTGTTGGGCTCTGTGGCTCCTGGGTATGGGGCTGTGTGTGTGGCTCCTGTGTATCGGGCTGTGTGTGGCTCCTGGGTGTTGGGCTATGTGGCTCCTGGGTATGGTGCTGTGTGTGTGGCTCCTGTGTATCGGGCTGTGTGTTGCTACTGTGTATCGGGCTGTGTGTGGCTCCTGGGTATCGGGCTGTGTGTGGCTCCTGGGTGTCCTGACCCGGAAGTGACGTGATGATATGACTTCTGGGGCCCCATTGACAGACTCCTGACCATGGAGGCCAGGATAGAATGTAATGCAGTGCACTGTATTCCTGTCAGTGTAGTACAGGGGACACTCCCGGGGGATTTTAGACTTTTGATGTCTCAATAAAGAGAACCTGTCACACAGAAAAAAGTAAAAAAAAATAAAAGTAATAAATGAAAGTTACATCCAAGCACATCTCCTCCCCCCTCCAAAAAATAAAAATTGAGACTCCCCACATATATGCATGTTGAAACGTCAAAGCACACAGTGGGGCCCGTACACATGAAGATGTGGATTGCGATACACGTTACATATCACCGCACACGCCAGGATGAGGCAATAATTCCAGCACCAGACCTCCTCCATACACTACACTGATGACCTTTAAGGGGCTTTAACCCCTCCCACCTGACCAATGTACATAAACGGCCGGCTGGGAGCTTCCCCGTTCTGATTGGACGTTCCTGTACGTCTCTCAGAACATGCGCTTGTGTGCGGCCCCGGGGCCACGCAACAGCACGGATCTGTGATGGCTGCGCCTGTCGGACTCAGCCCATTACGGGTTGGGATATGGGCTCTCTGATTGGACCTTCCAATGGTGATGGCAGTGACCAATCACAGCCATCTCTGAATGTCAGCAGACACGTGTCTCTGTAGCTGTTCCCCTCAGCTGAGGTCTGTGAGAGCTCAGTGAGGGGGGGAGGGGGGGATGCTGCAAATTGTGACAGTTGATGTGTGTAGCTGATGATTTTATTCCTCCATTACACAGCTCTGCAGCCCCCCCACACCAGGACACCAAGCAGCATCTGTCCCTGTCCACATGTCAGCGTCTGTCAGTGTCCCACATACATGTCATCACCTGTCAGTGTCCCACATACATGTCATCACCTGTCAGTGTCCCACACACATGTCATCACCTGTCAGTGTCCCACAAACATGTCATCACCTGTCAGTGTCCCACAAACGTGTCATCACCTGTCACAGTGTACAGGGCACAAAACAAAGAATTAAAAACAATGTAAAGTGCCCCCATCCCCCCTCGCTGAAGTGCAAAGGTGAACGCAGGCATTGGTGTCATACACATACATGACCAGTGATCACACCACACATGTGAGGTATCGCCGTGAATGTCGGAGCGAGAGCAATAATTCTATCACCTGACCTCCTCTGTAACTCTAAACTGGTAACCTGGAACGGCTTATAAAGTGTCACCTATAAAGATTTGTAAATCACGTAGTTTGGCGCCATTCCATAATCGTGCGCAATTATAAAGCGTGACGGGTTTTTATCTATTTACTTGGTGCAACACCAGATTTTATATTTTACCAAAAATGTGGGTATTATATAGTGTTTGTGCATCAAAATTCTTCAACTGCTTCCCCCCCCGACCACTGCACATAATCGGCCAGGTGGGATCATTGCTTTTCTGATTGGACGTTCCTGAACGTCACTCAGAACGTGGCCACGCAGCTGTGCGCTCTCCGTGTGCCTGTGTCCAATGGACACAGCACAACGCCACATGTCAGAAAAGCTCTCTGATTGGCCCTTCTGATCACATGATGTCTGTGTCCAATCACAGCCATCATGTGATGTCCACAAAGCCACCAGTCTGTTGATTTGCTCTGCCTCTCCTCACACAGAGCCCGCTAGTGAGAAGCGAAGTCGATCTGTGTAAAACACACACATCACCCCATAGTGTCCCCCACACAGCTGTCAGTGCACCAGTGATCCACATCTGTCACAGTACCAGTGGTCATACACATCTGTACCAGTGATCCACTTCTGTCACTCATACCAGTGTAAATTCCACATCTATACCAGTGATCCACATCTGTCACAGCTTACCAGCGTAAAAGCCACATCTGTACCAGTGGTCATCCATTTCTGTACCAGTGATCAACATCGCTCATGGCCTGCCAGTGTCAAATCCACATCTGTCAGTACCAGTGAATAACATCTTTCACGGTGTACCAGCGTAAAATCCACATCTGCACCAGTGATCCACATCTGTCACAGCGTACCAGTGTCAAATCCACATCTGTCAGTTTAGCAGTGCTCAATATCTGTCACACAGCACTAGTGTAAAATCCACATCAGTACCAGTGAATAACATCTGTCACAGCACAGCAGAGTAAAATCCACATCTGTACCAGTGATCAATATCTGTCACAGATTATCAGTGTTAAATCCACATCTGAACCAGAGATACACATCTGTACCAGTGATACACATCTGTACCAGTGATATACATCTGTACCAGAGATAGACATCTGTACCAGTGATATACATCTGTACCAGAGATACACATCTGTACCAGTGATACACATCTGTACCAGAGATACACATCTGTACCAGTGATATACATCTGTACCAGTGATATACATCTGTACCAGTGATAGACATCTGTACCAGTGATGAACATCTGTACCAGTGCTAGACATCTGTACCAGTGCTAGACATCTGTACCAGTGCTAGACATCTGTACCAGTGCTACACATCTGTACCAGAGATACACATCTGTACCAGTGATACACATCTGTACCAGTGATATACATCTGTACCAGTGATAGACATCTGTACCAGTGATAGACATCTGTACCAGTGATACACATCTGTACCAGTGATGAACATCTGTACCAGTGCTAGACATCTGTACCAGTGCTAGACATCTGTACCAGTGCTACACATCTGTACCAGTGATAGACATCTGTACCAGTGATAGACATCTGTACCAGTGAACATCAGCAATGCAGCATAAACTTGTGTAAACAATGATACACCAGCGAGGAGGCTTTCCAGATGCTGAGTATGACGGACGAGAGTAGCGGGGATCTCTCTCTATCAGACTCAGATTCTGAGTATGAGGCAGTTAAAAGTAGTGGGTGAGCAGCGGAAAAGAAAGAAGGGCTTCCCCCATCCACACATTGGAGGTGGATTGGGGAATCCTCCCTGCTGCCGTATTGTATTGTGACAGCGGAGGGGTCGGAGAGCCGGCTCACTCCCAGCCCAGCAACTCTCAGTTGTCACAAACAACTCCCAATCTCTGTTTATGTTCAGGAGACGGAGGGATGGGATCCCTATCATGCAACCACTGTGGTAGCCAATCACCGTGATCACATGATTAGTGATCACCTCCCGGTGTTAAGACCCAGCTAAAGGGCTGCCAGGAGGGGGGGGGGGAGGGGTTATCAGGTTTTAGAGGTTGGGTTTGGATCTAATGTAACCCTCGTCATTGATAGATTGTATTTGATGTCCTTTATAAATACACAAATGTGATATTCCCGCCGTGAGGTCCCCCAGCCATCGTCCTCTGTCCTCTAACATCATTTCTGCCGGTTCCAGCCACTCGCATTAAAATATCAGTGGAGAAAGAATGCGAAGTCAATCAGAATGGCCTCAGTGGGACGGATGCGATTTAATATTAGAACGACCCGGCCGCACAGAGGGAGCTGAAGATTTCAGCAATGTTCATGTAACTCATGCTGCTTCCCTCTCCGGAGTCTCTGCTGTGATAAGTAGGTGGAGGTCATTACAAATGCAGCCATGATTACCTCCACGGTATAAGTGCCACACACTACGCCGGGAAAGAGAGCGCCGTCCCCGAGACATAGGAGACACTTCTGGGGGTCAGCCCACCTAAACGGATCTTGTAGTTTTAGGTGGTTATAGGAAGACTGACTCTCCCGCGTACTTATTTTACCGCCCACTTCCTTCTTGGATGTCTGTGCTCAGACTATGCAGGGCAAAGCAACAACAAGTTCCCTTTAATGCACTTCTCCCCAGCAGCATACTCCATACTGACTTTCCTTGTACCTCTCCGCCGCTCCGTTCAGCTGCTGATAGGAAAGTCCAGTATAAGCTTCAAGTCATGGGGATTGTAGATGACACATTGCTGATTGGCCCAGCACGGTCACATGGGGTAAGTCACATGCTTCTTCATACCTGGGGCTACCTAGTATTGCCTTTGTTTCCCAGCACAGAAGTGAAGGAAATGGCAGTGGGTGGGATTAACCTGGGTATGTTTCTTCTATTGTCTCTTTCAGGTGGGTGGTTTGGGGGTGTTAAAAACAAAAAGTTGAGCTGAAGTTTTACTGTCCACTCAGCATGGCACAATACAGCCAGCTGGGGCTGTACGCATGCATGGCTGCAATGTTTTGGCATTTTTACTGTATGGAGCAGATTTTGACAGTCGGTAACTTCTGCCAAACTCACCCATTGAGTTCAGTGCATGCAATTGCAGGGCTGGAGTGCAGCATTACAGGGTAATATCAGGCAGTGAGGAGGTGATATCTCGCCTCCTCACTGCCTTTCAAATGTCCTCTTAAAATATGGATTGCTCTTCAGATGGCACTGCAGTTCTCCTTAAAGTGGCTGTAAAGTCTGAAGGATTTTTACCTTTATGTATTCTATGGATGAATGTAAAAAGCCTTCTTTGTGCAGCAGTGCCCCCATCCCCCCAATACTTAGCTGAGCCCCATCGAGATCCAGCAATATGAATGACAGCCTCGCTGTCCCAGGTCTCTGCCTCCGCATTGGCTGAGACAGCAAGCAGGAGCCATTGACTCCTACTGCTATCAATCACAGCCAGTCAGCCAATGAGGAGATAGAGAGGGTGGGGCTAAGCCGTGGCTCCGTGTGTGAATGGACACACGGAGCAGTGGGTGCCCCCATAGCAAGCTGTTTTCTGTGAGGGCACCCGACAGGATGAGCCAGGAGAGCCTGCGGGGGGACCCGAGAAGAGGAGGATCCGGGCTGCTCTGTGCAAGCCGCAGGTAAGTATAGACATGTTTATTATTTATCCACTTACCTACTGGGCCAATTCTGACATTCCTCTCCTACATGGAAAAATTCTCTTTTTTTGCTAGATAATTACTTAGAACCCCCACACATTATATTTTTTTAAGCAGAGGCCCTAGAGAATAAAATGACGGGGGTTACAATATTTTATGTCGCGTGGTATTTGCACAGTGGTTTTTCAAAAGCATATTTTTGGGGAAAAAAAACACTTTAATGAATTTTAGTGAACACAAACACAATATAATACCCAATTTCTTTGTAAAATATAAAAGATGATGTTATGCCGAGTAAATAGATACCACACAAGACATGCTTTAAAACTGCGCACACCAATGAAATGGCGGCAAACCGGTACTTTAGTTTATCCATAGGCAACGGTTTAAAAGGAGGGGCTCTGACGTCACGACGCTATTAGGAATCACACGGCGAGTACAGATAGTGTGCAGAGCACACACAGAGGATGGTTACTATTTCAGAAACACATTTAATATATAGATATGTGAGTGAAGTACTTATGCAGTATAAATAAACCTTTTACAGAAAGATAAGGCACTATATGTATTCTTTTTTTCATGGTCACCAACAATATGGAGGAATAAAGAGGAGAGGTGGAGGAAGTGGAAAGCCCCCTGGAGGACAGAGGGAGAAATCCATCCATCCATATTACAGACAGGGATCAGCAAGCCTAAGAGACCCCCTGAGGGAAAAGTGAATGATTACATCCAGCTACCCAACGGTTTACAAGTCTTTACAGGTTACCAAATGAGAGTTCCAGAGGAGATTTGGTGCTGGAATTATTGGTGTGACGTTGGCGGTGATACCTCGCATGTGTCGTGCGATCGCTGGGCCGACACGTGTGTTCACCTTTGCATGTAAGCACGAGGGGGATGGGGGTTGTTTTATTTTTATTATTTCTTTTTTTCACTTTCATTGCTATCAGAAGGGATGAACAACTTGCTTTATGATCACATGGGCCATGACAGGTCCTCTTCTATCAGACCCCAGATTTCTCCACAGATTGATCTGATTGGCTGCTTCCCCGGCTGGCAGGCGGAGAGTAAACCCAGAGCTGGAAGTGACAGAATCCTTGTTGCTTCCAGTTTCTCATTTCACATAGTGGGAAGAACAACATCAGTTCCTCCCATTGTGTGTGGGGGAGCCGATGCCACCGGTCGCATCTTTGCCGGGCTTCCCGATTGCACAAGATACACGGGAAAGGTGGCGGGGGGAGGGGATGAGACCCCCACCTTCCACCTGAAAAGTAATCCAACGGCGCATAGTCGCTCAGATTACTTTTACATAAAAGAGAATCGTTGGCACTGAAAAATGATACGTGATAATGGTTGTCGCCTCAGCCATTGTCCCGGTATAACCACTTCAGTACCAGGCTGTGTATATATACGTGCATCCGTATTGAAGCGGTTAAAGAGACCCTGTCACCACCTTAAACAAATGACAGGTCAGAACACACACAGTATTTTATATGCCTACTTCTGGTGTTTTTACTTTCTGTGAATTAGTTTTTATTCACCTGCAATGTGTCTTTGAAGCTAAAAAATGTGATTAGCACAGCCCCCTCCCTTCTTGTATGCCATAGCCCTCCCCTCTACTGCGAGTGTCTAATTGATATTTGTGCTGGCCCAGCTCCTCTGCCCCTCCCCTCACTATATAACCTTTTATGGAGGAGACAGGGAATACTATAGTGTGTCACTTGATTTACAGCTTGAAGTCAACATCCAAGATGGTGGCGACCAGCAGCCGATGCTCAGTTTGGTGTGTATTGATAGAGAGGTTTTTTGTTTTTTTTTGTTAGGAGAGTGCATGTGATCAGCATTGTCCAGACAGAGGGTCAGGGGTCCTGTAGTCTCATAGGACAGTCAGAGGAGAATGAAAACTCCTCCTACAAGCTTTAACCACTGCTGGGTTAGACACTGAGAGAAGTCATAAGACTGCTATATATTGCTGATGAGAAAAGGTATTTAGCAGTTTATATTTACTAAAATAATTGTATTTCCATGCTGTGTGTACTGTGGGAGAGCGGATATAGTGATTGCAGGGTCCTGGGGAGACCAGATATAGTAAGTGCAGGGTCCGGGGAGAGCGGATATAGTGAATGCAGGGTCCGGGGTGAGCGGATTTAGTGAATGCGGGGTCCGGGGAGAGCGGATATAGTGAATGCAGGGTCCAGGGAGAGCGGATATAGTGAATGCGGGGTCCGGGGAGAGCGGATATAGTGAATGCGGGGTCCGGGGAGAGCGGATATAGTGAATGCGGGGTCCGGGGAGAGCGGATATAGTGAATGCGGGGTCCGGGGAGAGCGGATATAGTGAATGCGGGGTCCGGGGAGAGCGGATATAGTGAATGCGGGGTCCGGGGAGAGCGGATATAGTGAATGCGGGGTCCGGGGAGAGCGGATATAGTGAATGAGGGGTACGGGGAGAGTGGATATAGTGAATGCGGGTTCCGGGGAGAGCGGATACAGTGAATGCAGGGTGCTGGGAGAGCGGATACAGTGAATGCAGGGTCCGGGGAGACCAGATATAGTGAATGCAGGGTCCGGGGAGAGCGGATATAGTGAATGCAGGGTCCGGGGAGAGCGGATATAGTGAATGCAGGGTCCGGGGAGAGCGGATATAGTGAATGCAGGGTCCGGGGAGAGCGGATATAGTGAATGCAGGGTCCAGGGAGACCGGATATAGTGAATGCAGGGTCAGGGGAGAGTGGATATAGTGAATGCAGGGTCAGGAGAGAGCGGATACAATGAATGCAGGATTCAGGGAGACCGGATACAGTGAATGCAGGGTCAGGGGAGAGCGGATATAGTGAATGCAGGGTCCAGGGAGAGCGGATATAGTGAATGCAGGGACCGGGGACAGCGGATATAGTGAATGCAGGGTCCGGGGAGACCGGATATAATGAATGCCGGGTCCGGGGTTTAGTAACACTTGAACTCCACTCTTATCTTCAGTCTTGCACAGTTGTAAAACGCTCAGCTCCTCTACGGAAATATCTAACTCTGATGCTACTGCGCTCTGTGAGATTCATACAGTTCGTATTAAAAGCTGCAGAAAGTTAAACCGAGCCTTCCTCATTTCCTGGCTGGTGGACATCCGGCATCATCTAGCACTTTTCTCCCCAACCTTACTGTCCCTGGCCCACTGCTTTCATTCATTGGATTTCAGTTCTTTCAGGCATAGAAGCTCCACATCACATGTCAGCGTTACCTAGAGACATCTGCATAGGAATGTTCACTACACCAGACTGACACCCACACAGCCAGGCAGATTGATATTTCCAGAACTCCCTCAGGAGCCAGCCCACTGATTGCATCAGGGCTGAGGACTCTTGGGGGGAGTACTGAGGAGGGGCCCTGATGTTTTCTGGGAACTATGTACAGCACCCTGCTAGCCCCTCCCACCAGCCATGACTTCATGACAAATGTTACCAGTGATGACATTTACATTCACCCAACACGTGCAGTACGGCCGGATTCACACTCTGCATTGTGACAATATACGTGGTTTTGTGCGCCGTTAGCAGTGCGTTCTCATTGGGTTGATGTGGTTTCCCGGTAACAATAAAACATGAAATCTAGTTGCGCTAGTCATGCAGTATGCGCTATAACACCTAAACAACACAGCACACCTTGCAGCAAGTAACTGTAATAAGTAGAGAACATGTAAAAGATGAAAGCTTGCTCTGGGATCAGAGGATTTATTAATGCCTCCTGATGGTCTTTGTGATGAGTGTAACTATACTCGGCCGAAGTCCCAACTATGAGCGGCTTACTGGACAGATGTCCCAAAATATGTAAGTGGTGGCAGCACAGGGGGGGTCTAATGGTCCTGAATACTGTTCCTTGTGCTGTCATCCAGTGAGCCGGTTACATTACTGACTTTGAGTGGCTTGGGCATACTAGGTCCTCTCTTTGCCTCCATGAAGATGAGTGAGTCTGGTGATGGAAGGACCATCCCCAAGACCATGGAGATGTATTATGAAGCCCTTTGAGCCCATGGGTTTGTGTCATTTTTGGTATTGTGTAGCTGCATGTATTACATTTAATGTGTGCTCTGTTCTTTTGTTAGCATGCTCTCCTTCCTGAGATTATTGCAGAGCTGCAATGAGAGGTGGCATGCCCTGTATACCAGCCTTTTTCACCTTTTTTTAACAGTGGAACCCTTGAAATAATTTTCAGACGTCGAGGAACCCCTGCTAAATACAGTTACTTGGGGATCAATTTGAAAAATGCCCCATTTGCAGTGCTGATTGCCCCCCTTAAAGACAGCTAAAAACATAATTGGTATCATGCCACTGGCCCTTCATAGTGACGTTGGCCCCAGAACTGTGCAGGCACCATCACATGGGAGCCAAGCAGCTATAGCTAAGGGATCCCCTGCCATGGCTAGAGGGAGCTGAAAATGTCCCGGCGTCAGTGGGAGTAAACAATGTCCTATCTTTGGTAATAGGGGAACTATTAGTGCCCCATTGTTAGTGTCAGTGGGAGAAATAGTGTCCGATCATTGATGTCTCTGGAGGGAATAGTGCTCCATCATTGATGTCTGTGGAGGGAATAGTGCTCCATCATCGATGTCTGTGGAGGGAATAGTGCTCCATCATTGATGTCTGTGGAGGGAATAGTGCTCCATCATCGATGTCTGTGGAGGGAATAGTGCTCCATCACTGATGTCTGTGGAGGGAATAGTGCTCCATCATTGATGTCTGTGGAGGGAATAGTGCTCCATCATTGATGTTTGTGGAGGGAATAGTGCTCCATCATTGGTGTCTGTGGAGGGAATAGTGCTCCATCATTGGTGTCTGTGGAGGGAATAGTGTTCGATCATTGATGTCTCTGGAGGGAATAGTGCTCCATCATTGATGTCTGTGGAGGGAATAGTGCTCCATCATTGGTGTCTGTGGAGGGAATAGTGCTCCATCATTGGTGTCTGTGGAGGGAATAGTGCTCCATCATTGATGTCTGTGGAGGGAATAGTGCTCCATCACTGATGTCTGTGGAGGGAATAGTGCTCCATCATTGGTGTCTGTGGAGGGAATAGTGTTCGATCATTGATGTCTCTGGAGGGAATAGTGCTCCATCATTGATGTCTGTGGAGGGAATAGTGCTCCATCATTGATGTCTGTGGAGGGAATAGTGCTCCATCATTGATGTCTGTGGAGGGAATAGTGCTCCATCATTATAAAACAGAGAATAATAAGCGAGCGCTTTAAATGTACAAGTAGCTGAGGCACACAGGATAACCAAAATAATCCTCACATGAAAATAAAATAAAAGTGCAGCGCTAGGAGAATATATAAATGTGTCACAATAGATAAAAGTGATCAAAAAAAGTCCCAACAACGGTGACCTAGGGTAACAATGCACACTAACTAGAAGTGCACATTATAAGTGCAATGTAGCCAAGGTGGAGCTCATAGAGTATTCATCCGCATGGAAAGGGTAGATGCATTTCCTTGGTCAGTGAAGATCCTCACGATGGTACAGAGCTGGGCAGAAGAAATCCACTAGATGGTAGAAAACGATCACTGCTCCACCAAAAGAGCACTGTTCCTCCACTGTGCAAGAACGATATCTGGGAGAAAAGGTGCTCCCCACAGGGGATCAAGAAAAAATGCCCATAGTGAAGTAAAGTTTAAAAACGAATTTATGCTCCATCATTGGTGTCTGTGGAAGGAATAGTGCTCCATCGTTGGTGTCTGTGGAGGGAATAGTGCTCCGTCATTGGTGTCTGTGGAGGGAATAGTGCTCCATCATTGATGTCTGTGGAGGGAATAGTGCTCCATCATTGATGTCTGTGGAGGGAATAGTGCTCCATCCTTGATGTCTGTGGAGGGAATAGTGCTCCATCATTGTGTCTGTGGAATGAATAGTGCTCCATCATTGATGTCTGTGGAGGGAATAGTGCTCCATCATTGATGTCTGTGGAGGGAATAGTGCTCCATCATTGTTGTCTGTGGAGGGAATAGTGCTCCATCATTGGTGTCTGTGGAGGAAATAGTGCTCCATCATTGGTGTCTGTGGAGGGAATAGTGCTCCATCATTGATGTCTGTGGATGGAATTGTGCTCCATAATTGGTGTCTGTGGAAGGTATAATGCTCCATCATTGGTTTCAATGGGAGGAATGGTTCCCTACTGTTGGTGACAGTGCAGGAATTATTGCCCAATTGTCAGTGGGAGGAATAGTGCCTCGTATCAGTGGGAGGAATAGCACCCCAAGGGCCAGAGAAAGGTATGCAAAGGGCCACAGTTTGGAGACCCCTGCTCTGAAGCAGGGGTCTTCAAACTTTCTAAACAAAGGGCCAGTTTACTGTCATTCAGACTTTAGGGGGGTTGGACTGTGGCCAGTGGAAGTAGAAAATCTCCTGGCATTAGTGGGAGTAAACAGTGGTCCATCTTTACTGTTAAAGGGATGAATAGTGTCCCGTCATTGGTGTCAGTGGAAGGATTAGTGCTCCATCATTGGTGTCAGTGGAAGGAATAGTATGCCATTGTTGGGGTCAAGAATTAATTCTATGCTGTTGGTCACAGTGGGAGGAATAGCATCTCATATCAGTGGAAGGAATAGTGCCTAAAGGGCCATATGTAAAGTAAACAAAGGGCCACATTCGGCCCGTGTGCTGCAGTTTTGAGGCCACTGCTCTAGAGGTATCCTAGGGTTTCATGGAGCCCTGGATGAGAATAGCTGCTGCAGGCTACACTTTTTCCTGGTGGGAGCCTTTCTTGTTTTAATGGTCCTATAAAAGGCTACATAAAAATGCAGTGTGATTTACAATGCTTCAGTTTATATATTTGGACCTTCCAATTCACTAACCCAAAACACGTATTTAGATTAACACAGTCATAAATTGTCTGTTCTAAATCTCTGATTCATTCCATTTAAAAGAAGAGAGTCAGCATGACCTTTGTCAGATCTCCATTGGAGTAGTTCAGGCAACTACCTGAGGCCCCAGCTTCCTAAGGGGCCCATGCATGCCCATGTCAGGGTAACTGTACTTTGGGCATACCTTGTAGACCAACGGTGTCATGTTCTGTCCAGCAAAATCCACCTGGACCGGCTGTCAGCTTGACAACAGGGTCTCGCCTTGTTCCACAGGAGCCCCTGCAGCAGTGTAAATGCAGCCTGCTAGCAGTGTTTGCCTTTTTCACTGATAAATACTGGATGTCCTATCAATATTATTGTCATGAATAAAGTATTTGGACGTGTTCTTTTATGTGCATATCAATAAGCTTTCCTTTGATCTGAACATGCCATCAATTTAGGTCTAGATACAGTTTAGGAGACAATGTCTCTTATTTGTTCCCCTTTGATCTATTAGATAATAATTGAAAGTGTTCCGTTATACCTGTTCAATAATTGCACAAAAAATGCTTTTGTTATCTAGTGAGCTTGCAAGTTGCAGCGTACTCTGCAGTAATCTCTCAAGCAGTACAAGACAAGCTCAACCGAGAACTTTGGAAATATCATGAGCCTGGGTTTGGGTAGGGACAGGTCTTTACCATCTTTTACCAAAAGTCTAACTCACCAATGATCTACTAACTGCTAAAACCAATGGCCACTACTCCGTACTCATCCCAACCTATGGCCACTACTCCGTACTCACCCCAACCAATGACCACTACTCCGTACTCATCCCAACCAATGACCACTACTCCGTACTCATCCCAACCAATGACCACTACTCCGTACTCATCCCAACCAATGACCACTACTCCGTACTCATCCCAACCAATGACCACTACTCCGTACTCATCCCAACCAATGACCACTACTCCGTACTCATCCCAACCAATGACCACTACTCCGTACTCATCCCAACCAATGACCACTACTCCGTACTCTTACTACTTGACCTCTCTGCGGCTTTTGATACATTCGATCCATTCAAATGGCAGTTTTCTGTTTACTTTCACATTTTGTTTTCCATTTTACAGCATTTGATATCATTTTAGCTGAGCAGCCTATCAGTTTCTGCACTTATTTATATATTTTCTCCTCTCCAATGAGCTTTTTAATCAAAGTACGCTGTTTTTCTACACTTTGTCTGGAATGATCCGTTACTCAGATTTCACTGTTCAACAAATTTTTATTTTTTTCCAGTTTTGGAAACAAAAGGATCCATTTCTTAATGAATTTCACATTCTGAGTTCAAATATAACAATGAAATTTGTCAATTGGCTCTAGTTTTTCTGTAAACGGAAAGTTTTCTACTATAGGCGTAATGACTACATAATGCACAATAATTATATAGATAGATGTCTTTCCACAAATATAAAGCAAGTTATATTGACTACATAACAAAGCCTAAATGGCATAATATATTGCATAGGATTACCAAGAAAAATTATAGCCATAAGCTAAGTTGAATCATTTTAATACTTAGGATTCTCACTAGTTTTGTCTTCAGTTTGTGTCGGTTTTGCTTCTCTTGGCTTTTCTCTTGTATTCGAGGAAAGGGCTATCTCTTACAACTGTCCAACAATAGTCAGCAAGCATTGATGGGCTCCATTTACCTTGATATCTTCTTTCCATAGCTGCAATGTCTTGATGGAAGCGCTCTCCGTGTTCATCACTCACTGCTCCACAGTTTGGTGGGAAAAAATCCAGATGCGAATGTAGAAAATGAATTTTTAGAGACATGTTGCAACCCAGATTTCTGTAAGTCTGGATGAGTTTTTCTACCACTTTCTTGTAGTCTGGTGTTTTATTTTTTCCAAGAAAATTTGATGTCACTGATACAAATGCTGTCCAGGCAGCCTTTTCCTTTCCACGCAACAGAGAAAGAAACTCATCATCATGAATAAGTTTACGAATCTGTGGCCCAACAAAGACTCCTTCATTTATTTTTGCAGCACTAAGTGCTGGAAATTTGCTAATCGGGTACTTGAAACCTGCTTTATTCTTGTCCATTGCCTTAACAAAGTTTTTCATTAATCCCAACTTGATGTGTAATCGAGGTAATAAGATCTTATTGCTGTCTACAAGTGCTGGATAGTTAACATTTTTTTCTCCAGGCTGCAATGACTGGAGTAATGGCCAGTCTCTTTTGGCATAGTGCATTTCTCTCGCACGACTGTCCCACTCACAGAGGAAGCAGCAGTACTTAGTATATCCACCTTGAAGTCCAAGTAGGATAGCAATCACCTTCAGGTCACCACAAATCGACCATTGATGTTCATCATAGTTGATGCACCTTAAAAGCTCTTTCAAGTTTTCATACGTTTCTTTCATTGAAACTGCGTAAGCAACTGGAACTGACGGTAGCTGATTGCCATTATGGAGCAAAACAGCTTTAAGACTCGCCTTCGAAGCATCAATGAACAGCCTCCACTCATCGGGATCATAGCATACGCCGATGGCTGAGATTAAACCATGAACATTGTTACATACAGCAATATCACCTTCCTGGACGAAGAATGGGATCAGATCTTTCTGACGATGACGGTAGAAAGACGTACGAACATCACTTGCTAGGAGATTCCACTGTTGTAGTCTTGACCCCAAAAGCTCTGCCTTGTTCTTCGGAAGATCCAGGTCTCTGATAAGATCGCTCAATTCCACTTGTGTAATGAGGTGTGGTTCAGTGGGTGTGGATGGAAGAAAGTCTGGGTCATGTGAGGTTGACGGTTGATGACTACACGCTTCAGGTTCTTCCTCACTTGACTCAACCACGAAGGATTCTGGTGCTTTAGGAATTGGTAGCCCCTCTCCATGAGGAACTGGACGTATTGCCGATGGAATATTTGGATAGTGCACAGATAACTTTTTCTTCTTATTTAGCCCTTTTGTTGGAGGCACCATACAAAAGTAACAATTACTAACATGATCTGTTGGCTCTCTCCAAATCATTGGCACAGCGAAAGTCATAGATGCCTTTTTTCCATTCAACCATTGCTCCAGTGCCGTCCCACAAGAATTGCAGCATATATGTGGTGCCCAGCTCTTGTCCTGGTCTCCTATCTTGCAGCCAAAATACAAGTTGTAGGCTTTCTTAATCATTCCTGTTATCCTCCTTTTTTGTGAGATAAAAGTTATTTCACCGCAGATATAGCATAAATGATCTGCTTTATTCACACAAGTTCGAGGCATTACTGAGTAGCCTATATAAGCATAAAACGAAATGTAAAGACGCTGTCGAACTACAATCAGCTACAGATACTGCAGCTTTTATGCAGTGAAGTGATGCAATTAAAGGCTAATATTGCATCATCTCAGTATACATGCAATTTTCTATTGGTCACCAGTATCAATTGCGCAATATGCAGCTGAAGTTGCATCATAATTTTGAATGGCTTACGTCATTAGATGGGTGAATATATCATGGAAACTAGAGCCAATCAACATTTTTTAGGGTCATTTTCGTTTTCAGCACCCCGAAATTATGTAAGATTAGCTAATTTTATGCCCAAAACTTTTTACCTGTTGAACAGTGTTTTAGAGATATATTATATATAGAGGTATATCCCTTTCAGCAACACTGGCTATATCCATATGAACGTCCAACCTCCAGGAGACACAATATACCGGGCAGAAAACAAACCTTCCTCACAAATTCAGTATGCAGCGTCTCTCCAAAGAAAAGCCAAAGGGATCTGCAATAATGTTCTGCCATAAAAAAATGTTCTTTATTAAAACCCGACCGGTACTTACATAATAGGAAGAAAGAAGAGCGCACAATCATACAAAACGCACTCATATCTACATCTCATTGGTTTCTTTGTATTCCCACAGATGGGGTGCCCAGTTTTTATTTCTGGGGCCTGTTTGTTGCCACCTTAGGCAGACTGTAATGGTTATTATATGTGATTTATTTTGTTATTATATACAGTACATGTTGTTCCTTAAAGCAGTTAGGGTGGATACTGTCATCTCTAGGTGCATGGAGTACACTCACAGTCCTAGAAAGCTGTACTCTAAATACAGATATGAGAAATGTTTTGCCTGTCAGAAGATTTTTATATCTGTTCATCCATTGCTGGGATTTACACAGCTCTGCCAGACAGCACAGCCAAGCAGACAAGACTACTTACAGATAGGAAATACAGTGGTGTCCTCTGTTCACCCCCAACCGTCTGATTGGATGGTGAAACAACAACAGCAGACTGATTAGGTCATCTCTCTGATCTCTTCTCCTATCAGTATGTTCTATGTTGGTACATGTGCATGCAGTACACCTGATTGGCTCTCGGTTCTGCCCCTTCTTCTTCCAGTGCTGCTGCATAGTAAGAGGCTGAAACCAAATCAATTTCAGGCACTTCCACTAGTGGCATTAAAACACACATTTCAAAATTTATTAAGCCCTTCCTGTCGGATGTATGTATATATGTGGCAGCACATAGATTGGCCGTATTCTGTGCCTCCACGTATACGCATACCTGTTTTGTGTTGGCAGCATGCCCCCAGCACTCTGACAGTACCGTCACTGACAGTTGGAAGCTGGTAGGATGGGCTTCCAATTATCTAATCATCCAATCACAGTGATCACATGGTGCGGAAGCTGAGCAAGCAGGTAACGATGCTTCGGTGTTACTATCTCTTAAAAGGCTGGGAAGAAGGGGTTAATGAATACAGAGTTCCATTGGTTTGTGTCTGTTATATCTGTCTGGAGATTAGTCCAAAGATGTACAGTTTTTATTCAACTGTGTGTGGCAAAATATCCTAAAAATCCAGAGCTATGAACAGGGGATTATAAGAAGATCCTGGGATTTCCCGCTGTAAACGCATGTGTTCTGTATTGCAGACATCTAGAACTGCATTCACCTGATGCCAAGCATACTGCGGTGCTGCGAGCAAAAGATCCTGCGGCGGCCCAGACCTGGTTCAACGCAATTCACGGGGCGGTGACGGAACTTCTTCCCAAGGTGATGGCCGAAGTCCAAACTCAGCTGAGAAAAAACGGAATCTCTGGAAGTCATGAAATTCGGCAGATGGGCTGGCTAGCAGAAAAGGTCAGTTTGTTGTGTCTTTGGCTTTATATTGTTTATCTCACGAGCTAAATGACCACAAAAATGTCTCATCTGAAGTCTCTTTAACCCTTTTCCGCCTACTCCGGTGTCCTTGTACAAAGTTCTGAGTGCCTGGGGGGCGGGAAGATTTTCGATCATGTGACTACTGTGTTTGGCTGTCATAGTGGTCACATGATCAGGAGTCGTTCCACTGGCTATGGATTATTAGTGAGGGCCGAGAGCTGTCTTTGACAGCCCAGTGTCTGTGCTGGGAGCTTGCAGTGAGCTTGTTCTCAGCACAGAAACATTGGCTGCCCAACAACGCACATGTGTGGGTGTTAAAGCCTGCCCTTGTGGCTGCAAATATGTGTAATTTGGGTGACAACAGGTTAAAGTGGAACTTAACCCCCCCAGGTTTAATTTTACTTTAAACCCCCTCCTACCTTGTGTGCTGGGGTGAACTTAAATAACATACCCAGCCATCAACTGCAGCATTGCCCTGCAGTAATCTGCTGAAAGCGGAACCCACAGGGCCTTGTGCCGCCATCATTAGAGCCAGCTTTCTCTTCCAGGTCCTAGCAAGCAGCTCCCGATGACACTCCACTGAGCATAGACAATATTCGTAGTCCTCCTGGGCTTAGGTGAACCTGTGGCTAAAGCTGCTAGTACCTAACCATCTACCAGAAATGGTCATTCCAAAGTGTAAAGTGAGGTGCTGCTCTAATAACTAAACTATATGTAAATCCCAATGTGAATAAGTGATGAACAGTAAATAAATGAGTGAACAATACTATAATACCCAGTGACTATATTAACAGCATAAGTGACATCAACCCCAAACTAAACATCTACACCGCCTCTCCTAAATGGGTGAAATCAACATAAAAAAATCTATAAATACAATAATTAAATACACATACATATAATGAATGCCGTGGTACTGGATATGCGCCTATTACACAACACCAGTAAATACATATCATGTGGTGACATAAACGCATGTATGCTTTACATTCCCAAAACCAACTGATGTGAAAGAAATGGCAGTGATCCCACTAAGGGATAACAAACAAAGTGAATCAGTGAAACCATTCCTTGTGGTAAACGTATGAAAAAGGGAAGAGGAATCGGATTATAAACGCATGTACACCTACATGCTCAAGGATAACTGGTGAATAAGAACAATAGCAGTGATCCCACTAAGGGACAAAGAAAGTGAATCCGTGAAACCACAAATTGTGGTACTTTTGAAAAAAGAAAGAAGTCAGGCTCACCGCCTGTAAATCACTAACAATCACTAAATGTACACAATTGTGACCCCCCTACTGGGGATAAGTGAACAGAAAACCTATAAATAATGAAGTGATTTGTAACCCCAAATGTAACCTCTTCAGCACATGTCTTTTTTCCAACAGTGGGACTTTGCGGGGGCTTCTTGCAGATAGCTTGGCTTCACATAGGCGTCTTCTAATTGTAACAGTCCTCACAGGGAACGTCACACCTTCTTTCATCTTCCTGGAGCTGATTGTTGGCTGAGTCCTTGCCATTTTGGCTATTCTTCTATCCATTCGAATGCTAGTTATTCGCTTTCTTCCACGTCTTTCAGGTTTTGGTTGCCATTTTAAAGCATTTGCGATCATTTTAGCTGAGCAGCCGATCATTTTCTGCACTTCTTTATATGTTTTCCCCTCTCCAATCAACTTTTTAATCAAGGTACTCTGTTCTTCTGAACAATGTCTGGAACGACCCATTTTCCTCAGAATTTCAGAGAGAAATGCACTGTAACCAGCATGTCCAACATTTGCTGCCTTCCTTCCTTAAATAAGGGCAATAATTGCCACCTGTTTTTCAAAGAATGAATGACCTCACTAATAGAACTCCACACGGCTATTATTTTGAACATGCCCCTTTCAATGAGTGATTCAATGACACAGAATCAGCAGCATGCATGTCATGACTGTTAGGTCTGTTGGATTTCTATTACTCTACTACACCTGCTAGGAAATTATTTGCCATGTAGAAATATCATTTCTACCAAAAACCATGTAGAAATATCATTTCTACCAAAAACAGTGATTGATCCGGTTAGTGATGTCTGACTGCTAATATTTTGAACACAACTGAATAAACTTCACAAGATCTACAAGATGTCTTATCGATTGAGTCACTGACTGGTATCCAACTAAGATTGAAGTTATCGCTATCTCATCACAACTGAGCCATCACTTCTAGGACCACTGAGAGGAGGCTGCATGCAGGACCTTGCCCACCAGAGAGGGAACTGACACAGCGTTGTACCTGACATCCGTTGGAGAGAGTCCGGGTTCCAGACCGGTGGTGTTTGATTATCATAAGGTGTTTTAACCCTGCAGGGTCACCGCATGGAGGTGAGGGGCCATTGCACCTAGAGTGGGATTTATAGTATCCTGTTGCAGATTTATGGTGATCACAGGACTACAGAACACCTCCACCATTTGCATGGTTCTGGACACCTTCTGTAGATTGGACATTTATTTCACCTTTTAGGACACGTTAATAATTTTGTGTTTTGTTTTTTTCTGTTCATGTTGATTGCTGGATTATCCATGTTTATTTATGTTTGTGGATACACGGAGAGTGTGAGGCACTGTTTGCCGTCACTTATTTCTCTGCTTATTCAGAACCCCCCATTTGGGGTTACAAATCCCTTCATTATTTATAGGCACTATAGCCTATGTTTTCTGTTCACTTATCCCCAGTAGGGGGGTCACAATTGTGTACATTTAGTGATTGTTAGTGATTTACAGGCAGTGAGCCTGACTTCTTTCTTTTTTCACAAGTACCACAATTTGTGGTTTCACGGATTCACTTTGTTTGTCCCTTAGTGGGATCACTGCTATTGTTCTTATTCACCAGTTATCCTTGAGCATGTAGGTATACATGCGTTTATAATCTGATTCCTCTTCCCTTTTTGTACGTTTACCACAAGGAGTGTTTTCACTGATTCACTTTGTTTCTTATCCCTTAGTGGGATCACTGCCATTTCTTTCACAATTGTTTTGGGAATGTAATGCATACATGCGTTTATGTCACCACATGATATGTATTTACTGGTGTTGTGTAATAGGCTCATATCCAGTACCACGGCATTCATTATATGTATGTGTATTTAATTATTGTATTTATAGATTTTTTTATGTTGATTTCACCCATTTAGGAGAGGTGGTGTAGATGTTTAGTTTGGGGTTGATGTCACTTATGCTGTTAATATAGTCACTGGGTATTATAGTATTGTTCACTCATTTATTTACTGTTCACCACTTATTCACATTGGGATTTACATATAGTTTAGTTATTAGCGCAGCCCCTCACTTTACACTCCATTGCACATGCACAGCGTATTGTACATAGCCCCAAAGCCACCTGGGATACATGATGTTGGTATCCTAGGGGGCTTCAGGTGGGGTGGGGAGGATGTCATTCTTGCCTAAGCGAGGAAGGCAGAAGCATGGGGTGTGTTTGCCTGAAAAAAAAAAGAAAGAAGTACAGGAGTTGGATAAAAATATGGAAACACTACATGATTTGCAGGTGTGAAAGTAACGACATGGTTTGCGTTGAAAGCGGAAGTGACGTAACATTCTTTTGCTTCCGCTGTGTGATGAGACACCTAGCTAACAGGTGGAAAGCCTCACGTCTGTCATTTACTGCATGCGCAGCTAGTAATATGGAGTCATGTCAGAGCTTACTGAGCTTCAAAGAGGGCAAATTGTTGGTGCCATTTAGCTGGTGCCTCTGTGACTGAAGTTGCCAATTTATTTGCCGTGTCACGAGGTACAATATCAAAGGTTATGGCGGCATATACAGTTTGTGGGAAAACAATGTCTGGGCAGCCATATCTTGGTATTCTGCAGGTCCCATTGTCACCTTGAAAGATAGAGTCACTGCCAGTGACTATGTACAAATTTTGGCAGACTATGTGCACCCCATGGTGCAGACATTGTTTCCCGAAGACCGCGCCATTTACCAAGCTGACAATGCTCTGAATTCACACAGCTGGCGTTGTCAAATCACGGTTTGGCGAGGATGCAGACAAGGTTTCACACCTTTCCTGGGCGCCACAGTCGCCAGACCTCCATATCATAGAGCCATTATGGTCAACGAGATTTGGGCTTGTTTTCCGCCTCTTGCATCTCTGCGAGAACTGGAACGATTTTTGTATGAAGAGTAGTATCAGATTCCATTATCCACCACCCAAGACTTATATTTGTCAATTCCCAGGAGAATTCAGACCGTCTTGGATGCTAAAGGCAGTCCAACACTATAGGAGCTAATGATTTTGTTCTTTTACCTAGTGTTTCCATAATTTTGTCCAACCCCTGTAACTGGGACTGAAGGTTCGTATTAAAATCTTAGTAGTTTGACTTCATCGTGTTCTTGCTCTATATCTGTTTAATGTGCTGATTGTCTGCTTGTTATTTGGGTCCACTTTAAACTATGATCAGTTACTTAAGCGGAGACCTTTCTCTGCCACCTACTGGAATTTGTCATTTCTGTGCAATGTATGCGATTAAAGAGGGGACTCCGTATGCAGCTTTCATTGAATGTTGCCACTTAACAGCAAGCACTGAACACATCAAATATGCCACAGTCTCCTGGGAAGTGTAATTAGTCGGTTTGTTTGAATTTGGGGTTTTACTGTTACACTTAGGAATCGGGGGAGGCTGAGGATAGGGCCACTGTAGCTGACAAGCCCCCTTTGCCAGTCACACTTCGTGAACAGGGGATTGTGGCAGCTATGCTGTGTCTGAGATCAATGTTAGTGACGCCCACTAATTGGGCATTCGTCGGGGAGGAGCAGAGAAGCTGGAAATTAAGGAACCATAAAGAGATTTACTTCACATTTCAATACTGTTTCATTGGAGAAGTGAATACAGGCATTTAGACATGCAAGGATGGATCTGTATTTATGTTTTTAATTCCTTCAGGAGTTAATTTTTTAAGGCCCAACACTGGAAACACTTTTTAGTCGGTTATTGTGTACCGAGAATACTATCTCTACAGTCACTGACCTTACATTTTCCAAAATACAATATTTTTCCCTAAAGCGGGCCTTTAACTACCTGCCGACCGCAGATAGCCGAATGACGGCTGCACTGTGGACACAGCTGATCACGTGACGTGGTAAAAGGCCAATCACAGCGGCCTTTTACCACGTGATCAGCCGTGTCCAATGACACGCTGATCACCGGGAAATGCAAATGCCGGTTCTCGGCTGCACTTTCCTCACGCTGTCAGATCGTGAGGAAAGTACTGCCGAAAACTGGCATTTGTCAGAGCGGGGATCGGCACCGATCATCGGGGGTCACTGATCATCAGTGCCCTGATAATCGGTGCTCAGCAGTGCCACACACAAGTTCCGCCCAGCAGTGCGCCCACCTGTGCCCAGCAATGCACACGCCTGTGCCCAACAGTGCGCCCACCTGTGCCACCCACCAGTGCCACCCACCAGTGCCCATCAGTGCAGCCCAGCAGTGCTGCCAGTCAGTGGCCAGCGGTTGTCAGTCAGTGCCCAGCAGTGCCGCCAGTCAGTGCCCAGCAGTGATGTCAGTCAGTGCCACCTATCAGTGTTGTCTATCAGTACCCATTATCAGTGTCGCCTATCAGTGCCACCAATCAGTGCCACCTATCCGTGACACCTCATTAGTGCTGCCTATCAGTGCTGCCTATCAGTGCCCTTCAGTGCTGCCCATCAGTGCCGCCTATCAGTGCCTATCGGTGCTGCCTCATCAACGCACATCAGTGAAGGAGAAAAATTACCTGTTTGAAAATTGTTATAATAGAAACAAAGAAACTTTTTTTTTTTTCTTCAAATTTGTTTGCACTTTTTTTGCTTATAGCACAAAAAGTAAAGTACCCAGCGGTGATTAAATACCACCAAAAGAAAGCTCTATTTGTGAGAAAAAAATTATAAAAATTTCATATGGGTACAATCTTGCATTACCGCGCAATTGTCAATCAAAGTGCGACAGCACTGAAAGCTGAAAATTGGCCTGGTAAATAAGGGGGTATAAGTGCTCGGTAGGCAAGGGGTTAATGTCTTAAGGGGCCATGCACGGTGCTTACAAGAAGGTGTCCGTTCCGATATTGGGAGCACGTGTAAAGGTAAAGGTACTCTGGGCTCTGATTTGGGTCACGCCGTGTACATCGTTCTCTGGGGAGGTACAGTAGTAAGTGTAGATGGTGAGACGACTTGTTCAGCTGAGCCAATGCAAATTTAATGAGCATCACACTTCCTAGCGTTGGCGGTTGGATTGGCTGGATGTCCGTAAAGACAGATGCATCCAGTGAATGCTTCCTGTGAATATGGAAGATGGACAGTCTAGGTGTTGATAGACATCGTTTATGTATTTACTTTGTACAGTTATTCTTATTTGCTTTTTATGAACACGTAATTTCCAAAAGTTTTGCCCATTTATAACAGTCCCTGAGCGATTTCTCTGCTCCTTTTTTGTTATGTTTCCACAGAAGTTGAAGCGTATCTGAACCCGAGAACAAAATCTTTTCCAGTTTACCAATCTTTAGATTTGGTGGCTGCCATTGTTTCATTTTTATTAGGATTATCTAGTTTTTATGTTAAGCTGGTAATCATGTTCACTTCCTGTCCTAGGGTGACAACACTCAATGTACTATATCTATTGTAATGTTTGGGGGGTTTTTAGCTCAGGGTAGCGTTCACCAGCAAGAAGAATCTACACCAGAAATTGTTGTTTTAGAGTTTCTGGGCCCAATTTTTATTAAAGAAAAAAAAAAAAGTCCATATAATGTATGTTTGCCACATCAACAGAAAATAACCAATCCAGCCTCCTGGCTTGCACTTGTAACAAACTAGTTGTTCAGCCTCCTGGCTTATGTACAGCAGTTCTGCTCAGGCCTTCCACTATAGACCCTCGTCAGTCCCCCATAGACCACTTCCTCGCCAACACTGTCCACACAGCTGGCAGCCCCTTGCTGCCCTGATCCTCAGGCTCTGGACTCTGTCCTTTCCAATGCACATATGCACTCCTCTGGATTCTCCCTTGCACATACCTGGATTCCTCAGGAGGATAGAGCCCAGAACCCTGGTTCTATCTCTACAAAAAGCCCAGAACCCACCTGCATAATCAGTGTTCTGGCTATTTTTCAGAAATTTTTCCCAGGTGAAAAGCCTAAAAATTGCCAACTGGTGTCACTATGGTACCACCGAGCATCATGACATCAAAGCCCCTCAGGACGCTGGATGGTACCATACTGACACCAGCTGGCAATTTTAGGATTTTCACCTGGGAAAAAGTTCTGGAGGACACATTTTGTGCACAAAGCAGTTTTAACATAGAGTAAATGTGAGTGCATTACTTTTATTAATGAAAATGATTTTTAAAGGGTAATACACTATGATTTGACCTATTCCTCTATAACCATTGTGGAGGGGGAGTTTATCGTCTGAGTGGAGAAGGACCCCAAACAGCAGGATACCGTCCCATCCACACTTTGGTCCATTTAAACTGACACAAGCGCTATATGACCTTACTTAACGGTTTGTTCATTATTTGAGGTGAGAGCACAACCGGTGGGGGGGCACATTTATGCAAGTTATTCGCACCAAATACTTTTTAAGAAGCACGGGATAGTATACGGTAAAGCAAAGTTTGCACGTTTGAGGGAACTCATATATGGATTTTTCTTTTGACTGCTTATAACAATCATATGGACACTGTTGTTGAAAATCATCATTGGTTTATTCACTTTTTCATTTATTTTGATATATAACTAATAGTAACTGGATGCACAATTACATATATTTATATTCATTTATATATTTTGATATGCATTAGAAATATTAGTGATTGGATACACATATTATTTTTGAATTGAAGAACGGCACATTGTGGGGTTTTGGGACTACAGAACACCTCCCCCTTTCTCCATCTATGCAAGGCTAGGTTCACACCCTCTCTATGCTTTTTCTCTAAAAAGTTATTCACTATAGCGTATGGATGTATGTATATTAATAGCCAAAGGAATGACCGTTTCTGGCCTTCCCACCCCTTTCTCATGCTCAACGCACATTTGAAATTGTGAAAGGGCAGGGATTCCCAAAACTCAAGAAGCGGCTAATTAGGCGGTCGCTTAAAACCTCACCCTCACAGGGGCTTTGCGGCAGCATAATTTTCCTAAGGCAAAGTTCACACATGTCTGGTGTGAATTTCCTGGTCATTTTCACTGCCAATTTCCAATGCAGCTATTCAGCGGTTCAGCTGCGGTTTTCAAATATGGTTCAGATGCAGATTTATGGCGCTGGTAGCCACTGGCGTCTTTAACAATACCTGCTCCACTTCAGGTCCAGACACTTGCACCGCCTTCCAGTCTAGGACAATTTTCAGCTTTCAGCACTATCACACTTTGAGTGACAATTACTCAGTCATGCAACACTATACCCATATTACATTTTTGTCTTTTTATTGTGACAGAACTTTCTTTTGGTGGTATTTGATCACCACGGGCTTTTTTATTTTTTGCTATATAAACGAAAAAATATTGGAAAGTTTGAAAAAAACAAAACATTTTTTGCTTAGTTTTTGTTATATAATTTTGCAAGTAGATAATTTTTCTTCATAAATTTAGGCCAAAATGTATTCTGCTACATTTTTGGGATAAAAATAACCCAAAACAGTTTATAATATTTAGTCTGTGTGAAAGCTATAGAGTCTATAAACTATGGGATATATATTTGAAATATATGGCATATGGCTGTGATCGGGATGCTGGTATGGGGTGTGGCTGTGATCGGGATGCTGGTATGGGGTGTGGCTGTGATCGGGATGCTGGTATGGGGTGTGGCTGTGATCGGGATGCTGGTATGGGGTGTGGCTGTGATCGGGATGCTGGTATTTGGTGTGGCTGTGATCGGGATGCTGGTATGGGGTTTGGCTGTGATCAGGATGCTGGTATGGGGTGTGGCTGTGATCAGGATGCTGGTATGGGGTGTGGCTGTGATCAGGATGCTGGTATTGGGTGTGGCTGTGATCAGGATGCTGGTATGGGGTATGACTGTGATCAGGATGCTGGTATGGGGTATGGCTGTGATCAGGATGCTGGTATGGGGTATGGCTGTGATCAGGATGCTGGTATTGGGTGTGGCTGTGATCAGGATGCTGGTATGGGGTATGACTGTGATCAGGATGCTGGTATGGGGTGTGGCTATGATCAGGATGCTGGTATGGGGTGTGGCTGCGATCAGGATGCTGGTATAGGGTGTGGCTGCGATCAGGATGCTGGTATAGGGTGTGGCTGCGATCAGGATGCTGGTATGGGGTGTGGCTGCGATCAGGATGCTGGTATGGGGTTTGGCGGTTATCAGGATGCTGGTATGGGGTGTGGTTGTGATCAGGGACACAAGGAAACTAAACTGGGGCCCTGGGGAGGCTGGCAGTGCAGTGTGTGAGGGTACAAGCAGCCTGACATTCAGTGTAAACTCACACACTGCAGGATCGTTCACACTGAGAGCAGAGAGAAGCGATTGGTCACAGCAGTCACATGTGATACACCACGTGATCGCCCTAACACAGCGGTAATGTGATCCACTGTGTCTGGGCGACACCCCGATCACCGGGTTTCGTGGTGATCGCTCTGTGAGCTGCACACGAGCCATCGATGCAGCCTAACGTACAGGAACATTAGCCCGCATCGGCGCTGCTTCCCGTCTGCCGTCTATGTAGAATGGGCGGACGGGAAGAGGGTAAGGGGGGGGGCCAGGTAGCTGGCTTCTTGTCCTGGTTTGGTATGGATTTTGAGGGTAATCCCATGCCAAAAAAAAACCCCCTTATCCGAGCATGTGGCCGGGCTGGCCTGTAAAGGGGGAGACCCCCAGATCCTCCCAACCCAAACCCCCCCCCCCTATCCATGTGAATGACTATGGGGTGCATTGGGCATTTTTTTGCTATCTGTCACTTTGCTTTATCTGGCAATAGCACGGTCATGCAACGCTGTACACGAATTATATTTTTCATTTTTTTTCCCCACAAAAATAGAGCTTTCTTTAGGTGATGTATGAACACCACTAGGTATTTATTATATAAATGAACATTTTGAAACAAAAAAAAAAATATTTTTAACTTTTGTTATAAAACATATCCAATAAAAATGTAAACAAAAATCAAATTTCTTCATAAATTTAGGCCAACATATATTCTGTTACATGTTTTAGGTCAAAAAAAAAAAGCAAATCAGTAAATGTGTATTAATTGGTTTGTGTGAAAGTTGTAGCGTCTACAAACAATGGGATAAATAATAAATACTGGAAGTTTTCTTTATCTTTTACATTTATTTATTTATGTTCATACTATTAATGTTGATGATGAGTGGGGCTGTGATAGTGCGCCGAGCGATCTGACACTTTGTCGCAACTGACACTGACATCTCCAGTGACAATGATACAGTGATCAGTGTTAATACTATACACTGTCACTGTATAAATGACACTGACTGGGAAGGGGTAACATCTAGGGGCAATCAAAGGGTTAGCGGTGTGTACTGTGTGTAGTATGGGCTGCTTTTACTAATCCATTTGGCTGATTTTACTCTCTGCTTTGCAGGGAGAAAAAAATAAGACACATTGCTGCTGTTTGTACAGAGGTCTGTGTTGCTTGTCAACACAGAGCTCTGCTAAGTCATTCGCTCAGCCGTTCAGCAGATCTCAGCCATAAATCATTTGGCTGAACCTGCTGATTGGCTTGGGCTGTAGCGAATGGCAGCACAGATGGGGGTAACGGGCACACATGCCCCCTACCTAGAAATGAAAGATCACATACATGTACATGATCTGGTGCAGAAGAGACCCCAGGCTGCTGTATATTTGCATCGACCTGTCGGCAGCTGGTTAATTCATGGAACAGAGTTCTACTACCTAATAGTCTCTTATATGTTGTGGTGAGATGTCTGGAATCGGGATCCCAGATCTTCACATCCAGTGCAGCCATGACTAGAGGGTTCAACTCTTCTAGATGTGGGATTCATTTTATTGGATGGTCCATGCAGCAGAATTAGTGGGAACAGATGATACTATGAGAGACAGAAGAGGCCAGAGGGTGACTAAGCCCCGTAGACTCCACTGGTAACTAAAATATCACTTTTGGGTGGACTGACCCTTTAACTGTACAGGATATGGTGGTGGTACACAAATGAAAGGAGTACGGGACACACGGAATAATAGAAATGCCAGTCACCACAGACTTGGAATTACACTGTATCTGAGCACCACAAAGCCAAAATGATAATTTATTCATTTGTAATAATCAAAGAAAACTCCCCCATCCATCCATGTTTCCATGCTTTATTTTACTGAGAAATCACTTTGAAAAACTCTTGTCTAGCATTTCTGGCTG
Organism: Staurois parvus; assembly: GCF_062004578.1. Taxonomy (NCBI): domain Eukaryota; kingdom Metazoa; phylum Chordata; class Amphibia; order Anura; family Ranidae; genus Staurois; species Staurois parvus. Next base: position 8,436,868 of record NW_028317826.1, read on the forward strand.
TGGCCACCTTGAGTAAGGGCAGATGACTGATGTAGCATTTACTTCCTGAAATCCATCTGCCCTTAGCTCAGGCACGCGGGTGTGCTTTGGTGAGAAAGCCCCTGCTCCACTCCTGAATACTCTTGGGATGTATGAGTTTATTTGCCTAGGCTAGAAACCAGGAAGTAACTGAGGAATTGTTAATAAAAAAGAATATGTTTAAAACAAGTAGATATGACCTACGTTCCTAAATACACTGCTCAAAAAAATTAAAGGAACGCTTTTTAATCAGAGTATAGTGTCAAGTCAATTAAACTTCTGGGATATTTATCTGGTCAGTTAAGAATCAGAGGGGGTTGTTAATCTGTTTCAGCTGCTTTGGTATTAATGAAATGAACAGTTGCATTAGATGGGCAACAATGAGACAACCCCCAACACAGGAATGGTTTTACAGGTGGAGGCCACTGACATTTTTTTCCCTACTCATCTTTTCTGACTGTTTTTCACTAGTTTTGTATCATATGACGCCCTCCCAGAACTGGACAACCGCGCTCTAGCTGTTATTCGGCTATAGCGCACTTGGGAAGTGGTTAAAAAGATATCCCAGCATCCTCTGGGATACCATGTTTCAGTCCATCTGATGCTGCCACGTTGCACCTCAGACTGTCCAGGAGCTCAGTGGTGACCTGATCCAGATCTGGGAGGAGATCCCCCAGGACACCATCCGTCGTCTAATTAGAAGCATGCCCTGACGTTGTCAGACATACATACAATCACGTGGGGGCCATACAAACTACTGAGGACCATTCTGAGTTGCTGCAATACAATTTTAGCAAAATGGACTCGTCTGCTGCATTTTTTTTTCACTTTGATTTTCGGGGTGTCTTTGAATTCAGTCCTCTGTTGGTTGATAATTTTCATGAAATGATGGGGCGTCCTTACATTCCTAACACATTACCCCGTCCATGTCAGTATAGAGATCCAACATGAGATTTTTCCCCATTGAGATCTGATGTGTTCTCAAAGTGTTCCTTTATTTTTTGAGCCGTGTATTTGCTAAGGATAGCAGCAGAAGGATCAAAAATAGCTCATGTTTATTGAGATTGAAGTTTATTTTATTTATTATTTATTTCAGGTACTTATATATCGCCATCAATTTACACAGCACTTTACATATATATTGTACATTCACATCAGTCCCTAACCCTCAAGGGGCGTACAGTCTAAGGTCCCTAACTCACATTCATACATACACTGTCTGTCTATCTATCTATCTATCTATCCAGTTGTATCCGACCCTTGGCGATTTTATGGACCGTCACTCGTAAGCGACTTTTGCCATGAATTCTCTTAAAAGTTATTTACAGGGTAGGTTGCCAGGTCTTTCTCCAACCCCCACCATGCAGGAGATCCCACATGGCCAGGGATGAAACTAGGACAATTTAGACAGGAGCCAATTCACCTACCAGCATGTCTTTGGAGTGTGGGAGGAAACCCACACAGGCACAGGGAGATTATGCAAACTCCAGGCATGTGGTGCCGTGGTTGGGATTTGAACCAACGACCCAAGTACTGCCAGGTGGAAGTGCTAACCATTAGCCACTGTGCTGCCCAAGTTGTGCATTAAAGTTTTTCTGTTGCCTGAAGTTGCCCCTCCTCTGATCAATTTATTGTGTTCCATTGAACGGGCTGCCGACACACGCCAGAATAGACCAAATATCGGACACGCATCGTTTCTTCTGACTGGATGTGCAGTGTGGTGCGCTGCAATGCATGTTTGTCAGATGTGCGTTCGGTTCCTATTGACAATGGATGGCACTGCAACACGCTAATGCATGGACCACGTGTCGACCTATGTTGCAGGAATGCATCTTACCGCAACACAAAAGTGTGATTGGATGCTTCATGTAAGGTGCGCATAGGCAGGGCAATTCACAGAACGTTACAATACACAGAGTCCTCCAGCATACTTACCAGCCAGCCAGCAAAATTGGAAAAAGCCTAAAATGTTTCAGCAATTTGTGTTCAGTTTGTTGGATACATTTGCAAATATATGTAAAGCCGCACTGCCACGTCAAGGCTCCTCTGTACAGTGCGGTCCCTAACTCCACTCTAATGTCATTTCCAAATTGTGACATACAGAGCAAGAAATACATTCAGAATGTAAACTAGTTCAACAAAAATTAAATCAAAAACAGAGGTTTTGGTTGCATATATTTGCAATCATATACGAAACTACCATCTATAGACGTCTAAAACATGAGTGAAAAAAAAATGCTGGCCTCCAACCTCCCCTTATAGCCAGTCCAACACACGCCTTTAAAAAAGAATACCGGCCTCCAACCTCCCCTTATAGCCGGTCCAACACACACCTGGAAAAAAAATATTGTAGCTCTCTTGTGGGTGAAGAGAGCTGGTGTAATTGCTTTCTTGGAGGCAGGTGCTGATGACAATCCTTCAATAGAGCGATGACGGAGCCTCCACGTGAATGTCACATGCTGACGGAGCCTCCACGTGAATGTCACATGCTGACAGAGCCTCCACGTGCTTGGCACATTCTGACAGAGCCTCCACGTGCTCGGCACATGCTGTCGGAGCCCCCAGGTGCTCGGCACAAGCCGTCGGAGCCCCCACATGCTCGGCACAAGCCGTCGGAGCCTCCACGGGCTCGGCACAAGCCGTCGGAGCCTCCACGGGCTCGGCACAAGCCGTCGGAGCCTCCACATGCTCGGCACAAGCCGTCGGAGCCTCCACGGGCTCGGCACAAGCCGTCGGAGCCTCCACGGGCTCGGCACAAGCCGTCGGAGCCTCCACGGGCTCGGCACAAGCCGTCGGTGCCTCCACGGGCTCGGCACAAGCCGTCGGAGCCTCCACGGGCTCGGCACAAGCCGTCGGAGCCTCCACGGGCTCGGCACAAGCCGTCGGAGCCTCCACGGGTTCGGCACAAGCCGTCGGAGCCTCCACGGGCTCGGCACAAGCCGTCGGAGCCTCCACGGGCTCGGCACAAGCCGTCGGAGCCTCCACGGGCTCGGCACAAGCCGTCGGAGCCTCCACGGGCTCGGCACAAGCCGTCGGAGCCTCCACGTGCTCGGCACAAGCCGTCGGAGCCTCCACGTGCTCGGCACAAGCCGTCGGAGCCTCCACGTGCTCGGCACAAGCCGTCGGAGCCCCCACGGGCTCGGCACAAGCCGTCGGAGCCCCCACGGGCTCGGCACAAGCCGTCGGAGTTTCCACGGGCTCGGCACAAGCCGTCGGAGCCTCCACGAGCTCGGCACAAGCCGTCGGAGCCTCCACGTGCTCGGCACAAGCCGTCGGAGCCTCCACGTGCTCGGCACAAGCCGTCGGAGCCTCCACGTGCTCGGCACAAGCCGTCGGAGCCTCCACGTGCTCGGCACAAGCCGTCGGAGCCTCCACGTGCTCGGCACAAGCCGTCGGAGCCTCCACGTGCTCGGCACAAGCCGTCGGAGCCTCCACGTGCTCGGCACAAGCCGTCGGAGCCTCCTCGTGCTCGGCACAAGCCGTCGGACCCTCCAAGGGCTCGGCACATGCCGTCGGAGCCTCCACGTGCTCGGCCCTTGCTGTCGGAGCCTGCCAGGCGGAAGTGCTAACCATTTAGCCAATGTGCTGCCTCCAACCATTTAGCTACCGGCCTCCAACCTCCCCTTATAGCCGGTCCAACACACACCTGGATAAAAAAATATTGTAGCTCTCTTGTGGGTGAAGAGAGCTGGTGTAATTGCTTTCTTGGAGGCAGGTGCTGATGACAATCCTTCAATAGAGCGATGACATAGGGGACTTTCTGATGATGAAGGTCCTCCTCTTCTTCACCTCCTAGTGTAAAATTTCTTCCAACTTCTTGGCCATCTTAACTCCCAGAACAGTCGCACCCTGGCCATTTAAGTGCAGTCCGTCCCTGCTGTAGAGCTGGTAACTGAACCAAAAGTCTGCCCAGTTCTCCATGAACTCAAACCCCGCCTCTCTGCACCAGTTCTTCAGCCACTTGTTAAGCTCTCTGATCTCATTCTGCCTCACTGGTGTGGCTCGAGGTACAGGCAGTATTTCTGAAAATACTGCCTTGGAGGTTCTTTTCTTCAATATAGCTCCCAAGTCTCTGAAATCTTTTTGTAGGGCGTTCCATCTTCCTCTGACTTTGTCGTTGGTACCGACATGTACGATGACAGCTGGGTCCTCCCCAGCCCCTTTCAGCAATCTGTCCATGCGATCTGCAATGTCCCGAACCCGAGCGCCTGGTAAACTACAGACTGTTCGGCAATGACGGTCTTTGTGACAGATTGCTTTCTCTGTACCTCTAAGAATGGAGTCCCCTACCACCAGTATATGTCTATCCTTTCTTGTATCCTTGCCCCCATCTTCACTGGAGGAGATGTTCCCCTGGCATTTTGGTAGGGTATTGAAATTAACGTCGCGTTCTGTCGGAGTCTCCACGTGAATGTCACATGCTGACGGAACCTCCACGTGAATGTCACATGCTGATGGAGCCTCCACGTGAATGTCAACTACTGACGGAGCCTCCACGTGCTGGGCACATGCTGTCGGAGCCTCCACGTGCTGGGCACATGCTGTCGGAGCCTCCACGTGCTGGGCACATGCTGTCGGAGCCTCCACGTGCTGGGCACATTCTGTCGGAGCCTCCATGTGCTCGGCACATTCTGTCGGAGCCTCCACGTGCTGGGCACATGCTGTCGGAGCCTCCACGTGCTGGGCACATGCTGTCGGAGCCTCCACGTGCTCGGCACATTCTGTCGGAGCCTCCACGTGCTGGGCACTTGCTGTCGGAGCCTCCACGTGCTGGGCACTTGCTGTCGGAGCCTCCACGTGCTGGGCACTTTCTGTCGGAGCCTCCACGTGCTGGGCAAATGCTGTCGGAGCCTCCACGTGCTGGGCACATGCTGTCGGAGCCTCCACGTGCTGGGCACATGCTGTCGGAGCCTCCACGTGCTGGGCACATGCTGTCGGAGCCTCCACGTGCTGGGCACATGCTGTCGGAGCCTCCACGTGCTGGGCACATGCTGTCGGAGCGTCCACGTGCTGGGCACATGCTGTCGGAGCCTCCACGTGCTGGGCACATGCTGTCGGAGCCTCCACGTGCTGGGCACATGCTGTCGGAGCCTCCACGTGCTGGGCACATTCTGTCGGAGCCTCCACGTGCTGGGCACATTCTGTCGGAGCCTCCACGTGCTGGGCACATTCTGTCGGAGCCTCCACGTGCTGGGCACATGCTGTCGGAGCCTCCACGTGCTGGGCACATGCTGTCGGAGCCTCCACGTGCTGGGCACATGCTGTCGGAGCCTCCACGTGCTGGGCACATTCTGTCGGAGCCCCCACGTGCTGGGCACATTCTGTCGGAGCCTCCACGTGCTGGGCACATTCTGTCGGAGCCTCCACGTGCTGGGCACATTCTGTCGGAGCCTCCACGTGCTCGGCACATGCTGTCGGAGCCTCCACATGAATGTCACATGCTATCTGAGCCTTTACGTGCTCGGCACATGCTGACGGAGTCTCCATGTCGATATCATATCTCTTCTCGCTCACTGTGGCAAGCCTGCCGGGTGAGCTGTGTTTGCAGTAAATATTGTTTACATCTGCAATAAAAAAGAATTGAATTTAGCACCTTTAATATACATTTTATATATTTTTCTTTATACAAAATCAAATTACAGAGAATAAAGTTAGAAACACCTGTGCCAGGGACAGCAAGGAAACCTGACACAGGGATGACTGTGGGGACACAGGGATGACTATAGTGGCCTTCATATAAAAATGCTAGTTGGGTGGCAGTTATGCCAAGCCTCTACAATTAAATGACTGAAGAAACCGGCAAGTTAAATGAGTGGGCGGGTTACAAGGGAAGTGGCAGTAGGAAGTAGTGGTGTCACCTGCCTGGCTCTGCATTGTGGCTGGGGTTTGTGAATCATTGGGCCAGCTAAGCACAGCCTTTTTTTACTGGCAGTTTTACCCAGAAAGTGTGTCATTTATCAGCCCTGAGATCAAACAGGATACGGGTCACCCACTATGGGGGGGTCATACACCAGCCTGACAACAGCTGATTGTTTGCATTGGCGGGGAGAGTAAACATGTGACTAATGTAGTAGGAATATTTATGTCTAGTCATATGTTTTTATCAATGTTATATGGATATTCATACTTTTGCTGGTGGAGTTGCAATGTGAGCGTCACATGTATTCATGACCATCCGTATACATGTGTGCATATGGGAATGTCAGCCGTCATTAGTGTCTATGACCATCCCTATACATGTGTGCATATGGGAATGTCAGCCGTCATCAGTGTCTATGACCATCCCTATACATGTGTGCATATGGGAATGTCAGCCGTCATCAGTGTCTATGGCGTTCCCTGTACATGTGTGCATATGGGAATGTCAGCTGTCATCAGTGTCTATGACCATCCCTATACATGTGTGCATATGGGAATGTCAGCCGTCATCAGTGTCTATGACCATCCTTATACATGTGTGCATATGGGAATGTCAGCCGTCATCAGTGTCTATGACCATCCCTATACATGTGTGCATATGGGAATGTCAGCCGTCATCAGTGTCTATGGCCATCCCTATACATGTGTGCATATGGGAATGTCAGCCGTCATCAGTGTCTATGACCATCCCTATACATGTGTGCATATGAGAATGTCAGCTGTCATCAGTGTCTATGGCGTTCCCTGTACATGGATACATATGGGAATGTCAGCCGTCATCAGTGTCTATGGCGTTCCCTGTACATGGATACATATGGGAATGTCAGCCGTCATCAGTGTCTATGGCCCAGGGATGATGAATTCCTATCTCCCTACACCTGCTGCGGGCAAAATAAAAAAAAAAAAATTTCTAATTTTTTTAGTTGTAAAAAATGAAAGGTACACCCAAGTACATATCATCCAATCCCCCCCCCCCCCTCCCCAGACATATACACACGTACAAACATAAAAGCACACGCTGGGGCGCCTACACATGAAAACGTCGGTTGCAATACACGTTACATATCGCCGCACACGCCAGAATGAGCGCAATAATTCTAGCAGCAGACCCCCTCCATACACTATACTGATCACCTAGAAGGGGCTGTAAAAGCGTCAACTACAGAAAATGTCGGACTGTTACAGCCCCTTCTAGGTGATCAGTATAGTGTATGGAGGGGGTCTGCTGCTAGAATTATTGCGCTCATTCTGGCGTGTGCGGCGATATGTAACGTGTATTGCAATCAATGTTTTCATGTGTAGGCGCCCCAGCGTGTGCCTTTACATTTGTACGTGTGTATATGTCTGGGGGGGAGGGGGGGTTATGTGATTGGGTGGAGCTTTAATTTTTTCAATTAAAAAAAATATATGGTTTTTTTTTTCTCAATTTGTTTCCATGACATAGGGAACAATGTCCCGTCTGTGATGTATTTTGGTGACAGGTTCTCTTTATGGAGACATCTGAGGTGTAATAGACCCCGGATGTCTCCCCTGTACTACACTGGATGGACTGCAATGCACATCGGATGGGATTCCATATGTCCCGCCGTCAGTGGGCGGGGATCTCTGACTGGTAACCAGGAAGTGACATCACACCATCACTTCCTGGTCAGGACCAGACGGGGACGGGCGCTCTCCTCCTTCCTCTCCTGCTGAGGGCGGTGAGCTGGCCCCGGGGCCCGCAGATGAGGGAGATAGTGGGCGAGGGGAGGGTCACACGGGGCGGGGGGGGCGGCACTGTGTGGAAGCGGCTGCGCTGCCCCTCCAATGCTTCCACCTGACAGGTGAGCCCCGCAGCAGGGCTGAAGGGGAGAGGAAACTACCTGCCCCACCCCGGGACGTGTCCGGACATGCCCGGCCATATGAATTCCCCATCCCTGCTGGAATGTCAGCTCTCCTCAGTGTCTATGGGGATCCCTGTACATGTGTCCATATGGGAATGTCAGCCGGGAAAAAGGGGGAAAAAAGGGTCCAGTGAGAGGAGGTGAGTTCCCTCGTCTCTCTCTAGATCCACAATACATACCATTTTGGTGTTCTGCCTTGTGGTGGCGCCCATTGACTTTACTGCCGGCGCCTAAACATCCAGCAACGGCTCTGAAGCAGCCGCGCAGAAAAGCCCGAGTCCTCTTCATGGTGGTGGGCCTCTTGGTGGTGGGATCTGCAGACTGCTCAGTGATCCCTCCTTCCATAGGGGGCTTTCCTTCCCTCGCTTCCTCTTTGGTGGTTTTCTGAGAAATAAACCTTTTAATCTTAAATTGTCTCATTACGGAAAATAATGAAACCCGCTTCAACCTGTGTGAGAAAGGCAGTGCAGCCAATCGGATCAAATCCGATCCGATGAGACTGCAAGCCAAACTCAGGAGAAGGAACAATCACGTCTGCTCTGTACCGGGTACAAGGAGCGACTGAAGGGACTCTGGCAGAGCTGGCTTAGGGGGGAGAAAGGGGGGGGGGGAAGGGGGAGGGGTCAGGCGATGACATCACGGTGCTGGAGAGCCTTTTTTTTTTTCCAAAGTTTTCTTAAAGGGGCCACGTCCTTTTTAAATTCAGCCACCTGCAGGTTTAATTAAAAAACAAGGACGTGGCCCCTTTAAGAACTCTATGTGACTGTTTTTTTTTTTTTCAAATCTCCTGGTACTCAGACAAACACAACTGACGATTTTTCCTAAAGGGGCCGCAGTTATGTGAATGCAGCCTCAGTATATAGATCTCATATACCAGGAGAAGAGGTTTTTTTCTTTTTTTTTTTTTAATTTAAGTGAGTTATTTTGATTGATATTTCAACCTTACAGTCCCACGGCTTAAAATAAAGGTCTTTATTCCTATGAGAACTCTGTGATTGGAGCCTTATCGCTTCATATAAAGATTTCCTGCCGAACAAATATTTTCATTTCTGTCTTGCTTTTTTTATTTTTATTGTCTTCTATTGTTATTACCCTAAATAATGGACTTTTTTTTTTTTTCAATGCGAAAACGTCTCCCATAGACTTTAATGAGAAATCCCCTCCCATATACTTCAATGCGAAAACACCTCCCATAGACTTTAATGTAAAAACCCCTTTCAGTAGCAATCCTATGTGAACACTTATGTTCTCTTGAGGCTCTGCTCTATCACTTGTGATTCTGGAACGCACCGCAACGAACTCGCACAGAACCCTTTCCATAATGGCACTCAAAGCACAATGCGTGTGGGTGGCATCTGTGTGAACCTCCTCAATAGGAGCACATAATATCTAGCCTGTCATGTCAATCTGTGAGTTTGAAAATGCATCCAGAATGGCATATGTGTGAACCAGGGCTGCTCCTTTCACATTTGGGCATTTTGGGATTGCGGCAGAATCGCTGTGATCGCAAAACGCAGGTTCAGGCGCCATTATTTATTATTAGGGCTCATGTACACGGGGTGTTTGGAAAACTCTTCTGACCTCTGGAAACTGACTGCTAGAAAACGTAGGTTATAAAATGTCAGTTTAGCCGCGTTTGCATACCGCGTTTATGCGTGTTTGTGTTTAGAAGCATTTTTAAACAATAGCGTCAGGAGACCTCCCAAATGCCCAGAATGCACTGAGAAATAGTAAATCATGAACTATTTCAGACATTTTGAGAGGAATAGAGAGAGCAGAAGCAGAGAGAGCAGTATGTGTGGAGATGACCTGTCTATTCTGGTTGTAGTCACTATGGATCCCATCATAATGCGGCGCGTTTTACCATTGTTTCCTTCACGCGAAACCTGGACCTGACTGCGCTGGTGTACCGGGTCCATTTGAATACATGGAAAACGCTTTGCATGTGTTTTTGATGAAGAAAATCAGCTTAAGACAGCATCTGGATATGGATCTGTCAAAAAACACGTCTAAACGCAAACGCTTGTAAAGGCGGTTAACAGCATTCATAAGCGTTTGGCGTTTGAAATGGCGGTAAAATCTACTCCTGAATGCAATTTTGGTGCGTTAAAAAAAAGCCGACTAAACTGATCTGCCTGTAAACGTCTGTAAACGCCTGTGTGTACATGGACACAGGAAGACATGAAGGAGAGTTCAGGGGCTGCTGAAAAATCTGCTCCACAGTTCCTGAACGTCAGTGTAGCAGCTGCAGTGTACATGAGCCCTGAAAACGTTTCAGTTTTGCCGTGATTGTCGTGCGGTAAGTCACATAGTGTGAAGCTTGTCCCCCAAAAGTCGCCTTGCCCCAGGAGCTGACAATCCACGCTACTCTTTACAAAAATAAGTCCGCTGGGTTGAATGAAAACAAAGCTTGTAGTGTGTACCCGGCTACAGCGCCCTCTGCTGGAGGTAGTGAGTAAACAGATGAAGGACTCCATCTCTTCCACTCTCTGCCCCTGATAACAGGCAGGTCTGCGATGTTTGAACAGTGACTGATGAAAGGTTATAGCCTGTGATAGCCGGGTGTGAAGAAGGCAATAAACTCACAAATGATAATGTGTTCATTTCCAGGTCTTATCCCAGAGAGGTGCCTCTATGTCTGTACCACAGGGTGTTGCAGTTCATCTGGTCAGCCAGGATCAACTCTGTTGTCTCTCTTGTTGCAAACTGTTCATGACCACTGTGGTTCTGGGTATGGTGCTGTGTGGTTCTGGGTATGGTGCTGTGTGGTTCTGGGTATGGTGCTGTGTGGTTCTGGGTATGGTGCTGTGTGGTTCTGGGTATGGACTGTGTGGTTCTGGGTATGGTGCTGTGTGGTTCTGGGTATGGTGCTGTGTGGTTCTGGGTATGGACTGTGTGGTTCTGGGTATGGTGCCGTGTGGTTCTGGGTATGGTGCCGTGTGGTTCTGGGTATGGTGCTGTGTGGTTCTGGGTATGGTGCCGGGTATGGTGTTGTGTGGCTCCCGGTTATGGGGCTGTGTGTGTGGCTCCCGGTTATGGGGCTGTGTGTGTGGCTCCTGGGTATGGGGCTGTGTGTGTGGCTCCTGGGTATGGGGCTGTGTGTGTGGCTCCTGGGTATGGGGCTGTGTGTGTGGCTCCTGGGTATGGGGCTGTGTGTGTGGCTCCTGGGTATGGGGCTGTGTTGTGGCTCCTGGGTATCAGGCTGTGTGTGGCTCCTGGGTATCGGGCTGTGTGTGGGGCTCCTGGGTATCAGGCTGTGTGTGGCTCCTGGGTATCGGGCTGTGTGTGTGGCTCCTGGGTATCGGGCTGTGTGTGTGGCTCCTGGGTATGGGGCTGTGTGTGGGGCTCCTGGGTATCGGGCTGTGTGTGTGGCTCCTGGGTATGGGGCTGTGTGTGGGGCTCCTGGGTATCGGGCTGTGTGTGTGGCTCCTGGGTATCGGGCTGTGTGTGTGGCTCCTGGGTATCGGGCTGTGTGTGGCTCCTGGGTATGGGGCTGTGTGTGTGGCTCCTGGGTATGGGGCTGTGTGTGTGGCTCCTGGGTATGGGGCTGTGTGTGTGGCTCCTGGGTATGGGGCTGTGTGTGGGGCTCCTGGGTATGGGGCTGTGTGTGGGGCTCCTGGGTATGGGGCTGTGTGTGGGGCTCCTGGGTATCGGGCTGTGTGTGGCTCCTGGGTATGGTGCTGTATGTGTGGCTCCTGGGTATGGGGCTGTGTGTGGCTCCTGGGTATCGGGCTGTGTGTGGCTCCTGGGTATCGGGCTGTGTGTGGCTCCTGCGTGTCCTGACCCAGAAGTGACGTGATGATATGACTTCTGGGGCCCCATTGACAGACTCCTGACCATGGAGGCCAGGATAGAATGTAATGCAGTGCACTGTATTCCTGTCAGTGTAGTACAGGGGACACTCCCGGGGGATTTTAGACCTTTGATGTCTCAATAAAGAGAACCTGTCACACAGAAAAAAAAAAGTTAAATAAATAAAAGTAATAAATGAAAGTTACACCCAAGCACATCTCCTCCCCCCTCAAAAAAAGAAAAATTGAGACCCCCCACATATATGCATGTTGAAACATCAAAGCGCATAGTGGGGCCCGTACACATGAAGATGTGGATTGCGATACACATTACATATCACCGCACACGCCAGGATGAGGCAATAATTCCAGCACCAGACCTCCTCCATACACTACACTGATGACCTTTAAGGGGCTTTAACCCCTCCCACCTGACCAATGTACATAAACGGCCAGCTGGGAGCTCCCCCGTTCTGATTGGACGTTCCTGTACATCCCTCAGAACATGCGCTTGTGTGCCGCCCCGGGGCCACGCAACAGCACGGATCTGTGATGGCTGCGCATGTCGGACTCAGCCCATTACGGGTTGGGATATGGGCTCTCTGATTGGACCTTCCAATGGTGATGGCAGTGACCAATCACAGCCATCTCTGAATGTCAGCAGACACGTGTCTCTGTAGCTGTTCCCCTCAGCTGAGGTCTGTGAGAGCTCAGTGAGGGGGGGAGGGGGGGATGCTGCAAATTGTGACAGTTGATGTGTGTAGCTGATGATTTTATTCCTCCATTACACAGCTCTGCAGCCCCCCCACACCAGGACACCAAGCAGCATCTGTCCCTGTCCACATGTCAGCGTCTGTCAGTGTCCCACATACATGTCATCACCTGTCAGTGTCCCACAAACATGTCATCACCTGTCAGTGTCCCACATACATGTCATCACCTGTCAGTGTCCCACAAACATGTCATCACCTGTCAGTGTCCCACACACATGTCGTCACCTGTCAGTGTCCCACACACATGTCGTCACCTGTCAGTGTCCCACAAACATGTCATCACCTGTCAGTGTCCCACAAACATGTCATCACCTGTCACAGTGTACAGGGCACAAAAACATAAATAATAAAAAACAATGTAAAGTGCCCCCATCCCCCCCTCGCTGAAGTGCAAAGGTGAACGCAGGCATTGGTGTCATACACATACATGACCAGTAATCACACCACACATGTGAGGTATCGCCGTGAATGTCGGAGCGAGAGCAATAATTCTATCACCTGACCTCCTCTGTAACTCTAAACTGGTAACCTGGAACGGCTTATAAAGTGTCACCTATAAAGATTTGTAAATCACGTAGTTTGGCGCCATTCCATAATCGTGCGCAATTATAAAGCGTGACGGGTTTTTATCTATTTACTTGGTGCAACACCAGATTTTATATTTTACCAAAAATATGGGTATTATATAGTGTTTGTGCATCAAAATTCTTTAACCGCTTCCCCCCCCGACCACTGCACATAATCGGCCAGGTGGGATCATCGCTGTTCTGATTGGACGTTCCTGAACGTCACTCAGAACGTGGCCACGCAGCTGTGCGCTCTCAGTGTGCCTGTGTCCCATGGACACAGCACAACGCCGCACGGCAGAAAGGCTCTCTGATTGGCCCTTCTGATCACATGATGTCTGTGTCCAATCACAGCTATCATGTGATGTCAATAAAGCCGCCAGTCTGTTGATTGGCTCTGCCTCTCCTCACGCAGAGCCCGCTAGTGAGAAGCGGAGCCGATCTGTGTAAAACACACACATCACCCCATAGTGTCCCCCACACAGCTGTCAGTGCACCAGTGATCCACATCTGTCACAGTACCAGTGGTCATCCACATCTGTACCAGTGATCCACTTCTGTCAGCATACAATCCACATCTGTACCGGTGTACCAGTGGTCATCCACTTCTTTACCAGTGATCCACATCTCTCGTGGCCTATCAGTGTCAAATCCACATCTGTCAGTTTAGCAGTGCTCAATATCTGTCACACGGCACTAGTGTAAAATCCACATCAGTACCAGTGAATAACATCTGTCACGGTGCACCAGAGTAAAATACACATCTATACCAGTGATCAATATCTGTCACAGATTATCAGTGTGAAATCCACATCTGTACCAGAGATACACATCTGTACCAGTGATAGACATCTGTACCAGAGAGACATCTGTACCAGAGATAGACATCTGTACCAGTGATGGACATCTGTACCAGTGATACACATCTGTACCAGAGATAGACATCTGTACCAGAGAGACATCTGTACCAGTGATAGACATCTGTACCAGAGATACACATCTGTACCAGTGATACACATCTGTACCAGTGATAGACATCTGTACCAGTGATAGACCTCTGTACCAGTCATAGACATCTGTACCAGAGATACACATCTGTACCAGTGATACACATCTGTACCAGTGATAGACATCTGTACCAGAGATACACATCTGTACCAGTGATAGACATCTGTACCAGAGATAGACATCTGTACCAGAGATAGACATCTGTACCAGTGATACACATCTGTACCAGTGATACACATCTGTACCAGTGATAGACATCTGTACCAGTGATAGACATCTGTACCAGTGATACACATCTGTACCAGAGATACACATCTGTACCAGTCATAGACATCTGTACCAGTGATAGACATCTGTACCAGTCATAGACATCTGTACCAGTGATACACATCTGTACCAGTGAACATCAGCAATGCACCATAAACTTGTGTAAACAATGATACACCAGCGAGGAGGCTTTCCAGATGCTGAGTATGACGGACGAGAGTAGCGGGGATCTCTCTCTATCAGACTCAGATTCTGAGTATGAGGCAGTTAAAAGTAGTGGGTGAGCAGCAGAAAAGAAAGAAGGGCTTCCCCCATCCACACATTGGAGGTGGATTGGGGAATCCTCCCTGCTGCCGTATTGTATTGTGACAGCGGAGGGGTCGGAGAGCCGGCTCACTCCCAGCCCAGCAACTCTCAGTTGTCACAAACAACTCCCAATCTCTGTTTATGTTCAGGAGACGGAGGGATGGGATCCCTATCATGCAACCACTGTGGTAGCCAATCACCGTGATCACATGATTAGTGATCACCTCCCGGTGTTAAGACCCAGCTAAAGGGCTGCCAGGAGGGGGGGGGGGGAGGGGTTATCAGGTTTTAGAGGTTGGGTTTGGATCTAATGTAACCCTCGTCATTGATAGATTGTATTTGATGTCCTTTATAAATACACAAATGTGATATTCCCGCCGTGAGGTCCCCCAGCCATCGTCCTCTGTCCTATAACATCATTTCTGCCGGTTCCAGCCACTCGCATTAAAATATCAGTGGAGAAAGAATGCGAAGTCAATCAGAATGGCCTCAGTGGGACGGATGCGATTTAATATTAGAACGACCCGGCCGCACAGAGGGAGCTGAAGATTTCAGCAATGTTCATGTAACTCATGCTGCTTCCCTCTCCGGAGTCTCTGCTGTGATAAGTAGGTGGAGGTCATTACAAATGCAGCCATGATTACCTCCACGGTATAAGTGCCACACACTACGCCGGGAAAGAGAGCGCCGTCCCCGAGACATAGGAGACACTTCTGGGGGTCAGCCCACCTAAACGGATCTTGTAGTTTTAGGTGGTTATAGGAAGACTGACTCTCCCGCGTACTTATTTTACCGCCCACTTCCTTCATGGACGTCTGTGCTCAGACTATGCAGGGCAAAGCAACAACAAGTTCCCTTTAATGCACTTCTCCCCAGCAGCATACTCCATACTGACTTTCCTTGTACCTCTCCGCCGCTCCGTTCAGCTGCTGATAGGAAAGTCCAGTATAAGCTTCAAGTCATGGGGATTGTAGATGACACATTGCTGATTGGCCCAGCACGGTCACATGGGGTAAGTCACATGCTTCTTCATACCTGGGGCTACCTAGTATTGCCTTTGTTTCCCAGCACAGAAGTGAAGGAAATGGCAGTGGGTGGGATTAACCTGGGTATGTTTCTTCTATTGTCTCTTTCAGGTGGGTGGTTTCGGGGGTGTTAAAAACAAAAAGTTGAGCTGAAGTTTTACTGTCCACTCAGCTTGGCACAATACAGCCAGCTGGGGCTGTACGCATGCATGGCTGCAATGTTTTGGCATTTTTACTGTGGGTAGCAGATTTTGACAGGCGGTACCTTCTGCCAAACTCACCCATTGAGTTCAGTGCATGCAATTGCAGGGCTGGAGTGCAGCATTACAGGGTAATATCAGGCAGTGAGGAGGTGATATCTCGCCTCCTCACTGCCTTTCAAATGTCCTCTGAAAATATGGATTGCTCTTCAGATGGCACTGCAGTTCTCCTTAAAGTGGTTGTAAAGTCTGAAGGATTGTTACCTTTATGTATTCTATGGATGAATGTAAAAAGCCTTCTTTGTGCAGCAGTGCCCCCATCCCCCCAATACTTAGCTGAGCCCCATCGAGATCCAGCAATATGAATGACAGCCTCGCTGTCCCAGGTCTCTGCCTCCGCATTGGCTGAGACAGCAAGCAGGAGCCATTGACTCCTACTGCTATCAATCACAGCCAGTCAGCCAATGAGGAGATAGAGAGGGTGGGGCTAAGCCTTGGCTCCCTGTGTGAATGGACACACGGAGCAGTGGGTGCCCCCATAGCAAGCTGTTTTCTGTGAGGGCACCCGACAGGATGAGCCAGGAGAGCCTGCGGGGGGACCCGAGAAGAGGAGGATCCGGGCTGCTCTGTGCAAACCGCAGGTAAGTATAGACATGTTTATTATTTATCCACTTGCCTACTGGGCCAATTCTGACATTCCTCTCCTACATGGAAAAATTCTCTTTTTTTGCTAGATAATTACTTAGAACCCCCACACATTATATTTTTTTAAGCAGAGGCCCTAGAGAATAAAATGACGGGGGTTACAATATTTTATGTCGCGTGGTATTTGCACAGTGGTTTTTCAAAAGCATATTTTTGGGGAAAAAAAACACTTTAATGAATTTTAGTGAACACCAACACAATATAATACCCAATTTCTTTGTAAAATATAAAAGGTGATGTTATGCCGAGTAAATAGATACCACACAAGACATGCTTTAAAACTGCGCACACCAATGAAATGGCGGCAAACCGGTACTTTAGTTTATCCATAGGCAACGGTTTAAAAGGAGGGGCTCTGACGTCACGACGCTATTAGGAATCACACGGCGAGTACAGATAGTGTGCAGAGCACACACAGAGGATGGTTACTATTTCAGAAACACATTTAATATATAGATATGTGAGTGAAGTACTTATGCAGTATAAATAAACCTTTTACAGAAAGATAAGGCACTATATGTATTCTTTTTTTCATGGTCACCAACAATATGGAGGAATAAAGAGGAGAGGTGGAGGAAGTGGAAAGCCCCCTGGAGGATAGAGGGAGAAATCCATCCATCCATATTACAGACAGGGATCAGCAAGCCTAAGAGACCCCCTGAGGGAAAAGTGAATGATTACATCCAGCTACCCAACGGTTTACAAGTCTTTACAGGTTACCAAATGAGAGTTCCAGAGGAGATTTGGTGCTGGAATTATTGGTGTGACGTTGGCGGTGATACCTCGCATGTGTCGTGCGATCGCTGTGTACATGTGCATGCAGGGCCGACACGTGTGTTCACCTTTGCATGTAAGCACGAGGGGGATGGGGGTTGTTTTATTTTTATTATTTCTTTTTTTCACTTTCATTGCTATCAGAAGGGATGAACAACATGCTTTATGATCACATGGGCCATGACAGGTCCTCTTCTATCAGACCCCAGATTTCTCCACAGATTGGTCTGATTGGCTGCTTCCCCGGCTGGCAGGCGGAGAGTAAACCCAGAGCTGGAAGTGACAGAATCCTTGTTGCTTCCAGTTTCTCATTTCACATAGTGGGAAGAACAACATCAGTTCCTCCCATTGTGTGTGGGGGAGCCGATGCCACCGGTCGCATCTTTGCCGGGCTTCCCGATTGCACAAGATACACGGGAAAGGTGGCGGGGGGAGGGGATGAGACCCCCTTCTTCCACCTGAAAAGTAATCCAACGGCGCATAGTCGCTCAGATTACTTTTACATAAAAGAGAATCGTTGGCACTGAAAAATGATACGTGATCATGGTTGTCGCCTCAGCCATTGTCCCGGTATAACCACTTCAGTACCAGGCTGTGTATATATACGTGCATCCGTATTGATACGTATTGATATATATACGTGCATCCTACTTCTGTGTCTTCCTATTATCACAGGATGTAGTTCTGCCCTCTTGTGATGGTACAATAAAAATGCAATCACTAGTATCTTCTATTGACAAAGATAGATTACTGTTATATTAGGTATTTTAATTTTATGGGGCTGCCTATTTTCTATACCTCTTACACTCTCCCCCACAAATTGTTATGTCGTCCCTGACATACGCAGAACTTTTTTAAGAAAACATTCTTTTACTTGTCTAGTAGTAACCATAGGAAGCCAATGGTAAGTAGTAACCAAGTTACTTGAGGAAACATCCTCCCTGTGACATCTACTCCCTATTACATCACAGCTTCCCACCAGGCCCACAGCGCTATAGTACCTGGCAAGATATAGTTGCGTGTAACCAACTATTTAGTAAAACCCCTTTCTATACATATCTGTATAGGTTACTAAGTTTAGACAAAGGTGATGAGAAACTAGGGAACATCTTATTACTTTTATACCTTATTATCATAATGGCAGAATACCCATTGTACATCAACAATGCAGCATAACGTTGACATCAACTGCTCTGTACTTTTATCGGCCGACTTTGTATCTTTGTAACATCTAGTTCCCTCACCTAAAACTGTTTCTGCCTGACCTACAATATCTGCAGTACAAATGCAATTATATTTTTCCTTACTTGAACCAACAGAAAAGCAACATATAATTATTCTGGTTTTGGTAATTAACTTTGGTATAGTGTCCCAAATAGTAAACAATGGATCAATAAACATAATCACTTCTACCAACTTCTATAGTCTTCAGCAAAACATTCTGAACTGAAATACCAGCTAGAGTCAACAGGTAATGTAGGAATACTGTCTATAACCTGTATAGATGAAACTCTGGTAACACTACTGGGTTGACCTAAAGTGTCATATGTCAAAATCTTTGGTTGTCTCCTGTTCTTGTAGGGTTGTATTCTACATTGAGGAAGTGAATCTGAAAGGTCCTCATTCTCCTCTACATCACTTTCAACAAGTTGTTCTGTGTTCTCTGTTGCTGGGCATTCTTCTTCTATACCTCCAAATGCATACTCAGTTTGTTCAATTTGATCTGTAGGCTCAGTCTCTCTGACTCCTTCTATATCATACTCACTTCCAGCTGACGTGGGTAGAACTCAATAGCTTCTGGATTTAGCTCTGTACTTTCCTCTGGGTGGTCATGCTGGGTGACTGGTATGAAAGATCTCCAGTGTCTTTGTTCGTGATCTGATTCATTTTCTGATTCTCCCTCAGATGTCTGTGTAGGTTGTTGAGTTGTATTTCGATCCTTCCCTTGCTTTCTTGCACTGGTTCTTTTGGGTATTTGTTGACCTTGGTCGCTAGGTAGATAATCACATGGCAATAGTAAGTTGCGATGTAAAATCCTTGCTCGGCCTTTTCCAGTTTCTGGTTTGATTTCATACACTGGACTGTCTGCACACTTCTTTTTAAGAACAACATGTATGGTATCTTCCCAAAATGATCTCAATTTTCCTGGACCTCCTCTTTCGGTAAGATTTTTGACTAGAACTTTGCTACCTGGTAGAAGTTCAGCTCCATGAATTTTCTTGTCATAGTGTTCTTTTCCTCTCTGTGCAGCTTGAGTAGCTATTTTTGAAGCAACCTTATAGGCCTCAGACATTCTATCTGTCCATATGTTCACATATTCAGAGTAGGTCTTGTATTTTTCAGTTACTGGAGTGTCAAACATACTATCAATGGGTAGTCTTGGAGACCTTCCAAACAGTAGAAAGAATGGAGATTGTCCTGTAGCTTCACTTCGAGTACAATTATATGCATGGACTACCTTTGCTAGTGAATTTTTCCAGTCCTTTTTGGAATCTGGTGACAGGGTACGAAGCATGGATAGCAGGGTACGATTAAATCTTTCAACTTGCCCATTACCTTCTGGGTGATATGGCGTTGTGTGAGAATTTTTGATGTGGCAGTGCTTCCCTAGTGTCAAAAACAAGTGATTTTCAAACTCTCTACCCATATCATGGTGAATTCTGGTAGGAAATCCGAATTTCAAGACAAAATCATTGAGTATTTTGTCAGCAACAGTTTTTGCGGACTTGTTCTTGGTTGCATATGCCTGAGCAAATTTTGTAAAATGATCTATTACCACTAAGATATACTCATATCCACCTTTACATTTCTCAAGATGAAGAAAGTCAATGGAGACCATCTCAAAAGGATAAGTTGTCACAATATTGTTCAACGGGGCCCGAACAAGCTTATTTGGCCGTTTGTCTTTCAGACAAGTACATTGACGTGTGATGTAATGCTCAGTGTCCCTTTGCATATGTGGCCAAAAGAATCTTTCTCTGATTAAATTTACAGTCCTTTCTACTCCTAAGTGTCCCATCTCTTCATGTAACTCCTTCCATACTAAGTGATGGTACAACTTGGGCAACACTAGTTGAGAACCAGATGATGTTTTCCGTCTCAAAATGTTATTGTCGTCGAGGTAGAGTTTGGTCCACTGTTTCATAAGTATGAAAAGATCAACAGGTTCACCTTGTCGTTCCTGTTTGGATGGAAACTTGTTTTGGCTTTTATACTCCCATACTTTTCCAATCACAGAGTCTTCCTTCTGTGCGGTTCTTATTGTCTCTTTTGGTATTTGAGTTACCTTCTTTGGTGCTGCATCAGTTGTATTGGCAATCGTCATTGGACATAGCCAAGGTATCCTTTCTTTTTGATGTGCTTGAATTGCTTGGGTTATGCAAGTGATGACTTTGGGGTCTACTGCTTGTGAACATTGTTGCATGTATTGTTCAGGACTCAATGGCATACGAGAAAGTACATCTGCATCAGCATTCCTTCTCCCAGGACGATATTTAATAGTGAAGTTGAAGTCAGCTAGTTCTGCAACCCATCGATTTTGCTGTAGTGAGGACATAGGTTAGTGGATTGTTGTCAGTATATACAACAAATGATGGACAGTAATATAGGTAATCTCGGAATCTATCACATATTGCCCACTTCATTGCTAGAACTCGAGCTTCCCTGAATGCATGTGGTAGTTTTTCTCAGCAGGTGTGAGAGTTCTAGACCCATAAGCAATCACCTTTAGTTTCTCCTCTTGCTCTTGGTATAATACGGCTCCTAGTCCTTCTTGTGAGGCATCACAGTGAAGAACAAAGGGTTTGGAATAATCGGGGTAACCCATAACTGGAGGATGAGTTAACACTTCAATGAGCTGGTTCAGTACTATCTGATGATGGTCAGTCCAGGCTATAGACTGATAGGATGGAAGTTGACCTTTTGACTTTGGGATTGGTTTCCTCCTCTTCTTTGTCTGGTTATCTGGTGTTGAGGTTGTGGTAGGTGTCAAACCTGCTGACAATAGTTCATAGAGAGGTTTGGCAATTCTGGAGAAGTTTTGAACATAAGGGCGATAGTAGGAAATAAATCCTAATAGTTTCCTGAGTTCTCCGACAGTCTTTGGTTGGTTGTTTCTTAAGGCAAGAACAGGTGCCGTGTCAGCCGGGTCCATAGAGTGGCCTTCTTTTGACACAATCTTGCCCAGGAATCTGACTTTATTTTGAAAAAGTTCACACTTCCTGGCTGTTAACTTGATTCCGTGTTGTTGGTAACGTTGGAGTACTGACCGGACATGCTCCACATGCTCCTGGAATGATTTACTATGAACAAGGTTGTCATCTAAGTATGGCAGGCAAATCTCATCTCTCAGTCCTATTAAACATGTCTCCATACTGCGTTGGAATTCGGCTGGTGCAGAGCTCAGACCAAAGGGTATTCGGATCCATTCATACAAACCCCAAGGTGTAATGAATGCTGTCAATGGTCGACTGGCTTCTTCCATAAATCCTTGATGGTATGCTTTCCCCTGGTCTAGCACAGAAAACCATGAACTTCCTCCTAGACTGTCCAGCATGTCTTGGATTCTAGGAATTGGATGACGGTCAGGAATGGACTTCTGGTTCAACTCTCTATAATCGCAACACAGTCTTAAACTGCCATCTTTCTTTCTTACGCACACAATGGGTGAGGAATATGATGATTTTGATTCTGCAATCCATCCTCGATTTATCAGATCCTGCAGATATTCCTTAACTTCTTGGTGCAGTGGTTTCGGCACAGACATGTAAGTTCTCGTGACTGGTGTACTGTCTTTGAGACGAATCTGTAACTGTAAAGAAGGAATACATCCTACATCAGAGTCATCTTTGGCAAAAGCATTGCATTCTTCCCTTAGCATTTCTTTGACGATTTGTTGATCTTCAGGAGGGAGGTGTTTCAAAGGCACTGGCGGGTCCCAGCACTCATGATTATCATCCCCCACCCGCGGATAAGTCTCATTTGGATTTCCAATTTTCCCTTTTGGTCCTACCTTGAGTGTCTGTGGTTCAGAGGTCACCGAATTAGTAAACACATTTGCTGATTGTTTCAATTGTACTTGAGCCAGATATGTTGTTTTTATGGGCTCTACACCTCCAATCTTTGTTTGACCTGGTAACACAATGTCCCGTTTAGTTGTATTCCAAACTGGAATGGTCAGTTTGGAGAATTGTCCTCTTTGAAATGAGACTAGTGTCTCACCAATATGCAGTCCATCCGGCAGGTGATAAGCCTCACTCGGTGTAAACAAAACTGTCTGAGCCTGCAAGGACGGTTTGGTGTGAGCACTACACCGGATGTATGTTACAGTATTTGCAGGGATTCTTTGGTTCTCAGTACCAGTCTTTACGATAGCACCACTGGTTTCCCTACAGTTGGCTTGTAGTAAGCTTACAAGGACTTCTGCTTTGGGGGTTGGCAGTTCCAAAGCTGTTCTTAATATGTCCACAAAACCTGGGATAACTTTCTTCCCATCAGCAACTGTCTCTTTGAATGTTTCTTCAATTATATTATAGCCGATAATTGGCTTCTCAGCCACTTTCTCATCCTCAGAGACTACTAGTGGTACTAATAACTGTTTGGTAGTATTACTGCTCGATGTAAGCTGAAAGGTTACCTCAATCCAACCTGAGAACGGAATCTCTGTCTCATTTGCTTTCCCTTGGAGTACCCCTGGTCCCAGCAGTTCTTCAAACGATCGGAGCACAGTGTGTGGCAGTACTCGCTGTCTCCAGCCCTCATTGATAATGCTAACCTGAGAGCCAGTATCCCATAAGGCCTGGACAGGAGTGTTGTCCATTTCACAGTTCACAAGGCATCTCTTTCCAATAAGACCCAGTAGCTTGTTGTGCTTTTTCAAAGTGATGCCATTCACATTGGTTGGCAATTTTTCAGCTGTCGGGGATAGACTTTGAGCAGGGCAGGTTGACGTTTTCCTCCAGTAGCCTGCGTTTAACTTTCCAGCCAGAGCTCTGATGGTAGGTTGGGGACTGGTTTCTTTACTACTGACATGATTTGCACTTTGGGACGCAGGTTTGGTTCTGGCACAGGTTACTGTCGGTCCCTTAACAGCAACCTTCTCCCGTTTAACTGATTTTGTTTGGCCGCTCTACATTGTCTCGCCCTATGTCCAGCTCGACCACAGTTAAAGCAATGGTCACATGCAGTTCTCTGATCAGTCTTTTCACAAGATTGACAAGTCCCTGTCCCTCGTCCAACAGTTGTTCTAGGTCCTCCAAAGCCATGTTCTTGTCGAGTTCTCGAATCTTGGAGAAGTGTTTTCATATCGAATATTTCTTGTTGCAACTGTATTACAATCTTTTCAAGGTCAGAGTTACTCTTTGAAGGCTGTTGGATTGCCAGACTACTTGTTTGTGATGGAAGCAAAGGGATGGTGCCTGGTACCTGAGAACAATGGAGGATGTTGGCCTGGCACTCTCTTCCCTTCGTCAGGTTACTGTGCTCAGATTTCTTTTGTTTCTGCTCCCTTTCCATCTCCATGTTTGTAGCCTCATTCATCTTCTCTATGAGCAACTCATCTGAGACTGTAGGATCGTCCAAGTGTTGTTTTAGTTGAAACTTGATATGGTCACTTCTCAGTCCAGTGCCCACTGACCTTAAGAATTTCTTTTGTATAAATTCAGTGCCAAAGTGTTCATCTGAACCTTCCCCTTGTGAAACGAACAGCAAACGGTCCTTCAATGCAATGGCCCTAAATAGGAAGTTCTGGGGAGTCTCTTTACTATTCTGTGATATATTGATCAATTGTTGGTATAGTTCGGAAGCATTTTCCTCTTTATAATGGCTTTTTAGGATTCTCTTGAGTGGCACTAGGGTCAGTCCACTCTTCAGCTCTAGCATGCCTCTGAGACTTGACCCAGGACTAATGGCTTTCACCACAGCTTCCACAAGCTCTGACTCGGGATACCCCTTTTGCAGTCCCATGTCAATCTGGTACATGAGGTTAGTATAGGACAGCTTATCTTTCTGTTCCTTTTCACCTATCTGACCAGCAATTTTAAAGTCCTTTCTGATTGTAACTTCTGGCAAGTTAGTATGGGAAAGTCTCTGAGCAACTAGATTAGGGTCTTGATTTGCAGAACTTCCTTTTGAGTCTTTGTCTTTAGTGCTAAGTTCTTTCATCTGTCCCTCTATCATCTTGGCCGTTTCTTGAAGTTTTTCCTGTATACTGTAGTATTGCTGTTTTAAATCCTTTAACTGTTGTTCTGCCTGAAGGTCTTTGCCACTATCGCTTGGTGCTTCCATGTTATCTCTCTTCTCTAACTCACCAATGAATTTCTTGGTTGCCTGCAGAAATTGTGTCACCACTTCTTCACTTTCAGTCTCTACCAGTTCATCTAACACCTCATTCACTATCCGCATGTAATGGCGCCGGGTTTTTCCTTTTGCCATACTTGCTTCGGAGGCCTTTATAAACTGGCAAGTCTCCATGAGATCATCGACTGTCATGTGAATCAGCTGTCCACTGATTTCGTCTTGCAACTTTTCGATATCCATACTCCTAATGTTTTTCTGTAACTTCACCACGGACAGCGTAGTCACTCCTTTTCACTTCCGTGACCTTTCGGCGTGCCTTTCACCCGGCCCCACGTTGGGCGCCAATTTTGTTGCACATACGGTAAATAATTCAACTGTGCGAAGGATGGGTCGGGTGAAACCAGAAGTGTTTTATTAGGAATGGCTGTAACAAACACAGAAAACCCTTAATTACATGTGACTGGATATGTTCACTGTAATCACTGTCCTCTATACATTACTAAATATTTCCATATACATTACTAAATATTTCCATATACATTAATAAGTATTTTCATATACATTAATAAACACCTTTAATCGCAATATTGAATATCTAGACCTCTGCAGATATGCTAGTGACCTATTCTGCATAACAATAGCGTATTACAATAGAGAAATCACATTCCCTGTATCTTAGCGCCAAATCACATAGCTGCAATATATATTCACATTTATGCTACAAGTAATCTGATTGCATAATAGTAACAGCGGCATTCACTGATCACCAGGGTACATGTTAAGTCATTTTGTCCTATTTATCATGTTAAACAGCCTCCTGCTTACCTGTAACAAACACAGAAAACCCTTAATTACATGTGACTGGATATGTTCACTGTAATCACTGTCTTGTAGGAAACAAAGTGTTAGCTTTTTAGTTCCTACTTCTGTGTCTTCCTATTATCACAGGAAGTAGTTCTGCCCTCTTGTGATGGTACAATAAAAATGCAATCACTAGTATCTTCTATTGACAAAGATAGATTACTGTTATATTAGGTATTAGGCTTTGGATTTTAATTTTATGGGGCTGCCTATTTTCTATACCTCTTACATATGCATCCACGCCGGTCTGAGGTTGACAGCATTCTTTGATCATACTGACTCAAAGCTGCTGACTGGGAGCCAGCAGGACAGGCTTCTGATCTCGTGACCAGTGTGGGAGCCAATCACAGCAGTCATCTGATACAGAAGCTGTGCTGGTGACCCTTTAACTGGGCTTCAATGCCCAGGAGGCGGCATGTTGTGATTGGCTCCCACAGTGATCACATGATTGGGAGACCGATGGCTATTAGTTAGCAGCCTTGATCAAGAGCTGTCACTGACAGCTTGGTCAGGGTGCTTGAAGTGCAGTTAGCATGCTCTCCTCAGACCTCTATGGATGCTGAGCCCCTTTCTTTGCTCCGCATTACATGGTCAGCAAGGGGTTAATTAGGAAATTAAAGCAAAAATAGTAATTGTCGGTGGTGGTCGGTGTAAAAGTCACTTCTTACGTTGGTGGTCAGTGTACGCAATCTGCCACTACTCTCTTCTCAAGGAACCCCCTAGTAACCTCTAAAGCAGGGGTCTCCAAACTCTCTAAACAAAGGGCCAGTTTACTGTCCTTCAGACTTAAGGGGGGCAGACTGTAGGAAGTCAAAGAAGAAAATGTCCTGGCTTCACTGGGAGTAAATAATGCTAAATCTTTGGAACTAGGGGAGGAATAGTGCCCTATCATTGGTGTCATTGGGAGCAATAAAGCCACATCATTGGTGTTGGTGGGAGGAATAGTACCCCATCATTGGTGTCAGTGGGAGGAACAGTGACCCATCTTTGGTGTCAGCGGGAGGAACAGTGCCACATAATTGGTGTCAGTGGAATGGCTTGTGCCCCAACATTTGTGTCAGTGGGAGGAATTGTGCCCTAATGTTGGTGTCAGTAGGAGGAATTTTGCCCCATCATTGGTGTCAGTGGGAGGACTAGTGGCCTGCCGTTGGTCTCATTGGGAGGAACAGTGCCCCATCATTGATGTTAATTGGAGAAATAGTGCCTCATGGTTGGTGTCATTGGAAGGAATTGTATCTAACATTGGTGTCAGTGATAGAAATTGTGCCTCACTGTAGGTGTCAGTGGAAGGAATAGTGCCCCACTGTTGGTGTCTTTGGGAGGAATTGTGCCCCATTGTTGGTGCCAGTGGGAGAAATTGTGCCCCATCCTTTGTGTGTTTAGGAGGATTTGTGCCCCACTGTAGGTGTCAGTGGAAGGAATAGCGCCCCGTCGTTCATGTCATTAGGAAGAATAGTGCCCCATCATTGGTGTGATTGGGTGGAATTGTAGACTATCATTTGTGTCAGTGAGAGGAATTGCGCCCTATTGTTGGTGTCAGTGGCAGAAATGATGTCCCATTGTTGAGTTACTGGATGGAGTAGTGCCCCAAGGGCGGGATGAAAGCAAGCCAAGGGCTACATTCACTCCGGGCCACAGTTTGGAGACTACTGCTCTAAAGGAACCTCTGGATTCCCCCGAAACCCTGGTTTAGGAAAGGCTGAGTTAGACGCAACACAGTATTATATACCCAATCTTTTGTTTGTTGGGATTTCTGGTCTCCCCGTTGCATACAGTTTTATGAAAATAGAGCTGTTCTGGTTGATAAATTGAAGCGATAATGCTGGAGAAGCAGAGTCTTCCTATCCATTGTATGTTTCTCCAGCTCTTGAGGCCGATGTCTCACTCATCTTCCCCGTGCCACGAAAATGCTGATAGGAAGCTGCATTAACAAGATCACATTTCCTAATAGGAAAATGAGGTAAAAGCCTGAGGGAGCCAGGCACACATTTCCCTATAATTTTGGTTTATCTGTATGTTTTCAAGGCTCTGTATAGGCAGAATTAGATATCTGAGTATTTAAGTGAGATAGAAAGAAATATGGTGCCTGAGTGTTCAGGAACACTATTATTATCAACAGATAAGAGATTGTCAGCTGTAATATGTGTACATATAGACGGGGTGGACAAAATAACGGAAACCTGATGGATGTGCCAGCCTGGTGTTTTTGGACCACAAGCGGTTGTCAATGGTTTAAGAATTTAGATTAATCTAGGTCCCAGTTGTATAAATTTCATTTTTTACTATATTGTTAAGTACCAATAGTTACAAGCAGGAGACGGTAAAAGGTGAGTGTGCCAGCATCAGCTGCCATTGAGGCTGTAGGCATACGGTCCTAGGAGGTCTCGGATCTGCAAGAAAGTTGGTTCTGGAAGACTTGCCTCTGCCAAACGCTGTGTTCGCAGGTCTGTGCAGGAAGCAACTGGTTATACAGTATGGGTCACTGACTGGGGTCTGATTGATGATATGATCAATGTCTGAATGGTGAAGAACCTTCACTCAGCACCACCAACACAACACACACTTTTAAGTAGTTTTTATTATTAAATCATAGGTACAGACAGCATTATCCATCAAAATCTTCAAAACCAAAGGAATGATACAAAAATTGTAGACAATACTCATATCTGTGGTAAACTAGGTTATCTAAGGTATGTACAGCTATCTCAGTTGTACAGTATAGCATATCAAAAGTAAATTGCGCAGTTTACACAAACAACCTAAAGAAAAGAATAAGGAAAACCCTTTCAACAAGCACCATTGGTCATGAAACATCCGATAAAGGAGCTTTAGCGAGTCCACAATTTTCTCTACTTTCCTATAACATTAAACATATGGTCCCAAATTGACCACTTAGCATTAAAAGCCTTAAGGCCTTGGTTACTAAACACAAGGAACATCTCATAGGTAAAATGGAAATGAACTCTATGGATCTATTAGGAGTTAATATATTAGGAGTTCATTGATTTCTAGTTATAAGTCATAGTTAGACAAGCCAACATCAGAATATGGGAAACTACAGTTCTAGATTGAACCGGGCAAGTGTCCATAGACAAAGTGAGTAGAGCGAAGTGTGAGGATGGGGTAGAAAGAATAGCAGCTACTTTGGATCCAAGAGAAAACACTGTATTCCAAAAGCTACATACACTTATACACTCACATACAATGTAAGTTACCCAATCTCCCACATTGTCGCCTCCTTGTCGCCAACATACAGTATGCCCTTTCAAAACTGGTCTGAGCTTGGGAAAAAATGATATTTCAATTATGGATGAAATCTTCCAGGCTGGGGTTCAACCATTGGCTTCCCATATCTCTTGATGACTCAAGACATTTATTTATTTCAGGTACTTATATAGCGCCGTCAATTTACGCAGCGCTTTACATATATATTGTACATTCACATCAATCCCTAACTTTCAAGGGTTGTACAATCTAAGGTCCCTAACTCACACTCATACATACTAGGGCTAATTTAGACATATTCCAACTAACCTACCAGCATGTCTTTGGAGTGTGGGAAGATACCGGAGTACCCGGAGGAAGCCTACGCAGGCAAGGGAGAACATGCAAACTCCAGGCAAGTGGTGCCATGGTTGGGATTTGAACCAACAACCCTAGTACAGCCAGGCGGGAGTGCTAACTATTTAGGCAGTGTGCTGCCCCATGGGGTGTCTTGTGTATTTCCAAATTCTGTCCCTTCACATTTCGGAGTTTAGAGTGTTCCTGACCAGGATGAAGCTCATCCTGTTTTGAGTGGGAAGCTTTATAGCCACTACAGCAGTTATGCAGACCTGAGAAAACAAGACAGAAGGTCCACCAATAGAATATCCAAATAAATAGAAGGAACATGTTGGAGGATATAACTCCCCAACATTTACCAAAAACATAAATACCAGTTTTGGTTGGACTGGCCCACTGACTTCCTATATCTCTTGATGACTCCAGCCATGGGATGTCTCTTTTGTAGTTCCTGGCTCTGTTCCTTCACATTTTGGAGTTTTGAATGTTCCTAATCATGTTGGCAGGTTCTAACTCATCCTGGTCTGGGTGGGAAGCCTTTTAATGGCTACAGCAGTTGTGCAGACCTGGGAACACAAGGCAGATATCTCACCTAAAGAGTCTCCAAAGAGATACAAGAAAATTGTTGAAAGGTATAACTTCCCAACATCTAAAAAATATATCATAACCAAAAATGGTGCAGCACATTTAGATTAAATACCCCAAACCTTATACAATAAATGTACTCCAAAAAATACTCCACATATATAATTCTTTACAAACATGCAAAAAAACAAAGTGCATTATCCTAAAGTACAGTAATGAGGTAGATTACTCATAAAGTGCAATACTAAAATGTCAGTATAATTCTTCTCTTGTGTATCTTTCAGAGATGTCATAGTTCATTAAATAATGCATATAACCATAACTGCAATACAGTGTTCTTAAAATAAAGTGCTCTTGAAATGCATATAATGGTGACTGCAATAAAGTCCTCTTGAACCAGGGACTTGTTCCCCAGTCACTCTAGTGCTCGTGTATCATCTTCCAGCACCCCTTAGTGGGCGCCACTCACCAGATCTCATGGAACCCCATACATACATAAGAAGGTCTTTTGCGCTTGTGTCATGCCTCCACAGCTTTCTCCTTCTAGCTCTCCCCCGACTCTCCACCAGCTCCCGGCAGCTCCATCATAAAAAGAGGACTCCCAATAGTGTAATACCGCTTTTATTAGATTTAGAAAACAGTCCAACGCACCAGCATGCAAATAATAAGAATTCAGCTTAGGGTTCCATTGGCTCCGTGCATTCCATGACACTGGAACCTGCGTCACCAGAGGTGACATAAACAGCCGTAGTTAGCGAGGCTCCACCCAGCACGCTTTGTCTGTTATGATGTCTTCAGGGGATCATTGCATTGGATTTGGTTAGATTTTCTGCACTATCGCCCCAAAAGGTAATTGGAGGGTACTCATCAGATAAATTGATATCGGAGGTGAAACCAAAAGTGCAGAGTTTGGTGGTTTCTGGTTTTATGTAAAAGAATAAAAAATATATCAATTTTGGAAGGACTAACCCTTTTAAATAAGCAATATAAATGTAAAAAATATAAATGTAAAAACCAGCATTGTTTGCAGTGTTATAGTTGTTAGATGAAGAGCTTGCTGTATCTTCCCACTAATCAGAATTCAAGGAAATAAGTTTTCATTTTTGTAATGCCTCTCCACTCAGTATTCCACTCAGGAAGTTTTCCAACTATTCTTATACGTTAATGAGGGAAACAAAAAGCTCCGAGAAGGTTATTAAGCTTCATAACTCACTCCACTCTGCCTGCAACTTCCCTTTGTCGTAAACAGCAATACGGCAGATTAATAAAGGTCTGAAAATAAATTGCTAGTTCAGACTTTCAAAGGGATTTATGTAGTGGTGCACCAAAATGAAAATTCTCGTGACGAAAACGAAAATTCAGGATGCACTTGGCCAAAAACCAAAACCAAAATGGACAGTTTTTAACAATTTTTTTTGGAATAACATACACTTTAATAATTGAAGAAAAAAAGACAACATATACTTGTGACAGAAAGCCAGGAAGAACTAGGGGATGTGTCCAGGATGGGAGGTATATTTGTCCCAGATTCATGCTCTACACTGACTGTCTCTCCTTTGTGCTGTGTAGTGAGCCTGTTTAGCTCACTGATGATTTAATGAGCTCAGCTGTAGCAGGTTAGGAGCTCTGGGCTCTATAAAACTCCCAGGCTGCTTAGGGAGAATGCTCCAACCTGGAACCAGTTTGCTGTGCAGGACAGACTGGGGAGCAACCAAACAATACTGTGATGAGAGTAAATCTGTGTGATTTTGGACTTGGAGACGGTCTGTGTGAACAAGGAAAAAATGTCACCAGCACACCGAGGATCACCAATGTGAGTCCAAAGGTTTTAATAAACCATCACATAGTTACAGCAAGGCAACGTTTCGGAGTCTCGCAGGACCCCTTCATCAGGCATGTGACTCACTAACCCTCCTGTAACCCCAACACACCCTAACACTAACCCCCCTGTAACCCCAACAGACCCTAACACTAACCCCCTTGTAACCCCAACAGACCCTAACACTAACCCCCCTGTAACCACAACACACCCCAATACCCTCCTGTAACCCCAGCACACCCTAACACTAACCCTCCCTGTAACACTAAGATCAACACTAATCCCCCTGTAACCCCAACACTACCCCTCCTGTAACCCCAACACATCCTTACACTAACCCTCCCTATAACCCTAACACTAATCCTCCCTATAACCCTAACACTAACCCTCCCCGTAATACTAAGATCAATACTAACCCCCCTGTAACCCCAACACACCCTAACACTAACCCTCCCTGTAACCCCAACACACCCTCACCCTAACCCCCCTGTAACCACAACACACCCTAACACCGCCCTGTAACCCCACCACACCCTAACACTAACCCTCCTGTAACCCAAGCACACCCTAACACTAACCCCCCCCCCTGTAACCCTAACACTAACCCTCCCTGTAACACTAAGATCAACACTAACCCCCCTGTAACCCCAACACACCTTAACACTAACCCTCCCTATAACCCTAACACTAACCCTCTCTGTAACCCCAACACACCCTTCCACTAACCCTCCTGTAACCCCAACACACCCTAACATTAGCCCTCCTGTAACCCCAACACACCCTTACACTAACCCTCCTGTAACCCCAACACACCCTAACATTAGCCCTCCTGTAACCCCAACACACCCTTCCATTAACCCTCCCTGTAACCCTAACACTAACCCTCCCTGTATCTCTTTGGTAACTGGTGGTATAAGGCCTGAAGCAGGTGTACAGGTGACTGTCAACAGGTACCGGTAAAGCCAGGACGGGTCACCCTACAGATGCCGCCACATGCAGGAAGGGTAGTATGGTTTCTGTGGGGCTCTATAGAATACTGTTCTGGCAGGTCCCTACCCTGGGACTGGTTGAAGAGTGGACAGCTCCCCTTCTACATAACAGAAGTATTCCTTGTTTCCCATTTGGTTTGACATCCAAAGGCTCATCCCATGAGCCCCTTCTGTAGAATAATGAAACTCTCCAAACCTGTCAGGCACATCCACATAAAGAGGCCCTGTCACCTCTCTACATTCTTGCTATGGCAGGTTTACCTTATGTGAAGTCAATATAGATAAAAGGTATTTTCTGTATGTCACAGGCGCCATGACTGCATCTTATCACGCAGAATATCCTCAGTATAGGCTGAGAAAGTGAAATCCAGCACCAGTCTGCCAAGTCACTTTGGCTGGACAAAATCTGCTCTAAGAACATAACTGTCTTCTCTTTGGAATGATATGGATACTCTGTGTCAAGGCCAGCTGTGTCTCTTGAAACTCCGGTGCCAGCAGTGATCTAGCGGAGCGACTGTGTTATGACTCCACCATTGTTTGAAAATTGTACTTTATTGCATTCTTTGGTGAACCACATTTACCTCAATGTTCATTAAGTGGCAGATAATACATTTCTCAATACAGTTTTTACTCCGACCGAATCTACTACTTTTATTGATGGGAAGGCATTGCGGTTCATGTGAATTTCATTTTATTTTTATATATAAATGTTCAGAAATCCATAAAGGCTTTCTTTTTTTTTACAGGTCAGTAAATTTCACTGCCAAATTAGTAATCCGTGCTACCACACAATGGAAGATAGCTCCGCTGTGGGCAGGTGACAGTCCTCAGGTGGTCATGTGATGTCAACTATGCAGCAGTTGGTAAATGTACAGATAAAAGAAATCATTGTCATTGCTCATATAGAAATGATGTAACTAATCTTCAGACATAAAAGATGACATGCGTTTGAGGTTAGATCTCATCATAGTTTTTTTAAATTGCAACATGATTTTCTGCATTTGTGAACCTAGAATTAAAGTGGAGAAATAAACTTGATGTTCTGTCTAGTTGTAGCTAACGTGTACATTTGTGATGTGTTATTTTATATAAATAAATCTGATAAAATATGTATAGTACAGTATGATTTTCTTTTGGCTGTTCTGTTGTGTTCTTATCTGTCCATATACTGTATACACTCACCGACCACTTTATTATGTACACCTGTTCAATTGCTTGGTAACACAAAATTCTGATCAGCCAATCACATGGCAGCGACTCAATGCATTTAGGCATCTAGACATGGTGAAGACGACTTACTGAAGTTTAAACTGAGTATCAGAATGGGGAAGAAAGGGGATTTCAGTAGCTTTGAATGTGGCATGGTTGTTGGTGCCAAACGGGCTGGTCTGAGTATTTCAAAAACTGCTGATCTTACTGGGATTTTCACTCACAAACATCTCTAGGGTTTACAGAGAATGGTCCAAAAAAGAGAAAATATCCAGTGAGTGGAAGTTGTGTGGACGAAAATGCCTTGTTGATGTCAGAGATCAGAGGAGAATGGGAAGGTTGCTGCTACATTCAGATGGTAGGGTTAGAATTTGGTGTAAACAACATGAAAGCATGGATCCATCCTGCCTTGTATCAATGGTTCAGGCTGGTGGTGTAATGGTGTGGGGGATATTTTCTTGGCACTAGCAATGTGTACCTAATACAATATGCCAATCAGTACTGTTAAATCACCTTTTAAGAAGTGGAAAGTTCGGGGATCTCTTGATACCAAGCCAAGGTCAGGTAGACCAAGAAGCTTGCAGCCACAACTTCTAGAAGAATTGTTCAGGATACAAAGGGAAACCTATAGGTAACCACAAGAAAAATACAGGCTGTTCTGGAAAAAGACAGTGTGGTTGTTTTGAGGGAGCACAATATGATGACACTTGAACAAAAATAACCTGCATGGTCGAGGTGCCAGAAAGAAGCCTTTACTGCATCAATAACACAAAAAGGCCCGGTTAGGCATGTCAAAGTGTTGTCGGCCATATTGTAACCGGGCTTTTGTGTGGCATTGGTGCAGTAAAAGCTTATTTCTGGCACCTCGACCAAACAGCTCCTTTTGTTCAAGTATCACCGTATTGTACTCCTGAAAAACAACCACACCATCTTTTTCCAGAGCAGCCTGGTTTTCTTTTGAGGTTGTCTGTGGGTTTTTCTTTGAATCCCAGACAATTCTTCTGTCAGTTATGGCTGCAATCTTTCTTGGTCTACCTGACAATAGCTTGGTATCGAGATCCCTGAACTTTCCACTTCTTAATAGGTGATTTAACAGTACTGATTGGCATATTCAAGGCTTTGGACATCCTTATATGTCCTTTTCCATCTTTATAAAGTTCCATTACCTTGTTACGCAGGACTTTTGACAGCTCTTTTCTGATCCCCATGGCTTAGTATCTAGCCTAGTCAGTGCTTCCATGTAAGAGCTAACAAACTCATTGACTATTTATACATTGACACTAATTGCAATTTAAAAAGCCACATATGTGGGACATTAACCTCTAACTGGCATTTTAACCCGTGTGTGTGTCACTGTGTGTGTGTGTGTGTGTGTGTGTGTGTGTGTGTGTGTGTGTGTGTGTGTGTCACTGTGTGTGTACCAAGGCCAAACATTCCAGGGGATGGAAACTTTTGATGCTGGCCATTTGGGTGATTTCTGTTATTATGATTTAAAAAGGAGCCAAACAACTATTTGATAATAAATGGCTTCATATGATCATCATCCTTCAATAAAAGAGCATTTTTTGGCATGATCAGTCTTATTTTCAATATCAATGCTAAAATTTCACAATTTCTGCCAGGGGATGTAAACTTTTGAGCACAACTGTAAGTTCCCACTGACACCAATGATCTTTTTAGCTATCTGTAAAGAGGTAATTCTTCCCAATGTGTAAGGGCCATGTATAATTGCAAAAAAAAAAAAAAAAGAGTTGATTCCCCCATTCACGCATTCAATGAGGGTGGGGAAATCCTCCCACCGTCCTATTGTATTCTGATAGTGGGGAGCCTTCACTGGCAACAGAAAACAATGATCAGTGTTGCTGGCTATAGTGGCTCTGATCATTCAGGAAAATCTCAACAGGTTGGTTGTACACAATTCGATCGATAGATCGACTTGAGTACAACCAACTAGTGAATACATGGATTGAAATTCGGCTGGTCCCTGCTGAACCGGCAAAATTTCTTTCCATGTATGGCTGGCTTGAGAAGCATTCTTCTCACTGACCATCACACTAATGTATCATGAATTGTACATACATTCATTTTTACCAGGGGTTCCCTGATACTGGAAAGTTTTTTTTCAATGGTTCCCCTGTGTTGGAAATGTTGAGAAAGGCTGCTATAGAGTGTCACTAGAGTGACAGCTCTGGGTCTGCTGGAGCTGCTGACATCACAAGATGGCGGTGCCCAGGAACAGTCTTGGGGCTTTTGAGAGACACAATGAAGACTTACACGGGTAAATAACAAGCCTAAAATACATTAAAAGTACATCATCGTACGGAAATCTTGTTCAAGTGCATGGACTGGTAACCAGGTCTCCAAGTATATAGCTTGCAAGCTTACCACTCCCATTCAAAGTGTGAGACACACCAGTCATTGGTGGTTTCATATCTAGAGATACAATTTTTTACCTTCACCCCAGAAAAAGATAAGTCATTGTTGAGACTGCCAGAAGAAGGATATTGCATTAAGCAATCTCATTAGTGAGATGACAGAGACGAGTCTCCAGAGCTATCAAATATACAAGGCCGGGTTATAGAGTCACCTCATATAATCTGTGATATCTGGAGAAATCTGATCTCTTTAGTTTGGTGACTAGCTGAAGCTCCTGACTTCCCTTGACAATCACGAGTTGTACATGAATACACACACTTCTGGGAAGGTAATTCTTTCCAGATATGTTACATACAGTCAGGTCAATAAATATTGGGACATCGACACAATTCTAACATTTTTGGCTCTATACACCACCACAATGGATTTGAAATGAAACAAACAAGATGTGCTTTAAATGCACACTGGCAGCTTTAATTTGAGGGTATTTACATCCAAATCAGGTGAACGGTGTAGGAATTACAACAGTTTTCAACATTACAACATTTTCTGCAAATTAAACACAATTTTTATAGGTTGGCAATTTTATGCTTAATTTTGAGTTTATTTGTACATATATAATACATTATTTCTTGGGGTTATTGTTACTAATTATATATTGAAGTTAATGTAGTGGATACATAGTGTATTCTGCAGAGATATAAAATGTACTTCACGGTATTACTTTATATCAGGGGTCTCCAAACCACAGCCCGCGGGCCACATGATGCTGGCTACAAGATGTTATCTGACCCACAGCTGATGTGCACAGTCTCTGCTCTGATGGGGTCCCTGATGTAAGGGGGGACTGCTCTGTGAGGGGCCATTCTGATGGACGCTCTGATGTAAGAGTGGCTATGATGAGGGCCCTAATGTAAGAGGGGACTCTGTTGGGGACTTTGATGTAAGAGGGGACACTGATGGGGACTTAGAGGGAATCTGATGGGGGCTTTAATAGGGACTTTGATATAAGGGGGCTCTGATGGGGACCCTGATGTAAGGGGGGACTCTGATGGGAAATTTGATGTAAGAGGGGGCTTTGATGGGACATTTGATGTAAGGGGGCTCTGATGGGAACCCTGAAGTGAGAGGGGACTCTGATGAAGACCCTGATGTAAGGGGGACTCTGATGGGAAATGTGATGTAAGAAGGGGCTCTGATGGGAACCCTGATGTAAGGGAAAACTCTGATGGGTACCCTGATGTAAGATGGGACTCTAATAGGGACCCTGAAGTGAGATGGGATTCTGATGAGGACCCTGATGTACAGTTGCAAGAAAAAGTATGTGAACCCCTTGGGATTACATGGAGTTTTGCATGAATTGGGCATAAAATGTGCTCTGAACGTCATCTAAGTCACAACAATAGAAGAACACAGTCTGCTGAACATAATACTACACAAACATTAGATGTTGCCATGGTTTAATTGCACATAATATGTAAACATTCACAGTGCAGAGAGGAAAAAGTATGTGAGGCCCTAGCTTAATGACTTCTCCCAGAGCTAATTGGAGCCAGGAGTGAGCCAACCTTGACTCCAATCAGTGTGATGATATTGGATGTGTTGCTGACAGCTGTCCTGCCCTTAAAAAACACACACCTGTTTTGGGTTTACTGGTTTCAAGAAGCACTGTCTGATGTGAACCATGCCTCGCAGAAAAGAGCTCTCAGAAGACCTACGATCAAGAATTGTTGACTTGCATGAAGCCTGGAAAGGATTACAAAAGTATCTCCAAAAGCCTTGATGTTCATGTGTCCACGGTAAGACAGACTGTCTACAAATGGAGAAAGTTTAGCACTGTTGCTACTCTCCCTAGGCGTGGTCGTCCTGTAAAAATGACTGCAAGAGCACAGCGCAGAATGCTGAATGAGGTAAAGAAGAATCCCAGAGTGTCAGCTAAAGACCATTGTCATTGATGGGAAAATGAATTCCAGAGTTTATCAAGACATTTTGCAGGAAAACGTACGACCATCTGTCCGCCAACTGAAGCTCCGCAGAGGATGGGTGATGCAACAGGACAATGACCCAAAGCATACAAGTAATTCAACAAAACAATGGCTGCAACAGCACAGAATACGCCTTCTGGAGTGGCCCAGTCAGAGTCCTGACCTCAACCCGATTGAAATGTTGTAGCATGACCTTAAGAGAGCGATTCACACCAGACATCCCAAGAATATTGCTACACTGAAACAGTTTTGTGAAGAGGAGTGGTCCAAAATGACTCCAGATCGTTGTGCAGGTCTGATCTGCAACTACAGGAAACGTTTGGTTGAGGTTATTGCTGCCAAAGGAGGGTCAACCAGTTAAGTCCAAAGGTTCACATACTTTTTCCTCCCTGCACTGTGAATGTTTATATGTTGTGTGCAATTAAACCACGGCAACATCTAATGTTTGTGTAGTATTATGTTCAGCAGACTGTGTTCTTCTATTGTTGTGACTTAGATGACGTTCAGAGCACATTTTATGCCCAATTCATGCAAAACTCCACGTAATCCCAAGGGGTTCACATACTTTTTCTTGCAACTGTAAAAGGAAGTCTGAGGGAACCGCGATGTAAGGGACAACTCTGATGGCGACTCTGATGTAAGGGGAAACTTTGATGGGGACCCTGGTGTAAGGGGAAACTCTGATGGGGGCCCTGATGTAAGAGGGGACTTTGATGGGGTCTAAGAGGGGAATCCGATGGGGGCTCTAATAGGGACTTTGATATAAGGGGGCTCTGATGGGGACCCTGATGTAAGATGGGGCTCTGATGGGGACTCTGATGTGAGGGGGGACTCTGATGGGAAATGTGATGTAAGAGGGGGGCTCTGATGGTAACCCTG
The DNA here is from genome assembly GCF_062004578.1 of Staurois parvus. Taxonomy (NCBI): domain Eukaryota; kingdom Metazoa; phylum Chordata; class Amphibia; order Anura; family Ranidae; genus Staurois; species Staurois parvus. The sequence continues at coordinate 8,475,663 of NW_028317826.1, forward strand.
AAGTGAGAGGGGACTCTGATGAGGACTCTGAAGTAAAAGGAACTCTAAGGGAACCCTGATGTAAGGGAAAACTCTGATGGGGACCCTGATGTAAGAGGGGACTAAGAGGGGAATCTGATGGGGGCTTTAATAGGGATTTTGATATAAGGGGGGCTCTGATGAGGACCTTGATGTAAGATGGGGCTCTGATGGGAACTTCGATGTAAGAGGGGGTTCTGATGGGGACCCTGATGTAAGATGGGGCTTTGATGGGAACTTTGATGTAAGAGTGGGCTCTGATGGGGACCCTGATGTAAAAGAAACTCTTATGGGGACCCTGATACAAAGGGGACTTTGATGAGAATAGTGCAGAATGGGTGTATTTTTGTTTGACCTTTATTAATGGCTCAGGTTTAGTTGAAATGTCTTTGCTTTGCTTTAGTGAAGTTCTTTCTCTGTTATGAATCATATTGTGCCAATTACAAAAAAAACTCAAAGGAAAATGGATTCATTCTCTTGTAACTCATATATTTTTTTAGCCCGCAGATATTGGTCCTCGCACTGAAAAGTTCAGAGATCCCTTTATATGATTTGGACATTGATAGCTTAGTAACAATTTCCTGACCTTTCTATTGGTTAGCGGTGAGATGAACTATTATTCTCCTGTATGGTATATATACTACCGAGTTGTCTTCACACATTGAAGTCTATGATGCTCACAATCTATAAGGGGAAAGCACATTTTAAATTCATGAGATTTGTCATAAAATAATAAAAAATGAATGAATAAATAATCAAATAAAACATCAATTTCCACATTTATAAAGATTCCTGCAGGTGTATTATTTGTATTTTGAATACCTGGGATCTACTTTCCTGACAATGAGATGTTGTGATGATTGTACACATTTAGTAGAGGTATACCTAGTGGGAGAGGAAAGAAGAAAAAAAAAGGGGGGGGGGGGAGTAAGGGGGAGTGGAAGGGGAGGGGATGGTTTGTCTTGTTCAGGTGGGGTGGGGACTGATCTAGCCTGAATTCCATACTAACTTATGGGCCTTCTATGTTCATCTAGAGATAATAACTCCTTTCTGGGGGGCTCAGCATAGAATTCCTATGTCCATCAGTCAATTTCCACCTTTATAATAATTCCTGCGGGTGAATTATTTGTATTTTGAATTCATGGGATCTCCTCTCCTGACAATGGGATGTTGTGATGGTTGCACACATTGAGATACATGGCAATCTGCATAACAGGCACTGTTTATGAACAAGGCTCCAGGCCTCCCTCACCATGGTTGGGGTTGTTGAGTTATAAATGAAGGTTGGAGGCACACAGGGAGTGGAGATCATTCATGGAGGGGGAGGAGTGTGTGTTTCCCCCTGATGGGATACATCAGGAGAACATTGGGGTTTTGATTAATTACTTTAGACTTCTGGCATGTACTATTTACTGTGATCAAGATTAAGGCTGAGAAGTGAGACTCCTCAAGGCACATTATGGAAAGTCACTTTCATAAAAGTAATGGAACTGATCACAGGAATGGTGTCAGAAATGTCAAATTAGCCATAAATATTCCATGTTCTTGTGTAAATGGTAAACTGAGAATACTTCCATTACACCTCAACACATTTGTATCTGATTGTAGGATCTCCTTTAGAACTACTAACAACCATGTAGTGCAAGGGGCTTGCCTGATTGGATACAAATTGAATGGATAGATTAGGTAGGTCCTAACATTATAGAGTTTTGGTAAATATGAAGTTGATTCTACAATGCCCCAAACTCTTTCCGGCCCTGCTTGCTATGGACATGGAGCCTATTGTCGAGGCACCTCATGTCTCGCTCAACATTAGGAGTCATTTGATTGGTTGGCTGGAGGTCCTGTATGCGGACTATTTCCTGCTCTTCCTAAATGACCTGGGCCTCTCCCTTCAAGGAGCCCTGCAAGGCTTACAAGTCTTTTAACAGAACTTACGAGCCTCCAGGTCAATCAGACTAAGTACCTGTTGTTCCCTGTAGACCCCTGCACCTCCAAAGCCCCGAACACACAATGAGAATATTGGACGAATGATTGTCTGTTTTTTTTTTTTGCATTCTAGCCTCCATATGAAAAATGAAGAGGTTAGGAAAACTCTCCTAAGACAAGACAGGATCCTTTAGAGATACTACATCTAAGAGATGTGGACTATTATCTTACCATGTGGTGTGAAATATAACACCGGAATTCCATTAACAGTATCCTTACATCTTTTGATATTACAATTAGGAACTGTTCAAAGCTTTTCGAAAATTCTCTAAGGAAGTTTTTTTTTTTCTATCATACTTCTCTGCTTGTGACTGTCCAGGGACATCCTTATTTCAAAAAGATTTTTGATACAATATTCTATACCTGTGGCCTTTCATGGCTTTCAAAAAGGGTTGTTTTAAATGCAACTCTTTAAAGCTTAAGTGATTTTAATTGAAGATGATCTTTTTTGCAATACAAAATAAAGATTTTTTTTAACTTTTTATATATTTATTTTCATTTTAGATATGTGGTCATAATACTTTCTAAACAAGAATGAAGGTAAAAAAAAATACAAAATGTTAAATTGTCACCTGGAGAGGTACAGAGGGGAAATCATCATCCAGTGGGACAAGCTGTTCTGATGACAACTGTCTAAAGCTGGCCGTACCCTAGTAGATTTTCAAACTAATGTTTGAATGGCATTCTTCAACATATTGAATGTAACAAACAAATGTTCATACAAAGATACTTCAAAATTTCTTTTGCTTTTAACAGTTGATTTTGGAATGAATACATTTTCCTGAACAAAAAAATCACATACACTGTTAGAGATTAGTTTTTGTTTTATTTTAAACATTTTCTATCCTGCTCCTTTCAATTTTGTAGTCACTGCAGTCAAAACAAATGTTGATTCACTCCACTAAATCTAGCCATAGATGGGTAGAATTTAAATGACAATTCTTGGGAAAAGAAGGTTCTAAAGGTCATTTGTTTTTCTAATCATTAGTGCGGACAAATTGCTGTTCATTTTTGACCGCAGTGATGAGAAAATTCGAAGGAGTAGGATGGAAATTTTTCTTGAACAAACAAATTCCTAACGCCTAGTATATATGATGAGAAAATCAGACAAACAACCACCTACAAGTGTAAAATTAAAACCTTGTCACATATTGTCAAAAACCAAACCCTTTTATTCTTTTTTAACCTCTCCTCATATTTTAACCTCCCAGCTTCATGTCTCTTGATTCCTGTAGTTGCCCCATGCTCTTGGCTCTCAGTTTCCACACAAATCCCATCCGATCTTGAACACTTAGGACGACATGCTTTGAGAAACCCACCTGGACTATCTACAGCCATCTCACCCTGCTAGCCATTCCTTACCTGTCCTCAATCATGCAAAAGTGGCTGATGGACATTCTAGACCTAGACACTGATGATAGGAGGGAGATGTGGGACCTTCCTTCCATGCATTTAGTCTCCATAAAGGATAAACTTATTACATTTAAAAAGATACTTAGAGCTGATGACACCTTATACACGCTCCACGTGAGGCTTTCCTCAATCTCTTGGCCGGGGTGCTCTACAACTACTCACTGGGAGATTTTCACACGTCTTCTAGTCCTGCCTGGCTGTCATGCAATACTGGCAGGACGTAATAAATGTTGTTGATGGGATAACTCATAACTGCTTTTCTCCCTCTCTATGGATCTGCCTGGTTGAGGACTTACGTGAATTTGCAATTCCGGGTAGGGGGCACGCACGCCTTAACCACACCACCATTGCCGGCCTTAGCTGTTGACCACCGGGTCCAGGCCGGTGATTCCCCCACCATCACCCAGAGATCACCAAGTATCGCTGATGGGGAGAGGTCTGTATGCAAAAAAATATAGATCTCTCCCCTGTCAGCTCCTGCACACTGCTTTGTATTGCAAGAGCAGAGCCATAGAAAGCAATGTGCTGACACAAGCGCACACACAAGGTGCACAGTTAACCCTTTGATCGCCCCAGATGTTAACCCCTTCCTGCCCAGTGCTATTAGTACAGTGTCAGTGCTTTTTATTAACACTGATCACTGTATTGGTGTTACTGGGGATGTCAGTGGCAGTTAGTCAGTCCCCCCCAGTGTCAGAATGCCTGTCGCAGTCCCGCTATTACTAGAAGAAAAAAGAAAAATATCAGTATCCATACCGCCATTGTAAATGCTATAACTTTCATGTAAACCAATTAATTTACACGTATTGGGATTTTTTTTTTTAGCAAAGGCATGTCGCAGAATGCATTTTGGCCGAAATTTATGACGAAATTTATGACGAAATGTGATTTTTTTTTAAATAATTTCTACTGGACATGTTTAATAGCAAAAAGTAAAAAATATTGTTTTTTTCTTAAAATTGTCAGTCTTTTTTTGATTACAGTGCAAAAAAATAAAACCCGCAGAGCCCAACAAATACCCCCAAAAGAAAGCTTCATTTGTGTGGGAAAAAAAAGACATACATTTCATGTGGGTGCAGCATTGCATGACCGTGCAATTGTCAGTTAAAGTAACGCAGCGCTGTATTGCAAAAAATGGCCTGGTCAGGAAGGGGGGGGGGGATCCTCTGAAGGGCGAGGGGTTAAAATGAAGCAGACTAATTTGCTCCAGCCTTTTTTTCTCTCTTTCACTTTCTCTCTCCTCCTCTTTCTCTCCTGTGCTTTCTGACTTATTGCTCTTTCCTATCTCTTTGTCTCTCTTTTTGTTTAACCCCCCTAGCGGTATGATGATTTCAGATTTTTGGTGTTGAAAGCGGTACCATTATTTTGCATGGAAATATGTAGTTTTTTTATTGCAGGCTGTAATTTTTAGGAATAACTCACTGAAATCTGTCCGAACAAGAGTCTATTAAACATCCCGGGTAGGATAAAATTTGAAACACGAAATCATAAATTATAATTTAACCTCCTTGGCGGTATTCCCGAGTGTAGCTCGGGGTAACATTTCAGTACCAAAAGCGGTAACCCCGAGCTACACTCGGGAATACCATGCGGCGCTGCTCCGGCATGTGTTCTTCACTTACCTTACCCTGCGCTCCCACGATGTGTCCCCTGCAGCGTCCCCGGCCATCTCCTCCGGCCGATGCCGGCATCCGGCTTCTGTGTCCTGTCCCTGTGACGTCGGGACGTATGGGCGCCGCCGCCGCCGCCGGCGGGAAATTTAAAAATTTTAAAAAATGTCATTTTTTTTTTTTTCATTTTACACAGTAAAACATTGCTGTTTCAACCTATTTTACATACATATTGTCCCTAGTGCTTTGTCCTGTGCCCTGCCTGTATTTTGTCTGTTCTTTCTGCCTGGAAACTGAGAAATGTCCATGGCGTCCAAAAAGTGTCCCTTTAGGTCAAAAGCGGTTTAGATCAGCTAGAGAACAGCGATAGTAAATCAGAACCACTTACAGAATTGAGTGATAATGATTCGTGGGGGAAATTCGTCATCAGAAACTGAAAACGATTTTGCGACTGAGCTCAGCAATGTGCGAACTTGGCGCTCTATTTCACATTTCAGTGTTTTTGGTTTGATTATATTATTGAATTACATTTTTTATTATTTTTATATTATTTTTATGATTATTTATTAAATTATAATTTATGATTTTGTGTTTCAAATGTTATCATACCCGGGATGTTTACTAGACTCTTGTTCGGACAGATTTCAGTGAGTTTTTCCTAAAAATTACAGCCTACAATAAAAAAAATACATATTTCCATGCAAAAAAATGGTACCGCTTTCAGCACCAAAAATCTGAAATAATCATACCGCCAGGGAGGTTAATAAATATTCATAAAAAATAATAATATAATAATAATACATTTAATTCAATAATATAATCAAACCAAAAACACTGATATTTGAAATAGAGCGCCAAGTTCGCACATCGCTGAGCAAAGTCGCAAAATCGTTTTCAGTGTCTGATGACGAATTTCCCCCACGAATCATTATCACTCAATTCTGCAAGTGGTTCTGATTTACTATCACTGTTCTCTAGCTGATCTAAACCTGCTTTTGATCTAAAGGGACGCTTTTTGGACGCCATGGACTTTTCTAAGTTTACAGGCGGAAAGAACAGACAAAATACAGGCAGGGCGCAGGACAAAGCACTCGGGACAAAATGTATGTGAAATGGGTTGAAACAGCAATGTTTTACTATGTAAAATTTGTTTGGAAAAAAATGACTTTTTTTTAAATTTTCAAATTTCCCGCGGGTTCCGGCACCCGTACTTCCCGACGTCACAGGGACCGGAACACAGAAGCCGGATGCCGGCATCGGCAGGAGGAGATGGCTGGGGACGCTGCAGGGGACACATCGCGGGAGCGTAGGACAAGATAAGCTCTGCAGGGAATCCCTATGCAGCGCCGCATGGTAAGCCCGAGTGTAGCTCGGCGTTACCGCTTTTGGTACTGAAATTTTACCCCGAGCTACACTCGGGAATACCGCCAGGGGGGTTAAACTACAGGGGGGTTTTGACATTTGTGTGTGCACTGAGTTGCCCTGTACACTGCCTTGGGATTGCATTTTCCCTGTACTACTTTGGAATTTATACATGCTTGTATCGCTTTTGATACCGTTCTTCTGTATTTTGTGTATGTTTATATGGATACATGATACGTGTCTTCTGCTGTTCCGTTGTTTTAAGTAAAAATAGAATTTGAAAAAAAAATAAAATCAAGCAAACTAAATCTTTCAAATGACAAACACATTTTCTGAGAATTTTCGTACAAAGTTCCTATTCCTAGCCTTCCTATTCCTTCTGTACTGAAATGTATTGTAATTGTATTGTCTCCCTTCTATTGTAAAGTGCTGAGCAAACTGTTGGCGCTATATAAATCCTGTATTATAATAATAATAGTAATAAAAAAGTTGCCTAAAAATTTTTGTTCAGAATTCTATTCATTTATGGTCAGCCTAAAAAACATTCAGAACACAAACATTTTCGAATTAGGTTCTACATAGAAACATAGAAAAATGACAGCAGAAATAAGTCTGAGCGGTCCATTGAGTCTGCCTGTTTTTTTTGTTTTTATTTAAACTTGTTTTTTTATTTGTGTTGTGTATTTTTTTCCCTCTTCTTTCTTTCTTTCTTTTTTTTTTTTAACTTTCTTTGTCTGAGTATAGATCTATGCTTGTCCCAAGCATGTTTGAAGCCATTTACTTTAGAGGAACTCACTACCTAGAAAAGTGAGGGCAGAAAAGGACTGAGTGGTCCATCAGGTCTGACCAGTTTTTTTTTGTTTGTTTTTTGGGAGGGGGGGGGTTGTTTTGTTTTTGCCCCAAGCATGTTTTTAAGCCATTTACTGTTGACTTGCTCACTGTCTCTTTTGGGAGTTTCTTTCAAACATCAACTACCCTTTCAGTAAAATAATACTGTCTAAGGTTAGTTTTGAACTTTCCTCGTCCAGTTGAAGGTCATGTCCCGTGTTCCTGATCTTGGCTTCATAATGAAAATCCTGCCCTCCTGAGCCTTATTCACCCCTTTCATGTGTTTAAAGGTTTCAATCATGTCTCCCCTTTCCCTTCTTTCCTCCAGACAGACTGTACATATTAAGTTTCTGAAGCTGCTCTTGATATGTTTTATCTCCCAGACCTTTCACAATTTGTTTTACCCATCTCTGGACTGGTTCTATCTTATCAATATCTTTTTGTAAGTGAGGTCTCCAGAAATGGACACATGGGGGGGGGGGATATTTGCTAAAACTGGAGCACTCCGAATATGGTGCAGCTGTGCATGGTAGCCAATCGGCTTCTAACTTCAGCTTGTTCAATTAGGCTGCATTCACACTTGAGTGTTTTGTAGTTCCAAGCTCCAAAAAAGCTCAAACTTAAAAAAATCAATTGTTCTCTATGGTGCCTGTCTGCTCAATCAGGTGTGAACAGGCACCATAGAGAACAATTGATTTTTGAAAAGTTTGAGCTTCTTTGGAGCTTAGAGTTTCAAGCTACAAAATGCTCAAGTGTGAATGCAGCCTTAAGCTTAGGCAATAAAACCTGAAAGCGGATTGGTTACGAAGCAGAGTTGCACCAGATGCTGACTGGTTATGATGCAGAGTTGCACCAGATGCTGACTGGTTATGATGCAGAGTTGCACCAGATGCTGACTGGTTATGATGCAGAGTTGCACCAGATTTTACATTTAGTAAACAACCCCCAATATTCTGGTCAGGTTCTACAAGTGTATGGCCAGCTTAAGAGTAGATTTCCATTCTTTTGGAAAGATGTCCTGTGTTGTCTAGATCAGGGGTCTCCAGACTATGACCCTCCAGGTGTTGAGGAACTGCAAGTTCCATGAGGCCTTGCAAATCTTTGACAGCCACAGCCAAGACCTCCAGAGTCAGAAGCATGATGGAACTTGTAGTACTTCAACACCTGGAGGGCCATAGTTTGGAGACCCTTGGTCTATAGTATAGGAAGTGAAAAGAAATCTTTTCACCATTTTCTACTCTATCCAAATTTTTTAAAAAAGGTTTTACTTTTTATACATTTTTATATTAGGTTTTGGACAAAGTGTGGAAGATCTTCCATTAATGAAGGCAGACAGTAAGACATCTGGACAAAAGGTTTTACCCCGATCCCACTCCATCCAAAACTCTGCTTCCTCTTCAGACTAAATTCATTTTCCACTTTTACAATAAACAGTTTTGGCCGGAGTTACTTGACTTTATTAAAGGCAAACAGGCTGTTCACTTTGCAGGATAATATACTCCAAGTGTGATGAGTGAGGTGAACTGGATGGACTTTTGTCTTTTTCAGCCAGACTAAGGCTGGCCATACATTATACAATTTTCTGTTCAATTTCTGCCCAATTTCCTTTATATTTACCTTCAACTATGTAGTGCAAGGGCTTGCTTAATTGGATACAATTGAAAGTGTTGTTTAGGTTTGACCTCATATTATATAGTGTTTGGTAAGTCTGAAGCAAAATTCTCAAGAAAATTGTATAATGTATGGCCAACCTTTGGCTGGCCATATATCATACAATTTTCTTCAGGATTTGGGTTTAGATTTAAACACTTTCAATTGTATCCAATTAGGCAGGCCCTTGCACCACATAGTTGATGATAAATCTAAAGAAAATTGAGCAGAAATTGTAAGGAAATTGTAAGTCTATACAATATTAGGCTGGCCATACATTTTACAATTTTCTTGAGATTTTTGGTTTAGATTTACCAAAAATAATAAATATAATAGAAGGTCAAACTTAACAACACTTTCAATTGTATCCAAGTAGGTGGGCCCTTGCACTACACAGTTGAAAAAAATACTAAAGAAAATTGGGCAGAAATTGGACAGAAAATTATATAATGTATGGCCAGCCTATCTATGTAACTATGAATCTCTGGACTTCCATCATTCAATCATGTGTATGCGAAAATACAGTTTTTAAAAAATATTATTCTTACACATGGTTGGGTTTTTTTTGCAAAGTGAATTTTTACCATATTCACGAAGTTAAAGGAAAATTCCCTTGCAAAGTGACCACCTGTTTGCCTTTAGCAAGTCAACCCCCATTGCACCCAGTTCTGGAGACCTCACTTACAAAAAGATACAGATAAGACAGTTCGAGTCCAGAGATGGGAAACAAAAATGGTGAAAGATCTGAAGGACCAAACATATCAGGAGAGACTTCAGGAACTTAATATGTCCTGCCTGGAGGAAATAATGGAAAGGTTGGACATGACTGAAACCTTTAAATCCATGAAGGTGGTGAATAAGGTTCAGGAGGGCAGGAATTTCAATATGAAGGCAAGATCAAGAACACGAGGACACGGACTGAAACTAGAGGAGGAAAGTTTCGCGTAAACCTTAGAAAGTATTATTGTACAAAAAAATACAGAACAGACATCCAGCGAAGGTAGAGATCTATACAATTTGAAAAAAGGAAAACAAAAATTCAAAAAAACCCAAAACAAAACATAGAAAGGTGCACACTTGCTAGGTTGCTTTGTCTTTCACCATTCCTTTGTTTCTACCCTTTCAACTTGTAATAAGTAGGATCAGTGGGGTTTATTGACTAAAGCTGGTACGCTCAGAATCTCCAGCACTTCTGCATAGAAACCAATCAGCTTCCAGGTTTTATTTCTAAAGCCTAATTGAACAAGCTGAGGTTAGAATCTGATTGGCTGCCATGCACAGATGCACCAACCAGCTGAACCATCTTTAGTAGATCAACCCCACAGTCACTATAGCCTAATAATGGTCAGTTTTATATAATTCAATTTAATATGTGGCCTTTGTTATTTTCCTTAATTTATATAATAGCAAACAACACATTACACCAGGGTTCCTCAACCATGGTTCCCCCAGAGGTTACTAAGGGTTCCTTGAGCGATGAGCAATTTCTGCCTCTCAGATAAGTTCACTCTGACACCAATGATCTATTTATCTGTAAAGGGGGGGAATTCTTCCCAATGATCATAGATAGCATATAGAGCGGGGGTCTCCAAACTATGGCCCTCCAGGTGTATGGGAACTGTGAGTCCCATGAGGCCTTGCAAGACCCTGACAGCCACAGGCAAGACTCCCAGAGGCAGAGGCATGATGGGACTTGTAGTACTTCAACAGCTGGAGGGCCATAGCTTGGAGAAAATTGTTCCGACTGACCTAATGGGGTTTATTTACTAAAATCAGACTCCCTTCTGCATAGAAACCAATCAGCTTCCAGGTTTCATTGCCAAAGCTTCATTGAACAAGCTGAGGTTAGAAGCTGATTGGTTTCTATGCAGAAGGGAGTCTGATTTTGGACTCTCCAGCTTTAGTAAATAAACCCCAATGTGTCATGAGTTGTATATATAGCAATTATTAGCAAGGGTTCCCTGAGACCACAGCATTTTCTCAAGGGATCCTCTGCATTGAAAAGGTTCAGAAAGGCTGCATTACTGAAAAAAATGTAAATTTTCAGGAGCTGAGCTCCACTTGGAATCTATCCATTAATAATAGATTATATTATCTGAAATGTGGCACCTAATGGTAACAATTGTGCCATGCCAGCAGCTCCAAAATTAATTTCCCCGTATTTATAAACTGACAAAAGTATTTTAATATACATTTTGCTTGATACAGTATATTTATCATTGCTGGGTATATAATTCCCTAGATGTTTTCTCCTGCTCCGCGTTCTTTCTCCACTGTGTTCACCAATTGCAGATTGTTCCGGGAAATATTGAGCTGCAATACATGTCCTTATTTATAACATATAAGATAGTAAATTCAAGGTATGTCTATCATAGATTTAAAATGGAGATTTTATTACTGGGGTGTCAAATTTTTTAAAAACATTTCTGCTACAAGCAAGAGAAATAAAGTAGCTTCAAAACTGATCCCCATTACCCCTAAACCAATAAGTAATATGGCTTATTTAACTCTCATTAATAATACATATGTAATGCCCATTAACCCCTTGCCTACCAGGCACTTATACCCCCTTCCTTACCAGGCCAATTTTCAGCTTTCAGCGCTGCCGCACTTTGATTGACAATTGCGCGGTCATGCAACATTGTACCCATATGAAATTTTGATCATTTTTTTCTCACAAATAGAGCTTTCTTTTGGTGGTATTTAATCGCCACTGGGCGCTTTACTTTTTGCGCTATAAAAAAAAAAGTGCAAAAAATTTGAAAAAAAAAAGTTTATTTGTTTCTTTTATAAAATTTTTCAAACAGGTATTTTTTCTCCTTCACTGATGTGCGTTGATGAGGCAGCACTGATGGGCACTGATAGGCGGCACTGATGGGCACTGATAGGCAGCACTAAAGGGCACTGATAGGCAGTACTAATGAGGTGGCACGGATAGGCGGCACTGATAGACAGCACTAATTAGGGGTCACGGATAGGCGGCACTGATATGCAGCACTGATAGGCGGCACTGATAGGTGACACTGATTATGGGTACTGATAGACGGCACTGACTGGCATCACTGCTGGGCACTGACTGGCGGCACTGACTGGCACAATCCCTGGGCACTGACTGGTGGCACTGACTGGCAGCACTGCTGGGCTGCACTGGTGGGTGGGCACAGGTGGGTGGCACTGCTGGGCACAGGAGGGTGGGCACAGGTGGGTGGCACTGCTGGGCACAGGTAGGTGGCACTTCTGGGCACAGGTAGGTGGCACTGCAGAGTGGCACAGGTGGGTGCACTGCTGGGCACAGGTGGGGGCACTGCTGGGCACGGGTGGGCGGAGCTAGTGGGCGCACTGCTGGGCGGAACCTGCGGGTCTCACTGCTGGGCACCGATCATCAGGGCACTGATCATCAGTGCCCTGATGGTCGGTGCCGATCCCCGCTCTGACAACTGCCAGTTCTCGGCAGTACTTTCCTCACGATCTGACAGCGTGAGGAAAGTGCAGCCGAGAACCGGCACTTGCATTTCCCTGTGATCAGCGTGTCATTGGACACCGCTGATCACGTGGTAAAAGGCCGGTGGGATCGGCCTTTTACTACATCTCGTGATCAGCTGTGTCCGTAGGACACAGCGATCACGGAGATCGCCGGGTGCGCGCCCCCTGGCAGGAGAGAGCGTTCTGGGGGGACGTCATATGACGTCCACCCAGAACTGGCCGGCCGCAGTGCAGCCGTCATTCAGCTATCTGCGGTCGGCAGGTAGTTAAATAAGAATTATTAATCAATTATTATGTACATAGTTACATAGTTAGTCTTGTTGAAAAAAGACAAAAGTCCATCCAGTTCAACCATTAAAAAAAAACAAAAACTATTTAGTCATAGTTACCCGTTCCGTGTTAATTTGGTTATTATTAATACACCTCCCATGTTTAAAAGTCTAAAATATTATAAAATAATAAATCAAACAAACAGAAAACAATTGCAAATTTGTGTAAAAAGGCCAATTCTAATTTAATGAATGTACTCCCTAAATTAAAAGATCCTCCAAGAAAGTTACCTTTCCAAGTTTAAAAAATAAAAGTAATTACCAATTTGCAAATTGTCAGAACATCACAGGAGGGGCAGAGACAACACTCCAATAGGTTGATTTTTGTATTTTGTATATTCATGTATACTTAGACTTATATACAATTTTGATAAAAAAAGAACTCCAGCTAAAATCTTAGCACACCTGATAGGGGATCCTACCGTTTCTCACTCTATATAAAGCAAACATTTTTAATTTTGTACATATATTATCCATGTAAAATATAACCATTTATGATAATAGGGGCAGATCCGGGGAAATTATTTGTCTGTATTATAAATAGGCCGTAAGGATCGGTTACCCTGACCCGTAATAGATTTGTGTGAATTTGCTGTGCCGGCCTACGCCTCCAATGTCTTCTCACTCTTTGCAGGTCCTAAAAGATCCACTAAAGCCGCAGGCTAAGGGCAACTACTGGACGGTGGATGTGAGCCAAATTCCTGAGGATGCCATGAAGCTGCAGCATACGAGTGGCACCCGGCAAGAAGCCTACCCTCCTGACCTGGCTCCTTATATCCTGCATGGACAGCCCTACAGATTGTTAAACTTTCACCACCCCCATCTTTCAAACGGAAATACTGTGGTCAGATCAGATGCAGAGGCTGGTCCCTCAGTACAAACCCAACCCCCAAATATAGATCCTGCCGCAACCTTCCCAAACATCTTCTGGAACCTTCCAACATTATATTCACAATATGTGCCCCCTAATGTGGTGGCCCCTCCCAGCATACTCCCTCTCCTGCTTTACCCCAACTTCCCCTTTTCCTCTCGATATAACTACATGCCTACCCCATACTCAAGCTCCACCTATGCGGAGCGGAGGGATGTTTACACTCCCAGTCTGATGCCCCCAATGCCTCCCCCGCCCAGAACTTCCTCTTCAGATTTCCCTCCCCATAATACAGTCTTTGACATCCCCCACAACATGGGGGCTACATGCATACTCAAAATGTCTATGGGCCACAATTTTCTCAGGGTGGGGTGTACCCAGGGTACAGACCTAATTATTACTGATTGGCCAGTTGCTGAGACAAGGCTGGTCTTGGGCTAGTCACTTTTGCCTCAAGGACTAGCTGCACTTCAAGTCTTACCCAATGATGTTGGCACCCAACATGGCACATGGCCCAGCGGAGGTGGCATCAAACATGACCTACAGTCCAAAGGCATTAGTCAAAGATGTATATATCATAGTCATTTTCTATCATGTCTGTCTATTTTTACTTAAAATAAATTTGAATTTGTTTTTTAATCTCAAGTGATATCAAAGCTTTGTTTCGTTTTTTTTAAATAACAAACATGTCATACTTACCTTCTCTGTGCAGTGGTGTTGCACAGAGCAGCCCGGATCCTCTGCTCAGGTCCCCCACTGGTGCTCATGGCTTCTCCCCCTTGACCAGTGCCCCCAATAGTAAGCCTTTTGCTAGGGGGGCACTGGTGCGTGCTCACTCCTGAGCCCCACTCTGTGCATTCATAAGATACATAGAGCTGCGACTTGGTCCCACCCCCACTCTCTCCTCATTGGCTCACTGGCTGTGATTGACAGCAATGGGAGCCAATGGCTCCAGCTGCTGTGTTTCAGTCAATGAGAAGAAAGACATGGGACCCGTGTACATCGCTGGATCAAGAGGGGGCTCAGGTGAGTATTGGGGGGGGGGGGCTGAGGGGGGAGCAACACACAGAAGGCTTTTTACCTTCAAGCATAGAATGCATAAAGGTACAAATCCTTCAGCCTTCACAACCAGTTTAACTTTATCATCAGTGTTGTAATTCTCTAGTTATATACTCTGTAAAAAGTACTGGAAGATAAGATAGGTACTTTAGGGGGCGTGGTTTGCCGCAAGCTGTGATGGCCGCTTAGTCCCGGAACTCCCGCCGGCCGGAACGTGCTTTAGCCTTGCACTGCGGGGACGGGTGAGACAGGCTCTCCCAGCTATGGGGAAATCAGACCGGATGACCTCCGATGCCCAGTCATGGTCCCCACGGGGACCAAATCACCAGGGAAGACATATAAAGGAGCTCTTCCGCTCCCAACAGAAGGAAGGGCCGCAGCCTTCTCCCTCTCTATCCCCCTCCTCCGCTCCCCCTGCAGCCGCAGACATGGCCAGCTCTCTCTGCTCTGCCACGCACTCAGCACCAGACACAGTTCCCCAGCACGATCTCTCCTCCGCTACTCAATCCCTATCACTAAGGGATCTTCACACTGTGGCCGCGGACATAAAGGTCACTTTCACTACCGCCCTGAATGACTTACGTGAAGATATCCAGTCATTGGGCTCAAGATTGGATCAGGTGGAGTTCTCTTCCAGACATAATACGTCCGCCATAGCTGATATACAGCAACAGTCAGCGCTACACACTTCTACTATCCGTGAATTTTACAGGCATATTGATGATCTGGTCAACCGTGGACGCAGACATAATATTAGACTCCACGGCCTACCAGAATCAGTGGAATCAAATGATATTCCTAGGGCGGTAGTAGCCATTTTTAATGACCTCCTCGGTCGCCCCCCAGCAACCCCGATTGACCTTGAGCGTGTGCACAGGGCGATCCGTCCTGGTGGGGAGACACAGACCCACCCAGAGATATCATCTTCTGCCTTGTCAGTTTTCCTCTCACAGAGGATATCCTTAGTGCCAGGGACAGAAGACATCTCTTTTATGAGGGGGCAGAAATAAATCTATTTCAGGACTTATCCAGTATGACCTTGCGCCAAAGGTGAGAATTGCACCCCTTACTGGATACCCTCTGCTCACGCAATATTCCTTACAGATGGCGGTTTCCCTTCTGCCTCTGTGCACAAGCCAGCGGGCGCACCTCCAACTTAGAGTCCCCGAAGATTTGCCCACCTTCTGCACTTTCTTGGATATCCCACTGATCGACCTGCCTGACTGGTATAGGTCCATGAGGTTGCCGTCTGCTCAAGACACGAGTCATGAAGCTAGTGCAATGGACTGGCAAAGCCAACTCCCCCGCAGACGCCGCTCAGTCCCATCAACTCCTCCGAAACTCCCTGGAGGGGGCTCCGCAGCCACCTCCAGCCCGATGGCTTCACCGGCGCTTAGGAAGCCGCAACATGAAGTCTAGCAACCCTACATCCGCCCATACTCCTGATCCTCCTGCGCACTCTCCAACAGGTGACAGACACTTACTATTAATTCTCACGTCTCATTACTGCCTTGCTCCAAGAGTTTTTGCTGTCTCTCTACCTCCCTTACAATGCTCACTGGACTTCCATTTCTTAAATATCCTATACACTTGCACAGTATGTAACCAACACTCCAGAAGGTCCACTCGCAGTCACTGACCCTTGTATACTCTATGGGCCTTTCTCCTCCTTCTTTCCCTTCCACGGGGAAAAGTATTAACCACGCTGCAGTAAGCTCTGCCTCCCGCCTCGGAGAACCAATCCCAAACTCTACCTCCGCAGCTGGTACCGGAGCAGTCCTGGTCCCACTACGGGACCTTTTGCATCCATCTGGTTTCCGCTACGCATCCCTATTTAAGCTCATCCAACATCCATTTCAACATCACGAAAGCTTCCTGGATGACCATCATCCTCTGCCTTATCTTCCCTGAGACTCTAGAACGTCATTCCGCCGCATCCGAAGGCACCCTGCTGCATCCATGGGAACGCCCGGGCGCACTGGGCCCATCCTGCTCTGGCTTCGTGTCACTCTGCCTATCCTGTTCGGCTGGAAGCTATCCCTACCTATTCCGTATAGTATAATAACATATGTGAATGTAATGGAGGTCTTTTGCTTTTCCTGATTGAGGGATTGGGAGGCGGGAATACTGTATGTAAGGCACAGAGAGATGCTCCGAGGGGATTGCTGCAGCTAATAAGTTAACATGATTTTGGCTTTGTGAACGAGCATCACCTCTCTCCGCCCACCGCCTGATAACTCCTTTTAGAATTTTTTTTCTTTTTTCCTCTCCGTCCAGCCTGCAACCATTATCTGATCCTGTGTGGGAGAGTGGCCTGGGGCCTTCCATGCCTTTCTGAACTTTTCATGTAATTATCCCCTGCATCCTTGCTCCCTTTTCTCAGACATGCGAGAGGTGATGCTCGATTCCTCTGCCACAATAGGGGCCTTAACCAATCCACTTTTTCTTATATACTGCTCAGTTTTTCCCAATTGCATATGGACATTGTCAGGTTTTGATCCTATGGAGCATAGTTGGTCAGTGTATGTAGACGTGGGGCCTTATGTTATTTTTTCCTGTTATTGCACTGTTTTTCACATGCATTGCATATGTTGCATTGTTATACTTTTGCCTCTCTTTCAGGTATGCCTGTACTACTCACTATGGCCCCTATCAACACCCATTATAGACATATTTCTTATACCAGACCTGATCTCTTCTAGGCACACTTGACTTTCACTTATGTACCTGCTTCACATGCACCATGGTATTTTTTCCTTTGCAACAAGCAGCGGTGCTTCTTTGCTGGTTCCCTACCCCCCTTGTGGCACCCTTTTTCCACCCTCCTCGTGTGCAATCCCTATATGCTCTAAGACATGCCGTTTTTCCAGAGACGGTCCGTAAACAGGGGCGGACTGACCATTTGGAAACTCGGGCACTGCTCGAGGGCCCGGGGTCAGTAGGGGGTTCCATGAGATGTCCCTGGTACCTTTTTCATAGGCTATTTTGAGTTTGGGCAAGGACACATGGGCCCCATGATCCCCTATTGCCCGGGGGCCCATGAGTTGTCAGTCCGCCCCTGTCCGTGACTTTACCCTACATATTTGGCGCCGAGGGCCCATTGTTACATTTTCCCCTCTCAAACCCTTCCCCACAGAACCCTACATTTTTTTTCTTTACTCTTTGTAAGAAGCCACCGACCGGCGGTTGTTCTCTTCCTGGTTCAACGCCTACTTCGTTCCCCACACAGTAGGCTCTGTTTTTACTGAAACCTTTTTTTTTCGGCTACTATTATTATTACTATCCTTCTTCCATACTCCTTTTCCCCTTTGTCTTCCTTTTTTTTCCTTTCTGATCCTTTTATTCTCTTCTTGATTCTTCTTCTCTTACGTGGAGAAGCGGGTCTTCTCCTCAAGCCGATTATCTCTAATCAAAGGGTCGGAAGTCCTCCTGCGCTATAAAAGGAAGTATATTTAACCTAAAGCTGCCAACACTCAAAAACTGATACCAAAAACAGTGTTAATCATATACAGTTGCAAGAAAAAGTATGTGAACCCCTTGGGATTACGTGGAGTTTTGCATGAATTGGGCATAAAATGTGCTCTGAACGTCATCTAAGTCACAACAAAAGAAGAACACAGTCTGCTGAACATAATACTACACAAACATTAGATATTGCCATGGTTTAATTGCACATAACATGTAAACATTTTCAGTGCAGGGAGGAAAAAGTATGTGAGCCCCTAGCTTAATGACTTCTCCCAGAGCTAATTGGAGCCAGGAGTGAGCCAACCTTGACTCCACTCAGTGTGATGATATCGATGTGTTGCTGACAGCTGTCCTGCCCTTAAAAAACACACACCTGTTTTGGGTTTACTGGTTTCAAGAAGCACTGTCTGATGTGAACCATGCCTCACAGAAAAGAGCTCTCAGAAGACCTACGATCAAGAATTGTTGACTTGCATGAAGCTGGAAAGGGTTACAAAAGTATCTCCAAAAGCCTTGATGTTCATGTGTCCACAGTAAGACAGACTGTCTACAAATGGAGAAAGTTTAGCACTGTTGCTACTCTCCCTAGGCTTGGTTGTCCTGTAAAAATGACTGCAAGAGCACAGCGCAGAATGCTGCATGAGGTAAAGAAGAACCCCAGAGTGTCAGCTAAAGACCTACAGAAATCTCTGGCACATGCTAACATTTTTGTTGACACATCTATAATAAGGAAAACATTAAATAAGAATGGAGTACATGGGAGGACACCACAGAGGAAGCCATTGCTGTCCAAAAAGAATATTGCAGCACGTTTGAAGTTTGCAAAAGAGCACCTGGATATTCCACAGGACTACTGGCAAAATATACTGTGGACAGATGAAACCAAGATTGAGTTGTTTGGGAAGAACACACAACACTATGTGTGGAGAAAAAAAGGCACAGCACACCAACATCAAAACCTCATCCCCACTGTAAAACATGGCGGAGGGAGCATCATGGTTTAGGGCTGCTTTGCTGCCTCAGGGCCTGGACAGATTGTTGTCATTGATGGGAAAATGAATTCCAGAGTTTATCAAGACATTTTGCAGGAAAACGTACGACCACCTGTCCGCCAACTGAAGCTCCGCAGAGGATGGGTGATGCAACAGGACAATGACCCAAAGCATACAAGTAATTCAACAAAACAATGGCTGCAACAGCACAGAATACGCCTTCTGGAGTGGCCCAGTCAGAGTCCTGACCTCAACCCGATTGAAATGCTGTGGCATGACCTTAAGTGAGCGATTCACACCAGACATCCCAAGAATATTGCTACACTGAAACAGTTTTGTGAAGAGGAGTGGTCCAAAATTACTCCAGATCATTGTGCAGGTCTGATCTGCAACTACAGGAAACGTTTGGTTGAGGGTATTGCTGCCAAAGGAGGGTCAACCAGTTATTAAGTCCAAAGGTTCACATACTTTTTCCTCCCTGCGCTGTGAATGTTTACATATTATGTGCAATTAAACCATGGCAACATCTAATGTTTGTGTAGTATTATGTTCAGCAGACTGTGTTCTTCTATTGTTGTGACTTAGATGACGTTCAGAGCACATTTTATGCCCAATTCATGCAAAACTCCACGTAATCCCAAGGGGTTCACATACTTTTTCTTGCAACTGTATATATAAATAGTGTAGCGCTCATATCAAATAAATGCATACAGTGTGACTCTTCACTGCAAAATACTAAGAGAATAATGAAATTAAAATAAAATAATGAAAATCATATAATGTGACTCATCACTCCAATAGTGCAAAAACATGTATAGTGTCAGACCTAAAATAAATATCTGTGCCCCTCACTTCAAACCGTGCTCACACACTAAATTAATACAATATCTAAAAATGTGCCTTCCACTTGAAAACAAACGTGCTCATACACTTCATATATTAAATATTAGATCATGTATCAACACACCCCCTAACACTTGTCATGAATATTTGATTAATGATTTTATATCCTGTAAAACTGAGGGAGTTGTGTATTGTTTGGAGTGTGATTGTGGACTCCAATATATAGGCAGAACAAAGAGGCCACTGTGGAAAAGGCTCAGGGAGCATGTTCAAAATATTAATAAAGGATTTACAAAACATAGTGTCTCGAGACACTTTGCCATATATCATAATAAGGACCCCAGCAAAATGAAATTTTGGGGGATTGAGAAATTTAAGAAGCATTGGAGGGGGACTAATAAAATAAAATCGCTGAGTCAGGCTGAGTCCAGGTGGATGTATTGCATGAACACACTAGTTCCCAAAGGGTTAAATGTCGAATTCGACTTAAATTGCTTTATCAGTGACTTTTGAATTAGATATAAATTGCGTTACCAATATTTCTCTAATTTTAGTATAGATATTCTAATTGGTACTTATATGTGGTTTTACTATTATAATCAATTTCTCTTTTTATAAATTTCATTTAATTTTAATTTTATTTTTTTACTTTTAATTTTATGGCTGTTATAATTATTTAGTATGAAATATTGATTCTCTATGCATCAACTGTATTTATTAGGGTTGTATTCAATCATGTTAATGTGTGGGTAGATTGCATGATGAAGGGATAGATTTTTAGAATGTTTCTATTTTTATATATATATATTTATATATTTTAATTATATTCTGAGTGTCAGGTAGAACATAAGGTCATCCTCTCCATCCATCCCCTAGTGGTAGGTTGCAATTTAGCTCCTCAATATCTTTATATTGATGGGTATTATTTTTATATATATGTCCAATTTGTATAAGTCTTATTAATTTTAATATTATTGAAATAATGTATATTTTAATTATTTAGTTTACCGGGATTCCGGGACTCCGGTAAATAATGAAATCAGCGTGGGTATGTGGATTAAAGATTACGTTTTTTTCCCCACATAGTCTAAGGTGTAATATGTGGCATTTCAAATAAAGAAGGTCACCAAGAAAGTGGCCGCGGTTAGAATAGGGGTATGTCTCCGAGAAAATGGCCGCGGTCACCGCTGAATACATGCAAGGTATGCCGTGATTGCCGTTAATTAATAGGTCCAGTATAAAGGGAGGAGCTGCATTCATAATGCGATACCCCAAGGAAGTCACGAGCAGACAGTGACGTAACGCGTAGGTTTGCGAGTACGCAGTTTCCGGTGCGCGGTGACGCACCTCCGGCGTGCGACGCCATCTTGGTATACCCAGGAAGTCCCACACACATGCAGTATACCCACACATCGGTGAGGAGGGAGAACTGCGAACTATGTGAGTGTTATTCCTTCTTTTGCAATAAAGGAGTCATATTTGCACTAATACTACACTTAGAAGGTCTCTTTTTTTGGCTCACTGGGCGGGTGAGCCACTGTTCTCTAGAGACATCTGGGCTGATTAGGGGCAATAGGAGCCCCACAAGGAGATCCACTGGAGGAAGAAGGCTGCTGAACCATATGATTTAAGGATCCAGGGTGATCCTGCAAGCGTGTTGGCCCCTAGGGGTCACAGGGAGGAGGTGAGGAGGCAATCTAGCCACATACAGAAGAAAAGTTTTGGCACAATCACGGAATTGTTGAACACCATTACACAGTGCATGATTTTATTCATCACTGATTGGACATTTTTTTGATCATTTTGAAGAGTGGACACGTTTCTTGCACTTCAGCACTTTATGTTTAGCCCCATGTTTGTTAGGGGGTGTGTTGATACATGATCTAATATTTAATATATGAAGTGTATGAGCACGTTTGTTTTCAAGTGGAAGGTACAATTTTAGATATTGTATTAATTTAGTGTGTGAGCACGGTTTGAAGTGAGGGGCACAGATATTTATTTTAGGTCTGACACTATACATGTTTTTGCACTATTGGAGTGATGAGTCACATTATACGATTTTCATTCTTTTATTTTAATTTCATTATTCTCTTAGTATTTTGCAGTGAAGAGTCACATTGTATGCATTTATTTGATATGAGCGATTATCTCTAATACTTTTTCTTCTCTGTCTATTTCTCTTCCCTGGGACTGCTCCTTCCCTCTCCCCCCCCCCTTTTTTTTTTTGTTTGTTTTTCTTTCCTTCTCTCATTCCCTCTTCATTCCCCTGACCCCCATGTGTTGCATCATCAGATTTATACGACATTGAACTGTAGATATGCCCTCCCCCAACTCTTTGCCAGGACAACTGTCCTTGAAAGTTCTCTCACTTAATGTTAAGGGCCTGAACAGGCCAGAAAAGCGCTCCATGCTGCTTTCCTACTTGCATAAACAAAAAGCGGATGTAGTCTTTATCCAGGAGAAGCACTTCCGTCAAGATTCTATTCCCAAGCTTTTTAACTTCCGCTTTCCTACAGTTTTCCACGCCACTAATCCCTTAGCTAAATCGAAAGGGGTCGCCATCCTGCTCGCCAGACATCTCCCCTTTAATATGACAGATACTCTTCTGGATCCCAAAGGTAGATATCTGTTTATAAAGGGCTCCTTCGCCAATCGACCCAACACGTTTGCTAACGTTTATGCTCCCAACGCCAAACAGGTTTCGTTCACATGCTCGCTCAGCTCTACCCTAGCCGCTTTCCAAACGGGTGTGCTGATATTGAGGGGAGATCTGAATGTCCCTTTAAGCCCATTGTTGGACTCCTCTTCGGGCAGCTCCTTTTTGCCTTACAAAGCTCTTAAGCAGATACGCTTACAATTACAACACTTGCAACTACACGATTCCTGGCGAACTCTATACCCTACTGTTAAGGACTACACTTTCTGTTCCACACCACATAACAAATACTCTAGGATAGATTACTTCTTCTTGTCGCAGTCAGATTTCCCACTCCTTCATGCTGCCTCCATAGAACCGATGGTCCTCTCCGATCACCATCCCATAACCATGACGTTGCGGTTTCCCGAAAAACACATATGCTCGAAGTACCGGCGCCTGGACGCTTCCCTTCTTACTGACATTGCTATTGAACAAGAGATCCGTTACAACCTGACTGAGTATTTCTCCTTGAATTGCTCTTCAGACACCTCTCCCCTCACGCAGTGGGAAGCCCATAAGTGTGTCATTCGCGGTACACTCATAGCTATAGCGACAAGACGTAAAAGAGACAGACGAGCGTTTGAAACTCTTTACGGACAGGATTCAATCTTTGGAAAAAGCCCATAAGCAGACTCTGGCTGCGTTGACCTTGTCAGAACTTACGAACACCCGCATACAACTTCTCACAGAATTGGGTACGGTGGTCAAAAAAAGATACATTCTTTCACAAAAATTGTACTATGAAGTCGAAAATAAGAGCAGGAAGTTTCTAGCTAGTGCTCTTCACGAGAAACGGTCCAGCATGACGGTACATAAAATCAGAGGCTCCGATGGCACGGTGGCTACATCCAACCCCGACATTGCCTCCCATTTCGAACAGTTTTATAAATCCTTATATAATCTCCCTCCTGAACATCCCCCTCTGCAGACCGACAAAATCCAGAGCTTCCCTGATCTCTGAATTCCTTCATCTTTATAGCCCAGCTGCTCTCTTTGAGGAACAGGCTCACTCTCTGGAAAAAGATCTGACCCTGATTGAGCAACAGTGCGCTGTAAAGCAGATGAAACCTGGTAAGAGCCCGGGTCCTGATGGTTTTTCAGTAGCATATTATAAATCCTTCATAGACATCCTAGGTGCCCCCTTTCTTTCAATACTCTCTCTCAGTCTCCCCAGTCACATTCCCGACTTTTAGAGGCTTACATTATGGTTATCCCCAAAAGCGGTAAGGACAATACTCTGGTTCCCAATTACAGACCTATTTCCCTGCTGAATGTTGACATCAAATTGTTCGTGAAAATTGTTGCTAAACGGCTCCTCCCCTTGCTTCCCGCCCTGATCAATTTAGATCAGGTGGGTTTTATCCCTGGTAGAGAAGCAAGGGACAACACCATTAAGGCCCTTAATCTCCAACATTGGCTTTGTAAATCTAACACTCCTGGATTTTTTTCTTTCTTTAGATGCTGAAAAGGCCTTTGATAGGATTGCATGGGACTACTTGAAGGCGTCTTTGATGGCGTTGGGTTTGGGGGAGAGAATGCTAAACTTCATAATGGCCCTATATGCTGATCCAACAGCTCGAGTCCGGGTAAAGAGACACTTATCAAACCCCTTCCACCTAAGAAATGGAACACGCCAGGGTTGCCCCCTCTCCCCGCTCCTGTTCTTCTTATCCCTTGAGCCTTTGTTAAGGAAAATTTGCTCAAATCCTGATATCAAAGGGATCAAGGCAGCAAAGAATATACTGTAAGCTTGCTGCTTATGCGGATGACATCCTCCTGTTTCTTGTCGACCCCCGTACCACATTGCCGAATCTATTGAAAGACTTCGCTTTCTTTCAATTTCTGTCGAATCTTAAAATCAACTTCTCTAAGTCCTATGCTCTTAACATCTCTCTTTCCCCTGACCTGGTTTCATTTTGTCAGTCTCACTTTCCGTTTCAGTGGGAAAGGAATGCCCTCTCTTATCTTGGTGTGCAACTTACCTGTAATCTTGACGACCTCTACACCAAAAATTTCCTTCTCGCCCTTCGTTCTATACAGGAGGATCTCACTAAATGGCATCGCCCTTGCTTCTCTTGGTTCGGAAGGGCGGCGATACTAAAAATGAACATACTCCCCCGTCTACTCTCTCTTTTTCAAACATTGCCGATTCTTCTGCCACTCGCTTTTTTTGCCTTCTGTAAAAAATTGTGCTCCCTATTCCTTTGGGATCATAAGCGGCCACGCATTGCATTCTCCCAACTGATCCTTCCTAAACTTAGAGGAGGAATTGGGCTCCCTGACCTTCTCCGCTATTATTGGGCTTGTCACCTTTCCCGCATAATCGATTGGCACGTCCGCTCGGCTACCAAAGATTGGGTCCATTTGGAGAATGCCTTTTCACCCTCACCCTTGGCGTCGATCCCATGGCTCCTACCAAGGCATACCCCTCAAGTCCTTCTCACACACCCTCTGCTGGGGCCCACCTTAAAAATTTTCCGCTTGGCTTGTAAGTCTGTATCCATTTCTGATATGCCCAACTCCTTAACCCAGACTTCCCTCCTGGCATGCATGAAGCCTTCCTGTCCAAACAGTGGCCACACCCTCAGATTATAGTAAAACACTTTCTTCATAAAGGCAGGATGAAAACATTTGCTGAATTACTAGACAGCCTGGATATCTGTGATTTCCCTGTCTGGGCTTATCTCCAGATGAGACACTTCTTGCTTTCGCATAAAGACCGTCACAACTGGGCCCGTCCTCTTACCCTTTCGAATCCGCATGCTCTAAAGCCGAACCCCAAAAGCATTTGATCTCAGAGGTGTACCCCCTCCTTGTTGGGAGTAGGACCTACAATTCTCTTCCTTCATGCCGTGCATGGAACAGAGAGCTGGATACCAACCTGTCGGATTCAGATTTGGACCTAATTTTTAGTTACTCCCACAAATGCTCCCTCAATGTTTCGACGCAAGAAAACAGCTACAAACTGGCCTCCAGATGGTACCGAACTCCTTCAAGAATTCATCGCTACAACCCTTCCTTGCCCAACAGCTTTTTTTTTAGGATACTTTACATAAGTATAAAAAAAATGATACTCGTTATCGGGGTACAGCTCACCCTATACTGCGACGCAGCGCACCACATTGCAATATAGTTCCAGGCATACGATAAATACATTCGATAATACATTCACTCAGCGGTATGATGCCTGACGTGATGTGCGTGGCGGACGAATCCCCAGACCAACACGTCATGCATAACGCCGCTTACCCCGAGACCATAGCATCCTAAGACAAAGAACATTTCCTACCATTACAAAGTCATGCAAGATACGATTAGTTACAATATACAATAAGCATCGGGTGTGGGGGGGGGGGGGAAGGGGTCACAGGCCCGAAGCTTTATTGAAGGGACAAAGACACGCAAAGGGGAGTAGAGGGAAGGGGAGATCTTCAGACGTCCTCTTCCTCCTTAAAGTCCATCAAGGTATAGTCCCTGAGCAGACTGAGGATCAGTCTGCGGCAGTCCTCAATGTACATCCTCTCCCGCTGGTGGATGAGGTGCTTCCTGGCGCACCATAAAGCGTCCTTAAAACAACACAGCACCCGCCAGGCGCTGTCAATGTCCTCCAGACAAAACGTTCCACAGAAAAGTCCATTCAACACCCCAAAGTGTGTGATGGTTGTCTGTGGCACAAAGTCCTTGAGTTCAGGTTCCAGGGCCCTCAACAGGTCCTGAGCAAAAGAGCACTCCCAGAAAACGTGATGAACCGTTTCCTCGTGGATGATGCAGAAGGGGCAGTGTCTGTATCTGCTCAGGTTCCTGGCATGCATAAATGTCCTGAGAGGCAACCCCCCTTGGATTGCCATCCATGCCAGGTCCTTGTGCCTGTTGGTGAGGATGTTTGAAGAAACATTCCTCCAGACCACCTTGCAGGTGTCTGAAGGCAGGCCTGGAACCGACTCCAAAATGTCACTTGCTCTGATGAGCTTGTAAATGATCTTTGGCTTCCACAAGTCAGGCTCGACTCCCTGTAGCCCCTGCTCCTTGATAAACTTGAAGGTATCCAGGTAGTACCAAGGAGTGTCCCAGTTGTAGGGGATGGAACTGTCCCAATTGTCCCATCCGAGGGACCTTCAGAGAGGCAACAGGAAGAAGCGTGACATTACGTTCCTGCCAGAGTCCATAATCCTTTTTGGCAAAGTTCTGCGGATGCAGTTGCAGGCAAAGAACACCCTCAGTTGGGTGGCGATGTCGGGCACGCCCTTACCGGCCTTGAGGGGTTCCTTGAACATGACTGCCCTCTTCACTCTGTCCATCTTGGAGCCCCAGATGAAGTGAAACACCACCCTGGTGATGGCCTTACAGGTGTTGACCCGTGGGGGCCAGGCCTGGGCGAGGTACTGCAACACAGGGAGAATCTCGCTGCGGAGTACCAGTGTCTTCCCTTCGATGGTGAGGTCTCTGAGGCTCCAAAGTCCAAACTTTTGTCGCATCTTTGACAGTCTCTCCTCCCAAGACTTCAGGGCTGCACCCTCGGCACCAAACCAAACTCCCAGGATTTTCATGAAGTCTGTCTTGATGCCAAAGGGCATGGATGCAGAAGAAGGCAGGAACCAGTTTCCGAAGAGCATGACTTCTGACTTCCCGCAGTTGACTTTTGCCCCCGAAGCTTGGCCGAAGTCCTCGCAGGTCTGGACGAGCAGGTCGATGGAGCGCTGGTTGGCACAGAACACCGTCACGTCGTCCATGTAGAGCGAGCACTTCACTTCCCTTCTGTCTGGTCCCGGCGCGGTGATTCCCCCGACCTCTGGATTCCGTCTGATGCATTCGGCAAAGAGCTCTATACAGCAAACAAAAAGCAGAGGTGAAAGAAGGCAGCCTTGTCTGACCCCGGAGAGGACCGGGAAGGGGTCAGTTTTCCAGCCGTTCACCTGCACAGTACTACAAATGTCGTTATACATCAGGTCAACATACCGACAAAACATTTCCCCAAGACCAAACCTGCGCAGGGCTCTGCACATACACCCATGGGAGACACGGTCAAAGGCCTTTTCCTGATCAAGACTGACCAGGGCCGCGTGCACACGGCGGTCCTTGATGTATTGGACCGTGTCCCGGACGAGCGCTAGGCTGTCTGCAATCCTGCGGCCAGGAATGCCGCAAGTCTGATCCGGGTGGATAATCTGTCCGATGACGGCCTTCAGCCTGTTAGCCAGGACTTTGGCGAGGATCTTGTAGTCCACGTTCAGGAGAGAGATGGGATGCCAGTTTTTCAAGCCACATCTCTCCCCCTTACGCTTGTACAAGATCGTGATCATTCCCTCCCTCAATGAAGGAGGCATCCTGCCCTCCACCACCATCTCCTCGTACAGCTCGAGCAGGTCCGGGCCCACGAGGTCCCACAGCGCTACATAGAGCTCTGCTGGGAGACCATCGCAGCCCGGGGTCCTGCCCCGCCTGAAGGATTTAGCGGCAGAGTGCAGCTCCTCCAACGTCAAGGGGGCGCTGGTGGCCGACAAACCTGCAGGATCAATGGTGTTAGTGATAACTGACAAGAGAGAATCCTTGCCCAACAGCTGTTGGAGATGCTGGACGTCAGATGGGTCATTTCTCCACATCTGGTGGTCTTGCCCAATCATTCAACCATTCTGGCAAGAGGTCTATCGGATTGTGGTGTCTGTAACTACCTTACCATTGATTCTTTCTCTGACTCAGTTCCTCCTCCACTATTCCTCCCTTCCGTGGGGACAGTATTTTAAATCCTTAGCTATGCATATGTCAACGCAGCCAGACTCTGCTTACCTGTATTTTGGGGCTCCACTCGCCGTCCCTCCATACAAGATTGGCTTATCCGCTTGGGCAAAGTGGCGGAGATGGAAAAACTGATTGCGACTGCACTTGATACCCTGACCAAATTTTCCCACACTTGGGCCTGTTGGACTCACTTTCAGACCACCCCTGCATATCAGTCCCTCATGGACCAATCTACTTGATCTAATTCAGCTCACCCTCCTATGACACCCCTTTCTCTTTTTCCGAATGGCTGGCAATGTGTTTCCTTAAGTGTATCTGCCCCCATTTGCATGTCCCCTGTGGCAGTTCAGGTTCTGTCTACTTCTGTTTATATCCTAACGTATAGACGATGACACTTAATTCGCACGTTACTCCTCCCCTTATTCCACCCTCTCCCTTTGTCCTTCCTCCCCCTTTCCTCTACCCCCTCCCCCCTTTTTTTTTTTTTTTTTCTCTTTTTCTTTCTCTTCTCTTTCATCTCTCCCATCTCCCACACTCTTTTCCTTTTCTTCTCACACACTCTTCTGCACTTTATGTAGTCTTCAAGAGATCATTGGGCATAACTACATCAATATTATCTTATACTTATTAGAGTCTCTACGACAGTTTTCATTTGTATTCAGATACCTTTGCTACATAACGACTGTCGCCACATTTTTTGTATGTGCACTACATTCGCCCCCCCATTGTGGGCCTATGCCTTGAGGTATATCTACATGAGGTTCTCTGTTATCAGCCTCTATTATGCCTTTTCATGCTGCCTGAGTATTACATGCATAACCCGGTTGTGGCCTAGTTATTTGTCGCTGTCTATGTTCTTGCATATGATCTCTGTTTTCTCATGTTGTACCTATTGATGACTGCCTTATCCTCTTGTATTTTACAAGTTCCTTTGTAATTCTGTAATTCACCAATAAACTTTTATGAAATAAAAAAAGATAGGTACTTTATTGTCATTGCAACGTAAATCACAATGAAATTCTATAAAAAAAAAAAACTCCACACACACATGAACATATAACATTCTCAACATGCACACATGTGAACATTGTCCCCATCCCCCCATATAAAAGCCTAAAAGAAACGACGACCACAACATCAAGCCAAGTCACTTGGAGCGAGATAATAATACTCAAAATGACCATTTAGGGCCTTGATAGCTATTGGAAAGAAAGAAACCTTCCTCGAGTCGTTTTGTCCTCACCTTTTTTCTTTTTCCAACCTCCTGCCAGATGGTTTCCAGGTTTAGTAATTTATATTTACTAAAATAATTGCATTTCCATGTTCTGTGTACTGTGGGAGACCAGATATAGTGAATGCAGGGTCTGGGGAGAGCGGATATAGTGAATGCAGGGTCCGGGGAGATCAGATATAGTGAATGTAGGGTCCGGGGAGACTGGATATAGTGTATGCAGGGTCTGGGGAGACCAGATATAGTGAATGCAGGGTAAAGGGAGACCAGATATAGTGAATGCAGGGTCCGGGGAGACCAGATATAGTGAATGCAGGGTCTGGGGAGATCAGATATAGTGAATGCAGGGTCTGGGGAGAGCGGATATAGTGTATGCAGGGTCTGGGGAGACCAGATATAGTGAATGCAGGGTCTGGGGAGAGCGGATATAGTGTATGCAGGGTCCGGGGAGACCAGATATAGTGAATGCAGGGTCCGGGGATACCAGATATAGTGAATGCAGGGTAAAGGGAGACCAGATATAGTGAATGCAGGGTCCGGGGAGACCAGATATAGTGAATGCAGGGTCTGGGGAGATCAGATATAGTGAATACAGGGTCCAGGGAGACAAGATATAGTGCATGCAGGGTCCAGGGAGACCGGATATAGTGAATGCAGGGTCCGGGGAGACCAGATATAGTGAATACAGGGTCCGGGGAGACCAGATATAGAGAATGCAGGGACTGGGGAGACCAGATACAGTGAATGCAGGGTCCGGGGAGACCGGATATAGTGAATTCAGGGTCCGGGGAGAGCGGATATAGTGAATGCTGGGTCCTGGGAGATCAGATATAGTGAATGCAGGGTCCGGGTAGAGCAGATATAGTGAATGCAGGGTCCGGGTAGAGCAGATATAGTGAATGCGGGGTTCGGGGAGAGCAGATATAGTGAATGCAGGGTCCGGGGAGAGCAGATTTAGTGAATGTAGGGTCCGGGGACACTAGATATAGTGAATGCAGGGTCTGGGGAGACCAGATATAGTGAACGCAGGGTCCGGGGAGACCAGATATAGTGAATGCAGGGTCCAGGGAGACCAGATATAGTGAATGCAGGGTCCATGGAGACCAGATATAGTGAATGCAGGGTCCAGGGAGACCAGATATAGTGAATGCAGGGTCCAGGAAGACCAGATATAGTGAATGTAGGGTCCAGGGAGACCAGATATAGTGAATGCAGGGTCCTGGGAGACCAGATATAGTAAATGCAGGGTCCAGGGAGAGCAGATATAGTGAATACAAGGTCCGGGGAGACCGAATATAGTGAATGCAGGGTCCGGGGAGACCAGATATAGTGAATGCAGGGTCTGTGGTTTAGTAACACTTTAATACCTAAAAACTTAAAAGCAGATACCGGCTCTACTACGTCTCCTCTGGTGTAGAATGGAGACATGTCAGTCTTGGTCTTCCTAAAATCAGCTTTTAACTCCTTGGTCTCCCCAGTGTTTAGGGACAAATTGTTTCCCTCACACCACTCTACTGAATTGGCCACTTCTTCCCTGTAATGCTTCTCATCCCCTCTTGTGATGCAACCTACTATGGTGGTGTCATCTGAAACTTTGATGTTACGTTTTGTAGAAAAGCAGGGAGTGCAATCACAAGGGTATAGAGAGTAGAGAAGGGGACTCAATACACAACCATGTGGTACTCCTATGCTGACCACACCCTGGGATGACACATGCTTACTCAGTGTGACCCCCTGTGGGTGCTCTACCAGGAAATCCTTTATCCAAGAGCAGGGGTCTCCAAACCTTCTAAAGAAAGGGCCAGTTTAGTGTCCTTTAGACTGTAGGGGGGCCATGGGAGTAAACAATGCCCGATCTTTGGTTTTATGGGGAGAAATAGTTGGTGTTAGTTGAAGGAATAGTGCCCTATTGTTGGTGTCAGTGGCAGGAATAGTGCCCTATTGTTGGTGTCAGTGGCAGGAATAGTGCCCTATTGTTGGTGTCAGTGGCAGGAATAGTGCCCCATTGTTAGTGTCAGTGGAAGGAATCGTGCCCCACTGTTGGTGTCAGTGGAAGGAATAGTGCCCCATTGTTGGCGTCAGTGGCAGGAATAGTGCCTCATTGTTGGTGTCAGTGGCAGGAATAGTGCCTCTTTGTTGGTGTCAGTGAAAGGAATAGTGCCCCATTGTTGGTGCCAGTGAAAGGAATAGTGCCCCATTGTTGGTGCCAGTGAAAGGAATAGTGCCCCCTTGCTGCCAGTGGAAGGAATAGTGCCCCCTTGTTGGAATAGTGCCCCACTGTTGGTGTCAGTGGAAGGAATAGTGCCCTGTTGTTGGTGTCAGTGGGAGGAATAGTGCCCCATTGTTGGTGTCAGTGGAAGGAATAGTGCCCCACTGTTGGTGTCAGTGGGAGGAATAGTGCCCCATTGTTGGTGTCAGTGGAAGGAATAGTGCCCCATTGTTGGTGTCAGTGGGAGGAATAGTGCCTTACTGTTAATGTCAGTGGGAGGAATACTGCCGCATTGTTGGTGTCAGTGGATGGAATAGTGCCCCATTGTTGGTGTCAGTGGAAGGAATAGTGCCCCATTGTTGGTGTCAGTGGGAGGAATAGTGCCTTACTGTTGGTGTCAGTGGAAGGAATAGTGCCTCATTGTCGGTGTCAGTGGAAGGAATAGTACCTCATTGTCGGTGTCAGTTGAAGAAATAGTGTCTCATTGTCGGTGTCAGTGGAAGGAATAGTGCCTCGTTGTTGGTGTCAGTGGAAGGAATAGTGCCTCATTGTTGGTGTCAGTGGAAGGAATAGTGCCTCGTTGTCGGTGTCAGTTGAAGGAATAGTGCCTCGTTGTCGGTGTCAGTGGAAGGAATAGTGCCTCGTTGTCGGTGTCAGTGGAAGGAATAGTGCCTCGTTGTCGGTGTCAGTGGAAGGAATAGTGCCTCGTTGTCGGTGTCAGTGGAAGGAATAGTGCCTCATTGTCGGTGTCAGTGGGAGGAATAGTGCCTCATTGTCGGTATCAGCGGAAGGAATAGTGCCTCATTGTCGGTGTCAGTGGAAGGAATAGTGCCTCGTTGTTGGTGTCAGTGGAAGGAATAGTGCCTCGTTGTTGGTGTCAGTGGAAGGAATAGTGCCTCGTTGTTGGTGTCAGTTGAAGGAATAGTGCCTCATTGTCGGTATCAGTGGAAGGAATAGTGCCCCATTGTCGGTATCAGTGGAAGGAATAGTGCCTTATTGTCGGTGTCAGTGGAAGGAATAGTGCCTCATTGTTGGTGTCAGTGGAAGGAATAGTGCCTCATTGTTGGTGTCAGTGGAAGGAATAGTGATTCATTGTTGGTGTCAGTGGGAAGAATAGTGCCCCATTGTTGGTGTGACTGGCAGGAATAATGCCTCAAAGGCCAGATAAAGGCAATCAGAGGGCCACATCTGGCCCCAGGGCTGTAGTTTGGAGACCACTGTCCAAGAGCAAAGGGAAGGGGACATATTCAGCTTCAGCATCTTCCCCACCAATAGATCTGGGATAACGGTATTAAAAGCCGAACTCTAGTCAATGAACAACATTCTTCCATAGTTGCTGGAGTGTTCCAGGTGACATAAAGTGTTACTAAACCCACAACAGTACAATCAGTCTGACATTGTATGCTGGCTGATCACTGAAGACTGGGAAATGTGAAAACATTTTACTTCTGACTGCTGCTGACTGCTGGTGCTTGTAGTTGTTTTATTTTCTTCTTTGGGTCTTGCTAAAAGATTTTACTTTTTTAAATCCCTTTTTCTGTCACTTTTTTTTCTTCCTTTCCTTGTCTTCCTGCACTCTTCTAATTAAGGGGCGGGGTTAATTGGTCCCAGGTGATACAGGTCCTATATAACTTGCTGTGGAGCGCACTCTGAGCTTGCCTGTATTTTGCTTGCTGGACCTTTAACTAAGACTAAGTGGACATTTAATAAGTGGAGTTAAAAAAAAAATGGAGTTGGAAACAGGAGATTATAAGAGGAGTCTACTAACCTGTAAGTGACAAGTGATCTTTCCTGTTAGTATTGTGATGGGATATGAGTGCTAGCGGGGTGGAAGGTTTGTGCAGTGCACAGTGTGCCGCATGTATGCAACAATGGAGCAACAGCTCCGGGATGGATACCGCTGTGACAGATGTGAGCGGCTTGCCTTTCTAGAATCTCGTGTTAGAGTTCTGGAGGAGAAAGTTGCAACGCTGGGCAGAGCTATCAACCTTGAAAGGGGTCTTCTGCTCTCTGAGCAGGTAGCTAATGGGACTGATGTGGAGGGCAGAGGGGATAATTAGGATTATCAGGTAGGAAGATGGGTTACTGTAATGAGGGAGTGGTAGGGGCTCATAGAGAAGGAAGGCTGGCCCTGGGTTTGAGCACCCAAACAGGCTGGGCAAGTTGGTTGAAGATGTGGGGGTGGCACCCCTGGATGTCCCTGCTATCCCTAACAGCCGGGATGGCAGACCATCTGGGAGGGGTGGTGAGGGTAGTGCAGGAAGGCTTAGACAGCTGGTGGTAGTAGTAGTAGGATTCTATGACCAGAAGGACTGATAGAATTTGTCGCCAGGATCACCTCAACCGAATGGTTTGCTGTCTCCCTGGTGCCAGGGTTCGGCATGTGGTGGACCGGGTTAATAAATTACTGGGAGGGGCTGGGCATGACCCAGCGGTCTTGGTTCATGTTGGAACCAATGACAGAATACATGGAAGATGGAGGCTGCTTAAAAATCAATTTAAAGAATTAGGCTGCAAGTTGCAGGAAAGAACCTCCAAGGTGATATTCTATGAAATATTACCTGTGCCATGCGCAACTCGGGGAAGATGGGGAGATTAGAGAACTCAATGCATGGCTGAAGACCTGGTGTAAGAGGGAAGGATTTGGGTTCCTAAAGCACTGGGCTGACTTTTCATTGGGGTGCAACCTATATGTTAGAGATGGTCTGCTGTGCTGGGGGAGAGGTTTAAGGGAAGGCTGGAGGAGTATTTAAATTAGGATCAAGGGGGGAGGGAGAATTAGATTATAACTGGGTAGACAGATCAGACGGGTCAGTACTTATTGGTGGGTGGAATGGGGGAAGATGGGGGGAAGGCTATGGATGATAAGACCGTTCCCATGATGCAAACAACCAGTGGAATCGGTACCATTTGTATGACAATAAATATGCAAAATACGTGTGAACAAGGTGTCAGTGTTTGTTCAACAATGCCAGAAGTCTGTCAAGCAAAATAGGTGAGTTGGAATCTTTTTTGCATGGAGAGCTATGATTTAATTGGTATTGCTGAATCTTGGCTTCATTCTTCGCTTGACTGGACCATTAATATTCCTGGCTATGTTCTCTTTCGGAGAGACAGAGTAATAGGAAAGGTGGTGGTGTCTGTCTCTATATGAGAAGTGATCTCAGAGCGAGTGTAAAAGAGGACCTAGTTGATGGGGAGTGTGATGAGGCTGAAGTATTATGGGTGGAACTGCACATGGGGGTGCATACTAAGGTAGTCATTGAAGTTTGTTATAGGCCTCCCAGTGTTAATGAGGAGATGGAGACTCGGCTCCTTACACAGATCTAAAGGTCTGGGACAGTGATAATAATGGGGGATTTTAACTACCTGGAAATTGACTGGAGTAATGGTACTGCAGGAACAGTTAAAGGGCAAACCTTTTTAAACCTACTACAGGACAATTTTATGGTACAATTCATAGAGGCCCCAACTAGGAATGATGCTCTGCTGGACCTGGTAATCTCAAACCATGCAGAGCTTTTTACGAATGTGCATATAAAAGAACATCTGGCTAGCAGTGACCATAACATGACTTCATTTATTAACTGTAAACGGCGAGCACATACAGGAAAAATAAAAACCGCTTAAGTTCAAGAGGTAATTTTCCAAGACTTAGACTGGGAGGGAATATTGGCATTGATGAACACAACACAGAAATGGGAGTTCACACTGCAAAATATAATCCCATGGGCAACAAGTTTAAAAGGCTAAAAATCAAACCTATGTGGCTGATAGCCAAAGTTAAAAAGGCTATAGATAATAAGAGAAGAACTTTTATTAAATAAAAAAATGAAGGATCACTATTATCGTTTAAACATTACAAAGAATATAACAGAATATGGAAAAAGGAAATAAAGGCCGCAAAAATTGAAAACTAACGACAGATTGCAAAAGATAGCAGGACCAACCCCAAAAAATTCTTCAAATATATTAATAGTAAGAAGGTCCGGTCCGAGCATGTAGGCCCTTTACTAAATAATCTAGAGGGGGTGACTGGGGACAAAGAGAAGGCAAATTTATTGCCTTCTTCAGCTCTGTATATACAAAGGAGCATGTGGGAGCTCTTGTTCATAATGGGCATGGTACTGATACAGCTCCAGATGATCCACATTGGCTCACAATTGATATGATCTAAAAATATTTATACAGAATAAAGGTGACTAAAGCCCCTGGACCAGATGGCATACACCCACAGGTCCTTAAAGAATTGAGCTCTGTCTTTTCAAAGCCATTGTTTCTAATTTGTAGGGGCTCTTTAATGACTGGCATAGTACCACTGGATTGCTGTAAGGCCAATGTGGTGCCTATATATAAAAAGGTCAAAATCTTTACCAAGTAATTACAGACCTGTTAGTTTAACTTCTATAGTTGGGAAGATACTGGAGAGTTTAATAAAAGACCACATAGATGAGTTCTTGCTGGAAACAAATATTTTAAGCAACAGACAGCATGGATTCATGAAAAACAGAAGTTGTCAAACAAATCTGATTTCTTTTTGAGGGGGCAAAACCTTGGACAGAGGTGGCGGTGGACGTGGTATACTTGGATTTTGGAAAAGCGTTTGACACAGTTCCCCACACACGGCTAACTTGTAAGGTAAAGTCTACGGGCTTGGAAAAATCCATATGTAAATGGATAGAAAACTGGCTAAAAGATCGTGTTCAGAGTAGTTAATGAATGGTCTGGGGTCATCAGTGGTGTACCCCAGGGTTCAGTGTTGGAACCCTTTTTTACTAGGGGGAGTACAACTGGGGAATCAATGGTGAAGGATCTGGGGGTTCTGGTAGATCACAATCCTAATAATGGCATGCCATGCCAAGCTGACGCTTCTATAGCTAGCAAAATCCTCTTGTATTAAGAGGTATAGACTCCAGAGAGATCATATTACCCCGGAGCAAATAATTAGTAAGACCTCATTTGGAATATGCAGTTCAGTTTTGGGCACCAATTCACAAAAAGAACATTGGGGAACTGGAGAAAGTACAGAGAAGGGCAACCAAACTGATATGAGGCATGGAGAAGATCGGCTATGAGGAAAGATTAGAGGAACTGAGTTTATTCTCTTGAAGAGGAGATTAAGGGGGGATATGATCACCATGTATAATACACAAGGGGGGGATATGATCACCATGTATAATACACAAGGGGGGGATATGATCACCATGTATAATACATAAGGGGGGATATGATCTCCATGTATAATACACAAGGGGGGGGGATATGATCTCCATGTATAATACACAAGGGGGGGGGATATGATCACCATGTATAATACACAAGGGGGGGGATATGATCACCATGTATAATACACAAGGGGGGGATATGATCACCATGTATAATAAGGGGGGGATATGATCACCATGTATAATACATAAGGGGGGGGGGATATGATCACAATGTATAAATACATCAGTGGTTCATATAGTGAACTTGGTGTAGAGTTATTCACCCTGAGGTCATCAGAGGACAAGGGGGCACTCTTTATGTCTGGAGGAAAAGAAATTTAATCTCCAAAACACAAAGGTTTCTTCAGTGAGAGCTGTGAAAATGTGGAATAGACTCCCTCAAGAGTTGGTTCTGACCAGCTCAGTGGATTGCTGTAGGAAAGTCCTGGATTCTTTCTTGGATACACAGAATATAACTGGATATAACATTTATAGGTAAAGTTGATCCAGGGAATATCCGATTGCCTCTCGGGAATCAGGAAGGATTTATTTTTTCCCCAGCAGGTGCAAATTAGATCATGCTTTGCTGGGGTTTTTTGCCTTCCTCTGGATCAACTGTGGGTATAGGATTATTACTTTTTTTTTCAGCCTAACTAACTATATGCAGTAAAGAATGCTTGTTATACTCACCGTGGAACCTAAGGGGTTAATCCTCTGCGATGTGTAAAAATGCTGTTTGATCCTGTCTTCTGATTCTCCCCTTAGTGTTCCCCCTGTTACATCCTGATAAGACATATCGTGTGAAGACACTCTGCACATGCTCAGTTTGGTGTGTATTGCTAGAGGTTTTTTCTTGGGACAGTACATGTGATTAGCACAGGGCCAATCAGCATTGTCCAGAGGTCAGGGGTTCTGCATGCCACTAAAGAAGAAAGTAAGCTCCTACAAGCTTAAGCCAGTGCTCTACTGGACACTGATAGAAGTCAAGACTGCTATATACTGCTGATGAGAAGGTATTTAGCAGTTTATATTTACTAAAATAATTGCATTTCCATATTCTGTGTACTGTTAGAGACCAGATATAGTGAATGTGGAGTCCAGTGTTTAGTAACACTTTAATACCCCAAAAAAACTTAAAAGCAGATACCCACTCTACCACTTCTCTGGTGTAGACTGGAACCATGTCAGTCTTGGTCTTCCTAAAAACCATTAACTCCTTGGTCTCCCCAATGTTTAGGGACACATTGTTTGCCCCACACAACAAGTATCTAAACTACCTGGTGAAGCTGTTTTGATGCATTTTTAACACCAATCCCTCAAAGAACTTCATTATTACCGGGGTGAGCACAATTGGCCTATGGTCCTTCAAACTATCTGTTTGCTACTTTTGGTTTGGGAGTAATAGTAGATTTTTAAGCAGGTTGGAATCACAACCAATGATGATTATTAGTTAAGACCCCTGCAAGGTGGTTGGCTCAAGAAAATTGTATAATGTATGGCCAGCCTAATGCTGGTGCACTCAGAATCTGGTGCAGCTGTGCATGGTAGTCAATCAGCTTCTTACCTCTGCTTGCTCAATTAGGATTTGTCAGTAAAACCTGGAAACTGATTAGGTATTTATGCAGAAGTGAACTTGATTTTGCACTCTCTAGCTTTAGTAAATACACCCCGGTATGTGTAGATGTCCACTCTGCTTCATTACTCTACCTTGTGTTTTTACCCTCCCTCATCCTCCCATTACGCCACACTGATTCTACCTATTGCATCATTATATTCTTCATATGACCACCCCAGGGCATTGCCACCACCTCTACTGCAGGTTTGACCCTCTTCTTCCTTTCAGCACAGAGTATTGTCCCCCCCCCCAGCGCAGGGCATTGCTCTATCTTCCAGTAGAGGGAATTGCCCCTCCTGCAGCAACCATTCCTTACCATTCTCCCAGAATTTTCAAATTGCCAGAAACATCACAGGAGGGGCAGAGATGACACTGCAATAGGTTGATTTTTGTATTTTGTATATTTTGCATACTTAGATTTATATACAATTTTGATTAAAAAAAAAAAGAACTCCAGCTAAAATCTCAGCACACCTGATGGGGGATCCTACGGTTTTCCACTCTATAGAAAGCAAACCTTTTTAATTTTGTACATATATTATCCATGTAAAGTATAACCATTTATGATAATAGGGGCAGATCCGGGGAAATTATTTGTCTGTATTATAAATAGGCCATAAGGATTGGTTACCTGACCCGTAATAGATTTGTGTGAATTTGCTGTGCCGGCCTACGCCTCCAATGTCTTCTCACTCTTTGCAGGTCCTAAAAGATCCACTAAAGCCGCAGGCTAAGGGCAACTACTGGATGGTGGATGTGAGCCAAATTCCTGAGGATGCCATGAAGCTGCAGAAAACGGGAGGCACCCGGCAAGAAGGCTACCCTCCTGACCTGGCTCCTTGTATCCTGCATGGACAGCCCTACAGATCTGTAGACTTTCACCACCCCCATCTTTTAAAAGACAATACTGTGGTCGGATCAGATGCAGAGGCTGGTCCCTCAGTACAAACCCAACCCCCAAATATAGATCCTGCCGCAACCTTCCCAAACATCTTATGGAACCTTCCAAAGTCATATTCAAAATGCATGGCCCCTAATGTGGTGTCCCCTCCCAGCATCCACCCTCTCCTTTACTCCAACTTCCCCTCTTCCTCTGTGACTACATGCCTACCCCATACTCAAGCTCCACCTGAGCGGAGGGATATTTACACTCCCAGTCTGATGCCTCCCCTGCCCAGACCCTCTGAAGCCAGAACCAGAATATCCTCTTCAGATTTCCCTCCCAATAATACGGTCTTTGACATCCCAGTGTATCCACACCACGGGGGGGGGGGGGGGGGGGCTACATACTCAAAACATCTATGGGCCACAATTTTCTCAGGGTGGGGTGTACCCAGGGTACAGACCCAATGGTTACTGATTGGCCAGTTGTTGAGACAAGGCTGGTTTTGGGCTAGTCACTTTTGCCTCAAGGACTAGCTGAACTTCAAGTCTTACCCAATGATGTTGGCACCCAATGTGGCACCAAACATGACCTACAGTCCAAAGGCATTTGTCAACTATGTATATATCAGTCATTTTCTATCATGTCTGTTTCTTTTTACTTCAAATAAAATTGAATTTGTTTTTTAATCTCAAGTGATGTAAAAGCTTTGTTATTTGAAAAAAAAAAAAATGTCATACTTACCTTCTCTGTGCAGTGGTTTTGCACAGAGCAACCCGGATCCTCTTCTTCTCAGGTCCCCTGCCGGTGCTCATGGCTCCTCCCCTCTTGACCAGTTCCCCCAATAGTAAGCCTCTTGCTATGGGGGCACTGGTGCGTGCTAACTCCTGAGCCGCACTCTGTGCATTCATAAGACACAGAGCAGCTGCTCAGTCCCGCTCTGAGTCATTTTGTCCTCACCTTTTTCTTTTCTGAACCTCCTGCCAGATGGTTTCCAGGTTTAGTATTTACTAAAATAATTGCATTTCCATGTTGTGTACTATGGGAGAGCTGATATAGTGAATGCAGGGTCTGGGGAGAGTGCATATAGTGAATGCAGGGTCTGGGGAGAGTGCATATAGTGAATGCAGGGTCTGGGGAGAGTGCATATAGTGAATGCAGGGTCTGGGGAGAGTGCATATAGTGAATGCAGGGTCTGGGGAGAGTGCATATAGTGAATGCAGGGTCTGGGGAGAGTGCATATAGTGAATGCAGGGTCTGGGGAGAGTGCATATAGTCAATGCAGGGTCTGGGGAGAGTGCATATAGTCAATGCAGGGTCTGGGGAGAGTGCATATAGTGAATGCAGGGTCTGGGGAGAGTGCATATAGTGAATGCAGGGTCTGGGGAGAGTGCATATAGTGAATGCAGGGTCTGGGGAGAGTGCATATAGTCAATGCAGGGTCTGGGGAGAGTGCATATAGTCAATGCAGGGTCTGGGGAGAGTGCATATAGTCAATGCAGGGTCTGGGGAGAGTGCATATAGTCAATGCAGGGTCTGGGGAGAGTGCATATAGTGAATGCAGGGTCTGGGGAGAGTGCATATAGTCAATGCAGGGTCTGGGGAGAGTGCATATAGTCAATGCAGGGTCTGGGGAGAGTGCATATAGTCAATGCAGGGTCTGGGGAGAGTGCATATAGTCAATGCAGGGTCTGGTGAGAGTGCATATAGTGAATGCAGGGTCTGGGGAGAGTGCATATAGTGAATGCAGGGTCTGGGGAGAGTGCATATAGTGAATGCAGGGTCTGGGGAGAGTGCATATAGTGAATGCAGGGTCCGGGGAGAGTGCATATAGTGAATGCAGGGTCCGGGGAGAGTGCATATAGTGAATGCAGGGTCCGGGGAGAGTGCATATAGTGAATGCAGGGTCCGGGGAGAGTGCATATAGTGAATGCAGGGTCCGGGGAGAGTGCATATAGTGAATGCAGGGTCCGGGGAGAGTGCATATAGTGAATGCAGGGTCCGGGGAGAGTGCATATAGTGAATGCAGGGTCCGGGGAGAGTGCATATAGTGAATGCAGGGTCCGGGGAGAGTGCATATAGTGAATGCAGGGTCCGGGGAGAGTGCATATAGTGAATGCAGGGTCCGGGGAGAGTGCATATAGTGAATGCAGGGTCCGGGGAGAGTGCATATAGTGAATGCAGGGTCCGGGGAGAGCGCATATAGGGAATGCAGGGTCCGGGGAGAGCGCATATAGGGAATGCAGGGTCTGGGGGGACTGGATATAGGGAAATGCAGGGTCCGGGCAGAGCGGATATAGGGAATGGGGGGACCAGATATAGTGAATGCAGGGTTTAGTAAAACTTTAATAGCTAAACACTTAAAATCATATACCGGCTCTACCATGTCTCCTCTGGTGTAGAATAGAACCATGTCAGTTTTGGTCTTCCTAAAAACCGTTAACTCCTTGATCTCCCCAATGTTTAGGGACAAATTGTTTGCCTCGCACCACAATGGTCACCTGGTCACAAAACTACCTGGTGAGGCTGTTTTGATACGTTTTAACACTAATCCCTCAAAGCACTTCATTATCGGGGTGAGCACAATCCTTCAAACTATCTATGTTTGCTACTTTTGGTATGGGAGTAATAGTAGATTTTAGGCAAGTTGGAACCACAGCCAATGATAATGATCAGTTAAATATATTAGTAAAGACCCCTGCAAGGTGGTTGGCTCAGGTCTTAACAGCCCTCCCTTGGACCCCATCTGGACCCACAAATTGACAGATTTAAATGCCTGACTCACCTCGTGTTCCTGTATCACAGGTGCGGCATCACCCATGTGCGAGCTCAAGAAATTGTTTGCCGGGGTACTGCATCCTCTTGTGAGAAAAAGCTGTTGAATTCTTCAGCCTGTTGGTGTCAGGGCAGGGGCCGAGGAACGGACAGGCAGGCCTAACAATGTAACGCACTGGCTGACGACAACCACCACCCACAGACCGAAGTCCCTCAGGGCGCGGAGTCTAAGTCCCAGGCTGCCCTTCACCAGGGCCCCTGATGGTGGGGATGGACTTGATGCAGCCAGGAACCAGGTCGCGGCCCCTGAGGCACCTCAGCTGCGGTAATGGCCGCCGCCAATGGCGTGTAGCTGGTGGAAGAGGCAAAAGAGTAGTCAGACAAGCCGGGTTCAGCAACAGGACAAAACAGTACAGGACAGCAGACGAGAATCACAGGTCACGAGCCGGGTTCAGCAACAGAGGGTCAGATCAAAGGAGAATACAAAGAATAGTCAAGTCACAAGCCGAATCAGATACCAGGAGAGTCACGAGAGTCAGAACAGAGTAATAGCAACACAAAGACACAAGTGCAAAGAGCATGTGCGGGCCACAGGCTTATATGTCATCAGCCACACCCCTCTGGGGGATGGACCACAGAGACCTGAAGGCATAAAAGGATTCCCATCATGCACAGCAGAATCCAAGATGGACGCCAACACATGGAGTAACATAACCTCAGGGAAAAGGTAGGACCTTGACAATTGGATAATAAAATGTGCACCCTGGTGAGTGTTCTCTCTGTGGTTTAGGATATCCTGTATCCCTTTCCAACCTTCCCGTACATCATTCTCTCTGCAGTATTCAATTTTAGGTTTGCTCTAGCAACACTATACTTAACCGTATCCCCATCCCTAAAGGCACCATCCCGTTCTTTCAAGACAACGTACTCTCTTGGTCATCCAGGGCTTCTGATTAGGAAAAACCTTGATATGCTTCCTAACCAGGGGCCTATTTACCACAAGGCACTTGCCTAGGGTGGCATTTTTCAAGGGGGCAGCTCCTCTTACACCCCCTCCCCCTGAAGAAAGGATGAAAGAGAGGGAGACGCACACTGTGGGAACCAGATGGGATCCGATAGATTGATGGTGTATGTAGAGCCTAACTTTTGTTCGCAGGGATGTCCAGAACTGTGAAGATGAGTGTCTCTACCACTGGGGGGGGGGTAGTGGAAGGCTCTTCCGGGTTGAGGGCAGAGGTGTTGTTGGTCAATGTTGTCAGGCTCTCTCCGCAGGAGGGGGAAGGGGGACAGGTTCTGTTGGTCGGTGTCCCTGGGGGCAGACAATGTTTGTGTTGCCTAGGGCAGCATTAAACCTAAATACACCACTGCTCCTAACTGTAACAAAGTCTACACAAGTGCTGATGTAACTCAGTATTGTATCAGTGTACGTATTTAGGTCTAGTGATGGGCCGAACACCCCCCTGTTCGGTTCGTGGTTGAACATCCAAACCTACAGAATGTTCAACCGCAAACTTCAAACACAATTTACTGAGCGGTATCTTACCACCTGAGTATGTGGGAGGATCCCGCTCAGTTACAAATATCCGGCATGAGTCATAT
This sequence comes from Staurois parvus, assembly GCF_062004578.1. Classification (NCBI taxonomy): domain Eukaryota; kingdom Metazoa; phylum Chordata; class Amphibia; order Anura; family Ranidae; genus Staurois; species Staurois parvus. The sequence continues at coordinate 8,519,534 of NW_028317826.1, forward strand.
TAAGTCACACGGTATTATAGTAGTGAGACATTCATTAATGTCTCCGCTGTCAGTGGGATTCTGACAGCTGAATGTAAAAAGAATTGTTGGCATTGCCCAACAATTAAACTTTTTTTTTTTTTTAAACGGCGTGGGGTTCCCCCTCCCATCCATACCAAGCCCTTCGGTGCTGCTATGGATTTTGAAGGCAACCCCCACACCAAAATTAAAACAAAAAAAAAATGGCATGGGGGTCCCCCCTAAAATCCATACCAGACCCTTATATGAACATGCAGGTCAGGAAAGGCGTGTACGAGCAAGCACCCCCGCCTGAACCATACCAGATACATGCCCTCAACATGGGGGAGGTACTTTGGGGCATGGGGGGGCTCCCCTTCCCCAAAATACCTTGTCCCCATGTTGATGGGGAAAAGGGTTTCCTTCCCACAACTCTTAGCTGTGGTTGTGGGGGGCTTATTAGAATCTTGAACCCCCTTTAAAAAGGGGGCCCCCAGATCCCTCCCCCCCCCCCATGTGAATGAGTATGTGGTACATGGTACTGTTGGTATGGTCAGGTGCATTGCTTTGACCAATCACAATGCACTGTCAGGGCGCAGTGCATCGTGGGGCATGGCAGGCGAACAGCCTACCGAACACCTGTACTGTTTGTGTGCTCAGCCAACACACAAATGGCCCGTGTTGAAGTCGAACTTAGGTTCAACTAGAACATACAGCCCAACACTATTTAGGCCATGTTTAAAAATTTCCCATTTGGTCCTCTCAAAGCAGTCCTGTAACTGCTCGAGAGCCATCTGGCCAAATCCTTGTCTCCTTGCTTTCTGGAACAATTCTCTGCCTGATTGGGCTGTACAGTGGAATGAGAGAGGAATAATCTGAGTGGCCAAGATGAGGTAATGGAACAGCTTTGTATGCTTCCCCAACAGAGTATACCATACAACCAATTTATTTGTCCTGGGACTTTAAATGAGGCACAACACACGTCTAACAAATAACTTGTTTCCAACATAAATATCTAATAAATGAATAAACTTCTCATTGCTTACAAAAGGAGGATAATTTATATAATGTATATCCAAATTTCTTTCCATAGTAACTACTTTGAAAATGGGTGTGCAATTCTGATAGCACCCAATCCGCTTCTGGTTTGTCCCCTTGGGTTCTCACGGAGTCATCCTTCCACAGCTCCCAGGTGAGACTCCCCTGGCCATCACCATTTGGAAATACGGTCATATATTTTTAGCTGATTTGTTAGTATTAGGGACCCTCTGGTGACCCTTGAGATTGGAACTACTTCAAATATTACAAGATATTATTAGGTTGTTATATACTTGATGATTTACCTTGCACATATTATATCTGCATCTACTCCTGAAGAAGTGAACTAAGAGTCACGAAACACGGCGAGTTTTTGGATGCAATTTTAATGTCATTCTGTATTGACATCTGGATTGTATACAGTCAATTGTATATCCAATGATGTATGGAATGCATTAATATGGATTTATTATAAATCAGCTTGTTACCATTTTATCCTTTTGTGAGCGATGAGAAGTTTGCTCGTTGGTCGTGTGTGTTGTGCCTCTTTTAAAGTCCCAGGACAAATATATTGGTTGTTTGGATATATTAAGGGATGGAGGCACATCACTGGGTGCATCAGGTCACATTCTATTTTTGTTATATTAATTTGGGTGGACACCCCAGTCCATAGTGGCCTCTTGCACCATGCAGATGTACAATAATGACATTGCGAGATACTGACCAGAATTTATTGTATTACTACACAGATTATGTAAACTTCCCAGTATGACATTTCTGGTTGGGATTGATGGCCAGGGTCTGCCTCATCCTCCAGATGTGATGCATTGAGGAGACTTTTGACTTTTTTTTTCCGCCCAAGCCTGCTTATACAGGTGGGGTCTGGGCCGCATCGGCACCATGTCTGTGCTTGATGTGTGATGTCAGCGTCATTGCGGCATCATCACACCAATGCGCTTTGTTTCATCTTGCTGCAGCCTTGAGGGGTATGGTACTCACGTCGCCGTTGTGCCTGTGTGGCGGTGGATGCCTCGTTGTTGAACGCTTCCCCTTTTAGACTGTTGGGAGGGACCAGCGCCTAGCCCCTGGGGACAAATGGTGGAAGCAGATGAAGATTTTTTTTTTTTTTCCTTTGAGGACACTGAGAAGCCACACTTGTTGTTGAGTGCCTCCCCTCTTTGATTGCACACGCAATGTTGGGAGGGACAACTGATTAGCCCATCCCCCCGGGATAAATAGTTGTAGCTTATGGGGGTGGTTTGCCCCATGAGGATACTGAGAAGCAACACTTTGATGTATAGTGCTTGAGTCATGGTTTGGCTGCTTTTATGTATGTTTTTGCATATGGCCTTGGTGGTCTATTTTTCATTGGCATATTCTTTTATCTTTGAACTGGATTCTGTGATTTGGGTCCTCTTTTCTTTTTTCATACCACCAGGTGCAGTACATTTCATAAACTGATCTTGTTTCCTTTTATTATTGCTAAATTACAGCCAGGGCTGCATTCCATTTTTGTTGTATTGTTACTCAAATATCCAGTATTACAATGACCGCTTCTGATCCATGGTGGTTTATGCTTTTGTCTGCCTACATTTTGTTTTCGTTCGGCTCTGGGTACTTGGTGGTCTTTCTTTCTTTATTCCCACATTTTATTTTTGTGGGAAAAAAAATGAAAAATGTCATTCGTGTACAGCGTTGCATGACCATGCTATTGCCAGTTAAAGAGAAGTGGCGAATAGCAAAAAAGTGACCAATGTACCCCATACTCATTCACATGGATGGGGGGGGGTTTAGGTTGGCAGGATCTGGGGGTCTCCCCCCTTTACTGGCCAGCCTGGCCACATGCTCGGATAAGGGTTTTTTTTGGCATGGGGTTACTCTCAAAATCCATACCAAACCAGGACAAGCAGCCAGCTACCTGGCCCCCTCCTTACCCTCTTCCCGTCCGCCCATTCTACATAGACGGCAGACGGGAAGCAGCGCCGATGCGGGCTAATGTTCCTGTACGTTAGGCTGCATCGATGGCTCGTGTGCGGCTCACAGAGCGCTCACCATGAAACCCGGTGATCGGTGTGTCACCCGGACACAGTGGATTATATTGTCTTTTTGTTCACTAAAATTCATTAAAGTGTTTTTTTACCCAGAAATATGCTTTTGAAAAACCACTGCGCAAATACCACGTGACATAAAATATTGTAACTCCCATCATTTTATTCTCTAGGGCCTCTGCTTAAAAAATATAATGTTTGGGGGTTCTAAGTAATTATCTAGCAAAAAATATATAATTTTTCCATGTAGGAGAGGAATGTCAGAATTGGCCCAGTATGCAAGTGGTTAAATAATAAACATGTCTATACTTACCTGCGGTGTGCAGTGGTTTTGCACAGAGCGGCCCGGATCACCCTCTTCTCGGGTCCCCCGCAGGTTCTCCTGGCTCATCCTGTCTGTCGGGTGCCCTCACAGAAAACAGCTTGCTATGGGGGCACCCACTGCTACGAGTGTCCATTCACACATGGTGCCATGGCTTGGCCCCACCTCCTCTATCTCCTCATTGGCTGACTGGCTGTGATTGATAGCAGTAGGAGTCAATGGCTCCTGCTTGCTGTCTCTGCCAATGAGGAGGCAGAGACCTGGGACAGTGAGGCTGTCATTCATATTGCTGGATCTTGATGGGGCTCAGCTAAATTTATTCTAAAAATATTCTTCCCATATATATATTGACATATTTGAAATACTATAACTTTGGCTATATTTAAAATAAATAAAAAACATATAATATATACTGTATGTTGAAATATGTCTTTTTATATATTTCCAAATATATGAACATTTTTTTAAAAAATACATTTTCAAATATACTGTGTCTTTAAAAATAAATTTAATCTACATTTTTAGAGTGCATTTACAAATATATGCTAAAATGAGTTCTGTAAAGCAAAATCTGAAGGATATATTTTAAAATATTTTTCATATATTTTGTAATATATAAAAAACACATTTCAACATACGGTATGTGTGTGTAAAATATCCTTTTTTTTTATTTAAATATATTGAATATGGCCAAAACTGTAGTATTTCAAATATATGCCAATATATTTGGGAAGAATATTTTTCTTCCATGTGTGTTGGCACACCTTTCTGTGAACTAGACTGGGACCTAGATGTCTTTCCATTTTTTTACCACTAGGTGCAGTCTTGCACCTTTCATATAATCGCTCACTATGTCTCCCTACTCACTTCTGCACTGCAGCCAGCATTACATGTTGTTTTTGTCGTTTATCACTCATCTTGATTTGGCCATCACCATTTGGAAATACGGTCATATATTTTTAGCTGATCTGTAAGTATTAGGGTCCCTCTTGTGACTCTTGAGATCAGAACGACTTCAAATGTTACAAGATCCCACTAGGTTGTTATATACTTGATGATTTACCGTGCAGATATTATATCTGCATCTACTCCTGAAGAAGTGAACTAAGTCACGAAACACGGCGAGTTTTTGGATGCAATTTTAATGTCATTCTGTATTGACATCTGGATTGTATACCGTCAATTGTATATCCAATGATGTATGGAATGCATTAATATGGATTTATTACAGATCAGCTTGTTACCATTTATCCTCTTTTGTAAGCAATGTGTCACGATCAGGGGTCAGGTTCAGAGACCAGTTGCTATAGCAGTGGAAAGGCTTACCTGAAACCAGCAGGATAGGTACACAGGCAGGTCACTGTGGCAGAGGAGTGGGATCACCCGAGGTGTGGAGTCTAAGTACCAACCGGTGTTCACCAGAGCTCCTAATGGTGGAGATGGATTTGGCTGCGTGTTGGTACCAGGTCACAGATCTCAGGATCACCCCACCAGGGAATGAGTAAGCCGGAATCCAGTAGCAGATCGAACAAGTTAGGGATCGAGCAGAAGCAGAGTCAGTCAACAAGCCAAGGGTCGGTCACAAACGGTAGTAGATGAGGCAGAATCGTAGTCCAGGAACAAGCCAAAGGTCGGTAGCGAAGGTATAGATGGCAGTAGGAGAGACAAGCAGGATATTAGCTGGTGAAGGCACAATAATCTGGCAAAGAGGAAATGCAGAGACATGGCTTTTATCAGGAAGTTCATGGGAGGAGAAAAGGGTTCAAGACAGACAGGGCCAAGGAAGGATCATCCAAACAGTTGTCAAGGGAGCTGTCCAGCATTCCAGGTTGCTCAGCAAATAGCGACATTGCCTCTCACCGCAGAAGGCCCAGGTTTGATCCCAGGCTCTGACAGTCTATAAGCAAGCCTGTACTCCGAGGTCAAGATAAATATATGATTGCAGTAATGCCGGGGATTTTTTTTACACAAGAGTCGGGACACGTGGTTAGGGGAGTGATAAAAAAAGGTGGTCGACCTGTATTTACTGACCTCCCCAAGCTGCAAAGGTAGCTTAGCAAAAATGCATGCCGGAAGTAATTGTCTCTGTTGAGTTTGTAAGGCAGCTGCGGTGAGGGATTTTAGGAGTTCAAATAGGCAATAGGGAGGTGATGTAATGTCAACTCACTGCCTTTCAATAGTCCTCTGAAAAGTGATCTACCACAGATTGCTTTTTCAGAGGGCAACACAAGGGTAAATGAGAGTAGAGAGACGTACTGAGAGTTTGTTGGGTGAACTATGTGCAGGAGAGGAGTGTGGAGGGTATGACAGGGGGAAGTATGTGCAGGAGAGGAGTGTGGAGGGTATGACAGGGCAGTATGTGCAGGAGAGGAGTGTGGAGGGTATGACAGGGGGAAGTATGTGCAGGAGAGGAGTGTGGAGGGTATGACAGGGGGCAGTATGTGCAGGAGAGGAGTGTGGAGGGTATGACAGGGGGCAGTATGTGCGGGAGAGAAGTGTGGAGGGTTTGACAGGGGGAAGTATGTGCAGGAGAGGAGTGTGGAGGGTATGAGAGGGGGAAGTATGTGCAGGAGAGGAGTGTGGAGGGTATGACGGGGCAGTATGTACAGGAGAGGAGTGTGGAGGGTATGACAGGGGGCAGTATGTGCAGGAGAGGAGTGTGGAGGGTATGACAGGGGGCAGTATGTGCAGGAGAGGAGTGTGGAGGGTTTGACAGGGGGAAGTATGTGCAGGAGAGGAGTGTGGAGGGTATGACAGGAGGCAGTATGTGCAGGAGAGGAGTGTGGAGGGTATGACAGGAGGCAGTATGTGCAGGAGAGGAGTGTGGAGGGTATGACGGGGCAGTATGTGCAGGAGAGGAGTGTGGAGGGTATGACGGGGCAGTATGTGCAGGAGAGGAGTGTGGAGGGTATGACGGGGCAGTATGTGCAGGAGAGGAGTGTGGAGGGTATGACGGGGCAGTATGTGCAGGAGAGGAGTGTGGAGGGTTTGACAGTGGGCAGTATGTACAGGAGGCGAGTGTGGAGGGTATGATGGGGCAGTATGTGCAGGAGAGGAGTGTGGAGGGTTTGACAGGGAGAAGTATGTGCAGGAGAGAAGTGTGGAGGGTTTGACAAGGAGAAGTATGTGCAGGAGAGGAGTGTGAAGGGTATGACAGGGGACTGTATGTGCAGGAGAGGAGTGTGGAGGGTTTGACAGGGGGCAGTATGTGCAGGAGAGGAGTGTGGAGGGTTTGACAGGGGACTGTATGTGCAGGAGAGGAGTGTGGAGGGTATGACAGGGGCAGTATGTGCAGGAGAGGAGTGGGGAGGGTATGACAGGGGGCAGTATGTACAGGAGAGGAGTGTGGAGGGTATGCCGGGGCAGTATGTACAGGAGGTGAGTGTGGAGGGTATGCCGGGGCAGTATGTACAGGAGAGGAGTGTGGTGGGTATGCCGGGGCAGTATGTACAGGAGAGGAGTGTGGAGGGTATGACGGGGCAGTATGTACAGGAGAGGAGTGTGGAGGGTATGATGGGGCAGTATGTACAGGAGAGGAGTGTGGAGGGTTTGACAGGGAGAAGTATGTGCAGGAGAGGAGTGTGGAGGGTTTGACAGGGAGAAGTATGTGCAGGAGAGGAGTGTGGAGGGTATGACAGGGGACCGTATGTGCAGGAGAGGAGTGTGGAGGGTTTGACAGGGGGCGGTATGTGCAGGAGAGGAGTGTGGAGGGTTTGACAGGGGGAAGTAGGTGCAGGAGAGGAGTGTGGAGGATTTGACAGGGTAGTTTGTGCAGAAGAGGAGTGTGGAGGGTATGATTGGGCAGTATGTGCAGGAGAGGAGTATGGAGGGTATGACGGGGCAGTATGTGCAGGAGAGGAGTGTGGAGGGTTTGACAGGGTAGTTTGTGCAGAAGAGGAGTGTGGAGGGTATGATTGAGCAGTATGTGCAGGAGAGGAGCGTGGAGGGTATGATAGGGGGCAGTATGTGCAGGAGAGGAGTGTGGAGGGTTTGACAGGGGCAGTATGTGCAGGAGAGGAGTGTGTAGGGTTTGACAGGGAGAAGTATGTGCAGGAGAGGAGTGTGGAGGGTATAATAGGGGACTGTATGTGCAGGAGAGGAGTGTGGAGGGTATGACAGGGGACTGTATGTGCAGGAGAGGAGTGTGGAGGGTTTGACGGGGCGGTATGTGCAGGAGAGGAGTGTGGATGGTATGACAGGGGGAAGTATGTGCAGGAGAGGAGTGTGGAGGGTATGACAGGGGGAAGTATGTGCAGGAGAGGAGTGTGGATGGTATGACAGGGGGAAGTATGTGCAGGAGAGGAGTGTGGAGGGTATGACAGGGGCAATATGTGCAGGAGAGGAGTGTGGAGGGTATGACAGGGGGAAGTATGTGCAGGAGAGGAGTGTGGAGGGTATGACAGGGGGAAGTATGTGCAGGAGAGGAGTGTGTCTGCATGACTAGGGGCGTGGCAGGGGTGGAGCTCTTTACCTGCTTTGGGAGGTATGGTGACATCACCACCAACAGGAACTCCATCCCTGGAATTCATAGAGGGTCACAAATGTAGCCCCTCCTAGTGTAGGATGCTGGGTAAATTTAGCTTTTGGCTCCTCCTGTTATCAAGATAGCAGTGATCATTTCTCTTGGTCTCTTTAGTGGTTTCACAGGCTGGTTCGCTTTCCCTGCCTCTAGAAGAAGCTTCCAGAGCTTAGGGAAGGAGGTGCAAATAGCCAGCTTGGATATTTATCATACTCCAACCAATCCCTGGAGAGGAGTGTCCAGTAGGGGGCTGGAAAGGTGATAAGTAGTCTGAAGCGCCAGAGAGCTGGGTCTCTCTCTCAGGTGAATTCTAGAGCCGGAGGGGCTGCTGCCCTCAGCCAGTTCATGGACTGTGTAGCTGCTGAGGGTCTGGTTGGATTTTCTTAGGAAGTGATTGTAGGACCTCACCACAAGGGATCTGCTCTGGAGAAGGACTGTCTCACTCACTGGACTGTGTTTAGAGTTAGCTGGAAGGTGGCAGCTGTCCTGGGGACTTATGAGTAAAGACCCAAAATTGATCCCTGTGACTGTGCTGTGTTCTGGATGACACATTGGCTACAAGTAGTTGTATGTAGGCACAAGGTAGCCAGAAGCCAAAGAAACTTGCCGCATGTTCCCCAGCTGTGAGGCTTTAGACTGTTCAATACTCCCAAGCCTGTCCTGTAATTGCTGTGCGCCATTCGTGTTGCAGTCCCCCCACCCCCGAACCCTCTCCTGTTAAAGTTTCTTCACCCAGTAAATCTTAAAAAGCCGTCCCCTAGACCAGGGGTCACTAAATGGTGAGCTGCGAACAGCGCCAGCAGTGCTGCCCCCTGGACCACCAGCCCTCAATGAGAGATCCGCCACTGAGCAGGGCGGTCATCATGGCAACATGACATCACGTGTGCGCCCCGCACCTTTCATCACACTGTCTCTACGGCTCCCTCTCCCTGCCTGTACACAAGAGTCCAGCAAGGATCCCGGTACAGCCCCTGGCTGCCCTCAAGGTAGGGTGTAGTCTTACAAGGGCACTCTGATGGGCACAACATAGAATATGTCCATCAGAGTGCCCCTTAACATAACATGTGCCCAGCAGTTTCCCTTTACATAACATGTGCCCATCAGTGCCCCTTTACATAACACGTACCCATCAGAGTGCCCCTTAACATAATGTGCCCATCAGAGTGCCCCTTTACATAACATGTGCCCATCAGAGTGCCCCTTTACATAACATGTGCCCATCAGAGTGCCCCTTTACATAACATGTGCCCATCAGAGTGCCCCTTTACATAACATGTGCCCATCAGAGTGCTCCTTTACATAACATGTGCCCATCAGTGCCCCTTAACATAACGTGCCCATCAGAGTTCCCCTTTACATAACATGTGCCCATCAGAGTGGCCCTTTACATAACATGTGCCCATCAGAGTGGCCCTTTACATAACATGTGCCCATCAGAGTGCCCCTTTACATAACATCTATCCATCAGAGTGCATACAAAAGGAGAAGTTGTGAAAAGAGATTCACAAGAAAGCGGCTACATTTTGGACAGAATACGATACTCAGAATAATTTCCAAAAATGATGCTTTATTAAACATTAATAGTAGACAATAGGGTAATTACCCCGGTTCACCATCACCTCAGTATGAGATATTACTCTCAGACCTAAAACCACATCAAGACCAGTATAAATATGGATGTGCTGCAAAGACAATGACAAATACCTGTCTAATGCATTTGCAGCACTGTCACATTGGTTACACTACCAGTAGGAGGTATTTAAAAAAATTGTACCATCAGGTATTATGATAACACGCTAAGCAAAATGGCTAATATAGTCACCATATGGTCCTGACGAAGCTGAGTGAGATCCGCCCATCGGCGAAACGTGTTGACGTCATACGTCAGATACGTCACTTCCGGTCATGCGCATTGACGTTACACACGCCGACCAGCAAGGAGGCGGCCCTTTCTACATGCCACGAGCTATGCAAGGCTGTATTGGCGCCAGGGAGAGAGCAGAGCCCGCGAGATATCGGCTGATGTAAGCAGGTGTCCCCTGGATCAACACGTTGCAGCAATTACGGAGGATATCTCCACTATACATCACCCATGGCACAGGTGGTCAGTGGACTGTTACAAGGTTAACCAAGAAGGTTTCTTGTTACTCTCTTCATATATTTAAGCAGGAGTACCCAGATTGACTGTCCATTTATTATTTGTTTTATTCCAGGACGGGGACATTATGATGTATCATCTAGGTGCAAGGCATCCATTATATATTACAACCAATGGAAAATTCACCAGGCCTTACTTCATCACGTCTATTACAGTGGTTCATAGTCCACACGTTGTGGTGAAGAAACCATGTAAAGCAGGGCCTTGCTACCTACATCATTTACTTCATCAAGGACATCTACAGGGACTCCTTCATATATAATTTGCAGATTTGCATTTGCCTAGTGTGGATGTGTACCACTCACATGTGCCTAAGAGGGGTTGTATTGTATGAGTCTATATAGATATCATTGGGGCTCTAATCCTCCCTATATCTAATAATAATAATAATAATTTTTTACCCACATTGCCTTTCATGGGCTAAGGGTTATATCTCTTCCATATGGTGACTATATTAGCCATTTTGCTTAGCGTGTTATCATAATCCCTGATGGTACAATTTTTTGAAATACCTCCTACTGGTAGTGTAACCAATGTGACAGTGCTGCAAATGCATTAGACAGGTATTTGTCATTGTCTATGCAGCACATCCATATTTAGACCGGTCTTGATGTGGTTTTAATGTGGTTTTAGGTCTGAGAGTAATATCTCATACTGAGGTGATGGTGAACCGGGGTAATTACCCTATTGTCTGCTATTAATGTTTAATAAAGCATCATTTTTGAAAATTATTCTGAGTATCGTATTCTGTCCAAAATGTAGCCGCTTTCTTGTGAATCTCTTTTCACAACTTCTCCTTTTGTATGCATATTTTTTGGCTACTGAACAGAAGCCATCTATTGGGTGATACAATAAATATCTATATGAACCTCTACCCCTTATTTTTCATTACCCATCAGAGTGCCCCTTAATATAACATGTACCCATCAGAGTGCCCCTTTACATAACATGTACCCATCAGAGTTTCCCTTTACATAACATGTACCCATCAGAGTGCCCCTTTACATAACATGTACCCATCAGAGTGCCCCTTTACATAACATGTACCCATCAGAGTGCCCCTTTACATAACATGTACCCATCAGAGTGCCCCTTTACATAACATGTACCCATCAGAGTGCCCCTCTACATAACATGTATCCATCAGAGTGCCCCTTATTTTATGATAAGGGGGCACAAATGGGCACATACAGTGGAAAGGGGAACTCTGATGGGCACATGTGATGTAAAGGAGCACTCTGATGGGGAAATATGATATGAAGGGGTACTTTTGAGTGTAAAGGGGCACTCTGACGGGAATACCTGATGTAAGGTGGCAATGTGATGGGGATACCTGATGTAAAGGGGCACTCTGATGGGGAATATGATGTAAAGGGGCACTCTGATGGGGAATACGATGTAAAGGGGCACTCTGATGGGGAAATATGATAGAAAGGGGTACTTTGTAATGGGGCACTCTGACGGGAATACCTTATGTAAGGTGGCAATGTGATGGGGATGCCTGATGTAAAGGGGCACTCTGATGGGAACTGATGTAAAGGGGCACTCTGATGGGAACAACTGATGTAAAAGAGCACTCTGATGGGCACACCTGATGTGATGGGAATACATGATGTAAAGTTGCACTCTGATGGTGACCCCTAATATAAGGGGGCACACTGATGGGCACACACTATTCAGACCTTGGCCAGAAGATAATTTTAGTGACCAGATCTCCTTGAATTTAATTCAATCCCCCTGCCCTAGACTGTGATATTGGCGCCGCTGTCAATGGACTGGTGCTTGGTGGTGGGCAGTCTGTGTACTGTTAGGGAAGAACCAGTTTTACCAAAGGCCCCTACATTGCACGCACTGAGACCAGTGATGGGGGTTATTTTTACACTCATGGGCACCTACATTGAGGGTTGTTACTGCACTCACTGACACCAATGTTGGGGGTTATTCTGCATCTACTGACACCAGTGTTGGGAGTTATTACTGCATCTACTGACACCAGTGTTGGGGGTTATTAGTGCACTCACTGACACCAATGTTGGGGGTTATTATTGCATCCAGTGACACTAATGTTGGGGGTTGTTATTGCAATTACTGGCACCAATGTTGGCGTTTATTATTGCATCGACTGACACATATGCTGGGGGTTATTATTGCAGCTACTGACACCAATTACTGTCACACAAAGCAATCAATATACACAGATTGGGATTTTTCTACCAAAAACATGGAGCACAAAATATTTTGGCCTAAATTTATGGCTAACTTTGAGCTTACTATATTTTTTTTAGCTGAACGTAAAAAAATATTGTTTTTCTTCAAAATTTCTGGTCTTTTTTGTTTATACTATACTATAGTGCGAAAAATAAAAATTGCACAGGTGATAAAATACCACCAAAAGTGTGTGTGAAAAAAAGGACATAAATTTTGTTTGGGTGCAGCACTGCATGACCGCGCAATTCTCAGTTGAAATAGTGCAGCTCCGAATAGCAAAAAGAGGCGTGGTCATTAAAGTGGAGTTCCACTCACTCTGTAAAAAAAAGAAGTCAGCAGCTACAAAAACAGCCACTCCCCTGTCCCCGTTTCACCGGCAGTCGGTTATTCCAGGCGCCGGCATCTTCAGTGTGGGCACCCGGCAGTGACAGCTTGCGGCTTCACAGCCGGGTGCCCACTGTGCATGCGCGAGTACCACTGCACTTCCTGAATGGCCCCGTCGTCTTCTGGGATCTGTCACGTGTCCCACAAGACTTCAGGGAGGGAGGGTAGGAGGACAACTTCCGTTTCCGATCGCCTAGGCTAGGGGTAGGCAACCTGCGGCTCTCTAGCTGTTGTGGAACTACATTTCCCATGAGACATTGCAAAATTGACAGTTACAGCTATGACTTGCAGAGGCATGATGGAACTTGTAGTCCTGTAACAGTTGGAGGGCCGCAGGTTGCCTACCCCTGGCCTAGGCGATCGCAGTGGAAGCGGCAGCGGGTACCTGTCAAATTCGAATACCCGTTCCCCCCGCCGCTCCCCAAAGGTGCCAATCCTTAATGGGGAGCGGGGGACCAATCTATAAAGCGGGACATCCCCTTTTGGATGGAACTCCGCTTTAAGGGGGGTAAATCCTCTGGAGGGCAAGTGGTTAAAAAAAATAAAATGTATTTTGCACCGTTTTTCCTCCTTGTTTCATATCATCATTGCTGGTCTCCTGCAGCCTCCTTGCCGGCACTTCGTGTTTGCATCTGGGATCTAGATCTGTGCAGGCCAAAGACATGCTTTACTTTCTATCCATTGCTGAACCACTTGCCTACCTTTACCCCCTCTAAGCACCTGCCTCCCCCCATTGGCCTGGGCAGGAAGGGGGCACTTTTACCTCCTTCCTGCCCAGGACAATCGTCAGCTTTCAGCGCTTTGAATGACAATTGCGCGGTCATGCAACACTGTACCCATATGACATTTGTATCATTGTTTTCCCACAAGCAGAGCTTTCTTCTGGAAGTATTTATTCCCCACTGGGGGGTTTATTTATTGCAGTATAAACGAAAAAAGAGAGAAAATTCTGGAAAAAAAGGTTTTCTTTGTTTCTATGATAAACATTTTGCAAACAGGTAATTTTTCTCCTTCACTGATGTGCACTGATAGGCAGCACTGATAGGCGGCACTGATGAGGCAGCATTGGTGGCCATTGATGAGGAGGCACTGATGATGCTACACTGATATGCAGCACTGATAGGCTGCACTGATGAGGCGGCACTGACAAGGCAGCACTGGTGGCCATTGATGAGGAGGCACTGATGATGCTACACTGATAGGCAGCACTGCTAGGAAGTAACGCTGGGCACTATTAGGTAGCACTGAAAGGCACCGACTGGCAGCACTGGTTGATTGGCTCTGATGGGCACAGATTGGCAGCACTGTTGGGAACTGATGAGCATTGTTGAGCACTAATAGGCTGCACTGATAGGCAGCACTGATAGGCAGAAATTATGGGTTCTATTAGGTAGCACTGACTGATTGGCACTGATAGGCGGCACTGACAGGCACAGATTGGCAGCACTGCTGGGCACTGATGAGCACTTTTGGGGCTGCACTGATAATCAGTGCCCTGACTATCAGTGCAGATGTCTGCTTTGACAGTTGCCTGTTATGGGCAGTACTTTCCTCACACTGTGACAGCATAAGGAAAGTACTGCTGATAATGTTTTAGTATTAAAAAATAAAAATAAAAAAGGTTTTACTGTTAAAAGATCAAAATAAAAAATATTTAATGTTATGAAAATAACAACTATTTTAGTGTTATTAGATAAAATTATTTTTGTTAAAAAATAAAAAAAAGTTTTAGTATTAAAGAAATAAAAATATTTTATCGTTAAGAAAAATTTTAGTGCTAAAAAAATAAAGATAAAAATTATTTTGTGCTAAAAAATAAAAAACCTGTTTTGGTGTAAAAAAAGTTTTACTGTTAAAAGATAAAATAAAAAAATATTTATTGTTATTAAAATAACAAATATGTTAATAAATACAATTTTTTTTGTTAAAAAAATTAAATTTGTTTAGTGTTTAAAGAATAAAAAGGTTAAGTTTTCAAAAATAAAAAAAGTTTTACTGCTAAAAATGTTTTAGTTTTACACAAAACAGTTTGTGTTAAAAAAATAAATAAAACAAAAAATGGTTTATGTGCTAAAAAATGAAAAATGTATTACTGTTAAAAAAGAAAAAATATTTTTTGTTAATAAAAAAAGTGTTAAAAAATAAAAAATGTGTAGTGTTAAAATAATTTTTTTAAGTGTTGGGGTTAAAAATAAACAATTTTAATGTTAAAAACTAAATAAAAACAAAAAATGTTTTTGTGTTAAAAAATAGAAAATGTTTTAATGTTATTTTTTTTTAACTTGTAGTGTTAAAAAAAATTACAAAAAGTTTTAGTGTTAAAAAAAATAAAACGTTATTATGTTAAAAAAATTTTTAAAAAAAAGTTTAGTGTTAAGTAAAAAAGAAAGTTTTAGTGTTAAAAGAAATACAAATAAAAACGTTTTAGTGTAAAAAAAAGAGTTTCGTGTTGCCTGTGTTGTGTATGGATTGGTGCAGGTCAGGACTACAATCCCCTCCCCCTCCATACGAGGACAGGTGTGTGCTGTGAGTGGGGAGTTGTAATTCCAGCGCACGCCTGCAGTACCCATGTTCTCACACTAGAGGTCTCCCCCGCTCAGCCCCGCTCCGACGGCTCTCCATCCCCGGCTGTCCTCATTAACCCCTGTGTGTCCGGCAGGCGGGCGGGGTGCCGGTGGGGTGTCGGTGTCCGTCCCTCCTCCCCGGTGTGTCTCCTCCTCCGTGCTGGTCGTCGGTGTGCTCAGTATGGAGGGATGGCGGTAGAAGGCGGGGTGGACGGTTGGTATACAGTTGCGGGGAAGTTGTCGGAGGTCTCCCTGGTGCTGAGCGCGGACCGGTCCGGGGACAACGGGGTGACCAATGGATCGTTCCGGGGCCCCTCCGAGCCCCCCCTGCCCGAGGCCATCGCCAACCAGAAGCGGACGGTGCGGGTGATGGAGCCGGGCGGGCTGGGGATCCATGAAGGGGGGCCGGGAGAACAAGATGCCCGTCCTCATCTCCAAGATCTTCCGCGGGCTGGCCGCCGACCTCACCCACTCCCTCTATGTCGGGGACGCCATCCTCTCCGTCACTGGCACCGACCTCCGGGATGCCACACATGACGAGGGCGGGCAGGGAGGTCACCCTGGAGGGTAAGTACCACCTGTGGCATGGGATGGAGGGGGCATGTATGTGTAGGGGGCATGGGGGGGTAAGTACCACCGATTGGATGGGGGGCATGTATGTGTAGGGGACATGGGGGGTAAGTACCACCGATTTGGATGGGGGGTGTCATGTATGTGTAGGGGACATGGGGGGGTAAGTGCCACCGATTGCATGGGGGGCATGTATGTGTAGGGGACATGGGGGGGTAAGTACCACCTGTGGCATGGGATGGGGGGTGTAATGTATGTGTAGGGGACATGGGGGGGTAAGTACCACCGATTGGATGGGGGGCATGTATGTGTATGGGGCATGGGGGGTAAGTACCACCGATTGGATGGGTGGCATGTATGTGTAGGGGACATGGGGGGGTAAGTACCACCTGTGGCATTAGATGGGGAAGGTGCTATGTATGTGTAGGGGGCATGGGGGGGTAAGTACCACCTGTGGCATGGGATGATGGGGTTCCTTGTATGTGTAGGGGACATGGGGGGGTAAGTACCACCTGTGGCATGGGATGGGGGAGGTGGCATGTATATGTAGGGGACTTGGGGGGGTAAGTACCACCTGTGGCATGGGATGGGAGAGGTGCCATGTATGTGTAGGGGATATGGGGGGGTAAGTGCCACCTATGGCAAGGGATGGGAGAGGTGCCATTTATGTGTAGGGGACTTGGGGGGTAAGTACCACCTGTGGCATGGGATGAGGGGGTTCCATGTATGTGTAGGGGACATGGGGGGGTAAGTACCACCTGTGGCATGGGATGGGAGAGATGCCATGTATGTGTAGGGGACATGGGGGGGTAAGTGCCACCTATGGCAAGGGATGGGAGAGGTGCCATGTATGTGTAGGGGACTTGGGGGGTAAGTACCACCTGTGGCATGGGATGAGGGGGTTCCATGTATGTGTAGGGGACTTGGGGGGTAAGTACCACCTGTGGCATGGGATGAGGGGGTTCCATGTATGTGTAGGGGACATGGGGGGGTAAGTACCACCTGTGGCATGGGATGAGGGGGTTCCATGTATGTGTAGGGGACATGGGGGGGTAAGTACTACCTGTGGCATGGGATGAGGAGGTTCCATGTATGTGTAGGGGACATGGGGGGGTAAGTGCCACCTGTGGCATGGGATGAGGGGGTTCCATGTATGTGTAGGGGACATGGGGGGGGGGGGGTAAGTACTACCTGTGGCATGGGATGAGGAGGTTCCATGTATGTGTAGGGGACATGGGGGGGGGTAAGTACTACCTGTGGCATGGGATGAGGAGGTTCCATGTATGTGTAGGGGACATGGGGGGGTAAGTACCACCTGTGGCATGGGATGAGGAGGTTCCATGTATGTGTAGGGGACATGGGGGGGTAAGTGCCACCTGCAGATAATTATACAATTAGTTTCCTGTTCTTTTAATTCATCTTGAAGCTCATTGTAATACAATTTTGATAAATGACATCATTAATTCTACATAATAGTGTTTGAACTTTTGTGTTTGATAATAATCTGTTCATTGGAAAGTATCATTTTGTAAAATAAACAAAGTGTGTTATTTTTCCTTTTTTAGGTCAATTAAGAAAAAGCAAACCATTGACCC
This sequence comes from Staurois parvus, assembly GCF_062004578.1. Classification (NCBI taxonomy): domain Eukaryota; kingdom Metazoa; phylum Chordata; class Amphibia; order Anura; family Ranidae; genus Staurois; species Staurois parvus. The sequence goes on from NW_028317826.1 coordinate 8,536,937, forward strand.
GATCTTCCCTGTTTTTATTCCATATTTAGATTCTGTTTTTGAAGTGGTTGTAAACCCTTACATATACCCAGTGATACACAGAGATGAAACAAATCCTCCTACATACGTTGTATTTGTTTATCTGCAGCTCCCTCTTCTCTACAGCTGTTCATAGTGCAGAATTAATAAAGCTTGTTTGAGATTTCAGAAAACAGGGGGCATGGAGCTGAAGTTACTCTTCAGAGCTCAGTGAGAAGAGCTGTGAGAGCTGATTGTAGGGAAAGGAAGGGACCCCCCCCCCTTCACACAGAACACAAGAACAGAGCTGAGGCTGTCAATCATAGGCTGTGTGCTGAAGCTCTCTCCCCATCACCATTTTTGTATTGGTGTCAGGAACACCTGTCAGAAGTAACTCAGAAGTGGTCATTTCTGGCAGTAGAACCATTTTATGAATTTCAGCGATTTCTCAAACAAAAAAAGAAACTAAGCAAATTAGCAAAAAGCAGAAGTTATTTAGGGGCACTGAAGGGTTATTTTTGTATTTTTTTTTTGGTTGAGAACTTTATATATTTTTGCTGAAAGATTTGATCAATGACTTATTTTTATCCTGTAACCGTATGTGCTAAACTCAACCCCCCCCCCCCCCCGTTGTGGCACCGTTATTTTTTGCTCCTGTAGTTCATCTGCGGCCATTCCGGGTTCTACAACCACCTTCGCTTGTCTATGTCAGTCACTTGGGTTGAATGTTACCTTTTCCTGACTTGTCCAGGCTGTGATTGATATCCTTTCTTATAATGCAAATATTTGATGAATTTGGGTGTTTTCTCAGAACATGTTTCAAAGTAGTAAAAAGGAAATGAAATAAAATAGGAAAAAGCAGAAGTTTTTTGGGGGCACTGAAGGTTATTTTTGGACCGTGAGAGCAATTTTATGTAGGGGGGTTTCAAGACTCAAAGTCCCATTGATAAGTGGCGTATCCCAGTATTTCTTGACGTTGTTTCAGTCGCGGCTCCCTTTAAAACTATGCAGAATGTCGGCATCTCAGTGTAAAAATGTACTGTAAGTGTTATTTATCAATGTGACATCCATGCCTGGGATGATGCAGACAACCACCTTGATGATATGAACTTCACAGTTCCCCCATCACATCAGAGACCCCCATCACATCAGAGACCCCCATCACATCAGGGTTCCCAAATCAAGTCAGAAGTTATCCCATCACATCAGAGTCACCTTTTCACATCAGAGACCCCCATCATGTCAGAAGTCCCCCTATCACATCAGAGTCACCGCTTTTCATCAGAGACCCCCATCACATAAGAGTGCCCCCATCATGTCATATGTCCCCCCCTATCACACCCCTGCCCTCATCTCATCAGAGTCACCCCTTCACATCAGAGAACCCCATTATATCAGAATTCCCCAATCATGTCAAATGCCCCCTCATCACATCAAAGTCACTCCTTCACATCTGAAACCCCCCCCAATCTCATCAGAGTCACCCCTTCACATCAGAGACCCTCTCCATCTCATCATAGTCACTTCTTCACATCAAGGGACCCCCCCCCATCTCATAAGAGTCATCCCTTCACATCAGAGACCCCCAATATATCAGAATTCCCCAATCATGTCAAATGCCCCCTCATCACATCAAAGTCACCCCTTCACACCTGAGACCCCCCCCCCATCTCATCAGAGACCCTCTCCATCTCATCATAGTCACTTATTCACATCTGAGACCCCCTCCCCATCTCATCATAGTCACCCCTTCACATCAGAGACCCCCAATATATCAGAATTCCCCAATCATGTCAAATGCCCCCTCATCACATCAAAGTCACCCCTTCCTTAATGCTAGAGGTCCCTGTCATGTCAGGGCCCCCCATACATCAGAGGCCCCCTATTCACAAGAGCCCCCATCAAAGCATTGTCACTCTTGTGCATAAAAGACCCCTATACATGAATACCCCATCACGCAGCCCTCCCAATCAGAGAACCCCTCCCAGTCACACAGTCCCCTCTTCACTTCAGAGCCCTACCTTTTTGCTCCAGTAGCACAGCCGAGAGCAGAAAGTGGAGGAGACTGACTTCCATCTTCTCCTGAAAGCTGGGGGTGGCCCTGCATGGTGCCTGCCATAGGTCAGAGTCATGGTTTGCTGGCAGGCTGGCTGCCACCACCATAATAATGAATGGTGCCGAGCATCCTGGCCCTAGAGTGCCATTGGTTGTTATTGGGCTGGTGGCCAGTTCATCTGCACCATGACAGCTTATGACACTGATCCAGGACAAAGTGGGTCCAATGTTTGTGACATCCTGGGGAGCCCAGATGGCACCCTGGGTGCCAAACACTGGTACAGTATATCATAAATAGGCAACATGGGTTTAAAAGCCTGTAAAGATGTATTCACTCGTGAAACAATCAAACCCCAAACAAGAAAAATGGTATACCAGATCTTTACTTTACAAATGAAGAAGCAATATATATTTTTAAATAGTACTGAGTCCTCCTTTGAGATTGCTAACTGATATCACTGTCCAAATAGACAATTTGTCAGACTGTCACCATCTCCCTCCTCATCTTTTCTGACTGTTTTTCACTACTGGTAGCATGAGGCGATACCAGGAACCTACAGAGGTTGCACAAGCAGTCCAGTTCCTCCAGGATGGCACATGAATACGTTCCATTGCCAGAAGGTTTGCTTTGTCTCCCAGCACAGTCTCAAGAGCATAGAGGCACCATAGAGCTCGATTGGCATTTGCCATTGAACACCAGAATTGGCAGGTCTGCCACTGGCGCCCTGTGCTTTTCACAGATGAGAGCAGGTTCACCCTGTGATAGATGTGAAAGGGCCTGGAGAAGCCGTGGAGAACATTATGCTGCCTGTAACATCGTTCAACATGACCATCTTGGTGGTGTGTCAGTGATGGTCTGGGGAAGCATATCCATGGAGGGACGCACAGACCTCTACAGGTTAGACAATGGCACCCTGACTGCCATTTGGTATTGGCATGCAATCCTTGGACCCATTGTCAGACCCTACACTGGTGCAGTGGGTCCTGGCTTCCTCCTGGTGCACGACAATGCCCGGCATCATGTGGTGAGGGTATGCAGGCAGTTCCTGGAGGATGAAGGAATTGATGGCATTGAATGGCCCCCATGCTCACCTGACCTAAATCCAATATAAAACTTCTGGGTTATCATGTTTCGGTCCATCTGACGCCGCCAGGTTGCACCTCAGACTGTCCAGGAGCTCAGTAATGCCCTGGTCCAGATCTGGGAGGAAATACACCTGGACACCATCATCGGCTCATTAGAAGCATGCCCTGACGTTGTCAGGCATACATACGAGCACGTGGGGGCCATACAAACTACTGAGGACCGTTTCGAGTTGCTGCAATGAAATTTTAGCAAAATGGACTAGCCTGCTGCATCATTTTTTCACTTTAATTTTCAGGGTATCTTTGAATTCAGTCCTCTGTAGGTCGATCATTTTCATTTCCATCAAACGATGGGGCATCCTTACGTTCCTAACACATTACCTAGTCCATGTCAATATAGATATCCAGCATGATATTTTTCTCCATTGAGAACTGACGTGTTTTCAAAGTGTAACTTTCATTTTTTTGAGCAGTGTATATGCGTCAGACCCCCTCCTGGCACTTCTGCTATTTGCTCTTGTACGCCTGGGCCTCTTTGAAGTGAACCTGTGTTTGTCCATGCAGGACACAGCAACATGTTCACTTTGGCTTCATACATATGGCTGTACAAGAGCCGTACATCGTGACGTCACCACCTCACCCCTCCAGTTGTCCAATCATAGAACACATTGCATTCATTCAGAAAATGCAAAGCATTCTCTGAATGGTGCCCATGCTAAGTGACTTACCTCCTGTGTTCACAATGCATAAGGCTGGATACCCTGAATGGGACCCAGAAGAAAGTGGGGTACTGGTGTGTACTTCAGTGATTTCCACCTTCTAGGAGGATTGTCCAGGTAATGTATGCATAGATACACTGATCCAAGCTGGAACTTTGTATAAAATAGCAATACCTGGAATCCTATTTAAAAGAGAAGTATTGGAAACTTTTTTTTTACATCATACTTACAGTACGTAGGTGTACCTAGAAAGTGCAGAACAAACTGCAGTCCTGTGATCCATAGGTGAAGTGCAGCCAAAAGAGCTTTGGCTGTAGTTCTCCTTTAACCACCTGAAGACCAAGCCTATTCTGACACTTCTCTCCAACATCTAAAAATCTGTAATGTTTGCCAGAAAAATAACTAGAATCACCAGATATTTTCTATATTTTGAAACCGAAGCCCTAGAGAATAAAATGGTGGTTGTTGCAATTGTTTATGTCACACAGTATTTACACAGAGGTTTTTTGGAAACATTTTTTTTTAGTAATGCCCATGTTGAGGGTTAGGTCCCAAAAAAATTTTAATTCGGAAACCGTAATGAGTTTCCCTGCGAATGGTCTGGCAAGGTTTGAATTTGGGTTGGCGGCGATAAATGTTTGTGCATATAAAATGCTTTGTTCCACAGTCAATGCATACAGATCTTCTGTGAAAAACAGCTGCAAAAAATAAAGGGGAGTAGTTAAATTTGCAATTTCCACCTGAATTCCAGGTTGGGTAGGGAATGGGGGAAGTACGGGTGCTGCAGAATTTGTGGGCTGCCAATCTGGATTTGCAAGCACGTCTGGAAGGATACTAGGGGCTCTACGGGCCTGTGTGCAAATCCCGGGCTAATCCCGTTAACGCTGCATTTTTTGGGGATGCTTTACTAATGTGAATGCTGGTTAAGTGCTGATCTGATCAAAGATGTTGATCCGTTCAGACACTATACTAACAATGGAGGTTTGTGTATGAGCGTGTTCCTGGCAATCAAGGGGTTAAATGTGATGACTGGTGTACTGATGGGCAATCTGATGCTATCTGGGAGGGGCGTGAAAACCACAGGAGTACAAATCACGTGTGTGTATATATATGTGATTTTGCACACCTGTGCCGCCCTGTAGCAGTATTTCTGCTATAGGGCGGTCAGGAAGCGGCTACATAAGCGGTTTGTGTTATGGTGCTACATCACTTTAACTGACAATTGCACGGTCATGCAACGCTGCACCAAAATGAAATTTACATCCTTTTTCCCCCCATGAATTGGGCTTTCTTTCGGTAGTATTGATCGCCTGTGCATTTTTTGTGTTTTGCGTTATAAAAAAAAAACAACAATTTTGAGAAAAAAAAACAATATTTTGGACTCTTTGCTATAAAACATGTCTAGTAAAAAAATTAAAATCAAATTTCATCATACATTTATGCCAAAATGTATTCTGCGACATGTCTTTGCTAAAACAAAATTCCAATACGTGTAAATTAATTGGTTTACGTGAAAGTTATAGCGTTTACAAATGGCGGTACAGAACTGAATTTTTTTTTTGTATACTAATAATAGTGGCAATCAGTAACTTATGGCGGCAATCAGTGACCTATGGCGGGACTGCGGCGGACATTCTGACACTGGGGGGAAATGACTTGGGGTCACTGACATCCCCAGTGACACCAATACAGTGATCAGTGCAAAAAAAAAGCACTGACACTGTAGTAATGGCACTGGGGAGGAAGGGGTTAACATTTTTAGGCATTCAAAGCGTTAACTGTGTGAAGGGAGTGTTTTAGTAGTGGGCGGGGGGGGGGGGGGGGGGGTGTTCTTCACAGGAACACACTGTCCTGGAAAGCTAAGCTCTGCTCTCCGGAACAGTGTGCTGAAAACTGACAGGGAGCAGAGCTGCATTGAAAACACTGCAACTGTGCTTCGTGTCAGTGTTTGCCGGTAATTGCCGGGATCCGGTGGCTAATCACCGGCCGGGACCCAGTAATTGACACCCGCGGCCGCGATCGGTGCCGCGGGCAGGGCGGTCGCACACGCTCCTTACCATGTAAACAGGATGATGTTTATAAACGTCATCGTGCCTACAGGGGCCACTTTGCCGCAGTAAATGTACTGTGGGCGGTCCCCTGGTGGTTAAGCAGGCATGTCGCCGATCCCAAATAAATGGACAACCTTGACTTGCCCTCATGTGGAGGCGCCTCTGTGAAGGATTTGGAAAACATTTCAGGCTTTTTTCTGCCTGGCCAAGTGCATGACACGCCGAGAACGAGACGGTCCGTTTGTGTCTCCCCGTTACCAACAACTGTCCTCAGATGCAGCGAACATACTAATCAGAGAACGCCGTAGGTCTTATGTCTGAAGCCCCGAAATACCGATCCATTCGTGCTCTCTAGCAATCAATTGGGAGAAATTCTTTGCGGTTCTCTAGGCTGGTGATGGGAGCTGCTCGGCGGCAGCTATCTGGGATCACAGCTATTACCTGGGACACAGTAAAAACTCCCATAGACTGTAATGACATCTGGCAGATGAGGTCTGGGAATGCATACAACTCGGGGATTACCTGGACCATTTCTTTTTAATATGAAGACGCAGGAAAGTCATATCGCTGAAATTCAGAGATCGCAGGAGGGAGGGGTCAGAGGGACGTGGAATTAGTGAGAAATAGTCTATTATTGGATTTGGAGAAATACGCTATTTATTGTAGACTGGATCCTTTTCACTTTCATGATAATTAAAGGAAAGTTGTACGGAGTTTCTCTAAAATTGCAAGTCACCTGATTGTTCTACTGATCTGTTGTCTTCAGTACTCTAAAATTAGAATCCCTGATCTGCATAAAAGTTCAAAGTGGAACTAAACTGTATCTGAGCACCATAAACTGAGAGCGCGATTTCATCCATTTTTAATATTCACCGCAAGCCCACCCATCCATCTATGTCTCCGTGCTTTATTTTGTTGAGAAATCACTTTGAGAAACACCTTTTTAGATTTCCAGCTGTGGCCATCTTGAGTAAGTGCAGAAGATTCATGTAGCTTCTACTTCCTGGAATCCATCTGCCATTAGCTCAGGCATGCAAACAGGAGGATGTGCTTGACTGAGAAAGTCCCCACTCCTCGCCTCCAGATGAAAGGAAAAAAATGCCCATGAAGACTCCTGGGATCTATGACATCACAATGGCCCAGAAACCGGAAGCAACTCAAGAAATGTAAACAAAAAAGTTTAAAACAAGTAAATAGGAAGGTATATTCTATCTATCTATCTAGCAGTAAAAGGATTAAAAATAGGTAATGTTGATTAAGAGAGAGAGTTTAGCTTCGCTTTAATTTTGGGCTAAAGTTTTATTTGTAAAAATGCAGTCTGCATCTCTTGTGTCATGTCCGCAGTCTTTGACCATCTCTTGTATCCTGTCCGCAGTCTCTGATCATCTCTTGTATCATGTCCGCAGTCTCTGACCATCTCTTGCATCATGTCTGCAGTCTCTGACCATCTCTTGCATCATGTCCGCAGTCTCTGACCATCTCTTGTATCATGTCCGCAGTCTCTGACCATCTCTTGTATCATGTCCGCAGTCTCTGATCATCTCTTGTATCATGTCCGCAGTCTCTGATCATCTCTTGTATCATGTCCGCAGTCTCTGATCATCTCTTGTATCATGTCCGCAGTCTCTGACCATCTCTTGTATCCTGTCCGCAGTCTCTGACCATCTCTTGCATCATGTCTGCAGTCTCTGATCATCTCTTGTATCATGTCCACATTCTCTGATCATGTCTTGCTTCATGTCCACAGTCTCTGACCATCTTTTGTATCATGTCCGCACACTCTGACCATCTCACAGCCACCCCCTGACAACAAAACAAGAGGTCTTTACAAAATCTTTATTGTCATTTTACCAGCTTGACCTCCATAGTCCTGTCACATATTAATAAATGGCGGCCTTGCCTATTCCTGAGACAGGACCTTGGAGCTTACAGCTAAAATCCATAGCCCACTTTTACTTAAAGAAGAACTCTGGGCAAAACCTTCATTACATGTCCTTGCTGATTTCCTACCTTCACTGAATATGTCTTCCATCTTCTGGTTCATTCAGTAGTTGCTGTGAAATAATCTTTTCATTTTCAATTCAAACCGTTAATGTTCCTTGGTTTCCTGTTTGTAAGAGCGGTGGCTGCTATGCCACTGGTCTTGGCACATCCCTTCTGTAGTTCTTTCTCCAGGAAGCAGTGATGTAATTCAGCCCCACTTGCAGTGGTGGGCAGACCGAGACTCTCAGATACATTCAACATGTACAGGCCTAGTGTACCCGCCCACATTCACTACAATTCCCTGTGGTTGATGGGAACTGTAGTTTCCTTTTACTGCAGAGAGAGGAGAGGATATGATGTAATCCCGGCTGTTACTCCTCCTCCTTGGTACAGAAGATACTGTTATCTTTTGAATTACAGAGATGAGGTCATGAAAATTCAATTAGACTTTTCTCCTAAATGGTAAAGCTTCTCAACATTTTATTATCTGTTTAGTGTTTTGTGTAGGGTGGTGTACTAATGGGTGATTTTTATGCCTATCCCGGAGTTCTTCTTTAAGTGCGACCCTTTTAAAATGTCAAGGACTGCACTTGAGGCTCTTCGTATTAAGCAAGTTGACCACCACCGGAATAAATGGGTCCGCATGGAGTAACTACTTCAAGTGTTTGTTCACCTTCTCATTCTGTTCATATTTTCTGGAAAGGTGAACCAACCCTTTAAGGAGCCTGTAGCAGCAATCAGTCTGGTAGGATTGCACATTGCTCCATCCATGTGTGCTATGATCCATTGCTTTGGAATACCGATAGCTATTGGTGGAGCTCACCACCAAGCAAACCATCGTAAACGAGATGGTGAATGCATCTGGCCATACACCAGGATGTTCGTTTGAAAATGTTCTCTTTGGGTGTTGATTTGAATTTCCAAAGAGTAGTGGGTTCAAATCAATGTTTGTTTTCAAATGTAGTGATGAGAAAATTCGAAGGATCAGGATGGAAGGTTGCTTTAAATAAATTACCTTCTAACAGAGAATGCGGATTTTGTTCAGGAAATTACATTTCGTTCCAAAACTGAGTGTTAAAAGGAAGAGAAATTTTGAAGTCGGATGTTCGCACGGTCAACACATGTACAAAGGATTTGCAGATGAACGTTTGAAAATCTACTAGTGTATAGCCAGCTTTACTGCTCTCCAGCCAACCAGGTTGGATGGGTTGACTGCCTTCTTCCTCATCTCAAACAATGGTTCTTCCCACCACGCTGGCTATCATGTCGCCGCAGGATGCCTGGACCACCATTTCCAAATATATATATAAAAAAAAAATTGCCTTCAGTTATGACTGCGATCTCTTCTACAGGAGGAGGGATGACTGCCCCCCTCCCCCGCCACCAATTCCTTTCCTGGGCTCTCTCATTCCATTGGGGATCCTGGGACCGCTCCAACTGGCAGCACCGACTTCAATACACACAGAGAAAGGAGCTGATGTAGTTCCTCCCTCTCTGTGGGATCATGAAATGGAAGCGACAAGGATTTTGTCAATTTTGGTTCTGGTTCTGTGTTTACTGGGCAGTTGCCGACCAGCTACTGTGCAGACCAATATGTGTCTGATCAGCTGCATTGGAGGCCAGAGGAGAGATCTGGGGTCTGATAGAGCCAGATGTCTCCATAAAGAGGACCTGTCATAGCCCATGCTGTCACAAGGGATGTTGTACATCCCTTGTGATAGCAATAAAGTTAATTTATAAAAAAAAAAGGGAGAGTTAAAAAAAAGTTTAAAATAAATAAATAATTAAAAACACATTTTAAAGTGGCCCTACCCCCGTGCTCATGTGCAAATGCATACACATATGTAAATCCAGCAGCCATATGTAAATGGTGATCACACCATACATGTGAGGTATCACCACGAACGTCAGAACAAGAACAATAATTCCAGCACCAGACCTCCTGCATCACTCTAAACTAGTAACCTGTAGAGGCTTTTAAAGTGTCACCTGTGGAGATTTTTAGGTACCGTAGTTTGTAGATGTTCCACGAGTGTACTGCACAGTCTATTCCAAATCAAAACAAAAAGAAAAATGTTTCAAATTTGTTATTACTTTCCAAAAAGTGAAGAAAAAGGAATATTTGGCTGTTCAAAAAAAAAAACATGACTTGTTGAAGTATTTGGATGTGTTCAATCTGATCCATGATCCCTGGTATGCGATAAATAAGCCCAAGACCATAGTATGAGACATATCCCCATATCATGATGCTTGCACCACCATGCTTCACTGTCTTCACAGTGTACTGTGGCTTGAATTCAGTGTTTGGGGGTCGTCTGACAAACTGTCTGCAGCAGATCCAAAAAGAACAATCTTGCTTTCATCAGTCTACAAAATGTTGCTCCATTTCTCTTTTGCCAGTCAATATGTTCTTTGGTAAATTGTAAGCTCTTCAGCACCAGTCGTTTTTCCAACAATGGGACTTGAGGAGGCTTCATGCCGATAAATAATATATAGTTGCAAGTGCACTAAAAGCTGCTAAGCACTCAGGTAACCAATAAAACCTCAAACAGACAAATTATATTATAGTGCAGCGCTAAAATATATAGACAAAAATGACCAATAAAATGCAATCACTGTATAAAATAGTTCATATGATAGCTGGTGTCATAAAACGTGAATCCTGTATTCAACTGGAAGTTGGTGCTTGTGCAGTCAAAAATGATAAGAATGCGCACTCACCAGAGCGCATGATAAAATGCGCATTTATATGTAAATATCCTGATGTCACCGAAGGTTATCAAGGTCTGGTCAGGAATGGAGTAGAATCCCTCACTGAGTGTGCCTGGATCTTGTAGCCTCTGGTGTGTGATGGAAAGGTAACCGGGGTCCCTGTAAGGGATGGACAGGTCAGCTCACCAGGTATATGGAAATCCTACTGCGAGTCCTGCGAATCTGTAAAGTAATCCATTAATAAAATAGATCGGGAACGTATTCAAAACAGAAGCCAGGTCTTGGATGCCAGAGCGGGTTACCAGAAGATCCAGAGTTAGGAAATACAGTGGTGTCCTCTGTTCACCCCCAACCGTCTGATTGGATGGTGAAACAACAGCAGCAGACTGATTAGGTCATCTCTTTGCTCTCTTCTCCTATCAGTATGTTCTATGTTGGTACATGTGCATGCAGCACACCTGATTGGCTCTCGGTTCTGCCCCTCCTTCTTCCAGTGCTGCTGCATAGTAAGAGGCTGATACCAAATCAATTTCAGGCACTTCCACTAGTGGCATTAAAAAACACACATTTCAAAATTTATTAAGCCCTTCCTGTCGGATGTATGTATATATGTGGCAGCACAGAGATTGGCCGTATTCTGTGCCTCCTCGTACACGCATACCTGTTTTATGTTGGCAGCATGCCCCCAGCACTCTGACAGTACCGTCACTGACAATTGGAAGCTGGTAGGATGGGCTTCCAATTATCTAATCACTTTGACATCCAATCACAGTGATCACATGGTGCGGAAGCTGAGCAAGCAGGTGACGATGCTCCGGTGTTACTATCTCTTAAAAGGCTGGGAAGAAGGGGTTAATGAATACAGAGTTGCATTCATTTGTGTCTATTATATCTGTCTGGAGATTAGTCCAAAGATGTACAGTTTTTATTCAACTGTGTGTGGCAAAATATCCTAAAAATCCAGAGCTATGAACAGGGGATTATAAGAAGATCCTGGGATTTCCCGCTGTAAACGCATGTGTTCTGTATTGCAGACATCTAGAACTGCATTCACCTGATGCCAAGCATACTGCGGTGCTGCGAGCAAAAGATCCTGCGGCGGCCCAGACCTGGTTCAACGCAATTCATGGGGCGGTGACGGAACTTCTTCCCAAGGTGATGGCCGAAGTCCAAACTCAGCTGAGAAAAAACGGAATCTCTGGAAGTCATGAAATTCGGCAGATGGGCTGGCTAGCAGAAAAGGTCAGTTTGTTGTGTCTTTGGCTTTATATTGTTTATCTCACGAGCTAAATGACCACAAAAATGTCTCATCTGAAGTCCCTTTAACCCTTTTCCGCCTACTCCGGTGTCCTTGTACAAAGTTCTGAGTGCCTGGGGGGCGGGAAGATTTTCGATCATGTGACTACTGTGTTTGGCTGTCATAGTGGTCACATGATCAGGAGTCGTTCCACTGGCTATGGATTATTAGTGAGGGCCGAGAGCTGTCTTTGACAGCCCAGTGTCTGTGCTGGGAGCTTGCAGTGAGCTTGTTCTCAGCACAGAAACATTGGCTGCCCAACAACGCACATGTGTGGGTGTTAAAGCCCACCCTTGCGGCTGCAAATATGTGTTATTTGGGTGACAACACGTTAAAGTGGAACTTAACCCCCCCAGGTTTAATTTTACTGTAAACCCCCTCCTACCTTGTGTGCTGGGGTGAACTTAAATAACATACCCAGCCATCAACTGCAGCATTGCCCTGCAGTAATCTGCTGAAAGCGGAACCCACAGGGCCTTGTGCCGCCATCATTGGAGCCAGCGTTCTCTTCCAGGTCCTAGCAAGCAGCTCCCGATGACACTCCACTGAGCATAGACAATATTCGTAGTCCTCCTGGGCTTAGGTGAACCTGTGGCTAAAGCTGCTAGTACCTAACCATATACCAGAAATGGTCATTCCAAAGTGTAAAGTGAGGTGCTGCTCTAATAACTAAACTATATGTAAATCCCAATGTGAATAAGTGGTGAACAGTAAATAAATGAGTGAACAATACTATAATACCCAGTGACTATATTAACAGCATAAGTGACATCAACCCCAAACTAAACATCTACACCGCCTCTCCTAAATGGGTGAAATCAACATAAAAAAATCTATAAATACAATAATTAAATACACATACATATAATGAATGCCGTGGTACTGGATATGCGCCTATTACACAACACCAGTAAATACATATCATGTGGTGACATAAACGCATGTATGCTTTACATTCCCAAAACCAACTGATGTGAAAGAAATGGCAGTGATCCCACTAAGGCAGCGGTTCTCAACCTGGGGGTCACGACCCCTTTGGGGGTCGAGCGACCATTTCACAGGGGTCGCCTAAGACCATCGGAAAACACATATTTCCGATGGTCTTAGGAACCGAGACACCGCTCCTCCGTCTCAGGCGATGTGTGGGCGGGATGATACGCTGCTCCTGTCACCTGGCCACACCTCCGGGATCGCTCAGCAGCTCCGCCTCCTCGCCGCTGATTGGCCACCGGAACTGTAGCTCAGGAGAGGCACACAGGCGGCCAATCACCGGCGAGGAGGTGGAGCTTGGAGAGGAGGAGCCGAGCGGCAGCGCGCGTACATCAAAGAAGATTGAGGGAGCTGCCGGAGCGAGTGAAGAGGAGAGCGGCCAGAGAAGGAAGACAGCTGACAGGTAAGTGAGAGAGCGAGCCCAGGCTGGAGCAGGGGTCAGCAAAGTAAGTATCATTGGTGTCAGTGGGAGGAATAGTGCCCCATCATTTGTGTCACTAATACCAACGATGGGGCACTATTCCTCCCCCCACTGACACCAACGATGGGGCACTATTCCTCCCCCCACTGACACCAACGATGTGGCACTATTCCTCCCCCCACTGACACCAACGATGGGGCACTATTCCTCCCCCCACTGACACCAACGATGGGGCACTATTCCTCACCCCACTGACACCAACGATGGGGCACTATTCCTCCCCCCACTGACACCAACGATGGGGCACTATTCCTCCCCCCACTGACACCAACGATGGGGCACTATTCCTCCCCCCACTGACACCAACGATGGGGCACTATTCCTCCCCCCACTGACACCAACGATGGGGCACTATTCCTCCCCCCACTGACACCAACGATGGGGCACTATTCCTCCCCCCACTGACACCAACGATGGGGCACTATTCCTCCCCCCACTGACACCAACGATGGGGCACTATTCCTCCCCCCACTGACACCAACGATGGGGCACTATTCCTCCCCCCACTGACACCAACGATGGGGCACTATTCCTCCCCCCACTGACACCAACGATGGGGCACTATTCTCCCCTCCACCACACTGACATCAATGATGGGGCACTATTCCTCCCACTGACACCAATGATGGGGCACTATTCCTCCCACTGACACCAATGATGGGGCACTATTCCTCCCACTGACACCAATGATGGGGCACTATTCCTCCCACTGACCCCAATGATGTGGCACTATTCCTCCCACTGACACCAGTGATGGGGCACTACTCCCACTGACACCAGTGATGGGGCACTACTCCCCCCACTGACACCAGTGATGGGGCACTATTCCTCCCACTGACACCAATGATGGGGCACTACTCCCCCCACTGACACCAATGATGGGGCACTACTCCCCCCACTGACACCAATGATGGGGCACTATTCCTCCCACTGACACCAATGATGTGGCACTATTCCTCCCACTGACACCAGTGATGGAGCACTACTCCTCCCACTGACACCAGTGATGGGGCACTACTCCCCCCACTGACACCAGTGATGGAGCACTATTCCTCCCACTGACACCAATGATGGGGCACTACTCCCCCCACTGACACCAATGATGGGGCACTACTCCCCCCACTGACACCAATGATGGGGCACTATTCCTCCCACTGACACCAATGATGGGGCACTATTCCTCCCACTGACACCAATGATGGGGCACTATTCCTCCCACTGACACCAATGATGGGGCACTATTCCTCCCACTGACACCAATGATGGGGCACTATTCCTCCCACTGACACCAACGATGGGGCACTATTCCTCCCACTGACACCAACGATGGGGCACTATTTCTCCCACTGACACCAACGATAGGGCACTATTCCTCCCACTGACACCAACGATGGGGCACTATTCCTCCCACTGATACCAACGATGGGGCACTATTCCTCCCACTGATACCAACGATGGGGCACTATTCCTCCCACTGATACCAACGATGGGGCACTATTCCTCCCACTGATACCAACGATGGGGCACTATTCCTCCCACTGACACCAGTGATGGGGCACTATTCCTCCCACTGACACCAGTGATGGGGTACTATTCCTCCCACTGACACCAGTGATGGGGCACTATTCCTCCCACTGACACCAGTGATGGGGCACTATTCCTCCCACTGACACCAGTGATGGGGCACTATTCATCCCACTGACATCAGTGATGGGGCACTATTCCTCCCACTGATACCAACGATGGGGCACTATTCCTCCCACTGATACCAATGATGGGGCACTATTCATCCCACTGACACCAATGATGGGGCACTACTCCTTCCACTGACACCAATGACGTGGCACTACTCCTCCCACTGCAAAATTACAGTTATGAAGTAGCAACGAAAATAATTTTATGGTTGGGGGTCACCACAACATGAGGAACTGTATTAAGGGGTCGCGGCATTAGAAAGGTTGAGAACCACTGCACTAAGGGTTAACAAACAAAGTGAATCAGTGAAACCACTCCTTGTGGTAAACGTACGAAAAAGGGAAGAGGAATCGGATTATAAACGCATGTATACCTACATGCTCAAGGATAACTGGTGAATAAGAACAATAGCAGTGATCCCACTAAGGGACAAACAAAGTGAATCCGTGAAACCACAAATTGTGGTACTTGTGAAAAAAGAAAGAAGTCAGGCTCACCGCCTGTAAATCACTAACAATCACTAAATGTACACAATTGTGACCCCCCTACTGGGGATAAGTGAACAGAAAACCTATAAATAATGAAGGGATTTGTAACCCCAAATGGGGGGTTCTGAATAAGCAGAGAAATAAGTGACGGCAAACAGAGCCTCACACTCTCCGTGTATCCACAAACATAAATAAACATGGATAATCCACCAATGTCTGGAATGACCCATTTTCCTCAGAATTTCAGAGAGAAATGCACTGTAACCAGCATGTCCAACATTTGCTGCCTTCCTTCCTTAAATAAGGGCAATAATTGCCACCTGTTTTTCAAAGAATGAATGACCTCACTAATAGAACACCACACGGCTATTATTTTGAACATGCCCTTTTCAATGAGTGATTCAATGACACAGAATCAGCAGCATGCATGTCATGACTGTTAGGTCTGTTGGATTTCTATTACTCTACTACACCTGCTAGGAAATTATTTGCCATGTAGAAATATCATTTCTACCAAAAACAGTGATTGATCCGGTTAGTGATGTCTGACTGCTAATATTTTGAACACAACTGAATAAACTTCACAAGATCTACAAGATGTCTTATCGATTGAGTCACTGACTGGTATCCAACTAAGATTGAAGTTATCGCTATCTCATCACAACTGAGCCATCACTTCTAGGACCACTGAGAGGAGGCTGCATGCAGGACCTTGCCCACCAGAGAGGGAACTGACACAACGTTGTACCTGACATCCGTTGGAGAGAGTCCGGGTTCCAGACCGGTGGTGTTTGATTATCATAAGGTGTTTTAACCCTGCAGGGTCACCGCATGGAGGTGAGGGGCCATTGCACCTATAGTGGGATTTATAGTATCCTGTTGCACATTTATGGTGATCACAGGACTACAGAACACCTCCACCATTTGGATGGTTCTGGACACCTGTAGATTGGATATTTATTTCACCTTTTAGGACACGTTAATAATTTTGTGTTTTGGTTTTTTCTGTTCATGTTGATTGGTGGATTATCCATGTTTATTTATGTTTGTGGATACACGGAGAGTGTGAGGCACTGTTTGCCGTCACTTATTTCTCTGCTTATTCAGAACCCCCCATTTGGGGTTACAAATCCCTTCATTATTTATAGGCACTATAGCCTATGTTTTCTGTTCACTTATCCCCAGTAGGGGGGTCACAATTGTGTACATTTAGTGATTGTTAGTGATTTACAGGCGGTGAGCCTGACTTCTTTCTTTTTTCACAAGTACCACAATTTGTGGTTTCACGGATTCACTTTGTTTGTCCCTTAGTGGGATCACTGCTATTGTTCTTATTCACCAGTTATCCTTGAGCATGTAGGTATACATGCGTTTATAATCTGATTCCTCTTCCCTTTTTGTACGTTTACCACAAGGAGTGTTTTCACTGATTCACTTTGTTTCTTATCCCTTAGTGGGATCACTGCCATTTCTTTCACATCAGTTGGTTTTGGGAATGTAAAGCATACATGCGTTTATGTCACCACATGATATGTATTTACTGGTGTTGTGGAATAGGCGCATATTCAGTACCACGGCATTCATTCTATGTATGTGTATTAAATTATTGTATTTATAGATTTTTTTATGTTGATTTCACCCATTTAGGAGAGGTGGTGTAGATGTTTAGTTTGGGGTTGATGTCACTTATGCTGTTAATATAGTCACTGGGTATTATAGTATTGTTCACTCATTTATTTACTGTTCACCACTTATTCACATTGGGATTTACATATAGTTTAGTTATTAGCGCAGCACCTCACTTTACACTCCACTGCACATGCACAGCGTATTGTACATAGCCCCAAAGCCACCTGGGATACATGATGTTGGTATCCTAGGGGGCTTCAGGTGGGGTGGGGAGGATGTCATTCTTGCCTAAGCGAGGAAGGCAGAAGCATGGGGTGTGTTCTCCTGAAAAAAAAAAGAAAGAAAGAAGTACAGGAGTTGGATAAAAATATGGAAACACTACATGATTTGCAGGTGTGAAAGTGACGACATGGTTTGCGTTGAAAGCGGAAGTGACGTAACATTCTTTTGCTTCCGCTGTGTGATGAGACACCTAGCTAACAGGTGGAAAGCCTCACGTCTGTCATTTACTGCGTGCGCAGCTAGTAATATGGAGTCATGTCAGAGCTTACTGAGCTTCAAAGAGGGCAAATTGTTGGTGCCATTTAGCTGGTGCCTCTGTGACTGAAGTTGCCAATTTATTTGCCGTGTCACGAGGTACAATATCAAAGGTTATGGCGGCATATACAGTTTGTGGGAAAACAATGTCTGGGCAGCCATATCTTGGTATTCTGCAGGTCCCATTGTCACCTTGAAAGATAGAGTCACTGCCAGTGACTATGTACAAATTTTGGCAGACTATGTGCACCCCATGGTGCAGACATTGTTTCCCGAAGACCGCGCCATTTACCAAGCTGACAATGCTCTGAATTCACACTGCTGGCGTTGTCAAATCACGGTTTGGCGAGGATGCAGACAAGGTTTCACACCTTTCCTGGGCGCCACATTCGCCAGACCTCCATATCATAGAGCCATTATGGTCAACGAAATTTGGGCTCGTTTTCCGCCTCTTGCATCTCTGCGAGAACTGGAACGATTTTTGTATGAAGAGTAGTATCAGATTCCATTATCCACCACCCAAGACTTATATTTGTCAATTCCCAGGAGAATTCAGACCGTCTTGGATGCTAAAGGCAGTCCAACACTATAGGAGCTAATGATTTTGTTCTTTTACCTAGTGTTTCCATAATTTTGTCCAACCCCTGTAACTGGGACTGAAGGTTCGTGTTAAAATCTTAGTAGTTTGACTTCATCGTGTTCTTGCTCTATATCTGTTTAATGTGCTGATTGTCTGCTTGTTATTTGGGTCCACTTTAAACTATGATCAGTTACTTAGGCGGAGACCTTTCTCTGCCACCTACTGGAATTTGTCATTTCTGTGCAATGTATGCGATTAAAGTGGGGACTCCGTATGCAGCTTTCATTGAATGTTGCCACTTAACAGCAAGCACTGAACACATCAAATATGCCACAGTCTCCTGGGAAGTGTAATTAGTCGGTTTGTTTGAATTTGGGGTTTTACTGTTACACTTAGGAATCGGGGGAGGCTGAGGATAGGGCCACTGTAGCTGACAAGCCCCCTTTTCCAGTCACACTTCGTGAACAGGGGATTGTGGCAGCTATGCTGTGTCTGAGATCAATGTTAGTGACGCCCACTAATTGGGCATTCGTCGGGGAGGAGCAGAGAAGCTGGAAATTAAGGAACCAAAGAGATTTACTTCACATTTCAATACTGTTTCATTGGAGAAGTGAATACAGGCATTTAGACATGCAAGGATGGATCTGTATTTATGTTTTTAATTCCTTCAGGAGTTAATTTTTTAAGGCCCAACACTGGAAACACTTTTTAGTCGGTTATTGTGTACCGAGAATACTATCTCTACAGTCACTGACCTTACATTTTCCAAAATACAATATTTTTCCCTAAAGCGGGCCTTTAACTACCTGCCGACCGCAGATAGCCGAATGACGGCTGCACTGCGGCCGGCCAGTTCTGGGTTGACGTTATATGACGTCCACCCAGAACGCGCTCTCCTGTGTGCCCCCGGGGGCGCGCACCCGGCGGTCTCCGTGATCGCTGTGTCCTACGGACACAGCTGATCACGTGACGTGGTAAAAGGCCAATCACAGCGGCCTTTTACCACGTGATCAGCTGTGTCCAATGACACGCTGATCAGCGGGAAATGCAAATGCCGGTTCTCGGCTGCACTTTCCTCACGCTGTCAGATCGTGAGGAAAGTACTGCCGAAAACTGGCATTTGTCAGAGCGGGGATCGGCACCGATCATCGGGGTCACTGATCATCAGTGCCCTGATAATCGGTGCTCAGCAGTGCCACACACAAGTTCCGCCCAGCAGTTCACCCACCTGTGCCCAGCAATGCACCCACCTGTGCCCAACAGTGCGCCCACCTGTGCCACCTACCAGTCCCACCCACCAGTGCCCGTCAGTGTAGCCCAGCAGTGCTGCCAGGCAGTGCCGCCAGGCAGTGCCCAGCAGTGATGTCAGTCAGTGCCACCTATCAGTGCTGTCTATCAGTACCCATTATCAGTGTCGCCTATCAGTGCCACCAATCAGTGCCGCATATCAGTGCCACCTATCCGTGACACCTCATTAGTGCTGCCTATCAGTGCCGCCTATCCGTGCCACCTCAGTGCTGCCTATCAGTGCCCTTCAGTGCTTCCCATCAGTGCCCATCAGTGCTGCCTATCAGTGCCCATCGGTGCTGCCTCATCAACGCACATCAGTGAAGGAGAAAAATTACCTGTTTGAAAATTTTTATAATAGAAACAAAGAAACTTTTTTTTTTTTTTCATATTTTTTTGCAGTTTTTTTGCTTATAGCACAAAAAGTAAAGTGCCCAGCGGCGATTAAATCCCACCAAAAGAAAGCTCTATTTGTGAGAAAAAAATGATAAAAATTTCATATGGGTACAATCTTGCATGACCGCGCAATTGTCAATCAAAGTGCGACAGCACTGAAAGCTGAAAATTGGCCTGGTAAATAAGGGGGTATAAGTGCTCGGTAGGCAAGGGGTTAATGTCTTAAGGGGCCATGCACGGTGCTTACAAGAAGGTGTCCGTTCCGATATTGGGAGCACGTGTAAAGGTAAAGGTACTCTGGGCTCTGATTTGGGTCACGCCGTGTACATCGTTCTCTGGGGAGGTACAGTAGTAAGTGTAGATGGTGAGACGACTTGTTCAGCTGAGCCAATGCAAATTTAATGAGCATCACACTTCCTAGCGTTGGCGGTTGGATTGGCTGGATGTCTGTAAAGACAGATGCATCCAGTGAATGCTTCCTGTGAATATGGAAGATGGACAGTCTAGGTGTTGATAGACATCGTTTATGTATTTACTTTGTACAGTTATTCTTATTTGCTTTTTATGAACACGTAATTTCCAAAAGTTTTGCCCATTTATAACAGTCCCTGAGCGATTTCTCTGCTCCTTTTTTGTTATGTTTCCACAGAAGTTGAAGCGTATCTAAACCCGAGAACAAAATCTTTTCCAGTTTACCAATCTTTAGATTTGGTGGCTGCCATTGTTTTATTTTTATTAGGATTATCTAGTTTTTATGCTAAGCTGGTAATCATGTTCACTTCCTGTCCTAGGGTGACAACACTCAATGTGCTATATCTATTGTAATGTTTGGGGGTTTTTTATCTCAGGGTAGCGCTCACCAGCAAGTAGAATCCACACCAGAAATTGTTGTTTTAGAGTTTCTTGGCCCAATTTTTATTAATGAAAAAAAAGTCCATTCAATGTATGTTTGCCACATCAACAGAAAACAACCAATCCAGCCTCCTGGCTTGCACTTGTAACAAAATAGTTCTTCAGCCTCCTGGCTTATGTACAGCAGTTCTGCTCAGGCCTTCCACTATAGACCCTCGTCAGTCCCCCATAGACCACTTCCTCGCCAACACTGTCCACACAGCTGGCAGCCCCTTGCTGCCCTGATCCTCAGGCTCTGGACTCTGTCCTTTCCAATGCACATATGCACTCCTCTGGATTCTCCCTTGCACATACCTGGATTCCTCAGGAGGATAGAGCCCAGAACCCTGGTTCTATCTCTACAAAAAGCCCAGAACCCACCTGCATAATCAGTGTTCTGGCTATTTCTAAAATCTAGTCCCAGGATTGCAGATTTCTTCCCACTAAGATCACTTTGAAATTTCTAGGCTCCAGGTCCCAAAATGGACCTTTATGAAACAATGAAGAAACTGAAAAGCCAGTTTCCTCTGCTTTACACAAACTCCCTGGAGCCCCTTAACCTGCCTTGTTGAGAATCCTGGGTAGCATAATATCCTTTTAACAACATGACAGATCACTGCACTGTCACACTATGGAGAGCAGCATTGTCACCCTAGGACAAGAAGTGTTTCAGGGCTACAGAACAAACACGTGTAGGCTTGTGAGCTACTATGTGAATAATATATCTTACCAAGTGCTGATTGTGAATCGCCTGCACCTAACACATGCTCATACTAGTGTGTAAAAAAACAAAAACCACAATGTTCCGCGCTTCACTTCAACAATAATATGTGTATCCAATCACTAATATTTCTAATGCATATCCAAATATATAAATGAATATAAATATATGTAATTGTGCATCCAGTTACTATTAGTTATATATCAAAATAAATGAAAGAGTGAATAAACCAATGATGATTTTCAACAACAGTGTCCATATGATTGTTATAAGCAGTCAAAAGAAAAATCCAAATATGAGTTCCTTCAAACGTGCAAACTTTGCTTTATCGTATAATATCCCGTGCTTCTTAAAAAGTATTTGGTGCGAATAACTTGCATAAACGTGCCCCCCCACCGGTTGTGCTCTCACCTCAAATATATGAACAAACCGTTAAGTAAGGTCATATAGCGCTTGTGTCCCTTTAAATGGACCAAAGTGTGGATGGGACGGTATCCTGCTGTTTGGGGTCCTTCTCCACTCAAATGATAAACTCCCCTTCCACAATGGTTATAGAGGAATAGGTCAAATCATAGTGTATTACCCTTTAAAAATCATTTTTATTAATAAAAGTAATGCACTCACATTTACTCTATGTTAAAACTGCTTTGTGCACAAAATGTGTCCTCCAGAACGTTTTCCCAGGTGAAAATGCTAAAAATTGGCAGCTGGTGTCAGTATGGTACCATCGAGCATCGTGAGGGACTTTGATGTCATGACGTTGGATGGAGCACGTTTATGCAAATTATTCGCACCAAATACTTTTTAAGAAGCACGGGATAGTATACGGGTAAAGCAAAGTTTGCACGTTTGAAGGAACTCGTATTTGGATTTTTCTTTTGACTGCTTATAACAATCATATGGACACTGTTGTTGAAAATCATCATTGGTTTATTCACTTTTTCATTTATTTTGATATATAACTAATAGTAACTGGATACACAGTTGCATATATTTATATTAATTTATATATTTGGATATGCATTAGTTATGTTAATGATTGGATACACATTATTTTTGAAGTGAAGCGCGGCACATTGTGGATTTTTAGAACTACAGAACACCTCCCCCTTTGTCCATCTATACAAGGCTAGGATCACACCCTCTCTATGCTTTTTCTCTAAAAAGTTATTCCCTATGTCGTATGGATGTATGTATATTAAAAGCCATAGGAATGACCGTTTCTGGCATTCCCGCCCCTTTCTCAAGCTCAATGCACATTTGAAATTGCGAAAGGGCAGAGATTTCCCAAAACTCAAGAAGCGGCTGATTAGGCGGTCGCCTAATGCCTCACCCTCACAGGGGCTTTGCGGCAGCATAATTTTCCTATGGCTAGGTTCACACATGCCTGGTGTGAATTTCCTGGTCATTTTCACTGCCAATTTCCAATGGCAAATTTCCAATTTCCAAATATGGTTCAGATGCAGATTTATGGCGCTGGTAGCCACTGGCGTCTTTAACAATACCTGGTCCACTTCAGGTCCAGACACTTGCACCCCCTTCCAGTCTAGGACAATTTTAAGCTTTCAGCACTATCACACTTTGAGTGACAATTACTCAGTCATGCAACACTATACCCATATTACATCTTTATCTTTTTCTTGTGACAGATAGAACTTTCTTTTGGTGGTATTTGATCACCACGGGGTTTTTTATTATTTGCTATATAAACGAAAAAATACTGACAATTTTGAAGAAAAAAACATTTTTTGCTTAGTTTTTGTTACATAATTTTGCAAAAAGATCATGTTTCTTCATACATTTAGGCCAAAATGTATTCTGCTACATTTTTGGGATAAAAATAACCCAAAACAGTTTATATTATTTAGTCTTTGTGAAAGCTATTGAGTCTATAAACTATGGGATATATATTTAAATATATGCATAATGTCATATGGCTGTGATCAGGATGCTGGTATGGGGTGTGGCTGTGATCAGGATGCTGGTATGGGGTGTGGCTGTGATCAGGATGCCGGTATGGGGTGTGGCGGTGATCAGGATGCCGGTATGGGGTGTGGCTGTGATCAGGATGCTGGTATTGGGTGTGGCTGTGAGCAGGATGCTGGTATGGGCTGTGGCTGTGATCAGGATGCTGGTATTGGGTGTGGCTGTGATCAGGATTCTGGTATGGGGTGTGGCTGTGATCAGGATGCCGGTATGGGGTGTGGCTGTGATCAGGATGCTGGTATGGGGTGTGGCTGTGATCAGGATGCTGGTATTGGGTGTGGCTGTGAGCAGGATGCTGGTATGGGCTGTGGCTGTGATCAGGATGCTGGTATGGGGTGTGGCTGTGATCAGGATGCTGGTATGGGGTGTGGCTGTGATCAGGATGCCGGTATGGGGTGTGGCTGTGATCAGGACGCCGGTATGGGGTGTGGCTGTGATCAGGACGCCGGTATGGGGTGTGGCTGTGATCAGGACGCTGGTATGGGGTGTGGCTGTGATCAGGACTCTGGTATGGGGTGTGGCTGTGATTAGGACGCTGGTATGGGGTGTGGCTGTGATCAGGACGCTGGTATGGGGTGTGGCTGTGATCAGGACACTGGTATGGGGTGTGGCTGTGATCAGGATGCTGGTATGGGGTATGGCTGTGATCAGGACATTGGTATGGTGTATGGGGGTGTTTTGTTTGCACTGGGACAGGTGACAAGGCCTCCTGAATGATGTATTATTGATATTGTGGGGCAGTGATCAGGGACACAGGGGAACTAAACTGGGGCACTGGGAAGGCTGGCAGTGCAGTGTGTGAGGGTACAAGCAGCCTGACATTCAGTGTAAACTCACACACTGCAGGATCGTTTTCACTGAGAGCAGAGAGAAGCGATTGGTCACAGCAGTCACATGTGTTACACCACGTGATCGCCCTAACACAGCGGTAATGTGATCCACTGTGTCCGGGCGACACACCGATCAGCAGGTTTCGTGGTGATCGCTCTGTGAGCCGCACACGAGCCATCGATGCAGCCTAACGTACAGGAACATTTTTCCCGAATCGTCGCTGCTTCCCGTCTGCCATCTATGTAGAATGGGCGGACGGGAAGAGGGTAAGGAGGGGGCCAGGTAGCTGGCTGCCACGTCCTTAACAACCGATGACTCATCAGCTGAAAGCGTGGGGTTCCCCCCCAATCCATACCAGGCTCTCTAGTTCTGGTATCGATTTTGAGGGTAACCCCATGCCAAGAAAAAAAAAAAAACCTTATCCGAGCATGTGGCCGGGCTGGCTAGTAAAGGGAGGAGACCCCCAGATCCTGCCAACCCCCCCCCCCCCCATCCATGTGAATGACTATGGGGTACATTGGGCATTTTTTTTGCTATCCGTCACTTCGCTTTATCTGGTAATAGCAAAATTAAATTTTTTCCCCCACAAAAATAGAGCTTTCTTTTGGTGATATATGAACACCACTAGGTATTTATTATATAAATGAATATTTTGAAACCAAAAAAAACTATATTTTTTACTTTTTGTTATAAAACATATCCAATAAAAAAATTTTAAAAAAATTCTTCATATATTTAGGCGAACATATATTCTGTTACATGTTTTAGGTAAAAAAAAAAAAGCAAATTAGTAAATGTGTATTAATTGGTTTGCGTGAAAGTTGTAGCGTCTACAAACAATGGGATAAATAATAAATACTGGAATTTTATTTATCTTTTACATTTATTTATGTTTATACTATTAATGGCGATGATGAGTGAGGCTGTGATAGTGCGCAGAGCAATCTGACACTTTGTCACAACTGACACTGACATCTCCAGTGACACTGATACAGTGATCAGTGTTAATACTATACACTGTCACTGTATAAATGACACTGACTGGGAAGGGGTAACATCTAGGGGCAATCAAAGGGTTAGCGGTGTGTACTGTGTGTAGTATGGGCTGCTTTTACTAGTCCATTTGGCTGTTTTTACTCTCTGCTTTGCAGCTGGTTAATTCATGGAACAGAGTTCCATGGATGGTCCATGCAGCAGAATTAGTGGGAACAGATGATACTATGAGAGACAGAAGAGGCCAGAGGGTGACTAAGCCCCGTAGACTCCACTGGTAACTAAAATATCACTTTTGGGTGGACTGACCCTTTAACTGTACAGGATATGGTGGTGGTACACAAATGAAAGGAGTACGGGACACACGGAATGATAGAAATGCCAGTCACCACAGACTTGGAATTACACTGTATCTGAGCACCACAAAGCCAAAATGATAATTTATTCATTTGTAATAATCAAAGAAAACTCCCCCATCCATCCATGTTGCCATGCTTTATTTTACTGAGAAATCACTTTGAAAAACTCTTGTCTAGCATTTCTGGCTGTGGCCACCTTGAGTAAGGGCAATGACTGATGTAGCATTTACTTCCTGGAATCCATCTGCCCTTAGCTCAGGCATGAGGGTGTGCTTTGCTGAGAAAGCCCCTGCTCCACTCCTGAATACTCCTGGGATGTATGAGTTTATTTGCCTAGGCTAGAAACCAGGAAGTAACTGAGGAGTTGTTAATAAAAAAGAATACGTTTAAAACATGTAAATGTGACCTCCGTTCCTAAATATACTGCTCAAAAAAATGAAAGGAACGCTTTTTAATCAGATTATAGTGTCAAGTCAATTAAACTTCTGGGATATTTATCTGGTCAGTTAAGTAGCAGAGGGGGTTGTAAATCAGTTTCAGCTGCTTTGGTATTAATGAAATGAACAACAGTTGCATTAGATGGGCAACAATGAGACAACCCCCAACACAGGAATGGTTTTACAGGTGGAGGCCACTGACATTTTTTTCCCTACTCATCTTTTCTGACTGTTTTTCACTAGTTTTGTATCATATGATGCCCTCCCAGAACTGGACAACCGCGCTCTATCCGTTATTCGGCTATAGCTCGGTTGGCAAGTGGTTAAAAAGATATTCCAGCATCCTCTGAGATATCATGTTTCAGTCCATCTGATGCTGCCACGTTGTACCTCAGACTGTCCAGGAGCTCAGTGGTGACCTGATCCAGATCTGGGAGAAAATCCCCCAGGACACCATCCGTCGTCTAATTAGAAGCATGCCCTGACGTTGTCAGACATACATACAATCACGTGGGGGCCATACAAACTACTGAGGACCATTCTGAGTTGCTGCAATACAATTTTAGCAAAATGGACTCGTCTGCATTTTTTTTTTCACTTTGATTTTCGGGGTGTCTTTGAATTCAGTCCTCTGTTGGTTGATAATTTTCATCAAACGATGGGGCGTCCTTACATTCCTAACACATTACTCCGTCCATGTCAGTATAGAGATCCAACATGAGATTTTTCCCCATTGAGATCTGATGTGTTCTCAAAGTGTTCCTTTATTTTTTGAGCCGTGTATTTGCTAAGGATAGCAGCAGAAGGATCAAAAATAGCTCATGTTTATTGAGATTGAAGTTTATTTTATTTATTATTTATTTCAGGTACTTATATATCGCCGTCAATTTACACAGCACTTTACATATATATTGTACATTCACATCAGTCCCTAACCCTCAAGGGGCGTACAGTCTAAGGTCCCTAACTCACATTCATACATACACTGTCTGTCTGTCTATCTATCTATCTATCTATCTATCTATCTATCTATCTATCTATCTATCTATCTATCTATCCAGTTGTATCCAACCCTTGGTGATTGCATGGACCGTCACTCATAAGCGACTTTTTCCATGAACTCTCTTAGCAGTTACTTTACAGGGTAGGTTGCCAGGTCTTTCTCCAACCCCCACCATGCAGGAGATCCCACATGGCCAGGGATGAAACTAGGACAATTTAGACAGGAGCCAATTCACCTATCAGCATGTCTTTGGAGTGTGGGAGGAAACCGGAGTACCCAGAGGAAACCCACACAGGCACAGGGAGAACATGCAAACTCCAGGCAGGTGGTGCCATGGTTGGGATTCGAACCAACGACCCAAGTATTGCCAGGCGGAAGTGCTAACCATTAGCCACTGTGCTGCCCAAGTTGTGCATTAAAGTTTTTCTGTTGCCTGAAGTTGCCCCTCCTCTGATCAATTTATTGTGTTCCATTGAACGGGCTGCCGACACACGCCAGAATAGACCAAATATCGGACACGCATCGTTTCTTCTGACTAGATGTGCAGTGTAGTGCGCTGCAATGCATGTTTGTCAGATGTGCGTTCGGTTCCTATTGACAATGGATGGCACTGCAACACGCTAATGCATGGACCACGTGTCGACCTATGTTGCAGGAATGCATCTTACCGCAACACAAAAGTGTGATTGGATGCTTCATGTAAGGTGCGCATAGGCAGGGCAATTCACAGAACGTTACAATACACAGAGTCCTCCAGCATACTTACCAGCCAGCCAGCAAAATTGGAAAAAGCCTAAAATGTTTCAGCAATTTGTGTTCAGTTTGTTGGATACATTTGCAAATATATGTGAAGCCGCACTGCCACGTCAAGGCTCCTCTGTACAGTGCGGTCCCTAACTCCACTCTAATGTCATTTCCAAATTGTGACATACAGAGCAAGAAATACATTCAGAATGTAAACTAGTTAAACAAAAATTAAATCAAAAACAGAGGTTTTGGTTGCATATATTTGCAATCATATACGAAACTACCATCTATAGACGTCTAAAACATGAGTGAAAAAAAAATACTGGCCTCCAACCTCCCCTTATAGCCAGTCCAACACATGCCTTTAAAAAAGAATACCGGCCTCCAACCTCCCCTTATAGCCGGTCCAACACACACCTGGAAAAAAAATATTGTAGCTCTCTTGTGGGTGAAGAGAGCTGGTGTAATTGCTTTCTTGGAGGCAGGTGCTGATGACAATCCTTCAATAGAGCGATGACGGAGCCTCCACGTGAATGTCACATGCTGACGGAGTCTCCACGTGAATGTCACATGCTGACGGAGCCTCCACGGGCTCACGGGCTCGGCACAAGCCGTCGGAGCCTCCACTGGCTCGGCACAAGCCGTCGGAGCCTCCACGGGCTCGGCACAAGCCGTCGGAGCCTCCACGGGCTCGGCACAAGCCGTCGGAGCCTCCACGGGCTCGGCACAAGCCGTCGGAGCCTCCACGGGCTCGGCACAAGCCGTCGGAGCCTCCACGGGCTCGGCACAAGCCGTCGGAGCCTCCACGCGCTCGGCACAAGCCGTCGGAGCCTCCACGCGCTCGGCACAAGCCGTCGGAGCCTCCACGCGCTCGGCACAAGCCGTCGGAGCCTCCACGGGCTCGGCACAAGCCGTCGGAGCCTCCACGGGCTCGGCACAAGCCGTCGGAGCCTCCACGGGCTCGGCACAAGCCGTCGGAGCCTCCACGGGCTCGGCACAAGCCGTCGGAGCCTCCACGGGCTCGGCACAAGCCGTCGGAGCCTCCACGGGCTCGGCACAAGCCGTCGGAGCCTCCACGCGCTCGGCACAAGCCGTCGGAGCCTCCACGGGCTCGGCACAAGCCGTCGGAGCCTCCACGGGCTCGGCACAAGCCGTCGGAGCCTCCACGGGCTCGGCACAAGCCGTCGGAGCCTCCACGGGCTCGGCACAAGCCGTCGGAGCCTCCACGGGCTCGGCACAAGCCGTCGGAGCCTCCACGTGCTCGGCACATGCCGTCGGAGCCTCCACGTGCTCTGCCCATGCCGTCGGAGCCTCCACGTTCTCTGCCCATGCTTTCGGAGCCTCCACGCTCTCTGCCCATGCTTACAGAGCCTCCACACGCTCGGCCCATGCTTACAGAGCCTCCACGCGCTCGGCCCATGCTTACAAAGCCTCCACGCGCTCGGCCCATGCTGTCGGAGCCTGCCAAGCGGATGTGCTAACCATTTAGCCAATGTGCTGCCTCCAATCATTTATCTTCCGGCCTCCAACCTCCCCTTATAGCCGGTCCAACACACACCTGGATAAAAAAATATTGTAGCTCTCTTGTGGGTGAAGAGAGCTGGTGTAATTGCTTTCTTGGAGGCAGGTGCTGATGACAATCCTTCAATAGAGCGATGACATAGGGGACTTTCTGATGATGAAGGTCCTCCTCTTCTTCACCTCCTAGTGTAAAATTTCTTCCAACTTCTTGGCCATCTTAACTCCCAGAACAGTCGCACCCTGGCCATTTAAGTGCAGTCCGTCCCTGCTGTAGAGCTGGTAACTGAACAAAAAGTCTGCCCAGTTCTCCATGAACTCAAACCCCTCCTCTCTGCACCAGTTCTTCAGCCACTTGTTAAGCTCTCTGATCTCATTCTGCCTCACTGGTGTGGCTCGAGGTACAGGCAGTATTTCTGAAAATACTGCCTTGGAGGTTCTTTTCTTCAATATAGCTCCCAAGTCTCTGAAATCTTTTTGTAGGGCGTTCCATCTTCCTCTGACTTTGTCGTTGGTACCGACATGTATGATGACAGCTGGGTCCTCCCCAGCCCCTTTCAGCAATCTGTCCATACGATCTGCAATGTCCCGAACCCGAGCGCCTGGTAAACTACAGACTGTTCGGCAATGACGGTCTTTGTGACAGATTGCTTTCTCTGTACCTCTAAGAATGGAGTCCCCTACCACCAGTATATGTCTATCCTTTCTTGTATCCTTGCCCCCATCTTCACTGGAGGAGATGTTCCCCTGGCATTTTGGTAGGGTCTTGTCATTAAAGTCGTATTCTGTCGGAGTCTCCACATGAATGTCACATGCTGACGGAGCCTCCACGTGAATGTCACATGCTGACGGAGCCTCCACGTGAATGTCACATGCTGACGGAGCCTCCACGTGAATGTCACATGCTGTCGGAGCCTCCACGTGCTGGGCACATGCTGTCGGAGCCTCCACGTGCTGGGCACATGCTGTCGGAGCCTCCACGTGCTGGGCACATGCTGTCGGAGCCTCCACGTGCTGGGCACATGCTGTCGGAGCCTCCACGTGCTGGGCACATGCTGACGGAGCCTCCACGTGCTGGGCACATGCTGTCGGAGCCTCCACGTGCTGGGCACATTCTGTCGGAGCCTCCACGTGCTGGGCACATTCTGTCGGAGCCTCCACGTGCTCGGCACATTCTGTCGGAGCCTCCACGTGCTCGGCACATTCTGTCGGAGCCTCCACGTGCTCGGCACATTCTGTCGGAGCCTCCACGTGCTCGGCACATTCTGTCGGAGCCTCCACGTGCTCGGCACATTCTGTCGGAGCCTCCACGTGCTCGGCACATTCTGTCGGAGCCTCCACGTGCTCGGCACATTCTGTCGGAGCCTCCACGTGCTCGGCACATTCTGTCGGAGCCTCCACGTGCTCGGCACATTCTGTCGGAGCCTCCACGTGCTCGGCACATTCTGTCGGAGCCTCCACGTGCTCGGCACATTCTGTCGGAGCCTCCACGTGCTCGGCACATGCTGTCGGAGCCTCCACGTGCTGGGCACATTCTGTCGGAGCCTCCACGTGCTCGGCACATGCTGTCGGAGCCTCCACGTGCTCGGCACATGCTGTCGGAGCCTCCACGTGCTGGGCACATTCTGTCGGAGCCTCCACGTGCTGGGCACATTCTGTCGGAGCCTCCACGTGCTGGGCACATTCTGTCGGAGCCTCCACGTGCTGGGCACATTCTGTCGGAGCCTCCACGTGCTGGGCACATGCTGTCGGAGCCTCAACGTGCTGGGCACATGCTGTCGGAGCCTCAACGTGCTGGGCACATGCTGTCGGAGCCTCCACGTGCTGGGCACATGCTGTCGGAGCCTCCACGTGCTGGGCACATGCTGTCGGAGCCTCCACGTGCTGGGCACATGCTGTCGGAGCCTCCACGTGCTGGGCACATGCTGTCGGAGCCTCCACGTGCTGGGCACATGCTGTCGGAGCCTCCACGTGCTGGGCACATGCTGTCGGAGCCTCCACGTGCTGGGCACATGCTGTCGGAGCCTCCACGTGCTGGGCACATGCTGTCGGAGCCTCCACGTGCTGGGCACATGCTGTCGGAGCCTCCACGTGCTGGGCACATTCTGTCGGAGCCTCCACGTGCTGGGCACATTCTGTCGGAGCCTCCACGTGCTCGGCACATTCTGTCGGAGCCTCCACGTGAATGTCACATGCTATCTGAGCCTTTACGTGCTCGGCACATGCTGACGGAGTCTCCATGTCGATATCATATCTCTTCTCGCTCACTGTGGCAAGCCTGCCGGGTGAGCTGTGTTTGCAGTAAATATTGTTTACATCTGCAATTAAATAGAATTGAATTTAGCACCTTTAATATACATTTTATATATTTTTCTTTATAGAAAATTAAATTACAGAGAATAAAGTTAGAATCACCTGTGCCAGGGACTGCAAGGAAACCTGACATGATAGGGACACAGGGATGACTATAGTGGCCTTCATATAAAAATGCTAGTTGGGTGGCAGTTATGCCAAGCCTCTACAATTAAATGACTGAAGAAAGCGGCAAGTTAAATGAGTGGGCGGGTCACAAGGGAAGTGGCAGTAGGTAGTAGTGGTGTCACCTGCCTGGCTCTGCATTGTGGCTGGGGTTTGTGAATCATTGGGCCAGCTAAGCACAGCCTTTTTTTACTGGCAGTTTTACCCAGAAAGTGTGTCATTTATCAGCCCTGAGGTCAGACAGGATACGGGTCACCCACTATGGGGGGGTCATACACCAGCCTGACAACAGCTGATTGTTTGCATTGGCACAGAGAGTAAACATGTGACTAATGTAGTAGGAATATTTATGTCTAGTCATATGTTTTTATCAATGTTATATGGATATTCATACTTTTGCTGGTGGAGTTGCAATGTGAGCGTCACATGTATTCATGAACATCCATATACATGTGTGCATATGGGAATGTCAGCCGTCATTAGTGTCTATGACCATCCCTATACATGTGTGCATATGGGAATGTCAGCCGTCATCAGTGTCTATGACCATCCCTATACATGTGTGCATATGGGAATGTTAGCCGTCTTCAGTGTCTATGACCATCCCTATACATGTGTGCATATGGGAATGTCAGCCGTCATCAGTGTCTATGGCGATCCCTATACATGTGTGCATATGGGAATGTTAGCCGTCATCAGTGTCTATGACCATCCCTATACATGTGTGCATATGGGAATGTCAGCCGTCATCAGTGTCTATGGCGTTCCCTGTACATGGATACATATGGGAATGTCAGCCGTCATCAGTGTCTATGGCCATCCCTGTACATGGATACATATGGGAATGTCAGCCGTCATCAGTGTCTATGGCGTTCCCTGTACATGGATACATATGGGAATGTCAGCCGTCATCAGTGTCTATGGCGTTCCCTGTACATGGATACATATGGGAATGTCAGCCGTCATCAGTGTCTATGGCCCAGGGATGATGAATTCCTATCTCCCTACACCTGCTGCTGGCAAAATTAAAAAAAAAATTGCAAATTTTTTTAGTTGTAAAAAATGAAAGGTACACCCAAGTACATATCATCCAATCCCCCCCCCCCTCCCCCCCAGACATATACATACGTACAAACATAAAAGCACACGCTGGGGCGCCTACACATGAAAACGTCGGTTGCGATACACGTTACATATCGCCGCTCACGCCAGAATGAGCGCAATAATTCTAGCAGCAGACCCCCTCCATACACTATACTGATCACCTAGAAGGGGCTGTAAAAGCGTCAACTACAGAAAATGTCGGACTGTTACAGCCCCTTCTAGGTGATCAGTATAGTGTATGGAGGGGGTCTGCTGCTAGAATTATTGCGCTCATTCTGGCGTGTGCGGCGATATGTAACGTGTATTGCAACCGACGTTTTCATGTGTAGGCGCCCCAGCGTGTGCCTTTACATTTGTACGTGTGTATATGTCTGGGGGGGAGGGGGGGTTATGTGATTGGGTGGAATTTTAATTTTTTCAATTAAAAAAAAAATATATTTTTTTTTTCTCAATTTGTTTTCATGACATAGGGAACAATGTCCCGTCTGTGATGTATTTTGGTGACAGGTTCT
The DNA here is from genome assembly GCF_062004578.1 of Staurois parvus. NCBI lineage: Eukaryota > Metazoa > Chordata > Amphibia > Anura > Ranidae > Staurois > Staurois parvus. Next base: position 8,570,500 of record NW_028317826.1, read on the forward strand.
CTTTATGGAGACATCTGAGGTGTAATAGACCCCGGATGTCTCCCCTGTACTACACTGGATGGACTGCAATGCACATCGGATCGGATTCCATATGTCCCGCCCTCAGTGGGCGGGGATCTCTGACCGGTAACCAGGAAGTGACATCACACCATCACTTCCTGGTCAGGACCAGACGGGGACGGGCGCTCTCTTCCTTCCTCTCCTGCTGAGGGCGGTGAGCTGGCCCCGGGGCCCGCAGATGAGGGAGATAGTGGGCGAGGGGAGGGTCACACGGGGTGGGGGGGGGCGGCACTGTGTGGAAGCGGCTGCGCTGCCCCTCCAATGCTTCCACCTGACAGGTGAGCCCCGCAGCAGGGCTGAAGGGGAGAGGAAACTACCTGCCCCACCCCCGGGACGTGTCCGGACATGCCCGGCCATATGAATTCCCCATCCCTGCTGGAATGTCAGCTCTCCTCAGTGTCTATGGGGATCCCTGTACATGTGTCCATATGGGAATGTAAGCCGGGAAAAAGGGGGAAAAAAGGGTCCAGTGAGAGGAGGTGAGTTCCCTCGTCTCTCTCTAGATCCACAATACATACCATTTTGGTGTTCTGCCTTGTGGTGGCGCCCATTGACTTTACTGCCGGCGCGTAAACATCCAGCAACGGCTCTGAAGCAGCCGCGCAGAAAAGCCCGAGTCCTCTTCATGGTGGTGGGCCTCTTGGTGGTGGGATCTGCAGACTGCTCAGTGATCCCTCCTTCCATAGGGGGCTTTCCTTCCCTCGATTCCTCTTTGGTGGTTTTCTGAGAAATAAACGTTTTAATCTTTAATTGTCTCATTACGGAAAATAATGAAACCCGCTTCAACCTGTGTGAGAGAGGCAGTGCAGCCAATCGGATCAAATCCGAACCGATGAGACTGCAAGCCAAACTCAGGAGAAGGAACAATCACGTCTGCTCTGTACCGGGTACAAGGAGCGACTGAAGGGACTCTGGCAGAGCAGGCTTAGGGGGGAGAAAGGGGGGGGGGGAAGGGGGAGGGGTCAGGCGATGACATCACGGTGCTGGAGAGCCTTTTTTTTTTTTTCTTCAAAGTTTTCTTAAAGGGGCCACGTCCTTTTTAAATTCAGCCACCTGCAGGTTTAATTAAAAAACAAGGACATGGCCCCTTTAAGAACTCTATGTGACTGTTTTTTTTTTTTCAAATCTCCTGGTACTCAGACAAACACAACTGACGATTTTTCCTAAAGGGGCCGCAGTTATGTGAATGCAGCCTCAGTATATAGATCTCATATACCAGGAGAAGAGGTTTTTTTCTTTTTTTTTTTAATTTAAGTGAGTTATTTTGATTGATATTTCAACCTTACAGTCCCACGGCTTAAAATAAAGGTCTTTATTCCTATGAGAACTCTGTGATTGGAGCCTTATCGCTTCATATAAAGATTTCCTGCCGAACAAATATTTTCATTTCTGTCTTGCTTTTTTTATTTTTATTGTCTTCTATTGTTATTACCCTAAATAATGGACTTTTTTTTTTTTTCAATGCGAAAACGTCTCCCATAGACTTTAATGAGAAATCCCCTCCCATATACTTCAATGCGAAAACACCTCCCATAGACTTTAATGTAAAAACCCCTTTCAGTAGCAATCCTATGTGAACACTTATGTTCTCTTGAGGCTCTGCTCTATCACTTGTGATTCTGGAACGCACCGCAACGAACTCGCACAGAACCCTTTCCATAATGGCACTCAAAGCACAATGCGTGTGGGTGGCATCTGTGTGAACCTCCTCAATAGGAGCACATAATATCTAGCCTGTCATGTCAATCTGTGAGTTTGAAAATGCATCCAGAATGGCATATGTGTGAACCAGGGCTGCTCCTTTCACATTTGGGCATTTTGGGATTGCGGCAGAATCGCTGTGATCGCAAAACGCAGGTTCAGGCGCCATTATTTATTATTAGGGCTCATGTACACGGGGTGTTTGTAAAACTCTTCTGACCTCTGGAAACTGACTGCTAGAAAACGTAGGTTATAAAATGTCAGTTTAGCCGCGTTTGCATACCGCGTTTATGCGTGTTTGTGTTTAGAAGCGTTTTTAAACAATAGCGTCAGGAGACCTCCCAAATACCCAGAATGCACTGAGAAATAGTAAATATTGAACTATTTCAGACATTTTGAGAGGAATAGAGAGAGCAGAAGCAGAGAGAGCAGTATGTGTGGAGATGACCTGTCTATTCTGGTTGTAGTCACTATGGATCCCATCATAATGCGGCGCGTTTTACCATTGTTTCCTTCACGCGAAACCTGGACCTGACTGCGCTGGTGTACCGGGTCCATTGGAATACATGGAAAACGCTTTGCATGTGTTTTTGATGAAGAAAATCAGCTTAAGACAGCATCTGGATATGGATCTGTCAAAAAACACGTCTAAACGCAAACGCTTGTAAAGGCGGTTAACAGCATTCATAAGCGTTTGGCGTTTGAAATGGCGGTAAAATCTACTCCTGAATGCAATTTTGGTGCGTTAAAAAAAAGCCGACTAAACTGATCTGCCTGTAAACGTCTGTAAACGCCTGTGTGTACATGGACACAGGAAGACATAAAGGAGAGTTCAGGGGCTGCTGAAAAATCTGCTCCACAGTTCCTGAACGTCAGTGTAGCAGCTGCAGTGTACATGAGCCCTGAAAACGTTTCAGTTTTGCCGTGATTGTCGTGCGGTAAGTCACATAGTGTGAAGCTTGTCCCCCAAAAGTCGCCTTGCCCCAGGAGCTGACAATCCACGCTACTGTTTACAAAAATAAGTCCGCTGGGTTGAATGAAAACAAACCTTGTAGTGTGTACCCGGCTACAGCGCCCTCTGCTGGAGGTAGTGAGTAAACAGATGAAGGACTCAATCTCTTCCACTCTCTGCCCCTGATAACAGGCAGGTCTGCGATGGTTGAACAGTGACTGATGAAAGGTTATAGCCTGTGATAGCCGGGTGTGAAGAAGGCAATAAACTCACAAATGATAATGTGTTCATTTCCAGGTCTTATCCCAGAGAGGTGCCTCTATGTCTGTACCACAGGGTGTTGCAGTTCATCTGGTCAGCCAGGATCAACTCTGTTGTCTCTCTTGTTACAAACTGTTCATGACCACTGTGGTTCTGGGTATGGTTCTGTGTGGTTCTGGGTATGGTGCTGTGTGGTTCTGGGTATGGTGCTGTGTGGTTCTGGGTATGGACTGTGTGGTTCTGGGTATGGTGCTGTGTGGTTCTGGGTATGGTGCTGTGTGGTTCTGGGTATGGTGCTGTGTGGTTCTGGGTATGGACTGTGTGGTTCTGGGTATGGTGCTGTGTGGTTCTGGGTATGGTGCTGTGTGGTTCTGGGTATGGTGCTGTGTGGTTCTGGGTATGGTGCTGTGTGGTTCCTGGGTATCAGACTGTGAGGTCCTTGATATTGGGCTGTGTTGTTATGGGTGTTGGGCTATGTGGTTCCTGGGTATGGTTGTGTCTCCTGGGTATGGTTGTGTGTGGCTCCTGGGTATCTGACTTGGTGTTGCTCCTGGTTATCGGGATGTGTGTGGCTCCTGGGTGTCGGGCTGTGTGTGGCTCCTGGGTATCGGGCTGTGTGTGGCTCCTGGGTATCGGGCTGTGTGTGGCTCCTGGGTATCGGGCTGTGTGTGGCTCCTGGGTATCGGGCTGTGTGTGGCTCCTGTGTGTCCTGACCCGGAAGTGACGTGATGATATGACGTCTGGGACCCCATTGACAGACTCCTGACCATGGAGGCCAGGATAGAATGTAATGCAGTGCACTGTATTCCTGTCAGTGTAGTACAGGGGACACTCCCGGGGGCTTTTAGACCTTTGATGTCTCAATAAAGAGAACCTGTCACAGAAAACGTAATAAATGAAAGTTACAGCCAAGCACATCTCCTCCCCCCTCCAAAAAAATAAATTGAGACCCCCCCACATATATGCACGTTCAAACGTCAAAGCACACAGTGGGGCCCCTACACATGAAGATGTGGATTGCGATACACGTTACATATCACCGCACACGCCAGGATGAGGCAATAATTCCAGCACCAGACCTCCTCCATACACTACACTGATGACCTTTAAGGGGCTTTAACCCCTCCCACCTGACCAATGTACATAAACGGCCAGCTGGGAGCTTCCCCGTTCTGATTGGACGTTCCTGTACGTCTCTCAGAACATGCGCTTGTGTGCGGCCCCGGGGCCACGCAACAGCACGGATCTGTGATGGCCGCGCCCGTCGGACACAGCCCATATTGGACCTTCCAATGGTGATGGCAGTGTCCAATCACAGCCATCTCTGAATGTCAGCAGACACGTGTCTCTGTAGCTGTTCCCTCAGCTGAGGTCTGTGAGAGCTCAGTGAGGGGGGGAGGGGGGGATGCTGCAAATTGTGACAGTTGATGTGTGTAGCTGATGATTTTATTCCTCCATTACACAGCTCTGCAGCCCCCCCACACCAGGACACCAAGCAGCATCTGTCCCTGTCCACATGTCAGCGTCTGTCAGTGTCCCACAAACATGTCATCACCTGTCAGTGTCCCACAAACATGTCATCTCCTGTCAGTGTCCCACAAACATGTCATCACCTGTCAGTGTCCCACAAACATGTCATCTCCTGTCAGTGTCCCACAAACATGTCATCACCTGTCAGTGTCCCACAAATATGTCATCTCCTGTCAGTGTCCCACAAACATGTCATCACCTGTCAGTGTCCCACAAACATGTCATCATCACCTGTCAGTGTCCCACAAACATGTCATCGTCTGTCAGTGTCCCACAAACATGTCATCTCCTGTCAGTGTCCCACAAACATGTCATCACCTGTCAGTGTCCCACAAACATGTCATCTCCTGTCAGTGTCCCACAAACATGTCATCACCTGTCAGTGTCCCACAAATATGTCATCTCCTGTCAGTGTCCCACAAACATGTCATCACCTGTCAGTGTCCCACAAACATGTCATCATCACCTGTCAGTGTCCCACAAACATGTCATCGTCTGTCAGTGTCCCACAAACATGTCATCGTCTGTCAGTGTCCCACAAACATGTCATCACCTGTCAGTGTCCCACAAACATGTCATCACCTGTCAGTGTCCCACAAACATGTCATCACCTGTCACAGTGAACAGGACACAAAACAAATAATAAAAAACAATGTAAAGTGCCCCCATTCCCCCCTCGCTGAAGTGCAAAGGTGAACGCAGGCATTGGTGTCATACACATACATGACCGGTGATCACACCACACATGTGAGGTATCGCCGTGAATGTCGGAGCGAGAGCAATAATTCTATCACCTGACCTCCTCTGTAACTCTAAACTGGTAACCTGGAACGGCTTATAAAGTGTCACCTATAAAGATTTGTAAATCACGTAGTTTGGCGCCATTCCATAATCGTGCGCAATTATAAAGCGTGACGGGTTTTTATCTATTTACTTGGTGCAACACCAGATTTTATATTTTACCAAAAATGTGGGTATTATATAGTGTTTGTGCATCAAAATTCTTTAACCGCTTCCCCCCCGATCACTGCACATAATTGGCCAGGTGGGATCATCGCTGTTCTGATTGGACGTTCCTGAACAGTAGTAAAGTACAGGCACAGTGTTGTGGGGTCTGTGCTTTGTGCAGGCATGGAGTAACAGAGGGGAGGAGGGTGAGTTATGAGAGGAGGGTACTGGCATGGAGGGTAAAGCAGGGGGTGTAGGAATGGTGCTGAAAGGTGAAGAGGAGCCTGCAGTTGCAATGCTGACAGTGAAGGGCTGGGGGTCAGTTGGAGAGAAGGGTGTGCAGGCATAATGGTGTTAGGGGGGCAGGTGTGCTGTCTGCGGGGGGTGCAGGCATCATGGTGTTAGGGGAGCAGGTGTGCTGTCTGCGGGAGGGGGGCGGAGGTGCAGGCATAATGGTGTTAGGGGGGCAGGTGTGCTGTCTGCGGGGGGGGGGGGTGTAGGCATAATGGTGTAGGGGAGCAGATGTGCTGTCTCTGCAGGGGGCGGGGGGTGTAGGCATAATGGTGTAGGGGAGCAGATGTGCTGTCTGCAGGGGGGGGGGGGGGGTGCAGGCATAATGGTGTTAGGGGGGTAGGTGTGCTGTCTCTGCAGGGGGGGGGGGGTGTAGGCATAATGGTGTAGGGGAGCAGATGTGCTGTCTCTGCAGGGGGGGGGGGGGTGCAGGCATAATGGTGTTAGAGGTGCAGGTGTGCTGTCTGCGGGGGGGGGGGTGCAGGCGTAATGGTGTTAGGGGGCAGGTGTGCTGTCTGCGGGGGGGGGGGGTGCAAGCGTAATGGTCTTAGGGGAGCAGATGTGCTGTCTGCAGAGGGGGGGGGGGGTGCAGGCATAATGGTGTTAGGGGAGCAGGTGTGCTGTCTGCACGGGGGGGGGGGGGGGGTGCAGGCATAATGGTGTTAGGGGGGCAGGTGTGCTGTCTGCAAGGGGGGGCAGGGTGCAGGCACAATGGTGTTATGGAAATAGGTGTGCTTTCTGTGGGGGGAGGGGTGCAGGCACAATGGTGGGGGCTATAAGCATTGGGTGTGGGTAAAGGGGGTCTGGATGGGTGTAGTAGTGATAGAGGGGTGAGATGGAGGAGTGTAGGGGGGGTGGGGAGAAGAAGATGCAGTGCTGAGAGGCAGTGTAAGAGGAAGGAGTGCAGGCATGGGGTGCAGGCATGGAGGGCGGGCATGGAGTGCAGGTATGGGGTGTGGGCATGGGGTGCGGGCATGATTTGCAGGCTTGGGGTGCGGGTATGGAGTGCTGGCATGGGGTGCGGTCATAGGGTGCAGGCATGGGGTGCAGGCTTGGGGTGCAGGCATGGGGTGCAGGCTTGGGGTGCGGGTATGGGGTGCAGGCATGGGGTGCGGGCATGGGGTGCAGGCATGGGGTACAGGCTTGGGGTGCATGCATGGAGTGCAGGCATGGGGTGCAGGCATGGGGTGCAGGCCCGGTGGGTGGTGAAAGAAGGTGGGCTGCAGAAATGGTGAGTGTTGTGCTTAGAAAGGGGTGGTGCGGGTGCAGTGGGTGCGGAGAGAAGGGTGCTGATAAGAGAGCAGATGCAGGAACAGTCGGTGGAGAGTACGAGGACTACAGGAGCGTGTGCCCCGAGACGACTGAGGAGTGCAGGGGTGGTGTTTGTGCAGCGACTGCTAAGACAAGGGGGGGTGTAGGGATGGAGAGTGTCAACAGACGGGGGGCTCATTCACATGAATGGGCTGTCATCCACATCACAATGTTCACATAAAGTGGGCATGGACTGTTACTGGCAACATGAATTCCGGCATCATCTTCCCAATGCACACGTTCCTGAGGAGTGGCTGTGAATGGCAGTGAGTGCTGCAGCGACCATCAGCTGGGAACCGAAGACATTCAAAGTGGGAAGTATATGACCAGCACACCATGGATCTCCAGAACCGGTCCGAAGCTTTATTCAGTGATCACATTACCATGATAGTAGCAGTGCTTCGGATCCTCGCAGGACCCATCATCAGGCATGTGGAGCCCATGTTAGAACTCTGCTGTTTCTAAGTGTTAACCCTTTTCCTGCCGCCATTGTATATCAAACATTGGGGGGGGGGGGGGAGTTTATATTAGAGGTGAGCCAAAATGAGAATTCTGGTGCCGAAACTTCAGGATGCACTTGGCCGAAAACTGAAACCAAAATGTCTGTGTATGTGGGGGTGGGGGGGGCTCATATTATTATTTATTTCTTTTTATACTTTTAATGATTTATAACTTATGATTTAATTGCTATCACATAGGGATCAATAGTCCCCCACATGATAGCATATAAGTGGCAGGTCTTCTTTGTGGGGGGGGGGGCAGTATGTGCAAGGAGGGGGTAGGCAGTAGCAGTGTTTACAGACAGGCTCCCTCACTTGCTGCCACTAACTGTCATTGCCGGTTTATAAATGCACCTGCTGACTTTTTTTTTTTTTTCCACTTTTTAGATCGGAGGAGGAGCTGTCAAGGGGCGGGGTCATTAAGTGATGTCACTCGGTAACCCCACCTCTTTACTTTAGCAGCTGAGCGCTCCTTCTCGGAGCTTTAACCACTTCCAGTCCGGACACTTTCACCCCCTTCCTGTCCAGGGCAATTTCCAGCTTTCAGCGCTATCACACTTTGAATGACAATTGTGCGGTCATGCAACACTGTACCCATATGAATTTTTTACCATTTTTTTGAGACAGATAAAGCTTTATTTTGTTGGTATTTATTCATCGCTGGGATTTTAATTTTTTTTGCTATGTAAATGAAAATGTCCACAAATTTTGAAAAAAGTGTTTTTCTTATAAAATTTTGCAAATAAATAAATTTCATCATAAATCTTGGCCAAAATTTATTCCGTTATCTTTTTCTTAAAAAAAAAAATTAAGCCAAATTAGTTTATAACCAAAAATTATAATTTTTAAACATTTTTTTTACATTTTAATTTTTTTATATTATTTTTTTTTTTTTTTTTTTTTGTCACCATAGCATACTGTCACCCTAGCAGTACAGTGTCACCATGGTGACACTGTACTACTTTTGGGGGGTGATGAAGATTTTTTTTTTTTACACTGATTGCTTTTACATCCTATATGGGTGTAAAAGCAATCATTTCTCCTTCTCTCTGGCTGCATTCTTGCAACCATTGAGAGCTACTGAGTGAGCTGTGATTGGTCACAGCTGGTCACATGGTACAAGGCTGTTGTGAATAGCTCTGTACCATGTGACCTCTGTGGTCATTCACAGATTTCACACGTAGTAAGCAATGATGTCACAAGTGACATCTTGCTTACTACTTTGCATGTGATCACTGATTGGCCAATCAGTGATCACATGATCGGGACCTCGTACAGAGGTCCCGTACAACGATCGGTGTTCTGCTGCATCCGGAGGACTCAGTGGGCACCGGATCGTGGTGCTGTGCGCTCCCGGGGAGCGCACACAAGCAGGGTGCGGGGAGGCCATTTATAAACTACCACCCGACCCTGCACTGCCACCGTCTGGCCATTTATATACAACAGCCGGTCGGGAAGTGTTTAAAGTGAAAAAAAAAAGTCGGTAATTGCTTTTAAAAACCGGCAATGATATTTATCAGCAGCAAGTGAGGGAGCCTGTGTGTGTACACTGCATCCTCACTGTATACACTGCTTACCCCCTCTCCTGCCCCCTCCCCCATGTGCAGTACACACAGCCCCCCCAACCCCTCCGGCTGTAATAATCGGCACCTGTATCGGCTCACTTTTTTATGTAAGCCTTTTTTCAGCCGATTATGTTTGAAATTTCAGTGCATCCCTACACACAGTGGGCTGGATTTACTAAAGGCAAATAGACTGAGCACTCTGCAAGTGCAATTGTTTCAGAGCTTAGTAAATGAGCAGAAGCTCTGCTGACTTCCATCATCCAATCATGTGCAAGCAAAATTGCTTTATTTATTTATTTTCCTTGCACATGATTGGGTATTCTTGGCAAGGTAGAGCTTTACCTCATTTACTAAGCTCTAGAGCAACTGCAAAGTGCACAGTCTATTTGCCTTTAGTAAATCAACCCCAGTGTGTGTACACTTGACAAGCCATCTGTCAGCTTTCTGATGAAGGTGATTGGATGGCCGTACAAGGTGACCCCCGAAACTGTGTCTGCTCCACCCCCTTGTGTTCTGTCAGCTTCATTGGAAGGCAGGTGAGACATCAGGGGTGTAAAAGGCCTCTGATATTCCATCCAGCGTTTCCCATCCATAGGATGCACTTGTACGTCCTTCATTGGGAAGGGTGATATCTCTGTCATCTCTGCAGCTGCAGAGCCAACAATTCCCTTCTATGCAAAAGTAATCCTAGCAGCTGGATTACTTTTAGAGGTGGCAGAAGGGTGTCCCCTCCCCCCTCCCGACGCCTCCTCCGCCTTTACCACAAAACAATTGTGATTTTTCCATGAGAGAAATGTCAGAATTGGCCGGGGTGGCAAGTGGTTAAAGTGGAACTTCACTCTCTCAATCAACATGGACTATTTTTAATCTGACTATTTTTGCCTGAGCTAAGGGCAGATGCATTTCAGGAAGTAAATGCTGCGTGAATCATCTGCCCTTACTCAAGAGGGTCACAGCAAGAAATGCGGGGAGTTCAAAATGAATTCTCAGCAAAATAAATCATGGAGACATGGATGGATGGGGGAGTTTGCTTTGAATATTAACAATGGGTTAAATAGCATTCTTGATTTGTGGTGCTTAGATGCAGCGCAGTTCCACATTACAGAGAAGCTGTCACACAGAGTTTGTCACATGGGGTAGATTTCATTTGTGTGCCCGAAACCTAAAGCGATTCTAAACATTGATTTTTTTTCTTTAAATAACAAACATTTCTATACTTACCTACTGTGTGCAGTGGTTTTACACAGAGCAGCCTGGGTCCTCGTCTTCCCGGGTCCCCCGCAGGCTCTCCTGGCCCTTCGTTTCTGTTGGGTGGCCCCACAGCAAGCATTTTGCTATGGGGGCACCCGCTGCTCCTTGTGTCCATTCACATATGGAGCCGCCGCTTGGCCCTGAGCTCTCTCTCTCCTGATTGGCTGACTAGCTGTGATTGACAGCAACGGGAGCCGATGGCTCTCATTTGCTGTCTCAGCCAATGAGGAGGCAGAGACCTGGGACAGGTGAGGTTGTCATTCACATTGCTGGATCAGGTAAATATTGGGGGGCTGGGGGCATTGCTGCACTCAGTAGGTTTTTTACCTTCATGCATACAATGTACAAAGGTACAAAACCTTGAGCCTGTACAACCACTTTAACTTTAGTTATTGTGCCCCTGATAAACCATTGCACAAATAACACGTGACATACAAAATTGGAACTGCCATCATTTTATTCTGCAGGGTGTCTGCTCTCAGAAAATGTGTGAAGTTTGGGGGTTTTAACTAATCTTCAGGCCTAAAATGATGTTTTAAATGTGTGTAGAAACAAGCAGAAATGTCTGTGGCAGCGGAAAGGTTAAAGGGCCAGCTCCCACGGCTGGTAAGGGTTAATGATGGGGCAAAGGGCCTACATGGAGTACGCGGATCTTGCGTTTGTTTCTGTGTCGGCTTAGAGGGCGGACCGTGGTGAAGAAGTCAGCATTACCTTTGTATGTTGGTAGTTTTCATCAGAACTGGGGATTCCTTTTAAGTCAATGAGACACAATAACCTGGCAGATGATCTGACTTCCCATTAAGCCGGCATGTCGCCGATCCCAAATAAATGGACAACCTTGACTTGCCCTCATGTGGAGGCGCCTCTGTGAAGGATTTGGAAAACATTTCAGGCTTTTTTCTGCCTGGCCAAGTGCATGACACGCCGAGAACGAGACGGTCCGTTTGTGTCTCCCCGTTACCAACAACTGTCCTCAGATGCAGCGAACATACTAATCAGAGAACGCCGTAGGTCTTATGTCTGAAGCCCCGAAATACCGATCCATTCGTGCTCTCTAGCAATCAATTGGGAGAAATTCTCTGCGGTTCTCTAGGCTGGTGATGGGAGCTGCTCGGCGGCAGCTATCTGGGATCACAGCTATTACCTGGGACACAGTAAAAACTCCCATAGACTGTAATGACATCTGGCAGATGAGGTCTGGGAATGCATACAACTCGGGGATTACCTGGACCATTTCTTTTTAATATGAAGACGCAGGAAAGTCATATCGCTGAAATTCAGAGATCGCAGGAGGGAGGGGTCAGAGGGACGTGGAATTAGTTAGAAACAGTCTATTATTGGATTTGGAGAAATACGCTATTTATTGTAGACTGGATCCTTTTCACTTTCATGATAATTAAAGGAAAGTTGTACGGAGTTTCTCTAAAATTGCAAGTCACCTGATTGTTCTACTGATCTGTTGCCTTCAGTACTCTGAACTTTTATGCAGATCAGGGATTCTAATTTTAAAGTGGAACTAAACTGTATCTGAGCACCATAAACTGAGAGCGCGATTTCATCCATTTTTAATATTCACCGCAAACCCCCCCATCCATCTATGTCTCCGTGCTTTATTTTGTTGAGAAATCACTTTGAAAAACACCTTTTTAGATTTCCAGCTGTGGCCATCTTGAATAAGTGCAGAAGATTCATGTAGCTTCTACTTCCTGGAATCCATCTGCCGTTAGCTCAGGCATGCAGACAGGAGGATGTGCTTGGGTGAGAAAGTCCCCACTCCTCGCCTCCAGATGAAAGGAAAAAAATGCCCATGAAGACTCCTGGGATCTATGACATCATAATGGCCCAGAAACCGGAAGCAACTCAAGAAATGTGAACAAAAAAGTTTAACACAAGTAAATAGAATATACCTTCCTATCTATCTAGCAGTAAAAGGATTAAAAATAGGAAATGTTGATTAAGAGAGAGAGGTTAACTTCACTTTAAATTCGGGCTAAAGTTTTATTTGCAAAAATGCAGTCTGCATCTCTTGTATGATGTCCACAGTCTCTGACCATCTCTTGTATCATGTCCACAGTCTCTGACCATTTCTTGTATCATATCCACAGTCTCTGACCATCTCTTGTATCCTGTCCACAGTCTCTGACCATTTCTTGTATCATGTCCACAGTCTCTGATCATCTCTTGTATCATGTCCACAGTCTCTGACCATCTCTTGTATCATGTCCACAGTCTCTGACCATTTCTTGTATCATGTCCACAGTCTCTGACCATCTCTTGTATCCTGTCCACAGTCTCTGACCATTTCTTGTATCATGTCCACAGTCTCTGATCATCTCTTGTATCATGTCCACAGTCTCTGACCATCTCTTGTATCATGTCCACAGTCTCTGATCATCTCTTGTATCATGTCCACAGTCTCTGACCATCTCTTGTATGATGTCCACAGTCTCTGATCATCTCTTGTATGATGTCCACAGTCTCTGATCATCTCTTGTATGATGTCCACAGTCTCTAACCATCTCTTGTATCATGTCCACAGTCTCTGACCATCTCTTGTATCATGTCCGCAGTCACTGACCATCTCTTGTATCATGTCCACAGTCTCTGACCATCTCTTGTGTCATGTCCGCAGTCTCTAGTCATCTCTTGTATCATGTCCACATTCTCTGACCGTCTCTTGTATCTTGTCTGCAGTCTCTGACCATCTTTTTTATCATGTCTGCAGTCTCTGACCATCTCACAGCCACCCCCTGACAACAAAACAAGAGGTCTTTAAATAATCTTTGTCATTTTACCAGCTTGACCTCCATGGTCCTGTCACATATTAATAAATGGCGGCCTTGCCTATTCCTGAGACAGGACCTTGGAGCTTACAGCTAAAATCCATAGCCCACTTTTACTTAAAGCAGAACTCTGGCCAAAATCTTCATTACATGTCCTTGCTGATTTCCTACCTTCACTGAATATGTCTTCCATCTTCTGGTTCATTCAGTAGTTGCTGTGAAATAATCTTTTCATTTTCAAGTCAAACCGTTAATGTTCCTTGGTTTCCTGTTTGTAAGAGCGGTGGCTGCTATGCCACTGGTCTTGGCACATCCCTTCTGTAGTTCTTTCTCCAGGAAGCAGTGATGTAATTCAGCCCCACTTGCAGTGGTGGGCAGACCGAGACTCTCAGACACATTTAACATGTGCAGGCCTAGTGTACCCGCCCACATTCATTACAATTCCCTGTGGTTGATGGGAACTGTAGTTTCCTTTTACTGCAGAGAGAGGAGAGGATATGATGTAATCCCGGCTGTTACTCCTCCTCCTTGGTACAGAAGATACTGTTATCTTTTGAATTACAGAGATGAGGTCATGAAATTTCAATTAGACTTTTCTCCTAAATGGTAAAGATTTTGAACATTTTATTATCTGTTTAGTGTTTTGTGTAGGGTGGTGTACTAATGGGTGATTTTTATGCCTATCCCGGAGTTCTTCTTTAAGTGTGGCCTTTTTAAAATGTCAAGGACTGCACTTGAGGCTCTTCGTATTAAGCAAGTTGACCACCACCGGAATAAATGGGTCCGCATGGAGTAACTACTTCAAGTGTTTGTTCACCTTCTCATTCTGTTCATTTTTTCTGGAAAGGTGAACCAACCCTTTAAGGAGCCTGTAGCAGCAATCAGTCTGGTAGGATTGCACATTGCTCCATCCATGTGTGCTATGATCCATTGCTTTGGAATACCGATAGCTATTGGTGGAGCTCACCACCAAGCAAACCATCGTAAACGAGATGGTGAATGCATCTGGCCATACACCAGGATGTTCGTTTGAAAATGTTCTTTTTGGGTGTTGATTTGAATTTCCAAAGAGTAGTGGGTTCAAATCAATGTTTGTTTTCAAATGTAGTGATGAGAAAATTCGAAGGAGCAGGATGGAAGGTTGCTTTAAATAAATTACCTTCTAACAGAGAATGCGGATTTTGTTCAGGAAATTACATTTCGTTCCAAAACTGAGTGTTAAAAGGAAGAGAAATTTTGAAGTCGGATGTTCGCACGGTCAACACATGTACAAAGGATTTGCAGATGAACGTTTGAAAATCTACTAGTGTATAGCCAGCTTTACTGCTCTCCAGCCAACCAGGTTGGATGGGTTGACTGCCTTCTTCCTCATCTCAAACAATGGTTCTTCCCACCACGCTGGCTATCATGTCGCTGCAGGATGCCTGGACCACCATTTCCAAATATATATATAAAAAAATTGCCTTCAGTTATGACTGCGATGTCTTCTACAGGAGGAGGGATGCCCGCCCCCCTCCCCCACCTCTAATTCCTTTCCTGGGCTCTCTCATTCCATTGGGGATCCTGGGACCGCTACAACTGGCAGCACCGACTTCAATACACACAGAGAAAGGAGCTGATGTAGTTCCTCCCTCTCTGTGGGATCATGAAATGGAAGCGACAAGGATTTTGTCAATTTTGGTTCTGGTTCTGTGTTTACTGGGCAGTTGCCGACCAGCTACTGAGCAGATCCATATGTGTCTGATCAGCTGCATTGGAGGCCAGAGGAGAGATTTTATAGAGCCAGATGTCTCCATAAAGAGGACCTGTCATAGCCCATGCTGTCACAAGGGATGTTGTACATCCCTTGTGACAGCAATAAAGTTGATTTATAAAAAAAAAGGAAAAGTTAAAAAAAAGTTTAAAATAAAATAAATTATTAAAGAAATGTTTTAAAGTGTCACCCCCCCTGTGTTAATGTGCAAATACATACACATACCTAAGTCCAGCACACATATGTAAATGGTGATCACACCACAGATGTGAGGTATCAACACGAACGTCAGAACAAGAACAATAATTCCAGCACCAGACCTCCTGCATCACTCTAAACTAGTAACCTGTAGAGGCTTTTAAAGTGTCACCTGTGGAGATTTTTAGGTACCGTAGTTTGTAGATGTTCCACGAGTGTACTGCACAGTCTATTCCAAATCAAAACAAAAAGAAAAATGTTTCAGATTTGTTATTACTTTCCAAAAAGTGAAGAAAAAGGAATATTTGGCTGTTCAAAAAAAAAAACATGACTTGTTGAAGTATTTGGATATGTTCAATCTGATCCATGATCCCTGGTATGCAATAAATAGGCCCAACACCGTAGTATGAGACATATCCCCATATCATGATGCTTGCACCACCATGCTTCACTGTCTTCACAGTGTACTGTGGCTTGAATTCAGTGTTTGGGGGTCGTCTGACAAACTGTCTGCAGCAGATCCAAAAAGAACAATCTTACTTTCATCAGTCCACAAAATGTTGCGCCATTTCTCTTTTGCCAGTCAATATGTTCTTTGGTAAATTGTAACCTCTTCACCAGTCATTTTTCCAACAATGGGACTTGCGGGGGCTTCTTGCAAAAATCTTGGCTTCACGTAGGCATCTTCTAATTGTAACAGTACTCACAGGGAACTTTACACCTTCTTTCATCTTCCTGGAGCTGATCATTGGCTGTGTCTTTGCCATTTTGGCTATTATTCGATCCATTCAAATGGCAGTTTTCTGTTTACTTTCACGTTTTGGTTTCCATTTTACAGCATTTGAGATCATTTTAGCTGAGCAGCCTATCAGTTTCTGCACTTATTTATATATCCTCTCCTCTCCAAAGAGCTTTTTAATCAAAGTACGCTGTTTTTCTAAACTTTTGTCTGGAATGACCCGTTACTCAGATTTTTAGAGATATATTATATATAGAGGTATATCCCTTTCAGCAACACTGGCTATATCCATATGAACGTCCAACCTCCAGGAGACACAATATACCGGGCAGAAAACAAACCTTCCTCACAAATTCAGTATTCAGTGTCTCTCCAAAGAAAAGCCAAAGGGATCTGCAATAATGTTCTGCCATAAAAAATGTTCTTTATTAAAACCCGACCGGTACTTACATAATAGGAAGAAAGAAGAGCGCACAATCATACAAAACGCACTCATATCTACATCTCATTGGTTTCTTTGTATTCCCACAGATGAGGTGCCCAGTTTTTATTTCTGGGGCCTGTTTGTTGCCACCTTAGGCAGACTGTAATGGTTATTATATGTGATTTATTTTGTTATTATATACAGTACATGTTGTTCCTTAAAGCAGTTAGGGTGGATACTGTCATCTCTAGGTGCATGGAGTACACTCACAGTCCTAGAAAGCTGTACTCTAAATACATATATGAGAAATGTTTTTCTTGTCAGAAGATTTTTATTTCTGTTCATCCATTGCTGGGATTTACACAGCTCTGCCAGACAGCACAGCCAAGCAGACAAGACTACTTACAGTTAGGAAATACATTGGTGTCCTCTGTTCACCCCCAACCATCTGATTGGATGGTGAAACAACAGCAGCAGACTGATTAGGTCATCTCTTTGCTCTCTTCTCCTATCAGTATGTTCTATGTTGGTACATGTGCATGCAGCACACCTGATTGGCTCTCAGTTCTGCCCCTTCTTCTTCCAGTGCTGCTGCATAGTAAGAGGCTGATACCAAATCAATTTCAGGCACTTCCACTAGTGGCATTAAAACACACATTTCAAGATTTATTAAGCCCTTCCTGTCGGATGTATGTATATATGTGGCAGCACATAGATTGGCCGTATTCTGTGCCTCCTCGTATACGCATACCTGTTTTGTGTTGGCAGCATGCCCCCAGCACTCTGACAGTACCGTCACTGACAATTGGAAGCTGGTAGGATGGGCTTCCAATTATCTAATCATCCAATCACAGTGATCACATGGTGCGGAAGCTGAGCAAGCAGGTAACGATGCTTCGGTGTTACTATCTCTTAAAAGGCTGGGAAGAAGGGGTTAATGAATACAGAGTTCCATTGGTTTGTGTCTGTTATATCTGTCTGGAGATTAGTCCAAAGATGTACAGTTTTTATTCAACTGTGTGTGGCAAAATATCCTAAAAATCCAGAGCTATGAACAGGGGATTATAAGAAGATCCTGGGATTTCCCGCTGTAAACGCATGTATTCTGTATTGCAGACATCTAGAACTGCATTCACCTGATGCCAAGCATACTGCGGTGCTGCGAGCAAATGATCCTGCGGTGGCCCAGACCTGGTTCAACGCAATTCACGGGGCTGTGACGGAACTTCTTCCCAAGGTGATGGCCGAAGTCCAAACTCAGCTGAGAAAAAACGGAATCTCTGGAAGTCATGAAATTCGGCAGATGGGCTGGCTAGCAGAAAAGGTCAGTTTGTTGTGTCTTTGGCTTTATATTGTTTATCTCACGAGCTAAATGACCACAAAAATGTCTCATCTGAAGTCCCTTTAATCCTTTTCCGCCTACTCCGGTGTCCTTGTACAAAGTTCTGAGTGCCTGGGGGGCTGGAAGATTTTCGATCATGTGACTACTGTGTTTGGCTGTCATAGTGGTCACATGATCAGGAGTCGTTCCACTGGCTATGGATTATTAGTGAGGGCCGAGAGCTGTCTTTGACAGCCCAGTGTCTGTGCTGGGAGCTTGCAGTGAGCTTGTTCTCAGCACAGAAACATTGGCTGCCCAACAACGCACATGTGTGGGTGTTAAAGCCCGCCCTTGCGGCTGCAAATATGTGTTATTTGGGTGACAACAGGTTAAAGTGGAACTTAACCCCCCCCAGGTTTAATTTTACTGTAAACCCCCTCCTACCTTGTGTGCTGGGGTGAACTTAAATAACATACCCAGCCATCAACTGCAGCATTGCCCTGCAGTAATCTGCTGAAAGCGGAACCCACAGGGCCTTGTGCCGCCATCATTGGATCCAGATTTCTCTTCCAGGTCCTAGCAAGCAGCTCCCGATGACACGCCACTGAGCATAGACAATATTCGTAGTCCTCCTGTGCTTAGGTGAACCTGTGGCTAAAGCTGCTAGTACCTAACCATATACCAGAAATGGTCATTCCAAAGTGTAAAGTGAGGTGCTGCTCTAATAACTAAACTATATGTAAATCCCAATGTGAATAAGTGATGAACAGTAAATAAATGAGTGAACAATACTATAATACCCAGTGACTATATTAACAGCATAAGTGACATCAACCCCAAACTAAACATCTACATCGCCTCTCCTAAATGGGTGAAATCAACATAAAAAAATCTATAAATACAATAATTAAATACACATACATATAATGAATGCCGTGGTACTGGATTTGCGCCTATTACACAACACCAGTAAATACATATCATGTGGTGACATAAACGCATGTATGCTTTACATTCCCAAAACCAACTGATGTGAAAGAAATGGCAGTGATCCCACTAAGGGATAACAAACAAAGTGAATCACTGAAACCACTCCTTGTGGTAAACGTACGAAAAAGGGAAGAGGAATCAGATTATAAACGCATGTATACCTACATGCTCAAGGATAACTGGTGAATAAGAACAATAGCAGTGATCCCACTAAGGGACAAACAAAGTGAATCCGTGAAACCACAAATTGTGGTACTTGTGAAAAAAGAAAGAAGTCAGGCTCACCGCCTGTAAATCACTAACAATCACTAAATGTACACAATTGTGACCCCCCTACTGGGGATAAGTGAACAGAAAACCTATAAATAATGAAGGGATTTGTAACCCCAAATGGGGGGTTCTGAATAAGCAGAGAAATAAGTGACGGCAAACAGAGCCTCACACTCTCCGTGTATCCACAAACATAAATAAACATGGATAATCCACCAATCAACATGAACAGATAAACCAAAACACAAAATTATTAACGTGTCCTAAAAGGTGAAATATACAGTTGTGTTCAAAATAATAGCAGTGTGTTGAAAAAAGTGTATAAAGCTGAAAATCCTTCTAATAGCTTTTATTTCCATCCACACAAATGCATTGGGAACACGACACATTCTATTCCAAATCACAACATGAAGAAAAATAGATCTAATTTGTGTTCCTCTAAAAACATTGAAGAAAAGTGAATATTAGACGGTTCAAAAAAATCTCAGTGTTTGTATTCTTCTTTACAAACTCAAACATTCACTATATAAACTGAAAAATGTTTGAAGATTTTGCTTCCCTTTGAATGACTTAATGAATATTTGGTTGTAGTCGCACTGTTTCTGAGAACTGCTGTACATCTGTGTTGCATGGAGTCACCCAACTTCTGGCCCCTGTGATCAGGTATTCCAGCCCAGGATGATTGGACGACATTCCACAGTTCTTCTCTATTTCTTGGTTTTGCCTCAGAAACTTAATTTTTGATGTCACCCCACAAGTTTTCTATTGGATTAAGATCCGGGGATTGGGCTGGCCACTCTATAACGTCAATCTTGTTGGTCTGGAACCAAGATGTTGCACGTTTACTGGTGTGTTTGGGGTCGTTGTCTTGTTGGAACACCCATTTCAAGGGCATTTCCTCTTCAGCATAAGGCAGCATGACCTCTTCAAGTATTCTGATGTATTCAAACTGATCCATGATCCCTGGTATGTGATAAATAGGCCCAACACCGTAGTATGAGAAACATCCCCATATCATGATGCTTGCACCACCATGCTTCACTGTCTTCACAGTGTACTGTGGCTGGAATTCAGTGTTTGGGGGTCGTCTGACAAACTGTCTCCGCCCACTAGACCCAAAAAGAACAATCTTACTTTCATCAGTCCACAAAATGTTGTGCCATTTCTCTTTAGGCCAGTCAATGTGCTCTTTGGCAGATTGTAACCTCTTCAGCACGTCTTTTTTTCCAACAGTGGGACTTTGCGGGGGCTTCTTGCAGATAGCTTGGCTTCACATAGGCGTCTTCTAATTGTAACAGTCCTCACAGGGAACTTTACACCTTCTTTCATCTTCCTGGAGCTGATTGTTGGCTGAGTCCTTGCCATTTTGGCTATTCTTCTATCCATTCGAATGCTAGTTATTCGCTTTCTTCCACGTCTTTCAGGTTTTGGTTGCCATTTTAAAGCATTTGCGATCATTTTAGCTGAGCAGCCGATCATTTTCTGCACTTCTTTATATGTTTTCCTCTCTCCAATCAACTTTTTAATCAAGGTACTCTGTTCTTCTGATCAATGTCTGGAACGACCCATTTTCCTCAGAATTTCAGAGAGGAATGCACTGTAACCAGCATGTCCAACATTTGCTGCCTTCCTTCCTTAAATAAGGGCAATAATTGCCACCTGTTTTTCAAAGAATGAATGACCTCACTAATAGAACACCACACGGCTATTATTTTGAACATGCCCCTTTCAATGAGTGATTCAATGACACAGAATCAGCAGCATGCATGTCATGACTGTTAGGTCTGTTGGATTTCTATTACTCTACTACACCTGCTAGGAAATTATTTGCCATGTAGAAATATCATTTCTACCAAAAACAGTGATTGATCCGGTTAGTGATGTCTGACTGCTAATATTTTGAACACAACTGAATAAACTTCACAAGATCTACAAGATGTCTTATCGATTGAGTCACTGACTGGTATCCAACTAAGATTGAAGTTATCGCTATCTCATCACAACTGAGCCATCACTTCTAGGACCACTGAGAGGAGGCTGCATGCGGGACCTTGCCCACCAGAGAGGGAACTGACACAGCGGTGGACCTGAAATCCGTTGGAGAGAGTCCGGGTTCCAGACCGGTGGTGTTTGATTATCATAAGGTGTTTTAACCCTGCTGGGTCACCGCATGGAGGTGAGGGGCCATTGCACCTATAGTGGGATTTATAGTATCCTGTTGCACATTTATGGTGATCACAGGACTACAGAACACCTCCACCATTTGGATGGTTCTGGACACCTGTAGATTGGATATTTATTTCACCTTTTAGGACACGTTAATAATTTTGTGTTTTGGTTTTTTCTGTTCATGTTGATTGGTGGATTATCCATGTTTATTTATGTTTGTGGATACACGGAGAGTGTGAGGCACTGTTTGCCGTCACTTATTTCTCTGCTTATTCAGAACCCCCCATTTGGGGTTACAAATCCCTTCATTATTTATAGGCACTATAGCCTATGTTTTCTGTTCACTTATCCCCAGTAGGGGGGTCATAATTGTGTACATTTAGTGATTGTTAGTGATTTACAGGCGCTGAGCCTGACTTCTTTCTTTTTTCACAAGTACCACAATTTGTGGTTTCACGGATTCACTTTGTTTGTCCCTTAGTGGGATCACTGCTATTGTTCTTGTTCACCAGTTATCCTTGAGCATGTAGGTATACATGCGTTTATAATCCGATTCCTCTTCCCTTTTTCATACGTTTACCACAAGGAGTGTTTTCACTGATTCACTTTGTTTCTTATCCCTTAGTGGGATCACTGCCATTTCTTTCACATCAGTTGGTTTTGGGAATGTAATGCATACATGCGTTTATGTCACCACATGATATGTATTTACTGGTGTTGTGTAATAGGCGCATATCCAGTACCACGGCATTCATTATATGTATGTGTATTTAATTATTGTATTTATAGATTTTTTTATGTTGATTTCACCCATTTAATAGAGGCGGTGTAGATGTTTAGTTTGGGGTTGATGTCACTTATGCTGTTAATATAGTCACTGGGTATTATAGTATTGTTCACTCATTTATTTACTGTTCACCACTTATTCACATTGGGATTTACATATAGTTTAGTTATTAGCGGAGCACCTCACTTTACACTCCACTGCACATGCACAGTGTATTGTACATAGCCCCAAAGCCACCTGGGATACATGATGTTGGTATCCTAGGGGGCTTCAGGTGGGGTGGGGAGGATGTCATTCTTGCCTAAGCGAGGAAGGCAGAAGCATGGGGTGTGTTCTCCTGAAAAAAAAAAGAAAGAAAGAAGTACAGGAGTTGGATAAAAATATGGAAACACTACATGATTTGCAGGTGTGAAAGTGACAACATGGTTTGCGTTGAAAGCGGAAGTGACGTAACATTCTTTTGCTTCCGCTGTGTGATGAGACACCTAGCTAACAGGTGGAAAGCCTCACGTCTGTCATTTACTGCGTGCGCAGCTAGTAATATGGAGTCATGTCAGAGCTTACTGAGCTTCAAAGAGGGCAAATTGTTGGTGCCACTTAGCTGGTGCCTCTGTGACTGAAGTTGCCAATTTATTTGCCGTGTCACGAGGTACAATATCAAAGGTTATGGCGGCATATACAGTTTGTGGGAAAACAATGTCTGGGCAGCCATATCTTGGTATTCTGCAGGTCCCATTGTCACCTTGAAAGATAGAGTCACTGCCAGTGACTATGTACAAATTTTGGCAGACTATGTGCACCCCATGGTGCAGACATTGTTTCCCGAAGACCGCGCCATTTACCAAGCTGACAATGCTCTGAATTCACACAGCTGGCGTTGTCAAATCACGGTTTGGCGAGGATGCAGACAAAGTCTCACACCTTCCCTGGGCGCCACAGTCGCCAGACCTCCATATCATAGAGCCATTATGGTCAACGAGATTTGGGCTCGTTTTCCGCCTCTTGCATCTCTGCGAGAACTGGAGCGATTTTTGTATGAAGAGTAGTATCAGATTCCATTATCCACCACCCAAGACTTATATTTGTCAATTCCCAGGAGAATTCAGACCGTCTTGGATGCTAAAGGCAGTCCAACACTATAGTAGCTAATGATTTTGTTCTTTTACCTAGTGTTTCCATAATTTTGTCCAACCCCTGTAACTGGGACTGAAGGTTCGTGTTAAAATCTTAGTAGTTTGACTTCATCGTGTTCTTGCTCTATATCTGTTTAATGTGCTGATTGTCTGCTTGTTATTTGGGTCCACTTTAAACTATGATCAGTTACTTAGGCGGAGACCTTTCTCTGCCACCTACTGGAATTTGTCATTTCTGTGCAATGTATGCGATTAAAGAGGGGACTCCGTATGCAGCTTTCATTGAATGTTGCCACTTAACAGCAAGCACTGAACACATCAAATATGCCACAGTCTCCTGGGAAGTGTAATTAGTCGGTTTGTTTGAATTTGGGGTTTTACTGTTACACTTAGGAATCGGGGGAGGCTGAGGATAGGGCCACTGTAGCTGACAAGCCCCCTTTGCCAGTCACACTTCGTGAACAGGGGATTGTGGCAGCTATGCTGTGTCTGAGATCAATGTTAGTGACGCCCACTAATTGGGCATTCGTCGGGGAGGAGCAGAGAAGCTGGAAATTAAGGAACCAAATACAGGTATTTAGACATGCAAGGATGGATCTGTATTTATGTTTTTAATTCCTTCAGGAGTTAATTTTTTAAGGCCCAACACTGGAAACACATTTTAGTCGGTTATTGTGTACCGAGAATACTATCTCTACAGTCACTGACCTTACATTTTCCAAAATACAATATTTTTCCCTAAAGCGGGCCTTTAACTACCTGCCGACCGCAGATAGCCGAATGACGGCTGCACTGCGGACACAGCTGATCACGTGACGTGGTAAAAGGCCAATCACAGCGGCCTTTTACCACGTGATCAGCCGTGTCCAATGACACGCTGATCACCGGGAAATGCAAATGCCGGTTCTCGGCTGCACTTTCCTTACACTGTCAGATCGTGAGGAAAGTACTGCCGAAAACTGGCATTTGTCAGAGCGGGGATCGGCACCGATCATCGGGGGTCACTGATCATCAGTGCCCTGATAATCGGTGCTCAGCAGTGCGACACACAAGTTCCGCCCAGCAGTGCGCCCACCTGTGCCCAGCAATGCACACGCCTGTGCCCAACAGTGCGCCCACCTGTGCCACCCACCAGTGCCACCCACCAGTGCCCATCAGTGCAGCCCAGCAATGATTAAATACCACCAAAAGAAAGCTCTATTTGTGAGAAAAAAATGATAAAAATTTCATATGGGTACAATCTTGCATGACCGCGCAATTGTCAATCAAAGTGCGACAGCACTGAAAGCTGAAAATTGGCCTGGTAAATAGGGGGGTATAAGTGCTCGGTAGGCAAGGGGTTAATGTCTTAAGGGGCCATGCACGGTGCTTACAAGAAGGTGTCCGTTCCGATATTGGGAGCACGTGTAAAGGTAAAGGTACTCTGGGCTCTGATTTGGGTCACGCCGTGTACATCGTTCTCTGGGGAGGTACAGTAGTAAGTGTAGATGGTGAGAGGACTTGTTCAGCTGAGCCAATGCAAATTTAATGAGCATCACACTTCCTAGCGTTGGCGGTTGGATTGGCTGGATGTCTGTAAAGACAGATGCATCCAGTGAATGCTTCCTGTGAATATGGAAGATGGACAGTCTAGGTGTTGATAGACATCGTTTATGTATTTACTTTGTACAGTTATTCTTATTTGCTTTTTATGAACACGTAATTTCCAAAAGTTTTGCCCATTTATAACAGTCCCTGAGCGATTTCTCTGCTCCTTTTTTGTTATGTTTCCACAGAAGTTGAAGCGTATCTGAACCCGAGAACAAAATCTTTTCCAGTTTACCAATCTTTAGATTTGGTGGCTGCCATTGTTTTATTTTTATTAGGATTATCTAGTTTTTATGTTAAGCTGGTAATCATGTTCACTTCCTGTCTTAGGGTGACAACACTCAATGTACTATATCTATTGTAATGTTTGGGGGTTTTTCATCTCAGGGTAGCGCTCACCAGCAAGTAGAATCCACACCAGAAATTGTTGTTTTAGAGTTTCTTGGCCCAATTTTTATTAAAGAAAAAAAAAAAGTCCATACAATGTATGTTTGCCACATCAACAGAAAACAACCAATCCAGCCTCCTGGCTTGCACTTGTAACAAAATAGTTCTTCAGCCTCCTGGCTTATGTACAGCAGTTCTGCTCAGGCCTTCCACTATAGACCCTCGTCAGTCCCCCATAGACCACTTCTTCGCCAACACTGTCCACACAGCTGGCAGCCCCTCGCTGCCCTGATCCTCAGGCTCTGGACTCTGTCCTTTCCAATGCACATATGTACTCCTCTGGATTCTCCCTTGCACCTACCTGGATTCCTCAGGAGGATAGAGCCCAGAACCCTGGTTCTATCTCTACAAAAAGCCCAGAACCCACCTGCATAATCAGTGTTCTGGCTATTTCTAAAATCTAGTCCCAGGATTGCAGATTTCTTCCCACTAAGATCACTTTGAAATTTTCAGGCTCCAGGACCCAAAATGGACCTTTATAAAAAAACAATGAAGAAACTGAAAAGCCAGTTTCCTCTGCATTACACAAACTCCCTGGAGCCCCTTAACCTGCCTTGTTGAGAATCCTGGGTAGCATAATATCCTTTTAACAACATGACAGATCACCGCACTGTCACACTATGGAGAGCAGCATTGTCACCCTAGGACAAGAAGGGTGTCAGGGCTACAGAACAAACACGTGTAGGCTTGTGAGCTGCTATGTGAGTAATAAATCTTACCAAGTGCTGATTGTGAATCGCCTGCACCTAACACATGCTCATGCTAGTGTGTAAAAAAACAAAAAACCACAATGTGCCACGCTTAACTTCAACAATAATATGTGTATCCAATCACTAATATTTCTAATGCATATCCAAATATATAAATGAATATAAATATATGTAATTGTGCATCCAGTTACTATTAGTTATATATCAAAATAAATGAAAGAGTGAATAAACCAATGATGATTTTCAACAACAGTGTCCATATGATTGTTATAAGCAGTCAAAAGAAAAATCCAAATACGAGTTCCTTCAAACGTGCAAACTTTGCTTTACCGTATACTATCCCGTGCTTCTTAAAAAGTATTTGGTGCGAATAACTTGCATAAACGTGCCCCCCCACCGGTTGTGCTCTCACCTCAAATATATGAACAAACCGTTAAGTAAGGTCATATAGCGCTTGTGTTCCTTTAAATGGACCAAAGTGTGGATGGGACGGTATCCTGCTGTTTGGGGTCCTTCTCCACTCAGACGATAAACTCCCCTTCCACGGTGGTTATTATAGAGGAATGCATCAAATCATAGTGTATTACCCTTTAAAAATCATTTTCATTAAGAAAGGTAATGCACTCACATTTACTCTATGTTAAAACTGCTTTGTGCACAAAATGTGTCCTTTAGAAGTTTTTCCCAGCTGAAAATCCTAAAAATTGCCAACTGGTGTCACTATGGTACCACCGAGCATCATGACATCAAAGCCCCTCAGGACGCTGGATGGTACCATACTGACACCAGCTGGCAATTGTAGGATTTTCACCTGGGAAAAGGTTCTGAAGGACACATTTTGTACACAAAGCGGTTTTAACATAGAGTAAATGTGAGTGCATTACTTTTATTAATGAAAATGATTTTTAAAGGGTAATACACTATGATTTGATGTATTCCTCTATAATAACCACCGTGGAAGGGGAGTTTATCGTCTGAGTGGAGAAGGACCCCAAACAGCAGGATACCGTCCCATCCACACTTTGGTCCATTTAAAGGGACACAAGCGCTATATGACCTTACTTAACGGTTTGTTCATATATTTGAGGTGAGAGCACAACCGGTGGGGGGGGCACGTTTATGCAAGTTATTCGCACCAAATACTTTTTAAGAAGCACGGGATAGTATACGGGTAAAGCAAAGTTTGCACGTTTGAAGGAACTCATATATGGATTTTTCTTTTGACTGCTTATAACAATCATATGGACACTGTTGTTGAAAATCATCATTGGTTTATTCACTTTTTCATTTATTTTGATACATAACTAATAGTAACTGGATGCACAATTACATATATTTATATTCATTTATATATTTGGATATGCATTAGAAATATTAGTGATTGGATACACATATTATTGTTGAAGTGAAGCGCGGCACATTGTGGGGTTTTAGGACTACAGAACACCTCCCCCTTTCTCCATCTATGCAAGGCTAGGTTCACACCCTCTCTATGCTTTTTCTCTAAAAAGTTATTCACTATAGCGTATGGATGTATATATATTAATAGCCAAAGGAATGACCGTTTCTGGCATTCCCACCCCTTTCTCATGCTCAATGCACATTTGAAATTGTGAAAGGGCAGGGATTCCCAAAACTCAAGAAGCGGCTAATTAGGCGGTCGCTTAAAACCTCACCCTCACAGGGGCTTTGCGGCAGCATAATTTTCCTAAGGCAAAGTTCACACATGTCTGGTGTGAATTTCCTGGTCATTTTCACTGCCAATTTCCAATGCAGCTATTCAGCGGTTCAGCTGCGGTTTTCAAATATGGGTCAGATGCAGATTTATGGCGCTGGTAGCCACTGGCGTCTTTCACAATACCTGCTCCACTTCAGGTCCAGACACTTGCACCGCCTTCCAATCTAGGACAATTTTCAGCTTTCAGCACTATCACACTTTGAGTGACAATTACTCAGTCATGCAACACTATACCCATATTACATTTTTGTCTTTTTATTGTGACAGAACTTTCTTTTGGTGGTATTTGATCACCATGGGGTTTTTTATTTTTTGCTATATAAACGAAAAAATATTGGAAAGTTTGAAAAAAGCAAAAAATTTTTTGCTTAGTTTTTGTTATATAATTTTGCAAGTAGATAATTTTTCTTCATAAATTTAGGCCAAAATGTATTCTGCTACATTTTTGGGATAAAAATAACCCAAAACAGTTTATAATATTTAGTCTGTGTGAAAGCTATAGAGTCTATAAACTATGGGATATATATTTGAAATATATGGCATATGGCTGTGATCGGGATGCTGGTATGGGGTATGGCTGTGATCAGGATGCTAGGATTGGGTGTGGCTGTGATCAGGATGCTGGTATGGGGTGTGGCTGTGATCAGGATGCTGGTATTGGGTGTGGCTGTGATCAGGATGCTGGTATGGGGTGTGGCTGTGATCAGGATGCTGGTATTGGGTGTGGCTGTGATCAGGATGCTGGTATGGGGTGTGGCTGTGATCAGGATGCTGGTATTGGGTGTGGCTGTGATCAGGATGCTGGTATGGGGTGTGGCTGTGATCAGGACGCTGGTATGGGGTATGGCGGTGATCAGGATGCTGGTATGGGGTGTGGCTGCGATCAGGATTCTGGTATGGGGTGTGGCTGCGATCAGGATGCTGGTATGGGGTTTGGCGGTGATCAGGATGCTGGTATGGGGTGTGGCTGTGATCAGGATGCTGGTATGGGGTTTGGCGGTGATCAGGATGCTGGTATGGGGTGTGGTTGTGATCAGGGACACAGGGAAACTAAACTGGGGCCCTGGGAAGGCTGGCAGTGCAGTGTGTGAGGGTACAAGCAGCCTGACATTCAGTGTAAATTCACACACTGCAGGATCGTTCACACTGAGAGCAGAGAGAAGCGATTGGTCACAGCAGTCACATGTGATACACCACGTGATCTCCCTAACACAGCGGTAATGTGATCCACTGTGTCCGGGCGACACACCGATCACCGGGTTTCATGGTGATCGCTCTGTGAGCTGCACACGAGCCATCGATGCAGCCTAACGTACAGGAACATTAGCCCGCATCGGCGCTGCTTCCCGTCTGCCGTCTATGTAGAATGGGCGGACGGGAAGAGGTTAAGGGGGGGGCCAGGTAGCTGGCTTCTTGTCCTGGTTTGGTATGGATTTTGAGGGTAATCCCATGCCAAAAAAAACCCTTATCCGAGCATGTGGCCGGGCTGGCCAGTAAAGGGAGAGACCCCCAGATCCTCCCAACCCCCCCCCCCATCCATGTGAATGACTATGGGGTGCATTGGGCATTTTTTTGCTATCTGTCACTTCGCTTTATCTGGCAATAGCACGGTCATGCAACGCTGTACACGAATGATATTTTTCATTTTTTTTCCCCACAAAAATAGAGCTTTCTTTTGGTGATATATGAACACCACTAGGTATTTATTATATAAATGAATATATTGAAACAAAAAAATAAATATTTTTAACTTTTGTTATAAAACATATCCAATAAAAATGTTAACAAAAATCAAATTTCCTCATAAATTTAGGCCAACATATATTCTGTTACATGTTTTAGGTCAAAAAAAAAAAAGCAAATCAGTAAATGTGTATTAATTGGTTTGTGTGAAAGTTGTAGCGTCTACAAACAATGGGATAAATAATAAATACTGGAAGTTTTCTTTATCTTTTACATTTATTTATTTATGTTTATACTATTAATGTTGATGATGAGTGAGGCTGTGATAGTGCGCAGAGCAATCTGACACTTTGTCGCAACTGACACTGACATCTCCAGTGACACTGATACAGTGATCAGTGTTAATACTATACACTGTCCCTGTATAAATGACACTGACTGTGAAGGGGTAACATCTAGGGGCAATCAAAGGGTTAGCGGTGTGTACTGTGTGTAGTGTGGGCTGCTTTTACTAATCCATTTGGCTGATTTTACTCTCTGCTTTGCAGGGAGAAAAAAATAAGACACATTGCTGCTGTTTGTACAGAGGTCTGTGTTGCTTGTCAACACAGAGCTCTGCTAAGTCATTCGCTCAGCCGTTCAGCAGATCTCAGCCATAAATCATTTGGCTGAACCTGCTGATTGGCTTGGGCTATAGCGAATGGCAGTACAGATGGGGGTAACGGGCACACGTGCCTCCTACCTAGAAATGAAAGATCACATACATGTACATGATCTGGTGCAGAAGAGACCCCAGGCTGCTGTATATTTGCATGGGCCTGTTGGCAGCTGGTTAATTCATGGAACAGAGTTCTACTACCTAATAGTCTCTTATATGTTGTGGTGAGATGTCTGGAATCGGGATCCCAGATCTTCACATCCAGTGCAGCCATGACTAGAGGGTTCAACTCTTCTAGATGTGGGATTCATTTTATTGGATGGTCCATGCAGCAGAATTAGTGGGAACAGATGATACTATGAGAGACAGAAGAGGCCAGAGGGTGACTAAGCCCCGTAGACTCCACTGGTAACTAAAATATCACTTTTGGGTGGACTGACCCTTTAACTGTACAGGATATGGTGGTGGTACACAAATGAAAGGAGTACGGGACACACGGAATGATAGAAATGCCAGTCACCACAGACTTGGAATTACACTGTATCTGAGCACCACAAAGCCAAAATGATAATTTATTCATTTGTAATAATCAAAGAAAACTCCCCCATCCATCCATGTTGCCATGCTTTATTTTACTGAGAAATCACTTTGAAAAACTCTTGTCTAGCATTTCTGGCTGTGACCACCTTGAGTAAGGGCAATGACTGATGTAGCATTTACTTCCTGGAATCCATCTGCCCTTAGCTCAGGCACGCGGGTGTGCTTTTGTGAGAAAGCCCCTGTTCCACTCCTGAATATTCCTGGGATGTATGAGTTTATTTGCCTAGGCTAGAAACCAGGAGGTAACTGAGGAATTGTTAATAAAAAAGAATACGTTTAAAACAAGTAGATATGACCTACGTTCCTAAATACACTGCTCAAAAAAATTAAAGGAACGCTTTTTAATCAGAGTAAAGTGTCAAGTCAATTAAACTTCTGGGATATTTATCTGGTCAGTTAAGTATCAGAGGGGGTTGTTAATCAGTTTCAGCTGCTTTGGTATTAATGAAATGAACAGTTGCATTAGATGGGCAACAATGAGACAACCCCCAACACAGGAATGGTTTTACAAGTGGAGACCACTGACATTTTTTTCCCTACTCATCTTTTCTGACTGTTTTTCACTAGTTTTGTATCATATGACGCCCTCCCAGAACTAGACAACCGCACTCTAGCTGTTATTCGGCTATAGCGCACTTGGGAAGTGGTTAAAAAGATATCCCAGCATCCTCTGGGATACCTTGTTTCAGTCCATCTGATGCTGCCACGTTGCACCTCAGACTGTCCAGGAGCTCAGTGGTGACCTGGTCCAGATCTGGGAGGACATCCCCCAGGACACCATCCGTCGTCTAATTAGAAGCATGCCCTGACGTTGTCAGACATACATACAATCACGTGGGGGCCATACAAACTACTGAGGAACATTCTGAGTTGCTGCAATACAATTTTAGCAAAATGGACTCGTCTGCTGCATTTTTTTTTTCACTTTGATTTTCGGGGTGTCTTTGAATTCAGTCCTCTGTTGGTTGATAATTTTCATCAAACGATGGGGTGTCCTTACATTCCTAACACATTACCCCGTCCATGTCAGTATAGAGATCCAACATGAGATTTTTCCCCATTGAGATCTGATGTGTTCTCAAAGTGTTCCTTTATTTTTTGAGCCGTGTATTTGCTAAGGATAGCAGCAGAAGGATCAAAAATAGCTCATGTTTATTGAGATTGAAGTTTATTTTATTTATTATTTATTTCAGGTACTTATATATCGCCGTCAATTTACACAGCACTTTACATATATATTGTACATTCACATCAGTCCCTAACCCTCAAGGGGCGTACAGTCTAAGGTCCCTAACTCACATTCATACATACACTGTCTGTCTATCTATCTATCTGTCTATCTATCTATCTATCTATCTATCCAGTTGTATCCGACCCTTGGCGATTTTATGGACCGTCACTCGTAAGCGACTTTTTCCATGAATTCTCTTAGCAGTTATTTACAGGGTAGGTTGCCAGGTCTTTCTCCAACCCCCACCATGCAGGAGATCCCACATGGCCAGGGATGAAACTAGGACAATTTAGACAGGAGCCAATTCACCTACCAGCATGTCTTTGGAGTGTGGGAGGAAACCCACACAGGCACAGGGAGATTATGCAAACTCCAGGCAGGTGGTGCCGTGGTTGGGATTTGAACCAACGACCCAAGTACTGCCAGGTGGAAGTGCTAACCATTTAGCCACTGTGCTGCCCAAGTTGTGCATTAAAGTTTTTCTGTTGCCTGAAGTTGCCCCTCCTCTGATCAATTCATTGTGTTCCATTGAACGGGCTGCCGACACACGCCAGAATAGACCAAATATCGGACACGCATCGTTTCTTCTGACTAGATGTGCAGTGTGGTGCGCTGCAATGCATGTTTGTCAGATGTGCGTTCGGTTCCTATTGACAATGGATGGCACTGCAACACGCTAATGCATGGACCACGTGTCGACCTATGTTGCAGGAATGCATCTTACCGCAACACAAAAGTGTGATTGGATGCTTCATGTAAGGTGCGCATAGGGAGGGCAATTCACAGAACGTTACAATACACAGAGTCCTCCAGCATACTTACCAGCCAGCCAGCAAAATTGGAAAAAGCCTAAAATGTTTCAGCAATTTGTGTTCAGTTTGTTGGATACATTTGCAAATATATGTAAAGCCGCACTGCCACGTCAAGGCTCCTCTGTACAGTGCGGTCCCTAACTCCACTCTAATGTCATTTCCAAATTGTGACATACAGAGCAAGAAATACATTCAGAATGTAAACTAGTTCAACAAAAATTAAATCAAAAACAGAGGTTTTGGTTGCATATATTTGCAATCATATACGAAACTACCATCTATAGACGTCTAAAACATGAGTGAAAAAAAAATGCTGGCCTCCAACCTCCCCTTATAGCCAGTCCAACACACGCCTTTAAAAAAGAATACCGGCCTCCAACCTCCCCTTATAGCCGGTCCAACACACACCTGGAAAAAAAATATTGTAGCTCTCTTGTGGGTGAAGAGAGCTGGTGTAATTGCTTTCTTGGAGGCAGGTGCTGATGACAATCCTTCAATAGAGCGATGACGGAGCCTCCACGTGAATGTCACATGCTGACGGAGCCTCCACGTGAATGTCACATGCTGACAGAGCCTCCACGTGCTTGGCACATTCTGACAGAACCTCCACGTGCTCGGCACATGCTGTCGGAGCCCCCAGGTGCTCGGCACAAGCCGTCGGAGCCCCCACATGCTCGGCACAAGCCGTCGGAGCCCCCACATGCTCGGCACAAGCCGTCAGAGCCTCCACGGGCTTGGCACAAGCCGTCGGAGCCTCCACGGGCTCGGCACAAGCCGTCGGAGCCTCCACATGCTCGGCACAAGCCGTCGGAGCCTCCACGGGCTCGGCACAAGCCGTCGGAGCCTCCACGGGCTCGGCACAAGCCGTCGGAGCCTCCACGGGCTCGGCACAAGCCGTCGGAGCCTCCACGGGCTCGGCACAAGCCGTCGGAGCCTCCACGTGCTCGGCACAAGCCGTCGGAGCCTCCACGTGCTCGGCACAAGCCGTCGGAGCCTCCACGTGCTCGGCACAAGCCGTCGGAGCCTCCACGTGCTCGGCACAAGCCGTCGGAGCCTCCACGTGCTCGGCACAAGCCGTCGGAGCCTCCACGGGCTCGGCACAAGCCGTCGGAGCCTCCACGGGCTCGGCACAAGCCGTCGGAGCCTCCACGGGCTCGGCACAAGCCGTCGGAGCCTCCACGGGCTCGGCACAAGCCGTCGGAGCCTCCACGGGCTCGGCACAAGCCGTCGAATCCTCCACGGGCTCGGCACAAGCCGTCGGAGCCTCCACGTGCTCGGCACAAGCCGTCGGAGCCTCCACGTGCTCGGCACAAGCCGTCGGAGCCTCCACGGGCTCGGCACAAGCCGTCGGAGCCTCCACGGGCTCGGCACAAGCCGTCGGAGCCTCCACGGGCTCGGCACAAGCCGTCGGAGCCTCCACGGGCTCGGCACAAGCCGTCGGAGCCTCCACGGGCTCGGCACAAGCCGTCGGAGCCTCCACGGGCTCGGCACAAGCCGTCGGAGCCTCCACGGGCTCGGCACAAGCCGTCGGAGCCTCCACGTGCTCGGCACAAGCCGTCGGAGCCTCCACGTGCTCGGCACAAGCCGTCGGAGCCTCCACGGGCTCGGCACAAGCCGTCGGAGCCTCCACGGGCTCGGCACAAGCCGTCGGAGCTTCCACGGGCTCGGCACAAGCCGTCGGAGCCTCCACGGGCTCGGCACAAGCCGTCGGAGCCTCCACGTGCTCGGCACAAGCCGTCGGAGCCTCCACGAGCTCGGCACAAGCCGTCGGAGCCTCCACGTGCTCGGCACAAGCCGTCGGAGCCTCCACGTGCTCGGCACAAGCCGTCGGAGCCTCCACGTGCTCGGCACAAGCCGTCGGAGCCTCCACGTGCTCGGCAGAAGCCGTCGGAGCCTCCACGTGCTCGGCACAAGCCGTCGGAGCCTCCACGTGCTCGGCACAAGCCGTCGGAGCCTCCAAGGGCTCGGCACAAGCCGTCGGAGTCTCCACGGGCTCGGCACAAGCCGTCGGACCCTCCAAGGGCTCGGCACATGCCGTCAGAGCCTCCACGGGCTCGGCACAAGCCGTCGGAGCCTCCACGTGCTCGGCCCTTGCTGTCGGAGCCTGCCAGGCGGAAGTGCTAACCATTTAGCCACTGTGCTGCCTCCAACCATTTAGCTACCGGCCTCCAACCTCCCCTTATAGCCGGTCCAACACACACCTGGATAAAAAAATATTGTAGCTCTCTTGTGGGTGAAGAGAGCTGGTGTAATTGCTTTCTTGGAGGCAGGTGCTGATGACAATCCTTCAATAGAGCGATGACATAGGGGACTTTCTGATGATGAAGGTCCTCCTCTTCTTCACCTCCTAGTGTAAAATTTCTTCCAACTTCTTGGCCATCTTAACTCCCAGAACAGTCGCACCCTGGCCATTTAAGTGCAGTCCGTCCCTGCTGTAGAGCTGGTAACTAAACAAAAAGTCTGCCCAGTTCTCCATGAACTCAAACCCCTCCTCTCTGCACCAGTTCTTCAGCCACTTGTTAAGCTCTCTGATCTCATTCTGCCTCACTGGTGTGGCTCGAGGTACAGGCAGTATTTCTGAAAATACTGCCTTGGAGGTTCTTTTCTTCAATATAGCTCCCAAGTCTCTGAAATCTTTTTGTAGGGCGTTCCATCTTCCTCTGACTTTGTCGTTGGTACCGACATGTATGATGACAGCTGGGTCCTCCCCAGCCCCTTTCAGCAATCTGTCCATACGATCTGCAATGTCCCGAACCCGAGCGCCTGGTAAACTACAGACTGTTCGGCAATGACGGTCTTTGTGACAGATTGCTTTCTCTGTACCTCTAAGAATGGAGTCCCCTACCACCAGTATATGTCTATCCTTTCTTGTATCCTTGCCCCCATCTTCACTGGAGGAGATGTTCCCCTGGCATTTTGGTAGGGTATTGAAATTAACGTCGCGTTCTGTCGGAGTCTCCACGTGAATGTCACATGCTGACGGAACCTCCACGTGAATGTCACATGCTGATGGAGCCTCCACGTGAATGTCAACTACTGACGGAGCCTCCACGTGCTGGGCACATGCTGTCGGAGCCTCCACGTGCTGGGCACATGCTGTCGGAGCCTCCACGTGCTGGGCACATTCTGTCGGAGCCTCCATGTGCTCGGCACATTCTGTCGGAGCCTCCACGTGCTGGGCACATGCTGTCGGAGCCTCCACGTGCTGGGCACATGCTGTCGGAGCCTCCACGTGCTCGGCACATTCTGTCGGAGCCTCCACGTGCTGGGCACTTGCTGTCGGAGCCTCCACGTGCTGGGCACTTTCTGTCGGAGCCTCCACGTGCTGGGCACTTTCTGTCGGAGCCTCCACGTGCTGGGCACATGCTGTCGGAGCCTCCACGTGCTGGGCACATGCTGTCGGAGCCTCCACGTACTGGGCACATGCTGTCGGAGCCTCCACGTGCTGGGCACATTCTGTCGGAGCCTCCACGTGCTGGGCACATGCTGTCGGAGCCTCCACGTGCTGGGCACATGCTGTCGGAGCCTCCACGTGCTGGGCACATGCTGTCGGAGCCTCCACGTGCTTGGCACATGCTGTCGGAGCCTCCACGTGCTGGGCACATGCTGCCGGAGCCTCCACGTGCTGGGCACATTCTGTCGGAGCCTCCACGTGCTGGGCACATTCTGTCGGAGCCTCCACGTGCTGGGCACATTCTGTCGGAGCCTCCACGTGCTGGGCACATGCTGTCGGAGCCTCCACGTGCTGGGCACATTCTGTCGGAGCCCCCACGTGCTGGGCACATTCTGTCGGAGCCTCCACGTGCTGGGCACATTCTGTCGGAGCCTCCACGTGCTGGGCACATTCTGTCGGAGCCTCCACGTGCTGGGCACATTCTGTCGGAGCCTCCACGTGCTCGGCACATGCTGTCGGAGCCTCCACATGAATGTCACATGCTATCTGAGCCTTTACGTGCTCGGCACATGCTGACGGAGTCTCCATGTCGATATCATATCTCTTCTCACTCACTGTGGCAAGCCTGCCGGGTGAGCTGTGTTTGCAGTAAATATTGTTTACATCTGCAATAAAAAAGAATTGAATTTAGCACCTTTAATATACATTTTATATATTTTTCTTTATACAAAATCAAATTACAGAGAATAAAGTTAGAAACACCTGTGCCAGGGACAGTAAGGAAACCTGACATGATAGGGACACAGGGATGACTATAGTGGCCTTCATATAAAAATGCTAGTTGGGTGGCAGTTATGCCAAGCCTCTACAATTAAATGACTGAAGAAACCGGCAAGTTAAATGAGTGGGCGGGTTACAAGGGAAGTGGCAGTAGGTAGTAGTGGTGTCACCTGCCTGGCTCTGCATTGTGGCTGGGGTTTGTGAATCATTGGGCCAGCTAAGCACAGCCTTTTTTTACTTGCAGTTTTACCCAGAAAGTGTGTCATTTATCAGCCCTGAGGTCAGACAGGATACGGGTCACCCACTATGGGGGGGTCATACACCAGCCTGACAACAGCTGATTGTTTGCATTGGCGGGGAGAGTAAACATGTGACTAATGTAGTAGGAATATTTATGTCTAGTCATATGTTTTTATCAATGTTATATGGATATTCATACTTTTGCTGGTGGAGTTGCAATGTGAGCGTCACATGTATTCATGACCATCCGTATACATGTGTGCATATGGGAATGTCAGCCGTCATTACTGTCTATGACCATCCCTATACATGTGTGCATATGGGAATGTCAGCCGTCATTAGTGTCTATGACCATCCCTATACATGTGTGCATATGGGAATGTCAGCCGTCATCAGTGTCTATGACCATCCCTATACATGTGTGCATATGGGAATGTCAGCTGTCATCAGTGTCTATGGCGTTCCCTGTACATGGACACATATGGGAATGTCAGCCGTCATCAGTGTCTATGGCGTTCCCTGTACATGGATACATATGGGAATGTCAGCCGTCATCAGTGTCTATGGCCCAGGGATGATGAATTCCTATCTCCCTACACCTGCTGCGGGCAAAATAAAAAAAAAAAATTTTCTAATTTTTTTAGTTGTAAAAAATGAAAGGTACACCCAAGTACATATCATCCAATCCCCCCCCCCCCCCTCCCCAGACATATACACACGTACAAACATAAAAGCACACGCTGGGGCGCCTACACATGAAAACGTCGGTTGCAATACACGTTACATATCGCCGCACACGCCAGAATGAGCGCAATAATTCTAGCAGCAGACCCCCTCCATACACTATACTGATCACCTAGAAGGGGCTGTAAAAGCGTCAACTACAGAAAATGTCGGACTGTTACAGCCCCTTCTAGGTGATCAGTATAGTGTATGGAGGGGGTCTGCTGCTAGAATTATTGCGCTCATTCTGACGTGTGCGGCGATATGTAACGTGTATTGCAATCAATGTTTTCATGTGTAGGCGCCCCAGCGTGTGCCTTTACATTTGTACATGTGTATATGTCTGGGGGGGAGGGGGGGTTATGTGATTGGGTGGAACTTTAATTTTTTCAATTAAAAAAAATATATGGTTTTTTTTTTCTCAATTTGTTTCCATGACATAGGGAACAATGTCCCGTCTGTGATGTATTTTGGTGACAGGTTCTCTTTATGGAGACATCTGAGGTGTAATAGACCCCGGATGTCTCCCCTGTACTACACTGGATGGACTGCAATGCACATCGGATCGGATTCCATATGTCCCGCCCTCGGTGGGCGGGGATCTCTGACCGGTAA
This sequence comes from Staurois parvus, assembly GCF_062004578.1. NCBI lineage: Eukaryota > Metazoa > Chordata > Amphibia > Anura > Ranidae > Staurois > Staurois parvus. Next base: position 8,608,655 of record NW_028317826.1, read on the forward strand.
CCAGGAAGTGATATCACACCATCACTTCCTGGTCAGGACCAGACGGGGACGGGCACTCTCTTCCTTCCTCTCCTGCTGAGAGCGGTGAGCTGGCCCCGGGGCCCGCAGATGAGGGAGATAGTGGGCGAGGGGAGGGTCACACGGGGCGGGGGGGGGCGGCACTGTGTGGAAGCGGCTGCGCTGCCCCTCCAATGCTTCCACCTGACAGGTGAGCCCCGCAGCAGGGCTGAAGGGGAGAGGAAACTACCTGCCCCACCCCCGGGACGTGTCCGGACATGCCCGGCCATATGAATTCCCCATCCCTGCTGGAATGTCAGCTCTCCTCAGTGTCTATGGGGATCCCTGTACATGTGTCCATATGGGAATGTCAGCCGGGAAAAAGGGGGAAAAAAGGGTCCAGTGAGAGGAGGTGAGTTCCCTCGTCTCTCTCTAGATCCACAATACATACCATTTTGGTGTTCTGCCTTGTGGTGGCGCCCATTGACTTTACTGCCGGCGCGTAAACATCCAGCAACGGCTCTGAAGCAGCCGCGCAGAAAAGCCCGAGTCCTCTTCATGGTGGTGGGCCTCTTGGTGGTGGGATCTGCAGACTGCTCAGTGATCCCTCCTTCCATAGGGGGCTTTCCTTCCCTCGATTCCTCTTTGGTGGTTTTCTGAGAAATAAACCTTTTAATCTTTAATTGTCTCATTACGGAAAATAATGAAACCCGCTTCAACCTGTGTGAGAGAGGCAGTGCAGCCAATCGGATCAAATCCGATCCGATGAGACTGCAAGCCAAACTCAGGAGAAGGAACAATCACGTCTGCTCTGTACCGGGTACAAGGAGCGACTGAAGGGACTCTGGCAGAGCTGGCTTAGGGGGGAGAAAGGGGGGGGAAGGGGGAGGGGTCAGGCGATGACATCACGGTGCTGGAGAGCCTTTTTTTTTTTTTTCTTCAAAGTTTTCTTAAAGGGGCCATGTCCTTTTTAAATTCAGCCACCTGCATGTTTAATTGAAAAACAAGGACGTGGCCCCTTTAAGAACTCTATGTGACTGTTTTTTGTTTTTTTTTCAAATCTCCTGGTACTCAGACAAACACAACTGACGATTTTTCCTAAAGGGGCCGCAGTTATGTGAATGCAGCCTCAGTATATAGATCTCATATACCAGGAGAAGAGGTTTTTTTTCTTTTTTTTTTAATTTAAGTGAGTTATTTTGATTGATATTTCAACCTTACAGTCCCACGGCTTAAAATAAAGGTCTTTATTCCTATGAGAACTCTGTGATTGGAGCCTTATCGCTTCATATAAAGATTTCCTGCCGAACAAATATTTTCATTTCTGTCTTGCTTTTTTTTTTTAGTCTTTTATCGTTATTTCCCTAAATGATGGAATTTTTTTTTTCAATGCGAAAACGCCTCCCATAGACTTTAATGCGAAATCCCCTCCCATAGACTTCAATGTGAAAACACCTCCCATAGACTTTAATGCAAAAACACCTTTCAGTAGCAATCCTATGTGAACACTTATGTTCTCTTGAGGCTCTGCTCTATCACTTGTGATTCTGGAACGCACCGCAACAAACTCGCACAGAACCCTTTCCATAATGGCACTCAAAGCACAATGCGTGTGGGTGGCATCTGTGTGAACCTCCTCAATAGGAGCACATATTATCTAGCCTGTCATGTCAATCTGTGAGTTTGAAAATGCATCCAGAATGGCATATGTGTGAACCAGGGCTGCTCCTTTCACATTTGGGCATTTTGGGATTGCGGCAGAATCGCTGTGATCGCAAAACGCAGGTTCAGGCGCCATTATTTATTATTAGGGCTCATGTACACGGGGTGTTTGGAAAACTCTTCTGACCTCTGGAAACTGACTGCTAGAAAACATAGGTTATAAAATGTCAGTTTATCCGCATTTGCATACCGCGTTTATGCGTGTTTGCTTTTAGACGCGTTTTTAAACAATAGCATCAGGAGACCTCCCAAATGCCAAGAATGCCCTGAAAAATAGTAAATCATGAACTATTTCAGACATTTTGAGAGGAATAGAGAGAGCAGAAGCAGAGAGAGCAGTATGTGTGGAGATGACCTGTCTATTCTGGTTGTAGTCACTATGGATCCCATCATAATGCGGCGCGTTTTACCATTGTTTCCTTCACGCGAAACCTGGAACTGACTGCGCTGGTGTACCGGGTCCATTGGAATACATGGAAAATGCTTTGCATTCGGCTCTGGACAGCATCTGGATATGGATCTGTCAAAAAAAGTGTCTAAACGCAAACGCTTGTAAAGGCGGTTAACAGCGTTCATAAGCGTTTGGCGTTTGAAATGGCGGTAAAATCTACTCCTGAATGCAATTTTGGGGCGTTCTAAAAAAGCCGACTAAACTGATCTGCCTGTAAACGTCTGTAAACGCCTGTGTGTACATGGACACAGGAAGACATAAAGGAGAGTTCAGGGGCTGCTGAAAAATCTGCTCCACAGTTCCTGAACGTCAGTGTAGCAGCTGCAGTGTACATGAGCCCTGAAAACGTTTCAGTTTTGCCGTGATTGTCGTGCGGTAAGTCACATAGTGTGAAGCTTGTCCCCCAAAAGTCACCTTGCCCCAGGAGCTGACAATCCACGCTACTCTTTACAAAAATAAGTCCGCTGGGTTGAATGAAAACAAACCTTGTAGTGTGTACCCGGCTACAGCGCCCTCTGCTGGAGGTAGTGAGTAAACAGATGAAGGACTCCATCTCTTCCACTCTCTGCCCCTGATAACAGGCAGGTCTGCGATGTTTGAACAGTGACTGATGAAAGGTTATAGCCTGTGATAGCCGGGTGTGAAGAAGGCAATAAACTCACAAATGATAATGTGTTCATTTCCAGGTCTTATCCCAGAGAGGTGCCTCTATGTCTGTACCACAGGGTGTTGCAGTTCATCTGGTCAGCCAGGATCAACTCTGTTGTCTCTCTTGTTGCAAACTGTTCATGACCACTGTGGTTCTGGGTATGGTGCTGTGTGGTTCTGGGTATGGTGCTGTGTGGTTCTGGGTATGGTGCTGTGTGGTTCTGGGTATGGGGCTGTGTGGTTCTGGGTATGGTGCTGTGTGGTTCTGGGTATGGTGCCGTGTGGTTCTGGGTATGGTGCCGGGTATGGTGCCGTGTGGCTCCCGGTTATGGGGCTGTGTGTGTGGCTCCTGGGTATCGGGCTGTTTGTGGCTCCTGGGTATGGGGCTGTGTGTGTGGCTCCTGGGTATCGGGCTGTGTGTGGCTCCTGGGTATGGGGCTGTGTGTGTGGCTCCTGGGTATGGGGCTGTGTGTGTGGCTCCTGGGTATGGGGCTGTGTGTGGCTCCTGGGTATGGGGCTGTGTGTGTGGCTCCTGGGTATCGGGCTGTGTGTGTGGCTCCTGGGTATGGGGCTGTGTGTGGCTCCTGGGTATCGGGCTGTGTGTGGCTCCTGGGTATCGGGCTGTGTGTGGCTCCTGGGTATCGGGCTGTGTGTGGCTCCTGGGTATGGGGCTGTGTGTGTGGCTCCTGGGTATCGGGCTGTGTGTGTGGCTCCTGGGTATGGGGCTGTGTGTGGCTCCTGGGTATCGGGCTGTGTGTGGCTCTTGGGTATCAGGCTGTGTGTGTGGCTCCTGGGTATGGGGCTGTGTGTGGCTCCTTGGTATCGGGCTGTGTGTGGCTCCTGGGTATCGGGCTGTGTGTGGCTCCTGGGTATCGGGCTGTGTGTGTGGCTCCTGGGTATGGGGCTGTGTGTGTGGCTCCTGGGTATCGGTCTGTGTGTGTGGCTCCTGGGTATCGGACTGTGTGTGGCTCCTTGGTATCGGGCTGTGTGTGGCTCCTTGGTATCGGGCTGTGTGTGTGGCTCCTTGGTATCGGGCTGTGTGTGGCTCCTGGGTATCAGGCTGTGTGTGGTTCCTGGGTATCAGGCTGTGTGTGTGGCTCCTGGGTGTTGGGCTATGTGGCTCCTGGGTATGGTGCTGTGTGTGTGGCTCCTGTGTATCGGGCTGTGTGTGTGGCTCCTGTGTATCGGGCTGTGTGTGGCTCCTGTGTATCGGGCTGTGTGTTGCTCCTGTGTATCGGGCTGTGTGTGGCTCCTGCGTGTCCTGACCCAGAAGTGACGTGATGATATGACTTCTGGGGCCCCATTGACAGACTCCTGACCATGGAGGCCAGGATAGAATGTAATGCAGTGCACTGTATTCCTGTCAGTGTAGTACAGGGGACACTCCCGGGGGATTTTAGACCTTTGATGTCTCAATAAAGAGAACCTGTCGCACAGAAAAAAGTAAAATAAAAGTAATAAATGAAAGTTACACCCAAGCACATCTCCTCCCCCTTCCAAAAAATAAAAATTGAGACTCCCCACATATATGCATGTTGAAACGTCAAAGCACACAGTGGGGCCCGTACACATGAAGATGTGGATTGCGATACACGTTACATATCACCGCACACGCCAGGATGAGGCAATAATTCCAGCACCAGACCTCCTCCATACACTACACTGATGACCTTTAACCACTTGCCTACCGAGCACTTGTACCCCCTTCCTTACCAGGCCAATTTTCAGCTTTCAGCTCTGCCGCACTTTGATTGACAATTGCGCGGTCATGCAACATTGTACCCATATGAAATTTTGATCATTTTTTTCTCACAAATAGAGCTTTCTTTTGGTGGTATTTAATCGCCACTGGGCGCTTTACTTTTTGCGCTATAAATTAAAAAAAAGTGCAAAAAATTTGAAAAAAAAAAAAAAGTTTATTTGTTTCTTTTATAAAATTTTTCAAACAGGTATTTTTTCTCCTTCACTGATTTGCGTTGATGAGGAGGCACTGATGGGCACTGATAGGCGGCACTGATGGGCACTGATAGGCAGCACTAAAGGGCACTGATAGGCAGTACTAATGAGGTGGCACGGATAGGCGGCACTGATAGACAGCACTAATTAGGGGTCACGGATAGGTGGCACTGATATGCAGCACTGATAGGCGGCACTGATAGGTGACACTGATGATGGGTACTGATAGACGGCACTGACTGGCAGCACTGCTGGGCTGCACTGGTGGGTGGCACTGGTGGGCAGCACTGGTGGGTGGGCACAGGTGGGTGGCACTGGTGGGCACAGGTGGGTGGCACTGGTGGGCACAGGTGGGTGGGCACAGGTGGGTGGCACTGGTGGGCACAGGTGGGTGGCACTGGTGGGCACAGGTGGGTGGGCACATGTAGGTGGCACTTCTGGGCACAGGTAGGTGGCACTGCAGAGTGGCACAGGTGGGTGCACTGCTGGGCACAGGTGGGGGCACTGCTGGGCACAGGCGGGGGCACTGCTGGGAACGGGTGGGCGGAGCTAGTGGGCGCACTGCTGGGCGGAACTTGCGGGTGTCACTGCTGGGCACCGATCATCAGGGCACTGATCATCAGTGCCCTGATGATCGGTGCCGATCCCCGCTCTGACAACTGCCGGTTCTCGGCAGTACTTTCCTCACGATCTGACAGCGTGAGGAAAGTGCAGCCGAGAACCGGCACTTGCATTTCCCTGTGATCAGCGTGTCATTGGACACCGCTGATCACGTGGTAAAAGGCCGGTGGGATCGGCCTTTCACCACATCACGTGATCAGCTGTGTCCGTAGGACACAGCGATCACGGAGATCGCCGGGTGCGCGCCCCCTGGGGCGCGCAGGAGAGCGCGTTCTGGGAGGACGTCATATGACGTCCACTCAGAACTGGCCGGCCGCGGTGAAGCCGTCATTCGGCTATGCGCGGTCGGCAAGAGGTTAAGGGGCTTTAACCCCTCCCACCTGACCAATGTACATAAACGGCCGGCTGGGAGCTTCCCCGTTTTGATTGGACGTTCCTGTACGTCCCTCAGAACATGCGCTTGTGTGCGGCCCCGGGGCCACGCAACAGCACGGATCTGTGATGGCTGCGCCTGTCGGACTCAGCCCATTACGGGTTGGGATATGGGCTCTCTGATTGGACCTTCCAATGGTGATGGCAGTGTCCAATCACAGCCATCTCTGAATGTCAGCAGACACGTGTCTCTGTAGCTGTTCCCTCAGCTGAGGTCTGTGAGAGCTCAGTGAGGGGGGGAGGGGGGGATGCTGCAAATTGTGACAGTTGATGTGTGTAGCTGATGATTTTATTCCTCCATTACACAGCTCTGCAGCCCCCCCACACCAGGACACCAAGCAGCATCTGTCCCTGTCCACATGTCAGCGTCTGTCAGTGTCCCACAAACATGTCATCACCTGTCAGTGTCCCACAAACATGTCATCACCTGTCAGTGTCCCACATACATGTCATCACCTGTCAGTGTCCCACACACATGTCATCACCTGTCAGTGTCCCACAAACATGTCATCACCTGTCAGTGTCCCACAAACATGTCATCACCTGTCAGTGTCCCACAAACATGTCATCACCTGTCAGTGTCCCACATACATGTCATCACCTGTCAGTGTCCCACACACATGTCATCACCTGTCAGTGTCCCACAAACATGTCATCACTTGTCAGTGTCCCACAAACGTGTCATCACCTGTCAGTGTCCCACAAACGTGTCATCACCTGTCAGTGTCCCACAAACATGTCATCACCTGTCAGTGTCCCACAAACATGTCATCACCTGTCAGTGTCCCACAAACGTGTCATCACCTGTCACAGTGTACAGGGCACAAAACAAAGAATTAAAAACAATGTAAAGTGCCCCCATCCCCCCTCGCTGAAGTGCAAAGGTGAACGCAGGCATTGGTGTCATACACATACATGACCAGTGATCACACCACACATGTGAGGTATCGCCGTGAATGTCGGAGCGAGAGCAATAATTCTATCACCTGACCTCCTCTGTAACTCTAAACTAGTAACCTGGAACGGCTTATAAAGTGTCTCCTATAAAGATTTGTAAATCACGTAGTTTGGTGCCATTCCATAATCGTGCGCAATTATAAAGCGTGACGGGTTTTTATCTGTTTACTTGGTGCAACACCAGATTTTATATTTTACCAAAAATGTGGGTATTATATAGTGTTTGTGCATCAAAATTCTTCAACTGCTTCCCCCCCCGACCACTGCACATAATCGGCCAGGTGGGATCATCGCTTTTCTGATTGGACGTTCCTGAACGTCACTCAGAACGTGGCCACGCAGCTGTGCGCTCTCCGTGTGCCTGTGTCCAATGGACACAGCACAACGCCACATGTCAGAAAAGCTCTCTGATTGGCCCTTCTGATCACATGATGTCTGTGTCCAATCACAGCCATCATGAGATGTCCACAAAGCCACCAGTCTGTTGATTTGCTCTGCCTCTCCTCACACAGAGCCCGCTAGTGAGAAGCGAAGTCGATCTGTGTAAAACACACACATCACCCCATAGTGTCCCCCACACAGCTGTCAGTGCACCAGTGATCCACATCTGTCACAGTACCAGTGGTCATACACATCTGTACCAGTGATCCACTTCTGTCACTCATACCAGTGTAAATTCCACATCTATACCAGTGATCCACATCTGTCACAGCTTACCAGCGTAAAAGCCACATCTGTACCAGTGGTCATCCATTTCTGTACCAGTGATCAACATCGCTCATGGCCTGCCAGTGTCAAATCCACATCTGTCAGTACCAGTGAATAACATCTTTCACGGTGTACCAGCGTAAAATCCACATCTGCACCAGTGATCCACATCTGTCACAGCGTACCAGTGTCAAATCCACATCTGTCAGTTTAGCAGTGCTCAATATCTGTCACACAGCACTAGTGTAAAATCCACATCAGTACCAGTGAATAACATCTGTCACAGCACAGCAGAGTAAAATCCACATCTGTACCAGTGATCAATATCTGTCACAGATTATCAGTGTTAAATCCACATCTGAACCAGAGATACACATCTGTACCAGTGATACACATCTGTACCAGTGATAGACGTCTGTACCAGAGATACACATCTGTACCAGAGATACACATCTGTACCAGTGATAGACATCTGTACCAGTGATACACATCTGTACCAGTGATACACATCTGTACCAGTGATAGACATCTGTACCAGTGATAGACATCTGTACCAGTGATAGACATCTGTACCAGTGAACATCAGCAATGCAGCATAAACTTGTGTAAACAATGATACACCAGTGAGGAGGCTTTCCAGATGCTGAGTATGACGGACGAGAGTAGCGGGGATCTCTCTCTGTCAGACTCAGATTCTGAGTATGAGGCAGTTAAAAGTAGTGGGTGAGCAGTGGAAAAGAAAGAAGGGCTTCCCCCATCCACACATTGGAGGTGGATTGGGGAATCCTCCCTGCTGCCGTATTGTATTGTGACAGCGGAGGGGTCGGAGAGCCGGCTCACTCCCAGCCCAGCAACTCTCAGTTGTCACAAACAACTCCCAATCTCTGTTTATGTTCAGGAGACGGAGGGATGGGATCCCTATCATGTGACCACAGTGGTAGCCAACACATTGCTGATTGGCCCAGCACGGTCACATGGGGTAAGTCACATGCTTCTTCATACCTGGGGCTACCTAGTATTGCCTTTGTTTCCCAGCACAGAAGTGAAGGAAATGGCAGTGGGTGGGATTAACCTGGGTATGTTTCTTCTATTGTCTCTTTCAGGTGGGTGGTTTGGGGGTGTTAAAAACAAAAAGTTGAGCTGAAGTTTTACTGTCCACTCAGCTTGGCACAATACAGCCAGCTGGGGCTGTACGCATGCATGGCTGCAATGTTTTGGCATTTTTACTGTGGGGAGCAGATTTTGACAGGAGGTACCTTCTGCCAAACTCACCCATTGAGTTCAGTGCATGCAATTGCAGGGCTGGAGTGCAGCATTACAGGGTAATATCAGGCAGTGAGGAGGTGATATCTCGCCTCCTCACTGCCTTTCAAATTCAGGCTACACTTTTTCCTGGTGGGAGCCTTTCTTGTTTTAATGGTCCTATAAAAGGCTACATAAAAATGCAGTGTGATTTACAATGCTTCAGTTTATATATTTGGACCTTCCAATTCACTAACCCAAAACACGTATTTAGATTAACACAGTCATAAATTGTCTGTTCTAAATCTCTGATTCATTCCATTTAAAAGAAGAGAGTCAGCATGACCTTTGTCAGATCTCCATTGGAGTAGTTCAGGCAACTACCTGAGGCCCCAGCTTCCTAAGGGGCCCATGCATGCCCATGTCAGGGTAACTGTACTTTGGGCATACCTTGTAGACCAATGGTGTCATGTTCTGTCCAGCAAAATCCACCTGGACCGGCTGTCAGCTTGACAACAGGGTCTCGCCTTGTTCCACAGGAGCCCCTGCAGCAGTGTAAATGCAGCCTGCTAGCAGTGTTTGCCTTTTTCACTGATAAATACTGGATGTCCTATCAATATTATTGTCATGAATAAAGTATTTGGACGTGTTCTTTTATGTGCATATCAATAAGCTTTCCTTTGATCTGAACATGCCATCAATTTAGGTCTAGATACAGTTTAGGAGACAACGTCTCTTATTTGTTCCCCTTTGATCTATTAGATAATAATTGAAAGTGTTCCGTTATACCTGTTCAATAATTGCACAAAAAATGCTTTTGTTATCTAGTGAGCTTGCAAGTTGCAGCGTACTCTGCAGTAATCTCTCAAGCAGTACAAGACAAGCTCAACCGAGAACTTTGGAAATATCATGAGCCTGGGTTTTGGTAGGAACAGGTCTTTACCATCTTTTACCAAAAGTCTAACTCACCAATGATCTACTAACTGCTAAAACCAATGGCCACTACTCCGTACTCATCCCAACCAATGGCCACTACTCCGTACTCATCCCAACCAATGACCACTACTCCGTACTCATCCCAACCAATGGCCACTACTCCGTACTCATTCCAACCAATGGCCACTACTCCGTACTCATCCCAACCAATGGCCACTACTCCGTACTCATCCCAACCAATGGCCACTACTCCGTACTCATCCCAACCAATGACCACTACTCCGTACTCATCCCAACCAATGGCCACTACTCCGTACTCATCCCAACCAATGGCCACTACTCCGAATTCATCCCAACCAATGACCACTACTCCGTACTCATCCCAACCAATGACCACTACTCCGTACTCATCCCAACCAATGACCACTACTCCGGACTCTTAATACTTGACCTCTCTGCGGCTTTTGATACATTTGATCCATTCAAATGGCAGTTTTCTGTTTACTTTCACATTTTGTTTTCCATTTTACAGCATTTGAGATCATTTTAGCTGAGCAGCCTATCAGTTTCTGCACTTATTTATATATTTTCTCCTCCTCTCCAATGAACTTTTTAATCAAAGTACGCTGTTTTTCTACACTTTGTCTGGAATGACCCGTTACTCAGATTTTTAGAGATATATTATATATAGAGGTATATCCCTTTCAGCAACACTGGCTATATCCATATGAACGTCCAACCTCCAGGAGACACAATATACCGGGCAGAAAACAAACCTTCCTCACAAATTCAGTATGCAGTGTCTCTCCAAAGAAAAGCCAAAGGGATCTGCAATAATGTTCTGCCATAAAAAAATGTTCTTTATTAAAACCCGACCGGTACTTACATAATAGGAAGAAAGAAGAGCGCACAATCATACAAAACGCACTCATATCTACATCTCATTGGTTTGTTTGTATTCCCACAGATGAGGTGCCCAGTTTTTATTTCTGGGGCCTGTTTGTTGCCACCTTAGGCAGACTGTAATGGTTATTATATGTGATTTATTTTGTTATTATATACAGTACATGTTGTTCCTTAAAGCAGTTAGGGTGGATACTGTCATCTCTAGGTGCATGGAGTACACTCACAGTCCTAGAAAGCTGTACTCTAAATACAGATATGAGAAATGTTTTGCCTGTCAGAAGATTTTTATATCTGTTCATCCATTGCTGGGATTTACACAGCTCTGCCAGACAGCACAGCCAAGCAGACAAGACTACTTACAGATAGGAAATACAGTGGTGTCCTCTGTCCACCCCCAACCGTCTGATTGGATGGTGAAACAACAGCAGCAGACTGATTAGGTCATCTCTCTGATCTCTTCTCCTATCAGTATGTTCTATGTTGGTACATGTGCATGCAGCACACCTGATTGGCTCTCGGTTCTGCCCCTTCTTCTTCCACTGCTGCTGCATAGTAAGAGGCTGTTACCAAATCAATTTCAGGCACTTCCACTAGTGGCATTAAAACACACATTTCAAGATTTATTAAGCCCTTCCTGTCGGATGTATGTATATATGTGGCAGCACAGAGATTGGCCGTATTCTGTGCCTCCTCATATACGCATACCTGTTTTGTGTTGGCAGCATGCCCCCAGCACTCTGACAGTACCGTCACTGACAATTGGAAGCTGGTAGGATGGGCTTCCAATTATCTAATCATCCAATCACAGTGATCACATGGTCCGGATGCTGAGCAAGCAGGTAACGATGCTTCGGTGTTACTATCTCTTAAAAGGCTGGGAAGAAGGGGTTAATGAATACAGAGTTCCATTGGTTTGTCTCTATTATATCTGTCTGGAGATTAGTCCAAAGATGTACAGTTTTTATTCAACTGTGTGTGGCAAAATATCCTAAAAATCCAGAGCTATGAACAGGGGATTATAAGAAGATCCTGGGATTTCCCGCTGTAAACGCATGTGTTCTGTATTGCAGACATCTAGAACTGCATTCACCTGATGCCAAGCATACTGCGGTGCTGCGAGCAAAAGATCCTGCGGCGGCCCAGACCTGGTTCAACGCAATTCACGGGGCGGTGACAGAACTTCTTCCCAAGGTGATGGCCGAAGTCCAAACTCAGCTGAGAAAAAACGGAATCTCTGGAAGTCATGAAATTCGGCACATGGGCTGGCTAGCAGAAAAGGTCAGTTTGTTGTGTCTTTGGCTTTATATTGTTTATCTCACGAGCTAAATGACCACAAAAATGTCTCATCTGAAGTCCCTTTAACCCTTTTCCGCCTACTCCGGTGTCCTTGTACAAAGTTTTGAGTGCCTGGGGGGCGGGAAGATTTTCGATCATGTGACTACTGTGTTTGGCTGTCATAGTGGTCACATGATCAGGAGTCGTTCCACCGGCTATGGATTATTAGTGAGGGCCGAGAGCTGTCTTTGACAGCCCAGTGTCTGTGCTGGGAGCTTGCAGTGAGCTTGTTCTCAGCACAGAAACATTGGCTGCCCAACAACGCACATGTGTGGGTGTTAAAGCCTGCCCTTGCGGCTGCAAATATGTGTTATTTGGGTGACAACAGGTTAAAGTGGAACTTAACCCCCCCAGGTTTAATTTTACTGTAAACCCCCTCCTACCTTGTGTGCTGGGGTGAACTTAAATAACATACCCAGCCATCAACTGCAGCATTGCCCTGCAGTAATCTGCTGAAAACGGAACCCACAGGGCCTTGTGCCGCCATCATTGGAGCCAGCTTTCTCTTCCAGGTCCTAGCAAGCAGCTCCCGATGACACTCCACTGAGCATAGACAATATTCGTAGTCCTCCTGGGCTTAGGTGAACCTGTGGCTAAAGCTGCTAGTACCTAACCATATACCAGAAATGGTCATTCCAAAGTGTAAAGTGAGGTGCTGCTCTAATAACTAAACTATATGTAAATCCCAATGTGAATAAGTGGTGAACAGTAAATAAATGAGTGAACAATACTATAATACCCAGTGACTATATTAACAGCATAAGTGACATCAACCCCAAACTAAACATCTACTCCGCCTCTCCTAAATGGGTTAAATCAACATAAAAAAATCTATAAATACAATAATTAAATACACATACATATAATGAATGCCGTGGTACTGGATATGCGCCTATTACACTACACCAGTAAATACATATCATGTGGTGACATAAACGCATGTATGCTTTACATTCCCAAAACCAACTGATGTGAAAGAAATGGCAGTGATCCCACTAAGGGATAACAAACAAAGTGAATCAGTGAAACCACTCCTTGTGGTAAACGTATGAAAAAGGGAAGAAGAATCGGATTATAAACGCATGTATACCTACATGCTCAAGGATAACTGGTGAATAAGAACAATAGCAGTGATCCCACTAAGGGACAAACAAAGTGAATCCGTGAAACCACAAATTGTGGTACTTGTGAAAAAAGAAAGAAGTCAGGCTCACCACCTGTAAATCACTAACAATCACTAAATGTACACAATTGTGACCCCCCTACTGGGGATAAGTGAACAGAAAACCTATAAATAATGAAGTGATTTGTAACCCCAAATGGGGGGTTCTGAATAAGCAGAGAAATAAGTGACGGCAAACAGTGCCTCATACTCTCCGTGTATCCACAAACATAAATAAACATGGATAATCCACCAATCAACATGGTGAAACCAAACACAAAATTATTAACGTGTCCTAAAAGGTGAAATATACAGTTGTGTTCAAAATAATAGCAGTGTGTTGAAAAAAGTGAATAAAGCTGAAAATCCTTCTAATAGCTTTTATTTCCATCCACACAAATGCATTGGGAACCCGACACATTCTATTCCAAATCACAACATGAAGAAAAATAGATCAAATTTGTGTTCCTCTAAAAACATTGAAGAAAAGTGAATATTAGACGGTTCAAAAAAATCGCAGTGTTTGTATTCTTCTTTACAAACTCAAACATTCACTATATAAACTGAAAAATGTTTGAAGATTTTGCTTCCCTTTGAATGACTTAATGAATTTTTGGTTGTAGTCGCACTGTTTCTGAGAACTGCTGTACATCTGTGTTGTACGGAGTCACCCAACTTCTGGCCCCTGTGATCAGGTATTCCAGCCCAGGATGATTGAAAGGAATGATTTTCTTTTCCCCTCAGAGACCCCCGGTCTGTGGAGAGATTCCTGGTTTATCAGCAGAATTCTGGGAACACCCCTTGAACACGGAAATCACGACAGCTTATGTTCAGAGATGTTCAAAGTTTATTAGACATTAATAAGATTATATAGGATACAGAAAATAATAAGGGAGGGGGGAGCGAGTTTCAAAACTGTAACTTGTAACTTTCCATCATGAGCTAACTACATGAAACATGACATATTCATTTCTTGGTACAAATTGTTTTGTCTAACTTTTAGAGAAAACAGACAGACAAAAACATTGTCAGGGTCGTGTTAGCTTCTGTTGATACATCCTTGAACAACTGAAAACAGTTTCATTAAACTTCTAATATCTCTACAAAAAACTAACTTAATACTTAATACTTAAAATGGCGTACATAATACAAAATGGAAGTTATCTAGATTCTTTCAATCCCCTCTAAGATCATGAACATGATCTCAATTCTTTACTTCATTCATCTTTCTGTACATAGCTAGATAACCTTCATTTGTATTCTGCGGCTTGGTAGCTCTAGCAATGCAATATAATGAGCATTTAAAACATAGATATAAAGATAAAACAAAAAACAATATCATGACTATGCTTACAGCGATACCTTTCATCCATGAAAAGATGGAACCAAATCCTGATCCTAACCAATCAAAAGGAGTCCATCCATCTTTTCCTATAGCTCTAGCTTCTTCCATCAAACCATCTACCTGTTCCCTGTGTTGCTTTATTATTTCATAATAATCTGGAACAGTCATTGTGGTATTATATATCCAAGTACAACATTCATAATCCTCTGTCATCTCACACAAACCTGTCAGAGCAGCACTCATACTTTCAATAGCTAATTCTTGCATCTCCAGCTGTTTTCTAATAGCTCTGGTCTCAGTATTTAGCAACCCTATGTCCTTAGAGTTCCTCTCCAGTATGTCATCAATAATGTTTGTGTAATTATTTATTTTGTTCATGAGTGTTATTCCCCATCCAGTGTAAGTAGGAAACCATGACCAAACCTTATCCCCTGTAGAGAATAGATCTACCTTTTCTTGTTTGGTTTCCCTTCTCTGTCTCAGAGTTAGTTGGTGTTTTGGGTATGTACTGGCTTTTACCTGGTGTTCCTTCTGGTCTATAGCTGCCATAATTGGCACTAATTGGGCTACATAGCACCAGCCCTGGACATTACTCGGTATCCAAGGGTAACAGATCTTACCACAACAGATATAGGTATTGTTTCCCAAGGAGATCGGCAATTTTTGTATTGCAGAATGAAATTCAGGGGTGACAACAAGTGTAAAATAAAAAAGAAGTTTTCCAAACATAGTTTTCCCCACATTATCTTGTATCCCTTCTAAACTTTCATTCAGGGTTTTACCATTTACTTGCCAGAGTTTCACAGAAGAAGTTCCATCCCTCCTTCCAGGATCAGATATGTTTAATATGGACTGAGAGCACATTCCCCTTCCCTTGTGAGAAGTATTCCCCAGTCTAAAACACCAATCGGGGAGTTGAGTGACTCCCAGAGTTGGAAAAGATATGGTGGCATTAGAAGTAATATTGGTCAAACCAATACTTACATTCCCTTTTATTAACAAAAATATTTTGACTGGAGCGGCCAGAAGAGGAATTTCATATGTGCTCGGATGTAACTTACTACATATCCAACATTTATCAGAACCGGACTTTTGAGCATAAGCATATTTAAACTGCATCATCAACATTTTTCCTGAAAAAGGATTGTTCTCTTCAAAACTTTCTTTTTGACTTTCTTTCACTTTTGGTTATCTGGGTCTCATTTAAATCTAGTCCTTGACCACAGATACCTTTTATTAGACCCAAGTCCTCAGGGTGATAAATACAGTTAGTTAGGATCCATACTGGCAGGAAAAAGAGCACAGTCAGTGTGCCCAATAGGATCCAGAGTTTCAAAACACCATGAGGGGCAGTAAGGAATGTCATCTTCAGGGTCTTTCTCACCAACTTCACCCGCTCTTCGAGGATTTTTCTCTCATACTTCACCTCCTTTTTCCATCTCGTGTTTCTCAGGTGTTTGGTTCACCTTCTTCACTCGATTAGCATGGATCCAGGACTGGGAATTCTCCACCAGAACAGCCGTTCTGGTAACCGCTATCACCGTAGTAGGTGGTCCAAAGGGGTAGCCTTGCTTCTTGTCTTTAGCGAGTTGGCGGACCACTACGACATCTCCCACTTGGAAAAGGTGTGTTGGTTCCTGAAAAATAAAAGAAAAAGTGCGAGCATCATTTCTTTCAACCTTATCTAAACTCTGAATCAATTTTCTCACATATTCTTGTTGTACCAGGTCAAGGTCCCCTCTTTCTAACATAAGTGGCTGTCTAGCCCAAGGAGTGGGGAACGGTCTTCCCATTAATATTTCAAAAGGAGATAACCCTGTAGTCTTATTAGGTGTCATTCTTACCTCTGCTAGAATTGCAGGTAACATCTTCTTCCAGTGGGTATAGGTTCCTCCAGTGGCCTTCCTCAACTTATCCTTAATCGTCCTGTTTTTGGCATGTGGGTAAAATCTATTTGTAAATGGATGAAAGGTGTAGTTGGGTACACTAGATGCTGGTGTTGTGATTTCTTTGGGTTCTGTGGATTGTTCCTTATACATGTAATGCACCTAGAAACATATTCTTTCACCAACCTAGATAAACCTGTAATGTAAAAATCCTGCAATAATGTTTCACATGTCGTTTTCCATCCTTTGTGTCCTAGACCGTGGTACTGTGCAATGAACAATGGGGCACTTGACATGGGAATGCATGGTTTCCCCTCTAAGCACACTAGACCAGAAGCTGGATCTAGTTGTGCTCCAGAACCATCCCAGTCTGCTAAATCGATTTTTGTAGCAAATTTCTGTAAATCTGCATACATCTGGTCATGTGGGGTGGTTGTGATGCCTGAAGTGAGCAAAGGCATCTGCTCACTGGCCACCTGTTGTAATGCGGCTTCCTTTGCTACCTTATCTGCTAATGCATTTCCTTTGGCAATATGATCTCTGCGATTTGTATGTGCCCTGCAATGGAGAATGGCTAATGTTTTTGGTAACTGTATGGCTTTGAGTAGATCAGATATCAAAGAAGAGTGAGATATGGTTTTGCCATCAGCAGCAATGAATCCTCTTCTCTCCCAAATGACCCCAAAATCATGTACAGCACCATGGGCGTACTTGGAGTCTGTGTAAATGTTGACATCCTGTCCTGCAAATAATTGACATGCTCTTGTAAGGGCAATCAGTTCAGCTGCTTGGGCTGACTGATATGGAATTGGCTTTGCCTCGAGTATTTTGTCAGGAAGTTGCACAATGCCGTATCCTGCATGGTAAATACTATCATTTGGCCTAGAACATGAATCATCTACAAACACATCTGGGGCCCCATCAAGAGCCACAGCTGACATGTCGGACCTAGGGGAAGTGTCTTGCTGTATGTGGGTTATACAATTGTGTTCTGGTGCCACTTCATCCTGTTCCCCCTTTAGCCCCAGTAGGGCATTCAAAATTGGAGCAGGACCTGAATTTGCTGAAGAATATTTAATAATCAAGTTGGAATCAGATAGAAGGATCACTTCATATCCGCTCAACCTTTGTGCTGACATGTGTTGAGTGTGTATGTTTTTCAGTAGTAAAGACACTTGGTGTGTGGTGTGTAGGGTAGTTTCATGTCCCAATGTGAAAGAAATAGCCATCTCCACCAGAATCGCGCACGATGCAACAGCTCTCAGACAAGCAGGCATGCCCTGAACCTGAGTTGGCACTACTTTGGAAAAAAAAGCTACAGGGCGGAGCTTGCCTCCATGTTCCTGAGCCAGGACCCCCGCCATGGTTGTACAATTTTCCCTAGCATACAGATGAAACATTTTCTTATAGTCAGGTAGTCCAAGACCAGGGGCCGTTACCATAGCATTCTTCAGGTACACAACGGCATCAACCATTTCATTTGACCATGTGAGAATGTCAGGTGATTCTGAAAGTGTGGCAGACCTCAGAGTGTGATCATAAAATGAACAATCAGGTATCCATTGGCGACAGTAACCAATCATACCAAGAAAAGTTAGCATGTCCTTTTTTGTTTGTGGGCGGGGCAGACCCACGAGAGCCGCAGCTCTTTTGTGACTGACATTCCTCTCACCATGACCCAGAATAAAACCAAGGTATTCAACCCGTTTTTGGCACCATTGCAATTTCTTTTTAGATGCTTTGTGACCATTCCCTGACAACCATTCTAACAGAGACCAACTATCCTCCTGACTGGCCTCCTGACTTGAACTACAAATCAATAGGTCATCCACATATATAATGAGGACCGAACCATTGGGAGGGGTCCAGGACCTCAGTGTGGTCTGGAGGGCAAGTGAGTAGACTGCAAACGAATCTACATAGCCCTAGGCATTCTACACCAGCTCATCTGGCAATTTTCATAATATAAATACAAATAGCGCCCTTGTCTGGTGGTCCACAGGAACCGAAAAAAATGCATTTGTTAAATCAATCACTGTAAAATATTCTGCATCGGACGGAATGGAGGTGAGGAGTGATGGCACGTCAGGCACTATTGGGGCTAATGGAACCACCAAATTATTTATGGCCCTCAAATCTTGTACAAACCTGTAAGAGCC
The DNA here is from genome assembly GCF_062004578.1 of Staurois parvus. Lineage (NCBI taxonomy): Eukaryota > Metazoa > Chordata > Amphibia > Anura > Ranidae > Staurois > Staurois parvus. The sequence continues at coordinate 8,627,118 of NW_028317826.1, forward strand.
ATCCGGCTTCTTGACAGAATTGATAGGTGTGTTGTAAGGAGAAACCGTTTCTCCTGCCTTCTGTTTACATGCTGTAGCAATAGGGAGGGAAGCCTTATTCTTGAAAACCCTTTTTAATTCTGTGTCAAGCTCCTCCCACTTAGTTTCTCTCCCTTCTGTGGTGTTCAGTTTATAGGCAGTAGCCTGTGTATTACTTGGTTCTATGTGACTAATGCTTTTTACATTTATCCAATCCCAAGCTGGATTATTTCCCAGAATACCATCAATGATCAATCTCATATCTTCCTGTGTGTAATTTCTTCCCAAACATGCCTTTTTTAAATAAGCAAGTGTACCTCCAGGAGATACTGTAGGCTTAGGACAATGTTTAACAATCTTATTAATATCTTCTAATTCTATGGGTTTTTTTAGAATTAGTTCTCCTGCTGTGAGAAAAGGTAGTGTCAATATAGCCAACTCCTTTCCTCCTACGGCCCCCTCATCTTCTCTTTTTCCCTCTTGTTTCTTATCCATGGATCTAAGCTGCATTCTAAATTCCTCCACATCTCTGCCCTTTCTATGACTGGTGTCACTTCTTCTCCATTGACCATCCTTTTTCTGTAATTTTATTATATTTACCTGTCCCTGTTCTTCGTATTCCAACTCTCCTTCGTTGTCATTATTCTCTGTAAGGATGCCTTGAACTTGGCTACCCTCCTCTGGTGATTTTATACTAATGATCTGTTTGGGTCTAGTGGAGGGGCCTGGCTGTATTGGTTGTAGATCCGGGACGGGAAGTGGCGCAGGGACAGGGGCAGGGGCAGGAGCTGCAGAGACAGGAGCAGGGGCTGGAGGGGCATTAGGCTGGGGTGTAATCATCCCCAAACTAATCAAAAAATCATCATCAGCAGCATTTTTAAAACAACTTAATGAAGGATATATATTATACGGAGGGGGTGGGATTGGTGTCTGAACTGTTTTCAGTCCAATCTTGGGTCTGCATGTCTTTTCAGATTGATGCTTTTCCTGGCATATTTTTAATGTATCCAATTTCAACTTCCTCTTTTGTTTTAAAGAGAAAATCAAATTGAACTTTCCCTTGCTATTATCAACCCAATACGATGACCATTTTAACCAGTTTTCTCCCCCTTTCTTGGGAATGGGTCTGTACTCCCCATAGCTTCTGTCCAGCCTGCCATACAATCCACCCAGGGATTTATTAAATAATAGTCCGTTCCACAAACTCTAGCAACATAATCCTTACAATTTTCTCCCTTTTCTGGGGGACCTGGTGGGTAACTACCTCCTTGACCCATATTTAGACAGTGTATAAAACAATTTTAGCTTAAAATCTTATTTTGTTCCACACAACAAATTATCTTATACTTCTACGCAACAGAAAGAAAAAGCAAAAGACAGATAAACCAGAATCTGCTCCACAGACTTATTAACCTCTTGATAACTTCCCAAAAGTTATCTCTTCACTGTTTTACCAAAAACAGTGTGTTCTTCCAGAGAACTGTGTTTACCAAAACACCTTTTTTTATATTATAGTGCACTATTTTGTAACTCTTACCAAAGAGTTAAGTCTGCTTTACCAAAAGCAGCTACAGGTTATCACGGGTCTATATAGACAATACAGAATGATTCAAGACCTTCCCTCAACACAGGGCAAGAAAGAGCTTTTAGTCATAAAAAGACAAAAGGTTTACTTACCAAGTGAGGTGGGTGGTCATCCCGGATGAGCCCCCAGCTGAAAGGAATGATTTTCTTTCCCCCTCAGAGACCCCCGGTCTGTGGAGAGATTCCTGGTTTATCAGCAGAATTCTGGGAACACCCCTTGAACACGGAAATCACGACAGCTTATGTTCAGAGATGTTCAAAGTTTATTAGACATTAATAAGATTATATAGGATACAGAAAATAATAAGGGAGGGGGGAGCGAGTTTCAAAACTGTAACTTGTAACTTTCCATCATGAGCTAACTACATGAAACATGACATATTCATTTCTTGGTACAAATTGTTTTGTCTAACTTTTAGAGAAAACAGACAGACAAAAACATTGTCAGGGTCGTGTTAGCTTCTGTTGATACATCCTTGAACAACTGAAAACAGTTTCATTAAACTTCTAATATCTCTACAAAAAACTAACTTAATACTTAATACTTAAAATGGCGTACATAATACAAAATGGAAGTTATCTAGATTCTTTCATTCCACATTCCACAGTTCTTCTCTATTTCTTGGTTTTGCCTCAGAAACTTCATTTTTGATGTCACCCCACAAGTTTTCTATTGGATTAAGATCCGAGGATTGGGCTGGCCACTCTATAACGTCAATCTTGTTGGTCTGGAACCAAGATGTTGCACGTTTACTGGTGTGTTTGGGGTCGTTGTCTTGTTGGAACACCCATTTCAAGGGCATTTCCTCTTCATCATAAGGCACCATGACCTCTTCAAGTATTCTGATGTATTCAAACTGATCCATGATCCCTGGTATGCGATAAATAGGCCCAACACCGTAGTATGAGAAACATCCCTATATCATGATGCTTGCACCACCATGCTTCACTGTCTTCACAGTGTACTGTGGCTGGAATTCAGTGTTTGGGGGTCGTCTGACAAACTGTCTCCGCCCACTAGACCCAAAAAGAACAATCTTACTTTCATCAGTCCACAAAATGTTGTGTCATTTCTCTTTAGGCCAGTCAGTGTGCTCTTTGGCAGATTGTAACCTCTTCAGCACATGTCTTTTTTCCAACAGTGGGACTTTGCGGGGGCTTCTTGCAGATAGCTTGGCTTCACATCGGCGTCTTCTAATTGTAACAGTCCTCACAGGGAACGTCACACCTTCTTTCATCTTCCTGGAGCTGATTGTTGGCTGAGTCCGCGCCACTTTGGCTATTCTTCTATCCATTCGAATGCTAGTTATTCGCTTTCTTCCACGTCTTTTAGGTTTTGGTTGCCATTTTAAAGCATTTGCGATCATTTTAGCTGAGCAGCCGATCATTTTCTGCACTTCTTTATATGTTTTCCCCTCTCCAATCAACTTTTTAATCAAGGTACGCTGTTCTTCTGAACAATGTCTGGAACGACCCATTTTCCTCAGAATTTCAGAGAGAAATGCACTGTAACCAGCATGTCCAACATTTGCTGCCTTCCTTCCTTAAATAAGGGCAATAATTGCCACCTGTTTTTCAAAGAATGAATGACCTCACTAATAGAACTCCACACGGCTATTATTTTGAACATGCCCCTTTCAATGAGTGATTCAATGACACAGAATCAGCAGCATGCATGTCATGACTGTTAGGTCTGTTGGATTTCTATTACTCTACTACACCTGCTAGGAAATTATTTGCCATGTAGAAATATCATTTCTACCAAAAACAGTGATTGATCCGGTTAGTGATGTCTGACTGCTAATATTTTGAACACAACTGAATAAACTTCACAAGATCTACAAGATGTCTTATCGATTGAGTCACTGACTGGTATCCAACTAAGATTGAAGTTATCGCTATCTCATCACAACTGAGCCATCACTTCTAGGACCACTGAGAGGAGGCTGCATGCAGGACCTTGCCCACCAGAGAGGGAACTGACACAGCGTTGTACCTGACATCCGTTGGAGAGAGTCCGGGTTCCAGACCGGTGGTGTTTGATTATCATAAGGTGTTTTAACCCTGCAGGGTCACCGCATGGAGGTGAGGGGCCATTGCACCTAGAGTGGGATTTATAGTATCCTGTTGCACATTTATGGTGATCACAGGACTACAGAACACCTCCACCATTTGGATGGTTCTGGACACCTTCTGTAGATTGGACATTTATTTCACCTTTTAGGACACGTTAATAATTTTGTGTTTTGTTTTTTTTTGTTCATGTTGATTGGTGGATTATCCATGTTTATTTATGTTTGTGGATACACGGAGAGTGTGAGGCACTGTTTGCCGTCACTTATTTCTCTGCTTATTCAGAACCCCCCATTTGGGGTTACAAATCCCTTCATTTTATTTATAGGCACTATAGCCTATGTTTTCTGTTCACTTATCCCCAGTAGGGGGGTCACAATTGTGTACATTTAGTGATTGTTAGTGATTTACAGGCGGTGAGCCTGACTTCTTTCTTTTTTCACAAGTACCACAATTTGTGGTTTCACGGATTCACTTTGTTTGTCCCTTAGTGGGATCACTGCTATTGTTCTTGTTCACCAGTTATCCTTGAGCATGTAGGTATACATGCGTTTATAATCTGATTCCTCTTCCGTTTTTGTACGTTTACCACAAGGAGTGTTTTCACTGATTCACTTTGTTTCTTATCCCTTAGTGGGATCACTGCCATTTCTTTCACTTCAGTTGGTTTTGGGAATGTAAAGCATACATGCGTTTATGTCACCACATTATATGTATTTACTGGTGTTGTGTAATAGGCTCATATCCAGTACCACGGCATTCATTATATGTATGTGTATTTAATTATTGTATTTATAGATTTTTTTATGTTGATTTCACCCATTTAGGAGAGGCGGAGTAGATGTTTAGTTTGGGGTTGATGTCACTTATGCTGTTAATATAGTCACTGGGTATTATAGTATTGTTCACTCATTTATTTACTGTTCACCACTTATTCACATTGGGATTTACATATAGTTTAGTTATTAGAGCTGCACCTCACTTTACACTCCACTGCACATGCACAACGTATTGTACATAGCCCCAAAGCCACCTGGGATACATGATGTTGGTATCCTAGGGGGCTTCAGGTGGGGTGGGGAGGATGTCATTCTTGCCTAAGCGAGGAAGGCAGAAGCATGGGGTGTGTTCTCCTGAAAAAAAAAAGAAAGAAAGAAGTACAGGAGTTGGATAAAAATATGGAAACACTACATGATTTGCAGGTGTGAAAGTGACGACATGGTTTGCGTTGAAAGCGGAAGTGACGTAACATTCTTTTGCTTCCGCTGTGTGATGAGACACCTAGCTAACAGGTGGAAAGCCTCACGTCTGTCATTTACTGCGTGCGCAGCTAGTAATATGGAGTCATGTCAGAGCTTACTGAGCTTCAAAGAGGGCAAATTGTTGGTGCCATTTAGCTGGTGCCTCTGTGACTGAAGTTGCCAATTTATTTGCCGTGTCACGAGGTACAATATCAAAGGTTATGGCGGCATATACAGTTTGTGGGAAAACAATGTCTGGGCAGCCATATCTTGGTATTCTGCAGGTCCCATTGTCACCTTGAAAGATAGAGTCACTGCCAGTGACTATGTACAAATTTTGGCAGACTATGTGCACCCCATGGTGCAGACATTGTTTCCCAAAGACCGCGCCATTTACCAAGCTGACAATGCTCTGAATTCACACAGCTGGCGTTGTCAAATCACGGTTTGGTGAGGATGCAGACAAGGTTTCACACCTTTCCTGGGCGCCACAGTCGCCAGACCTCCATATCATAGAGCCATTATGGTCAACGAGATTTGGGCTCGTTTTTCGCCTTTTGCATCTCTGCGAGAACTGGAACGATTTTTGTATGAAGAGTAGTATCAGATTCCATTATCCACCACCCAAGACTTATATTTCCGTCAATTCCCAGGAGAATTCAGACCGTATTGGATGCTAAAGGCAGTCCAACACTATAGGAGCTAATGATTTTGTTCTTTTACCTAGTGTTTCCATAATTTTGTCCAACCCCTGTAACTGGGACTGAAGGTTCGTGTTAAAATCTTAGTAGTTTGACTTCATCGTGTTCTTGCTCTATATCTGTTTAATGTGCTGATTGTCTGCTTGTTATTTGGGTCCACTTTAAACTATGATCAGTTACTTAGGCGGAGACCTTTCTCTGCCACCTACTGGAAATTGTCATTTCTGTGCAATGTATGCGATTAAAGAGGGGACTCCGTATGCAGCTTTCATTGAATGTTGCCACTTAACAGCAAGCACTGAACACATCAAATATTGCACAGTCTCCTGGGAAGTGTAATTAGTCGGTTTGTTTGAATTTGGGGTTTTACTGTTACACTTAGGAATCGGGGGAGGCTGAGGATAGGGCCACTGTAGCTGACAAGCCCCCTTTGCCAGTCACACTTCGTGAACAGGGGATTGTGGCAGCTATGCTGTGTCTGAGATCAATGTTAGTGACGCCCACTAATTGGGCATTCGTCGGGGAGGAGCAGAGAAGCTGGAAATTAAGGAACCAAAGAGAGATTTACTTCACATTTCAATACTGTTTCATTGGAGAAGTGAATACAGGTATTTAGACATGCAAGGATGGATCTGTATTTATGTTTTTAATTCCTTCAGGAGTTAATTTTTTAAGGCCCAACACTGGAAACACTTTTTAGTCGGTTATTGTGTACCGAGAATACTATCTCTACAGTCACTGACCTTACATTTTCCAAAATACAATATTTTTCCCTAAAGCGGGCCTTTAATGTCTTAAGGGGCCATGCACGGTGCTTACAAGAAGGTGTCCGTTCCGATATTGGGAGCACGTGTAAAGGTAAAGGTACTCTGGGCTCTGATTTAGGTCACGCCGTGTACATCGTTCTCTGGGGAGGTACAGTAGTAAGTGTAGATGGTGAGACGACTTGTTCAACTGAGCCAATGCAAATTTAATGAGCATCACACTTCCTAGCGTTGGCGGTTGGATTGGCTGGATGTCCGTAAAGACAGATGCATCCAGTGAATGCTTCCTGTGAATATGGAAGATGGACAGTCTAGGTGTTGATAGACATCGTTTATGTATTTACTTTGTACAGTTATTCTTATTTGCTTTTTATGAACACGTCATTTCCAAAAGTTTTGCCCATTTATAACAGTCCCTGAGCGATTTCTCTGCTCCTTTTTTGTTATGTTTCCACAGAAGTTGAAGCGTATCTGAACCCGAGAACAAAATCTTTTCCAGTTTACCAATCTTTAGATTTGGTGGCTGCCATTGTTTTATTTTTATTAGGATTATCTAGTTTTTATGTTAAGCTGGTAATCATGTTCACTTCCTGTCCTAGGGTGACAACACTCAATGTACTATATCTATTGTAATGTTTGGGGGTTTTTTAGCTCAGGGTAGCGCTCACCAGCAAGTAGAATCCACACCAGAAATTGTTGTTTTAGAGTTTCTTGGCCCAATTTTTATTAACGAAAATAAAAAGTCCATTCAATGTATGTTTGCCACATCAACAGAAAACAACCAATCCAGCCTCCTGGCTTGCACTTGTAACACAATAGTTCTTCAGCCTCCTGGCTTATGTACAGCAGTTCTGCTCAGGCCTTCCACTATAGACCCTCGTCAGTCCCCCATAGACCACTTCTTCGCCAACACTGTCCACACAGCTGGCAGCCCCTTGCTGCCCTGATCCTCAGACTCTGGACTCTGTCTTTTCCAATGCACATATGCACTCCTCTGGATTCTCCTTTGCACATACCTGACTCATCGGGAGGATAGAGCCCAGAACCCTGGTCCTGTCTCTACAAAAATTCCAGAACCCACCTGCATAATCAGTGTTCTGGCTATTCCTAAAACCTGGTCCCAGGTTGCAGATTTCTTCCCACCAAGATCACGTTGAAATTTCCAGGCTCCAGGTCCCAAAATGGACCTTTATGAAACAATGAAGAAACTGAAAAGCCAGTTTCCTCTGCATTACACAAACCCCCTGGAGCCCCTTAACCTGCCTTGTTGAGAATCCTGGGTAGCATAATATCCTTTTAACAACATGACAGATCACCGCACTGTCACACTATGGAGAGCAGCATTGTCACCCTAGGACAAGAAGTGTGTCAGGGCTACAGAACAAACACGTGTAGGCTTGTGAGCTGCTATGTGAATAATATATCTTACCAAGTGCTGATTGTGAATCGCCTGCACCTAACACATGCTCATACTAGTGTGTAAAAAAACAAAAAACCACAATGTTCCGCGCTTCACTTCAACAATAATATGTGTATCCAATCACTAATATTTCTAATGCATATCCAAATATATAAATGAATATAAATATATGTAATTGTGCATCCAGTTACTATTAGTTATATATCAAAATAAATGAAAAAGTGAATAAACCAATGATGATTTTCAACAACAGTGTCCATATGATTGTTATAAGCAGTCAAAAGAAAAATCCAAATATGAGTTCCTTCAAACGTGCAAACTTTGCTTTAACGTATAATATCCCGTGCTTCTTAAAAAGTATTTGGTGCGAATATCTTGCATAAACGTGCCCCCCCACCGGTTGTGCTCTCACCTCAAATAATGAACAAACCGTTAAGTAAGGTCATATAGCGCTTGTGTTCCTTTAAATGGACCAAAGTGTGGATGGGACGATATCCTGCTGTTTGGGGTCCTTCTCCACTCAAACGATAAACTCCCCTTCCACGGTGGTTATTATAGAGGAATAAATCAAATCATAGTGTATTACCCTTTAAAAATCATTTTCACTAATAAAAGTAATGCACTCACATTTACTCTATGTTAAAACTGCTTTGTGCACAAAATGTGTCCTCCAGAACTTTTTCCCAGGTGAAAATCCTAAAATTGCCAGCTGGTGTCAGTATGGTACCATCCAGCGTCCTGAGGGGCTTTGATGTCACGATGCTCGGTGGTACCATACTGACACCAGCTGGCAATTTTAGGATTTTCACCTGGGAAAAAGTTCTGGAGGACACATTTTGTGCACAAAGCAGTTTTAACATAGAGTAAATGTGAGTGCATTACTTTTATTAATGAAAATGATTTTTAAAGGGTAATACACTATGATTTGATTTATTCCTCTATAATAACCACCGTGGAAGGGGAGTTTATCATTTGAGTGGAGAAGGACCCCAAACAGCAGGATATCGTCCCATCCACACTTTGGTCCATTTAAAGGAACACAAGCGCTATATGACCTTACTTAACGGTTTGTTCATATATTTGAGGTGAGAGCACAACCGGTGGGGGGGCACGTTTATGCAAGTTATTCGCACCAAATACTTTTTAAGAAGCACGGGATATTATACGATAAAGCAAAGTTTGCACGTTTGAAGGAACTCATATATGGAGTTTTCTTTTGACTGCTTATAACAATCATATGGACACTGTTGTTGAAAATCATCATTGGTTTATTCACTTTTTCATTTATTTTGATATATAACTAATAGTAACTGGATGCATAATCGCATATTTTTATATTCATTTATATATTTGGATACGCATTAGAAATATTAGTGATTGGATACACATATTATTGTTGAAGTGAAGCGCGGCACATTGTGGGGTTTTAGGACTACAGAACACCTCCCCCTTTCTTCATCTATACAATGCTAGGTTCACACCCTCTCTATGATCTTTCTCTAAAAATATATTCACTATATCGTATGGATGTATGTATATTAAAAGCCATACGAATGACCGTTTCTGGCATTCCCACCCCTTTCTCAAGCTCAATGCACATTTGAACTTGCGAAAGGGCAGAGATTCCCAAAACTCAAGAAGCGGCTAATTAGGCGGTCGCCTAATGCCTCACCCTCACAGGGGCTTTGCGGCAGCATAATTTTCCTACGGCTAGGTTTAAACATGTCTGGTGTGAATTTATGGGTCATGTTCACTGCCAATTTCCAATGCTGCTATTCAGCGGTTCATCTGTGGTTTTCAAATATGGTTCAGATGCAAATTTATGGAGCTGCTGGCTACCAGCATCTTTAACAATACCTGGTCCACTACAGGTCCAGACACTTGCACCCCCTTCCAGTCTAGGACAATTTTCAGCTTTCAGCACTATCACACTTTGAGTGACAATTACTCAGTCATGCAACACTACAACACTTTTATTTTTTGCTATATAAATGAAAAAATACTGAAAAGTTTGAAAAAAACCAAAACAATTTTTGCTTAGTTTTTGTTATATAATTTTGCAAATAGATCATTTTTCTTCATAAATTTAGGCCAAAATGTATTCAGCTACATTTTTGGGATAAAAATAACCCAAAACAGTTTATATTATTTAGCCTGTGTTAAAGCTATAGAGTCTATAAACTATGGGATATATATTTGAAATATATGCCATAATGGCATATGGCAGTGATCAGGGCTCTGGTATGGGCTATGGCGGTGATCAGGACGGTGGTATGACAGTAGCCAAGACCGCTGTTATGTGGTATGGGGGTGATTAGGATGCTGGTATGGGGTGTGGCTGTGATCAGGATGCTGGTATGGGGTATGCCTGTGATCAGGATGCTGGTATAGGGTATGGCTGTTATCAGGATGCTGGTATAGGGTATGGCTGTGATCAGGATGCTGGTATAGGGTATGGCTGTTATCAGGATGCTGGTATGGGGTATGGCGGTGATCAGGATGCTGGTATGGGGTATGGCTGTGATCAGGATGCTGGTATAGGGTATGGCTGTGATCAGGATGCTGGTATGGGGTATGGCTGTGATCAGGATGCTGGTATAGGGTATGGCTGTTATCAGGATGCTGGTATGGGGTATGGCGGTGATCAGGATGCTGGTATGGGGTATGGCTGTGATCAGGATGCTGGTATAGGGTATGGCTGTGATCAGGATGCTGGTATGGGGTGTGGCTGTGATCAGGATGCTGGTATGGGGTGTGGCTGTGATCAGGATGCTGGTATAGGGTATGGCAGTGATCAGGATGCTGGTATAGGGTATGGTGGTGATCAGGATGCTGCTATGGGGTATGGCGGTGATCAGGATGCTTCTATGGGGTATGGCTGTGATCAGGATGCTGGTATGGGGTATGGCTGTGATCAGGATGCTGGTATGGTATATGGGGGTGTTTTGTTTGCACTGGGACAGGTGACAAGGCCTCCTGAATTATGTATTATTGATATTGTGGGGCAGTGATCAGGGACACAGGGGAACTAAACTGGGGCAGTGGGGAGGCTGGCAGTGCAGTGTGTGAGGGTACAAGCAGCCTGACATTCAGTGTAAACTCACACACTGCAGGATCGTTCACAATGAGATCAGAAAAAAGCGATTGGTCACAGCAGTCACATGTGATACACCACGTGATCGCCATAACACAGCGGTAATTTGATCCACTGTGTCTGGGTGACACCCCGATCACCGGGTTTCGTGGTGAGCGCTCTGTGAGCCGCATACGAGCCATCAATGCAGCCTAACGTACAGGAACATTAGCCCGCATCGGCGCTGCTTCCCGTCTGCCGTCTATGTAGAATGGGCGGACGGGAAGAGGGTAAGGAGGGGGCCAGGTAGCTGGCTGCTTGTCCTGGTTTGTTATGGATTTTGAGTGTAACCCCATGCCAAAAAAAACCCTTATCCGAGCATGTGGCCAGGCTGGCCAGCAAAGGGGGAAGACCCCCAGATCCTGCCAACCCAACCCTCCCCCCCTCCATCCATGTGAATGAGTATGGGGTGCATTGGGCATTTTTTTGCTATTCTCCACTTCGCTTTATCTGGCAATAGCACGGTCATGCAACGCTGTACACGAATGACATTTTTCATTTTTTTCCCACAAAAATAGAGCTTTCTCTTGGTGATATATGAACACCACTAGGTATTTATTATATAAATGAAAATTTTGAAACAAGAAAACTATATTTTTTAAATTTTGTTATAAAACATATCCAATAAAAATTAAAAAAAAAATTCTTTATAAATATAGGCCAACATATATTCTGTTACATGTTTTAGGTCAAAAGAAAAAAAAAACGCAAATCAGGAAGTGTGTATTAATTGGTTTGCGTGAAAGTTGTAGCGTCTACAAACAATGGGATAAATAATAAATACTGGAATTTTATTTATCTTTTACATTTATTTATGTTTATACTATTAATGGCGATGATGAGTGAGGCTGTGATAGTGCGCCGAGCAATCTGACACTTTGTCACAACTGATACTGACATCTCCAGTGACACTGATACAGAGATCAGTGTTAATACTATACACTGTCACTGTATAAATGACACTGACTGGGAAGGGGTAACATCTAGGGGCAATCAAAGGGTTAGCGGTGTGTACTGTGTGTAGTATGGGCTGCTTTTATTAATCCATTTGGCTGTTTTTACTCTCTGCTTTGCAGGGAGAAAAAAATAGACACATCACTGCTGTTTGACAGAGGTCTGTGTTGCTTGTCAACACAGAGCTCTGCTAAGTCATTCGCTCAGCCGTTCAGCAGGTCCCAGCCATAAATTATTTGGCTGAACCTGCTGATTGGCTTGGGCTGTAGCGAATGGCAGCACAGATGGGGGTAACGGGCACACATGCCCCCTACCTAGAAATGAAAGATCACAAACATGTACATGATCTGGTGCAGAAGAGACCCCAGGCTGCTGTATATTTGCATGGGCCTGTCGTCAGCTGGTTAATTCATGGAACAGAGTTCTACTACCTAATAGTCTCTTATATGTTGTGGTGAGATGTCTGGAATCGGGATCCCAGATCTTCACATCCAGTGCAGCCATGACTAGAGGGTTCAACTCTTCTAGATGTGGGATTCATTTTATTGGATGGTCCATGCAGCAGAATTAGTGGGAACAGATGATACTATGAGAGACAGAAGAGGCCAGAGGGTGACTAAGCCCCGTAGACTCCACTGGTAACTAAAATATCACTTTTGGGTGGACTGACCCTTTAACTGTACAGGATATGGTGGTGGTACACAAATGAAAGGAGTACGGGACACACGGAATGATAGAAATGCCAGTCACCACAGACTTGGAATTACACTGTATCTGAGCACCACAAAGTGAAAATGCTAATTTATTCATTTGTAATAATCAAAGTAAACTCCCCCATCCATCCATGTTGCCATGCTTTATTTTACTGAGAAATCACTTTGAAAAACTCTTGTCTAGCATTTCTGGCTGTGACCACCTTGAGTAAGGGCAGATGACTGATGTAGCCATTACTTCCTGGAATCCATCTGCCCTTAGCTCAGGCACGAGGGTGTGCTTTGGTGAGAGAGCCTCTGCTCCACTCCTGAATACTCCTGGGATGTATGACCTCATTTGCCTAGGCTAGAAACCAGGAAGTAACTGAGGAATTGTTAATAAAAAGGAATACGTTTAAAACAAATAGATATGATCTACGTTCCTAAATACACTGCTCAATAAAATTAAAGGAACGCTTTTTAATCAGAGTATAGTGTCAAGTCAATTAAACTTCTGGGATATTTATCTGGTCAGTTAAGTAGCAGAGGGGGTTGTTAATCAGTTTCAGCTGCTTTGGTATTAATGAAATTACCAGTTGCATTAGATGGGCAACAGTGAGACGACCCCCAACACAGGAATGGTTTTACAGGTGAAGGCCACTGACATTTTTTTCCTTACTCATCTTTTTTGACTGTTTTTCACTAGTTTTGTCTCATATGACGCCCTCCCACAACTGGACAACTGCGCTCTATCCGTTATTCGGCTATAGCGCGCTTGGCAAGTGGTTAAAAAGATATCCCAGCATCCTCTGAGATCTCATGTTTCAGTCCATCTGACGCTGCCACGTTGCACCTCAGACTGTCCAGGAGCTCAGTGGTGACCTGGTCCAGATCTGGGAGGAAATCCCCCAGGACACCATCCGTCGTCTAATTAGAAGCATGCCCTGACGTTGTCAGACATACATACAATCACGTGGGGGCCATACAAACTACTGAGGACCATTCTGAGTTGCTGCAATACAATTTTAGCAAAATGGACTCGTCTGCTGCATTTTTTTTTTCACTTTGATTTTCGGGGTGTCTTTGAATTCAGTCCTCTGTTGGTTGATAATTTTCATGAAATGATGGGGCGTCCTTACATTCCTAACACATTACCCCGTCCATGTCAGTATAGAGATCCAACATGAGATTTTTCCCCATTGAGATCTGATGTGTTCTCAAAGTGTTCCTTTATTTTTTGAGCCGTGTATTTGCTGAGGATAGCAGCAGAAGGATCAAAAATAGCTCATGTTTATTGAGATTGAAGTTTATTTTATTTATTATTTATTTCAGGTACTTATATATCGCCGTCAATTTACACAGCACTTTACATATATATTGTACATTCACATCAGTCCCTAACCCTCAAGGGGCGTACAGTCTAAGGTCCCTAACTCACATTCATACATACACTGTCTATCTATCTATCTATCTATCTATCTATCTATCTATCTATCTATCTATCTATCCAGTTGTATCCAACCCTTGGCGATTGCATGGACCGTCACTTGTAAGCGACTTTTTCCATGAATTCTCCTAGCAGTTGTTTTACAGGGTAGGTTGCCAGGTCTTTCTCCAACCCCCACCATGCAGGAGATCCCACATGGCCAGGGATGAAACTAGGACAATTTAGACAGGAGCCAATTCACCTACCAGCATGTCTTTGGAGGGTGGGAGGAAACCGGAGTACCCAGAGGAAACCCACACAGGCACAGGGAGAACATGCAAACTCCAGGCAGGTGGTGCCGTGGTTGGGATTCGAACCAACGACCCAAGTACTGCCAGGCGGAAGTGCATTTAGCCACTGTGCTGCCCAAGTTGTGCATTAAAGTTTTTCTGTTGCCTGAAGTTGCCCCTCCTCTGATCAATTTATTGTGTTCCATTGAACGGGCTGCCGACACACGACAGAATAGACCAAATATCGGACACGCATCGTTTCTTCTGACTAGATGTGCAGTGTGGTGCGCTGCAATGCATGTTTGTCAGATGTGCGTTCGGTTCCTATTGACAATGGATGGCACTGCAACATGCTAATGCATGGACCACGTGTCGACCTATGTTGCAGGAATGCATCTTACCGCAACACAAAAGTGTGATTGGATGCTTCATGTGAGGTGCGCATAGGCAGGGCAATTCACAGAACGTTACAATACACAGAGTCCTCCAGCATACTTACCAGCCAGCCAGCAAAATTGGAAAAAGCCTAAAATGTTTCAGCAATTTGTGTTCAGTTTGTTGGATACATTTGCAAATATATGTGAAGCCGCACTGCCACGTCAAGGCTCCTCTGTACAGTGCGGTCCCTAACTCCACTCTAATGTCATTTCCAAATTCTGACATACAGAGCAAGAAATACATTCAGAATGTAAACTAGTTCAACAAAAATTAAATCAAAAACAGAGGTTTTGGTTGCATATATTTGCAATCATATACGAAACTACCTTCTATAGACGTCTAAAATATGAGTGAAAAAAAAATACTGGCCTCCAACCTCCCCTTATAGCCAGTCCAACACACGCCTTTAAAAAAGTATACCGGCCTCCAACCTCCCCTTATAGCCGGTCCAACACACACCTGGAAAAAAAATATTGTAGCTCTCTTGTGGGTGAAGAGAGCTGGTGTAATTGCTTTCTTGGAGGCAGGTGCTGATGACAATCCTTCAATAGAGCGATGACGGAGCCTCCACGTGAATGTCACATGCTGACGAAGCCTCCACGTGAATATCACATGCTGACGAAGCCTCCACGTGAATGTCACATGCTGACGGAGCCTCCACGTGAATGTCACATGCTGACGAAGCCTCCACGTGAATGTCACATGCTGACGAAGCCTCCACGTGAATATCACATGCTGACGAAGCCTCCACGTGAATGTCACATGCTGACGGAGTCTCCACATGAATGTCACATGCTGATGGAGCCTCCTTGTGAATATCACATGCTGACGAAGCCTCCAGGTGAATGTCACATGCTGACGGAGCCTCCACATGCTCGGCACATTCTGTTGGAGCCTCCACGTGCTCGGCACAAGCCGTCGGAGCCTCCACGTGCTCGGCACAAGCCGTCGGAGGGAGCCTCCACGCGCTCGGCACAAGCCGTCGGAGCCTCCACGCGCTCGGCACAAGCCGTCGGAGCCTCCACGCGCTCGGCACAAGCCGTCGGAGCCTCCACGCGCTCGGCACAAGCCGTCGGAGCCTCCACGCGCTCGGCACAAGCCGTCGGAGCCTCCACGCGCTCGGCACAAGCCGTCGGAGCCTCCACGCGCTCGGCACAAGCCGTCGGAGCCTCCACGCGCTCGGCACAAGCCGTCGGAGCCTCCACGCGCTCGGCACAAGCCGTCGGAGGGAGCCTCCACGCGCTCGGCACAAGCCGTCGGAGGGAGCCTCCACGCGCTCGGCACAAGCCGTCGGAGCCTCCACGCGCTCGGCACAAGCCGTCGGAGCCTCCACGCGCTCGGCACAAGCCGTCGGAGCCTCCACGCGCTCGGCACAAGCCGTCGGAGCCTCCACGCGCTCGGCACAAGCCGTCGGAGCCTCCACGCGCTCGGCACAAGCCGTCGGAGGGAGCCTCCACGCGCTCGGCACAAGCCGTCGGAGGGAGCCTCCACGCGCTCGGCACAAGCCGTCGGAGGGAGCCTCCACGCGCTCGGCACAAGCCGTCGGAGGGAGCCTCCACGCGCTCGGCACAAGCCGTCGGAGGGAGCCTCCACGCGCTCGGCACAAGCCGTCGGAGGGAGCCTCCACGCGCTCGGCACAAGCCGTCGGAGGGAGCCTCCACGCGCTCGGCACAAGCCGTCGGAGGGAGCCTCCACGCGCTCGGCACAAGCCGTCGGAGCCTCCACGCGCTCGGCACAAGCCGTCGGAGCCTCCACGCGCTCGGCACAAGCCGTCGGAGCCTCCACGCGCTCGGCACAAGCCGTCGGAGCCTCCACGCGCTCGGCACAAGCCGTCGGAGCCTCCACGCGCTCGGCACAAGCCGTCGGAGCCTCCACGCGCTCGGCACAAGCCGTCGGAGCCTCCACGCGCTCGGCACAAGCCGTCGGAGCCTCCACGCGCTCGGCACAAGCCGTCGGAGCCTCCACGCGCTCGGCACAAGCCGTCGGAGCCTTCAACGATCTCGGCACAAGCCGTCGGAGCCTCCACGTGCTCGGCACAAGCCGTCGGAGCCTCCACGTGCTCAGCACAAGCCGTCGGAGCCTCCACGTGCTCGGCACAAGCCGTCAGAGCCTTCCAGGCGGAAGTGCTAACCATTTAGCCAATGTGCTGCCTTCAACCATTTATCTTCCGGCCTCCAACCTCCCCTTATAGCCGGTCCAACACACACCTTGAAATAAAATATTGTAGCTCTCTTGTGGGTGAAGAGAGCTGGTGTAATTGCTTTCTTGGAGGCAGGTGCTGATGACAATCCTTCAATAGAGCGATGACATAGGGGACTTTCTGATGATGAAGATCCTCCTCTTCTTCACCTCCTAGTGTAAAATTTCTTCCAACTTCTTGGCCATCTTAACTCCCAGAACAGTCGCACCCTGGCCATTTAAGTGCAGTCCGTCCCTGCTGTAGAGCTGGTAACTGAACAAAAAGTCTGCCCAGTTCTCCATGAACTCAAACCCCTCCTCTCTGCACCAGTTCTTCAGCCACTTGTTAAGCTCTCTGATCTCATTCTGCCTCACTGGTGTGGCTCGAGGTACAGGCAGTATTTCTGAAAATACTGCCTTGGAGGTTCTTTTCTTCAATATAGCTCCCAAGTCTCTGAAATCTTTTTGTAGGGCGTTCCATCTTCCTCTGACTTTGTCGTTGGTACCGACATGTACGATGACAGCTGGGTCCTCCCCAGCCCCTTTCAGCAATCTGTCCATACGATCTGCAATGTCCCGAACCCGAGCGCCTGGTAAACTACAGACTGTTCGGCAATGACGGTCTTTGTGACAGATTGCTTTCTCTGTACCTCTAAGAATGGAGTCTCCTACCACCAGTATATGTCTATCCTTTCTTGTATCCTTGCCCCCATCTTCACTGGAGGAGATGTTCCCCTGGCATTTTGGTAGGGTCTTGTCATTAAAGTCGTATTCTGTCGGAGTCTCCACGTGAATGTCACATGCTGACGGAGCCTCCACGTGAATGTCACATGCTGACGGAGCCTCCACGTGAATGTCACATGCTGTCGGAGCCTCCACGTGAATGTCACATGCTGTCGGAGCCTCCACGTGCTGGGCACATGCTGTCGGAGCCTCCACGTGCTGGGCACATGCTGTCGGAGCCTCCACGTGCTGTGCACATTCTGTCGGAGCCTCCACGTGCTGGGCACAATCTGTCGGAGCCTCCACGTGCTGGGCACATTCTGTCGGCGCCTCCACGTGCTGGGCACATTCTGTCGGAGCCTCCACGTGCTGGGCACATTCTGTCGGAGCCTCCACGTGCTGGGCACATGCTGTCGGAGCCTCCACGTGCTGGGCACATGCTGTCGGAGCCTCCACGTGCTGGGCACATGCTGTCGGAGCCTCCACGTGCTGGGCACTTGCTGTCGGAGCCTCCACGTGCTGGGCACTTGCTGTCGGAGCCTCCACGTGCTGGGCACTTGCTGTCGGAGCCTCCACGTGCTGGGCACATGCTGTCGGAGCCTCCACGTGCTCGACACTTACTGTCAGAATCTCAACAAGCTCGTCACATGCTGTCAGAATCTCCTCAACCTTGTCACATGCTGACAGAGTCTCAACAAGCTCGTCACATGCTGACAGAGTCTCCACGTCCTCGACACATGCTGTCAGAATCTTAACAACCTCGTCACATGCTGTCAGAATCTCACCAAGCTCGTCACATGCTGTCGCAGTCTCCCCGTGCTCGGCGCATGCTGTCGGAGTTTCCACGTGCTCGGCACATGCTGACGGAGCCTCCACGTGAATGTCACATGCTGACGGAGCCTCCACGTGTTCAGCACATGCTGACGCAGTCTCCATGTCTATATCATATCTCTTCTCGCTCACTGTGGCAAGCCTGCCAGGTGAGCTGTGTTTGCAGTAAATATTGTTTACATCTGTAATAAAAAAGAATTGAATTTAGCACCTTTAATATACATTTTATATATTTTTCTTTATACAAAATCAAATTACAGAGAATAAAGTTAGAAACACCTGTGCCAGGGACAGTAAGGAAACCTGACATGATAGGGACACAGGGATGACTATAGTGGCCTTCATATAAAAATGCTAGTTGGGTGGCAGTTATGCCAAGCCTCTACAATTAAATGACTGAAGAAACCGGCAAGTTAAATGAGTGGGCGGGTCACAAGGGAAGTTGCAGTAGAAAGTAGTGGTGTCACCTGCCTGGCTCTGCATTGTGGCTGAGCTTTGTGAACCACTGGGAATGTCAGCCGTCATCAGTGTCTATGGCCCAGGGATGTTGAATTTCTATCGCCCTACATGTAGTCCCGGGTGCCGGGTAGGCAGTTTTTTTATTTATCTTCAGCTACTTGCCTGTCAGGTGGAAGCATTTGCCGATTTGCTTCCACGCAGTGACCCCCCCCCCTCCCCCGCACATATACGCATGTACAAACGTAAAAGCACACGCTGGGGCGCCTACACATGAAACCGTCGATTGCAAAACACGTTACATATCGCCGCACATGCCAGAATGAGCGCAATAATTCTAGCAGCAGACCCCCTCCATACACTATACTGATCACCTAGAAGGGGCTTTAAAAGCGTCAACTACAGAAAATGTCGGACTGTTACAGCCCCTTCTAGGTCATCAGTATAGTGTATGGAGGGGGTCTGCTGCTAGAATTATTGCGCTCATTCTTGCGTGTGCGGTGATATGTAATGTGTATTGCAATCCACAGTTTCATGCGTGCTTTTACATTTGTACATGTGTATATGTCTGGGGGGGGGGGGGGAGGGGTGTAACGTGTTTGGGTAGAACTTTAATTTTTTCAATTAAAAAAAAAATTTTTTTTTCATCACATAGGGAACAATGTCCCGTCTGTGATGTATTTTGGTGACAGGTTCTCTTTATGGAGACATCTGAGGTGTAATAGACCCCGGATGTCTCCCCTGTACTACACTGGATGGACTGCAATGCACATCGGATCGGATGCCATATTTCCCGGATTCGGTGGGCGGGGTTCTCTGACCGGTAACCAGGAAGTGACATCACACCATCACTTCCTGGTCAGGACCAGATGGGGACGGGCGCTCTCCTCCTTCCTCTCCTGCTGAGGGCGGTGAGCCGGCCCCGGGCCCGCAGATAAGCAAGCGGAGCCCGGGAGATAGTGGGCTGGGGAGGGTCACACGGGGCGGGGGCGGACAGGCCGGTGTAGTGGGATTGCCTTCCGGCTGCTTATGCCTGAAACTGGTACGTGCGCAGTTGCGGCAAGGGGGCAGATCTTCACGGGGGACAGATCTTGACACTGCACCCGCATTGTGTGGAAGCGGCTGCGCTGCCCCTCCAATGCTTCCACCTGATAGGTGAGCCCTGCAGCAGGGCTGAAGGGGAGAGGAAACTACCTGCCCCACCCCCGGGACGTGTCCGGACATGCCCGGCCATATGAATTCCCCATCCCTGCTGGAATGTCAGCTCTCCTCAGTGTCTATGGGGATCCCTGTACATGTGTCCATATGGGAATGTCAGCCGGGAAAAAGGGGGAAAAAAGGGTCCAGTGAGAGGAGGTGAGTTCCCTCGTCTCTCTCTAGATCCACAATACATACCATTTTGGTGTTCTGCCTTGTGGTGGCGCCCATTGACTTTACTGCCGGCGCGTAAACATCCAGCAACGGCTCTGAAGCAGCCGCGCAGAAAAGCCCGAGTCCTCTTCATGGTGGTGGGCCTCTTGGTGGTGGGATCTGCAGACTGCTCAGTGATCCCTCCTTCCATAGGGGGCTTTCCTTCCCTCGATTCCTCTTTGGTGGTTTTCTGAGAAATAAACCTTTTAATCTTTAATTGTCTCATTACGGAAAATAATGAAACCCGCTTCAACCTGTGTGAGAGAGGCAGTGCAGCCAATCGGATCAAATCCGATCCGATGAGACTGCAAGCCAAACTCAGGAGAAGGAACAATCACGTCTGCTCTGTACCGGGTACAAGGAGCGACTGAAGGGACTCTGGCAGAGCTGGCTTAGGGGGGAGAAAGGGGGGGGGGGGGGGAAGGGGGAGGGGTCAGGCGATGACATCACGGTGCTGGAGAGCCTTTTTTTTTTTTCTTCAAAGTTTTCTTAAAGGGGCCACGTCCTTTTTAAATTCAGCCACCTGCAGGTTTAATTCAAAAACAAGGACGTGGCCCCTTTAAAAACTCTAGGAGACGTTTTTTTTTTTTTTTTCAAATCTCCTGGTACTCAGACAAACACAACTGACGATTTTTCCTAAAGGGGCCGCAGTTATGTGAATGCAGCCTCAGTATATAGATCTCATATACCAGGAGAAGAGGTTTTTTTTTTCTTTTTTTTTTTAATTTAAGTGAGTTATTTTGATTGATATTTCAACCTTACAGTCCCACGGCTTAAAATAAAGGTCTTTATTCCTATGAGAACTCTGTGATTGGAGCCTTATCGCTTCATATAAAGCTTTCCTGTGGAACAAATATTTTCATTTCTGTCTTGCTTTTTTTTTTTTTTTTTGTCTTTTATCGTTATTTCCCTAAATGATGGACTTTTTTTTTCCAATGCGAAAACGCCTCCCATAGACTTTAATGCGAAATCCCCTCCCATAGACTTCAATGCGAAAACACCTCCCGTAGACTTTAATGCAAAACACCTTTCAGTAGCAATCCTATGTGAACGCTTATGTTCTCTTGAGGCTCTGCTCTATCACTTGTGATTCTGGAACGCACCGCAACAAACTCGCACAGAACCCTTTCCATAATGGCACTCAAAGCACAATGCGTGTGGGTGGCATCTGTGTGAACCTCCTCAATAGGAGCACATAATATCTAGCCTGTCATGTCAATCTGTGAGTTTGAAAATGCATCCAGAATGGCATATGTGTGAACCAGGGCTGCTCCTTTCACATTTGGGCATTTTGGGATTGCGGCAGAATCGCTGTGATCGCAAAACGCAGGTTCAGGCGCCATTATTTATTATTAGGGCTCATGTACACGGGCGTTTGGAAAACTCTTCTGACCTCTGGAAACTGACTGCTAGAAAACGTAGGTTATAAAATGTCAGTTTAGCCGCGTTTGCATACCGCGTTTATGCGTGTTTGCTTTTAGACGCGTTTTTAAAAAATAGCGTCAGGAGACCTCCCAAATGCCCAGAATGCCCTGAAAAATAGTAAATCATGAACTATTTCAGACATTTTAAGAGAAATAGAGAGAGCAGAAGCAGAGAGAGCAGTATGTGTGGAGATGACCTGTCTATTCTGGTTGTAGTCACTATGGATCCCATCATAATGCGGCGCGTTTTACCATTTTTTCCTTCATGCGAAACCTGGAACTGACTGCGCTGGTGTACCGGGTCCATTGGAATACATGGAAAATGCTTTGCGTTCGGCTCTGGACAGCATCTGGATATGGATCTGTCAAAAAACGCGTCTAAACGCAAACGCTTGTAAAGGCGGTTAACAGCGTTCATAAGCGTTTGGCGTTTGAAATATCGGTAAAATCTACTCCTGAATGCAATTTTGGTGCGTTCAAAAAAAGCCGACTAAACTGATCTGCCTGTAAACGTCTGTAAACGCCTGTGTGTACATGGACACAGGAAGACATAAAGGAGAGTTCAGGGGCTGCTGAAAAATCTGCTCCACAGTTCCTGAACGTCAGTGTAGCAGCTGCAGTGTACATGAGCCCTGAAAACGTTTCAGTTTTGCCGTGATTGTCGTGTGGTACGTCACATCGTGTGAAGCTTGTCCCCCAAAAGTCGCCTTGCCCCAGGAGCTGACAATCCACGCTACTCTTTACAAAAATAAGTCCTCTGGGTTGAATGAAAACAAACCTTGTAGTGTGTACCCGGCTACAGCGCCCTCTGCTGGAGGTAGTGAGTAAACAGATGAAGGACTCCATCTCTTCCACTCTCTGCCCCTGATAACAGGCAGGTCTGCGATGTTTGAACAGTGACTGATGAAAGGTTATAGCCTGTGATAGCCGGGTGTGAAGAAGGCAATAAACTCACAAATGATAATGTGTTCATTTCCAGGTCTTATCCCAGAGAGGTGCCTCTATGTCTGTACCACAGGGTGTTGCAGTTCATCTGGTCAGCCAGGATCAACTCTGTTGTCTCTCTTGTTACAAACTGTTCATGACCACTGTGGTTCTGGGTATGGTGCTGTGTGGTTCTGGGTATGGTGCTGTGTGGTTCTGGGTATGGTGCTGTGTGGTTCTGGGTATTGGTGCTGTGTGGTTCTGGGTATGGTGCTGTGTGGTTCTGGGTATGGACTGTGTGGTTCTGGGTATGGACTGTGTGGTTCTGGGTATGGTGCTGTGTGGTTCTGGGTATGGTGCCGTGTGGTTCTTGGTATCAGACTGTGAGGTCCTGGATATTGGGCTGTGTGGTTATGGGTATGGGGCTGTGTGGCTCCTGGGTATCAGGCTGTGTGTGTGGCTCCTGGGTATGGGACTGTGTGTGTGGCTCCTGGGTATGGGCTGTGTGTGTGGCTCCTGGGTATGGGCTGTGTGTGTGGCTCCTGGGTATCGGGCTGTGTGTGGCTCCTGGGTATCGGGCTGTGTGTGTGGTTCTGCGTATCGGGCTGTGTGTGTGGCTCCTGGGTATGGGCTGTGTGTGTGGCTCCTGGGTATCGGGCTGTGTGTGGCTCCTGGGTATCGGGCTGTGTGTGTGGTTCTGGGTATCGGGCTGTGTGTGTGGCTCCTGGGTATCGGGCTGTGTGTGGCTCCTGGGTATCGGGCTGTGTGTGTGGCTCCTGGGTATCGGGCTGTGTGTGGCTCCTGGGTATCGGGCTGTGTGTGGCTCCTGGGTATGGGGCTTTGTGTGTGGCTCCTGGGTGTAGGGCTGTGTGTGGCTCCTGGGTATCGAGCTGTGTGTGGCTCCTATGTATCGGGCTGTGTGTGTGGCTGCTATGTATCGGGCTGTGTGTGGCTCCTGGGTATCGGGCTGCGTGTGTGGCTCCTATGTATCGGGCTGTGTGTGTGGCTCCTATGTATCGGGCTGTGTGTGTGGCTCCTATGTATCGGGCTGTGTGTGGCTCCTGGGTATCGGGCTGTGTGTGGCTCCTGGGTATCGGGCTGTGTGTGTGGCTCCTGGGTATCGGGCTGTGTGTGGCTCCTGGGTATCGGGCTGCGTGTTTGGCTCCTGGGTATCGGGCTGCGTGTGTGGCTCCTATGTATCGGGCTGCGTGTGTGGCTCCTATGTATCGGGCTGCGTGTGTGGCTCTTGGGTATCGGGCTGTGTGTGGCTCCTGGGTATCGGGCTGTGTGTGTGGCTCCTGGGTATCGGGCTGTGTGTGGCTCCTGGGTATCGGGCTGTGTGTGGCTCCTGGGTATCGGGCTGTGTGTGGCTCCTGGGTGTCCTGACCCGGAAGTGACGTGATGATATGACGTCTGGGACCCCATTGACAGACTCCTGACCATGGAGGCCAGGATAGAATGTAATGCAGTGCACTGTATTCCTGTCAGTGTAGTACAGGGGACACTCCCGGGGGCTTTTAGACCTTTGATGTCTCAATAAAGAGAACCTGTCACAGAAAACGTAAAAAAAAAAAGTAATAAATGAAAGTTACAGCCAAGCACATCTCCTCCCCCCTCCAAAAAAATAAATTGAGACCCCCCCACATATATGCACGTTCAAACGTCAAAGCACACAGTGGGGCCCCTACACATGAAGATGTGGATTGCGATACACGTTACATATCACCGCACACGCCAGGATGAGGCAATAATTCCAGCACCAGACCTCCTCCATACACTACGCTGATGACCTTTAAGGGGCTTTAACCCCTCCCACCTGACCAATGTACATAAACGGCCAGCTGGGAGCTTCCCCGTTCTGATTGGACGTTCCTGTACGTCTCTCAGAACATGCGCTTGTGTGCGGCCCCGGGGCCACGCAACAGCACGGATCTGTGATGGCCGCGCCCGTCGGACACAGCCCATATTGGACCTTCCAATGGTGATGGCAGTGACCAATCACAGCCATCTCTGAATGTCAGCAGACACGTGTCTCTGTAGCTGTTCCCTCAGCTGAGGTCTGTGAGAGCTCAGTGAGGGGGGGAGGGGGGGATGCTGCAAATTGTGACAGTTGATGTGTGTAGCTGATGATTTTATTCCTCCATTACACAGCTCTGCAGCCCCCCCACACCAGGACACCAAGCAGCATCTGTCCCTGTCCACATGTCAGCGTCTGTCAGTGTCCCACAAACATGTCATCGCCTGTCAGTGTCCCACAAACATGTCATCACCTGTCAGTGTCCCACAAACATGTCATCTCCTGTCAGTGTCCCACAAACATGTCATCACCTGTCAGTGTCCCACAAACATGTCATCTCCTGTCAGTGTCCCACAAACATGTCATCACCTGTCAGTGTCCCACAAATATGTCATCTCCTGTCAGTGTCCCACAAACATGTCATCACCTGTCAGTGTCCCACAAACATGTCATCATCACCTGTCAGTGTCCCACAAACATGTCATCGTCTGTCAGTGTCCCACAAACATGTCATCGTCTGTCAGTGTCCCACAAACATGTCATCGTCTGTCAGTGTCCCACAAACATGTCATCACCTGTCAGTGTCCCACAAACATGTCATCACCTGTCAGTGTCCCACAAACATGTCATCACCTGTCACAGTGAACAGGACACAAAACAAATAATAAAAAACAATGTAAAGTGCCCCCATTCCCCCCTCGCTGAAGTGCAAAGGTGAACGCAGGCATTGGTGTCATACACATACATGACCGGTGATCACACCACACATGTGAGGTATCGCCGTGAATGTCGGAGCGAGAGCAATAATTCTATCACCTGACCTCCTCTGTAACTCTAAACTGGTAACCTGGAACGGCTTATAAAGTGTCACCTATAAAGATTTGTAAATCACGTAGTTTGGCGCCATTCCATAATCGTGCGCAATTATAAAGCGTGACGGGTTTTTATCTATTTACTTGGTGCAACACCAGATTTTATATTTTACCAAAAATGTGGGTATTATATAGTGTTTGTGCATCAAAATTCTTTAACCGCTTCCCCCCCGATCACTGCACATAATTGGCCAGGTGGGATCATCGCTGTTCTGATTGGACGTTCCTGAACAGTAGTAAAGTACAGGCACAGTGTTGTGGGGTCTGTGCTTTGTGCAGGCATGGAGTAACAGAGGGGAGGAGGGTGAGTTATGAGA
This sequence comes from Staurois parvus, assembly GCF_062004578.1. Taxonomy (NCBI): domain Eukaryota; kingdom Metazoa; phylum Chordata; class Amphibia; order Anura; family Ranidae; genus Staurois; species Staurois parvus. The sequence continues at coordinate 8,653,004 of NW_028317826.1, forward strand.
GGAGGGTACTGGCATGGAGGGTAAAGCAGGGGGTGTAGGAATGGTGCTGAAAGGTGAAGAGGAGCCTGCAGTTGCAATGCTGACAGTGAAGGGCTGGGGGTCAGTTGGAGAGAAGGGGGTGCAGGCATAATGGTGTTAGGGGGGCAGGTGTGCTGTCTGCGGGGTGTGCAGGCATCATGGTGTTAGGGGGGCAGGTGTGCTGTCTGCGGGGGGTGCAGGCATCATGGTGTTAGGGGAGCAGGTGTGCTGTCTGCGGGAGGGGGGCGGAGGTGCAGGCATAATGGTGTTAGGGGGGCAGGTGTGCTGTCTGCGGGGGGGGGGGGTGCACGCATAATGGTGTTAGGGGGCAGGTGTGCTGTCTGCGGGGGGGGGTGCAGGCATAATGGTGTTAGGGGGCAGGTGTGCTGTCTGCGGGGGGGGGGGGGGGTGCAAGCGTAATGGTCTTAGGGGAGCAGATGTGCTGTCTGCAGAGGGGGGGGGGGGTGCAGGCATAATGGTGTTAGGGGAGCAGGTGTGCTGTCTGCACGGGGGGGGGGGGGTGCAGGCATAATGGTGTTAGGGGGGCAGGTGTGCTGTCTGCAAGGGGGGGCAGGGTGCAGGCACAATGGTGTTATGGAAATAGGTGTGCTTTCTGTGGGGGGAGGGGTGCAGGCACAATGGTGGGGGCTATAAGCATTGGGTGTGGGTAAAGGGGGTCTGGATGGGTGTAGTAGTGATAGAGGGGTGAGATGGAGGAGTGTAGGGGGGGTGGGGAGAAGAAGATGCAGTGCTGAGAGGCAGTGTAAGAGGAAGGAGTGCAGGCATGGGGTGCAGGCATGGAGGGCGGGCATGGAGTGCAGGTATGGGGTGTGGGCATGGGGTGCGGGCATGATTTGCAGGCTTGGGGTGCGGGTATGGAGTGCAGGCATGGGGTGCGGTCATAGGGTGCGGGCATGGGGGGCAGGCATGGGGTGCAGGCTTGGGGTGCAGGCATGGAGTGCAGGCATGGGGTGCAGGCATGGGGTGCAGGCTTGGGGTGCGGGTATGGGGTGCAGGCATGGGGTGCGGGCATGGGGTGCAGGCATGGGGTACAGGCTTGGGGTGCATGCATGGAGTGCAGGCATGGGGTGCAGGCCCGGTGGGTGGTGAAAGAAGGTGGGCTGCAGAAATGGTGAGTGTGGTGCTTAGAAAGGGGTGGTGCGGGTGCAGTGGGTGCGGAGAGAAGGGTGCTGATAAGAGAGCAGATGCAGGAACAGTCGGTGGAGAGTACGAGGACTACAGGAGCGTGTGCCCCGAGACGACTGAGGAGTGCAGGGGTGGTGTTTGTGCAGCGACTGCTAAGACAAGGGGGGGTGTAGGGATGGAGAGTGTCAACAGACGGGGGGCTCATTCACATGAATGGGCTGTCATCCACATCACAATGTTCACATAAAGTGGGCATGGACTGTTACTGGCAACATGAATTCCGGCATCATCTTCCCAATGCACACGTTCCTGAGGAGTGGCTGTGAATGGCAGTGAGTGCTGCAGCGACCATCAGCTGGGAACCGAAGACATTCAAAGTGGGAAGTATATGACCAGCACACCATGGATCTCCAGAACCGGTCCGAAGCTTTATTCAGTGATCACATTACCATGATAGTAGCAGTGCTTCGGATCCTCGCAGGACCCATCATCAGGCATGTGGAGCCCATGTTAGAACTCTGCTGTTTCTAAGTGTTAACCCTTTTCCTGCCGCCATTGTATATCAAACATTGGGGGGGGGGGGGGAGTTTATATTAGAGGTGAGCCAAAATGAGAATTCTGGTGCCGAAACTTCAGGATGCACTTGGCCGAAAACTGAAACCAAAATGTCTGTGTATGTGGGGGTGGGGGGGGCTCATATTATTATTTATTTCTTTTTATACTTTTAATGATTTATAACTTATGATTTAATTGCTATCACATAGGGATCAATAGTCCCCCACATGATAGCATATAAGTGGCAGGTCTTCTTTGTGGGGGGGGGGGGGCAGTATGTGCAAGGAGGGGGTAGGCAGTAGCAGTGTTTACAGACAGGCTCCCTCACTTGCTGCCACTAACTGTCATTGCCGGTTTATAAATGCACCTGCTGACTTTTTTTTTTTTTTCCACTTTATAGATCGGAGGAGGAGCTGTCATTCGCCCCGCCACTAAAATAAACAAAGGGGCGGGGTCATTAAGTGATGTCACTCGGTAACCCCACCTCTTTACTTTAGCAGCTGAGCGCTCCTTCTCGGAGCTTTAACCACTTCCAGTCCGGACACTTTCACCCCCTTCCTGTCCAGGGCAATTTCCAGCTTTCAGCGCTATCACACTTTGAATGACAATTGTGCGGTCATGCAACACTGTACCCATATGAATTTTTTACCATTTTTTTGAGACAGATAAAGCTTTATTTTGTTGGTATTTATTCATCGCTGGGATTTTAATTTTTTTTGCTATGTAAATGAAAATGTCCACAAATTTTGAAAAAAGTGTTTTTCTTATAAAATTTTGCAAATAAATAAATTTCATCATAAATCTTGGCCAAAATTTATTCCGTTATCTTTTTCTTAAAAAAAAAAATTAAGCCAAATTAGTTTATAACCAAAAATTATAATTTTTAAACATTTTTTTTACATTTTAATTTTTTTATATTATTTTTTTTTTTTTTTTTTTTTGTCACCATAGCATACTGTCACCCTAGCAGTACAGTGTCACCATGGTGACACTGTACTACTTTTGGGGGGTGATGAAGATTTTTTTTTTTTACACTGATTGCTTTTACATCCTATATGGGTGTAAAAGCAATCATTTCTCCTTCTCTCTGGCTGCATTCTTGCAACCATTGAGAGCTACTGAGTGAGCTGTGATTGGTCACAGCTGGTCACATGGTACAAGGCTGTTGTGAATAGCTCTGTACCATGTGACCTCTGTGGTCATTCACAGATTTCACACGTAGTAAGCAATGATGTCACAAGTGACATCTTGCTTACTACTTTGCATGTGATCACTGATTGGCCAATCAGTGATCACATGATCGGGACCTCGTACAGAGGTCCCGTACAACGATCGGTGTTCTGCTGCATCCGGAGGACTCAGTGGGCACCGGATCGTGGTGCTGTGCGCTCCCGGGGAGCGCACACAAGCAGGGTGCGGGGAGGCCATTTATAAACTACCACCCGACCCTGCACTGCCACCGTCTGGCCATTTATATACAACAGCCGGTCGGGAAGTGTTTAAAGTGAAAAAAAAAAGTCGGTAATTGCTTTTAAAAACCGGCAATGATATTTATCAGCAGCAAGTGAGGGAGCCTGTGTGTGTACACTGCATCCTCACTGTATACACTGCTTACCCCCTCTCCTGCCCCCTCCCCCATGTGCAGTACACACAGCCCCCCCAACCCCTCCGGCTGTAATAATCGGCACCTGTATCGGCTCACTTTTTTATGTAAGCCTTTTTTCAGCCGATTATGTTTGAAATTTCAGTGCATCCCTACACACAGTGGGCTGGATTTACTAAAGGCAAATAGACTGAGCACTCTGCAAGTGCAATTGTTTCAGAGCTTAGTAAATGAGCAGAAGCTCTGCTGACTTCCATCATCCAATCATGTGCAAGCAAAATTGCTTTATTTATTTATTTATTTTCCTTGCACATGATTGGGTATTCTTGGCAAGGTAGAGCTTTACCTCATTTACTAAGCTCTGGAGCAACTGCAAAGTGCACAGTCTATTTGCCTTTAGTAAATCAACCCCAGTGTGTGTACACTTGACAAGCCGTCTGTCAGCTTTCTGATGAAGGTGATTGGATGGCCGTACAAGGTGACCCCCGAAACTGTGTCTGCTCCACCCCCTTGTGTTCTGTCAGCTTCATTGGAAGGCAGGTGAGACATCAGGGGTGTAAAAGGCCTCTGATATTCCATCCAGCGTTTCCCATCCATAGGATGCACTTGTACGCCCTTCATTGGGAAGGGTGATATCTCTGTCATCTCTGCAGCTGCGGAGCCAACAATTCCCTTCTATGCAAAAGTAATCCTAGCAGCTGGATTACTTTTAGAGGTGGCAGAAGGGTGTCCCCTCCCCCCTCCCGACGCCTCCTCCACCTTTACCACAAAACAATTGTGATTTTTCCATGAGAGAAATGTCAGAATTGGCCGGGGTGGCAAGTGGTTAAAGTGGAACTTCACTCTCTCAATCAACATGGACTATTTTTAATCTGACTATTTTTGCCTGAGCTAAGGGCAGATGCATTTCAGGAAGTAAATGCTGCGTGAATCATCTGCCCTTACTCAAGAGGGTCACAGCAAGAAATGCGGGGAGTTCAAAATGAATTCTCAGCAAAATAAGTCATGGAGACATGGATGGATGGGGGAGTTTGCTTTGAATATTAACAATGGGTTAAATAGCATTCTTGATTTGTGGTTCTTAGATGCAGCGCAGTTCCACATTACAGAGAAGCTGTCACACAGAGTTTGTCACATGGGGTAGATTTCATTTGTGTGCCCGAAACCTAAAGCGATTCTAAACATTGATTTTTTTTCTTTAAATAACAAACATTTCTATACTTACCTACTGTGTGCAGTGGTTTTACACAGAGCAGCCTGGGTCCTCGTCTTCCCGGGTCCCCCGCAGGCTCTCCTGGCCCTTCGTTTCTGTTGGGTGGCCCCACAGCAAGCATTTTGCTATGGGGGCACCCGCTGCTCCTTGTGTCCATTCACATATGGAGCCGCCGCTTGGCCCTGAGCTCTCTCTCTCCTGATTGGCTGACTAGCTGTGATTGACAGCAACGGGAGCCGATGGCTCTCATTTGCTGTCTCAGCCAATGAGGAGGCAGAGACCTGGGACAGGTGAGGTTGTCATTCACATTGCTGGATCAGGTAAATATTGGGGGGCTGGGGGCATTGCTGCACTCAGTAGGTTTTTTACCTTCATGCATACAATGTACAAAGGTACAAAACCTTGAGCCTGTACAACCACTTTAACTTTAGTTATTGTGCCCCTGATAAACCATTGCACAAATAACACGTGACATACAAAATTGGAACTGCCATCATTTTATTCTGCAGGGTGTCTGCTCTCAGAAAATGTGTGAAGTTTGGGGGTTTTAACTAATCTTCAGGCCTAAAATGATGTTTTAAATGTGTGTAGAAACAAGCAGAAATGTCTGTGGCAGCGGAAAGGTTAAAGGGCCAGCTCCCACGGCTGGTAAGGGTTAATGATGGGGCAAAGGGCCTACATGGAGTACGCGGATCTTGCGTTTGTTTCTGTGTCGGCTTAGAGGGCGGACCGTGGTGAAGAAGTCAGCATTACCTTTGTATGTTGGTAGTTTTCATCAGAACTGGGGATTCCTTTTAAGTCAATGAGACACAATAACCTGGCAGATGATCTGACTTCCCATTAAGCCGGCATGTCGCCGATCCCAAATAAATGGACAACCTTGACTTGCCCTCATGTGGAGGCGCCTCTGTGAAGGATTTGGAAAACATTTCAGGCTTTTTTCTGCCTGGCCAAGTGCATGACACGCCGAGAACGAGACGGTCCGTTTGTGTCTCCCCGTTACCAACAACTGTCCTCAGATGCAGCGAACATACTAATCAGAGAACGCCGTAGGTCTTATGTCTGAAGCCCCGAAATACCGATCCATTCGTGCTCTCTAGCAATCAATTGGGAGAAATTCTCTGCGGTTCTCTAGGCTGGTGATGGGAGCTGCTCGGCGGCAGCTATCTGGGATCACAGCTATTACCTGGGACACAGTAAAAACTCCCATAGACTGTAATGACATCTGGCAGATGAGGTCTGGGAATGCATACAACTCGGGGATTACCTGGACCATTTCTTTTTAATATGAAGACGCAGGAAAGTCATATCGCTGAAATTCAGAGATCGCAGGAGGGAGGGGTCAGAGGGACGTGGAATTAGTTAGAAACAGTCTATTATTGGATTTGGAGAAATACGCTATTTATTGTAGACTGGATCCTTTTCACTTTCATGATAATTAAAGGAAAGTTGTACGGAGTTTCTCTAAAATTGCAAGTCACCTGATTGTTCTACTGATCTGTTGCCTTCAGTACTCTGAACTTTTATGCAGATCAGGGATTCTAATTTTAAAGTGGAACTAAACTGTATCTGAGCACCATAAACTGAGAGCGCGATTTCATCCATTTTTAATATTCACCGCAAACCCCCCCATCCATCTATGTCTCCGTGCTTTATTTTGTTGAGAAATCACTTTGAAAAACACCTTTTTAGATTTCCAGCTGTGGCCATCTTGAATAAGTGCAGAAGATTCATGTAGCTTCTACTTCCTGGAATCCATCTGCCGTTAGCTCAGGCATGCAGACAGGAGGATGTGCTTGGGTGAGAAAGTCCCCACTCCTCGCCTCCAGATGAAAGGAAAAAAATGCCCATGAAGACTCCTGGGATCTATGACATCATAATGGCCCAGAAACCGGAAGCAACTCAAGAAATGTGAACAAAAAAGTTTAACACAAGTAAATAGAATATACCTTCCTATCTATCTAGCAGTAAAAGGATTAAAAATAGGAAATGTTGATTAAGAGAGAGAGGTTAACTTCACTTTAAATTCGGGCTAAAGTTTTATTTGCAAAAATGCAGTCTGCATCTCTTGTATGATGTCCACAGTCTCTGACCATCTCTTGTATCATGTCCACAGTCTCTGACCATTTCTTGTATCATATCCACAGTCTCTGACCATCTCTTGTATCCTGTCCACAGTCTCTGACCATTTCTTGTATCATGTCCACAGTCTCTGATCATCTCTTGTATGATGTCCACAGTCTCTGACCATCTCTTGTATCATGTCCACAGTCTCTGACCATTTCTTGTATCATGTCCACAGTCTCTGACCATCTCTTGTATCCTGTCCACAGTCTCTGACCATTTCTTGTATCATGTCCACAGTCTCTGATCATCTCTTGTATCATGTCCACAGTCTCTGACCATCTCTTGTATCCTGTCCACAGTCTCTGACCATTTCTTGTATCATGTCCACAGTCTCTGATCATCTCTTGTATCATGTCCACAGTCTCTGATCATCTCTTGTATCATGTCCACAGTCTCTGACCATCTCTTGTATGATGTTCACAGTCTCTGATCATCTCTTGTATGATGTCCACAGTCTCTGATCATCTCTTGTATGATGTCCACAGTCTCTAACCATCTCTTGTATCATGTCCACAGTCTCTGACCATCTCTTGTATCATGTCCGCAGTCACTGACCATCTCTTGTATCATGTCCACAGTCTCTGACCATCTCTTGTGTCATGTCCGCAGTCTCTAGTCATCTCTTGTATCATGTCCACATTCTCTGACCGTCTCTTGTATCTTGTCTGCAGTCTCTGACCATCTTTTTTATCATGTCTGCAGTCTCTGACCATCTCACAGCCACCCCCTGACAACAAAACAAGAGGTCTTTAAATAATCTTTGTCATTTTACCAGCTTGACCTCCATGGTCCTGTCACATATTAATAAATGGCGGCCTTGCCTATTCCTGAGACAGGACCTTGGAGCTTACAGCTAAAATCCATAGCCCACTTTTACTTAAAGCAGAACTCTGGCCAAAATCTTCATTACATGTCCTTGCTGATTTCCTACCTTCACTGAATATGTCTTCCATCTTCTGGTTCATTCAGTAGTTGCTGTGAAATAATCTTTTCATTTTCAAGTCAAACCGTTAATGTTCCTTGGTTTCCTGTTTGTAAGAGCGGTGGCTGCTATGCCACTGGTCTTGGCACATCCCTTCTGTAGTTCTTTCTCCAGGAAGCAGTGATGTAATTCAGCCCCACTTGCAGTGGTGGGCAGACCGAGACTCTCAGACACATTTAACATGTGCAGGCCTAGTGTACCCGCCCACATTCATTACAATTCCCTGTGGTTGATGGGAACTGTAGTTTCCTTTTACTGCAGAGAGAGGAGAGGATATGATGTAATCCCGGCTGTTACTCCTCCTCCTTGGTACAGAAGATACTGTTATCTTTTGAATTACAGAGATGAGGTCATGAAATTTCAATTAGACTTTTCTCCTAAATGGTAAAGATTTTGAACATTTTATTATCTGTTTAGTGTTTTGTGTAGGGTGGTGTACTAATGGGTGATTTTTATGCCTATCCCGGAGTTCTTCTTTAAGTGTGGCCTTTTTAAAATGTCAAGGACTGCACTTGAGGCTCTTCGTATTAAGCAAGTTGACCACCACCGGAATAAATGGGTCCGCATGGAGTAACTACTTCAAGTGTTTGTTCACCTTCTCATTCTGTTCATTTTTTCTGGAAAGGTGAACCAACCCTTTAAGGAGCCTGTAGCAGCAATCAGTCTGGTAGGATTGCACATTGCTCCATCCATGTGTGCTATGATCCATTGCTTTGGAATACCGATAGCTATTGGTGGAGCTCACCACCAAGCAAACCATCGTAACCGAGATGGTGAATGCATCTGACCATACACCAGGATGTTCGTTTGAAAATGTTCTTTTTGGGTGTTGATTTGAATTTCCAAAGAGTAGTGGGTTCAAATCAATGTTTGTTTTCAAATGTAGTGATGAGAAAATTCGAAGGATCAGGATGGAAGGTTGCTTTAAATAAATGACCTTCTAACAGAGAATGCGGATTTTGTTCAGGAAATTACATTTCGTTCCAAAACTGAGTGTTAAAAGGAAGAGAAATTTTGAAGTCGGATGTTCGCACGGTCAACACATGTACAAAGGATTTGCAGATGAACGTTTGAAAATCTACTAGTGTATAGCCAGCTTTACTGCTCTCCAGCCAACCAGGTTGGATGGGTTGACTGCCTTCTTCCTCATCTCAAACAATGGTTCTTCCCACCACGCTGGCTATCATGTCGCTGCAGGATGCCTGGACCACCATTTCCAAATATATATATAAAAAAATGCCTTCAGTTATGACTGCGATCTCTTCTACAGGAGGAGGGATGCCCGTCCCCCTCCCCCACCACCAATTCCTTTCCTGGGCTCTCTCATTCCATTGGGGATCCTGGGACCGCTCCAACTGGCAGCACCGACTTCAATACACACAGAGAAAGGAGCTGATGTAGTTCCTCCCTCTCTGTGGGATCACAAAGTGGAAGCGACAAGGATTTTGTCAATTTTGGTTCTGTGTTTACTGGGCAGTTGCCGACCAGCTACTGAGCAGATCCATATGTGTCTGATCAGCTGCATTGGAGGCCAGAGGAGAGATTTTATAGAGCCAGATGTCTCCATAAAGAGGACCTGTCATAGCCCATGCTGTCACAAGGGATGTTGTACATCCCTTGTGACAGCAATAAAGTTGATTTATAAAAAAAAAAGTTAAAAAGTTAAAAAAAAGTTTAAAATAAAATAAATTATTAAACAAATGTTTTAAAGTGCCCCCCCCCCCCGTGTTAATGTGCAAATACATACACATACCTAAGTCCAGCACACATATGTAAATGGTGATCACACCACAGATGTGAGGTATCAACACGAACGTCAGAACAAGAACAATAATTCCAGCACCAGACCTCCTGCATCACTCTAAACTAGTAACCTGTAGAGGCTTTTAAAGTGTCACCTGTGGAGATTTTTAGGTACCGTAGTTTGTAGATGTTCCACGAGTGTACTGCACAGTCTATTCCAAATCAAAACAAAAAGAAAAATGTTTCAAATTTGTTATTACTTTCCAAAAAGTGAAGAAAAAGGAATATTTGGCTGTTCAAAAAAAAAACATGACTTGTTGAAGTATTTGGATATGTTCAATCTGATCCATGATCCCTGGTATGCGATAAATAGGCCCAACACCGTAGTATGAGACATATCCCCATATCATGATGCTTGCACCACCATGCTTCACTGTCTTCACAGTGTACTGTGGCTTGAATTCAGTGTTTGGGGGTCGTCTGACAAACTGTCTGCAGCAGATCCAAAAAGAACAATCTTGCTTTCATCAGTCCACAAAATGTTGCGCCATTTCTCTTTTGCCAGTCAATATGTTCTTTGGTAAATTGTAACCTCTTCACCAGTCATTTTTCCAACAATGGGACTTGCGGGGGCTTCTTGCAAAAATCTTGGCTTCACGTAGGCATCTTCTAATTGTAACAGTACTCACAGGGAACTTTACACCTTCTTTCATCTTCCTGGAGCTGATCATTGGCTGTGTCTTTGCCATTTTGGCTATTATTCGATCCATTCAAATGGCAGTTTTCTGTTTACTTTCACGTTTTGGTTTCCATTTTACAGCATTTGAGATCATTTTAGCTGAGCAGCCTATCAGTTTCTGCACTTATTTATATATTTTCTCCTCTCCAATGAGCTTTTTAATCAAAGTACGCTGTTTTTCTACACTTTGTCTGGAATGACCCGTTACTCAGATTTTTAGAGATATATTATATATAGAGGTATATCCCTTTCAGCAACACTGGCTATATCCATATGAACGTCCAACCTCCAGGAAACACAATATACCGGGCAGAAAACAAACCTTCCTCACAAATTCAGTATTCAGTGTCTCTCCAAAGAAAAGCCAAAGGGATCTGCAATAATGTTCTGCCATAAAAAATGTTCTTTATTAAAACCCGACCGGTACTTACATAATAGGAAGAAAGAAGAGCGCACAATCATACAAAACGCACTCATATCTACATCTCATTGGTTTCTTTGTATTCCCACAGATGAGGTGCCCAGTTTTTATTTCTGGGGCCTGTTTGTTGCCACCTTAGGCAGACTGTAATGGTTATTATATGTGATTTATTTTGTTATTATATACAGTACATGTTGTTCCTTAAAGCAGTTAGGGTGGATACTGTCATCTCTAGGTGCATGGAGTACACTCACAGTCCTAGAAAGCTGTACTCTAAATACATATATGAGAAATGTTTTTCCTGTCAGAAGATTTTTATTTCTGTTCATCCATTGCTGGGATTTACACAGCTCTGCCAGACAGCACAGCCAAGCAGACAAGACTACTTACAGTTAGGAAATACATTGGTGTCCTCTGTTCACCCCCAACCGTCTGAATGGATGGTGAAACAACAGCAGCAGACTGATTAGGTCATCTCTTTGCTCTCTTCTCCTATCAGTATGTTCTATGTTAGTACATGTGCATGCAGCACCCCTGATTGGCTCTCGGTTCTGCCCCTTCTTCTTCCAGTGCTGCTGCATAGTAAGAGGCTGATACCAAATCAATTTCAGGCACTTCCACTAGTGGCATTAAAACACACATTTCAAGATTTATTAAGCCCTTCCTGTCGGATGTATGTATATATGTGGCAGCACAGAGATTGGCCGTATTCTGTGCCTCCACGTATACGCATACCTGTTTTGTGTTGGCAGCATGCCCCCAGCACTCTGACAGTACCGTCACTGACAATTGGAAGCTGGTAGGATGGGCTTCCAATTATCTAATCATCCAATCACAGTGATCACATGGTCCGGAAGCTGAACAAGCAGGTAACGATGCTTCGGTGTTACTATCTCTTAAAAGGCTGGGAAGAAGGGGTTAATGAATACAGAGTTCCATTGGTTTGTGTCTGTTATATCTGTCTGGAGATTAGTCCAAAGATGTACAGTTTTTATTCAACTGTGTGTGGCAAAATATCCTAAAAATCCAGAGCTATGAACAGGGGATTATAAGAAGATCCTGGGATTTCCCGCTGTAAACGCATGTGTTCTGTATTGCAGACATCTAGAACTGCATTCACCTGATGCCAAGCATACTGCGGTGCTGCAAGCAAAAGATCCTGTGGCGGCCCAGACCTGGTTCAACGCAATTCACGGGGCGGTGACGGAACTTCTTCCCAAGGTGATGGCCGAAGTCCAAACTCAGCTGAGAAAAAACGGAATCTCTGGAAGTCATGAAATTCGGCACATGGGCTGGCTAGCAGAAAAGGTCAGTTTGTTGTGTCTTTGGCTTTATATTGTTTATCTCACGAGCTAAATGACCACAAAAATGTCTCATCTGAAGTCCCTTTAACCCTTTTCCGCCTACTCCGGTGTCCTTGTACAAAGTTCTGAGTGCCTGGGGGGCGGGAAGATTTTCGATCATGTGACTACTGTGTTTGGCTGTCATAGTGGTCACATGATCAGGAGTCGTTCCACTGGCTATGGATTATTAGTGAGGGCCAAGAGCTGTCTTTGACAGCCCAGTGTCTGTGCTGGGAGCTTGCAGTGAGCTTGTTCTCAGCACAGAAACATTGGCTGCCCAACAACGCACATGTGTGGGTGTTAAAGCCTGCCCTTGCGGCTGCAAATATGTGTAATTTGGGTGACAACAGGTTAAAGTGGAACTTAACCCCCCCAGGTTTAATTTTACTGTAAACCCCCTCCTACCTTGTGTGCTGAGGTGAACTTAAATAACATACCCAGCCATCAACTGCAGCATTGCCCTGCAGTAATCTGCTGAAAGCGGAACCCACAGGGCCTTGTGCCGCCATCATTGGAGCCAGCGTTCTCTTCCAGGTCCTAGCAAGCAGCTCCCGATGACACGCCACTGAGCATAGACAATATTCGTAGTCCTCCTGGGCTTAGGTGAACCTGTGGCTAAAGCTGCTAGTACCTAACCATATACCAGAAATGGTCATTCCAAAGTGTAAAGTGAGGTGCTGCTCTAATAACTAAACTATATGTAAATCCCAATGTGAATAAGTGGTGAACAGTAAATAAATGAGTGAACAATACTATAATACCCAGTGACTATATTAACAGCATAAGTGACATCAACCCCAAACTAAACATCTACACCGCCTCTCCTAAATGGGTGAAATCAACATAAAAAAATCTATAAATACAATAATTAAATACACATACATATAATGAATGCCGTGGTACTGGATATGCGCCTATTACACAACACCAGTAAATACATATCATGTGGTGACATAAACGCATGTATGCTTTACATTCCCAAAACCAACTGATGTGAAAGAAATGGCAGTGATCCCACTAAGGCAGCGGTTCTCAACCTGGGGGTCACGACCCCTTTGGGGGTCGAGCGACCATTTCACAGGGGTCGCCTAAGACCATCGGAAAACACATATTTCCGATGGTCTTAGGAACCGAGACACCGCTCCTCCGTCTCAGGCGATGTGTGGGCGGCATGATACGCTGCTCCTGTCACTTGGCCACACCTCCGGGATCGCTCAGCAGCTCCGCCTCCTCGCCGCTGATTGGCCACCGGAACTGTAGCTCAGGAGAGGCACACAGGCGGCCAATCACCGGCGAGGAGGTGGAGCTTGGAGAGGAGGAGCCGAGCGGCAGCGCGCGTACATCAAAGAAGATTGAGGGAGCTGCCGGAGCGAGTGAAGAGGAGAGCGGCCAGAGAAGGAAGACAGCTGACAGGTAAGTGAGAGAGCGAGCCCAGGCTGGAGCAGGGGTCAGCAAAGTAAGTATCATTGGTGTCAGTGGGAGAAATAGTGCCCCATCATTTGTGTCACTAATACCAACGATGGGGCACTATTCCTCCCCCCACTGACACCAACGATGGGGCACTATTCCTCCCCCCACTGACACCAACGATGTGGCACTATTCCTCCCCCCACTGACACCAACGATGGGGCACTATTCCTCCCCCCACTGACACCAACGATGGGGCACTATTCCTCACCCCACTGACACCAACGATGGGGCACTATTCCTCCCCCCACTGACACCAACGATGGGGCACTATTCCTCCCCCCACTGACACCAACGATGGGGAACTATTCCTCCCCCCACTGACACCAACGATGGGGCACTATTCCTCCCCCCACTGACACCAACGATGGGGCACTATTCCTCCCCCCACTGACACCAACGATGGGGCACTATTCTCCCCTCCACCACACTGACATCAATGATGGGGCACTATTCCTCCCACTGACACCAATGATGGGGCACTATTCCTCCCCCCACTGACACCAACGATGGGACACTATTTCCCCCCCCCCCCTGACCCCAATGATGGGGCACTATTCTCCCCTCCACCACACTGACATCAATGATGGGGCACTATTCCTCCCACTGACATCAATGATGGGGCACTATTCCTCCCACTGACACCAATGATGGGGCACTATTCCTCCCACTGACACCAATGATGTGGCACTTTTCCTCCCACTGACACCAGTGATGGGGCACTACTCCCACTGACACCAGTGATGGGGCACTACTCCCCCCACTGACACCAGTGATGGGGCACTATTCCTCCCACTGACACCAATGATGGGGCACTACTCCCCCCACTGACACCAATGATGGGGCACTACTCCCCCCACTGACACCAATGATGGGGCACTATTCCTCCCACTGACACCAATGATGTGGCACTATTCCTCCCACTGACACCAGTGATGGAGCACTACTCCTCCCACTGACACCAGTGATGGGGCACTACTCCCCCCACTGACACCAGTGATGGAGCACTATTCCTCCCACTGACACCAATGATGGGGCACTATTCCTCCCACTGACACCAATGATGGGGCACTACTCCCCCCACTGACACCAATGATGGGGCACTATTCCTCCCACTGACACCAATGATGGGGCACTATTCCTCCCACTGACACCAATGATGGGGCACTATTCCTCCCACTGACACCAATGATGGGGCACTATTCCTCCCACTGACACCAATGATGGGGCACTATTCCTCCCACTGACACCAATGATGGGGCACTATTCCTCCCACTGACACCAACGATGGGGCACTATTCCTCCCACTGACACCAACGATGGGGCACTATTCCTCCCACTGACACCAACGATAGGGCACTATTCCTCCCACTGACACCAACGATGGGGCACTATTCCTCCCACTGATACCAACGATGGGGCACTATTCCTCCCACTGATACCAACGATGGGGCACTATTCCTCCCACTGATACCAACGATGGGGCACTATTCCTCCCACTGACACCAGTGATGGGGCACTATTCCTCCCACTGACACCAGTGATGGGGTACTATTCCTCCCACTGACACCAGTGATGGGGCACTATTCCTCCCACTGACACCAGTGATGGGGCACTATTCATCCCACTGACATCAGTGATGGGGCACTATTCCTCCCACTGATACCAACGATGGGGCACTATTCCTCCCACTGATACCAATGATGGGGCACTATTCATCCCACTGACACCAATGATGGGGCACTACTCCTTCCACTGACACCAATGACGTGGCACTACTCCTCCCACTGCAAAATTACAGTTATGAAGTAGCAACGAAAATAATTTTATGGTTGGGTGTCACCACAACATGAGGAACTGTATTAAGGGGTCGCGGCATTAGAAAGGTTGAGAACCACTGCACTAAGGGATAACAAACAAAGTGAATCAGTGAAACCACTCCTTGTGGTAAACGTACGAAAAAGGGAAGAGGAATCGGATTATAAACGCATGTATACCTACATGCTCAAGGATAACTGGTGAATAAGAACAATAGCAGTGATCCCACTAAGGGACAAACAAAGTGAATCCGTGAAACCACAAATTGTGGTACTTGTGAAAAAAGAAAGAAGTCAGGCTCACCGCCTGTAAATCACTAACAATCACTAAATGTACACAATTGTGACCCCCCTACTGGGGATAAGTGAACAGAAAACCTATAAATAATGAAGGGATTTGTAACCCCAAATGGGGGGTTCTGAATAAGCAGAGAAATAAGTGACGGCAAACAGAGCCTCACACTCTCCGTGTATCCACAAACATAAATAAACATGGATAATCCACCAATGTCTGGAACGACCCATTTTCCTCAGAATTTCAGAGAGAAATGCACTGTAACCAGCATGTCCAACATTTGCTGCCTTCCTTCCTTAAATAAGGGCAATAATTGCCACCTGTTTTTCAAAGAATGAATGACCTCACTAATAGAACACCACACGGCTATTATTTTGAACATGCCCTTTTCAATGAGTGATTCAATGACACAGAATCAGCAGCATGCATGTCATGACTGTTAGGTCTGTTGGATTTCTATTACTCTACTACACCTGCTAGGAAATTATTTGCCATGTAGAAATATAATTTCTACCAAAAACAGTGATTGATCCGGTTAGTGATGTCTGACTGCTAATATTTTGAACACAACTGAATAAACTTCACAAGATCTACAAGATGTCTTATCGATTGAGTCACTGACTGGTATCCAACTAAGATTGAAGTTATCGCTATCTCATCACAACTGAGCCATCACTTCTAGGACCACTGAGAGGAGGCTGCATGCAGGACCTTGCCCACCAGAGAGGGAACTGACACAGCGTTGTACCTGACATCCGTTGGAGAGAGTCCGGGTTCCAGACCGGTGGTGTTTGATTATCATAAGGTGTTTTAACCCTGCTGGGTCACCGCATGGAGGTGAGGGTCCATTGCACCTATAGTGGGATTTATAGTATCCTGTTGCACATTTATGGTGATCACAGGACTACAGAACACCTCCACCATTTGGATGGTTCTGGACACCTGTAGATTGGATATTTATTTCACCTTTTAGGACACGTTAATAATTTTGTGTTTTGTTTTTTTCTGTTCATGTTGATTGGTGGATTATCCATGTTTATTTATGTTTGTGGATACACGGAGAGTGTGAGGCACTGTTTGCCGTCACTTATTTCTCTGCTTATTCAGAACCCCCCATTTGGGGTTACAAATCCCTTCATTATTTATAGGCACTATAGCCTATGTTTTCTGTTCACTTATCCCCAGTAGGGGGGTCACAATTGTGTACATTTAGTGATTGTTAGTGATTTACAGGCGGTGAGCCTGACTTCTTTCTTTTTTCACAAGTACCACAATTTGTGGTTTCACGGATTCACTTTGTTTGTCCCTTAGTGGGATCACTGCTATTGTTCTTATTCACCAGTTATCCTTGAGCATGTAGGTATACATGCGTTTATAATCCGATTCCTCTTCCCTTTTTGTACGTTTACCACAAGGAGTGTTTTCACTGATTCACTTTGTTTGTTATCCCTTAGTGGGATCACTGCCATTTCTTTCACATCAGTTGGTTTTGGGAATGTAATGCATACATGCGTTTATGTCACCACATGATATGTATTTACTGGTGTTGTGTAATAGGCGCATATTCAGTACCACGGCATTCATTCTATGTATGTGTATTTAATTATTGTATTTATAGATTTTTTTATGTTGATTTCACCCATTTAGGAGAGGTGGTGTAGATGTTTAGTTTGGGGTTGATGTCACTTATGCTGTTAATATAGTCACTGGGTATTATAGTATTGTTCACTCATTTATTTACTGTTCACCACTTATTCACATTGGGATTTACATATAGTTTAGTTATTAGCGCAGCACCTCACTTTACACTCCACTGCACATGCGCAGCGTATTGTACATAGCCCCAAAGCCACCTGGGATACATGATGTTGGTATCCTAGGGGGCTTCAGGTGGGGTGGGGAGGATGTCATTCTTGCCTAAGCGAGGAAGGCAGAAGCATGGGGTGTGTTCTCCTGAAAAAAAAAAGAAAGAAAGAAGTACAGGAGTTGGATAAAAATATGGAAACACTACATGATTTGCAGGTGTGAAAGTGACGACATGGTTTGCGTTGAAAGCGGAAGTGACGTAACATTCTTTTGCTTCCGCTGTGTGATGAGACACCTAGCTAACAGGTGGAAAGCCTCACGTCTGTCATTTACTGCGTGCGCAGCTAGTAATATGGAGTCATGTCAGAGCTTACTGAGCTTCAAAGAGGGCAAATTGTTGGTGCCATTTAGCTGGTGCCTCTGTGACTGAAGTTGCCAATTTATTTGCCGTGTCACGAGGTACAATATCAAAGGTTATGGCGGCATATACAGTTTGTGGGAAAACAATGTCTGGGCAGCCATATCTTGGTATTCTGCAGGTCCCATTGTCACCTTGAAAGATAGAGTCACTGTCAGTGACTATGTACAAATTTTGGCAGACTATGTGCACCCCATGGTGCAGACATTGTTTCCCGAAGACCGCGCCATTTACCAAGCTGACAATGCTCTGAATTCACACTGCTGGCGTTGTCAAATCATGGTTTGGCGAGGATGCAGACAAGGTTTCACACCTTTCCTGGGCGCCACATTCGCCAGACCTCCATATCATAGAGCCATTATGGTCAACGAGATTTGGGCTTGTTTTCCGCCTCTTGCATCTCTGCGAGAACTGGAACGATTTTTGTATGAAGAGTAGTATCAGATTCCATTATCCACCACCCAAGACTTATATTTGTCAATTCCCAGGAGAATTCAGACCGTCTTGGATGCTAAAGGCAGTCCAACACTATAGGAGCTAATGATTTTGTTCTTTTACCTAGTGTTTCCATAATTTTGTCCAACCCCTGTAACTGGGACTGAAGGTTCGTGTTAAAATCTTAGTAGTTTGACTTCATCGTGTTCTTGCTCTATATCTGTTTAATGTGCTGATTGTCTGCTTGTTATTTGGGTCCACTTTAAACTATGATCAGTTACTTAGGCGGAGACCTTTCTCTGCCACCTACTGGAATTTGTCATTTCTGTGCAATGTATGCGATTAAAGAGGGGACTCCGTATGCAGCTTTCATTGAATGTTGCCACTTAACAGCAAGCACTGAACACATCAAATATGCCACAGTCTCCTGGGAAGTGTAATTAGTCGGTTTGTTTGAATTTGGGGTTTTACTGTTACACTTAGGAATCGGGGGAGGCTGAGGATAGGGCCACTGTAGCTGACAAGCCCCCTTTTCCAGTCACACTTCGTGAACAGGGGATTGTGGCAGCTATGCTGTGTCTGAGATCAATGTTAGTGACGCCCACTAATTGGGCATTCGTCGGGGAGGAGCAGAGAAGCTGGAAATTAAGGAACCAAAGAGAGATTTACTTCACATTTCAATACTGTTTCATTGGAGAAGTGAATACAGGCATTTAGACATGCAAGGATGGATCTGTATTTATGTTTTTAATTCCTTCAGGAGTTAATTTTTTAAGGCCCAACACTGGAAACACTTTTTAGTCGGTTATTGTGTACCGAGAATACTATCTCTACAGTCACTGACCTTACATTTTCCAAAATACAATATTTTTCCCTAAAGCGGGCCTTTAACTACCTGCCGACCGCAGATAGCCGAATGACGGCTGCACTGCGGCCGGCCAGTTCTGGGTTGACGTTATATGACGTCCACCCAGAACGCGCTCTCCTGTGTGCCCCCGGGGGCGCGCACCCGGCGGTCTCCGTGATCGCTGTGTCCTACGGACACAGCTGATCACGTGACGTGGTAAAAGGCCAATCACAGCGGCCTTTTACCACGTGATCAGCTGTGTCCAATGACACGCTGATCAGCGGGAAATGCAAATGCCGGTTCTCGGCTGCACTTTCCTCACGCTGTCAGATCGTGAGGAAAGTACTGCCGAAAACTGGCATTTGTCAGAGCGGGGATCGGCACCGATCATCGGGGTCACTGATCATCAGTGCCCTGATAATCGGTGCTCAGCAGTGCCACACACAAGTTCCGCCCAGCAGTTCACCCACCTGTGCCCAGCAATGCACCCACCTGTGCCCAACAGTGCGCCCACCTGTGCCACCTACCAGTCCCACCCACCAGTGCCCGTCAGTGTAGCCCAGCAGTGCTGCCAGGCAGTGCCGCCAGGCAGTGCCCAGCAGTGATGTCAGTCAGTGCCACCTATCAGTGCTGTCTATCAGTACCCATTATCAGTGTCGCCTATCAGTGCCACCAATCAGTGCCGCATATCAGTGCCACCTATCCGTGACACCTCATTAGTGCTGCCTATCAGTGCCCTTCAGTGCTTCCCATCAGTGCCCATCAGTGCTGCCTATCAGTGCCCATCGGTGCTGCCTCATCAACGCACATCAGTGAAGGAGAAAAATTACCTGTTTGAAAATTTTTATAATAGAAACAAAGAAACTTTTTTTTTTTTTTCAAATTTTTTTGCAGTTTTTTTGCTTATAGCACAAAAAGTAAAGTGCCCAGCGGCGATTAAATCCCACCAAAAGAAAGCTCTATTTGTGAGAAAAAAATTATAAAAATTTCATATGGGTACAATCTTGCATGACCGCGCAATTGTCAATCAAAGTGCGACAGCACTGAAAGCTGAAAATTGGCCTGGTAAATAGGGGGGTATAAGTGCTCGGTAGGCAAGGGGTTAATGTCTTAAGGGGCCATGCACGGTGCTTACAAGAAGGTGTCCGTTCCGATATTGGGAGCACGTGTAAAGGTAAAGGTACTCTGGGCTCTGATTTGGGTCACGCCGTGTACATCGTTCTCTGGGGAGGTACAGTAGTAAGTGTAGATGGTGAGACGACTTGTTCAGCTGAGCCAATGCAAATTTAATGAGCATCACACTTCCTAGCGTTGGCGGTTGGATTGGCTGGATGTCCGTAAAGACAGATGCATCCAGTGAATGCTTCCTGTGAATATGGAAGATGGACAGTCTAGGTGTTGATAGACATCGTTTATGTATTTACTTTGTACAGTTATTCTTATTTGCTTTTTATGAACACGTAATTTCCAAAAGTTTTGCCCATTTATAACAGTCCCTGAGCGATTTCTCTGCTCCTTTTTTGTTATGTTTCCACAGAAGTTGAAGCGTATCTAAACCCGAGAACAAAATCTTTTCCAGTTTACCAATCTTTAGATTTGGTGGCTGCCATTGTTTTATTTTTATTAGGATTATCTAGTTTTTATGCTAAGCTGGTAATCATGTTCACTTCCTGTCCTAGGGTGACAACACTCAATGTACTATATCTATTGTAATGTTTGGGGGTTTTTTATCTCAGGGTAGCGCTCACCAGCAAGTAGAATCCACACCAGAAATTGTTGTTTTAGAGTTTCTTGGCCCAATTTTTATTAATGAAAAAAAAGTCCATTCAATGTATGTTTGCCACATCAACAGAAAACAACCAATCCAGCCTCCTGGCTTGCACTTGTAACAAAATAGTTCTTCAGCCTTCTGGCTTATGTACAGCAGTTCTGCTCAGGCCTTCCACTATAGACCCTCGTCAGTCCCCCATAGACCACTTCCTCGCCAACACTGTCCACACAGCTGGCAGCCCCTTGCTGCCCTGATCCTCAGGCTCTGGACTCTGTCCTTTCCAATGCACATATGCACTCCTCTGGATTCTCCCTTGCACATACCTGGATTCCTCAGGAGGATAGAGCCCAGAACCCTGGTCCTGTCTCTACAAAAGCCCAGAACCCACCTGCATAATCAGTGTTCTGGCTATTTCTAAAATCTAGTCCCAGGATTGCAGATTTCTTCCCACTAAGATCACTTTGAAATTTCTAGGCTCCAGGTCCCAAAATGGACCTTTATGAAACAATGAAGAAACTGAAAAGCCAGTTTCCTCTGCTTTACACAAACTCCCTGGAGCCCCTTAACCTGCCTTGTTGAGAATCCTGGGTAGCATAATATCCTTTTAACAACATGACAGATCACTGCACTGTCACACTATGGAGAGCAGCATTGTCACCCTAGGACAAGAAGTGTGTCAGGGCTACAGAACAAACACGTGTAGGCTTGTGAGCTGCTATGTGAGTAATAAATCTTACCAAGTGCTGATTGTGAATCGCCTGCACCTAACACATGCTCATACTAGTGTGTAAAAAAACAAAAACCACAATGTTCCGCGCTTCACTTCAACAATAATATGTGTATCCAATCACTAATATTTCTAATGCATATCCAAATATATAAATGAATATAAATATATGTAATTGTGCATCCAGTTACTATTAGTTATATATCAAAATAAATGAAAGAGTGAATAAACCAATGATGATTTTCAACAACAGTGTCCATATGATTGTTATAAGCAGTCAAAAGAAAAATCCAAATATGAGTTCCTTCAAACGTGCAAACTTTGCTTTACCGTATACTATCCCGTGCTTCTTAAAAAGTATTTGGTGCAAATAACTTGCATGAACGTGCCCCCCCACCGGTTGTGCTCTCACCTCAAATATATGAACAAACCGTTAAGTAAGGTCATATAGCGCTTGTGTCCCTTTAAATGGACCAAAGTGTGGATGGGACGGTATCCTGCTGTTTGGGGTCCTTCTCCACTCAAATGATAAACTCCCCTTCCACAATGGTTATAGAGGAATAGGTCAAATCATAGTGTATTACCCTTTAAAAATCATTTTTATTAATAAAAGTAATGCACTCACATTTACTCTATGTTAAAACTGCTTTGTGCACAAAATGTGTCCTCCAGAACGTTTTCCCAGGTGAAAATCCTAAAAATTGGCAGCTGGTGTCAGTATGGTACCATCGAGCATCGTGAGGGACTTTGATGTCATGACGCTGGATGGAGCACGTTTATGCAAATTATTCGCACCAAATACTTTTTAAGAAGCACGGGATAGTATACGGGTAAAGCAAAGTTTGCACGTTTGAAGGAACTCGTATTTGGATTTTTCTTTTGACTGCTTATAACAATCATATGGACACTGTTGTTGAAAATCATCATTGGTTTATTCACTCTTTCATTTATTTTGATATATAACTAATAGTAACTGGATACACAGTTGCATATATTTATATTAATTTATATATTTGGATATGCATTAGTTATGTTAATGATTGGATACACATTATTTTTGAAGTGAAGCGCGGCACATTGTGGATTTTTAGAACTACAGAACACCTCCCCCTTTGTCCATCTATACAAGGCTAGGATCACACCCTCTCTATGCTTTTTCTCTAAAAAGTTATTCCCTATGTCGTATGGATGTATGTATATTAAAAGCCATAGGAATGACCGTTTCTGGCATTCCCGCCCCTTTCTCAAGCTCAATGCACATTTGAAATTGCGAAAGGGCAGAGATTTCCCAAAACTCAAGAAGCGGCTGATTAGGCGGTCGCCTAATGCCTCACCCTCACAGGGGCTTTGCGGCAGCATAATTTTCCTATGGCTAGGTTCACACATGCCTGGTGTGAATTTCCTGGTCATTTTCACTGCCAATTTCCAATGGCAAATTTCCAATTTCCAAATATGGTTCAGATGCAGATTTATGGCGCTGGTAGCCACTGGCGTCTTTAACAATACCTGGTCCACTTCAGGTCCAGACACTTGCACCCCCTTCCAGTCTAGGACAATTTTAAGCTTTCAGCACTATCACACTTTGAGTGACAATTACTCAGTCATGCAACACTATACCCATATTACGTCTTTATCTTTTTCTTGTGACAGATAGAACTTTCTTTTGGTGGTATTTGATCACCACGGGGTTTTTTATTATTTGCTATATAAACGAAAAAATACTGACAATTTTGAAGAAAAAAACATTTTTTGCTTAGTTTTTGTTACATAATTTTGCAAAAAGATCATGTTTCTTCATACATTTAGGCCAAAATGTATTCTGCTACATTTTTGGGATAAAAATAACCCAAAACAGTTTATATTATTTAGTCTTTGTGAAAGCTATTGAGTCTATAAACTATGGGATATATATTTAAATATATGCATAATGTCATATGGCTGTGATCAGGATGCTGGTATTGGGTGTGGCTGTGATCAGGATGCTGGTATGGGGTGTGGCTGTGATCAGGATGCTGGTATGGGGTGTGGCTGTGATCAGGATGCTGGTATGGGGTGTGGCTGTGATCAGGATGCTGGTATGGGCTGTGGCTGTGATCAGGATGCTGGTATTGGGTGTGGCTGTGATCAGGATTCTGGTATGGGGTGTGGCTGTGATCAGGATGCCGGTATGGGGTGTGGCTGTGATCAGGATGCTGGTATGGGGTGTGGCTGTGATCAGGATGCCGGTATTGGGTGTGGCTGTGAGCAGGATGCTGGTATGGGCTGTGGGTGTGATCAGGATGCTGGTATGGGCTGTGGCTGTGATCAGGATGCTGGTATGGGGTGTGGCTGTGATCAGGATGCTGGTATGGGGTGTGGCTGTGATCAGGATGCTGGTATGGGGTGTGGCTGTGATCAGGATGCCGGTATGGGGTGTGGCTGTGATCAGGACGCTGGTATGGGGTGTGGCTGTGATCAGGACGCTGGTATGGGGTGTGGCTGTGATCAGGACACTGGTATGGGGTGTGGCTGTGATCAGGACGCCGGTATGGGGTGTGGCTGTGATCAGGACACTGGTATGGGGTGTGGCTGTGATCAGGATGCAGGTATGGGGTATGGCTGTGATCAGGACATTGGTATGGGGTATGGCTGTGATCAGGATGCTGGTATGGGGTATGGCTGTGATCAGGACATTGGTATGGTGTATGGGGGTGTTTTGTTTGCACTGGGACAGGTGACAAGGCCTCCTGAATGATGTATTATTGATATTGTGGGGCAGTGATCAGGGACACAGGGGAACTAAACTGGGGCACTGGGGAGGCTGGCAGTGCAGTGTGTGAGGGTACAAGCAGCCTGACATTCAGTGTAAACTCACACACTGCAGGATCGTTTTCACTGAGAGCAGAGAGAAGCGATTGGTCACAGCAGTCACATGTGTTACACCACGTGATCGCCCTAACACAGCGGTAATGTGATCCACTGTGTCCGGGCGACACACCGATCAGCAGGTTTCGTGGTTAACGCTCTGTGAGCCGCACACGAGCCATCGATGCAGCCTAACGTACAGGAACATTATCCCGAATCGTCGCTGCTTCCCGTCTGCCATCTATGTAGAATGGGCGGACAGGAAGAGGGTAAGGAGGGGGCCAGGTAGCTGGCTGCCACGTCATTAACAACCGATGACTCATCAGCTGAAAGCGTGGGGTTCCCCCCCAATCCATACCAGGCTCTCTAGTTCTGGTATCGATTTTGAGGGTAACCCCATGCCAAGAAAAAAAAAAAAAACCTTATCCGAGCATGTGGCCGGGCTGGCTAGTAAAGGGAGGAGACCCCCAGATCCTGCCAACCCCCCCCCCCCATCCATGTGAATGACTATGGGGTACATTGGGCATTTTTTTTGCTATCCGTCACTTCGCTTTATCTGGTAATAGCAAAATTAAATTTTTTCCCCCACAAAAATAGAGCTTTCTTTTGGTGATATATGAACACCACTAGGTATTTATTATATAAATGAATATTTTGAAACCAAAAAAAACTATATTTTTTACTTTTTGTTATAAAACATATCCAATAAAAAAATTTTAAAAAAATTCTTCATATATTTAGGCGAACATATATTCTGTTACATGTTTTAGGTAAAAAAAAAAAAGCAAATTAGTAAATGTGTATTAAGTGCATATGTGCATTGGAAAGGACAGAGTCCAGAGCCTGAGGATCAGGGCAGCAAGGGGCTGCCAGCTGTGTGGACAGTGTTGGCGAGGAAGTGGTCTATGGGGGACTGACGAGGGTCTATAGTGGAAGGCCTGAGCAGAACTGCTGTACATAAGCCAGAAGGCTGAAGAACTATTTTGTTACAAGTGCAAGCCAGGAGGCTGGATTGGTTGTTTTCTGTTGATGTGGCAAACATACATTGAATGGACTTTTTTTTCATTAATAAAAATTGGGCCAAGAAACTCTAAAACAACAAGTTGTAGCGTATACAAACAATGGGATAAATAATAAATACTGGAATTTTATTTATCTTTTACATTTATTTATGTTTATACTATTAATGGCGATGATGAGTGAGGCTGTGATAGTGCGCCGAGCAATCTGACACTTTGTCACAACTGACACTGACATCTCCAGTGACACTGATACAGTGATCAGTGTTAATACTATACACTGTCACTGTATAAATGACACTGACTGGGAAGGGGTAACATCTAGGGGCAATCAAAGGGTTAGCGGTGTGTACTGTGTGTAGTATGGGCTGCTTTTACTAGTCCATTTGGCTGATTTTACTCTCTGCTTTGCAGCTGGTTAATTCATGGAACAGAGTTCTACTACCTAATAGTCTCTTATATGTTGTGGTGAGATGTCTGGAATCGGGATCCCAGATCTTCACATCCAGTGCAGCCATGACTAGAGGGTTCAACTCTTCTAGATGTGGGATTCATTTTATTGGATGGTCCATGCAGCAGAATTAGTGGGAACAGATGATACTATGAGAGACAGAAGAGGCCAGAGGGTGACTAAGCCCCGTAGACTCCACTGGTAACTAAAATATCACTTTTGGGTGGACTGACCCTTTAACTGTACAGGATATGGTGGTGGTACACAAATGAAAGGAGTACGGGACACACGGAATGATAGAAATGCCAGTCACCACAGACTTGGAATTACACTGTATCTGAGCACCACAAAGCCAAAATGCTAATTTATTCATTTGTAATAATCAAAGAAAACTCCCCCATCCATCCATGTTGCCATGCTTTATTTTACTGAGAAATCACTTTGAAAAACTCTTGTCTAGCATTTCTGGCTGTGGCCACCTTGAGTAAGGGCAATGACTGATGTAGCATTTACTTCCTGGAATCCATCTGCCCTTAGCTCAGGCATGAGGGTGTGCTTTGCTGAGAAAGCCCCTGCTCCACTCCTGAATACTCCTGGGATGTATGAGTTTATTTGCCTAGGCTAGAAACCAGGAAGTAACTGAGGAATTGTTAATAAAAAAGAATACGTTTAAAACATGTAAATGTGACCTCCGTTCCTAAATATACTGCTCAAAAAAATGAAAGGAACGCTTTTTAATCAGATTATAGTGTCAAGTCAATTAAACTTCTGGGATATTTATCTGGTCAGTTAAGTAGCAGAGGGGGTTGTAAATCAGTTTCAGCTGCTTTGGTATTAATGAAATGAACAACAGTTGCATTAGATGGGCAACAATGAGACAACCCCCAACACAGGAATGGTTTTACAGGTGGAGGCCACTGACATTTTTTTCCCTACTCATCTTTTCTGACTGTTTTTCACTAGTTTTGTATCATATGATGCCCTCCCAGAACTGGACAACCGCGCTCTATCCGTTATTCGGCTATAGCTCGGTTGGCAAGTGGTTAAAAAGATATTCCAGCATCCTCTGAGATATCATGTTTCAGTCCATCTGACGCTGCCACGTTGCACCTCAGACTGTCCAGGAGCTCAGTGGTGACCTGGTCCAGATCTGGGAGGAAATCCCCCAGGACACCATCCGTCGTCTAATTAGAAGCATGCCCTGACGTTGTCAGACATACATACAATCACGTGGGGGCCATACAAACTACTGAGGACCATTCTGAGTTGCTGCAATACAATTTTAGCAAAATGGACTCGTCTGCTGCATTTTTTTTTTCACTTTGATTTTCGGGGTGTCTTTGAATTCAGTCCTCTGTTGGTTGATAATTTTCATGAAATGATGGGGCGTCCTTACATTCCTAACACATTACCCCGTCCATGTCAGTATAGAGATCCAACATGAGATTTTTCCCCATTGAGATCTGATGTGTTCTCAAAGTGTTCCTTTATTTTTTGAGCCGTGTATTTGCTAAGGATAGCAGCAGAAGGATCAAAAATAGCTCATGTTTATTGAGATTGAAGTTTATTTTATTTATTATTTATTTCAGGTACTTATATATCGCCATCAATTTACACAGCACTTTACATATATATTGTACATTCACATCAGTCCCTAACCCTCAAGGGGCGTACAGTCTAAGGTCCCTAACTCACATTCATACATACACTGTCTGTCTATCTATCTATCTATCTATCTATCTATCTATCTATCTATCTATCTATCCAGTTGTATCCGACCCTTGGCGATTGCATGGACCGTCACTCGTAAGCGACTTTTTCCATGAACTCTCTTAGCAGTTACTTTACAGGGTAGGTTGCCAGGTCTTTCTCCAACCCTCACCATGCAGGAGATCCCACATGGCCAGGGATGAAACTAGGACAATTTAGACAGGAGCCAATTCACCTATCAGCATGTCTTTGGAGTGTGGGAGGAAACCGGAGTACCCAGAGGAAACCCACACAGGCACAGGGAGAACATGCAAACTCCAGGCAGGTGGTGCCATGGTTGGGATTTGAACCAACGACCCAAGTATTGCCAGGCGGAAGTGCTAACCATTAGCCACTGTGCTGCCCAAGTTGTGCATTAAAGTTTTTCTGTTGCCTGAAGTTGCCCCTCCTCTGATCAATTTATTGTGTTCCATTGAACGGGCTGCCGACACACGCCAGAATAGACCAAATATCGGACACGCATCGTTTCTTCTGACTAGATGTGCAGTGTAGTGCGCTGCAATGCATGTTTGTCAGATGTGCGTTCGGTTCCTATTGACAATGGATGGCACTGCAACACGCTAATGCATGGACCACGTGTCGACCTATGTTGCAGGAATGCATCTTACCGCAACACAAAAGTGTGATTGGATGCTTCATGTAAGGTGCGCATAGGCAGGGCAATTCACAGAACGTTACAATACACAGAGTCCTCCAGCATACTTACCAGCCAGCCAGCAAAATTGGAAAAAGCCTAAAATGTTTCAGCAATTTGTGTTCAGTTTGTTGGATACATTTGCAAATATATGTGAAGCCGCACTGCCACGTCAAGGCTCCTCTGTACAGTGCGGTCCCTAACTCCACTCTAATGTCATTTCCAAATTGTGACATACAGAGCAAGAAATACATTCAGAATGTAAACTAGTTCAACAAAAATTAAATCAAAAACAGAGGTTTTGGTTGCATATATTTGCAATCATATACGAAACTACCATCTATAGACGTCTAAAACATGAGTGAAAAAAAAATACTGGCCTCCAACCTCCCCTTATAGCCAGTCCAACACACGCCTTTAAAAAAGAATACCGGCCTCCAACCTCCCCTTATAGCCGGTCCAACACACACCTGGAAAAAAAATATTGTAGCTCTCTTGTGGGTGAAGAGAGCTGGTGTAATTGCTTTCTTGGAGGCAGGTGCTGATGACAATCCTTCAATAGAGCGATGACGGAGCCTCCACGTGAATGTCACATGCTGACGGAGTCTCCACGTGAATGTCACATGCTGACGGAGCCTCCACGGGCTCACGGGCTCGGCACAAGCCGTCGGAGCCTCCACTGGCTCGGCACAAGCCGTCGGAGCCTCCACGGGCTCGGCACAAGCCGTCGGAGCCTCCACGGGCTCGGCACAAGCCGTCGGAGCCTCCACGGGCTCGGCACAAGCCGTCGGAGCCTCCACGGGCTCGGCACAAGCCGTCGGAGCCTCCACGGGCTCGGCACAAACCGTCGGAGCCTCCACGCGCTCGGCACAAGCCGTCGGAGCCTCCACGCGCTCGGCACAAGCCGTCGGAGCCTCCACTGGCTCGGCACAAGCCGTCGGAGCCTCCACGGGCTCGGCACAAGCCGTCGGAGCCTCCACGGGCTCGGCACAAGCCCTCGGAGCCTCCACGGGCTCGGCACAAGCCGTCGGAGCCTCCACGCGCTCGGCACAAGCCGTCGGAGCCTCCACGCGCTCGGCACAAGCCGTCGGAGCCTCCACGCGCTCGGCACAAGCCGTCGGAGCCTCCACGCGCTCGGCACAAGCCGTCGGAGCCTCCACGCGCTCGGCACAAGCCGTCGGAGCCTCCACGCGCTCGGCACAAGCCGTCGGAGCCTCCACGGGCTCGGCACAAGCCGTCGGAGCCTCCACGGGCTCGGCACAAGCCGTCGGAGCCTCCACGCGCTCGGCACAAGCCGTCGGAGCCTCCACGCGCTCGGCACAAGCCGTCGGAGCCTCCACGCGCTCGGCACAAGCCGTCGGAGCCTCCACGCGCTCGGCACAAGCCGTCGGAGCCTCCACGGGCTCGGCACAAGCCGTCGGAGCCTCCACGCGCTCGGCACAAGCCGTCGGAGCCTCCACGCGCTCGGCACAAGCCGTCGGAGCCTCCACGGGCTCGGCACAAGCCGTCGGAGCCTCCACGGGCTCGGCACAAGCCGTCGGAGCCTCCACGTGCTCGGCACATGCCGTCGGAGCCTCCACGTGCTCTGCCCATGCCGTCGGAGCCTCCACGTTCTCTGCCCATGCCTTCGGAGCCTCCACGCTCTCTGCCCATGCTTACAGAGCCTCCACACGCTCGGCCCATGCTTACAGAGCCTCCACGCGCTCGGCCCATGCTTACAAAGCCTCCACGCGCTCGGCCCATGCTGTCGGAGCCTCCACGTGCTCGGCCCATGCTGTCGGAGCCTGCCAAGCGGATGTGCTAACCATTTAGCCAATGTGCTGCCTCCAACCATTTATCTTCCGGCCTCCAACCTCCCCTTATAGCCGGTCCAACACACACCTGGATAAAAAAATATTGTAGCTCTCTTGTGGGTGAAGAGAGCTGGTGTAATTGCTTTCTTGGAGGCAGGTGCTGATGACAATCCTTCAATAGAGCGATGACATAGGGGACTTTCTGATGATGAAGGTCCTCCTCTTCTTCACCTCCTAGTGTAAAATTTCTTCCAACTTCTTGGCCATCTTAACTCCCAGAACAGTCGCACCCTGGCCATTTAAGTGCAGTCCGTCCCTGCTGTAGAGCTGGTAACTGAACAAAAAGTCTGCCCAGTTCTCCATGAACTCAAACCCCTCCTCTCTGCACCAGTTCTTCAGCCACTTGTTAAGCTCTCTGATCTCATTCTGCCTCACTGGTGTGGCTCGAGGTACAGGCAGTATTTCTGAAAATACTGCCTTGGAGGTTCTTTTCTTCAATATAGCTCCCAAGTCTCTGAAATCTTTTTGTAGGGCGTTCCATCTTCCTCTGACTTTGTCGTTGGTACCGACATGTATGATGACAGCTGGGTCCTCCCCAGCCCCTTTCAGCAATCTGTCCATACGATCTGCAATGTCCCGAACCCGAGCGCCTGGTAAACTACAGACTGTTCGGCAATGACGGTCTTTGTGACAGATTGCTTTCTCTGTACCTCTAAGAATGGAGTCCCCTACCACCAGTATATGTCTATCCTTTCTTGTATCCTTGCCCCCATCTTCACTGGAGGAGATGTTCCCCTGGCATTTTGGTAGGGTCTTGTCATTAAAGTCGTATTCTGTCGGAGTCTCCACGTGAATGTCACATGCTGACGGAGCCTCCACGTGAATGTCACATGCTGACGGAGCCTCCACGTGAATGTCACATGCTGACGGAGCCTCCACGTGAATGTCACATGCTGTCGGAGCCTCCACGTGCTGGGCACATGCTGTCGGAGCCTCCACGTGCTGGGCACATGCTGTCGGAGCCTCCACGTGCTGGGCACATGCTGTCGGAGCCTCCACGTGCTGGGCACATGCTGTCGGAGCCTCCACGTGCTGAGCACATGCTGTCGGAGCCTCCACGTGCTGGGCACATGCTGTCGGAGCCTCCACGTGCTGGGCACATGCTGACGGAGCCTCCACGTGCTGGGCACATGCTGACGGAGCCTCCACGTGCTGGGCACATTCTGTCGGAGCCTCCACGTGCTGGGCACATTCTGTCGGAGCCTCCACGTGCTGGGCACATTCTGTCGGAGCCTCCACGTGCTCGGCACATTCTGTCGGAGCCTCCACGTGCTCGGCACATTCTGTCGGAGCCTCCACGTGCTCGGCACATTCTGTCGGAGCCTCCACGTGCTGGGCACATTCTGTCGGAGCCTCCACGTGCTGGGCACATTCTGTCGGAGCCTCCACGTGCTGGGCACATTCTGTCGGAGCCTCCACGTGCTGGGCACATTCTGTCGGAGCCTCCACGTGCTGGGCACATGCTGTCGGAGCCTCCACGTGCTGGGCACATTCTGTCGGAGTCTCCACGTGCTGGGCACATTCTGTCGGAGTCTCCATGTACTGGGCACATTCTGTCGGAGCCTCCACGTGCTGGGCACATGCTGTCGGAGCCTCCACGTGCTGGGCACATGCTGTCGGAGCCTCCACGTGCTGGGCACATGCTGTCGGAGCCTCCACGTGCTGGGCACATGCTGTCGGAGCCTCCACGTGCTTAGCACATGCTGTCGGAGCATCCACGTGAATGTCACATGCTATCTGAGCCTTTACGTGCTCGGCACATGCTGTCGGAGTCTCCATGTCGATATCATATCTCTTCTCGCTCACTGTGGCAAGCCTGCCGGGTGAGCTGTGTTTGCAGTAAATATTGTTTACATCTGCAATAAAAAAGAATTGAATTTAGCACCTTTAATATACATTTTATATATTGTTCTTTATAGAAAATTAAATTACAGAGAATAAAGTTAGAAACACCTGTGCCAGGGACAGCAAGGAAACCTGACATGATAGGGACACAGGGATGACTATAGTGGCCTTCATATAAAAATGCTAGTTGGGTGGCAGTTATGCCAAGCCTCTACAATTAAATGACTGAAGAAACCGGCAAGTTAAATGAGTGGGCGGGTCACAAGGGAAGTGGCAGTAGGTAGTAGTGGTGTCACCTGCCTAGCTCTGCATTGTGGCTGGGGTTTGTGAATCATTGGGCCAGCTAAGCACAGCCTTTTTTTACTGGCAGTTTTACCCAGAAAGTGTGTCATTTATCAGCCCTGAGGTCAGACAGGATACGGGTCACCCACTATGGGGGGGGTCATACACCAGCCTGACAACAGCTGATTGTTTGCATTGGCAGGGAGAGTAAACATGTGACTAATGTAGTAGGAATATTTATGTCTAGTCATATGTTTTTATCAATGTTATATGGATATTCATACTTTTGCTGGTGGAGTTGCAATGTGAGCGTCACATGTATTCATGACCATCCGTATACATGTGTGCATATGGGAATGTCAGCCGTCATTAGTGTCTATGACTATCCCTGTACATGGATACATATGGGAATGTCAGCCGTCATCAGTGTCTATGGCCATCCCTGTACATGGACACATATGGGAATGTCAGCCGTCATCAGTGTCTATGGCGTTCCCTGTACATGGATACATATGGGAATGTCAGCCGTCATCAGTGTCTATGGCCCAGGGATGATGAATTCCTATCTCCCTACACCTGCTGCGGGCAAAATAAAAAAAAAAAATAATTCTAATTTTTTTAGTTGTAAAAAATGAAAGGTACACCCAAGTACATATCATCCAATCCCCCCCCCCTCCCCCCCAGACATATACACACGTACAAACGTAAAAGCACACGCTGGGGCGCCTACACATGAAAACGTCGGTTGCAATACACGTTACATATCGCCGCACACGCCAGAATGAGCGCAATAATTCTAGCAGCAGACCCCCTCCATACACTATACTGATCACCTAGAAGGGGCTGTAAAAGCGTCAATTACAGAAAATGTCGGACTGTTACAGCCCCTTCTAGGTGATCAGTATAGTGTATGGAGGGGGTCTGCTGCTAGAATTATTGCGCTCATTCTGGCGTGTGCGGCGATATGTAACGTGTATTGCAACCGACGTTTTCATGTGTAGGCCCCCCAGCATGTGCCTTTACATTTGTACGTGTGTATATGTCTGGGGGGGAGGGGGGGTTATGTGATTGGGTGGAATTTTAATTTTTTCAATTAAAAAAAAATTATATATTTTTTTTTCTCAATTTGTTTTCATGACATAGGGAACAATGTCCCGTCTGTGATGTATTTTGGTGACAGGTTCTCTTTATGGAGACATCTGAGGTGTAATAGACCCCGGATGTCTCCCCTGTACTACACTGGATGGACTGCAATGCACATCGGATCGGATTCCATATGTCCCGCCCTCAGTGGGCGGGGATCTCTGACCGGTAACCAGGAAGTGATATCACACCATCACTTCCTGGTCAGGACCAGACGGGTACGGGCGCTCTCTTCCTTCCTCTCCTGCTGAGGGCGGTGAGCTGGCCCCGGGGCCCGCAGATGAGGGAGATAGTGAGCGAGGGGAGGGTCACACGGGGCGGGGGGGGCGGCACTGTGTGGATGCGGCTGCGCTGCCCCTCCAATGCTTCCACCTGACAGGTGAGCCCCGCAGCAGGGCTGAAGGGGAGAGGAAACTACCTGCCCCACCCCCGGGACGTGTCCGGACATGCCCGGCCATATGAATTCCCCATCCCTGCTGGAATGTCAGCTCTCCTCAGTGTCTATGGGGATCCCTGTACATGTGTCCATATGGGAATGTCAGCCGGGAAAAAGGGGGAAAAAAGGGTCCAGTGAGAGGAGGTGAGTTCCCTCGTCTCTCTCTAGATCCACAATACATACCATTTTGGTGTTCTGCCTTGTGGTGGCGCCCATTGACTTTACTGCCGGCGCCTAAACATCCAGCAACGGTTCTGAAGCAGCCGCGCAGAAAAGCCCGAGTCCTCTTCATGGTGGTGGGCCTCTTGGTGGTGGGATCTACAGACTGCTCAGTGATCCCTCCTTCCATAGGGGGCTTTCCTTCCCTCGATTCCTCTTTGGTGGTTTTCTGAGAAATAAACCTTTTAATCTTTAATTGTCTCATTACGGAAAATAATGAAACCCGCTTCAACCTGTGTGAGAGAGGCAGTGCAGCCAATCGGATCAAATCCGATCCGATGAGACTGCAAGCCAAACTCAGGAGAAGGAACAATCACGTCTGCTCTGTACCGGGTACAAGGAGCGACTGAAGGGACTCTGGCAGAGCTGGCTTAGGGGGGAGAAAGGGGGGGGGGGGAAGGGGGAGGGGTCAGGCGATGACATCACGGTGCTGGAGAGTCTTTTTTTTTTTTTCTTCAAAGTTTTCTTAAAGGGGCCATGTCCTTTTTAAATTCAGCCACCTGCAGGTTTAATTCAAAAACAAGGACGTGGCCCCTTTAAGAACTCTATGTGAATGTTTGTTTTTTTTTTTCAAATCTCCTGGTACTCAGACAAACACAACTGACGATTTTTCCTAAAGGGGCCGCAGTTATGTGAATGCAGCCTCAGTATATAGATCTCATATACCAGGAGAAGAGGTTTTTTTTCTTTTTTTTTTTAATTTAAGTGAGTTATTTTGATTGATATTTCAACCTTACAGTCCCACGGCTTAAAATAAAGGTCTTTATTCCTATGAGAACTCTGTGATTGGAGCCTTATCGCTTCATATAAAGATTTCCTGCCGAACAAATATTTTCATTTCTGTCTTGCTTTTTTTTTTTAGTCTTTTATCGTTATTTCCCTAAATGATGGAATTTTTTTTTTCAATGCGAAAACGCCTCCCATAGACTTTAATGCGAAATCCCCTCCCATAGACTTCAATGTGAAAACACCTCCCATAGACTTTAATGCAAAAACACCTTTCAGTAGCAATCCTATGTGAACACTTATGTTCTCTTGAGGCTCTGCTCTATCACTTGTGATTCTGGAACGCACCGCAACAAACTCGCACAGAACCCTTTCCATAATGGCACTCAAAGCACAATGCGTGTGGGTGGCATCTGTGTGAACCTCCTCAATAGGAGCACATAATATCTAGCCTGTCATGTCAATCTGTGAGTTTGAAAATGCATCCAGAATGGCATATGTGTGAACCAGGGCTGCTCCTTTCACATTTGGGCATTTTGGGATTGCGGCAGAATCGCTGTGATCGCAAAACGCAGGTTCAGGCGCCATTATTTATTATTAGGGCTCATGTACACGGGGTGTTTGGAAAACTCTTCTGACCTCTGGAAACTGACTGCTAGAAAACATAGGTTATAAAATGTCAGTTTAGCCGCGTTTGCATACCGCGTTTATGCGTGTTTGCTTTTAGACGCGTTTTTAAACAATAGCATCAGGAGACCTCCCAAATACCCAGAATGCCCTGAAAAATAGTAAATCATGAACTATTTCAGACATTTTGAGAGGAATAGAGAGAGCAGAAGCAGAGAGAGCAGTATGTGTGGAGATGACCTGTCTATTCTGGTTGTAGTCACTATGGATCCCATCATAATGCGGCACGTTTTACCATTGTTTCCTTCACGCGAAACCTGGAACTGACTGCGCTGGTGTACCGGGTCCATTGGAATACATGGAAAATGCTTTGCATTCGGCTCTGGACAGCATCTGGATATGGATCTGTCAAAAAAAGTGTCTAAACGCAAACGCTTGTAAAGGCGGTTAACAGCGTTCATAAGCGTTTGGCGTTTGAAATGGCGGTAAAATCTACTCCTGAATGCAATTTTGGGGCGTTCTAAAAAAGCCGACTAAACTGATCTGCCTGTAAACGTCTGTAAACGCCTGTGTGTACATGGACACAGGAAGACATAAAGGAGAGTTCAGGGGCTGCTGAAAAATCTGCTCCACAGTTCCTGAACGTCAGTGTAGCAGCTGCAGTGTACATGAGCCCTGAAAACGTTTCAGTTTTGCCGTGATTGTCGTGCGGTAAGTCACATGGTGTGAAGCTTGTCCCCCAAAAGTCGCCTTGCCCCAGGAGCTGACAATCCACGCTACTCTTTACAAAAATAAGTCCGCTGGGTTGAATGAAAACAAACCTTGTAGTGTGTACCCGGCTACAGCGCCCTCTGCTGGAGGTAGTGAGTAAACAGATGAAGGACTCCATCTCTTCCACTCTCTGCCCCTGATAACAGGCAGGTCTGCGATGTTTGAACAGTGACTGATGAAAGGTTATAGCCTGTGATAGCCGGGTGTGAAGAAGGCAATAAACTCACAAATGATAATGTGTTCATTTCCAGGTCTTATCCCAGAGAGGTGCCTCTATGTCTGTACCACAGGGTGTTGCAGTTCATCTGGTCAGCCAGGATCAACTCTGTTGTCTCTCTTGTTACAAACTGTTCATGACCACTGTGGTTCTGGGTATGGTTCTGTGTGGTTCTGGGTATGGTGCTGTGTGGTTCTGGGTATGGACTGTGTGGTTCTGGGTATGGTGCTGTGTGGTTCTGGGTATGGACTGTGTGGTTCTGGGTATGGTGCTGTGTGGTTCTGGGTATGGTGCCGTTTGGTTCTGGGTATGGTGCCGTGTGGTTCTGGGTATGGTGCCGTTTGGTTCTGGGTATGGTGCCGTGTGGTTCTGGGTATGGTGCCGGGTATGGTGCCGTGTGGCTCCCGGTTATGGGGCTGTGTGTGTGGCTCCTGGGTATCGGGCTGTGTGTGGCTCCTGGGTATGGGGCTGTGTGTGTGGCTCCTGGGTATCGGGCTGTGTGTGGCTCCTGGGTATCGGGCTGTGTGTGGCTCCTGGGTATCGGGCTGTGTGTGTGGCTCCTGGGTATGGGGCTGTGTGTGTGGCTCCTGGGTATGGGGCTGTGTGTGTGGCTCCTGGGTATCGGGCTGTGTGTGGCTCCTGGGTATCAGGCTGTGTGTGTGGCTCCTGGGTATGGGGCTGTGTGTGGCTCCTGGGTATCGGGCTGTGTGTGGCTCCTGGGTATCGGGCTGTGTGTGGCTCCTGGGTATCGGGCTGTGTGTGTGGCTCCTGGGTATGGGGCTGTGTGTGTAGCTCCTGGGTATGGGGCTGTGTGTGGCTCCTGGGTATCAGGCTGTGTGTGTGGCTCCTGGGTATGGGGCTGTGTGTGGCTCCTTGGTATCGGGCTGTGTGTGGCTCCTGGGTATGGGGCTGTGTGTGTGGCTCCTGGGTATGGGGCTGTGTGTGTGGCTCCTGGGTATGGGGCTGTGTGTGGCTCCTGGGTATCGGGCTGTGTGTGGCTCCTGGGTATGGGGCTGTGTGTGTGGCTCCTGGGTATGGGGCTGTGTGTGTGGCTCCTGGGTATGGGGCTGTGTGTGTGGCTCCTGGGTATGGGGCTGTGTGTGGCTCCTGGGTATCAGGCTGTGTGTGTGGCTCCTGGGTATCGGGCTGTGTGTGGCTCCTGGGTATCAGGCTGTGTGTGTGGCTCCTGGGTATGGGGCTGTGTGTGGCTCCTGGGTATCAGGCTGTGTGTGGTTCCTGGGTATCAGGCTGTGTGTGTGGCTCCTGGGTGTTGGGCTCTGTGGCTCCTGGGTATGGGGCTGTGTGTGTGGCTCCTGGGTGTTGGGCTATGTGGCTCCTGGGTATCGGGCTGTGTGTTGCTCCTGTGTATCGGGCTGTGTGTGTGGCTCCTGGGTGTTGGGCTATGTGGCTCCTGGGTATGGGGCTGTGTGTGGCTCCTGGGTATCGGGCTGTGTGTGGCTCCTGTGTATCGGGCTGTGTGTGGCTCCTGGGTGTCCTGACCCAGAAGTGATGTGATGATATGACTTCTGGGGCCCCATTGACAGACTCCTGACCATGGAGGCCAGGATAGAATGTAATGCAGTGCACTGTATTCCTGTCAGTGTAGTACAGGGGACACTCCCGGGGGATTTTAGACCTTTGATGTCTCAATAAAGAGAACCTGTCGCACAGAAAAAAGTAAAATAAAAGTAATAAATGAAAGTTACACCCAAGCACATCTCCTCCCCCCTCCAAAAAATAAAAATTGAGACTCCCCACATATATGCATGTTGAAACGTCAAAGCACACAGTGGGGCCCGTACACATGAAGATGTGGATTGCGATACACGTTACATATCACCGCACACGCCAGGATGAGGCAATAATTCCAGCACCAGACCTCCTCCATACACTACACTGATGACCTTTAACCACTTGCCTACCAGGCACTTATACCCCCTTCCTTACCTGGCCAATTTTCAGCTTTCAGCTCTGCCGCACTTTGATTGACAATTGCGCGGTCATGCAACATTGTACCCATATGAAATTTTGATCATTTTTTTCTCACAAATAGAGCTTTCTTTTGGTGGTATTTAATCGCCACTGGGCGCTTTACTTTTTGCGCTATATATTAAAAAAAGTGCAAAAAATTTGAAAAAAAAAAAAAGTTTATTTGTTTCTTTTATAAAATTTTTCAAACAGGTATTTTTTCTCCTTCACTGATTTGCGTTGATGAGGCGGCACTGATGGGCACTGATAGGCGGCACTGATGGGCACTGATAGGCAGCACTAAAGGGCACTGATAGGCAGTACTAATGAGGTGGCACGGATAGGCGGCACTGATAGACAGCACTAATTAGGGGTCACGGATAGGTGGCACTGATATGCAGCACTGATAGGCGGCACTGATAGGTGACACTGATGATGGGTACTGATAGACGGCACTGACTGGCATCACTTCTGGGCACTGACTGGCGGCACTGACTGGCACAACCCCTGGGCACTGGCTGGTGGCACTGACTGGCAGCACTGCTGGGCTGCACAGGTGGGTGGCACTGGTGGGCACAGGTGGGTGGCACTGGTGGGCACAGGTGGGTGGGCACAGGTGGGTGGCACTGGTGGGCACAGGTGGGTGGCACTGGTGGGCACAGGTGGGTGGGCACATGTAGGTGGCACTTCTGGGCACAGGTAGGTGGCACTGCAGAGTGGCACAGGTGGGGCACTGCAGAGTGGCACAGGTGGGTGCACTGCTGGGCACAGGTGGGGGCACTGCTGGGAACGGGTGGGCGGGGCTAGTGGGCGCACTGCTGGGCGGAACTTGCGGATGTCACTGCTGGGCACCGATCATCAGGGCACTGATCATCAGTGCCCTGATGATCGGTGCCGATCCCCGCTCTGACAACTGCCGGTTCTCGGCAGTACTTTCCTCACGATCTGACAGCGTGAGGAAAGTGCAGCCGAGAACCGGCACTTGCATTTCCCTGTGATCAGCGTGTCATTGGACACCGCTGATCACGTGGTAAAAGGCCGGTGGGATCGGCCTTTCACCACATCACGTGATCAGCTGTGTCCGTAGGACACAGCGATCACGGAGATCACCGGGTGCGCGCCCCCTGGTGCGCGCAGGAGAGCGCGTTCTGGGAGGACGTCATATGACATCCACTCAGAACTGGCCGGCCGCGGTGAAGCCGTCATTCGGCTATGCGCGGTCGGCAAGAGGTTAAGGGGCTTTAACCCCTCCCACCTGACCAATGTACATAAACGGCCGGCTGGGAGCTTCCCCGTTTTGATTGGACGTTCCTGTACGTCCCTCAGAACATGCGCTTGTGTGCGGCCCCGGGGCCACGCAACAGCACGGATCTGTGATGGCTGCGCCTGTCGGACTCAGCCCATTACGGGTTGGGATATGGGCTCTCTGATTGGACCTTCCAATGGTGATGGCAGTGTCCAATCACAGCCATCTCTGAATGTCAGCAGACACGTGTCTCTGTAGCTGTTCCCCTCAGCTGAGGTCTGTGAGAGCTCAGTGAGGGGGGGAGGGGGGGATGCTGCAAATTGTGACAGTTGATGTGTGTAGCTGATGATTTTATTCCTCCATTACACAGCTCTGCAGCCCCCCCACACCAGGACACCAAGCAGCATCTGTCCCTGTCCACATGTCAGCGTCTGTCAGTGTCCCACATACATGTCATCACCTGTCAGTGTCCCACAAACATGTCATCACCTGTCAGTGTCCCACATACATGTCATCACCTGTCAGTGTCCCACACACATGTCATCACCTGTCAGTGTCCCACAAACATGTCATCACCTGTCAGTGTCCCACAAACATGTCATCACCTGTCAGTGTCCCACACACATGTCATCACCTGTCAGTGTCCCACAAACATGTCATCACCTGTCAGTGTCCCACACACGTGTCATCACCTGTCAGTGTACAGGGCACAAAACAAAGAATTAAAAACAATGTAAAGTGCCCCCATCCCCCCTCGCTGAAGTGCAAAGGTGAACGCAGGCATTGGTGTCATACACATACATGACCAGTGATCACACCACACATGTGAGGTATCGCCGTGAATGTCGGAGCGAGAGCAATAATTCTATCACCTGACCTCCTCTGTAACTCTAAACTGGTAACCTGGAACGGCTTATAAAGTGTCTCCTATAAAGATTTGTAAATCACGTAGTTTGGCGCCATTCCATAATCGTGCGCAATTATAAAGCGTGACGGGTTTTTATCTATTTACTTGGTGCAACACCAGATTTTATATTTTATCAAAAATGTGGGTATTATATAGTGTTTGTGCATCAAAATTCTTCAACTGCTTCCCCCCCCCGACCACTGCACATAATCGGCCAGGTGGGATCATCGCTTTTCTGATTGGACGTTCCTGAACGTCACTCAGAACGTGGCCATGCAGCTGTGCGCTCTCCGTGTGCCTGTGTCCAATGGACACAGCACAACGCCACATGTCAGAAAAGCTCTCTGATTGGCCCTTCTGATCACATGATGTCTGTGTCCAATCACAGCCATCATGTGATGTCCACAAAGCCACCAGTCTGTTGATTTGCTCTGCCTCTCCTCACACAGAGCCCGCTAGTGAGAAGCGAAGTCGATCTGTGTAAAACACACACATCACCCCATAGTGTCCCCCACACAGCTGTCAGTGCACCAGTGATCCACATCTGTCACAGTACCAGTGGTCATACACATCTGTACCAGTGATCCATCTCTGTCACTCATACCAGTGTAAATTCCACATCTATACCAGTGATCCACATCTGTCACAGCTTACCAGCGTAAAAGCCACATCTGTACCAGTGGTCATCCATTTCTGTACCAGTGATCAACATCGCTCATGGCCTGCCAGTGTCAAATCCACATCTGTCAGTACCAGTGAATAACATCTTTCACGGTGTACCAGCGTAAAATCCACATCTGCACCAGTGATCCACATCTGTCACAGCGTACCAGTGTCAAATCCACATCTGTCAGTTTAGCAGTGCTCAATATCTGTCACACAGCACTAGTGTAAAATCCACATCAGTACCAGTGAATAACATCTGTCACAGCACAGCAGAGTAAAATCCACATCTGTACCAGTGATCAATATCTGTCACAAATTATCAGTGTTAAATCCACATCTGTACCAGTGATACACATCTGTACCAGTGATACACATCTGTACCAGTGATACACATCTGTACCAGTGATACACATCTGTACCAGTGATAGACGTCTGTACCAGAGATACACATCTGTACCAGTGATATACATCTGTACCAGTGATATACATCTGTACCAGAGATACACATCTGTACCAGTGATAGACATCTGTACCAGTGATAGACATCTGTACCAGTGATACACGTTTGTACCAGTGATGAACATCTGTACCAGTGATGAACATCTGTACCAGTGATGAACATCTGTACCAGTGATAGACATCTGTACCAGTGAACATCAGCAATGCAGCATAAACTTGTGTAAACAATGATACACCAGCGAGGAGGCTTTCCAGATGCTGAGTATTACGGACGAGAGTAGCGGGGATCTCTCTCTGTCAGACTCAGATTCTGAGTATGAGGCAGTTAAAAGTAGTGGGTGAGCAGTGGAAAAGAAAGAAGGGCTTCCCCCATCCACACATTGGAGGTGGATTGGGGAATCCTCCCTGCTGCCGTATTGTATTGTGACAGCGGAGGGGTCGGAGAGCCGGCTCACTCCCAGCCCAGCAACTCTCAGTTGTCACAAACAACTCCCAATCTCTGTTTATGTTCAGGAGACGGAGGGATGGGATCCCTATCATGTGACCACAGTGGTAGCCAATCACCGTGATCACATGATTAGTGATCACCTCCCGGTGTTAAGACCCAGCTAAAGGGCTGCCAGGAGGGGGAGGGGAGGGGTTATCAGGTTTTAGAGGTTGGGTTTGGATCTAATGTAACCCTCGTCATTGATAGATTGTATTTGATGTCCTTTATAAATACACAAATGTGATATTCCCGCCGTGAGGTCCCCCAGCCATCGTCCTCTGTCCTATAACATCATTTCTGCCGGTTCCAGCCACTCGCATTAAAATATCAGTGGAGAAAGAATGCGAAGTCAATCAGAATGGCCTCAGTGGGACGGATGTGATTTAATATTAGAACGACCCGGCCGCACAGAGGGAGCTGAAGATTTCAGCAATGTTCATGTAACTCATGCTGCTTCCCTCTCCGGAGTCTCTGCTGTGATAAGTAGGTGGAGGTCATTACAAATGCAGCCATGATTACCTCCACGGTATAAGTGCCACACACTACGCCGGGAAAGAGAGCGCCGTCCCCGAGACATAGGAGACACTTCTGGGGGTGAGCCCACCTAAACGGATCTTGTAGTTTTAGGTGGTTATAGGAAGACTGACTCTCCCGCGTACTTATTTTACCGCCCACTTCCTTCTTGGATGTCTGTGCTCAGACTATGCAGGGCAAAGCAACAACAAGTTCCCTTTAATGCACTTCTCCCCAGCAGCATACTCCATACTGACTTTCCTTGTACCTCTCCGCCGCTCCGTTCAGCTGCTGATAGGAAAGTCCAGTATAAGCTTCAAGTCATGGGGATTGTAGATGACACATTGCTGATTGGCCCAGCACGGTCACATGGGGTAAGTCACATGCTTCTTCATACCTGGGGCTACCTAGTATTGCCTTTGTTTCCCAGCACAGAAGTGAAGGAAATGGCAATGGGTGGGATTAACCTGGGTATGTTTGTTCTATTGTCTCTTTCAGGTGGGTGGTTTGGGGGTGTTAAAAACAAAAAGTTGAGCTGAAGTTTTACTGTCCACTCAGCTTGGCACAATACAGCCAGCTGGGGCTGTACGCATGCATGGCTGCAATGTTTTGGCATTTTTACTGTGGGGAGCAGATTTTGACAGGCGGTACCTTCTGCCAAACTCACCCATTGAGTTCAGTGCATGCAATTGCAGAGCTGGAGTGCAGCATTACAGGGTAATATCAGGCAGTGAGGAGGTGATATCTCGCCTCCTCACTGCCTTTCAAATGTCCTCTTAAAATATGGATTGCTCTTCAGATGGCACTGCAGTTCTCCTTAAAGTGGCTGTAAAGTCTGAAGGATTTTTACCTTTATGTATTCTATGGATGAATGTAAAAAGCCTTCTTTGTGCAGCAGTGCCCCCATCCCCCCAATACTTAGCTGAGCCCCATCGAGATCCAGCAATATGAATGACAGCCTCGCTGTCCCAGGTCTCTGCCTCCGCATTGGCTGAGACAGCAAGCAGGAGCCATTGACTCCTACTGCTATCAATCACAGCCAGTCAGCCAATGAGGAGATAGAGAGGGTGGGGCTAAGCCGTGGCTCCGTGTGTGAATGGACACACGGAGCAGTGGGTGCCCCCATAGCAAGCTGTTTTCTGTGAGGGCACCCGACAGGATGAGCCAGGAGAGCCTGCGGGGGGACCCGAGAAGAGGAGGATCCGGGCTGCTCTGTGCAAACCGCAGGTAAGTATAGACATGTTTATTATTTATCCACTTGCCTACTGGGCCAATTCTGACATTCCTCTCCTACATGGAAAAATTCTCTTTTTTTGCTAGATAATTACTTAGAACCCCCACACATTATATTTTTTTAAGCAGAGGCCCTAGAGAATAAAATGACGAGGGTTACAATATTTTATGTCGCGTGGTATTTGCACAGTGGTTTTTCAAAAGCATATTTTTGGGGGAAAAAAACACTTTCATGAATTTTAGTGAACACAAACACAATATAATACCCAATTTCTTTGTAAAATATAAAAGATGATGTTATGCCGAGTAAATAGATACCACACAAGACATGCTTTAAAACTGCGCACACCAATGAAATGGCGGCAAACCGGTACTTTAGTTTATCCATAGGCAACGGTTTAAAAGGAGGGGCTCTGACGTCACGACGCTATTAGGAATCACACGGCGAGTACAGATAGTGTGCAGAGCACACACAGAGGATGGTTACTATTTCAGAAACACATTTAATATATAGATATGTGAGTGAAGTACTTATGCAGTATAAATAAACCTTTTA
The DNA here is from genome assembly GCF_062004578.1 of Staurois parvus. NCBI lineage: Eukaryota > Metazoa > Chordata > Amphibia > Anura > Ranidae > Staurois > Staurois parvus. Next base: position 8,697,349 of record NW_028317826.1, read on the forward strand.
CAGAAAGATAAGGCACTATATGTATTCTTTTTTTCATGGTCACCAACAATATGGAGGAATAAAGAGGAGAAGTGGAGGAAGTGGAAAGCCCCGTGGAGGATAGAGGGAGAAATCCATCCATCCATATTACAGACAGGGATCAGCAAGCCTAAGAGACCCCCTGAGGGAAAAGTGAATGATTACATCCAGCTACCCAACGGTTTACAAGTCTTTACAGGTTACCAAATGAGAGTTCCAGAGGAGATTTGGTGCTGGAATTATTGGTGTGACGTTGGCGGTGATACCTCGCATGTGTCGTGCGATCGCTGTGTACATGTGCATGCAGGGCCGACACGTGTGTTCACCTTTGCGTGTAAGCACGAGGGGGATGGGGGTTGTTTTATTTTTATTATTTCTTTTTTTCACTTTCATTGCTATCAGACGGGATGAACAACATCCTTTATGATCACATGGGCCATGACAGGTCCTCTTCTATCAGACCCCAGATTTCTCCACAGATTGGTCTGATTGGCTGCTTCCCCGGCTGGCAGGCGGAGAGTAAACCCAGAGCTGGAAGTGACAGAATCCTTGTTGCTTCCAGTTTCTCATTTCACATAGTGGGAAGAACAACATCAGTTCCTCCCATTGTGTGTGGGGGAGCCGATGCCACCGGTCGCATCTTTGCCGGGCTTCCCGATTGCACAAGATACACGGGAAAGGTGGCGGGGGGAGGGGATGAGACCCCCTTCTTCCACCTGAAAAGTAATCCAACGGCGCATAGTCGCTCAGATTACTTTTACATAAAAGAGAATCGTTGGCACTGAAAAATGATACGTGATCATGGTTGTCGCCTCAGCCATTGTCCCGGTATAACCACTTCAGTACCAGGCTGTGTATATATACGTGCATCCGTATTGAAGCGGTTAAAGAGACCCTGTCACCACCTTAAACAAATGACAGGTCAGAGCACACACAGTATTTTATATGCCTACTTCTGGTGTTTTTACTTTCTATGAATTAGTTTTTATTCACCTGCAATGTGTCTTTGAAGCTAAAAAATGTGATTAGCACAGCCCCCTCCCTTCTTGCATACCATACCCTCCCCCTCTACTGCGAGTGTCTAATTACTATGTGTGCTGGCCCAGCTCCTCTGCTCCTCCCCTCACTATATAACCTTTTATGGAGGAGACGGAATACTATAGTGTGTCACTTGATTTACAGCTTGAAGTCAACATCCAAGATGGTGGCGACCAGCAGCCGATGCTCAGTTTGGTGTGTATTGATAGAGAGGTTTTTTGTTTTTTTTTGTTAGGAGAGTGCATGTGATCAGCATTGTCCAGACAGAGGGTCAGGGGTCCTGTAGTCTCATAGGACAGTCGGAGGAGAATGAAAACTCCTACAAGCTTTAACCACTGCTGGGTTAGACACTGAGAGAAGTCATAAGACTGCTATATATTGCTGATGAGAAAAGGTATTTAGCAGTTTATATTTACTAAAATAATTATATTTCCATGCTGTGTGTACTGTGGGAGAGCGGATATAGTGATTGCAGGGTCCTGGGGAGACCAGATATAGTAAGTGCAGGGTCCTGGGGAGAGCGGATATAGTGATTGCAGGGTCCTGGGGAGAGCGGATATAGTGGATGCAGGGTCCGGGGAGGCCAGATATAGTGAATGCAGGGTCTGGGGAGAGCGGATATAGTGAATGCAGGGTCCGGGGAGAGCGGATATAGTGAATGCAGGGTCCGGGGAGAGCGGATATAGTGAATGCGGGGTCCGGGGAGAGCGGATATAGTGAATGCAGGGTCCGGGGAGAGCGGATATAGTAAATGCGGGGTCCGGGGAGAGCGGATATAGTGAATGCAGGGTCCGGGGAGAGCAGATACAGTGAATGCGGGGTCCGGGGAGAGCGGATATAGTGAATGCGGGGTCCGGGGAGAGCGGATATAGTGAATGCGGGGTCCGGGGAGAGCGGATATAGTGAATGTGGGGTCTGGGGAGAGCGGATATAGTGAATGCGGGGTCCGGGGAGAGCAGATATAGTGAATGCAGGGTTCGGGGAGACCGGATATAGTGAATGCAGGGTCCGGGGAGAGCGGATATAGTGAATGCAGGGTCCGGGGAGACCGGATATAGTGAATGCCGGGTCCGGGGTTTAGTAACACTTGAACTCCACTCTTATCTTCAGTATTGCACAGTTGTAAAACGCTCAGCTCCTCTACGGAAATATCTAACTCTGATGCTACTGCGCTCTGTGAGATTCATACAGTTTGTATTAAAAGCTGCAGAAAGTTAAACCGAGCCTTCCTCATTTCCTGGCTGGAGGACATCCGGCATCATCTAGCACTTTTCTCCCCAACCTTACTGTCCCTGGCCCACTGCTTTCATTCATTGGATTTCAGTTCTTTCAGGCATAGAAGCTCCACATCACATGTCAGCGTTACCTAGAGACATCTGCATAGGAATGTTCACTACACCAGACTGACACCCACACAGCCAGGCAGATTGATATTTCCAGAACTCCCTCAGGAGCCAGCCCACTGATTGCATCAGGGCTGAGGCCTCTTGGGGGGAGTACTGAGGAGGGGCCCTGATGTTTTCTGGGAACTATGTACAGCACCCTGCTAGCCCCTCCCACCAGCCATGACTTCATGACAAATGTTACCAGTGATGACATTTACATTCACCCAACACGTGCAGTACGGCCGGATTCACACTCTGCATTGTGACAATATACGTGGTTTTGTGCGCCGTTAGCAGTGCGTTCTCATTGGGTTGATGTGGTTTCCCGGTAACAATAAAACATGAAATCTAGTTGCGCTAGTCATGCAGTATGCGCTATAACACCTAAACAACACAGCACACCTTGCAGCAAGTAACTGGAATAAGTAGAGAACATGTAAAAGATGAAAGCTTGCTCTGGGATCAGAGGATTTATTAATGCCTCCTGATGGTCTTTGTGATGAGTGTAACTATACTCGGCCGAAGTCCCAACTATGAGCGGCTTACTGGACAGATGTCCCAAAATATGTAAGTGGTGGCAGCACAGGGGGGGTCTAATGGTCCTGAATACTGTTCCTTGTGCTGTCATCCAGTGAGCCGGTTACATTACTGACTTTGAGTGGCTTGGGCATACTAGGTCCTCTCTTTGCCTCCATGAAGATGAGTGAGTCTGGTGATGGAAGGACCATCCCCAAGACCATGGAGATGTATTATGAAGCCCTTTGAGCCCATGGGTTTGTGTCATTTTTGGTATTGTGTAGCTGCATGTATTACATTTACTGTGTGCTCTGTTCTTTTGTTAGCATGCTCTCGTTCCTGAGATTATTGCAGAGCTGCAATGAGAGGTGGCATGCCCTGTAGACCAGCCTTTCTCACCTTTTTTCAACAGTGAAACCCTTGAAATATATTTCAGACGTCGAGGAAACCCTGCTAAAAACAGTTACTTGGGGATCAATTTGAAAAATGCCCCATTTGCAGTGCTGATTGCCCCCCTTAAAGACAGCTAAAAACATAATTGGTATCATGCCACTGGCCCTTCATAGTGACGTTGGCCCCAGAACTGTGCAGGCACCATCACATGGGAGCCAAGCAGCTATAGCTAAGGAATCCCCTGCCATGGCTAGAGGGAGCTGAAAATGTCCCGGCGTCAGTGGGAGTAAACAATGTCCTATCTTTGGTAATAGGGGAACTATTAGTGCCCCATTGTTAGTGTCAGTGGGAGAAATAGTGTCCGATCATTGATGTCTGTGGAGGTAATAGTGCTCCATCATTGATGTCTGTGGAGGGAATAGTGCTCCATCACTGATGTCTGTGGAGGGAATAGTGCTCCATCATTGATGTCTGTGGAGGGAATAGTGCTCCATCATTGGTGTCTGTGGAGGGAATAGTGCTCCATCATTGATGTCTGTGGAGGGAATAGTGCTCCATCATTGATGTTTGTGGAGGGAATAGTGCTCCATCATTGATGTCTGTGGAGGGAATAGTGCTCCATCATTGATGTCTGTGGAGGGAATAGTGCTCCATCATTGATGTCTGTGGAGGGAATAGTGCTCCATCATCGATGTCTGGAGGGAATAGTGCTCCATCATTGATGTCTGTGGAGGGAATAGTGCTCCATCACTGATGTCTGTGGAGGGAATAGTGTTCCATCACTGATGTCTGTGGGAGATATAGTGTCCGATCATTGATGTCTGTGGAGGGAATAGTGCTCCATCATTGGTGTCTGTGGAGGGAATAGTGCTCCATCATTGATGTCTGTGGAGGGAATAGTGCTCCATCATTGATGTCTGTGGAGGGAATAGTGCTCCATCACTGATGTCTGTGGAGGGAATAGTGCTCCATCATTGATGTCTGTGGAGGGAATAGTGCTCCATCATTGATGTCTGTGGTGGGAATAGTGCTCCATCATTGATGTCTGTGGGAGATATAGTGTCCGATCATTGATGTCTGTGGAGGGAATAGTGCTCCATCATTGGTGTCTGTGGAGGTAATAGTGCTCCATCATTGATGTCTGTGGAGTGAATAGTGCTCCATGAATGATGTCTGTGGAGAGAATAGTGCTCCATCATTGATGTCTGTGGAGGGAATAGTGCTCCATGAATGATGTCTGTGGAGAGAATAGTGCTCCATCACTGATGTCTGTGGAGGGAATAGTGCTCCATCATTGATGTCTGTGGAGGGAATAGTGCTCCATCATTGATGTCTGGAGGGAATAGTGCTCCATCATTGATGTCTGTGGAGGGAATAGTGCTCCATCACTGTTGTCTGTGGAGGGAATAGTGCTCCATCATTGATGTCTGTGGAGGGAATAGTGCTCCATGAATGATGTCTGTGGAGAGAATAGTGCTCCATCACTGATGTCTGTGGAGGGAATAGTGCTCCATCATTGATGTCTGTGGAGGGAATAGTGCTCCATCATTGATGTCTGTGGAGGGAATAATGCTCCATCATTGATGTCTGTGGAGGGAATAGTGCTCCATCATTGATGTCTGTGGAGGGAATAGTGCTCCATCATTGATGTCTGTGGAGGGAATAGTGCTCCATCACTGATGTCTGTGGGGGGAATAGTGCTCCATCATTGATGTCTGTGGAGGGAATAGTGCTCCATCATTGGTGTCTGTGGAGGGAATAGTGCTCCATCATTGATGTCTGTGGAGGGAATAGTGCTCCATCATTGATGTCTGTGGAGGGAATAGTGCTCCATCATTATAAAACCGAGAATAATAAGCGAGCGCTTTAAATGTACAAGTAGCTGAGGCACACAGGATAACCAAAATAATCCTCACATGAAAATAAAATCAAAGTGCAGCGCTAGGAGAATATATAAATGTGTCACAATAGATAAAAGTGATCAAAAAAAGTCCCAACAACGGTGACCTAGGGTAACAATGCACACTAACCAGAAGTGCACATTATAAGTGCAATGTAGCCAAGATGGAGCTCATAGAGTAGTCATCCGCATGGAAAGGGTAGATGCATTCCCTTGGTCAGTGAAGATCCTCACGACGGTACAGAGCTGGGCAGAAGAAATCCACTAGATGGTAGAAAACGATCACTGCTCCACCAAAAGAGCACTGTTCCTCCACTGTGCAAGAACGATATCTGGGAGAAAAGGTGCTCCCCACAGGGGATCAAGAATAAATGCCCATAGTGAAGTAAAGTTTAAAAACGAATTTATGCTCCATTATTGGTGTCTGTGGAAGGAATAGTGCTCCATCGTTGGTGTCTGTGGAGGGAATAGTGCTCCATCATTGATGTCTGTGGAGGGAATAGTGCTCCGTCATTGATGTCTGTGGAGGGAATAGTGCTCCATCATTGATGTCTGTGGAGGGAATAGTGCTCCATCATTGTTGTCTGTGGAGGGAATAGTGCTCCATCATTGGTGTCTGTGGAGGAAATAGTGCTCCATCATTGGTGTCTGTGGAGGGAATAGTGCTCCATCATTGATGTCTGTGGATGGAATCGTGCTCCATAATTGGTGTCTGTGGAAGGTATAATGCTCCATCATTGGTTTCAATTGGAGGAATGGTTCCCTACTGTTGGTGACAGTGCAGGAATTATTGCCCAATTGTCAGTGGGAGGAATAGTGCCTCATATCAGTGGGAGGAATAGTGCCTCGTATCAGTGGGAGGAATAGCACCCCAAGGGCCAGAGAAAGGTATGCAAAGGGCCACAGTTTGGAGACCCCTGCTCTGAAGCAGGGGTCTTCAAACTTTCTAAACAAAGGGCCAGTTTACTGTCATTCAGACTTTAGGGGGGTCGGACTGTGGCCAGTGGAAGTAGAAAATCTCCTGGCATTAGTGGGAGTAAACAGTGGTCCATCTTTACTGTTAAAGGGATGAATAGTGTCCCGTCATTGGTGTCAGTGGAAGGATTAGTGCTCCATCATTGGTGTCAGTGGAAGGAATAGTATGCCATTGTTGGGGTCAAGAATTAATTCTCTGCTGTGGGTCACAGTGGGAGGAATAGCATCTCATATCAGTGGAAGGAATAGTGCCTAAAGGGCCATATGTAAAGTAAACAAAGGGCCACATTCGGCCCGTGTGCTGCAGTTTTGAGGCCACTGCTCTAGAGGTATCCTAGGGTTTCATGGAGCCCTGGATGAGAATAGCTGCTGCAAACTACACTTTTTCCTGGTGGGAGCCTTTCTTGTTTTAATGGTCCTATAAAAGGCTACATAAAAATGCAGTGTGATTTACAATGCTTCAGTTTATATATTTGGACCTTCCAATTCACTAACCCAAAACACGTATTTAGATTAACACAGTCATAAATTGTCTGTTCTAAATCTCTGATTCATTCCATTTAAAAGAAGAGAGTCAGCATGACCTTTGTCAGATCTCCATTGGAGTAGTTCAGGCAACTACCTGAGGCCCCAGCTTCCTAAGGGGCCCATGCATGCCCATGTCAGGGTAACTGTACTTTGGGCATACCTTGTAGACCAGCGGTGTCATGTTCTGTCCAGCAAAATCCACCTGGACCGGCTGTCAGCTTGACAACAGGGTCTCGCCTTGTTCCACAGGAGCCCCTGCAGCAGTGTAAATGCAGCCTGCTAGCAGTGTTTGCCTTTTTCACTGATAAATACTGGATGTCCTATCAATATTATTGTCATGAATAAAGTATTTGGACGTGTTCTTTTATGTGCATATCAATAAGCTTTCCTTTGATCTGAACATGCCATCAATTTAGGTCTAGATACAGTTTAGGAGACAACGTCTCTTATTTGTTCCCCTTTGATCTATTAGATAATAATTGAAAGTGTTCCGTTATACCTGTTCAATAATTGCACAAAAAATGCTTTTGTTATCTAGTGAGCTTGCAAGTTGCAGCGTACTCTGCAGTAATCTCTCAAGCAGTACAAGACAAGCTCAACCGAGAAGTTGGAAATATCATGAGCCTGGGTTTGGGTAGGGACAGGTCTTTACCATCTTTTACCAAAAGTCTAACTCACCAATGATCTACTAACTGCTAAAACCAATGGCCACTACTCCGTACTCATCCCAACCAATGGCCACTACTCCGTACTCATCCCAAACAATGGCCACTACTCCGTACTCATCCCAACCAATGGCCACTACTCTGTACTCATCCCAACCAATGGCCACTGCTCCATACTCATCCCAACCAATGGCCACTGCTCCGTACTCATCCCAACCAATGGCCACTGCTCTGTACTCATCCCAACCAATGACCACTACTCCGTACTCATCCCAACCAATGGCCACTACTCCGTACTCATCCCAACCAATGGCCACTACTCCGTACTCATTCCAACCAATGGCCACTACTCCGTACTCATCCCAACCAATGACCACTACTCCGTACTCATCCCAACCAATGACCACTACTCCGTACTCATCCCAACCAATGACCACTACTCCGTAGTCATCCCAACCAATGACCACTACTCCGTAGTCATCCCAACCAATGACCACTACTCCGTACTCTTACTACTTGACCTCTCTGCGGCTTTTGATACATTCGATCCATTCAAATGGCAGTTTTCTGTTTACTTTCACGTTTTGGTTTCCATTTTACAGCATTTGAGATCATTTTAGCTGAGCAGCCTATCAGTTTCTGCACTTATTTATATGTTTTCTCCTCTCCAATGAACTTTTTAATCAAAGTACGCTGTTTTTCTACACTTTGTCTGGAATGACCCGTTACTCAGATTTTTAGAGATATATTATATATAGAGGTATATCCCTTTCAGCAACACTGGCTATATCCATATGAACGTCCAACCTCCAGGAGACACAATATACCGGGCAGAAAACAAACCTTCCTCACAAATTCAGTATGCAGTGTCTCTCCAAAGAAAAGCCAAAGGGATCTGCAATAATGTTCTGCCATAAAAAAATGTTCTTTATTAAAACCCGACCGGTACTTACATAATAGGAAGAAAGAAGAGCGCACAATCATACAAAACGCACTCATATCTACATCTCATTGGTTTCTTTGTATTCCCACAGATGGGGTGCCCAGTTTTTATTTCTGGGGCCTGTTTGTTGCCACCTTAGGCAGACTGTAATGGTTATTATATGTGATTTATTTTGTTATTATATACAGTACATGTTGTTCCTTAAAGCAGTTAGGGTGGATACTGTCATCTCTAGGTGCATGGAGTACACTCACAGTCCTAGAAAGCTGTACTCTAAATACATATATGAGAAATGTTTTGCCTGTCAGAAGATTTTTATATCTGTTCATTCATTGCTGGGATTTCCACAGCTCTGCCAGACAGCACAGCCAAGCAGACAAGACTACTTACAGATAGGAAATACAGTGGTGTCCTCTGTTCACCCCCAACCGTCTGATTGGATGGTGAAACAACAGCAGCAGACTGATTAGGTCATCTCTCTGATCTCTTCTCCTATCAGTATGTTCTATGTTAGTACATGTGCATGCAGCACCCCTGATTGGCTCTCGGTTCTGCCCCTTCTTCTTCCAGTGCTGCTGCATAGTAAGAGGCTGATACCAAATCAATTTCAGGCACTTCCACTAGTGGCATTAAAACACACATTTCAAGATTTATTAAGCCCTTCCTGTCAGATGTATGTATATATGTGGCAGCACAGAGATTGGCCGTATTCTGTGCCTCCTCGTATACACATACCTGTTTTGTGTTGGCAGCATGCCCCCAGCACTCTGACAGTATCGTCACTGACAATTGGAAGCCGGTAGGATGAGCTTCCAATTATCTAATCACTTTGGCATCCAATCACAGTGATCACATGGTGCGGAAGCTGAGCAAACAGGTGACGATGCTGCGGTGTTACTATCTCTTAAAAGGCTGGGAAGAAGGGGTTAATGAATACAGAGCTGCATTCATTTGTGTCTATTATATCTGTCTGGAGATTAGTCCAAAGATGTACAGTTTTTATTCAACTGTGTGTGGCAAAATATCCTAAAACTCCAGAGCTATGAACAGGGGATTATAAGAAGATCCTGGGATTTCCCGCTGTAAACGCATGTGTTCTGTATTGCAGACATCTAGAACTGCATTCACCTGATGCCAAGCATACTGCGGTGCTGCGAGCAAAAGATCCTGCGGCGGCCCAGACCTGGTTCAACGCAATTCATGGGGTGGTGACAGAACTTCTTCCCAAGGTGATGGCCGAAGTCCAAACTCAGCTGAGAAAAAACGGAATCTCTGGAAGTCATGAAATTCGGCACATGGGCTGGCTAGCAGAAAAGGTCAGTTTGTTGTGTCTTTGACTTTATATTGTTTATCTCACGAGCTAAATGACCACAAAAATGTCTCATCTGAAGTCCCTTTAACCCTTTTCCGCCTGCTCCGGTGTCCTTGTACAAAGTTCTGGGGGGCGGGAAGATTTTCGATCATGTGACTACTGTGTTTGGCTGTCATAGTGGTCACATGATCAGGAGTCGTTCCACTGGCTATGGATTATTAGTGAGGGTCGAGAGCTGTCTCTGACAGCCCAGTGTCTGTGCTGGGAGCTTGCAGTGAGCTTGTTCTCAGCACAGAAACATTGGCTGCCCAACAACGCACATGTGTGGGTGTTAAAGCCCGCCCTTGCAGCTGCAAATATGTGTAATTTGGGTGACAACAGGTTAAAGTGGAACTTAACCCCCCCCAGGTTTAATTTTACTGTAAACCCCCTCCTACCTTGTGTGCTGGGGTGAACTTAAATAACATACCCAGCCATCAACTGCAGCATTGCCCTGCTGTAATCTGCTGAAAGCTGAACCCACAGGGCCTTGTGCCGCCATCATTGGAGACAGCTTTCTCTTCCAGGTCCTAGCAAGCAGCTCCCGATGACACTCCACTGAGCATAGACAATATTCGTAGTCCTCCTGTGCTTAGGTGAACCTGTGGCTAAAGCTGCTAGTACCTAACCATCTACCAGAAATGGACAATCCAAAGTGTAAATTGAGGTGCTGCTCTAATAACTAAACTATATGTAAATCCCAATGTGAATAAGTGATGAACAGTAAATAAATGAGTGAACAATACTATAATACCCAGTGACTATATTAACAGCATAAGTGACATCAACCCCAAACTAAACATCTACACCGCCTCTCCTAAATGGGTGAAATCAACATAAAAAAATCTATAAATACAATAATTAAATACACATACATATAATGAATGCCGTGGTACTGGATATGCGCCTATTACACAACACCAGTAAATACATATCATGTGGTGACATAAACGCATGTATGCATTACATTCCCAAAACCAACTGATGTGAAAGAAATGGCAGTGATCCCACTAAGGGATAAGAAACAAAGTGAATCAGTGAAACCACGCCTTGCAGTAAACGTACAAAAAGGGAAGAGGAATCAGAATATAAACGCATGTATACCTACATGCTCAAGGATAACTGGTGAATAAGAACAATAGCAGTGATCCCTCTAAGGGACAAACAAAGTGAATCCGTGAAACGTCTGTCATTTACTGCGTGCGCAGCTAGTAATATGGAGTCATGTCAGAGCTTACTGAGCTTCAAAGTGGGCAAATTGTTGGTGCCATTTAGCTGGTGCCTCTGTGACTGAAGTTGCCAATTTTTTTGCCGTGTCACGAGGTACAATATCAAAGGTTATGGCGGCATATACAGTTTCTGGAAAAACGATGTTTGGGCAGCCATATCTTGGTATTCTGCAGGTCCCATTGTCACATTGAAAGATAGAGTCACTGCCAGTGACTATGTACACATTGTGGCAGACTATGTGCACCCCATGGTGCAGACATTGTTTCCCGAAGACCGCGCCATTTACCAAGCTGACAATGCTCTGAATTCACGCAGCTGGTGTTGTCAAATCACGGTTTGGCGAGGATGCAGACAAGGTTTCACACCTTCCCTGGGCGCCCAGGGATACTATAGTAGCTAATGATTTTGTTCTTTTACCTAGTGTTTCCATAATTTTGTCCAACCCGTATAACTGGGACTGAAGGTTCGTGTTAAAATCTTAGTAGTTTGACTTCATCGTGTTCTTGCTCTATATCTGTTTAATGTGCTGATTGTCTGCTTGTTATTTGGGTCCACTTTAAACTATGATCAGTTACTTAAGCGGAGACCTTTCTCTGCCACCTACTGGAATTTGTCATTTCTGTGCAATGTATGCGATTAAAGAGGGGACTCCGTATGCAGCTTTCATTGAATGTTGCCACTTAACAGCAAGCACTGAACACATCAAATATGTCACAGTCTCCTGGGAAGTGTAATTAGTCGGTTTGTTTGAATATGGGGTTTTACTGTTACAGGAATCGGGGGAGGCTGAGGATTTAGACATGCAAGTATGGATCTGTATTTTTGTTTTTAATTCCTTCAGGAGTTAATTTTTTAAGGCCCAACACTGGGAACACTTTTTAGTCAGTTATTGTGTACCGAGAATACTATCCAAAATACAATATTTTTCCCTAAAGCGGGTCTTTAACGTCTTAAGGGGCCATGCACGGTGCTTACAAGAAGGTGTCTGTTCCGATGTTGGGAGCACGTGTAAAGGTAAAGGTATTTTTATAAATATTTATTGGTTTTCAATCAGATATAATTAACAAACATTTTCTTCATTAAATAATCATTATATTCCTCATAATTTATTTAATTCCCACAACCCTAATTCCCTCCTAAGCCCCTCCCCGCCCACACCCATCCTCGTATCCCCCCTCCCCCCTCCATCCCACTCTGCCTTTTCTTTTCTAATCCAAGAGAGAGAGAGAAAAAAAAAAATATATATATATACTGTATATATATATATATAGCACTATCCTTTTCTTCCTAAAACTCATTTCTAAAATACATTATTCGTTTCAAGAGGTATAAATCAACTATATTTCACTTTCTGTCTAAATTCTTCCCATTTTCCCCACTTTTTATGGTACATCTCCATCCCGTCTATGTGTGTGTAATAAAGTCCATCTCACATAACTGATTCGTTCTGATCAACCAATCTTCTGCCGTCGGCACCTCCCTTTTTTTCCAAAACTTAGGAATCAAGCTGTTGGCTGCACTCAGAAAGTACCAAATCCCTGAATCCTTATATGATCTCACTGTAAGCTCAGAGATATGAAGAAGACATAACTCTGGATCCAATCTAATATCGATCTTAGTAATTTTCCTCATTAAATGGAAGATTTTCCCCCAGAACACCTGTATCTTTGAACATTCCCACCAAATGTGATATAGTGTCCCCACTTCTCCACAACCTCTCCAACATAGTGGAGAGTTCTCCCCATTCATCTTGTGCTCCACAATCGGTGCAATGTGCCATCTAACTAAACACTTATAATTTAATTCTACTTCTCTCATACTAATATTTTCGTGAATTAACCACTTCCTGTCTGGACACTTTTACCCCCTTCCTGTCCAGGCCAATTTTCAGCTTTCGGCGCTCTCACATTGTGAATGACAATTACTCAGGCATACAACACTGTATCTAAATGAAATTATTATCATTTTTTTCAAACAAATAGAGCTTTAATTTGGTGGTATTTAATCATCACTGGGGTTTTTATTTTTTGCTAGAAAAATGAAAAAAGACTGAAAATTTTGAAAAAAAACATGTTTTTCTTAGTATTTGATACTAAATTTTGCAAATAAATATACTTTCTTCATAAATTTAGGCCAAAATCCATTGTGCTACATTTTGTTGGTAGACATAACCCAAATCAGTGTGTATTATTTAGTCTTTGTGAAAGTTATAGAGTCCACAGACCACGGTATATATATTTGATATATTTGAAAATGTATCAATCCTGATGCACGGACTACCTATATAATGTCTTGGGGCCCTAAAATGCCAGGACAGTACAAATACCCCCCAAACGACCCCTTTTTGGAAAGTAGACAGTCTGAGGTATTTAATGAGAGGCATGGGGAGTTTTTTGAAGTTGTAATTTTTTGCCAATTTTTTAAGGAAATGATGAAAGTAAAAAAAATTCTTTTTTTTTTTCCCACAAAGTTGTCATTTAACAAGTTCTTTCTCTCACACGGCATAGGCATACTTGCAATTACACCCCAAAACACATTCTGCTACTCATCCTGAGTATGGCGATACCACATGTGTAAAACTTTTTCACAGCCTAACCACATAGAAGGGCCCCACATCCAATAAGCACCCTTAGGCGTTCTAGGGGCAAAAATTACACATCTAATTTCTTGACTGTCTATCACAGTTTTGGAGGTCCTGGAGCACCAGGACAATTGAATTACCCACAAAATGACCCCATTTTCGAAAGAAAACACCTCAAGGTATGTTTTAAGAGGCATGGGGAGTCCTCTGAAGACTTCATTTTTTGCCACATGTTTTTGGAAAATGTGAAAAGAAAATGAAAATGTATTTTTTTTTACGCAAAGTTGTCAATCTATGAGATATTTCTATTACACAGCATAGGCATACTTAAAATGATACCTCAAAACGCATTCTTTAACTCCTGCTGAATATGGCGATACCAAATGTGTGAGACTTTTTCACAGTCTGGCCACATAGAGGGGTTTCACATCCAATAAGCACCTGTTAGCGTTCTAAGGGCAAAAATTACACATCTAATTTCTTGACTACCTATTGCCGTTTTGGAGGTCCTGGAGCATCAGGGCAATGGAATTATCCGCAAAATGACCCCATTTTGGAAAGCAAACACTCCAAGGTATGTTTTAAGAGGCATGCAGAGTCTTCTGAAGACTTCATTTTTTGCCACAAGTTTTTGGAAAATGCGAAAAGAAAATGAAAATGTATTTTTTTCTACACAAAGTTGTCAATCTATGAGTTATTTCTAATACACTGCATAGGCATACTTAAAATTACACCCCAAAACACATTCTCTAACTCTTCTTGAATATGGTGATACCAAATGTGTGAGACTTTTTCACAGTCTGGCCACATAGAGGGGTTCCACATCCAATAAGCACTTGTTAGCGTTCTAAGGGCAAAGATCGCACATCTAATTTCTAAACTACCTATTGCTGTTTTGGAGGTCCTGGAGCATCAGGACAATGGAATTATCCATAAAAAGACCCCATTTTGGAAAGCAAACACCCCAAGGTATGTTTTAAGTTCTCCGTCACTCTCATCTGTCATACTCAGAATTTGAAATGCCTCCTCGCTTGTATATGATCTTTTGGCCATATTTTTGACACTGATCAGGACCCACTGGTATGGCAGTGATCAGGATGGTGTTGCAGTGAGGGACAGATATCTGGCTGCAGTTGGTTCACACTAGTCACTGTTGGGCAAAAATCAGAGATACAGTGAGGTGGCTGGCAATGTTTTGTGAGTGTGTGTAAACTCTGTGCAAAGGCTGAAAATTACTCACAGTTAGCTGTACTGGATCTCTCTCCTCACAGACGATGGCAGTGAACAGGATCCACTGGTGTGGCAGAGATCAGGGACACTTTATGAACAGGCACACTGTAAGGTGATCAGGGACACTGATTGGGCCACTGTATGGTGATCAGGGACACTGCTGGGCCACTGCGGTGATCAGGGACACGGCTGGGCCACTTGTGTGGCGATCAGGGACACTGTGGCAATCAGGGACACTGTGGCGATCAGGGACACTGCTGGACCACTTGTGCGGCGACCATGGACACTGCTGGGCCACTGCGATGATCAGGACACTGCTGGGCCACTTGTGTGGCGATCAGAAACACTGCTGGGCAACTGCGGTGATCAGGGACACTGCGGTGATCAGGGGCACTGCTGGACCACTTGTCCGGCGATCAGGGACACTGCTGGCCACTTGTGTGGTGATCAGGGACACTGCCGGGCCACTTGTGTGGTGATCTGGGCCACTGCGGCAATCAGGGACACTGCGGTGATCAGGGACACTGCTGGACCACTTGTGCAGCAATCGGGGACACTGCGGTGATCAGGGACACTGCGGTGGCGATCAGGGACACTGCTGGACCACTTCTGCGGCGATCAGGGACACTGCTGGGCCACTGCGATGATCAGGACACTGCTGGGCCACTTGTGTGGCAATCAGAAACACTGCTGGACTACTGCGGTGATCAGGGACACTTCGGTGATCAGGGGCACTGCTGGACCACTTATCCGGCGATCAGGGACACTGCTGGGCCACTTGTGTGGTGATCAGGAACACTGCTGGGCCTATGTGGGGATCAGGGACACTGCTGGGCCAATTGTGTGGTGATCAGGAACACTGCTGGGCCAATGCGGTGATCAGGGACACTGCTGGGCCACTTGTGTGGTGATCAGGAACACTGCTGGGCCAATGCGGTGATCAGGGACACTGCTGGGCCACTTGTGTGGTGGTCAGGGACACTGCTGGGCCACTGCGGCAATCAGGGCCACTGCGGCGATCAGGGACACTGCTGGATCACATGTGCGGCAATCAGGGACACTGCGGTGATCAGGGACACTGCTGGGCCACTGTGGTGATCAGGGACACTGCTGGACCACTTGTGCGGCAATCGGGGACAATGCTGGGTTACTTTTGCGGCGATCAGGGACACTGCTGGGCCACTTGTGTGGCGATCAGGGACACTGCTGGGCCACTGCGGCAATCAGGGACACTGCTGGACCACTTGTGCGGCAATCAGGGACACTGTGGCGATCAGGAACACTGCTGGACCACTTGTGCGGCAATCAGGGACACTGCGGTGATCAGGGACACTGCTGGGCCACTGCGGCGATCAGGGACACTGCTGGGCCAATTGTGCGGCAATCAGGGACACTGCGGTGATCAGGGACACTGCTGGGCCACTGCGGCAATCAGGGACACTTCTGGGCCACTTGTGTGGCAATCAGGGACACTGCTTGGCCACTGCGGCGATACTGCTGGGCCACTTGTGTGACGATCAGGGACACTGCTTGGCCACTGCGGCGATCAGGGATACTGTGACGATCAGGGACACTGTGGCGATCAGGAACACTTGTGGGCAATCAGGGTCACTTGGGGCAATCAGGGTCACTTGGGGCAATCAGGGACACTTGTGGGGGCAATCAGGGCCACTTGTGGGGGCGATCAGGGCCACTTGTGGGGGCGATCAGGGCCACTTGTTGGGGTGATCAGGGCCACTTTAGGGGCGATCAGGGACACTTTAGGGGCGATCAGGGACACTTTTGGGGCGATCAGGGACACTTTAGGGGCGATCAGGTGTCACTGAGGTGGAGGGCAGTTAGCTACAACCCTCTTCTTCGCTGTTTCTCCTCTCACAGACAACTCCGTGAGAGGAGAAGGAGGCGGAAGCTGCACCATGCGGCTTTTGTTGACACTTAAGCTGTGTCCTTATTGGACACAGCTGATCACATGGTATGGGACCGATTTCATTGGTCCCATACCATGTCACGTAATCCACCGTGTCCGTCGGACTCGGCGATCATCGGGCTCGCGGGTGCGCGCTCTAGGAGCCGCGCACGAGCCTCAGATACAAGGTGCCGTTTAGAGACGGCAACCCGCTCCTGTAGGTGTCCCGTCCTGCCGTTTATAAACAGCGGCCGGACGGGAAGTGGTTAATCTAAACATTTTCCTCTGCTGTTCCTCATCGATCTCCCTGCCCATATCTTTTTCCCATTTCTCTACATAAGTTAGTGTTGTGTCAGTGTCTAGTGCCGTTAAGATTCTATATATTTTGGCAACTCCGTGTCTCCCATCTCCCCGTGTATCTAATAAACTTTCAAATAAATTCCACTCCTTTCTAATTCTCACCGATTTTGGGAGACTCTCAAAAAAGTGTTTTAATTGGTGGTATCGAACCTCGTCCATTCTGCTAAAAACCTCTCCCTTTAATTTCTCCATCTCTCTATAAGATCTTAGTTCCTCACCCACCATTATATCTCTCAGTTGCGCGTCCTGTTTAATAATCCAATTCCCTGTGATATCTTCCTTCCCAGGTGCAAAGTAATCTGTATTTTTAAGTGGCATTAACTGTGAGTTAAAAACCCAACCCTTTTGTCTGTGTAACATCTGCCAGACTTTTAAAACAATAGAAGTGTATATACTTGTGTTAACATCTAGACCTCTATGATGTGTAGGTAACCATATAATTCTATTCAGATTGGACCCCCTCAATATATTTTCAATTTTGACCCAACTTTTCCCTGGGTTATGAGTCCAGTCAAAGATTCTCGCGATCAAGATCGCTTTATAATATCTCTTGAAATCTGGGAGCCCTAGGCCTCCTCTCTCTTTAATTCTAGTCAGCGTTTCATAGCGTATCCTCGGGTTTTTTTTCCTCCATATATACCCCAACAACATTTTCCTTAGTGTCCTGAAAAAAACCTGGAAGTTTAATTGGGATCATTTGAAACTTGTACAAGACTTTGGGCAAAATTATCATTTTTATCAAATTTATACGGCCCATCCAAGACGGATTTCCAGTTCCCAACCTCTTCAATTCCTCTTTTATCTCGTTTAAAAGTGAAATATAATTATTCTTATACATATTATTAATTGAAGCAGACAATTTTACCCCAAGATACTTTAATTCTTTCTCTCTCCACACAAAGGGGAATTCTTCTTGTATTTTTTCTTTTTCACTATTTTTAAGATTTATATTTAAAATTTCAGATTTTGTTGGATTAATTTTTAAGTTTGATATTTCCCCATACTCTTTCAGTATTTTCATTAAGTTTGGTAGAGAAATGCGAGGGTTTCCAACGAAAAACAATAAATCGTCCGCGTAGGCCGCTACCTTATGTTCTCTATCACCTATCTTTATTCCTTTTATATTAATATTCTTTCTTATCATTGACAACAATGGCTCCAGGGACAAGACAAACAACAATGGGGATAGGGGTCATCCCTGTCTAGTTCCATTTGACATCCTAAAGAGCTCTGATCTTCCTCCATTTACCATGACAGTGGCTGTGGGGCCTTTATATAAATTACCAATCCACTTCCTAATTCTATCCCCCAACCCTATCTCCACCAAGGTGTCCATCATAAAACTCCAGTTCACTCTATCGAATGCTTTCTCTGCATCAATTGATAGTAATATTACTGGGGTCTTTCCTTTTTTCCCCTCTTGTATAAGCAACAATGATCTTAATCCGTTGTCTCTACCCTCTCTTCCCGGGACAAATCCCACCTGATCCCCATGTATCCATTCTGGCAACAAGACCTTAAGCCTGTTTGCCAGAACTTTTGCAAACAATTTAGTGTCAACATTCAACAGCGCAATAGGTCTATAACTTGCACACTGAGAAGGGTCTTTATCTTCCTTGTGAATTAAAACTATATTGGCCTGTAAGGACTGTCCCCTAACTTCCAACTTGTCTCCCAGGGCATTCATATATGTCTTCAATCTGGGTATTAGTAACTCTTTATATTTTTTATAGTATTTTACAGTAAACCCATCTGGGCCCGGACTTTTCCCCACCACTGTATCCTTCAATGCTATTTCTATTTCTTCTGACGTAATTTCTGAATCCAAGGAATTCAGTTGGATTTTACTTAGTTTTGTTAGACCTGCATTTTTTAAAAATATACTTCTTTTTTCTTTATTTACTGTATCAATATTATTGGGGGTGTCCTGGGGTATAATGTTGTATAGTTCACTATAATAATCTTTAAAAACTCTAGCTATTCTTTTAGTTGAATGGACCATTTCACCCTTGGAGTTTCTTATTTTTTCTATATACCGTATTTTCCGGCGTATAAGACAACTGGGCGTATAAGACGACCCCCTACTTTTCCTGTTTAAAATGTAGTGTTTGGGCTATACTCGCCGTATAAGACTACCCCTCTTCCAGTGCACACCAGTGGGAAGAATCGTGCCCCATCATTGGTGTCAGTGGGACGAATAGTGCCCCATCATTGGTATTAGTGGGAGGAATAGTGCCCCATCATTGGTATTAGTGGGAGGAATAGTACCCCATCATTGGTGTCAGTGGGAGGAATAGTGCCCCATCATTGGTATCAGTGGCAGGAATAGTGCCCCATCATTGGTGTCAGTGGGAGGAATAACACCCCATCATTAGTATCCGTGGCAGGAATAGTGCACCATCATTGGTGTCAGTGGGAGGAATAGTGCCCCATCATTGGTGTCAGTGGGAGGAATAGTGCCCCATCATTGGTGTCAGTGGGAGGAATAGTGCCCCATCATTGGTGTCAGTGGGAGGAATAGTGCCCCATCATTGGTATCAGTGGGAGGAATAGTGCCCCATCATTGGTATCAGTGGGAGGAATAGTGCCCCATCATTGGTGTCAGTGGGAGGAATAGTGCCCCATCATTGGTATCAGTGGCAGGAATAGTGCCCCATCATTAGTATCAGTGGCAGGAATAGTGCCCCATCATTAGTATCAGTGGCAGGAATAGTGCCCCATCATTGGTGTCAGTGGGAGGAATAACACCCCATCATTAGTATCAGTGGCCGGAATAGTGCCCCATCATTGGTGTCAGTGGGAGGAATAGTGCCCCATCATTGGTGTCAGTGGGAGGAATAGCACCCCATCATTGGTGTCAGTGGCAGGAATAGTGCCCCATCATTGGTGTTAGTGGGAGGAATAGTGCCCCATCATTGGTGTCAGTGGGAGGAATAGTGCCCCATCATTGGTGTCAGTGGGAGGAATAATGCCCCATCATTGGTGTCAGTGGGAGGAATAGTGCCCCATCATTGGTATCAGTGGCAGGAATAGTGCCCCATTATTAGTATCATTGGGGGGAATAGCACCCCATCAGTGTCAGTGGAATAGGTCCCCATCTTTGGTGTCAGTGGGAGGAATAGTATCCCATCATTGGTGTCAGTGGGGGGGGGGGGAGGAATAGTGCCCCATCGTTGGTGTCAGTGGGGGGGGAGGAATAGTATCCCATCATTGGTGTCAGTGGGGGGGGGTGGAATAGTGCCCCATCATTGGTGTCATTGGGGGGGTGGAATAGTGCCCCATCATTGGTGTCAGTGGGGGGGGAGGAATAGTGCCCAATCGTTGGTGTCAGTGGGGGGGGGGAGGAATAGTGCCCCATCGTTGGTGTCAGTGGGGGGGAGGAAAAGTGCTCCATCGTTGGTGTCAGTGGGAGGAATAATGCCCCATCATTGGTATCATAGACACCAACGATGGGGCACTATTCCTCCCACTGACACTTGCTTGTAAACAGGGGTGTTCCAGTATGGTGCTGCTGCAGCCAGCATATGTGGTTGCAGCAGCATCTAAGCACGGCACACTTACCTGCGTCTCCACTCGATTTTTGCGGGGCCGCTCAGCTCCGCCTCCTCGCCGGTGATTGGCCGCCTGTGTGCCTTTCCTGAGCTACAGTTCTGGCGGCCAATCACCGGTGAGGAGGCGGAGCCGAGCAGCCACGCGAACATCCAGTGGACGAACCGAAGGAAGGAGCAGCCGCGCTTCCTGGACCGGATCGTCGTGGGACCGGAGCCAGGTAAGAGACAGCAGCCCCTGCCCACCCCTGTACTTAGTTTCCCTTCTGTTGGAAGGGGGAGGGACGGTGGCGGCACCGCGCCGCCCCCCTGAAAAGTGTCAGCATGCCGTTACCGGCGTATAAGACGACCCCCGACTTTTGAGAAGATTTTCAAGGGGTAAAAAGTCGTCTTATACGCCAGAAAATACGGTAATTCCTATTTTTCTTTTCCCTCAACGCCCTCATTAGATGTTTTCCCGGCCTATCTCCCCATCTATACCTTTCACTTGTTAACTTATTAAAGACTCTTCTTTTTTCTTCCTCTATTGCCCTCTCTAATTCATCTTTCTTTTTTGTTATCTTCTGCCTTAATTCTTTCAAGATATTCCTTTTATGGGCCTGTTCTAGATCAGATATTTCATTTAAAAGTCTATTGATCTTTTCTCTCCTTTCTCTTTTCTTTTTTGCCCCTATTGCAATAAGTAATCCTCTGATATAGGCTTTATGGGCTTCCCACAATGTTGCAACCGACACTTCCTCATTATCATTCTCTTCAAAATATCTTTCAATTTCTGTTTTAATCTTTCGATCGATCTCCTCATCCAAAAGAAGTGCCTCATTCATCCACCACACAAAACCACCTCTGTCCTCTCTACCCCATCTTAACTTCATTGCAACCGGAGAGTGGTCTGAGATAGAACTCCCTCCAATCATAACCTCTACCATGGAGTCTATAAATTGATGTTCTACCAATACGTAATCCAATCTAGAGTAAGTCTCATGAACATGCAAATAAAATGTATAATCTCTATCTTTCATATGCCTGATTCTCCATATATCCACCAACTGACACTTATTCAATGATTTCTTTAATAATCTCAGGGACCTATACTCCTCTTTCCTCGCATGGGAGGTAGTATCCAGCCGTGGATCCATACAAAGATTAAAGTCCCCCGCTACTATCAATCGACCTCTTTTAAAATCCATCAGCCTCTGCAATACTTCCCTTAGGAATATCTCTGGTTTCTTATTTGGGCAATATATACTAGCAACTGTACAATCAATATCCTGCAACTTACCCCTTAAAAACAAAAACCTGCCCTCTGGGTCTGTTATTCTCTTCTCCACTTCAAACCTAATATTTTTTGCAAACCCTATAGCTACCCCTTTTGCTCTTCTAATTGGTGAATCCGCATAATACCATGTCGGAAAATATCTTGACCGCAGCCTAATCTTACATTCCAAATCCAAATGTGTCTCCTGCAAAAGAACCACTGAGGCTGTCCTATGTTGTAACTCCTTAAATAATCTAAATCTCTTTCCAGGGCAGCTTAGCCCCTTTACATTAAAAGTTACAAACTGAATTTCTTCCATGTTGTCCTCCTCTTTCTTTTCTCTCTCTTTCCTCCACCCGTCCTCTTACACTTACCCCTCCTATGCAGAGTATTACCCGTCCAGCCCCCCCCACTCCCCATCTCACCACCCTCCCCCCCCCCCACATCCCACCACCCCCCCTCTCCCCCCCATACCATCCCCTCTAGGCCTCCTCTGCCTTTGGATCTTTATCCACCTCAGATCCCTACCTTAGGGGTTCAACTCCTCCCATGACTGCACCCCCCCCCCTCCTCCCCCGTGTCCCTTTATCCATTGCTTTTCTTTTTCTAACTGGCTGCCAATTTTCTTCCTCCAAATTATATAACTCTCCCTCCTCCACTTCCCAACCCGGAATCTCTGGTTTCTGTATGCCAAATTTATCACAAAAATCCCCCACATCTTCTGGGAACCTCAGGACCGCTGTAATTCCTTCCCTCCAACCAATTAACCCCGCTGTACGACTCCATCTATAGTTCACATTATGCTTTTTCAGCACTTCTAATAAGGGTTTCAGCGATCTCTTTTTTCTCAAAGTCTCTGCTGTTAAGTCCGCAAAAATTTGGATGTTTTTCCCCCCATATACAATACTTGTTCTTCCTTTTACATTTTTCCATATCTCTTCTTTATCACCGTGGTTATGAAATTTGACAATTATGTCTCTTGGTTTTTCTAATCCTTTGTCTCATTGATACTTCCCTATCCTATATACTTCATCCAGTTTACATATCGCCACGTCCTGATTATCCATTATGGAGGTCAAAATTTTACCAATTAACTCTTTTAAATCTTCCCCCAAGGTCAACTCTGGGACTCCTCTTACTCTTAGATTATTTCTCCTTGCTCTGTTTTCTTGTTGTTCCATCATATACAGCAATCTTTTTAGGTCCTTTCTATTATCTATTATCTCTTTTTTCAAGTTTGGGATAATTTGGGCATGTGTTTGAACTTTTTCCTCCGTTTCCTCCACCCTAGTTAACAATTGCTCCAAATCTTCCCGAAGTGTGCCCATCTCTTGCTTTATTGATATTTCCAGATTTTTAAACATCTCCGCCATTTCCTTTTTATTTGGTATTTGAAGGTCCCTTTCAATTTCTCTCGACTCAATGCCTTCCATTAATTGTTGACTTTTATACACCGGACCCAGGGAAAGTCTCGGGCTATTATCCAGACTTATTTCCAATTCACTTTTTTCACTGATTCCCTAGGATCTTTCTGGAGTGAAATTTCCCTGTGACATAAATTTTTTGATCGTACCGGTTTGGGGGTTCCTAGACCCAACCCCTTTGGTATTTTTGCCTTTCGTGTTTCTTTTGAAGTTTTATTCTTACTCCTTTCCTTACAATCTGTCAGATCTTTTGACCCACCCTAGGACTCTCCAGGTTCAGAGTCCACGTTCCTTAGACATCAGATGCAGAATCTTATTATAAACCACAGTTATCACTCACCCTCCAAGTTGAGCTATCCTTCAGGGTATGATTCTCTTCTGTGGCAGTCTTCTCCTAGGGGGGTTACTCTTTGTGAGGTTAACTTCTTCTTCTACTAGGAACAGTATATAGTTTCCCAATGGTGTGGAGTAATAAAGGCTAGAGATGTATCTGTAGTAGCATGGAAATAGTATAATTTGTTAACAGAGTAGAATAGTCATGTAGGGTGATATAGAGGTATGGAGGTGGGAGGTAAAAAGTATAGTGCTATATTACTATAGTATATATAATATATGTTCACACAGCAGCAGTAGCAATGTGGAGTATAGAGGCAGTGTGGGGGCAGTATATCAGCGTTCCAAACCTCGGGGTACCAGGTCGCAGGTTTCTCCCCTCACAGGGCTCGCAGGGCCTCTCCACTACTGTTATGTCTGGCGTCTCTCCCACGTGGCTGCGCCGTCCTGACCGTCTCCTGGCGGCCGCTCTCCTTGTCGCACCGCCACCGCAAGATGTCCCCAGGGAAGCAGGAGCTTTCTCAAAAAGCCTCCAGGGGAAGCCTGGAGAACCTCAGGATCCGAGAAGACTGGCATGGGGTGCTTAGCGTTCACTTTCCCATGCCACCCCGGTCCGCGTCCAGTAGAAAGCCGGCTTTTCTCCGGCCTCCTAAAACGCCGGCCGGCTACTCTATCTCCCAGTGCTCCTCCGCGGCCACACACAGCTGCACCTTCCTGTCTCCCGGCAACCACTCTCCTTGTCTCACCGCTATCGCGAGATGACCCCAGGGAAGCGAGCACTCCGTTGACTCATTCCGGGCTCAGCTCCCCGCCGTCTCCAGTGACCTTCATCGGCCAGTCAGGTGAATCCACTTCTCTCCAGGGCAGCCGGTCAACAAGCTGGGACACCTGAGGAGGAGATAGTCGGGGAAGACTAACGGAGAGTGTTTACTCTACACTCTCCAGTGCCGCCATGTTCAGGTCCCTCCCCCATCCCATCTGGGCTCTGATTTAGGTCACGCCGTGTACATCGTTATCTGGGGAGGTACAGTAGTACTGTAAGTGTAGATGGTGAGACGGCTTGTCCAGCTGAGCCAATGCAAATTTAATGAGCATCACACTTGTTAGCGTTGGCGGTTGGATTGGCTGGATGTCCGTAAAGACAGATGCATCCAGTGAATGCTTCCTGTTAATATGGAAGATGGACAGTCTAGGTGTTGATAGACATCGTTTATGTATTTACTTTTTAAAGTTATTGTTGTTTGCTTTTTACCAGCACGTAATTTCCAAAAGCTTTGCCCATTTATAACAGTCCCTGAGCGATTTCTCTGCTCCTTTTTTGTTATGTTTCCACAGAAGTTGAAGCGTATCTGAACCCGAGAACAAAATCTTTTCCAGTTTACCAATCTTTAGATTTGGTGGCTGCCATTGTTTTATTTTTATTAGGATTATCTAGTTTTTATGTTAAGCTGGTAATCATGTTCACTTCCTGTCCTAGGGTGACAACACTCAATGTACTATATCTATTGTAATGTTTGGGGGTTGTTTAGCTCAGGGTAGCGCTCACCAGCAAGTAGAATCCGCACCAGAAATTGTTGTTTTAGAGTTTCTTGGCCCACTTTTATTAAAGAAAAAAAAAAAGTCCATACAATATATGTTTGCCACATCAGCAGAAAATAAACCAATGCAGCCTCCTGGCTTGCACTTGCAACAAAATAGTTCTTCAGCCTCCTGGCTTATGTACAGCAGTTCTGCTCAGGCCTTCCACTATAGACCCTCGTCAGTCCCCCATAGACCACTTCTTTGCCAACACTGTCCACACAGCTGGCAGCCCCTTGCTGCCCTGATCCTCAGGCTCTGGACTCTGTCCTTTCCAATGCACATATGCACTCCTCTGGATTCTCCTTTGCACATACCTGACTCATCGGGAGGATAGAGCCCAGAACCCTGGTTCTGTCTCTACAAAAAGTCCAGAACCCACCTGCATAATCAGTGTTCTGGCTATTCCTAAAACCTGGTCCCAGGTTGCAGATTTCTTCCCACTAAGATCACGTTGAAATTTCCAGGCTCCGGGTCCCAAAATGGACCTTTATGAAACAATGAAGAAACTGAAAAGCCAGTTTCCTCTGCATTACACAAACTCCCTGGAGCCCCTTAACCTGCCTTGTTGAGAATCCTGGGTAGCATAATATCCTTTTAACAACATGACAGATCACTGCACTGTCACACTATGGAGAGCAGCATTGTCACCCTAGGACAAGAAGTGTTTCAGGGCTACAGAACAAACACGTGTAGGCTTGTGAGCTGCTATGTGAGTAATATATCTTACCAAGTGCTGATTGTGAATCGCCTGCACCTAACACATGCTCATACTAGTGTGTAAAAAAACAAAAACCCACAATGTGCCGCGCTTCACTTCAACAATAATTTGTGTATCCAATCACTAATATTTCTAATGCATATCCAAATATATAAATGAATATAAATATATGTAATTGTGTATCCAGTTACTATTAGTTATATATCAAAATAAATGAAAAAGTGAATAAACCAATGATGATTTTCAACAACAGTGTCCATATGATTGTTATAAGCAGTCAAAAGAAAACTCCATATATGAGTTCCCTCAAACGTGCAAACTTTGCTTTATCGTATAATATCCCGTGCTTCTTAAAAAGTATTTGGTGCGAATATCTTGCATAAACGTGCCCCCCCACCGGTTGTGCTCTCACCTCAAATATATGAACAAACCGTTAAGTAAGGTCATATAGCGCTTGTGTCCCTTTAAATGGACCAAAGTGTGGATGGGACGGTATCCTGCTGTTTGGGGTCCTTCTCCACTCAAACGATAAACTCCCCTTCCACGGTGGTTATTATAGAGGAATAGATCAAATCATAGTGTATTACCCTTTAAAAATCATTTTCATTAATAAAAGTAATGCACTCACATTTACTCTATGTTAAAACTGCTTTGTGCACAAAATGTGTTCTCCAGAACTTTTTCCCAGGTGAAAATCCTAAAATTGCCAGCTGGTGTCAGTATGGTACCATCCAGCCTCCTGAGGGGCTTTGATGTCACCATGCTCAGTGGTACCATACTGACACCAGCTGGCAATTGTAGGATTTTCAACTGGGAAAAAGTTCTGGAGGACACATTTTGTGCACAAAGCAGTTTTAACATAGAGTAAATGTGAGTGCATTACTTTTATTAATGAAAATGATTTTTAAAGGGTAATACACTATGATTTGATCTATTCCTCTATAATAACCACCGTGGAAGGGGAGTTTATCATTTGATAAACTCCCCTTTCACTCTGACCTACAAAGCCATTCACAACACTGCCCCTAACTACCTCACCGACCTGATTCCCAAGTACCACCCTACCCGTACCCTTCGCTCTTCACAGGACCTCCTTCTATCTTGCTCCCTGGTCTCCTCCTCACACGCACGTCTGCAAGACTTCTCCAGGTCCTCCCCCATCCTCTGGAACTCACTACCCCAATCCATCAGACTGTCACCTTCCCTCCTCACCTTCAGGCGCTCCCTGAAAACCCACCTCTTCAGGGAAGCCTACCCCACCCTCACCTAACTGCTGCTCTCCTTCATTCCTCCTACCACTCCATCCCCCACAGCCACTTCCTCCTGTACCACTACCCCCTCCCTCCCAGATTGTAAGCTCGAAAGAGTAGGGCCCTCTTACCCCTCGTGTGCTGTTCGTAGCTGCTGTAATGTTTCATGTATTGTCCCCCCCTCTATTGTACAGCGCTGAGCAAACCCTTTGGCGCTATATAAACTCAATGTAATGTAATGTAATGTAATTTGAGTGGAGAAGGACCCCAAACAGCAGGATACCGTCCCATCCACACTTTGGTCCATTTAAAGGGACACAAGCGCTATATGACCTTACTTAACGGTTTGTTCATATATTTGAGGTGAGAGCACAACCGGTGGGGGGGCACGTTTATGCAAGTTATTCGCACCAAATACTTTTTAAGAAGCACGGGATAGTATACGGTAAAGCAAAGTTTGCACGTTTGAAGAAACTCATATATGGAGTTTTCTTTTGACTGCTTATAACAATCATATGGACACTGTTGTTGAAAATCATCATTGGTTTATTCACTTTTTCATTTATTTTGATATATAACTAATAGTAACTGGATACACAATTACATATATTTATATTCATTTATATATTTGGATATGCATTAGAAATATTAGTGATTGGATACACATATTATTGTTGAAGTGAAGCGCGGCATTGTGGGGTTTTAGGACTACAGAACACCTCCCCCTTTCTCCATCTATACAATGCTAGGTTCACACCCTCTCTATGCTCTTTCTCTAAAAATATATTCACTATATCGTATGGATGTATGTATATTAAAAGCCATAGGAATGACCGTTTCTGGCATTCCCACCCCTTTCTCAAGCTCAATGCACATTTGAACTTGCGAAAGGGCAGAGATTCCCAAAACTCAAGAAGCGGCTAATTAGGCGGTCGCCTAATGCCTCACCCTCACAGGGGCTTTGCGGCAGCATAATTTTCCTACGGCTAGGTTTAAACATGTCTGGTGTGAATTTATGGGTCATGTTCACTGCCAATTTCCAATGCTGCTATTCAGCGGTTCATCTGCGGTTTTCAAATATGGTTCAGATGCAAATTTATGGAGCTGCTGGCTACCGACATCTTTAACAATACCTGGTCCACTACAGGTCCAGACACTTGCACCCCCTTCCATTCTAGGACAATTTTCAGCTTTCAGCACTATCACACTTTGAGTGACAATTACTCAGTCATGCAACACTATACCCATATTACATTTTTATCTTTTTCTTGTGACAGAACTTTCTTTTGATGGTATTTGATCACCACGGGGTTTTTTATTTTTTGCTATATAAACGAAAAAATACTGAAAAGTTTGAAAAAAACCAAAACATTTTTTGCTTAGTTTTTGTTATATAATTTTGCAAATAGATCATTTTTCTTCATAAATTTAGGCCAAAATGTATTCAGCTACATTTTTGGGATAAAAATAACCCAAAACAGTTTATATTATTTAGTCTGTGTTAAAGCTATAGAGTCTATAAACTATGGGATATATATTTGAAATATATGCCATAATGGCATATGGCAGTGATCAGGGCTCTGGTATGGGCTATGGCGGTGATCAGGACGGTGGTATGACAGTAGCCAAGACGCTGTTATGTGGTATGGGGGTGATTAGGATGCTGGTATAGGGTGTGGCTGTGATCAGGATGCTGGTATGGGGTGTGGCTGTGATCAGGATGCTGGTATGGGGTGTGGCTGTGATCAGGATGCTGGTATGGGGTATGGCTGTGATTAGGATGCTGGTATAGGGTGTGGCTGTGATCAGGATGCTGGTATAGGGTGTGGCTGTGATCAGGATTCTGGTATAGGGTGTGGCTGTGATCAGGATGCTGGTATGGGGTATGGCTGTGATCAGGATGCTGGTATAGGGTTTGGCGGTGATCAGGATGGTGGTATAGGGTATGGCTGTTATCAAGATGCTGGTATAGGGTATGGCTGTGATCAGGATGCTGGTATGGGGTATGGCTGTGATCAGGATGCTGGTATAGGGTATGGCTGTGATCAGGATGCTGGTATGGGGTATCGCTGTGATCAGGATGCTGGTATAGGGTATGGCTGTTATCAGGATGCTGGTATGAGGTATGACGGTGATCAGGATGCTGGTATGGGGTATGGCGGTGATCAGGATGCTGGTATAGGGTATGGCTGTGATCAGGATGCTGGTAGGGGGTATGGCTGTGATTAGGATGCTGGTATAGGGTGTGGCTGTGATCAGGATGCTGGTATGGGGTATGGCTGTGATCAGGATGCTGGTATAGGGTTTGGCGGTGATCAGGATGGTGGTATAGGGTATGGCTGTGATCAGGATGCTGGTATAGGGTATGGCTGTGATCAGGATGCTGGTATGGGGTATGGCTGTGATCAGGATGCTGGTATAGGGTATGGCTGTTATCAGGATGCTGGTATGAGGTATGACGGTGATCAGGATGCTGGTATGGGGTATGGCGGTGATCAGGATGCTGGTATAGGGTATGGCTGTGATCAGGATGCTGGTATAGGGTATGGCGGTGATCAGGATGCTGGTATAGGGTATGGCTGTTATCAGGATGCTGGTATGAGGTATGGCGGTGATCAGGATGCTGGTATGGGGTGTGGCTGTGATCAGGATGCTGGTATGGGGTATGGCTGTGATCAGGATGCTGGTATTGGGTGTGGCTGTGATCAGGATGCTGGTATGGGGTGTGGCTGTGATCAGGATGCTGGTATGGGGTGTGGCTGTGATCGGGATGCAGGTATGGGGTATGGCTGTGATCAGGATGCTGGTATGGGGTATGGCTGTGATCAGGATGCAGGTATGGGGTATGGCTGTGATCAGGACGCTGGTATGGGGTATGGCGGTGATCAGGATGCTGGTATGGGGTGTGGCTGTGATCAGGATGCTGCTATGGGGTGTGGCTGTGATCAGGATGCTGCTATGGGGTGTGGCTGTGATCAGGACATTGGTATGGTGTATGGGGGTGTTTTGTTTGCACTGGGACAGGTGACAAGGCCTCCTGAATTATGTATTATTGATATTGTGGGGCAGTGATCAGGGACACAGGGGAACTAAACTGGGGCTCTGGGGAGGCTGGCAGTGCAGTGTGTGAGGGTACAAGCAGCCTGACATTCAGTGTAAACTCACACACTGCAGGATCGCTCACAATGAGATCAGAAAAAAGTGATTGGTCACAGCAGTCACATGTGATACACCATATGATCGCCATAACACAGCGGTAATTTGATCCACTGTGTCTGGGCGACACCCTGATCACCGGGTTTTGTGGTGATCGCTCTGTGAGCTGCACACGAGCCATCGATGCAGCCTAACGTACAGGAACATTAGCCCGCATCGGCGCTGCTTCCCGTCTGCCGTCAATGTAGAATGGGCGGACGGGAAGAGGGTAAGGGGGGGGGCCAGGTAGATGGCTGCTTGTCCTGGTTTGGTATGGATTTTGAGGGTAACTCCATGCCAAAAAAAACCCCTTATCCGAGCATGTGGCCGGGCTGGCCAGTAAAGGGGGCAGACCCCCAGATCCTGCCAACCCAACCCCCCCAATCCATGTGAATGAGTAAGGGGTACATTGGGCATTTTTTTGCTATTCTCCACTTCGCTTTATCTGGCAATAGCACGGTCATGCAACGCTGTACACGAATGACATTTTTCATTTTTTTCCCACAAAAATAGAGCTTTCTCTTGGTGATATATGAACACCACTAGGTATTTATTATATAAATGAACATTTTGAAACAAGAAAACTATATTTTTTAAATTTTGTTATAAAACATATCCAATAAAAATTTAAAAAAAAAATCTTTATAAATATAGGCCAACATATATTCTGCTACATGTTTTAGGTCAAAAGAAAAAAAAAAACGCAAATCAGTAAATGTGTATTATTTGGTTTGTGTGAAAGTTGTAGCGTCTACAAACAATGGGATAAATAATAAATACTGGAATTTTTCTTTATCTTTTACATTTATTTATTTATGTTTATACTATTAATGTCGATGATGAGTGGGGCTGTGATAGTGCGCCGAGCGATCTGACACTTTGTCACAACTGACACTGACATCTCCAGTGACACTGATACAGAGATCAGTGTTAATACTATACACTGTCACTGTATAAATGACACTGACTGGGAAGGGGTAACATCTAGGGGCAATCAAAGGGTTAGCGGTGTGTACTGTGTGTAGTATGGGCTGCTTTTACTAATCCATTTGGCTGTTTTTACTCTCTGCTTTGCAGGGAGAAAAAAATAGACACATCACTGCTGTTTGACAGAGGTCTGTGTTGCTTGTCAACACAGAGCTCTGCTAAGTCATTCGCTCAGCCGTTCAGCAGGTCCCAGCCATAAATCATTTGGCTGAACCTGCTGATTGGCTTGGGCTGTAGCGAATGGCAGCACAGATGGGGGTAACGGGCACACATGCCCCCTACCTAGAAATGAAAGATCACAAACATGTACATGATCTGGTGCAGGAGAGACCCCAGGCTGCTGTATATTTGCATGGGCCTGTTGGCAGCTGGTTAATTCATGGAACAGAGTTCTACTACCTAATAGTCTCTTATATGTTGTGGTGAGATGTCTGGAATCGGGATCCCAGATCTTCACATCCAGTGCAGCCATGACTAGAGGGTTCAACTCTTCTAGATGTGGGATTCATTTTATTGGATGGTCCATGCAGCAGAATTAGTGGGAACAGATGATACTATGAGAGACAGAAGAGGCCAGAGGGTGACTAAGCCCCGTAGACTCCACTGGTAACTAAAATATCACTTTTGGGTGGACTGACCCTTTAACTGTACAGGATATGTTGGTGGTACACAAATTAAAAGAGTACGGGACACACGGAATGATAGAAATGCCAGTCACCACAGACTTGGAATTACACTGTATCTGAGCACCACAAAACCAAAATGATAATTTATTCATTTGTAATAATCAAAGAAAACTCCCCCATCCATCCATGTTTCCATGCTTTATTTTACTGAGAAATCACTTTGAAAAACTCTTGTCTAGCATTTCTGGCTGTGACCACCTTGAGTAAGGGCAGATGACTGATGTAGCCATTACTTCCTGGAATCCATCTGCCCTTAGCTCAGGCACGAGGGTGTGCTTTGGTGAGAGAGCCTCTGCTCCACTCCTGAATACTCCTGGGATGTATGACCTCATTTGCCTAGGCTAGAAACCAGGAAGTAACTGAGGAATTGTTAATAAAAAAGAATACGTTTAAAACAAATAGATATGATCTACGTTCCTAAATACACTGCTCAAAAAAATGAAAGGAACGCTTTTTAATCAGAGTATAGTGTCAAGTCAATTAAACTTCTGGGATATTTATCTGGTCAGTTAAGTATCAGAGGGGGTTGTAAATCAGTTTCAGCTGCTTTGGTATTAATGAAATGAACAAAAGTTGCATTAGATGGGCAACAGTGAGACGACCCCCAACACAGGAATGGTTTTACAGGTGAAGGCCACTGACATTTTTTTCCTTACTCATCTTTTTTGACTGTTTTTCACTAGTTTTGTCTCATATGACGCCCTCCCACAACTGGACAACTGCGCTCTAACCGTTATTCGGCTATAGCGCACTTGGCAAGTGGTTAAAAAGATATCCCAGCATCCTTTGAGATATCATGTTTCAGTCCATCTGACGCTGCCACGTTGCACCTCAGACTGTCCAGGAGCTCAGTGGTGACCTGGTCCAGATCTGGGAGGACATCCCCCAGGACACCATCCGTCGTCTAATTAGAAGCATGCCCTGACGTTGTCAGACATACATACAATCACGTGGGGGCCATACAAACTACTGAGGACCATTCTGAGTTGCTGCAATACAATTTTAGCAAAATGGACTCGTCTGCTGCATTTTTTTTTTCACTTTGATTTTCGGGGTGTCTTTGAATTCAGTCCTCTGTTGGTTGATAATTTTCATGAAATGATGGGGCGTCCTTACATTCCTAACACATTACCCCGTCCATGTCAGTATAGAGATCCAACATGAGATTTTTCCCCATTGAGATCTGATGTGTTCTCAAAGTGTTCCTTTATTTTTTGAGCCGTGTATTTGCTAAGGATAGCAGCAGAAGGATCAAAAATAGCTCATGTTTATTGAGATTGAAGTTTATTTTATTTATTATTTATTTCAGGTACTTATATATCGCCGTCAATTTACACAGCACTTTACATATATATTGTACATTCACATCAGTCCCTAACCCTCAAGGGGCGTACAGTCTAAGGTCCCTAACTCACATTCATACATACACTGTCTATCTATCTATCTATCTATCCAGTTGTATCCGACCCTTGGCGATTGCATGGACCGTCACTCATAAGCGACTTTTTCCATGAACTCTCTTAGCAGTTACTTTACAGGGTAGGTTGCCAGGTCTTTCTCCAACCCCCACCATGCAGGAGATCCCACATGGCCAGGGATGAAACTAGGACAATTTAGACAGGAGCCAATTCACCTATCAGCATGTCTTTGGAGTGTGGGAGGAAACCGGAGTACCCAGAGGAAACCCACACAGGCACAGGGAGAACATGCAAACTCCAGGCAGGTGGTGCCATGGTTGGGATTCGAACCAACGACCCAAGTATTGCCAGGCGGAAGTGCTAACCATTAGCCACTGTGCTGCCCAAGTTGTGCATTAAAGTTTTTCTGTTGCCTGAAGTTGCCCCTCCTCTGATCAATTTATTGTGTTCCATTGAACGGGCTGCCGACACACGCCAGAATAGACCAAATATCGGACACGCATCGTTTCTTCTGACTAGATGTGCAGTGTAGTGCGCTGCAATGCATGTTTGTCAGATGTGCGTTCGGTTCCTATTGACAATGGATGGCACTGCAACACGCTAATGCATGGACCACGTGTCGACCTATGTTGCAGGAATGCATCTTACCGCAACACAAAAGTGTGATTGGATGCTTCATGTAAGGTGCGCATAGGGAGGGCAATTCACAGAACGTTACAATACACAGAGTCCTCCAGCATACTTGCCAGCCAGCAAAATTGGAAAAAGCCTAAAATGTTTCAGCAATTTGTGTTCAGTTTGTTGGATACATTTGCAAATATATGTGAAGCCGCACTGCCACGTCAAGGCTCCTCTGTACAGTGCGGTCCCTAACTCCACTCTAATGTCATTTCCAAATTCTGACATACAGAGCAAGAAATACATTCAGAATGTAAACTAGTTCAACAAAAATTAAATCAAAAACAGAGGTTTTGGTTGCATATATTTGCAATCATATACGAAACTACCATCTATAGACGTCTAAAACATGAGTGAAAAAAAAATACTGGCCTCCAACCTCCCCTTATAGCCAGTCCAACACACGCCTTTAAAAAAGAATACCGGCCTCCAACCTCCCCTTATAGCCGGTCCAACACACACCTGGAAAAAAAATATTGTAGCTCTCTTGTGGGTGAAGAGAGCTGGTGTAATTGCTTTCTTGGAGGCAGGTGCTGATGACAATCCTTCAATAGAGCGATGACGGAGCCTCCACGTGAATGTCACATGCTGACGGAGTCTCCACGTGAATGTCACATGCTGACGGAGCCTCCACGGGCTCACGGGCTCGGCACAAGCCGTCGGAGCCTCCACGGGCTCGGCACAAGCCGTCGGAGCCTCCACGGGCTCGGCACAAGCCGTCGGAGCCTCCACGCGCTCGGCACAAGCCGTCGGAGCCTCCACGGGCTCGGCACAAGCCGTCGGAGCCTCCACGGGCTCGGCACAAGCCGTCGGAGCCTCCACGGGCTCGGCACAAGCCGTCGGAGCCTCCACGGGCTCGGCACAAGCCGTCGGAGCCTCCACGGGCTCGGCACAAGCCGTCGGAGCCTCCACGGGCTCGGCACAAGCCGTCGGAGCCTCCACGGGCTCGGCACAAGCCGTCGGAGCCTCCACGGGCTCGGCACAAGCCGTCGGAGCCTCCACGGGCTCGGCACAAGCCGTCGGAGCCTCCACGGGCTCGGCACAAGCCGTCGGAGCCTCCACGGGCTCGGCACAAGCCGTCGGAGCCTCCACGGGCTCGGCACAAGCCGTCGGAGCCTCCACGGGCTCGGCACAAGCCGTCGGAGCCTCCACGGGCTCGGCACAAGCCGTCGGAGCCTCCACGCGCTCGGCACAAGCCGTCGGAGCCTCCACGCGCTCGGCACAAGCCGTCGGAGCCTCCACGGGCTCGGCACAAGCCGTCGGAGCCTCCACGGGCTCGGCACAAGCCGTCGGAGCCTCCACGGGCTCGGCACAAGCCGTCGGAGCCTCCACGTGCTCGGCACAAGCCTTCGGAGCCTCCACGTGCTCTGCCCATGCCGTCGGAGCCTCCACGTGCTCTGCCCATGCCGTCGGAGCCTCCACGTTCTCTGCCCATGCCTTCGGAGCCTCCACGCTCTCTGCCCATGCTTACAGAGCCTCCACGCTCTCTGCCCATGCTTACAGAGCCTCCACGCGCTCGGCCCATGCTTACAGAGCCTCCACGCGCTCGGCCCATGCTTACAGAGCCTCCACGCGCTCGGCCCATGCTTACAAAGCCTCCACGCGCTCGGCCCATGCTGTCGGAGCCTGCCAAGCGGATGTGCTAACCATTTAGCCAATGTGCTGCCTCCAACCATTTATCTTCCGGCCTCCAACCTCCCCTTATAGCCGGTCCAACACACACCTGGATAAAAAAATATTGTAGCTCTCTTGTGGGTGAAGAGAGCTGGTGTAATTGCTTTCTTGGAGGCAGGTGCTGATGACAATCCTTCAATAGAGCGATGACATAGGGGACTTTCTGATGATGAAGGTCCTCCTCTTCTTCACCTCCTAGTGTAAAATTTCTTCCAACTTCTTGGCCATCTTAACTCCCAGAACAGTCGCACCCTGGCCATTTAAGTGCAGTCCGTCCCTGCTGTAGAGCTGGTAACTGAACAAAAAGTCTGCCCAGTTCTCCATGAACTCAAACCCCTCCTCTCTGCACCAGTTCTTCAGCCACTTGTTAAGCTCTCTGATCTCATTCTGCCTCACTGGTGTGGCTCGAGGTACAGGCAGTATTTCTGAAAATACTGCCTTGGAGGTTCTTTTCTTCAATATAGCTCCCAAGTCTCTGAAATCTTTTTGTAGGGCGTTCCATCTTCCTCTGACTTTGTCGTTGGTACCGACATGTATGATGACAGCTGGGTCCTCCCCAGCCCCTTTCAGCAATCTGTCCATACGATCTGCAATGTCCCGAACCCGAGCGCCTGGTAAACTACAGACTGTTCGGCAATGACGGTCTTTGTGACAGATTGCTTTCTCTGTACCTCTAAGAATGGAGTCCCCTACCACCAGTATATGTCTATCCTTTCTTGTATCCTTGCCCCCATCTTCACTGGAGGAGATGTTCCCCTGGCATTTTGGTAGGGTCTTGTCATTAAAGTCGTATTCTGTCGGAGTCTCCACGTGAATGTCACATGCTGACGGAGCCTCCACGTGAATGTCACATGCTGACGGAGCCTCCACGTGAATGTCACATGCTGACGGAGCCTCCACGTGAATGTCACATGCTGTCGGAGCCTCCACGTGCTGGGCACATGCTGTCGGAGCCTCCACGTGCTGGGCACATGCTGTCGGAGCCTCCACGTGCTGGGCACATGCTGTCGGAGCCTCCACGTGCTGGGCACATGCTGTCGGAGCCTCCACGTGCTGGGCACATGCTGTCGGAGCCTCCACGTGCTGAGCACATGCTGTCGGAGCCTCCACGTGCTGGGCACATGCTGTCGGAGCCTCCACGTGCTGGGCACATGCTGTCGGAGCCTCCACGTGCTGGGCACATGCTGACGGAGCCTCCACGTGCTGGGCACATGCTGACGGAGCCTCCACGTGCTGGGCACATGCTGACGGAGCCTCCACGTGCTGGGCACATGCTGACGGAGCCTCCACGTGCTGGGCACATGCTGACGGAGCCTCCACGTGCTGGGCACATTCTGTCGGAGCCTCCACGTGCTCGGCACATTCTGTCGGAGCCTCCACGTGCTCGGCACATTCTGTCGGAGCCTCCACGTGCTCGGCACATTCTGTCGGAGCCTCCACGTGCTCGGCACATTCTGTCGGAGCCTCCACGTGCTCGGCACATTCTGTCGGAGCCTCCACGTGCTCGGCACATTCTGTCGGAGCCTCCACGTGCTGGGCACATGCTGTCGGAGCCTCCACGTGCTGGGCACATTCTGTCGGAGCCTCCACGTGCTGGGCACATTCTGTCGGAGCCTCCACGTGCTGGGCACATTCTGTCGGAGCCTCCACGTGCTGGGCACATGCTGTCGGAGCCTCCACGTGCTGGGCACATGCTGTCGGAGCCTCCACGTGCTTGGCACATTCTGTCGGAGCCTCCACGTGCTGGGCACATTCTGTCGGAGCCTCCACGTGCTGGGCACATTCTGTCGGAGCCTCCACGTGCTGGGCACATGCTGTCGGAGCCTCCACGTGCTGGGCACATGCTGTCGGAGCCTCCACGTGCTGGGCACATGCTGTCGGAGCCTCCACGTGCTGGGCACATGCTGTCGGAGCCTCCACGTGCTGGGCACATGCTGTCGGAGCCTCCACGTGCTGGGCACATGCTGTCGGAGTCTCCATGTCGATATCATATCTCTTCTCGCTCACTGTGGCAAGCCTGCCGGGTGAGCTGTGTTTGCAGTAAATATTGTTTACATCTGCAATAAAAAAGAATTGAATTTAGCACCTTTAATATACATTTTATATATTTTTCTTTATAGAAAATTAAATTACAGAGAATAAAGTTAGAATCACCTGTGCCAGGGACAGCAAGGAAACCTGACATGATAGGGACACAGGGATGACTATAGTGGCCTTCATATAAAAATGCTAGTTGGGTGGCAGTTATGCCAAGCCTCTACAATTAAATGACTGAAGAAACCGGCAAGTTAAATGAGTGGGCGGGTCACAAGGGAAGTGGCAGTAGGTAGTAGTGGTGTCACCTGCCTGGCTCTGCATTGTGGCTGGGGTTTGTGAATCATTGAGCCAGCTAAGCACAGCCTTTTTTTACTGGCAGTTTTACCCAGAAAGTGTGTCATTTATCAGCCCTGAGGTCAGACAGGATACGGGTCACCCACTATGGGGGGGTCATACACCAGCCTGACAACAGCTGATTGTTTGCATTGGCACGGAGAGTAAACATGTGACTAATGTAGTAGGAATATTTATGTCTAGTCATATGTTTTTATCAATGTTATATGGATATTCATACTTTTGCTGGTGGAGTTGCAATGTGAGCGTCACATGTATTCATGAACATCCATATACATGTGTACATATGGGAATGTCAGCCGTCATTAGTGTCTATGACCATCCCTATACATGTGTGCATATGGGAATGTTAGCCGTCATCAGTGTCTATGACCATCCCTATACATGTGTGCATATGGGAATGTCAGCCGTCATCAGTGTCTATGACCATCCCTATACATGTGTGCATATGGGAATGTCAGCCGTCATCCGTGTCTATGGCGATCCCTATACATGTGTGCATATGGGAATGTCAGCCGTCATCAATGTCTATGGCGATCCCTATACATGTGTGCATATGGGAATGTCAGCCGTCATCAGTGTCTATGGCCATCCCTATACATGTGTGCATATGGGAATGTTAGCCGTCATCAGTGTCTATGGCCATCCCTATACATGTGTGCATATGGGAATGTTAGCCGTCATCAGTGTCTATGACCATCCCTATACATGTGTGCATATGAGAATGTCAGCTGTCATCAGTGTCTATGGCGTTCCCTGTACATGGATACATATGGGAATGTCAGCCGTCATCAGTGTCTATGGCGTTCACTGTACATGGATACATATGGGAATGTCAGCCGTCATCAGTGTCTATGGCCATCCCTGTACATGGATACATATGGGAATGTCAGCCGTCATCAGTGTCTATGGCCATCCCTGTACATGGATACATATGGGAATGTCAGCCGTCATCAGTGTCTATGGCCCAGGGATGATGAATACCTATCTCCCTACACCTGCTGCTGGCAAAATTAAAAAAAAAATTGCTAATTTTTTTAGTTGTAAAAAATGAAAGGTACACCCAAGTACATATCATCCAATCCCCCCCCCCTCCCCCCCAGACATATACATACGTACAAACGTAAAAGCACACGCTGGGGCGCCTACACATGAAAACGTCGGTTGCGATACACGTTACATATCGCCGCTCACGCCAGAATGAGCGCAATAATTCTAGCAGCAGACCCCCTCCATACACTATACTGATCACCTAGAAGGGGCTGTAAAAGCGTCAACTACAGAAAATGTCGGACTGTTACAGCCCCTTCTAGGTGATCAGTATAGTGTATGGAGGGGGTCTGCTGCTAGAATTATTGCGCTCATTCTGGCGTGTGCGGCGATATGTAACGTGTATTGCAACCGACGTTTTCATGTGTAGGCGCCCCAGCGTGTGCCTTTACATTTGTACGTGTGTATATGTCTGGGGGGGAGGGGGGGTTATGTGATTGGGTGGAATTTTAATTTTTTCAATTAAAAAAAAAATATATTTTTTTTTTTCTCAATTTGTTTTCATGACATAGGGAACAATGTCCCGTCTGTGATGTATTTTGGTGACAGGTTCTCTTTATGGAGACATCAGGTGTAATAGACCCCGGATGTCTCCCCTGTACTACACTGGATGGACTGCAATGCACATCGGATCGGATTCCATATGTCCCGCCCTCAGTGGGCGGGGATCTCTGACCGGTAACCAGGAAGTGACATCACACCATCACTTCCTGGTCAGGACCAGACGGGGACGGGCGCTCTCTTCCTTCCTCTCCTGCTGAGGGCGGTGAGCTGGCCCCGGGGCCCGCAGATGAGGGAGATAGTGGGCGAAGGGAGGGTCACACGGGGTGGGGGGGGGGGGCGGCACTGTGTGGAAGCGGCTGCGCTGCCCCTCCAATGCTTCCACCTGACAGGTGAGCCCCGCAGCAGGGCTGAAGGGGAGAGGAAACTACCTGCCCCACCCCCGGGACGTGTCCGGACATGCCCGGCCATATGAATTCCCCATCCCTGCTGGAATGTCAGCTCTCCTCAGTGTCTATGGGGATCCCTGTACATGTGTCCATATGGGAATGTCAGCCGGGAAAAAGGGGGAAAAAAGGGTCCAGGGAGAGGAGGTGAGTTCCCTCGTCTCTCTCTAGATCCACAATACATACCATTTTGGTGTTCTGCCTTGTGGTGGCGCCCATTGACTTTACTGCCGGCGCGTAAACATCCAGCAACGGCTCTGAAGCAGCCGCGCAGAAAAGCCCGAGTCCTCTTCATGGTGGTGGGCCTCTTGGTGGTGGGATCTGCAGACTGCTCAGTGATCCCTCCTTCCATAGGGGGCTTTCCTTCCCTCGATTCCTCTTTGGTGGTTTTCTGAGAAATAAACCTTTTAATCTTTAATTGTCTCATTACGGAAAATAATGAAACCCGCTTCAACCTGTGTGAGAGAGGCAGTGCAGCCAATCGGATCAAATCCGAACCGATGAGACTGCAAGCCAAACTCAGGAGAAGGAACAATCACGTCTGCTCTGTACCGGGTACAAGGAGCGACTGAAGGGACTCTGGCAGAGCTGGCTTAGGGGGGAGAAAGGGGGGGGGGAAGGGGGAGGGGTCAGGCGATGACATCACGGTGCTGGAGAGCCTTTTTTTTTTTTTCTTCAAAGTTTTCTTAAAGGGGCCACGTCCTTTTTAAATTCAGCCACCTGCAGGTTTAATTCAAAAACAAGGACGTGGCCCCTTTAAGAACTCTATGTGACTGTTTTTTTTTTTTTTTTTCAAATCTCCTGGTACTCAGACAAACACAACTGACGATTTTTCCTAAAGGGGCCGCAGTTATGTGAATGCAGCCTCAGTATATAGATCTCATATACCAGGAGAAGAGGTTTTTTTTCTTTTTTTTTTTAATTTAAGTGAGTTATTTTGAT
The DNA here is from genome assembly GCF_062004578.1 of Staurois parvus. Classification (NCBI taxonomy): domain Eukaryota; kingdom Metazoa; phylum Chordata; class Amphibia; order Anura; family Ranidae; genus Staurois; species Staurois parvus. Next base: position 8,738,445 of record NW_028317826.1, read on the forward strand.
TGATATTTCAACCTTACAGTCCCACGGCTTAAAATAAAGGTCTTTATTCCTATGAGAACTCTGTGATTGGAGCCTTATCGCTTCATATAAAGATTTCCTGCCAAACAAATATTTTCATTTCTGTCTTGCTTTTTTTTTTTAGTCTTTTATCGTTATTTCCCTAAATGATGGAATTTTTTTTTTCAATGCGAAAACGCCTCCCATAGACTTTAATGCGAAATCCCCTCCCATAGACTTCAATGTGAAAACACCTCCCATAGACTTTAATGCAAAAACACCTTTCAGTAGCAATCCTATGTGAACACTTATGTTCTCTTGAGGCTCTGCTCTATCACTTGTGATTCTGGAACGCACCGCAACAAACTCGCACAGAACCCTTTCCATAATGGCACTCAAAGCACAATGCGTGTGGGTGGCATCTGTGTGAACCTCCTCAATAGGAGCACATAATATCTAGCCTGTCATGTCAATCTGTGAGTTTGAAAATGCATCCAGAATGGCATATGTGTGAACCAGGGCTGCTCCTTTCACATTTGGGCATTTTGGGATTGCGGCAGAATCGCTGTGATCGCAAAACGCAGGTTCAGGCGCCATTATTTATTATTAGGGCTCATGTACACGGGGTGTTTGGAAAACTCTTCTGACCTCTGGAAACTGACTGCTAGAAAACATAGGTTATAAAATGTCAGTTTAGCCGCGTTTGCATACCGCGTTTATACGTGTTTGCTTTTAGACGCGTTTTTAAACAATAGCATCAGGAGACCTCCCAAATACCCAGAATGCCCTGAAAAATAGTAAATCATGAACTATTTCAGACATTTTGAGAGGAATAGAGAGAGCAGAAGCAGAGAGAGCGGTATGTGTGGAGATGACCTGTCTATTCTGGTTGTAGTCACTATGGATCCCATCATAATGCGGCGCGTTTTACCATTGTTTCCTTCACGCGAAACCTGGAACTGACTGCGCTGGTGTACCGGGTCCATTGGAATACATGGAAAATGCTTTGCGTTCGGCTCTGGACAGCATCTGGATATGGATCTGTCAAAAAAAGTGTCTAAACGCAAACACTTGTAAAGGCGGTTAACAGCGTTCATAAGCGTTTGAAATGACGGTAAAATCTACTCCTGAATGCAATTTTGGGGCGTTATAAAAAAGCCGACTAAACTGATCTGCCTGTAAACGTCTGTAAACGCCTGTGTGTACATGGACACAGGAAGACATAAAGGAGAGTTCAGGGGCTGCTGAAAAATCTGCTCCACAGTTCCTGAACGTCAGTGTAGCAGCTGCAGTGTACATGAGCCCTGAAAACGTTTCAGTTTTGCCGTGATTGTCGTGCGGTAAGTCACATAGTGTGAAGCTTGTCCCCCAAAAGTCGCCTTGCCCCAGGAGCTGACAATCCACGCTACTCTTTACAAAAATAAGTCCGCTGGGTTGAATGAAAACAAACCTTGTAGTGTGTACCCGGCTACAGCGCCCTCTGCTGGAGGTAGTGAGTAAACAGATGAAGGACTCCATCTCTTCCACTCTCTGCCCCTGATAACAGGCAGGTCTGCGATGTTTGAACAGTGACTGATGAAAGGTTATAGCCTGTGATAGCCGGGTGTGAAGAAGGCAATAAACTCACAAATGATAATGTGTTCATTTCCAGGTCTTATCCCAGAGAGGTGCCTCTATGTCTGTACCACAGGGTGTTGCAGTTCATCTGGTCAGCCAGGATCAACTCTGTTGTCTCTCTTGTTGCAAACTGTTCATGACCACTGTGGTTCTGGGTATGGTTCTGTGTGGTTCTGGGTATGGTGCTGTGTGGTTCTGGGTATGGTGCTGTGTGGTTCTGGGTATGGTGCCGGGTATGGTGCCGTGTGGCTCCCGGTTATGGGGCTGTGTGTGTGGCTCCTGGGTATCGGGCTGTGTGTGGCTCCTGGGTATGGGGCTGTGTGTGTGGCTCCTGGGTATGGGGCTGTGTGTGTGGCTCCTGGGTATGGGGCTGTGTGTGTGGCTCCTGGGTATGGGGCTGTGTGTGTGGCTCCTGGGTATGGGGCTGTGTGTGTGGCTCCTGGGTATCGGGCTGTGTGTGGCTCCATGGTATCAGGCTGTGTGTGTGGCTCCTGGGTATGGGGCTGTGTGTGGCTCCTGGGTATCAGGCTGTGTGTGGTTCCTGGGTATCAGGCTGTGTGTGTGGCTCCTGGGTGTTGGGCTCTGTGGCTCCTGGGTATGGGGCTGTGTGTGTGGCTCCTGGGTGTTGGGCTATGTGGCTCCTGGGTATGGGGCTGTGTGTGTGGCTCCTGGGTATCGGGCTGTGTGTGTGGCTCCTGGGTATCGGGCTGTGTGTGGCTCCTGTGTATCGGGCTTTGTGTTGCTCCTGTGTATCGGGCTTTGTGTTGCTCCTGTGTATCGGGCTGTGTGTGGCTCCTGGGTATCGGGCTGTGTGTGGCTCCTGGGTATCGGGCTGTGTGTGGCTCCTGGGTATCGGGCTGTGTGTGGCTCCTGTGTATCGGGCTGTGTGTGGCTCCTGGGTATCTGGCTGTGTGTGGCTCCTGGGTGTCCTGACCCGGAAGTGACGTGATGATATGACTTCTGGGACCCCATTGACAGACTCCTGACCATGGAGGCCAGGATAGAATGTAATGCAGTGCACTGTATTCCTGTCAGTGTAGTACAGGGGACACTCCCGGGGGCTTTTAGACTTTTGATGTCTCAATAAAGAGAACCTGTCACACAGAAAAAAGTAAAAAAAAATAAAAGTAATAAATGAAAGTTACACCCAAGCACATCTCCTCCCCCCTCCAAAAAATAAAAATTGAGACTCCCCACATATATGCACGTTGAAACGTCAAAGCACACAGTGGGGCCCGTACACATGAAGATGTGGATTGCGATACACGTTACATATCACCGCACACGCCAGGATGAGGCAATAATTCCAGCACCAGACCTCCTCCATACACTACACTGATGACCTTTAAGGGGCTTTAACCCCTCCCACCTGACCAATGTACATAAACGGCCGGCTGGGAGCTTCCCCGTTTTGATTGGACGTTCCTGTACGTCCCTCAGAACATGCGCTTGTGTGCGGCCCCGGGGCCACGCAACAGCACGGATCTGTGATGGCTGCGCCTGTCGGACTCAGCCCATTACGGGTTGGGATATGGGCTCTCTGATTGGACCTTCCAATGGTGATGGCAGTGACCAATCACAGCCATCTCTGAATGTCAGCAGACACGTGTCTCTGTAGCTGTTCCCCTCAGCTGAGGTCTGTGAGAGCTCAGTGAGGGGGGGAGGGGGGGATGCTGCAAATTGTGACAGTTGATGTGTGTAGCTGATGATTTTATTCCTCCATTACACAGCTCTGCAGCCCCCCCACACCAGGACACCAAGCAGCATCTGTCCCTGTCCACATGTCAGCGTCTGTCAGTGTCCCACAAACATGTCATCGCCTGTCAGTGTCCCACAAACATGTCATCACCTGTCAGTGTCCCACATACATGTCATCACCTGTCAGTGTCCCACATACATGTCATCACCTGTCAGTGTCCCACACACATGTCATCACCTGTCAGTGTCTCACAAACATGTCATCACCTGTCAGTGTCCCACAAACATGTCATCACCTGTCAGTGTCCCACAAACATGTCATCTCCTGTCAGTGTCCCACAAACATGTCATCACCTGTCACAGTGTACAGGGCACAAAACAAAGAATTAAAAACAATGTAAAGTGCCCCCATCCCCCCTCGCTGAAGTGCAAAGGTGAACGCAGGCATTGGTGTCATACACATACATGACCGGTGATCACATCACACATGTGAGGTATCGCCGTGAATGTCGGAGCGAGAGCAATAATTCTATCACCTGACCTCCTCTGTAACTCTAAACTGGTAACCTGGAACGGCATATAAAGTGTCACCTATAAAGATTTGTAAATCACGTAGTTTGGCGCCATTCCATAATCGTGCGCAATTATAAAGCGTGACGGGTTTTTATCTATTTACTTGGTGCAACACCAGATTTTATATTTTACCAAAAATGTGGGTATTATATAGTGTTTGTGCATCAAAATTCTTCAACTGCTTCCCCCCCCGACCACTGCACATAATCGGCCAGGTGGGATCATCGCTTTTCTGATTGGACGTTCCTGAACGTCACTCAGAACGTGGCCACGCAGCTGTGCGCTCTCCATGTGCCTGTGTCCAATGGACACAGCACAACGCCACATGTCAGAAAAGCTCTCTGATTGGCCCTTCTGATCACATGATGTCTGTGTCCAATCACAGCCATCATGTGATGTCCACAAAGCCACCAGTCTGTTGATTTGCTCTGCCTCTCCTCACACAGAGCCCGCTAGTGAGAAGCGAAGTCGATCTGTGTAAAACACACACATCACCCCATAGTGTCCCCCACACAGCTGTCAGTGCACCAGTGATCCACATCTGTCACAGTACCAGTGGTCATACACATCTGTACCAGTGATCCACTTCTGTCACTCATACCAGTGTAAATTCCACATCTATACCAGTGATCCACATCTGTCACAGCTTACCAGCGTAAAAGCCACATCTGTACCAGTGGTCATCCATTTCTGTACCAGTGATCAACATCGCTCATGGCCTGCCAGTGTCAAATCCACATCTGTCAGTACCAGTGAATAACATCTTTCACGGTGTACCAGCGTAAAATCCACATCTGCACCAGTGATCCACATCTGTCACAGTGTACCAGTGTCAAATCCACATCTGTCAGTTTAGCAGTGCTCAATATCTGTCACACAGCACTAGTGTAAAATCCACATCAGTACCAGTGAATAACATCTGTCACAGCACAGCAGAGTAAAATCCACATCTGTACCAGTGATCAATATCTGTCACAGATTATCAGTGTTAAATCCACATCTGAACCAGAGATACACATCTGTACCAGTGATATACATCTGTACCAGAGATAGACATCTGTACCAGTGATATACATCTGTACCAGAGATACACATCTGTACCAGTGATATACATCTGTACCAGTGATACACATCTGTACCAGTGATACACATCTGTACCAGTGATACACATCTGTACCAGTGATACACATCTGTACCAGTGATAGACATCTGTACCAGTGATCAATATCTGTCACAGATTATCAGTGTTAAATCCACATCTGAACCAGAGATACACATCTGTACCAGTGATATACATCTGTACCAGTGATACACATCTGTACCAGTGATATACATCTGTACCAGTGATAGACATCTGTACCAGTGATAGACATCTGTACCAGAGATACACATCTGTACCAGTGATCAATATCTGTCACAGATTATCAGTGTTAAATCCACATCTGAACCAGAGATACACATCTGTACCAGAGATAGACATCTGTACCAGTGATACACATCTGTACCAGTGATACACATCTGTACCAGAGATACACATCTGTACCAGTGATACACATCTGTACCAGAGATACACATCTGTACCAGTGATAGACATCTGTACCAGTGATACACATCTGTACCAGTGATACACATCTGTACCAGTGATACACATCTGTGCCAGTGATGAACATCTGTACCAGTGATGAACATCTGTACCAGTGCTAGACATCTGTACCAGTGCTAGACATCTGTACCAGTGATAGACATCTGTACCAGTGCTACACATCTGTACCAGTGATAGACATCTGTACCAGTGATAGACATCTGTACCAGTGATATACATCTGTACCAGTGATAGACATCTGTACCAGTGAACATCAGCAATGCAGCATAAACTTGTGTAAACAATGATACACCAGCGAGGAGGCTTTCCAGATGCTGAGTATGACGGACGAGAGTAGCGGGGATCTCTCTCTATCAGACTCAGATTCTGAGTATGAGGCAGTTAAAAGTAGTGGGTGAGCAGCAGAAAAGAAAGAAGGGCTTCCCCCATCCACACATTGGAGGTGGATTGGGGAATCCTCCCTGCTGCCGTATTGTATTGTGACAGCGGAGGGGTCGGAGAGCCGGCTCACTCCCAGCCCAGCAACTCTCAGTTGTCACAAACAACTCCCAATCTCTGTTTATGTTCAGGAGACGGAGGGATGGGATCCCTATCATGTGACCACAGTGGTAGCCAATCACCGTGATCACATTTTTAGTGATCACCTCCCGGTGTTAAGACCCAGCTAAAGGGCTGCCAGGAGGGGGGGGGGAGGGGTTATCAGGTTTTAGAGGTTGGGTTTGGATCTAATGTAACCCTCGTCATTGATAGATTGTATTTGATGTCCTTTATAAATACACAAATGTGATATTCCCGCCGTGAGGTCCCCCAGCCATCGTCCTCTGTCCTATAACATCATTTCTGCCGGTTCCAGCCACTCGCATTAAAATATCAGTGGAGAAAGAATGCGAAGTCAATCAGAATGGCCTCAGTGGGACGGATGCGATTTAATATTAGAACGACCCGGCCGCACAGAGGGAGCTGAAGATTTCAGCAATGTTCATGTAACTCATGCTGCTTCCCTCTCCGGAGTCTCTGCTGTGATAAGTAGGTGGAGGTCATTACAAATGCAGCCATGATTACCTCCACGGTATAAGTGCCACACACTACGCCGGGAAAGAGAGCGCCGTCCCCGAGACTTAGGAGACACTTCTGGGGGTCAGCCCACCTAAACGGATCTTGTAGTTTTAGGTGGTTATAGGAAGACTGACTCTCCCGCGTACTTATTTTACCGCCCACTTCCTTCATGGATGTCTGTGCTCAGACTATGCAGGGCAAAGCAACAACAAGTTCCCTTTAATGCACTTCTCCCCAGCAGCATACTCCATACTGACTTTCCTTGTACCTCTCCGCCGCTCCGTTCAGCTGCTGATAGGAAAGTCCAGTATAAGCTTCAAGTCATGGGGATTGTAGATGACACATTGCTGATTGGCCCAGCACGGTCACATGGGGTAAGTCACATGCTTCTTCATACCTGGGGCTACCTAGTATTGCCTTTGTTTCCCAGCACAGAAGTGAAGGAAATGGCAGTGGGTGGGATTAACCTGGGTATGTTTCTTCTATTGTCTCTTTCAGGTGGGTGGTTTGGGGGTGTTAAAAACAAAAAGTTGAGCTGAAGTTTTACTGTCCACTCAGCATGGCACAATACAGCCAGCTGGGGCTGTACGCATGCATGGCTGCAATGTTTTGGCATTTTTACTGTATGGAGCAGATTTTGACAGTCGGTAACTTCTGCCAAACTCACCCATTGAGTTCAGTGCATGCAATTGCAGGGCTGGAGTGCAGCATTACAGGGTAATATCAGGCAGTGAGGAGGTGATATCTCGCCTCCTCACTGCCTTTCAAATGTCCTCTTAAAATATGGATTGCTCTTCAGATGGCACTGCAGTTCTCCTTAAAGTGGCTGTAAAGTCTGAAGGATTTTTACCTTTATGTATTCTATGGATGAATGTAAAAAGCCTTCTTTGTGCAGCAGTGCCCCCATCCCCCCAATACTTAGCTGAGCCCCATCGAGATCCAGCAATATGAATGACAGCCTCGCTGTCCCAGGTCTCTGCCTCCGCATTGGCTGAGACAGCAAGCAGGAGCCATTGACTCCTACTGCTATCAATCACAGCCAGTCAGCCAATGAGGAGATAGAGAGGGTGGGGCTAAGCCGTGGCTCCGTGTGTGAATGGACACACGGAGCAGTGGGTGCCCCCATAGCAAGCTGTTTTCTGTGAGGGCACCCGACAGGATGAGCCAGGAGAGCCTGCGGGGGGACCCGAGAAGAGGAGGATCCGGGCTGCTCTGTGCAAGCCGCAGGTAAGTATAGACATGTTTATTATTTATCCACTTACCTACTGGGCCAATTCTGACATTCCTCTCCTACATGGAAAAATTCTCTTTTTTTGCTAGATAATTACTTAGAACCCCCACACATTATATTATTTTAAGCAGAGGCCCTAGAGAATAAAATGACGGGGGTTACAATATTTTATGTCGCGTGGTATTTGCACAGTGGTTTTTCAAAAGCATATTTTTGGGGAAAAAAAACACTTTAATGAATTTTAGTGAACACAAACACAATATAATACCCAATTTCTTTGTAAAATATAAAAGATGATGTTATGCCGAGTAAATAGATACCACACAAGACATGCTTTAAAACTGCGCACACCAATGAAATGGCGGCAAACCGGTACTTTAGTTTATCCATAGGCAACGGTTTAAAAGGAGGGGCTCTGACGTCACGACGCTATTAGGAATCACACGGCGAGTACAGATAGTGTGCAGAGCACACACAGAGGATGGTTACTATTTCAGAAACACATTTAATATATAGATATGTGAGTGAAGTACTTATGCAGTATAAATAAACCTTTTACAGAAAGATAAGGCACTATATGTATTCTTTTTTTCATGGTCACCAACAATATGGAGGAATAAAGAGGAGAGGTGGAGGAAGTGGAAAGCCCCGTGGAGGATAGAGGGAGAAATCCATCCATCCATATTACAGACAGGGATCAGCAAGCCTAAGAGACCCCCTGAGGGAAAAGTGAATGATTACATCCAGCTACCCAACGGTTTACAAGTCTTTACAGGTTACCAAATGAGAGTTCCAGAGGAGATTTGGTGCTGGAATTATTGGTGTGACGTTGGCGGTGATACCTCGCATGTGTCGTGCGATCGCTGGGCCGACACGTGTGTTCACCTTTGCATGTAAGCACGAGGGGGATGGGGGTTGTTTTATTTTTATTATTTCTTTTTTTCACTTTCATTGCTATCAGAAGGGATGAACAACTTGCTTTATGATCACATGGGCCATGACAGGTCCTCTTCTATCAGACCCCAGATTTCTCCACAGATTGGTCTGATTGGCTGCTTCCCCGGCTGGCAGGCGGAGAGTAAACCCAGAGCTGGAAGTGACAGAATCCTTGTTGCTTCCAGTTTCTCATTTCACATAGTGGGAAGAACAACATCAGTTCCTCCCATTGTGTGTGGGGGAGCCGATGCCACCGGTCGCATCTTTGCCGGGCTTCCCGATTGCACAAGATACACGGGAAAGGTGGCGGGGGGAGGGGATGAGACCCCCTTCTTCCACCTGAAAAGTAATCCAACGGCGCATAGTCGCTCAGATTACTTTTACATAAAAGAGAATCGTTGGCACTGAAAAATGATACGTGATCATGGTTGTCGCCTCAGCCATTGTCCCGGTATAACCACTTCAGTACCAGGCTGTGTATATATACATGCATCCGTATTGAAGCGGTTAAAGAGACCCTGTCACCACCTTAAACAAATGACAGGTCAGAGCACACACAGTATTTTATATGCCTACTTCTGGTGTTTTTACTTTCTGTGAATTAGTTTTTATTCACCTGCAATGTGTCTTTGAAGCTAAAAAATGTGATTAGCACAGCCCCCTCCCTTCTTGCATACCATAGCCCTCCCCTCTACTGCGAGTGTCTAATTACTATTGTGATGGATTTGGTAAAATGCCTATTCTGTTTTCTGTTTAAAATATACATTTTATACATATTTACTTTTATACTTTTTTATATTTCTAAATATATGTGTTGTGAGTATATATATATATATATATATTTTGTCTGCTGGGCTTTGCAGTCCTCCTTAACTTGTTTTGCTCAGAGCGATGCTCTCAACCCCTCCCTTCGCACTGAAAGGACCCTTTACATAGACTTTGGGAATGTGAAGGGGAGTGAAAAGAGATAACGAGATGAGAAGCAAGCATCAAGTTTCTACATTTCTCCTATATTTCAACCAAGCAAAATGTGCCTTTTAGAATGTGACTGTATATACGTAATAGTGACGTATACTCTATTGTTTTCTATGTATAAAAGGTTAAGCACCGCCCTGCAATAAACAGAGATGATGTGAAGGTGGTTGTACTGGACAGTTGTCCGTGTAATTATTTTCCGGCATGCACGCAATCCATATCTCAAAATTAGGAGCAGCAGCAGAAATCCTACCCTGAGCCCGATTGTGGTTCTCCCAACCTTTTTACTATGTGTGCTGGCCCAGCTCCTCTGCCCCTCCCCTCACTATATAACCTTTTATGGAGGAGACAGGGAATACTATAGTGTGTCACTTGATTTACAGCTTGAAGTCAACATCCAAGATGGTGGCGACCAGCAGCCGATGCTCAGTTTGGTGTGTATTGATAGAGAGGTTTTTTTTTGGGAGAGTGAATGTGATCAGCATTGTCCAGGCAGAGGGTCAGGGGTCCTGTAGTCTCATAGGACAGTCGGAGGAGAATGAAAACTCCTCCTACAAGCTTTAACCACTGCTGGGTTAGACACTGAGAGAAGTCATAAGACTGCTATATATTGCTGATGAGAAAAGGTATTTAGCAGTTTATATTTACTAAAATAATTGTATTTCCATGCTGTGTGTACTGTGGGAGAGCGCATATAGTGATTGCAGGGTCCGGGGAGACCGGATATAGTGAATGCAGGGTCCGGGGAAAGCGGATATAGTGAATGCAGGGTCCGGGGAGAGCGGATATAGTGAATGCAGGGTCCGGGGAGAGCGGATATAGTGAATGCAGGGTCCGGGGAGAGCGGATATAGTGAATGCGGGGTCCGGGGAGAGCGGATATAGTGAATGTGGGGTCTGGGGAGAGCGGATATAGTGAATGCAGGGTCCGGGGAGAGCGGATATAGTGAATGCAGGGTCCGGGGAGACCGGATATAGTGAATGCCGGGTCCGTGGTTTAGTAACACTTGAACTCCACTCTTATCTTCAGTCTTGCACAGTTGTAAAACGCTCAGCTCCTCTACGGAAATATCTAACTCTGATGCTACTGCGCTCTGTGAGATTCATACAGTTTGTATTAAAAGCTGCAGGAAGTTAAACCGAGCCTTCCTCATTTCCTGGCTGGTGGACATCCGGCATCATCTAGCACTTTTCTCCCCAACCTTACTGTCCCTGGCCCACTGCTTTCATTCATTGGATTTCAGTTCTTTCAGGCATAGAAGCTCCACATCACATGTCAGCGTTACCTAGAGACATCTGCATAGGAATGTTCACTACACCAGACTGACACCCACACAGCCAGGCAGATTGATATTTCCAGAACTCCCACAGGAGCCAGCCCACTGATTGCATCAGGGCTGAGGACTCTTGGGGGGAGTACTGAGGAGGGGCCCTGATGTTTTCTGGGAACTATGTACAGCACCCTGCTAGCCCCTCCCACCAGCCATGACTTCATGACAAATGTTACCAGTGATGACATTTACATTCACCCAACACGTGCAGTACGGCCGGATTCACACTCTGCATTGTGACAATATACGTCGTTTTGTGCGCCGTTAGCAGTGCGTTCTCATTGGGTTGATGTGGTTTCCCGGTAACAATAAAACATGAAATCTAGTTGCGCTAGTCATGCAGTATGCGCTATAACACCTAAACAACACAGCACACCTTGCAGCAAGTAACTGGAATAAGTAGAGAACATGTAAAAGATGAAAGCTTGCTCTGGGATCAGAGGATTTATTAATGCCTCCTGATGGTCTTTGTGATGAGTGTAACTATACTCGGCCGAAGTCCCAACTATGAGCGGCTTACTGGACAGATGTCCCAAAATATGTAAGTGGTGGCAGCACAGGGGGGGTCTAATGGTCCTGAATACTGTTCCTTGTGCTGTCATCCAGTGAGCCGGTTACATTACTGACTTTGAGTGGCTTGGGCATACTAGGTCCTCTCTTTGCCTCCATGAAGATGAGTGAGTCTGGTGATGGAAGGACCATCCCCAAGACCATGGAGATGTATTATGAAGCCCTTTGAGCCCATGGGTTTGTGTCATTTTTGGTATTGTGTAGCTGCATGTATTACAGTTACTGTGTGCTCTGTTCTTTTGTTAGCATGCTCTCCTTCCTGAGATTATTGCAGAGCTGCAATGAGAGGTGGCATGCCTTGTATACCAGCCTTTCTCACCTTTTTTCAACAGTGAAACCCTTGAAATAATTTTCAGATGTCGAGGAACCCCTGCTAAAAACAGTTACTTGGGGATCAATTTGAAAAATGCCCCATTTGCAGTGCTGATTGCCCCCCTTAAAGACAGCTAAAAACATAATTGGTATCATGCCACTGGCCCTTCATAGTGACGTTGGCCCCAGAACTGTGCAGGCACCATCACATGGGAGCCAAGCAGCTATAGCTAAGGGATCCCCTGCCATGGCTAGAGGGAGCTGAAAATGTCCCGGCGTCAGTGGGAGTAAACAATGTCCTATCTTTGGTAATAGGGGAACTATTAGTGCCCCATTGTTAGTGTCAGTGGGAGAAATAGTGTCCGATCATTGATGTCTGTGGAGGGAATAGTGCTCCATCATTGATGTCTGTGGAGGGAATAGTGCTCCATCATTGATGTCTGTGGAGGGAATAGTGCTCCATCATTGATGTCTGTGGAGGGAATAGTGCTCCATCATTGATGTCTGTGGAGGGAATAGTGCTCCATCATTGATGTCTGTGGAGGGAATAGTGCTCCATCACTGTTGTCTGTGGAGGGAATAGTGCTCCATCACTGATGTCTGTGGAGGGAATAGTGCTCCATGATTGATGTCTGTGGAGAGAATAGTGTTCCATCACTGATGTCTGTGGAGGGAATAGTGCTCCATCATTGATGTCTGTGGAGGGAATAGTGCTCCATCATTGATGTCTGTGGAGGGAATAGTGCTCCATCATTATAAAACAGAGAATAATAAGCGAGCGTTTTAAATGTACAAGTAGCTGAGGCACACAGGATAACCAAAATAATCCACACATGAAAATAAAATAAAAGTGCAGCGCTAGGAGAATATATAAATGTTTCACAATAGATAAAAGTGATCAAAAAAGTCCCAACAACGGTGACCTAGGGTAACAATGCACACTAACCAGAAGTGCACATTATAAGTGCAATGTAGCCAAGATGGAGCTCATAGAGTAGTCATCCGCATGGAAAGGGTAGATGCATTCCCTTGATCAGTGAAGATCCTCACGATGGTACAGAGCTGGGCAGAAGAAATCCACTAGATGGTAGAAAACGATCACTGCTCCACCAAAAGAGCACTGTTCCTCCACTGTGCAAGAACGATATCTGGGAGAAAAGGTGCTCCCCACAGGGGATCAAGAAAAAATGCCCATAGTGAAGTAAAGTTTAAAAACGAATTTATGCTCCATCATTGGTGTCTGTGGAAGGAATAGTGCTCCATCGTTGGTGTCTGTGGAGGGAATAGTGCTCCGTCATTGGTGTCTGTGGAGGGAATAGTGCTCCATCATTGATGTCTGTGGAGGGAATAGTGCTCCATCATTGATGTCTGTGGAGGGAATAGTGCTCCATCATTGATGTCTGTGGAGGGAATAGTGCTCCATCATTGGTGTCTGTGGAGGGAATAGTGCTCCATCATTGGTGTCTGTGGAGGGAATAGTGCTCCATCATTTATGTCTGTGGAGGGAATAGTGCTCCATCATTGATGTCTGTGGAGGGAATAGTGCTCCATCATTGGTGTCTGTGGAGGGAATAGTGTTCCATCACTGATGTCTGTGGGAGATATAGTGTCCGATCATTGATGTCTGTGGAGGGAATAGTGCTCCATCATCGATGTCTGTGGAGGGAATAGTGCTCCATCATCGATGTCTGTGGAGGGAATAGTGTTCTATCACTGATGTCTGTGGGAGATATAGTGTCCGATCATTGATGTCTGTGGAGGGAATAGTGCTCCATCATTGATGTCTGTGGAGGGAATAGTGCTCCATCATTGATGTCTGTGGAGGGAATAGTGCTCCATCATTGGTGTCTGTGGAGGGAATAGTGTTCCATCACTGATGTCTGTGGGAGATATAGTGTCCGATCATTGATGTCTGTGGAGGGAATAGTGCTCCATCATTGGTGTCTGTGGAGGGAATAGTGCTCCATCATTGATGTCTGTGGAGGGAATAGTGCTCCATCATTGGTGTCTGTGGAGGGAATAGTGCTCCATCATTGATGTCTGTGGAGGGAACAGTGCTCCATCATTGATGTCTGTGGAGGGAATAGTGCTCCATCATTGATGTCTGTGGAGGGAATAGTGCTCCATCACTGTTGTCTGTGGAGGGAATAGTGCTCCATCACTGATGTCTGTGGAGGGAATAGTGCTCCATCATTGATGTCTGTGGAGGGAATAGTGCTCCATCATTGATGTCTGTGGAGGGAATAGTGCTCCATCATTGATGTCTGTGGAGGGAATAGTGCTCCATCATTGATGTCTGTGGAGGGAATAGTGCTCCATCATCGATGTCTGTGGAGGGAATAGTGCTCCATCATCGATGTCTGTGGAGGAAATAGTGTTCTATCACTGATGTCTGTGGGAGATATAGTGTCCGATCATTGATGTCTGTGGAGGGAATAGTGCTCCATCATTGATGTCTGTGGAGGGAATAGTGCTCCATCATTGGTGTCTGTGGAGGGAATAGTGCTCCATCATTGATGTCTGTGGAGGGAATAGTGCTCCATCATTGATGTCTGTGGAGGGAATAGTGCTCCATCACTGTTGTCTGTGGAGGGAATAGTGCTCCATCACTGATGTCTGTGGAGGGAATAGTGCTCCATGATTGATGTCTGTGGAGAGAATAGTGCTCCTTCACTGATGTCTGTGGAGGGAATAGTGCTCCATCATTGATGTCTGTGGAGGGAATAGTGCTCCATCATTGATGTCTGTGGAGGGAATAGTGCTCCATCATTGATGTCTGTGGAGGGAATAGTGCTCCATCATTATAAAACAGAGAATAATAAGCGAGCGTTTTAAATGTACAAGTAGCTGAGGCACACAGGATAACCAAAATAATCCTCACATGAAAATAAAATAAAAGTGCAGCGCTAGGAGAATATATAAATGTTTCACAATAGATAAAAGTGATCAAAAAAGTCCCAACAACGGTGACCTAGGGTAACAATGCACACTAACCAGAAGTGCACATTATAAGTGCAATATAGCCAAGATGGAGCTCATAGAGTAGTCATCCGCATGGAAAGGGTAGATGCATTCCCTTGATCAGTGAAGATCCTCACGATGGTACAGAGCTGGGCAGAAGAAATCCACTAGATGGTAGAAAACGATCACTGCTCCACCAAAAGAGCACTGTTCCTCCACTGTGCAAGAACGATATCTGGGAGAAAAGGTGCTCCCCACAGGGGATCAAGAAAAAATGCCCATAGTGAAGTAAAGTTTAAAAACGAATTTATGCTCCATCATTGGTGTCTGTGGAAGGAATAGTGCTCCATCGTTGGTGTCTGTGGAGGGAATAGTGCTCCGTCATTGGTGTCTGTGGAGGGAATAGTGCTCCATCATTGGTGTCTGTGGAATGAATAGTGCTCCATCATTGATGTCTGTGGAGGGAATAGTGCTCCATCATTGGTGTCTGTGGAGGGAATAGTGCTCCGTCATTGGTGTCTGTGGAGGGAATAGTGCTCCATCATTGGTGTCTGTGGAATGAATAGTGCTCCATCATTGATGTCTGTGGAGGGAATAGTGCTCCATCATTGATGTCTGTGGAGGGAATAGTGCTCCATCATTGGTGTCTGTGGAGGGAATAGTGCTCCATCATTGGTGTCTGTGGAGGGAATAGTGCTCCATCATTGGTGTCTGTGGAGGGAATAGTGCTCCATCATTGATGTCTGTGGAGGGAATAGTGCTCCATCATTGGTGTCTGTGGAGGGAATAGTGCTCCATCATTGGTGTCTGTGGAAGGAATAGTGCTCCATCATTGGTGTCTGTGGAATGAATAGTGCTCCATCATTGATGTCTGTGGAGGGAATAGTGCTCCATCACTGATGTCTGTGGAGGGAATAGTGCTCCATCATTGATGTCTGTGGAGTGAATAGTGCTCCATCATTGGTGTCTGTGGAGGGAATAGTGCTCCATCATTGATGTCTGTGGAGGGAATAGTGCTCCATCATTGGTGTCTGTGGAATGAATAGTGCTCCATGATTGATGTCTGTGGAGGGAATAGTGCTCCATCATTGGTGTCTGTGGAGGAAATAGTGCTCCATCATTGGTGTCTGTGGAGGGAATAGTGCTCCATCATTGATGTCTGTGGATGGAATCGTGCTCCATAAATGGTGTCTGTGGAAGGTATAATGCTCCATCATTGGTTTCAATGGGAGGAATGGTTCCCTACTGTTGGTGACAGTGCAGGAATTATTGCCCAATTGTCAGTGGGAGGAATAGTGCCTCGTATCAGTGGGAGGAATAGTACCCCAAGGGCCAGAGAAAGGTATGCAAAGGGCCACAGTTTGGAGACCCCTGCTCTGAAGCAGGGGTCTTCAAACTTTCTAAACAAAGGGCCAGTTTACTGTCATTCAGACTTTAGGGGGGTCGGACTGTGGCCAGTGGAAGTAGAAAATCTCCTGGCATTAGTGGGAGTAAACAGTGGTCCATCTTTACTGTTAAAGGGATGATTAGTGTCCCGTCATTGGTGTCAGTGGAAGGATTAGTGCTCCATCATTGGTGTCAGTGGAAGGAATAGTATGCCATTGTTGGGGTCAAGAATTCTCTGCTGTTGGTCACAGTGGGAGGAATAGCATCTCATATCAGTGGAAGGAATAGTGCCTAAAGGGCCATATGTAAAGTAAACAAAGGGCCACATTCGGCCCGTGTGCTGCAGTTTTGAGGCCACTGCTCTAGAGGTATCCTAGGGTTTCATGGAGCCCTGGATGAGAATAGCTGCTGCAGGCTACACTTTTTCCTGGTGGGAGCCTTTCTTGTTTTAATGGTCCTATAAAAGGCTACATAAAAATGCAGTGTGATTTACAATGCTTCAGTTTATATATTTGGACCTTCCAATTCACTAACCCAAAACACGTATTTAGATTAACACAGTCATAAATTGTCTGTTCTAAATCTCTGATTCATTCCATTTAAAAGAAGAGAGTCAGCATGACCTTTGTCAGATCTCCATTGGAGTAGTTCAGGCAACTACCTGAGGCCCCAGCTTCCTAAGGGGCCCATGCATGCCCATGTCAGGGTAACTGTACTTTGGGCATACCTTGTAGACCAACGGTGTCATGTTCTGTCCAGCAAAATCCACCTGGACCGGCTGTCAGCTTGACAACAGGGTCTCGCCTTGTTCCACAGGAGCCCCTGCAGCAGTGTAAATGCAGCCTGCTAGCAGTGTTTGCCTTTTTCACTGATAAATACTGGATGTCCTATCAATATTATTGTCATGAATAAAGTATTTGGACGTGTTCTTTTATGTGCATATCAATAAGCTTTCCTTTGATCTGAAAATACCATCAATTTAGGTCTAGATACAGTTTAGGAGACAACGTCTCTTATTTGTTCCCCTTTGATCTATTAGATAATAATTGAAAGTGTTCCGTTATACCTGTTCAATAACTGCACAAAAAATGCTTTTGTTATCTAGTGAGCTTGCAAGTTGCAGCGTACTCTGCAGTAATCTCTCAAGCAGTACAAGACAAGCTCAACCGAGAACTTTGGAAATATCATGAGCCTGGGTTTGGGTAGGGACAGGTCTTTACCATCTTTTACCAAAAGTCTAACTCACCAATGATCTACTAACTGCTAAAACCAATGGCCACTACTCCGTACTCATCCCAACCAATGGCCACTACTCCGTACTCATCCCAACCAATGGCCACTACTCCGTACTCATCCCAACCAATGGCCACTACTCCGTACTCATCCCAACCAATGGCCACTACTCCGTACTCATCCCAACCAATGGCCACTACTCCGTACTCATCCCAACCAATGACCACTACTCCGTACTCATCCCAACCAATGGCCACTACTCCGTACTCATCCCAACCAATGGCCACTACTCCGTACTCATCCCAACCAATGACCACTACTCCGTACTCATCCCAACCAATGGCCACTACTCCGTACTCATCCCAACCAATGACCACTACTCCGTACTCATCCCAACCAATGGCCACTACTCCGTACTCATCCCAACCAATGGCCACTACTCCGTACTCATCCCAACCAATGGCCACTACTCCGTACTCATCCCAACCAATGGCCACTACTCCGTACTCATCCCAACCAATGGCCACTACTCCGTACTCATCCCAACCAATGGCCACTACTCCGTACTCATCCCAACCAATGGCCACTACTCCGTACTCATCCCAACCAATGGCCACTACTCCGTACTCATCCCAACCAATGGCCACTACTCCGTACTCATCCCAACCAATGGCCACTACTCCGTACTCATCTCAACCAATGGCCACTACTCCGTACTCATCCCAACCAATGGCCACTACTCCGTACTCATCCCAACCAATGGCCACTACTCCGTACTCATCCCAACCAATGGCCACTACTCCGTACTCATCCCAACCAATGGCCACTACTCCGTACTCATCCCAACCAATGGCCACTACTCCGTACTCATCCCAACCAATGACCACTACTCCGTACTCATCCCAACCAATGACCACTACTCTGTACTCATCCCAACCAATGACCACTACTCCGTACTCATCCCAACCAATGACCACTACTCCGTACTCATCCCAACCAATGACCACTACTCCGTAGTCATCCCAACCAATGACCACTACTCCGTACTCTTACTACTTGACCTCTCTGCGGCTTTTGATACATTTGATCCATTCAAATGGCAGTTTTCTGTTTACTTTCACGTTTTGTTTTCCATTTTACAGCATTTGAGATCATTTTAGCTGAGCAGCCTATCAGTTTCTGCGCTTCTTTTTATATTTTCTCCTCTCCAATGAACTTTTTAATCAAAGTACGCTGTTTTTCTACACTTTGTCTGGAATGACCCGTTACTCAGATTTTTAGAGATATATTATATATAGAGGTATATCCCTTTCAGCAACACTGGCTATATCCATATGAATGTCCAACCTCCAGGAGACACAATATACCGGGCAGAAAACAAACCTTCCTCACAAATTCAGTGTCTCTCCAAAGAAAAGCCAAAGGGATCTGCAATAATGTTCTGCCATAAAAAAATGTTTTTTATTAAAACCCGACCGGTACTTACATAATAGGAAGAAAGAAGAGCGCACAATCATACAAAACGCACTCATATCTACATCTCATTGGTTTCTTTGTATTCCCACAGATGGGGTGCCCAGTTTTTATTTCTGGGGCCTGTTTGTTGCCACCTTAGGCAGACTGTAATGGTTATTATATGTGATTTATTTTGTTATTATATACAGTACATGTTGTTCCTTAAAGCAGTTAGGGTGGATACTGTCATCTCTAGGTGCATGGAGTACACTCACAGTCCTAGAAAGCTGTACTCTAAATACAGATATGAGAAATGTTTTTCCTGTCAGAAGATTTTTATATCTGTTCATCCATTGCTGGGATTTCCACAGCTCTGCCAGACAGCACAGCCAAGCAGACAAGACTACTTACAGTTAGGAAATACAGTGGTGTCCTCTGTCCACCCCCAACCGTCTGATTGGATGGTGAAACAACAGCAGCAGACTGATTAGGTCATCTCTTTGCTCTCTTCTCCTATCAGTATGTTCTATGTTGGTACATGTGCATGCAGCACACCCGATTGGCTCTCGGTTCTGCCCCTTCTTCTTCCAGTGCTGCTGCATAGTAAGAGGCTGATACCAAATCAATTTCAGGCACTTCCACTAGTGGCATTAAAAAACACACATTTCAAGATTTATTAAGCCCTTCCTGTCGGATGTATGTATATATGTGGCAGCACAGAGATTGGCCGTATTCTGTGCCTCCTCGTATACACATACCTGTTTTGTGTTGGCAGCATGCCCCCAGCACTCTGACAGTACCGTCACTGACAATTGGAAGCTGGTAGGATGGGCTTCCAATTATCTAATCATCCAATCACAGTGATCACATGGTGCGGAAGCTGAACAAGCAGGTAACGATGCTTTGGTGTTACTATCTCTTAAAAGGCTGGGAAGAAGGGGTTAATGAATACAGAGTTGCATTCATTTGTGTCTAGTATATCTGTCTGGAGATTAGTCCAAAGATGTACAGTTTTTATTCAACTGTGTCTGGCAAAATATCCTAAAAATCCAGAGCTATGAACAGGGGATTATAAGAAGATCCTGGGATTTCCCGCTGTAAACGCATGTGTTCTGTATTGCAGACATCTAGAACTGCATTCACCTGATGCCAAGCATACTGCGGTGCTGCGAGGAAAAGATCCCGTGGCGGCCCAGACCTGGTTCAATGCAATTCATGGGGCGGTGACGGAACTTCTTCCCAAGGTGATGGCCGAAGTCCAAACTCAGCTGAGAAAAAACGGAACCTCTGGAAGTCATGAAATTCGGCACATGGGCTGGCTAGCAGAAAAGGTCAGTTTGTTGTGTCTTTGGCTTTATATTGTTTATCTCATGAGCTAAATGACCATAAAAATGTCTCATCTGAAGTCCCTTTAACCCTTTTCCGCCTACTCCGGTGTCCTTGTACAAAGTTTTGACTGCCTGGGGGGTGGGAAGATTTTTGATCATGTGACTACTGTGTTTTGCTGTCATAGTGGTCACATGATCAGGAGTCGTTCCACTGGCTATGGATTATTAGTGAGGGCTGAGATCTGTCTTTGACAGCCCAGTGTCTGTGCTGGGAGCTTGCAGTGAGCTTGTTATCAGCACAGAAACATTGGCTGCCCAACAACGCACATGTGTGGGTGTTAAAGCCTGCCCTTGCGGCTGCAAATATGTGTTATTTGGGTGACAACAGGTTAAAGTGGAACTTAACCCCCCCAGGTTTAATTTTACTGTAAACCCCCTCCTACCTTGTGTGCTGGGGTGAACTTAAATAACATACCCAGCCATCAACTGCAGCATTGCCCTGCAGTAATCTGCTGAAAGCTGAACCCACAGGGCCTTGTGCCGCCATCATTGGAGCCAGCTTTCTCTTCCAGGTCCTAGCAAGCAGCTCCCGATGACACTCCACTGCACATGCACAGCGTATTGTACATTGCCCCAAAGCCACTTGGGACACATGATGTTGGTATCCTAGGGGGCTTCAGGTGGGGTGGGGAGGATGTCATTCGTGCCTAAGCGAGGAACGCGGAAGCATGGGGTGTGTTCTCCTAAAAAAAATTAAATACAGAACTACAGGAGTTGGACAAAAATATGGAAACACTACATGATTTGCAGGTGTGAAAGTGACGACATGGTTTGCCTTGAAAGCGGAAGTGACGTAACATTCTTTTGCTTCAGCTGTGTGATGAGACACCTAGCTAACAGGTGGAAAACTTCACTTCCATCATTTACTGCGTGCGCAGCTAATAATATGGAGTCATGTCAGAGCTTACTGAGCTTCAAAGAAGGCCTGTAGGAGAAGATATATGGTCCTTGCTTTCCATTGACCGTCTGTATATGCTGTGTAGGACCACATGACCTATGGTCTTATTCTTTGGTAAGAGGCTGTGTATGGTGTTGGTGGAGGATCTCTTCTCTCCCTCTTTGGGGCAATTCACCACCCTTTTTCCAGCATGTACTACAAGTCCCAACAGTCTTAGTGGCTGTCAGCTTTTGGTCCTCAATGAACTACCACAGTGCTGTTAGCGTTGTGGTGGTACATTGGGTCTTCCTGCCAGGCTGGATCTGCTTGCCCATACAGGATGTGCGATCACACTGGTAGTCTGCAGGAGACCTACATGGCTCCTGTGATCTGTTGATCGCTGGTGTAATGCTTTCCAAGGTCCTAGTTCAAAGTATAATAAATGCACATTTTTTTACTTGCAAAAAAAGTATAATTTTTTGTCAAAAGGTGAACTTTTCCTTTCAAAATAATATGTCGTCGACATTCCCATATGTACAGTATTTTTCGCTCCATAAGACGCACTTTTTCCCCCAAAAAAATGGGGGAAAATGTCTGTGAGTCTTATGGAGCGGCTGGCCCGGTGTTCCCCCTGTCGTCGCCGCTGCCGTGTTAGAATACCGGGCTGGCCGCTCGGCTCTACTGTGCAGAAGATCCTGCTCCTCGGTCCAGCGGTGTCCTGCTTTCACCGGCTGTCTTCTCCCTGGCGCTGGCATCTTCAGTGTGGGCACCCAGCTGTGACAGCTTGTGTCTTCACAGCCGGGTGCCCACTGCGCATGCGTGAGGAGCGCTGTACTTTGTGAATGGCCCCGTAGTTTTGTAGGACCTGTCTGGTGTCCCAGGTGTCCGGATTACTGAAGATGCTGGCACCTGCACCCAAAGCCAAATGAAGAATCGGCTCAAGGGAGGACAACGCTGGATACCTGGACAGGTAATAGTATTTGTAGCTGCTGACTTTCATTTTTTGGGGGGGAGCCTGGAGGTCCACTTTAAGCACTGGCTCCCATGATGGCGACCTGTGTTCTGCGTGTAGGCAGCCCATTCATTTCACTGGTCTGCCCTACCTGCAGAAACAAGAATAGAAGAATTTTCGCATCACTACGATTGAAAGAACATTACTGAAGATTAGAAAATCAAACTTATGTTTCTGAAATTAAAATTTTCTACTGAAGTTCTAGCTTTGAGCACAGAAATATTGAAATAATCATATCGCTAGGGAGGTTAAAGTAATAATCAACCCTTAGCTTTTTTTTTGCTTAACACATTGGGCACAATGAAGAAATCTTTCCCTAGTAAACCGTTCGTTAGAATTCATAACCCAGCACTTGCAGTTTACAACTTTCAATGCGTCTGGCTCCTGCTCTCTCAGTGCTGCTTCCCTGAACTTCCAGTTTTCACAGGAAAGAATTAAAGTGGAATTCCAGGCAAAACCTACTCTTAAAAATGCTCCCTCCTAACACCTATTCTGACTAAGCTGTATAAGAAAGATTTGAATACTTAATTGTCACATGGACTCAGCACAGCTGCAGAGGAGAGGAGGGAGCACCGACAATGGATGGGCTTTTGAAGCCTGTGGGTGATGTCACCACTCCAAGGCATCACTAGCTGTTGTTGGAGCGCTCTCTCTCCCCTGCAGCCTCTGCTGGCTGATCCAGGAAAGATCACATGACCAGATCAAAGTGGCCTGGAAATAGCTAAGTATACATATCTTTCCTACATGGGTTAGTCAGAATAGATGGGGGGGAAAGAAGCATTTTTAACAGTGGACAGTGGAGTCTCCAGCCTGTTAGCTTGAATAAGAGAGTGGGGAGGAGGAAGGTGGATCAGGGGAGTGCCTTGTCATCCTAGGCTACAGGGCTGTGTGTTTCTATTGATGCACACAGTGTAGAGAGACTCAACTCAATGCAAGAGTGGCTCCATAGGATGCTGAAAGAGAAAAGAGCCACTCTGAAACAGGAAACCTGGGGCACTAGCTTACACTGGAACATAAAAAAAGATTAAAACATAAAGAAGTTGCATACTCTGTGAGCGATTAAATCAGCTGCTGAAAGTGCTTAAAAAGACTGAGCGCTTAATATCACTTTCAAGATTTTCTATTGGAAAACTACCGTAAAGCATATGTCCATCCAGAAGTTTTTTTTCTTAGTTTTGGATATACTGGGGAAGGGATTGGACCCTTGTCATGTCAGGGGGTCTTCAACAGAGATATTTATCCTCAATTCCTATGCAAATATCAATGTTTTACTAAACAGGAAGTGGGGAGAACTCTCCAATGGCAACCAGACAAACACGGCCTTCAGTCTATCTGCAGTGTTTTTACATCTTCTCTGCATATGTGCCCAGAGGGCGCCAAAAGCAAGAAAAGAGATGGATTTTGTATTTCCGATGACTGTGAAGTCCGTCTCGCTGCTTCCCTCTACTGGTGGCCAAGAACAGCTGCTGCAAGAAGAGAAAAAGTGTGCATACTGCTCACAGGCTGGAGATTTCTGTGTCTGAAATGCCTGGTTATCACCTAAACAGGAATTGGACTTATTAGGGCATTCTTCAGGCCAAGTAATTAAGGACAAATGTTTAAAGTGCACTTATGCTTTAAGGAAATAGTTAGACCAGCCTTTCTCAACCTTTTGTACCATGAAGGGACCCCTGAAACAGAAAGGTTTTCAGGTGTCAGGAGCCCTCCAGTAAAATGATTAGCCCAGCAGTTCATAGCACATTAGTCTGATCAGTAGATTGCAGAGAGTTTAATAACAGACTACAGAATGGGGTGCACTTAAGCTCTTGCCAGCAGTGCAATGCATATATGCAGCAGCAAGAAAGGTGGGCTGTAATGTCCAGCCACCGCACATACTGTATGTGTTGCACATACGGTAAATAATTCAACTGTGCGAAGGACGGGTCGGGTGAAACCAGAAGTGTTTTATTAGGAATGGCTGTAACAAACACAGAAAACCCTTAATTACATGTGACTGGATATGTTCACTGTAATCACTGTCCTCTATACATTACTAAATATTTCCATATACATTACTAAATATTTCCATATACATTAATAAACATCTTTAATCGCAATATTGAATATCTAGACCTCTGCAGATATGCTAGTGACCTATTCTGCATAACAATAGCATATTACAATAGAAAAATCACATTCCCTGTATCTTAGCGCCAAATCACATAGCTGCAATATATATTCACATTTATGCTACAAGTAATCTGATTGCATAATAGTAACAGCGGCATCTGATCACCAGGGTACATGTTAAGTCATTTTGTCCTATTTATCATGTTAAACAGCCTCCTGCTTACCTGTAACAAACACAGAAAACCCTTAATTACATGTGACTGGATATGTTCACTGTAATCACTGTCTTGTAGGAAACAAAGTGTTAGCTTTTTAGTTCCTACTTCTGTGTCTTCCTATTATCACAGGATGTAGTTCTGCCCTCTTGTGATGGTACAATAAAAATGCAATCACTAGTATCTTCTATTGACAAAGATAGATTACTGTTATATTAGGTATTTTAATTTTATGGGGCTGCCTATTTTCTATACCTCTTACACTCTCCCCCACAAATTGTTATGTCGTCCCTGACATACGCAGAACTTTTTTAAGAAAACATTCTTTTACTTGTCTAGTAGTAACCATAGGAAGCCAATGGTAAGTAGTAACCAAGTTACTTGAGGAAACATCCTCCCTGTGACATCTACTCCCTATTACATCACAGCTTCCCACCAGGCCCACAGCGCTATAGTACCTGGCAAGATATAGTTGCGTGTAACCAACTATTTAGTAAAACCCCTTTCTATACATATCTGTATAGGTTACTAAGTTTAGACAAAGGTGATGAGAAACTAGGGAACATCTTATTACTTTTATACCTTATTATCATAATGGCAGAATACCCATTGTACATCAACAATGCAGCATAACGTTGACATCAACTGCTCTGTACTTTTATCGGCCGACTTTGTATCTTTGTAACATCTAGTTCCCTCACCTAAAACTGTTTCTGCCTGACCTACAATATCTGCAGTACAAATGCAATTATATTTTTCCTTACTTGAACCAACAGAAAAGCAACATATAATTATTCTGGTTTTGGTAATTAACTTTGGTATAGTGTCCCAAATAGTAAACAATGGATCAATAAACATAATCACTTCTACCAACTTCTATAGTCTTCAGCAAAACATTCTGAACTGAAATACCAGCTAGAGTCAACAGGTAATGTAGGAATACTGTCTATAACCTGTATAGATGAAACTCTGGTAACACTACTGGGTTGACCTAAAGTGTCATATGTCAAAATCTTTGGTTGTCTCCTGTTCTTGTAGGGTTGTATTCTACATTGAGGAAGTGAATCTGAAAGGTCCTCATTCTCCTCTACATCACTTTCAACAAGTTGTTCTGTGTTCTCTGTTGCTGGGCATTCTTCTTCTATACCTCCAAATGCATACTCAGTTTGTTCAATTTGATCTGTAGGCTCAGTCTCTCTGACTCCTTCTATATCATACTCACTTCCAGCTGACGTGGGTAGAACTCAATAGCTTCTGGATTTAGCTCTGTACTTTCCTCTGGGTGGTCATGCTGGGTGACTGGTATGAAAGATCTCCAGTGTCTTTGTTCGTGATCTGATTCATTTTCTGATTCTCCCTCAGATGTCTGTGTAGGTTGTTGAGTTGTATTTCGATCCTTCCCTTGCTTTCTTGCACTGGTTCTTTTGGGTATTTGTTGACCTTGGTCGCTAGGTAGATAATCACATGGCAATAGTAAGTTGCGATGTAAAATCCTTGTTCGGCCTTTTCCAGTTTCTGGTTTGATTTCATACACTGGACTGTCTGCACACTTCTTTTTAAGAACAACATGTATGGTATCTTCCCAAAATGATCTCAATTTTCCTGGACCTCCTCTTTCGGTAAGATTTCTGACTAGAACTTTGCTACCTGGTAGAAGTTCAGCTCCATGAATTTTCTTGCCATAGTGTTCTTTTCCTCTCTGTGCAGCTTGAGTAGCTATTTTTGAAGCAACCTTATAGGCCTCAGACATTCTATCTGTCCATATGTTCACATATTCAGTGTATTTTTCAGTTACTGGAGTGTCAAACATACTATCAATGGGTAGTCTTGGAGACCTTCCAAACAGTAGAAAGAATGGAGATTGTCCTGTAGCTTCACTTCGAGTACAATTATATGCATGGACTACCTTTGCTAGTGAATTTTTCCAGTCCTTTTTGGAATCTGGTGACAGGGTACGAAGCATGGATAGCAGGGTACGATTAAATCTTTCAACTTGCCCATTACCTTCTGGGTGATATGGCGTTGTGTGAGAATTTTTGATGTGGCAGTGCTTCCCTAATGTCAAAAACAAGTGATTTTCAATCTCTCTACCCATATCATGGTGAATTCTGGTAGGAAATCCGAATTTCAAGACAAAATCACTGAGTATTTTGTCAGCAACAGTTTTTGCGGACTTGTTCTTGGTTGCATATACCTGAGCAAATTTTGTAAAATGATCTATTACCACTAAGATATACTCATATCCACCTTTACATTTCTCAAGATGAAGAAAGTCAATGGAGACCATCTCAAAAGGATAAGTTGTCACAATATTGTTCAACGGGGCCCGAACAAGCTTATTTGGCCGTTTGTCTTTCAGACAAGTACATTGACGTGTGATGTAATGCTCAGTGTCCCTTTGCATATGTGGCCAAAAGAATCTTTCTCTGATTAAATTTACAGTCCTTTCTACTCCTAAGTGTCCCATCTCTTCATGTAACTCCTTCCATACTAAGTGATGGTACAACTTGGGCAACACTAGTTGAGAACCAGATGATGTTTTCCGTCTCAAAATGTTATTGTCGTCGAGGTAGAGTTTGGTCCACTGTTTCATAAGTATGAAAAGATCAACAGGTTCACCTTGTCGTTCCTGTTTGGATGGAAACTTGTTTTGGCTTTAATACTCCCATACTTTTCCAATCACAGAGTCTTCCTTCTGTGCGGTTCTTATTGTCTCTTTTGGTATTTGAGTTACCTTCTTTGGTGCTGCATCAGTTGTACTGGCAATCGTCATTGGACATAGCCAAGGTATCCTTTCTTTTTGATGTGCTTGAATTGCTTGGGTTATGCAAGTGATGACTTTGGGGTCTACTGCTTGTGAACATTGTTGCATGTATTGTTCAGGACTCAATGGCATACGAGAAAGTACATCTGCATCAGCATTCCTTCTCCCAGGACGATATTTAATAGTGAAGTTGAAGTCAGCTAGTTCTGCAACCCATCGATTTTGCTGTAGTGAGGACATAGGTTAGTGGATTGTTGTCAGTATATACAACAAATGATGGACAGTAATATAGGTAATCTCGGAATCTATCACATATTGCCCACTTCATTGCTAGAACTCGAGCTTCCCTGAATGCATGTGGTAGTTTTTCTCAGCAGGTGTGAGAGTTCTAGACCCATAAGCAATCACCTTTAGTTTCTCCTCTTGCTCTTGGTATAATACGGCTCCTAGTCCTTCTTGTGAGGCATCACAGTGAAGAACAAAGGGTTTGGAATAATCGGGGTAACCCATAACTGGAGGATGAGTTAACACTTCAATGAGCTGGTTCAGTACTATCTGATGATGGTCAGTCCAGGCTATAGACTGATAGGATGGAAGTTGACCTTTTGACTTTGGGATTGGTTTCCTCCTCTTCTTTGTCTGGTTATCTGGTGTTGAGGTTGTGGTAGGTGTCAAACCTGCTGACAATAGTTCATAGAGAGGTTTGGCAATTCTGGAGAAGTTTTGAACATAAGGGCGATAGTAGGAAATAAATCCTAATAGTTTCCTGAGTTCTCCGACAGTCTTTGGTTGGTTGTTTCTTAAGGCAAGAACAGGTGCCGTGTCAGCCGGGTCCATAGAGTGGCCTTCTTTTGACACAATCTTGCCCAGGAATCTGACTTTATTTTGAAAAAGTTCACACTTCCTGGCTGTTAACTTGATTCCGTGTTGTTGGTAACGTTGGAGTACTGACCGGACATGCTCCACATGCTCCTGGAATGATTTACTATGAACAAGGTTGTCATCTAAGTATGGCAGGCAAATCTCATCTCTCAGTCCTATTAAACATGTCTCCATACTGCGTTGGAATTCGGCTGGTGCAGAGCTCAGACCAAAGGGTATTCGGATCCATTCATACAAACCCCAAGGTGTAATGAATGCTGTCAATGGTCGACTGGCTTCTTCCATAAATCCTTGATGGTATGCTTTCCCCTGGTCTAGCACAGAAAACCATGAACTTCCTCCTAGACTGTCCAGCATGTCTTGGATTCTAGGAATTGGATGACGGTCAGGAATGGACTTCTGGTTCAACTCTCTATAATCGCAACACAGTCTTAAACTGCCATCTTTCTTTCTTACGCACACAATGGGTGAGGAATATGATGATTTTGATTCTGCAATCCATCCTCGATTTATCAGATCCTGCAGATATTCCTTAACTTCTTGGTGCAGTGGTTTCGGCACAGACATGTAAGTTCTCGTGACTGGTGTACTGTCTTTGAGACGAATCTGTAACTGTAAAGAAGGAATACATCCTACATCAGAGTCATCTTTGGCAAAAGCATTGCATTCTTCCCTTAGCATTTCTTTGACGATTTGTTGATCTTCAGGAGGGAGGTGTTTCAAAGGCACTGGCGGGTCCCAGCACTCATGATTATCATCCCCCACCCGCGGATAAGTCTCATTTGGATTTCCAATTTTCCCTTTTGGTCCTACCTTGAGTGTCTGTGGTTCAGAGGTCACCGAATTAGTAAACACATTTGCTGATTGTTTCAATTGTACTTGAGCCAGATATGTTGTTTTTATGGGCTCTACACCTCCAATCTTTGTTTGACCTGGTAACACAATGTCCCGTTTAGTTGTATTCCAAACTGGAATGGTCAGTTTGGAGAATTGTCCTCTTTGAAATGAGACTAGTGTCTCACCAATATGCAGTCCATCCGGCAGGTGATAAGCCTCACTCGGTGTAAACAAAACTGTCTGAGCCTGCAAGGACGGTTTGGTGTGAGCACTACACCGGATGTATGTTACAGTATTTGCAGGGATTCTTTGGTTCTCAGTACCAGTCTTTACGATAGCACCACTGGTTTCCCTACAGTTGGCTTGTAGTAAGCTTACAAGGACTTCTGCTTTGGGGGTTGGCAGTTCCAAAGCTGTTCTTAATATGTCCACAAAACCTGGGATAACTTTCTTCCCATCAGCAACTGTCTCTTTGAATGTTTCTTCAATTATATTATAGCCGATAATTGGCTTCTCAGCCACTTTCTCATCCTCAGAGACTACTAGTGGTACTAATAACTGTTTGGTAGTATTACTGCTCGATGTAAGCTGAAAGGTTACCTCAATCCAACCTGAGAACGGAATCTCTGTCTCATTTGCTTTCCCTTGGAGTACCCCTGGTCCCAGCAGTTCTTCAAACGATCGGAGCACAGTGTGTGGCAGTACTCGCTGTCTCCAGCCCTCATTGATAATGCTAACCTGAGAGCCAGTATCCCATAAGGCCTGGACAGGAGTGTTGTCCATTTCACAGTTCACAAGGCATCTCTTTCCAATAAGACCCAGTAGCTTGTTGTGCTTTTTCAAAGTGATGCCATTCACATTGGTTGGCAATTTTTCAGCTGTCGGGGATAGACTTTGAGCAGGGCAGGTTGACGTTTTCCTCCAGTAGCCTGCGTTTAACTTTCCAGCCAGAGCTCTGATGGTAGGTTGAGGACTGGTTTCTTTACTACTGACATGATTTGCACTTTGGGACGCAGGTTTGGTTCTGGCACAGGTTACTGTCGGTCCCTTAACAGCAACCTTCTCCCGTTTAACTGATTTTGTTTGGCCGCTCTACATTGTCTCGCCCTATGTCCAGCTCGACCACAGTTAAAGCAATGGTCACATGCAGTTCTCTGATCAGTCTTTTCACAAGATTGACAAGTCCCTGTCCCTCGTCCAACAGTTGTTCTAGGTCCTCCAAAGCCATGTTCTTGTCGAGTTCTCGAATCTTGGAGAAGTGTTTTCATATCGAATATTTCTTGTTGCAACTGTATTACAATCTTTTCAAGGTCAGAGTTACTCTTTGAAGGCTGTTGGATTGCCAGACTACTTGTTTGTGATGGAAGCAAAGGGATGGTGCCTGGTACCTGAGAACAATGGAGGATGTTGGCCTGGCACTCTCTTCCCTTCGTCAGGTTACTGTGCTCAGATTTCTTTTGTTTCTGCTCCCTTTCCATCTCCATGTTTGTAGCCTCATTCATCTTCTCTATGAGCAACTCATCTGAGACTGTAGGATCGTCCAAGTGTTGTTTTAGTTGAAACTTGATATGGTCACTTCTCAGTCCGGTGCCCACTGACCTTAAGAATTTCTTTTGTATAAATTCAGTGCCAAAGTGTTCATCTGAACCTTCCCCTTGTGAAACGAACAGCAAACGGTCCTTCAATGCAATGGCCCTAAATAGGAAGTTCTGGGGAGTCTCTTTACTATTCTGTGATATATTGATCAATTGTTGGTATAGTTCGGAAGCATTTTCCTCTTTATAATGGCTTTTTAGGATTCTCTTGAGTGGCACTAGGGTCAGTCCACTCTTCAGCTCTAGCATGCCTCTGAGACTTGACCCAGGACTAATGGCTTTCACCACAGCTTCCACAAGCTCTGACTCGGGATACCCCTTTTGCAGTCCCATGTCAATCTGGTACATGAGGTTAGTATAGGACAGCTTATCTTTCTGTTCCTTTTCACCTATCTGACCAGCAATTTTAAAGTCCTTTCTGATTGTAACTTCTGGCAAGTTAGTATGGGAAAGTCTCTGAGCAACTAGATTAGGGTCTTGATTTGCAGAACTTCCTTTTGAGTCTTTGTCTTTAGTGCTAAGTTCTTTCATCTGTCCCTCTATCATCTTGGCCGTTTCTTGAAGTTTTTCCTGTATACTGTAGTATTGCTGTTTTAAATCCTTTAACTGTTGTTCTGCCTGAAGGTCTTTGCCACTATCGCTTGGTGCTTCCATGTTATCTCTCTTCTCTAACTCACCAATGAATTTCTTGGTTGCCTGCAGAAATTGTGTCACCACTTCTTCACTTTCAGTCTCTACCAGTTCATCTAACACCTCATTCACTATCCGCATGTAATGGCGCCGGGTTTTTCCTTTTGCCATACTTGCTTCGGAGGCCTTTATAAACTGGCAAGTCTCCATGAGATCATCGACTGTCATATGAATCAGGTGTCCACTGATTTCGTCTTGCAACTTTTCGATATCCATACTCCTAATGTTTTTCTGTAACTTCACCACGGACAGCGTAGTCACTCCTTTTCACTTCCGTGACCTTTCGGCGTGCCTTTCACCCGGCCCCACGTTGGGCGCCAATTTTGTTGCACATACGGTAAATAATTCAACTGTGCGAAGGATGGGTCGGGTGAAACCAGAAGTGTTTTATTAGGAATGGCTGTAACAAACACGGAAAACCCTTAATTACATGTGACTGGATATGTTCACTGTAATCACTGTCCTCTATACATTACTAAATATTTCCATATACATTACTAAATATTTCCATATACATTAATAAGTATTTTCATATACATTAATAAACACCTTTAATCGCAATATTGAATATCTAGACCTCTGCAGATATGCTAGTGACCTATTCTGCATAACAATAGCGTATTACAATAGAGAAATCACATTCCCTGTATCTTAGCGCCAAATCACATAGCTGCAATATATATTCACATTTATGCTACAAGTAATCTGATTGCATAATAGTAACAGCGGCATTCACTGATCACCAGGGTACATGTTAAGTCATTTTGTCCTATTTATCATGTTAAACAGCCTCCTGCTTACCTGTAACAAACACAGAAAACCCTTAATTACATGTGACTGGATATGTTCACTGTAATCACTGTCTTGTAGGAAACAAAGTGTTAGCTTTTTAGTTCCTACTTCTGTGTCTTCCTATTATCACAGGAAGTAGTTCTGCCCTCTTGTGATGGTACAATAAAAATGCAATCACTAGTATCTTCTATTGACAAAGATAGATTACTGTTATATTAGGTATTAGGCTTTGGATTTTAATTTTATGGGGCTGCCTATTTTCTATACCTCTTACATATGCATCCACGCCGGTCTGAGGTTGACAGCATTCTTTGATCATACTGACTCAAAGCTGCTGACTGGGAGCCAGCAGGACAGGCTTCTGATCTCGTGACCAGTGTGGGAGCCAATCACAGCAGTCATCTGATACAGAAGCTGTGCTGGTGACCCTTTAACTGGGCTTCAATGCCCAGGAGGCGGCATGTTGTGATTGGCTCCCACAGTGATCACATGATTGGGAGACCGATGGCTATTAGTTAGCAGCCTTGATCAAGAGCTGTCACTGACAGCTTGGTCAGGGTGCTTGAAGTGCAGTTAGCATGCTCTCCTCAGACCTCTATGGATGCTGAGCCCCTTTCTTTGCTCCGCATTACATGGTCAGCAAGGGGTTAATTAGGAAATTAAAGCAAAAATAGTAATTGTCGGTGGTGGTCGGTGTAAAAGTCACTTCTTACGATGGTGGTCAGTGTACGCAATCTGCCACTACTCTCTTCTCAAGGAACCCCCTAGTAACCTCTAAAGCAGGGGTCTCCAAACTCTCTAAACAAAGGGCCAGTTTACTGTCCTTCAGACTTAAGGGGGGCAGACTGTAGGAAGTCAAAGAAGAAAATGTCCTGGCTTCACTGGGAGTAAATAATGCTAAATCTTTGGAACTAGGGGAGGAATAGTGCCCTATCATTGGTGTCATTGGGAGCAATAAAGCCACATCATTGGTGTTGGTGGGAGGAATAGTACCCCATCATTGGTGTCAGTGGGAGGAACAGTGACCCATCTTTGGTGTCAGTGGGAGGAATAATGCCCCATCTTTGGTGTCAGTGGGAGGAATAGTGTCTCATCAGTAGTGTCAGCGGGAGGAACAGTGTCTCATCAGTAGTGTCAGCGGGAGGAACAGTGCCACATAATTGGTGTCAGTGGAACGGCTTGTGCCCCAACATTTGTGTCAGTGGGAGGAATTGTGCCCTAATGTTGGTGTCAGTAGGAGGAATTTTGCCCCATCATTGGTGTCAGTGGGAGGACTAGTGGCCTGCCGTTGGTCTCATTGGGAGGAACAGTGCCCCATCATTGATGTTAATTGGAGAAATAGTGCCTCATGGTTGGTGTCATTGGAAGGAATTGTATCTAACATTGGTGTCAGTGAGAGAAATTGTGCCTCACTGTAGGTGTCAGTGGAAGGAATAGTGCCCCACTGTTGGTGTCTTTGGGAGGAATTGTGCCCCATTGTTGGTGTCAGTGGGAGAAATTGTGCCCCATCCTTTGTGTGTTTAGGAGGATTTGTGCCCCACTGTAGGTTGCAGTGGAAGGAATAGCGCCCTGTCGTTCATGTCATTAGGAAGAATAGTGCCCCATCATTGGTGTGATTGGGTGGAATTATAGACTATCATTTGTGTCAGTGAGAGGAATTGCGCCCTATTGTTGGTGTCAGTGGCAGAAATGATGTCCCATTGTTGAGTTACTGGATGGAGTAGTGCCCCAAGGGCGGGATGAAAGCAAGCAAAGGGCTACATTCACTCCGGGCCACAGTTTGGAGACTACTGCTCTAAAGGAACCTCTGGATTCCCCCGAAACCCTGGTTTAGGAAAGGCTGAGTTAGACGCAACACAGTATTATATACCCAATCTTTTGTTTGTTGGGATTTCTGGTCTCCCCGTTGCATACAGTTTTATGAAAATAGAGCTGTTCTGGTTGATAAATTGAAGCGATAATGCTGGAGAAGCAGAGTCTTCCTATCCATTGTATGTTTCTCCAGCTCTTGAGGCCGATGTCTCACTCATCTTCCCCGTGCCACGAAAATGCTGATAGGAAGCTGCATTAACAAGATCACATTTCCTAATGGGAAAATGAGGTAAAAGCCTGAGGGAGCCAGGCACACATTTCCCTATAATTTTGGTTTATCTGTATGTTTTCAAGGCTCTGTATAGGCAGAATTAGATATCTGAGTATTTAAGTGAGATAGAAAGAAATATGGTGCCTGAGTGTTCAGGAACACTATTATTATCAACAGATAAGAGATTGTCAGCTGTAATATGTGTACATATAGACGGGGTGGACAAAATAACGGAAACCTGATGGATGTGCCAGCCTGGTGTTTTTGGACCACAAGCGGTTGTCAATGGTTTAAGAATTTAGATTAATCTAGGTCCCAGTTGTATAAATTTTATTTTTTACTATATTGTTAAGTACCAATAGTTACAAGCAGGAGACGGTAAAAGGTGAGTGTGCCAGCATCAGCTGCCATTGAGGCTGTAGGCATACGGTCCTAGGAGGTCTCGGATCTGCAAGAAA
Organism: Staurois parvus; assembly: GCF_062004578.1. Taxonomy (NCBI): domain Eukaryota; kingdom Metazoa; phylum Chordata; class Amphibia; order Anura; family Ranidae; genus Staurois; species Staurois parvus. The sequence goes on from NW_028317826.1 coordinate 8,773,080, forward strand.
GTTGGTTCTGGAAGACTTGCCTCTGCCAAACGCTGTGTTCGCAGGTCTGTGCAGGAAGCAACTGGTTATACAGTATGGGTCACTGACTGGGGTCTGATTGATGATATGATCAATGTCTGAATGGTGAAGAACCTTCACTCGGCACCACCAACACAACACACACTTTTAAGTAGTTTTTATTATTAAATCATAGGTACAGACAGCATTATCCATCAAAATCTTCAAAACCAAAGGAATGATACAAAAATTGTAGACAATACTCATATCTGTGGTAAACTAGGTTATCTAAGGGATGTACAGCTATCTCAGTTGTACAGTATAGCATATCAAAAGTAAATTGCGCAGTTTACACAAACAACCTAAAGAAAAGAATAAGGAAAACCCTTTCAACAAGCACCATTGGTCATGAAACATCCGATAAAGGAGCTTTAGCGAGTCCACAATTTTCTCTACTTTCCTATAACATTAAACATATGGTCCCAAATTGACCACTTAGCATTAAAAGCCTTAAGGCCTTGGTTACTAAACACAAGGAACATCTCATAGGTAAAATGGAAATGAACTCTATGGATCTATTAGGAGTTAATATATTAGGAGTTCATTGATTTCTAGTTATAAGTCATAGTTAGACAAGCCAACATCAGAATATGGGAAACTACAGTTCTAGATTGAACCGGGCAAGTGTCCATAGACAAAGTGAGTAGAGCGAAGTGTGAGGATGGGGTAGAAAGAATAGCAGCTACTTTGGATCCAAGAGAAAACACTGTATTCCAAAAGCTACATACACTTATACACTCACATACAATGTAAGTTACCCAATCTCCCACATTGTCGCCTCCTTGTCGCCAGCATACAGTATGCCCTTTCAAAACTGGTCTGAGCTTGGGAAAAAATGATATTTCAATTATGGATGAAATCTTCCAGGCTGGGGTTCAACCATTGGCTTCCCATATCTCTTGATGACTCAAGACATTTATTTATTTCAGGTACTTATATAACGCCGTCAATTTACGCAGCGCTTTACATATATATTGTACATTCACATCAATCCCTAACTTTCAAGGGTTGTACAATCTAAGGTCCCTAACTCACACTCATACATACTAGGGCTAATTTAGACATATTTCAACTAACCTACCAGCATGTCTTTGGAGTGTGGGAAGATACCGGAGTACCCGGAGGAAGCCTACGCAGGCAAGGGAGAACATGCAAACTCCAGGCAAGTGGTGCCATGGTTGGGATTTGAACCAACAACCCTAGTACAGCCAGGCGGGAGTGCTAACTATTTAGGCAGTGTGCTGCCCCATGGGGTGTCTTGTGTATTTCCAAATTCTGTCCCTTCACATTTCGGAGTTTAGAGTGTTCCTGACCAGGATGAAGCTCATCCTGTTTTGAGTGGGAAGCTTTATAGCCACTACAGCAGTTATGCAGACCTGAGAAAACAAGACAGAAGGTCCACCAATAGAATATCCAAATAAATAGAAGGAACATGTTGGAGGATATAACTCCCCAACATTTACCAAAAACATAAATACCAGTTTTGGTTGGACTGGCCCACTGACTTCCTATATCTCTTGATGACTCCAGCCATGGGATGTCTCTTTTGTAGTTCCTGGCTCTGTTCCTTCACATTTTGGAGTTTTGAATGTTCCTAATCATGTTGGCAGGTTCTAACTCATCCTGGTCTGGGTGGGAAGCCTTTTAATGGCTACAGCAGTTGTGCAGACCTGGGAACACAAGGCAGATATCTCACCTAAAGAGTCTCCAAAGAGATACAAGAAAATTGTTGAAAGGTATAACTTCCCAACATCTAAAAAATATATCATAACCAAAAATGGTGCAGCACATTTAGATTAAATACCCCAAACCTTATACAATAAATGTACTCCAAAAAATACTCCACATATATAATTCTTTACAAACATGCAAAAAAACAAAGTGCATTATCCTAAAGTACAGTAATGAGGTAGATTACTCATAAAGTGCAATACTAAAATGTCGGTATAATTCTTCTCTTGTGTATCTTTCAGAGATGTTGTAGTTCATTAAATAATGCATATAACCATAACTGCAATACAGTGTTCTTAAAATAAAGTGCTCTTGAAATGCATATAATGGTGACTGCAATAAAGTCCTCTTGAACCAGGGACTTGTTCCCCAGTCACTCTAGTGCTCGTGTATCACCTTCCAGCACCCCTTAGTGGGCGCCACTCACCAGATCTCATGGAACCCCATACATACATAAGAAGGTCTTTTGCGCTTGTGTCATGCCTCCACAGCTTTCTCCTTCTAGCTCTCCCCCGACTCTCCACCAGCTCCCGGCAGCTCCATCATAAAAAGAGGACTCCCAATAGTGTAATACCGCTTTTATTAGATTTAAAAAAAAGTCCAACGCACCAGCATGCAAATAATAAGAATTCAGCTTAGGGTTCCATTGGCTCCGTGCATTCCATGACACTGGAACCTGCGTCACCAGAGGTGACATAAACAGCCGTAGTTAGCGAGGCTCCACCCAGCACGCTTTGTCTGTTATGATGTCTTCAGGGGATCATTGCATTGGATTTGGTTAGATTTTCTGCACTATCGCCCCAAAAGGTAATTGGAGGGTACTCATCAGATAAATTGATATCGGAGGTGAAACCAAAAGCGCAGAGTTTGGTGGTTTCTGGTTTTATGTAAAAGAATAAAAAATATATCAATTTTGGAAGGACTAACCCTTTTAAATAAGCAATATAAATGTAAAAAATATAAATGTAAAAACCAGCATTGTTTGCAGTGTTATAGTTGTTAGATGAAGAGCTTGCTGTATCTTCCCACTAATCAGAATTCAAGGAAATAAGTTTTCATTTTTGTAATGCCTCTCCACTCAGTATTCCACTCAGGAAGTTTTCCAACTATTCTTATACGTTAATGAGGGAAACAAAAAGCTCCGAGAAGGTTATTAAGCTTCATAACTCACTCCACTCTGCCTGCAACTTCCCTTTGTCGTAAACAGCAATACGGCAGATTAATAAAGGTCTGAAAATAAATTGCTAGTTCAGACTTTCAAAGGGATTTATGTAGTGGTGCACCAAAATGAAAATTCTCGTGACGAAAACGAAAATTCAGGATGCACTTGGCCAAAAACCAAAACCAAAATGGACAGTTTTTAACAATTTTTTTTGGAATAACATACACTTTAATAATTGAAGAAAAAAAGACAACATATACTTGTGACAGAAAGCCAGGAAGAACTAGGGGATGTGTCCAGGATGGGAGGTATATTTGTCCCAGATTCATGCTCTACACTGACTGTCTCTCCTTTGTGCTGTGTAGTGAGCCTGTTTAGCTCACTGATGATTTAATGAGCTCAGCTGTAGCAGGTTAGGAGCTCTGGGCTCTATAAAACTCCCAGGCTGCTTAGGGAGAATGCTCCAACCTGGAACCAGTTTGCTGTGCAGGACAGACTGGGGAGCAACCAAACAATACTGTGATGAGAGTAAATCTCTGTGATTTTGGACTTGGAGACGGTCTGTGTGAACAAGGAAAAAATGTCACCAGCACACCGAGGATCACCAATGTGAGTCCAAAGGTTTTAATAAACCATCACATAGTTACAGCAAGGCAACGTTTCGGAGTCTCGCAGGACCCCTTCATCAGGCATGTGACTCACTAACCCTCCTGTAACCCCAACACACCCTAACACTAACCCCCCTGTAACCCCAACAGACCCTAACACTAACCCCCTTGTAACCCCAACAGACCCTAACACTAACCCCCCTGTAACCACAACACACCCCAATACCCTCCTGTAACCCCAGCACACCCTAACACTAACCCTCCCTGTAACACTAAGATCAACACTAATCCCCCTGTAACCCCAACACTACCCCTCCTGTAACCCCAACACATCCTTACACTAACCCTCCCTATAACCCTAACACTAATCCTCCCTATAACCCTAACACTAACCCTCCCCGTAATACTAAGATCAATACTAACCCCCCTGTAACCCCAACACACCCTAACACTAACCCCCCCTGTAACCCCAACACACCCTCACCCTAACCCCTCTGTAACCACAACACACCCTAACACCGCCCTGTAACCCCACCACACCCTAACACTAACCCTCCTGTAACCCAAGCACACCCTAACACTAACCCCCCCCCCCTGTAACCCTAACACTAACCCTCCCTGTAACACTAAGATCAACACTAACCCCCCTGTAACCCCAACACACCTTAACACTAACCCTCCCTATAACCCTAACACTAACCCTCTCTGTAACCCCAACACACCCTTCCACTAACCCTCCTGTAACCCCAACACACCCTAACATTAGCCCTCCTGTAACCCCAACACACCCTTCCACTAACCCTCCCTGTAACCCTAACACTAACCCTCTCTGTAACCCCAACACACCCTTCCACTAACCCTCCTGTAACCCCAACACACCCTAACATTAGCCCTCCTGTAACCCCAACACACCCTTACACTAACCCTCCTGTAACCCCAACACACCCTTACACTAACCCTCCTGTAACCCCAACACACCCTAACATTAGCCCTCCTGTAACCCCTACACACCCTTCCACTAACCCTCCCTGTAACCCTAACACTAACCCTCCCTGTATCTCTTTGGTAACTGGTGGTATAAGGCCTGAAGCAGGTGTACAGGTGACTGTCAACAGGTACCGGTAAAGCCAGGACGGGTCACCCTACAGATGCCGCCACATGCAGGAAGGGTAGTATGGTTTCTGTGGGGTTCTATAGAATACTGTTCTGGCAGGTCCCTACCCTGGGACTGGTTGAAGAGTGGACAGCTCCCCTTCTACATAACAGAAGTATTCCTTGTTTCCCATTTGGTTTGACATCCAAAGGCTCATCCCATGAGCCCCTTCTGTAGAATAATGAAACTCTCCAAACCTGTCAGGCACATCCACATAAAGAGGCCCTGTCACCTGTCTACATTCTTGCTATGGCAGGTTTACCTTATGTGAAGTCAATATAGATAAAAGGTATTTTCTGTATGTCACAGGCGCCATGACTGCATCTTATCATGCAGAATATCCTCAGTATAGGCTGAGAAAGTGAAATCCAGCACCAGTCTGCCAAGTCACTTTGGCTGGACAAAATCTGCTCTAAGAACATAACTGTCTTCTCTTTGGAATGATATGGATACTCTGTGTCAAGGCCAGCTGTGTCTCTTGAAACTCCGGTGCCAGCAGTGATTTAGCGGAGCGACTGTGTTATGACTCCACCATTGTTTGAAAATTGTACTTTATTGCATTCTTTGGTGAACCACATTTACCTCAATGTTCATTAAGTGGCAGATAATACATTTCTCAATACAGTTTTTACTCCGACCGAATCTACTACTTTTATTGATGGGAAGGCATTGCGGTTCATGTGAATTTCATTTTATTTTTATATATAAATGTTCAGAAATCCATAAAGGCTTTCTTTTTTTTTACAGGTCAGTAAATTTCACTGCCAAATTGGTAATCCGTGCTACCACACAATGGAAGATAGCTCCGCTGTGGGCAGGTGACAGTCCTCAGGTGGTCATGTGATGTCAACTATGCAGCAGTTGGTAAATGTACAGATAAAAGAAATCATTGTCATTGCTCATATAGAAATGATGTAACTAATCTTCAGACATAAAAGATGACATGCCTTTGAGGTTAGATCTCATCATAGTTTTTTTAAATTGCAACATGATTTTCTGCATTTGTGAACCTAGAATTAAAGTGGAGAAATAAACTTGATGTTCTGTCTAGTTGTAGCTAACGTGTACATTTGTGATGTGTTATTTTATATAAATAAATCTGATAAAATATGTATAGTACAGTATGATTTTCTTTTGGCTGTTCTGTTGTGTTCTTATCTGTCCATATACTGTATACACTCACCGACCACTTTATTATGTACACCTGTTCAATTGCTTGGTAACACAAAATTCTGATCAGCCAATCACATGGCAGCGACTCAATGCATTTAGGCATCTAGACATGGTGAAGACAACTTACTGAAGTTTAAACTGAGTATCAGAATGGGGAAGAAAGAGGATTTCAGTAGCTTTGAATGAGGCATGGTTGTTGGTGCCAAACAGGCTGGTCTGAGTATTTCAAAAACTGCTGATCTTACTGGGATTTTCACTCACAAACATCTCTAGGGTTTATAGAGAATGGTCCAAAAAAGAGAAAATATCCAGTGAGTGGAAGTTGTGTGGACGAAAATGCCTTGTTGATGTCAGAGATCAGAGGAGAATGGGAAGGTTGCTGCTACATTCAGATGGTAGGGTTAGAATTTGGTGTAAACAACATGAAAGCATGGATCCATCCTGCCTTGTATCAATGGTTCAGGCTGGTGGTGTAATGGTGTGGGGGATATTTTCTTGGCACTAGCAATGTGTACCTAATACAATATGCCAATCAGTACTGTTAAATCACCTTTTAAGAAGTGGAAAGTTCGGGGATCTCTTGACACCAAGCCAAGGTCAGGTAGACCAAGAAGCTTGCAGCCACAACTTCTAGAAGAATTGTTCAGGATACAAAGGGAAACCTATAGGTAACCACAAGAAAAATACAGGCTGTTCTGGAAAAAGACAGTGTGGTTGTTTTGAGGGAGCACAATATGATGACACTTGAACAAAAATAACCTGCATGGTCGAGGTGCCAGAAAGAAGCCTTTACTGCATCAATAACACAAAAAGGCCCGGTTAGGCATGTCAAAGTGTTGTCGGCCATATTGTAACCGGGCTTTTGTGTGGCATTGGTGCAGTAAAAGCTTATTTCTGGCACCTCGACCAAACAGCTCCTTTTGTTCAAGTATCACCGTATTGTACTCCTGAAAAACAACCACACCATCTTTTTCCAGAGCAGCCTGGTTTTCTTTTGAGGTTGTCTGTGGGTTTTTCTTTGAATCCCAGACAATTCTTCTGTCAGTTATGGCTGCAATCTTTCTTGGTCTACCTGACCATAGCTTGGTATCGAGATCCCTGAACTTTCCACTTCTTAATAGGTGATTTAACAGAACTGATTGGCATATTCAAGGCTTTGGACATCCTTATATGTCCTTTTCCATCTTTATAAAGTTCCATTACCTTGTTACGCAGGACTTTTGACAGCTCTTTTCTGATCCCCATGGCTTAGTATCTAGCCTAGTCAGTGCTTCCATGTAAGAGCTAACAAACTCATTGACTATTTATACATTGACACTAATTGCAATTTAAAAAGCCACATATGTGGGACATTAACCTCTAACTGGCATTTTAACCCGTGTGTGTGTCACTGTGTGTGTGTCACTGTGTGTGTGTCACTGTGTGTGTGTCACTGTGTGTGTGTCACTGTGTGTGTGTGTGTGTGTGTGTGTGTGTGTCACTGTGTGTGTGTGTCACTGTGTGTGTACCAAGGCCAAACATTCCAGGGGATGGAAACTTTTGATGCTGGCCATTTGGGTGATTTCTGTTATTATGATTTAAAAAGGAGCCAAACAACTATTTGATAATAAATGGCTTCATATGATCATCATCCTTCAATAAAAGAGCATTTTTTGGCATGATCAGTCTTATTTTCAATATCAATGCCAAAATTTCACAATTTCTGCCAGGGGATGTAAACGTTTGAGCACAACTGTAAGTTCCCACTGACACCAATGATCTTTTTAGCTATCTGTAAAGAAGTAATTCTTCCCAATGTGTAAGGGCCATGTATAATTGGAAAAAAAAAAGAGTTAATTCCCCCATTCAATGTGGGTGGGGGAATCCTCCCACCGTCCTATTGTATTCTGATAGTGGGGAGCCTTCACTGCCAACAGAAAACAATGATCAGTGTTGCTGGCTATAGTGGCTCTGATCATTCAGGAAAATCTCAACAGGTTGGTTGTACACAATTCGATCGATAGATCGACTTGAGTACAACCAGCTAGTGAATACATGGATTGAAATTCGGCTGGTCTCTGCTGAACCGGCTAAATTTCTTTCCATGTATGGCTGGCTTGAGAAGCATTCTTGTCACTGACCATCACACTAATGTATCATGAATTGTACATACATTCATTTTTACCAGGGGTTCCCTGATACTGGAAAGTTTTTTTTTCAATGGTTCCCCTGTGTTGGAAATGTTGAGAAAGGCTGCTATAGAGTGTCACTAGAGTGACAGCTCTGGGTCTGCTGGAGCTGCTGACATCACAAGATGGCGGTGCCCAGGAACAGTCTTGGGGCTTTTGAGAGACACAATGAAGACTTACACGGGTAAATAACAAGCCTAAAATACATTAAAAGTACATCATCGTACGGAAATCTTGTTCAAGTGCATGGACTGGTAACCAGGTCTCCAAGTATATAGCTTGCAAGCTTACCACTCCCATTCAAAGTGTGAGACACACCAGTCATTGGTGGTTTCATATCTAGAGATACAATTTTTTACCTTCACCCCAGAAAAAGATAAGTCATTGTTGAGACTGCCAGAAGAAGGATATTGCATTAAGCAATCTCATTAGTGAGATGACAGAGACAAGTCTCCAGAAATGTCAAATATACAAGGCCGGGTTATAGAGTCACCTCATATAATCTGTGATATCTGGAGAAATCTGATCTCTTTAGTTTGGTGACTAGCTGAAGCTCCAGACTTCCCTTGACAATCACGAGTTGTACATGAATACACACACTTCTGGGAAGGTAATTCTTTCCAGATATGTTACATACAGTCAGGTCAATAAATATTGGGACATCGACACAATTCTAACATTTTTGGCTCTATACACCACCACAATGGATTTGAAATGAAACAAACAAGATGTGCTTTAAATGCACACTGGCAGCTTTAATTTGAGGGTTTTTACATCCAAATCAGGTGAACGGTGTAGGAATTACAACAGTTTTCTACATTTTCTGCAAATTAAACACAATTTTTATAGGTTGGCAATTTTATGCTTAATTTTGAGTTTATTTGTACATATATAATACATTATTTCTTGGGGTTATTGTTACTAATTATATATTGAAGTTAATGTAGTGGATACATAGTGTATTCTGCAGCGATATAAAATGTACTTCACGGTATTACTTTATATCAGGGGTCTCCAAACCACAGCCCGCGGGCCACATGCTGCTGGCTACAAGATGTTATCTGACCCACAGCTGATGTGCACAGTCTCTGCTCTGATGGGGTCCCTGATGTAAGGGGGGACTGCTCTGTGAGGGGCCATTCTGATGGACGCTCTGATGTAAGAGTGGCTATGATGGGGGCCCTAATGTAAGAGGGGACTTTGATGTAAGAGGGGACACTGATGGGGACTAAGAGGGAATCTGATGGGGGCTCTAATAGGGACTTTGATATAATGGGGCTCTGATGGGGACCCTGATGTAAGGGGGGACTCTGATGGGAAATTTGATGTAAGAGGGGGCTTTGATGGGACATTTGATGTAAGGGGGCTCTGATGGGAACCCTAAAGTGAGAGGGGACTCTGATGAAGACCCTGATGTAAGGGGGACTCTGATGGGAAATGTGATGTAAGAAGGGGCTCTGATGGGAACCCTGATGTAAGGGAAAACTCTGATGGGGACCCTGATGTAAGATGGGACTCTGATAGGGACCCTGAAGTGAGATGGGATTCTGATGAGGTCCCTGATGTACATTTGCAAGAAAAAGTATGTGAACCCCTTGGGATTACATGGAGTTTTGCATGAATTGGGCATAAAATGTGCTCTGAACGTCATCTAAGTCACAAAAATAGAAGAACACAGTCTGCTGAACATAATACTACACAAACATTAGATGTTGGCATGGTTTAATTGCACATAATATGTAAACATTCACAGTGCAGGGAGGAAAAAGTATGTGAGGCCCTAGCTTAATGACTTCTCCCAGAGCTAATTGGAGACAGGAGTGGGCCAACCTTGACTCCAATCAGTGTGATGATATTGGATGTGTTGCTGACAGCTGTCCTGCCCTTAAAAAACACACACCTGTTTTGGGTTTACTGGTTTCAAGAAGCAATGTCTGATGTGAACCATGCCTCGCAGAAAAGAGCTCTCAGAAGACCTACGATCAAGAATTGTTGACTTGCGTGAAGCCTGGAAAGGGTTACAAAAGTATCTCCTAAAGCCTTGATGTTCATGTGTCCACGGTAAGACAGACTCTACAAATGGAGAAAGTTTAGCACTGTTGCTACTCTCCCTAGGCGTGGTCGTCCTGTAAAAATGACTGCAAGAGCACAGCGCAGAATGCTGCATGAGGTAAAGAAGAATCCCAGAGTGTCAGCTAAAGACCATTGTCATTGATGAGAAAATGAATTCCAGAGTTTATCAAGACATTTTGCAGGAAAATGATTGGGACTCTGGTTTAAAAGAAACTCTTATGGGGACCCTGATACAAAGGGGACTTTGATGAGAATAGTGCAGAATGGGTGTATTTTTGTTTGACCTTTATTAATGGCTCAGGTTTAGTTGAAATGTCTTTGCTTTGCTTTAGTGAAGTTCTTTCTCTGTTGTGAATCATATTGTGCCAATTACAAAAAAAACTCAAAGGAAAATGGATCCATTCTCTTGTAACTCATATATTTTTTTAGCCCGCAGATATTGGCCCTCGTACTGAAAAGTTCAGAGATCCCTTTATATGATTTGGACATTGATAGCTTAGTAACGATTTCCTGACATTTCTATTGGTTAGCGGTGAGATGAACTATTATTCTCCTGTATGGTATATATACTACCGAGTTGTCTTCACACATTGAAGTCTATGATGCTCACAATCTATAAGGGGAAAGCACATTTTAAATTCATGAGATTTGTCATAAAATAATAAAAAATGAATGAATAAATAATGAAATATAACATCAATTTCCACATTTATAAAGATTCCTGCAGGTGTATTATTTGTATTTTGAATACCTGGGATCTACTTTCCTGACAATGAGATGTTGTGATGATTGTACACATTTAGTAGAGGTATACCTAGTGGGAGAGGAAAGAAGAAAAAAAAAGGGGGGGAGGGGAGTAAGGGGGAGTGGAAGGGGAGAGGATGGTTTGTCTTGTTCAGGTGGGGTGGGGACTGATCTAGCCTGAATTCCATACTAACTTATGGGCCTTCTATGTTCATCTAGAGATAATAACTCCTTTCTGGGGGGCTCAGCATAGAATTCTTATGTCCATCAGTCAATTTCCACCTTTATAATAATTCCTGCTGGTGAATTATTTGTATTTTGAATTCATGGGATCTCCTCTCCTGACAATGGGATGTTGTGATGGTTGCACACATTGAGATACATGGCAATCTGCATAACAGGCACTGTTTATGAACAAGGCTCCAGGCCTCCCTCACCATGGTTGGGGTTGTTGAGTTATAAATGAAGGTTGGAGGCACACAGGGAGTGGAGATCATTCATGGAGGGGGAGGAGTGTGTGTTTCCCCCCTGATGGGATACATCAGGAGAACATTGGGGTTTTTATGAATTACTTTAGACTTCTGACATGTACTATTTACTGTGATCAAGATTCAGGCTGAGAAGTGAGACTCCTCAAGGCACATTATGGAAAGTCACTTTCATAAAAGTAATGGAACTGATCACAGGAATGGTGTCAGAATTGTCAAATTAGCCATAAATATTCCATGTTCTTGTGTAAATGGTAAACTGAGAATACTTCCTACAATCAGATACAAATGTGTTGAGATGTAATGGATCTCCTTTAGATCTACTAACAACCATGTAGTGCAAGGGGCTTGCCTGATTGGATGCTTCTCGGCCTTTTGGCTAAGATCAAGTGTAGTATCTGTTCTTATCAGTGTCCAGTGGGGGTGCTCCCGGCCATTCTAGCTTTGCGGGGATGGCTGTTGTATAGTACCCTCACTGGTATGATGGGGGTCCGGAAGGCTGGACCGGAGGGACAGAAACCAGGGAGCGCCATGATTCGTTCTGGGGCCTTGGGAGTAATTCCTCTGGGAAAGCTGGAAAGACCCAGTACCTCCTGATTCGGACGGATCTACCTTGGTCTGGCCAGGGGCTGGGGACGCAAAAAGTCCGCAAACTCAGTGCCCCCTGGGGAAGACGCTCTCAGGAGTGTCACTAGTAACACTTGGGTGTGGGACCCCACGGTGTGAAGATGACACATGGCCACTGTTTTTCACTTCTTTTTGCACAGCGCCCTAAGGACCAGGCCTTTTGGCCAAGTCCAGGGCAATTTTTGCTATGGGCCTCAGGGCCTGGTCTGTGCACGATTTGGCACGGTACCACTTTTTTATTTTCTATTTATTTAATTTATTTCACCTCCTTTGTCACTTTTTTCTTTCGCTTATGTGTGTGTTTTTCACGGATGGAGGGTGTGGGTCCTCGGGCCTATCCTGAAGTCTAGGGGGAGGATGTGTGGCCTTTTGGTTCCTTCCTCCCCTGATCCCTAGGGGGTTTTCTCTTCGGGAGAACCCCCTTGCCTAGTACTGGATGTCCGGCTTCGGCTGGATATAAGGAACGGTGGTCCACCAGGCCTTTTGGCCAGGAGGACCAAATGGGAACCTTGTCCCCGTCAGGAGCTTCGTGCCCCGGGGGATAAGGTGAACGGTCCAACCCTTTCGGGGGTAGGACAAACACACCCCTAAGTGCACTTTTTCGTGTGGTGTTCGCACTTGCACATTTTTTGTGATCACTTACGGGTTTTTTCGTTGTAGTTTGCACGTTTCCGGACTTAAAAAAACAAAAAAAAAAAACCTTTTGCAGAAAGTCCGCAAACTCAGTGTCCCCTGAGGAAGACGCTCTCAGGGGTGCCATTAGTAACACCTGGGTGTGGGACCCCACAGTGTGAAGTTGGCACATGGTCACTGTTTTTACACTCTTTTTGCACAGCGCCCTAAGGACCAGGCCTTTTGGCTAGGACCAGGGCAATTTTTGCTACAGGCCTCAGGGCCTGGTCTGTGCACAATTTGGCACGGTACCACTTTTTTATTTTCTATTTATTTAATTTATTTCACCTCCCACGTTTGTCACTTTTTTCTTTCGCTTATGTGTGTGTTTTCACGGATGGAGGGTGTGGGTCCTCGGGCCTATCCTGAAGTCTAGGGGGAGGATGTGTGGCCTTTTGGTTCCTTCCTCCCCTGATCCCTAGGGGGTTTTCTCTCCGGGAGAGCCCCCTGGCCTAGTACTGGATGTCCGGCTTCGGCTGGACATAAGGAACGGTGGTCCACCAGGCCTTTTGGCTAGGAGGACCAAATGGGAACCTTGTCCCTGTCAGGAGCTTCGTGCCCCGGGGGATCAGGGTAACGGTCCAACTCCTCCGGGGGTAGGACAAACACACCCCTAAGTGCACTTTTTCGTGTGGTGTTCGCACTTGCACATTTTTTGTGATCGCTTACGGGTTTTTCGTTGTAGTTTGCACGTTTGCGGACTTAAAAAAAAAAACAAAAAAAAAAACCTGTTGTTCCCTGTAGACCCCAGCACCTCCAAAGCCCCGAACACACAATGAGAAAATTGGACGAATGATTGTCTGTTTTTTTTTGCATTCTAGCCTCCATATGAAAAATGAAGAGGTTAGGAAAACTCTCCTAAGACAAGACAGGATCCTTTAGAGCAGCGGTTCTCAACCTGGGGGTCGCGACCTCTTTGGGGGTCGAACGACGCTTCCACAGGGGTCGCCTAAGACCATCGGAAAACACATATTTCCGATGGTCTTAGGAACCGAGACACCGCTCCTCGCCGCCGCCGCCACCTCCAGGTGTGGGCGGGATGACATGCAGCCCCTGTCATCTGGACACACCTCGAGATCAATCCTCGCCTGTGATTGGCCACCGGCACTGTAGCTCAGGAGAGGCACACAGGCGGCCAATCACCGGCAAGGAGGTGGAGCTTGGAGAAGAGGAGCCGAGCGGCACCGCGAAGATCGAGCGAGTGAAGAGGAGGAGAGCGGCCGGAGAAGGAAGACATCTGACAGGTAAGTGTCTGTACCATGGGAGAGGGAGGGAGCGAGCGAGCCCAGGCTGGAGCAGGGGTCTGCAAGGTAAGTATCATTGGTGTCAGTGGGAATAGTGCCCCATCATTGGTGTCACTAATACCAATGATGGGGCACTATTCCTCCCACTGACACCAACGATGGGACACTATTCCTCCCACTGACACCAACGATGGGACACTATTCCTCCCACTGACACCAACGATGGGGCACTATTCCTCCCCCCACTGACACCAACGATGGGGCACTATTCCTCCCCCCACTGACACCAACGATGAGGCACGATTCCTCCCCCAAATGACACCAACGATGAGGCACGATTCCTCCCCCAAATGACACCAATGACGGGGCACTATTCCTCCCACTGACACCAATGACGGGACACTATTCCCCCCCACTGATACCAATGACGGGGCACTATTCCTCCCACTTACACCAAGGATGGGGCACTATTCCTCCCCCCACTGACACCAAGGATGGGGCAGTATTCCTCCCCCCACTGACACCAAGGATGGGGCAGTATTCCTCCCCCCACTGACACCAAGGATGGGGTAGTATTCCTCCCCCCACTGACACCAAGGATGGGGCAGTATTCCTCCCCCCACTGACACCTATTATGGGGCACTATTCCTCCCCCCACTGACACCTATGATGGGGCACTATTCCTCCCCCCACTTACACCTATGATGGGGCACTATTCCTCCCCCCACTGACACCTATGATGGGGCACTATTCCTCCTCCCACTGACACCTATGATGGGGCACTATTCCTCCCACTGATACCGATGATGGGGCACTATTCCTCCCACTGATACCGATGATGAGGCACTATTCCTCCCACTGACACCGATGATGGGGCACTATTCCTCCCACTGACACCGATGATGGGGCACTATTCCTCCCACTGACACCGATGACGGGGCACTATTCCTCCCACTGACACCGATGACGGGGCACTATTCCCCCCACTGATACCGATGACGGGGCACTATTCCTCCTACTTACACCAATGACGGGGCACTATTCCTCCCACTGACACCAATGACGGGACACTATTCCCCCCCACTGATACCAATGACGGGGCACTATTCCTCCCACTTACACCAATGACGGGGTACTATTCCTCCCACTGACACCAATGATGGGGCACTATTCCTCCCACTGATACCAATGATGGGGCACTATTCCTCCCACTGATACCAATGATGGGGCACTATTCCTCCCACTGACACCAATGATGGGACACTATTCCTCCCACTGATACCAATGATGGGGCACTATTCCTCCCACTGACACCAATGACGAGGCACTATTCCTCCCACTGACACCAATGACGGGGCACTATTCCTACCACTGATACCAATGACGGGGCACTATTCCTCCCACTGATACCAATGACGGGGCACTATTTCTCCCACTGACACCAATGACGGGGCACTATTCCTCCCACTGACACCAATGACGGGGCACTATTCCTCCCACTGACACCAATGACGGGGCACTATTCCTCCCACTGACACCAATGAAGGGGGCACTATTCCTCCCACTGACACCAATGACGGGGCACTATTCCTCCCACTGATACCAATGATGGGGCACTATTCCTCCCACTGACACCAATGACGTGGCACTATTCCTCCCACTGACACCAATGACGGGGCACTATTCCTCCCACTGATACCAATGACGGGGCACTATTCCTCCCACTGACACCAATGACGTGGCACTATTCCTCCTACTGCAAAATTACAGTTATGAAGTAGCAACGAAAATTATTTTATGGTTGGGGGTCACCACAACATGAGGAACTGTATTAAGGGGTCGCGGCGTTAGAAAGGTTGAGAACCACTGCTTTAGAGATACTACATCTAAGGGATGTGGACTATTATCTTACCATGTGGTGTGAAATATAACACCGAAACTCCATTAACGGTATCCTTACATCTTTTGATATTACAATTAGGAACTGTTCAAAGCTTTTCGAAAATTCTCTAAGGAAGTTTTTTTTTTTCTATCATACTTCTCTGCTTGTGACTGTCCAGGGACATCCTTATTTCAAAAAGATTTTTGATACAATATTCTATACCTGTGGCCTACCATGGCTTTCAAAAAGGGTTGTTTTAAATGCAACTCTTTAAAGCTTAAGTGATTTTAATTGAAGATGATCTTTTTTGCAATACAAAATAAAGATTTTTTTTTTCTTTTTATATATTTTCATTTTAGATATGTGGTCATAATACTTTCTAAACAAGAATGAAGGTAAAAAAAATCCAAAATGTTAAATTGTCACCTGGAGAGGTACAGAGGGGAAATCATCATCCAGTGGGACAAGCTGTTCTAATGACAACTGTCTAAAGCTGGCCGTACTCTAGTAGATTTTCAAACTAATGTTTGAATGGCATTCTTGAACATATTGAATGTAACAAACAAATGTTCATACAAAGATACTTCAAAATTTCTTTTGCTTTTAACAGTTGATTTTGGAATGAATACATTTTCCTGAACAAAAAAATCACATACACTGTTAGAGATTAGTTTTTGTTTTATTTTAAACATTTTCTATCCTGCTCCTTTCAATTTTGTAGTCACTGCAGTCAAAACAAATGTTGATTCACTCCACTAAATCTAGCCATAGATGGGTAGAATTTAAATGACAATTCTTGGGAAAAGAAGGTTCTAAAGGTCATTTGTTTTTCTAATCATTAGTGCGGACAAATTGCTGTTCATTTTTGACCGCAGTGATGAGAAAATTCGAAGGAGTAGGATGGAAATGTTTCTTGAACAAACAAATTCCTAACGCCTAGTATATATGATGAGAAAATCGGACAAACAAACCTACAAGTGTAAAATTAAAACCTTGTCACATATTGTCAAAAACCAAACCCTTTTATTCTTTTTTAACCTCTCCTCACATTTTAACCTCCCAGCTTCATGTCTCTTGATTCCTGTAGTTGCCCCACGCTCTTGGCTCTCAGTTTCCACACAAATCCCATCCGATCTTGAACACTTAGGACGACATGCTTTGAGAAACCCACCTGGACTATCTACAGCCATCTCACCCTGCTAGCCATTCCTTACCTGTCCTCAATCATGCAAAAGTGGCTGATGGACATTCTAGACCTAGACACTGATGATAGGAGGGAGATGTGGGACCTTCCTTCCATGCATTTAGTCTCCATAAAGGATAAACTTATTGCATTTAAAAAGATACTTAGAGCTGATGACACCTTATACACGCTCCACGTGAGGCTTTCCTCAATCTCTTGGCCGGGGTGCTCTACAACTACTCACTGGGGGATTCTCACACATGTCTTCTAGTCCTGCCTGGCTGTCATGCAATACTGGCAGGACGTAATAAATGTTGTTGATGGGATAACTCATAACTGCTTTTCTCCCTCTCTATGGATCTGCCTGGTTGAGGACTTACGTGAATTTGCAATTCCGGGTAGGGGGCACGCACGCCTTAACCACACCACCATTGCAGGCCTTAGCTGTTGACCACCGAGTCCAGGCCGGTGATTCCCCCACCATCACCCAGAGATCACCAAGTATCGCTGATGGGAGAGGTCTGTATGCAAAAAATATAGATCTCTCCCCTGTCAGCTCCTGCACACTGCTTTGTATTGCAAGAGCAGAGCCATACAAAGCAATGTGCTGACACAAGCGCACACACAAGGTGCACAGTTAACCCTTTGATCGCCCCAGATGTTAACCCCTTCCTGCCCAGTGCTATTAGTACAGTGTCAGTGCTTTTTATTAACACTGATCACTGTATTGGTGTTACTGGGGATGTCAGTGGCAGTTAGTCAGTCCCCCCCAGTGTCGGAATGCCTGTCGCAGTCCCGCTATTACTAGAAGAAAAAAAATAAATATCAGTATCCATACCGCCATTGTAAATGCTATAACTTTCATGTAAACCAATTAATTTACACGTATTGGGATTTTTTTTTTTAGCAAAGGCATGTCGCAGAATACATTTTGGCCGAAATTTATGACGAAATTGATGACGAAATGTGATTTTTTTTAAAAAAATTTCTACTGGACATGTTTAATAGCAAAAAGTAAAAAATATTGTTTTTTTCTTAAAATTGTCAGTCTTTTTTTGATTACAGTGCAAAAAAATAAAACCCGCAGAGCCCAACAAATACCCCCAAAAGAAAGCTTCATTTGTGTGGGAAAAAAAAGACATACATTTCATGTGGTTGCAGCATTGCATGACCGTGCAATTGTCAGTTAAAGTAACGCAGCGCTGTATTGCAAAAAATGGCCTGGTCAGGAAGGGGGGGGGGATCCTCTGAAGGGCGAGGGGTTAAAATCAAGCAGACTAATTTGCTCCAGCCTTTTTTTTCTCTCTTTCACTTTCTCTCTCCTCCTCTTTCTCTCCTGTGCTTTCTGACTTATTGCTCTTTCCTATCTCTTTGTCTCTCTTTTTGTTTAACCCCCCTAGCGGTATGATGATTTCAGATTTTTGGTGCTGAAAGCGGTACCATTATTTTGCATGGAAATATGTAGTTTTTTTATTGCAGGCTGTAATTTTTAGGAATAACTCACTGAAATCTGTCCGAACAAGAGTCTATTAAACATCCCGGGTAGGATAAAATTTGAAACACGAAATCATAAATTATAATTTAATAAATAATCATAAAAAATAATAATATAATAATAATACATTTAATTCAATAATATAATCAAACCAAAAACACTGATATTTGAAATAGAGCGCCAAGTTCGCACATCGCTGAGCAAAGTCGCAAAATCGTTTTCAGTGTCTGATGACGAATTTCCCCCACGAATCATTATCACTCAATTCTGCAAGTGGTTCTGATTTACTATCACTGTTCTCTAGCTGATCTAAACCTGCTTTTGACCTAAAGGGACGCTTTTTGGACGCCATGGACTTTTCTAAGTTTACAGGCGGAAAGAACAGACAAAATACAGGCAGGGCACAGGACAAAGCACTCGGGACAAAATGTATGTGAAATGGGTTGAAACAGCAATGTTTTACTATGTAAAATTTGTTTGGAAAAAAATGACTTTTTTTTAAATTTTCAAATTTCCCGCGGGTTCCGGCACCCGTACTTCCCGACGTCACAGGGACCGGAACACAGAAGCCGGATGCCGGCATCGGCAGGAGGAGATGGCTGGGGACGCTGCAGGGGACACATTGCGGGAGCGTAGGACAAGGTAAGCTCTGCAGGGAATCCCTATGCAGCGCCGCATGGTAAGCCCGAGTGTAGCTCGGCGTTACCGCTTTTGGTACTGAAATTTTACCCCGAGCTACACTCGGGAATACCGCCAAGGGGGTTAAACTACAGGGGGGTTTTGACATTTGTGTGTGCACTGAGTTGCCCTGTACACTGCCTTGGGATTGCATTTTCCCTGTACTACTTTGGAATTTATACATGCTTGTATCGCTTTTGATACCGTTCTTCTGTATTTTGTGTATGTTTATATGGATACATGATACGTGTCTTCTGCTGTTCCGTTGTTTTAAGTAAAAATAGAATTTGAAAAAAAAATAAAATCAAGCAAACTAAATCTTTCAAATGACAAACACATTTTCTGAGAATTTTCGTACAAAGTTCCTACTCCTAGCCTTCCTATTCCTTCTGCACTGAAATGTATTGTAATTGTATTGTCTCCCTTCTATTGTAAAGTGCTGAGCAAACTGTTGGCGCTATATAAATCCTGTATTATAATAATAATAGTAATAAAAAAGTTGCCTAAAAATTTTTGTTCAGAATTCTATTCATTTATGGTCAGCCTAAAAAACATTCAGAACACAAACATTTTCGAATTAGGTTCTACATAGAAACATAGAAAAATGACAGCAGAAATAAGTCTGAGCGGTCCATTGAGTCTGCCTGTTTTTTTTGTTTTTATTTAAACTTGTTTTTTTATTTGTGTTGTGTATTTTTTTCCCTCTTCTTTCTTTCTTTCTTTTTTTTTTTTAACTTTCTTTGTCTGAGTATAGATCTATGCTTGTCCCAAGCATGTTTGAAGCCATTTACTTTAGAGGAACTCACTACCTAGAAAAGTGAGGGCAGAAAAGGACTGAGTGGTCCATCAGGTCTGACCAGTTTTTTTTTGTTTGTTTTTTGGGAGGGGGGGGTTGTTTTGTTTTTGCCCCAAGCATGTTTTTAAGCCATTTACTGTTGACTGGCTCACTGTCTCTTTTGGGAGTTTCTTTCAAACATCAACTACCCTTTCAGTAAAATAATACTGTCTAAGGTTAGTTTTGAACTTTCCTCCTCCAGTTGAAGGTCATGTCCCGTGTTCCTGATCTTGGCTTCATAATGAAAATCCTGCCCTCCTGAGCCTTATTCACCCCTTTCATGTGTTTAAAGGTTTCAATCATGTCTCCCCTTTCCCTTCTTTCCTCCAGACAGACTGTACATATTAAGTTTCTGAAGCTGCTCTTGATATGTTTTATCTCCCAGACCTTTCACAATTTGTTTTACCCATCTCTGGACTGGTTCTATCTTATCAATATCTTTTTGTAAGTGAGGTCTCCAGAAATGGACACATGGGGGGGGGGGATATTTGCTAAAACTGGAGCACTCCGAATATGGTGCAGCTGTGCATGGTAGCCAATCGGCTTCTAACTTCAGCTTGTTCAATTAGGCTGCATTCACACTTGAGTGTTTTGTAGTTCCAAGCTCCAAAAAAGCTCAAACTTAAAAAAATCAATTGTTCTCTATGGTGCCTGTCTGCTCAATCAGGTGTGAACAGGCACCATAGAGAACAATTGATTTTTGAAAAGTTTGAGCTTCTTTGGAGCTTAGAGTTTCAAGCTACAAAATGCTCAAGTGTGAATGCAGCCTTAAGCTTAGGCAATAAAACCTGGAAGCGGATTGGTTACGAAGCAGAGTTGCACCAGATGCTGACTGGTTATGATGCAGAGTTGCACCAGATGCTGACTGGTTATGATGCAGAGTTGCACCAGATTTTACATTTAGTAAACAACCCCCAATATTCTGGTCAGGTTCTACAAGTGTATGGCCAGCTTAAGAGTAGATTTCCATTCTTTTGGAAAGATGTCCTGTGTTGTCTAGATCAGGGGTCTCCAGACTATGGCCCTCCAGGTGTTGAGGAACTGCAAGTTCCATGAGGCCTTGCAAATCTTTGACAGCCACAGCCAAGACCTCCAGAGTCAGAAGTATGATGGAACTTGTAGTACTTCAACACCTGGAGGGCCATAGTTTGGAGACCCTTGGTCTATAGTATAGGAAGTGAAAAGAAATCTTTTCACCATTTTCTACTCTATCCAAATTTTTTAAAAAAGGTTTTACTTTTTATACATTTTTATATTAGGTTTTGGACAAAGTGTGGAAGATCTTCCATTAATGAAGGCAGACAGTAAGACATCTGGACAAAAGGTTTTACCCCGATCCCACTCCATCCAAAACTCTGCTTCCTCTTCAGACTAAATTCATTTTCCACTTTTACAATAAACAGTTTTGGCCGGAGTTACTTGACTTTATTAAAGGCAAATAGGCTGTTCACTTTGCAGGATAATATACTCCAAGTGTGATGAGTGAGGTGAACTGGATGGACTTTTGTCTTTTTCAGCCAGACTAAGGCTGGCCATACATTATACAATTTTCTGTTCAATTTCTGCCCAATTTCCTTTATATTTACCTTCAACTATGTAGTGCAAGGGCTTGCTTAATTGGATACAATTGAAAGTGTTGTTTAGGTTTGACCTCATATTATATAGTGTTTGGTAAGTCTAAAGCAAAATTCTCAAGAAAATTGTATAATGTATGGCCAACCTTTGGCTGGCCATATATCATACAATTTTCTTCAGGATTTGGGTTTAGATTTACCAGAAAACTTAAACACTTTCAATTGTATCCAATTAGGCAGGCCCTTGCACCACATAGTTGATGATAAATCTAAAGAAAATTGAGCAGAAATTGTAAGGAAATTGTAAGTCTATACAATATTAGGCTGGCCATACATTTTACAATTTTCTTGAGATTTTTGGTTTAGATTTACCAAAAATAATAAATATAATAGAAGGTCAAACTTAACAACACTTTCAATTGTATCCAAGTAGGTGGGCCCTTGCACTACACAGTTGAAAAAAATACTAAAGAAAATTGGGCAGAAATTGGACAGAAAATTATATAATGTATGGCCAGCCTATCTATGTAACTATGAATCTCTGGACTTCCATCATTCAATCATGTGTATGCGAAAATACAGTTTTTAAAAAATATTATTCTTACACATGGTTGGGTTTTTTTTGCAAAGTGAATTTTTACCATATTCACGAAGTTAAAGGAAAATTCCCTTGCAAAGTGACCACCTGTTTGCCTTTAGCAAGTCAACCCCCATTGCACCCAGTTCTGGAGACCTCACTTACAAAAAGATACAGATAAGACAGTTCGAGTCCAGAGATGGGAAACAAAAATGGTGAAAGATCTGAAGGACCAAGCATATCAGGAGAGACTTCAGGAACTTAATATGTCCTGCCTGGAGGAAATAATGGAAAGGTTGGACATGACTGAAACCTTTAAATCCATGAAGGTGGTGAATAAGGTTCAGGAGGGCAGGAATTTCAATATGAAGGCAAGATCAAGAACACAAGGACACGGACTGAAACTAGAGGAGGAAAGTTTCGCGTAAACCTTAGAAAGTATTATTGTACAAAAAAAATACAGAACAGACATCCAGCGAAGGTAGAGATCTATACAATTTGAAAAAAGGAAAACAAAAACTCAAAAAAAACCCAAAACAAAACATAGAAAGGTGCACACTTGCTAGATTGCTTTGTCTTTCACCATTCCTTTGTTTCTACCCTTTCAACTTGTAATAAGTAGGATCAGTGGGGTTTATTGACTAAAGCTGGTACGCTCAGAATCTCCAGCACTTCTGCATAGAAACCAATCAGCTTCCAGGTTTTATTTCTAAAGCCTAATTGAACAAGCTGAGGTTAGAATCTGATTGGCTGCCATGCACAGATGCACCAACCAGCTGAACCATCTTTAGTAGATCAACCCCACAGTCACTATAGCCTAATAATGGTCAGTTTTATATAATTCAGTTTAATATGTGGCCTTTGTTATTTTCCTTAATTTATATAATAGCAAACAACACATTACACCAGGGTTCCTCAACCATGGTTCCCCCAGAGGTTACTAAGGGTTCCTTGAGCGATGAGCAATTTCTGCCTCTCAGATAAGTTCACTCTGACACCAATGATCTATTTATCTGTAAAGGGGGGGAATTCTTCCCAATGATCATAGATAGCATATAGAGCGGGGGTCTCCAAACTATGGCCCTCCAGGTGTATGGGAACTGTGAGTCCCATGAGGCCTTGCAAGACCCTGACAGCCACAGGCAAGACTCCCAGAGGCAGAGGCATGATGGGACTTGTAGTACTTCAACAGCTGGAGGGCCATAGCTTGGAGAAAATTGTTCCGACTGACCTAATGGGGTTTATTTACTAAAATCAGACTCCCTTCTGCATAGAAACCAATCAGCTTCCAGGTTTCATTGCCAAAGCTTCATTGAACAAGCTGAGGTTAGAAGCTGATTGGTTTCTATGCAGAAGGGAGTCTGATTTTGGACTCTCCAGCTTTAGTAAATAAACCCCAATGTGTCATGAGTTGTATATATAGCAATTATTAGCAAGGGTTCCCTGAGACCACAGCATTTTCTCAAGGGATCCTCTGCATTGAAAAGGTTCAGAAAGGCTGCATTACTGAAAAAAATGTAAATTTTCAGGAGCTGAGCTCCACTTGGAATCTATCCATTAATAATAGATTATATTATCTGAAATGTGGCACCTAATGGTAACAATTGTGCCATGCCAGCAGCTCCAAAATTAATTTCCCCGTATTTATAAACTGACAAAAGTATTTTAATATACATTTTGCTTGATACAGTATATTTATCATTGCTGGGTATATAATTCCCTAGATGTTTTCTCCTGCTCCGCGTTCTTTCTCCACTGTGTTCACCAATTGCAGATTGTTCCGGGAAATATTGAGCTGCAATACATGTCCTTATTTATAACATATAAGATAGTAAATTCAAGGTATGTCTATCATAGATTTAAAATGGAGATTTTATTACTGGGGTGTCAAATGTTTTAAAAACATTTCTGCTACAAGCAAGAGAAATAAAGTAGCTTCAAAACTGATCCCCATTACCCCTAAACCAATAAGTAATATGGCTTATTTAACTCTCATTAATAATACATATGTAATGCCCATTAACCCCTTGCCTACCAGGCACTTATACCCCCTTCCTTACCAGGCCAATTTTCAGCTTTCAGCGCTGCCGCACTTTGATTGACAATTGCGCGGTCATGCAACATTGTACCCATATGAAATTTTGATCATTTTTTTCTCACAAATAGAGCTTTCTTTTGGTGGTATTTAATCGCCACTGGGCGCTTTACTTTTTGCGCTATAAAAAAAAAAGTGCAAAAAATTTGAAAAAAAAAAGTTTATTTGTTTCTTTTATAAAATTTTTCAAACAGGTATTTTTTCTCCTTCACTGATGTGCGTTGATGAGGCAGCACTGATGGGCACTGATAGGCGGCACTGATGGGCACTGATAGGCAGCACTAAAGGGCACTGATAGGCAGTACTAATGAGGTGGCACGGATAGGCGGCACTGATAGACAGCACTAATTAGGGGTCACGGATAGGCGGCACTGATATGCAGCACTGATAGGCGGCACTGATAGGTGACACTGATTATGGGTACTGATAGACGGCACTGACTGGCATCACTGCTGGGCACTGACTGGCGGCACTGACTGGCACAATCCCTGGGCACTGACTGGTGGCACTGACTGGCAGCACTGCTGGGCTGCACTGGTGGGTGGGCACAGGTGGGTGGCACTGGTGGGCACAGGAGGGTGGGCACAGGTGGGTGGCACTGCTGGGCACAGGTAGGTGGCACTTCTGGGCACAGGTAGGTGGCACTGCAGAGTGGCACAGGTGGGTGCACTGCTGGGCACAGGTGGGGGCACTGCTGGGCATGGGTGGGCGGAGCTAGTGGGCGCACTGCTGGGCGGAACCTGCGGGTCTCACTGCTGGGCACCGATCATCAGGGCACTGATCATCAGTGCCCTGATGGTCGGTGCCGATCCCCGCTCTGACAACTGCCGGTTCTCGGCAGTACTTTCCTCACGATCTGACAGCGTGAGGAAAGTGCAGCCGAGAACCGGCACTTGCATTTCCCTGTGATCAGCGTGTCATTGGACACCGCTGATCACGTGGTAAAAGGCCGGTATGATCGGCCTTTTACTACATCTCGTGATCAGCTGTGTCCGTAGGACACAGCGATCACGGAGATCGCCGGGTGCGCGCCCCCTGGCAGGAGAGAGCGTTCTGGGGGGACGTCATATGACGTCCACCCAGAACTGGCCGGCCGCAGTGCAGCCGTCATTCAGCTATCTGCGGTCGGCAGGTAGTTAAATAAGAATTATTAATCAATTATTATGTACATAGTTACATAGTTAGTCTTGTTGAAAAAAGACAAAAGTCCATCCAGTTCAACCATTAAAAAAAAACAAAAACTATTTAGTCATAGTTACCCATTCCGTGTTAATTTGGTTATTATTAATACACCTCCCATGTTTAAAAGTCTAAAATATTATAAAATAATAAATCAAACAAACAGAAAACAATTGCAAATTTGTGTAAAAAGGCCAATTCTAATTTAATGAATGTACTCCCTAAATTAAAAGATCCTCCAAGAAAGTTACCTTTCCAAGTTTAAAAAATAAAAGTAATTACCAATTTGCAAATTGTCAGAACATCACAGGAGGGGCAGAGACAACACTCCAATAGGTTGATTTTTGTATTTTGTATATTCATGTATACTTAGACTTATATACAATTTTGATAAAAAAAGAACTGCAGCTAAAATCTTAGCACACCTGATAGGGGATCCTACCGTTTCTCACTCTATATAAAGCAAACATTTTTAATTTTGTACATATATTATCCATGTAAAATATAACCATTTATGATAATAGGGGCAGATCCGGGGAAATTATTTGTCTGTATTATAAATAGGCCGTAAGGATCGGTTACCTGACCCGTAATAGATTTGTGTGAATTTGCTGTGCCGGCCTACGCCTCTAATGTCTTCTCACTCTTTGCAGGTCCTAAAAGATCCACTAAAGCCGCAGGCTAAGGGCAACTACTGGACGGTGGATGTGAGCCGAATTCCTGAGGATGCCATGAAGCTGCAGCATACGAGTGGCACCCGGCAAGAAGCCTACCCTCCTGACCTGGCTCCTTATATCCTGCATGGACAGCCCTACAGATTGTTAAACTTTCACCACCCCCATCTTTCAAACGGAAATACTGTGGTCAGATCAGATGCAGAGGCTGGTCCCTCAGTACAAACCCAACCCCCAAATATAGATCCCGCCGCAACCTTCCCAAACATCTTCTGGAACCTTCCAACATTATATTCACAATATGTGCCCCCTAATGTGGTGGCCCCTCCCAGCATACTCCCTCTCCTGCTTTACCCCAACTTCCCCTTTTCCTCTCGATATAACTACATGCCTACCCCATACTCAAGCTCCACCTATGCGGAGCGGAGGGATGTTTACACTCCCAGTCTGATGCCCCCAATGCCTCCCCCGCCCAGAACTTCCTCTTCAGATTTCCCTCCCCATAATACAGTCTTTGACATCCCCCACAACATGGGGGCTACATGCATACTCAAAATGTCTATGGGCCACAATTTTCTCAGGGTGGGGTGTACCCAGGGTACAGACCTAATTATTACTGATTGGCCAGTTGCTGAGACAAGGCTGGTCTTGGGCTAGTCACTTTTGCCTCAAGGACTAGCTGCACTTCAAGTCTTACCCAATGATGTTGGCACCCAACATGGCACATGGCCCAGCGGAGGTGGCATCAAACATGACCTACAGTCCAAAGGCATTAGTCAAAGATGTATATATCATAGTCATTTTCTATCATGTCTGTCTATTTTTACTTAAAATAAATTTGAATTTGTTTTTTAATCTCAAGTGATATCAAAGCTTTGTTTCGTTTTTTTTAAATAACAAACATGTCATACTTACCTTCTCTGTGCAGTGGTGTTGCACAGAGCAGCCCGGATCCTCTGCTCAGGTCCCCCACTGGTGCTCATGGCTTCTCCCCCTTGACCAGTGCCCCCAATAGTAAGCCTTTTGCTAGGGGGGCACTGGTGCGTGCTCACTCCTGAGCCCCACTCTGTGCATTCATAAGATACATAGAGCTGCGACTTGGTCCCACCCCCACTCTCTCCTCATTGGCTCACTGGCTGTGATTGACAGCAATGGGAGCCAATGGCTCCAGCTGCTGTGTTTCAGTCAATGAGAAGAAAGACATGGGACCCGTGTACATCGCTGGATCAAGAGGGGGCTCAGGTGAGTATTGGGGGGGGGGCTGAGGGGGGAGCAACACACAGAAGGCTTTTTACCTTCAAGCATAGAATGCATAAAGGAACAAATCCTTCAGCCTTCACAACCAGTTTAACTTTATCATCAGTGTTGTAATTCTCTAGTTATATACTCTGTAAAAAGTACTGGAAGATAAGATAGGTACTTTAGGGGGCGTGGTTTGCCGCAAGCTGTGATGGCCGCTTAGTCCCGGAACTCCCGCCGGCCGGAACGTGCTTTAGCCTTGCACTGCGGGGACGGGTGAGACAGGCTCTCCCAGCTATGGGGAAATCAGACCGGATGACCTCCGATGCCCAGTCATGGTCCCCACGGGGACCAAATCACCAGGGAAGACATATAAAGGAGCTCTTCCGCTCCCAACAGAAGGAAGGGCCGCAGCCTTCTCCCTCTCCCTCTCTATCCCCCTCCTCCGCTCCCCCTGCAGCCGCAGACATGGCCAGCTCTCTCTGCTCTGCCACGCACTCAGCACCAGACACAGTTCCCCAGCACGATCTCTCCTCCGCTACTCAATCCCTATCACTAAGGGATCTTCACACTGTGGCCGCGGACATAAAGGTCACTTTCACTATCGCCCTGAATGACTTACGTGAAGATATCCAGTCATTGGGCTCAAGATTGGATCAGGTGGAGTTCTCTTCCAGACATAATACGTCCGCCATAGCTGATATACAGCAACAGTCAGCGCTACACACTTCTACTATCCGTGAATTTTACAGGCATATTGATGATCTGGTCAACCGTGGACGCAGACATAATATTAGACTCCACGGCCTACCAGAATCAGTGGAATCAAATGATATTCCTAGGGCGGTAGTAGCCATTTTTAATGACCTCCTCGGTCGCCCCCCAGCAACCCCGATTGACCTTGAGCGTGTGCACAGGGCGATCCGTCCTGGTGGGGAGACACAGACCCACCCAGAGATATCATCTTCTGCCTTGTCAGTTTTCCTCTCAAAGAGGATATCCTTAGTGCCAGGGACAGAAGACATCTCTTTTATGAGGGGGCAGAAATAAATCTATTTCAGGACTTATCCAGTATGACCTTGCGCCAAAGGTGAGAATTGCACCCCTTACTGGATACCCTCTGCTCACGCAATATTCCTTACAGATGGCGGTTTCCCTTCTGCCTCTGTGCACAAGCCAGCGGGCGCACCTCCAACTTAGAGTCCCCGAAGATTTGCCCACCTTCTGCACTTTCTTGGATATCCCACTGATCGACCTGCCTGACTGGTATAGGTCCATGAGGTTGCCATCTGCTCAAGACACGAGTCATGAAGCTAGTGCAATGGACTGGCAAAGCCAACTCCCCCGCAGACGCCGCTCAGTCCCATCAACTCCTCCGAAACTCCCTGGAGGGGGCTCCGCAGCCACCTCCAGCCCGATGGCTTCACCGGCGCTTAGGAAGCCGCAACATGAAGTCTAGCAACCCTACATCCGCCCATACTCCTGATCCTCCTGCGCACTCTCCAACAGGTGACAGACACTTACTATTAATTCTCACGTCTCATTACTGCCTTGCTCCAAGAGTTTTTGCTGTCTCTCTACCTCCCTTACAATGCTCACTGGACTTCCATTTCTTAAATATCCTATACACTTGCACAGTATGTAACCAACACTCCAGAAGGTCCACTCGCAGTCACTGACCCTTGTATACTCTATGGGCCTTTCTCCTCCTTCTTTCCCTTCCACGGGGAAAAGTATTAACCACGCTGCAGTAAGCTCTGCCTCCCGCCTCGGAGAACCAATCCCAAACTCTACCTCCGCAGCTGGTACCGGAGCAGTCCTGGTCCCACTACGGGACCTTTTGCATCCATCTGGTTTCCGCTACGCATCCCTATTTAAGCTCATCCACATTTCAACATCACGAAAGCTTCCTGGATGACCATCATCCTCTGCCTTATCTTCCCTGAGACTCTAGAACGTCATTCCGCCGCATCCGAAGGCACCCTGCTGCATCCATGGGAACGCCCGGGCGCACTCGGCCCATCCTGCTCTGGCTTCGTGTCACTCTGCCTATCCTGTTCGGCTGGAAGCTATCCCTACCTATTCCGTATAGTATAATAACATATGTGAATGTAATGGAGGTCTTTTGCTTTTCCTGATTGAGGGATTGGGAGGCGGGAATACTGTATGTAAGGCACAGAGAGATGCTCCGAGGGGATTGCTGCAGCTAATAAGTTAACATGATTTTGGCTTTGTGAACGAGCATCACCTCTCTCCGCCCACCGCCTGATAACTCCTTTTAGAATTTTTTTTCTTTTTTCCTCTCCGTCCAGCCTGCAACCATTATCTGATCCTGTGTGGGAGAGTGGCCTGGGGCCTTCCATGCCTTTCTGAACTTTTCATGTAATTATCCCCTGCATCCTTGCTCCCTTTTCTCAGACATGCGAGAGGTGATGCTCGATTCCTCTGCCACAATAGGGGCCTTAACCAATCCACTTTTTCTTATATACTGCTCAGTTTTTCCCAATTGCATATGGACATTGTCAGGTTTTGATCCTATGGAGCATAGTTGGTCAGTGTATGTAGACGTGGGGCCTTATGTTATTTTTTCCTGTTATTGCACTGTTTTTCACATGCATTGCATATGTTGCATTGTTATACTTTTGCCTCTCTTTCAGGTATGCCTGTACTACTCACTATGGCCCCTATCAACACCCATTATAGACATATTTCTTATACCAGACCTGATCTCTTCTAGGCACACTTGACTTTCACTTATGTACCTGCTTCACCTGCACCATGGTATTTTTTCCTTTGCAACAAGCAGCGGTGCTTCTTTGCTGGTTCCCTACCCCCCTTGTGGCACCCTTTTTCCACCCTCCTCGTGTGCAATCCCTATATGCTCTAAGACATGCCGTTTTTCCAGAGACGGTCCGTAAACAGGGGCGGACTGACCATTTGGAAACTCGGGCACTGCCCGAGGGCCCGGGGTCAGTAGGGGGTTCCATGAGATGTCCCTGGTACCTTTTTCATAGGCTATTTTGAGTTTGGGCAAGGACACATGGGCCCCATAATCCCCTATTGCCCGGGGGCCCATGAGTTGTCAGTCCGCCCCTGTCCGTGACTTTACCCTACATATTTGGCGCCGAGGGCCCATTGTTACATTTTCCCCTCTCAAACCCTTCCCCACAGAACCCTACATTTTTTTTCTTTACTCTTTGTAAGAAGCCACCGGCCGGCGGTTGTTCTCTTCCTGGTTCAACGCCTACTTCGTTCCCCACACAGTAGGCTCTGTTTTTACTGAAACCTTTTTTTTTCGGCTACTATTATTATTACTATCCTTCTTCCATACTCCTTTTCCCCTTTGTCTTCCTTTTTTTTCCTTTCTGATCCTTTTATTCTCTTCTTGATTCTTCTTCTCTTACGTGGAGAAGCGGGTCTTCTCCTCAAGCCGATTATCTCTAATCAAAGGGTCGGAAGTCCTCCTGCGCTATAAAAGGAAGTATATTTAACCTAAAGCTGCCAACACTCAAAAACTGATACCAAAAACAGTGTTAATCATATACAGTTGCAAGAAAAAGTATGTGAACCCCTTGGGATTACGTGGAGTTTTGCATGAATTGGGCATAAAATGTGCTCTGAACGTCATCTAAGTCACAACAAAAGAAGAACACAGTCTGCTGAACATAATACTACACAAACATTAGATATTGCCATGGTTTAATTGCACATAACATGTAAACATTTTCAGTGCAGGGAGGAAAAAGTATGTGAGCCCCTAGCTTAATGACTTCTCCCAGAGCTAATTGGAGCCAGGAGTGAGCCAACCTTGACTCCACTCAGTGTGATGATATCGATGTGTTGCTGACAGCTGTCCTGCCCTTAAAAAACACACACCTGTTTTGGGTTTACTGGTTTCAAGAAGCACTGTCTGATGTGAACCATGCCTCACAGAAAAGAGCTCTCAGAAGACCTACGATCAAGAATTGTTGACTTGCATGAAGCTGGAAAGGGTTACAAAAGTATCTCCAAAAGCCTTGATGTTCATGTGTCCACAGTAAGACAGACTGTCTACAAATGGAGAAAGTTTAGCACTGTTGCTACTCTCCCTAGGCTTGGTTGTCCTGTAAAAATGACTGCAAGAGCACAGCGCAGAATGCTGCATGAGGTAAAGAAGAACCCCAGAGTGTCAGCTAAAGACCTACAGAAATCTCTGGCACATGCTAACATTTTTGTTGACACATCTATAATAAGGAAAACATTAAATAAGAATGGAGTACATGGGAGGACACCACAGAGGAAGCCATTGCTGTCCAAAAAGAATATTGCAGCACGTTTGAAGTTTGCAAAAGAGCACCTGGATATTCCACAGGACTACTGGCAAAATATACTGTGGACAGATGAAACCAAGATTGAGTTGTTTGGGAAGAACACACAACACTATGTGTGGAGAAAAAAAGGCACAGCACACCAACATCAAAACCTCATCCCCACTGTAAAACATGGCGGAGGGAGCATCATGGTTTAGGGCTGCTTTGCTGCCTCAGGGCCTGGACAGATTGTTGTCATTGATGGGAAAATGAATTCCAGAGTTTATCAAGACATTTTGCAGGAAAACGTACGACCACCTGTCCGCCAACTGAAGCTCCGCAGAGGATGGGTGATGCAACAGGACAATGACCCAAAGCATACAAGTAATTCAACAAAACAATGGCTGCAACAGCACAGAATACGCCTTCTGGAGTGGCCCAGTCAGAGTCCTGACCTCAACCCGATTGAAATGCTGTGGCATGACCTTAAGTGAGCGATTCACACCAGACATCCCAAGAATATTGCTACACTGAAACAGGTTTGTGAAGAGGAGTGGTCCAAAATTACTCCAGATCATTGTGCAGGTCTGATCTGCAACTACAGGAAACGTTTGGTTGAGGTTATTGCTGCCAAAGGAGGGTCAACCAGTTATTAAGTCCAAAGGTTCACATACTTTTTCCTCCCTGCGCTGTGAATGTTTACATATTATGTGCAATTAAACCATGGCAACATCTAATGTTTGTGTAGTATTATGTTCAGCAGACTGTGTTCTTCTATTGTTGTGACTTAGATGACGTTCAGAGCACATTTTATGCCCAATTCATGCAAAACTCCACGTAATCCCAAGGGGTTCACATACTTTTTCTTGCAACTGTATATATAAATAGTGTAGCGCTCATATCAAATAAATGCATACAGTGTGACTCTTCACTGCAAAATACTAAGAGAATAATGAAATTAAAATAAAATAATGAAAATCATATAATGTGACTCATCACTCCAATAGTGCAAAAACATGTATAGTGTCAGACCTAAAATAAATATCTGTGCCCCTCACTTCAAACCGTGCTCACACACTAAATTAATACAATATCTAAAAATGTGCCTTCCACTTGAAAACAAACGTGCTCATACACTTCATATATTAAATATTAGATCATGTATCAACACACCCCCTAACACTTGTCATGAATATTTGATTAATGATTTTATATCCTGTAAAACTGAGGGAGTTGTGTATTGTTTGGAGTGTGATTGTGGACTCCAATATATAGGCAGAACAAAGAGGCCACTGTGGAAAAGGCTCAGGGAGCATGTTCAAAATATTAATAAAGGATTTACAAAACATAGTGTCTCGAGACACTTTGCCATATATCATAATAAGGACCCCAGCAAAATGAAATTTTGGGGGATTGAGAAATTTAAGAAGCATTGGAGGGGGACTAATAAAATAAAATCGCTGAGTCAGGCTGAGTCCAGGTGGATGTATTGCATGAACACACTAGTTCCCAAAGGGTTAAATGTCGAATTCGACTTAAATTGCTTTATCAGTGACTTTTGAATTAGATATAAATTGCGTTACCAATATTTCTCTAATTTTAGTATAGATATTCTAATTGGTACTTATATGTGGTTTTACTATTATAATCAATTTCTCTTTTTATAAATTTCATTTAATTTTAATTTTATTTTTTTACTTTTAATTTTATGGCTGTTATAATTATTTAGTATGAAATATTGATTCTCTATGCATCAACTGTATTTATTAGGGTTGTATTCAATCATGTTAATGTGTGGGTAGATTGCATGATGAAGGGATAGATTTTTAGAATGTTTCTATTTTTATATATATATATTTATATATTTTAATTATATTCTGAGTGTCAGGTAGAACATAAGGTCATCCTCTCCATCCATCCCCTAGTGGTAGGTTGCAATTTAGCTCCTCAATATCTTTATATTGATGGGTATTATTTTTATATATATGTCCAATTTGTATAAGTCTTATTAATTTTAATATTATTGAAATAATGTATATTTTAATTATTTAGTTTACCGGGATTCCGGGACTCCGGTAAATAATGAAATCAGCGTGGGTATGTGGATTAAAGATTACGTTTTTTTCCCCACATAGTCTAAGGTGTAATATGTGGCATTTCAAATAAAGAAGGTCACCAATAAAGTGGCCGCGGTTAGAATAGGGGTATGTCTCCGAGAAAATGGCCGCGGTCACCGCTGAATACATGCAAGGTATGCCGTGATTGCCGTTAATTAATAGGTCCAGTATAAAGGGAGGAGCTGCATTCATAATGCGATACCCCAAGGAAGTCACGAGCAGACAGTGACGTAACGCGTAGGTACGCGAGTACGCAGTTTCCGGTGCGCGGTGACGCACCTCCGGCGTGCGACGCCATCTTGGTATACCCAGGAAGTCCCACACACATGCAGTATACCCACACATCGGTGAGGAGGGAGAACTGCGAACTATGTGAGTGTTATTCCTTCTTTTGCAATAAAGGAGTCATATTTGCACTAATACTACACTTAGAGGGTCTCTTTTTTTGGCTCACTGGGCGGGTGAGCCACTGTTCTCTAGAGACATCTGGGCTGATTAGGGGCAATAGGAGCCCCACAAGGAGATCCACTGGAGGAAGAAGGCTGCTGAACCATATGATTTAAGGATCCAGGGTGATCCTGCAAGCGTGTTGGCCCCTAGGGGTCACAGGGAGGAGGTGAGGAGGCAATCTAGCCACATACAGAAGAAAAGTTTTGGCACAATCACGGAATTGTTGAACACCATTACACATTGCATGATTTTATTCATCACTGATTGGACATTTTTTTGATCATTTTGAAGAGTGGACACGTTTCTTGCACTTCAGCACTTTATGTTTAGCCCCATGTTTGTTAGGGGGTGTGTTGATACATGATCTAATATTTAATATATGAAGTGTATGAGCACGTTTGTTTTCAAGTGGAAGGCACAATTTTAGATATTGTATTAATTTAGTGTGTGAGCACGGTTTGAAGTGAGGGGCACAGATATTTATTTTAGGTCTGACACTATACATGTTTTTGCACTATTGGAGTGATGAGTCACATTATACGATTTTCATTCTTTTATTTTAATTTCATTATTCTCTTAGTATTTTGCAGTGAAGAGTCACATTGTATGCATTTATTTGATATGAGCGATTATCTCTAATACTTTTTCTTCTCTGTCTATTTCTCTTCCCTGGGACTGCTCCTTCCCTCTCCCCCCCCCCCTTTTTTTTTTTTTTTGTTTGTTTTTCTTTCCTTCTCTCATTCCCTCTTCATTCCCCTGACCCCCATGTGTTGCATCATCAGATTTATACGACATTGAACTGTAGATATGCCCTCCCCCAACTCTTTGCCAGGACAACTGTCCTTGAAAGTTCTCTCACTTAATGTTAAGGGCCTGAACACGCCAGAAAAGCGCTCCATGCTGCTTTCCTACTTGCATAAACAAAAAGCGGATGTAGTCTTTATCCAGGAGAAGCACTTCCGTCAAGATTCTATTCCCAAGCTTTTTAACTTCCGCTTTCCTACAGTTTTCCACGCCACTAATCCCTTAGCTAAATCGAAAGGGGTCGCCATCCTGCTCGCCAGACATCTCCCCTTTAATATGACAGATACTCTTCTGGATCCCAAAGGTAGATATCTGTTTATAAAGAGCTCCTTCGCCAATCGACCCAACACGTTTGCTAACGTTTATGCTCCCAACGCCAAACAGGTTTCGTTCACATGCTCGCTCAGCTCTGCCCTAGCCGCTTTCCAAACGGGTGTGCTGATATTAAGGGGAGATCTGAATGTCCCTTTAAGCCCATTGTTGGACTCCTCTTCGGGCAGCTCCTTTTTGCCTTACAAAGCTCTTAAGCAGATACGCTTACAATTACAACACTTGCAACTACACGATTCCTGGCGAACTCTCTACCCTACTGTTAAGGACTACACTTTCTGTTCCACACCACATAACAAATACTCTAGGATAGATTACTTCTTCTTGTCACAGTCAGATTTCCCACTCCTTCATGCTGCCTCCATAGAACCGATGGTCCTCTCCGATCACCATCCCATAACCATGATGTTGCGGTTTCCCGAAAAACACATATGCTCGAAGTACCGGCGCCTGGACGCTTCCCTTCTTACTGACATTGCTATTGAACAAGAGATCCGTTACAACCTGACTGAGTATTTCTCCTTGAATTGCTCTTCAGACACCTCTCCCCTCACGCAGTGGGAAGCCCATAAGTGTGTCATTCGCGGTACACTCATAGCTATAGCGACAAGACATAAAAGAGACAGACGAGCGTTTGAAACTCTTTACGGACAGGATTCAATCTTTGGAAAAAGCCCATAAGCAGACTCTAGCTGCGTTGACCTTGTCAGAACTTACGAACACCCGCATACAACTTCTCACAGAATTGGGTACGGTGGTCAAAAAAAGATACATTCTTTCACAAAAATTGTACTATGAAGTCGAAAATAAGAGCAGGAAGTTTCTAGCTAGTGCTCTTCACGAGAAATGGTCCAGCATGACGGTACATAAAATCAGAGGCTCCGATGGCACGGTGGCTACATCCAACCCCGACATTGCCTCCCATTTCGAACAGTTTTATAAATCCTTATATAATCTCCCTCCTGAACATCCCCCTCTGCAGACCGACAAAATCCAGAGCTTCCCTGATCTCTGAATTCCTTCATCTTTATAGCCCAGCTGCTCTCTTTGAGGAACAGGCTCACTCTCTGGAAAAAGATCTGACCCTGATTGAGCAACAGTGCGCTGTAAAGCAGATGAAACCTGGTAAGAGCCCGGGTCCTGATGGTTTTTCAGTAGCATATTATAAATCCTTCCAAGACATCCTAGGTGCCCCTTTTCTTTCCGCTTTCAATACTCTCTCTCAGTCTCCCCAGTCACATTCCCGACTTTTAGAGGCTTACATTATGGT
Organism: Staurois parvus; assembly: GCF_062004578.1. Classification (NCBI taxonomy): domain Eukaryota; kingdom Metazoa; phylum Chordata; class Amphibia; order Anura; family Ranidae; genus Staurois; species Staurois parvus. The sequence goes on from NW_028317826.1 coordinate 8,809,651, forward strand.
TATCCCCAAAAGCGGTAAGGACGATACTCTGGTTCCCAATTACAGACCTATTTCCCTGCTGAATGTTGACATCAAATTGTTCGTGAAAATTGTTGCTAAACGGCTCCTCCCCTTGCTTCCCGCCCTGATCAATTTAGATCAGGTGGGTTTTATCCCTGGTAGAGAAGCAAGGGACAACACCATTAAGGCCCTTAATCTCCAACATTGGCTTTGTAAATCTAACACTCCTGGATTTTTTCTTTCTTTAGATGCTGAAAAGGCCTTTGATAGGATTGCATGGGACTACTTGAAGGCGTCTTTGATGGCGTTGGGTTTGGGGGAGAGAATGCTAAACTTCATAATGGCCCTATATGCTGATCCAACAGCTCGAGTCCGGGTAAAGAGACACTTATCAAACCCCTTCCACCTAAGAAATGGAACACGCCAGGGTTGCCCCCTCTCCCCGCTCCTGTTCGTCTTATCCCTTGAGCCTTTGTTAAGGAAATTTGCTCAAATCCTGATATCAAAGGGATCAAGGCAGCAAAGAATATACTGTAAGCTTGCTGCTTATGCGGATGACATCCTCCTGTTTCTTGTCGACCCCCATACCACATTGCCGAATCTATTGAAAGACTTCGCTTTCTTTCAATTTCTGTCGAATCTTAAAATCAACTTCTCTAAGTCCTATGCTCTTAACATCTCTCTTTCCCCTGACCTGGTTTCATTTTGTCAGTCTCACTTTCCGTTTCAGTGGGAAAGGAATGCCCTCTCTTATCTTGGTGTGCAACTTACCTGTAATCTTGACGACCTCTACACCAAAAATTTCCTTCTCGCCCTTCGTTCTATACAGGAGGATCTCACTAAATGGCATCGCCCTTGCTTCTCTTGGTTCGGAAGGGCGGCGATACTAAAAATGAACATACTCCCCCGTCTACTCTCTCTTTTTCAAACATTGCCGATTCTTCTGCCACTCGCTTTTTTTGCCTTCTGTAAAAAATTGTGCTCCCTATTCCTTTGGGACCATAAGCGGCCACGCATTGCATTCTCCCAACTGATCCTTCCTAAACTTAGAGGAGGAATTGGGCTCCCTGACCTTCACCGCTATTATTGGGCTTGTCACCTTTCCCGCATAATCGATTGGCACGTCCGCTCGGCTACCAAAGATTGGGTCCATTTGGAGAATGCCTTTTCACCCTCACCCTTGGCGTCGATCCCATGGCTCCTACCAAGGCATACCCCTCAAGTCCTTCTCACACACCCTCTGCTGGGGCCCACCTTAAAAATTTTCCGCTTGGCTTGTAAGTCTGTATCCATTTCTGATATGCCCAACTCCTTAACCCAGACTTCCCTCCTGGCATGCATGAAGCCTTCCTGTCCAAACACTGGCCGCACCCTCAGATTATAGTAAAACACTTTCTTCATAAAGGCAGGATGAAAACATTTGCTGAATTACTAGACAGCCTGGGTATCTGTGATTTCCCTGTCTGGGCTTATCTCCAGATGAGACACTTCTTGCTTTCGCATAAAGACCGTCACAACTGGGCCCGTCCTCTTACCCTTTCGAATCCGCATGCTCTAAAGCCGAACCCCAAAAGCATTTGATCTCAGAGGTGTACCCCCTCCTTGTTGGGAGTAGGACCTACAATTCTCTTCCTTCATGCCGTGCATGGAACAGAGAGCTGGATACCAACCTGTCGGATTCAGATTTGGACCTAATTTTTAGTTACTCCCACAAATGCTCCCTCAATGTTTCGACGCAAGAAAACAGCTACAAACTGGCCTCCAGATGGTACCGAACTCCTTCAAGAATTCATCGCTACAACCCTTCCTTGCCCAACAGCTTTTTTTTTAGGATACTTTACATAAGTATAAAAAAACATGATACTCGTTATCGGGGTACAGCTCACCCTATACTGCGACGCAGCGCACCACATTGCAATATAGTTCCAGGCATACGATAAATACATTCGATAATACATTCACTCAGCGGTATGATGCCTGACGTGATGTGCGTGGCGGACGAATCCCCAGACCAACACGTCATGCATAACGCCGCTTACCCCGAGACCATAGCATCCTAAGACAAAGAACATTTCCTACCATTACAAAGTCATGCAAGATACGATTAGTTACAATATACAATAAGCATCGGGTGTGGGGGGGGGGGGGGGAAAGGGTCACAGGCCCGAAGCTTTATTGAAAGGACAAAGACACGCAAGGGGGAGTAGGGGGAAGGGGAGATCTTCAGACGTCCTCTTCCTCCTTAAAGTCCATCAAGGTATAGTCCCTGAGCAGACTGAGGATCAGTCTGCGGCAGTCCTCAATGTACATCCTCTCCCGCTGGTGGATGAGGTGCTTCCTGGCGCACCATAAAGCGTCCTTAAAACAACACAGCACCCGCCAGGCGCTGTCAATGTCCTCCAGAGAAAACGTTCCACAGAAAAGTCCATTCAACACCCCAAAGTGTGTGATGGTTGTCTGTGGCACAAAGTGCTTGAGTTCAGGTTCCAGGGCCCTCAACAGGTCCTGAGCAAAAGAGCACTCCCAGAAAACGTGATGAACCGTTTCCTCGTGGATGATGCAGAAGGGGCAGTGTCTGTATCTGCTCAGGTTCCTGGCATGCATAAATGTCCTGAGAGGCAACCCCCCTTGGATTGCCATCCATGCCAGGTCCTTGTGCCTGTTGGTGAGGATGTTTGAAGAAACATTCCTCCAGACCACCTTGCAGGTGTCTGAAGGCAGGCCTGGAACCGACTCCAAAATGTCACTTGCTCTGATGAGCTTGTAAATGATCTTTGGCTTCCACAAGTCAGGCTTGACTCCCTGTAGCCCCTGCTCCTTGATAAACTTGAAGGTATCCAGGTAGTACCAAGGAGTGTCCCAGTTGTAGGGGATGGAACTGTCCCAATTGTCCCATCCGAGGGACCTCCAGAGAGGCAACAGGAAGAAGCGTGACATTACGTTCCTGCCAGAGTCCATAATCCTTTTTGGCAAAGTTCTGCGGATGCAGTTGCAGGCAAAGAACACCCTCAGTTGGGTGGCGATGTCGGGCACGCCCTTACCGCCCTTGAGGGGTTCCTTGAACATGACTGCCCTCTTCACTCTGTCCATCTTGGAGCCCCAGATGAAGTGAAACACCACCCTGGTGATGGCCTTACAGGTGTTGACCCGTGGGGGCCAGGCCTGGGTGAGGTACTGCAACACAGGGAGAATCTCGCTGCGGAGTACCAGTGTCTTCCCTTCGATGGTGAGGTCTCTGAGGCTCCAAAGTCCAAACTTTTGTCGCATCTTTGACAGTCTCTCCTCCCAAGACTTCAGGGCTGCACCCTCGGCACCAAACCAAACTCCCAGGATTTTCATGAAGTCTGTCTTGATGCCAAAGGGCATGGATGCAGAAGAAGGCAGGAACCACTTTCCGAACAGCATGACTTCTGACTTCCCGCAGTTGACTTTTGCCCCCGAAGCTTGGCCGAAGTCCTCGCAGGTCTGGACGAGCAGGTCGATGGAGCGCTGGTTGGCACAGAACACCGTCACGTCGTCCATGTAGAGCGAGCACTTCACTTCCCTTCTGTCTGGTCCCGGCGCGGTGATTCCCCCGATCTCTGGATTCCGTCTGATGCATTCGGCAAAGAGCTCTATACAGCAAACAAAAAGCAGAGGTGAAAGAAGGCAGCCTTGTCTGACCCCGGAGAGGACCGGGAAGGGGTCAGTTTTCCAGCCGTTCACCTGCACAGTACTACAAATGTCGTTATACATCAGGTCAACATACCGACAAAACATTTCCCCAAGACCAAACCTGCGCAGGGCTCTGCACATACACCCATGGGAGACACGGTCAAAGGCCTTTTCCTGATCAAGACTGACCAGGGCCGCGTGCACACGGCGGTCCTTGATGTATTGGACCGTGTCCCGGACGAGCGCTAGGCTGTCTGCAATCCTGCGGCCAGGAATGCCGCAAGTCTGATCCGGGTGGATGATCTGTCCGATGACGGCCTTCAGCCTGTTAGCCAGGACTTTGGCGAGGATCTTGTAGTCCACGTTCAGGAGAGAGATGGGACGCCAGTTTTTCAAGTCACATCTCTCCCCCTTACGCTTGTACAAGATCGTGATCATTCCCTCCCTCAACGAAGGAGGCATCCTGCCCTCCACCACCATCTCCTCGTACAGCTCGAGCAGGTCCGGGCCCACGAGGTCCCACAGCGCTACATAGAGCTCTGCTGGGAGACCATCGCAGCCCGGGGTCCTGCCCCGCCTGAAGGATTTAGCCGCAGAGTGCAGCTCCTCCATCGTCAAGGGGGCGTTGGTGGCCGACAAACCTGCAGGATCAATGGTGTTAGTGATACCTGACAAGAGAGAATCCTTGCCCAACAGCTGTTGGAGATGCTGGACGTCAGATGGGTCATTTCTCCACATCTGGTGGTCTTGCCCAATCATTCAACCATTCTGGCAAGAGGTCTATCGGATTGTGGTGTCTGTAACTACCTTACCATTGATTCTTTCTCTGACTCAGTTCCTCCTCCACTATTCCTCCCTTCCGTGGGGACAGTATTTTAAATCCTTAGCTATGCATATGTCAACGCAGCCAGACTCTGCTTACCTGTATTTTGGGGCTCCACTCGCCGTCCCTCCATACAAGATTGGCTTATCCGCTTGGGCAAAGTGGCGGAGATGGAAAAACTGATTGCGACTGCACTTGATACCCTGACCAAATTTTCCCACACTTGGGCCTGTTGGACTCACTTTCAGACCACCCCTGCATATCAGTCCCTCATGGACCAATCTACTTGATCTAATTCAGCTCACCCTCCTATGACACCCCTTTCTCTTTTTCCGAATGGCTGGCAATGTGTTTCCTTAAGTGTATCTGCCCCCATTTGCATGTCCCCTGTGGCGGTTCAGGTTCTGTCTACTTCTGTTTATATCCTAACGTATAGACGATGACACTTAATTCGCACGTTACTCCTCCCCTTATTCCACCCTCTCCCTTTGTCCTTCCTCCCCCTTTCCTCTACCCCCTCCCCCCCTTTTTTTTTTTTTTTTCTCTTTTTCTTTCTCTTCTCTTTCATCTCTCCCATCTCCCACACTCTTTTCCTTTTCTTCTCACACACTCTTCTGCACTTTATGTAGTCTTCAAGAGATCATTGGGCATAACTACATCAATATTATCTTATACTTATTAGAGTCTCTACGACAGTTTTCGTTTGTATTCAGATACCTTTGCTACATAACGACTGTCGCCACATTTTTTGTATGTGCACTACATTCGCCCCCCCATTGCGGGCCTATGCCTTGAGGTATATCTACATGAGGTTCTCTGTTATCAGCCTCTATTATGCCTTTTCATGCTGCCTGAGTATTACATGCATAACCCGGTTGTGGCCTAGTTATTTGTCGGTCTATGTTCTTGCATATGATCTCTGTTTTCTCATGTTGTACCTATTGATGACTGCCTTATCCTCTTGTATTTTACAAGTTCCTTTGTAATTCTGTAATTCACCAATAAACTTTTTTGAAATAAAAAAAGATAGGTACTTTATTGTCATTGCAACGTAAATCACAATGAAATTCTATAAAAAAAAAAACTCCACACACACATGAACATATAACATTCTCAACATGCACACATGTGAACATTGTCCCCATCCCCCCAGATAAAAGCCTAAAAGAAACGACGACCACAACATCAAGCCAAGTCACTTGGAGCGAGATAATAATACTCAAAATGACCATTTAGGGCCTTGATAGCTATTGGAAAGAAAGAAACCTTCCTCGAGTCGTTTTGTCCTCACCTTTTTTCTTTTTCCAACCTCCTGCCAGATGGTTTCCAGGTTTAGTAATTTATATTTACTAAAATAATTGCATTTCCATGTTCTGTGTACTGTGGGAGACCAGATATAGTGAATGCAGGGTCTGGGGAGAGCGGATATAGTGAATGCAGGGTCCGGGGAGATCAGATATAGTGAATGTAGGGTCCGGGGAGACTGGATATAGTGTATGCAGGGTCTGGGGAGACCAGATATAGTGAATGCAGGGTAAAGGGAGACCAGATATAGTGAATGCAGGGTCCGGGGAGACCAGATATAGTGAATTCAGGGTCCGGGGAGACCAGATATAGTGAATGCAGGGTCTGGGGAGATCAGATATAGTGAATACAGGGTCCAGGGAGACAAGATATAGTGCATGCAGGGTCCGGGGAGACCGGATATAGTGAATGCAAGGTCCGGGGAGACCAGATATAGTGAATACAGGGTCCGGGGAGACCAGATATAGTGAATACAGGGTCCGGGGAGACAAGATATAGAGAATGCAGGGACTGGGGAGACCAGATACAGTGAATGCAGGGTCCGGGGAGACCGGATATAGTGAATTCAGGGTCCGGGGAGAGCGGATATAGTGAATGCTGGGTCCTGGGAGACCAGATATAGTGAATGCGGGGTCCGGGGAGAGCAGATATAGTGAATGCGGGGTCCGGGGAGAGCAGATATAGTGAATGCAGGGTCCGGGGAGAGCAGATATAGTGAATGCAGGGTCCGGGGAGAGCAGATATAGTGAATGCAGGGTCCGGGGAGAGCAGATATAGTGAATGCAGGGTCCGGGGAGACCGGATATAGTGAATTCAGGGTCCGGGGAGAGCGGATATAGTGAATGCTGGGTCCTGGGAGACCAGATATAGTGAATGCAGGGTCCGGGTAGAGCAGATATAGTGAATGCGGGGTCCGGGGAGAGCAGATATAGTGAATGCAGGGTCCGGGGAGAGCAGATATAGTGAATGCAGGGTCCGGGGAGAGCAGATATAGTGAATGCAGGGTCCGGGGAGAGCAGATATAGTGAATGCAGGGTCCGGGGAGAGCAGATTTAGTGAATGCAGGGTCCGGGGAGAGCAGATTTAGTGAATGCAGGGTCCGGGGAGAGCAGATTTAGTGAATGTAGGGTCCGGGGAGACCAGATATAGTGAACGCAGGGTCCAGGGAGACCAGATATAGTGAATGCAGGGTCCAGGGAGACCAGATATAGTGAATGCAGGGTCCATGGAGACCAGATATAGTGAATGCAGGGTCCAGGGAGACCAGATATAGTGAATGCAGGGTCCTGGGAGACCAGATATAGTGAATGTAGGGTCGAGGGAGACCAGATATAGTGAATGCAGGGTCCTGGGAGACCAGATATAGTAAATGCAGGGTCCAGGGAGAGCAGATATAGTGAATACAAGGTCCGGGGAGACCGAATATAGTGAATGCAGGGTCCGGGGAGACCAGATATAGTGAATGCAGGGTCTGTGGTTTAGTAACACTTTAATACCTAAAAACTTAAAAGCAGATACCGGCTCTACTACGTCTCCTCTGGTGTAGAATGGAACCATGTCAGTCTTGGTCTTCCTAAAATCAGCTTTTAACTCCTTGGTCTCCCCAGTGTTTAGGGACAAATTGTTTCCCTCACACCACTCTACTGAATTGGCCACTTCTTCCCTGTAATGCTTCTCATCCCCTCTTGTGATGCAACCTACTATGGTGGTGTCATCTGAAACTTTGATGTTACGTTTTGTAGAAAAGCAGGGAGTGCAATCACAAGGGTATAGAGAGTAGAGAAGGGGACTCAATACACAACCATGTGGTACTCCTATGCTGACCACACCCTGGGATGACACATGCTTACTCAGTGTGACCCCCTGTGGGTGCTCTACCAGGAAATCCTTTATCCAAGAGTAGGGGTCTCCAAACCTTCTAAAGAAAGGGCCAGTTTAGTGTCCTTTAGACTGTAGGGGGGCCATGGGAGTAAACAATGCCCGATCTTTGGTTTTATGGAGAGAAATAGTTGGTGTTAGTTGAAGGAATAGTGCCCTATTGTTGGTGTCAGTGGCAGGAATAGTGCCCTATTGTTGGTGTCAGTGGCAGGAATAGTGCCCTATTGTTGGTGTCAGTGGCAGGAATAGTGCCCTATTGTTAGTGTCAGTGGAAGGAATCGTGCCCCACTGTTTGTGTCAGTGGAAGGAATAGTGCCCCATTGTTGGCGTCAGTGGCAGGAATAGTGCCTCATTGTTGGTGTCAGTGGCAGGAATAGTGCCTCTTTGTTGGTGTCAGTGAAAGGAATAGTGCCCCATTGTTGGTGCCAGTGAAAGGAATAGTGCCCCATTGTTGGTGTCAGTGGAAGGAATAGTGCCCCCTTGGTGCCAGTGGAAGGAATAGTGCCCACCTTGTTGGTGTCAGTGGAAGGAATAGTGCCCCACTGTTGGTGTCAGTGGAAGGAATAGTGCCCCGTTGTTGGTGTCAGTGGGAGGAATAGTGCCCCATTGTTGGTGTCAGTGGAAGGAATAGTGCCCCATTGTTGGTGTCAGTGGGAGGAATAGTGCCTTACTGTTAATGTCAGTGGGAGGAATACTGCCGCATTGTTGGTGTCAGTGGAAGGAATGTTGCCCCATTGTTGGTGTCAGTGGGAGGAATAGTGCCTTACTGTTGGTGTCAGTGGAAGGAATAGTGCCTCATTGTCGGTGTCAGTGGAAGGAATAGTACCTCATTGTCGGTGTCAGTTGAAGAAATAGTGCCTCATTGTCGGTGTCAGTGGAAGGAATAGTGCCTTGTTGTCGGTGTCAGTGGAAGGAATAGTGCCTCGTTGTTGGTGTCAGTGGAAGGAATAGTGCCTCGTTGTCGGTGTCAGTGGAAGGAATAGTGCCTCGTTGTCGGTGTCAGTGGAAGGAATAGTGCCTCGTTGTCGGTGTCAGTGGAAGGAATAGTGCCTCGTTGTCGGTGTCAGTGGAAGGAATAGTGCCTCGTTGTCGGTGTCAGTGGAAGGAATAGTGCCTCGTTGTCGGTGTCAGTGGAAGGAATAGTGCCTCGTTGTCGGTGTCAGTGGAAGGAATAGTGCCTCGTTGTCGGTGTCAGTGGAAGGAATAGTGCCTCGTTGTCGGTGTCAGTGGAAGGAATAGTGCCTCGTTGTCGGTGTCAGTGGAAGGAATAGTGCCTCGTTGTTGGTGTCAGTGGGAGGAATAGTGCCTCATTGTCGGTGTCAGTGGGAAGAATAGTGCCTCGTTGTCGGTATCAGTGGAAGGAATAGTGCCTCGTTGTCGGTGTCAGTGGAAGGAATAGTGCCTCGTTGTTGGTGTCAGTGGAAGGAATAGTGCCTCGTTGTTGGTGTCAGTGGAAGGAATAGTGCCTCGTTGTTGGTGTCAGTTGAAGGAATAGTGCCTCGTTGTTGGTGTCAGTGGGAGGAATAGTGCCTTATTGTCGGTGTCAGTGGAAGGAATAGTGCCTCATTGTTGGTGTCAGTGGAAGGAATAGTGCCTCATTGTTGGTGTCAGTGGAAGGAATAGTGATTCATTGTTGGTGTCAGTGGGAAGAATAGTGCCCCATTGTTGGTGTGACTGGCAGGAATAATGCCTCAAAGGCCAGATAAAGGCAATCAGAGGGCCACATCTGGCCCCAGGGCTGTAGTTTGGAGACCACTGTCCAAGAGCAAAGGGAAGGGGGCATATTCAGCTTCAGCATCTTCCCCACCAATAGATCTGGGATAACGGTATTAAAAGCCGAACTCTAGTCAATGAACAACATTCTTCCATAGTTGCTGGAGTGTTCCAGGTGACATAAAGTGTTACTAAACCCACAACAGTACAATCAGTCTGGCATTGTATGCTGGCTGATCACTGAAGAGTGGGAAATGTGAAAACATTTTACTTCTGACTGCTGCTGACTGCTGGTGCTTGTAGTTGTTTTATTTTCTTCTTTGGGTCTTGCTAAAAGATTTTACTTTTTTAAATCCCTTTTTCTGTCACTTTTTTTTCTTCCTTTCCTTGTCTTCCTTCACTCTTCTAATTAAGGGGCGGAGTTAATTGGTCCCAGGTGATACAGGTCCTATATAACTTGCTGTGGAGCTCACTCTGAGCTTGCCTGTATTTTGCTTGCTGGACCTTTAACTAAGTCAGCGGTTCTCAACCTGGGAGTCGCGACCCCTTTGGGGGTCGAACGACGCTTCCACAGGGGTCGCCTAAGACCATCGGAAAACACATATTTCCGATGGTCTTAGGAACCGAGACACCGCTCCTCGCCACCGCCGCTGCCACCGCCGTCTCCAGGTGTGGGCGGGATGACATGCCGCCCCTGTCATCTGGACACACCTCGAGATCAATCCTCGCCTGTGATTGGCCGCCGGTACTGTAGCTCAGGAGAGGCACACAGGCGGCCAATCACCGGCAAGGAGGTGGAGCTTGGAGAGGAGGAGCCGAGCGGCACCGCGAAGATCGAGCGAGTGAAGAGGAGGACAGCGGCCGGAGAAGGAAGACATCTGACAGGTAAGTGTCGGTACCATGGGAGAGGGAGCGAGCGAGCCCAGGCTGGAGCAGGAGTCTGCAAGGTAAGTATCATTGGTGTCAGTGGGAATAGTGCCCCATCATTGGTGTCACTAATACCAATGATGGGGCACTATTCCTCCCACTGACACCAACGATGGGACACTATTCCTCCCACTGACACCAACGATGGGGCACTATTCCTCCCCCCACTGACACCAACGATGAGACACGATTCCTCCCCCAAATGACACCAACAATGGGGCACTATTCCTCCCCCACTGACACCAAGGATGGGGCACGATTCCTCCCCCCACTGACACCAACGATGGGGCACAATTCCTCCCCCCACTGACACCAAGGATGGGGCACAATTCCTCCCCCCACTGACACCAAGGATGGGGCAGTGTCCGGGGAGACCGGATATAGTGAATTCAGGGTCCGGGGAGAGCGGATATAGTGAATGCTGGGTCCTGGGAGACCAGATATAGTGAATGCAGGGTCCGGGTAGAGCAGATATAGTGAATGCGGGGTCCGGGGAGAGCAGATATAGTGAATGCAGGGTCCGGGGAGAGCAGATATAGTGAATGCAGGGTCCGGGGAGAGCAGATATAGTGAATGCAGGGTCCGGGGAGAGCAGATATAGTGAATGCAGGGTCCGGGGAGAGCAGATTTAGTGAATGCAGGGTCCGGGGAGAGCAGATTTAGTGAATGCAGGGTCCGGGGAGAGCAGATATAGTAAATGCAGGGTCCAGGGAGAGCAGATATAGTGAATACAAGGTCCGGGGAGACCGAATATAGTGAATGCAGGGTCCGGGGAGACCAGATATAGTGAATGCAGGGTCTGTGGTTTAGTAACACTTTAATACCTAAAAACTTAAAAGCAGATACCGGCTCTACTACGTCTCCTCTGGTGTAGAATGGAACCATGTCAGTCTTGGTCTTCCTAAAATCAGCTTTTAACTCCTTGGTCTCCCCAGTGTTTAGGGACAAATTGTTTCCCTCACACCACTCTACTGAATTGGCCACTTCTTCCCTGTAATGCTTCTCATCCCCTCTTGTGATGCAACCTACTATGGTGGTGTCATCTGAAACTTTGATGTTACGTTTTGTAGAAAAGCAAGGAGTGCAATCACAAGGGTATAGAGAGTAGAGAAGGGGACTCAATACACAACCATGTGGTACTCCTATGCTGACCACACCCTGGGATGACACATGCTTACTCAGTGTGACCCCCTGTGGGCGCTCTACCAGGAAATCCTTTATCCAAGAGTAGGGGTCTCCAAACCTTCTAAAGAAAGGGCCAGTTTAGTGTCCTTTAGACTGTAGGGGGGCCATGGGAGTAAACAATGCCCGATCTTTGGTTTTATGGAGAGAAATAGTTGGTGTTAGTTGAAGGAATAGTGCCCTATTGTTGGTGTCAGTGGCAGGAATAGTGCCCTATTGTTGGTGTCAGTGGCAGGAATAGTGCCCTATTGTTGGTGTCAGTGGCAGGAATAGTGCCCCATTGTTAGTGTCAGTGGAAGGAATCGTGCCCCACTGTTTGTGTCAGTGGAAGGAATAGTGCCCCATTGTTGGCGTCAGTGGCAGGAATAGTGCCTCATTGTTGGTGTCAGTGGCAGGAATAGTGCCTCTTTGTTGGTGTCAGTGAAAGGAATAGTGCCCCATTGTTGGTGCCAGTGAAAGGAATAGTGCCCCATTGTTGGTGTCAGTGGAAGGAATAGTGCCCCCTTGGTGCCAGTGGAAGGAATAGTGCCCACCTTGTTGGTGTCAGTGGAAGGAATAGTGCCCCACTGTTGGTGTCAGTGGAAGGAATAGTGCCCCGTTGTTGGTGTCAGTGGGAGGAATAGTGCCCCATTGTTGGTGTCAGTGGAAGGAATAGTGCCCCATTGTTGGTGTCAGTGGGAGGAATAGTGCCTTACTGTTAATGTCAGTGGGAGGAATACTGCCGCATTGTTGGTGTCAGTGGAAGGAATGTTGCCCCATTGTTGGTGTCAGTGGGAGGAATAGTGCCTTACTGTTGGTGTCAGTGGAAGGAATAGTGCCTCATTGTCGGTGTCAGTGGAAGGAATAGTACCTCATTGTCGGTGTCAGTTGAAGAAATAGTGCCTCATTGTCGGTGTCAGTGGAAGGAATAGTGCCTTGTTGTCGGTGTCAGTGGAAGGAATAGTGCCTCGTTGTTGGTGTCAGTGGAAGGAATAGTGCCTCGTTGTCGGTGTCAGTGGAAGGAATAGTGCCTCGTTGTCGGTGTCAGTGGAAGGAATAGTGCCTCGTTGTCGGTGTCAGTGGAAGGAATAGTGCCTCGTTGTCGGTGTCAGTGGAAGGAATAGTGCCTCGTTGTCGGTGTCAGTGGAAGGAATAGTGCCTCGTTGTCGGTGTCAGTGGGAGGAATAGTGCCTCATTGTCGGTGTCAGTGGGAAGAATAGTGCCTCGTTGTCGGTATCAGTGGAAGGAATAGTGCCTCGTTGTCGGTGTCAGTGGAAGGAATAGTGCCTCGTTGTTGGTGTCAGTGGAAGGAATAGTGCCTCGTTGTTGGTGTCAGTGGAAGGAATAGTGCCTCGTTGTTGGTGTCAGTTGAAGGAATAGTGCCTCGTTGTTGGTGTCAGTGGGAGGAATAGTGCCTTATTGTCGGTGTCAGTGGAAGGAATAGTGCCTCATTGTTGGTGTCAGTGGAAGGAATAGTGCCTCATTGTTGGTGTCAGTGGAAGGAATAGTGATTCATTGTTGGTGTCAGTGGGAAGAATAGTGCCCCATTGTTGGTGTGACTGGCAGGAATAATGCCTCAAAGGCCAGATAAAGGCAATCAGAGGGCCACATCTGGCCCCAGGGCTGTAGTTTGGAGACCACTGTCCAAGAGCAAAGGGAAGGGGGCATATTCAGCTTCAGCATCTTCCCCACCAATAGATCTGGGATAACGGTATTAAAAGCCGAACTCTAGTCAATGAACAACATTCTTCCATAGTTGCTGGAGTGTTCCAGGTGACATAAAGTGTTACTAAACCCACAACAGTACAATCAGTCTGGCATTGTATGCTGGCTGATCACTGAAGAGTGGGAAATGTGAAAACATTTTACTTCTGACTGCTGCTGACTGCTGGTGCTTGTAGTTGTTTTATTTTCTTCTTTGGGTCTTGCTAAAAGATTTTACTTTTTTAAATCCCTTTTTCTGTCACTTTTTTTTCTTCCTTTCCTTGTCTTCCTTCACTCTTCTAATTAAGGGGCGGGGTTAATTGGTCCCAGGTGATACAGGTCCTATATAACTTGCTGTAGAGCTCACTCTGAGCTTGCCTGTATTTTGCTTGCTGGACCTTTAACTAAGTCAGCGGTTCTCAACCTGGGAGTCGCGACCCCTTTGGGGGTCGAACGACGCTTCCACAGGGGTCGCCTAAGACCATCGGAAAACACATATTTCCGATGGTCTTAGGAACCGAGACACCGCTCCTCGCCACCGCCGCTGCCACCGCCGTCTCCAGGTGTGGGCGGGATGACATGCCGCCCCTGTCATCTGGACACACCTCGAGATCAATCCTCGCCTGTGATTGGCCGCCGGTACTGTAGCTCAGGAGAGGCACACAGGCGGCCAATCACCGGCAAGGAGGTGGAGCTTGGAGAGGAGGAGCCGAGCGGCACCGCGAAGATCGAGCGAGTGAAGAGGAGGACAGCGGCCGGAGAAGGAAGACATCTGACAGGTAAGTGTCGGTACCATGGGAGAGGGAGCGAGCGAGCCCAGGCTGGAGCAGGAGTCTGCAAGGTAAGTATCATTGGTGTCAGTGGGAATAGTGCCCCATCATTGGTGTCACTAATACCAATGATGGGGCACTATTCCTCCCACTGACACCAACGATGGGACACTATTCCTCCCACTGACACCAACGATGGGGCACTATTCCTCCCCCCACTGACACCAACGATGAGACACGATTCCTCCCCCAAATGACACCAACAATGGGGCACTATTCCTCCCCCACTGACACCAAGGATGGGGCACGATTCCTCCCCCCACTGACACCAACGATGGGGCACAATTCCTCCCCCCACTGACACCAAGGATGGGGCAGTATTCCTCCCCCCACTGACACCAAGGATGGGGCACTATTCCTCCCACTGATAACAATGATGGGACACTATTCCTCCCACTGATACCGATGATGGGGCACTATTCCTCCCACTGATACCGATGATGGGACACTATTCCTCCCACTGATACCGATGATGGGGCACTATTCCTCCCACTGATACCGATGATGGGACACTATTCCTCCCACTGATACCGATGATGGGACACTATTCCTCCCACTGATACCGATGATGGGACACTATTCCTCCCACTGATACCGATGATGGGACACTATTCCTCCCACTGATACCAATGATGGGGCACTATTCCTCCCACTGATACCAATGATGGGGCACTGTTCCTCCCACTGATACCAATGATGGGGCACTATTCCTCCCACTGATACCAATGATGGGGCACTATTCCTCCCACTGATACCAATGATGGGGCACTGTTCCTCCCACTGATACCAATGATGAGGCACTGTTCCTCCCACTGATACCAATGATGGGGCACTATTCCTCCCACTGATACCAATGACGGGGCACTATTCCTCCCACTGACACCAATGACGGGACACTATTCCTCCCACTGACACCAATGACGGGGCACTATTCCTCCCACTGACACCAATGACGGGGCACTATTCCTCCCACTGACACCAATGACGGGGCACTATTCCTCCCACTGACACCAATGACGGAGCACTATTCCTCCCACTGACACCAATGACGGGGCACTATTCCTCCCACTGACACCAATGAAGGGGGCACTATTCCTCCCACTGACACCAATGACGGGGCACTATTCCTCCCACTGATACCAATGATGGGGCACTATTCCTCCCACTGACACCAATGATGGGGCACTATTCCTCCCACTGATACCAATGATGGGGCACTATTCCTCCCACTGATACCAATGACGGGGCACTATTCCTCCCACTGACACCAATGATGGGGCACTATTCCTCCCACTGACACCAATGACGTGGCACTATTCCTCCTACTGCAAAATTACAGTTATGAAGTAGCAACGAAAATAATTTTATGGTTGGGGGTCACCACAACATGAGGAACTGTATTAAGGGGTCGCGGCGTTAGAAAGGTTGAGAACCACTGAACTAAGTGGACATTTAATAAGTGGAGTTAAATAAAAAATGGAGTTGGAAACAGGAGATTATAAGAGGAGTCTACTAACCTGTAAGTGACAAGTGATCTTTCCTGTTAGTATTGTGATGGGATATGAGTGCTAGCGGGGTGGAAGGTTTGTGCAGTGCACAGTGTGCCGCATGTATGCAACAATGGAGCAACAGCTCCGGGATGGATACCGCTGTGACAGATGTGAGCGGCTTGCCTTTCTAGAATCTCGTGTTAGAGTTCTGGAGGAGAAAGTTGCAACGCTGGGCAGAGCTATCAACCTTGAAAGGGGTCTTCTGCTCTCTGAGCAGGTAGCTAATGGGACTGATGTGGAGGGCAGAGGGGATAATTAGGATTATCAGGTAGGAAGATGGGTTACTGTAATGAGGGAGTGGTAGGGGCTCATAGAGAAGGAAGGCTGGCCCTGGGTTTGAGCACCCAAACAGGCTGGGCAAGTTGGTTGAAGATGTGGGGGTGGCACCCCTGGATGTCACTGCTATCCCTAACAGCCGGGATGGCAGACCATCTGGGAGGGGTGGTGAGGGTAGTGCAGGAAGGCTTAGACAGCTGCTGGTAGTAGTAGTAGGATTCTATGACCAGAAGGACTGATAGAATTTGTCGCCAGGATCACCTCAACCGAATGGTTTGCTGTCTCCCTGGTGCCAGGGTTCGGCATGTGGTGGACCGGGTTAATAAATTACTGGGAGGGGCTGGGCATGACCCAGCGGTCTTGGTTCATGTTGGAACCAATGACAGAATACATGGAAGATGGAGGCTGCTTAAAAATCAATTTAAAGAATTAGGCTGCAAGTTGCAGGAAAGAACCTCCAAGGTGATATTCTATGAAATATTACCTGTGCCATGCGCAACTCGGGAAAGATGGGGAGATTAGAGAACTCAATGCATGGCTGAAGACCTGGTGTAAGAGGGAAGGATTTGGGTTCCTAAAGCACTGGGCTGACTTTTCATTGGGGTGCAACCTATATGTTAGAGATGGTCTGCTGTGCTGGGGGAGAGGTTTAAGGGAAGGCTGGAGGAGTATTTAAATTAGGATCAAGGGGGGAGGGAGAATTAGATTATAACTGGGTAGACAGATCAGACGGGTCAGTACTTATTGGTGGGTGGAATGGGGGAAGATGGGGGGAAGGCTATGGCTGATAAGACCGTTCCCATGATGCAAACAACCAGTGGAATCGGTACCATTTGTATGACAATAAATATGCAAAATACGTGTGAACAAGGTGTCAGTGTTTGTTCAACAATGCCAGAAGTCTGTCAAGCAAAATAGGTGAGTTGGAATCTTTTTTGCATGGAGAGCTATGATTTAATTGGTATTGCTGAATCTTGGCTTCATTCTTCGCTTGACTGGACCATTAATATTCCTGGCTATGTTCTCTTTCGGAGAGACAGAGTAATAGGAAAGGTGGTGGTGTCTGTCTCTATATGAGAAGTGATCTCAGAGCGAGTGTAAAAGAGGACCTAGTTGATGGGGAGTGTGATGAGGCTGAAGTATTATGGGTGGAACTGCACATGGGGGTGCATACTAAGGTAGTCATTGAAGTTTGTTATAGGCCTCCCAGTGTTAATGAGGAGATGGAGACTCGGCTCCTTACACAGATCTAAAGGTCTGGGACAGTGATAATAATGGGGGATTTTAACTACCTGGAAATTGACTGGAGTAATGGTACTGCAGGAACAGTTAAAGGGCAAACCTTTTTAAACCTACTACAGGACAATTTTATGGTACAATTCATAGAGGCCCCAACTAGGAATGATGCTCTGCTGGACCTGGTAATCTCAAACCATGCAGAGCTTTTTACGAATGTGCATATAAAAGAACATCTGGCTAGCAGTGACCATAACATGAATTCATTTATTAACTGTAAACGGTGAGCACATACAGGAAAAATAAAAACCGCTTAAGTTCAAGAGGTAATTTTCCAAGACTTAGACTGGGAGGGAATATTGGCATTGATGAACACAACACAGAAATGGGAGTTCACACTGCAAAATATAATCCCATGGGCAACAAGTTTAAAAGGCTAAAAATCAAACCTATGTGGCTGATAGCCAAAGTTAAAAAGGCTATAGATAATAAGAGAAGAACTTTTATTAAATAAAAAAATGAAGGATCACTATTATCGTTTAAACATTACAAAGAATATAACAGAATATGGAAAAAGGAAATAAAGGCCGCAAAAATTGAAAACTAACAACAGATTGCAAAAGATAGCAGGACCAACCCCAAAAAATTCTTCAAATATATTAATAGTAAGAAGGTCCGGTCCGAGCATGTAGGCCCTTTACTAAATAATCTAGAGGGGGTGACTGGGGACAAAGAGAAGGCAAATTTATTGCCTTCTTCAGCTCTGTATATACAAAGGAGCATGTGGGAGCTCTTGTTCATAATGGGCATGGTACTGATACAGCTCCAGATGATCCACATTGGCTCACAATTGATATGATCTAAAAATATTTATACAGAATAAAGGTGACTAAAGCCCCTGGACCAGATGGCATACACCCACAGGTCCTTAAAGAATTGAGCTCTGTCTTTTCAAAGCCATTGTTTCTAATTTGTAGGGGCTCTTTAATGACTGGCATAGTACCACTGGATTGCTGTAAGGCCAATGTGGTGCCTATATATAAAAAGGTCAAAATCTTTACCAAGTAATTACAGACTTGTTAGTTTAACTTCTATAGTTGGGAAGATACTGGAGAGTTTAATAAAAGACCACATAGATGAGTTCTTGCTGGAAACAAATATTTTAAGCAACAGACAGCATGGATTCATGAAAAACAGAAGTTGTCAAACAAATCTGATTTCTTTTTGAGGGGGTGAGCAAAACCTTGGACAGGGGTGGCGGTGGACGTGGTATACTTGGATTTTGGAAAAGTGTTTGACACAGTTCCCCACACACGGCTAACTTGTAAGGTAAAGTCTACGGGCTTGGAAAAATCCATATGTAAATGGATAGAAAACTGGCTAAAAGATCGTGTTCAGAGTAGTTAATGAATGGTCTGGGGTCATCAGTGGTGTACCCCAGGGTTCAGTGTTGGAACCCTTTTTTACTAGGGGGAGTACAACTGGGGAATCAATGGTGAAGGATCTGGGGGTTCTGGTAGATCACAATCCTAATAATGGCATGCCATGCCAAGCTGAGGCTTCTATAGCTAGCAAAATCCTCTTATATTAAGAGGTATAGACTCCAGAGAGATCATATTACCCCGGAGCAAATAATTAGTAAGACCTCATTTGGAATATGCAGTTCAGTTTTGGGCACCAATTCACAAAAAGAACATTGGGGAACTGGAGAAAGTACAGAGAAGGGCAACCAAACTGATATGAGGCATGGAGGAGATCGGCTATGAGGAAAGATTAGAGGAACTGAGTTTATTCTCTTGAAGAGGAGATTAAGGGGGGATATGATCACCATGTATAATACACAAGGGGGGGATATGATCACCATGTATAATACACAAGGGGGGGATATGATCACCATGTATAATACATAAGGGGGGATATGATCTCCATGTATAATACACAAGGGGGGGGATATGATCACCATGTATAATACACAAGGGGGGGGGATATGATCACCATGTATAATACACAAGGGGGGGATATGATCATCATGTATAATAAGGGGGGGATATGATCACCATGTATAATAAGGGGGGGATATGATCACCATGTATAATACATAAGGGGGGGGGGATATGATCACAATGTATAAATACATCAGTGGTTCATATAGTGAACTTGGTGTAGAGTTATTCACCCTGAGGTCATCAGAGGACAAGGGGGCACTCTTTATGTCTGGAGGAAAAGAAATTTAATCTCCAAAACACAAAGGTTTCTTCAGTGAGAGCTGTGAAAATGTGGAATAGACTCCCTCAAGAGTTGGTTCTGACCAGCTCAGTGGATTGCTGTAGGAAAGTCCTGGATTCTTTCTTGGATACACAGAATATAACTGGATATAACATTTATAGGTAAAGTTGATCCAGGGAATATCCGATTGCCTCTCGGGAATCAGGAAGGATTTATTTTTTCCCCAGCAGGTGCAAATTAGATCATGCTTTGCTGGGGTTTTTTGCCTTCCTCTGGATCAACTGTGGGTATAGGATTATTACTTTTTTTTTCAGCCTAACTAACTATATGCAGTAAAGAATGCTTGTTATACTCACCGTGGAACCTAAGGGGTTAATCCTCTGCGGTGTGTAAAAATGCTGTTTGATCCTGTCTTCTGATTCTCCCCTTAGTGTTCCCCCTGTTACATCCTGATAAGACATATCGTGTGAAGACACTCTGCACATGCTCAGTTTGGTGTGTATTGCTAGAGGTTTTTTCTTGGGACAGTACATGAAATTAGCACAGGGCCAATCAGCATTGTCCAGAGGTCAGGGGTTCTGCATGCCACTAAAGAAGAAAGTAAGCTCCTACAAGCTTAAGCCAGTGCTCTACTGGACACTGATAGAAGTCAAGACTGCTATATACTGCTGATGAGAAGGTATTTAGCAGTTTATATTTACTAAAATAATTGCATTTCCATATTCTGTGTACTGTGGGAGACCAGATATAGTGAATGTGGAGTCCAGTGTTTAGTAACACTTTAATACCCCAAAAAAACTTAAAAGCAGATACCCACTCTACCACTTCTCTGGTGTAGACTGGAACCATGTCAGTCTTGGTCTTCCTAAAAACCATTAACTCCTTGGTCTCCCCAATGTTTAGGGACACATTGTTTGCCCCACACAACAAGCATCTAAACTACCTGGTGAAGCTGTTTTGATGCATTTTTAACACCAATCCCTCAAAGAACTTCATTATTACCGGGGTGAGCACAATTGGCCTATGGTCCTTCAAACTATCTGTTTGCTACTTTTGGTTTGGGAGTAATAGTAGATTTTTAAGCAGGTTGGAATCACAACCAATGATGATGATTAGTTAAGACCCCTGCAAGGTGGTTGGCTCAAGAAAATTGTATAATGTATGGCCAGCCTAATGCTGGTGCACTCAGAATCTGGTGCAGCTGTGCATGGTAGTCAATCAGCTTCTTACCTCTGCTTGCTCAATTAGGATTTGTCAGTAAAACCTGGAAACTGATTAGGTATTTATGCAGAAGTGAACTTGATTTTGCACTCTCTAGCTTTAGTAAATACACCCCGGTATGTGTAGATGTGCACTCTGCTTCATTACTCTACCTTGTGTTTTTACCCTCCCTCATCCTCCCATTACCCCACACTGATTCTACCTATTGCATCATTATATTCTTCATATGACCACCCCAGGGCATTGCCACCACCTCTACTGCAGGTTTGACCCTCTTCTTCCTTTCAGCACAGAGTATTGTCCCCCCCCCCCCAGCGCAGGGCATTGCTCTATCTTCCAGTGGAGGGAATTGCCCCTCCTGCAGCAACCATTCCTTACCATTCTCCCAGAATTTTCAAATTGCCAGAAACATCACAGGAGGGGCAGAGACAACACTGCAATAGGTTGATTTTTGTATTTTGTATATTTGTGCATACTTAGATTTATATACAATTTTGATAAAAAAAAAAAGAACTCCAGCTAAAATCTTAGCACACCTGATGGGGGATCCTACGGTTTTCCACTCTATAGAAAGCAAACCTTTTTAATTTTGTACATATATTATCCATGTAAAGTATAACCATTTATGATAATAGGGGCAGATCCGGGGAAATTATTTGTCTGTATTATAAATAGGCCATAAGGATTGGTTACCTGACCCGTAATAGATTTGTGTGAATTTGCTGTGCCGGCCTACGCCTCCAATGTCTTCTCACTCTTTGCAGGTCCTAAAAGATCCACTAAAGCCGCAGGCTAAGGGCAACTACTGGATGGTTGATGTGAGCCAAATTCCTGAGGATGCCATGAAGCTGCAGAAAACGGGAGGCACCCGGCAAGAAGGCTACCCTCCTGACCTGGCTCCTTGTATCCTGCATGGACAGCCCTACAGATCTGTAGACTTTCACCACCCCCATCTTTCAAAAGACAATACTGTGGTCGGATCAGATGCAGAGGCTGGTCCCTCAGTACAAACCCAACCCCCAAATATAGATCCTGCCGCAACCTTCCCAAACATCTTATGGAACCTTCCAAAGTCATATTCAAAATGCATGGCCCCTAATGTGGTGTCCCCTCCCAGCATTCACCCTCTCCTTTACTCCAACTTCCCCTCTTCCTCTGTGACTACATGCCTACCCCATACTCAAGCTCCACCTGAGCGGAGGGATATTTACACTCCCAGTCTGATGCCTCCCCTGCCCAGACCCTCTGAAGCCAGAACCAGAATATCCTCTTCAGATTTCCCTCCCAATAATACGGTCTTTGACATCCCAGTGTATCCACACCACGGGGGGGGGCTACATACTCAAAACATCTATGGGCCAAAATTTTCTCAGGGTGGGGTGTACCCAGGGTACAGACCCAATGGTTACTGATTGGCCAGTTGTTGAGACAAGGCTGGTTTTGGGCTAGTCACTTTTGCCTCAAGGACTAGCTGAACTTCAAGTCTTACCCAATGATGTTGGCACCCAATGTGGCACATGGTCCAGCGGAGGTGGCACCAAACATGACCTACAGTCCAAAGGCATTTGTCAACTATGTATATATCAGTCATTTTCTATCATGTCTGTTTCTTTTTACTTCAAATAAAATTGAATTTGTTTTTTAATCTCAAGTGATGTAAAAGCTTTGTTATTTGAAAAAAAAAAAAAACATGTCATACTTACCTTCTCTGTGCAGTGGTTTTGCACAGAGCAACCCGGATCCTCTTCTTCTCAGGTCCCCTGCCGGTGCTCATGGCTCCTCCCCTCTTGACCAGTTCCCCCAATAGTAAGCCTCTTGCTATGGGGGCACTGGTGCGTGCTAACTCCTGAGCCGCACTCTGTGCATTCATAAGACACAGAGCAGCTGCTCAGTCCCGCTCTGAGTCATTTTGTCCTCACCTTTTTCTTTTCTGAACCTCCTGCCAGATGGTTTCCAGGTTTAGTATTTACTAAAATAATTGCATTTCCATGTTGTGTACTATGGGAGAGCTGATATAGTGAATGCAGGGTCTGGGGAGAGTGCATATAGTGAATGCAGGGTCTGGGGAGAGTGCATATAGTGAATGCAGGGTCTGGGGAGAGTGCATATAGTCAATGCAGGGTCTGGGGAGAGTGCATATAGTGAATGCAGGGTCTGGGGAGAGTGCATATAGTCAATGCAGGGTCTGGGGAGAGTGCATATAGTCAATGCAGGGTCTGGGGAGAGTGCATATAGTCAATGCAGGGTCTGGGGAGAGTGCATATAGTCAATGCAGGGTCTGGGGAGAGTGCATATAGTCAATGCAGGGTCTGGGGAGAGTGCATATAGTCAATGCAGGGTCTGGGGAGAGTGCATATAGTCAATGCAGGGTCTGGGGAGAGTGCATATAGTCAATGCAGGGTCTGGGGAGAGTGCATATAGTCAATGCAGGGTCTGGGGAGAGTGCATATAGTCAATGCAGGGTCTGGGGAGAGTGCATATAGTCAATGCAGGGTCTGGGGAGAGTGCATATAGTCAATGCAGGGTCTGGGGAGAGTGCATATAGTCAATGCAGGGTCTGGGGAGAGTGCATATAGTCAATGCAGGGTCCGGGGAGAGTGCATATAGTCAATGCAGGGTCCGGGGAGAGTGCATATAGTGAATGCAGGGTCCGGGGAGAGTGCATATAGTGAATGCAGGGTCCGGGGAGAGCGCATATAGTGAATGCAGGGTCCGGGGAGAGCGCATATAGTGAATGCAGGGTCCGGGGAGAGCGGATATAGGGAATGCAGGGTCCGGGGAGAGCGCATATAGGGAATGCAGGGTCTGGGGGGACTGGATATAGGGAAATGCAGGGTCCGGGCAGAGCGGATATAGGGAATGGGGGGACCAGATATAGTGAATGCAGGGTTTAGTAAAACTTTAATAGCTAAACACTTAAAATCATATACCGGCTCTACCATGTCTCCTCTGGTGTAGAATAGAACCATGTCAGTTTTGGTCTTCCTAAAAACCGTTAACTCCTTGATCTCCCCAATGTTTAGGGACAAATTGTTTGCCTCACACCACAATGGTCACCTGGTCACAAAACTACCTGGTGAGGCTGTTTTGATACGTTTTAACACTAATCCCTCAAAGCACTTCATTATCGGGGTGAGCACAATCCTTCAAACTATCTATGTTTGCTACTTTTGGTATGGGAGTAATAGTAGATTTTAGGCAAGTTGGAACCACAGCCAATGATAATGATCAGTTAAATATATTAGTAAAGACCCCTGCAAGGTGGTTGGCTCAGGTCTTAACAGCCCTCCCTTGGACCCCATCTGGACCCACAAATTGACAGATTTAAATGCCTGACTCACCTCGTGTTCCTGTATCACAGGTGCGGCATCACCCATGTGCGAGCTCAAGAAATTGTTTGCCGGGGTACTGCATCCTCTTGTGAGAAAAAGCTGTTGAATTCTTCAGCCCGTTGGTGTCAGGGCAGGGGCCGAGGAACGGACAGGCAGGCCTAACAATGTAACGCACTGGCTGACGACAACCACCACCCACAGACCGAAGTCCCTCAGGGCGCGGAGTCTAAGTCCCAGGCTGCCCTTCACCAGGGCCCCTGATGGTGGGGATGGACTTGATGCAGCCAGGAACCAGGTCGCGGCCCCTGAGGCACCTCAGCTGCGGTAATGGCCGCCGCCAATGGCATGTAGCTGGTGGAAGAGGCAAAAGAGTAGTCAGACAAGCCGGGTTCAGCAACAGGACAAAACAGTACAGGACAGCAGACGAGAATCACAGGTCACGAGCCGGGTTCAGCAACAGAGGGTCAGATCAAAGGAGAATACAAAGAATAGTCAAGTCACAAGCCGAATCAGATACCAGGAGAGTCACGAGAGTCAGAACAGAGTAATAGCAACACAAAGACACAAGTGCAAAGAGCATGTGCGGGCCACAGGCTTATATGTCATCAGCCACACCCCTCTGGGGGATGGACCACAGAGACCTGAAGGCATAAAAGGATTCCCATCATGCACAGCAGAATCCAAGATGGACGCCAGCACATGGAGTAACATAACCTCATGGAAAAGGTAGGACCTTGACAATTGGATAATAAAATGTGCACCCTGGTGAGTGTTCTCTCTGTGGTTTAGGATATCCTGTATCCCTTTCCAACCTTCCCGTACATCATTCTCTCTGCAGTATTCAATTTTAGGTTTGCTCTAGCAACACTATACTTAACCGTATCCCCATCCCTAAAGGCACCATCCCGTTCTTTCAAGACAACGTACTCTCTTGGTCATCCAGGGCTTCTGATTAGGAAAAACCTTGATATGCTTCCTAACCAGGGGCCTATTTACCACAAGGCACTTGCCTAGGGTGGCATTTTTCAAGGGGGCAGCTCCTCTTACACCCCCTCCCCCTGAAGAAAGGATGAAAGAGAGGGAGACGCGCACTGTGGGAACCAGATGGGATCCGATAGACTGATGGTGTATGTAGAGCCTAACTTTTGTTCGCAGGGATGTCCAGAACTGTGAAGATGAGTGTCTCTACCACTGGGGGGGGGGGTAGTGGAAGGCTCTTCCGGGTTGAGGGCAGAGGTGTTGTTGGTCAATGTTGTCAGGCTCTCTCTGCAGGAGGGGGAAGGGGGACAGGTTCTGTTGGTCGGTGTCCCTGGGGGCAGACAATGTTTGTGTTGCCTAGGGCAGCATTAAACCTAAATACACCACTGCTCCTAACTGTAACAAAGTCTACACAAGTGCTGATGTAACTCAGTATTGTATCAGTGTACGTATTTAGGTCTAGTGATGGGCCGAACACCCCCCTGTTCGGTTCGTGGTTGAACATCCAAACCTACAGAATGTTCAACCGCAAACTTCAAACACAATTTACTGAGCGGTACCACCTGAGTATGTGGGAGGATCCCGCTCAGTTACGAATATCCGGCATGAGTCATATTAAGTCACACGGTATTATAGTAGTGAGACATTCATTAATGTCTCCGCTGTCAGTGGGATTCTGACAGCTGAATGTAAAAAGAATTGTTGGCATTGCCCAACAATTAAACTTTTTTTCTTTTTTAAACGGCGTGGGGTTCCCCCTCCCATCCATACCAAGCCCTTCGGTGCTGCTATGGATTTTGAAGGCAACCCCCACACCAAAATAAAAACAAAAAAAAATGGCATGGGGGGTCCCCCCTAAAATCCATACCAGACCCTTATATGAACATGCAGGTCAGGAAAGGCGTGTACGAGCAAGCACCCCCGCCTGAACCATACCAGATACATGCCCTCAACATGGGGGAGGTACTTTGGGGCATGGGGGGGCTCCCCTTCCCCAAAATACCTTGTCCCCATGTTGATGGGGAAAAGGGTTTCCTTCCCACAACTCTTAGCTGTGGTTGTGGGGGGCTTATTAGAATCTTGAACCCCCTTTAAAAAGGGGGCCCCCAGATCCCTCCCCCCCCCATGTGAATGAGTATGTGGTACATGGTACTGTTGGTATGGTCAGGTGCATTGCTTTGACCAATCACAATGCACTGTCAGGGCGCAGTGCATCGTGGGGCATGGCAGGCGAACAGCCTACCGAACACCTGTACTGTTTGTGTGCTCAGCCAACACACAAATGGCCCGTGTTGAAGTCGAACTTAGGTTCAACTAGAACATACAGCCCAACACTATTTAGGCCATGTTTAAAAATTTCCCATTTGGTCCTCTCAAAGCAGTCCTGTAACTGCTCGAGAGCCATCTGACCAAATCCTTGTCTCCTTGCTTTCTGGAACAATTCTCTGCCTGATTGGGCTGTACAGTGGAATGAGAGAGGAATAATCTGAGTGGCCAAGATGAGGTAATGGAACAGCTTTGTATGCTTCCCCAACAGAGTATACCATACAACCAATTTATTTGTCCTGGGACTTTAAATGAGGCACAACACACGTCTAACAAATAACTTGTTTCCAACATAAATATCTAATAAATGAATAAACTTCTCATTGCTTACAAAAGGAGGATAATTTATATAATGTATATCCAAATTTCTTTCCATAGTAACTACTTTGAAAATGGGTGTGCAATTCTGATAGCACCCAATCCGCTTCTGGTTTGTCCCCTTGGGTTCTCACGGAGTCATCCTTCCACAGCTCCCAGGTGAGACTCCCCTGGCCATCACCATTTGGAAATACGGTCATATATTTTTAGCTGATTTGTTAGTATTAGGGACCCTCTGGTGACCCTTGAGATTGGAACTACTTCAAATATTACAAGATATTATTAGGTTGTTATATACTTGATGATTTACCTTGCACATATTATATCTGCATCTACTCCTGAAGAAGTGAACTAAGAGTCACGAAACACGGCGAGTTTTTGGATGCAATTTTAATGTCATTCTGTATTGACATCTGGATTGTATACAGTCAATTGTATATCCAATGATGTATGGATGCATTAATATGGATTTATTATAAATCAGCTTGTTACCATTTTATCCTTTTGTGAGCGATGAGAAGTTTGCTCGTTGGTCGTGTGTGTTGTGCCTCTTTTAAAGTCCCAGGACAAATATATTGGTTGTTTGGATATATTAAGGGATGGAGGCACATCACTGGGTGCATCAGGTCACATTCTATTTTTGTTATATTAATTTGGGTGGACACCCCAGTCCATAGTGGCCTCTTGCACCATGCAGATGTACAATAATGACATTGCGAGATACTGACCAGAATTTATTGTATTACTACACAGATTATGTAAACTTCCCAGTATGACATTTCTGGTTGGGATTGATGGCCAGGGTCTGCCTCATCCTCCAGATGTGATGCATTGAGGAGACTTTTGACTTTTTTTTTCCGCCCAAGCCTGCTTATACAGGTGGGGTCTGGGCCGCATCGGCACCATGTCTGTGCTTGATGTGTGATGTCAGCGTCATTGCGGCATCATCACACCAATGCGCTTTGTTTCATCTTGCTGCAGCCTTGAGGGGTATGGTACTCACGTCGCCGTTGTGCCTGTGTGGCGGTGGATGCCTCGTTGTTGAACGCTTCCCCTTTTAGACTGTTGGGAGGGACCAGCGCCTAGCCCCTGGGGACAAATGGTGGAAGCAGATGAAGATTTTTTTTTTTTTTCCTTTGAGGACACTGAGAAGCCACACTTGTTGTTGAGTGCCTCCCCTCTTTGATTGCACACGCAATGTTGGGAGGGACAACTGATTAGCCCATCCCCCCGGAATAAATAGTTGTAGCTTATGGGGGTGGTTTGCCCCATGAGGATACTGAGAAGCAACACTTTGATGTATAGTGCTTGAGTCATGGTTTGGCTGCTTTTATGTATGTTTTTGCATATGGCCTTGGTGGTCTATTTTTCATTGGCATATTCTTTTATCTTTGAACTGGATTCTGTGATTTGGGTCCTCTTTTCTTTTTTTCATACCACCAGGTGCAGTACATTTCATAAACTGATCTTGTTTCCTTTTATTATTGCTAAATTACAGCCAGGGCTGCATTCCATTTTTGTTGTATTGTTACTCAAATATCCAGTATTACAATGACCGCTTCTGATCCATGGTGGTTTATGCTTTTGTCTGCCTACATTTTGTTTTTGTTCGGCTCTGGGTACTTGGTGGTCTTTCTTTCTTTATTCCCACATTTTATTTTTGTGGGAAAAAAAATGAAAAATGTCATTTGTGTACAGCGTTGCATGACCATGCTATTGCCAGTTAAAGAGAAGTGGCGAATAGCAAAAAAATGACCAATGTACCCCATACTCATTCACATGGATGGGGGGGGTTTAGGTTGGCAGGATCTGGGGGTCTCCCCCCTTTACTGGCCAGCCTGGCCACATGCTCGGATAAGGGTTTTTTTTGGCATGGGGTTACTCTCAAAATCCATACCAAACCAGGACAAGCAGCCAGCTACATGGCCCCCTCCTTACCCTCTTCCCGTCCGCCCATTCTACATAGACGGCAGACGGGAAGCAGCGCCAATGCGGGCTAATGTTCCTGTACGTTAGGCTGCATCGATGGCTCGTGTGCGGCTCACAGAGCGCTCACCATGAAACCCGGTGATCGGTGTGTCACCCGGACACAGTGGATTATATTGTCTTTTTGTTCACTAAAATTCATTAAAGTGTTTTTTTACCCAGAAATATGCTTTTGAAAAACCACTGCGCAAATACCACGTGACATAAAATATTGTAACTCCCATCATTTTATTCTCTAGGGCCTCTGCTTAAAAAATATAATGTTTGGGGGTTCTAAGTAATTATCTAGCAAAAAATATATAATTTTTCCATGTAGGAGAGGAATGTCAGAATTGGCCCAGTATGCAAGTGGTTAAATAATAAACATGTCTATACTTACCTGCGGTGTGCAGTGGTTTTGCACAGAGCGGCCCGGATCACCCTCTTCTCGGGTCCCCCGCAGGTTCTCCTGGCTCATCCTGTCTGTCGGGTGCCCTCACAGAAAACAGCTTGCTATGGGGGCACCCACTGCTACGAGTGTCCATTCACACATGGTGCCATGGCTTGGCCCCACCTCCTCTATCTCCTCATTGGCTGACTGGCTGTGATTGATAGCAGTAGGAGTCAATGGCTCCTGCTTGCTGTCTCTGCCAATGAGGAGGCAGAGACCTGGGACAGTGAGGCTGTCATTCATATTGCTGGATCTTGATGGGGCTCAGCTAAATTTATTCTAAAAATATTCTTCCCATATATATATTGACATATTTGAAATACTATAACTTTGGCTATATTTAAAATAAATAAAAAACATATAATATATACTGTATGTTGAAATATGTCTTTTTATATATTTCCAAATATATGAACATTTTTTTAAAAAATACATTTTCAAATATACTGTGTCTTTAAAAATAAATTTAATCTACATTTTTAGAGTGCATTTACAAATATATGCTAAAATGAGTTCTGTAAAGCAAAATCTGAAGGATATATTTTAAAATATTTTTCATATATTTTGTAATATATAAAAAACACATTTCAACATACGGTATGTGTGTGTAAAATATCCTTTTTTTTAATTTAAATATATTGAATATGGCCAAAACTGTAGTATTTCAAATATATGCCAATATATTTGGGAAGAATATTTTTCTTCCATGTGTGTTGGCACACCTTTCTGTGAACTAGACTGGGACCTAGATGTCTTTCCATTTTTTTACCACTAGGTGCAGTCTTGCACCTTTCATATAATCGCTCACTATGTCTCCCTACTCACTTCTGCACTGCAGCCAGCATTACATGTTGTTTTTGTCGTTTATCACTCATCTTGATTTGGCCATCACCATTTGGAAATACGGTCATATATTTTTAGCTGATCTGTAAGTATTAGGGTCCCTCTTGTGACTCTTGAGATCAGAACGACTTCAAATGTTACAAGATCCCACTAGGTTGTTATATACTTGATGATTTACCGTGCAGATATTATATCTGCATCTACTCCTGAAGAAGTGAACTAAGTCACGAAACACGGCGAGTTTTTGGATGCAATTTTAATGTCATTCTGTATTGACATCTGGATTGTATACCGTCAATTGTATATCCAATGATGTATGGAATGCATTAATATGGATTTATTACAGATCAGCTTGTTACCATTTATCCTCTTTTGTAAGCAATGTGTCACGATCAGGGGTCAGGTTCAGAGACCAGTTGCTATAGCAGTGGAAAGGCTTACCTGAAACCAGCAGGATAGGTACACAGGCAGGTCACTGTGGCAGAGGAGTGGGATCACCCGAGGTGTGGAGTCTAAGTACCAACCGGTGTTCACCAGAGCTCCTAATGGTGGAGATGGATTTGGCTGCGTGTTGGTACCAGGTCACAGATCTCAGGATCACCCCACCAGGGAATGAGTAAGCCGGAATCCAGTAGCAGATCGAACAAGTTAGGGATCGAGCAGAAGCAGAGTCAGTCAACAAGCCAAGGGTCGGTCACAAACGGTAGTAGATGAGGCAGAATCGTAGTCCAGGAACAAGCCAAAGGTCGGTAGCGAAGGTATAGATGGCAGTAGGAGAGACAAGCAGGATATTAGCTGGTGAAGGCACAATAATCTGGCAAAGAGGAAATGCAGAGACATGGCTTTTATCAGGAAGTTCATGGGAGGAGAAAAGGGTTCAAGACAGACAGGGCCAAGGAAGGATCATCCAAACAGTTGTCAAGGGAGCTGTCCAGCATTCCAGGTTGCTCAGCAAATAGCGACATTGCCTCTCACCGCAGAAGGCCCAGGTTTGATCCCAGGCTCTGACAGTCTATAAGCAAGCCTGTACTCCGAGGTCAAGATAAATATATGATTGCAGTAATGCCGGGGATTTTTTTTACACAAGAGTCGGGACACGTGGTTGGGGGAGTGATAAAAAAAGGTGGTCGACCTGTATTTACTGACCTCCCCAAGCTGCAAAGGTAGCTTAGCAAAAATGCATGCCGGAAGTAATTGTCTCTGTTGAGTTTGTAAGGCAGCTGCGGTGAGGGATTTTAGGAGTTCAAATAGGCAATAGGGAGGTGATGTAATGTCAACTCACTGCCTTTCAATAGTCCTCTGAAAAGTGATCTACCACAGATTGCTTTTTCAGAGGGCAACACAAGGGTAAATGAGAGTAGAGAGACGTACTGAGAGTTTGTTGGGTGAACTATGTGCAGGAGAGGAGTGTGGAGGGTATGACAGGGGGAAGTATGTGCAGGAGAGGAGTGTGGAGGGTATGACAGGGCAGTATGTGCAGGAGAGGAGTGTGAAGGGTTTGACAGGGCAGTATGTGCAGGAGAGGAGTGTGAAGGGTTTGACAGGGGACTGTATGTGCAGGAGAGGAGTGTGGAGGGTATGACAGGGGGCAGTATGTGCGGGAGAGAAGTGTGGAGGGTTTGACAGGGGGAAGTATGTGCAGGAGAGGAGTGTGGAGGGTATGAGAGGGGGAAGTATGTGCAGGAGAGGAGTGTGGAGGGTATGACGGGGCAGTATGTACAGGAGAGGAGTGTGGAGGGTATGACAGGGGGCAGTATGTGCAGGAGAGGAGTGTGGAGGGTATGACAGGGGGCAGTATGTGCAGGAGAGGAGTGTGGAGGGTTTGACAGGGGGAAGTATGTGCAGGAGAGGAGTGTGGAGGGTATGACAGGAGGCAGTATGTGCAGGAGAGGAGTGTGGAGGGTATGACAGGAGGCAGTATGTGCAGGAGAGGAGTGTGGAGGGTATGACGGGGCAGTATGTGCAGGAGAGGAGTGTGGAGGGTATGACGGGGCAGTATGTGCAGGAGAGGAGTGTGGAGGGTATGACGGGGCAGTATGTGCAGGAGAGGAGTGTGGAGGGTATGACGGGGCAGTATGTGCAGGAGAGGAGTGTGGAGGGTTTGACAGTGGGCAGTATGTACAGGAGGCGAGTGTGGAGGGTATGATGGGGCAGTATGTGCAGGAGAGGAGTGTGGAGGGTTTGACAGGGAGAAGTATGTGCAGGAGAGAAGTGTGGAGGGTTTGACAAGGAGAAGTATGTGCAGGAGAGGAGTGTGGAGGGTATGACAGGGGACTGTATGTGCAGGAGAGGAGTGTGGAGGGTTTGACAGGGAGCAGTATGTGCAGGAGAGGAGTGTGGAGGGTTTGACAGGGGACTGTATGTGCAGGAGAGGAGTGTGGAGGGTATGACAGGGGCAGTATGTGCAGGAGAGGAGTGGGGAGGGTATGACAGGGGGCAGTATGTACAGGAGAGGAGTGTGGAGGGTATGCCGGGGCAGTATGTACAGGAGGTGAGTGTGGAGGGTATGCCGGGGCAGTATGTACAGGAGGTGAGTGTGGAGGGTATGCCGGGGCAGTATGTACAGGAGAGGAGTGTGGTGGGTATGCCGGGGCAGTATGTACAGGAGAGGAGTGTGGAGGGTATGACGGGGCAGTATGTACAGGAGAGGAGTGTGGAGGGTATGATGGGGCAGTATGTACAGGAGAGGAGTGTGGAGGGTTTGACAGGGGGCAGTATGTGCAGGAGAGGAGTGTGGAGGGTTTGACAGGGAGAAGTATGTGCAGGAGAGGAGTGTGGAGGGTATGACAGGGGAAGGTATGTGCAGGAGAGGAGTGTGGAGGGTTTGACAGGGGGCGGTATGTGCAGGAGAGGAGTGTGGAGGGTTTGACAGGGGGAAGTAGGTGCAGGAGAGGAGTGTGGAGGATTTGACAGGGTAGTTTGTGCAGAAGAGGAGTGTGGAGGGTATGATTGGGCAGTATGTGCAGGAGAGGAGTATGGAGGGTATGACGGGGCAGTATGTGCAGGAGAGGAGTGTGGAGGGTTTGACAGGGTAGTTTGTGCAGAAGAGGAGTGTGGAGGGTATGATTGAGCAGTATGTGCAGGAGAGGAGCGTGGAGGGTATGATAGGGGGCAGTATGTGCAGGAGAGGAGTGTGGAGGGTTTGACAGGGGCAGTATGTGCAGGAGAGGAGTGTGTAGGGTTTGACAGGGAGAAGTATGTGCAGGAGAGGAGTGTGGAGGGTATGACAGGGGGAAGTATGTGCAGGAGAGGAGTGTGGAGGGTATAATAGGGGACTGTATGTGCAGGAGAGGAGTGTGGAGGGTATGACAGGGGGAAGTATGTGCAGGAGAGGAGTGTGGAGGGTATGACAGGGGGAAGTATGTGCAGGAGAGGAGTGTGGAGGGTATGACAGGGGGAAGTATGTGCAGGAGAGGAGTGTGTCTGCATGACTAGGGGCGTGGCAGGGGTGGAGCTCTTTACCTGCTTTGGGAGGTATGGTGACATCACCACCAACAGGAACTCCATCCCTGGAATTCATAGAGGGTCACAAATGTAGCCCCTCCTAGTGTAGGATGCTGGGTAAATTTAGCTTTTGGCTCCTCCTGTTATCAAGATAGCAGTGATCATTTCTCTTGGTCTCTTTAGTGGTTTCACAGGCTGGTTCGCTTTCCCTGCCTCTAGAAGAAGCTTCCAGAGCTTAGGGAAGGAGGTGCAAATAGCCAGCTTGGATATTTATCATACTCCAACCAATCCCTGGAGAGGAGTGTCCAGTAGGGGGCTGGAAAGGTGATAAGTAGTCTGAAGCGCCAGAGAGCTGGGTCTCTCTCTCAGGTGAATTCTAGAGCCGGAGGGGCTGCTGCCCTCAGCCAGTTCATGGACTGTGTAGCTGCTGAGGGTCTGGTTGGATTTTCTTAGGAAGTGATTGTAGGACCTCACCACAAGGGATCTGCTCTGGAGAAGGACTGTCTCACTCACTGGACTGTGTTTAGAGTTAGCTGGAAGGTGGCAGCTGTCCTGGGGACTTATGAGTAAAGACCCAAAATTGATCCCTGTGACTGTGCTGTGTTCTGGATGACACATTGGCTACAAGTAGTTGTATGTAGGCACAAGGTAGCCAGAAGCCAAAGAAACTTGCCTCATGTTTCCCAGCTGTGAGGCTTTAGACTGTTCAATACTCCCAAGCCTGTCCTGTAATTGCTGTGCGCCATTCGTGTTGCAGTCCCCCACCCCCGAACCCTCTCCTGTTAAAGTTTCTTCACCCAGTAAATCTTAAAAAGCCGTCCCCTAGACCAGGGGTCACTAAATGGTGAGCTGCGAACAGCGCCAGCAGTGCTGCCCCCCGGACCACCAGCCCTCAATGAGAGATCCGCCACTGAGCAGGGCGGTCATCATGGCAACATGACATCACGTGTGCGCCCCGCACCTTTCATCACACTGTCTCTACGGCTCCCTCTCCCTGCCTGTACACAAGAGTCCAGCAAGGATCCCGGTACAGCCCCTGGCTGCCCTCAAGGTAGGGTGTAGTCTTACAAGGGCACTCTGATGGGCACAACATAGAATATGTCCATCAGAGTGCCCCTTAACATAACATGTGCCCAGCAGTTTCCCTTTACATAACATGTGCCCATCAGTGCCCCTTTACATAACACGTACCCATCAGAGTGCCCCTTAACATAATGTGCCCATCAGAGTGCCCCTTTACATAACATGTGCCCATCAGAGTGCCCCTTTACATAACATGTGCCCATCAGAGTGCCCCTTTACATAGCATGTGCCCATCAGAGTGCCCCTTTACATAACATGTGCCCATCAGAGTGCCCCTTTACATAACATGTGCCCATCAGTGCCCGTTAACATAACGTGCCCATCAGAGTTCCCCTTTACATAACATGTGCCCATCAGAGTGGCCCTTTACATAACATGTGCCCATCAGAGTGCCCCTTTACATAACATGTGCCCATCAGAGTGCATACAAAAGGAGAAGTTGTGAAAAGAGATTCACAAGAAAGCGGCTACATTTTGGACAGAATACGATACTCAGAATAATTTCCAAAAATGATGCTTTATTAAACATTAATAGCAGACAATAGGGTAATTACCCCGGTTCACCATCACCTCAGTATGAGATATTACTCTCAGACCTAAAACCACATCAAGACCAGTATAAATATGGATGTGCTGCAAAGACAATGACAAATACCTGTCTAATGCATTTGCAGCACTGTCACATTGGTTACACTACCAGTAGGAGGTATTTAAAAAAATTGTACCATCAGGTATTATGATAACACGCTAAGCAAAATGGCTAATATAGTCACCATATGGTCCTGACGAAGCTGAGTGAGATCCGCCCATCGGCGAAACGTGTTGACGTCATACGTCAGATAGGTCACTTCCGGTCATGCGCATTGACGTTACACACGCCGACCAGCAAGGAGGCGGCCATTTCTACATGCCACGAGCTATGCAAGGCTGTATTGGCGCCAGGGAGAGAGCAGAGCCCGCGAGATATCGGCTGATGTAAGCAGGTGTCCCCTGGATCAACACGTTGCAGCAATTACGGAGGATATCTCCACTATACATCACCCATGGCACAGGTGGTCAGTGGACTGTTACAAGGTTAACCAAGAAGGTTTCTTGTTACTCTCTTCATATATTTAAGCAGAAGTACCCAGATTGACTGTCCATTTATTATTTGTTTTATTCCAGGACGGGGACATTATGATGTATCATCTAGGTGCAAGGCATCCATTATATATTACAACCAATGGAAAATTCACCAGGCCTTACTTCATCACGTCTATTACAGTGGTTCATAGTCCACACGTTGTGGTGAAGAAACCATGTAAAGCAGGGCCTTGCTACCTACATCATTTACTTCATCAAGGACATCTACAGGGACTCCTTCATATATAATTTGCAGATTTGCATTTGCCTAGTGTGGATGTGTACCACTCACATGTGCCTAAGAGGGGTTGTATTGTATGAGTCTATATAGATATCATTGGGGCTCTAATCCTCCCTATATCTAATAATAATAATAATAATTTTTTACCCACATTGCCTTTCATGGGCTAAGGGTTATATCTTTTCCATATGGTGACTATATTAGCCATTTTGCTTAGCGTGTTATCATAATCCCTGATGGTACAATTTTTTGAAATACCTCCTACTGGTAGTGTAACCAATGTGACAGTGCTGCAAATGCATTAGACAGGTATTTGTCATTGTCTATGCAGCACATCCATATTTAGACCGGTCTTGATGTGGTTTTAATGTGGTTTTAGGTCTGAGTAATATCTCATACTGAGGTGATGGTGAACCGGGGTAATTACCCTATTGTCTGCTATTAATGTTTAATAAAGCATCATTTTTGAAAATTATTCTGAGTATCGTATTCTGTCCAAAATGTAGCCGCTTTCTTGTGAATCTCTTTTCACAACTTCTCCTTTTGTATGCATATTTTTTGGCTACTGAACAGAAGCCATCTATTGGGTGATACAATAAATATCTATATGAACCTCTACCCCTTATTTTTCATTACCCATCAGAGTGCCCCTTAATATAACATGTACCCATCAGAGTGCCCCTTTACATAACATGTACCCATCAGAGTTTCCCTTTACATAACATGTACCCATCAGAGTGCCCCTTTACATAACATGTACCCATCAGAATGACCCTTTACATAACATGTACCCATCAGAGTTTCCCTTTACATAACATGTACCAATCAGAGTGCCCCTTTACATAACATGTACCCATCAGAGTGCCCCTCTACATAACATGTATCCATCAGAGTGCCCCTTATTTTATGATAAGGGGGCACAAATGGGCACATACAGTGGAAAGGGGAACTCTGAGGGGCACATGTGATGTAAAGGAGCACTCTGATGGGGAAATATGATATGAAGGGGTACTTTGAGTGTAAAGGGGCACTCTGACGGGAATACCTGATGTAAGGTGGCAATGTGATGGGGATACCTGATGTAAAGGGGCACTCTGATGGGGAATATGATGTAAAGGGGCACTCTGATGGGGAATACGATGTAAAGGGGCACTCTGATGGGGAAATATGATAGAAAGGGGTACTTTGTAATGGGGCACTCTGACGGGAATACCTTATGTAAGGTGGCAATGTGATGGGGATGCCTGATGTAAAGGGGCACTCTGATGGGAACTGATGTAAAGGGGCACTCTGATGGGAACAACTGATGTAAAAGAGCACTCTGATGGGCACACCTGATGTGATGGGAATACATGATGTAAAGTTGCACTCTGATGGTGACCCTTAATATAAGGGGGCACACTGATGGGCACACACTATTCAGACCTTGGCCAGAAGATAATTTTAGTGACCAGATCTCCTTGAATTTAATTCAATCCCCCTGCCCTAGACTGTGATATTGGCGCCGCTGTCAATGGACTGGTGCTTGGTGGTGGGCAGTCTGTGTACTGTTAGGGAAGAACCAGTTTTACCAAAGGCCCCTACATTGCACGCACTGAGACCAGTGATGGGGGTTATTTTTACACTCATGGGCACCTACATTGAGGGTTGTTACTGCACTCACTGACACCAATGTTGGGGGTTATTACTGCATCTACTGACACCAGTGTTGGGAGTTATTACTGCATCTACTGACACCAGTGTTGGGGGTTATTAGTGCACTCACTGACACCAATGTTGGGGGTTATTATTGCATCCAGTGACACTAATGTTGGGGGTTGTTATTGCAATTACTGGCACCAATGTTGGCGTTTATTATTGCATCGACTGACACATATGCTGGGGGTTATTATTGCAGCTACTGACACCAATTACTGTCACACAAAGCAATCAATATACACAGATTGGGATTTTTCTACCAAAAACATGGAGCACAAAATATTTTGGCCTAAATTTATGGCTAACTTTGAGCTTACTATATATTTTTTTAGCTGAACGTAAAAAAATATTGTTTTTCTTCAAAATTTCTGGTCTTTTTTGTTTATACTATACTATAGTGCGAAAAATAAAAATTGCACAGGTGATAAAATACCACCAAAAGTGTGTGTGAAAAAAAGGACATAAATTTTGTTTGGGTGCAGCACTGCATGACCGCGCAATTCTCAGTTGAAATAGTGCAGCTCCGAATAGCAAAAAGAGGCGTGGTCATTAAAGTGGAGTTCCACTCACTCTGTAAAAAAAAGAAGTCAGCAGCTACAAAAACAGCCACTCCCCTGTCCCCGTTTCACCGGCCGTCGGTTATTCCAGGCGCCGGCATCTTCAGTGTGGGCACCCGGCAGTGACAGCTTGCGGCTTCACAGCCGGGTGCCCACTGTGCATGCGCGAGTACCACTGCACTTCCTGAATGGCCCCGTCGTCTTCTGGGATCTGTCACGTGTCCCACAAGACTTCAGGGAGGGAGGGTAGGAGGACAACTTCCGTTTCCGATCGCCTAGGCTAGGGGTAGGCAACCTGCGGCTCTCTAACTGTTGTGGAACTACATTTCCCATGAGACATTGCAAAATTGACAGTTACAGCTATGACTTGCAGAGGCATGATGGAACTTGTAGTCCTGTAACAGTTGGAGGGCCGCAGGTTGCCTACCCCTGGCCTAGGCGATCGCAGTGGAAGCGGCAGCGGGTACCTGTCAAATTCGAATACCCGTTCCCCCCGCCCCTCCCCAAAGGTGCCAATCCTTAATGGGGAGCGGGGGACCAATCTATAAAGCGGGACATCCCCTTTTGGATGGAACTCCGCTTTAAGGGGGGTAAATCCTCTGGAGGGCAAGTGGTTAAAAAAAATAAAATGTATTTTGCACCGTTTTTCCTCCTTGTTTCATATCATCATTGCTGGTCTCCTGCAGCCTCCTTGCCGGCACTTCGTGTTTGCATCTGGGATCTAGATCTGTGCAGGCCAAAGACATGCTTTACTTTCTATCCATTGCTGAACCACTTGCCTACCTTTACCCCCTCTAAGCACCTGCCTCCCCCCATTGGCCTGGGCAGGAAGGGGGCACTTTTACCTCCTTCCTGCCCAGGACAATCGTCAGCTTTCAGCGCTTTGAATGACAATTGCGCGGTCATGCAACACTGTACCCATATGACATTTGTATCATTGTTTTCCCACAAGCAGAGCTTTCTTCTGGAAGTATTTATTCCCCACTGGGGGGTTTATTTATTGCAGTATAAACGAAAAAAGAGAGAAAATTCTGGAAAAAAAGGTTTTCTTTGTTTCTATGATAAACATTTTGCAAACAGGTAATTTTTCTCCTTCACTGATGTGCACTGATAGGCAGCACTGATAGGCGGCACTGATGAGGCAGCATTGGTGGCCATTGATGAGGAGGCACTGATGATGCTACACTGATATGCAGCACTGATAGGCTGCACTGATGAGGCGGCACTGACAAGGCAGCACTGGTGGCCATTGATGAGGAGGCACTGATGATGCTACACTGATAGGCAGCACTGCTAGGAAGTAACGCTGGGCACTATTAGGTAGCACTGAAAGGCAACGACTGGCAGCACTGGTTGATTGGCTCTGATGGGCACAGATTGGCAGCACTGTTGGGAACTGATGAGCATTGTTGAGCACTAATAGGCTGCACTGATAGGCAGCACTGATAGGCAGAAATTATGGGTTCTATTAGGTAGCACTGACTGATTGGCACTGATAGGCGGCACTGACAGGCACAGATTGGCAGCACTGCTGGGCACTGATGAGCACTTTTGGGGCTGCACTGATAATCAGTGCCCTGACTATCAGTGCAGATGTCTGCTTTGACAGTTGCCTGTTATGGGCAGTACTTTCCTCACACTGTGACAGCATAAGGAAAGTACTGCTGATAATGTTTTAGTATTAAAAAATAAAAATAAAAAAGGTTTTACTGTTAAAAGATCAAAATAAAAAATATTTAATGTTATGAAAATAACAACTATTTTAGTGTTATTAGATAAAATTATTTTTGTTAAAAAATAAAAAAAAGTTTTAGTATTAAAGAAATAAAAATATTTTATCGTTAAGAAAAATTTTAGTGCTAAAAAAATAAAGATAAAAATTATTTTGTGCTAAAAAATAAAAAACCTGTTTTGGTGTAAAAAAAGTTTTACTGTTAAAAGATAAAATAAAAAAATATTTATTGTTATTAAAATAACAAATATGTTAATAAATACAATTTTTTTTGTTAAAAAAATAAAATTTGTTTAGTGTTTAAAGAATAAAAAGGTTAAGTTTTCAAAAATAAAAAAAGTTTTACTGCTAAAAATGTTTTAGTTTTACACAAAACAGTTTGTGTTAAAAAAATAAATAAAACAAAAAATGGTTTATGTGCTAAAAAATGAAAAATGTATTACTGTTAAAAAAGAAAAAATATTTTTTGTTAATAAAAAAAGTGTTAAAAAATAAAAAATGTGCAGTGTTAAAATAATTTTTTTAAGTGTTGGGGTTAAAAATAAACAATTTTAATGTTAAAAACTAAATAAAAACAAAAAATGTTTTTGTGTTAAAAAATAGAAAATGTTTTAATGTTATTTTTTTTTAACTTGTAGTGTTAAAAAAAATTACAAAAAGTTTTAGTGTTAAAAAAAATAAAACGTTATTATGTTAAAAAAAAAATTTAAAAAAAGTTTAGTGTTAAGTAAAAAAGAAAGTTTTAGTGTTAAAAGAAATACAAATAAAAACGTTTTAGTGTAAAAAAAAAAGTTTCGTGTTGCCTGTGTTGTGTATGGATTGGTGCAGGTCAGGACTACAATCCCCTCCCCCTCCATACGAGGACAGGTGTGTGCTGTGAGTGGGGAGTTGTAATTCCAGCGCACGCCTGCAGTACCCATGTTCTCACACTAGAGGTCTCCCCCGCTCAGCCCCGCTCCGCCGGCTCTCCATCCCCGGCTGTCCTCATTAACCCCTGTGTGTCCGGCAGGCGGGCGGGGTGCCAGTGGGGTGTCGGTGTCCGTCCCTCCTCCCCGGTGTGTCTCCTCCTCCGTGCTGGTCGTCGGTGTGCTCAGTATGGAGGGATGGCGGTAGAAGGCGGGGTGGAGGTGCTGCTCCGGGACGGTTGGTATACAGTTGCGGGGAAGTTGTCGGAGGTCTCCCTGGTGCTGAGCGCGGACCGGTCCGGGGACAACGGGGTGACCAATGGATCGTTCCGGGGCCCCTCCGAGCCCCCCCTGCCCGAGGCCATCGCCAACCAGAAGCGGACGGTGCGGGTGGTGGAGCCGGGCGGGCTGGGGATCCATGAAGGGGGGCCGGGAGAACAAGATGCCCGTCCTCATCTCCAAGATCTTCCGCGGGCTGGCCGCCGACCTCACCCACTCCCTCTATGTCGGGGACGCCATCCTCTCCGTCACTGGCACCGACCTCCGGGATGCCACACATGACGAGGGCGGGCAGGGAGGTCACCCTGGAGGGTAAGTACCACCTGTGGCATGGGATGGAGGGGGCATGTATGTGTAGGGGGCATGGGGGGGTAAGTACCACCGATTGGATGGGGGGCATGTATGTGTAGGGGACATGGGGGGTAAGTACCACCGATTTGGATGGGGGGTGTCATGTATGTGTAGGGGACATGGGGGGGTAAGTGCCACCGATTGCATGGGGGGCATGTATGTGTAGGGGACATGGGGGGGTAAGTACCACCTGTGGCATGGGATGGGGGGGTGTAATGTATGTGTAGGGGACATGGGGGGGTAAGTACCACCGATTGGATGGGGGGCATGTATGTGTAGGGGACATGGGGGGTAAGTACCACCGATTTGGATGGGGGGTGTCATGTATGTGTAGGGGACATGGGGGGGTAAGTGCCACCGATTGCATGGGGGGCATGTATGTGTAGGGGACATGGGGGGGGTAAGTACCACCTGTGGCATGGGATGGGTGGGTGTAATGTATGTGTAGGGGACATGGGGGGGTAAGTACCACCGATTGGATGGGAGGCATGTATGTGTAGGGGACATGGGGGGTAAGTACCACCGATTTGGATGGGGGGTGTCATGTATGTGTAGGGGACATGGGGGGGTAAGTGCCACCGATTGCATGGGGGGCATGTATGTGTAGGGGACATGGGGGGGTAAGTACCACCTGTGGCATGGGATGGGGGGGTGTAATGTATGTGTAGGGGACATGGGGGGGTAAGTACCACCGATTGGATGGGGGGCATGTATGTGTATGGGGCATGGGGGGTAAGTACCACCGATTGGATGGGGGGCATGTATGTGTAGGGGACATGGGGGGGTAAGTACCACCTGTGGCATTAGATGGGGAAGGTGCTATGTATGTGTAGGGGGCATGGGGGGGGGGTAAGTACCACCTGTGGCATGGGATGATGGGGTTCCTTGTATGTGTAGGGGACATGGGGGGTAAGTACCACCTGTGGCAAGGGATGGGAGAGGTGCCATGTATGTGTAGGGGACATGGGGGGGTAAGTACGACCTGTGGCATGGGATGGGGGAGGTGGCATGTATATGTAGGGGGCATGGGGGCTAAGTACCACCTGTGGCATGGGATGGGAGAGGTGCCATGTATGTGTAGGGGATATGGGGGGGTAAGTGCCACCTATGGCAAGGGATGGGAGAGGTGCCATGTATGTGTAGGGGACTTATGGGGTAAGTACCACCTATGGCAAGGGATGGGAGAGGTGCCATGTATGTGTAGGGGACATGGGGGGGGGGTAAGTACCACCTGTGGCATGGGATGGGGAAGGTGCCGGGGACAACGGGGTGACCAATGGATCGTTCCGGGGCCCCTCCGAGCCCCCCCTGCCCGAGGCCATCGCCAACCAGAAGCGGACGGTGCGGGTGGTGGAGCCGGGCGGGCTGGGGATCCATGAAGGGGGGCCTGGAGAACAAGATGCCCGTCCTCATCTCCAAGATTTTCCGCGGGCTGGCCGCCGACCTCACCCACTCCCTCTATGTCGGGGACGCCATCCTCTCCGTCACTGGCACCGACCTCCGGGATGCCACACATGAAGAGGGCGGGCAGGGAGGTCACCCTGGAGGGTAAGTACCACCTGTGGCATGGGATGGAGGGGGCATGTATGTGTAGGGGGCATGGGGGGGTAAGTACCACCGATTGGATGGGGGGCATGTATGTGTAGGGGACATGGGGGGTAAGTACCACCTGTGGCGTGGGATGGGGGCATGTATGTGTAGGGGACATGGGGGGTAAGTACCACCTGTGGCGTGGGATGGGGGCATGTATGTGTAGGGGACATGGGGGGGTAAGTACCACCTGTGGCATGGGATGGGGGCATGTATGTGTAGGGGACATGGGGGGGAAACTACCACCTGTGGCATGGGATGGGGGTGTCATGTATGTGTAGGGGACATGGGGGGGTAAGTACCACCGATTGGATGGGTGGCATGTATGTGTAGGGGACATGGGGGGGGGTAAGTACCACCGATTGGATGGGTGGCATGTATGTGTAGGGGACATGGGGGGGTAAGTACCACCGATTGGATGGGAGGCATGTATGTGTAGGGGACATGGGGGGATAAGTACGACCTGTGGCATGGGATGGGGGGTGTCATGTATGTGTAGGGGGCATGGGGGGGTAAGTACCACTGATTGGATGGGGGGCATGTATGTGTAGGGGACATGGGGGGTAAGTACCACCTGTGGCATGGGATGGGGGCATGTATGTGTAGGGGACATGGGGGGTAAGTACCACCTGTGGCATGGGATGGGGGCATGTATGTGTAGGGGACATGGGGGGGGTAAGTACCACCTGTGGCGTGGGATGGGGGCATGTATGTGTAGGGGACATGGGGGGGTAAGTACCACCTGTGGCATGGGATGGGGGCATGTATGTGTAGGGGACATGGGGGGGTAACTACCACCTGTGGCATGGGATGGGGGTGTCATGTATGTGTAGGGGACATGGGGGGGTAAGTACCACCGATTGGATGGGTGGCATGTATGTGTAGGGGACATGGGGGGGGGGTAAGTACCACCGATTGGATGGGTGGCATGTATGTGTAGGGGACATGGGGGGTAAGTACCACCTGTGGCATGGGATGGGGGCATGTATG
Source organism: Staurois parvus (assembly GCF_062004578.1). NCBI lineage: Eukaryota > Metazoa > Chordata > Amphibia > Anura > Ranidae > Staurois > Staurois parvus. The sequence continues at coordinate 8,853,360 of NW_028317826.1, forward strand.
TGTAGGGGACATGGGGGGGGGTAAGTACCACCTGTGGCATGGGATGGGGGCATGTATGTGTAGGGGTCATGGGGGGGTAAGTACCACCTGTGGCATGGGATGGGGGCATGTATGTGTAGGGGACATGGGGGGGTAACTACCACCTGTGGCATGGGATGGGGGTGTCATGTATGTGTAGGGGACATGGGGGGGTAAGTACCACCGATTGGATGGGGGGCATGTATGTGTAGGGGACATGGGGGGTAAGTACCACCTGTGGCATGGGATGGGGGCATGTATGTGTAGGGGACATGGGGGGGGGTAAGTACCACCTGTGGCATGGGATGGGGGCATGTATGTGTAGGGGACATGGGGGGGTAAGTACCACCTGTGGCATGGGATGGGGGCATGTATGTGTAGGGGACATGGGGGGGTAACTACCACCTGTGGCATGGGATGGGGGTGTCATGTATGTGTAGGGGACATGGGGGGGTAAGTACCACCGATTGGATGGGGGGCATGTATGTGTAGGGGACATGGGGGGGTAACTACCACATGTGGCATGGGATGGGGGTGTCATGTATGTGTAGGGGACATGGGGGGGTAAGTACCACCGATTGGATGGGGGGCATGTATGTGTAGGGGACATGGGGGGGTAACTACCACCTGTGGCATGGGATGGGGGTGTCATGTATGTGTAGGGGACATGGGGGGGTAAGTACCACCGATTGGATGGGTGGCATGTATGTGTAGGGGACATGGGGGGATAAGTACCACCTGTGGCATGGGATGGGGGGTGTCATGTATGTGTAGGGGACATGGGGGGGTAAGTACCACCGATTGGATGAGGGGCATGTATGTGTAGGGGACATGGGGGGGGTAAGTACCACCGATTGGATGGGGGGCATGTATGTGTAGGGGACATGGGGGGCTAAGTACCACCTGTGGCATGGTTTGGGGGGGTGTCATGTATGTGTAGGGGACATGGGGGGTAAGTACCACCGATTTGGATGGGGGGTGTCATGTATGTGTAGGGGACATGGGGGGGTAAGTGCCACCGATTGCATGGGGGGCATGTATGTGTAGGGGACATGGGGGGGTAAGTACCACCTGTGGCATGGGATGGGGGGTGTCATGTATGTGTAGGGGACATGGGGGGGGTAAGTACCACCGATTGGATGAGGGGCATGTATGTGTAGGGGACATGGGGGGGGGGGTAAGTACCACCGATTGGATGGGGGGCATGTATGTGTAGGGGACATGGGGGGCTAAGTACCACCTGTGGCATGGTTTGGGGGGGTGTCATGTATGTGTAGGGGACATGGGGGGGTAAGTGCCACCGATTGCATGGGGGGCATGTATGTGTAGGGGACATGGGGGGGTAAGTACCACCTGTGGCATGGGATGGGGGGTGTAATGTATGTGTAGGGGACATGGGGGGTAAGTACCACCGATTGGATGGGGGGCATGTATGTGTATGGGGCATGGGGGGTAAGTACCACCGATTGGATGGGGGGCATGTATGTGTAGGGGACATGGGGGGGTAAGTACCACCTGTGGCATTAGATGGGGAAGGTGCTATGTATGTGTAGGGGGCATGGGGGGGGTAAGTACCACCTGTGGCATGGGATGATGGGGTTCCTTGTATGTGTAGGGGACATGGGGGGTAAGTACCACCTATGGCAAGGGATGGGAGAGGTGCCATGTATGTGTAGGGGACATGGGGGGGTAAGTACCACCTGTGGCATGGGATGGGGGAGGTGGCATGTATGTGTAGGGGGCATGGGGGGGTAAGTACCACCTGTGGCATGGGATGGGAGAGGTGCCATGTATGTGTAGGGGATATGGGGGGGTAAGTGCCACCTAAGGCAAGGGATGGGAGAGGTGCCATGTATGTGTAGGGGACTTGGGGGGTAAGTACCACCTATGGCAAGGGATGGGAGAGGTGCCATGTATGTGTAGGGGACATGGGGGGGGGTAAGTACCACCTGTGGCATGGGATGGGGAAGGTGCCGGGGACAACGGGGTGACCAATGGATCGTTCCGGGGCCCCTCCGAGCCCCCCCTGCCCGAGGCCATCGCCAACCAGAAGCGGACGGTGCGGGTGGTGGAGCCGGGCGGGCTGGGGATCCATGAAGGGGGGCCTGGAGAACAAGATGCCCGTCCTCATCTCCAAGATCTTCCGCGGGCTGGCCGCCGACCTCACCCACTCCCTCTATGTCGGGGACGCCATCCTCTCCGTCACTGGCACCGACCTCCGGGATGCCACACATGACGAGGGCGGGCAGGGAGGTCACCCTGGAGGGTAAGTACCACCTGTGGCATGGGATGGAGGGGGCATGTATGTGTAGGGGGCATGGGGGGGTAAGTACCACCGATTGGATGGGGGGCATGTATGTGTAGGGGACATGGGGGGTAAGTACCACCTGTGGCGTGGGATGGGGGCATGTATGTGTAGGGGACATGGGGGGGTAAGTACCACCTGTGGCATGGGATGGGGGCATGTATGTGTAGGGGACATGGGGGGGTAACTACCACCTGTGGCATGGGATGGGGGTGTCATGTATGTGTAGGGGACATGGGGGGGGTAAGTACCACCGATTGGATGGGTGGCATGTATGTGTAGGGGACATGGGGGGGTAAGTACCACCGATTGGATGGGTGGCATGTATGTGTAGGGGACATGGGGGGGTAAGTACCACCGATTGGATGGGAGGCATGTATGTGTAGGGGACATGGGGGGATAAGTACCACCTGTGGCATGGGATGGGGGGTGTCATGTATGTGTAGGGGTCATGGGGGGGTAAGTACCACCGATTGGATGGGGGGCATGTATGTGTAGGGGACATGGGGGGTAAGTACCACCTGTGGCATGGGATGGGGGCATGTATGTGTAGGGGACATGGGGGGGTAAGTACCACCTGTGGCATGGGATGGGGGCATGTATGTGTAGGGGACATGGGGGGGTAAGTACCACCTGTTGCATGGGATGGGGGCATGTATGTGTAGGGGACATGGGGGGGTAACTACCACCTGTGGCATGGGATGGGGGTGTCATGTATGTGTAGGGGACATGGGGGGGTAAGTACCACCGATTGGATGGGGGGCATGTATGTGTAGGGGACATGGGGGGGTAACTACCACCTGTGGCATGAGATGGGGGTGTCATGTATGTGTAGGGGACATGGGGGGGTAAGTACCACCGATTGGATGGGGGGCATGTATGTGTAGGGGACATGGGGGGGGGTAACTACCACCTGTGGCATGGGATGGGGGTGTCATGTATGTGTAGGGGACATGGGGGGGTAAGTACCACCGATTGGATGGGTGGCATGTATGTGTAAGGGACATGGGGGGGTAAGTACCACCGATTGGATGGGAGGCATGTATGTGTAGGGGACATGGGGGGATAAGTACCACCTGTGGCATGGGATGGGGGGTGTCATGTATGTGTAGGGGACATGGGGGGGGTAAGTACCACCGATTGGATGAGGGGCATGTATGTGTAGGGGACAAGGGGGGGGTAAGTACCACCGATTGGATGGGGGGCATGTATGTGTAGGGGACATGGGGGGCTAAGTACCACCTGTGGCATGGTTTGGGGGGGTGTCATGTATGTGTAGGGGACATGGGGGGTAAGTACCACCGATTTGGATGGGGGGTGTCATGTATGTGTATGGGACATGGGGGGGGTAAGTACCACCGATTGGATGGGGGGCATGTATGTGTAGGGGACATGGGGGGCTAAGTACCACCTGTGGCATGGTTTGGGGGGGTGTCATGTATGTGTAGGGGACATGGGGGGTAAGTACCACCGATTTGGATGGGGGGTGTCATGTATGTGTAGGGGACATGGGGGGGTAAGTGCCACCGATTGCATGGGGGGCATGTATGTGTAGGGGACATGGGGGGGTAAGTACCACCTGTGGCATGGGATGGGGGGTGTAATGTATGTGTAGGGGACATGGGGGGGTAAGTACCACCGATTGGATGGGGGGCATGTATGTGTATGGGGCATGGTGGGTAAGTACCACCTGTGGCATTAGATGGGGGAGGTGCTATGTATGTGTAGGGGGCATGGGGGGGTAAGTACCACCTGTGGCATGGGATGATGGGGTTCCTTGTATGTGTAGGGGACATGGGGGGTAAGTACCACCTATGGCAAGGGATGGGAGAGGTGCCATGTATGTGTAGGGGACATGGGGGGGGGTAAGTACCACCTGTGGCATGGGATGGGGGAGGTGGCATGTATGTGTAGGGGGCATGGGGGGGTAAGTACCACCTGTGGCATGGGATGGGAGAGGTGCCATGTATGTGTAGGGGATATGGGGGGGTAAGTGCCACCTATGGCAAGGGATGGGAGAGGTGCCATGTATGTGTAGGGGACTTGGGGGGTAAGTACCACCTATGGCAAGGGATGGGAGAGGTGCCATGTATGTGTAGGGGACATGGGGGGGGGGTAAGTACCACCTGTGGCATGGGATGGGGAAGGTGCCATGTATGTGTAGGGGGCATGGGGTGGGGGGGTAAGTACCACCTGTGTCATGGGATGGGAGAGATGCCATGTATGTGTAGGGGACATGGGGGGGTAAGTGCCACCTATGGCAAGGGATGGGAGAGGTGCCATGTATGTGTAGGGGACTTGGGGGGTAAGTACCACCTGTGGCATGGGATGAGGGGGTTCCATGTATGTGTAGGGGACATGGGGGGGGTAAGTACCACCTGTGGCATGGGATGGGAGAGATGCCATGTATGTGTAGGGGACATGGGGGGGTAAGTGCCACCTATGGCAAGGGATGGGAGAGGTGCCATGTATGTGTAGGGGACTTGGGGGGTAAGTACCACCTGTGGCATGGGATGAGGGGGTTCCATGTATGTGTAGGGGACATGGGGGGGTAAGTACCACCTGTGGCATGGGATGAGGGGGTTCCATGTATGTGTAGGGGACATGGGGGGGTAAGTACTACCTGTGGCATGGGATGAGGAGGTTCCATGTATGTGTAGGGGACATGGGGGGGTAAGTGCCACCTGTGGCATGGGATGAGGGGGTTCCATGTATGTGTAGGGGACATGGGGGGGGGGTAAGTACTACCTGTGGCATGGGATGAGGAGGTTCCATGTATGTGTAGGGGACATGGGGGGGTAAGTACTACCTGTGGCATGGGATGAGGAGGTTCCATGTATGTGTAGGGGACATGGGGGGGTAAGTACTACCTGTGGCATGGGATGAGGAGGTTCCATGTATGTGTAGGGGACACGGGGGGGGGTAAGTGCCACCTGCAGATAATTATACAATTAGTTTCCTGTTCTTTTAATTCATCTTGAAGCTCATTATAATACAATTTTGATAAATGACATCATTAATTCTACATAATAGTGTTTGAACTTTTGTGTTTGATAATAATCTGTTCATTGGAAAGTCTCATTTTGTAAAATAAACAAAGTGTGTTATTTTTCCTTTTTTAGGTCAATTAAGAAAAAGCAAACCATTGACCCGATCTTCCCTGTTTTTATTCCATATTTAGATTCTGTTTTTGAAGTGGTTGTAAACCCTTACATATACCCAGTGATACACAGAGATGAAACAAATCCTCCTACATACGTTGTATTTGTTTATCTGCAGCTCCCTCTTCTCTACAGCTGTTCATAGTGCAGAATTAATAAAGCTTGTTTGAGATTTCAGAAAACAGGGGGCATGGAGCTGAAGTTACTCTTCAGAGCTCAGTGAGAAGAGCTGTGAGAGCTGATTGTAGGGAAGGGAAGGGACCCCCCCCCTTCACACAGAACACAAGAACAGAGCTGAGGCTGTCAATCATAGGCTGTGTGCTGAAGCTCTCTCCCCATCACCATTTTTGTATTGGTGTCAGGAACACCTGTCAGAAGTAACTCAGAAGTGGTCATTTCTGGCAGTAGAACCATTTTATGAATTTCAGCGATTTCTCAAACAAAAAAAGAAACTAAGCAAATTAGCAAAAAGCAGAAGTTATTTAGGGGCACTGAAGGGTTATTTTTGTATTTTTTTTTTGGTTGAGAACTTTATATATTTTTGCTGAAAGATTTGATCAATGACTTATTTTTATCCTGTAACCGTATGTGCTAAACTCAACCCCCCCCCCCCCCCATTGTGGCACCGTTATTTTTTGCTCCTGTAGTTCATCTGCGGCCATTCCGGGTTCTACAACCACCTTCGCTTGTCTATGTCAGTCACTTGGGTTGAATGTTACCTTTTCCTGACTTGTCCAGGCTGTGATTGATATCCCTTCTTATAATGCAAATATTTGATGAATTTGGGTGTTTTCTCAGAACATGTTTCAAAGTAGTAAAAAGGAAATGAAATAAAATAGGAAAAAGCAGAAGTTTTTTGGGGGGAATGAAGGTTATTTTTGGACCGTGAGAGCAATTTTATGTAGGGGGGTTTCAAGACTCAAAGTCCCATTGATAAGTGGCGTATCCCAGTATTTCTTGACGTTGTTTCAGTCGCGGCTCCCTTTAAAACTATGCAGAATGTCGGCATCTCAGTGTAAAAATGTACTGTAAGTGTTATTTATCAATGTGACATCCATGCCTGGGATGATGCAGACAACCACCTTGATGATATGAACTTCACAGTTCCCCCATCACATCAGAGACCCCCATCACATCAGAGACCCCCATCACATCAGGGTTCCCAAATCAAGTCAGAAGTTATCCCATCACATCAGAGTCACCTTTTCACATCAGAGACCCCCATCATGTCAGAAGTCCCTCTATCACATCAGAGTCACCGCTTTTCATCAGAGACCCCCATCACATAAGAGTGCCCCCATCATGTCATATGTCCCCCCCTATCACACCCCTGCCCTCATCTCATCAGAGTCACCCCTTCACATCAGAGAACCCCATTATATCAGAATTCCCCAATCATGTCAAATGCCCCCTCATCACATCAAAGTCACTCCTTCACATCTGAAACCCCCCCCAATCTCATCAGAGTCACCCCTTCACATCAGAGACCCTCTCCATCTCATCATAGTCACTTCTTCACATCAAGGGACCCCCCCCCATCTCATAAGAGTCATCCCTTCACATCAGAGACCCCCAATATATCAGAATTCCCCAATCATGTCAAATGCCCCCTCATCACATCAAAGTCACCCCTTCACACCTGAGACCCCCCCCATCTCATCAGAGACCCTCTCCATCTCATCATAGTCACTTATTCACATCTGAGACCCCCTCCCCATCTCATCATAGTCACCCCTTCACATCAGAGACCCCCAATATATCAGAATTCCCCAATCATGTCAAATGCCCCCTCATCACATCAAAGTCACCCCTTCCTTAATGCTAGAGGTCCCTGTCATGTCAGGGCCCCCCATACATCAGAGGCCCCCTATTCACAAGAGCCCCCATCAAAGCATTGTCACTCTTGTGCATAAAAGACCCCCTATACATGAATACCCCATCACGCAGCCCTCCCAATCAGAGAACCCCTCCCAGTCACACAGTCCCCTCTTCACTTCAGAGCCCTACCTTTTTGCTCCAGTAGCACAGCCGAGAGCAGAAAGTGGAGGAGACTGACTTCCATCTTCTCCTGAAAGCTGGGGGTGGCCCTGCATGGTGCCTGCCATAGGTCAGAGTCATGGTTTGCTGGCAGGCTGGCTGCCACCACCATAATAATGAATGGTGCCGTGCATCCTGGCCCTAGAGTGCCATTGGTTGTTATTGGGCTGGTGGCCAGTTCATCTGCACCATGACAGCTTATGACACTGATCCAGGACAAAGTGGGTCCAATGTTTGTGACATCCTGGGGAGCCCAGATGGCACCCTGGGTGCCAAACACTGGTACAGTATATCATAAATAGGCAACATGGGTTTAAAAGCCTGTAAAGATGTATTCACTCATGAAACAATCAAACCCCAAACAAGAAAAATGGTATACCAGATCTTTACTTTACAAATGAAGAAGCAATATATATTTTTAAATAGTACTGAGTCCTCCTTTGAGATTGCTAACTGATATCACTGTCCAAATAGACAATTTGTCAGACTGTCACCATCTCCCTCCTCATCTTTTCTGACTGTTTTTCACTACTGGTAGCATGAGGCGATACCAGGAACCTACAGAGGTTGCACAGGCAGTCCAGTTCCTCCAGGATGGCACATGAATACGTTCCATTGCCAGAAGGTTTGCTTTGTCTCCCAGCACAGTCTCAAGAGCATAGAGGCACCATAGAGCTCGATTGGCATTTGCCATTGAACACCAGAATTGGCAGGTCTGCCACTGGCGCCCTGTGCTTTTCACAGATGAGAGCAGGTTCACCCTGTGATAGATGTGAAAGGGCCTGGAGAAGCCGTGGAGAACATTATGCTGCCTGTAACATCGTTCAACATGACCATCTTGGTGGTGTGTCAGTGATGGTCTGGGGAAGCATATCCATGGAGGGACGCACAGACCTCTACAGGTTAGACAATGGCACCCTGACTGCCATTTGGTATTGGCATGCAATCCTTGGACCCATTGTCAGACCCTACGCTGGTGCAGTGGGTCCTGGCTTCCTCCTGGTGCACGACAATGCCCGGCATCATGTGGTGAGGGTATGCAGGCAGTTCCTGGAGGATGAAGGAATTGATGGCATTGAATGGCCCCCATGCTCACCTGACCTAAATCCAATATAAAACTTCTGGGTTATCATGTTTCGGTCCATCTGACGCCGCCAGGTTGCACCTCAGACTGTCCAGGAGCTCAGTAATGCCCTGGTCGAGATCTGGGAGGAAATACACCTGGACACCATCATCGGCTCATTAGAAGCATGCCCTGACGTTGTCAGGCATACATACGAGCACGTGGGGGCCATACAAACTACTGAGGACCGTTTCGAGTTGCTGCAATGAAATTTTAGCAAAATGGACTAGCCTGCTGCATCATTTTTTCACTTTAATTTTCAGGGTATCTTTGAATTCAGTCCTCTGTAGGTCGATCATTTTCATTTCCATCAAACGATGGGGCATCCTTACGTTCCTAACACATTACCTAGTCCATGTCAATATAGATATCCAGCATGATATTTTTCTCCATTGAGAACTGACGTGTTTTCAAAGTGTAACTTTCATTTTTTTGAGCAGTGTATATGCGTCAGACCCCTCCTGGCACTTCTGCTATTTGCTCTTGTACGCCTGGGCCTCTTTGAAGTGAACCTGTGTTTGTCCATGCAGGACACAGCAACATGTTCACTTTGGCTTCATACATATGGCTGTACAAGAGCCGTACATCGTGACGTCACCACCTCACCCCTCCAGTTGTCCAATCATAGAACACATTGCATTCATTCAGAAAATGCAAAGCATTCTCTGAATGGTGCCCATGCTAAGTGACTTACCTCCTGTGTTCACAATGCATAAGGCTGGATACCCTGAATGGGACCCAGAAGAAAGTGGGGTACTGGTGTGTACTTCAGTGATTTCCACCTTCTAGGAGGATTGTCCAGGTAATGTATGCATAGATACACTGATCCAAGCTGGAACTTTGTATAAAATAGCAATACCTGGAATCCTATTTAAAAGAGAAGTATTGGAAACTTTTTTTTTACATCATACTTACAGTACGTAGGTGTACCTAGAAAGTGCAGAACAAACTGCAGTCCTGTGATCCATAGGTGAAGTGCAGCCAAAAGAGCTTTGGCTGTAGTTCTCCTTTAACCACCTGAAGACCAAGCCTATTCTGACACTTCTCTCCAACATCTAAAAATCTGTAATGTTTGCCAGAAAAATAACTAGAATCACCAGATATTTTCTATATTTTGAAACCGAAGCCCTAGAGAATAAAATGGTGGTTGTTGCAATTGTTTATGTCACACAGTATTTACACAGAGGTTTTTTGGAAACATTTTTTTTTAGTAATGCCCATGTTGAGGGTTAGGTCCCAAAAAAATTTTAATTCGGAAACCGTAATGAGTTTCCCTGCGAATGGTCTGGCAAGGTTTGAATTTGGGTTGGCGGCGATAAATGTTTGTGCATATAAAATGCTTTGTTCCACAGTCAATGCATACAGATCTTCTGTGAAAAACAGCTGCAAAAAATAAAGGGGAGTAGTTAAATTTGCAATTTCCACCTGAATTCCAGGTTGGGTAGGGAATGGGGGAAGTACGGGTGCTGCAGAATTTGTGGGCTGCCAATCTGGATTTGCAAGCACGTCTGGAAGGATACTAGGGGCTCTACGGGCCTGTGTGCAAATCCCGGGCTAATCCCGTTAACGCTGCATTTTTTGGGGATGCTTTACTAATGTGAATGCTGGTTAAGTGCTGATCTGATCAAAGATGTTGATCCGTTCAGACACTATACTAACAATGGAGGTTTGTGTATGAGCGTGTTCCTGGCAATCAAGGGGTTAAATGTGATGACTGGTGTACTGATGGGCAATCTGATGCTATCTGGGAGGGGCGTGAAAACCACAGGAGTACAAATCACGTGTGTGTATATATATGTGATTTTGCACACCTGTGCCGCCCTGTAGCAGTATTTCTGCTATAGGGCGGTCAGGAAGCGGCTACATAAGCGGTTTGTGTTATGGTGCTACATCACTTTAACTGACAATTGCACGGTCATGCAACGCTGCACCAAAATGAAATTTACATCCTTTTTCCCCCCATGAATTGGGCTTTCTTTCGGTAGTATTGATCGCCTGTGCATTTTTTGTGTTTTGCGTTATAAAAAAAAAACAACAATTTTGAGAAAAAAAAACAATATTTTGGACTCTTTGCTATAAAACATGTCTAGTAAAAAAATTAAAATCAAATTTCATCATACATTTATGCCAAAATGTATTCTGCGACATGTCTTTGCTAAAACAAAATTCCAATACGTGTAAATTAATTGGTTTACGTGAAAGTTATAGCGTTTACAAATGGCGGTACAGAACTGAATTTTTTTTTTGTATACTAATAATAGTGGCAATCAGTAACTTATGGCGGCAATCAGTGACCTATGGCGGGACTGCGGCGGACATTCTGACACTGGGGGGGAAATGACTTGGGGTCACTGACATCCCCAGTGACACCAATACAGTGATCAGTGCAAAAAAAAAGCACTGACACTGTAGTAATGGCACTGGGGAGGAAGGGGTTAACATTTTTAGGCATTCAAAGCGTTAACTGTGTGAAGGGAGTGTTTTAGTAGTGGGCGGGGGGGGGGGGGGGTGTTCTTCACAGGAACACACTGTCCTGGAAAGCTAAGCTCTGCTCTCCGGAACAGTGTGCTGAAAACTGACAGGGAGCAGAGCTGCATTGAAAACACTGCAGCTGTGCTTCGTGTCAGTGTTTGTCGGTAATTGCCGGGATCCGGTGGCTAATCACCGGCCGGGACCCAGTAATTGACACCCGCGGCCGCGATCGGTGCCGCGGGCAGGGCGGTCGCACACGCTCCTTACCATGTAAACAGGATGATGTTTATAAACGTCATCGTGCCTACAGGGGCCACTTTGCCGCAGTAAATGTACTGTGGGCGGTCCCCTGGTGGTTAAGCAGGCATGTCGCCGATCCCAAATAAATGGACAACCTTGACTTGCCCTCATGTGGAGGCGCCTCTGTGAAGGATTTGGAAAACATTTCAGGCTTTTTTCTGCCTGGCCAAGTGCATGACACGCCGAGAACGAGACGGTCCGTTTGTGTCTCCCCGTTACCAACAACTGTCCTCAGATGCAGCGAACATACTAATCAGAGAACGCCGTAGGTCTTATGTCTGAAGCCCCGAAATACCGATCCATTCGTGCTCTCTAGCAATCAATTGGGAGAAATTCTCTGCGGTTCTCTAGGCTGGTGATGGGAGCTGCTCGGCGGCAGCTATCTGGGATCACAGCTATTACCTGGGACACAGTAAAAACTCCCATAGACTGTAATGACATCTGGCAGATGAGGTCTGGGAATGCATACAACTCGGGGATTACCTGGACCATTTCTTTTTAATATGAAGACGCAGGAAAGTCATATCGCTGAAATTCAGAGATCGCAGGAGGGAGGGGTCAGAGGGACGTGGAATTAGTTAGAAACAGTCTATTATTGGATTTGGAGAAATACGCTATTTATTGTAGACTGGATCCTTTTCACTTTCATGATAATTAAAGGAAAGTTGTACGGAGTTTCTCTAAAATTGCAAGTCACCTGATTGTTCTACTGATCTGTTGCCTTCAGTACTCTGAACTTTTATGCAGATCAGGGATTCTAATTTTAAAGTGGAACTAAACTGTATCTGAGCACCATAAACTGAGAGTGCGATTTCATCCATTTTTAATATTCACCGCAAACCCCCCCCATCCATCTATGTCTCCGTGCTTTATTTTGTTGAGAAATCAGTTTGAAAAACACCTTTTTAGATTTCCAGCTGTGGCCATCTTGAATAAGTGCAGAAGATTCATGTAGCTTCTACTTCCTGGAATCCATCTGCCGTTAGCTCAGGCATGCAGACAGGAGGATGTGCTTGGGTGAGAAAGTCCCCACTCCTCGCCTCCAGATGAAAGGAAAAAAATGCCCATGAAGACTCCTGGGATCTATGACATCATAATGGCCCAGAAACCGGAAGCAACTCAAGAAATGTGAACAAAAAAGTTTAACACAAGTAAATAGAATATACCTTCCTATCTATCTAGCAGTAAAAGGATTAAAAATAGGAAATGTTGATTAAGAGAGAGAGGTTAACTTCACTTTAAATTCGGGCTAAAGTTTTATTTGCAAAAATGCAGTCTGCATCTCTTGTATGATGTCCACAGTCTCTGACCATCTCTTGTATCATGTCCACAGTCTCTGACCATTTCTTGTATCATATCCACAGTCTCTGACCATCTCTTGTATCCTGTCCACAGTCTCTGACCATTTCTTGTATCATGTCCACAGTCTCTGATCATCTCTTGTATGATGTCCACAGTCTCTGACCATTTCTTGTATCATGGCCACAGTCTCTGACCATTTCTTGTATCATGTCCACAGTCTCTGACCATCTCTTGTATCCTGTCCACAGTCTCTGACCATTTCTTGTATCATGTCCACAGTCTCTGATCATCTCTTGTATCATGTCCACAGTCTCTGACCATCTCTTGTATCCTGTCCACAGTCTCTGACCATTTCTTGTATCATGTCCACAGTCTCTGATCATCTCTTGTATCATGTCCACAGTCTCTGATCATCTCTTGTATCATGTCCACAGTCTCTGACCATCTCTTGTATGATGTCCACAGTCTCTAACCATCTCTTGTATCATGTCCACAGTCTCTGACCATCTCTTGTATCATGTCCACAGTCTCTGACCATCTCTTGTGTCATGTCCGCAGTCTCTAGTCATCTCTTGTATCATGTCCACATTCTCTGACCATCTCTTGTATCTTGTCTGCAGTCTCTGACCATCTTTTTTATCATGTCTGCAGTCTCTGACCATCTCACAGCCACCCCCTGACAACAAAACAAGAGGTCTTTAAATAATCTTTGTCATTTTACCAGCTTGACCTCCATGGTCCTGTCACATATTAATAAATGGCGGCCTTGCCTATTCCTGAGACAGGACCTTGGAGCTTACAGCTAAAATCCATAGCCCACTTTTACTTAAAGCAGAACTCTGGCCAAAATCTTCATTACATGTCCTTGCTGATTTCCTACCTTCACTGAATATGTCTTCCATCTTCTGGTTCATTCAGTAGTTGCTGTGAAATAATCTTTTCATTTTCAAGTCAAACCGTTAATGTTCCTTGGTTTCCTGTTTGTAAGAGCGGTGGCTGCTATGCCACTGGTCTTGGCACATCCCTTCTGTAGTTCTTTCTCCAGGAAGCAGTGATGTAATTCAGCCCCACTTGCAGTGGTGGGCAGACCGAGACTCTCAGACACATTTAACATGTGCAGGCCTAGTGTACCCGCCCACATTCATTACAATTCCCTGTGGTTGATGGGAACTGTAGTTTCCTTTTACTGCAGAGAGAGGAGAGGATATGATGTAATCCCGGCTGTTACTCCTCCTCCTTGGTACAGAAGATACTGTTATCTTTTGAATTACAGAGATGAGGTCATGAAATTTCAATTAGACTTTTCTCCTAAATGGTAAAGATTTTGAACATTTTATTATCTGTTTAGTGTTTTGTGTAGGGTGGTGTACTAATGGGTGATTTTTATGCCTATCCCGGAGTTCTTCTTTAAGTGTGGCCTTTTTAAAATGTCAAGGACTGCACTTGAGGCTCTTCGTATTAAGCAAGTTGACCACCACCGGAATAAATGGGTCCGCATGGAGTAACTACTTCAAGTGTTTGTTCACCTTCTCATTCTGTTCATTTTTTCTGGAAAGGTGAACCAACCCTTTAAGGAGCCTGTAGCAGCAATCAGTCTGGTAGGATTGCACATTGCTCCATCCATGTGTGCTATGATCCATTGCTTTGGAATACCGATAGCTATTGGTGGAGCTCACCACCAAGCAAACCATCGTAACCGAGATGGTGAATGCATCTGGCCATACACCAGGATGTTCGTTTGAAAATGTTCTCTTTGGGTGTTGATTTGAATTTCCAAAGAGTAGTGGGTTCAAATCAATGTTTGTTTTCAAATGTAGTGATGAGAAAATTCGAAGGAGCAGGATGGAAGATTGCTTTAAATAAATTACCTTCTAACAGAGAATGCGGATTTTGTTCAGGAAATTACATTTCGTTCCAAAACTGAGTGTTAAAAGGAAGAGAAATTTTGAAGTCGGATGTTCGCACGGTCAACACATGTACAAAGGATTTGCAGATGAAAGTTTGAAAATCTACTAGTGTATAGCCAGCTTTACTGCTCTCCAGCCAACCAGGTTGGATGGGTTGACTGCCTTCTTCCTCATCTCAAACAATGGTTCTTCCCACCACGCTGGCTATCATGTCGCTGCAGGATGCCTGGACCACCATTTCCAAATATATATATAAAAAAATGCCTTCAGTTAGGACTGCGATCTCTTCTACAGGAGGAGGGATGCCCGTCCCCCTCCCCCACCACCAATTCCTTTCCTGGGCTCTCTCATTCCATTGGGGATCCTGGGACCGCTCCAACTGGCAGCACCGACTTCAATACACACAGAGAAAGGAGCTGATGTAGTTCCTCCCTCTCTGTGGGATCACAAAGTGGAAGCGACAAGGATTTTGTCAATTTTGGTTCTGGTTCTGTGTTTACTGGGCAGTTGCCGACCAGCTACTGAGCAGATCCATATGTGTCTGATCAGCTGCATTGGAGGCCAGAGGAGAGATTTTATAGAGCCAGATGTCTCCATAAAGAGGACCTGTCATAGCCCATGCTGTCACAAGGGATGTTGTACATCCCTTGTGACAGCAATAAAGTTGATTTATAAAAAAAAAAGTTAAAAAGTTAAAAAAAAGTTTAAAATAAAATAAATTATTAAACAAATGTTTTAAAGTGCCCCCCCCCCCCGTGTTAATGTGCAAATACATACACATACCTAAGTCCAGCACACATATGTAAATGGTGATCACACCACAGATGTGAGGTATCAACACGAACGTCAGAACAAGAACAATAATTCCAGCACCAGACCTCCTGCATCACTCTAAACTAGTAACCTGTAGAGGCTTTTAAAGTGTCACCTGTGGAGATTTTTAGGTACCGTAGTTTGTAGATGTTCCACGAGTGTACTGCACAGTCTATTCCAAATCAAAACAAAAAGAAAAATGTTTCAGATTTGTTATTACTTTCCAAAAAGTGAAGAAAAAGGAATATTTGGCTGTTCAAAAAAAAAAACATGACTTGTTGAAGTATTTGGATATGTTCAATCTGATCCATGATCCCTGGTATGCGATAAATAGGCCCAACACCGTAGTATGAGACATATCCCCATATCATGATGCTTGCACCACCATGCTTCACTGTCTTCACAGTGTACTGTGGCTTGAATTCAGTGTTTGGGGGTCGTCTGACAAACTGTCTGCAGCAGATCCAAAAAGAACAATCTTGCTTTCATCAGTCCACAAAATGTTGCGCCATTTCTCTTTTGCCAGTCAATATGTTCTTTGGTAAATTGTAACCTCTTCACCAGTCATTTTTCCAACAATGGGACTTGCGGGGGCTTCTTGCAAAAATCTTGGCTTCACGTAGGCATCTTCTAATTGTAACAGTCCTCACAGGGAACTTTACACCTTCTTTCATCTTCCTGGAGCTGATCATTGGCTGTGTCTTTGCCATTTTGGCTATTATTCGATCCATTCAAATGGCAGTTTTCTGTTTACTTTCACGTTTTGGTTTCCATTTTACAGCATTTGAGATCATTTTAGCTGAGCAGCCTATCAGTTTCTGCACTTATTTATATATTTTCTCCTCTCCAATGAGCTTTTTAATCAAAGTACGCTGTTTTTCTACACTTTGTCTGGAATGACCCGTTACTCAGATTTTTAGAGATATATTATATATAGAGGTATATCCCTTTCAGCAACACTGGCTATATCCATATGAACGTCCAACCTCCAGGAGACACAATATACCGGGCAGAAAACAAACCTTCCTCACAAATTCAGTATTCAGTGTCTCTCCAAAGAAAAGCCAAAGGGATCTGCAATAATGTTCTGCCATAAAAAATGTTCTTTATTAAAACCCGACCGGTACTTACATAATAGGAAGAAAGAAGAGCGCACAATCATACAAAACGCACTCATATCTACATCTCATTGGTTTCTTTGTATTCCCACAGATGGGGTGCCCAGTTTTTATTTCTGGGGCCTGTTTGTTGCCACCTTAGGCAGACTGTAATGGTTATTATATGTGATTTATTTTGTTATTATATACAGTACATGTTGTTCCTTAAAGCAGTTAGGGTGGATACTGTCATCTCTAGGTGCATGGAGTACACTCACAGTCCTAGAAAGCTGTACTCTAAATACATATATGAGAAATGTTTTTCCTGTCAGAAGATTTTTATTTCTGTTCATCCATTGCTGGGATTTACACAGCTCTGCCAGACAGCACAGCCAAGCAGACAAGACTACTTACAGATAGGAAAAACAGTGGTGTCCTCTGTTCACCCCCAACCGTCTGATTGGATGGTGAAACAACAGCAGCAGACTGATTAGGTCATCTCTCTGATCTCTTCTCCTATCAGTATGTTCTATGTTGGTACATGTGCATGCAGCACACCTGATTGGCTCTCGGTTCTGCCCCTTCTTCTTCCAGTGCTGCTGCATAGTAAGAGGCTGAAACCAAATCAATTTCAGGCACTTCCACTAGTGGCATTAAAACACACATTTCAAAATTTATTAAGCCCTTCCTGTCGGATGTATGTATATATGTGGCAGTACAGAGATTGGCCGTATTCTGTGCCTCCACGTACACGCATACCTGTTTTGTGTTGGCAGCATGCCCCCAGCACTCTGAGAGTACCGTCACTGACAATTGGAAGCTGGTAGGATGGGCTTCCAATTATCTAATCATCCAATCACAGTGATCACATGGTGCGGAAGCTGAGCAAGCAGGTAACGATGCTTCGGTGTTACTATCTCTTAAAAGGCTGGGAAGAAGGGGTTAATGAATACAGAGTTCCATTGGTTTGTGTCTGTTATATCTGTCTGGAGATTAGTCCAAAGATGTACAGTTTTTATTCAACTGTGTGTGGCAAAATATCCTAAAAATCCAGAGCTATGAACAGGGGATTATAAGAAGATCCTGGGATTTCCCGCTGTAAACGCATGTGTTCTGTATTGCAGACATCTAGAACTGCATTCACCTGATGCCAAGCATACTGCGGTGCTGCGAGCAAAAGATCCTGCGGCGGCCCAGACCTGGTTCAACGCAATTCATGGGGCGGTGACGGAACTTCTTCCCAAGGTGATGGCCGAAGTCCAAACTCAGCTGAGAAAAAACGGAATCTCTGGAAGTCATGAAATTCGGCACATGGGCTGGCTAGCAGAAAAGGTCAGTTTGTTGTGTCTTTGGCTTTATATTGTTTATCTCACGAGCTAAATGACCACAAAAATGTCTCATCTGAAGTCCCTTTAACCCTTTTCCGCCTACTCCGGTGTCCTTGTACAAAGTTCTGAGTGCCTGGGGGGCGGGAAGATTTTCGATCATGTGACTACTGTGTTTGGCTGTCATAGTGGTCACATGATCAGGAGTCGTTCCACTGGCTATGGATTATTAGTGAGGGCCGAGAGCTGTCTTTGACAGCCCAGTGTCTGTGCTGGGAGCTTGCAGTGAGCTTGTTCTCAGCACAGAAACATTGGCTGCCCAACAACGCACATGTGTGGGTGTTAAAGCCTGCCCTTGTGGCTGCAAATATGTGTAATTTGGGTGACAACAGGTTAAAGTGGAACTTAACCCCCCCAGGTTTAATTTTACTTTAAACCCCCTCCTACCTTGTGTGCTGGGGTGAACTTAAATAACATACCCAGCCATCAACTGCAGCATTGCCCTGCAGTAATCTGCTGAAAGCGGAACCCACAGGGCCTTGTGCCGCCATCATTGGAGCCAGCTTTCTCTTCCAGGTCCTAGCAAGCAGCTCCCGATGACACTCCACTGAGCATAGACAATATTCGTAGTCCTCCTGGGCTTAGGTGAACCTGTGGCTAAAGCTGCTAGTACCTAACCATATACCAGAAATGGTCATTCCAAAGTGTAAAGTGAGGTGCTGCTCTAATAACTAAACTATATGTAAATCCCAATGTGAATAAGTGGTGAACAGTAAATAAATGAGTGAACAATACTATAATACCCAGTGACTATATTAACAGCATAAGTGACATCAACCCCAAACTAAACATCTACACCGCCTCTCCTAAATGGGTGAAATCAACATAAAAAAATCTATAAATACAATAATTAAATACACATACATATAATGAATGCCGTGGTACTGGATATGCGCCTATTACACAACACCAGTAAATACATATCATGTGGTGACATAAACGCATGTATGCTTTACATTCCCAAAACCAACTGATGTGAAAGAAATGGCAGTGATCCCACTAAGGGATAACAAACAAAGTGAATCAGTGAAACCACTCCTTGTGGTAAACGTATGAAAAAGGGAAGAGGAATCAGATTATAAACGCATGTATACCTACATGCTCAAGGATAACTGGTGAATAAGAACAATAGCAGTGATCCCACTAAGGGACAAAGAAAGTGAATCCGTGAAACCACAAATTGTGGTACTTTTGAAAAAAGAAAGAAGTCAGGCTCACCGCCTGTAAATCACTAACAATCACTAAATGTACACAATTGTGACCCCCCTACTGGGGATAAGTGAACAGAAAACCTATAAATAATGAAGTGATTTGTAACCCCAAATGTAACCTCTTCAGCACATGTCTTTTTTCCAACAGTGGGACTTTGCGGGGGCTTCTTGCAGATAGCTTGGCTTCACATAGGCGTCTTCTAATTGTAACAGTCCTCACAGGGAACGTCACACCTTCTTTCATCTTCCTGGAGCTGATTGTTGGCTGAGTCCTTGCCATTTTGGCTATTCTTCTATCCATTCGAATGCTAGTTATTCGCTTTCTTCCACGTCTTTCAGGTTTTGGTTGCCATTTTAAAGCATTTGCGATCATTTTAGCTGAGCAGCCGATCATTTTCTGCACTTCTTTATATGTTTTCCCCTCTCCAATCAACTTTTTAATCAAGGTACTCTGTTCTTCTGAACAATGTCTGGAACGACCCATTTTCCTCAGAATTTCAGAGAGAAATGCACTGTAACCAGCATGTCCAACATTTGCTGCCTTCCTTCCTTAAATAAGGGCAATAATTGCCACCTGTTTTTCAAAGAATGAATGACCTCACTAATAGAACTCCACACGGCTATTATTTTGAACATGCCCCTTTCAATGAGTGATTCAATGACACAGAATCAGCAGCATGCATGTCATGACTGTTAGGTCTGTTGGATTTCTATTACTCTACTACACCTGCTAGGAAATTATTTGCCATGTAGAAATATCATTTCTACCAAAAACAGTGATTGATCCGGTTAGTGATGTCTGACTGCTAATATTTTGAACACAACTGAATAAACTTCACAAGATCTACAAGATGTCTTATCGATTGAGTCACTGACTGGTATCCAACTAAGATTGAAGTTATCGCTATCTCATCACAACTGAGCCATCACTTCTAGGACCACTGAGAGGAGGCTGCATGCAGGACCTTGCCCACAAGAGAGGGAACTGACACAGCGTTGTACCTGACATCCGTTGGAGAGAGTCCGGGTTCCAGACCGGTGGTGTTTGATTATCATAAGGTGTTTTAACCCTGCAGGGTCACCGCATGGAGGTGAGGGGCCATTGCACCTATAGTGGGATTTATAGTATCCTGTTGCAGATTTATGGTGATCACAGGACTACAGAACACCTCCACCATTTGCATGGTTCTGGACACCTTCTGTAGATTGGACATTTATTTCACCTTTTAGGACACGTTAATAATTTTGTGTTTTGTTTTTTTCTGTTCATGTTGATTGCTGGATTATCCATGTTTATTTATGTTTGTGGATACACGGAGAGTGTGAGGCACTGTTTGCCGTCACTTATTTCTCTGCTTATTCAGAACCCCCCATTTGGGGTTACAAATCCCTTCATTATTTATAGGCACTATAGCCTATGTTTTCTGTTCACTTATCCCCAGTAGGGGGGTCACAATTGTGTACATTTAGTGATTGTTAGTGATTTACAGGCGGTGAGCCTGACTTCTTTCTTTTTTCACAAGTACCACAATTTGTGGTTTCACGGATTCACTTTGTTTGTCCCTTAGTGGGATCACTGCTATTGTTCTTATTCACCAGTTATCCTTGAGCATGTAGGTATACATGCGTTTATAATCTGATTCCTCTTCCCTTTTTGTACGTTTACCACAAGGAGTGTTTTCACTGATTCACTTTGTTTCTTATCCCTTAGTGGGATCACTGCCATTTCTTTCACAATTGTTTTGGGAATGTAATGCATACATGCGTTTATGTCACCACATGATATGTATTTACTGGTGTTGTGTAATAGGCTCATATCCAGTACCACGGCATTCATTCTATGTATGTGTATTTAATTATTGTATTTATAGATTTTTTTATGTTGATTTCACCCATTTAGGAGAGGTGGTGTAGATGTTTAGTTTGGGGTTGATGTCACTTATGCTGTTAATATAGTCACTGGGTATTATAGTATTGTTCACTCATTTATTTACTGTTCACCACTTATTCACATTGGGATTTACATATAGTTTAGTTATTAGCGCAGCCCCTCACTTTACACTCCATTGCACATGCACAGCGTATTGTACATAGCCCCAAAGCCACCTGGGATACATGATGTTGGTATCCTAGGGGGCTTCAGGTGGGGTGGGGAGGATGTCATTCTTGCCTAAGCGAGGAAGGCAGAAGCATGGGGTGTGTTTGCCTGAAAAAAAAAAGAAAGAAGTACAGGAGTTGGATAAAAATATGGAAACACTACATGATTTGCAGGTGTGAAAGTAACGACATGGTTTGCGTTGAAAGCGGAAGTGACGTAACATTCTTTTGCTTCCGCTGTGTGATGAGACACCTAGCTAACAGGTGGAAAGCCTCACGTCTGTCATTTACTGCGTGCGCAGCTAGTAATATGGAGTCATGTCAGAGCTTACTGAGCTTCAAAGAGGGCAAATTGTTGGTGCCATTTAGCTGGTGCCTCTGTGACTGAAGTTGCCAATTTATTTGCCGTGTCACGAGGTACAATATCAAAGGTTATGGCGGCATATACAGTTTGTGGGAAAACAATGTCTGGGCAGCCATATCTTGGTATTCTGCAGGTCCCATTGTCACCTTGAAAGATAGAGTCACTGCCAGTGACTATGTACAAATTTTGGCAGACTATGTGCACCCCATGGTGCAGACATTGTTTCCCGAAGACCGCGCCATTTACCAAGCTGACAATGCTCTGAATTCACACAGCTGGCGTTGTCAAATCATGGTTTGACGAGGATGCAGACAAGGTTTCACACCTTTCCTGGGCGCCACAGTCGCCAGACCTCCATATCATAGAGCCATTATGGTCAACGAGATTTGGGCTTGTTTTCCGCCTCTTGCATCTCTGCGAGAACTGGAACGATTTTTGTATGAAGAGTAGTATCAGATTCCATTATCCACCACCCAAGACTTATATTTGTCAATCCCAGGAGAATTCAGACCGTCTTGGATGCTAAAGGCAGTCCAACACTATAGGAGCTAATGATTTTGTTCTTTTACCTAGTGTTTCCATAATTTTGTCAAACCCCTGTAACTGGGACTGAAGGTTCGTATTAAAATCTTAGTAGTTTGACTTCATCGTGTTCTTGCTCTATATCTGTTTAATGTGCTGATTGTCTGCTTGTTATTTGGGTCCACTTTAAACTATGATCAGTTACTTAAGCGGAGACCTTTCTCTGCCACCTACTGGAATTTGTCATTTCTGTGCAATGTATGCGATTAAAGAGGGGACTCCGTATGCAGCTTTCATTGAATGTTGCCACTTAACAGCAAGCACTGAACACATCAAATATGCCACAGTCTCCTGGGAAGTGTAATTAGTCGGTTTGTTTGAATTTGGGGTTTTACTGTTACACTTAGGAATCGGGGGAGGCTGAGGATAGGGCCACTGTAGCTGACAAGCCCCCTTTGCCAGTCACACTTCGTGAACGGGATTGTGGCAGCTATGCTGTGTCTGAGATCAATGTTAGTGACGCCCACTAATTGGGCATTCGTCGGGGAGGAGCAGAGAAGCTGGAAATTAAGGAACCAAATACAGGTATTTAGACATGCAAGGATGGATCTGTATTTATGTTTTTAATTCCTTCAGGAGTTAATTTTTTAAGGCCCAACACTGGAAACACATTTTAGTCGGTTATTGTGTACCGAGAATACTATCTCTACAGTCACTGACCTTACATTTTCCAAAATACAATATTTTTCCCTAAAGCGGGCTTTTAACTACCTGCCGACCGCAGATAGCCGAATGACGGCTGCACTGCGGACACAGCTGATCACGTGACGTGGTAAAAGGCCAATCACAGCGGCCTTTTACCACGTGATCAGCCGTGTCCAATGACACGCTGATCACCGGGAAATGCAAATGCCGGTTCTCGGCTGCACTTTCCTTACACTGTCAGATCGTGAGGAAAGTACTGCCGAAAACTGGCATTTGTCAGAGCGGGGATCGGCACCGATCATCGGGGGTCACTGATCATCAGTGCCCTGATAATCGGTGCTCAGCAGTGCGACACACAAGTTCCGCCCAGCAGTGCGCCCACCTGTGCCCAGCAATGCACACGCCTGTGCCCAACAGTGCGCCCACCTGTGCCACCCACCAGTGCCACCCACCAGTGCCCATCAGTGCAGCCCAGCAATGATTAAATACCACCAAAAGAAAGCTCTATTTGTGAGAAAAAAATGATAAAAATTTCATATGGGTACAATCTTGCATGACCGCGCAATTGTCAATCAAAGTGCGACAGCACTGAAAGCTGAAAATTGGCCTGGTAAATAAGGGGGTATAAGTGCTCGGTAGGCAAGGGGTTAATGTCTTAAGGGGCCATGCACGGTGCTTACAAGAAGGTGTCCGTTCCGATATTGGAAGCACGTGTAAAGGTAAAGGTACTCTGGGCTCTGATTTGGGTCACGCCGTGTACATCGTTCTCTGGGGAGGTACAGTAGTAAGTGTAGATGGTGAGACGACTTGTTCAGCTGAGCCAATGCAAATTTAATGAGCATCACACTTCCTAGCGTTGGCGGTTGGATTGGCTGGATGTCTGTAAAGACAGATGCATCCAGTGAATGCTTCCTGTGACTATGGAAGATGGACAGTCTAGGTGTTGATAGACATCGTTTATGTATTTACTTTGTACAGTTATTCTTATTTGCTTTTTATGAACACGTAATTTCCGAAAGTTTTGCCCATTTATAACAGTCCCTGAGCGATTTCTCTGCTCCTTTTTTGTTATGTTTCCACAGAAGTTGAAGCGTATCTGAACCCGAGAACAAAATCTTTTCCAGTTTACCAATCTTTAGATTTGGTGGCTGCCATTGTTTTATTTTTATTAGGATTATCTAGTTTTTATGTTAAGCTGGTAATCATGTTCACTTCCTGTCCTAGGGTGACAACACTCAATGTACTATATCTATTGTAATGTTTGGGGGTTTTTCATCTCAGGGTAGCGCTCACCAGCAAGTAGAATCCACACCAGAAATTGTTGTTTTAGAGTTTCTTGGCCCAATTTTTATTAAAGAAAAAAAAAAAGTCCATACAATGTATGTTTGCCACATCAACAGAAAACAACCAATCCAGCCTCCTGGCTTGCACTTGTAACAAAATAGTTCTTCAGCCTCCTGGCTTATGTACAGCAGTTCTGCTCAGGCCTTCCACTATAGACCCTCGTCAGTCCCCCATAGACCACTTCTTCGCCAACACTGTCCACACAGCTGGCAGCCCCTTGCTGCCCTGATCCTCAGGCTCTGGACTCTGTCCTTTCCAATGCACATATGCACTCCTCTGGATTCTCCCTTGCACATACCTGGATTCCTCAGGAGGATAGAGCCCAGAACCCTGGTTCTATCTCTACAAAAAGCCCAGAACCCACCTGCATAATCAGTGTTTTGGCTATTTCTAAAATCTAGTCCCAGGATTGCAGATTTTTCCCACTAAGATCACTTTGAAATTTTCAGGCTCCAGGACCCAAAATGGACCTTTATAAAAAAACAATGAAGAAACTGAAAAGCCAGTTTCCTCTGCATTACACAAACTCCCTGGAGCCCCTTAACCTGCCTTGTTGAGAATCCTGGGTAGCATAATATCCTTTTAACAACATGACAGATCACCGCACTGTCACACTATGGAGAGCAGCATTGTCACCCTAGGACAAGAAGTGTGTCAGGGCTACAGAACAAACACGTGTAGGCTTGTGAGCTACTATGTGAATAATATATCTTACCAAGTGCCGATTGTGAATCGCCTGCACCTAACACATGCTCATGCTAGTGTGTAAAAAAACAAAAAACCACAATGTGCCACGCTTAACTTCAACAATAATATGTGTATCCAATCACTAATATTTCTAATGCATATCCAAATATATAAATGAATATAAATATATGTAATTGTGCATCCAGTTACTATTAGTTATATATCAAAATAAATGAAAAAGTGAATAAACCAATGATGATTTTCAACAACAGTGTCCATATGATTGTTATAAGCAGTCAAAAGAAAAATCCAAATACGAGTTCCTTCAAACGTGCAAACTTTGCTTTACCGTATACTATCCCGTGCTTCTTAAAAAGTATTTGGTGCGAATAACTTGCATGAACGTGCCCCCCCACCGGTTGTGCTCTCACCTCAAATATATGAACAAACCGTTAAGTAAGGTCATATAGCGCTTGTGTTCCTTTAAATGGACCAAAGTGTGGATGGGACGGTATCCTGCTGTTTGGGGTCCTTCTCCACTCAGACGATAAACTCCCCTTCCACAATGGTTATAGAGG
This sequence comes from Staurois parvus, assembly GCF_062004578.1. Lineage (NCBI taxonomy): Eukaryota > Metazoa > Chordata > Amphibia > Anura > Ranidae > Staurois > Staurois parvus. The sequence continues at coordinate 8,878,788 of NW_028317826.1, forward strand.
AATACATCAAATCATAGTGTATTACCCTTTAAAAATCATTTTCATTAAGAAAGGTAATGCACTCACATTTACTCTATGTTAAAACTGCTTTGTGCACAAAATGTGTCCTTCAGAAATTTTTCCCAGGTGAAAATCCTAAAAATTGCCAACTGGTGTCACTATGGTACCACCGAGCATCATGACATCAAAGCCCCTCAGGACGCTGGATGGTACCATACTGACACCAGCTGGCAATTGTAGGATTTTCACCTGGGAAAAGGTTCTGAAGGACACATTTTGTACACAAAGCGGTTTTAACATAGAGTAAATGTGAGTGCATTACTTTTATTAATGAAAATGATTTTTAAAGGGTAATACACTATGATTTGATGTATTCCTCTATAATAACCACCGTGGAAGGGGAGTTTATCGTCTAAGTGGAGAAGGACCCCAAACAGCAGGATATCGTCCCATCCACACTTTGGTCCATTTAAAGGGACACAAGCGCTATATGACCTTACTTAACGGTTTGTTCATATATTTGAGGTGAGAGCACAACCGGTGGGGGGGCACGTTTATTCAAGTTATTCGCACCAAATACTTTTTAAGAAGCACGGGATAGTATACGGTAAAGCAAAGTTTGCACGTTTGAAGGAACTCGTATATGGATTTTTCTTTTGACTGCTTATAACAATCATATGGACACTGTTGTTGAAAATCATCATTGGTTTATTCACTTTTTCATTTATTTTGATACATAACTAATAGTAACTGGATGCACAATTACATATATTTATATTCATTTATATATTTGGATATGCATTAGAAATATTAGTGATTGGATACACATATTATTGTTGAAGTGAAGCGCGGCACATTGTGGGGTTTTAGGACTACAGAACACCTCCCCCTTTCTCCATCTATGCAAGGCTAGGTTCACACCCTCTCTATGCTTTTTCTCTAAAAAGTTATTCACTATAGCGTATGGATGTATGTATATTAATAGCCAAAGGAATGACCGTTTCTGGCATTCCCACCCCTTTCTCATGCTCAATGCACATTTGAAATTGTGAAAGGGCAGGGATTCCCAAAACTCAAGAAGCGGCTAATTAGGCGGTCGCTTAAAACCTCACCCTCACAGGGGCTTTGCGGCAGCATAATTTTCCTAAGGCAAAGTTCACACATGTCTGGTGTGAATTTCCTGGTCATTTTCACTGCCAATTTCCAATGCAGCTATTCAGCGGTTCAGCTGCGGTTCAGCTGCGTTTTTCAAATATGGGTCAGATGCAGATTTATGGCGCTGGTAGCCACTGGCGTCTTTAACAATACCTGCTCCACTTCAGGTCCAGACACTTGCACCGCCTTCCAGTCTAGGACAATTTTCAGCTTTCAGCACTATCACACTTTGAGTGACAATTACTCAGTCATGCAACACTATACCCATATTACATTTTTGTCTTTTTATTGTGACAGAACTTTCTTTTGGTGGTATTTGATCACCATGGGGTTTTTTATTTTTTGCTATATAAACGAAAAAATATTGGAAAGTTTGAAAAAAGCAAAAAATTTTTTGCTTAGTTTTTGTTATATAATTTTGCAAGTAGATAATTTTTCTTCATAAATTTAGGCCAAAATGTATTCTGCTACATTTTTGGGATAAAAATAACCCAAAACAGTTTATAATATTTAGTCTGTGTGAAAGCTATAGAGTCTATAAACTATGGGATATATATTTGAAATATATGGCATATGGCTGTGATCAGGGTTCTGGTATAGGGTATGGCTGTGATCAGGATGCTGGTATGGGGTGTGGCTGTGATCAGGATGCTGGTATGGGGTATGGCTGTGATCAGGATGCTGGTATGGGGTGTGGCTGTGATCAGGATGCTGGTATGGGGTATGGCTGTGATCAGGATGCTGGTATGGGGTATGGCTGTGATCAGGATGCTAGGATTGGGTGTGGCTGTGATCAGGATGCTGGTATGGGGTGTGGCTGTGATCAGGATGCTGGTATTGGGTGTGGCTGTGATCAGGATGCTGGTATGGGGTGTGGCTGTGATCAGGATGCTGGTATGGGGTGTGGCTGTGATCAGGATGCTGGTATGGGGTATGGCTGTGATCAGGATGCTGGTATGGGGTATGGCTGTGATCAGGATGCTAGGATTGGGTGTGGCTGTGATCAGGATGCTGGTATGGGGTGTGGCTGTGATCAGGATGCTGGTATTGGGTGTGGCTGTGATCAGGATGCTGGTATGGGGTGTGGCTGTGATCAGGATGCTGGTATTGGGTGTGGCTGTGATCAGGATGCTGGTATGGGGTGTGGCTGTGATCAGGATGCTGGTATTGGGTGTGGCTGTGATCAGGATGCTGGTATGGGGTGTGGCTGTGATCAGGATGCTGGTATTGGGTGTGACTGTGATCAGGATGCTGGTATGGGGTGTGGCTGTGATCAGGATGCTGGTATGGGGTTTGGCGGTGATCAGGATGCTGGTATGGGGTGTGGTTGTGATCAGGATGCTGGTATGGGGTTTGGCGGTGATCAGGATGCTGGTATGGGGTGTGGTTGTGATCAGGGACACAGGGAAACTAAACTGGGGCCCTGGGAAGGCTGGCAGTGCAGTGTGTGAGGGTACAAGCAGCCTGACATTCAGTGTAAACTCACACACTGCAGGATCGTTCACACTGAGAGCAGAGAGAAGCGATTGGTCACAGCAGTCACATGTGATACACCACGTGATCTCCCTAACACAGCGGTAATGTGATCCACTGTGTCCGGGCGACACACCAATCACCGGGTTTCATGGTGATCGCTCTGTGAGCTGCACACGAGCCATCGATGCAGCCTAACGTACAGGAACATTAGCCCGCATCGGCGCTGCTTCCCGTCTGCCGTCTATGTAGAATGGGCGGACGGGAAGAGGGTAAGGGGGGGGGCCAGGTAGCTGGCTTCTTGTCCTGGTTTGGTATGGATTTTGAGGGTAATCCCATGCCAAAAAAAACCCTTATCCGAGCATGTGGCCGGGCTGGCCAGTAAAGGGAGAGACCCCCAGATCCTCCCAACCCCCCCCCCCATCCATGTGAATGACTATGGGGTGCATTGGGCATTTTTTTGCTATCTGTCACTTCGCTTTATCTGGCAATAGCACGGTCATGCAACGCTGTACACGAATGATATTTTTCATTTTTTTTCCCCACAAAAATAGAGCTTTCTTTTGGTGATATATGAACACCACTAGGTATTTATTATATAAATGAATATATTGAAACAAAAAAATAAATATTTTTAACTTTTGTTATAAAACATATCCAATAAAAATGTTAACAAAAATCAAATTTCTTCATAAATTTAGGCCAACATATATTCTGTTACATGTTTTAGGTCAAAAAAAAAAAAGCAAATCAGTAAATGTGTATTAATTGGTTTGTGTGAAAGTTGTAGCGTCTACAAACAATGGGATAAATAATAAATACTGGAAGTTTTCTTTATCTTTTACATTTATTTATTTATGTTTATACTATTAATGTTGATGATGAGTGTGGCTGTGATAGTGCGCCGAGCGATCTGACACTTTGTCGCAACTGACACTGACATCTCCAGTGACAATGATACAGTGATCAGTGTTAATACTATACACTGTCACTGTATAAATGACACTGATTATGAAGGGGTAACATCTAGGGGCAATCAAAGGGTTAGCGGTGTGTACTGTGTGTAGTGTGGGCTGCTTTTACTAATCCATTTGGCTGATTTTACTCTCTGCTTTGCATGGAGAAAAAAATAAGACACATTGCTGCTGTTTGTACAGAGGTCTGTGTTGCTTGTCAACACAGAGCTCTGCTAAGTCATTCGCTCAGCCGTTCAGCAGATCTCAGCCATAAATCATTTGTGGCTAACGGGTAACGGGCACACGTGCCTCCTACCTAGAAATGAAAGATCACATACATGTACATGATCTGGTGCAGAAGAGACCCCAGGCTGCTGTATATTTGTATGGGCCTGTCGGCAGCTGGTTAATTCATGGAACAGAGTTCTACTACCTAATAGTCTCTTATATGTTGTGGTGAGATGTCTGGAATCGGGATCCCAGATCTTCACATCCAGTGCAGCCATGACTAGAGGGTTCAACTCTTCTAGATGTGGGATTCATTTTATTGGATGGTCCATGCAGCAGAATTAGTGGGAACAGATGATACTATGAGAGACAGAAGAGGCCAGAGGGTGACTAAGCCCCGTAGACTCCACTGGTAACTAAAATATCACTTTTGGGTGGACTGACCCTTTAACTGTACAGGATATGGTGGTGGTACACAAATGAAAGGAGTACGGGACACACGGAATGATAGAAATGCCAGTCACCACAGACTTGGAATTACACTGTATCTGAGCACCACAAAGCCAAAATGCTAATTTATTCATTTGTAATAATCAAAGAAAACTCCCCCATCCATCCATGTTGCCATGCTTTATTTTACTGAGAAATCACTTTGAAAAACTCTTGTCTAGCATTTCTGGCTGTGACCACCTTGAGTAAGGGCAGATGACTGATGTAGCATTTACTTCCTGGAATCCATCTGCCCTTAGCTCAGGCACGAGGGTGTGCTTTTGTGAGAAAGCCCCTGTTCCACTCCTGAATATTCCTGGGATGTATGAGTTTATTTGCCTAGGCTAGAAACCAGGAGGTAACTGAGGAATTGTTAATAAAAAAGAATACGTTTAAAACAAGTAGATATGACCTACGTTCCTAAATACACTGCTCAAAAAAATGAAAGGAACGCTTTTTAATCAGAGTATAGTGTCAAGTCAATTAAACTTCTGGGATATTTATCTGGTCAGTTAAGTATCAGAGGGGGTTGTTAATCAGTTTCAGCTGCTTTGGTATTAATGAAATGAACAGTTGCATTAGATGGGCAACAATGAGACAACCCCCAACACAGGAATGGTTTTACAAGTGGAGACCACTGACATTTTTTTCCCTACTCATCTTTTCTGACTGTTTTTCACTAGTTTTGTATCATATGACGCCCTCCCAGAACTAGACAACCGCACTCTAGCTGTTATTCGGCTATAGCGCACTTGGGAAGTGGTTAAAAAGATATCCCAGCATCCTCTGGGATACCTTGTTTCAGTCCATCTGATGCTGCCACGTTGCACCTCAGACTGTCCAGGAGCTCAGTGGTGACCTGGTCCAGATCTGGGAGGACATCCCCCAGGACACCATCCGTCGTCTAATTAGAAGCATGCCCTGACGTTGTCAGACATACATACAATCACGTGGGGGCCATACAAACTACTGAGGACCATTCTGAGTTGCTGCAATACAATTTTAGCAAAATGGACTCGTCTGCTGCATTTTTTTTTTCACTTTGATTTTCGGGGTGTCTTTGAATTCAGTCCTCTGTTGGTTGATAATTTTCATCAAACGATGGGGTGTCCTTACATTCCTAACACATTACCCCGTCCATGTCAGTATAGAGATCCAACATGAGATTTTTCCCCATTGAGATCTGATGTGTTCTCAAAGTGTTCCTTTATTTTTTGAGCCGTGTATTTGCTAAGGATAGCAGCAGAAGGATCAAAAATAGCTCATGTTTATTGAGATTGAAGTTTATTTTATTTATTATTTATTTCAGGTACTTATATATCGCCGTCAATTTACACAGCACTTTACATATATATTGTACATTCACATCAGTCCCTAACCCTCAAGGGGCGTACAGTCTAAGGTCCCTAACTCACATTCATACATACACTGTCTTATCTATCTATCTATCTGTCTATCTATCTATCTATCTATCTATCTATCTATCTATCTATCTATCTATCCAGTTGTATCCGACCCTTGGCGATTTTATGGACCGTCACTCGTAAGCGACTTTTTCCATGAATTCTCTTAGCAGTTATTTACAGGGTAGGTTGCCAGGTCTTTCTCCAACCCCCACCATGCAGGAGATCCCACATGGCCAGGGATGAACCAGGGATGAACAATTTAGACAGGAGCCAATTCACCTACCAGCATGTCTTTGGAGTGTGGGAGGAAACCCACACAGGCACAGGGAGATTATGCAAACTCCAGGCAGGTGGTGCCGTGGTTGGGATTTGAACCAACGACCCAAGTACTGCCAGGTGGAAGTGCTAACCATTTAGCCACTGTGCTGCCCAAGTTGTGCATTAAAGTTTTTCTGTTGCCTGAAGTTGCCCCTCCTCTGATCAATTTATTGTGTTCCATTGAACGGGCTGCCGACACACGGCAGAATAGACCAAATATCGGACACGCATCGTTTCTTCTGACTGGATGTGCAGTGTGGTGCGCTGCAATGCATGTTTGTCAGATGTGCGTTCGGTTCCTATTGACAATGGATGGCACTGCAACACGCTAATGCATGGACCACGTGTCGACCTATGTTGCAGGAATGCATCTTACCGCAACACAAAAGTGTGATTGGATGCTTCATGTAAGGTGCGCATAGGCAGGGCAATTCACAGAACGTTACAATACACAGAGTCCTCCAGCATACTTACCAGCCAGCCAGCAAAATTGGAAAAAGCCTAAAATGTTTCAGCAATTTGTGTTCAGTTTGTTGGATACATTTGCAAATATATGTAAAGCCGCACTGCCACGTCAAGGCTCCTCTGTACAGTGCGGTCCCTAACTCCACTCTAATGTCATTTCCAAATTGTGACATACAGAGCAAGAAATACATTCAGAATGTAAACTAGTTCAACAAAAATTAAATCAAAAACAGAGGTTTTGGTTGCATATATTTGCAATCATATACGAAACTACCATCTATAGACGTCTAAAACATGAGTGAAAAAAAATGCTGGCCTCCAACCTCCCCTTATAGCCAGTCCAACACACGCCTTTAAAAAAGAATACCGGCCTCCAACCTCCCCTTATAGCCGGTCCAACACACACCTGGAAAAAAAATATTGTAGCTCTCTTGTGGGTGAAGAGAGCTGGTGTAATTGCTTTCTTGGAGGCAGGTGCTGATGACAATCCTTCAATAGAGCGATGACGGAGCCTCCACGTGAATGTCACATGCTGACGGAGCCTCCACGTGAATGTCACATGCTGACAGAGCCTCCACGTGCTTGGCACATTCTGACAGAGCCTCCACGTGCTCGGCACATGCTGTCGGAGCCCCCAGGTGCTCGGCACAAGCTGTCGGAGCCCCCACATGCTCGGCACAAGCCGTCGGAGCCTCCACGGGCTCGGCACAAGCCGTCGGAGCCTCCACGGGCTCGGCACAAGCCGTCGGAGCCTCCACATGCTCGGCACAAGCCGTCGGAGCCTCCACGGGCTCGGCACAAGCCGTCGGAGCCTCCACGGGCTCGGCACAAGCCGTCGGAGCCTCCACGGGCTCGGCACAAGCCGTCGGAGCCTCCACGGGCTCGGCACAAGCCGTCGGAGCCTCCACGGGCTCGGCACAAGCCGTCGGAGCCTCCACGTGCTCGGCACAAGCCGTCGGAGCCTCCACGTGCTCGGCACAAGCCGTCGGAGCCTCCACGGGCTCGGCACAAGCCGTCGGAGCCTCCACGGGCTCGGCACAAGCCGTCGGAGCCTCCACGGGCTCGGCACAAGCCGTCGGAGCCTCCACGGGCTCGGCACAAGCCGTCGGAGCCTCCACGGGCTCGGCACAAGCCGTCGGAGCCTCCACGTGCTCGGCACAAGCCGTCGGAGCCCCCACGGGCTCGGCACAAGCCGTCGGAGTTTCCACGGGCTCGGCACAAGCCGTCGGAGCCTCCACGGGCTCGGCACAAGCCGTCGGAGCCTCCACGTGCTCGGCACAAGCCGTCGGAGCCTCCACGAGCTCGGCACAAGCCGTCGGAGCCTCCACGTGCTCGGCACAAGCCGTCGGAGCCTCCACGTGCTCGGCACAAGCCGTCGGAGCCTCCACGTGCTCGGCACAAGCCGTCGGAGCCTCCACGTGCTCGGCACAAGCCGTCGGAGCCTCCACGTGCTCGGCACAAGCCGTCGGAGTCTCCACGGGCTCGGCACAAGCCGTCGGACCCTCCAAGGGCTCGGCACATGCCGTCAGAGCCTCCACGGGCTCGGCACAAGCCGTCGGAGCCTCCACGTGCTCGGCCCTTGCTGTCGGAGCCTGCCAGGCGGAAGTGCTAACCATTTAGCCACTGTGCTGCCTCCAACCATTTAGCTACCGGCCTCCAACCTCCCCTTATAGCCGGTCCAACACACACCTGGATAAAAAAATATTGTAGCTCTCTTGTGGGTGAAGAGAGCTGGTGTAATTGCTTTCTTGGAGGCAGGTGCTGATGACAATCCTTCAATAGAGCGATGACATAGGGGACTTTCTGATGATGAAGGTCCTCCTCTTCTTCACCTCCTAGTGTAAAATTTCTTCCAACTTCTTGGCCATCTTAACTCCCAGAACAGTCGCACCCTGGCCATTTAAGTGCAGTCCGTCCCTGCTGTAGAGCTGGTAACTGAACAAAAAGTCTGCCCAGTTCTCCATGAACTCAAACCCCTCCTCTCTGCACCAGTTCTTCAGCCACTTGTTAAGCTCTCTGATCTCATTCTGCCTCACTGGTGTGGCTCGAGGTACAGGCAGTATTTCTGAAAATACTGCCTTGGAGGTTCTTTTCTTCAATATAGCTCCCAAGTCTCTGAAATCTTTTTGTAGGGCGTTCCATCTTCCTCTGACTTTGTCGTTGGTACCGACATGTACGATGACAGCTGGGTCCTCCCCAGCCCCTTTCAGCAATCTGTCCATACGATCTGCAATGTCCCGAACCCGAGCGCCTGGTAAACTACAGACTGTTCGGCAATGACGGTCTTTGTGACAGATTGCTTTCTCTGTACCTCTAAGAATGGAGTCCCCTACCACCAGTATATGTCTATCCTTTCTTGTATCCTTGCCCCCATCTTCACTGGAGGAGATGTTCCCCTGGCATTTTGGTAGGGTATTGAAATTAACGTCGCGTTCTGTCGGAGTCTCCACGTGAATGTCACATGCTGACGGAACCTCCACGTGAATGTCACATGCTGATGGAGCCTCCACGTGAATGTCAACTACTGACGGAGCCTCCACGTGCTGGGCACATGCTGTCGGAGCCTCCACGTGCTGGGCACATGCTGTCGGAGCCTCCACGTGCTGGGCACATGCTGTCGGAGCCTCCACGTGCTGGGCACATGCTGTCGGAGCCTCCACGTGCTGGGCACATGCTGTCGGAGCCTCCACGTGCTGGGCACATGCTGTCGGAGCCTCCACGTGCTGGGCACATGCTGTCGGAGCCTCCACGTGCTGGGCACATGCTGTCGGAGCCTCCACGTGCTGGGCACATGCTGTCGGAGCCTCCACGTGCTCGGCACATTCTGTCGGAGCCTCCACGTGCTCGGCACATTCTGTCGGAGCCTCCACGTGAATGTCACATGCTATCTGAGCCTTTACGTGCTCGGCACATGCTGACGGAGTCTCCATGTCGATATCATATCTCTTCTCGCTCACTGTGGCAAGCCTGCCGGGTGAGCTGTGTTTGCAGTAAATATTGTTTACATCTGCAATAAAAAAGAATTGAATTTAGCACCTTTAATATACATTTTATATATTTTTCTTTATAGAAAATTAAATTACAGAGAATAAAGTTAGAATCACCTGTGCCAGGGACAGCAAGGAAACCTGACATGATAGGGACACAGGGATGACTATAGTGGCCTTCATATAAAAATGCTAGTTGGGTGGCAGTTATGCCAAGCCTCTACAATTAAATGACTGAAGAAACCGGCAAGTTAAATGAGTGGGCGGGTCACAAGGGAAGTGGCAGTAGGTAGTAGTGGTGTCACCTGCCTGGCTCTGCATTGTGGCTGGGGTTTGTGAATCATTGAGCCAGCTAAGCACAGCCTTTTTTTACTGGCAGTTTTACCCAGAAAGTGTGTCATTTATCAGAACTGAGGTCAGACAGGATACGGCTCACCCACTATGGGGGGGTCATACACCAGCCTGACAACAGCTGATTGTTTGCATTGGCACGGAGAGTAAACATGTGACTAATGTAGTAGGAATATTTATGTCTAGTCATATGTTTTTATCAATGTTATATGGATATTCATACTTTTGCTGGTGGAGTTGCAATGTGAGCGTCACATGTATTCATGAACATCCATATACATGTGTGCATATGGGAATGTCAGCCGTCATTAGTGTCTATGACCATCCCTATACATGTGTGCATATGGGAATGTTAGCCGTCATCAGTGTCTATGACCATCCCTATACATGTGTGCATATGGGAATGTCAGCCGTCATCAGTGTCTATGGCGATCCCTATACATGTGTGCATATGGGAATGTCAGCCGTCATCAGTGTCTATGGCCATCCCTATACATGTGTGCATATGGGAATGTCAGCCGTCATCAGTGTCTATGGCCATCCCTATACATGTGTGCATATGGGAATGTCAGCCGTCATCAGTGTCTATGACCATCCCTATACATGGATACATATGGGAATGTCAGCCGTCATCAGTGTCTATGGCCATCCCTGTACATGGATACATATGGGAATGTCAGCCGTCATCAGTGTCTATGGCGTTCCCTGTACATGGATACATATGGGAATGTCAGCCGTCATCAGTGTCTATGGCGATCCCTGTACATGGATACATATGGGAATGTCAGCCGTCATCAGTGTCTATGGCGTTCCCTGTACATGGATACATATGGGAATGTCAGCCGTCATCAGTGTCTATGGCCCAGGGATGATGAATTCCTATCTCCCTACACCTGCTGCGGGCAAAATTAAAAAAAAAATTGCTAATTTTTTTAGTTGTAAAAAATGAAAGGTACACCCAAGTACATATCATCCAATCCTCCCCCCCAGACATATACACACGTACAAACGTAAAAGCACACGCTGGGGCGCCTACACATGAAAACGTCGGTTGCGATACACGTTACATATCGCCGCTCACACCAGAATGAGCGCAATAATTCTAGCAGCAGACCCCCTCCATACACTATACTGATCACCTAGAAGGGGCTGTAAAAGCGTCAACTACAGAAAATGTCGGACTGTTACAGCCCCTTCTAGGTGATCAGTATAGTGTATGGAGGGGGTCTGCTGCTAGAATTATTGCGCTCATTCTGGCGTGTGCGGCGATATGTAACGTGTATTGCAACCGACGTTTTCATGTGTAGGCGCCCCAGCGTGTGCCTTTACATTTGTACGTGTGTATATGTCTGGGGGGGAGGGGGGGTTATGTGATTGGGTGGAACTTTAATTTTTTCAATTAAAAAAAATATATGGTTTTTTTTTTCTCAATTTGTTTCCATGACATAGGGAACAATGTCCCGTCTGTGATGTATTTTGGTGACAGGTTCTCTTTATGGAGACATCTGAGGTGTAATAGACCCCGGATGTCTCCCCTGTACTACACTGGATGGACTGCAATGCACATCGGATCGGATTCCATATGTCCCGCCCTCGGTGGGCGGGGATCTCTGACCGGTAACCAGGAAGTGATATCACACCATCACTTCCTGGTCAGGACCAGACGGGGACGGGCGCTCTCCTCCTTCCTCTCCTGCTGAGGGCGGTGAGCTGGCCCCGGGGCCCGCAGATGAGGGAGATAGTGGGCGAGGGGAGGGTCACACGGGGCGGGGGGGGCGGCACTGTGTGGAAGCGGCTGCGCTGCCCCTCCAATGCTTCCACCTGACAGGTGAGCCCCGCAGCAGGGCTGAAGGGGAGAGGAAACTACCTGCCCCACCCCCGGGACGTGTCCGGACATGCCCGGCCATATGAATTCCCCATCCCTGCTGGAATGTCAGCTCTCCTCAGTGTCTATGGGGATCCCTGTACATGTGTCCATATGGGAATGTCAGCCGGGAAAAAGGGGGAAAAAAGGGTCCAGTGAGAGGAGGTGAGTTCCCTCGTCTCTCTCTAGATCCACAATACATACCATTTTGGTGTTCTGCCTTGTGGTGGCGCCCATTGACTTTACTGCCGGCGCGTAAACATCCAGCAACGGCTCTGAAGCAGCCGCGCAGAAAAGCCCGAGTCCTCTTCATGGTGGTGGGCCTCTTGGTGGTGGGATCTGCAGACTGCTCAGTGATCCCTCCTTCCATAGGGGGCTTTCCTTCCCTCGATTCCTCTTTGGTGGTTTTCTGAGAAATAAACGTTTTAATCTTTAATTGTCTCATTACGGAAAATAATGAAACCCGCTTCAACCTGTGTGAGAGAGGCAGTGCAGCCAATCGGATCAAATCCGAACCGATGAGACTGCAAGCCAAACTCAGGAGAAGGAACAATCACGTCTGCTCTGTACCGGGTACAAGGAGCGACTGAAGGGACTCTGGCAGAGCTGGCTTAGGGGGGAGAAAGGGGGGGGGGGAAGGGGGAGGGGTCAGGCGATGACATCACGGTGCTGGAGAGCCTTTTTTTTTTTTTTCCAAAGTTTTCTTAAAGGGGCCACGTCCTTTTTAAATTCAGCCACCTGCAGGTTTAATTAAAAAACAAGGACATGGCCCCTTTAAGAACTCTATGTGACTGTTTTTTTTTTTTTCAAATCTCCTGGTACTCAGACAAACACAACTGACGATTTTTCCTAAAGGGGCCGCAGTTATGTGAATGCAGCCTCAGTATATAGATCTCATATACCAGGAGAAGAGGTTTTTTCTTTTTTTTTTTTTAATTTAAGTGAGTTATTTTGATTGATATTTCAACCTTACAGTCCCACGGCTTAAAATAAAGGTCTTTATTCCTATGAGAACTCTGTGATTGGAGCCTTATCGCTTCATATAAAGATTTCCTGCCGAACAAATATTTTCATTTCTGTCTTGCTTTTTTTTTTTTAGTCTTTTATCGTTATTTCCCTAAATGATGGAATTTTTTTTTTCAATGCGAAAACGCCTCCCATAGACTTTAATGCGAAATCCCCTCCCATAGACTTCAATGTGAAAACACCTCCCATAGACTTTAATGCAAAAACACCTTTCAGTAGCAATCCTATGTGAACACTTATGTTCTCTTGAGGCTCTGCTCTATCACTTGTGATTCTGGAACGCACCGCAACAAACTCGCACAGAACCCTTTCCATAATGGCACTCAAAGCACAATGCGTGTGGGTGGCATCTGTGTGAACCTCCTCAATAGGAGCACATAATATCTAGCCTGTCATGTCAATCTGTGAGTTTGAAAATGCATCCAGAATGGCATATGTGTGAACCAGGGCTGCTCCTTTCACATTTGGGCATTTTGGGATTGCGGCAGAATCGCTGTGATCGCAAAACGCAGGTTCAGGCGCAATTATTTATTATTAGGGCTCATGTACACGGGGTGTTTGGAAAACTCTTCTGACCTCTGGAAACTGACTGCTAGAAAACATAGGTTATAAAATGTCAGTTTAGCCGCGTTTGCATACCGCGTTTATGCGTGTTTGCTTTTAGACGCGTTTTTAAACAATAGCATTAGGAGACCTCCCAAATACCCAGAATGCCCTGAAAAATAGTAAATCATGAACTATTTCAGACATTTTGAGAGGAATAGAGAGAGCAGAAGCAGAGAGAGCAGTATGTGTGGAGATGACCTGTCTATTCTGGTTGTAGTCACTATGGATCCCATCATAATGCGGCGCGTTTTACCATTGTTTCCTTCACGCGAAACCTGGAACTGACTGCGCTGGTGTACCGGGTCCATTGGAATACATGGAAAACGCTTTGCATTCGGCTCTGGACAGCATCTGGATATGGATCTGTCAAAAAAAGTGTCTAAACGCAAACACTTGTAAAGGCGGTTAACAGCGTTCATAAGCGTTTGGCGTTTGAAATGACGGTAAAATCTACTCCTGAATGCAATTTTGGGGCGTTATAAAAAAGCCGACTAAACTGATCTGCCTGTAAACGTCTGTAAACGCCTGTGTGTACATGGACACAGGAAGACATAAAGGAGAGTTCAGGGGCTGCTGAAAAATCTGCTCCACAGTTCCTGAACGTCAGTGTAGCAGCTGCAGTGTACATGAGCCCTGAAAACGTTTCAGTTTTGCCGTGATTGTCGTGCGGTAAGTCACATAGTGTGAAGCTTGTCCCCCAAAAGTCGCCTTGCCCCAGGAGCTGACAATCCACGCTACTCTTTACAAAAATAAGTCCGCTGGGTTGAATGAAAACAAACCTTGTAGTGTGTACCCGGCTACAGCGCCCTCTGCTGGAGGTAGTGAGTAAACAGATGAAGGACTCCATCTCTTCCACTCTCTGCCCCTGATAACAGGCAGGTCTGCGATGTTTGAACAGTGACTGATGAAAGGTTATAGCCTGTGATAGCCGGGTGTGAAGAAGGCAATAAACTCACAAATGATAATGTGTTCATTTCCAGGTCTTATCCCAGAGAGGTGCCTCTATGTCTGTACCACAGGGTGTTGCAGTTCATCTGGTCAGCCAGGATCAACTCTGTTGTCTCTCTTGTTGCAAACTGTTCATGACCACTGTGGTTCTGGGTATGGTTCTGTGTGGTTCTGGGTATGGTGCTGTGTGGTTCTGGGTATGGGGCTGTGTGGTTCTGGGTATGGTGCCGTTTGGTTCTGGGTATGGTGCCGTGTGGTTCTGGGTATGGTGCCGTGTGGTTCTGGGTATGGTGCTGTGTGGTTCTGGGTATGGGGCTGTGTGGTTCTGGGTATGGTGCCGTTTGGTTCTGGGTATGGTGCCGTGTGGTTCTGGGTATGGTGCCGTGTGGTTCTGGGTATGGTGCCGTGTGGTTCTCGGTATGGTGCTGTGTGGTTCTGGATATGGTGCCGGGTATGGTGCCGTGTGGCTCCCGGTTATGGGGCTGTGTGTGTGGCTCCTGGGTATGGGGCTGTGTGTGTGGCTCCTGGGTATCGGGCTGTGTGTGGCTCCATGGTATCAGGCTGTGTGTGTGGCTCCTGGGTATGGGGCTGTGTGTGGCTCCTGGGTATGGGGCTGTGTGTGGCTCCTGGGTATCGGGCTGTGTGTGCCTCCTGGGTATCAGGCTGTGTGTGGTTCCTGGGTATCAGGCTGTGTGTGTGGCTCCTGGGTGTTGGGCTCTGTGGCTCCTGGGTATGGGGCTGTGTGTGTGGCTCCTGGGTGTTGGGCTATGTGGCTCCTGGGTATGGGGCTGTGTGTGTGGCTCCTGGGTATCGGGCTGTGTGTGTGGCTCCTGGGTATCGGGCTGTGTGTGGCTCCTGTGTATCGGGCTGTGTGTTGCTCCTGTGTATCGGGCTGTGTGTGGCTCCTGGGTATCGGGCTGTGCGTGGCTCCTGGGTGTCCTGACCCGGAAGTGACGTGATGATATGACTTCTGGGGCCCCATTGACAGACTCCTGACCATGGAGGCCAGGATAGAATGTAATGCAGTGCACTGTATTCCTGTCAGTGTAGTACAGGGGACACTCCCGGGGGATTTTAGACTTTTGATGTCTCAATAAAGAGAACCTGTCACACAGAAAAAAGTAAAAAAAAATAAAAGTAATAAATGAAAGTTACAGCCAAGCACATCTCCTCCCCCCTCCAAAAAAATAAATTGAGACCCCCCACATATATGCACGTTCAAACGTCAAAGCACACAGTGGGGCCCCTACACATGAAGATGTGGATTGCGATACACGTTACATATCACCGCACACGCCAGGATGAGGCAATAATTCCAGCACCAGACCTCCTCCATACACTACACTGATGACCTTTAAGGGGCTTTAACCCCTCCCACCTGACCAATGTACATAAACGGCCGGCTGGGAGCTTCCCCGTTTTGATTGGACGTTCCTGTACGTCCCTCAGAACATGCGCTTGTGTGCGGCCCCGGGGCCACGCAACAGCACGGATCTGTGATGGCTGCGCCTGTCGGACTCAGCCCATTACGGGTTGGGATATGGGCTCTCTGATTGGACCTTCCAATGGTGATGGCAGTGTCCAATCACAGCCATCTCTGAATGTCAGCAGACACGTGTCTCTGTAGCTGTTCCCCTCAGCTGAGGTCTGTGAGAGCTCAGTGAGGGGGGGATGCTGCAAATTGTGACAGTTGATGTGTGTAGCTGATGATTTTATTCCTCCATTACACAGCTCTGCAGCCCCCCCACACCAGGACACCAAGCAGCATCTGTCCCTGTCCACATGTCAGCGTCTGTCAGTGTCCCACATACATGTCATCACCTGTCAGTGTCCCACAAACATGTCATCACCTGTCAGTGTCCCACATACATGTCATCACCTGTCAGTGTCCCACACACATGTCATCACCTGTCAGTGTCTCACAAACATGTCATCACCTGTCAGTGTCCCACAAACATGTCATCACCTGTCAGTGTCCCACAAACGTGTCATCACCTGTCACAGTGTACAGGGCACAAAACAAAGAATTAAAAACAATGTAAAGTGCCCCCATCCCCCCTCGCTGAAGTGCAAAGGTGAACGCAGGCATTGGTGTCATACACATACATGACCGGTGATCACATCACACATGTGAGGTATCGCCGTGAATGTCGGAGCGAGAGCAATAATTCTATCACCTGACCTCCTCTGTAACTCTAAACTGGTAACCTGGAACGGCTTATAAAGTGTCACCTATAAAGATTTGTAAATCACGTAGTTTGGCGCCATTCCATAATCGTGCGCAATTATAAAGCGTGACGGGTTTTTATCTATTTACTTGGTGCAACACCAGATTTTATATTTTACCAAAAATGTGGGTATTATATAGTGTTTGTGCATCAAAATTCTTCAACTGCTTCCCCCCCCGACCACTGCACATAATCGGCCAGGTGGGATCATCGCTTTTCTGATTGGACGTTCCTGAACGTCACTCAGAACGTGGCCACGCAGCTGTGCGCTCTCCGTGTGCCTGTGTCCAATGGACACAGCACAACGCCACATGTCAGAAAAGCTCTCTGATTGGCCCTTCTGATCACATGATGTCTGTGTCCAATCACAGCCATCATGTGATGTCCACAAAGCCACCAGTCTGTTGATTTGCTCTGCCTCTCCTCACACAGAGCCCGCTAGTGAGAAGCGAAGTCGATCTGTGTAAAACACACACATCACCCCATAGTGTCCCCCACACAGCTGTCAGTGCACCAGTGATCCACATCTGTCACAGTACCAGTGGTCATACACATCTATACCAGTGATCCACATCTGTCACAGCTTACCAGCGTAAAAGCCACATCTGTACCAGTGGTCATCCATTTCTGTACCAGTGATCAACATCGCTCATGGCCTGCCAGTGTCAAATCCACATCTGTCAGTACCAGTGAATAACATCTTTCACGGTGTACCAGCGTAAAATCCACATCTGCACCAGTGATCCACATCTGTCACAGCGTACCAGTGTCAAATCCACATCTGTCAGTTTAGCAGTGCTCAATATCTGTCACACAGCACTAGTGTAAAATCCACATCAGTACCAGTGAATAACATCTGTCACAGCACAGCAGAGTAAAATCCACATCTGTACCAGTGATCAATATCTGTCACAGATTATCAGTGTTAAATCCACATCTGAACCAGAGATACACATCTGTACCAGTGATATACATCTGTACCAGTGATATACATCTGTACCAGAGATACACATCTGTACCAGTGATACACATCTGTACCAGTGATATACATCTGTACCAGTGATAGACATCTGTACCAGTGATAGACATCTGTACCAGTGATAGACATCTGTACCAGTGATACACATCTGTACCAGTGCTAGACATCTGTACCAGTGATAGACATCTGTACCAGTGATAGACATCTGTACCAGTGAACATCAGCAATGCAGCATAAACTTGTGTAAACAATGATACACCAGCGAGGAGGCTTTCCAGATGCTGAGTATGACGGACGAGAGTAGCGGGGATCTCTCTCTATCAGACTCAGATTCTGAGTATGAGGCAGTTAAAAGTAGTGGGTGAGCAGCGGAAAAGAAAGAAGGGCTTCCCCCATCCACACATTGGAGGTGGATTGGGGAATCCTCCCTGCTGCCGTATTGTATTGTGACAGCGGAGGGGTCGGAGAGCCGGCTCACTCCCAGCCCAGCAACTCTCAGTTGTCACAAACAACTCCCAATCTCTGTTTATGTTCAGGAGACGGAGGGATGGGATCCCTATCATGTGACCACAGTGGTAGCCAATCACCGTGATCACATTTTTAGTGATCACCTCCCGGTGTTAAGACCCAGCTAAAGGGCTGCCAGGAGGGGGGGGGGAGGGGTTATCAGGTTTTAGAGGTTGGGTTTGGATCTAATGTAACCCTCGTCATTGATAGATTGTATTTGATGTCCTTTATAAATACACAAATGTGATATTCCCGCCGTGAGGTCCCCCAGCCATCGTCCTCTGTCCTATAACATCATTTCTGCCGGTTCCAGCCACTCGCATTAAAATATCAGTGGAGAAAGAATGCGAAGTCAATCAGAATGGCCTCAGTGGGACGGATGCGATTTAATATTAGAACGACCCGGCCGCACAGAGGGAGCTGAAGATTTCAGCAATGTTCATGTAACTCATGCTGCTTCCCTCTCCGGAGTCTCTGCTGTGATAAGTAGGTGGAGGTCATTACAAATGCAGCCATGATTACCTCCACGGTATAAGTGCCACACACTACGCCGGGAAAGAGAGCGCCGTCCCCGAGACTTAGGAGACACTTCTGGGGGTCAGCCCACCTAAACAGATCTTGTAGTTTTAGGTGGTTATAGGAAGACTGACTCTCCCGCGTACTTATTTTACCGCCCACTTCCTTCATGGATGTCTGTGCTCAGACTATGCAGGGCAAAGCAACAACAAGTTCCCTTTAATGCACTTCTCCCCAGCAGCATACTCCATACTGACTTTCCTTGTACCTCTCCGCCGCTCCGTTCAGCTGCTGATAGGAAAGTCCAGTATAAGCTTCAAGTCATGGGGATTGTAGATGACACATTGCTGATTGGCCCAGCACGGTCACATGGGGTAAGTCACATGCTTCTTCATACCTGGGGCTACCTAGTATTGCCTTTTTTTCCCAGCACAGAAGTGAAGGAAATGGCAGTGGGTGGGATTAACCTGGGTATGTTTCTTCTATTGTCTCTTTCAGGTGGGTGGTTTGGGGGTGTTAAAAACAAAAAGTTGAGCTGAAGTTTTACTGTCCACTCAGCATGGCACAATACAGCCAGCTGGGGCTGTACGCATGCATGGCTGCAATGTTTTGGCATTTTTACTGTATGGAGCAGATTTTGACAGTCGGTAACTTCTGCCAAACTCACCCATTGAGTTCAGTGCATGCAATTGCAGGGCTGGAGTGCAGCATTACAGGGTAATATCAGGCAGTGAGGAGGTGATATCTCGCCTCCTCACTGCCTGTCAAATGTCCTCTTAAAATATGGATTGCTCTTCAGATGGCACTGCAGTTCTCCTTAAAGTGGCTGTAAAGTCTGAAGGATTTTTACCTTTATGTATTCTATGGATGAATGTAAAAAGCCTTCTTTGTGCAGCAGTGCCCCCATCCCCCCAATATTTAGCTGAGCCCCATCGAGATCCAGCAATATGAATGACAGCCTCGCTGTCCCAGGTCTCTGCCTCCGCATTGGCTGAGACAGCAAGCAGGAGCCATTGACTCCTACTGCTATCAATCACAGCCAGTCAGCCAATGAGGAGATGGAGAGGGTGGGGCTAAGCCGTGGCTCCGTGTGTGAATGGACACACGGAGCAGTGGGTGCCCCCATAGCAAGCTGTTTTCTGTGAGGGCACCCGACAGGATGAGCCAGGAGAGCCTGCGGGGGGACCCGAGAAGAGGAGGATCCGGGCTGCTCTGTGCAAGCCGCAGGTAAGTATAGACATGTTTATTATTTATCCACTTACCTACTGGGCCAATTCTGACATTCCTCTCCTACATGGAAAAATTCTCTTTTTTTGCTAGATAATTACTTAGAACCCCCACACATTATATTTTTTTAAGCAGAGGCCCTAGAGAATAAAATGACGGGGGTTACAATATTTTATGTCGCGTGGTATTTGCACAGTGGTTTTTCAAAAGCATATTTTTGGGGAAAAAAAACACTTTAATGAATTTTAGTGAACACAAACACAATATAATACCCAATTTCTTTGTAAAATATAAAAGATGATGTTATGCCGAGTAAATAGATACCACACAAGACATGCTTTAAAACTGCGCACACCAATGAAATGGCGGCAAACCGGTACTTTAGTTTATCCATAGGCAACGGTTTAAAAGGAGGGGCTCTGACGTCACGACGCTATTAGGAATCACACGGCGAGTACAGATAGTGTGCAGAGCACACACAGAGGATGGTTACTATTTCAGAAACACATTTAATATATAGATATGTGAGTGAAGTACTTATGCAGTATAAATAAACCTTTTACAGAAAGATAAGGCACTATATGTATTCTTTTTTTCATGGTCACCAACAATATGGAGGAATAAAGAGGAGAGGTGGAGGAAGTGGAAAGCCCCCTGGAGGATAGAGGGAGAAATCCATCCATCCATATTACAGACAGGGATCAGCAAGCCTAAGAGACCCCCTGAGGGAAAAGTGAATGATTACATCCAGCTACCCAACGGTTTACAAGTCTTTACAGGTTACCAAATGAGAGTTCCAGAGGAGATTTGGTGCTGGAATTATTGGTGTGACGTTGGCGGTGATACCTCGCATGTGTCGTGCGATCGCTGGGCCGACACGTGTGTTCACCTTTGCATGTAAGCACGAGGGGGATGGGGGTTGTTTTATTTTTATTATTTCTTTTTTTCACTTTCATTGCTATCAGAAGGGATGAACAACTTGCTTTATGATCACATGGGCCATGACAGGTCCTCTTCTATCAGACCCCAGATTTCTCCACAGATTGGTCTGATTGGCTGCTTCCCCGGCTGGCAGGCGGAGAGTAAACCCAGAGCTGGAAGTGACAGAATCCTTGTTGCTTCCAGTTTCTCATTTCACATAGTGGGAAGAACAACATCAGTTCCTCCCATTGTGTGTGGGGGAGCCGATGCCACCGGTCGCATCTTTGCCGGGCTTCCCGATTGCACAAGATACACGGGAAAGGTGGCGGGGGGAGGGGATGAGACCCCCTTCTTCCACCTGAAAAGTAATCCAACGGCGCATAGTCGCTCAGATTACTTTTACATAAAAGAGAATCGTTGGCACTGAAAAATGATACGTGATCATGGTTGTCGCCTCAGCCATTGTCCCGGTATAACCACTTCAGTACCAGGCTGTGTATATATACGTGCATCCGTATTGAAGCGGTTAAAGAGACCCTGTCACCACCTTAAACAAATGACAGGTCACAGCACACACAGTATTTTATATGCCTACTTCTGGTGTTTTTACTTTCTGTGAATTAGTTTTTATTCACCTGCAATGTGTCTTTGAAGCTAAAAAATGTGATTAGCACAGCCCCCTCCCTTCTTGTATGCCATAGCCCTCCCCTCTACTGCGAGTGTCTAATTGCTATGTGTGCTGGCCCAGCTCCTCTGCCCCTCCCCTCACTATATAACCTTTTATGGAGGAGACAGGGAATACTATAGTGTGTCACTTGATTTACAGCTTGAAGTCAACATCCAAGATGGTGGCGACCAGCAGCCGATGCTCAGTTTGGTGTGTATTGATAGAGAGGTTTTTTGTTTTTTTTTGTTAGGAGAGTGCATGTGATCAGCATTGTCCAGACAGAGGGTCAGGGGTCCTGTAGTCTCATAGGACAGTCAGAGGAGAATGAAAACTCCTCCTACAAGCTTTAACCACTGCTGGGTTAGACACTGAGAGAAGTCATAAGACTGCTATATATTGCTGATGAGAAAAGGTATTTAGCAGTTTATATTTACTAAAATAATTGTATTTCCATGCTGTGTGTACTGTGGGAGAGCGGATATAGTGATTGCAGGGTCCGGGGAGACCGGATATAGTGGATGCAGGGTCCGGGGAGACCAGATATAGTGAATGCAGGGTCTGGGGAGAGCGGATATAGTAAGTGCAGGGTCCGGGGAGAGCGGATATAGTGAATGCAGGGTCCGGGGTGAGCGGATTTAGTGAATGCGGGGTCCGGGGAGAGCGGATATAGTGATTGCAGGGTCCGGGGAGACCGGATATAGTGGATGCAGGGTCCGGGGAGACCAGATATAGTGAATGCAGGGTCTGGGGAGAGCGGATATAGTAAGTGCAGGGTCCGGGGAGAGCGGATATAGTGAATGCAGGGTCCGGGGTGAGCGGATTTAGTGAATGCGGGGTCCGGGGAGAGCGGATATAGTGAATGCAGGGTCCGGGGAGAGCGGATATAGTGAATGCAGGATCCGGGGAGACCGAATATAGTGAATGCGGGGTCCGGGGAGAGCGGATATAATGAATGCGGGGTCCGGGGAGAGCGGATATAGTGAATGCGGGGTCCGGGGAGATCGGATATAGTGAATGCGGGGTCCGGGGAGAGCGGATATAGTGAATGCGGGGTCCGGGGAGAGCGGATATAGTGAATGCGGGGTCCGGGGAGAGCGGATATAGTGAATGCAGGGTCCGGGGAGAGCGGATATAGTGAATGCGGGGTCCGGGGAGAGCGGATATAGTGAATGCGGGGTCCGGGGAGAGCGGATATAGTGAATGCGGGGTCCGGGGAGAGCGGATATAGTGAATGCGGGATACGGGGAGAGCGGATATAGTGAATGCGGGGTCCGGGGAGAGCGGATACAGTGAATGCAGGGTGCTGGGAGAGCGGATACAGTGAATGCAGGGTCCGGGGAGACCAGATATAGTGAATGCAGGGTCCGGGGAGAGCGGATATAGTGAATGCAGGGTCCGGGGAGAGCGGATATAGTGAATGCAGGGTCCAGGGAGACCGGATATAGTGAATGCAGGGTCAGGGGAGAGTGGATATAGTGAATGCAGGGTCCGGGGTTTAGTAACACTTGAACTCCACTCTTATCTTCAGTCTTGCACAGTTGTAAAACGCTCAGCTCCTCTACGGAAATATCTAACTCTGATGCTACTGCGCTCTGTGAGATTCATACAGTTTGTATTAAAAGCTGCAGAATGTTAAACCGAGCCTTCCTCATTTCCTGGCTGGTGGACATCCGGCATCATCTAGCACTTTTCTCCCCAACCTTACTGTCCCTGGCCCACTGCTTTCATTCATTGGATTTCAGTTCTTTCAGGCATAGAAGCTCCACATCACATGTCAGCGTTACCTAGAGACATCTGCATAGGAATGTTCACTACACCAGACTGACACCCACACAGCCAGGCAGATTGATATTTCCAGAACTCCCTCAGGAGCCAGCCCACTGATTGCATCAGGGCTGAGGACTCTTGGGGGGAGTACTGAGGAGGGGCCCTGATGTTTTCTGGGAACTA
This sequence comes from Staurois parvus, assembly GCF_062004578.1. NCBI lineage: Eukaryota > Metazoa > Chordata > Amphibia > Anura > Ranidae > Staurois > Staurois parvus. Next base: position 8,902,055 of record NW_028317826.1, read on the forward strand.
TGTACAGCACCCTGCTAGCCCCTCCCACCAGCCATGACTTCATGACAAATGTTACCAGTGATGACATTTACATTCACCCAACACGTGCAGTACGGCCGGATTCACACTCTGCATTGTGACAATATACGTGGTTTTGTGCGCCGTTAGCAGTGCGTTCTCATTGGGTTGATGTGGTTTCCCGGTAACAATAAAACATGAAATCTAGTTGCGCTAGTCATGCAGTATGCGCTATAACACCTAAACAACACAGCACACCTTGCAGCAAGTAACTGGAATAAGTAGAGAACATGTAAAAGATGAAAGCTTGCTCTGGGATCAGAGGATTTATTAATGCCTCCTGATGGTCTTTGTGATGAGTGTAACTATACTCGGCCGAAGTCCCAACTATGAGCGGCTTACTGGACAGATGTCCCAAAATATGTAAGTGGTGGCAGCACAGGGGGGGTCTAATGGTCCTGAATACTGTTCCTTGTGCTGTCATCCAGTGAGCCGGTTACATTACTGACTTTGAGTGGCTTGGGCATACTAGGTCCTCTCTTTGCCTCCATGAAGATGAGTGAGTCTGGTGATGGAAGGACCATCCCCAAGACCATGGAGATGTATTATGAAGCCCTTTGAGCCCATGGGTTTGTGTCATTTTTGGTATTGTGTAGCTGCATGTATTACATTTACTCTGTGCTCTGTTCTTTTGTTAGCATGCTCTCCTTCCTGAGATTATTGCAGAGCTGCAATGAGAGGTGGCATGCCCTGTAGACCAGCCTTTTTCACCTTTTTTTAACAGTGGAACCCTTGAAATAATTTTCAGACGTCGAGGAACCCCTGCTAAATACAGTTACTTGGGGATCAATTTGAAAAATGCCCCATTTGCAGTGCTGATTGCCCCCCTTAAAGACAGCTAAAAACATAATTGGTATCATGCCACTGGCCCTTCATAGTGACGTTGGCCCCAGAACTGTGCAGGCACCATCACATGGGAGCCAAGCAGCTATAGCTAAGGGATCCCCTGCCATGGCTAGAGGGAGCTGAAAATGTCCCGGCATCAGTGGGAGTAAACAATGTCCTATCTTTGGTAATAGGGGAACTATTAGTGCCCCATTGTTAGTGTCAGTGGGAGAAATAGTGTCCGATCATTGAAGTCTCTGGAGGGAATAGTGCTCCATCATTGATGTCTGTGGAGGGAATAGTGCTCCATCATTGATGTCTGTGGAGGGAATAGTGCTCCATCATCGATGTCTGTGGAGGGAATAGTGCTCCATCATTGATGTCTGTGGAGGGAATAGTGCTCCATCACTGATGTCTGTGGAGGGAATAGTGCTCCATCACTGATGTCTGTGGAGGGAATAGTGCTCCATCATTGATGTCTGTGGAGGGAATAGTGCTCCATCATTGATGTTTGTGGAGGGAATAGTGCTCCATCATTGGTGTCTGTGGAGGGAATAGTGTTCGATCATTGATGTCTCTGGAGGGAATAGTGCTCCATCATTGATGTCTGTGGAGGGAATAGTGCTCCATCATTGGTGTCTGTGGAGGGAATAGTGCTCCATCATTGGTGTCTGTGGAGGGAATAGTGCTCCATCATTGATGTCTGTGGAGGGAATAGTGCTCCATCACTGATGTCTGTGGAGGGAATAGTGCTCCATCATTGGTGTCTGTGGAGGGAATAGTGTTCGATCATTGATGTCTCTGGAGGGAATAGTGCTCCATCATTGATGTCTGTGGAGGGAATAGTGCTCCATCATTGATGTCTGTGGAGGGAATAGTGCTCCATCATTATAAAACAGAGAATAATAAGCGAGCGCTTTAAATGTACAAGTAGCTGAGGCACACAGGATAACCAAAATAATCCTCACATGAAAATAAAATAAAAGTGCAGCGCTAGGAGAATATATAAATGTGTCACAATAGATAAAAGTGATCAAAAAAAGTCCCAACAACGGTGACCTAGGGTAACAATGCACACTAACTAGAAGTGCACATTATAAGTGCAATGTAGCCAAGGTGGAGCTCATAGAGTATTCATCCGCATGGAAAGGGTAGATGCATTTCCTTGGTCAGTGAAGATCCTCACGATGGTACAGAGCTGGGCAGAAGAAATCCACTAGATGGTAGAAAACGATCACTGCTCCACCAAAAGAGCACTGTTCCTCCACTGTGCAAGAACGATATCTGGGAGAAAAGGTGCTCCCCACAGGGGATCAAGAAAAAATGCCCATAGTGAAGTAAAGTTTAAAAACGAATTTATGCTCCATCGTTGGTGTCTGTGAAGGGAATAGTGCTCCATCATTGATGTCTGTGGAGGGAATAGTGCTCCATCATTGATGTCTGTGGAGGGAATAGTGCTCCATCATTGATGTCTGTGGAGGGAATAGTGCTCCATCCTTGATGTCTGTGGAGGGAATAGTGCTCCATCATTGTGTCTGTGGAATGAATAGTGCTCCATCATTGATGTCTGTGGAGGGAATAGTGCTCCATCATTGATGTCTGTGGATGGAATTGTGCTCCATAATTGGTGTCTGTGGAAGGTATAATGCTCCATCATTGGTTTCAATGGGAGGAATGGTTCCCTACTGTTGGTGACAGTGCAGGAATTATTGCCCAATTGTCAGTGGGAGGAATAGTGCCTCGTATCAGTGGGAGGAATAGCACCCCAAGGGCCAGAGAAAGGTATGCAAAGGGCCACAGTTTGGAGACCCCTGCTCTGAAGCAGGGGTCTTCAAACTTTCTAAACAAAGGGCCAGTTTACTGTCATTCAGACTTTAGGGGGGTTGGACTGTGGCCAGTGGAAGTAGAAAATCTCCTGGCATTAGTGGGAGTAAACAGTGGTCCATCTTTACTGTTAAAGGGATGAATAGTGTCCCGTCATTGGTGTCAGTGGAAGGATTAGTGCTCCATCATTGGTGTCAGTGGAAGGAATAGTATGCCATTGTTGGGGTCAAGAATTAATTCTATGCTGTTGGTCACAGTGGGAGGAATAGCATCTCATATCAGTGGAAGGAATAGTGCCTAAAGGGCCATATGTAAAGTAAACAAAGGGCCACATTCGGCCCGTGTGCTGCAGTTTTGAGGCCACTGCTCTAGAGGTATCCTAGGGTTTCATGGAGCCCTGGATGAGAATAGCTGCTGCAGGCTACACTTTTTCCTGGTGGGAGCCTTTCTTGTTTTAATGGTCCTATAAAAGGCTACATAAAAATGCAGTGTGATTTACAATGCTTCAGTTTATATATTTGGACCTTCCAATTCACTAACCCAAAACACGTATTTAGATTAACACAGTCATAAATTGTCTGTTCTAAATCTCTGATTCATTCCATTTAAAAGAAGAGAGTCAGCATGACCTTTGTCAGATCTCCATTGGAGTAGTTCAGGCAACTACCTGAGGCCCCAGCTTCCTAAGGGGCCCATGCATGCCCATGTCAGGGTAACTGTACTTTGGGCATACCTTGTAGACCAATGGTGTCATGTTCTGTCCAGCAAAATCCACCTGGACCGGCTGTCAGCTTGACAACAGGGTCTCGCCTTGTTCCACAGGAGCCCCTGCAGCAGTGTAAATGCAGCCTGCTAGCAGTGTTTGCCTTTTTCACTGATAAATACTGGATGTCCTATCAATATTATTGTCATGAATAAAGTATTTGGACGTGTTCTTTTATGTGCATATCAATAAGCTTTCCTTTGATCTGAACATGCCATCAATTTAGGTCTAGATACAGTTTAGGAGACAACGTCTCTTATTTGTTCCCCTTTGATCTATTAGATAATAATTGAAAGTGTTCCGTTATACCTGTTCAATAATTGCACAAAAAATGCTTTTGTTATCTAGTGAGCTTGCAAGTTGCAGCGTACTCTGCAGTAATCTCTCAAGCAGTACAAGACAAGCTCAACCGAGAACTTTGGAAATATCATGAGCCTGGGTTTTGGTAGGAACAGGTCTTTACCATCTTTTACCAAAAGTCTAACTCACCAATGATCTACTAACTGCTAAAACCAATGGCCACTACTCCGTACTCATCCCAACCAATGGCCACTACTCCGTACTCACCCCAACCAATGACCACTACTCCGTACTCATCCCAACCAATGACCACTACTCCGTACTCATCCCAACCAATGACCACTACTCCGTACTCATCCCAACCAATGACCACTACTCCGTACTCATCCCAACCAATGACCACTACTCCGTACTCATCCCAACCAATGACCACTACTCCGTACTCATCCCAACCAATGACCACTACTCCGTACTCTTACTACTTGACCTCTCTGCGGCTTTTGATACATTCGATCCATTCAAATGGCAGTTTTCTGTTTACTTTCACATTTTGTTTTCCATTTTACAGCATTTGATATCATTTTAGCTGAGCAGCCTATCAGTTTCTGCACTTATTTATATATTTTCTCCTTTCCAATGAGCTTTTTAATCAAAGTACGCTGTTTTTCTACACTTTGTCTGGAATGATCCGTTACTCAGATTTCACTGTTCAACAAATTTTTATTTTTTTCCAGTTTTGGAAACAAAAGGATCCATTTCTTAATGAATTTCACATTCTGAGTTCAAATATAACAATGAAATTTGTCAATTGGCTCTAGTTTTTCTGTAAACGGAAAGTTTTCTACTATAGGCGTAATGACTACATAATGCACAATAATTATATAGATAGATGTCTTTCCACAAATATAAAGCAAGTTATATTGACTACATAACAAAGCCTAAATGGCATAATATATTGCATAGGATTACCAAGAAAAATTATAGCCATAAGCTAAGTTGAATCATTTTAATACTTAGGATTCTCACTAGTTTTGTCTTCAGTTTGTGTCGGTTTTGCTTCTCTTGGCTTTTCTCTTGTATTCGAGGAAAGAGCTATCTCTTACAACTGTCCAGCAATAGTCAGCAAGCATTGATGGGCTCCATTTACCTTGATATCTTCTTTCCATAGCTGCAATGTCTTGATGGAAGCGCTCTCCGTGTTCATCACTCACTGCTCCACAGTTTGGTGGGAAAAAATCCAGATGCGAATGTAGAAAATGAATTTTTAGAGACATGTTGCAACCCAGATTTCTGTAAGTCTGGATGAGTTTTTCTACCACTTTCTTGTAGTCTGGTGTTTTATTTTTTCCAAGAAAATTTGATGTCACTGATACAAATGCTGTCCAGGCAGCCTTTTCCTTTCCACGCAACAGAGAAAGAAACTCATCATCATGAATAAGTTTACGAATCTGTGGCCCAACAAAGACTCCTTCATTTATTTTTGCAGCACTAAGTGCTGGAAATTTGCTAATCGGGTACTTGAAACCTGCTTTATTCTTGTCCATTGCCTTAACAAAGTTTTTCATTAATCCCAACTTGATGTGTAATCGAGGTAATAAGATCTTATTGCTGTCTACAAGTGCTGGATAGTTAACATTTTTTTCTCCAGGCTGCAATGACTGGCGTAATGGCCAGTCTCTTTTGGCATAGTGCATTTCTCTCGCACGACTGTCCCACTCACAGAGGAAGCAGCAGTACTTAGTATATCCACCTTGAAGTCCAAGTAGGATAGCAATCACCTTCAGGTCACCACAAATCGACCATTGATGTTCATCATAGTTGATGCACCTTAAAAGCTCTTTCAAGTTTTCATACGTTTCTTTCATTGAAACTGCGTAAGCAACTGGAACTGACGGCAGCGGATTGCCATTATGGAGCAAAACAGCTTTAAGACTCGCCTTTGAAGCATCAATGAACAGCCTCCACTCATCGGGATCATAGCATACGCCGATGGCTGAGATTAAACCATGAACATTGTTACATACAGCAATATCACCTTCCTGGACGAAGAATGGGATCAGATCTTTCTGACGATGACGATAGAAAGACGTACGAACATCACTTGCTAGGAGATTCCACTGTTGTAGTCTTGACCCCAAAAGCTCTGCCTTGTTCTTCGGAAGATCCAGGTCTCTGATAAGATCGCTCAATTCCACTTGTGTAATGAGGTGTGGTTCAGTGGGTGTGGATGGAAGAAAGTCTGGGTCATGTGAGGTTGACGGTTGATGACTACACGCTTCAGGTTCTTCCTCACTTGACTCAACCACGAAGGATTCTGGTGCTTTAGGAATTGGTAGCCCCTCTCCATGAGGAACTGGACGTATTGCCGATGGAATATTTGGATAGTGCACAGATAACTTTTTCTTCTTATTTAGCCCTTTTGTTGGAGGCACCATACAAAAGTAACAATTACTAACATGATCTGTTGGCTCTCTCCAAATCATTGGCACAGCGAAAGTCATAGATGCCTTTTTTCCATTCAACCATTGCTCCAGTGCCGTCCCACAAGAATTGCAGCATATATGTGGTGCCCAGCTCTTGTCCTGGTCTCCTATCTTGCAGCCAAAATACAAGTTGTAGGCTTTCTTAATCATTCCTGTTATCCTCCTTTTTTGTGAGATAAAAGTTATTTCACCGCAGATATAGCATAAATGATCTGCTTTATTCACACAAGTTCGAGGCATTACTGAGTAGCCTATATAAGCATAAAACGAAATGTAAAGACGCTGTCGAACTACAATCAGCTACAGATACTGCAGCTTTTATGCAGTGAAGTGATGCAATTAAAGGCTAATATTGCATCATCTCAGTATACATGCAATTTTCTATTGGTCACCAGTATCAATTGCGCAATATGCAGCTGAAGTTGCATCATAATTTTGAATGGCTTACGTCATTAGATGGGTGAATATATCATGGAAACTAGAGCCAATCAACATTTTTTAGGGTCATTTTCGTTTTCAGCACCCCGAAATTATGTAAGATTAGCTAATTTTATGCCCAAAACTTTTTACCTGTTGAACAGTGTTTTAGAGATATATTATATATAGAGGTATATCCCTTTCAGCAACACTGGCTATATCCATATGAACGTCCAACCTCCAGGAGACACAATATACCGTGCAGAAAACAAACCTTCCTCACAAATTCAGTATGCAGTGTCTCTCCAAAGAAAAGCCAAAGGGATCTGCAATAATGTTCTGCCATAAAAAAATGTTCTTTATTAAAACCCGACCGGTACTTACATAATAGGAAGAAAGAAGAGCGCACAATCATACAAAACGCACTCATATCTACATCTCATTGGTTTCTTTGTATTCCCACAGATGAGGTGCCCAGTTTTTATTTCTGGGGCCTGTTTGTTGCCACCTTAGGCAGACTGTAATGGTTATTATATGTGATTTATTTTGTTATTATATACAGTACATGTTGTTCCTTAAAGCAGTTAGGGTGGATACTGTCATCTCTAGGTGCATGGAGTACACTCACAGTCCTAGAAAGCTGTACTCTAAATACATATATGAGAAATGTTTTGCCTGTCAGAAGATTTTTATATCTGTTCATCCATTGCTGGGATTTACACAGCTCTGCCAGACAGCACAGCCAAGCAGACAAGACTACTTACAGATAGGAAATACAGTGGTGTCCTCTGTTCACCCCCAACCGTCTGATTGGATGGTGAAACAACAACAGCAGACTGATTAGGTCATCTCTCTGATCTCTTCTCCTATCAGTATGTTCTATGTTGGTACATGTGCATGCAGCACACCTGATTGGCTCTCGGTTCTGCCCCTTCTTCTTCCAGTGCTGCTGCATAGTAAGAGGCTGAAACCAAATCAATTTCAGGCACTTCCACTAGTGGCATTAAAACACACATTTCAAAATTTATTAAGCCCTTCCTGTCGGATGTATGTATATATGTGGCAGCACAGAGATTGGCCGTATTCTGTGCCTCCTCGTATACGCATACCTGTTTTGTGTTGGCAGCATGCCCCCAGCACTCTGACAGTACCGTCACTGACAATTGGAAGCTGGTAGGATGGGCTTCCAATTATCTAATCATCCAATCACAGTGATCACATGGTGCGGAAGCTGAGCAAGCAGGTAACGATGCTCCGGTGTTACTATCTCTTAAAAGGCTGGGAAGAAGGGGTTAATGAATACAGAGTTGCATTGGTTTGTGTCTGTTATATCTGTCTGGAGATTAGTCCAAAGATGTACAGTTTTTATTCAACTGTGTGTGGCAAAATATCCTAAAAATCCAGAGCTATGAACAGGGGATTATAAGAAGATCCTGGGATTTCCCGCTGTAAACGCATGTGTTCTGTATTGCAGACATCTAGAACTGCATTCACCTGATGCCAAGCATACTGCGGTGCTGCGAGCAAAAGATCCTGCGGCGGCCCAGACCTGGTTCAACGCAATTCACGGGGCGGAGACGGAACTTCTTCCCAAGGTGATGGCCGAAGTCCAAACTCAGCTGAGAAAAAACGGAATCTCTGGAAGTCATGAAATTCGGCACATGGGCTGGCTAGCAGAAAAGGTCAGTTTGTTGTGTCTTTGGCTTTATATTGTTTATCTCACGAGCTAAATGACCACAAAAATGTCTCATCTGAAGTCCCTTTAACCCTTTTCCGCCTACTCCGGTGTCCTTGTACAAAGTTCTGAGTGCCTGGGGGGCGGGAAGATTTTCGATCATGTGACTACTGTGTTTGGCTGTCATAGTGGTCACATGATCAGGAGTCGTTCCACTGGCTATGGATTATTAGTGAGGGCCGAGAGCTGTCTTTGACAGCCCAGTGTCTGTGCTGGGAGCTTGCAGTGAGCTTGTTCTCAGCACAGAAACATTGGCTGCCCAACAACGCACATGTGTGGGTGTTAAAGCCTGCCCTTGCGGCTGCAAATATGTGTTATTTGGGTGACAACAGGTTAAAGTGGAACTTAACCCCCCCAGGTTTAATTTTACTGTAAACCCCCTCCTACCTTGTGTGCTGGGGTGAACTTAAATAACATACCCAGCCATCAACTGCAGCATTGCCCTGCAGTAATCTGCTGAAAGCGGAACCCACAGGGCCTTGTGCCGCCATCATTGGAGCCAGCTTTCTCTTCCAAGTCCTAGCAAGCAGCTCCCGATGACACTCCACTGAGCATAGACAATATTCGTAGTCCTCCTGGGCTTAGGTGAACCTGTGGCTAAAGCTGCTAGTACCTAACCATATACCAGAAATGGTCATTCCAAAGTGTAAAGTGAGGTGCAGCTCTAATAACTAAACTATATGTAAATCCCAATGTGAATAAGTGATGAACAGTAAATAAATGAGTGAACAATACTATAATACCCAGTGACTATATTAACAGCATAAGTGACATCAACCCCAAACTAAACATCTACATCGCCTCTCCTAAATGGGTGAAATCAACATAAAAAAATCTATAAATACAATAATTAAATACACATACATATAATGAATGCCGTGGTACTGGATATGCGCCTATTACACAACACCAGTAAATACATATCATGTGGTGACATAAACGCATGTATGCTTTACATTCCCAAAACCAACTGATGTGAAAGAAATGGCAGTGATCCCACTAAGGGATAACAAACAAAGTGAATCAGTGAAACCACTCCTTGTGGTAAACGTATGAAAAAGGGAAGAGGAATCAGATTATAAACGCATGTATACCTACATGCTCAAGGATAACTGGTGAATAAGAACAATAGCAGTGATCCCACTAAGGGACAAAGAAAGTGAATCCGTGAAACCACAAATTGTGGTACTTGTGAAAAAAGAAAGAAGTCAGGCTCACCGCCTGTAAATCACTAACAATCACTAAATGTACACAATTGTGACCCCCCTACTGGGGATAAGTGAACAGAAAACCTATAAATAATGAAGGGATTTGTAACCCCAAATGTAACCTCTTCAGCACATGTCTTTTTTCCAACAGTGGGACTTTGCGGGGGCTTCTTGCAGATAGCTTGGCTTCACATAGGCGTCTTCTAATTGTAACTGTCCTCACAGGGAACGTCACACCTTCTTTCATCTTCCTGGAGCTGATTGTTGGCTGAGTCCTTGCCATTTTGGCTATTCTTCTATCCATTCGAATGCTAGTTATTCGCTTTCTTCCACGTCTTTCAGGTTTTGGTTGCCATTTTAAAGCATTTGCGATCATTTAAGCTGAGCAGCCGATCATTTTCTGCACTTCTTTATATGTTTTCCCCTCTCCAATCAACTTTTTAATCAAGGTACTCTGTTCTTCTGAACAATGTCTGGAACGACCCATTTTCCTCAGAATTTCAGAGAGAAATGCACTGTAACCAGCATGTCCAACTTTGCTGCCTTCCTTCCTTAAATAAGGGCAATAATTGCCACCTGTTTTTCAAAGAATGAATGACCTCACTAATAGAACACCACACGGCTATTATTTTGAACATGCCCCTTTCAATGAGTGATTCAATGACACAGAATCAGCAGCATGCATGTCATGACTGTTAGGTCTGTTGGATTTCTATTACTCTACTACACCTGCTAGGAAATTATTTGCCATGTAGAAATATCATTTCTACCAAAAACCATGTAGAAATATCATTTCTACCAAAAACAGTGATTGATCCGGTTAGTGATGTCTGACTGCTAATATTTTGAACACAACTGAATAAACTTCACAAGATCTACAAGATGTCTTATCGATTGAGTCACTGACTGGTATCCAACTAAGATTGAAGTTATCGCTATCTCATCACAACTGAGCCATCACTTCTAGGACCACTGAGAGGAGGCTGCATGCAGGACCTTGCCCACCAGAGAGGGAACTGACACAGCGTTGTACCTGACATCCGTTGGAGAGAGTCCGGGTTCCAGACCGGTGGTGTTTGATTATCATAAGGTGTTTTAACCCTGCAGGGTCACCGCATGGAGGTGAGGGGCCATTGCACCTAGAGTGGGATTTATAGTATCCTGTTGCAGATTTATGGTGATCACAGGACTACAGAACACCTCCACCATTTGCATGGTTCTGGACACCTTCTGTAGATTGGACATTTATTTCACCTTTTAGGACACGTTAATAATTTTGTGTTTTGTTTTTTTCTGTTCATGTTGATTGCTGAATTATCCATGTTTATTTATGTTTGTGGATACACGGAGAGTGTGAGGCACTGTTTGCCGTCACTTATTTCTCTGCTTATTCAGAACCCCCCATTTGGGGTTACAAATCCCTTCATTATTTATAGGCACTATAGCCTATGTTTTCTGTTCACTTATCCCCAGTAGGGGGGTCACAATTGTGTACATTTAGTGATTGTTAGTGATTTACAGGCGGTGAGCCTGACTTCTTTCTTTTTTCACAAGTACCACAATTTGTGGTTTCACGGATTCACTTTGTTTGTCCCTTAGTGGGATCACTGCTATTGTTCTTATTCACCAGTTATCCTTGAGCATGTAGGTATACATGCGTTTATAATCTGATTCCTCTTCCCTTTTTGTACGTTTACCACAAGGAGTGTTTTCACTGATTCACTTTGTTTCTTATCCCTTAGTGGGATCACTGCCATTTCTTTCACATCAGTTGGTTTTGGGAATGTAATGCATACATGCGTTTATGTCACCACATGATATGTATTTACTGGTGTTGTGTAATAGGCTCATATCCAGTACCACAGCATTCATTATATGTATGTGTATTTAATTATTGTATTTATAGATTTTTTTATGTTGATTTAACTCATTTAGGAGAGGTGGTGTAGATGTTTAGTTTGGGGTTGATGTCACTTATGCTGTTAATATAGTCACTGGGTATTATAGTATTGTTCACTCATTTATTTACTGATCTCCACTTATTCACATTGGGATTTACATATAGTTTAGTTATTAGAGCTGCACCTCACTTTACACTCCACTGCACATGCGCAGCGTATTGTACATAGCCCCAAAGCCACCTGGGATACATGATGTTGGTATCCTAGGGGGCTTCAGGTGGGGTGGGGAGGATGTCATTCTTGCCTAAGCGAGGAAGGCAGAAGCATGGGGTGTGTTTGCCTGAAAAAAAAAAGAAAGAAGTACAGGAGTTGGATAAAAATATGGAAACACTACATGATTTGCAGGTGTGAAAGTAACGACATGGTTTGCGTTGAAAGCGGAAGTGACGTAACATTCTTTTGCTTCCGCTGTGTGATGAGACACCTAGCTAACAGGTGGAAAGCCTCACGTCTGTCATTTACTGCGTGCGCAGCTAGTAATATGGAGTCATGTCAGAGCTTACTGAGCTTCAAAGAGGGCAAATTGTTGGTGCCATTTAGCTGGTGCCTCTGTGACTGAAGTTGCCAATTTATTTGCCGTGTCACGAGGTACAATATCAAAGGTTATGGCGGCATATACAGTTTGTGGGAAAACAATGTCTGGGCAGCCATATCTTGGTATTCTGCAGGTCCCATTGTCACCTTGAAATATAGAGTCACTGCCAGTGACTATGTACAAATTTTGGCAGACTATGTGCACCCCATGGTGCAGACATTGTTTCCCGAAGACCGCGCCATTTACCAAGCTGACAATGCTCTGAATTCACACAGCTGGCGTTGTCAAATCATGGTTTGACGAGGATGCAGACAAGGTTTCACACCTTTCCTGGGCGCCACAGTCGCCAGACCTCCATATCATAGAGCCATTATGGTCAACGAGATTTGGGCTTGTTTTCCGCCTCTTGCATCTCTGCGAGAACTGGAACGATTTTTGTATGAAGAGTAGTATCAGATTCCATTATCCACCACCCAAGACTTATATTTGTCAATTCCCAGGAGAATTCAGACCGTCTTGGATGCTAAAGGCAGTCCAACACTATAGGAGCTAATGATTTTGTTCTTTTACCTAGTGTTTCCATAATTTTGTCCAACCCCTGTAACTGGGACTGAAGGTTCGTATTAAAATCTTAGTAGTTTGACTTCATCGTGTTCTTGCTCTATATCTGTTTAATGTGCTGATTGTCTGCTTGTTATTTGGGTCCACTTTAAACTATGATCAGTTACTTAAGCGGAGACCTTTCTCTGCCACCTACTGGAAATTGTCATTTCTGTGCAATGTATGCGATTAAAGAGGGGACTCCGTATGCAGCTTTCATTGAATGTTGCCACTTAACAGCAAGCACTGAACACATCAAATATGCCACAGTCTCCTGGGAAGTGTAATTAGTCGGTTTGTTTGAATTTGGGGTTTTACTGTTACACTTAGGAATCGGGGGAGGCTGAGGATAGGGCCACTGTAGCTGACAAGCCCCCTTTGCCAGTCACACTTCGTGAACAGGGGATTGTGGCAGCTATGCTGTGTCTGAGATCAATGTTAGTGACGCCCACTAATTGGGCATTCGTCGGGGAGGAGCAGAGAAGCTGGAAATTAAGGAACCAAAAAGAGATTTACTTCACATTTCAATACTGTTTCATTGGAGAAGTGAATACAGGCATTTAGACATGCAAGGATGGATCTGTATTTATGTTTTTAATTCCTTCAGGAGTTAATTTTTTAAGGCCCAACACTGGAAACACTTTTTAGTCGGTTATTGTGTACCGAGAATACTATCTCTACAGTCACTGACCTTACATTTTCCAAAATACAATATTTTTCCCTAAAGCGGGCCTTTAACTACCTGCCGACCGCAGATAGCCGAATGACGGCTGCACTGTGGACACAGCTGATCACGTGACGTGGTAAAAGGCCAATCACAGCGGCCTTTTACCACGTGATCAGCCGTGTCCAATGACACGCTGATCACCGGGAAATGCAAATGCCGGTTCTCGGCTGCACTTTCCTCACGCTGTCAGATCGTGAGGAAAGTACTGCCGAAAACTGGCATTTGTCAGAGCGGGGGTCGGCACCGATCATCGGGGGTCACTGATCATCAGTGCCCTGATAATCGGTGCTCAGCAGTGCGACACACAAGTTCCGCCCAGCAGTGCGCCCACCTGTGCCCAGCAATGCACACGCCTGTGCCCAACAGTGCGCCCACCTGTGCCACCCACCAGTGCCACCCACCAGTGCCCATCAGTGCAGCCTAGCAGTGCTGCCAGTCAGTGGCCAGCGGTTGTCAGTCAGTGCCCAGCAGTGCCGCCAGTCAGTGCCCAGCAGTGATGTCAGTCAGTGCCACCTATCAGTGTTGTCTATCAGTACCCATTATCAGTGTCGCCTATCAGTGCCACCTATCCGTGACACCTCATTAGTGCTGCCTATCAGTGCTGCCTATCAGTGCCCTTCAGTGCTGCCCATCAGTGCCGCCTATCAGTGCCTATCGGTGCTGCCTCATCAACGCACATCAGTGAAGGAGAAAAATTACCTGTTTGAAAATTGTTATAATAGAAACAAAGAAACTTTTTTTTTTTTCTTCAAATTTGTTTGCACTTTTTTTGCTTATAGCACAAAAAGTAAAGTGCCCAGCGGTGATTAAATACCACCAAAAGAAAGCTCTATTTGTGAGAAAAAAATTATAAAAATTTCATATGGGTACAATCTTGCATTACCGCGCAATTGTCAATCAAAGTGCGACAGCACTGAAAGCTGAAAATTGGCCTGGTAAATAAGGGGGTATAAGTGCTCGGTAGGCAAGGGGTTAATGTCTTAAGGGGCCATGCACGGTGCTTACAAGAAGGTGTCCGTTCCGATATTGGGAGCACGTGTAAAGGTAAAGGTACTCTGGGCTCTGATTTGGGTCACGCCGTGTACATCGTTCTCTGGGGAGGTACAGTAGTAAGTGTAGATGGTGAGACGACTTGTTCAGCTGAGCCAATGCAAATTTAATGAGCATCACACTTCCTAGCGTTGGCGGTTGGATTGGCTGGATGTCTGTAAAGACAGATGCATCCAGTGAATGCTTCCTGTGAATATGGAAGATGGACAGTCTAGGTGTTGATAGACATCGTTTATGTATTTACTTTGTACAGTTATTCTTATTTGCTTTTTATGAACACGTAATTTCCAAAAGTTTTGCCCATTTATAACAGTCCCTGAGCGATTTCTCTGCTCCTTTTTTGTTATGTTTCCACAGAAGTTGAAGCGTATCTGAACCCGAGAACAAAATCTTTTCCAGTTTACCAATCTTTAGATTTGGTGGCTGCCATTGTTTCATTTTTATTAGGATTATCTAGTTTTTATGTTAAGCTGGTAATCATGTTCACTTCCTGTCCTAGGGTGACAACACTCAATGTACTATATCTATTGTAATGTTTGGGGGTTTTTTAGCTCAGGGTAGCGTTCACCAGCAAGTAGAATCCACACCAGAAATTGTTGTTTTAGAGTTTCTGGGCACAATTTTTATTAAAGAAAAAAAAAAAGTCCATATAATGTATGTTTGCCACATCAACAGAAAATAACCAATCCAGCCTCCTGGCTTGCACTTGTAACAAACTAGTTGTTCAGCCTCCTGGCTTATGTACAGCAGTTCTGCTCAGGCCTTCCACTATAGACCCTCGTCAGTCCCCCATAGACCACTTCCTCGCCAACACTGTCCACACAGCTGGCAGCCCCTTGCTGCCCTGATCCTCAGGCTCTGGACTCTGTCCTTTCCAATGCACATATGCACTCCTCTGGATTCTCCCTTGCACATACCTGGATTCCTCAGGAGGATAGAGCCCAGAAGCCTGGTTCTATCTCTACAAAAAGCCCAGAACCCACCTGCATAATCAGTGTTCTGGCTATTTTTCAGAAATTTTTCCCAGGTGAAAAGCCTAAAAATTGCCAACTGGTGTCACTATGGTACCACCGAGCATCATGACATCAAAGCCCCTCAGGACGCTGGATGGTACCATACTGACACCAGCTGGCAATTTTAGGATTTTCACCTGGGAAAAAGTTCTGGAGGACACATTTTGTGCACAAAGCAGTTTTAACATAGAGTAAATGTGAGTGCATTACTTTTATTAATGAAAATGATTTTTAAAGGGTAATACACTATGATTTGACCTATTCCTCTATAACCATTGTGGAAGGGGAGTTTATCGTCTGAGTGGAGAAGGACCCCAAACAGCAGGATACCGTCCCATCCACACTTTGGTCCATTTAAAGGGACACAAGCGCTATATGACCTTACTTAACGGTTTGTTCATTATTTGAGGTGAGAGCACAACCGGTGGGGGGGCACATTTATGCAAGTTATTCGCACCAAATACTTTTTAAGAAGCACGGGATAGTATACGGTAAAGCAAAGTTTGCACGTTTGAGGGAACTCATATATGGATTTTTCTTTTGACTGCTTATAACAATCATATGGACACTGTTGTTGAAAATCATCATTGGTTTATTCACTTTTTCATTTATTTTGATATATAACTAATAGTAACTGGATGCACAATTACATATATTTATATTCATTTATATATTTTGATATGCATTAGAAATATTAGTGATTGGATACACATATTATTTTTGAATTGAAGAACGGCACATTGTGGGGTTTTGGGACTACAGAACACCTCCCCCTTTCTCCATCTATGCAAGGCTAGGTTCACACCCTCTCTATGCTTTTTCTCTAAAAAGTTATTCACTATAGCGTATGGATGTATGTATATTAATAGCCAAAGGAATGACCGTTTCTGGCCTTCCCACCCCTTTCTCATGCTCAACGCACATTTGAAATTGTGAAAGGGCAGGGATTCCCAAAACTCAAGAAGCGGCTAATTAGGCGGTCGCTTAAAACCTCACCCTCACAGGGGCTTTGCGGCAGCATAATTTTCCGAAGGCAAAGTTCACACATGTCTGGTGTGAATTTCCTGGTCATTTTCACTGCCAATTTCCAATGCAGCTATTCAGCGGTTCGGCTGCGGTTTTCAAATATGGTTCAGATGCAGATTTATGGCGCTGGTAGCCACTGGCGTCTTTAACAATACCTGCTCCACTTCAGGTCCAGACACTTGCACCGCCTTCCAGTCTAGGACAATTTTCAGCTTTCAGCACTATCACACTTTGAGTGACAATTACTCAGTCATGCAACACTATACCCATATTACATTTTTGTCTTTTTATTGTGACAGAACTTTCTTTTGGTGGTATTTGATCACCACGGGCTTTTTTATTTTTTGCTATATAAACGAAAAAATATTGGAAAGTTTGAAAAAAACAAAACATTTTTTGCTTAGTTTTTGTTATATAATTTTGCAAGTAGATAATTTTTCTTCATAAATTTAGGCCAAAATGTATTCTGCTACATTTTTGGGATAAAAATAACCCAAAACAGTTTATAATATTTAGTCTGTGTGAAAGCTATAGAGTCTATAAACTATGGGATATATATTTGAAATATATGGCATATGGCTGTGATCGGGATGCTGGTATGGGGTGTGGCTGTGATCGGGATGCTGGTATGGGGTTTGGCTGTGATCAGGATGCTGGTATGGGGTGTGGCTGTGATCAGGATGCTGGTATGGGGTGTGGCTGTGATCAGGATGCTGGTATTGGGTGTGGCTGTGATCAGGATGCTGGTATGGGGTATGACTGTGATCAGGATGCTGGTATGGGGTGTGGCTATGATCAGGATGCTGGTATGTGGTTTGGCTGTGATCAGGATGCTGGTATGGGGTGTGGCTGTGATCAGGATTCTGGTATGGGGTGTGGCTGCGATCAGGATGCTGGTATAGGGTGTGGCTGCGATCAGGATGCTGGTATGGGGTATGGCTGTGATCAGGATGCTGGTATGGGGTATGACTGTGATCAGGATGCTGGTATGGGGTGTGGCTATGATCAGGATGCTGGTATGGGGTGTGGCTGCGATCAGGATGCTGGTATAGGGTGTGGCTGCGATCAGGATGCTGGTATAGGGTGTGGCTGCGATCAGGATGCTGGTATGGGGTGTGGCTGCGATCAGGATGCTGGTATGGGGTTTGGCGGTGATCAGGATGCTGGTATGGGGTGTGGTTGTGATCAGGGACACAAGGAAACTAAACTGGGGCCCTGGGGAGGCTGGCAGTGCAGTGTGTGAGGGTACAAGCAGCCTGACATTCAGTGTAAACTCACACACTGCAGGATCGTTCACACTGAGAGCAGAGAGAAGCGATTGGTCACAGCAGTCACATGTGATACACCACGTGATCGCCCTAACACAGCGGTAATGTGATCCACTGTGTCTGGGCGACACCCCGATCACCGGGTTTCGTGGTGATCGCTCTGTGAGCTGCACACGAGCCATCAATGCAGCCTAACGTACAGGAACATTAGCCCGCATCGGCGCTGCTTCCCGTCTGCCGTCTATGTAGAATGGGCGGACGGGAAGAGGGTAAGGGGGGGGGCCAGGTAGCTGGCTTCTTGTCCTGGTTTGGTATGGATTTTGAGGGTAATCCCATGCCAAAAAAAAACCCCCTTATCCGAGCATGTGGCCGGGCTGGCCTGTAAAGGGGGAGACCCCCAGATCCTCCCAACCCAAACCCCCCCCCCCCATCCATGTGAATGACTATGGGGTGCATTGGGCATTTTTTTGCTATCTGTCACTTCGCTTTATCTGGCAATAGCACGGTCATGCAACGCTGTACACGAATTATATTTTTCATTTTTTTTCCCCACAAAAATAGAGCTTTCTTTAGGTGATGTATGAACACCACTAGGTATTTATTATATAAATGAACATTTTGAAACAAAAAAAAAAATATTTTTAACTTTTGTTATAAAACATATCCAATAAAAATGTAAACAAAAATCAAATTTCTTCATAAATTTAGGCCAACATATATTCCGTTACATGTTTTAGGTCAAAAAAAAAAAAGCAAATCAGTAAATGTGTATTAATTGGTTTGTGTGAAAGTTGTAGCGTCTACAAACAATGGGATAAATAATAAATACTGGAAGTTTTCTTTATCTTTTACATTTATTTATTTATGTTCATACTATTAATGTCGATGATGAGTGGGGCTGTGATAGTGCGCCGAGCGATCTGACACTTTGTCGCAACTGACACTGACATCTCCAGTGACACTGATACAGTGATCAGTGTTAATACTATACACTGTCACTGTATAAATGACACTGACTGGGAAGGGGTAACATCTAGGGGCAATCAAAGGGTTAGCGGTGTGTACTGTGTGTAGTATGGGCTGCTTTTACTAATCCATTTGGCTGATTTTACTCTCTGCTTTGCAGGGAGAAAAAAATAAGACACATTGCTGCTGTTTGTACAGAGGTCTGTGTTGCTTGTCAACACAGAGCTCTGCTAAGTCATTCGCTCAGCCGTTCAGCAGATCTCAGCCATAAATCATTTGGCTGAACCTGCTGATTGGCTTGGGCTGTAGCGAATGGCAGCACAGATGGGGGTAACGGGCACACATGCCCCCTACCTAGAAATGAAAGATCACATACATGTACATGATCTGGTGCAGAAGAGACCCCAGGCTGCTGTATATTTGCATGGGCCTGTCGGCAGCTGGTTAATTCATGGAACAGAGTTCTACTACCTCATAGTCTCTTATATGTTGTGGTGAGATGTCTGGAATCGGGATCCCAGATCTTCACATCCAGTGCAGCCATGACTAGAGGGTTCAACTCTTCTAGATGTGGGATTCATTTTATTGGATGGTCCATGCAGCAGAATTAGTGGGAACAGATGATACTATGAGAGACAGAAGAGGCCAGAGGGTGACTAAGCCCCGTAGACTCCACTGGTAACTAAAATATCACTTTTGGGTGGACTGACCCTTTAACTGTACAGGATATGGTGGTGGTACACAAATGAAAGGAGTACGGGACACACGGAATGATAGAAATGCCAGTCACCACAGACTTGGAATTACACTGTATCTGAGCACCACAAAGCCAAAATGATAATTTATTCATTTGTAATAATCAAAGAAAACTCCCCCATCCATCCATGTTTCCATGCTTTATTTTACTGAGAAATCACTTTGAAAAACTCTTGTCTAGCATTTCTGGCTGTGGCCACCTTGAGTAAGGGCAGATGACTGATGTAGCATTTACTTCCTGGAATCCATCTGCCCTTAGCTCAGGCACGCGGGTGTGCTTTGGTGAGAAAGCCCCTGCTCCACTCCTGAATACTCTTGGGATGTATGAGTTTATTTGCCTAGGCTAGAAACCAGGAAGTAACTGAGGAATTGTTAATAAAAAAGAATATGTTTAAAACAAGTAGATATGACCTACGTTCCTAAATACACTGCTCAAAAAAATTAAAGGAACGCTTTTTAATCAGAGTATAGTGTCAAGTCAATTAAACTTCTGGGATATTTATCTGGTCAGTTAAGAATCAGAGGGGGTTGTTAATCTGTTTCAGCTGCTTTGGTATTAATGAAATGAACAGTTGCATTAGATGGGCAACAATGAGACAACCCCCAACACAGGAATGGTTTTACAGGTGGAGGCCACTGACATTTTTTTCCCTACTCATCTTTTCTGACTGTTTTTCACTAGTTTTGTATCATATGACGCCCTCCCAGAACTGGACAACCGCGCTCTAGCTGTTATTCGGCTATAGCGCACTTGGGAAGTGGTTAAAAAGATATCCCAGCATCCTCTGGGATACCATGTTTCAGTCCATCTGATGCTGCCACGTTGCACCTCAGACTGTCCAGGAGCTCAGTGGTGACCTGATCCACATCTGGGAGGAGATCCCCCAGGACACCATCCGTCGTCTAATTAGAAGCATGCCCTGACGTTGTCAGACATACATACAATCACGTGGGGGCCATACAAACTACTGAGGACCATTCTGAGTTGCTGCAATACAATTTTAGCAAAATGGACTCGTCTGCTGCATTTTTTTTTCACTTTGATTTTCGGGGTGTCTTTGAATTCAGTCCTCTGTTGGTTGATAATTTTCATCAAACGATGGGGTGTCCTTACATTCCTAACACATTACCCCGTCCATGTCAGTATAGAGATCCAACATGAGATTTTTCCCCATTGAGATCTGATGTGTTCTCAAAGTGTTCCTTTATTTTTTGAGCCGTGTATTTGCTAAGGATAGCAGCAGAAGGATCAAAAATAGCTCATGTTTATTGAGATTGAAGTTTATTTTATTTATTATTTATTTCAGGTACTTATATATCGCCGTCAATTTACACAGCACTTTACATATATATTGTACATTCACATCAGTCCCTAACCCTCAAGGGGCGTACAGTCTAAGGTCCCTAACTCACATTCATACATACACTGTCTGTCTATCTATCTATCTATCTATCCAGTTGTATCCGACCCTTGGCGATTTTATGGACCGTCACTCGTAAGCGACTTTTGCCATGAATTCTCTTAAAAGTTATTTACAGGGTAGGTTGCCAGGTCTTTCTCCAACCCCCACCATGCAGGAGATCCCACATGGCCAGGGATGAAACTAGGACAATTTAGACAGGAGCCAATTCACCTACCAGCATGTCTTTGGAGTGTGGGAGGAAACCCACACAGGCACAGGGAGATTATGCAAACTCCAGGCATGTGGTGCCGTGGTTGGGATTTGAACCAACGACCCAAGTACTGCCAGGTGGAAGTGCTAACCATTTAGCCACTGTGCTGCCCAAGTTGTGCATTAAAGTTTTTCTGTTGCCTGAAGTTGCCCCTCCTCTGATCAATTTATTGTGTTCCATTGAACGGGCTGCCGACACACGCCAGAATAGACCAAATATCGGACACGCATCGTTTCTTCTGACTGGATGTGCAGTGTGGTGCGCTGCAATGCATGTTTGTCAGATGTGCGTTCGGTTCCTATTGACAATGGATGGCACTGCAACACGCTAATGCATGGACCACGTGTCGACCTATGTTGCAGGAATGCATCTTACCGCAACACAAAAGTGTGATTGGATGCTTCATGTAAGGTGCGCATAGGCAGGGCAATTCACAGAACGTTACAATACACAGAGTCCTCCAGCATACTTACCAGCCAGCCAGCAAAATTGGAAAAAGCCTAAAATGTTTCAGCAATTTGTGTTCAGTTTGTTGGATACATTTGCAAATATATGTAAAGCCGCACTGCCACGTCAAGGCTCCTCTGTACAGTGCGGTCCCTAACTCCACTCTAATGTCATTTCCAAATTGTGACATACAGAGCAAGAAATACATTCAGAATGTAAACTAGTTCAACAAAAATTAAATCAAAAACAGAGGTTTTGGTTGCATATATTTGCAATCATATACGAAACTACCATCTATAGACGTCTAAAACATGAGTGAAAAAAAAATACTGGCCTCCAACCTCCCCTTATAGCCAGTCCAACACACGCCTTTAAAAAAGAATACCGGCCTCCAACCTCCCCTTATAGCCGGTCCAACACACACCTGGAAAAAAAATATTGTAGCTCTCTTGTGGGTGAAGAGAGCTGGTGTAATTGCTTTCTTGGAGGCAGGTGCTGATGACAATCCTTCAATAGAGCGATGACGGAGCCTCCACGTAAATGTCACATGCTGACGGAGCCTCCACGTGAATGTCACATGCTGACAGAGCCTCCACGTGCTTGGCACATTCTGACAGAGCCTCCACGTGCTCGGCACATGCTGTCGGAGCCCCCAGGTGCTCGGCACAAGCCGTCTGAGCCCCCACATGCTCGGCACAAGCCGTCGGAGCCTCCACGGGCTCGGCACAAGCCGTCGGAGCCTCCACATGCTCGGCACAAGCCGTCGGAGCCTCCACGGGCTCGGCACAAGCCGTCGGAGCCTCCACGGGCTCGGCACAAGCCGTCGGAGCCTCCACGGGCTCGGCACAAGCCGTCGGAGCCTCCACGTGCTCGGTACAAGCCGTCGGAGCCTCCACGTGCTCGGCACAAGCCGTCGGAGCCTCCACGTGCTCGGCACAAGCCGTCGGAGCCTCCACGGGCTCGGCACAAGCCGTCGGAGCCTCCACGGGCTCGGCACAAGCCGTCGGAGCCTCCACGGGCTCGGCACAAGCCGTCGGAGCCTCCACGGGCTCGGCACAAGCCGTCGGAGCCTCCACGTGCTCGGCACAAGCCGTCGGAGCCTCCACGTGCTCGGCACAAGCCGTCGGAGCCTCCACGTGCTCGGCACAAGCCGTCGGAGCCCCCACGGGCTCGGCACAAGCCGTCAGAGTTTCCACGGGCTCGGCACAAGCCGTCGGAGCCTCCACGGGCTCGGCACAAGCCGTCGGAGCCTCCACGTGCTCGGCACAAGCCGTCGGAGCCTCCACGAGCTCGGCACAAGCCGTCGGAGCCTCCACGTGCTCGGCACAAGCCGTCGGAGCCTCCACGTGCTCGGCACAAGCCGTCGGAGCCTCCACGTGCTCGGCACAAGCCGTCGGAGCCTCCACGTGCTCGGCACAAGCCGTCGGAGCCTCCACGTGCTCGGCACAAGCCGTCGGAGCCTCCACGTGCTCGGCACAAGCCGTCGGAGCCTCCACGTGCTCGGCACAAGCCGTCGGAGCCTCCTCGTGCTCGGCACAAGCCGTCGGAGTCTCCACGGGCTCGGCACAAGCCGTCGGACCCTCCAAGGGCTCGGCACATGCCGTCGGAGCCTCCACGGGCTCGGCACAAGCCGTCGGAGCCTCCACGTGCTCGGCCCTTGCTGTCGGAGCCTGCCAGGCGGAAGTGCTAACCATTTGGCCACTGTGCTGCCTCCAACCATTTAGCTACCGGCCTCCAACCTCCCCTTATAGCCGGTCCAACACACACCTGGATAAAAAAATATTGTAGCTCTCTTGTGGGTGAAGAGAGCTGGTGTAATTGCTTTCTTGGAGGCAGGTGCTGATGACAATCCTTCAATAGAGCGATGACATAGGGGACTTTCTGATGATGAAGGTCCTCCTCTTCTTCACCTCCTAGTGTAAAATTTCTTCCAACTTCTTGGCCATCTTAACTCCCAGAACAGTCGCACCCTGGCCATTTAAGTGCAGTCCGTCCCTGCTGTAGAGCTGGTAACTGAACAAAAAGTCTGCCCAGTTCTCCATGAACTCAAACCCCTCCTCTCTGCACCAGTTCTTCAGCCACTTGTTAAGCTCTCTGATCTCATTCTGCCTCACTGGTGTGGCTCGAGGTACAGGCAGTATTTCTGAAAATACTGCCTTGGAGGTTCTTTTCTTCAATATAGCTCCCAAGTCTCTGAAATCTTTTTGTAGGGCGTTCCATCTTCCTCTGACTTTGTCGTTGGTACCGACATGTATGATGACAGCTGGGTCCTCCCCAGCCCCTTTCAGCAATCTGTCCATACGATCTGCAATGTCCCGAACCCGAGCGCCTGGTAAACTACAGACTGTTCGGCAATGACGGTCTTTGTGACAGATTGCTTTCTCTGTACCTCTAAGAATGGAGTCCCCTACCACCAGTATATGTCTATCCTTAATTGTATCCTTGCCCCCATCTTCACTGGAGGAGATGTTCCCCTGGCATTTTGGTAGGGTATTGAAATTAACGTCGCGTTCTGTCGGAGTCTCCACGTGAATGTCACATGCTGACGGAACCTCCACGTGAATGTCACATGCTGATGGAGCCTCCACGTGAATGTCAACTACTGACGGAGCCTCCACGTGCTGGGCACATGCTGTCGGAGCCTCCACGTGCTGGGCACATGCTGTCGGAGCCTCCACGTGCTGGGCACATTCTGTCGGAGCCTCCATGTGCTCGGCACATTCTGTCGGAGCCTCCACGTGCTGGGCACATGCTGTCGGAGCCTCCACGTGCTGGGCACATGCTGTCGGAGCCTCCACGTGCTCGGCACATGCTGTCGGAGCCTCCACGTGCTGGGCACTTGCTGTCGGAGCCTCCACGTGCTGGGCACTTTCTGTCGGAGCCTCCACGTGCTGGGCACTTTCTGTCGGAGCCTCCACGTGCTGGGCACATGCTGTCGGAGCCTCCACGTGCTGGGCACATGCTGTCGGAGCCTCCACGTGCTGGGCACATGCTGTCGGAGCCTCCACGTGCTGGGCACATGCTGTCGGAGCCTCCACGTGCTGGGCACATGCTGTCGGAGCCTCCACGTGCTGGGCACATGCTGTCGGAGCCTCCACGTGCTGGGCACATGCTGTCGGAGCCTCCACGTGCTGGGCACATGCTGTCGGAGCCTCCACGTGCTGGGCACATGCTGTCGTAGCCTCCACGTGCTGGGCACATGCTGTCGGAGCCTCCACGTGCTTGGCACATGCTGTCGGAGCCTCCACGTGCTGGGCACATGCTGTCGGAGCCTCCACGTGCTGGGCACATTCTGTCGGAGCCTCCACGTGCTGGGCACATTCTGTCGGAGCCTCCACGTGCTGGGCACATTCTGTCGGAGCCTCCACGTGCTGGGCACATGCTGTCGGAGCCTCCACGTGCTGGGCACATGCTGTCGGAGCCTCCACGTGCTGGGCACATTCTGTCGGAGCCCCCACGTGCTGGGCACATTCTGTCGGAGCCTCCATGTGCTGGGCACATGCTGTCGGAGCCTCCACGTGCTGGGCACATTCTGTCGGAGCCCCCACGTGCTGGGCACATTCTGTCGGAGCCTCCACGTGCTGGGCACATTCTGTCGGAGCCTCCACGTGCTCGGCATATGCTGTCGGAGCCTCCACATGAATGTCACATGCTATCTGAGCCTTTACGTGCTCGGCACATGCTGACGGAGTCTCCATGTCGATATCATATCTCTTCTCACTCACTGTGGCAAGCCTGCCGGGTGAGCTGTGTTTGCAGTAAATATTGTTTACATCTGCAATAAAAAAGAATTGAATTTAGCACCTTTAATATACATTTTATATATTTTTCTTTATACAAAATCAAATTACAGAGAATAAAGTTAGAAACACCTGTGCCAGGGACAGCAAGGAAACCTGACATGATAGGGACACAGGGATGACTATAGTGGCCTTCATATAAAAATGCTAGTTGGGTGGCAGTTATGCCAAGCCTCTACAATTAAATGACTGAAGAAACCGGCAAGTTAAATGAGTGGGCGGGTTACAAGGGAAGTGGCAGTAGGAAGTAGTGGTGTCACCTGCCTGGCTCTGCATTGTGGCTGGGGTTTGTGAATCATTGGGCCAGCTAAGCACAGCCTTTTTTTACTGGCAGTTTTACCCAGAAAGTGTGTCATTTATCAGCCCTGAGATCAAACAGGATACGGGTCACCCACTATGGGGGGGTCATACACCAGCCTGACAACAGCTGATTGTTTGCATTGGCGGGGAGAGTAAACATGTGACTAATGTAGTAGGAATATTTATGTCTAGTCATATGTTTTTATCAATGTTATATGGATATTCATACTTTTGCTGGTGGAGTTGCAATGTGAGCGTCACATGTATTCATGACCATCCGTATACATGTGTGCATATGGGAATGTCAGCCGTCATCAGTGTCTATGACCATCCCTATACATGTGTGCATATGGGAATGTCAGCCGTCATCAGTGTCTATGGCCATCCCTATACATGTGTGCATATGGGAATGTCAGCCGTCATCAGTGTCTATGACCATCCCTATACATGTGTGCATATGGGAATGTCAGCCGTCATTAGTGTCTATTACCATCCCTATACATGTGTGCATATGGGAATGTCAGCCGTCATTAGTGTCTATGACCATCCCTATACATGTGTGCATATGGGAATGTCAGCCGTCATTAGTGTCTATGACCATCCCTATACATGTGTGCATATGGGAATGTCAGCCGTCATTACTGTCTGTGACCATCCCTATACATGTGTGCATATGGGAATGTCAGCTGTCATCAGTGTCTATGACCATCCCTATACATGTGTGCATATGGGAATGTCAGCCGTCATCAGTGTCTATGACCATCCCTATACATGTGTGCATATGGGAATGTCAGCCGTCATCAGTGTCTATGGCGTTCCCTGTACATGTGTGCATATGGGAATGTCAGCTGTCATCAGTGTCTATGACCATCCCTATACATGTGTGCATATGAGAATGTCAGCTGTCATCAGTGTCTATGGCGTTCCCTGTACATGGATACATATGGGAATGTCAGCCGTCATCAGTGTCTATGGCGTTCCCTGTACATGGATACATATGGGAATGTCAGCCGTCATCAGTGTCTATGGCCCAGGGATGATGAATTCCTATCTCCCTACACCTGCTGCGGGCAAAATAAAAAAAAAAATTTTTCTAATTTTTTTAGTTGTAAAAAATGAAAGGTACACCCAAGTACATATCATCCAATCCCCCCCCCCCCTCCCTAGACATATACACACGTACAAACATAAAAGCACACGCTGGGGCGCCTACACATGAAAACGTTGGTTGCAATACACGTTACATATCGCCGCACACGCCAGAATGAGCGCAATAATTCTAGCAGCAGACCCCCTCCATACACTATACTGATCACCTAGAAGGGGCTGTAAAAGCGTCAACTACAGAAAATGTCGGACTGTTACAGCCCCTTCTAGGTGATCAGTATAGTGTATGGAGGGGGTCTGCTGCTAGAATTATTGCGCTCATTCTGGCGTGTGCGGCGATATGTAACGTGTATTGCAATCAATGTTTTCATGTGTAGGCGCCCCAGCGTGTGCCTTTACATTTGTACGTGTGTATATGTCTGGGGGGGAGGGGGGGTTATGTGATTGGGTGGAACATTAATTTTTTCAATTAAAAAAAATATATGGTTTTTTTTTTCTCAATTTGTTTCCATGACATAGGGAACAATGTCCCGTCTGTGATGTATTTTGGTGACAGGTTCTCTTTATGGAGACATCTGAGGTGTAATAGACCCCGGATGTCTCCCCTGTACTACACTGGATGGACTGCAATGCACATCGGATCGGATTCCATATGTCCCGCCCTCGGTGGGCGGGGATCTCTGACCGGTAACCAGGAAGTGATATCACACCATCACTTCCTGGTCAGGACCAGACGGGGACGGGCGCTCTCCTCCTTCCTCTCCTGCTGAGGGCGGTGAGCTGGCCCCGGGGCCCGCAGATGAGGGAGATAGTGGGCGAGGGGAGGGTCACACGGGGCGGGGGGGGCGGCACTGTGTGGAAGCGGCTGCGCTGCCCCTCCAATGCTTCCACCTGACAGGTGAGCCTCGCAGCAGGGCTGAAGGGGAGAGGAAACTACCTGCCCCACCCCCGGGACGTGTCCGGACATGCCCGGCCATATGAATTCCCCATCCCTGCTGGAATGTCAGCTCTCCTCAGTGTCTATGGGGATCCCTGTACATGTGTCCATATGGGAATGTCAGCCGGGAAAAAGGGGGAAAAAAGGGTCCAGTGAGAGGAGGTGAGTTCCCTCGTCTCTCTCTAGATCCACAATACATACCATTTTGGTGTTCTGCCTTGTGGTGGCGCCCATTGACTTTACTGCCGGCGCGTAAACATCCAGCAACGGCTCTGAAGCAGCCGCGCAGAAAAGCCCGAGTCCTCTTCATGGTGGTGGGCCTCTTGGTGGTGGGATCTGCAGACTGCTCAGTGATCCCTCCTTCCATAGGGGGCTTTCCTTCCCTCGATTCCTCTTTGGTGGTTTTCTGAGAAATAAACGTTTTAATCTTTAATTGTCTCATTACGGAAAATAATGAAACCCGCTTCAACCTGTGTGAGAGAGGCAGTGCAGCCAATCGGATCAAATCCGATCCGATGAGACTGCAAGCCAAACTCAGGAGAAGGAACAATCACGTCTGCTCTGTACTGGGTACAAGGAGCGACTGAAGGGACTCTGGCAGAGCTGGCTTAGGGGGGAGAAAGGGGGGGGGGGAAAGGGGGAGGGGTCAGGCGATGACATCACGGTGCTGGAGAGCCTTTTTTTTTTTTTTCTTCAAAGTTTTCTTAAAGGGGCCACGTCCTTTTTAAATTCAGCCACCTGCAGGTTTAATTCAAAAACAAGGACGTGGCCCCTTTAAGAACTCTATGTGACTGTTTTTTTTTTTTTTTCAAATCTCCTGGTACTCAGACAAACACAACTGACGATTTTTCCTAAAGGGGCCGCAGTTATGTGAATGCAGCCTCAGTATATAGATCTCATATACCAGGAGAAGAGGTTTTTTTTCTTTTTTTTTTTAATTTAAGTGAGTTATTTTGATTGATATTTCAACCTTACAGTCCCACGGCTTAAAATAAAGGTCTTTATTCCTATGAGAACTCTGTGATTGGAGCCTTATCGCTTCATATAAAGATTTCCTGCCGAACAAATATTTTCATTTCTGTCTTGCTTTTTTTTTTTAGTCTTTTATCGTTATTTCCCTAAATGATGGAATTTTTTTTTTCAATGCGAAAACGCCTCCCATAGAGTTTAATGCGAAATCCCCTCCCATAGACTTCAATGTGAAAACACCTCCCATAGACTTTAATGCAAAAACACCTTTCAGTAGCAATCCTATGTGAACACTTATGTTCTCTTGAGGCTCTGCTCTATCACTTGTGATTCTGGAACGCACCGCAACAAACTCGCACAGAACCCTTTCCATAATGGCACTCAAAGCACAATGCGTGTGGGTGGCATCTGTGTGAACCTCCTCAATAGGAGCACATAATATCTAGCCTGTCATGTCAATCTGTGAGTTTGAAAATGCATCCAGAATGGCATATGTGTGAACCAGGGCTGCTCCTTTCACATTTGGGCATTTTGGGATTGCGGCAGAATCGCTGTGATCGCAAAACGCAGGTTCAGGCGCCATTATTTATTATTAGGGCTCATGTACACGGGGTGTTTGGAAAACTCTTCTGACCTCTGGAAACTGACTGCTAGAAAACATAGGTTATAAAATGTCAGTTTAGCCGCGTTTGCATACCGCGTTTATGCGTGTTTGCTTTTAGACGCGTTTTTAAACAATAGCATCAGGAGACCTCCCAAATACCCAGAATGCCCTGAAAAATAGTAAATCATGAACTATTTCAGACATTTTGAGAGGAATAGAGAGAGCAGAAGCAGAGAGAGCAGTATGTGTGGAGATGACCTGTCTATTCTGGTTGTATTCACTATGGATCCCATCATAATGCGGCGCGTTTTACCATTGTTTCCTTCACGCGAAACCTGGAACTGACTGCGCTGGTGTACCGGGTCCATTGGAATACATGGAAAATGCTTTGCATTTGGCTCTGGACAGCATCTGGATATGGATCTGTCAAAAAAAGTGTCTAAACGCAAACACTTGTAAAGGCGGTTAACAGCGTTCATAAGCGTTTGGCGTTTGAAATGACGGTAAAATCTACTCCTGAATGCAATTTTGGGGCGTTATAAAAAAGCCGACTAAACTGATCTGCCTGTAAACGTCTGTAAACGCCTGTGTGTACATGGACACAGGAAGACATAAAGGAGAGTTCAGGGGCTGCTGAAAAATCTGCTCCACAGTTCCTGAACGTCAGTGTAGCAGCTGCAGTGTACATGAGCCCTGAAAACGTTTCAGTTGTGCCGTGATTGTCGTGCGGTAAGTCACATAGTGTGAAGCTTGTCCCCCAAAAGTCGCCTTGCCCCAGGAGCTGACAATCCACGCTACTCTTTACAAAAATAAGTCCGCTGGGTTGAATGAAAACAAACCTTGTAGTGTGTACCCGGCTACAGCGCCCTCTGCTGGAGGTAGTGAGTAAACAGATGAAGGACTCCATCTCTTCCACTCTCTGCCCCTGATAACAGGCAGGTCTGCGATGTTTGAACAGTGACTGATGAAAGGTTATAGCCTGTGATAGCCGGGTGTGAAGAAGGCAATAAACTCACAAATGATAATGTGTTCATTTCCAGGTCTTATCCCAGAGAGGTGCCTCTATGTCTGTACCACAGGGTGTTGCAGTTCATCTGGTCAGCCAGGATCAACTCTGTTGTCTCTCTTGTTGCAAACTGTTCATGACCACTGTGGTTCTGGGTATGGTTCTGTGTGGTTCTGGGTATGGTGCTGTGTGGTTCTGGGTATGGTGCTGTGTGGTTCTGGGTATGGTGCTGTGTGGTTCTGGGTATGGTTCTGTGTGGTTCTGGGTATGGTGCTGTGTGGTTCTGGGTATGGTGCTGTGTGGTTCTGGGTATGGGGCTGTGTGGTTCTGGGTATGGGGCCGTTTGGTTCTGGGTATGGTGCCGTGTGGTTCTGGGTATGGTGCCGTGTGGTTCTGGGTATGGTGCCGTGTGGTTCTGGGTATGGTGCTGTGTGGTTCTGGGTATGGTGCCGGGTATGGTGCCGTGTGGCTCCCGGTTATGGGGCTGTGTGTGTGGCTCCTGGGTATCGGGCTGTGTGTGGCTCCTGGGTATGGGGCTGTGTGTGTGGCTCCTGGGTATGGGGCTGTGTGTGGCTCCTGGGTATCGGGCTGTGTGTGGCTCCTTGGTATCGGGCTGTGTGTGGCTCCTGGGTATCAGGCTGTGTGTGGTTCCTGGGTATCAGGCTGTGTGTGTGGCTCCTGGGTGTTGGGCTCTGTGGCTCCTGGGTATGGGGCTGTGTGTGTGGCTCCTGGGTGTTGGGCTATGTGGCTCCTGGGTATGGGGCTGTGTGTGTGGCTCCTGGGTATCGGGCTCTGTGTGTGGCTCCTGGGTATCGGGCTGTGTGTGGCTCCTGGGTGTCCTGACCCGGAAGTGACGTGATGATATGACTTCTGGGGCCCCATTGACAGACTCCTGACCATGGAGGCCAGGATAGAATGTAATGCAGTGCACTGTATTCCTGTCAGTGTAGTACAGGGGACACTCCCGGGGGATTTTAGACTTTTGATGTCTCAATAAAGAGAACCTGTCACACAGAAAAAAGTAAAAAAAAATAAAAGTAATAAATGAAAGTTACACCCAAGCACATCTCCTCCCCCCTCCAAAAAATAAAAATTGAGACTCCCCACATATATGCATGTTGAAACGTCAAAGCACACAGTGGGGCCCGTACACATGAAGATGTGGATTGCGATACACGTTACATATCACCGCACACGCCAGGATGAGGCAATAATTCCAGCACCAGACCTCCTCCATACACTACACTGATGACCTTTAAGGGGCTTTAACCCCTCCCACCTGACCAATGTACATAAACGGCCAGCTGGGAGCTTCCCCGTTCTGATTGGACGTTCCTGTACGTCTCTCAGAACATGCGCTTGTGTGCGGCCCCGGGGCCACGCAACAGCACGGATCTGTGATGGCTGCGCCTGTCGGACTCAGCCCATTACGGGTTGGGATATGGGCTCTCTGATTGGACCTTCCAATGGTGATGGCAGTGACCAATCACAGCCATCTCTGAATGTCAGCAGACACGTGTCTCTGTAGCTGTTCCCCTCAGCTGAGGTCTGTGAGAGCTCAGTGAGGGGGGGATGCTGCAAATTGTGACAGTTGATGTGTGTAGCTGATGATTTTATTCCTCCATTACACAGCTCTGCAGCCCCCCCACACCAGGACACCAAGCAGCATCTGTCCCTGTCCACATGTCAGCGTCTGTCAGTGTCCCACATACATGTCATCACCTGTCAGTGTCCCACAAACATGTCATCACCTGTCAGTGTCCCACATACATGTCATCACCTGTCAGTGTCCCACACACATGTCATCACCTGTCAGTGTCTCACAAACATGTCATCACCTGTCACTGTCCCACAAACATGTCATCACCTGTCAGTATCCCACAAACGTGTCATCACCTGTCACAGTGTACAGGGCACAAAACAAAGAATTAAAAACAATGTAAAGTGCCCCCATCCCCCCTCGCTGAAGTGCAAAGGTGAACGCAGGCATTGGTGTCATACACATACATGACCAGTGATCACACCACACATGTGAGGTATCGCCGTGAATGTCGGAGCGAGAGCAATAATTCTATCACCTGACCTCCTCTGTAACTCTAAACTGGTAACCTGGAACGGCTTATAAAGTGTCACCTATAAAGATTTGTAAATCACGTAGTTTGGCGCCATTCCATAATCGTGCGCAATTATAAAGCGTGACGGGTTTTTATCTATTTACTTGGTGCAACACCAGATTTTATATTTTACCAAAAATGTGGGTATTATATAGTGTTTGTGCATCAAAATTCTTCAACTGCTTCCCCCCCCGACCACTGCACATAATCGGCCAGGTGGGATCATCGCTTTTCTGATTGGACGTTCCTGAACGTCACTCAGAACGTGGCCACGCAGCTGTGCGCTCTCCGTGTGCCTGTGTCCAATGGACACAGCACAACGCCACATGTCAGAAAAGCTCTCTGATTGCCCCTTCTGATCACATGATGTCTGTGTCCAATCACAGCCATCATGTGATGTCCACAAAGCCACCAGTCTGTTGATTTGCTCTGCCTCTCCTCACACAGAGCCCGCTAGTGAGAAGCGAAGTCGATCTGTGTAAAACACACACATCACCCCATAGTGTCCCCCACACAGCTGTCAGTGCACCAGTGATCCACATCTGTCACAGTACCAGTGGTCATACACATCTGTACCAGTGATCCACTTCTGTCACTCATACCAGTGTAAATTCCACATCTATACCAGTGATCCACATCTGTCACAGCTTACCAGCGTAAAAGCCACATCTGTACCAGTGGTCATCCATTTCTGTACCAGTGATCAACATCGCTCATGGCCTGCCAGTGTCAAATCCACATCTGTCAGTACCAGTGAATAACATCTTTCACGGTGTACCAGCGTAAAATCCACATCTGCACCAGTGATCCACATCTGTCACAGCGTACCAGTGTCAAATCCACATCTGTCAGTTTAGCAGTGCTCAATATCTGTCACACAGCACTAGTGTAAAATCCACATCAGTACCAGTGAATAACATCTGTCACAGCACAGCAGAGTAAAATCCACATCTGTACCAGTGATCAATATCTGTCACAAATTATCAGTGTTAAATCCACATCTGTACCAGTGATACACATCTGTACCAGTGATACACATCTGTACCAGAGATAGACATCTGTACCAGAGATACACATCTGTACCAGTGATACACATCTGTACCAGTGATACACATCTGTACCAGTGATATACATCTGTACCAGAGATAGACATCTGTACCAGTGATATACATCTGTACCAGAGATACACATCTGTACCAGTGATATACATCTGTACCAGTGATAGACATCTGTACCAGTGATAGACATCTGTACCAGTGATACACATCTGTACCAGTGATAGACATCTGTACCAGTGATGAACATCTGTACCAGTGATGAACATCTGTACCAGTGCTAGACATCTGTACCAGTGCTAGACATCTGTACCAGTGCTACACATCTGTACCAGTGCTAGACATCTGTACCAGTGATAGACATCTGTACCAGTGATAGACATCTGTACCAGTGAACATCAGCAATGCAGCATAAACTTGTGTAAACAATGATACACCAGCGAGGAGGCTTTCCAGATGCTGAGTATGACGGACGAGAGTAGCGGGGATCTCTCTCTGTCAGACTCAGATTCTGAGTATGAGGCAGTTAAAAGTAGTGGGTGAGCAGCGGAAAAGAAAGAAGGGCTTCCCCCATCCACACATTGGAGGTGGATTGGGGAATCCTCCCTGCTGCCGTATTGTATTGTGACAGCGGAGGGGTCGGAGAGCCGGCTCACTCCCAGCCCAGCAACTCTCAGTTGTCACAAACAACTCCCAATCTCTGTTTATGTTCAGGAGACGGAGGGATGGGATCCCTATCATGTGACCACAGTGGTAGCCAATCACCGTGATCACATTTTTAGTGATCACCTCCCGGTGTTAAGACCCAGCTAAAGGGCTGCCAGGAGGGGGGGGAGGGGTTATCAGGTTTTAGAGGTTGGGTTTGGATCTAATGTAACCCTCGTCATTGATAGATTGTATTTGATGTCCTTTATAAATACACAAATGTGATATTCCCGCCGTGAGGTCCCCCAGCCATCGTCCTCTGTCCTATAACATCATTTCTGCCGGTTCCAGCCACTCGCATTAAAATATCAGTGGAGAAAGAATGCGAAGTCAATCAGAATGGCCTCAGTGGGACGGATGCGATTTAATATTAGAACGACCCGGCCGCACAGAGGGAGCTGAAGATTTCAGCAATGTTCATGTAACTCATGCTGCTTCCCTCTCCGGAGTCTCTGCTGTGATAAGTAGGTGGAGGTCATTACAAATGCAGCCATGATTACCTCCACGGTATAAGTGCCACACACTACGCCGGGAAAGAGAGCGCCGTCCCCGAGACATAGGAGACACTTCTGGGGGTCAGCCCACCTAAACGGATCTTGTAGTTTTAGGTGGTTATAGGAAGACTGACTCTCCCGCGTACTTATTTTACCGCCCACTTCCTTCATGGATGTCTGTGCTCAGACTATGCAGGGCAAAGCAACAACAAGTTCCCTTTAATGCACTTCTCCCCAGCAGCATACTCCATACTGACTTTCCTTGTACCTCTCCGCCGCTCCGTTCAGCTGCTGATAGGAAAGTCCAGTATAAGCTTCAAGTCATGGGGATTGTAGATGACACATTGCTGATTGGCCCAGCACGGTCACATGGGGTAAGTCACATGCTTCTTCATACCTGGGGCTACCTAGTATTGCCTTTGTTTCCCAGCACAGAAGTGAAGGAAATGGCAGTGGGTGGGATTAACCTGGGTATGTTTCTTCTATTGTCTCTTTCAGGTGGGTGGTTTGGGGGTGTTAAAAACAAAAAGTTGAGCTGAAGTTTTACTGTCCACTCAGCATGGCACAATACAGCCAGCTGGGGCTGTACGCATGCATGGCTGCAATGTTTTGGCATTTTTACTGTATGGAGCAGATTTTGACAGTCGGTAACTTCTGCCAAACTCACCCATTGAGTTCAGTGCATGCAATTGCAGGGCTGGAGTGCAGCATTACAGGGTAATATCAGGCAGTGAGGAGGTGATATCTCGCCTCCTCACTGCCTTTCAAATGTCCTCTTAAAATATGGATTGCTCTTCAGATGGCACTGCAGTTCTCCTTAAAGTGGCTGTAAAGTCTGAAGGATTTTTACCTTTATGTATTCTATGGATGAATGTAAAAAGCCTTCTTTGTGCAGCAGTGCCCCCATCCCCCCAATACTTAGCTGAGCCCCATCGAGATCCAGCAATATGAATGACAGCCTCGCTGTCCCAGGTCTCTGCCTCCGCATTGGCTGAGACAGCAAGCAGGAGCCATTGACTCCTACTGCTATCAATCACAGCCAGTCAGCCAATGAGGAGATAGAGAGGGTGGGGCTAAGCCGTGGCTCCGTGTGTGAATGGACACACGGAGCAGTGGGTGCCCCCATAGCAAGCTGTTTTCTGTGAGGGCACCCGACAGGATGAGCCAGGAGAGCCTGCGGGGGGACCCGAGAAGAGGAGGATCCGGGCTGCTCTGTGCAAGCCGCAGGTAAGTATAGACATGTTTATTATTTATCCACTTGCCTACTGGGCCAATTCTGACATTCCTCTCCTACATGGAAAAATTCTCTTTTTTTGCTAGATAATTACTTAGAACCCCCACACATTATATTTTTTTAAGCAGAGGCCCTAGAGAATAAAATGACGGGGGTTACAATATTTTATGTCGCGTGGTATTTGCACAGTGGTTTTTCAAAAGCATATTTTTGGGGAAAAAAAAACACTTTAATGAATTTTAGTGAACACAAACACAATATAATACCCAATTTCTTTGTAAAATATAAAAGATGATGTTATGCCGAGTAAATAGATACCACACAAGACATGCTTTAAAACTGCGCACACCAATGAAATGGCGGCAAACCGGTACTTTAGTTTATCCATAGGCAACGGTTTAAAAGGAGGGGCTCTGACGTCACGACGCTATTAGGAATCACACGGCGAGTACAGATAGTGTGCAGAGCACACACAGAGGA
The DNA here is from genome assembly GCF_062004578.1 of Staurois parvus. NCBI lineage: Eukaryota > Metazoa > Chordata > Amphibia > Anura > Ranidae > Staurois > Staurois parvus. The sequence goes on from NW_028317826.1 coordinate 8,938,495, forward strand.
TGGTTACTATTTCAGAAACACATTTAATATATAGATATGTGAGTGAAGTACTTATGCAGTATAAATAAACCTTTTACAGAAAGATAAGGCACTATATGTATTCTTTTTTTCATGGTCACCAACAATATGGAGGAATAAAGAGGAGAGGTGGAGGAAGTGGAAAGCCCCCTGGAGGATAGAGGGAGAAATCCATCCATCCATATTACAGACAGGGATCAGCAAGCCTAAGAGACCCCCTGAGGGAAAAGTGAATGATTACATCCAGCTACCCAACGGTTTACAAGTCTTTACAGGTTACCAAATGAGAGTTCCAGAGGAGATTTGGTGCTGGAATTATTGGTGTGACGTTGGCGGTGATACCTCGCATGTGTCGTGCGATCGCTGTGTACATGTGCATGCAGGGCCGACACGTGTGTTCACCTTTGCATGTAAGCACGAGGGGGATGGGGGTTGTTTTATTTTTATTATTTCTTTTTTTCACTTTCATTGCTATCAGAAGGGATGAACAACTTGCTTTATGATCACATGGGCCATGACAGGTCCTCTTCTATCAGACCCCAGATTTCTCCACAGATTGGTCTGATTGGCTGCTTCCCCGGCTGGCAGGCGGAGAGTAAACCCAGAGCTGGAAGTGACAGAATCCTTGTTGCTTCCAGTTTCTCATTTCACATAGTGGGAAGAACAACATCAGTTCCTCCCATTGTGTGTGGGGGAGCCGATGCCACCGGTCGCATCTTTGCCGGGCTTCCCGATTGCACAAGATACACGGGAAAGGTGGCGGGGGGAGGGGATGAGACCCCCTTCTTCCACCTGAAAAGTAATCCAACGGCGCATAGTCGCTCAGATTACTTTTACATAAAAGAGAATCGTTGGCACTGAAAAATGATACGTGATCATGGTTGTCGCCTCAGCCATTGTCCCGGTATAACCACTTCAGTACCAGGCTGTGTATATATACGTGCATCCGTATTGAAGCGGTTAAAGAGACCCTGTCACCACCTTAAACAAATGACAGGTCAGAGCACACACAGTGTTTTATATGCCTACTTCTGGTGTTTTTACTTTCTGTGAATTAGTTTTTATTCACCTGCAATGTGTCTTTGAAGCTAAAAAATGTGATTAGCACAGCCCCCTCCCTTCTTGTATGCCATAGCCCTCCCCTCTACTGCGAGTGTCTAATTGCTATGTGTGCTGGCCCAGCTCCTCTGCCCCTCCCCTCACTATATAACCTTTTATGGAGGAGACAGGGAATACTATAGTGTGTCACTTGATTTACAGCTTGAAGTCAACATCCAAGATGGTGGCGACCAGCAGCCGATGCTCAGTTTGGTGTGTATTGATAGAGAGGTTTTTTGTTTTTTTTTGTTAGGAGAGTGCATGCGATCAGCATTGTCCAGACAGAGGGTCAGGGGTCCTGTAGTCTCATAGGACAGTCAGAGGAGAATGAAAACTCCTCCTACAAGCTTTAACCACTGCTGGGTTAGACACTGAGAGAAGTCATAAGACTGCTATATATTGCTGATGAGAAAAGGTATTTAGCAGTTTATATTTACTAAAATAATTGTATTTCCATGCTGTGTGTACTGTGGGAGAGCGGATATAGTGATTGCAGGGTCCGGGGAGACCGGATATAGTGGATGCAGGGTCCGGGGAGACCAGATATAGTGAATGCAGGGTCTGGGGAGAGCGGATATAGTAAGTGCAGGGTCCGGGGAGAGCGGATATAGTGAATGCAGGGTCCGGGGTGAGCGGATTTAGTGAATGCGGGGTCCGGGGAGAGCGGATATAGTGAATGCAGGGTCCGGGGAGAGCGGATATAGTGAATGCGGGGTCCGTGGAGAGCGGATATAGTGAATGCAGGATCCGGGGAGACCGAATATAGTGAATGCGGGGTCCGGTGAGAGCGGATATAATGAATGCGGGGTCCGGGGAGAGCGGATATAGTGAATGCGGGGTCCGGGGAGATCGGATATAGTGAATGCGGGGTCCGGGGAGATCGGATATAGTGAATGCGGGGTCCGGGGAGAGCGGATATAGTGAATGCGGGGTCCGGGGAGAGCGGATATAGTGAATGCGGGGTCCGGGGAGAGCGGATATAGTGAATGCGGGGTCCGGGGAGAGCGGATATAGTGAATGCGGGGTCCGGGGAGAGCGGATATAGTGAATGCGGGGTCCGGGGAGAGCGGATATAGTGAATGCGGGGTCCGGGGAGAGCGGATATAGTGAATGCGGGGTACAGGGAGAGTGGATATAGTGAATGCGGGGTCCGGGGAGAGCGGATACAGTGAATGCAGGGTGCTGGGAGAGCGGATACAGTGAATGCAGGGTCCGGGGAGAGCGGATATAGTGAATGCAGGGTCCGGGGAGAGCGGATATAGTGAATGCAGGGTCCGGGGAGAGCGGATATAGTGAATGCAGGGTCCGGGGAGAGCGGATATAGTGAATGCAGGGTCCAGGGAGACCGGATATAGTGAATGCAGGGTCAGGGGAGAGTGGATATAGTGAATGCAGGGTCAGGAGAGAGCGGATACAATGAATGCAGGATTCAGGGAGACCGGATACAGTGAATGCAGGGTCCGGGGAGAGCGGATATAGTGAATGCAGGGTCCGGGGAGAGCGGATATAGTGAATGCAGGGTCCGGGGAGACCGGATATAGTGAATGCAGGGTCCGGGGTTTAGTAACACTTGAACTCCACTCTTATCTTCAGTCTTGCACAGTTGTAAAACGCTCAGCTCCTCTACGGAAATATCTAACTCTGATGCTACTGCGCTCTGTGAGATTCATACAGTTTGTATTAAAAGCTGCAGAAAGTTAAACCGAGCCTTCCTCATTTCCTGGCTGGTGGACATCCGGCATCATCTAGCACTTTTCTCCCCAACCTTACTGTCCCTGGCCCACTGCTTTCATTCATTGGATTTCAGTTCTTTCAGGCATAGAAGCTCCACATCACATGTCAGCGTTACCTAGAGACATCTGCATAGGAATGTTCACTACACCAGACTGACACCCACACAGCCAGGCAGATTGATATTTCCAGAACTCCCTCAGGAGCCAGCCCACTGATTGCATCAGGGCTGAGGACTCTTGGGGGGAGTACTGAGGAGGGGCCCTGATGTTTTCTGGGAACTATGTACAGCACCCTGCTAGCCCCTCCCACCAGCCATGACTTCATGACAAATGTTACCAGTGATGACATTTACATTCACCCAACACGTGCAGTACGGCCGGATTCACACTCTGCATTGTGACAATATACGTGGTTTTGTGCGCCGTTAGCAGTGCGTTCTCATTGGGTTGATGTGGTTTCCCGGTAACAATAAAACATGAAATCTAGTTGCGCTAGTCATGCAGTATGCGCTATAACACCTAAACAACACAGCACACCTTGCAGCAAGTAACTGTAATAAGTAGAGAACATGTAAAAGATGAAAGCTTGCTCTGGGATCAGAGGATTTATTAATGCCTCCTGATGGTCTTTGTGATGAGTGTAACTATACTCGGCCGAAGTCCCAACTATGAGCGGCTTACTGGACAGATGTCCCAAAATATGTAAGTGGTGGCAGCACAGGGGGGGTCTAATGGTCCTGAATACTGTTCCTTGTGCTGTCATCCAGTGAGCCGGTTACATTACTGACTTTGAGTGGCTTGGGCATACTAGGTCCTCTCTTTGCCTCCATGAAGATGAGTGAGTCTGGTGATGGAAGGACCATCCCCAAGACCATGGAGATGTATTATGAAGCCCTTTGAGCCCATGGGTTTGTGTCATTTTTGGTATTGTGTAGCTGCATGTATTACATTTACTGTGTGCTCTGTTCTTTTGTTAGCATGCTCTCCTTCCTGAGATTATTGCAGAGCTGCAATGAGAGGTGGCATGCCCTGTATACCAGCCTTTTTCACCTTTTTTTAACAGTGGAACCCTTGAAATAATTTTCAGACGTCGAGGAACCCCTGCTAAATACAGTTACTTGGGGATCAATTTGAAAAATGCCCCATTTGCAGTGCTGATTGCCCCCCTTAAAGACAGCTAAAAACATAATTGGTATCATGCCACTGGCCCTTCATAGTGACGTTGGCCCCAGAACTGTGCAGGCACCATCACATGGGAGCCAAGCAGCTATAGCTAAGGGATCCCCTGCCATGGCTAGAGGGAGCTGAAAATGTCCCGGCGTCAGTGGGAGTAAACAATGTCCTATCTTTGGTAATAGGGGAACTATTAGTGCCCCATTGTTAGTGTCAGTGGGAGAAATAGTGTCCGATCATTGATGTCTCTGGAGGGAATAGTGCTCCATCATTGATGTCTGTGGAGGGAATAGTGCTCCATCATCGATGTCTGTGGAGGGAATAGTGCTCCATCATTGATGTCTGTGGAGGGAATAGTGCTCCATCACTGATGTCTGTGGAGGGAATAGTGCTCCATCACTGATGTCTGTGGAGGGAATAGTGCTCCATCATTGATGTCTGTGGAGGGAATAGTGCTCCATCATTGATGTTTGTGGAGGGAATAGTGCTCCATCATTGGTGTCTGTGGAGGGAATAGTGTTCGATCATTGATGTCTCTGGAGGGAATAGTGCTCCATCATTGATGTCTGTGGAGGGAATAGTGCTCCATCATTGGTGTCTGTGGAGGGAATAGTGCTCCATCATTGGTGTCTGTGGAGGGAATAGTGCTCCATCATTGATGTCTGTGGAGGGAATAGTGCTCCATCACTGATGTCTGTGGAGGGAATAGTGCTCCATCATTGGTGTCTGTGGAGGGAATAGTGTTCGATCATTGATGTCTCTGGAGGGAATAGTGCTCCATCATTGATGTCTGTGGAGGGAATAGTGCTCCATCATTGATGTCTGTGGAGGGAATAGTGCTCCATCATTATAAAACAGAGAATAATAAGCGAGCGCTTTAAATGTACAAGTAGCTGAGGCACACAGGATAACCAAAATAATCCTCACATGAAAATAAAATAAAAGTGCAGCGCTAGGAGAATATATAAATGTGTCACAATAGATAAAAGTGATCAAAAAAAGTCCCAACAACGGTGACCTAGGGTAACAATGCACACTAACTAGAAGTGCACATTATAAGTGCAATGTAGCCAAGGTGGAGCTCATAGAGTATTCATCCGCATGGAAAGGGTAGATGCATTTCCTTGGTCAGTGAAGATCCTCACGATGGTACAGAGCTGGGCAGAAGAAATCCACTAGATGGTAGAAAACGATCACTGCTCCACCAAAAGAGCACTGTTCCTCCACTGTGCAAGAACGATATCTGGGAGAAAAGGTGCTCCCCACAGAGGATCAAGAAAAAATGCCCATAGTGAAGTAAAGTTTAAAAACGAATTTATGCTCCATCGTTGGTGTCTGTGGAGGGAATAGTGCTCCATCATTGATGTCTGTGGAGGGAATAGTGCTCCATCATTGATGTCTGTGGAGGGAATAGTGCTCCATCCTTGATGTCTGTGGAGGGAATAGTGCTCCATCATTGTGTCTGTGGAATGAATAGTGCTCCATCATTGATGTCTGTGGAGGGAATAGTGCTCCATCATTGATGTCTGTGGAGGGAATAGTGCTCCATCATTGTTGTCTGTGGAGGAAATAGTGCTCCATCATTGGTGTCTGTGGAGGGAATAGTGCTCCATCATTGATGTCTGTGGATGGAATTGTGCTCCATAATTGGTGTCTGTGGAAGGTATAATGCTCCATCATTGGTTTCAATGGGAGGAATGGTTCCCTACTGTTGGTGACAGTGCAGGAAATATTGCCCAATTGTCAGTGGGAGGAATAGTGCCTCGTATCAGTGGGAGGAATAGCACCCCAAGGGCCAGAGAAAGGTATGCAAAGGGCCACAGTTTGGAGACCCCTGCTCTGAAGCAGGGGTCTTCAAACTTTCTAAACAAAGGGCCAGTTTACTGTCATTCAGACTTTAGGGGGGTTGGACTATGGCCAGTGGAAGTAGAATATCTCCTGGCATTAGTGGGAGTAAACAGTGGTCCATCTTTACTGTTAAAGGGATGAATAGTGTCCCGTCATTGGTGTCAGTGGAAGGATTAGTGCTCCATCATTGGTGTCAGTGGAAGGAATAGTATGCCATTGTTGGGGTCAAGAATTAATTCTCTGCTGTTGGTCACAGTGGGAGGAATAGCATCTCATATCAGTGGAAGGAATAGTGCCTAAAGGGCCATATGTAAAGTAAACATAGGGCCACATTTGGCCCGTGTGCTGCAGTTTTGAGGCCACTGCTCTAGAGGTATCCTAGGGTTTCATGGAGCCCTGGATGAGAATAGCTGCTGCAGGCTACACTTTTTCCTGGTGGGAGCCTTTCTTGTTTTAATGGTCCTATAAAAGGCTACATAAAAATGCAGTGTGATTTACAATGCTTCAGTTTATATATTTGGACCTTCCAATTCACTAACCCAAAACACGTATTTAGATTAACACAGTCATAAATTGTCTGTTCTAAATCTCTGATTCATTCCATTTAAAAGAAGAGAGTCAGCATGACCTTTGTCAGATCTCCATTGGAGTAGTTCAGGCAACTACCTGAGGCCCCAGCTTCCTAAGGGGCCCATGCATGCCCATGTCAGGGTAACTGTACTTTGGGCATACCTTGTAGACCAATGGTGTCATGTTCTGTCCAGCAAAATCCACCTGGACCGGCTGTCAGCTTGACAACAGGGTCTCGCCTTGTTCCACAGGAGCCCCTGCAGCAGTGTAAATGCAGCCTGCTAGCAGTGTTTGCCTTTTTCACTGATAAATACTGGATGTCCTATCAATATTATTGTCATGAATAAAGTATTTGGACGTGTTCTTTTATGTGCATATCAATAAGCTTTCCTTTGATCTGAACATGCCATCAATTTAGGTCTAGATACAGTTTAGGAGACAACGTCTCTTATTTGTTCCCCTTTGATCTATTAGATAATAATTGAAAGTGTTCCGTTATACCTGTTCAATAATTGCACAAAAAATGCTTTTGTTATCTAGTGAGCTTGCAAGTTGCAGCGTACTCTGCAGTAATCTCTCAAGCAGTACAAGACAAGCTCAACCGAGAACTTTGGAAATATCATGAGCCTGGGTTTTGGTAGGAACAGGTCTTTACCATCTTTTACCAAAAGTCTAACTCACCAATGATCTACTAACTGCTAAAACCAATGGCCACTACTCCGTACTCATCCCAACCAATGGCCACTACTCCGTACTCACCCCAACCAATGACCACTACTCCGTACTCATCCCAACCAATGACCACTACTCCGTACTCATCCCAACCAATGACCACTACTCCGTACTCATCCCAACCAATGACCACTACTCCGTACTCATCCCAACCAATGACCACTACTCCGTACTCATCCCAACCAATGACCACTACTCCGTACTCATCCCAACCAATGACCACTACTCCGTACTCATCCCAACCAATGACCACTACTCCGTACTCATCCCAACCAATGACCACTACTCCGTACTCTTACTACTTGACCTCTCTGCGGCTTTTGATACATTCGATCCATTCAAATGGCAGTTTTCTGTTTACTTTCACATTTTGTTTTCCATTTTACAGCATTTGATATCATTTTAGCTGAGCAGCCTATCAGTTTCTGCACTTATTTATATATTTTCTCCTCTCCAATGAGCTTTTTAATCAAAGTACGCTGTTTTTCTACACTTTGTCTGGAATGATCCGTTACTCAGATTTCACTGTTCAACAAATTTTTATTTTTTTCCAGTTTTGGAAACAAAAGGATCCATTTCTTAATTAATTTCACATTCTGAGTTCAAATATAACAATGAAATTTGTCAATTGGCTCTAGTTTTTCTGTAAACGGAAAGTTTTCTACTATAGGCGTAATGACTACATAATGCACAATAATTATATAGATAGATGTCTTTCCACAAATATAAAGCAAGTTATATTGACTACATAACAAAGCCTAAATGGCATAATATATTGCATAGGATTACCAAGAAAAATTATAGCCATAAGCTAAGTTGAATCATTTTAATACTTAGGATTCTCACTAGTTTTGTCTTCAGTTTGTGTCGGTTTTGCTTCTCTTGGCTTTTCTCTTGTATTCGAGGAAAGGGCTATCTCTTACAACTGTCCAGCAATAGTCAGCAAGCATTGATGGGCTCCATTTACCTTGATATCTTCTTTCCATAGCTGCAATGTCTTGATGGAAGCGCTCTCCGTGTTCATCACTCACTGCTCCACAGTTTGGTGGGAAAAAATCCAGATGCGAATGTAGAAAATGAATTTTTAGAGACATGTTGCAACCCAGATTTCTGTAAGTCTGGATGAGTTTTTCTACCACTTTCTTGTAGTCTGGTGTTTTATTTTTTCCAAGAAAATTTGATGTCACTGATACAAATGCTGTCCAGGCAGCCTTTTCCTTTTCACGCAACAGAGAAAGAAACTCATCATCATGAATAAGTTTACGAATCTGTGGCCCAACAAAGACTCCTTCATTTATTTTTGCAGCACTAAGTGCTGGAAATTTGCTAATCGGGTACTTGAAACCTGCTTTATTCTTGTCCATTGCCTTAACAAAGTTTTTCATTAATCCCAACTTGATGTGTAATCGAGGTAATAAGATCTTATTGCTGTCTACAAGTGCTGGATAGTTAACATTTTTTTCTCCAGGCTGCAATGACTGGAGTAATGGCCAGTCTCTTTTGGCATAGTGCATTTCTCTCGCACGACTGTCCCACTCACAGAGGAAGCAGCAGTACTTAGTATATCCACCTTGAAGTCCAAGTAGGATAGCAATCACCTTCAGGTCACCACAAATCGACCATTGATGTTCATCATAGTTGATGCACCTTAAAAGCTCTTTCAAGTTTTCATACGTTTCTTTCATTGAAACTGCGTAAGCAACTGGAACTGACGGCAGCTGATTGCCATTATGGAGCAAAACAGCTTTAAGACTCGCCTTTGAAGCATCAATGAACAGCTTCCACTCATCGGGATCATAGCATACGCCGATGGCTGAGATTAAACCATGAACATTGTTACATACAGCAATATCACCTTCCTGGACGAAGAATGGGATCAGATCTTTCTGACGATGACGGTAGAAAGACGTACGAACATCACTTGCTAGGAGATTCCACTGTTGTAGTCTTGACCCCAAAAGCTCTGCCTTGTTCTTCGGAAGATCCAGGTCTCTGATAAGATCGCTCAATTCCACTTGTGTAATGAGGTGTGGTTCAGTGGGTGTGGATGGAAGAAAGTCTGGGTCATGTGAGGTTGACGGTTGATGACTACACGCTTCAGGTTCTTCCTCACTTGACTCAACCACGAAGGATTCTGGTGCTTTAGGAATTGGTAGCCCCTCTCCATGAGGAACTGGACGTATTGCCGATGGAATATTTGGATAGTGCACAGATAACTTTTTCTTCTTATTTAGCCCTTTTGTTGGAGGCACCATACAAAAGTAACAATTACTAACATGATCTGTTGGCTCTCTCCAAATCATTGGCACAGCGAAAGTCATAGATGCCTTTTTTCCATTCAACCATTGCTCCAGTGCCGTCCCACAAGAATTACAGCATATATGTGGTGCCCAGCTCTTGTCCTGGTCTCCTATCTTGCAGCCAAAATACAAGTTGTAGGCTTTCTTAATCATTCCTGTTATCCTCCTTTTTTGTGAGATAAAAGTTATTTCACCGCAGATATAGCATAAATGATCTGCTTTATTCACACAAGTTCGAGGCATTACTGAGTAGCCTATATAAGCATAAAACGAAATGTAAAGACGCTGTCGAACTACAATCAGCTACAGATACTGCAGCTTTTATGCAGTGAAGTGATGCAATTAAAGGCTAATATTGCATCATCTCAGTATACATGCAATTTTCTATTGGTCACCAGTATCAATTGCGCAATATGCAGCTGAAGTTGCATCATAATTTTGAATGGCTTACGTCATTAGATGGGTGAATATATCATGGAAACTAGAGCCAATCAACATTTTTTAGGGTCATTTTCGTTTTCAGCACCCCGAAATTATGTAAGATTAGCTAATTTTATGCCCAAAACTTTTTACCTGTTGAACAGTGTTTTAGAGATATATTATATATAGAGGTATATCCCTTTCAGCAACACTGGCTATATCCATATGAACGTCCAACCTCCAGGAGACACAATATACCGGGCAGAAAACAAACCTTCCTCACAAATTCAGTATGCAGTGTCTCTCCAAAGAAAAGCCAAAGGGATCTGCAATAATGTTCTGCCATAAAAAAATGTTCTTTATTAAAACCCGACCGGTACTTACATAATAGGAAGAAAGAAGAGCGCACAATCATACAAAACGCACTCATATCTACATCTCATTGGTTTCTTTGTATTCCCACAGATGAGGTGCCCAGTTTTTATTTCTGGGGCCTGTTTGTTGCCACCTTAGGCAGACTGTAATGATTATTATATGTGATTTATTTTGTTATTATATACAGTACATGTTGTTCCTTAAAGCAGTTAGGGTGGATACTGTCATCTCTAGGTGCATGGAGTACACTCACAGTCCTAGAAAGCTGTACTCTAAATACATATATGAGAAATGTTTTGCCTGTCAGAAGATTTTTATATCTGTTCATCCATTGCTGGGATTTACACAGCTCTGCCAGACAGCACAGCCAAGCAGACAAGACTACTTACAGATAGGAAATACAGTGGTGTCCTCTGTTCACCCCCAACCGTCTGATTGGATGGTGAAACAACAACAGCAGACTGATTAGGTCATCTCTCTGATCTCTTCTCCTATCAGTATGTTCTATGTTGGTACATGTGCATGCAGCACACCTGATTGGCTCTCGGTTCTGCCCCTTCTTCTTCCAGTGCTGCTGCATAGTAAGAGGCTGAAACCAAATCAATTTCAGGCACTTCCACTAGTGGCATTAAAACACACATTTCAAAATTTATTAAGCCCTTCCTGTCGGATGTATGTATATATGTGGCAGCACAGAGATTGGCCATATTCTGTGCCTCCACGTATACGCATACCTGTTTTGTGTTGGCAGCATGCCCCCAGCACTCTGACAGTACCGTCACTGACAATTGGAAGCTGGTAGGATGGGCTTCCAATTATCTAATCATCCAATCACAGTGATCACATGGTGCGGAAGCTGAGCAAGCAGGTAACGATGCTTCGGTGTTACTATCTCTTAAAAGGCTGGGAAGAAGGGGTTAATGAATACAGAGTTGCATTGGTTTGTGTCTGTTATATCTGTCTGGAGATTAGTCCAAAGATGTACAGTTTTTATTCAACTGTGTGTGGCAAAATATCCTAAAAATCCAGAGCTATGAACAGGGGATTATAAGAAGATCCTGGGATTTCCCGCTGTAAACGCATGTGTTCTGTATTGCAGACATCTAGAACTGCATTCACCTGATGCCAAGCATACTGCGGTGCTGCGAGGAAAAGATCCTGCGGCGGCCCAGACCTGGTTCAACGCAATTCACGGGGCGGTGACGGAACTTCTTCCCAAGGTGATGGCCGAAGTCCAAACTCAGCTGAGAAAAAACGGAATCTCTGGAAGTCATGAAATTCGGCACATGGGCTGGCTAGCAGAAAAGGTCAGTTTGTTGTGTCTTTGGCTTTATATTGTTTATCTCACGAGCTAAATGACCACAAAAATGTCTCATCTGAAGTCCCTTTAACCCTTTTCCGCCTACTCCGGTGTCCTTGTACAAAGTTCTGAGTGCCTGGGGGGCGGGAAGATTTTCGATCATGTGACTACTGTGTTTGGCTGTCATAGTGGTCACATGATCAGGAGTCGTTCCACTGGCTATGGATTATTAGTGAGGGTCGAGAGCTGTCTTTGACAGCCCAGTGTCTGTGCTGGGAGCTTGCAGTGAGCTTGTTCTCAGCACAGAAACATTGGCTGCCCAACAACGCACATGTGTGGGTGTTAAAGCCTGCCATGGTGGCTGCAAATATGTGTAATTTGGGTGACAACAGGTTAAAGTGGAACTTAACCCCCCCAGGTTTAATTTTACTTTAAACCCCCTCCTACCTTGTGTGCTGGGGTGAACTTAAATAACATACCCAGCCATCAACTGCAGCATTGCCCTGCAGTAATCTGCTGAAAGCGGAACCCACAGGGCCTTGTGCCGCCATCATTGGAGCCAGCTTTCTCTTCCAGGTCCTAGCAAGCAGCTCCCGATGACACTCCACTGAGCATAGACAATATTCGTAGTCCTCCTGGGCTTAGGTGAACCTGTGGCTAAAGCTGCTAGTACCTAACCATATACCAGAAATGGTCATTCCAAAGTGTAAAGTGAGGTGCAGCTCTAATAACTAAACTATATGTAAATCCCAATGTGAATAAGTGGTGAACAGTAAATAAATGAGTGAACAATACTATAATACCCAGTGACTATATTAACAGCATAAGGGACATCAACCCCAAACTAAACATCTACATCGCCTCTCCTAAATGGGTGAAATCAACATAAAAAAATCTATAAATACAATAATTAAATACACATACATATAATGAATGCCGTGGTACTGGATATGCGCCTATTACACAACACCAGTAAATACATATCATGTGGTGACATAAACGCATGTATGCTTTACATTCCCAAAACCAACTGATGTGAAAGAAATGGCAGTGATCCCACTAAGGGATAAGAAACAAAGTGAATCAGTGAAAACACTCCTTGTGGTAAACGTACGAAAAAGGGAAGAGGAATCAGATTATAAACGCATGTATACCTACATGCTCAAGGATAACTGGTGAATAAGAACAATAGCAGTGATCCCACTAAGGGACAAACAAAGTGAATCCGTGAAACCACAAATTGTGGTACTTTTGAAAAAAGAAAGAAGTCAGGCTCACGGCCTGTAAATCACTAACAATCACTAAATGTACACAATTGTGACCCCCCTACTGGGGATAAGTGAACAGAAAACCTATAAATAATGAAGGGATTTGTAACCCCAAATGGGGGGTTCTGAATAAGCAGAGAAATAAGTGACGGCAAACAGAGCCTCACACTCTCCGTGTATCCACAAACATAAATAAACATGGATAATCCACCAATCAACATGAACAGATAAACCAAAACACAAAATTATTAACGTGTCCTAAAAGGTGAAATATACAGTTGTGTTCAAAATAATAGCAGTGTGTTGAAAAAAGTGAATAAAGCTGAAAATCCTTCTAATAGCTTTTATTTCCATCCACACAAATGCATTGGGAACACGACACATTCTATTCCAAATCACAACATGAAGAAAAATAGATCTAATTTGTGTTCCTCTAAAAACATTGAAGAAAAGTGAATATTAGACGGTTCAAAAAAATCGCAGTGTTTGTATTCTTCTTTACAAACTCAAACATTCACTATATAAACTGAAAAATGTTTGAAGATTTTTCTTCCCTTTGAATGACTTAATGAATATTTGGTTGTAGTCGCACTGTTTCTGAGAACTGCTGTACATCTGTGTTGCATGGAGTCACCCAACTTCTGGCCCCTGTGATCAGGTATTCCAGCCCAGGATGATTGGACGACATTCCACAGTTCTTCTCTATTTCTTGGTTTTGCCTCAGAAACTTCATTTTTGATGTCACCCCACAAGTTTTCTATTGGATTAAGATCCGGGGATTGGGCTGGCCACTCTATAACGTCAATCTTGTTGGTCTGGAACCAAGATGTTGCACGTTTACTGGTGTGTTTGGGGTCGTTGTCTTGTTGGAACACCCATTTCAAGGGCATTTCCTCTTCAGCATAAGGCAGCATGACCTCTTCAAGTATTCTGATGTATTCAAACTGATCCATGATCCCTGGTATGTGATAAATAGGCCCAACACCGTAGTATGAGAAACATCCCCATATCATGATGCTTGCACCACCATGCTTCACTGTCTTCACAGTGTACTGTGGCTGGAATTCAGTGTTTGGGGGTCGTCTGACAAACTGTCTCCGCCCACTAGACCCAAAAAGAACAATCTTACTTTCATCAGTCCACAAAATGTTGTGCCATTTCTCTTTAGGCCAGTCAATGTGCTCTTTGGCAGATTGTAACCTCTTCAGCACGTCTTTTTTTCCAACAGTGGGACTTTGCGGGGGCTTCTTGCAGATAGCTTGGCTTCACATAGGCGTCTTCTAATTGTAACAGTCCTCACAGGGAACTTCACACCTTCTTTCATCTTCCTGGAGCTGATTGTTGGCTGAGTCCGCGCCATTTTGGCTATTCTTCTATCCATTCGAATGCTAGTTATTCGCTTTCTTCCACGTCTTTCAGGTTTTGGTTGCCATTTTGAAGCATTTGCGATCATTTTAGCTGAGCAGCCGATCATTTTCTGCACTTCTTTATATGTTTTCCTCTCTCCAATCAACTTTTTAATCAAGGTACTCTGTTCTTCTGATCAATGTCTGGAACGACCCATTTTCCTCAGAATTTCAGAGAGGAATGCACTGTAACCAGCATGTCCAACATTTGCTGCCTTCCTTCCTTAAATAAGGGCAATAATTGCCACCTGTTTTTTAAAGAATGAATGACCTCACTAATAGAACACCACACGGCTATTATTTTGAACATGCCCTTTTCAATGAGTGATTCAATGACACAGAATCAGCAGCATGCATGTCATGACTGTTAGGTCTGTTGGATTTCTATTACTCTACTACACCTGCTAGGAAATTATTTGCCATGTAGAAATATCATTTCTACCAAAAACAGTGATTGATCCGGTTAGTGATGTCTGACTGCTAATATTTTGAACACAACTGAATAAACTTCACAAGATCTACAAGATGTCTTATCGATTGAGTCACTGACTGGTATCCAACTAAGATTGAAGTTATCGCTATCTCATCACAACTGAGCCATCACTTCTAGGACCACTGAGAGGAGGCTGCATGCGGGACCTTGCCCACCAGAGAGGGAACTGACACAGCGGTGGACCTGAAATCCGTTGGAGAGAGTCCGGGTTCCAGACCGGTGGTGTTTGATTATCATAAGGTGTTTTAACCCTGCTGGGTCACCGCATGGAGGTGAGGGGCCATTGCACCTAGAGTGGGATTTATAGTATCCTGTTGCACATTTATGGTGATCACAGGACTACAGAACACCTCCACCATTTGGATGGTTCTGAACACCTGTAGATTGGACATTTATTTCACCTTTTAGGACACGTTAATAATTTTGTGTTTTGGTTTTTTCTGTTCATGTTGATTGGTGGATTATCCATGTTTATTTATGTTTGTGGATACACGGAGAGTGTGAGGCTCTGTTTGCCGTCACTTATTTCTCTGCTTATTCAGAACCCCCCATTTGGGGTTACAAATCCCTTCATTATTTATAGGCACTATAGCCTATGTTTTCTGTTCACTTATCCCCAGTAGGGGGGTCACAATTGTGTACATTTAGTGATTGTTAGTGATTTACAGGCGCTGAGCCTGACTTCTTTCTTTTTTCACAAGTACCACAATTTGTGGTTTCACGGATTCACTTTGTTTGTCCCTTAGTGGGATCACTGCTATTGTTCTTATTCACCAGTTATCCTTGAGCATGTAGGTATACATGCGTTTATAATCCGATTCCTCTTCCCTTTTTCATACGTTTACCACAAGGAGTGTTTTCACTGATTCACTTTGTTTCTTATCCCTTAGTGGGATCACTGCCATTTCTTTCACATCAGTTGGTTTTGGAAATGTAATGCATACATGCGTTTATGTCACCACATGATATGTATTTACTGGTGTTGTGTAATAGGCGCATATCCAGTACCACGGCATTCATTATATGTATGTGTATTTAATTATTGTATTTATAGATTTTTTTATGTTGATTTCACCCATTTAGGAGAGGCGGTGTAGATGTTTAGTTTGGGGTTGATGTCACTTATGCTGTTAATATAGTCACTGGGTATTATAGTATTGTTCACTCATTTATTTACTGTTCACCACTTATTCACATTGGGATTTACATATAGTTTAGTTATTAGCGCAGCACCTCACTTTACACTCCACTGCACATGCACAGTGTATTGTACATAGCCCCAAAGCCACCTGGGATACATGATGTTGGTATCCTAGGGGGCTTCAGGTGGGGTGGGGAGGATGTCATTCTTGCCTAAGCGAGGAAGGCAGAAGCATGGGGTGTGTTCTCCTGAGAAAAAAAAGAAAGAAAGAAGTACAGGAGTTGGATAAAAATATGGAAACACTACATGATTTGCAGGTGTGAAAGTGACAACATGGTTTGCGTTGAAAGCGGAAGTGACGTAACATTCTTTTGCTTCCGCTGTGTGATGAGACACCTAGCTAACAGGTGGAAAGCCTCACGTCTGTCATTTGCTGCGTGCGCAGCTAGTAATATGGAGTCATGTCAGAGCTTACTGAGCTTCAAAGAGGGCAAATTGTTGGTGCCACTTAGCTGGTGCCTCTGTGACTGAAGTTGCCAATTTATTTGCCGTGTCACGAGGTACAATATCAAAGGTTATGGCGGCATATACAGTTTGTGGGAAAACAATGTCTGGGCAGCCATATCTTGGTATTCTGCAGGTCCCATTGTCACCTTGAAAGATAGAGTCACTGCCAGTGACTATGTACAAATTTTGGCAGACTATGTGCACCCCATGGTGCAGACATTGTTTCCCGAAGACCGCGCCATTTACCAAGCTGACAATGCTCTGAATTCACACAGCTGGCGTTGTCAAATCATGGTTTGGCGAGGATGCAGACAAAGTCTCACACCTTCCCTGGGCGCCACAGTCGCCAGACCTCCATATCATAGAGCCATTATGGTCAACGAGATTTGGGCTCGTTTTCCGCCTCTTGCATCTCTGCGAGAACTGGAGCGATTTTTGTATGAAGAGTAGTATCAGATTCCATTATCCACCACCCAAGACTTATATTTGTCAATTCCCAGGAGAATTCAGACCGTCTTGGATGCTAAAGGCAGTCCAACACTATAGTAGCTAATGATTTTGTTCTTTTACCTAGTGTTTCCATAATTTTGTCCAACCCCTGTAACTGGGACTGAAGGTTCGTGTTAAAATCTTAGTAGTTTGACTTCATCGTGTTCTTGCTCTATATCTGTTTAATGTGCTGATTGTCTGCTTGTTATTTGGGTCCACTTTAAACTATGATCAGTTACTTAGGCGGAGACCTTTCTCTTCCACCTACTGGAATTTGTCATTTCTGTGCAATGTATGCGATTAAAGAGGGGACTCCGTATGCAGCTTTCATTGAATGTTGCCACTTAACAGCAAGCACTGAACACATCAAATATGCCACAGTCTCCTGGGAAGTGTAATTAGTCGGTTTGTTTGAATTTGGGGTTTTACTGTTACACTTAGGAATCGGGGAGGCTGAGGATAGGGCCACTGTAGCTGACAAGCCCCCTTTGCCAGTCACACTTCGTGAACAGGGGATTGTGGCAGCTATGCTGTGTCTGAGATCAATGTTAGTGACGCCCACTAATTGGGCATTCGTCGGGGAGGAGCAGAGAAGCTGGAAATTAAGGAACCAAATACAGGTATTTAGACATGCAAGGATGGATCTGTATTTATGTTTTTAATTCCTTCAGGAGTTAATTTTTTAAGGCCCAACACTGGAAACACATTTTAGTCGGTTATTGTGTACTGAGAATACTATCTCTACAGTCACTGACCTTACATTTTCCAAAATACAATATTTTTCCCTAAAGCGGGCCTTTAACTACCTGCCGACCGCAGATAGCCGAATGACGGCTGCACTGCGGACACAGCTGATCACGTGACGTGGTAAAAGGCCAATCACAGCGGCCTTTTACCACGTGATCAGCCGTGTCCAATGACACGCTGATCACCGGGAAATGCAAATGCCGGTTCTCGGCTGCACTTTCCTTACACTGTCAGATCGTGAGGAAAGTACTGCCGAAAACTGGCATTTGTCAGAGCGGGGATCGGCACCGATCATCGGGGGTCACTGATCATCAGTGCCCTGATAATCGGTGCTCAGCAGTGCGACACACAAGTTCCGCCCAGCAGTGCGCCCACCTGTGCCCAGCAATGCACACGCCTGTGCCCAACAGTGCGCCCACCTGTGCCACCCACCAGTGCCACCCACCAGTGCCCATCAGTGCAGCCCAGCAATGATTAAATACCACCAAAAGAAAGCTCTATTTGTGAGAAAAAAATGATAAAAATTTCATATGGGTACAATCTTGCATGACCGCGCAATTGTCAATCAAAGTGCGACAGCACTGAAAGCTGAAAATTGGCCTGGTAAATAGGGGGGTATAAGTGCTCGGTAGGCAAGGACTTAATGTCTTAAGGGGCCATGCACGGTGCTTACAAGAAGGTGTCCGTTCCGATATTGGGAGCACGTGTAAAGGTAAAGGTACTCTGGGCTCTGATTTGGGTCACGCCGTGTACATCGTTCTCTGGGGAGGTACAGTAGTAAGTGTAGATGGTGAGACGACTTGTTCAGCTGAGCCAATGCAAATTTAATGAGCATCACACTTCCTAGCGTTGGCGGTTGGATTGGCTGGATGTCCGTAAAGACAGATGCATCCAGTGAATGCTTCCTGTGAATATGGAAGATGGACAGTCTAGGTGTTGATAGACATCGTTTATGTATTTACTTTGTACAGTTATTCTTATTTGCTTTTTATGAACACGTAATTTCCAAAAGTTTTGCCCATTTATAACAGTCCCTGAGCGATTTCTCTGCTCCTTTTTTGTTATGTTTCCACAGAAGTTGAAGCGTATCTAAACCCGAGAACAAAATCTTTTCCAGTTTACCAATCTTTAGATTTGGTGGCTGCCATTGTTTTATTTTTATTAGGATTATCTAGTTTTTATGCTAAGCTGGTAATCATGTTCACTTCCTGTCCTAGGGTGACAACACTCAATGTGCTATATCTATTGTAATGTTTGGGGGTTTTTTATCTCAGGGTAGCGCTCACCAGCAAGTAGAATCCACACCAGAAATTGTTGTTTTAGAGTTTCTTGGCCCAATTTTTATTAATGAAAAAAAAAGTCCATTCAATGTATGTTTGCCACATCAACAGAAAACAACCAATCCAGCCTCCTGGCTTGCACTTGTAACAAAATAGTTCTTCAGCCTCCTGGCTTATGTACAGCAGTTCTGCTCAGGCCTTCCACTATAGACCCTCGTCAGTCCACCATAGACCACTTCTTCGCCAACACTGTCCACACAGCTGGCAGCCCCTTGCTGCCCTGATCCTCAGGCTCTGGACTCTGTCCTTTCCAATGCACATATGTACTCCTCTGGATTCTCCCTTGCACCTACCTGGATTCCTCAGGAGGATAGAGCCCAGAACCCTGGTTCTATCTCTACAAAAAGCCCAGAACCCACCTGCATAATCAGTGTTTTGGCTATTTCTAAAATCTAGTCCCAGGATTGCAGATTTCTTCCCACCAAGATCACTTTGAAATTTTCAGGCTGCAGGACCCAAAATGGACCTTTATAAAAAAACAATGAAGAAACTGAAAAGCCAGTTTCCTCTGCATTACACAAACTCCCTGGAGCCCCTTAACCTGCCTTGTTGAGAATCCTGGGTAGCATAATATCCTTTTAACAACATGACAGATCACCGCACTGTCACACTATGGAGAGCAGCATTGTCACCCTAGGACAAGAAGTGTGTCAGGGCTACAGAACAAACACGTGTAGGCTTGTGAGCTACTATGTGAATAATATATCTTACCAAGTGCCGATTGTGAATCGCCTGCACCTAACACATGCTCATGCTAGTGTGTAAAAAAACAAAAAACCACAATGTGCCACGCTTAACTTCAACAATAATATGTGTATCCAATCACTAATATTTCTAATGCATATCCAAATATATAAATGAATATAAATATATGTAATTGTGCATCCAGTTACTATTAGTTATATATCAAAATAAATGAAAGAGTGAATAAACCAATGATGATTTTCAACAACAGTGTCCATATGATTGTTATAAGCAGTCAAAAGAAAAATCCAAATACGAGTTCCTTCAAACGTGCAAACTTTGCTTTACCGTATACTATCCCGTGCTTCTTAAAAAGTATTTGGTGCGAATAACTTGCATGAACGTGCCCCCCCACCGGTTGTGCTCTCACCTCAAATATATGAACAAACCGTTAAGTAAGGTCATATAGCGCTTGTGTTCCTTTAAATGGACCAAAGTGTGGATGGGACGGTATCCTGCTGTTTGGGGTCCTTCTCCACTCAGACGATAAACTCCCCTTCCACAATGGTTATAGAGGAATAGGTCAAATCATAGTGTATTACCCTTTAAAAATCATTTTCATTAAGAAAGGTAATGCACTCACATTTACTCTATGTTAAAACTGCTTTGTGCACAAAATGTGTCCTTCAGAAATTTTTCCCAGGTGAAAATCCTAAAAATTGCCAACTGGTGTCACTATGGTACCACCGAGCATCATGACATCAAAGCCCCTCAGGACGCTGGATGGTACCATACTGACACCAGCTGGCAATTGTAGGATTTTCACCTGGGAAAACGTTCTGGAGGACACATTTTGTACACAAAGCAGTTTTAACATAGAGTAAATGTGAGTGCATTACTTTTATTAATGAAAATGATTTTTAAAGGGTAATACACTATGATTTGATGTATTCCTCTATAACCACCGTGGAAGGGGAGTTTATCGTCTGAGTGGAGAAGGACCCCAAACAGCAGGATACCGTCCCATCCACACTTTGGTCCATTTAAAGGGACACAAGCGCTATATGACCTTACTTAACGGTTTGTTCATTATTTGAGGTGAGAGCACAACCGGTGGGGGGGCACGTTTATTCAAGTTATTCGCACCAAATACTTTTTAAGAAGCACGGGATAGTATACGGTAAAGCAAAGTTTGCACGTTTGAAGGAACTCGTATATGGATTTTTCTTTTGACTGCTTATAACAATCATATGGACACTGTTGTTGAAAATCATCATTGGTTTATTCACTTTTTCATTTATTTTGATACATAACTAATAGTAACTGGATGCACAATTACATATATTTATATTCATTTATATATTTGGATATGCATTAGAAATATTAGTGATTGGATACACATATTATTGTTGAAGTGAAGCGCGGCACATTGTGGGGTTTTAGGACTACAGAACACCTCCCCCTTTCTCCATCTATGCAAGGCTAGGTTCACACCCTCTCTATGCTTTTTCTCTAAAAAGTTATTCACTATAGCGTATGGATGTATGTATATTAATAGCCAAAGGAATGACCGTTTCTGGCCTTCCCACCCCTTTCTCATGCTCAACGCACATTTGAAATTGTGAAAGGGCAGGGATTCCCAAAACTCAAGAAGCGGCTAATTAGGCGGTCGCTTAAAACCTCACCCTCACAGGGGCTTTGCGGCAGCATAATTTTCCTAAGGCAAAGTTCACACATGTCTGGTGTGAATTTCCTGGTCATTTTCACTGCCAATTTCCAATGCAGCTATTCAGCGGTTCAGCTGCGGTTCAGCTGCGTTCAGCTGCGTTTTTCAAATATGGGTCAGATGCAGATTTATGGCGCTGGTAGCCACTGGCGTCTTTAACAATACCTGGTCCACTTCAGGTCCAGACACTTGCACCGCCTTCCAGTCTAGGACAATTTTCAGCTTTCAGCACTATCACACTTTGAGTGACAATTACTCAGTCATGCAACACTATACCCATATTACATTTTTGTCTTTTTATTGTGACAGAACTTTCTTTTGGTGGTATTTGATCACCACGGGGTTTTTTATTTTTTGCTATATAAACGAAAAAATATTGGAAAGTTTGAAAAAAGCAAAAAAATTTTTGCTTAGTTTTTGTTATATAATTTTGCAAGTAGATAATTTTTCTTCATAAATTTAGGCCAAAATGTATTCTGCTACATTTTTGGGATAAAAATAACCCAAAACAGTTTATAATATTTAGTCTGTGTGAAAGCTATAGAGTCTATAAACTATGGGATATATATTTGAAATATATGGCATATGGCTGTGATCAGGGTTCTGGTATAGGGTATGGCTGTGATCAGGATGCTGGTATGGGGTGTGGCTGTGATCAGGATGCTGGTATGGGGTGTGGCTGTGATCAGGATGCTGGTATGGGGTATGGCTGTGATCAGGATGCTAGGATTGGGTGTGGCTGTGATCAGGATGCTGGTATGGGGTGTGGCTGTGATCAGGATGCTGGTATTGGGTGTGGCTGTGATCAGGATGCTGGTATGGGGTGTGGCTGTGATCAGGATGCTGGTATGGGGTGTGGCTGTGATCAGGATGCTGGTATGTGGTTTGGCTGTGATCAGGATGCTGGTATGGGGTGTGGCTGCGATCAGGATTCTGGTATGGGGTGTGGCTGCGATCAGGATGCTGGTATGGGGTTTGGCGGTGATCAGGATGCTGGTATGGGGTGTGGTTGTGATCAGGGACACATGGAAACTAAACTGGGGCCCTGGGAAGGCTGGCAGTGCAGTGTGTGAGGGTACAAGCAGCCTGACATTCAGTGTAAACTCACACACTGCAGGATCGTTCACACTGAGAGCAGAGAGAAGCGATTGGTCACAGCAGTCACATGTGATACACCACGTGATCTCCCTAACACAGCGGTAATGTGATCCACTGTGTCCGGGCGACACACCGATCACCGGGTTTCATGGTGATCGCTCTGTGAGCTGCACACGAGCCATCGATGCAGCCTAACGTACAGGAACATTAGCCCGCATCGGCGCTGCTTCCCGTCTGCCGTCTATGTAGAATGGGCGGACGGGAAGAGGGTAAGGGGGGGGGCCAGGTAGCTGGCTTCTTGTCCTGGTTTGGTATGGATTTTGAGGGTAATCCCATGCCAAAAAAACCCCTTATCCGAGCATGTGGCCGGGCTGGCCAGTAAAGGGAGAGACCCCCAGATCCTCCCAACCCCCCCCCCCCCCATCCATGTGAATGACTATGGGGTGCATTGGGCATTTTTTTGCTATCTGTCACTTCGCTTTATCTGGCAATAGCACGGTCATGCAACGCTGTACACGAATGATATTTTTCATTTTTTTTCCCCACAAAAATAGAGCTTTCTTTAGGTGATATATGAACACCACTAGGTATTTATTATATAAATGAATATATTGAAACAAAAAAATAAATATTTTTAACTTTTGTTATAAAACATATCCAATAAAAATGTTAACAAAAATCAAATTTCTTCATAAATTTAGGCCAACATATATTCTGTTACATGTTTTAGGTCAAAAAAAAAAAAGCAAATCAGTAAATGTGTATTAATTGGTTTGTGTGAAAGTTGTAGCGTCTACAAACAATGGGATAAATAATAAATACTGGAAGTTTTCTTTATCTTTTACATTTATTTATTTATGTTTATACTATTAATGTTGATGATGAGTGGGGCTGTGATAGTGCGCCGAGCGATCTGACACTTTGTCGCAACTGACACTGACATCTCCAGTGACAATGATACAGTGATCAGTGTTAATACTATACACTGTCACTGTATAAATGACACTGACTGGGAAGGGGTAACATCTAGGGGCAATCAAAGGGTTAGCGGTGTGTACTGTGTGTAGTGTGGGCTGCTTTTACTAATCCATTTGGCTGATTTTACTCTCTGCTTTGCAGGGAGAAAAAAATAAGACACATTGCTGCTGTTTGTACAGAGGTCTGTGTTGCTTGTCAACACAGAGCTCTGCTAAGTCATTCGCTCAGCCGTTCAGCAGATCTCAGCCATAAATCATTTGGCTGAACCTGCTGATTGGCTTGGGCTGTAGCGAATGGCAGTACAGATGGGGGTAACGGGCACACATGCCCCCTACCTAGAAATGAAAGATCACAAACATGTACATGATCTGGTGCAGAAGAGACCCCAGGCTGCTGTATATTTGCATGGACCTGTCGGCAGCTGGTTAATTCATGGAACAGAGTTCTACTACCTAATAGTCTCTTATATGTTGTGGTGAGATGTCTGGAATCGGGATCCCAGATCTTCACATCCAGTGCAGCCATGACTAGAGGGTTCAACTCTTCTAGATGTGGGATTCATTTTATTGGATGGTCCATGCAGCAGAATTAGTGGGAACAGATGATACTATGAGAGACAGAAGAGGCCAGAGGGTGACTAAGCCCCGTAGACTCCACTGGTAACTAAAATATCACTTTTGGGTGGACTGACCCTTTAACTGTACAGGATATGGTGGTGGTACACAAATGAAAGGAGTACGGGACACACGGAATGATAGAAATGCCAGTCACCACAGACTTGGAATTACACTGTATCTGAGCACCACAAAGCCAAAATGATAATTTATTCATTTATAATAATCAAAGAAAACTCCCCCATCCATCCATGTTGCCATGCTTTATTTTACTGAGAAATCACTTTGAAAAACTCTTGTCTAGCATTTCTGGCTGTGACCACCTTGAGTAAGGGCAGATGACTGATGTAGCATTTACTTCCTGGAATCCATCTGCCCTTAGCTCAGGCACGAGGGTGTGCTTTTGTGAGAAAGCCCCTGTTCCACTCCTGAATATTCCTGGGATGTATGAGTTTATTTGCCTAGGCTAGAAACCAGGAGGTAACTGAGGAATTGTTAATAAAAAAGAATACGTTTAAAACAAGTAGATATGACCTACGTTCCTAAATACACTGCTCAAAAAAATTAAAGGAACGCTTTTTAATCAGATTATAGTGTCAAGTCAATTAAACTTCTGGGATATTTATCTGGTCAGTTAAGTATCAGAGGGGGTTGTTAATCAGTTTCAGCTGCTTTGGTATTAATGAAATGAACAGTTGCATTAGATGGGCAACAATGAGACAACCCCCAACACAGGAATGGTTTTACAAGTGGAGACCACTGACATTTTTTTCCCTACTCATCTTTTCTGACTGTTTTTCACTAGTTTTGTATCATATGACGCCCTCCCAGAACTAGACAACCGCACTCTAGCTGTTATTCGGCTATAGCGCACTTGGGAAGTGGTTAAAAAGATATCCCAGCATCCTCTGGGATACCTTGTTTCAGTCCATCTGATGCTGCCACGTTGCACCTCAGACTGTCCAGGAGCTCAGTGGTGACCTGGTCCAGATCTGGGAGGACATCCCCCAGGACACCATCCGTCGTCTAATTAGAAGCATGCCCTGACGTTGTCAGACATACATACAATCACGTGGGGGCCATACAAACTACTGAGGACCATTCTGAGTTGCTGCAATACAATTTTAGCAAAATGGACTCGTCTGCTGCATTTTTTTTTTCACTTTGATTTTCGGGGTGTCTTTGAATTCAGTCCTCTGTTGGTTGATAATTTTCATGAAATGATGGGGCGTCCTTACATTCCTAACACATTACCCCGTCCATGTCAGTATAGAGATCCAACATGAGATTTTTCCCCATTGAGATCTGATGTGTTCTCAAAGTGTTCCTTTATTTTTTGAGCCGTGTATTTGCTAAGGATAGCAGCAGAAGGATCAAAAATAGCTCATGTTTATTGAGATTGAAGTTTATTTTATTTATTATTTATTTCAGGTACTTATATATCGCCATCAATTTACACAGCACTTTACATATATATTGTACATTCACATCAGTCCCTAACCCTCAAGGGGCGTACAGTCTAAGGTCCCTAACTCACATTCATACATACACTGTCTGTCTATCTATCTATCTGTCTATCTATCTATCTATCTATCCAGTTGTATCCGACCCTTGGCGATTTTATGGACCGTCACTCGTAAGCGACTTTTTCCATGAATTCTCTTAGCAGTTATTTACAGGGTAGGTTGCCAGGTCTTTCTCCAACCCCCACCATGCAGGAGATCCCACATGGCCAGGGATGAAACTAGGACAATTTAGACAGGAGCCAATTCACCTACCAGCATGTCTTTGGAGTGTGGGAGGAAACCCACACAGGCACAGGGAGATTATGCAAACTCCAGGCAGGTGGTGCCGTGGTTGGGATTTGAACCAACGACCCAAGTACTGCCAGGTGGAAGTGCTAACCATTTAGCCACTGTGCTGCCCAAGTTGTGCATTAAAGTTTTTCTGTTGCCTGAAGTTGCCCCTCCTCTGATCAATTCATTGTGTTCCATTGAACGGGCTGCCGACACACGCCAGAATAGACCAAATATCGGACACGCATCGTTTCTTCTGACTGGATGTGCAGTGTGGTGCGCTGCAATGCATGTTTGTCAGATGTGCGTTCGGTTCCTATTGACAATGGATGGCACTGCAACACGCTAATGCATGGACCACGTGTCGACCTATGTTGCAGGAATGCATCTTACCGCAACACAAAAGTGTGATTGGATGCTTCATGTAAGGTGCGCATAGGCAGGGCAATTCACAGAACGTTACAATACACAGAGTCCTCCAGCATACTTACCAGCCAGCCAGCAAAATTGGAAAAAGCCTAAAATGTTTCAGCAATTTGTGTTCAGTTTGTTGGATACATTTGCAAATATATGTAAAGCCGCACTGCCACGTCAAGGCTCCTCTGTACAGTGCGGTCCCTAACTCCACTCTAATGTCATTTCCAAATTGTGACATACAGAGCAAGAAATACATTCAGAATGTAAACTAGTTCAACAAAAATTAAATCAAAAACAGAGGTTTTGGTTGCATATATTTGCAATCATATACGAAACTACCATCTATAGACGTCTAAAACATGAGTGAAAAAAAAATGCTGGCCTCCAACCTCCCCTTATAGCCAGTCCAACACACGCCTTTAAAAAAGAATACCGGCCTCCAACCTCCCCTTATAGCCGGTCCAACACACACCTGGAAAAAAAATATTGTAGCTCTCTTGTGGGTGAAGAGAGCTGGTGTAATTGCTTTCTTGGAGGCAGGTGCTGATGACAATCCTTCAATAGAGCGATGACGGAGCCTCCACGTGAATGTCACATGCTGACAGAGCCTCCACGTGCTTGGCACATTCTGACAGAGCCTCCACGTGCTCGGCACATGCTGTCGGAGCCCCCAGGTGCTCGGCACAAGCCGTCGGAGCCCCCACATGCTCGGCACAAGCCGTCGGAGCCTCCACGGGCTCGGCACAAGCCGTCGGAGCCTCCACGGGCTCGGCACAAGCCGTCGGAGCCTCCACGGGCTCGGCACAAGCCGTCGGAGCCTCCACGGGCTCGGCACAAGCCGTCGGAGCCTCCACGGGCTCGGCACAAGCCGTCGGAGCCTCCACGTGCTCGGCACAAGCCGTCGGAGCCTCCACGGGCTCGGCACAAGCCGTCGGAGCCTCCACGGGCTCGGCACAAGCCGTCGGAGCCTCCACGGGCTCGGCACAAGCCGTCGGAGCCTCCACGGGCTCGGCACAAGCCGTCGGAGCCTCCACGGGCTCGGCACAAGCCGTCGGAGCCTCCACGTGCTCGGCACAAGCCGTCGGAGCCTCCACGTGCTCGGCACAAGCCGTCGGAGCCTCCACGTGCTCGGCACAAGCCGTCGGAGCCTCCACGGGCTCGGCACAAGCCGTCGGAGCCTCCACGGGCTCGGCACAAGCCGTCGGAGCCTCCACGGGCTCGGCACAAGCCGTCGGAGCCTCCACGGGCTCGGCACAAACCGTCGGAGCCTCCACGGGCTCGGCACAAGCCGTCGGAGCCTCCACGTGCTCGGCACAAGCCGTCGGAGCCTCCACGGGCTCGGCACAAGCCGTCGGAGCCTCCACGTGCTCGGCACAAGCCGTCGGAGCCTCCACGTGCTCGGCACAAGCCGTCGGAGCCTCCACGTGCTCGGCACAAGCCGTCGGAGCCTCCACGTGCTCGGCACAAGCCGTCGGAGCCTCCACGTGCTCGGCACAAGCCGTCGGAGCCCCCACGGGCTCGGCACAAGCCGTCGGAGTTTCCACGGGCTCGGCACAAGCCGTCGGAGCCTCCACGGGCTCGGCACAAGCCGTCGGAGCCTCCACGAGCTCGGCACAAGCCGTCGGAGCCTCCACGAGCTCGGCACAAGCCGTCGGAGCCTCCACGTGCTCGGCACAAGCCGTCGGAGCCTCCACGTGCTCGGCACAAGCCGTCGGAGCCTCCACGTGCTCGGCACAAGCCGTCGGAGCCTCCACGTGCTCGGCACAAGCCGTCGGAGCCTCCTCGTGCTCGGCACAAGCCGTCGGACCCTCCAAGGGCTCGGCACATGCCGTCAGAGCCTCCACGGGCTCGGCACAAGCCGTCGGAGCCTCCACGTGCTCGGCCCTTGCTGTCGGAGCCTGCCAGGCGGAAGTGCTAACCATTTAGCCACTGTGCTGCCTCCAACCATTTAGCTACCAGCCTCCAACCTCCCCTTATAGCCGGTCCAACACACACCTGGATAAAAAAATATTGTAGCTCTCTTGTGGGTGAAGAGAGCTGGTGTAATTGCTTTCTTGGAGGCAGGTGCTGATGACAATCCTTCAATAGAGCGATGACATAGGGGACTTTCTGATGATGAAGGTCCTCCTCTTCTTCACCTCCTAGTGTAAAATTTCTTCCAACTTCTTGGCCATCTTAACTCCCAGAACAGTCGCACCCTGGCCATTTAAGTGCAGTCCGTCCCTGCTGTAGAGCTGGTAACTGAACAAAAAGTCTGCCCAGTTCTCCATGAACTCAAACCCCTCCTCTCTGCACCAGTTCTTCAGCCACTTGTTAAGCTCTCTGATCTCATTCTGCCTCACTGGTGTGGCTCGAGGTACAGGCAGTATTTCTGAAAATACTGCCTTGGAGGTTCTTTTCTTCAATATAGCTCCCAAGTCTCTGAAATCTTTTTGTAGGGCGTTCCATCTTCCTCTGACTTTGTCGTTGGTACCGACATGTACGATGACAGCTGGGTCCTCCCCAGCCCCTTTCAGCAATCTGTCCATGCGATCTGCAATGTCCCGAACCCGAGCGCCTGGTAAACTACAGACTGTTCGGCAATGACGGTCTTTGTGACAGATTGCTTTCTCTGTACCTCTAAGAATGGAGTCCCCTACCACCAGTATATGTCTATCCTTAATTGTATCCTTGCCCCCATCTTCACTGGAGGAGATGTTCCCCTGGCATTTTGGTAGGGTATTGAAATTAACGTCGCGTTCTGTCGGAGTCTCCACGTGAATGTCACATGCTGACGGAACCTCCACGTGAATGTCACATGCTGATGGAGCCTCCACGTGAATGTCAACTACTGACGGAGCCTCCACGTGCTGGGCACATGCTGTCGGAGCCTCCACGTGCTGGGCACATGCTGTCGGAGCCTCCACGTGCTGGGCACATTCTGTCGGAGCCTCCATGTGCTCGGCACATTCTGTCGGAGCCTCCACGTGCTGGGCACATGCTGTCGGAGCCTCCACGTGCTGGGCACATGCTGTCGGAGCCTCCACGTGCTCGGCACATTCTGTCGGAGCCTCCACGTGCTGGGCACTTGCTGTCGGAGCCTCCACGTGCTGGGCACTTTCTGTCGGAGCCTCCACGTGCTGGGCACTTTCTGTCGGAGCCTCCACGTGCTGGGCACATGCTGTCGGAGCCTCCACGTGCTGGGCACATGCTGTCGGAGCCTCCACGTGCTGGGCACATGCTGTCGGAGCCTCCACGTGCTGGGCACATGCTGTCGGAGCCTCCACGTGCTGGGCACATGCTGTCGGAGCCTCCACGTGCTGGGCACATGCTGTCGGAGCCTCCACGTGCTGGGCACATGCTGTCGGAGCCTCCACGTGCTTGGCACATGCTGTCGGAGCCTCCACGTGCTGGTCACATGCTGTCGGAGCCTCCACGTGCTGGGCACATTTTGTCGGAGCCTCCACGTGCTGGGCACATTTTGTCGGAGCCTCCACGTGCTGGGCACATTCTGTCGGAGCCTCCACGTGCTGGGCACATTCTGTCGGAGCCTCCACGTGCTGGGCACATTCTGTCGGAGCCTCCACGTGCTGGGCACATGCTGTCGGAGCCTCCACATGAATGTCACATGCTATCTGAGACTTTACGTGCTCGGCACATGCTGACGGAGTCTCCATGTCGATATCATATCTCTTCTCACTCACTGTGGCAAGCCTGCCGGGTGAGCTGTGTTTGCAGTAAATATTGTTTACATCTGCAATAAAAAAGAATTGAATTTAGCACCTTTAATATACATTTTATATATTTTTCTTTATACAAAATCAAATTACAGAGATTAAAGTTAGAAACACCTGTGCCAGGGACAGCAAGGAAACCTGACATGATAGGGACACAGGGATGACTATAGTGGCCTTCATATAAAAATGCTAGTTGGGTGGCAGTTATGCCAAGCCTCTACAATTAAATGACTGAAGAAACCGGCAAGTTAAATGAGTGGGCGGGTTACAAGGGAAGTGGCAGTAGGAAGTAGTGGTGTCACCTGCCTGGCTCTGCATTGTGGCTGGGGTTTGTGAATCATTGGGCCAGCTAAGCACAGCCTTTTTTTACTGGCAGTTTTACCCAGAAAGTGTGTCATTTATCAGCCCTGAGATCAAACAGGATACGGGTCACCCACTATGGGGGGGTCATACACCAGCCTGACAACAGCTGATTGTTTGCATTGGCGGGGAGAGTAAACATGTGACTAATGTAGTAGGAATATTTATGTCTAGTCATATGTTTTTATCAATGTTATATGGATATTCATACTTTTGCTGGTGGAGTTGCAATGTGAGCGTCACATGTATTCATGACCATCCGTATACATGTGTGCATATGGGAATGTCAGCCGTCATTACTGTCTATGACCATCCGTATACATGTGTGCATATGGGAATGTCAGCCGTCATTAGTGTCTATGACCATCCCTATACATGTGTGCATATGGGAATGTCAGCCGTCATCAGTGTCTATGACCATCCCTATACATGTGTGCATATGGGAATGTCAGCCGTCATCAGTGTCTATGGCGTTCCCTGTACATGTGTGCATATGGGAATGTCAGCTGTCATCCGTGTCTATGACCATCCCTATACATGTGTGCATATGGGAATGTCAGCCGTCATCAGTGTCTATGACCATCCCTATACATGTGTGCATATGAGAATGTCAGCTGTCATCAGTGTCTATGGCGTTCCCTGTACATGGATACATATGGGAATGTCAGCCGTCATCAGTGTCTATGGCGTTCCCTGTACATGGATACATATGGGAATGTCAGCTGTCATCAGTGTCTATGGCCATCCCTGTACATGGATACATATGGGAATGTCAGCCGTCATCAGTGTCTATGGCGTTCCCTGTACATGGATACATATGGGAATGTCAGCCGTCATCAGTGTCTATGGCCATCCCTGTACATGGATACATATGGGAATGTCAGCCGTCATCAGTGTCTATGGCCCAGGGATGATGAATTCCTATCTCCCTACACCTGCTGCGGGCAAAATAAAAAAAAAAAATTTTCTAATTTTTTTAGTTGTAAAAAATGAAAGGTACACCCAAGTACATATCATCCAATCCCCCCCCCCCTCCCCAGACATATACACACGTACAAACATAAAAGCACACGCTGGGGCGCCTACACATGAAAACGTCGGTTGCAATACACGTTACATATCGCCGCACACGCCAGAATGAGCGCAATAATTCTAGCAGCAGACCCCCTCCATACACTATACTGATCACCTAGAAGGGGCTGTAAAAGCGTCAACTACAGAAAATGTCGGACTGTTACAGCCCCTTCTAGGTGATCAGTATAGTGTATGGAGGGGGTCTGCTGCTAGAATTATTGCGCTCATTCTGGCGTGTGCGGCGATATGTAACGTGTATTGCAATCAATGTTTTCATGTGTAGGCGCCCCAGTGTGTGCCTTTACATTTGTACGTGTGTATATGTCTGGGGGGGAGGGGGGGTTATGTGATTGGGTGGAACTTTAATTTTTTCAATTAAAAAAAATATATGGTTTTTTTTCTCAATTTGTTTCCATGACATAGGGAACAATGTCCCGTCTGTGATGTATTTTGGTGACAGGTTCTCTTTATGGAGACATCTGAGGTGTAATAGACCCCGGATGTCTCCCCTGTACTACACTGGATGGACTGCAATGCACATCGGATGGGATTCCATATGTCCCGCCCTCAGTGGGCGGGGATCTCTGACTGGTAACCAGGAAGTGACATCACACCATCACTTCCTGGTCAGGACCAGACGGGGACAGGCGCTCTCCTCCTTCCTCTCCTGCTGAGGGCGGTGAGCTGGCCCCGGGGCCCGCAGATGAGGGAGATAGTGGGCGAGGGGAGGGTCACACGGGGCGGGGGGGCGGCACTGTGTGGAAGCGGCTGCGCTGCCCCTCCAATGCTTCCACCTGACAGGTGAGCCCTGCAGCAGGGCTGAAGGGGAGAGGAAACTACCTGCCCCACCCCCGGGACGTGTCCGGACATGCCCGGCCATATGAATTCCCCATCCCTGCTGGAATGTCAGCTCTCCTCAGTGTCTATGGGGATCCCTGTACATGTGTCCATATGGGAATGTCAGCCGGGAAAAAGGGGGAAAAAAGGGTCCAGGGAGAGGAGGTGAGTTCCCTCGTCTCTCTCTAGATCCACAATACATACCATTTTGGTGTTCTGCCTTGTGGTGGCGCCCATTGACTTTACTGCCGGCGCGTAAACATCCAGCAACGGCTCTGAAGCAGCCGCGCAGAAAAGCCCGAGTCCTCTTCATGGTGGTGGGCCTCTTGGTGGTGGGATCTGCAGACTGCTCAGTGATCCCTCCTTCCATAGGGGGCTTTCCTTCCCTCGATTCCTCTTTGGTGGTTTTCTGAGAAATAAACCTTTTAATCTTAAATTGTCTCATTACGGAAAATAATGAAACCCGCTTCAACCTGTGTGAGAGAGGCAGTGCAGCCAATCGGATCAAATCCGAACCGATGAGACTGCAAGCCAAACTCAGGAGAAGGAACAATCACGTCTGCTCTGTACCGGGTACAAGGAGCGACTGAAGGGACTCTGGCAGAGCTGGCTTAGGGGGGAGAAAGGGGGGGGGGGGAAGGGGGAGGGGTCAGGCGATGACATCACGGTGCTGGAGAGCCTTTTTTTTTTTTTCTTCAAAGTTTTCTTAAAGGGGCCACGTCCTTTTTAAATTCAGCCACCTGCAGGTTTAATTCAAAAACAAGGACGTGGCCCCTTTAAGAACTCTATGTGACTGTTTTTGTTTTTTTTTTCAAATCTCCTGGTACTCAGACAAACACAACTGACGATTTTTCCTAAAGGGGCCGCAGTTATGTGAATGCAGCCTCAGTATATAGATCTCATATACCAGGAGAAGAGGTTTTTTTTCTTTTTTTTTTTAATTTAAGTGAGTTATTTTGATTGATATTTCAACCTTACAGTCCCACGGCTTAAAATAAAGGTCTTTATTCCTATGAGAACTCTGTGATTGGAGCCTTATCGCTTCATATAAAGATTTCCTGCCGAACAAATATTTTCATTTCTGTCTTGCTTTTTTTTTTTAGTCTTTTATCGTTATTTCCCTAAATGATGGAATTTTTTTTTTCAATGCGAAAACGCCTCCCATAGACTTCAATGCGAAAACGCCTCCCATAGACTTTAATGCAAAAACACCTTTCAGTAGCAATCCTATGTGAACACTTATGTTCTCTTGAGGCTCTGCTCTATCACTTGTGATTCTGGAACGCACCGCAACAAACTCGCACAGAACCCTTTCCATAATGGCACTCAAAGCACAATGCGTGTGGGTGGCATCTGTGTGAACCTCCTCAATAGGAGCACATAATATCTAGCCTGTCATGTCAATCTGTGAGTTTGAAAATGCATCCAGAATGGCATATGTGTGAACCAGGGCTGCTCCTTTCACATTTGGGCATTTTGGGATTGCGGCAGAATCGCTGTGATCGCAAAACGCAGGTTCAGGCGCCATTATTTATTATTAGGGCTCATGTACACGGGGCGTTTGGAAAACTCTTCTGACCTCTGGAAACTGACTGCTAGAAAACGTAGGTTATAAAATGTCAGTTTAGCCGCGTTTGCATACCGCGTTTATGCGCGTTTGCGTTTAGAAGCGTTTTTAAACAATAGCGGCAGGAGACCTCCCAAATGCCCAGAATGCACTGAAAAATAGTAAATCATGAACTATTTCAGACATTTTGAGAGGAATAGAGAGAGCAGAAGCAGAGAGAGCAGTATGTGTGGAGATGACCTGTCTATTCTGGTTGTAGTCACTATGGATCCCATCATAATGCGGCGCGTTTTACCATTGTTTCCTTCACGCGAAACCTGGACCTGACTGCGCTGGTGTACCGGGTCCATTTGAATACATGGAAAACGCTTTGCATGTGTTTTTGATGAAGAAAATCCGCTTAAGACAGCATCTGGATATGGATCTGTCAAAAAACATGTCTAAACGCAAACGCTTGTAAAGGCGGTTAACAGCGTTCATAAGCGTTTGGCGTTTGAAATGGCGGTAAAATCTACTCCTGAATGCAATTTTGGGGCGTTATAAAAAAGCCGACTAAACTGATCTGCCTGTAAACGTCTGTAAACGCCTGTGTGTACATGGACACAGGAAGACATAAAGGAGAGTTCAGGGGCTGCTGAAAAATCTGCTCCACAGTTCCTGAACGTCAGTGTAGCAGCTGCAGTGTACATGAGCCCTGAAAACGTTTCAGTTTTGCCGTGATTGTCGTGCGGTAAGTCACATAGTGTGAAGCTTGTCCCCCAAAAGTCGCCTTGCCCCAGGAGCTGACAATCCACGCTACTCTTTACAAAAATAAGTCCGCTGGGTTGAATGAAAACAAACCTTGTAGTGTGTACCCGGCTACAGCGCCCTCTGCTGGAGGTAGTGAGTAAACAGATGAAGGACTCCATCTCTTCCACTCTCTGCCCCTGATAACAGGCAGGTCTGCGATGTTTGAACAGTGACTGATGAAAGGTTATAGCCTGTGATAGCCGGGTGTGAAGAAGGCAATAAACTCACAAATGATAATGTGTTCATTTCCAGGTCTTATCCCAGAGAGGTGCCTCTATGTCTGTACCACAGGGTGTTGCAGTTCATCTGGTCAGCCAGGATCAACTCTGTTGTCTCTCTTGTTGCAAACTGTTCATGACCACTGTGGTTCTGGGTATGGTTCTGTGTGGTTCTGGGTATGGTGCTGTGTGGTTCTGGGTATGGTGCTGTGTGGTTCTGGGTATGGTGCTGTGTGGTTCTGGGTATGGTGCTGTGTGGTTCTGGGTATGGTGCTGTGTGGTTCTGGGTATGGTGCTGTGTGGTTCTGGGTATGGACTGTGTGGTTCTGGGTATGGTGCTGTGTGGTTCTGGGTATGGTGCTGTGTGGTTCTGGGTATGGTGCTGTGTGGTTCTGGGTATGGACTGTGTGGT
Organism: Staurois parvus; assembly: GCF_062004578.1. Classification (NCBI taxonomy): domain Eukaryota; kingdom Metazoa; phylum Chordata; class Amphibia; order Anura; family Ranidae; genus Staurois; species Staurois parvus. The sequence continues at coordinate 8,973,739 of NW_028317826.1, forward strand.
TCTGGGTATGGTGCTGTGTGGTTCTGGGTATGGTTCTGTGTGGTTCTGGGTATGGTGCTGTGTGGTTCTGGGTATGGACTGTGTGGTTCTGGGTATGGTGCTGTGTGGTTCTGGGTATGGTGCTGTGTGGTTCTGGGTATGGACTGTGTGGTTCTGGGTATGGTGCTGTGTGGTTCTGGGTATGGTGCCGTGTGGTTCTGGGTATGGTGCCGTGTGGTTCTGGGTATGGTGCTGTGTGGTTCTGGGTATCAGACTGTGTGGCTTCTGAGTATCGGGCTGTGTGTGTGGCTCCTGGGTATGGGGCTGTGTGTGTGGCTCCTGGGTATGGGGCTGTGTTGTGGCTCCTGGGTATCGGGCTGTGTGTGGCTCCTGGGTATCGGGCTGTGTGTGGGGCTCCTGGGTATCAGGCTGTGTGTGGCTCCTGGGTATCGGGCTGTGTGTGTGGCTCCTGGGTATCGGGCTGTGTCTGGGGCTCCTGGGTATCGGGCTGTGTGTGGGGCTCCTGGGTATCGGGCTGTGTGTGTGGCTCCTGGGTATGGGGCTGTGTGTGGGGCTCCTGGGTATCGGGCTGTGTGTGTGGCTCCTGGGTATCGGGCTGTGTGTGTGGCTCCTGGGTATCGGGCTGTGTGTGGCTCCTGGGTATGGGGCTGTGTGTGTGGCTCCTGGGTATGGGGCTGTGTGTGGGGCTCCTGGGTATGGGGCTGTGTGTGGGGCTCCTGGGTATGGGGCTGTGTGTGGGGCTCCTGGGTATGGGGCTGTGTGTGGGGCTCCTGGGTATGGGGCTGTGTGTGGCTCCTGGGTACGGTGCTGTATGTGTGGCTCCTGGGTATGGGGCTGTGTGTGGCTCCTGGGTATCGGGCTGTGTGTGGCTCCTGGGTATCGGGCTGTGTGTGGCTCCTGCGTGTCCTGACCCAGAAGTGACGTGATGATATGACTTCTGGGGCCCCATTGACAGACTCCTGACCATGGAGGCCAGGATAGAATGTAATGCAGTGCACTGTATTCCTGTCAGTGTAGTACAGGGGACACTCCCGGGGGATTTTAGACCTTTGATGTCTCAATAAAGAGAACCTGTCACACAGAAAAAAAAAAGTTAAATAAATAAAAGTAATAAATGAAAGTTACACCCAAGCACATCTCCTCCCCCCTCAAAAAAAGAAAAATTGAGACTCCCCACATATATGCATGTTGAAACGTCAAAGCACACAGTGGGGCCCGTACACATGAAGATGTGGATTTCGATACACGTTACATATCACCGCACACGCCAGGATGAGGCAATAATTCCAGCACCAGACCTCCTCCATACACTACACTGATGACCTTTAAGGGGCTTTAACCCCTCCCACCTGACCAATGTACATAAACGGCCAGCTGGGAGCTCCCCCGTTCTGATTGGACGTTCCTGTACGTCCCTCAGAACATGCACTTGTGTGCCGCCCCGGGGCCACGCAACAGCACGGATCTGTGATGGCTGCGCATGTCGGACTCAGCCCATTACGGATTGGGATATGGGCTCTCTGATTGGACCTTCCAATCGTGATGGCAGTGTCCAATCACAGCCATCTCTGAATGTCAGCAGACACGTGTCTCTGTAGCTGTTCCCCTCAGCTGAGGTCTGTGAGAGCTCAGTGAGGGGGGGAGGGGGGGGATGCTGCAAATTGTGACAGTTGATGTGTGTAGCTGATGATTTTATTCCTCCATTACACAGCTCTGCAGCCCCCCCACACCAGGACACCAAGCAGCATCTGTCCCTGTCCACATGTCAGCGTCTGTCAGTGTCCCACAAACATGTCATCACCTGTCAGTGTCCCACATACATGTCATCACCTGTCAGTGTCCCACAAACATGTCATCACCTGTCAGTGTCCCACAAACATGTCATCACCTGTCAGTGTCCCACACACATGTCGTCACCTGTCAGTGTCCCACACACATGTCGTCACCTGTCAGTGTCCCACACACATGTCGTCACCTGTCAGTGTCCCACAAACATGTCATCACCTGTCAGTGTCCCACAAACATGTCATCACCTGTCACAGTGTACAGGGCACAAAAACATAAATAATAAAAAACAATGTAAAGTGCCCCCATCCCCCCCTCGCTGAAGTGCAAAGGTGAACGCAGGCATTGGTGTCATACACATACATGACCAGTGATCACACCACACATGTGAGGTATCGCCGTGAATGTCGGAGCGAGAGCAATAATTCTATCACCTGACCTCCTCTGTAATTCTAAACTGGTAACCTGGAACGGCTTATAAAGTGTCACCTATAAAGATTTGTAAATCACGTAGTTTGGCGCCATTCCATAATCGTGCGCAATTATAAAGCGTGACGGGTTTTTATCTATTTACTTGGTGCAACACCAGATTTTATATTTTACCAAAAATATGGGTATTATATAGTGTTTGTGCATCAAAATTCTTTAACCGCTTCCCCCCCCGACCACTGCACATAATCGGCCAGGTGGGATCATCGCTGTTCTGATTGGACGTTCCTGAACGTCACTCAGAACGTGGCCACGCAGCTGTGCGCTCTCAGTGTGCCTGTGTCCCATGGACACAGCACAACGCCGCTCGGCAGAAAGGCTCTCTGATTGGCCCTTCTGATCACATGATGTCTGTGTCCAATCACAGCTATCATGTGATGTCATTAAAGCCGCCAGTCTGTTGATTGGCTCTGCCTCTCCTCACGCAGAGCCCGCTAGTGAGAAGCGGAGCCGATCTGTGTAAAACACACACATCACCCCATAGTGTCCCCCACACAGCTGTCAGTGCACCAGTGATCCACATCTGTCACAGTACCAGTGGTCACCCACATCTGTACCAGTGATCCACTTCTGTCAGCATACAATCCACATCTGTACCGGTGTACCAGTGGTCATCCACTTCTTTACCAGTGATCCACATCTCTCATGGCCTATCAGTGTCAAATCCACATCTGTCAGTTTAGCAGTGCTCAATATCTGTCACACGGCACTAGTGTAAAATCCACATCAGTACCAGTGAATAACATCTGTCACGGTGCACCAGAGTAAAATACACATCTATACCAGTGATCAATATCTGTCACAGATTATCAGTGTGAAATCCACATCTGTACCAGAGATACACATCTGTACCAGTGATAGACATCTGTACCAGAGAGACATCTGTACCAGAGAGACATCTGTACCAGAGAGACATCTGTACCAGAGATAGACATCTGTACCAGTGATACACATCTGTACCAGTGATACACATCTGTACCAGAGATAGACATCTGTACCAGAGAGACATCTGTACCAGAGATAGACATCTGTGCCAGTGATAGACATCTGTACCAGTGATAGACATCTGTACCAGAGATGCACATCTGTACCAGAGATGCACATCTGTACCAGTGATGCACATCTGTACCAGTGATAGACATCTGTACCAGTGATAGACCTCTGTACCAGAGATACACATCTGTACCAGTGATAGACCTCTGTACCAGTGATAGACATCTGTACCAGAGATGCCCATCTGTACCAGTGATAGACCTCTGTACCAGTGATAGACATCTGTACCAGTGATAGACCTCTGTACCAGTGATAGACATCTGTACCAGTGATAGACATCTGTACCAGTGATAGACCTCTGTACCAGAGATACACATCTGTACCAGTGATAGACCTCTGTACCAGTCATACACATCTGTCCCAGTGATACACATCTGTCCCAGTGATACACATCTGTCCCAGTGATAGACATCTGTACCAGAGATACACATCTGTACCAGTGATAGACATCTGTACCAGAGATAGACATCTGTACCAGTGATACACATCTGTACCAGTGATAGACCTCTGTACCAGTGTCTTGGAAATTCGCTTTAACGAATTTCTCCTTACCGTGAGTACTCGCAGTTGGATGCGCAGAAATCCCCCATAAAGCTGTGCGAATCTCGCTTACCACGACTGCAGCCAAACTACACGATTCCTGCCCATCCAAATACTTTGGTTCTGTTGAATTTGTGGGTGATTGGAGCTCCGTTACCCTAGAATGATCACACGACACTCTAAGGCTGGTTGCAATCCACATAAGGGCCGGCTTTAGGCTCAGCTCTCTGTTTTATTAAGAATACACACATGCCCCCCACATGAATAAAGTCAATCCCTCCCACCGAACAATACAATGGGGATTGCCTATACAGAGGATGTACATTCCAATTGGAGCATAGCCTTTGCTATTATCTATCACTGGTCCTCCCCCATGAGTCTTCTGAGGTCAGCAGACTTCCTCCCCTTCCCCCCTATGAGCCATCTGAGGTCATATTTCCTGTCCTACTAGCTTCTATTGGTATGCAAAATTCTCTGCACAAGCATCTCCCTAAAAATATCAGTCTGTACCTGGATGGGCCCGATACGATCTTTATTAAAACACATCCATCCCAGATACAGTTCAGATTAGTAATGGGTTGTAAGATATGCACAAGCCTACACGTGGAGTTCACACCGCTTGCGCCTTGCGTTATGAAGCCCACGTGGTACCATGCTGCTGATATGTGGATACAGGCCCACGGTCTACTGACAGCAGCATTCGCATGGAATGCCGTGGTGGTATACACGCCGGTCTATAAGCGCAGATCTGCCATCTCATCCATTACCAAGCTGAGTACTGTAATACATACATTGTACATGCGCATGGCCCAATTGCAGCCTTCAGAGCTTTAATTAAGCCACACGAGAGACATATGAATAACACGAATATATGACACATTTAAAGTTCGACCAACAATACAAAATTTCCATGACATTCCCTCCTGTTTTATCATATTCTCCTCGTGTCCCTTCTTGATCTTCTTCAGCTTGATGGGTGTAGTCTCAAACTTCAAAGAGTTCCTGTAGTTGTCCCTGAGAATAAAGCTCCACGGGGTACCTGAAACAACAAGACCCGACGCAGACTCGACGCAAACAGGCTTGATTGAAGCGATGATCCTCAAGAGCGTTGGAACCTTCACTACAGGAAGGCTCTTGCAAAAACCACAAACAGACTTGTGGTATGAATAAAGCTTGTGATCCCACGGTGGTCTGGGGAGATCCAGCAATAGATTCTCAAATTGCCCCTGCAGACGGGGCCACACAAGGCTGGTCTCGACCCAGACAGTTTTCCAAATCGCAGACACAAACAATGATGAGGCTTGAAGCTTGCTTGAAGGTCTTGGAGAATGTGGTCTTCAGAGAGATAAATTAGAGGGAAGCCAGGACGTAATCTGTAGAGAAGGTGGTTGGTTGGTGAGGTCTTCCCCCGATCAGTGGTTGGAGTGGGATCCCCGGAGCGGGCATGGAGATGTGGTCGTCTGCCCGAGCTTGGCTTACACGGTCGATGAGGCAACAGGAACATCTCACCGCGGCATATAAAAGGCAGATGAAAAAGAGAAGCATCAGGATATACACTCCCACTTCCTTCAACCAAGATCCGATGGAGAACAGGAAATCTCCCAATCCTCCCAAACCCTTGAACGGATTCCAACCCTCACTAGCTATAACTCTAGCTTTTCCCTGTAGTTCACTAACTTTGTCCATATGGGCCTGGACCTTGTCATTGGTGTCTTCTATCCAAGTACAACAATCCTCTCCGATGAACTCACAGAACCCCCCTTAGGCGGCTAAAAGATAATCAAGGGCCATCTTCTCCTGAAGCACTAAAATTCCCATCTGCCGTTGTTCTTGGGCAATTTCTCTGACAGCCTCTACGGTCTCGTTAAACATACTATCCACGATGACAGAAAAATTGTTCAGGCGCTTCATAAGTTCTTATTCCCCATCCTGTCCATGAGGGGAACCAAGCCCATGCCTGGTCGCCCTCAGAGAACAGTTCCCTGCGAACTCTCCCTGCCATCCTTACCTTCTTGTGGACCATCAACTCTTCATGGTCCATCACTACATAGGATGCGGGGACTAGCTTTATGAGGGCACACGAACCTTTCGCGTTCTGGGGGAATGTTCTATAGGCTGCCGAACCACACAGAAAATAGTATGGACCTGTCAGAGCAGAGCAGGAAGAGTTCCTCGTTCGGCCTCTGGCACTGAGCAACAGTTGCACAGACTGGGGGATTGCTCCCTCAGTCTGCACATCACATCCGTCCTTCCAACACACGTGGTCTGGTCGGTCAGTGTGGTTACTCAGAAGGGAAGTCTGGTTAGTCAGATTGACAGTTATACCTCCCTCACAGGTGGTAGTCCCAACAAACTTGTTACCTGTGCCAAAGCTGATGTTAAAGCACACCTGAGGGCTGCCTAGCTGCCCAGTTACCCATAATGGACTGGTGAGGGCCCTACAGGAGCTAGAGCTAATATTGGTGCTGAAACTGATGTTACCTGCTAAAAATGTGTCATTAAGTTCTACCGATAAATGTCTACGTGGGGGCTGACCAGGGGTCCCTTGCTTTTTCATGCCGACGCGGATGTCATAGAGGGCATGAACAGCGGCCATTGCGGACATGTGATGACTGGGTGGGGGCTTAGAGCATACCCAACAGTTGGTTTTGTTGGCGGTTCTGGCTAAACGTAGGTGCATTTTAAATAAAAGGTTGGGGTATCTGCCATCTTTTCCTCCGTTCACACACATGTAAGACATACAAACAAAAAGAAAAAGGAAAATGACACCCCTCATTCTCTGGTGTAGCTGAGAAGCTTCTTGCAGTGGCTTGCGTGCACCCAGTTGTCTCGTCCCTCGAGCTTGAGTGAGGTAGGTGTCGTCAGCTGGACTTGGTATGGTCCGGTGAACCGTGGCTCGAGTCCGGTTCTTTGATGTTTCTTTAAGACGACCCAATCACCTGGCTCAATAGAAAGAACACCTGTTATTGTATTTGGATCGGGGAGCGATTCGCGAACCCGATGGTGTATCTTCTGCAGCTCCCGTTGCAGAGATTGCACATAACCTGTAAGCTGTGAATGCAAAGACAACAACTGTTGAGGAAAGTACAACCCTGTTTTGGGAGGTCCCCCAAACAACACCTCGTAGGGTGACAGCCCATGTGGTTGCCGAGGGGCATTCCGGATGGAATAGGGGGCAATGGGGAGACACTCAGGCCAAGGTTTTTGGGTATCGGAAGACGTTCAACCTTACCGCTACTCTCGGGGTGATATGGGGTGTGTCGCCGCTGACTCCAGTTCCACCAAAGAAATGCAGTCGTGTCCTTTGGAAGAGAGATTAGTAGTGGACAAAGAAGACATGTTAGCAGAAGAGGTGTTAGTATTGTTAGTCGTGTTGCAAAATTCAGCACTGTCATTGCTGTCCTCCCCCCCCTTCTCATCTTCCGACACAGGAAGAAGAGAAGCTGGGTTAAGAATAGTGCATCGTTTGATAGTGAGGTTAGTAGGGGTTAGGAGGGCTTTCCCCTGAGAGGGGTACCTTGCCTTGGATGTCCTGTTTTCGCAGGACCGTTCTTGCTGCACCGGTGTCAGTGAGGCAAGGGAGGGGATATTTTAATTCCTCTAGAAAAAGATGGATCTGGGCCGACACCGATTTGTCAACTTCCTATGAGAATTCATAGGAGTTACTTACCATGGTGGTCATAGGGGCGGAGGACTCATCAGGAATGAACTGCCACCGACCTTTAGGTAATTGGGGACAGCTCCTCCTCATGTGCCCCGTTTGGTGGCACTGGAAGCACCTGGGTGGGGGCCTATCCTTCCTGTGACCCAGATCCCTTGGTTTTTCGTGTGGGGTCTGGGACATAAGAACTTTGGCCTTGTCTTGTTTTCTTCTATCCATTTCCCTCTCTATTGCCGCAAGAGTGGAAAGGATAGCAGGGATAGACATCTCATTATATTCGGGTCGGGCCAGAACCAGCCTTTCCCGAATTTTAGTATCGATGCCTTCCAAAAATTTGGCCCGCAGCAGAATGTGCGTCGCGGTCACCTTTACACCTTCAGTTGGAGCATCAGGTCCAAATTCCAGATCCGCATCCAGTGCCGTCTGCTTGAGACGGCGCCAGAAGCAGGCGCTTTCCTCATTAGGACCCTGGGTGAGCTTCATCATGTCCGTAGTAGAGGTAGCACCATACATTTCTGGAAGCTTTGCCTTTAGCTGTGTACAGAACTCTTTGCCCCCTGAAGTCATCTCCTCATGCGTGGTTATAGAGCACCCTGCAATCACTGTACTGGCCACTTCCATGCCCACCTTTGCCCGTAGGATCTGTGCACAATCTGACCCGCTCATACCATAGCTGAACTGGTTTTGTCCAAACATTCGAGCAAATCCTCTCGGATTGACTCGATAGTCCGGGAGCTCAGCCAGAATAGTGCGGATCTCTGCCGGGGTGAAGGGGACATGCCAAACTACCCGTTCCCCTAAAGTCCGTTCCCCCTGTGCATTGGGAGGACCTTCAAATTGCTGCACCCTGACTGGATAGGCCTCGGTCCGGGAAGAGTGCAAGGGCTGACCCAGCTTCATCGGTGGGCTTAGATTAACCACCTCGCTTACTGCACCTTCAGGTTTGAGGTCCCTCAGATCAGGGTATAGCTGGGGGGCAGGGGTCTGATCAGTGGTTCGTAGCGCTTTGATGCAATCCGCCCTGTTTTTTAACCGGGTATCTATTCCCCTTGATTCACAGATAGTCTGCAAATCGGTTGTTGAGTAGGCTTCATAGTTGGAAACAGAAGGAGCTGGGGTGAAGCAGGGAGAAGGGAGAGGTAGAGGCAGAGGCTGAGGCATAGAGACAGAAGACACAGAAGGTATGTCAAGAGTGACGTCACTAACAGAAGAGACAGGTGCAGTTATACTTATCTCAGCCACTGTTGGTTGTTGGGGAACCCCAGCAGACCCTGATCCTGCCTGCCTTAGTAGAGTCAGCCCTGAAAGAGCTTCCTCCACCTCTGACACTGGATCCTCCTGTTTTATTCCCTCTGGAGGCCAGGTATACATCACCTGGTTCTTCCGGACAGACACCAGTTTATGTATGCCCTGCTTCCCTAATCGGATTGACCTGTGAAGCCATAGCTGTGCGATCTCTAGTTCTGACGCCTGCATCCGTGGTCCAAATTCAGAGATGAATTTTTCCCACCTCCATGCGTCAAATGTACCTTCCCGGGGAATTTCCCATCTGGTACCCTTCGACCATTTATTCCACCTTTTGAGGGGTTCTGTAGACTTCCCCCCCAAACTCACCTTCATCAGTTGTGCAGCTGTCCTTACCCTGAAGAGGGCTGGTTCCCCCTCTCTCTTCATGGACTGACTACTGCCCATCGTGACTAGTCACTGGTATATATCCCGCGTCCGGGTACCTGTTTACCCCCTGGAGCACTCGGTGGGATCCTACCGAGAGGCCTGATTCCACCACTTTCCCAGCACAGCGTAATTTATGTGATACTTATCGATCACCCGAAGCGCATCAAGTGGCGGTCAGACTGAGAGCACACCTCCCACTCCCACAGCGCAATTTGTGTGATCCTGACCACCCGAAGTGTTTGTGGTGACCAGGCTAATACTTCCCTGGACCGCCCACTCGCACAGCGTAATTTATGTGGTTCTCATCACCCACTGTGTTTGGCAGGCCACACCGCACAATGATGAAAGTGGCTTTTCTCTCCCTGCACACAGTAGCTAACACAAGTCAAAACAAAAAGAGGGGTTCTTGGATGTTACTTAGGGGTCACTGGTTGGGCAGAAACCTGCTAACTGACCTTTAGGAAATTTGTGTAAAGAAAAAAACTTTCCTAATACACACAGAAAAACCCTTTTTCAACCTGAAAAACTGTTAAAAAGGACAAAGTGGATCCTTATGAAAAACACGGGACGTTTCACAGTAAAACAATTACACAGAGGTAAACCGAAAAACTGCGCCAAAAGTAACCTTGTTGCTGACGCAAAAATCACTCCTATCAGCACCGCTAAACGATCCACGTTATACACGCAATCTTTACTGCAACCACCTAGAACCGTTTACACAAAAAGTCTGCTGGACGTGAAACACGCGACACAGCAGCTTAAAACAAACCTGCTTTACAATAAGGAACTACTTTTAACAGGAAAAACACAAGAAAAACATAATCACTATACAAGAAATCTATGTGCAAAAACCCAGACTACACCGCGCTCATTAAATGTGGAACACCTGAAGGGAAAACTCGCTTAATACACTTTAAATTGGCTGGCAATACGCAAATTTAAAGCTAAAAGCAAACAAATGAAACTGTAAAAAATTTGGATTAAAAACACAATATGGGTCAAATGCATATAGGAAACTTCATGCACATTGCATAGAGATTACTGCACATATGGTAGCCAACAAAATGGCCACCAAACAAAAGGAGTCCATGTGGTTTAGTCAAGAAAATGACCCCCCACAGGGGAGCACATGGTAACACTAGAATGACCCCCCCACAGGGAAACACACGGCAGACTCTAGCCTCAAAATTGCCTCTTACATAAAACAGACTTTTAGACAGAACATACACTGGACAATTACACAACAATATGAAGTACACATACAACACAATTTGGGCACAATCACAGAACGGACATAAAACACCAACATATCACACTAACATGCACATGTAACAGAAAGGACCCCCTGCTGCATGCTTGCTGGGAGCAGTAGTACCACAAAACATTGTACAGACCACATAACACAGATCTTACAACAGTTAACAATTAACCTAAGCCTTTCAGCACTGTAATAATTACCTCACGTGGAGGGGGGTAAAGCAATCACCACAGTACCTACAGCCCACAAATACTTACCTAACACTATGCAACAACTTTTACCCACTAAAACATATACCCGTTTAATTTTTGGTTGGAAGATTTTTAAACTTGACCAAATCCAGCCAACCAAAACCCACCCCTCTGCTGCTCTCCGCAGAGACAAACCCTTGTCTTTCACCCACAAATCAAGAGTTTAGGACAAAAAACGAGGTCCTTGTTAAGCGGTATTTCTTGTTAGCTAACAGAGAGCGAAATCAGCCACACGAACACGCAAAAAGCGATCCTCTTAATGGCAGAGAGACCTGAAATGTGCCGGCATACTTTTTGCTAGTTCATGATAGTTCATTTCCCCCCCGTTCTTTGTTAGCTATGCAATAATACGCGTTAGTATCCACCAGGCTCGCCAAACTGTCTTGGAAATTCGCTTTAACGAATTTCTCCTTACCGTGAGTACTCGCAGTTGGATGCGCAGAAATCCCCCATAAAGCTGTGCGAATCTCGCTTACCACGACTGCAGCCAAACTACACTATTCCTGCCCATCCAAATACTTTGGTTCTGTTGAATTTGTGGGTGATTGGAGCTCCGTTACCCTAGAATGATCACACGACACTCTAAGGCTGGTTGCAATCCACATAAGGGCCGGCTTTAGGCTCAGCTCTCTGTTTTATTAAGAATACACACATGCCCCCCACATGAATAAAGTCAATCCCTCCCACCGAACAATACAATGGGGATTGCCTATACAGAGGATGTACATTCCAATTGGAGCATAGCCTTTGCTATTATCTATCACTGGTCCTCCCCCATGAGTCTTCTGAGGTCAGCAGACTTCCTCCCCTTCCCCCCTATGAGCCATCTGAGGTCATATTTCCTGTCCTACTAGCTTCTATTGGTATGCAAAATTCTCTGCACAAGCATCTCCCTAAAAATATCAGTCTGTACCTGGATGGGCCCGATACGATCTTTATTAAAACACATCCATCCCAGATACAGTTCAGATTAGTAATGGGTTGTAAGATATGCACAAGCCTACACGTGGAGTTCACACCGCTTGCGCCTTGCGTTATGAAGCCCACGTGGTACCATGCTGCTGATATGTGGATACAGGCCCACGGTCTACTGACAGCAGCATTCGCATGGAATGCCGTGGTGGTATACACGCCGGTCTATAAGCGCAGATCTGCCATCTCATCCATTACCAAGCTGAGTACTGTAATACATACATTGTACATGCGCATGGCCCAATTGCAGCCTTCAGAGCTTTAATTAAGCCACACGAGAGACATATGAATAACACGAATATATGACACATTTAAAGTTCGACCAACAATACAAAATTTCCATGACACCAGTCATACACATCTGTCCCAGTGATACACATCTGTACCAGTGATACACATCTGTACCAGTGATACACATCTGTACCAGTGATACACATCTGTACCAGAGATACACATCTGTACCAGTGATAGACATCTGTACCAGTGATAGACATCTGTACCAGTGAACATCAGCAATGCAGCATAAACTTGTGTAAACAATGATACACCAGCGAGGAGGCTTTCCAGATGCTGAGTATGACGGACGAGAGTAGCGGGGATCTCTCTCTATCAGACTCAGATTCTGAGTATGAGGCAGTTAAAAGTAGTGGGTGAGCAGCAGAAAAGAAAGAAGGGCTTCCCCCATCCACACATTGGAGGTGGATTGGGGAATCCTCCCTGCTGCCGTATTGTATTGTGACAGCGGAGGGGTCGGAGAGCCGGCTCACTCCCAGCCCAGCAACTCTCAGTTGTCACAAACAACTCCCAATCTCTGTTTATGTTCAGGAGACGGAGGGATGGGATCCCTATCATGCAACCACTGTGGTAGCCAATCACCGTGATCACATGATTAGTGATCACCTCCCGGTGTTCAGACCCAGCTAAAGGGCTGCCAGGAGGGGGGGGAGGGGTTATCAGGTTTTAGAGGTTGGGTTTGGATCTAATGTAACCCCCGTCATTGATAGATTGTATTTGATGTCCTTTATAAATACACAAATGTGATATTCCCGCCGTGAGGTCCCCCAGCCATCGTCCTCTGTCCTATAACATCATTTCTGCCGGTTCCAGCCACTCGCATTAAAATATCAGTGGAGAAAGAATGCGAAGTCAATCAGAATGGCCTCAGTGGGACGGATGCGATTTAATATTAGAACGACCCGGCCGCACAGAGGGAGCTGAAGATTTCAGCAATGTTCATGTAACTCATGCTGCTTCCCTCTCCGGAGTCTCTGCTGTGATAAGTAGGTGGAGGTCATTACAAATGCAGCCATGATTACCTCCACGGTATAAGTGCCACACACTACGCCGGGAAAGAGAGCGCCGTCCCCGAGACATAGGAGACACTTCTGGGGGTCAGCCCACCTAAACGGATCTTGTAGTTTTAGGTGGTTATAGGAAGACTGACTCTCCCGCGTACTTATTTTACCACCCACTTCCTTCATGGACGTCTGTGCTCAGACTATGCAGGGCAAAGCAACAAGTTCCCTTTAATGCACTTCTCCCCAGCAGCATACTCCATACTGACTTTCCTTGTACCTCTCCGCCGCTCCGTTCAGCTGCTGATAGGAAAGTCCAGTATAAGCTTCAAGTCATGGGGATTGTAGATGACACATTGCTGATTGGCCCAGCACGGTCACATGGGGTAAGTCACATGCTTCTTCATACCTGGGGCTACCTAGTATTGCCTTTGTTTCCCAGCACAGAAGTGAAGGAAATGGCAGTGGGTGGGATTAACCTGGGTATGTTTCTTCTATTGTCTCTTTCAGGTGGGTGGTTTCGGGGGTGTTAAAAACAAAAAGTTGAGCTGAAGTTTTACTGTCCACTCAGCTTGGCACAATACAGCCAGCTGGGGCTGTACGCATGCATGGCTGCAATGTTTTGGCATTTTTACTGTGGGGAGCAGATTTTGACAGACGGTACCTTCTGCCAAACTCACCCATTGAGTTCAGTGCATGCAATTGCAGGGCTGGAGTGCAGCATTACAGGGTAATATCAGGCAGTGAGGAGGTGATATCTCGCCTCCTCACTGCCTTTCAAATGTCCTCTGAAAATATGGATTGCTCTTCAGATGGCACTGCAGTTCTCCTTAAAGTGGTTGTAAAGTCTGAAGGATTGTTACCTTTATGTATTCTATGGATGAATGTAAAAAGCCTTCTTTGTGCAGCAGTGCCCCCATCCCCCCAATACTTAGCTGAGCCCCATCGAGATCCAGCAATATGAATGACAGCCTCGCTGTCCCAGGTCTCTGCCTCCGCATTGGCTGAGACAGCAAGCAGGAGCCATTGACTCCTACTGCTATCAATCACAGCCAGTCAGCCAATGAGGAGATAGAGAGGGTGGGGCTAAGCCTTGGCTCCCTGTGTGAATGGACACACGGAGCAGTGGGTGCCCCCATAGCAAGCTGTTTTCTGTGAGGGCACCCGACAGGATGAGCCAGGAGAGCCTGCGGGGGGACCCGAGAAGAGGAGGATCCGGGCTGCTCTGTGCAAACCGCAGGTAAGTATAGACATGTTTATTATTTATCCACTTGCCTACTGGGCCAATTCTGACATTCCTGTCCTACATGGAAAAATTCTCTTTTTTTGCTAGATAATTACTTAGAACCCCCACACATTATATTTTTTTAAGCAGAGGCCCTAGAGAATAAAATGATGGGGGTTACAATATTTTATGTCGCGTGGTATTTGCACAGTGGTTTTTCAAAAGCATATTTTTGGGGAAAAAAAACACTTTAATGAATTTTAGTGAACACAAACACAATATAATACCCAATTTCTTTGTAAAATATAAAAGATGATGTTATGCCGAGTAAATAGATACCACACAAGACATGCTTTAAAACTGCGCACACCAATGAAATGGCGGCAAACCGGTACTTTAGTTTATCATTAGGCAACGGTTTAAAAGGAGGGGCTCTGACGTCACGACGCTATTAGGAATCACACGGCGAGTACAGATAGTGTGCAGAGCACACACAGAGGATGGTTACTATTTCAGAAACACATTTAATATATAGATATGTGAGTGAAGTACTTATGCAGTATAAATAAACCTTTTACAGAAAGATAAGGCACTATATGTATTCTTTTTTTCATGGTCACCAACAATATGGAGGAATAAAGAGGAGAGGTGGAGGAAGTGGAAAGCCCCCTGGAGGATAGAGGGAGAAATCCATCCATCCATATTACAGACAGGGATCAGCAAGCCTAAGAGACCCCCTGAGGGAAAAGTGAATGATTACATCCAGCTACCCAACGGTTTACAAGTCTTTACAGGTTACCAAATGAGAGTTCCAGAGGAGATTTGGTGCTGGAATTATTGGTGTGACGTTGGCGGTGATACCTCGCATGTGTCGTGCGATCGCTGGGCCGACACGTGTGTTCACCTTTGCATGTAAGCACGAGGGGGATGGGGGTTGTTTTATTTTTATTATTTCTTTTTTTCACTTTCATTGCTATCAGAAGGGATGAACAACATGCTTTATGATCACATGGGCCATGACAGGTCCTCTTCTATCAGACCCCAGATTTCTCCACAGATTGGTCTGATTGGCTGCTTCCCCGGCTGGCAGGCGGAGAGTAAACCCAGAGCTGGAAGTGACAGAATCCTTGTTGCTTCCAGTTTCTCATTTCACATAGTGGGAAGAACAACATCAGTTCCTCCCATTGTGTGTGGGGGAGCCGATGCCACCGGTCGCATCTTTGCCGGGCTTCCCGATTGCACAAGATACACGGGAAAGGTGGCGGGGGGAGGGGATGAGACCCCCTTCTTCCACCTGAAAAGTAATCCAACGGCGCATAGTCGCTCAGATTACTTTTACATAAAAGAGAATCGTTGGCACTGAAAAATGATACGTGATCATGGTTGTCGCCTCAGCCATTGTCCCGGTATAACCACTTCAGTACCAGGCTGTGTATATATACGTGCATCCGTATTGAAGCGGTTAAAGAGACCCTGTCACCACCTTAAACAAATGACAGGTCACAGCACACACAGTATTTTATATGCCTACTTCTGGTGTTTTTACTTTCTGTGAATTAGTTTTTATTCACCTGCAATGTGTCTTTGAAGCTAAAAAATGTGATTAGCACAGCCCCCTCCCTTCTTGCATACCATAGCCCTCCCCTCTACTGCGAGTGTCTAATTACTATGTGTGCTGGCCCAGCTCCTCTGCCCCTCCCCTCACTATATAACCTTTTATGGAGGAGACGGAATACTATAGTGTGTCACTTGATTTACAGCTTGAAGTCAACATCCAAGATGGTGGCGACCAGCAGCCGATGCTCAGTTTGGTGTGTATTGATAGAGAGGTTTTTTGTTTTTTTTTGTTAGGAGAGTGCATGTGATCAGCATTGTCCAGACAGAGGGTCAGGGGTCCTGTAGTCTCATAGGACAGTCGGAGGAGAATGAAAACTCCTACAAGCTTTAACCACTGCTGGGTTAGACACTGAGAGAAGTCATAAGACTGCTATATATTGCTGATGAGAAAAGGTATTTAGCAGTTTATATTTACTAAAATAATTGTATTTCCATGCTGTGTGTACTGTGGGAGAGCGGATATAGTGGATGCAGGGTCCGGAGAGACCAGATATAGTGAATGCAGGGTCCGGGGAGAGCGGATATAGTGAGTGTAGGGTCCGGCGAGAGCGGATATAGTGAATGCAGGGTCCGGGGAGAGCGGATATAGTAAATGCGGGGTCCGGGGAGAGCGGATATAGTGAATGCGGGGTCCGGGCAGAGCGGATACAGTGAATGCGGGGTCCGGGGAGAGCGGATATAGTGAATGCGGGGTCCGGGGAGAGCGGATATAGTGAATGCGGGGTCCGGGGAGAGCGGATATAGTGAATATGGGGTCTGGGGACAGCGGATATAGTGAATGCAGGGTCCGGGGAGAGCGGATATAGTGAATGCAGGGTCCGGGGAGAGCGGATATAGTGAATGCAGGGTCCGGGGAGAGCGGATATAGTGAGTGTAGGGTCCGGCGAGAGCGGATATAGTGAATGCAGGGTCCGGGGAGAGCGGATATAGTGAATGCGGGGTCCGGGGAGAGCGGATATAGTGAATGCGGGGTCTGGGGAGAGCGGATACAGTGAATGCAGGGTCCGGGGAGAGCGGATATAGTGAATGCGGGGTCCAGGGAGAGCGGATATAGTGAATGCGGGGTCCGGGGAGAGCGGATATAGTGAATGCGGGGTCCGGGGAGAGCGGATATAGTGAATGCGGGGTCCGGGGAGAGCGGATATAGTGAATGCAGGGACCGGGGAGAGCGGATATAGTGAATGCAGGGTTCGGGGAGACCGGATATAGTGAATGCTGGGTCCGGGGTTTAGTAACACTTGAACTCCACTCTTATCTTCAGTCTTGCACAGTTGTAAAACGCTCAGCTCCTCTACGGAAATATCTAACTCTGATGCTACTGCGCTCTGTGAGATTCATACAGTTTGTATTAAAAGCTGCAGAAAGTTAAACCGAGCCTTCCTCATTTCCTGGCTGGTGGACATCCGGCATCATCTAGCACTTTTCTCCCCAACCTTACTGTCCCTGGCCCACTGCTTTCATTCATTGGATTTCCGTTCTTTCAGGCATAGAAGCTGCACATCACATGTCAGCGTTACCTAGAGACATCTGCATAGGAATGTTCACTACACCAGACTGACACCCACACAGCCAGGCAGATTGATATTTCCAGAACTCCCTCAGGAGCCAGCCCACTGATTGCATCAGGGCTGAGGACTCTTGGGGGGAGTACTGAGGAGGGGCCCTGATGTTTTCTGGGAACTATGTACAGCACCCTGCTAGCCCCTCCCACCAGCCATGACTTCATGACAAATGTTACCAGTGATGACATTTACATTCACCCAACACGTGCAGTACGGCCGGATTCACACTCTGCATTGTGACAATATACGTGGTTTTGTGCGCCGTTAGCAGTGCGTTCTCATTGGGTTGATGTGGTTTCCCGGTAACAATAAAACATGAAATCTAGTTGCGCTAGTCATGCAGTATGCGCTATAACACCTAAACAACACAGCACACCTTGCAGCAAGTAACTGGAATAAGTAGAGAACATGTAAAAGATGAAAGCTTGCTCTGGGATCAGAGGATTTATTAATGCCTCCTGATGGTCTTTGTGATGAGTGTAACTATACTCGGCCGAAGTCCCAACTATGAGCGGCTTACTGGACAGATGTCCCAAAATATGTAAGTGGTGGCAGCACAGGGGGGGTCTAATGGTCCTGAATACTGTTCCTTGTGCTGTCATCCAGTGAGCCGGTTACATTACTGACTTTGAGTGGCTTGGGCATACTAGGTCCTCTCTTTGCCTCCATGAAGATGAGTGAGTCTGGTGATGGAAGGACCATCCCCAAGACCATGGAGATGTATTATGAAGCCCTTTGAGCCCATGGGTTTGTGTCATTTTTGGTATTGTGTAGCTGCATGTATTACATTTACTGTGTGCTCTGTTCTTTTGTTAGCATGCTCTCGTTCCTGAGATTATTGCAGAGCTGCAATGAGAGGTGGCATGCCCTGTAGACCAGCCTTTCTCACCTTTTTTCAACAGTGAAACCCTTGAAATAATTTTCAGACGTCGAGGAACCCCTGCTAAAAACAGTTACTTGGGGATCAATTTGAAAAATGCCCCATTTGCAGTGCTGATTGCCCCCCTTAAAGACAGCTAAAAACATAATTGGTATCATGCCACTGGCCCTTCATAGTGACGTTGGCCCCAGAACTGTGCAGGCACCATCACATGGGAGCCAAGCAGCTATAGCTAAGGGATCCCCTGCCATGGCTAGAGGGAGCTGAAAATGTCCCGGCGTCAGTGGGAGTAAACAATGTCCTATCTTTGGTAATAGGGGAACTATTAGTGCCCCATTGTTAGTGTCACTGGGAGAAATAGTGTCCGATCATTGATGTCTCTGGAGGGAATAGTGCTCCATCATTGATGTCTGTGGAGGGAATAGTGCTCCATCATCGATGTCTGTGGAGGGAATAGTGCTCCATCATTGATGTCTCTGGAGGGAATAGTGCTCCATCATTGATGTCTGTGGAGGGAATAGTGCTCCATCATTGATGTCTCTGGAGGGAATAGTGCTCCATCATTGATGTCTGTGGAGGGAATAGTGCTCCATCATTGATGTCTGTGGAGGGAATAGTGCTCCATCATTGATGTCTGTGGAGGGAATAGTGCTCCATCATTGGTGTCTGTGGAGGGAATAGTGCTCCATCATTGATGTCTGTGGAGGGAATAGTGCTCCATCATTGATGTTTGTGGAGGGAATAGTGCTCCATCATTGATGTCTGTGGAGGGAATAGTGCTCCATCATTGATGTCTGTGGAGGGAATAGTGCTCCATCATTGATGTCTGTGGAGGGAATAGTGCTCCATCATCGATGTCTGTGGAGGGAATAGTGCTCCATCATTGATGTCTGTGGAGGGAATAGTGCTCCATCACTGATGTCTGTGGAGGGAATAGTGTTCCATCACTGATGTCTGTGGGAGATATAGTGTCCGATCATTGATGTCTGTGGAGGGAATAGTGCTCCATCATTGGTGTCTGTGGAGGGAATAGTGCTCCATCATTGGTGTCTGTGGAGGGAATAGTGCTCCATCATTGATGTCTGTGGAGGGAATAGTGCTCCATCATTGATGTTTGTGGAGGGAATAGTGCTCCATCATTGATGTCTGTGGAGGGAATAGTGCTCCATCACTGATGTCTGTGGAGGGAATAGTGCTCCATCATTGATGTCTGTGGAGGGAATAGTGCTCCATGATTGATGTCTGTGGAGAGAATAGTGCTCCATCACTGATGTCTGTGGAGGGAATAGTGCTCCATCATTGATGTCTGTGGAGGGAATAGTTCTCCATCATTGATGTCTGTGGAGGGAATAGTGCTCCATCACTGTTGTCTGTGGAGGGAATAGTGCTCCATCACTGATGTCTGTGGAGGGAATAGTGCTCCATGATTGATGTCTGTGGAGAGAATAGTGCTCCATCACTGATGTCTGTGGAGGGAATAGTGCTCCATCACTGATGTCTGTGGAGGGAATAGTGCTCCATCATTGATGTCTGTGGAGGGAATAGTGCTCCATCATTGATGTCTGTGGAGGGAATAGTGCTCCATCATTATAAAACAGAGAATAATAAGCGAGCGTTTTAAATGTACAAGTAGCTGAGGCACACAGGATAACCAAAATAATCCTCACATGAAAATAAAATAAAAGTGCAGCGCTAGGAGAATATATAAATGTTTCACAATAGATAAAAGTGATCAAAAAAGTCCCAACAACGGTGACCTAGGGTAACAATGCACACTAACCAGAAGTGCACATTATAAGTGCAATGTAGCCAAGATGGAGCTCATAGCGTAGTCATCCGCATGGAAAGGGTAGATGCATTCCCTTGGTCAGTGAAGATCCTCACGATGGTACAGAGCTGGGCAGAAGAAATCCACTAGATGGTAGAAAATGATCACTGCTCCACCAAAAGAGCACTGTTCCTCCACTGTGCAAGAACGATATCTGGGAGAAAAGGTGCTCCCCACAGGGGATCAAGAAAAAATGCCCATAGTGAAGTAAAGTTTAAAAACGAATTTATGCTCCATCATTGGTGTCTGTGGAAGGAATAGTGCTCCATCGTTGGTGTCTGTGGAGGGAATAGTGCTCCGTCATTGGTGTCTGTGGAGGGAATAGTGCTCCATCATTGGTGTCTGTGGAATGAATAGTGCTCCATCATTGATGTCTGTGGAGGGAATAGTGCTCCATCATTGATGTCTGTGGAGGGAATAGTGCTCCATCATTGGTGTCTGTGGAGGGAATAGTGCTCCATCATTGATGTCTGTGGAGGGAATAGTGCTCCATCATTGGTGTCTGTGGAGGGAATAGTGCTCCATCATTGGTGTCTGTGGAAGGAATAGTGCTCCATCATTGGTGTCTGTGGAATGAATAGTGCTCCATCATTGATGTCTGTGGAGGGAATAGTGCTCCATCACTGATGTCTGTGGAGGGAATAGTGCTCCATCATTGATGTCTGTGGAGGGAATAGTGCTCCATCATTGGTGTCTGTGGAGGGAATAGTGCTCCATCACTGATGTCTGTGGAGGGAATAGTGCTCCATCATTGGTGTCTGTGGAATGAATAGTGCTCCATCATTGATGTCTGTGGAGGAAATAGTGCTCCATCATTGGTGTCTGTGGAATGAATAGTGCTCCATCATTGATGTCTGTGGAGGAAATAGTGCTCCATCATTGGTGTCTGTGGAGGAAATAGTGCTCCATCATTGGTGTCTGTGGAGGGAATAGTGCTCCATCATTGGTGTCTGTGGATGGAATCGTGCTCCATAATTGGTGTCTGTGGAAGGTATAATGCTCCATCATTGGTTTCAATTGGAGGAATGGTTCCCTACTGTTGGTGACAGTGCAGGAATTATTGCCCAATTGTCAGTGGGAGGAATAGTGCCTCGTATCAGTGGGAGAAATAGTACCCCAAGGGCCAGAGAAAGGTATGCAAAGGGCCACAGTTTTGAGACCCCTGCTCTGAAGCAGGGGTCTTCAAACTTTCTAAACAAAGGGCCAGTTTACTGTCATTCAGACTTTAGGGGGGTTGGACTGTGGCCAGTGGAAGTAGAAAATCTCCTGGCATTAGTGGGAGTAAACAGTGGTCCATCTTTACTGTTAAAGGGATGAATAGTGTCCCGTCATTGGTGTCAGTGGAAGGATTAGTGCTCCATCATTGGTGTCAGTGGAAGGAATAGTATGCCATTGTTGGGGTCAAGAATTAATTCTATGCTGTTGGTCACAGTGGGAGGAATAGCATCTCATATCAGTGGAAGGAATAGTGCCTAAAGGGCCATATGTAAAGTAAACAAAGGGCCACATTCGGCCCGTGTGCTGCAGTTTTGAGGCCACTGCTCTAGAGGTATCCTAGGGTTTCATGGAGCCCTGGATGAGAATAGCTGCTGCAGGCTACACTTTTTCCTGGTGGGAGCCTTTCTTGTTTTAATGGTCCTATAAAAGGCTACATAAAAATGCAGTGTGATTTACAATGCTTCAGTTTATATATTTGGACCTTCCAATTCACTAACCCAAAACACGTATTTAGATTAACACAGTCATAAATTGTCTGTTCTAAATCTCTGATTCATTCCATTTAAAAGAAGAGAGTCAGCATGACCTTTGTCAGATCTCCATTGGAGTAGTTCAGGCAACTACCTGAGGCCCCAGCTTCCTAAGGGGCCCATGCATGCCCATGTCAGGGTAACTGTACTTTGGGCATACCTTGTAGACCAACGGTGTCATGTTCTGTCCAGCAAAATCCACTTGGACCGGCTGTCAGCTTGACAACAGGGTCTCGCCTTGTTCCTCAGGAGCCCCTGCAGCAGTGTAAATGCAGCCTGCTAGCAGTGTTTGCCTTTTTCACTGATAAATACTGGATGTCCTATCAATATTATTGTCATGAATAAAGTATTTGGACGTGTTCTTTTATGTGCATATCAATAAGCTTTCCTTTGATCTGAACATGCCATCAATTTAGGTCTAGATACAGTTTAGGAGACAACGTCTCTTATTTGTTCCCCTTTGATCTATTAGATAATAATTGAAAGTGTTCCGTTATACCTGTTCAATAATTGCACAAAAAATGCTTTTGTTATCTAGTGAGCTTGCAAGTTGCAGCGTACTCTGCAGTAATCTCTCAAGCAGTACAAGACAAGCTCAACCGAGAACTTTGGAAATATCATGAGCCTGGGTTTGGGTAGGGACAGGTCTTTACCATCTTTTACCAAAAGTCTAACTCACCAATGATCTACTAACTGCTAAAACCAATGGCCACTACTCCGTACTCATCCCAACCAATGGCCACTACTCCGTACTCACCCCAACCAATGACCACTACTCCGTACTCATCCCAACCAATGGCCACTACTCCGTACTCATCCCAAACAATGGCCACTACTCCGTACTCATCCCAACCAATGGCCACTACTCCGTACTCATCCCAACCAATGGCCACTACTCCGTACTCATCCCAACCAATGGCAACTACTCCGTACTCATCCCAACCAATGGCCACTACTCCGTACTCATCCCAACCAATGACCACTACTCCGTACTCATCCCAACCAATGACCACTACTCCGTACTCATCCCAACCAATGACCACTACTCCGTACTCATCCCAACCAATGACCACTACTCCGTACTCTTACTACTTGACCTCTCTGCGGCTTTTGATACATTTGATCCATTCAAATGGCAGTTTTCTGTTTACTTTCATGTTTTGTTTTCCATTTTACAGCATTTGAGATCATTTTAGCTGAGCAGCCTATCAGTTTCTGCGCTTCTTTATATATTTTCTCCTCTCCAATGAACTTTTTAATCAAAGTACGCTGTTTTTCTACACTTTGTCTGGAATGACCCGTTACTCAGATTTTTAGAGATATATTATATATAGAGGTATATCCCTTTCAGCAACACTGGCTATATCCATATGAACATCCAACCTCCAGGAGCCACAATATACCGGGCAGAAAACAAACCTTCCTCACAAATTCAGTATGCAGTGTCTCTCCAAAGAAAAGCCAAAGGGATCTGCAATAATGTTCTGCCATAAAAAAATGTTTTTTATTAAAACCCGACCGGTACTTACATAATAGGAAGAAAGAAGAGCGCACAATCATACAAAACGCACTCATATCTACATCTCATTGGTTTCTTTGTATTCCCACAGATGGGGTGCCCAGTTTTTATTTCTGGGGCCTGTTTGTTGCCACCTTAGGCAGACTGTAATGGTTATTATATGTGATTTATTTTGTTATTATATACAGTACATGTTGTTCCTTAAAGCAGTTAGGGTGGATACTGTCATCTCTAGGTGCATGGAGTACACTCACAGTCCTAGAAAGCTGTACTCTAAATACATATATGAGAAATGTTTTTCCTGTCAGAAGATTTTTATATCTGTTCATCCATTGCTGGGATTTCCACAGCTCTGCCAGACAGCACAGCCAAGCAGACAAGACTACTTACAGTTAGGAAATACATTGGTGTCCTCTGTTCACCCCCAACCGTCTGATTGGATGGTGAAACAACAACAGCAGACTGATTAGGTCATCTCTTTGCTCTCTTCTCCTATCAGTATGTTCTATGTTGGTACATGTGCATGCAGCACACCTGATTGGCTCTCGGTTCTGCCCCTTCTTCTTCCAGTGCTGCTGCATAGTAAGAGGCTGATACCAAATCAATTTCAGGCACTTCCACTAGTGGCATTAAAAAACACACATTTCAAGATTTATTAAGCCCTTCCTGTCGGATGTATGTATATATGTGGCAGCACAGGGATTGGCCGTATTCTGTGCCTCCACGTATACGCATACCTGTTTTGTGTTGGCAGCATGCCCCCAGCACTCTGACAGTACCGTCGCTGACAATTGGAAGCTGGTAGGATGGGCTTCCAATTATCTAATCATCCAATCACAGTGATCACATGGTGCGGAAGCTGAACAAGCAGGTAACGATGCTTCGGTGTTACTATCTCTTAAAAGGCTGGGAAGAAGGGGTTAATGAATACAGAGTTGCATTCATTTGTGTCTATTATATCTGTCTGGAGATTAGTCCAAAGATGTACAGTTTTTATTCAACTGTGTGTGGCAAAATATCCTAAAAATCCAGAGCTATGAACAGGGGATTATAAGAAGATCCTGGGATTTCCCGCTGTAAACGCATGTGTTCTGTATTGCAGACATCTAGAACTGCATTCACCTGATGCCAAGCATACTGCGGTGCTGCGAGGAAAAGATCCTGCGGCGGCCCAGACCTGGTTCAACGCAATTCACGGGGCGGTGACGGAACTTCTTCCCAAGGTGATGGCCGAAGTCCAAACTCAGCTGAGAAAAAACAGAATCTCTGGAAGTCATGAAATTCGGCACATGGGCTGGCTAGCAGAAAAGGTCAGTTTGTTGTGTCTTTGGCTTTATATTGTTTATCTCATGAGCTAAATGACCATAAAAATGTCTCATCTGAAGTCCCTTTAACCCTTTTCCGCCTACTCCGGTGTCCTTGTACAAAGTTTTGACTGCCTGGGGGGTGGGAAGATTTTTGATCATGTGACTACTGTGTTTTGCTGTCATAGTGGTCACATGATCAGGAGTCGTTCCACTGGCTATGGATTATTAGTGAGGGCCGAGAGCTGTCTTTGACAGCCCAGTGTCTGTGCTGGGAGCTTGCAGTGAGCTTGTTCTCAGCACAGAAACATTGGCTGCCCAACAACGCACATGTGTGGGTGTTAAAGCCTGCCCTTGTGGCTGCAAATATGTGTAATTTGGGTGACAACAGGTTAAAGTGGAACTTAACCCCCCCAGGTTTAATTTTACTTTAAACCCCCTCCTACCTTGTGTGCTGGGGTGAACTTAAATAACATACCCAGCCATCAACTGCAGCATTGCCCTGCAGTAATCTGCTGAAAGCGGAACCCACAGGGCCTTGTGCCGCCATCATTGGAGCCAGCTTTCTCTTCCAGGTCCTAGCAAGCAGCTCCCGATGACACTCCACTGAGCATAGACAATATTCGTAGTCCTCCTGGGCTTAGGTGAACCTGTGGCTAAAGCTGCTAGTACCTAACCATATACCAGAAATGGTCATTCCAAAGTGTAAAGTGAGGTGCAGCTCTAATAACTAAACTATATGTAAATCCCAATGTGAATAAGTGGTGAACAGTAAATAAATGAGTGAACAATACTATAATACCCAGTGACTATATTAACAGCATAAGGGACATCAACCCCAAACTAAACATCTACACCGCCTCTCCTAAATGGGTGAAATCAACATAAAAAAATCTATAAATACAATAATTAAATACACATACATATAATGAATGCCGTGGTACTGGATATGCGCCTATTACACAACACCAGTAAATACATATCATGTGGTGACATAAACGCATGTATGCTTTACATTCCCAAAACCAACTGATGTGAAAGAAATGGCAGTGATCCCACTAAGGGATAAGAAACAAAGTGAATCAGTGAAAACACTCCTTGTGGTAAACGTACGAAAAAGGGAAGAGGAATCAGATTATAAACGCATGTATACCTACATGCTCAAGGATAACTGGTGAATAAGAACAATAGCAGTGATCCCACTAAGGGACAAACAAAGTGAATCCGTGAAACCACAAATTGTGGTACTTTTGAAAAAAGAAAGAAGTCAGGCTCACGGCCTGTAAATCACTAACAATCACTAAATGTACACAATTGTGACCCCCCTACTGGGGATAAGTGAACAGAAAACCTATAAATAATGAAGGGATTTGTAACCCCAAATGGGGGGTTCTGAATAAGCAGAGAAATAAGTGACGGCAAACAGAGCCTGCAGTAATCTGCTGAAAGCGGAACCCACAGGGCCTTGTGCCGCCATCATTGGAGCCAGCGTTCTCTTCCAGGTCCTAGCAAGCAGCTCCCGATGACACTCCACTGCACATGCACAGCGTATTGTACATTGCCCCAAAGCCACTTGGGACACATGATGTTGGTATCCTAGGGGGCTTCAGGTGGGGTGGGGAGGATGTCATTCGTGCCTAAGCGAGGAACGCGGAAGCATGGGGTGTGTTCTCCTAAAAAAAATTAAATACAGAACTACAGGAGTTGGACAAAAATATGGAAACACTACATGATTTGCAGGTGTGAAAGTGACGACATGGTTTGCCTTGAAAGCGGAAGTGACGTAACATTCTTTTGCTTCAGCTGTGTGATGAGACACCTAGCTAACAGGTGGAAAACTTCACTTCCATCATTTACTGCGTGCGCAGCTAATAATATGGAGTCATGTCAGAGCTTACTGAGCTTCAAAGAAGGCCTGTAGGAGAAGATATATGGTCCTTGCTTTCCATTGACCGTCTGTATATGCTGTGTAGGACCACATGACCTATGGTCTTATTCTTTGGTAAGAGGCTGTGTATGGTGTTGGTGGAGGATCTCTTCTCTCCCTCTTTGGGGCAATTCACCACCCTTTTTCCAGCATGTACTACAAGTCCCAACAGTCTTAGTGGCTGTCAGCTTTTGGTCCTCAATGAACTACCACAGTGCTGTTAGCGTTGTGGTGGTACATTGGGTCTTCCTGCCAGGCTGGATCTGCTTGCCCATACGGGATGTGCGATCACACTGGTAGTCTGCAGGAGACCTACATGGCTCCTGTGATCTGTTGATCGCTGGTGTAATGCTTTCCAAGGTCCTAGTTCAAAGTATAATAAATGCACATTTTTTTACTTGCAAAAAAAGTATAATTTTTTGTCAAAAGGTGAACTTTTCCTTTCAAAATAATATGTCGTCGACATTCCCATATGTACAGTATTTTTTGCTCCATAAGACGCACTTTTTCCCCCCAAAAAATGGGGGAAAATGTCTGTGAGTCTTATGGAGCGGCTGGCCCGGTGTTCCCCCTGTCGCCGCTGCCGTGTTAGAATACCGGGCTGGCCGCTCGGCTCTACTGTGCAGAAGATCCTGCTCCTCGGTCCAGCGGTGTCCTGCTTTCACCGGCTGTCTTCTCCCTGGCGCTGGCATCTTCAGTGTGGGCACCCAGCTGTGACAGCTTGTGTCTTCACAGCCGGGTGCCCACTGCGCATGCGTGAGGAGCGCTGTACTTTGTGAATGGCCCCGTAGTTTTGTAGGACCTGTCTGGTGTCCCAGGTGTCCGGATTACTGAAGATGCTGGCACCTGCACCCAAAGCCAAATGAAGAATCGGCTCAAGGGAGGACAACGCTGGATACCTGGACAGGTAATAGTATTTGTAGCTGCTGACTTTCATTTTTTGGGGGGGAGCCTGGAGGTCCACTTTAAGCACTGGCTCCCATGATGGCGACCTGTGTTCTGCGTGTAGGCAGCCCATTCATTTCACTGGTCTGCCCTACCTGCAGAAACAAGAATAGAAGAATTTTCGCATCACTACGATTGAAAGAACATTACTGAAGATTATAAAATCAAACTCATGTTTCTGAAATTAAAATGTTCTACTGAAGTTCTAGCTTTGAGCACAGAAATATTGAAATAATCATATCGCTAGGGAGGTTAAAGTGATAATCAACCCTTAGCTTTTTTTTTGCTTAACACATTGGGCACAATGAAGAAATCTTTCCCTAGTAAACCGTTCGTTAGAATTCATAACCCAGCACTTGCAGTTTACAACTTTCAATGCGTCTGGCTCCTGCTCTCTCAGTGCTGCTTCCCTGAACTTCCAGTTTTCACAGGAAATAATTAAAGTGGAATTCCAGGCAAAACCTACTCTTAAAAATGCTCCCTCCTAACACCTATTCTGACTAAGCTGTATAAGAAAGATTTGAATACTTAATTGTCACATGGACTCAGCACAGCTGCAGAAGAGAGGAGGGAGCACCGACAATGGATGGGCTTTTGAAGCCTGTGGGTGATGTCACCACTCCAAGGCATCACTAGCTGTTGTTGGAGCGCTCTCTCTCCCCTGCAGCCTCTGCTGGCTGATCCAGGGAAGATCACATGACCAGATCAAAGTGGCCTGGAAATAGCTAAGTATACATATCTTTCCTACATGGGTTAGTCAGAATAGATGGGCGGGAAAGGAGCATTTTTAACAGTGGACAGTGGAGTCTCCAGCCTGTTAGCTTGAATAAGAGAGTGGGGAGGAGGAAGGTGGATCAGGGGAGTGCCTTGTCATCCTAGGCTACAGGGCTGTGTGTTTCTATTGATGCACACAGTGTAGAGAGACTCAACTCAATGCAAGAGTGGCTCCATAGGATGCTGAAAGAGAAAAGAGCCACTCTGAAACAGGAAACCTGGGGCACTAGCTTACACTGGAACATAAAAAAAGATTAAAACATAAAGAAGTTGCATACTGTGTGAGCGATTAAATCAGCTGCTGAAAGTGCTTAAAAAGACTGAGCGCTTAATATCACTTTCAAGCTTTTCTATTGGAAAACTGCCGTAAAGCATATGTCCATCCAGAAGTTTTTTTCTTAGTTTTGGATATACTGGGGAAGGGATTGGACCCTTGTCATGTCAGGGGGTCTTCAACAGAGATATTTCTCCTCAATTCCTATGCAAATATCAATGTTTTACTAAACAGGAAGTGGGGAGAACTCTCCAATGGCAACCAGACAAACACGGCCTTCAGTCTATCTGCAGTGTTTTTACATCTTCTCTGCATATGTGCCCAAAGGGCGCCAAAAGCAAGAAAAGAGATGGATTTTGTATTTCCGATGACTGTGAAGTCCGTCTCGCTGCTTCCCTCTACTGGTGGCCAAGAACAGCTGCTGCAAGAAGAGAAAAAGTGTGCATACTGCTCACAGGCTGGAGATTTCTGTGTCTGAAATGCCTGGTTATCACCTAAACAGGAATTGGACTTATTAGGGCATTCTTCAGGCCAAGTAATTAAGGACAAATGTTTAAAGTGCACTTATGCTTTAAGGAAATAGACCAGCCTTTCTCAACCTTTTGTACCATGAAGGGACCCCTGAAACAGAAAGGTTTTCAGGTGTCAGGAGCCCTCCAGTAAAATGATTAGCCCAGCAGTTCATAGCACATTAGTCTGATCAGTAGATTGCAGAGAGTTTAATAACAGACTAAAGAATGGGGTGCACTTAAGCTCTTGCCAGCAGTGCAATGCATATATGCAGCAGCAAGAAAGGTGGGCTGTAATGTCCGGCCACCGCACATACTGTATGTGTTGCACATACGGTAAATAATTCAACTGTGCGAAGGATGGGTCGGGTGAAACCAGAAGTGTTTTATTAGGAATGGCTGTAACAAACACAGAAAACCCTTAATTACATGTGACTGGATATGTTCACTGTAATCACTGTCCTCTATACATTACTAAATATTTCCATATACATTACTAAATATTTCCATATACATTAATAAACATCTTTAATCGCAATATTGAATATCTAGACCTCTGCAGATATGCTAGTGACCTATTCTGCATAACAATAGCATATTACAATAGAAAAATCACATTCCCTGTATCTTAGCGCCAAATCACATAGCTGCAATATATATTCACATTTATGCTACAAGTAATCTGATTGCATAATAGTAACAGCGGCATTCACTGATCACCAGGGTACATGTTAAGTCATTTTGTCCTATTTATCATGTTAAACAGCCTCCTGCTTACCTGTAACAAACACAGAAAACCCTTAATTACATGTGACTGGATATGTTCACTGTAATCACTGTCTTGTAGGAAACAAAGTGTAGCTTTTTAGTTCCTACTTCTGTGTCTTCCTATTATCACAGGATGTAGTTCTGCCCTCTTGTGATGGTACAATAAAAATGCAATCACTAGTATCTTCTATTGACAAAGATAGATTACTGTTATATTAGGTATTTTAATTTTATGGGGCTGCCTATTTTCTATACCTCTTACACTCTCCCCCACAAATTGTTATGTCGTCCCTGACATACGCAGAACTTTTTTAAGAAAACATTCTTTTACTTGTCTAGTAGTAACCATAGGAAGCCAATGGTAAGTAGTAACCAAGTTACTTGAGGAAACATCCTCCCTGTGACATCTACTCCCTATTACATCACAGCTTCCCACCAGGCCCACAGCGCTATAGTACCTGGCAAGATATAGTTGCGTGTAACCAACTATTTAGTAAAACCCCTTTCTATACATATCTGTATAGGTTACTAAGTTTAGACAAAGGTGATGAGAAACTAGGGAACATCTTATTACTTTTATACCTTATTATCATAATGGCAGAATACCCATTGTACATCAACAATGCAGCATAACGTTGACATCAACTGCTCTGTACTTTTATCGGCCGACTTTGTATCTTTGTAACATCTAGTTCCCTCACCTAAAACTGTTTCTGCCTGACCTACAATATCTGCAGTACAAATGCAATTATATTTTTCCTTACTTGAACCAACAGAAAAGCAACATATAATTATTGTGGTTTTGGTAATTAACTTTGGTATAGTGTCCCAAATAGTAAACAATGGATCAATAAACATAATCACTTCTACCAACTTCTATAGTCTTCAGCAAAACATTCTGAACTGAAATACCAGATAGAGTCAACAGGTAATGTAGGAATACTGTCTATAACCTGTATAGATGAAACTCTGGTAACACTACTGGGTTGACCTAAAGTGTCATATGTCAAAATCTTTGGTTGTCTCCTGTTCTTGTAGGGTTGTATTCTACATTGAGGAAGTGAATCTGAAAGGTCCTCATTCTCCTCTACATCACTTTCAACAAGTTGTTCTGTGTTCTCTGTTGCTGGGCATTCTTCTTCTATACCTCCAAATGCATACTCAGTTTGTTCAATTTGATCTGTAGGCTCAGTCTCTCTGACTCCTTCTATATCATACTCACTTCCAGCTGACGTGGGTAGAACTCAATAGCTTCTGGATTTAGCTCTGTACTTTCCTCTGGGTGGTCATGCTGGGTGACTGGTATGAAAGATCTCCAGTGTCTTTGTTCGTGATCTGATTCATTTTCTGATTCTCCCTCAGATGTCTGTGTAGGTTGTTGAGTTGTATTTCGATCCTTCCCTTGCTTTCTTGCACTGGTTCTTTTGGGTATTTGTTGACCTTGGTCGCTAGGTAGATAATCACATGGCAATAGTAAGTTGCGATGTAAAATCCTTGTTCGGCCTTTTCCAGTTTCTGGTTTGATTTCATACACTGGACTGTCTGCACACTTCTTTTTAAGAACAACATGTATGGTATCTTCCCAAAATGATCTCAATTTTCCTGGACCTCCTCTTTCGGTAAGATTTCTGACTAGAACTTTGCTACCTGGTAGAAGTTCAGCTCCATGAATTTTCTTGCCATAGTGTTCTTTTCCTCTCTGTGCAGCTTGAGTAGCTATTTTTGAAGCAACCTTATAGGCCTCAGACATTCTATCTGTCCATATGTTCACATATTCAGTGTATTTTTCAGTTACTGGAGTGTCAAACATACTATCAATGGGTAGTCTTGGAGACCTTCCAAACAGTAGAAAGAATGGAGATTGTCCTGTAGCTTCACTTCGAGTACAATTATATGCATGGACTACCTTTGCTAGTGAATTTTTCCAGTCCTTTTTGGAATCTGGTGACAGGGTACGAAGCATGGATAGCAGGGTACGATTAAATCTTTCAACTTGCCCATTACCTTCTGGGTGATATGGCGTTGTGTGAGAATTTTTGATGTGGCAGTGCTTCCCTAGTGTCAAAAACAAGTGATTTTCAAACTCTCTACCCATATCATGGTGAATTCTGGTAGGAAATCCGAATTTCAAGACAAAATCATTGAGTATTTTGTCAGCAACAGTTTTTGCGGACTTGTTCTTGGTTGCATATGCCTGAGCAAATTTTGTAAAATGATCTATTACCACTAAGATATACTCATATCCACCTTTACATTTCTCAAGATGAAGAAAGTCAATGGAGACCATCTCAAAAGGATAAGTTGTCACAATATTGTTCAACGGGGCCCGAACAAGCTTATTTGGCCGTTTGTCTTTCAGACAAGTACATTGACGTGTGATGTAATGCTCAGTGTCCCTTTGCATATGTGGCCAAAAGAATCTTTCTCTGATTAAATTTACAGTCCTTTCTACTCCTAAGTGTCCCATCTCTTCATGTAACTCCTTCCATACTAAGTGATGGTACAACTTGGGCAACACTAGTTGAGAACCAGATGATGTTTTCCGTCTCAAAATGTTATTGTCGTCGAGGTAGAGTTTGGTCCACTGTTTCATAAGTATGAAAAGATCAACAGGTTCACCTTGTCGTTCCTGTTTGGATGGAAACTTGTTTTGGCTTTTATACTCCCATACTTTTCCAATCACAGAGTCTTCCTTCTGTGCGGTTCTTATTGTCTCTTTTGGTATTTGAGTTACCTTCTTTGGTGCTGCATCAGTTGTATTGGCAATCGTCATTGGACATAGCCAAGGTATCCTTTCTTTTTGATGTGCTTGAATTGCTTGGGTTATGCAAGTGATGACTTTGGGGTCTACTGCTTGTGAACATTGTTGCATGTATTGTTCAGGACTCAATGGCATACGAGAAAGTACATCTGCATCAGCATTCCTTCTCCCAGGACGATATTTAATAGTGAAGTTGAAGTCAGCTAGTTCTGCAACCCATCGATTTTGCTGTAGTGAGGACATAGGTTAGTGGATTGTTGTCAGTATATACAACAAATGATGGACAGTAATATAGGTAATCTCGGAATCTATCACATATTGCCCACTTCATTGCTAGAACTCGAGCTTCCCTGAATGCATGTGGTAGTTTTTCTCAGCAGGTGTGAGAGTTCTAGACCCATAAGCAATCACCTTTAGTTTCTCCTCTTGCTCTTGGTATAATACGGCTCCTAGTCCTTCTTGTGAGGCATCACAGTGAAGAACAAAGGGTTTGGAATAATCGGGGTAACCCATAACTGGAGGATGAGTTAACACTTCAATGAGCTGGTTCAGTACTATCTGATGATGGTCAGTCCAGGCTATAGACTGATAGGATGGAAGTTGACCTTTTGACTTTGGGATTGGTTTCCTCCTCTTCTTTGTCTGGTTATCTGGTGTTGAGGTTGTGGTAGGTGTCAAACCTGCTGACAATAGTTCATAGAGAGGTTTGGCAATTCTGGAGAAGTTTTGAACATAAGGGCGATAGTAGGAAATAAATCCTAATAGTTTCCTGAGTTCTCCGACAGTCTTTGGTTGGTTGTTTCTTAAGGCAAGAACAGGTGCCGTGTCAGCCGGGTCCATAGAGTGGCCTTCTTTTGACACAATCTTGCCCAGGAATCTGACTTTATTTTGAAAAAGTTCACACTTCCTGGCTGTTAACTTGATTCTGTGTTGTTGGTAACGTTGGAGTACTGACCGGACATGCTCCACATGCTCCTGGAATGATTTACTATGAACAAGGTTGTCATCTAAGTATGGCAGGCAAATCTCATCTCTCAGTCCTATTAAACATGTCTCCATACTGCGTTGGAATTCGGCTGGTGCAGAGCTCAGACCAAAGGGTATTCGGATCCATTCATACAAACCCCAAGGTGTAATGAATGCTGTCAATGGTCGACTGGCTTCTTCCATAAATCCTTGATGGTATGCTTTCCCCTGGTCTAGCACAGAAAACCATGAACTTCCTCCTAGACTGTCCAGCATGTCTTGGATTCTAGGAATTGGATGACGGTCAGGAATGGACTTCTGGTTCAACTCTCTATAATCGCAACACAGTCTTAAACTGCCATCTTTCTTTCTTACGCACACAATGGGTGAGGAATATGATGATTTTGATTCTGCAATCCATCCTCGATTTATCAGATCCTGCAGATATTCCTTAACTTCTTGG
The DNA here is from genome assembly GCF_062004578.1 of Staurois parvus. Taxonomy (NCBI): domain Eukaryota; kingdom Metazoa; phylum Chordata; class Amphibia; order Anura; family Ranidae; genus Staurois; species Staurois parvus. The sequence continues at coordinate 9,007,787 of NW_028317826.1, forward strand.
TGCAGTGGTTTCGGCACAGACATGTAAGTTCTCGTGACTGGTGTACTGTCTTTGAGACGAATCTGTAACTGTAAAGAAGGAATACATCCTACATCAGAGTCATCTTTGGCAAAAGCATTGCATTCTTCCCTTAGCATTTCTTTGACGATTTGTTGATCTTCAGGAGGGAGGTGTTTCAAAGGCACTGGCGGGTCCCAGCACTCATGATTATCATCCCCCACCCGCGGATAAGTCTCATTTGGATTTCCAATTTTCCCTTTTGGTCCTACCTTGAGTGTCTGTGGTTCAGAGGTCACCGAATTAGTAAACACATTTGCTGATTGTTTCAATTGTACTTGAGCCGGATATGTTGTTTTTATGGGCTCTACACCTCCAATCTTTGTTTGACCTGGTAACACAATGTCCCGTTTAGTTGTATTCCAAACTGGAATGGTCAGTTTGGAGAATTGTCCTCTTTGAAATGAGACTAGTGTCTCACCAATATGCAGTCCATCCGGCAGGTGATAAGCCTCACTCGGTGTAAACAAAACTGTCTGAGCCTGCAAGGACGGTTTGGTGTGAGCACTACACCGGATGTATGTTACAGTATTTGCAGGGATTCTTTGGTTCTCAGTACCAGTCTTTACGATAGAACCACTGGTTTCCCTACAGTTGGCTTGTAGTAAGCTTACAAGGACTTCTGCTTTGGGGGTTGGCAGTTCCAAAGCTGTTCTTAATATGTCCACAAAACCTGGGATAACTTTCTTCCCATCAGCAACTGTCTCTTTGAATGTTTCTTCAATTATATTATAGCCGATAATTGGCTTCTCAGCCACTTTCTCATCCTCAGAGACTACTAGTGGTACTAATAACTGTTTGGTAGTATTACTGCTCGATGTAAGCTGAAAGGTTACCTCAATCCAACCTGAGAACGGAATCTCTGTCTCATTTGCTGCTTTCCCTTGGAGTACCCCTGGTCCCAGCAGTTCTTCAAACGATCGGAGCACAGTGTGTGGCAGTACTCGCTGTCTCCAGCCCTCATTGATAATGCTAACCTGAGAGCCAGTATCCCATAAGGCCTGGACAGGAGTGTTGTCCATTTCACAGTTCACAAGGCATCTCTTTCCAATAAGACCCAGTAGCTTGTTGTGCTTTTTCAAAGTGATGCCATTCACATTGGTTGGCAATTTTTCAGCTGTCGGGGATAGACTTTGAGCAGGGCAGGTTGACGTTTTCCTCCAGTAGCCTGCGTTTAACTTTCCAGCCAGAGCTCTGATGGTAGGTTGGGGACTGGTTTCTTTACTACTGACATGATTTGCACTTTGGGACGCAGGTTTGGTTCTGGCACAGGTTACTGTCGGTCCCTTAACAGCAACCTTCTCCCGTTTAACTGATTTTGTTTGGCCGCTCTACATTGTCTCGCCCTATGTCCAGCTCGACCACAGTTAAAGCAATGGTCACATGCAGTTCTCTGATCAGTCTTTTCACAAGATTGACAAGTCCCTGTCCCTCGTCCAACAGTTGTTCTAGGTCCTCCAAAGCCATGTTCTTGTCGAGTTCTCGAATCTTGGAGAAGTGTTTTCATATCGAATATTTCTTGTTGCAACTGTATTACAATCTTTTCAAGGTCAGAGTTACTCTTTGAAGGCTGTTGGATTGCCAGACTACTTGTTTGTGATGGAAGCAAAGGGATGGTGCCTGGTACCTGAGAACAATGGAGGATGTTGGCCTGGCACTCTCTTCCCTTCGTCAGGTTACTGTGCTCAGATTTCTTTTGTTTCTGCTCCCTTTCCATCTCCATGTTTGTAGCCTCATTCATCTTCTCTATGAGCAACTCATCTGAGACTGTAGGATCGTCCAAGTGTTGTTTTAGTTGAAACTTGATATGGTCACTTCTCAGTCCAGTGCCCACTGACCTTAAGAATTTCTTTTGTATAAATTCAGTGCCAAAGTGTTCATCTGAACCTTCCCCTTGTGAAACGAACAGCAAACGGTCCTTCAATGCAATGGCCCTAAATAGCAAGTTCTGGGGAGTCTCTTTACTATTCTGTGATATATTGATCAATTGTTGGTATAGTTCGGAAGCATTTTCCTCTTTATAATGGCTTTTTAGGATTCTCTTGAGTGGCACTAGGGTCAGTCCACTCTTCAGCTCTAGCATGCCTCTGAGACTTGACCCAGGACTAATGGCTTTCACCACAGCTTCCACAAGCTCTGACTCGGGATACCCCTTTTGCAGTCCCATGTCAATCTGGTACATGAGGTTAGTATAGGACAGCTTATCTTTCTGTTCCTTTTCACCTATCTGACCAGCAATTTTAAAGTCCTTTCTGATTGTAACTTCTGGCAAGTTAGTATGGGAAAGTCTCTGAGCAAATAGATTAGGGTCTTGATTTGCAGAACTTCCTTTTGAGTCTTTGTCTTTAGTGCTAAGTTCTTTCATCTGTCCCTCTATCATCTTGGCCGTTTCTTGAAGTTTTTCCTGTATACTGTAGTATTGCTGTTTTAAATCCTTTAACTGTTGTTCTGCCTAAAGGTCTTTGCCACTATCGCTTGGTGCTTCCATGTTATCTCTCTTCTCTAACTCACCAATGAATTTCTTGGTTGCCTGCAGAAATTGTGTCACCACTTCTTCACTTTCAGTCTCTACCAGTTCATCTAACACCTCATTCACTATCCGCATGTAATGGCGCCGGGTTTTTCCTTTTGCCATACTTGCTTCGGAGGCCTTTATAAACTGGCAAGTCTCCATGAGATCATCGACTGTCATGTGAATCAGGTGTCCACTGATTTCGTCTTGCAACTTTTCGATATCCATACTCCTAATGTTTTTCTGTAACTTCACCACGGACAGCGTAGTCACTCCTTTTCACTTCCGTGACCTTTTGGCGTGCCTTTCACCCGGCCCCACGTTGGGCGCCAATTTTGTTGCACATACGGTAAATAATTCAACTGTGCGAAGGATGGGTCGGGTGAAACCAGAAGTGTTTTATTAGGAATGGCTGTAACAAACACAGAAAACCCTTAATTACATGTGACTGGATATGTTCACTGTAATCACTGTCCTCTATACATTACTAAATATTTCCATATACATTACTAAATATTTCCATATACATTAATAAGTATTTTCATATACATTAATAAACACCTTTAATCGCAATATTGAATATCTAGACCTCTGCAGATATGCTAGTGACCTATTCTGCATAACAATAGCGTATTACAATAGAGAAATCACATTCCCTGTATCTTAGCGCCAAATCACATAGCTGCAATATATATTCACATTTATGCTACAAGTAATCTGATTGCATAATAGTAACAGCGGCATTCACTGATCACCAGGGTACATGTTAAGTCATTTTGTCCTATTTATCATGTTAAACAGCCTCCTGCTTACCTGTAACAAACACAGAAAACCCTTAATTACATGTGACTGGATATGTTCACTGTAATCACTGTCTTGTAGGAAACAAAGTGTTAGCTTTTTAGTTCCTACTTCTGTGTCTTCCTATTATCACAGGAAGTAGTTCTGCCCTCTTGTGATGGTACAATAAAAATGCAATCACTAGTATCTTCTATTGACAAAGATAGATTACTGTTATATTAGGTATTAGGCTTTGGATTTTAATTTTATGGGGCTGCCTATTTTCTATACCTCTTACATATGCATCCACGCCGGTCTGAGGTTGACAGCATTCTTTGATCATACTGACTCAAAGCTGCTGACTGGGAGCCAGCAGGACAGGCTTCTGATCTCGTGACCAGTGTGGGAGCCAATCACAGCAGTCATCTGATACAGAAGCTGTGCTGGTGACCCTTTAACTGGGCTTCAATGCCCAGGAGGCGGCATGTTGTGATTGGCTCCCACAGTGATCACATGATTGGGAGACCGATGGCTATTAGTTAGCAGCCTTGATCAAGAGCTGTCACTGACAGCTTGGTCAGGGTGCTTGAAGTGCAGTTAGCATGCTCTCCTCAGACCTCTATGGATGCTGAGCCCCTTTCTTTGCTCCGCATTACATGGTCAGAAAGGGGTTAATTAGGAAATTAAAGCAAAAATAGTAATTGTCGGTGGTGGTCGGTGTAAAAGTCACTTCTTACGTTGGTGGTCAGTGTACGCAATCTGCCACTACTCTCTTCTCAAGGAACCCCCTAGTAACCTCTAAAGCAGGGGTCTCCAAACTCTCTAAACAAAGGGCCAGTTTACTGTCCTTCAGACTTAAGGGGGGCAGACTGTAGGAAGTCAAAGAAGAAAATGTCCTGGCTTCACTGGGAGTAAATAATGCTAAATCTTTGGAACTAGGGGAGGAATAGTGCCCTATCATTGGTGTCATTGGGAGCAATAAAGCCACATCATTGGTGTTGGTGGGAGGAATAGTACCCCATCATTGGTGTCAGTGGGAGGAACAGTGACCCATCTTTGGTGTCAGTGGGAGGAATAATGCCCCATCTTTGGTGTCAGTGGGAGGAATAGTGTCTCATCAGTAGTGTCAGCGGGAGGAACAGTGCCACATAATTGGTGTCAGTGGAACGGCTTGTGCCCCAACATTTGTGTCAGTGGGAGGAATTGTGCCCTAATGTTGGTGTCAGTAGGAGGAATTTTGCCCCATCATTGGTGTCAGTGGGAGGACTAGTGGCCTGCCGTTGGTCTCATTGGGAGGAACAGTGCCCCATCATTGATGTTAATTGGAGAAATAGTGCCTCATGGTTGGTGTCATTGGAAGGAATTGTATCTAACATTGGTGTCAGTGAGAGAAATTGTGCCTCACTGTAGGTGTCAGTGGAAGGAATAGTGCCCCACTGTTGGTGTCAGTGGGAGAAATTGTGCCCCATCCTTTGTGTGTTTAGGAGGATTTGTGCCCCACTGTAGGTGTCAGTGGAAGGAATAGCGCCCCGTCGTTCATGTCATTAGGAAGAATAGTGCCCCATCATTGGTGTGATTGGGTGGAATTGTAGACTATCATTTGTGCCAGTGAGAGGAATTGCGCCCTATTGTTGGTGTCAGTGGCAGAAATGATGTCCCATTGTTGAGTTACTGGATGGAGTAGTGCCCCAAGGGCGGGATGAAAGCAAGCAAAGGGCTACATTCACTCCGGGCCACAGTTTGGAGACTACTGCTCTAAAGGAACCTCTGGATTCCCCCGAAACCCTGGTTTAGGAAAGGCTGAGTTAGACACAGTATTATATACCCAATCTTTTGTTTGTTGGGATTTCTGGTCTCCCCGTTGCATACAGTTTTATGAAAATAGAGCTGTTCTGGTTGATAAATTGAAGCGATAATGCTGGAGAAGCAGAGTCTTCCTATCCATTGTATGTTTCTCCAGCTCTTGAGGCCGATGTCTCACTCATCTTCCCCGTGCCACGAAAATGCTGATAGGAAGCTGCATTAACAAGATCACATTTCCTAATAGGAAAATGAGGTAAAAGCCTGAGGGAGCCAGGCACGCATTTCCCTATAATTTTGGTTTATCTGTATGTTTTCAAGGCTCTGTATAGGCAGAATTAGATATCTGAGTATTTAAGTGAGATAGAAAGAAATATGGTGCCTGAGTGTTCAGGAACACTATTATTATCAACAGATAAGAGATTGTCAGCTGTAATATGTGTACATATAGACGGGGTGGACAAAATAACGGAAACCTGATGGATGTGCCAGCCTGGTGTTTTTGGACCACAAGCGGTTGTCAATGGTTTAAGAATTTAGATTAATCTAGGTCCCAGTTGTATAAATTTCATTTTTTACTATATTGTTAAGTACCAATAGTTACAAGCAGGAGACGGTAAAAGGTGAGTGTGCCAGCATCAGCTGCCATTGAGGCTGTAGGCATACGGTCCTAGGAGGTCTCGGATCTGCAAGAAAGTTGGTTCTGGAAGACTTGCCTCTGCCAAACGCTGTGTTCGCAGGTCTGTGCAGGAAGCAACTGGTTATACAGTATGGGTCACTGACTGGGGTCTGATTGATGATATGATCAATGTCTGAATGGTGAAGAACCTTCACTCGGCACCACCAACACAACACACACTTTTAAGTAGTTTTTATTATTAAATCATAGGTACAGACAGCATTATCCATCAAAATCTTCAAAACCAAAGGAATGATACAAAAATTGTAGACAATACTCATATCTGTGGTAAACTAGGTTATCTAAGGTATGTACAGCTATCTCAGTTGTACAGTATAGCATATCAAAAGTAAATTGCGCAGTTTACACAAACAACCTAAAGAAAAGAATAAGGAAAACCCTTTCAACAAGCACCATTGGTCATGAAACATCCGATAAAGGAGCTTTAGCGAGTCCACAATTTTCTCTACTTTCCTATAACATTAAACATATGGTCCCAAATTGACCACTTAGCATTAAAAGCCTTAAGGCCTTGGTTACTAAACACAAGGAACATCTCATAGGTAAAATGGAAATGAACTCTATCGATCTATTAGGAGTTAATATATTAGGAGTTCATTGATTTCTAGTTATAAGTCATAGTTAGACAAGCCAACATCAGAATATGGGAAACTACAGTTCTAGATTGAACCGGGCAAGTGTCCATAGACAAAGTGAGTAGAGCGAAGTGTGAGGATGGGGTAGAAAGAATAGCAGCTACTTTGGATCCAAGAGAAAACACTGTATTCCAAAAGCTACATACACTTATACACTCACATACAATGTAAGTTACCCAATCTCCCACATTGTCGCCTCCTTGTCGCCAGCATACAGTATGCCCTTTCAAAACTGGTCTGAGCTTGGGAAAAAATAATATTTCAATTATGGATGAAATCTTCCAGGCTGGGGTTCAACCATTGGCTTCCCATATCTCTTGATGACTCAAGACATTTATTTATTTCAGGTACTTATATAGCGCCGTCAATTTACGCAGCGCTTTACATATATATTGTACATTCACATCAATCCCTAACTTTCAAGGGTTGTACAATCTAAGGTCCCTAACTCACACTCATACATACTAGGGCTAATTTAGACATATTCCAACTAACCTACCAGCATGTCTTTGGAGTGTGGGAAGAAACCGGAGTACCCGGAGGAAGCCTACGCAGGCAAGGGAGAACATGCAAACTCCAGGCAAGTGGTGCCATGGTTGGGATTTGAACCAACAACCCTAGTACAGCCAGGCGGGAGTGCTAACTATTTAGGCAGTGTGCTGCCCCATGGGGTGTCTTGTGTATTTCCAAATTCTGTCCCTTCACATTTCGGAGTTTAGAGTGTTCCTGACCAGGATGAAGCTCATCCTGTTTTGAGTGGGAAGCTTTATAGCCACTACAGCAGTTATGCAGACCTGAGAAAACAAGACAGAAGGTCCACCAATAGAATATCCAAATAAATAGAAGGAACATGTTGGAGGATATAACTCCCCAACATTTACCAAAAACATAAATACCAGTTTTGGTTGGACTGGCCCACTGACTTCCTATATCTCTTGATGACTCCAGCCATGGGATGTCTCTTTTGTAGTTCCTGGCTCTGTTCCTTCACATTTTGGAGTTTTGAATGTTCCTAATCATGTTGGCAGGTTCTAACTCATCCTGGTCTGGGTGGGAAGCCTTTTAATGGCTACAGCAGTTGTGCAGACCTGGGAACACAAGGCAGATATCTCACCTAAAGAGTCTCCAAAGAGATACAAGAAAATTGTTGAAAGGTATAACTTCCCAACATCTAAAAAATATATCATAACCAAAAATGGTGCAGCACATTTAGATTAAATACCCCAAACCTTATACAATAAATGTACTCCAAAAAATACTCCACATATATAATTCTTCACAAACATGCAAAAAAACAAAGTGCATTATCCTAAAGTACAGTAATGAGGTAGATTACTCATAAAGTGCAATACTAAAATGTCGGTCTAATTCTTCTCTTGTGTATCTTTCAGAGATGTTGTAGTTCATTAAATAATGCATATAACCATAACTGCAATACAGTGTTCTTAAAATAAAGTGCTCTTGAAATGCATATAATGGTGACTGCAATAAAGTCCTCTTGAACCAGGGACTTGTTCCCCAGTCACTCTAGTGCTCGTGTATCACCTTCCAGCACCCCTTAGTGGGCGCCACTCACCAGATCTCATGGAACCCCATACATACATAAGAAGGTCTTTTGCGCTTGTGTCATGCCTCCACAGCTTTCTCCTTCTAGCTCTCCCCCGACTCTCCACCAGCTCCCGGCAGCTCCATCATAAAAAGAGGACTCCCAATAGTGTAATACCGCTTTTATTAGATTTAAAAAACAGTCCAACGCACCAGCATGCAAATAATAAGAATTCAGCTTAGGGTTCCATTGGCTCCGTGCATTCCATGACACTGGAACCTGCATCACCAGAGGTGACATAAACAGCCGTAGTTAGCGAGGCTCCACCCAGCACGCTTTGTCTGTTATGATGTCTTCAGGGGATCATTGCATTGGATTTGGTTAGATTTTCTGCACTATCGCCCCAAAAGGTAATTGGAGGGTACTCATCAGATAAATTGATATCGGAGGTGAAACCAAAAGCGCAGAGTTTGGTGGTTTCTGGTTTTATGTAAAAGAATAAAAAATATATCAATTTTGGAAGGACTAACCCTTTTAAATAAGGAATATAAATGTAAAAAATATAAATGTAAAAACCAGCATTGTTTGCAGTGTTATAGTTGTTAGATGAAGAGCTTGCTGTATCTTCCCACTAATCAGAATTCAAGGAAATAAGTTTTCATTTTTGTAATGCCTCTCCACTCAGTATTCCACTCAGGAAGTTTTCCAACTATTCTTATACGTTAATGAGGGAAACAAAAAGCTCCGAGAAGGTTATTAAGCTTCATAACTCACTCCACTCTGCCTGCAACTTCCCTTTGTCGTAAACAGCAATACGGCAGATTAATAAAGGTCTGAAAATAAATTGCTAGTTCAGACTTTCAAAGGGATTTATGTAGTGGTGCACCAAAATGAAAATTCTCGTGACGAAAACGAAAATTCAGGATGCACTTGGCCAAAAACCAAAACCAAAATGGACAGTTTTTAACAATTTTTTTTGGAATAACATACACTTTAATAATTGAAGAAAAAAAGACAACATATACCTGTGACAGAAAGCCAGGAAGAACTAGGGGATGTGTCCAGGATGGGAGGTATATTTGTCCCAGATTCATGCTCTACACTGACTGTCTCTCCTTTGTGCTGTGTAGTGAGCCTGTTTAGCTCACTGATGATTTAATGAGCTCAGCTGTAGCAGGTTAGGAGCTCTGGGCTCTATAAAACTCCCAGGCTGCTTAGGGAGAATGCTCCAACCTGGAACCAGTTTGCTGTGCAGGACAGACTGGGGAGCAACCAAACAATACTGTGATGAGAGTAAATCTCTGTGATTTTGGACTTGGAGACGGTCTGTGTGAACAAGGAAAAAATGTCACCAGCACACCGAGGATCACCAATGTGAGTCCAAAGGTTTTAATAAACCATCACATAGTTACAGCAAGGCAACGTTTCGGAGTCTCGCAGGACCCCTTCATCAGGCATGTGACTCACTAACCCTCCTGTAACCCCAACACACCCTAACACTAACCCCCCTGTAACCCCAACAGACCCTAACACTAACCCCCTTGTAACCCCAACAGACCCTAACACTAACCCCCCTGTAACCACAACACACCCCAATACCCTCCTGTAACCCCAGCACACCCTAACACTAACCCTCCCTGTAACACTAAGATCAACACTAATCCCCCTGTAACCCCAACACTACCCCTCCTGTAACCCCAACACATCCTTACACTAACCCTCCCTATAACCCTAACACTAATCCTCCCTATAACCCTAACACTAACCCTCCCCGTAATACTAAGATCAATACTAACCCCCCTGTAACCCCAACACACCCTAACACTAACCCCCCCTGTAACCCCAACACACCCTCACCCTAACCCCTCTGTAACCACAACACACCCTAACACCGCCCTGTAACCCCACCACACCCTAACACTAACCCTCCTGTAACCCAAGCACACCCTAACACTAACCCCCCCCCCTGTAACCCTAACACTAACCCTCCCTGTAACACTAAGATCAACACTAACCCCCCTGTAACCCCAACACACCTTAACACTAACCCTCCCTATAACCCTAACACTAACCCTCTCTGTAACCCCAACACACCCTTCCACTAACCCTCCTGTAACCCCAACACACCCTAACATTAGCCCTCCTGTAACCCCAACACACCCTTCCACTAACCCTCCCTGTAACCCTAACACTAACCCTCTCTGTAACCCCAACACACCCTTCCACTAACCCTCCTGTAACCCCAACACACCCTAACATTAGCCCTCCTGTAACCCCAACACACCCTTACACTAACCCTCCTGTAACCCCAACACACCCTTACACTAACCCTCCTGTAACCCCAACACACCCTAACATTAGCCCTCCTGTAACCCCAACACACCCTTCCACTAACCCTCCCTGTAACCCTAACACTAACCCTCCCTGTATCTCTTTGGTAACTGGTGGTATAAGGCCTGAAGCAGGTGTACAGGTGACTGTCAACAGGTACCGGTAAAGCCAGGACGGGTCACCCTACAGATGCCGCCACATGCAGGAAGGGTAGTATGGTTTCTGTGGGGTTCTATAGAATACTGTTCTGGCAGGTCCCTACCCTGGGACTGGTTGAAGAGTGGACAGCTCCCCTTCTACATAACAGAAGTATTCCTTGTTTCCCATTTGGTTTGACATCCAAAGGCTCATCCCATGAGCCCCTTCTGTAGAATAATGAAACTCTCCAAACCTGTCAGGCACATCCACATAAAGAGGCCCTGTCACCTGTCTACATTCTTGCTATGGCAGGTTTACCTTATGTGAAGTCAATATAGATAAAAGGTATTTTCTGTATGTCACAGGCGCCATGACTGCATCTTATCACGCAGAATATCCTCAGTATAGGCTGAGAAAGTGAAATCCAGCACCAGTCTGCCAAGTCACTTTGGCTGGACAAAATCTGCTCTAAGAACATAACTGTCTTCTCTTTGGAATGATATGGATACTCTGTGTCAAGGCCAGCTGTGTCTCTTGAAACTCCGGTGCCAGCAGTGATTTAGCGGAGCGACTGTGTTATGACTCCACCATTGTTTGAAAATTGTACTTTATTGCATTCTTTGGTGAACCACATTTACCTCAATGTTCATTAAGTGGCAGATAATACATTTCTCAATACAGTTTTTACTCCGACCGAATCTACTACTTTTATTGATGGGAAGGCATTGCGGTTCATGTGAATTTCATTTTATTTTTATATATAAATGTTCAGAAATCCATAAAGGCTTTCTTTTTTTTTACAGGTCAGTAAATTTCACTGCCAAATTAGTAATCCGTGCTACCACACAATGGAAGATAGCTCCGCTGTGGGCAGGTGACAGTCCTCAGGTGGTCATGTGATGTCAACTATGCAGCAGTTGGTAAATGTACAGATAAAAGAAATCATTGTCATTGCTCATATAGAAATGATGTAACTAATCTTCAGACATAAAAGATGACATGCCTTTGAGGTTAGATCTCATCATAGTTTTTTTAAATTGCAACATGATTTTCTGCATTTGTGAACCTAGAATTAAAGTGGAGAAATAAACTTGATGTTCTGTCTAGTTGTAGCTAACGTGTACATTTGTGGTGTGTTATTTTATATAAATAAATCTGATAAAATATGTATAGTACAGTATGATTTTCTTTTGGCTGTTCTGTTGTGTTCTTATCTGTCCATATACTGTATACACTGACCGACCACTTTATTATGTACACCTGTTCAATTGCTTGGTAACACAAAATTCTGATCAGCCAATCACATGGCAGCGACTCAATGCATTTAGGCATCTAGACATGGTGAAGACAACTTACTGAAGTTTAAACTGAGTATCAGAATGGGGAAGAAAGAGGATTTCAGTAGCTTTGAATGAGGCATGGTTGTTGGTGCCAAACGGGCTGGTCTGAGTATTTCAAAAACTGCTGATCTTACTGGGATTTTCACTCACAAACATCTCTAGGGTTTATAGAGAATGGTCCAAAAAAGAGAAAATATCCAGTGAGTGGAAGTTGTGTGGACGAAAATGCCTTGTTGATGTCAGAGATCAGAGGAGAATGGGAAGGTTGCTGCTACATTCAGATGGTAGGGTTAGAATTTGGTGTAAACAACATGAAAGCATGGATCCATCCTGCCTTGTATCAATGGTTCAGGCTGGTGGTGTAATGGTGTGGGGGATATTTTCTTGGCACTAGCAATGTGTACCTAATACAATATGCCAATCAGTACTGTTAAATCACCTTTTAAGAAGTGGAAAGTTCGGGGATCTCTTGACACCAAGCCAAGGTCAGGTAGACCAAGAAGCTTGCAGCCACAACTTCTAGAAGAATTGTTCAGGATACAAAGGGAAACCTATAGGTAACCACAAGAAAAATACAGGCTGTTCTGGAAAAAGACAGTGTGGTTGTTTTGAGGGAGCACAATATGATGACACTTGAACAAAAATAACCTGCATGGTCGAGGTGCCAGAAAGAAGCCTTTACTGCATCAATAACACAAAAAGGCCCGGTTAGGCATGTCAAAGTGTTGTCGGCCATATTGTAACCGGGCTTTTGTGTGGCATTGGTGCAGTAAAAGCTTATTTCTGGCACCTCGACCAAACAGCTCCTTTTGTTCAAGTATCACCGTATTGTACTCCTGAAAAACAACCACACCATCTTTTTCCAGAGCAGCCTGGTTTTCTTTTGAGGTTGTCTGTGGGTTTTTCTTTGAATCCCAGACAATTCTTCTGTCAGTTATGGCTGCAATCTTTCTTGGTCTACCTGACCATAGCTTGGTATCGAGATCCCTGAACTTTCCACTTCTTAATAGGTGATTTAACAGAACTGATTGGCATATTCAAGGCTTTGGACATCCTTATATGTCCTTTTCCATCTTTATAAAGTTCCATTACCTTGTTACGCAGGACTTTTGACAGCTCTTTTCTGATCCCCATGGCTTAGTATCTAGCCTAGTCAGTACTTCCACGTAAGAGCTAACAAACTCATTGACTATTTATACATTGACACTAATTGCAATTTAAAAAGCCACATATGTGGGACATTAACCTCTAACTGGCATTTTAACCCGTGTGTGTGTCACTGTGTGTGTGTCACTGTGTGTGTGTCACTGTGTGTGTGTGTGTGTGTGTGTGTGTGTGTGTGTGTGTGTCACTGTGTGTGTGTGTCACTGTGTGTGTACCAAGGCCAAACATTCCAGGGGATGGAAACGTTTGATGCTGGCCATTTGGGTGATTTCTGTTATTATGATTTAAAAAGGAGCCAAACAACTATTTGATAATAAATGGCTTCATATGATCATCATCCTTCAATAAAAGAGCATTTTTTGGCATGATCAGTCTTATTTTCAATATCAATGCCAAAATTTCACAATTTCTGCCAGGGGATGTAAACTTTTGAGCACAACTGTAAGTTCCCACTGACACCAATGATCTTTTTAGCTATCTGTAAAGAAGTAATTCTTCCCAATGTGTAAGGGCCATGTATAATTGGAAAAAAAAAAGAGTTAATTCCCCCATTCAATGTGGGTGGGGGAATCCTCCCACCGTCCTATTGTATTCTGATAGTGGGGAGCCTTCACTGCCAACAGAAAACAATGATCAGTGTTGCTGGCTATAGTGGCACTGATCATTCAGGAAAATCTCAACAGGTTGGTTGTACACAATTCGATCGATAGATCGACTTGAGTACAACCAGCTAGTGAATACATGGATTGAAATTCGGCTGGTCTCTGCTGAACCGGCTAAATTTCTTTCCATGTATGGCTGGCTTGAGAAGCATTCTTCTCACTGACCATCACACTAATGTATCATGAATTGTACATACATTCATTTTTACCAGGGGTTCCCTGATACTGGAAAGTTTTTTTTTCAATGGTTCCCCTGTGTTGGAAATGTTGAGAAAGGCTGCTATAGAGTGTCACTAGAGTGACAGCTCTGGGTCTGCTGGAGCTGCTGACATCACAAGATGGCGGTGCCCAGGAACAGTCTTGGGGCTTTTGAGAGACACAATGAAGACTTACACGGGTAAATAACAAGCCTAAAATACATTAAAAGTACATCATCGTACGGAAATCTTGTTCAAGTGCATGGACTGGTAACCAGGTCTCCAAGTATATAGCTTGCAAGCTTACCACTCCCATTCAAAGTGTGAGACACACCAGTCATTGGTGGTTTCATATCTAGAGATACAATTTTTTACCTTCACCCCAGAAAAAGATAAGTCATTGTTGAGACTGCCAGAAGAAGGATATTGCATTAAGCAATCTCATTAGTGAGATGACAGAGAAGAGTCTCCAGAGCTATCAAATATACAAGGCCGGGTTATAGAGTCACCTCATATAATCTGTGATATCTGGAGAAATCTGATCTCTTTAGTTTGGTGACTAGCTGAAGCTCCAGACTTCCCTTGACAATCACGAGTTGTACATGAATACACACACTTCTGGGAAGGTAATTCTTTACAGATATGTTACATACAGTCAGGTCAATAAATATTGGGACATCGACACAATTCTAACATTTTTGGCTCTATACACCACCACAATGGATTTGAAATGAAACAAACAAGATGTGCTTTAAATGCACACTGGCAGCTTTAATTTGAGGGTTTTTACATCCAAATCAGGTGAACGGTGTAGGAATTACAACAGTTTTCTACATTTTCTGCAAATTAAACACAATTTTTATAGGTTGGCAATTTTATGCTTAATTTTGAGTTTATTTGTACATATATAATACATTATTTCTTGGGATTATTGTTACTAATTATATATTGAAGTTAATGTAGTGGATACATAGTGTATTCTGCAGCGATATAAAATGTACTTCACGGTATTACTTTATATCAGGGGTCTCCAAACCACAGCCCGCGGGCCACATGATGCTGGCTACAAGATGTTATCTGACCCACAGCTGATGTGCACAGTCTCTGCTCTGATGGGGTCCCTGATGTAAGGGGGGACTGCTCTGTGAGGGGCCATTCTGATGGACGCTCTGATGTAAGAGTGGCTATGATGGGGGCCCTAATGTAAGAGGGGACTTTGATGTAAGAGGGGACACTGATGGGGACTAAGAGGGAATCTGATGGGGGCTCTAATAGGGACTTTGATATAATGGGGCTCTGATGGGGACCCTGATGTAAGGGGGGACTCTGATGGGAAATTTGATGTAAGAGGGGGCTTTGATGGGACATTTGATGTAAGGGGGCTCTGATGGGAACCCTAAAGTGAGAGGGGACTCTGATGAAGACCCTGATGTAAGGGGGACTCTGATGGGAAATGTGATGTAAGAAGGGGCTCTGATGGGAACCCTGATGTAAGGGAAAACTCTGATGGGGACCCTGATGTAAGATGGGACTCTGATAGGGACCCTGAAGTGAGATGGGATTCTGATGAGGTCCCTGATGTACATTTGCAAGAAAAAGTATGTGAACCCCTTGGGATTACATGGAGTTTTGCATGAATTGGGCATAAAATGTGCTCTGAACGTCATCTAAGTCACAAAAATAGAAGAACACAGTCTGCTGAACATAATACTACACAAACATTAGATGTTGGCATGGTTTAATTGCACATAATATGTAAACATTCACAGTGCAGGGAGGAAAAAGTATGTGAGGCCCTAGCTTAATGACTTCTCCCAGAGCTAATTGGAGACAGGAGTGGGCCAACCTTGACTCCAATCAGTGTGATGATATTGGATGTGTTGCTGACAGCTGTCCTGCCCTTAAAAAACACACACCTGTTTTGGGTTTACTGGTTTCAAGAAGCAATGTCTGATGTGAACCATGCCTCGCAGAAAAGAGCTCTCAGAAGACCTACGATCAAGAATTGTTGACTTGCGTGAAGCCTGGAAAGGGTTACAAAAGTATCTCCTAAAGCCTTGATGTTCATGTGTCCACGGTAAGACAGACTCTACAAATGGAGAAAGTTTAGCACTGTTGCTACTCTCCCTAGGCGTGGTCGTCCTGTAAAAATGACTGCAAGAGCACAGCGCAGAATGCTGCATGAGGTAAAGAAGAATCCCAGAGTGTCAGCTAAAGACCATTGTCATTGATGAGAAAATGAATTCCAGAGTTTATCAAGACATTTTGCAGGAAAATGATTGGGACTCTGGTTTAAAAGAAACTCTTATGGGGACCCTGATACAAAGGGGACTTTGATGAGAATAGTGCAGAATGGGTGTATTTTTGTTTGACCTTTATTAATGGCTCAGGTTTAGTTGAAATGTCTTTGCTTTGCTTTAGTGAAGTTCTTTCTCTGTTGTGAATCATATTGTGCCAATTACAAAAAAAACTCAAAGGAAAATGGATCCATTCTCTTGTAACTCATATATTTTTTTAGCCCGCAGATATTGGCCCTCGTACTGAAAAGTTCAGAGATCCCTTTATATGATTTGGACATTGATAGCTTAGTAACGATTTCCTGACATTTCTATTGGTTAGCGGTGAGATGAACTATTATTCTCCTGTATGGTATATATACTACCGAGTTGTCTTCACACATTGAAGTCTATGATGCTCACAATCTATAAGGGGAAAGCACATTTTAAATTCATGAGATTTGTCATAAAATAATAAAAAATGAATGAATAAATAATGAAATATAACATCAATTTCCACATTTATAAAGATTCCTGCAGGTGTATTATTTGTATTTTGAATACCTGGGATCTACTTTCCTGACAATGAGATGTTGTGATGATTGTACACATTTAGTAGAGGTATACCTAGTGGGAGAGGAAAGAAGAAAAAAAAAGGGGGGGAGGGGAGTAAGGGGGAGTGGAAGGGGAGAGGATGGTTTGTCTTGTTCAGGTGGGGTGGGGACTGATCTAGCCTGAATTCCATACTAACTTATGGGCCTTCTATGTTCATCTAGAGATAATAACTCCTTTCTGGGGGGCTCAGCATAGAATTCTTATGTCCATCAGTCAATTTCCACCTTTATAATAATTCCTGCTGGTGAATTATTTGTATTTTGAATTCATGGGATCTCCTCTCCTGACAATGGGATGTTGTGATGGTTGCACACATTGAGATACATGGCAATCTGCATAACAGGCACTGTTTATGAACAAGGCTCCAGGCCTCCCTCACCATGGTTGGGGTTGTTGAGTTATAAATGAAGGTTGGAGGCACACAGGGAGTGGAGATCATTCATGGAGGGGGAGGAGTGTGTGTTTCCCCCCTGATGGGATACATCAGGAGAACATTGGGGTTTTTATGAATTACTTTAGACTTCTGACATGTACTATTTACTGTGATCAAGATTCAGGCTGAGAAGTGAGACTCCTCAAGGCACATTATGGAAAGTCACTTTCATAAAAGTAATGGAACTGATCACAGGAATGGTGTCAGAATTGTCAAATTAGCCATAAATATTCCATGTTCTTGTGTAAATGGTAAACTGAGAATACTTCCTACAATCAGATACAAATGTGTTGAGATGTAATGGATCTCCTTTAGATCTACTAACAACCATGTAGTGCAAGGGGCTTGCCTGATTGGATGCTTCTCGGCCTTTTGGCTAAGATCAAGTGTAGTATCTGTTCTTATCAGTGTCCAGTGGGGGTGCTCCCGGCCATTCTAGCTTTGCGGGGATGGCTGTTGTATAGTACCCTCACTGGTATGATGGGGGTCCGGAAGGCTGGACCGGAGGGACAGAAACCAGGGAGCGCCATGATTCGTTCTGGGGCCTTGGGAGTAATTCCTCTGGGAAAGCTGGAAAGACCCAGTACCTCCTGATTCGGACGGATCTACCTTGGTCTGGCCAGGGGCTGGGGACGCAAAAAGTCCGCAAACTCAGTGCCCCCTGGGGAAGACGCTCTCAGGAGTGTCACTAGTAACACTTGGGTGTGGGACCCCACGGTGTGAAGATGACACATGGCCACTGTTTTTCACTTCTTTTTGCACAGCGCCCTAAGGACCAGGCCTTTTGGCCAAGTCCAGGGCAATTTTTGCTATGGGCCTCAGGGCCTGGTCTGTGCACGATTTGGCACGGTACCACTTTTTTATTTTCTATTTATTTAATTTATTTCACCTCCCACGTTTGTCACTTTTTTCTTTCGCTTATGTGTGTGTTTTTCACGGATGGAGGGTGTGGGTCCTCGGGCCTATCCTGAAGTCTAGGGGGAGGATGTGTGGCCTTTTGGTTCCTTCCTCCCCTGATCCCTAGGGGGTTTTCTCTTCGGGAGAACCCCCTTGCCTAGTACTGGATGTCCGGCTTCGGCTGGATATAAGGAACGGTGGTCCACCAGGCCTTTTGGCCAGGAGGACCAAATGGGAACCTTGTCCCCGTCAGGAGCTTCGTGCCCCGGGGGATAAGGTGAACGGTCCAACCCTTTCGGGGGTAGGACAAACACACCCCTAAGTGCACTTTTTCGTGTGGTGTTCGCACTTGCACATTTTTTGTGATCACTTACGGGTTTTTTCGTTGTAGTTTGCACGTTTCCGGACTTAAAAAAACAAAAAAAAAAAACCTTTTGCAGAAAGTCCGCAAACTCAGTGTCCCCTGAGGAAGACGCTCTCAGGGGTGCCATTAGTAACACCTGGGTGTGGGACCCCACAGTGTGAAGTTGGCACATGGTCACTGTTTTTACACTCTTTTTGCACAGCGCCCTAAGGACCAGGCCTTTTGGCTAGGACCAGGGCAATTTTTGCTACAGGCCTCAGGGCCTGGTCTGTGCACAATTTGGCACGGTACCACTTTTTTATTTTCTATTTATTTAATTTATTTCACCTCCCACGTTTGTCACTTTTTTCTTTCGCTTATGTGTGTGTTTTCACGGATGGAGGGTGTGGGTCCTCGGGCCTATCCTGAAGTCTAGGGGGAGGATGTGTGGCCTTTTGGTTCCTTCCTCCCCTGATCCCTAGGGGGTTTTCTCTCCGGGAGAGCCCCCTGGCCTAGTACTGGATGTCCGGCTTCGGCTGGACATAAGGAACGGTGGTCCACCAGGCCTTTTGGCTAGGAGGACCAAATGGGAACCTTGTCCCTGTCAGGAGCTTCGTGCCCCGGGGGATCAGGGTAACGGTCCAACTCCTCCGGGGGTAGGACAAACACACCCCTAAGTGCACTTTTTCGTGTGGTGTTCGCACTTGCACATTTTTTGTGATCGCTTACGGGTTTTTCGTTGTAGTTTGCACGTTTGCGGACTTAAAAAAAAAAACAAAAAAAAAAACCTGTTGTTCCCTGTAGACCCCAGCACCTCCAAAGCCCCGAACACACAATGAGAAAATTGGACGAATGATTGTCTGTTTTTTTTTGCATTCTAGCCTCCATATGAAAAACGAAGAGGTTAGGAAAACTCTCCTAAGACAAGACAGGATCCTTTAGAGCAGCGGTTCTCAACCTGGGGGTCGCGACCTCTTTGGGGGTCGAACGACGCTTCCACAGGGGTCGCCTAAGACCATCGGAAAACACATATTTCCGATGGTCTTAGGAACCGAGACACCGCTCCTCGCCGCCGCCGCCACCTCCAGGTGTGGGCGGGATGACATGCAGCCCCTGTCATCTGGACACACCTCGAGATCAATCCTCGCCTGTGATTGGCCACCGGCACTGTAGCTCAGGAGAGGCACACAGGCGGCCAATCACCGGCAAGGAGGTGGAGCTTGGAGAAGAGGAGCCGAGCGGCACCGCGAAGATCGAG
Organism: Staurois parvus; assembly: GCF_062004578.1. Taxonomy (NCBI): domain Eukaryota; kingdom Metazoa; phylum Chordata; class Amphibia; order Anura; family Ranidae; genus Staurois; species Staurois parvus. Next base: position 9,027,471 of record NW_028317826.1, read on the forward strand.
CGAGTGAAGAGGAGGAGAGCGGCCGGAGAAGGAAGACATCTGACAGGTAAGTGTCGGTACCATGGGAGAGGGAGGGAGCGAGCGAGCCCAGGCTGGAGCAGGGGTCTGCAAGGTAAGTATCATTGGTGTCAGTGGGAATAGTGCCCCATCATTGGTGTCACTAATACCAATGATGGGGCACTATTCCTCCCACTGACACCAACGATGGGACACTATTCCTCCCACTGACACCAACGATGGGACACTATTCCTCCCACTGACACCAACGATGGGGCACTATTCCTCCCCCCACTGACACCAACGATGGGGCACTATTCCTCCCCCCACTGACACCAACGATGAGGCACGATTCCTCCCCCAAATGACACCAACGATGAGGCACGATTCCTCCCCCAAATGACACCAATGACGGGGCACTATTCCTCCCACTGACACCAATGACGGGACACTATTCCCCCCCACTGATACCAATGACGGGGCACTATTCCTCCCACTTACACCAAGGATGGGGCACTATTCCTCCCCCCACTGACACCAAGGATGGGGCAGTATTCCTCCCCCCACTGACACCAAGGATGGGGCAGTATTCCTCCCCCCACTGACACCAAGGATGGGGCAGTATTCCTCCCCCCACTGACACCAAGGATGGGGTAGTATTCCTCCCCCCACTGACACCAAGGATGGGGCAGTATTCCTCCCCCCACTGACACCTATTATGGGGCACTATTCCTCCCCCCACTGACACCTATGATGGGGCACTATTCCTCCCCCCACTTACACCTATGATGGGGCACTATTCCTCCCCCCACTGACACCTATGATGGGGCACTATTCCTCCTCCCACTGACACCTATGATGGGGCACTATTCCTCCCACTGATACCGATGATGGGGCACTATTCCTCCCACTGATACCGATGATGAGGCACTATTCCTCCCACTGACACCGATGATGGGGCACTATTCCTCCCACTGACACCGATGACGGGGCACTATTCCTCCCACTGACACCGATGACGGGGCACTATTCCTCCCACTGACACCGATGACGGGGCACTATTCCCCCCACTGATACCGATGACGGGGCACTATTCCTCCTACTTACACCAATGACGGGGCACTATTCCTCCCACTGACACCAATGACGGGACACTATTCCCCCCCACTGATACCAATGACGGGGCACTATTCCTCCCACTTACACCAATGATGGGGTACTATTCCTCCCACTGACACCAATGATGGGGCACTATTCCTCCCACTGATACCAATGATGGGGCACTATTCCTCCCACTGATACCAATGATGGGGCACTATTCCTCCCACTGATACCAATGATGGGGCACTATTCCTCCCACTGACACCAATGATGGGACACTATTCCTTCCACTGATACCAATGATGGGGCACTATTCCTCCCACTGACACCAATGACGAGGCACTATTCCTCCCACTGACACCAATGACGGGGCACTATTCCTACCACTGATACCAATGACGGGGCACTATTCCTCCCACTGATACCAATGACGGGGCACTATTTCTCCCACTGACACCAATGACGGGGCACTATTCCTCCCACTGACACCAATGACGGGGCACTATTCCTCCCACTGACACCAATGAAGGGGGCACTATTCCTCCCACTGACACCAATGACGGGGCACTATTCCTCCCACTGATACCAATGACGGGGCACTATTCCTCCCACTGACACCAATGACGTGGCACTATTCCTCCCACTGACACCAATGACGGGGCACTATTCCTCCCACTGATACCAATGACGGGGCACTATTCCTCCCACTGACACCAATGACGTGGCACTATTCCTCCTACTGCAAAATTACAGTTATGAAGTAGCAACGAAAATTATTTTATGGTTGGGGGTCACCACAACATGAGGAACTGTATTAAGGGGTCGCGGCGTTAGAAAGGTTGAGAACCACTGCTTTAGAGATACTACATCTAAGGGATGTGGACTATTATCTTACCATGTGGTGTGAAATATAACACCGAAACTCCATTAACGGTATCCTTACATCTTTTGATATTACAATTAGGAACTGTTCAAAGCTTTTCGAAAATTCTCTAAGGAAGTTTTTTTTTTTCTATCATACTTCTCTGCTTGTGACTGTCCAGGGACATCCTTATTTGAAAAAGATTTTTGATACAATATTCTATACCTGTGGCCTACCATGGCTTTCAAAAAGGGTTGTTTTAAATGCAACTCTTTAAAGCTTAAGTGATTTTAATTGAAGATGATCTTTTTTGCAATACAAAATAAAGATTTTTTTTTTCTTTTTATATATTTTCATTTTAGATATGTGGTCATAATACTTTCTAAACAAGAATGAAGGTAAAAAAAATCCAAAATGTTAAATTGTCACCTGGAGAGGTACAGAGGGGAAATCATCATCCAGTGGGACAAGCTGTTCTAATGACAACTGTCTAAAGCTGGCCGTACTCTAGTAGATTTTCAAACTAATGTTTGAATGGCATTCTTCAACATATTGAATGTAACAAACAAATGTTCATACAAAGATACTTCAAAATTTCTTTTGCTTTTAACAGTTGATTTTGGAATGAATACATTTTCCTGAACAAAAAAATCACATACACTGTTAGAGATTAGTTTTTGTTTTATTTTAAACATTTTCTATCCTGCTCCTTTCAATTTTGTAGTCACTGCAGTCAAAACAAATGTTGATTCACTCCACTAAATCTAGCCATAGATGGGTAGAATTTAAATGACAATTCTTGGGAAAAGAAGGTTCTAAAGGTCATTTGTTTTTCTAATCATTAGTGCGGACAAATTGCTGTTCATTTTTGACCGCAGTGATGAGAAAATTCGAAGGAGTAGGATGGAAATGTTTCTTGAACAAACAAATTCCTAACGCCTAGTATATATGATGAGAAAATCGGACAAACAAACCTACAAGTGTAAAATTAAAACCTTGTCACATATTGTCAAAAACCAAACCCTTTTATTCTTTTTTAACCTCTCCTCACATTTTAACCTCCCAGCTTCATGTCTCTTGATTCCTGTAGTTGCCCCATGCTCTTGGCTCTCAGTTTCCACACAAATCCCATCCGATCTTGAACACTTAGGACGACATGCTTTGAGAAACCCACCTGGACTATCTACAGCCATCTCACCCTGCTAGCCATTCCTTACCTGTCCTCAATCATGCAAAAGTGGCTGATGGACATTCTAGACCTAGACACTGATGATAGGAGGGAGATGTGGGACCTTCCTTCCATGCATTTAGTCTCCATAAAGGATAAACTTATTGCATTTAAAAAGATACTTAGAGCTGATGACACCTTATACACGCTCCACGTGAGGCTTTCCTCAATCTCTTGGCCGGGGTGCTCTACAACTACTCACTGGGGGATTCTCACACATGTCTTCTAGTCCTGCCTGGCTGTCATGCAATACTGGCAGGACGTAATAAATGTTGTTGATGGGATAACTCATAACTGCTTTTCTCCCTCTCTATGGATCTGCCTGGTTGAGGACTTACGTGAATTTGCAATTCCGGGTAGGGGGCACGCACGCCTTAACCACACCACCATTGCAGGCCTTAGCTGTTGACCACCGAGTCCAGGCCGGTGATTCCCCCACCATCACCCAGAGATCACCAAGTATCGCTGATGGGAGAGGTCTGTATGCAAAAAATATAGATCTCTCCCCTGTCAGCTCCTGCACACTGCTTTGTATTGCAAGAGCAGAGCCATACAAAGCAATGTGCTGACACAAGCGCACACACAAGGTGCACAGTTAACCCTTTGATCGCCCCAGATGTTAACCCCTTCCTGCCCAGTGCTATTAGTACAGTGTCAGTGCTTTTCATTAACACTGATCACTGTATTGGTGTTACTGGGGATGTCAGTGGCAGTTAGTCAGTCCCCCCCAGTGTCGGAATGCCTGTTGCAGTCCCGCTATTACTAGAAGAAAAAAAATAAATATCAGTATCCATACCGCCATTGTAAATGCTATAACTTTCATGTAAACCAATTAATTTACACGTATTGGGATTTTTTTTTTTAGCAAAGCCATGTCGCAGAATACATTTTGGCCGAAATTTATGACGAAATTTATGACGAAATGTGATTTTTTTAAAAAAAATTTCTACTGGACATGTTTAATAGCAAAAAGTAAAAAATATTGTTTTTTTCTTAAAATTGTCAGTCTTTTTTTGATTACAGTGCAAAAAAATAAAACCCGCAGAGCCCAACAAATACCCCCAAAAGAAAGCTTCATTTGTGTGGGAAAAAAAAGACATACATTTCATGTGGTTGCAGCATTGCATGACCGTGCAATTGTCAGTTAAAGTAACGCAGCGCTGTATTGCAAAAAATGGCCTGGTCAGGAAGGGGGGGGGGGGATCCTCTGAAGGGCGAGGGGTTAAAATCAAGCAGACTAATTTGCTCCAGCCTTTTTTTTCTCTCTTTCACTTTCTCTCTCCTCCTCTTTCTCTCCTGTGCTTTCTGACTTATTGCTCTTTCCTATCTCTTTGTCTCTCTTTTTGTTTAACCCCCCTAGCGGTATGATGATTTCAGATTTTTGGTGCTGAAAGCGGTACCATTATTTTGCATGGAAATATGTAGTTTTTTTATTGCAGGCTGTAATTTTTAGGAATAACTCACTGAAATCTGTCCGAACAAGAGTCTATTAAACATCCCGGGTAGGATAAAATTTGAAACACGAAATCATAAATTATAATTTAATAAATAATCATAAAAAATAATAATATAATAATAATACATTTAATTCAATAATATAATCAAACCAAAAACACTGATATTTGAAATAGAGCGCCAAGTTCGCACATCGCTGAGCAAAGTCGCAAAATCGTTTTCAGTGTCTGATGACGAATTTCCCCCACGAATCATTATCACTCAATTCTGCAAGTGGTTCTGATTTACTATCACTGTTCTCTAGCTGATCTAAACCTGCTTTTGACCTAAAGGGACGCTTTTTGGACGCCATGGACTTTTCTAAGTTTACAGGCGGAAAGAACAGACAAAATACAGGCAGGGCACAGGACAAAGCACTCGGGACAAAATGTATGTGAAATGGGTTGAAACAGCAATGTTTTACTATGTAAAATTTGTTTGGAAAAAAATGACTTTTTTTTAAATTTTCAAATTTCCCGCGGGTTCCGGCACCCGTACTTCCCGACGTCACAGGGACCGGAACACAGAAGCCGGATGCCGGCATCGGCAGGAGGAGATGGCTGGGGACGCTGCAGGGGACACATTGCGGGAGCGTAGGACAAGGTAAGCTCTGCAGGGAATCCCTATGCAGCGCCGCATGGTAAGCCCGAGTGTAGCTCGGCGTTACCGCTTTTGGTACTGAAATTTTACCCCGAGCTACACTCGGGAATACCGCCAGGGGGGTTAAACTACAGGGGGGTTTTGACATTTGTGTGTGCACTGAGTTGCCCTGTACACTGCCTTGGGATTGCATTTTCCCTGTACTACTTTGGAATTTATACATGCTTGTATCGCTTTTGATACCGTTCTTCTGTATTTTGTGTATGTTTATATGGATACATGATACGTGTCTTCTGCTGTTCCGTTGTTTTAAGTAAAAATAGAATTTGAAAAAAAAATAAAATCAAGCAAACTAAATCTTTCAAATGACAAACACATTTTCTGAGAATTTTCGTACAAAGTTCCTATTCCTAGCCTTCCTATTCCTTCTGTACTGAAATGTATTGTAATTGTATTGTCTCCCTTCTATTGTAAAGAGCTGAGCAAACTGTTGGCGCTATATAAATCCTTATTTGAAAAAGATTTTTGATACAATATTCTATACCTGTGGCCTACCATGGCTTTCAAAAAGGGTTGTTTTAAATGCAACTCTTTAAAGCTTAAGTGATTTTAATTGAAGATGATCTTTTTTGCAATACAAAATAAAGATTTTTTTTTTCTTTTTATATATTTTCATTTTAGATATGTGGTCATAATACTTTCTAAACAAGAATGAAGGTAAAAAAAATCCAAAATGTTAAATTGTCACCTGGAGAGGTACAGAGGGGAAATCATCATCCAGTGGGACAAGCTGTTCTAATGACAACTGTCTAAAGCTGGCCGTACTCTAGTAGATTTTCAAACTAATGTTTGAATGGCATTCTTGAACATATTGAATGTAACAAACAAATGTTCATACAAAGATACTTCAAAATTTCTTTTGCTTTTAACAGTTGATTTTGGAATGAATACATTTTCCTGAACAAAAAAATCACATACACTGTTAGAGATTAGTTTTTGTTTTATTTTAAACATTTTCTATCCTGCTCCTTTCAATTTTGTAGTCACTGCAGTCAAAACAAATGTTGATTCACTCCACTAAATCTAGCCATAGATGGGTAGAATTTAAATGACAATTCTTGGGAAAAGAAGGTTCTAAAGGTCATTTGTTTTTCTAATCATTAGTGCGGACAAATTGCTGTTCATTTTTGACCGCAGTGATGAGAAAATTCGAAGGAGTAGGATGGAAATGTTTCTTGAACAAACAAATTCCTAACGCCTAGTATATATGATGAGAAAATCGGACAAACAAACCTACAAGTGTAAAATTAAAACCTTGTCACATATTGTCAAAAACCAAACCCTTTTATTCTTTTTTAACCTCTCCTCACATTTTAACCTCCCAGCTTCATGTCTCTTGATTCCTGTAGTTGCCCCATGCTCTTGGCTCTCAGTTTCCACACAAATCCCATCCGATCTTGAACACTTAGGACGACATGCTTTGAGAAACCCACCTGGACTATCTACAGCCATCTCACCCTGCTAGCCATTCCTTACCTGTCCTCAATCATGCAAAAGTGGCTGATGGACATTCTAGACCTAGACACTGATGATAGGAGGGAGATGTGGGACCTTCCTTCCATGCATTTAGTCTCCATAAAGGATAAACTTATTGCATTTAAAAAGATACTTAGAGCTGATGACACCTTATACACGCTCCACGTGAGGCTTTCCTCAATCTCTTGGCCGGGGTGCTCTACAACTACTCACTGGGGGATTCTCACACATGTCTTCTAGTCCTGCCTGGCTGTCATGCAATACTGGCAGGACGTAATAAATGTTGTTGATGGGATAACTCATAACTGCTTTTCTCCCTCTCTATGGATCTGCCTGGTTGAGGACTTACGTGAATTTGCAATTCCGGGTAGGGGGCACGCACGCCTTAACCACACCACCATTGCAGGCCTTAGCTGTTGACCACCGAGTCCAGGCCGGTGATTCCCCCACCATCACCCAGAGATCACCAAGTATCGCTGATGGGAGAGGTCTGTATGCAAAAAATATAGATCTCTCCCCTGTCAGCTCCTGCACACTGCTTTGTATTGCAAGAGCAGAGCCATACAAAGCAATGTGCTGACACAAGCGCACACACAAGGTGCACAGTTAACCCTTTGATCGCCCCAGATGTTAACCCCTTCCTGCCCAGTGCTATTAGTACAGTGTCAGTGCTTTTCATTAACACTGATCACTGTATTGGTGTTACTGGGGATGTCAGTGGCAGTTAGTCAGTCCCCCCCAGTGTCGGAATGCCTGTTGCAGTCCCGCTATTACTAGAAGAAAAAAAATAAATATCAGTATCCATACCGCCATTGTAAATGCTATAACTTTCATGTAAACCAATTAATTTACACGTATTGGGATTTTTTTTTTTAGCAAAGCCATGTCGCAGAATACATTTTGGCCGAAATTTATGACGAAATTTATGACGAAATGTGATTTTTTTAAAAAAAATTTCTACTGGACATGTTTAATAGCAAAAAGTAAAAAATATTGTTTTTTTCTTAAAATTGTCAGTCTTTTTTTGATTACAGTGCAAAAAAATAAAACCCGCAGAGCCCAACAAATACCCCCAAAAGAAAGCTTCATTTGTGTGGGAAAAAAAAGACATACATTTCATGTGGTTGCAGCATTGCATGACCGTGCAATTGTCAGTTAAAGTAACGCAGCGCTGTATTGCAAAAAATGGCCTGGTCAGGAAGGGGGGGGGGGGATCCTCTGAAGGGCGAGGGGTTAAAATCAAGCAGACTAATTTGCTCCAGCCTTTTTTTTCTCTCTTTCACTTTCTCTCTCCTCCTCTTTCTCTCCTGTGCTTTCTGACTTATTGCTCTTTCCTATCTCTTTGTCTCTCTTTTTGTTTAACCCCCCTAGCGGTATGATGATTTCAGATTTTTGGTGCTGAAAGCGGTACCATTATTTTGCATGGAAATATGTAGTTTTTTTATTGCAGGCTGTAATTTTTAGGAATAACTCACTGAAATCTGTCCGAACAAGAGTCTATTAAACATCCCGGGTAGGATAAAATTTGAAACACGAAATCATAAATTATAATTTAATAAATAATCATAAAAAATAATAATATAATAATAATACATTTAATTCAATAATATAATCAAACCAAAAACACTGATATTTGAAATAGAGCGCCAAGTTCGCACATCGCTGAGCAAAGTCGCAAAATCGTTTTCAGTGTCTGATGACGAATTTCCCCCACGAATCATTATCACTCAATTCTGCAAGTGGTTCTGATTTACTATCACTGTTCTCTAGCTGATCTAAACCTGCTTTTGACCTAAAGGGACGCTTTTTGGACGCCATGGACTTTTCTAAGTTTACAGGCGGAAAGAACAGACAAAATACAGGCAGGGCACAGGACAAAGCACTCGGGACAAAATGTATGTGAAATGGGTTGAAACAGCAATGTTTTACTATGTAAAATTTGTTTGGAAAAAAATGACTTTTTTTTAAATTTTCAAATTTCCCGCGGGTTCCGGCACCCGTACTTCCCGACGTCACAGGGACCGGAACACAGAAGCCGGATGCCGGCATCGGCAGGAGGAGATGGCTGGGGACGCTGCAGGGGACACATTGCGGGAGCGTAGGACAAGGTAAGCTCTGCAGGGAATCCCTATGCAGCGCCGCATGGTAAGCCCGAGTGTAGCTCGGCGTTACCGCTTTTGGTACTGAAATTTTACCCCGAGCTACACTCGGGAATACCGCCAGGGGGGTTAAACTACAGGGGGGTTTTGACATTTGTGTGTGCACTGAGTTGCCCTGTACACTGCCTTGGGATTGCATTTTCCCTGTACTACTTTGGAATTTATACATGCTTGTATCGCTTTTGATACCGTTCTTCTGTATTTTGTGTATGTTTATATGGATACATGATACGTGTCTTCTGCTGTTCCGTTGTTTTAAGTAAAAATAGAATTTGAAAAAAAAATAAAATCAAGCAAACTAAATCTTTCAAATGACAAACACATTTTCTGAGAATTTTCGTACAAAGTTCCTATTCCTAGCCTTCCTATTCCTTCTGTACTGAAATGTATTGTAATTGTATTGTCTCCCTTCTATTGTAAAGTGCTGAGCAAACTGTTGGCGCTATATAAATCCTGTATTATAATAATAATAGTAATAAAAAAGTTGCCTAAAAATTTTTGTTCAGAATTCTATTCATTTATGGTCAGCCTAAAAAACATTCAGAACACAAACATTTTCGAATTAGGTTCTACATAGAAACATAGAAAAATGACAGCAGAAATAAGTCTGAGCGGTCCATTGAGTCTGCCTGTTTTTTTTGTTTTTATTTAAACTTGTTTTTTTATTTGTGTTGTGTATTTTTTTCCCTCTTCTTTCTTTCTTTCTTTTTTTTTTTTAACTTTCTTTGTCTGAGTATAGATCTATGCTTGTCCCAAGCATGTTTGAAGCCATTTACTTTAGAGGAACTCACTACCTAGAAAAGTGAGGGCAGAAAAGGACTGAGTGGTCCATCAGGTCTGACCAGTTTTTTTTTGTTTGTTTTTTGGGAGGGGGGGGTTGTTTTGTTTTTGCCCCAAGCATGTTTTTAAGCCATTTACTGTTGACTTGCTCACTGTCTCTTTTGGGAGTTTCTTTCAAACATCAACTACCCTTTCAGTAAAATAATACTGTCTAAGGTTAGTTTTGAACTTTCCTCCTCCAGTTGAAGGTCATGTCCCGTGTTCCTGATCTTGGCTTCATAATGAAAATCCTGCCCTCCTGAGCCTTATTCACCCCTTTCATGTGTTTAAAGGTTTCAATCATGTCTCCCCTTTCCCTTCTTTCCTCCAGACAGACTGTACATATTAAGTTTCTGAAGCTGCTCTTGATATGTTTTATCTCCCAGACCTTTCACAATTTGTTTTACCCATCTCTGGACTGGTTCTATCTTATCAATATCTTTTTGTAAGTGAGGTCTCCAGAAATGGACACATGGGGGGGGGGGGGATATTTGCTAAAACTGGAGCACTCCGAATATGGTGCAGCTGTGCATGGTAGCCAATCGGCTTCTAACTTCAGCTTGTTCAATTAGGCTGCATTCACACTTGAGTGTTTTGTAGTTCCAAGCTCCAAAAAAGCTCAAACTTAAAAAAATCAATTGTTCTCTATGGTGCTTGTCTGCTCAATCAGGTGTGAACAGGCACCATAGAGAACAATTGATTTTTGAAAAGTTTGAGCTTCTTTGGAGCTTAGAGTTTCAAGCTACAAAATGCTCAAGTGTGAATGCAGCCTTAAGCTTAGGCAATAAAACCTGAAAGCGGATTGGTTACGAAGCAGAGTTGCACCAGATGCTGACTGGTTATGATGCAGAGTTGCACCAGATGCTGACTGGTTATGATGCAGAGTTGCACCAGATGCTGACTGGTTATGATGCAGAGTTGCACCAGATTTTACATTTAGTAAACAACCCCCAATATTCTGGTCAGGTTCTACAAGTGTATGGCCAGCTTAAGAGTAGATTTCCATTCTTTTGGAAAGATGTCCTGTGTTGTCTAGATCAGGGGTCTCCAGACTATGACCCTCCAGGTGTTGAGGAACTGCAAGTTCCATGAGGCCTTGCAAATCTTTGACAGCCACAGCCAAGACCTCCAGAGTCAGAAGCATGATGGAACTTGTAGTACTTCAACACCTGGAGGGCCATAGTTTGGAGACCCTTGGTCTATAGTATAGGAAGTGAAAAGAAATCTTTTCACCATTTTCTACTCTATCCAAATTTTTTAAAAAAGGTTTTACTTTTTATACATTTTTATATTAGGTTTTGGACAAAGTGTGGAAGATCTTCCATTAATGAAGGCAGACAGTAAGACATCTGGACAAAAGGTTTTACCCCGATCCCACTCCATCCAAAACTCTGCTTCCTCTTCAGACTAAATTCATTTTCCACTTTTACAATAAACAGTTTTGGCCGGAGTTACTTGACTTTATTAAAGGCAAATAGGCTGTTCACTTTGCAGGATAATATACTCCAAGTGTGATGAGTGAGGTGAACTGGATGGACTTTTGTCTTTTTCAGCCAGACTAAGGCTGGCCATACATTATACAATTTTCTGTTCAATTTCTGCCCAATTTCCTTTATATTTACCTTCAACTATGTAGTGCAAGGGCTTGCTTAATTGGATACAATTGAAAGTGTTGTTTAGGTTTGACCTCATATTATATAGTGTTTGGTAAGTCTGAAGCAAAATTCTCAAGAAAATTGTATAATGTATGGCCAACCTTTGGCTGGCCATATATCATACAATTTTCTTCAGGATTTGGGTTTAGATTTACCAGAAAACTTAAACACTTTCAATTGTATCCAATTAGGCAGGCCCTTGCACCACATAGTTGATGATAAATCTAAAGAAAATTGAGCAGAAATTGTAAGGAAATTGTAAGTCTATACAATATTAGGCTGGCCATACATTTTACAATTTTCTTGAGATTTTTGGTTTAGATTTACCAAAAATAATAAATATAATAGAAGGTCAAACTTAACAACACTTTCAATTGTATCCAAGTAGGTGGGCCCTTGCACTACACAGTTGAAAAAAATACTAAAGAAAATTGGGCAGAAATTGGACAGAAAATTATATAATGTATGGCCAGCCTATCTATGTAACTATGAATCTCTGGACTTCCATCATTCAATCATGTGTATGCGAAAATACAGTTTTTAAAAAATATTATTCTTACACATGGTTGGGTTTTTTTTGCAAAGTGAATTTTTACCATATTCACGAAGTTAAAGGAAAATTCCTTTGCAAAGTGACCACCTGTTTGCCTTTAGCAAGTCAACCCCCATTGCACCCAGTTCTGGAGACCTCACTTACAAAAAGATACAGATAAGACAGTTCGAGTCCAGAGATGGGAAACAAAAATGGTGAAAGATCTGAAGGACCAAACATATCAGGAGAGACTTCAGGAACTTAATATGTCCTGCCTGGAGGAAATAATGGAAAGGTTGGACATGACTGAAACCTTTAAATCCATGAAGGTGGTGAATAAGGTTCAGGAGGGCAGGAATTTCAATATGAAGGCAAGATCAAGAACACGAGGACACGGACTGAAACTAGAGGAGGAAAGTTTCGCGTAAACCTTAGAAAGTATTATTGTACAAAAAAAATACAGAACAGACATCCAGCGAAGGTAGAGATCTATACAATTTGAAAAAAGGAAAACAAAAACTCAAAAAAACCCCAAAACAAAACATAGAAAGGTGCACACTTGCTAGGTTGCTTTGTCTTTCACCATTCCTTTGTTTCTACCCTTTCAACTTGTAATAAGTAGGATCAGTGGGGTTTATTGACTAAAGCTGGTACGCTCAGAATCTCCAGCACTTCTGCATAGAAACCAATCAGCTTCCAGGTTTTATTTCTAAAGCCTAATTGAACAAGCTGAGGTTAGAATCTGATTGGCTGCCATGCACAGATGCACCAACCAGCTGAACCATCTTTAGTAGATCAACCCCACAGTCACTATAGCCTAATAATGGTCAGTTTTATATAATTCAATTTAATATGTGGCCTTTGTTATTTTCCTTAATTTATATAATAGCAAACAACACATTACACCAGGGTTCCTCAACCATGGTTCCCCCAGAGGTTACTAAGGGTTCCTTGAGCGATGAGCAATTTCTGCCTCTCAGATAAGTTCACTCTGACACCAATGATCTATTTATCTGTAAAGGGGGGGAATTCTTCCCAATGATCATAGATAGCATATAGAGCGGGGGTCTCGAAACTATGGCCCTCCAGGTGTATGGGAACTGTGAGTCCCATGAGGCCTTGCAAGACCCTGACAGCCACAGGCAAGACTCCCAGAGGCAGAGGCATGATGGGACTTGTAGTACTTCAACAGCTGGAGGGCCATAGCTTGGAGAAAATTGTTCCGACTGACCTAATGGGGTTTATTTACTAAAATCAGACTCCCTTCTGCATAGAAACCAATCAGCTTCCAGGTTTCATTGCCAAAGCTTCATTGAACAAGCTGAGGTTAGAAGCTGATTGGTTTCTATGCAGAAGGGAGTCTGATTTTGGACTCTCCAGCTTTAGTAAATAAACCCCAATGTGTCATGAGTTGTATATATAGCAATTATTAGCAAGGGTTCCCTGAGACCACAGCATTTTCTCAAGGGATCCTCTGCATTGAAAAGGTTCAGAAAGGCTGCATTACTGAAAAAAATGTAAATTTTCAGGAGCTGAGCTCCACTTGGAATCTATCCATTAATAATAGATTATATTATCTGAAATGTGGCACCTAATGGTAACAATTGTGCCATGCCAGCAGCTCCAAAATTAATTTCCCCGTATTTATAAACTGACAAAAGTATTTTAATATACATTTTGCTTGATACAGTATATTTATCATTGCTGGGTATATAATTCCCTAGATGTTTTCTCCTCCTCCGCGTTCTTTCTCCACTGTGTTCACCAATTGCAGATTGTTCCGGGAAATATTGAGCTGCAATACATGTCCTTATTTATAACATATAAGATAGTAAATTCAAGGTATGTCTATCATAGATTTAAAATGGAGATTTTATTACTGGGGTGTCAAATGTTTTAAAAACATTTCTGCTACAAGCAAGAGAAATAAAGTAGCTTCAAAACTGATCCCCATTACCCCTAAACCAATAAGTAATATGGCTTATTTAACTCTCATTAATAATACATATGTAATGCCCATTAACCCCTTGCCTACCAGGCACTTATACCCCCTTCCTTACCAGGCCAATTTTCAGCTTTCAGCGCTGCCGCACTTTGATTGACAATTGCGCGGTCATGCAACATTGTACCCATATGAAATTTTGATCATTTTTTTCTCACAAATAGAGCTTTCTTTTGGTGGTATTTAATCGCCACTGGGCGCTTTACTTTTTGCGCTATAAAAAAAAAAGTGCAAAAAATTTGAAAAAAAAAAGTTTATTTGTTTCTTTTATAAAATTTTTCAAACAGGTATTTTTTCTCCTTCACTGATGTGCGTTGATGAGGCAGCACTGATGGGCACTGATAGGCGGCACTGATGGGCACTGATAGGCAGCACTAAAGGGCACTGATAGGCAGTACTAATGAGGTGGCACGGATAGGCGGCACTGATAGACAGCACTAATTAGGGGTCACGGATAGGCGGCACTGATATGCAGCACTGATAGGCGGCACTGATAGGTGACACTGATTATGGGTACTGATAGACGGCACTGACTGGCATCACTGCTGGGCACTGACTGGCACAATCCCTGGGCACTGACTGGTGGCACTGACTGGCAGCACTGCTGGGCTGCACTGGTGGGTGGGCACAGGTGGGTGGCACTGGTGGGCACAGGAGGGTGGGCACAGGTGGGTGGCACTGCTGGGCACAGGTAGGTGGCACTTCTGGGCACAGGTAGGTGGCACTGCAGAGTGGCACAGGTGGGTGCACTGCTGGGCACAGGTGGGGGCACTGCTGGGCACGGGTGGGCGGAGCTAGTGGGCGCACTGCTGGGCGGAACCTGCGGGTCTCACTGCTGGGCACCGATCATCAGGGCACTGATCATCAGTGCCCTGATGGTCGGTGCCGATCCCCGCTCTGACAACTGCCGGTTCTCGGCAGTACTTTCCTCACGATCTGACAGCGTGAGGAAAGTGCAGCCGAGAACCGGCACTTGCATTTCCCTGTGATCAGCGTGTCATTGGACACCGCTGATCACGTGGTAAAAGGCCGGTATGATCGGCCTTTTACTACATCTCGTGATCAGCTGTGTCCGTAGGACACAGCGATCACGGAGATCGCCGGGTGCGCGCCCCCTGGCAGGAGAGAGCGTTCTGGGGGGACGTCATATGACGTCCACCCAGAACTGGCCGGCCGCAGTGCAGCCGTCATTCAGCTATCTGCGGTCGGCAGGTAGTTAAATAAGAATTATTAATCAATTATTATGTACATAGTTACATAGTTAGTCTTGTTGAAAAAAGACAAAAGTCCATCCAGTTCAACCATTAAAAAAAAACAAAAACTATTTAGTCATAGTTACCCGTTCCGTGTTAATTTGGTTATTATTAATACACCTCCCATGTTTAAAAGTCTAAAATATTATAAAATAATAAATCAAACAAACAGAAAACAATTGCAAATTTGTGTAAAAAGGCCAATTCTAATTTAATGAATGTACTCCCTAAATTAAAAGATCCTCCAAGAAAGTTACCTTTCCAAGTTTAAAAAATAAAAGTAATTACCAATTTGCAAATTGTCAGAACATCACAGGAGGGGCAGAGACAACACTCCAATAGGTTGATTTTTGTATTTTGTATATTCATGTATACTTAGACTTATACACAATTTTGATAAAAAAAGAACTCCAGCTAAAATCTTAGCACACCTGATAGGGGATCCTACCGTTTCTCACTCTATATAAAGCAAACATTTTTAATTTTGTACATATATTATCCATGTAAAATATAACCATTTATGATAATAGGGGCAGATCCGGGGAAATTATTTGTCTGTATTATAAATAGGCCGTAAGGATCGGTTACCCTGACCCGTAATAGATTTGTGTGAATTTGCTGTGCCGGCCTACGCCTCTAATGTCTTCTCACTCTTTGCAGGTCCTAAAAGATCCACTAAAGCCGCAGGCTAAGGGCAACTACTGGACGGTGGATGTGAGCCGAATTCCTGAGGATGCCATGAAGCTGCAGCATACGAGTGGCACCCGGCAAGAAGCCTACCCTCCTGACCTGGCTCCTTATATCCTGCATGGACAGCCCTACAGATTGTTAAACTTTCACCACCCCCATCTTTCAAACGGAAATACTGTGGTCAGATCAGATGCAGAGGCTGATCCCTCAGTACAAACCCAACCCCCAAATATAGATCCCGCCGCAACCTTCCCAAACATCTTCTGGAACCTTCCAACATTATATTCACAATATGTGCCCCCTAATGTGGTGGCCCCTCCCAGCATACTCCCTCTCCTGCTTTACCCCAACTTCCCCTTTTCCTCTCGATATAACTACATGCCTACCCCATACTCAAGCTCCACCTATGCGGAGCGGAGGGATGTTTACACTCCCAGTCTGATGCCCCCAATGCCTCACCCGCCCAGAACTTCCTCTTCAGATTTCCCTCCCCATAATACAGTCTTTGACATCCCCCACAACATGGGGGCTACATGCATACTCAAAATGTCTATGGGCCACAATTTTCTCAGGGTGGGGTGTACCCAGGGTACAGACCTAATTATTACTGATTGGCCAGTTGCTGAGACAAGGCTGGTCTTGGGCTAGTCACTTTTGCCTCAAGGACTAGCTGCACTTCAAGTCTTACCCAATGATGTTGGCACCCAACATGGCACATGGCCCAGCGGAGGTGGCATCAAACATGACCTACAGTCCAAAGGCATTAGTCAAAGATGTATATATCATAGTCATTTTCTATCATGTCTGTCTATTTTTACTTAAAATAAATTTGAATTTGTTTTTTAATCTCAAGTGATATCAAAGCTTTGTTTCGTTTTTTTTAAATAACAAACATGTCATACTTACCTTCTCTGTGCAGTGGTGTTGCACAGAGCAGCCCGGATCCTCTGCTCAGGTCCCCCACTGGTGCTCATGGCTTCTCCCCCTTGACCAGTGCCCCCAATAGTAAGCCTTTTGCTAGGGGGGCACTGGTGCGTGCTCACTCCTGAGCCCCACTCTGTGCATTCATAAGATACATAGAGCTGCGACTTGGTCCCACCCCCACTCTCTCCTCATTGGCTCACTGGCTGTGATTGACAGCAATGGGAGCCAATGGCTCCAGCTGCTGTGTTTCAGTCAATGAGAAGAAAGACATGGGACCCGTGTACATCGCTGGATCAAGAGGGGGCTCAGGTGAGTATTGGGGGGGGGGGGGCTGAGGGGGGAGCAACACACAGAAGGCTTTTTACCTTCAAGCATAGAATGCATAAAGGTACAAATCCTTCAGCCTTCACAACCAGTTTAACTTTATCATCAGTGTTGTAATTCTCTAGTTATATACTCTGTAAAAAGTACTGGAAGATAAGATAGGTACTTTAGGGGGCGTGGTTTGCCGCAAGCTGTGATGGCCGCTTAGTCCCGGAACTCCCGCCGGCCGGAACGTGCTTTAGCCTTGCACTGCGGGGACGGGTGAGACAGGCTCTCCCAGCTATGGGGAAATCAGACCGGATGACCTCCGATGCCCGGTCATGGTCCCCACGGGGACCAAATCACCAGGGAAGACATATAAAGGAGCTCTTCCGCTCCCAACAGAAGGAAGGGCCGCAGCCTTCTCCCTCTCCATCCCCCTCCTCCGCTCCCCCTGCAGCCGCAGACATGGCCAGCTCTCTCTGCTCTGCCACGCACTCAGCACCAAACACAGTTCCCCAGCACGATCTCTCCTCCGCTACTCAATCCCTATCACTAAGGGATCTTCACACTGTGGCCGCGGACATAAAGGTCACTTTCACTATCGCCCTGAATGACTTACGTGAAGATATCCAGTCATTGGGCTCAAGATTGGATCAGGTGGAGTTCTCTTCCAGACATAATACGTCCGCCATAGCTGATATACAGCAACAGTCAGCGCTACACACTTCTACTATCCGTGAATTTTACAGGCATATTGATGATCTGGTCAACCGTGGACGCAGACATAATATTAGACTCCACGGCCTACCAGAATCAGTGGAATCAAATGATATTCCTAGGGCGGTAGTAGCCATTTTTAATGACCTCCTCGGTCGCCCCCCAGCAACCCCGATTGACCTTGAGCGTGTGCACAGGGCGATCCGTCCTGGTGGGGAGACACAGACCCACCCAGAGATATCATCTTCTGCCTTGTCAGTTTTCCTCTCACAGAGGATATCCTTAGTGCCAGGGACAGAAGACATCTCTTTTATGAGGGGGCAGAAATAAATCTATTTCAGGACTTATCCAGTATGACCTTGCGCCAAAGGTGAGAATTGCACCCCTTACTGGATACCCTCTGCTCACGCAATATTCCTTACAGATGGCGGTTTCCCTTCTGCCTCTGTGCACAAGCCAGCGGGCGCACCTCCAACTTAGAGTCCCCGAAGATTTGCCCACCTTCTGCACTTTCTTGGATATCCCACTGATCGACCTGCCTGACTGGTATAGGTCCATGAGGTTGCCGTCTGCTCAAGACACGAGTCATGAAGCTAGTGCAATGGACTGGCAAAGCCAACTCCCCCGCAGACGCCGCTCAGTCCCATCAACTCCTCCGAAACTCCCTGGAGGGGGCTCCGCAGCCACCTCCAGCCCGATGGCTTCACCGGCGCTTAGGAAGCCGCAACATGAAGTCTAGCAACCCTACATCCGCCCATACTCCTGATCCTCCTGCGCACTCTCCAACAGGTGACAGACACTTACTATTAATTCTCACGTCTCATTACTGCCTTGCTCCAAGAGTTTTTGCTGTCTCTCTACCTCCCTTACAATGCTCACTGGACTTCCATTTCTTAAATATCCTATACACTTGCACAGTATGTAACCAACACTCCAGAAGGTCCACTCGCAGTCACTGACCCTTGTATACTCTATGGGCCTTTCTCCTCCTTCTTTCCCTTCCACGGGGAAAAGTATTAACCACGCTGCAGTAAGCTCTGCCTCCCGCCTCGGAGAACCAATCCCAAACTCTACCTCCGCAGCTAGTACCGGAGCAGTCCTGGTCCCACTACGGGACCTTTTGCATCCATCTGGTTTCCGCTACGCATCCCTATTTAAGCTCATCCACATTTCAACATCACGAAAGCTTCCTGGATGACCATCATCCTCTGCCTTATCTTCCCTGAGACTCTAGAACGTCATTCCGCCGCATCCGAAGGCACCCTGCTGCATCCATGGGAACGCCCGGGCGCACTGGGCCCATCCTGCTCTGGCTTCGTGTCTCTCTGCCTATCCTGTTCGGCTGGAAGCTATCCCTACCTATTCCGTATAGTATAATAACATATGTGAATGTAATGGAGGTCTTTTGCTTTTCCTGATTGAGGGATTGGGAGGCGGGAATACTGTATGTAAGGCACAGAGAGATGCTCCGAGGGGATTGCTGCAGCTAATAAGTTAACATGATTTTGGCTTTGTGAACGAGCATCACCTCTCTCCGCCCACCGCCTGATAACTCCTTTTAGAATTTTTTTTCTTTTTTCCTCTCCGTCCAGCCTGCAACCATTATCTGATCCTGTGTGGGAGAGTGGCCTGGGGCCTTCCATGCCTTTCTGAACTTTTCATGTAATTATCCCCTGCATCCTTGCTCCCTTTTCTCAGACATGCGAGAGGTGATGCTCGATTCCTCTGCCACAATAGGGGCCTTAACCAATCCACTTTTTCTTATATACTGCTCAGTTTTTCCCAATTGCATATGGACATTGTCAGGTTTTGATCCTATGGAGCATAGTTGGTCAGTGTATGTAGACGTGGGGCCTTATGTTATTTTTTCCTGTTATTGCACTGTTTTTCACATGCATTGCATATGTTGCATTGTTATACTTTTGCCTCTCTTTCAGGTATGCCTGTACTACTCACTATGGCCCCTATCAACACCCATTATAGACATATTTCTTATACCAGACCTGATCTCTTCTAGGCACACTTGACTTTCACTTATGTACCTGCTTCACATGCACCATGGTATTTTTTCCTTTGCAACAAGCAGCGGTGTTTCTTTGCTGGTTCCCTACCCCCCTTGTGGCACCCTTTTTCCACCCTCCTCGTGTGCAATCCCTATATGCTCTAAGACATGCCGTTTTTCCAGAGACGGTCCGTAAACAGGGGCGGACTGACCATTTGGAAACTCGGGCACTGCCCGAGGGCCCGGGGTCAGTAGGGGGTTCCATGAGATGTCCCTGGTACCTTTTTCATAGGCTATTTTGAGTTTGGGCAAGGACACATGGGCCCCATGATCCCCTATTGCCCGGGGGCCCATGAGTTGTCAGTCCGCCCCTGTCCGTGACTTTACCCTACATATTTGGCGCCGAGGGCCCATTGTTACATTTTCCCCTCTCAAACCCTTCCCCACAGAACCCTACATTTTTTTTCTTTACTCTTTGTAAGAAGCCACCGGCCGGCGGTTGTTCTCTTCCTGGTTCAACGCCTACTTCGTTCCCCACACAGTAGGCTCTGTTTTTACTGAAACCTTTTTTTTTCGGCTACTATTATTATTACTATCCTTCTTCCATACTCCTTTTCCCCTTTGTCTTCCTTTTTTTTCCTTTCTGATCCTTTTATTCTCTTCTTGATTCTTCTTCTCTTACGTGGAGAAGCGGGTCTTCTCCTCAAGCCGATTATCTCTAATCAAAGGGTCGGAAGTCCTCCTGCGCTATAAAAGGAAGTATATTTAACCTAAAGCTGCCAACACTCAAAAACTGATACCAAAAACAGTGTTAATCATATACAGTTGCAAGAAAAAGTATGTGAACCCCTTGGGATTACGTGGAGTTTTGCATGAATTGGGCATAAAATGTGCTCTGAACGTCATCTAAGTCACAACAAAAGAAGAACACAGTCTGCTGAACATAATACTACACAAACATTAGATATTGCCATGGTTTAATTGCACATAACATGTAAACATTTTCAGTGCAGGGAGGAAAAAGTATGTGAGCCCCTAGCTTAATGACTTCTCCCAGAGCTAATTGGAGCCAGGAGTGAGCCAACCTTGACTCCACTCAGTGTGATGATATCGATGTGTTGCTGACAGCTGTCCTGCCCTTAAAAAACACACACCTGTTTTGGGTTTACTGGTTTCAAGAAGCACTGTCTGATGTGAACCATGCCTCACAGAAAAGAGCTCTCAGAAGACCTACGATCAAGAATTGTTGACTTGCATGAAGCTGGAAAGGGTTACAAAAGTATCTCCAAAAGCCTTGATGTTCATGTGTCCACAGTAAGACAGACTGTCTACAAATGGAGAAAGTTTAGCACTGTTGCTACTCTCCCTAGGCTTGGTTGTCCTGTAAAAATGACTGCAAGAGCACAGCGCAGAATGCTGCATGAGGTAAAGAAGAACCCCAGAGTGTCAGCTAAAGACCTACAGAAATCTCTGGCACATGCTAACATTTTTGTTGACACATCTATAATAAGGAAAACATTAAATAAGAATGGAGTACATGGGAGGACACCACAGAGGAAGCCATTGCTGTCCAAAAAGAATATTGCAGCACGTTTGAAGTTTGCAAAAGAGCACCTGGATATTCCACAGGACTACTGGCAAAATATACTGTGGACAGATGAAACCAAGATTGAGTTGTTTGGGAAGAACACACAACACTATGTGTGGAGAAAAAAAGGCACAGCACACCAACATCAAAACCTCATCCCCACTGTAAAACATGGCGGAGGGAGCATCATGGTTTAGGGCTGCTTTGCTGCCTCAGGGCCTGGACAGATTGTTGTCATTGATGGGAAAATGAATTCCAGAGTTTATCAAGACATTTTGCAGGAAAACGTACGACCACCTGTCCGCCAACTGAAGCTCCGCAGAGGATGGGTGATGCAACAGGACAATGACCCAAAGCATACAAGTAATTCAACAAAACAATGGCTGCAACAGCACAGAATACGCCTTCTGGAGTGGCCCAGTCAGAGTCCTGACCTCAACCCGATTGAAATGCTGTGGCATGACCTTAAGTGAGCGATTCACACCAGACATCCCAAGAATATTGCTACACTGAAACAGGTTTGTGAAGAGGAGTGGTCCAAAATTACTCCAGATCATTGTGCAGGTCTGATCTGCAACTACAGGAAACATTTGGTTGAGGTTATTGCTGCCAAAGGAGGGTCAACCAGTTATTAAGTCCAAAGGTTCACATACTTTTTCCTCCCTGCGCTGTGAATGTTTACATATTATGTGCAATTAAACCATGGCAACATCTAATGTTTGTGTAGTATTATGTTCAGCAGACTGTGTTCTTCTATTGTTGTGACTTAGATGACGTTCAGAGCACATTTTATGCCCAATTCATGCAAAACTCCACGTAATCCCAAGGGGTTCACATACTTTTTCTTGCAACTGTATATATAAATAGTGTAGCGCTCATATCAAATAAATGCATACAGTGTGACTCTTCACTGCAAAATACTAAGAGAATAATGAAATTAAAATAAAATAATGAAAATCATATAATGTGACTCATCACTCCAATAGTGCAAAAACATGTATAGTGTCAGACCTAAAATAAATATCTGTGCCCCTCACTTCAAACCGTGCTCACACACTAAATTAATACAATATCTAAAAATGTGCCTTCCACTTGAAAACAAACGTGCTCATACACTTCATATATTAAATATTAGATCATGTATCAACACACCCCCTAACACTTGTCATGAATATTTGATTAATGATTTTATATCCTGTAAAACTGAGGGAGTTGTGTATTGTTTGGAGTGTGATTGTGGACTCCAATATATAGGCAGAACAAAGAGGCCACTGTGGAAAAGGCTCAGGGAGCATGTTCAAAATATTAATAAAGGATTTACAAAACATAGTGTCTCGAGACACTTTGCCATATATCATAATAAGGACCCCAGCAAAATGAAATTTTGGGGGATTGAGAAATTTAAGAAGCATTGGAGGGGGACTAATGCAGGCCATAGATGGGGAGAAAAACGGCAGATTTTTCTTTTAAAAAACGAAAATTCGGTAGTTCAAGCGGCCGACGTTGCCATCAATGGTAAAAAAAATCGGCCGATTTTCATCCCTTCTACAGCCAGCAAAAAGTGTCCCTGAAGAGAGCTCTGCTATTTCTGACAGTTCCTTGACATTTACAGCAGTTGAAACATTGTATCTATTTATTTCCATTTAGGATACAGATGTTTTTATTCGGAAACAAATAGATACAATGTTTCAACCGCTGTAAATGTCAAGGAACTGTCAGAGAACTGTCAGAAATAGCGGAGCTCTCTGCAGAGACACTTTTTGCTGGACTGGAATTATTCTTATTTTCATCCTACTTCTTCTTCTTCATCCTCATCCTCTTCTTCTTCTTCTTCTTCATCCTCATCCTCTTCTTCTTCTTCTTCTTCTTCATCCTCATCCTCTTCTTCATCCTCATCCTCTTCTTCATCCTCATCTTCTTCTTCTTCATCCTCATCCTCTTCTTCTTCATCCTCATCCTCTTCTTCTTCTTCTTTTTCATCCTCATCCTCTTCTTCATCCTCATCCTCTTCTTCTTCATCATCATCCTCTTCTTCTTCATCATCCTCTTCTTCTTCATCCTCGTCCTCTTCTTCATCCTCATCCTCTTCTTCTTCCTCTTCTTCTTCTTCATCCTCATCCTCTTCTTCTTCTTCTTCTTCTTCATCCTCATCCTCATCTTCTTCTTCCTCATCCTCATCCTCTTCTTCCTCATCCTCATCCTCTTCTTCTTCTTCTTCTTCTTCTTCATCATCATCCTCATCCTCATCCTCTTCTTCTTCTTCATCCTCATCCTCTTCTTCATCCTCATCCTCTTCTTCATCCTCATCCTCTTCTTCATCATCATCATCATCATCATCCTCTTCTTCATCCTCATCCTCTTCTTCTTCATCCTCATCCTCTTCTTCTTCATCCTCATCCTCTTCTTCATCATCCTCTTCTTCTTCCTCTTCTTCATCCTCTTCTTCATCCTCTTCCTCTTCTTCTTTTTCTTCTTTTTGTCTTCCTCTTGCAGGTCACTGCTCATGCGCAGTTTTTTTATCGGTAAAAAATCGGCCGATTCGCCCACTAATTGCCGCGAAAATCGGCCGATCGGCAAAATCGGCCGATTTTTTTCCAACTTTACCGGGGGAAAAAACGGCCAAAATACCGAAAATCGGCCGACCAAATCGCCCACTAACGATCCGAAAATCGGCCGATTTTATTTTCGACCGAAAAATCGGCCGATTTTCGACCCATCTATGGCCTGCATAATAAAATAAAATCGCTGAGTCAGGCTGAGTCCAGGTGGATGTATTGCATGAACACACTAGTTCCCAAAGGGTTAAATGTCGAATTCGACTTAAATTGCTTTATCAGTGACTTTTGAATTAGATATAAATTGCGTTACCAATATTTCTCTAATTTTAGTATAGATATTCTAATTGGTACTTATATGTGGTTTTACTATTATAATCAATTTCTCTTTTTATAAATTTCATTTAATTTTAATTTTATTTTTTTACTTTTAATTTTATGGCTGTTATAATTATTTAGTATGAAATATTGATTCTCTATGCATCAACTGTATTTATTAGGGTTGTATTCAATCATGTTAATGTGTGGGTAGATTGCATGATGAAGGGATAGATTTTTAGAATGTTTCTATTTTTATATATATATATTTATATATTTTAATTATATTCTGAGTGTCAGGTAGAACATAAGGTCATCCTCTCCATCCATCCCCTAGTGGTAGGTTGCAATTTAGCTCCTCAATATCTTTATATTGATGGGTATTATTTTTATATATATGTCCAATTTGTATAAGTCTTATTAATTTTAATATTATTGAAATAATGTATATTTTAATTATTTAGTTTACCGGGATTCCGGGACTCCGGTAAATAATGAAATCAGCGTGGGTATGTGGATTAAAGATTACGTTTTTTTCCCCACATAGTCTAAGGTGTAATATGTGGCATTTCAAATAAAGAAGGTCACCAAGAAAGTGGCCGCGGTTAGAATAGGGGTATGTCTCCGAGAAAATGGCCGCGGTCACCGCTGAATACATGCAAGGTATGCCGTGATTGCCGTTAATTAATAGGTCCAGTATAAAGGGAGGAGCTGCATTCATAATGCGATACCCCAAGGAAGTCACGAGCAGACAGTGACGTAACGCGTAGGTACGCGAGTACGCAGTTTCCGGTGCGCGGTGACGCACCTCCGGCGTGCGACGCCATCTTGGTATACCCAGGAAGTCCCACACACATGCAGTATACCCACACATCGGTGAGGAGGGAGAACTGCGAACTATGTGAGTGTTATTCCTTCTTTTGCAATAAAGGAGTCATATTTGCACTAATACTACACTTAGAGGGTCTCTTTTTTTGGCTCACTGGGCGGGTGAGCCACTGTTCTCTAGAGACATTTGGGCTGATTAGGGGCAATAGGAGCCCCACAAGGAGATCCACTGGAGGAAGAAGGCTGCTGAACCATATGATTTAAGGATCCAGGGTGATCCTGCAAGCGTGTTGGCCCCTAGGGGTCACAGGGAGGAGGTGAGGAGGCAATCTAGCCACATACAGAAGAAAAGTTTTGGCACAATCACGGAATTGTTGAACACCATTACACATTGCATGATTTTATTCATCACTGATTGGACATTTTTTTGATCATTTTGAAGAGTGGACACGTTTCTTGCACTTCAGCACTTTATGTTTAGCCCCATGTTTGTTAGGGGGTGTGTTGATACATGATCTAATATTTAATATATGAAGTGTATGAGCACGTTTGTTTTCAAGTGGAAGGTACAATTTTAGATATTGTATTAATTTAGTGTGTGAGCACGGTTTGAAGTGAGGGGCACAGATATTTATTTTAGGTCTGACACTATACATGTTTTTGCACTATTGGAGTGATGAGTCACATTATACGATTTTCATTCTTTTATTTTAATTTCATTATTCTCTTAGTATTTTGCAGTGAAGAGTCACATTGTATGCATTTATTTGATATGAGCGATTATCTCTAATACTTTTTCTTCTCTGTCTATTTCTCTTCCCTGGGACTGCTCCTTCCCTCTCCCCCCCCCTTTTTTTTTTTTTTTGTTTGTTTTTCTTTCCTTCTCTCATTCCCTCTTCATTCCCCTGACCCCCATGTGTTGCATCATCAGATTTATACGACATTGAACTGTAGATATGCCCTCCCCCAACTCTTTGCCAGGACAACTGTCCTTGAAAGTTCTCTCACTTAATGTTAAGGGCCTGAACACGCCAGAAAAGCGCTCCATGCTGCTTTCCTACTTGCATAAACAAAAAGCGGATGTAGTCTTTATCCAGGAGAAGCACTTCCGTCAAGATTCTATTCCCAAGCTTTTTAACTTCCGCTTTCCTACAGTTTTCCACGCCACTAATCACTTAGCTAAATCGAAAGGGGTCGCCATCCTGCTCGCCAGACATCTCCCCTTTAATATGACAGATACTCTTCTGGATCCCAAAGGTAGATATCTGTTTATAAAGAGCTCCTTCGCCAATCGACCCAACACGTTTGCTAACGTTTATGCTCCCAACGCCAAACAGGTTTCGTTCACATGCTCGCTCAGCTCTGCCCTAGCCGCTTTCCAAACGGGTGTGCTGATATTGAGGGGAGATCTGAATGTCCCTTTAAGCCCATTGTTGGACTCCTCTTCGGGCAGCTCCTTTTTGCCTTACAAAGCTCTTAAGCAGATACGCTTACAATTACAACACTTGCAACTACACGATTCCTGGCGAACTCTCTACCCTACTGTTAAGGACTACACTTTCTGTTCCACACCACATAACAAATACTCTAGGATAGATTACTTCTTCTTGTCACAGTCAGATTTCCCACTCCTTCATGCTGCCTCCATGGAACCGATGGTCCTCTCCGATCACCATCCCATAACCATGACGTTGCGGTTTCCCGAAAAACACATATGCTCGAAGTACCGGCGCCTGGACGCTTCCCTTCTTACTGACATTGCTATTGAACAAGAGATCCGTTACAACCTGACTGAGTATTTCTCCTTGAATTGCTCTTCAGACACCTCTCCCCTCACGCAGTGGGAAGCCCATAAGTGTGTCATTCGCGGTACACTCATAGCTATAGCGACAAGACGTAAAAGAGACAGACGAGCGTTTGAAACTCTTTACGGACAGGATTCAATCTTTGGAAAAAGCCCATAAGAAGACTCTAGCTGCGTTGACCTTGTCAGAACTTACGAACACCCGCATACAACTTCTCACAGAATTGGGTACGGTGGTCAAAAAAAGATACATTCTTTCACAAAAATTGTACTATGAAGTCGAAAATAAGAGCAGGAAGTTTCTAGCTAGTGCTCTTCACGAGAAACGGTCCAGCATGACGGTACATAAAATCAGAGGCTCCGATGGCACGGTGGCTACATCCAACCCCGACATTGCCTCCCATTTCAAACAGTTTTATAAATCCTTATATAATCTCCCTCCTGAACATCCCCCTCTGCAGACCGACAAAATCCAGAGCTTCCCTGATCTCTGAATTCCTTCATCTTTATAGCCCAGCTGCTCTCTTTGAGGAACAGGCTCACTCTCTGGAAAAAGATCTGACCCTGATTGAGCAACAGTGCGCTGTAAAGCAGATGAAACCTGGTAAGAGCCCGGGTCCTGATGGTTTTTCAGTAGCATATTATAAATCCTTCCTAGACATCCTAGGTGCCCCTTTTCTTTCCGCTTTCAATACTCTCTCTCAGTCTCCCCAGTCACATTCCCGACTTTTAGAGGCTTACATTATGGTTATCCCCAAAAGCGGTAAGGACGATACTCTGGTTCCCAATTACAGACCCATTTCCCTGCTGAATGTTGACATCAAATTGTTCGTGAAAATTGTTGCTAAACGGCTCCTCCCCTTGCTTCCCGCCCTGATCAATTTAGATCAGGTGGGTTTTATCCCTGGTAGAGAAGCAAGGGACAACACCATTAAGGCCCTTAATCTCCAACATTGGCTTTGTAAATCTAACACTCCTGGATTTTTTCTTTCTTTAGATGCTGAAAAGGCCTTTGATAGGATTGCATGGGACTACTTGAAGGCGTCTTTGATGGCGTTGGGTTTGGGGGAGAGAATGCTAAACTTCATAATGGCCCTATATGCTGATCCAACAGCTCGAGTCCGGGTAAAGAGACACTTATCAAACCCCTTCCACCTAAGAAATGGAACACGCCAGGGTTGCCCCCTCTCCCCGCTCCTGTTCGTCTTATCCCTTGAGCCTTTGTTAAGGAAAATTTGCTCAAATCCTGATATCAAAGGGATCAAGGCAGCAAAGAATATACTGTAAGCTTGCTGCTTATGCGGATGACATCCTCCTGTTTCTTGTCGACCCCCATACCACATTGCCGAATCTATTGAAAGACTTCGCTTTCTTTCAATTTCTGTCGAATCTTAAAATCAACTTCTCTAAGTCCTATGCTCTTAACATCTCTCTTTCCCCTGACCTGGTTTCATTTTGTCAGTCTCACTTTCCGTTTCAGTGGGAAAGGAATGCCCTCTCTTATCTTGGTGTGCAACTTACCTGTAATCTTGACGACCTCTACACCAAAAATTTCCTTCTCGCCCTTCGTTCTATACAGGAGGATCTCACTAAATGGCATCGCCCTTGCTTCTCTTGGTTCGGAAGGGCGGCGATACTAAAAATGAACATACTCCCCCGTCTACTCTCTCTTTTTCAAACATTGCCGATTCTTCTGCCACTCGCTTTTTTTGCCTTCTGTAAAAAATTGTGCTCCCTATTCCTTTGGGACCATAAGCGGCCACGCATTGCATTCTCCCAACTGATCCTTCCTAAACTTAGAGGAGGAATTGGGCTCCCTGACCTTCACCGCTATTATTGGGCTTGTCACCTTTCCCGCATAATCGATTGGCACGTCCGCTCGGCTACCAAAGATTGGGTCCATTTGGAGAATGCCTTTTCACCCTCACCCTTGGCGTCGATCCCATGGCTCCTACCAAGGCATACCCCTCAAGTCCTTCTCACACACCCTCTGCTGGGGCCCACCTTAAAAATTTTCCGCTTGGCTTGTAAGTCTGTATCCATTTCTGATATGCCCAACTCCTTAACCCAGACTTCCCTCCTGGCATGCATGAAGCCTTCCTGTCCAAACACTGGCCGCACCCTCAGATTATAGTAAAACACTTTCTTCATAAAGGCAGGATGAAAACATTTGCTGAATTACTAGACAGCCTGGGTATCTGTGATTTCCCTGTCTGGGCTTATCTCCAGATGAGACACTTCTTGCTTTCGCATAAAGACCGTCACAACTGGGCCCGTCCTCTTACCCTTTCGAATCCGTATGCTCTAAAGCCGAACCCCAAAAGCATTTGATCTCAGAGGTGTACCCCCTCCTTGTTGGGAGTAGGACCTACAATTCTCTTCCTTCATGCCGTGCATGGAACAGAGAGCTGGATACCAACCTGTCGGATTCAGATTTGGACCTAATTTTTAGTTACTCCCACAAATGCTCCCTCAATGTTTCGACGCAAGAAAACAGCTACAAACTGGCCTCCAGATGGTACCGAACTCCTTCAAGAATTCATCGCTACAACCCTTCCTTGCCCAACAGCTTTTTTTTTAGGATACTTTACATAAGTATAAAAAAACATGATACTCGTTATCGGGGTACAGCTCACCCTATACTGCGACGCAGCGCACCACATTGCAATATAGTTCCAGGCATACGATAAATACATTCAATAATACATTCACTCAGCGGTATGATGCCTGACGTGATGTGCGTGGCGGACGAATCCCCAGACCAACACGTCATGCATAACGCCGCTTACCCCGAGACCATAGCATCCTAAGACAAAGAACATTTCCTACCATTACAAAGTCATGCAAGATACGATTAGTTACAATATACAATAAGCATCGGGTGTGGGGGGGGAAAGGGTCACAGGCCCGAAGCTTTATTGAAGGGACAAAGACACGCAAGGGGGAGTAGGGGGAAGGGGAGATCTTCAGACGTCCTCTTCCTCCTTAAAGTCCATCAAGGTATAGTCCCTGAGCAGACTGAGGATCAGTCTGCGGCAGTCCTCAATGTACATCCTCTCCTGCTGGTGGATGAGGTGCTTCCTGGCGCACCATAAAGCGTCCTTAAAACAACACAGCACCCGCCAGGCGCTGTCAATGTCCTCCAGAGAAAACGTTCCACAGAAAAGTCCATTCAACACCCCAAAGTGTGTGATGGTTGTCTGTGGCACAAAGTCCTTGAGTTCAGGTTCCAGGGCCCTCAACAGGTCCTGAGCAAAAGAGCACTCCCAGAAAACGTGATGAACCGTTTCCTCGTGGATGATGCAGAAGGGGCAGTGTCTGTATCTGCTCAGGTTCCTGGCATGCATAAATGTCCTGAGAGGCAACCCCCCTTGGATTGCCATCCATGCCAGGTCCTTGTGCCTGTTGGTGAGGATGTTTGAAGACACATTCCTCCAGACCACCTTGCAGGTGTCTGAAGGCAGGCCTGGAACCGACTCCAAAATGTCACTTGCTCTGATGAGCTTGTAAATGATCTTTGGCTTCCACAAGTCAGGCTTGACTCCCTGTAGCCCCTGCTCCTTGATAAACTTGAAGGTATCCAGGTAGTACCAAGGAGTGTCCCAGTTGTAGGGGATGGAACTGTCCCAATTGTCCCATCCGAGGGACCTCCAGAGAGGCAACAGGAAGAAGCGTGACATTACGTTCCTGCCAGAGTCCATAATCCTTTTTGGCAAAGTTCTGCGGATGCAGTTGCAGGCAAAGAACACCCTCAGTTGGGTGGCGATGTCGGGCACGCCCTTACCGCCCTTGAGGGGTTCCTTGAACATGACTGCCCTCTTCACTCTGTCCATCTTGGAGCCCCAGATGAAGTGAAACACCACCCTGGTGATGGCCTTACAGGTGTTGACCCGTGGGGGCCAGGCCTGGGTGAGGTACTGCAACACAGGGAGAATCTCGCTGCGGAGTACCAGTGTCTTCCCTTCGATGGTGAGGTCTCTGAGGCTCCAAAGTCCAAACTTTTGTCGCATCTTTGACAGTCTCTCCTCCCAAGACTTCATGGCTGCACCCTCGGCACCAAACCAAACTCCCAGGATTTTCATGAAGTCTGTCTTGATGCCAAAGGGCATGGATGCAGAAGAAGGCAGGAACCACTTTCCGAAGAGCATGACTTCTGACTTCCCGCAGTTGACTTTTGCCCCCGAAGCTTGGCCGAAGTCCTCGCAGGTCTGGACGAGCAGGTCGATGGAGCGCTGGTTGGCACAGAACACCGTCACGTCGTCCATGTAGAGCGAGCACTTCACTTCCCTTCTGTCTGGTCCCGGCGCGGTGATTCCCCCGATCTCTGGATTCCGTCTGATGCATTCGGCAAAGAGCTCTATACAGCAAACAAAAAGCAGAGGTGAAAGAAGGCAGCCTTGTCTGACCCCGGAGAGGACCGGGAAGGGGTCAGTTTTCCAGCCGTTCACCTGCACAGTACTACAAATGTCGTTATACATCAGGTCAACATACCGACAAAACATTTCCCCAAGACCAAACCTGTGCAGGGCTCTGCACATACACCCATGGGAGACACGGTCAAAGGCCTTTTCCTGATCAAGACTGACCAGGGCCGCGTGCACACGGCGGTCCTTGATGTATTGGACCGTGTCCCGGACGAGCGCTAGGCTGTCTGCAATCCTGCGGCCAGGAATGCCGCAAGTCTGATCCGGGTGGATGATCTGTCCGATGACGGCCTTCAGCCTGTTAGCCAGGACTTTGGCGAGGATCTTGTAGTCCACGTTCAGGAGAGAGATGGGACGCCAGTTTTTCAAGTCACATCTCTCCCCCTTACGCTTGTACAAGATCGTGATCATTCCCTCCCTCAACGAAGGAGGCATCCTGCCCTCCACCACCATCTCCTCGTACAGCTCGAGCAGGTCCGGGCCCACGAGGTCCCACAGCGCTACATAGAGCTCTGCTGGGAGACCATCGCAGCCCGGGGTCCTGCCCCGCCTGAAGGATTTAGCCGCAGAGTGCAGCTCCTCCAACGTCAAAGGGGCGTTGGTGGCCGACAAACCTGCAGGATCAATGGTGTTAGTGATACCTGACAAGAGAGAATCCTTGCCCAACAGCTGTTGGAGATGCTGGACGTCAGATGGGTCATTTCTCCACATCTGGTGGTCTTGCCCAATCATTCAACCATTCTGGCAAGAGGTCTATCGGATTGTGGTGTCTGTAACTACCTTACCATTGATTCTTTCTCTGACTCAGTTCCTCCTCCACTATTCCTCCCTTCCGTGGGGACAGTATTTTAAATCCTTAGCTATGCATATGTCAACGCAGCCAGACTCTGCTTACCTGTATTTTGGGGCTCCACTCGCCGTCCCTCCATACAAGATTGGCTTATCCGCTTGGGCAAAGTGGCGGAGATGGAAAAACTGATTGCGACTGCACTTGATACCCTGACCAAATTTTCCCACACTTGGGCCTGTTGGACTCACTTTCAGACCACCCCTGCATATCAGTCCCTCATGGACCAATCTACTTGATCTAATTCAGCTCACCCTCCTATGACACCCCTTTCTCTTTTTCCGAATGGCTGGCAATGTGTTTCCTTAAGTGTATCTGCCCCCATTTGCATGTCCCCTGTGGCGGTTCAGGTTCTGTCTACTTCTGTTTATATCCTAACGTATAGACGATGACACTTAATTCGCACGTTACTCCTCCCCTTATTCCACCCACTCCCTTTGTCCTTCCTCCCCCTTTCCTCTACCCCCTCCCCCCCTTTTTTTTTTTTTCTCTTTTTCTTTCTCTTCTCTTTCATCTCTCCCATCTCCCACACTCTTTTCCTTTTCTTCTCACACACTCTTCTGCACTTTATGTAGTCTTCAAGAGATCATTGGGCATAACTACATCAATATTATCTTATACTTATTAGAGTCTCTACGACAGTTTTCATTTGTATTCAGATACCTTTGCTACATAACGACTGTCGCCACATTTTTTGTATGTGCACTACATTCGCCCCCCCATTGCGGGCCTATGCCTTGAGGTATATCTACATGAGGTTCTCTGTTATCAGCCTCTATTATGCCTTTTCATGCTGCCTGAGTATTACATGCATAACCCGGTTGTGGCCTAGTTATTTGTCGGTCTATGTTCTTGCATATGATCTCTGTTTTCTCATGTTGTACCTATTGATGACTGCCTTATCCTCTTGTATTTTACAAGTTCCTTTGTAATTCTGTAATTCACCAATAAACTTTTTTGAAATAAAAAAAGATAGGTACTTTATTGTCATTGCAACGTAAATCACAATGAAATTCTATAAAAAAAAAAACTCCACACACACATGAACATATAACATTCTCAACATGCACACATGTGAACATTGTCCCCATCCCCCCATATAAAAGCCTAAAAGAAACGACGACCACAACATCAAGCCAAGTCACTTGGAGCGAGATAATAATACTCAAAATGACCATTTAGGGCCTTGATAGCTATTGGAAAGAAAGAAACCTTCCTCGAGTCGTTTTGTCCTCACCTTTTTTCTTTTTCCAACCTCCTGCCAGATGGTTTCCAGGTTTAGTAATTTATATTTACTAAAATAATTGCATTTCCATGTTCTGTGTACTGTGGGAGACCAGATATAGTGAATGCAGGGTCTGGGGAGAGCGGATATAGTGAATGCAGGGTCCGGGGAGATCAGATATAGTGAATGTAGGGTCCGGGGAGACTGGATATAGTGTATGCAGGGTCTGGGGAGACCAGATATAGTGAATGCAGGGTAAAGGGAGACCAGATATAGTGAATGCAGGGTCCGGGGAGACCAGATATAGTGAATTCAGGGTCCGGGGAGACCAGATATAGTGAATGCAGGGTCTGGGGAGATCAGATATAGTGAATACAGGGTCCAGGGAGACAAGATATAGTGCATGCAGGGTCCAGGGAGACCGGATATAGTGAATGCAAGGTCCGGGGAGACCAGATATAGTGAATACAGGGTCCGGGGAGACAAGATATAGAGAATGCAGGGACTGGGGAGACCAGATACAGTGAATGCAGGGTCCGGGGAGAGCGGATATAGTGAATGCTGGGTCCTGGGAGACCAGATATAGTGAATGCGGGGTCCGGGTAGAGCAGATATAGTGAATGCGGGGTCCGGGGAGAGCAGATATAGTGAATGCAGGGTCCGGGGAGAGCAGATTTAGTGAATGTAGGGTCCGGGGACACTAGATATAGTGAATGCAGGGTCTGGGGAGACCAGATATAGTGAACGCAGGGTCCGGGGAGACCAGATATAGTGAATGCAGGGTCCAGGGAGACCAGATATAGTGAATGCAGGGTCCATGGAGACCAGATGTAGTGAATGCAGGGTCCAGGGAGACCAGATATAGTGAATGCAGGGTCCTGGGAGACCAGATATAGTGAATGTAGGGTCCAGGGAGACCAGATATAGTGAATGCAGGGTCCTGGGAGACCAGATATAGTAAATGCAGGGTCCAGGGAGAGCAGATATAGTGAATACAAGGTCCGGGGAGACCGAATATAGTGAATGCAGGGTCCGGGGAGACCAGATATAGTGAATGCAGGGTCTGTGGTTTAGTAACACTTTAATACCTAAAAACTTAAAAGCAGATACCGGCTCTACTACGTCTCCTCTGGTGTAGAATGGAACCATGTCAGTCTTGGTCTTCCTAAAATCAGCTTTTAACTCCTTGGTCTCCCCAGTGTTTAGGGACAAATTGTTTCCCTCACACCACTCTACTGAATTGGCCACTTCTTCCCTGTAATGCTTCTCATCCCCTCTTGTGATGCAACCTACTATGGTGGTGTCATCTGAAACTTTGATGTTACGTTTTGTAGAAAAGCAGGGAGTGCAATCACAAGGGTATAGAGAGTAGAGAAGGGGACTCAATACACAACCATGTGGTACTCCTATGCTGACCACACCCTGGGATGACACATGCTTACTCAGTGTGACCCCCTGTGGGTGCTCTACCAGGAAATCCTTTATCCAAGAGTAGGGGTCTCCAAACCTTCTAAAGAAAGGGCCAGTTTAGTGTCCTTTAGACTGTAGGGGGGCCATGGGAGTAAACAATGCCCGATCTTTGGTTTTATGGGGAGAAATAGTTGGTGTTAGTTGAAGGAATAGTGCCCTATTGTTGGTGTCAGTGGCAGGAATAGTGCCCTATTGTTGGTGTCAGTGGCAGGAATAGTGCCCTATTGTTGGTGTCAGTGGCAGGAATTGTGCCCCATTGTTAGTGTCAGTGGAAGGAATCGTGCCCCACTGTTGGTGTCAGTGGAAGGAATAGTGCCCCATTGTTGGCATCAGTGGCAGGAATAGTGCCTCATTGTTGGTGTCAGTGGCAGGAATAGTGCCTCTTTGTTGGTGTCAGTGAAAGGAATAGTGCCCCATTGTTGGGGCCAGTGAAAGGAATAGTGCCCCATTGTTGGTGTCAGTGGAAGGAATAGTGCCTCCTTGGTGCCAGTGGAAGGAATAGTGCCCCCCTTGTTGGTGTCAGTGGAAGGAATAGTGCCCCACTGTTGGTGTCAGTGGAAGGAATAGTGCCCCATTGTTGGTGTCAGTGGAAGGAATAGTGCCCCATTGTTGGTGTCAGTGGAAGGAATAGTGCCCCATTGTTGGTGTCAGTGGGAGGAATAGTGCCTTACTGTTAATAGTGCCTCGTTGTCGGTGTCAGTGGAAGGAATAGTGCCTCGTTGTCTGTGTCAGTGGAAGGAATAGTGCCTCGTTGTCGGTGTCAGTGGAAGGAATAGTGCCTCGTTGTCGGTGTCAGTGGAAGGAATAGTGCCTCATTGTCGGTGTCAGTTGAAGAAATAGTGCCTCATTGTCGGTGTCAGTGGAAGGAATAGTGCCTCGTTGTCGGTGTCAGTGGAAGGAATAGTGCCTCGTTGTTGGTGTCAGTGGAAGGAATAGTGCCTCGTTGTCGGTGTCAGTGGAAGGAATAGTGCCTCGTTGTCGGTGTCAGTGGAAGGAATAGTGCCTCGTTGTCGGTGTCAGTGGAAGGAATAGTGCCTCGTTGTCGGTGTCAGTGGAAGGAATAGTGCCTCGTTGTCGGTGTCAGTGGAAGGAATAGTGCCTCGTTGTCGGTGTCAGTGGAAGGAATAGTGCCTCGTTGTCGGTGTCAGTGGAAGGAATAGTGCCTCGTTGTCGGTGTCAGTGGAAGGAATAGTGCCTCGTTGTCGGTGTCAGTGGAAGGAATAGTGCCTCGTTGTCGGTGTCAGTGGAAGGAATAGTGCCTCGTTGTCGGTGTCAGTGGAAGGAATAGTGCCTCGTTGTCGGTGTCAGTGGGAGGAATAGTGCCTCGTTGTCGGTATCAGTGGAAGGAATAGTGCCTCGTTGTCGGTGTCAGTGGAAGGAATAGTGCCTCGTTGTCGGTGTCAGTGGAAGGAATAGTGCCTCGTTGTCGGTGTCAGTGGAAGGAATAGTGCCTCGTTGTTGGTGTCAGTTGAAGGAATAGTGCCTCGTTGTTGGTGTCAGTGGGAGGAATAGTGCCTCATTGTCGGTGTCAGTGGAAGGAATAGTGCCTCATTGTTGGTGTCAGTGGAAGGAATAGTGCCTCATTGTTGGTGTCAGTGGAAGGAATAGTGATTCATTGTTGGTGTCAGTGGGAAGAATAGTGCCCCATTGTTGGTGTGACTGGCAGGAATAATGCCTCAAAGGCCAGATAAAGGCAATCAGAGGGCCACATCTGGCCCCAGGGCTGTAGTTTGGAGACCACTGTCCAAGAGCAAAGGGAAGGGGGCATATTCAGCTTCAGCATCTTCCCCACCAATAGATCTGGGATAACGGTATTAAAAGCCGAACTCTAGTCAATGAACAACATTCTTCCATAGTTGCTGGAGTGTTCCAGGTGACATAAAGTGTTACTAAACCCACAACAGTACAATCAGTCTGGCATTGTATGCTGGCTGATCACTGAAGACTGGGAAATGTGAAAACATTTTACTTCTGACTGCTGCTGACTGCTGGTGCTTGTAGTTGTTTTATTTTCTTCTTTGGGTCTTGCTAAAAGATTTTACTTTTTTAAATCCCTTTTTCTGTCACTTTTTTTTCTTCCTTTCCTTGTCTTCCTTCACTCTTCTAATTAAGGGGCGGGGTTAATTGGTCCCAGGTGATACAGGTCCTATATAACTTGCTGTAGAGCTCACTCTGAGCTTGCCTGTATTTTGCTTGCTGGACCTTTAACTAAGTCAGCGGTTCTCAACCTGGGAGTCGCGACCCCTTTGGGGGTCGAACGACGCTTCCACAGGGGTCGCCTAAGACCATCGGAAAACACATATTTCCGATAGTCTTAGGAACCGAGACACCGCTCCTCGCCACCGCCACCGCCGTCTCCAGGTGTGGGCGGGATGACATGCCGCCCCTGTCATCTGGACACACCTCGAGATCAATCCTCGCCTGTGATTGGCCGCCGGTACTGTAGCTCAGGAGAGGCACACAGGCGGCCAATCACCGGCAAGGAGGTGGAGCTTGGAGAGGAGGAGCCGAGCGGCACCGCGAAGATCGAGTGAGTGAAGAGGAGGACAGCGGCCGGAGAAGGAAGACATCTGACAGGTAAGTGTCGGTACCATGGGAGAGGGAGGGAGCGAGCGAGCCCAGGCTGGAGCAGGAGTCTGCAAGGTAAGTATCATTGGTGTCAGTGGGAATAGTGCCCCATCATTGGTGTCACTAATACCAATGATGGGGCACTATTCCTCCCACTGACACCAACGATGGGACACTATTCCTCCCACTGACACCAACGATGGGGCACTATTCCTCCCCCCACTGACACCAACGATGAGACACGATTCCTCCCCCAAATGACACCAACAATGGGGCACTATTCCTCCCCCACTGACACCAAGGATGGGGCACGATTCCTCCCCCCACTGACACCAACGATGGGGCACAATTCCTCCCCCCACTGACACCAAGGATGGGGCACAATTCCTCCCCCCACTGACACCAAGGATGGGGCAGTATTCCTCCCCCCACTGACACCAAGGATGGGGCACTATTCCTCCCACTGATACCAATGATGGGACACTATTCCTCCCACTGATACCGATGATGGGACACTATTCCTCCCACTGATACCGATGATGGGGCACTATTCCTCCCACTGATACCAATGATGGGGCACTATTCCTCCCACTGATACCAATGATGGGGCACTATTCCTCCCACTGATACCAATGATGGGGCACTATTCCTCCCACTGATACCAATGATGAGGCACTGTTCCTCCCACTGATACCAATGATGGGGCACTATTCCTCCCACTGATACCAATGACGGGGCACTATTCCTCCCACTGACACCAATGACGGGACACTATTCCTCCCACTGATACCGATGATGGGGCACTATTCCTCCCACTGATACCAATGATGGGGCACTATTCCTCCCACTGATACCAATGATGGGGCACTATTCCTCCCACTGACACCAATGACGGGGCACTATTCCTCCCACTGACACCAATGATGGGGCACTATTCCTCCCACTGACACCAATGACGGGGCACTATTCCTCCCACTGATACCAATGATGGGGCACTATTCCTCCCACTGACACCAATGATGGGGCACTATTCCTCCCACTGATACCAATGATGGGGCACTATTCCTCCCACTGATACCAATGACGGGGCACTATTCCTCCCACTGACACCAATGATGGGGCACTATTCCTCCCACTGACACCAATGACGTGGCACTATTCCTCCTACTGCAAAATTACAGTTATGAAGTAGCAACGAAAATAATTTTATGGTTGGGGGTCACCACAACATGAGGAACTGTATTAAGGGGTCGCGGCGTTAGAAAGGTTGAGAACCACTGAACTAAGTGGACATTTAATAAGTGGAGTTAAAAAAAAAATGGAGTTGGAAACAGGAGATTATAAGAGGAGTCTACTAACCTGTAAGTGACAAGTGATCTTTCCTGTTAGTATTGTGATGGGATATGAGTGCTAGCGGGGTGGAAAGTTTGTGCAGTGCACAGTGTGCCGCATGTATGCAACAATGGAGCAACAGCTCCGGGATGGATACCGCTGTGACAGATGTGAGCGGCTTGCCTTTCTAGAATCTCGTGTTAGAGTTCTGGAGGAGGAAGTTGCAACGCTGGGCAGAGCTATCAACCTTGAAAGGGGTCTTCTGCTCTCTGAGCAGGTAGCTAATGGGACTGATGTGGAGGGCAGAGGGGATAATTAGGATTATCAGGTAGGAAGATGGGTTACTGTAATGAGGGAGTGGTAGGGGCTCATAGAGAAGGAAGGCTGGCCCTGGGTTTGAGCACCCAAACAGGCTGGGCAAGTTGGTTGAAGATGTGGGGGTGGCACCCCTGGATGTCACTGCTATCCCTAACAGCCGGGATGGCAGACCATCTGGGAGGGGTGGTGAGGGTAGTGCAGGAAGGCTTAGACAGCTGGTGGTAGTAGTAGTAGGATTCTATGACCAGAAGGACTGATAGAATTTGTCGCCAGGATCACCTCAACCGAATGGTTTGCTGTCTCCCTGGTGCCAGGGTTCGGCATGTGGTGGACCGGGTTAATAAATTACTGGGAGGGGCTGGGCATGACCCAGCGGTCTTGGTTCATGTTGGAACCAATGACAGAATACATGGAAGATGGAGGCTGCTTAAAAATCAATTTAAAGTATTAGGCTGCAAGTTGCAGGAAAGAACCTCCAAGGTGATATTCTATGAAATATTACCTGTGCCATGCGCAACTCGGGAAAGATGGGGAGATTAGAGAACTCAATGCATGGCTGAAGACCTGGTGTAAGAGGGAAGGATTTGGGTTCCTAAAGCACTGGGCTGACTTTTCATTGGGGTGCAACCTATATGTTAGAGATGGTCTGCTGTGCTGGGGGAGAGGTTTAAGGGAAGGCTGGAGGAGTATTTAAATTAGGATCAAGGGGGGAGGGAGAATTAGATTATAACTGGGTAGACAGATCAGACGGGTCAGTACTTATTGGTGGGTGGAATGGGGGAAGATGGGGGGAAGGCTATGGCTGATAAGACCGTTCCCATGATGCAAACAACCAGTGGAATCGGTACCATTTGTATGACAATAAATATGCAAAATACGTGTGAACAAGGTGTCAGTGTTTGTTCAACAATGCCAGAAGTCTGTCAAGCAAAATAGGTGAGTTGGAATCTTTTTTGCATGGAGAGCTATGATTTAATTGGTATTGCTGAATCTTGGCTTCATTCTTCGCTTGACTGGACCATTAATATTCCTGGCTATGTTCTCTTTCGGAGAGACAGAGTAATAGGAAAGGTGGTGGTGTCTGTCTCTATATGAGAAGTGATCTCAGAGCGAGTGTAAAAGAGGACCTAGTTGATGGGGAGTGTGATGAGGCTGAAGTATTATGGGTGGAACTGCACATGGGGGTGCATACTAAGGTAGTCATTGAAGTTTGTTATAGGCCTCCCAGTGTTAATGAGGAGATGGAGACTCGGCTCCTTACACAGATCTAAAGGTCTGGGACAGTGATAATAATGGGGGATTTTAACTACCTGGAAATTGACTGGAGTAATGGTACTGCAGGAACAGTTAAAGGGCAAACCTTTTTAAACCTACTACAGGACAATTTTATGGTACAATTCATAGAGGCCCCAACTAGGAATGATGCTCTGCTGGACCTGGTAATCTCAAACCATGCAGAGCTTTTTACGAATGTGCATATAAAAGAACATCTGGCTAGCAGTGACCATAACATGAATTCATTTATTAACTGTAAACGGCGAGCACATACAGGAAAAATAAAAACCGCTTAAGTTCAAGAGGTAATTTTCCAAGACTTAGACTGGGAGGGAATATTGGCATTGATGAACACAACACAGAAATGGGAGTTCACACTGCAAAATATAATCCCATGGGCAACAAGTTTAAAAGGCTAAAAATCAAACCTATGTGGCTGATAGCCAAAGTTAAAAAGGCTATAGATAATAAGAGAAGAACTTTTAATAAATAAAAAAATGAAGGATCACTATTATCGTTTAAACATTACAAAGAATATAACAGAATATGGAAAAAGGAAATAAAGGCCGCAAAAATTGAAAACTAACGACAGATTGCAAAAGATAGCAGGACCAACCCCAAAAAATTCTTCAAATATATTAATAGTAAGAAGGTCCGGTCCGAGCATGTAGGCCCTTTACTAAATAATCTAGAGGGGGTGACTGGGGACAGAGAGAAGGCAAATTTATTGCCTTCTTCAGCTCTGTATATACAAAGGAGCATGTGGGAGCTCTTGTTCATAATGGGCATGGTACTGATACAGCTCCAGATGATCCACATTGGCTCACAATTGATATGATCTAAAAATATTTATACAGAATAAAGGTGACTAAAGCCCCTGGACCAGATGGCATACACCCACAGGTCCTTAAAGAATTGAGCTCTGTCTTTTCAAAGCCATTGTTTCTAATTTGTAGGGGCTCTTTAATGACTGGCATAGTACCACTGGATTGCTGTAAGGCCAATGTGGTGCCTATATATAAAAAGGTCAAAATCTTTACCAAGTAATTACAGACCTGTTAGTTTAACTTCTATAGTTGGGAAGATACTGGAGAGTTTAATAAAAGACCACATAGATGAGTTCTTGCTGGAAACAAATATTTTAAGCAACAGACAGCATGGATTCATGAAAAACAGAAGTTGTCAAACAAATCTGATTTCTTTTTGAGGGGGTGAGCAAAACCTTGGACAGAGGTGGCGGTGGACGTGGTATACTTGGATTTTGGAAAAGCGTTTGACACAGTTCCCCACACACGGCTAACTTGTAAGGTAAAGTCTACGGGCTTGGAAAAATCCATATGTAAATGGATAGAAAACTGGCTAAAAGATCGTGTTCAGAGTAGTTAATGAATGGTCTGGGGTCATCAGTGGTGTACCCCAGGGTTCAGTGTTGGAACCCTTTTTTACTAGGGGGAGTACAACTGGGGAATCAATGGTGAAGGATCTGGGGGTTCTGGTAGATCACAATCCTAATAATGGCATGACATGCCAAGCTGAGGCTTCTATAGCTAGCAAAATCCTCTTATATTAAGAGGTATAGACTCCAGAGAGATCATATTACCCCGGAGCAAATAATTAGTAAGACCTCATTTGGAATATGCAGTTCAGTTTTGGGCACCAATTCACAAAAAGAACATTGGGGAACTGGAGAAAGTACAGAGAAGGGCAACCAAACTGATATGAGGCATGGAGGAGATCGGCTATGAGGAAAGATTAGAGGAACTGAGTTTATTCTCTTGAAGAGGAGATTAAGGGGGGATATGATCACCATGTATAATACACAAGGGGGGGATATGATCACCATGTATAATACACAAGGGGGGGATATGATCACCATGTATAATACATAAGGGGGGATATGATCTCCATGTATAATACACAAGGGGGGGGATATGATCACCATGTATAATACACAAGGGGGGGGGGATATGATCACCATGTATAATACACAAGGGGGGGATATGATCATCATGTATAATAAGGGGGGATATGATCACCATGTATAATAAGGGGGGGATATGATCACCATGTATAATACATAAGGGGGGGGGATATGATCACAATGTATAAATACATCAGTGGTTCATATAGTGAACTTGGTGTAGAGTTATTCACCCTGAGGTCATCAGAGGACAAGGGGGCACTCTTTATGTCTGGAGGAAAAGAAATTTAATCTCCAAAACACAAAGGTTTCTTCAGTGAGAGCTGTGAAAATGTGGAATAGACTCCCTCAAGAGTTGGTTCTGACCAGCTCAGTGGATTGCTGTAGGAAAGTCCTGGATTCTTTCTTGGATACACAGAATATAACTGGATATAACATTTATAGGTAAAGTTGATCCAGGGAATATCCGATTGCCTCTCGGGAATCAGGAAGGATTTTTTTTTTCCCCAGCAGGTGCAAATTAGATCATGCTTTGCTGGGGTTTTTTGCCTTCCTCTGGATCAACTGTGGGTATAGGATTATTACTTTTTTTTTCAGCCTAACTAACTATATGCAGTAAAGAATGCTTGTTATACTCACCGTGGAACCTAAGGGGTTAATCCTCTGCGGTGTGTAAAAATGCTGTTTGATCCTGTCTTCTGATTCTCCCCTTAGTGTTCCCCCTGTTACATCCTGATAAGACATATCGTGTGAAGACACTCTGCACATGCTCAGTTTGGTGTGTATTGCTAGAGGTTTTTTCTTGGGACAGTACATGAAATTAGCACAGGGCCAATCAGCATTGTCCAGAGGTCAGGGGTTCTGCATGCCACTAAAGAAGAAAGTAAGCTCCTACAAGCTTAAGCCAGTGCTCTACTGGACACTGATAGAAGTCAAGACTGCTATATACTGCTGATGAGAAGGTATTTAGCAGTTTATATTTACTAAAATAATTGCATTTCCATATTCTGTGTACTGTGGGAGACCAGATATAGTGAATGTGGAGTCCAGTGTTTAGTAACACTTTAATACCCCAAAAAAACTTAAAAGCAGATACCCACTCTACCACTTCTCTGGTGTAGACTGGAACCATGTCAGTCTTGGTCTTCCTAAAAACCATTAACTCCTTGGTCTCCCCAATGTTTAGGGACACATTGTTTGCCCCACACAACAAGCATCTAAACTACCTGGTGAAGCTGTTTTGATGCATTTTTAACACCAATCCCTCAAAGAACTTCATTATTACCGGGGTGAGCACAATTGGCCTATGGTCCTTCAAACTATCTGTTTGCTACTTTTGGTTTGGGAGTAATAGTAGATTTTTAAGCAGGTTGGAATCACAACCAATGATGATGATTAGTTAAGACCCCTGCAAGGTGGTTGGCTCAAGAAAATTGTATAATGTATGGCCAGCCTAATGCTGGTGCACTCAGAATCTGGTGCAGCTGTGCATGGTAGTCAATCAGCTTCTTACCTCTGCTTGCTCAATTAGGATTTGTCAGTAAAACCTGGAAACTGATTAGGTATTTATGCAGAAGTGAACTTGATTTTGCACTCTCTAGCTTTAGTAAATACACCCCGGTATGTGTAGATGTCCACTTTGCTTCATTACTCTACCTTGTGTTTTTACCCTCCCTCATCCTCCCATTACCCCACACTGATTCTA
Organism: Staurois parvus; assembly: GCF_062004578.1. NCBI lineage: Eukaryota > Metazoa > Chordata > Amphibia > Anura > Ranidae > Staurois > Staurois parvus. Next base: position 9,071,526 of record NW_028317826.1, read on the forward strand.
CCTATTGCATCATTATATTCTTCATATGACCACCCCAGGGCATTGCCACCACCTCTACTGCAGGTTTGACCCTCTTCTTCCTTTCAGCACAGAGTATTGTCCCCCCCCCCCAGCGCAGGGCATTGCTCTATCTTCCAGTGGAGGGAATTGCCCCTCCTGCAGCAACCATTCCTTACCATTCTCCCAGAATTTTCAAATTGCCAGAAACATCACAGGAGGGGCAGAGATGACACTGCAATAGGTTGATTTTTGTATTTTGTATATTTGTGCATACTTAAATTTATATACAATTTTGATTAAAAAAAAAAGAACTCCAGCTAAAATCTTAGCACACCTGATGGGGGATCCTACGGTTTTCCACTCTATAGAAAGCAAACCTTTTTAATTTTGTACATATATTATCCATGTAAAGTATAACCATTTATGATAATAGGGGCAGATCCGGGGAAATTATTTGTCTGTATTATAAATAGGCCATAAGGATTGGTTACCTGACCCGTAATAGATTTGTGTGAATTTGCTGTGCCGGCCTACGCCTCCAATGTCTTCTCACTCTTTGCAGGTCCTAAAAGATCCACTAAAGCCGCAGGCTAAGGGCAACTACTGGATGGTGGATGTGAGCCAAATTCCTGAGGATGCCATGAAGCTGCAGAAAACGGGAGGCACCCGGCAAGAAGGCTACCCTCCTGACCTGGCTCCTTGTATCCTGCATGGACAGCCCTACAGATCTGTAGACTTTCACCACCCCCATCTTTCAAAAGACAATACTGTGGTCGGATCAGATGCAGAGGCTGGTCCCTCAGTACAAACCCAACCCCCAAATATAGATCCTGCCGCAACCTTCTCAAACATCTTATGGAACCTTCCAAAGTCATATTCAAAATGCATGGCCCCTAATGTGGTGTCCCCTCCCAGCATTCACCCTCTCCTTTACTCCAACTTCCCCTCTTCCTCTGTGACTACATGCCTACCCCATACTCAAGCTCCACCTGAGCGGAGGGATATTTACACTCCCAGTCTGATGCCTCCCCTGCCCAGACCCTCTGAAGCCAGAACCAGAATATCCTCTTCAGATTTCCCTCCCAATAATACGGTCTTTGACATCCCAGTGTATCCACACCACGGGGGGGGGGCTACATACTCAAAACATCTATGGGCCAAAATTTTCTCAGGGTGGGGTGTACCCAGGGTACAGACCCAATGGTTACTGATTGGCCAGTTGTTGAGACAAGGCTGGTTTTGGGCTAGTCACTTTTGCCTCAAGGACTAGCTGAACTTCAAGTCTTACCCAATGATGTTGGCACCCAATGTGGCACATGGTCCAGCGGAGGTGGCACCAAACATGACCTACAGTCCAAAGGCATTTGTCAACTATGTATATATCAGTCATTTTCTATCATGTCTGTTTCTTTTTACTTCAAATAAAATTGAATTTGTTTTTTAATCTCAAGTGATGTAAAAGCTTTGTTATTTGAAAAAAAAAAAAAAACATGTCATACTTACCTTCTCTGTGCAGTGGTTTTGCACAGAGCAACCCGGATCCTCTTCTTCTCAGGTCCCCTGCCGGTGCTCATGGCTCCTCCCCTCTTGACCAGTTCCCCCAATAGTAAGCCTCTTGCTATGGGGGCACTGGTGCGTGCTAACTCCTGAGCCGCACTCTGTGCATTCATAAGACACAGAGCAGCTGCTCAGTCCCGCTCTGAGTCATTTTGTCCTCACCTTTTTCTTTTCTGAACCTCCTGCCAGATGGTTTCCAGGTTTAGTATTTACTAAAATAATTGCATTTCCATGTTGTGTACTATAGGAGAGCTGATATAGTGAATGCAGGGTCTGGGGAGAGTGCATATAGTGAATGCAGGGTCTGGGGAGAGTGCATATAGTCAATGCAGGGTCTGGGGAGAGTGCATATAGTCAATGCAGGGTCTGGGGAGAGTGCATATAGTGAATGCAGGGTCTGGGGAGAGTGCATATAGTCAATGCAGGGTCTGGGGAGAGTGCATATAGTCAATGCAGGGTCTGGGGAGAGTGCATATAGTGAATGCAGGGTCTGGGGAGAGTGCATATAGTGAATGCAGGGTCTGGGGAGAGTGCATATAGTGAATGCAGGGTCTGGGGAGAGTGCATATAGTCAATGCAGGGTCTGGGGAGAGTGCATATAGTCAATGCAGGGTCTGGGGAGAGTGCATATAGTGAATGCAGGGTCTGGGGAGAGTGCATATAGTGAATGCAGGGTCTGGGGAGAGTGCATATAGTGAATGCAGGGTCCGGGGAGAGTGCATATAGTGAATGCAGGGTCCGGGGAGAGTGCATATAGTGAATGCAGGGTCCGGGGAGAGTGCATATAGTGAATGCAGGGTCCGGGGAGAGCGCATATAGTGAATGCAGGGTCCGGGGAGAGCGCATATAGTGAATGCAGGGTCCAGGGAGAGCGGATATAGGGAATGCAGGGTCCGGGGAGAGCGCATATAGGGAATGCAGGGTCTGGGGGGACTGGATATAGGGAAATGCAGGGTCCGGGCAGAGCGGATATAGGGAATGGGGGGACCAGATATAGTGAATGCAGGGTTTAGTAAAACTTTAATAGCTAAACACTTAAAATCATATACCGGCTCTACCATGTCTCCTCTGGTGTAGAATAGAACCATGTCAGTTTTGGTCTTCCTAAAAACCGTTAACTCCTTGATCTCCCCAATGTTTAGGGACAAATTGTTTGCCTCACACCACAATGGTCACCTGGTCACAAAACTACCTGGTGAGGCTGTTTTGATACGTTTTAACACTAATCCCTCAAAGCACTTCATTATCGGGGTGAGCACAATCCTTCAAACTATCTATGTTTGCTACTTTTGGTATGGGAGTAATAGTAGATTTTAGGCAAGTTGGAACCACAGCCAATGATAATGATCAGTTAAATATATTAGTAAAGACCCCTGCAAGGTGGTTGGCTCAGGTCTTAACAGCCCTCCCTTGGACCCCATCTGGACCCACAAATTGACAGATTTAAATGCCTGACTCACCTCGTGTTCCTGTATCACAGGTGCGGCATCACCCATGTGCGAGCTCAAGAAATTGTTTGCCGGGGTACTGCATCCTCTTGTGAGAAAAAGCTGTTGAATTCTTCAGCCCGTTGGTGTCAGGGCAGGGGCCGAGGAACGGACAGGCAGGCCTAACAATGTAACGCACTGGCTGACGACAACCACCACCCACAGACCGAAGTCCCTCAGGGCGCGGAGTCTAAGTCCCAGGCTGCCCTTCACCAGGGCCCCTGATGGTGGGGATGGACTTGATGCAGCCAGGAACCAGGTCGCGGCCCCTGAGGCACCTCAGCTGCGGTAATGGCCGCCGCCAATGGCGTGTAGCTGGTGGAAGAGGCAAAAGAGTAGTCAGACAAGCCGGGTTCAGCAACAGGACAAAACAGTACAGGACAGCAGACGAGAATCACAGGTCACGAGCCGGGTTCAGCAACAGAGGGTCAGATCAAAGGAGAATACAAAGAATAGTCAAGTCACAAGCCGAATCAGATACCAGGAGAGTCACGAGAGTCAGAACAGAGTAATAGCAACACAAAGACACAAGTGCAAAGAGCATGTGCGGGCCACAGGCTTATATGTCATCAGCCACACCCCTCTGGGGGATGGACCACAGAGACCTGAAGGCATAAAAGGATTCCCATCATGCACAGCAGAATCCAAGATGGACGCCAGCACATGGAGTAACATAACCTCAGGGAAAAGGTAGGACCTTGACAATTGGATAATAAAATGTGCACCCTGGTGAGTGTTCTCTCTGTGGTTTAGGATATCCTGTATCCCTTTCCAACCTTCCCGTACATCATTCTCTCTGCAGTATTCAATTTTAGGTTTGCTCTAGCAACACTATACTTAACCGTATCCCCATCCCTAAAGGCACCATCCCGTTCTTTCAAGACAACGTACTCTCTTGGTCATCCAGGGCTTCTGATTAGGAAAAACCTTGATATGCTTCCTAACCAGGGGCCTATTTACCACAAGGCACTTGCCTAGGGTGGCATTTTTCAAGGGGGCAGCTCCTCTTACACCCCCTCCCCCTGAAGAAAGGATGAAAGAGAGGGAGACGCGCACTGTGGGAACCAGATGGGATCCGATAGACTGATGGTGTATGTAGAGCCTAACTTTTGTTCGCAGGGATGTCCAGAACTGTGAAGATGAGTGTCTCTACCACTGGGGGGGGGGGGGTAGTGGAAGGCTCTTCCGGGTTGAGGGCAGAGGTGTTGTTGGTCAATGTTGTCAGGCTCTCTCCGCAGGAGGGGGAAGGGGGACAGGTTCTGTTGGTCGGTGTCCCTGGGGGCAGACAATGTTTGTGTTGCCTAGGGCAGCATTAAACCTAAATACACCACTGCTCCTAACTGTAACAAAGTCTACACAAGTGCTGATGTAACTCAGTATTGTATCAGTGTACGTATTTAGGTCTAGTGATGGGCCGAACACCCCCCTGTTCGGTTCGTGGTTGAACATCCAAACCTACAGAATGTTCAACCGCAAACTTCAAACACAATTTACTGAGCGGTATCTTACCACCTGAGTATGTGGGAGGATCCCGCTCAGTTACAAATATCCGGCATGAGTCATATTAAGTCACACGGTATTATAGTAGTGAGACATTCATTAATGTCTCCGCTGTCAGTGGGATTCTGACAGCTGAATGTAAAAAGAATTGTTGGCATTGCCCAACAATTAAACTTTTTTTCTTTTTTAAACGGCGTGGGGTTCCCCCTCCCATCCATACCAAGCCCTTCGGTGCTGCTATGGATTTTGAAGGCAACACCCACACCAAAATAAAAACAAAAAAAAAATGGCATGGGGGGTCCCCCCTAAAATCCATACCAGACCCTTATATGAACATGCAGGTCAGGAAAGGCGTGTACGAGCAAGCACCCCCGCCTGAACCATACCAGATACATGCCCTCAACATGGGGGAGGTACTTTGGGGCATGGGGGGGCTCCCCTTCCCCAAAATACCTTGTCCCCATGTTGATGGGGAAAAGGGTTTCCTTCCCACAACTCTTAGCTGTGGTTGTGGGGGGCTTATTAGAATCTTGAACCCCCTTTAAAAAGGGGGCCCCCAGATCCCTCCCCCCCCATGTGAATGAGTATGTGGTACATGGTACTGTTGGTATGGTCAGGTGCATTGCTTTGACCAATCACAATGCACTGTCAGGGCGCAGTGCATCGTGGGGCATGGCAGGCGAACAGCCTACCGAACACCTGTACTGTTTGTGTGCTCAGCCAACACACAAATGGCCCGTGTTGAAGTCGAACTTAGGTTCAACTAGAACATACAGCCCAACACTATTTAGGCCATGTTTAAAAATTTCCCATTTGGTCCTCTCAAAGCAGTCCTGTAACTGCTCGAGAGCCATCTGACCAAATCCTTGTCTCCTTGCTTTCTGGAACAATTCTCTGCCTGATTGGGCTGTACAGTGGAATGAGAGAGGAATAATCTGAGTGGCCAAGATGAGGTAATGGAACAGCTTTGTATGCTTCCCCAACAGAGTATACCATACAACCAATTTATTTGTCCTGGGACTTTAAATGAGGCACAACACACGTCTAACAAATAACTTGTTTCCAACATAAATATCTAATAAATGAATAAACTTCTCATTGCTTACAAAAGGAGGATAATTTATATAATGTATATCCAAATTTCTTTCCATAGTAACTACTTTGAAAATGGGTGTGCAATTCTGATAGCACCCAATCCGCTTCTGGTTTGTCCCCTTGGGTTCTCACGGAGTCATCCTTCCACAGCTCCCAGGTGAGACTCCCCTGGCCATCACCATTTGGAAATACGGTCATATATTTTTAGCTGATTTGTTAGTATTAGGGACCCTCTGGTGACCCTTGAGATTGGAACTACTTCAAATATTACAAGATATTATTAGGTTGTTATATACTTGATGATTTACCTTGCACATATTATATCTGCATCTACTCCTGAAGAAGTGAACTAAGAGTCACGAAACACGGCGAGTTTTTGGATGCAATTTTAATGTCATTCTGTATTGACATCTGGATTGTATACAGTCAATTGTATATCCAATGATGTATGGAATGCATTAATATGGATTTATTATAAATCAGCTTGTTACCATTTTATCCTTTTGTGAGCGATGAGAAGTTTGCTCGTTGGTCGTGTGTGTTGTGCCTCTTTTAAAGTCCCAGGACAAATATATTGGTTGTTTGGATATATTAAGGGATGGAGGCACATCACTGGGTGCATCAGGTCACATTCTATTTTTGTTATATTAATTTGGGTGGACACCCCAGTCCATAGTGGCCTCTTGCACCATGCAGATGTACAATAATGACATTGCGAGATACTGACCAGAATTTATTGTATTACTACACAGATTATGTAAACTTCCCAGTATGACATTTCTGGTTGGGATTGATGGCCAGGGTCTGCCTCATCCTCCAGATGTGATGCATTGAGGAGACTTTTGACTTTTTTTTTCCGCCCAAGCCTGCTTATACAGGTGGGGTCTGGGCCGCATCGGCACCATGTCTGTGCTTGATGTGTGATGTCAGCGTCATTGCGGCATCATCACACCAATGCGCTTTGTTTCATCTTGCTGCAGCCTTGAGGGGTATGGTACTCACGTCGCCGTTGTGCCTGTGTGGCGGTGGATGCCTCGTTGTTGAACGCTTCCCCTTTTAGACTGTTGGGAGGGACCAGCGCCTAGCCCCTGGGGACAAATGGTGGAAGCAGATGAAGATTTTTTTTTTTTTTCCTTTGAGGACACTGAGAAGCCACACTTGTTGTTGAGTGCCTCCCCTCTTTGATTGCACACGCAATGTTGGGAGGGACAACTGATTAGCCCATCCCCCCGGGATAAATAGTTGTAGCTTATGGGGGTGGTTTGCCCCATGAGGATACTGAGAAGCAACACTTTGATGTATAGTGCTTGAGTCATGGTTTGGCTGCTTTTATGTATGTTTTTGCATATGGCCTTGGTGGTCTATTTTTCATTGGCATATTCTTTTATCTTTGAACTGGATTCTGTGATTTGGGTCCTCTTTTCTTTTTTCATACCACCAGGTGCAGTACATTTCATAAACTGATCTTGTTTCCTTTTATTATTGCTAAATTACAGCCAGGGCTGCATTCCATTTTTGTTGTATTGTTACTCAAATATCCAGTATTACAATGACCGCTTCTGATCCATGGTGGTTTATGCTTTTGTCTGCCTACATTTTGTTTTTGTTCGGCTCTGGGTACTTGGTGGTCTTTCTTTCTTTATTCCCACATTTTATTTTTGTGGGAAAAAAAATGAAAAATGTCATTTGTGTACAGCGTTGCATGACCATGCTATTGCCAGTTAAAGAGAAGTGGCGAATAGCAAAAAAATGACCAATGTACCCCATACTCATTCACATGGATGGGAGGGGGTTTAGGTTGGCAGGATCTGGGGGTCTCCCCCCTTTACTGGCCAGCCTGGCCACATGCTCGGATAAGGGTTTTTTTTGGCATGGGGTTACTCTCAAAATCCATACCAAACCAGGACAAGCAGCCAGCTACATGGCCCCCTCCTTACCCTCTTCCCGTCCGCCCATTCTACATAGACGGCAGACGGGAAGCAGCGCCGATGCGGGCTAATGTTCCTGTACGTTAGGCTGCATCGATGGCTCGTGTGCGGCTCACAGAGCGCTCACCATGAAACCCGGTGATCGGTGTGTCACCCGGACACAGTGGATTATATTGTCTTTTTGTTCACTAAAATTCATTAAAGTGTTTTTTTACCCAGAAATATGCTTTTGAAAAACCACTGCGCAAATACCACGTGACATAAAATATTGTAACTCCCATCATTTTATTCTCTAGGGCCTCTGCTTAAAAAATATAATGTTTGGGGGTTCTAAGTAATTATCTAGCAAAAAATATATAATTTTTCCATGTAGGAGAGGAATGTCAGAATTGGCCCAGTATGCAAGTGGTTAAATAATAAACATGTCTATACTTACCTGCGGTGTGCAGTGGTTTTGCACAGAGCGGCCCGGATCACCCTCTTCTCGGGTCCCCCGCAGGTTCTCCTGGCTCATCCTGTCTGTCGGGTGCCCTCACAGAAAACAGCTTGCTATGGGGGCACCCACTGCTACGAGTGTCCATTCACACATGGTGCCATGGCTTGGCCCCACCTCCTCTATCTCCTCATTGGCTGACTGGCTGTGATTGATAGCAGTAGGAGTCAATGGCTCCTGCTTGCTGTCTCTGCCAATGAGGAGGCAGAGACCTGGGACAGTGAGGCTGTCATTCATATTGCTGGATCTTGATGGGGCTCAGCTAAATTTATTCTAAAAATATTCTTCCCATATATATATTGACATATTTGAAATACTATAACTTTGGCTATATTTAAAATAAATAAAAAACATATAATATATACTGTATGTTGAAATATGTCTTTTTATATATTTCCAAATATATGAACATTTTTTTAAAAAATACATTTTCAAATATACTGTGTCTTTAAAAATAAATTTAATCTACATTTTTAGAGTGCATTTACAAATATATGCTAAAATGAGTTCTGTAAAGCAAAATCTGAAGGATATATTTTAAAATATTTTTCATATATTTTGTAATATATAAAAAACACATTTCAACATACGGTATGTGTGTGTAAAATATCCTTTTTTTTTATTTAAATATATTGAATATGGCCAAAACTGTAGTATTTCAAATATATGCCAATATATTTGGGAAGAATATTTTTCTTCCATGTGTGTTGGCACACCTTTCTGTGAACTAGACTGGGACCTAGATGTCTTTCTATTTTTTTACCACTAGGTGCAGTCTTGCACCTTTCATATAATCGCTCACTATGTCTCCCTACTCACTTCTGCACTGCAGCCAGCATTACATGTTGTTTTTGTCGTTTATCACTCATCTTGATTTGGCCATCACCATTTGGAAATACGGTCATATATTTTTAGCTGATCTGTAAGTATTAGGGTCCCTCTTGTGACTCTTGAGATCAGAACGACTTCAAATATTACAAGATCCCACTAGGTTGTTATATACTTGATGATTTACCGTGCAGATATTATATCTGCATCTACTCCTGAAGAAGTGAACTAAGTCACGAAACACGGCGAGTTTTTGGATGCAATTTTAATGTCATTCTGTATTGATATCTGGATTGTATACCGTCAATTGTATATCCAATGATGTATGGAATGCATTAATATGGATTTATTACAGATCAGCTTGTTACCATTTATCCTCTTTTGTAAGCAATGTGTCACGATCAGGGGTCAGGTTCAGAGACCAGTTGCTATAGCAGTGGAAAGGCTTACCTGAAACCAGCAGGATAGGTACACAGGCAGGTCACTGTGGCAGAGGAGTGGGATCACCCGAGGTGTGGAGTCTAAGTACCAACCGGTGTTCACCAGAGCTCCTAATGGTGGAGATGGATTTGGCTGCGTGTTGGTAGCAGGTCACAGATCTCAGGATCACCCCACCAGGGAATGAGTAAGCCGGAATCCAGTAGCAGATCGAACAAGTTAGGGATCGAGCAGAAGCAGAGTCAGTCAACAAGCCAAGGGTCGGTCACAAACGGTAGTAGATGAGGCAGAATCGTAGTCCAGGAACAAGCCAAAGGTCGGTAGCGAAGGTATAGATGGCAGTAGGAGAGACAAGCAGGATATTAGCTGGTGAAGGCACAATAATCTGGCAAAGAGGAAATGCAGAGTAATGGCTTTTATCAGGAAGTTCATGGGAGGAGAAAAGGGTTCAAGACAGACAGGGCCAAGGAAGGATCATCCAAACAGTTGTCAAGGGAGCTGTCCAGCATTCCAGGTTGCTCAGCAAATAGCGACATTGCCTCTCACCGCAGAAGGCCCAGGTTTGATCCCAGGCTCTGACAGTCTATAAGCAAGCCTGTACTCCGAGGTCAAGATAAATATATGATTGCAGTAATGCCGGGGATTTTTTTTACACAAGAGTCGGAACACGTGGTTGGGGGAGTGATAAAAAAAGGTGGTCGACCTGTATTTACTGACCTCCCCAAGCTGCAAAGGTAGCTTAGCAAAAATGCATGCCGGAAGTAATTGTCTCTGTTGAGTTTGTAAGGCAGCTGCGGTGAGGGATTTTAGGAGTTCAAATAGGCAATAGGGAGGTGATGTAATGTCAACTCACTGCCTTTCAATAGTCCTCTGAAAAGTGATCTACCACAGATTGCTTTTTCAGAGGGCAACACAAGGGTAAATGAGAGTAGAGAGACGTACTGAGAGTTTGTTGGGTGAACTATGTGCAGGAGAGGAGTGTGGAGGGTATGACAGGGGGAAGTATGTGCAGGAGAGGAGTGTGGAGGGTATGACAGGGCAGTATGTGCAGGAGAGGAGTGTGGAGGGTATGACAGGGGGAAGTATGTGCAGGAGAGGAGTGTGGAGGGTATGACAGGGGGCAGTATGTGCAGGAGAGGAGTGTGGAGGGTATGACAGGGGGCAGTATGTGCGGGAGAGAAGTGTGGAGGGTTTGACAGGGGGAAGTATGTGCAGGAGAGGAGTGTGGAGGGTATGAGAGGGGGAAGTATGTGCAGGAGAGGAGTGTGGAGGGTATGACGGGGCAGTATGTACAGGAGAGGAGTGTGGAGGGTATGACAGGGGGCAGTATGTGCAGGAGAGGAGTGCGGAGGGTATGACAGGGGGCAGTGTGTGCAGGAGAGGAGTGTGGAGGGTTTGACAGGGGGAAGTATGTGCAGGAGAGGAGTGTGGAGGGTATGACAGGAGGCAGTATGTGCAGGAGAGGAGTGTGGAGGGTATGACAGGAGGCAGTATGTGCAGGAGAGGAGTGTGGAGGGTATGACGGGGCAGTATGTGCAGGAGAGGAGTGTGGAGGGTATGACGGGGCAGTATGTGCAGGAGAGGAGTGTGGAGGGTATGACGGGGCAGTATGTGCAGGAGAGGAGTGTGGAGGGTATGACGGGCAGTATGTGCAGGAGAGGAGTGTGGAGGGTTTGACAGTGGGCAGTATGTACAGGAGGCGAGTGTGGAGGGTATGATGGGGCAGTATGTGCAGGAGAGGAGTGTGGAGGGTTTGACAGGGAGAAGTATGTGCAGGAGAGAAGTGTGGAGGGTTTGACAAGGAGAAGTATGTGCAGGAGAGGAGTGTGGAGGGTATGACAGGGGACTGTATGTGCAGCAGAGGAGTGTGGAGGGTTTGACAGGGGGCAGTATGTGCAGGAGAGGAGTGTGGAGGGTTTGACAGGGGACTGTATGTGCAGGAGAGGAGTGTGGAGGGTATGACAGGGGCAGTATGTGCAGGAGAGGAGTGGGGAGGGTATGACAGGGGGCAGTATGTACAGGAGAGGAGTGTGGAGGGTATGCCGGGGCAGTATGTACAGGAGGTGAGTGTGGAGGGTATGCCGGGGCAGTATGTACAGGAGGTGAGTGTGGAGGGTATGCCGGGGCAGTATGTACAGGAGAGGAGTGTGGTGGGTATGCCGGGGCAGTATGTACAGGAGAGGAGTGTGGAGGGTATGACGGGGCAGTATGTACAGGAGAGGAGTGTGGAGGGTATGATGGGGCAGTATGTACAGGAGAGGAGTGTGGAGGGTTTGACAGGGGGCAGTATGTGCAGGAGAGGAGTGTGGAGGGTTTGACAGGGAGAAGTATGTGCAGGAGAGGAGTGTGGAGGGTATGACAGGGGACCGTATGTGCAGGAGAGGAGTGTGGAGGGTTTGACAGGGGGCGGTATGTGCAGGAGAGGAGTGTGGAGGGTTTGACAGGGGGAAGTAGGTGCAGGAGAGGAGTGTGGAGGATTTGACAGGGTAGTTTGTGCAGAAGAGGAGTGTGGAGGGTATGATTGGGCAGTATGTGCAGGAGAGGAGTATGGAGGGTATGACGGGGCAGTATGTGCAGGAGAGGAGTGTGGAGGGTTTGACAGGGTAGTTTGTGCAGAAGAGGAGTGTGGAGGGTATGATTGAGCAGTATGTGCAGGAGAGGAGCGTGGAGGGTATGATAGGGGGCAGTATGTGCAGGAGAGGAGTGTGGAGGGTTTGACAGGGGCAGTATGTGCAGGAGAGGAGTGTGTAGGGTTTGACAGGGAGAAGTATGTGCAGGAGAGGAGTGTGGAGGGTATGACAGGGGGAAGTATGTGCAGGAGAGGAGTGTGGAGGGTATAATAGGGGACTGTATGTGCAGGAGAGGAGTGTGGAGGGTATGACAGGGGACTGTATGTGCAGGAGAGGAGTGTGGAGGGTTTGACGGGGCGGTATGTGCAGGAGAGGAGTGTGGATGGTATGACAGGGGGAAGTATGTGCAGGAGAGGAGTGTGGAGGGTATGACAGGGGACTGTATGTGCAGGAGAGGAGTGTGGAGGGTATGACAGGGGGAAGTATGTGCAGGAGAGGAGTGTGGAGGGTATGACAGGGGGAAGTATGTGCAGGAGAGGAGTGTGGAGGGTATGACAGGGGGAAGTATGTGCAGGAGAGGAGTGTGTCTGCATGACTAGGGGCGTGGCAGGGGTGGAGCTCTTTACCTGCTTTGGGAGGTATGGTGACATCACCACCAACAGGAACTCCATCCCTGGAATTCATAGAGGGTCACAAATGTAGCCCCTCCTAGTGTAGGATGCTGGGTAAATTTAGCTTTTGGCTCCTCCTGTTATCAAGATAGCAGTGATCATTTCTCTTGGTCTCTTTAGTGGTTTCACAGGCTGGTTCGCTTTCCCTGCCTCTAGAAGAAGCTTCCAGAGCTTAGGGAAGGAGGTGCAAATAGCCAGCTTGGATATTTATCATACTCCAACCAATCCCTGGAGAGGAGTGTCCAGTAGGGGGCTGGAAAGGTGATAAGTAGTCTGAAGCGCCAGAGAGCTGGGTCTCTCTCTCAGGTGAATTCTAGAGCCGGAGGGGCTGCTGCCCTCAGCCAGTTCATGGACTGTGTAGCTGCTGAGGGTCTGGTTGGATTTTCTTAGGAAGTGATTGTAGGACCTCACCACAAGGGATCTGCTCTGGAGAAGGACTGTCTCACTCACTGGACTGTGTTTAGAGTTAGCTGGAAGGTGGCAGCTGTCCTGGGGACTTATGAGTAAAGACCCAAAATTGATCCCTGTGACTGTGCTGTGTTCTGGATGACACATTGGCTACAAGTAGTTGTATGTAGGCACAAGGTAGCCAGAAGCCAAAGAAACTTGCCGCATGTTCCCCAGCTGTGAGGCTTTAGACTGTTCAATACTCCCAAGCCTGTCCTGTAATTGCTGTGCGCCATTCGTGTTGCAGTCCCCCCACCCCCGAACCCTCTCCTGTTAAAGTTTCTTCACCCAGTAAATCTTAAAAAGCCGTCCCCTAGACCAGGGGTCACTAAATGGTGAGCTGCGAACAGCGCCAGCAGTGCTGCCCCCCGGACCACCAGCCCTCAATGAGAGATCCGCCACTGAGCAGGGCGGTCATCATGGCAACATGACATCACGTGTGCGCCCCGCACCTTTCATCACACTGTCTCTACGGCTCCCTCTCCCTGCCTGTACACAAGAGTCCAGCAAGGATCCCGGTACAGCCCCTGGCTGCCCTCAAGGTAGGGTGTAGTCTTACAAGGGCACTCTGATGGGCACAACATAGAATATGTCCATCAGAGTGCCCCTTAACATAACATGTGCCCAGCAGTTTCCCTTTACATAACATGTGCCCATCAGTGCCCCTTTACATAACACGTACCCATCAGAGTGCCCCTTAACATAATGTGCCCATCAGAGTGCCCCTTTACATAACATGTGCCCATCAGAGTGCCCCTTTACATAACATGTGCCCATCAGAGTGCCCCTTTACATAGCATTTGCCCATCAGAGTGCCCCTTTACATAACATGTGCCCATCAGAGTGCCCCTTTACATAACATGTGCCCATCAGTGCCCCTTAACATAACGTGCCCATCAGAGTTCCCCTTTACATAACACGTGCCCATCAGAGTGGCCCTTTACATAACATGTGCCCATCAGAGTGGCCCTTTACATAACATGTGCCCATCAGAGTGGCCCTTTACATAACATGTGCCCATCAGAGTGCCCCTTTACATAACATCTATCCATCAGAGTGCATACAAAAGGAGAAGTTGTGAAAAGAGATTCACAAGAAAGCGGCTACATTTTGGACAGAATACGATACTCAGAATAATTTCCAAAAATGATGCTTTATTAAACATTAATAGTAGACAATAGGGTAATTACCCCGGTTCACCATCACCTCAGTATGAGATATTACTCTCAGACCTAAAACCACATCAAGACCAGTATAAATATGGATGTGCTGCAAAGACAATGACAAATACCTGTCTAATGCATTTGCAGCACTGTCACATTGGTTACACTACCAGTAGGAGGTATTTCAAAAAATTGTACCATCAGGTATTATGATAACACGCTAAGCAAAATGGCTAATATAGTCACCATATGGTCCTGACGAAGCTGAGTGAGATCCGCCCATCGGCGAAACGTGTTGACGTCATACGTCAGATACGTCACTTCCGGTCATGCGCATTGACGTTACACACGCCGACCAGCAAGGAGGCGGCCATTTCTACATGCCACGAGCTATGCAAGGCTGTATTGGCGCCAGGGAGAGAGCAGAGCCCGCGAGATATCGGCTGATGTAAGCAGGTGTCCCCTGGATCAACACGTTGCAGCAATTACGGAGGATATCTCCACTATACATCACCCATGGCACAGGTGGTCAGTGGACTGTTACAAGGTTAACCAAGAAGGTTTCTTGTTACTCTCTTCATATATTTAAGCAGGAGTACCCAGATTGACTGTCCATTTATTATTTGTTTTATTCCAGGACGGGGACATTATGATGTATCATCTAGGTGCAAGGCATCCATTATATATTACAACCAATGGAAAATTCACCAGGCCTTACTTCATCACGTCTATTACAGTGGTTCATAGTCCACACGTTGTGGTGAAGAAACCATGTAAAGCAGGGCCTTGCTACCTACATCATTTACTTCATCAAGGACATCTACAGGGACTCCTTCATATATAATTTGCAGATTTGCATTTGCCTAGTGTGGATGTGTACCACTCACATGTGCCTAAGAGGGGTTGTATTGTATGAGTCTATATAGATATCATTGGGGCTCTAATCCTCCCTATATCTAATAATAATAATAATAATTTTTTACCCACATTGCCTTTCATGGGCTAAGGGTTATATCTCTTCCATATGGTGACTATATTAGCCATTTTGCTTAGCGTGTTATCATAATCCCTGATGGTACAATTTTTTGAAATACTTCCTACTGGTAGTGTAACCAATGTGACAGTGCTGCAAATGCATTAGACAGGTATTTGTCATTGTCTATGCAGCACATCCATATTTAGACCGGTCTTGATGTGGTTTTAATGTGGTTTTAGGTCTGAGTAATATCTCATACTGAGGTGATGGTGAACCGGGGTAATTACCCTATTGTCTGCTATTAATGTTTAATAAAGCATCATTTTTGGAAATTATTCTGAGTATCGTATTCTGTCCAAAATGTAGCCGCTTTCTTGTGAATCTCTTTTCACAACTTCTCCTTTTGTATGCATATTTTTTGGCTACTGAACAGAAGCCATCTATTGGGTGATACAATAAATATCTATATGAACCTCTACCCCTTATTTTTCATTACCCATCAGAGTGCCCCTTAATATAACATGTACCCATCAGAGTGCCCCTTTACATAACATGTACCCATCAGAGTGCCCCTTTACATAACATGTACCCATCAGAGTTTCCCTTTACATAACATGTACCCATCAGAGTGCCCCTTTACATAACATGTACCCATCAGAGTGCCCCTCTACATAACATGTACCCATCAGAGTGCCCCTCTACATAACATGTACCCATCAGAGTGCCCCTCTACATAACATGTACCCATCAGAGTGCCCCTTTACATAACATGTACCCATCAGAGTGCCCCTCTACATAACATGTATCCATCAGAGTGCCCCTTATTTTATGATAAGGGGGCACAAATGGGCACATACAGTGGAAAGGGGAACTCTGATGGGCACATGTGATGTAAAGGAGCACTCTGATGGGGAAATATGATATGAAGGGGTACTTTGAGTGTAAAGGGGCACTCTGACGGGAATACCTGATGTAAGGTGGCAATGTGATGGGGATACCTGATGTAAAGGGGCACTCTGATGGGGAATATGATGTAAAGGGGCACTCTGATGGGGAATACGATGTAAAGGGGCACTCTGATGGGGAAATATGATAGAAAGGGGTACTTTGTAATGGGGCACTCTGACGGGAATACCTTATGTAAGGTGGCAATGTGATGGGGATGCCTGATGTAAAGGGGCACTCTGATGGGAACTGATGTAAAGGGGCACTCTGATGGGAACAACTGATGTAAAAGAGCACTCTGATGGGCACACCTGATGTGATGGGAATACATGATGTAAAGTTGCACTCTGATGGTGACCCCTAATATAAGGGGGCACACTGATGGGCACACACTATTCAGACCTTGGCCAGAAGATAATTTTAGTGACCAGATCTCCTTGAATTTAATTCAATCCCCCTGCCCTAGACTGTGGTATTGGCGCCGCTGTCAATGGACTGGTGCTTGGTGGTGGGCAGTCTGTGTACTGTTAGGGAAGAACCAGTTTTACCAAAGGCCCCTACATTGCACGCACTGAGGCCAGTGATGGGGGTTATTTTTACACTCATGGGCACCTACATTGAGGGTTGTTACTGCACTCACTGACACCAATGTTGGGGGTTATTACTGCATCTACTGACACCAGTGTTGGGAGTTATTACTGCATCTACTGACACCAGTGTTGGGGGTGATTAGTGCACTCACTGACACCAATGTTGGGGGTTATTATTGCATCCAGTGACACTAATGTTGGGGGTTGTTATTGCAATTACTGGCACCAATGTTGGCGTTTATTATTGCATCGACTGACACATATGCTGGGGGTTATTATTGCAGCTACTGACACCAATTACTGTCACACAAAGCAATCAATATACACAGATTGGGATTTTTCTACCAAAAACATGGAGCACAAAATATTTTGGCCTAAATTTATAGCTAACTTTGAGCTTACTATATATTTTTTTAGCTGAACGTAAAAAAATATTGTTTTTCTTCAAAATTTCTGGTCTTTTTTGTTTATACTATACTATAGTGCGAAAAATAAAAATTGCACAGGTGATAAAATACCACCAAAAGTGTGTGTGAAAAAAAGGACATAAATTTTGTTTGGGTGCAGCACTGCATGACCGCGCAATTCTCAGTTGAAATAGTGCAGCTCCGAATAGCAAAAAGAGGCGTGGTCATTAAAGTGGAGTTCCACTCACTCTGTAAAAAAAAGAAGTCAGCAGCTACAAAAACAGCCACTCCCCTGTCCCCGTTTCACCGGCCGTCGGTTATTCCAGGCGCCGGCATCTTCAGTGTGGGCACCCGGCAGTGACAGCTTGCGGCTTCACAGCCGGGTGCCCACTGTGCATGCGCGAGTACCACTGCACTTCCTGAATGGCCCCGTCGTCTTCTGGGATCTGTCACGTGTCCCACAAGACTTCAGGGAGGGAGGGTAGGAGGACAACTTCCGTTTCCGATCGCCTAGGCTAGGGGTAGGCAACCTGCGGCTCTCTAGCTGTTGTGGAACTACATTTCCCATGAGACATTGCAAAATTGACAGTTACAGCTATGACTTGCAGAGGCATGATGGAACTTGTAGTCCTGTAACAGTTGGAGGGCCGCAGGTTGCCTACCCCTGGCCTAGGCGATCGCAGTGGAAGCGGCAGCGGGTACCTGTCAAATTCGAATACCCGTTCCCCCCGCCCCTCCCCAAAGGTGCCAATCCTTAATGGGGAGCGGGGGACCAATCTATAAAGCGGGACATCCCCTTTTGGATGGAACTCCGCTTTAAGGGGGGTAAATCCTCTGGAGGGCAAGTGGTTAAAAAAAATAAAATGTATTTTGCACCGTTTTTCCTCCTTGTTTCATATCATCATTGCTGGTCTCCTGCAGCCTCCTTGCCGGCACTTCGTGTTTGCATCTGGGATCTAGATCTGTGCAGGCCAAAGACATGCTTTACTTTCTATCCATTGCTGAACCACTTGCCTACCTTTACCCCCTCTAAGCACCTGCCTCCCCCCATTGGCCTGGGCAGGAAGGGGGCACTTTTACCTCCTTCCTGCCCAGGACAATCGTCAGCTTTCAGCGCTTTGAATGACAATTGCGCGGTCATGCAACACTGTACCCATATGACATTTGTATCATTGTTTTCCCACAAGCAGAGCTTTCTTCTGGAAGTATTTATTCCCCACTGGGGGGTTTATTTATTGCAGTATAAACGAAAAAAGAGAGAAAATTCTGGAAAAAAAGGTTTTCTTTGTTTCTATGATAAACATTTTGCAAACAGGTAATTTTTCTCCTTCACTGATGTGCACTGATAGGCAGCACTGATAGGCAGCACTGATAGGCAGAAATTATGGGTTCTATTAGGTAGCACTGACTGATTGGCACTGATAGGCGGCACTGACAGGCACAGATTGGCAGCACTGCTGGGCACTGATGAGCACTTTTGGGGCTGCACTGATAATCAGTGCCCTGACTATCAGTGCAGATGTCTGCTTTGACAGTTGCCTGTTATGGGCAGTACTTTCCTCACACTGTGACAGCATAAGGAAAGTACTGCTGATAATGTTTTAGTATTAAAAAATAAAAATAAAAAAGGTTTTACTGTTAAAAGATCAAAATAAAAAATATTTAATGTTATGAAAATAACAACTATTTTAGTGTTATTAGATAAAATTATTTTTGTTAAAAAATAAAAAAAAGTTTTAGTATTAAAGAAATAAAAATATTTTATCGTTAAGAAAAATTTTAGTGCTAAAAAAAAAAGATAAAAATTATTTTGTGCTAAAAAATAAAAAACCTGTTTTGGTGTAAAAAAAGTTTTACTGTTAAAAGATAAAATAAAAAAATATTTATTGTTATTAAAATAACAAATATGTTAATAAATACAATTTTTTTTGTTAAAAAAATAAAATTTGTTTAGTGTTTAAAGAATAAAAAGGTTAAGTTTTCAAAAATAAAAAAAGTTTTACTGCTAAAAATGTTTTAGTTTTACACAAAACAGTTTGTGTTAAAAAAATAAATAAAACAAAAAATGGTTTATGTGCTAAAAAATGAAAAATGTATTACTGTTAAAAAAGAAAAAATATTTTTTGTTAATAAAAAAAGTGTTAAAAAATAAAAAATGTGTAGTGTTAAAATAATTTTTTTAAGTGTTGGGGTTAAAAATAAACAATTTTAATGTTAAAAACTAAATACAAACAAAAAATGTTTTTGTGTTAAAAAATAGAAAATGTTTTAATGTTATTTTTTTTTAACTTGTAGTGTTAAAAAAAATTACAAAAAGTTTTAGTGTTAAAAAAAATAAAACGTTATTATGTTAAAAAAAAATTTTAAAAAAAGTTTAGTGTTAAGTAAAAAAGAAAGTTTTAGTGTTAAAAGAAATACAAATAAAAACGTTTTAGTGTAAAAAAAAAAGTTTCGTGTTGCCTGTGTTGTGTATGGATTGGTGCAGGTCAGGACTACAATCCCCTCCCCCTCCATACGAGGACAGGTGTGTGCTGTGAGTGGGGAGTTGTAATTCCAGCGCACGCCTGCAGTACCCATGTTCTCACACTAGAGGTCTCCCCCGCTCAGCCCCGCTCCGCCGGCTCTCCATCCCCGGCTGTCCTCATTAACCCCTGTGTGTCCGGCAGGCGGGCGGGGTGCCGGTGGGGTGTCGGTGTCCGTCCCTCCTCCCCGGTGTGTCTCCTCCTCCGTGCTGGTCGTCGGTGTGCTCAGTATGGAGGGATGGCGGTAGAAGGCGGGGTGGAGGTGCTGCTCCGGGACGGTTGGTATACAGTTGCGGGGAAGTTGTCGGAGGTCTCCCTGGTGCTGAGCGCGGACCGGTCCGGGGACAACGGGGTGACCAATGGATCGTTCCGGGGCCCCTCCGAGCCCCCCCTGCCCGAGGCCATCGCCAACCAGAAGCGGACGGTGCGGGTGGTGGAGCCGGGCGGGCTGGGGATCCATGAAGGGGGGCCGGGAGAACAAGATGCCCGTCCTCATCTCCAAGATCTTCCGCGGGCTGGCCGCCGACCTCACCCACTCCCTCTATGTCGGGGACGCCATCCTCTCCGTCACTGGCACCGACCTCCGGGATGCCACACATGACGAGGGCGGGCAGGGAGGTCACCCTGGAGGGTAAGTACCACCTGTGGCATGGGATGGAGGGGGCATGTATGTGTAGGGGGCATGGGGGGGTAAGTACCACCGATTGGATGGGGGGCATGTATGTGTAGGGGACATGGGGGGTAAGTACCACCGATTTGGATGGGGGGTGTCATGTATGTGTAGGGGACATGGGGGGGTAAGTGCCACCGATTGCATGGGGGGCATGTATGTGTAGGGGACATGGGGGGGTAAGTACCACCTGTGGCATGGGATGGGGGGGTGTAATGTATGTGTAGGGGACATGGGGGGGTAAGTACCACCGATTGGATGGGGGGCATGTATGTGTATGGGGCATGGGGGGTAAGTACCACCGATTGGATGGGGGGCATGTATGTGTAGGGGACATGGGGGGGTAAGTACCACCGATTGGATGGGGGGCATGTATGTGTAGGGGACATGGGGGGGTAAGTACCACCTGTGGCATTAGATGGGGAAGGTGCTATGTATGTGTAGGGGGCATGGGGGGGTAAGTACCACCTGTGGCATGGGATGATGGGGTTCCTTGTATGTGTAGGGGACATGGGGGGTAAGTACCACCTATGGCAAGGGATGAGAGAGGTGCCATGTATGTGTAGGGGACATGGGGGGGTAAGTACCACCTGTGGCATGGGATGGGGGAGGTGGCATGTATATGTAGGGGGCATGGGGGGGTAAGTACCACCTGTGGCATGGGATGGGAGAGGTGCCATGTATGTGTAGGGGATATGGGGGGGTAAGTGCCACCTATGGCAAGGGATGGGAGAGGTGCCATGTATGTGTAGGGGACTTATGGGGTAAGTACCACCTATGGCAAGGGATGGGAGAGGTGCCATGTATGTGTAGGGGACATGGGGGGGGGGGGGGGGGTAAGTACCACCTGTGGCATGGGATGGGGAAGGTGCCGGGGACAACGGGGTGACCAATGGATCGTTCCGGGGCCCCTCCGAGCCCCCCCTGCCCGAGGCCATCGCCAACCAGAAGCGGACGGTGTGGGTGGTGGAGCCGGGCGGGCTGGGGATCCATGAAGGGGGGCCTGGAGAACAAGATGCCCGTCCTCATCTCCAAGATCTTCCGCGGGCTGGCCGCCGACCTCACCCACTCCCTCTATGTCGGGGACGCCATCCTCTCCGTCACTGGCACCAACCTCCGGGATGCCACACATGAAGAGGGCGGGCAGGGAGGTCACCCTGGAGGGTAAGTACCACCTGTGGCATGGGATGGAGGGGGCATGTATGTGTAGGGGACATGGGGGGTAAGTACCACCTGTGGCGTGGGATGGGGGCATGTATGTGTAGGGGACATGGGGGGTAAGTACCACCTGTGGCGTGGGATGGGGGCATGTATGTGTAGGGGACATGGGGGGGTAAGTACCACCTGTGGCATGGGATGGGGGCATGTATGTGTAGGGGACATGGGGGGGTAACTACCACCTGTGGCATGGGATGGGGGTGTCATGTATGTGTAGGGGACATGGGGGGGTAAGTACCACCGATTGGATGGGTGGCATGTATGTGTAGGGGACATGGGGGGGGGGTAAGTACCACCGATTGGATGGGTGGCATGTATGTGTAGGGGACATGGGGGAGTAAGTACCACCGATTGGATGGGAGGCATGTATGTGTAGGGGACATGGGGGGATAAGTACGACCTGTGGCATGGGATGGGGGGTGTCATGTATGTGTAGGGGGCATGGGGGGGTAAGTACCACTGATTGGATGGGGGGCATGTATGTGTAGGGAACATGGGGGGTAAGTACCACCTGTGGCATGGGATGGGGGCATGTATGTGTAGGGGACATGGGGGGTAAGTACCACCTGTGGCATGGGATGGGGGCATGTATGTGTAGGGGACATGGGGGGGTAAGTACCACCTGTGGCATGGGATGGGGGCATGTATGTGTAGGGGACATGGGGGGGTAAGTACCACCTGTGGCATGGGATGGGGGCATGTATGTGTAGGGGACATGGGGGGGTAACTACCACCTGTGGCATGGGATGGGGGTGTCATGTATGTGTAGGGGACATGGGGGGGGGTAAGTACCACCGATTGGATGGGGGGCATGTATGTGTAGGGAACATGGGGGGGTAACTACCACATGTGGCATGGGATGGGGGTGTCATGTATGTGTAGGGGACATGGGGGGGTAAGTACCACCGATTGGATGGGGGGCATGTATGTGTAGGGGACATGGGGGGGTAACTACCACCTGTGGCATGGGATGGGGGTGTCATGTATGTCTAGGGGACATTGGGGGGGTAAGTACCACCGATTGGATGGGTGGCATGTATGTGTAGGGGACATGGGGGGATAAGTACCACCTGTGGCATGGGATGGGGGGTGTCATGTATGTGTAGGGGACATGGGGGGGTAAGTACCACCGATTGGATGAGGGGCTTGTATGTGTAGGGGACATGGGGGGGTAAGTACCACCGATTGGATGGGGGGCATGTATGTGTAGGGGACATGGGGGGCTAAGTACCACCTGTGGCATGGTTTGGGGGGGTGTCATGTATGTGTAGGGGACATGGGGGGTAAGTACCACCGATTTGGATGGGGGGTGTCATGTATGTGTAGGGGACATGGGGGGGTAAGTGCCACCGATTGCATGGGGGGCATGTATGTGTAGGGGACATGGGGGGGTAAGTACCACCTGTGGCATGGGATGGGGGTGTCATGTATGTGTAGGGGACATGGGGGGGTAAGTACCACCGATTGGATGAGGGGCATGTATGTGTAGGGGACATGGGGGGGGGGGTAAGTACCACCGATTGGATGGGGGGCATGTATGTGTAGGGGACATGGGGGGCTAAGTACCACCTGTGGCATGGTTTGGGGGGGTGTCATGTATGTGTAGGGGACATGGGGGGTAAGTACCACCGATTTGGATGGGGGGTGTCATGTATGTGTAGGGGACATGGGGGGGTAAGTGCCACCGATTGCATGGGGGGCATGTATGTGTAGGGGACATGGGGGGGTAAGTACCACCTGTGGCATGGGATGGGGGGTGTAATGTATGTGTAGGGGACATGGGGGGGTAAGTACCACCGATTGGATGGGGGGCATGTATGTGTATGGGGCATGGGGGGTAAGTACCACCGATTGGATGGGGGGCATGTATGTGTAGGGGACATGGGGGGGTAAGTACCACCTGTGGCATTAGATGGGGAAGGTGCTATGTATGTGTAGGGGGCATGGGGGGGGTAAGTACCACCTGTGGCATGGGATGATGGGGTTCCTTGTATGTGTAGGGGACATGGGGGGTAAGTACCACCTATGGCAAGGGATGGGAGAGGTGCCATGTATGTGTAGGGGACACGGGGGGGTAAGTACCACCTGTGGCATGGGATGGGGGTGTCATGTATGTGTAGGGGACATGGGGGGGTAAGTACCACCGATTGGATGGGTGGCATGTATGTGTAGGGGACATGGGGGGGGGGGTAAGTACCACCGATTGGATGGGTGGCATGTATGTGTAGGGGACATGGGGGGGTAAGTACCACCGATTGGATGGGAGGCATGTATGTGTAGGGGACATGGGGGGATAAGTACGACCTGTGGCATGGGATGGGGGGTGTCATGTATGTGTAGGGGGCATGGGGGGGTAAGTACCACTGATTGGATGGGGGGCATGTATGTGTAGGGGACATGGGGGGTAAGTACCACCTGTGGCATGGGATGGGGGCATGTATGTGTAGGGGACATGGGGGGTAAGTACCACCTGTGGCATGGAATGGGGGCATGTATGTGTAGGGGACATGGGGGGGGTAAGTACCACCTGTGGCATGGGATGGGGGCATGTATGTGTAGGGGACATGGGGGGGTAAGTACCACCTGTGGCATGGGATGGGGGCATGTATGTGTAGGGGACATGGGGGGGTAACTACCACCTGTGGCATGGGATGGGGGTGTCATGTATGTGTAGGGGACATGGGGGGGTAAGTACCACCGATTGGATGGGGGGCATGTATGTGTAGGGGACATGGGGGGGTAACTACCACATGTGGCATGGGATGGGGGTGTCATGTATGTGTAGGGGACATGGGGGGGTAAGTACCACCGATTGGATGGGGGGCATGTATGTGTAGGGGACATGGGGGGGTAACTACCACCTGTGGCATGGGATGGGGGTGTCATGTATGTGTAGGGGACATGGGGGGGTAAGTACCACCGATTGGATGGGTGGCATGTATGTGTAGGGGACATGGGGGGATAAGTACCACCTGTGGCATGGGATGGGGGGTGTCATGTATGTGTAGGGGACATGGGGGGGTAAGTACCACCGATTGGATGAGGGGCTTGTATGTGTAGGGGACATGGGGGGGGTAAGTACCACCGATTGGATGGGGGGCATGTATGTGTAGGGGACATGGGGGGCTAAGTACCACCTGTGGCATGGTTTGGGGGGGTGTCATGTATGTGTAGGGGACATGGGGGGTAAGTACCACCGATTTGGATGGGGGGTGTCATGTATGTGTAGGGGACATGGGGGGGGTAAGTGCCACCGATTGCATGGGGGGCATGTATGTGTAGGGGACATGGGGGGGTAAGTACCACCTGTGGCATGGGATGGGGGGTGTAATGTATGTGTAGGGGACATGGGGGGGTAAGTACCACCGATTGGATGGGGGGCATGTATGTGTATGGGGCATGGGGGGTAAGTACCACCGATTGGATGGGGGGCATGTATGTGTAGGGGACATGGGGGGGTAAGTACCACCTGTGGCATTAGATGGGGAAGGTGCTATGTATGTGTAGGGGGCATGGGGGGGGGGTAAGTACCACCTGTGGCATGGGATGATGGGGTTCCTTGTATGTGTAGGGGACATGGGGGGTAAGTACCACCTATGGCAAGGGATGGGAGAGGTGCCATGTATGTGTAGAGGACATGGGGGGGTAAGTACCACCTGTGGCATGGGATGGGGGAGGTGGCATGTATGTGTAGGGGGCATGGGGGGGTAAGTACCACCTGTGGCATGGGATGGGAGAGGTGCCATGTATGTGTAGGGGATATGGGGGGGTAAGTGCCACCTATGGCAAGGGATATGAGAGGTGCCATGTATGTGTAGGGGACTTGGGGGGTAAGTACCACCTATGGCAAGGGATGGGAGAGGTGCCATGTATGTGTAGGGGACATGGGGGGGGTAAGTACCACCTGTGGCATGGGATGGGGAAGGTGCCGGGGACAACGGGGTGACCAATGGATCGTTCCGGGGCCCCTCCGAGCCCCCCCTGCCCGAGGCCATCGCCAACCAGAAGCGGACGGTGCGGGTGGTGGAGCCGGGCGGGCTGGGGATCCATGAAGGGGGGCCGGGAGAACAAGATGCCCGTCCTCATCTCCAAGATCTTCCGCGGGCTGGCCGCCGACCTCACCCACTCCCTCTATGTCGGGGACGCCATCCTCTCCGTCACTGGCACCGACCTCCGGGATGCCACACATGACGAGGGCGGGCAGGGAGGTCACCCTGGAGGGTAAGTACCACCTGTGGCATGGGATGGAGGGGGCATGTATGTGTAGGGGGCATGGGGGGGTAAGTACCACCGATTGGATGGGGGGCATGTATGTGTAGGGGACATGGGGGGTAAGTACCACCTGTGGCGTGGGATGGGGGCATGTATGTGTAGGGGACATGGGGGGGTAAGTACCACCTGTGGCATGGGATGGGGGCATGTATGTGTAGGGGACATGGGGGGGTAACTACCACCTGTGGCATGGGATGGGGGTGTCATGTATGTGTAGGGGACATGGGGGGGTAAGTACCACCGATTGGATGGGTGGCATGTATGTGTAGGGGACATGGGGGGGTAAGTACCACCGATTGGATGGGAGGCATGTATGTGTAGGGGACATGGGGGGATAAGTACCACCTGTGGCATGGGATGGGGGTGTCATGTATGTGTAGGGGACATGGGGGGGTAAGTACCACCGATTGGATGGGGGGCATGTATGTGTAGGGGACATGGGGGGTAAGTACCACCTGTGGCATGGGATGGGGGCATGTATGTGTAGGGGACATGGGGGGGTAAGTACCACCTGTGGCATGGGATGGGGGCATGTATGTGTAGGGGACATGGGGGGGTAAGTACCACCTGTTGCATGGGATGGGGGCATGTATGTGTAGGGGACATGGGGGGGTAACTATCACCTGTGGCATGGGATGGGGGTGTCATGTATGTGTAGGGGACATGGGGGGGTAAGTACCACCGATTGGATGGGGGGCATGTATGTGTAGGGGACATGGGGGGGTAACTACCACCTGTGGCATGGGATGGGGGTGTCATGTATGTGTAGGGGACATGGGGGGGTAAGTACCACCGATTGGATGGGTGGCATGTATGTGTAAGGGACATGGGGGGGTAAGTACCACCGATTGGATGGGAGGCATGTATGTGTAGGGGACATGGGGGGTAAGTGCCACCTATGGCAAGGGATGGGAGAGGTGCCATGTATGTGTAGGGGACTTGGGGGGTAAGTACCACCTATGGCAAAGGATGGGAGAGGTGCCATGTATGTGTAGGGGACATGGGGGGGGGGGTAAGTACCACCTGTGGCATGGGATGGGGAAGGTGCCATGTATGTGTAGGGGGCATGGGGTGGGGGGGTAAGTACCACCTGTGGCATGGGATGGGAGAGATGCCATGTATGTGTAGGGGACATGGGGGGGTAAGTGCCACCTATGGCAAGGGATGGGAGAGGTGCCATGTATGTGTAGGGGACTTGGGGGGTAAGTACCACCTGTGGCATGGGATGAGGGGGTTCCATGTATGTGTAGGGGACATGGGGGGGTAAGTACCACCTGTGGCATGGGATGGGAGAGATGCCATGTATGTGTAGGGGACATGGGGGGGTAAGTGCCACCTATGGCAAGGGATGGGAGAGGTGCCATGTATGTGTAGGGGACTTGGGGGGTAAGTACCACCTGTGGCATGGGATGAGGGGGTTCCATGTATGTGTAGGGGACATGGGGGGGTAAGTACCACCTGTGGCATGGGATGAGGGGGTTCCATGTATGTGTAGGGGACATGGGGGGGTAAGTACTACCTGTGGCATGGGATGAGGAGGTTCCATGTATGTGTAGGGGACATGGGGGGTAAGTGCCACCTGTGGCATGGGATGAGGGGGTTCCATGTATGTGTAGGGGACATGGGGGGGGGGGGGTAAGTACTACCTGTGGCATGGGATGAGGAGGTTCCATGTATGTGTAGGGGACATGGGGGGGTAAGTACCACCTGTGGCATGGGATGAGGAGGTTCCATGTATGTGTAGGGGACATGGGGGGGGGGGGTAAGTACTACCTGTGGCATGGGATGAGGAGGTTCCATGTATGTGTAGGGGACATGGGGGGGTAAGTACCACCTGTGGCATGGGATGAGGGGGTGCCATGTATGTGTAGGGGACATGGGGGGGTAAGTGCCACCTGCAGATAATTATACAATTAGTTTCCTGTTCTTTTAATTCATCTTGAAGCTCATTGTAATACAATTTTGATAAATGACATCATTAATTCTACATAATAGTGTTTGAACTTTTGTGTTTGATAATAATCTGTTCATTGGAAAGTCTCATTTTGTAAAATAAACAAAGTGTGTTATTTTTCCTTTTTTAGGTCAATTAAGAAAAAGCAAACCATTGACCCGATCTTCCCTGTTTTTATTCCATATTTAGATTCTGTTTTTGAAGTGGTTGTAAACCCTTACATATACCCAGTGATACACAGAGATGAAACAAATCCTCCTACATACGTTGTATTTGTTTATCTGCAGCGCCCTCTTCTCTACAGCTGTTCATAGTGCAGAATTAATAAAGCTTGTTTGAGATTTCAGAAAACAGGGGGCATGGAGCTGAAGTTACTCTTCAGAGCTCAGTGAGAAGAGCTGTGAGAGCTGATTGTAGGGAAGGGAAGGGACCCTCCCCCCCTTCACACAGAACACAAGAACAGAGCTGAGGCTGTCAATCATAGGCTGTGTGCTGAAGCTCTCTCCCCATCACCATTTTTGTATTGGTGTCAGGAACACCTGTCAGAAGTAACTCAGAAGTGGACATTTCTGGCAGTAGAACCATTTTATGAATTTCAGCGATTTCTCAAACAAAATAAGAAACTAAGCAAATTAGCAAAAAGCAGAAGTTATTTAGGGGCACTGAAGGGTTATTTTTGTATTTTTTTTTTGGTTGAGAACTTTATATATTTTTGCTGAAAGATTTGATCAATGACTTATTTTTATCCTGTAACCGTATGTGCTAAACTCAACCCCCCCCCCCCCCCCCCCCCCCCCCGTTGTGGCACCGTTATTTTTTGCTCCTGTAGTTCATCTGCGGCCATTCCGGGTTCTACAACCTCCTTCGCTTGTCTATGTCAGTCACTTGGGTTGAATGTTACCTTTTCCTGACTTGTCCAGGCTGTGATTGATATCCTTTCTTATAATGCAAATATTTGATGAATTTGGGTGTTTTCTCAGAACATGTTTCAAAGTAGTAAAAAGGAAATGAAATAAAATAGGAAAAAGCAGAAGTTTTTTGGGGGCACTGAAGGTTATTTTTGGACCGTGAGAGCAATTTTATGTAGGGGGGTTTCAAGACTCAAAGTCCCATTGATAAGTGGCGTATCCCAGTATTTCTTGACGTTGTTTCAGTCGCGGCTCCCTTTAAAACTATGCAGAATGTCGGCATCTCAGTGTAAAAATGTACTGTAAGTGTTATTTATCAATGTGACATCCATGCCTGGGATGATGCAGACAACCACCTTGATGATATGAACTTCACAGTTCCCCCATCACATCAGAGACCCCCATCACATCAGAGACCCCCATCACATCAGGGTTCCCAAATCAAGTCAGAAGTTATCCCATCACATCAGAGTCACCTTTTCACATCAGAGACCCCCATCATGTCAGAAGTCCCCCTATCACATCAGAGTCACCGCTTTTCATCAGAGACCCCCATCACATAAGAGTGCCCCCATCATGTCATATGTCCCCCCCTATCACACCCCTGCCCTCATCTCATCAGAGTCACCCCTTCACATCAGAGAACCCCATTATATCAGAATTCCCCAATCATGTCAAATGCCCCCTCATCACATCAAAGTCACCCCTTCACACCTGAGACCCCCCCCCCCATCTCATCAGAGACCCTCTCCATCTCATCATAGTCACTTATTCACATCTGAGACCCCCTCCCCATCTCATCATAGTCACCCCTTCACATCAGAGACCCCCAATATATCAGAATTCCCCAATCATGTCAAATGCCCCCTCATCACATCAAAGTAACCCCTTCCTTAATGCTAGAGGTCCCTGTCATGTCAGGGCCCCCCATACATCAGAGGCCCCCTATTCACAAGAGCCCCCATCAAAGCATTGTCACTCTTGTGCATAAAAGACCCCGTATACATGAATACCCCATCACGCAGCCCTCCCAATCAGAGAACCCCTCCCAGTCACACAGTCCCCTCTTCACTTCAGAGCCCTACCTTTTTGCTCCAGTAGCACAGCCGAGAGCAGAAAGTGGAGGAGACTGACTTCCATCTTCTCCTGAAAGCTGGGGGTGGCCCTGCATGGTGCCTGCCATAGGTCAGAGTCATGGTTTGCTGGCAGTCTGGCTGCCACCACCATAATAATGAATGGTGCCGTGCATCCTGGCCCTAGAGTGCCATTGGTTGTTATTGGGCTGGTGGCCAGTTCATCTGCACCATGACAGCTTATGACACTGATCCAGGACAAAGTGGGTCCAATGTTTGTGACATCCTGGGGAGCCCAGATGGCACCCTGGGTGCCAAACACTGGTACAGTATATCATAAATAGGCAACATGGGTTTAAAAGCCTGTAAAGATGTATTCACTCATGAAACAATCAAACCCCAAACAAGAAAAATGGTATACCAGATCTTTACTTTACAAATGAAGAAGCAATATATATTTTTAAATAGTACTGAGTCCTCCTTTGAGATTGCTAACTGATATCACTGTCCAAATAGACAATTTGTCAGACTGTCACCATCTCCCTCCTCATCTTTTCTGACTGTTTTTCACTACTGGTAGCATGAGGCGATACCAGGAACCTACAGAGGTTGCACAGGCAGTCCAGTTCCTCCAGGATGGCACATGAATACGTTCCATTGCCAGAAGGTTTGCTTTGTCTCCCAGCACAGTCTCAAGAGCATAGAGGCACCATAGAGCTCGATTGGCATTTGCCATTGAACACCAGAATTGGCAGGTCTGCCACTGGCGCCCTGTGCTTTTCACAGATGAGAGCAGGTTCACCCTGTGATAGATGTGAAAGGGCCTGGAGAAGCCGTGGAGAACATTATGCTGCCTGTAACATCGTTCAACATGACCATCTTGGTGGTGTGTCAGTGATGGTCTGGGGAAGCATATCCATGGAGGGACACACAGACCTCTACAGGTTAGACAATGGCACCCTGACTGCCATTTGGTATTGGCATGCAATCCTTGGACCCATTGTCAGACCCTACGCTGGTGCAGTGGGTCCTGGCTTCCTCCTGGTGCACGACAATGCCCGGCATCATGTGGTGAGGGTATGCAGGCAGTTCCTGGAGGATGAAGGAATTGATGGCATTGAATGGCCCCCATGCTCACCTGACCTAAATCCAATATAAAACTTCTGGGTTATCATGTTTCGGTCCATCTGACGCCGCCAGGTTGCACCTCAGACTGTCCAGGAGCTCAGTAATGCCCTGGTCCAGATCTGGCAGGAAATACACCTGGACACCATCATCGGCTCATTAGAAGCATGCCCTGACGTTGTCAGGCATACATACGAGCACGTGGGGGCCATACAAACTACTGAGGACCGTTTCGAGTTGCTGCAATGAAATTTCAGCAAAATGGACTAGCCTGCTGCATCATTTTTTCACTTTAATTTTCAGGGTATCTTTGAATTCAGTCCTCTGTAGGTCGATCATTTTCATTTCCATCAAACGATGGGGCATCCTTACGTTCCTAACACATTACCTAGTCCATGTCAATATAGATATCCAGCATGATATTTTTCTCCATTGAGAACTGACGTGTTTTCAAAGTGTAACTTTCATTTTTTTGAGCAGTGTATATGCGTCAGACCCCCTCCTGGCACTTCTGCTATTTGCTCTTGTACGCCTGGGCCTCTTTGAAGTGAACCTGTGTTTGTCCATGCAGGACACAGCAACATGTTCACTTTGGCTTCATACATATGGCTGTACAAGAGCCGTACATCGTGACGTCACCACCTCACCCCTCCAGTTGTCCAATCATAGAACACATTGCATTCATTCAGAAAATGCAAAGCATTCTCTGAATGGTGCCCATGCTAAGTGACTTACCTCCTGTGTTCACAATGCATAAGGCTGGATACCCTGAATGGGACCCAGAAGAAAGTGGGGTACTGGTGTGTACGTCAGTGATTTCCACCTTCTAGGAGGATTGTCCAGGTAATGTATGCATAGATACACTGATCCAAGCTGGAACTTTGTATAAAATAGCAATACCTGGAATCCTATTTAAAAGAGAAGTGTTGGAAACTTTTTTTTTACATCATACTTACAGTACGTAGGTGTACCTAGAAAGTGCAGAACAAACTGCAGTCCTGTGATCCATAGGTGAAGTGCAGCCAAAAGAGCTTTGGCTGTAGTTCTCCTTTAACCACCTGAAGACCAAGCCTATTCTGACACTTCTCTCCAACATCTAAAAATCTGTAATGTTTGCCAGAAAAATAACTAGAATCACCAGATATTTTCTATATTTTGAAACCGAAGCCCTAGAGAATAAAATGGTGGTTGTTGCAATTGTTTATGTCACACAGTATTTACACAGAGGTTTTTTGGAAACATTTTTTTTAGTAATGCCCATGTTGAGGGTTAGGTCCCAAAAAAATTTTAATTCGGAAACCGTAATGAGTTTCCCTGCGAATGGTCTGGCAAGGTTTGAATTTGGGTTGGCGGCGATAAATGTTTGTGCATATAAAATGCTTTGTTCCACAGTCAATGCATACAGATCTTCTGTGAAAAACAGCTGCAAAAAATAAAGGGGAGTAGTTAAATTTGCAATTTCCACCTGAATTCCAGGTTGGGTAGGGAATGGGGGAAGTACGGGTGCTGCAGAATTTGTGGGCTGCCAATCTGGATTTGCAAGCACGTCTGGAAGGATACTAGGGGCTCTACGGGCCTGTGTGCAAATCCCGGGCTAATCCCGTTAACGCTGCATTTTTTGGGGATGCTTTACTAATGTGAATGCTGGTTAAGTGCTGATCTGATCAAAGATGTTGATCCGTTCAGACACTATACTAACAATGGAGGTTTGTGTATGAGCGTGTTCCTGGCAATCAAGGGGTTAAATGTGATGACTGGTGTACTGATGGGCAATCTGATGCTATCTGGGAGGGGCGTGAAAACCACAGGAGTACAAATCACGTGTGTGTATATATATATGTGATTTTGCACACCTGTGCCGCCCTGTAGCAGTATTTCTGCTATAGGGCGGTCAGGAAGCGGCTACATAAGCGGTTTGTGTTATGGTGCTACATCACTTTAACTGACAATTGCACGGTCATGCAACGCTGCACCAAAATGAAATTTACATCCTTTTTCCCCCCATGAATTGGGCTTTCTTTCGGTAGTATTGATCGCCTGTGCATTTTTTGTGTTTTGCGTTATAAAAAAAAAACAACAATTTTGAGAAAAAAAAACAATATTTTGGACTCTTTGCTATAAAACATGTCTAGTAAAAAAATTAAAATCAAATTTCATCATACATTTATGCCAAAATGTATTCTGCGACATGTCTTTGCTAAAACAAAATTCCAATACGTGTAAATTAATTGGTTTACGTGAAAGTTATAGCGTTTACAAATGGCGGTACAGAACTGAATTTTTTTTTTGTATACTAATAATAGTGGCAATCAGTAACTTATGGCGGCAATCAGTGACCTATGGCGGGACTGCGGCGGACATTCTGACACTGGGGGGAAATGACTTGGGGTCACTGACATCCCCAGTGACACCAATACAGTGATCAGTGCAAAAAAAAAGCACTGACACTGTAGTAATGGCACTGGGGAGGAAGGGGTTAACATTTTTAGGCATTCAAAGCGTTAACTGTGTGAAGGGAGTGTTTTAGTAGTGGGCGGGGGGGGGGGTGTTCTTCACAGGAACACACTGTCCTGGAAAGCTAAGCTCTGCTCTCCGGAACAGTGTGCTGAAAACTGACAGGGAGCAGAGCTGCATTGAAAACACTGCAGCTGTGCTTCGTGTCAGTGTTTGCCGGTAATTGCCGGGATCCGGTGGCTAATCACCGGCCGGGACCCAGTAATTGACACCCGCGGCCGCGATCGGTGCCGCGGGCAGGGCGGTCGCACACGCTCCTTACCATGTAAACAGGATGATGTTTATAAACGTCATCGTGCCTACAGGGGCCACTTTGCCGCAGTAAATGTACTGTGGGCGGTCCCCTGGTGGTTAAGCAGGCATGTCGCCGATCCCAAATAAATGGACAACCTTGACTTGCCCTCATGTGGAGGCGCCTCTGTGAAGGATTTGGAAAACATTTCAGGCTTTTTTCTGCCTGGCCAAGTGCATGACACGCCGAGAACGAGACGGTCCGTTTGTGTCTCCCCGTTACCAACAACTGTCCTCAGATGCAGCGAACATACTAATCAGAGAACGCCGTAGGTCTTATGTCTGAAGCCCCGAAATACCGATCCATTCGTGCTCTCTAGCAATCAATTGGGAGAAATTCTCTGCGGTTCTCTAGGCTGGTGATGGGAGCTGCTCGGCGGCAGCTATCTGGGATCACAGCTATTACCTGGGACACAGTAAAAACTCCCATAGACTGTAATGACATCTGGCAGATGAGGTCTGGGAATGCATACAACTCGGGGATTACCTGGACCATTTCTTTTTAATATGAAGACGCAGGAAAGTCATATCGCTGAAATTCAGAGATCGCAGGAGGGAGGGGTCAGAGGGACGTGGAATTAGTTAGAAACAGTCTATTATTGGATTTGGAGAAATACGCTATTTATTGTAGACTGGATCCTTTTCACTTTCATGATAATTAAAGGAAAGTTGTACGGAGTTTCTCTAAAATTGCAAGTCACCTGATTGTTCTACTGATCTGTTGCCTTCAGTACTCTGAACTTTTATGCAGATCAGGGATTCTAATTTTAAAGTGGAACTAAACTGTATCTGAGCACCATAAACTGAGAGTGCGATTTCATCCATTTTTAATATTCACCGCAAACCCCCCCATCCATCTATGTCTCCGTGCTTTATTTTGTTGAGAAATCACTTTGAAAAACACCTTTTTAGATTTCCAGCTGTGGCCATCTTGAATAAGTGCAGAAGATTCATGTAGCTTCTACTTCCTGGAATCCATCTGCC
Source organism: Staurois parvus (assembly GCF_062004578.1). Classification (NCBI taxonomy): domain Eukaryota; kingdom Metazoa; phylum Chordata; class Amphibia; order Anura; family Ranidae; genus Staurois; species Staurois parvus. Next base: position 9,106,152 of record NW_028317826.1, read on the forward strand.
GTTAGCTCAGGCATGCAGACAGGAGGATGTGCTTGGGTGAGAAAGTCCCCACTCCTCGCCTCCAGATGAAAGGAAAAAAATGCCCATGAAGACTCCTGGGATCTATGACATCATAATGGCCCAGAAACCGGAAGCAACTCAAGAAATGTGAACAAAAAAGTTTAACACAAGTAAATAGAATATACCTTCCTATCTATCTAGCAGTAAAAGGATTAAAAATAGGAAATGTTGATTAAGAGAGAGAGGTTAACTTCACTTTAAATTCGGGCTAAAGTTTTATTTGCAAAAATGCAGTCTGCATCTCTTGTATGATGTCCACAGTCTCTGACCATCTCTTGTATCATGTCCACAGTCTCTGACCATTTCTTGTATCATATCCACAGTCTCTGACCATCTCTTGTATCCTGTCCACAGTCTCTGACCATTTCTTGTATCATGTCCACAGTCTCTGATCATCTCTTGTATGATGTCCACAGTCTCTGACCATCTCTTGTATCATGTCCACAGTCTCTGACCATTTCTTGTATCATGTCCACAGTCTCTGACCATCTCTTGTATCCTGTCCACAGTCTCTGACCATTTCTTGTATCATGTCCACAGTCTCTGATCATCTCTTGTATCATGTCCACAGTCTCTGACCATCTCTTGTATCCTGTCCACAGTCTCTGACCATTTCTTGTATCATGTCCACAGTCTCTGATCATCTCTTGTATCATGTCCACAGTCTCTGATCATCTCTTGTATCATGTCCACAGTCTCTGACCATCTCTTGTATGATGTCCACAGTCTCTGATCATCTCTTGTATGATGTCCACAGTCTCTGATCATCTCTTGTATGATGTCCACAGTCTCTAACCATCTCTTGTATCATGTCCACAGTCTCTGACCATCTCTTGTATCATGTCCGCAGTCACTGACCATCTCTTGTATCATGTCCACAGTCTCTGACCATCTCTTGTGTCATGTCCGCAGTCTCTAGTCATCTCTTGTATCATGTCCACATTCTCTGACCGTCTCTTGTATCTTGTCTGCAGTCTCTGACCATCTTTTTTATCATGTCTGCAGTCTCTGACCATCTCACAGCCACCCCCTGACAACAAAACAAGAGGTCTTTAAATAATCTTTGTCATTTTACCAGCTTGACCTCCATGGTCCTGTCACATATTAATAAATGGCGGCCTTGCCTATTCCTGAGACAGGACCTTGGAGCTTACAGCTAAAATCCATAGCCCACTTTTACTTAAAGCAGAACTCTGGCCAAAATCTTCATTACATGTCCTTGCTGATTTCCTACCTTCACTGAATATGTCTTCCATCTTCTGGTTCATTCAGTAGTTGCTGTGAAATAATCTTTTCATTTTCAAGTCAAACCGTTAATGTTCCTTGGTTTCCTGTTTGTAAGAGCGGTGGCTGCTATGCCACTGGTCTTGGCACATCCCTTCTGTAGTTCTTTCTCCAGGAAGCAGTGATGTAATTCAGCCCCACTTGCAGTGGTGGGCAGACCGAGACTCTCAGACACATTTAACATGTGCAGGCCTAGTGTACCCGCCCACATTCATTACAATTCCCTGTGGTTGATGGGAACTGTAGTTTCCTTTTACTGCAGAGAGAGGAGAGGATATGATGTAATCCCGGCTGTTACTCCTCCTCCTTGGTACAGAAGATACTGTTATCTTTTGAATTACAGAGATGAGGTCATGAAATTTCAATTAGACTTTTCTCCTAAATGGTAAAGATTTTGAACATTTTATTATCTGTTTAGTGTTTTGTGTAGGGTGGTGTACTAATGGGTGATTTTTATGCCTATCCCGGAGTTCTTCTTTAAGTGTGGCCTTTTTAAAATGTCAAGGACTGCACTTGAGGCTCTTCGTATTAAGCAAGTTGACCACCACCGGAATAAATGGGTCCGCATGGAGTAACTACTTCAAGTGTTTGTTCACCTTCTCATTCTGTTCATTTTTTCTGGAAAGGTGAACCAACCCTTTAAGGAGCCTGTAGCAGCAATCAGTCTGGTAGGATTGCACATTGCTCCATCCATGTGTGCTATGATCCATTGCTTTGGAATACCGATAGCTATTGGTGGAGCTCACCACCAAGCAAACCATCGTAACCGAGATGGTGAATGCATCTGGCCATACACCAGGATGTTCGTTTGAAAATGTTCTTTTTGGGTGTTGATTTGAATTTCCAAAGAGTAGTGGGTTCAAATCAATGTTTGTTTTCAAATGTAGTGATGAGAAAATTCGAAGGAGCAGGATGGAAGGTTGCTTTAAATAAATGACCTTCTAACAGAGAATGCGGATTTTGTTCAGGAAATTACATTTCGTTCCAAAACTGAGTGTTAAAAGGAAGAGAAATTTTGAAGTCGGATGTTCGCACGGTCAACACATGTACAAAGGATTTGCAGATGAACGTTTGAAAATCTACTAGTGTATAGCCAGCTTTACTGCTCTCCAGCCAACCAGGTTGGATGGGTTGACTGCCTTCTTCCTCATCTCAAACAATGGTTCTTCCCACCACGCTGGCTATCATGTCGCTGCAGGATGCCTGGACCACCATTTCCAAATATATATATAAAAAAATGCCTTCAGTTATGACTGCGATCTCTTCTACAGGAGGAGGGATGCCCGTCCCCCTCCCCCACCACCAATTCCTTTCCTGGGCTCTCTCATTCCATTGGGGATCCTGGGACCGCTCCAACTGGCAGCACCGACTTCAATACACACAGAGAAAGGAGCTGATGTAGTTCCTCCCTCTCTGTGGGATCACAAAGTGGAAGCGACAAGGATTTTGTCAATTTTGGTTCTGTGTTTACTGGGCAGTTGCCGACCAGCTACTGAGCAGATCCATATGTGTCTGATCAGCTGCATTGGAGGCCAGAGGAGAGATTTTATAGAGCCAGATGTCTCCATAAAGAGGACCTGTCATAGCCCATGCTGTCACAAGGGATGTTGTACATCCCTTGTGACAGCAATAAAGTTGATTTATAAAAAAAAAAGTTAAAAAGTTAAAAAAAAGTTAAAAAAAAGTTTAAAATAAAATAAATTATTAAACAAATGTTTTAAAGTGCCCCCCCCCCCCCCCGTGTTAATGTGCAAATACATACACATACCTAAGTCCAGCACACATATGTAAATGGTGATCACACCACAGATGTGAGGTATCAACACGAACGTCAGAACAAGAACAATAATTCCAGCACCAGACCTCCTGCATCACTCTAAACTAGTAACCTGTAGAGGCTTTTAAAGTGTCACCTGTGGAGATTTTTAGGTACCGTAGTTTGTAGATGTTCCACGAGTGTACTGCACAGTCTATTCCAAATCAAAACAAAAAGAAAAATGTTTCAAATTTGTTATTACTTTCCAAAAAGTGAAGAAAAAGGAATATTTGGCTGTTCAAAAAAAAAAACATGACTTGTTGAAGTATTTGGATATGTTCAATCTGATCCATGATCCCTGGTATGCGATAAATAGGCCCAACACCGTAGTATGAGACATATCCCCATATCATGATGCTTGCACCACCATGCTTCACTGTCTTCACAGTGTACTGTGGCTTGAATTCAGTGTTTGGGGGTCGTCTGACAAACTGTCTGCAGCAGATCCAAAAAGAACAATCTTGCTTTCATCAGTCCACAAAATGTTGCGCCATTTCTCTTTTGCCAGTCAATATGTTCTTTGGTAAATTGTAACCTCTTCACCAGTCATTTTTCCAACAATGGGACTTGCGGGGGCTTCTTGCAAAAATCTTGGCTTCACGTAGGCATCTTCTAATTGTAACAGTCCTCACAGGGAACTTTACACCTTCTTTCATCTTCCTGGAGCTGATCATTGGCTGTGTCTTTGCCATTTTGGCTATTATTCGATCCATTCAAATGGCAGTTTTCTGTTTACTTTCACGTTTTGGTTTCCATTTTACAGCATTTGAGATCATTTTAGCTGAGCAGCCTATCAGTTTCTGCACTTATTTATATATTTTCTCCTCTCCAATGAGCTTTTTAATCAAAGTACGCTGTTTTTCTACACTTTGTCTGGAATGACCCGTTACTCAGATTTTTAGAGATATATTATATATAGAGGTATATCCCTTTCAGCAACACTGGCTATATCCATATGAACGTCCAACCTCCAGGAGACACAATATACCGGGCAGAAAACAAACCTTCCTCACAAATTCAGTATTCAGTGTCTCTCCAAAGAAAAGCCAAAGGGATTTGCAATAATGTTCTGCCATAAAAAATGTTCTTTATTAAAACCCGACCGGTACTTACATAATAGGAAGAAAGAAGAGCGCACAATCATACAAAACGCACTCATATCTACATCTCATTGGTTTCTTTGTATTCCCACAGATGGGGTGCCCAGTTTTTATTTCTGGGGCCTGTTTGTTGCCACCTTAGGCAGACTGTCATGGTTATTATATGTGATTTATTTTGTTATTATATACAGTACATGTTGTTCCTTAAAGCAGTTAGGGTGGATACTGTCATCTCTAGGTGCATGGAGTACACTCACAGTCCTAGAAAGCTGTACTCTAAATACATATATGAGAAATGTTTTTCCTGTCAGAAGATTTTTATTTCTGTTCATCCATTGCTGGGATTTACACAGCTCTGCCAGACAGCACAGCCAAGCAGACAAGACTACTTACAGTTAGGAAATACATTGGTGTCCTCTGTTCACCCCCAACCGTCTGAATGGATGGTGAAACAACAGCAGCAGACTGATTAGGTCATCTCTTTGCTCTCTTCTCCTATCAGTATGTTCTATGTTGGTACATGTGCATGCAGCACACCTGATTGGCTCTCGGTTCTGCCCCTTCTTCTTCCAGTGCTGCTGCATAGTAAGAGGCTGATACCAAATCAATTTCAGGCACTTCCACTAGTGGCATTAAAACACACATTTCAAGATTTATTAAGCCCTTCCTGTCGGATGTATGTATATATGTGGCAGCACAGAGATTGGCCGTATTCTGTGCCTCCACGTATACACATACCTGTTTTGTGTTGGCAGCATGCCCCCAGCACTCTGACAGTACCGTCACTGACAATTGGAAGCTGGTAGGATGGGCTTCCAATTATCTAATCATCCAATCACAGTGATCACATGGTGCGGAAGCTGAGCAAGCAGGTAATGATGCTCCGGTGTTACTATCTCTTAAAAGGCTGGGAAGAAGGGGTTAATGAATACAGAGTTGCATTGGTTTGTGTCTGTTATATCTGTCTGGAGATTAGTCCAAAGATGTACAGTTTTTATTCAACTGTGTGTGGCAAAATATCCTAAAAATCCAGAGCTATGAACAGGGGATTATAAGAAGATCCTGGGATTTCCCGCTGTAAACGCATGTGTTCTGTATTGCAGACATCTAGAACTGCATTCACCTGATGCCAAGCATACTGCGGTGCTGCGAGCAAAAGATCCTGCGGCGGCCCAGACCTGGTTCAACGCAATTCACGGGGCGGAGACGTAACTTCTTCCCAAGGTGATGGCCGAAGTCCAAACTCAGCTGAGAAAAAACGGAATCTCTGGAAGTCATGAAATTCGGCACATGGGCTGGCTAGCAGAAAAGGTCAGTTTGTTGTGTCTTTGGCTTTATATTGTTTATCTCACGAGCTAAATGACCACAAAAATGTCTCATCTGAAGTCCCTTTAACCCTTTTCCGCCTACTCCGGTGTCCTTGTACAAAGTTCTGAGTGCCTGGGGGGCGGGAAGATTTTCGATCATGTGACTACTGTGTTTGGCTGTCATAGTGGTCACATGATCAGGAGTCGTTCCACTGGCTATGGATTATTAGTGAGGGCCGAGAGCTGTCTTTGACAGCCCAGTGTCTGTGCTGGGAGCTTGCAGTGAGCTTGTTCTCAGCACAGAAACATTGGCTGCCCAACAACGCACATGTGTGGGTGTTAAAGCCTGCCCTTGCGGCTGCAAATATGTGTTATTTGGGTGACAACAGGTTAAAGTGGAACTTAACCCCCCCAGGTTTAATTTTACTGTAAACCCCCTCCTACCTTGTGTGCTGGGGTGAACTTAAATAACATACCCAGCCATCAACTGCAGCATTGCCCTGCAGTAATCTGCTGAAAGCGGAACCCACAGGGCCTTGTGCCGCCATCATTGGAGCCAGCTTTCTCTTCCAAGTCCTAGCAAGCAGCTCCCGATGACACTCCACTGAGCATAGACAATATTCGTAGTCCTCCTGGGCTTAGGTGAACCTGTGGCTAAAGCTGCTAGTACCTAACCATATACCAGAAATGGTCATTCCAAAGTGTAAAGTGAGGTGCAGCTCTAATAACTAAACTATATGTAAATCCCAATGTGAATAAGTGATGAACAGTAAATAAATGAGTGAACAATACTATAATACCCAGTGACTATATTAACAGCATAAGTGACATCAACCCCAAACTAAACATCTACATCGCCTCTCCTAAATGGGTGAAATCAACATAAAAAAATCTATAAATACAATAATTAAATACACATACATATAATGAATGCCGTGGTACTGGATATGCGCCTATTACACAACACCAGTAAATACATATCATGTGGTGACATAAACGCATGTATGCTTTACATTCCCAAAACCAACTGATGTGAAAGAAATGGCAGTGATCCCACTAAGGGATAACAAACAAAGTGAATCAGTGAAACCACTCCTTGTGGTAAACGTATGAAAAAGGGAAGAGGAATCAGATTATAAACGCATGTATACCTACATGCTCAAGGATAACTGGTGAATAAGAACAATAGCAGTGATCCCACTAAGGGACAAAGAAAGTGAATCCGTGAAACCACAAATTGTGGTACTTGTGAAAAAAGAAAGACGTCAGGCTCACCGCCTGTAAATCACTAACAATCACTAAATGTACACAATTGTGACCCCCCCTACTGGGGATAAGTGAACAGAAAACCTATAAATAATGAAGGGATTTGTAACCCCAAATGTAACCTCTTCAGCACATGTCTTTTTTCCAACAGTGGGACTTTGCGGGGGCTTCTTGCAGATAGCTTGGCTTCACATAGGCGTCTTCTAATTGTAACTGTCCTCACAGGGAACGTCACACCTTCTTTCATCTTCCTGGAGCTGATTGTTGGCTGAGTCCTTGCCATTTTGGCTATTCTTCTATCCATTCGAATGCTAGTTATTCGCTTTCTTCCACGTCTTTCAGGTTTTGGTTGCCATTTTAAAGCATTTGCGATCATTTAAGCTGAGCAGCCGATCATTTTCTGCACTTCTTTATATGTTTTCCTCTCTCCAATCAACTTTTTAATCAAGGTACTCTGTTCTTCTGAACAATGTCTGGAACGACCCATTTTCCTCAGAATTTCAGAGAGAAATGCACTGTAACCAGCATGTCCAACTTTGCTGCCTTCCTTCCTTAAATAAGGGCAATAATTGCCACCTGTTTTTCAAAGAATGAATGACCTCACTAATAGAACACCACACGGCTATTATTTTGAACATGCCCCTTTCAATGAGTGATTCAATGACACAGAATCAGCAGCATGCATGTCATGACTGTTAGGTCTGTTGGATTTCTATTACTCTACTACACCTGCTAGGAAATTATTTGCCATGTAGAAATATCATTTCTACCAAAAACAGTGATTGATCCGGTTAGTGATGTCTGACTGCTAATATTTTGAACACAACTGAATAAACTTCACAAGATCTACAAGATGTCTTATCGATTGAGTCACTGACTGGTATCCAACTAAGATTGAAGTTATCGCTATCTCATCACAACTGAGCCATCACTTCTAGGACCACTGAGAGGAGGCTGCATGCAGGACCTTGCCCACCAGAGAGGGAACTGACACAGCGTTGTACCTGACATCCGTTGGAGAGAGTCCGGGTTCCAGACCGGTGGTGTTTGATTATCATAAGGTGTTTTAACCCTGCAGGGTCACCGCATGGAGGTGAGGGGCCATTGCACCTAGAGTGGGATTTATAGTATCCTGTTGCAGATTTATGGTGATCACAGGACTACAGAACACCTCCACCATTTGCATGGTTCTGGACACCTTCTGTAGATTGGACATTTATTTCACCTTTTAGGACACGTTAATAATTTTGTGTTTTGTTTTTTTCTGTTCATGTTGATTGCTGGATTATCCATGTTTATTTATGTTTGTGGATACACGGAGAGTGTGAGGCACTGTTTGCCGTCAATTATTTCTCTGCTTATTCAGAACCCCCCATTTGGGGTTACAAATCCCTTCATTATTTATAGGCACTATAGCCTATGTTTTCTGTTCACTTATCCCCAGTAGGGGGGTCACAATTGTGTACATTTAGTGATTGTTAGTGATTTACAGGCGGTGAGCCTGACTTCTTTCTTTTTTCACAAGTACCACAATTTGTGGTTTCACGGATTCACTTTGTTTGTCCCTTAGTGGGATCACTGCTATTGTTCTTATTCACCAGTTATCCTTGAGCATGTAGGTATACATGCGTTTATAATCTGATTCCTCTTCCCTTTTTGTACGTTTACCACAAGGAGTGTTTTCACTGATTCACTTTGTTTCTTATCCCTTAGTGGGATCACTGCCATTTCTTTCACATCAGTTGGTTTTGGGAATGTAATGCATACATGCGTTTATGTCACCACATGATATGTATTTACTGGTGTTGTGTAATAGGCTCATATCCAGTACCACGGCATTCATTATATGTATGTGTATTTAATTATTGTATTTATAGATTTTTTTATGTTGATTTAACTCATTTAGGAGAGGCGGTGTAGATGTTTAGTTTGGGGTTGATGTCACTTATGCTGTTAATATAGTCACTGGGTATTATAGTATTGTTCACTCATTTATTTACTGATCTCCTCTTATTCACATTGGGATTTACATATAGTTTAGTTATTAGAGCTGCACCTCACTTTACACTCCACTGCACATGCGCAGCGTATTGTACATAGCCCCAAAGCCACCTGGGATACATGATGTTGGTATCCTAGGGGGCTTCAGGTGGGGTGGGGAGGATGTCATTCTTGCCTAAGCGAGGAAGGCAGAAGCATGGGGTGTGTTTGCCTGAAAAAAAAAAGAAAGAAGTACAGGAGTTGGATAAAAATATGGAAACACTACATGATTTGCAGGTGTGAAAGTAACGACATGGTTTGCGTTGAAAGCGGAAGTGACGTAACATTCTTTTGCTTCCGCTGTGTGATGAGACACCTAGCTAACAGGTGGAAAGCCTCACGTCTGTCATTTACTGCGTGCGCAGCTAGTAATATGGAGTCATGTCAGAGCTTACTGAGCTTCAAAGAGGGCAAATTGTTGGTGCCATTTAGCTGGTGCCTCTGTGACTGAAGTTGCCAATTTATTTGCCGTGTCACGAGGTATAATATCAAAGGTTATGGCGGCATATACAGTTTGTGGGAAAACAATGTCTGGGCAGCCATATCTTGGTATTCTGCAGGTCCCATTGTCACCTTGAAAGATAGAGTCACTGCCAGTGACTATGTACAAATTTTGGCAGACTATGTGCACCCCATGGTGCAGACATTGTTTCCCGAAGACCGCGCCATTTACCAAGCTGACAATGCTCTGAATTCACACAGCTGGCGTTGTCAAATCATGGTTTGACGAGGATGCAGACAAGGTTTCACACCTTTCCTGGGCGCCACAGTCGCCAGACCTCCATATCATAGAGCCATTATGGTCAACGAGATTTGGGCTTGTTTTCCGCCTCTTGCATCTCTGCGAGAACTGGAACGATTTTTGTATGAAGAGTAGTATCAGATTCCATTATCCACCACCCAAGACTTATATTTGTCAATTCCCAGGAGAATTCAGACCGTCTTGGATGCTAAAGGCAGTCCAACACTATAGGAGCTAATGATTTTGTTCTTTTACCTAGTGTTTCCATAATTTTGTCCAACCCCTGTAACTGGGACTGAAGGTTCGTATTAAAATCTTAGTAGTTTGACTTCATCGTGTTCTTGCTCTATATCTTATTATTTGGGTCCACTTTAAACTATGATCAGTTACTTAAGCGGAGACCTTTCTCTGCCACCTACTGGAATTTGTCATTTCTGTGCAATGTATGCGATTAAAGAGGGGACTCCGTATGCAGCTTTCATTGAATGTTGCCACTTAACAGCAAGCACTGAACACATCAAATATTGCACAGTCTCCTGGGAAGTGTAATTAGTCGGTTTGTTTGAATATGGGGTTTTACTGTTACACTTAGGAATCGGGGGAGGCTGAGGATAGGGCCACTGTAGCTGACAAGCCCCCTTTGCCAGTCACACTTCGTGAACAGGGGATTGTGGCAGCTATGCTGTGTCTGAGATCAATGTTAGTGACGCCCACTAATTGGGCATTCGTCGGGGAGGAGCAGAGAAGCTGGAAATTAAGGAACCAAAAAGAGATTTACTTCACATTTCAATACTGTTTCATTGGAGAAGTGAATACAGGCATTTAGACATGCAAGGATGGATCTGTATTTATGTTTTTAATTCCTTCAGGAGTTAATTTTTTAAGGCCCAACACTGGAAACACTTTTTAGTCGGTTATTGTGTACCGAGAATACTATCTCTACAGTCACTGACCTTACATTTTCCAAAATACAATATTTTTCCCTAAAGCGGGCCTTTAACTACCTGCCGACCGCAGATAGCCGAATGACGGCTGCACTGTGGACACAGCTGATCACGTGACGTGGTAAAAGGCCAATCACAGCGGCCTTTTACCACGTGATCAGCCGTGTCCAATGACACGCTGATCACCGGGAAATGCAAATGCCGGTTCTCGGCTGCACTTTCCTCACGCTGTCAGATCGTGAGGAAAGTACTGCCGAAAACTGGCATTTGTCAGAGCGGGGATCGGCACCGATCATCGGGGGTCACTGATCATCAGTGCCCTGATAATCGGTGCTCAGCAGTGCCACACACAAGTTCCGCCCAGCAGTGCGCCCACCTGTGCCCAGCAATGCACACGCCTGTGCCCAACAGTGCGCCCACCTGTGCCACCCACCAGTGCCACCCACCAGTGCCCATCAGTGCAGCCCAGCAGTGCTGCCAGTCAGTGGCCAGCGGTTGTCAGTCAGTGCCCAGCAGTGATGTCAGTCAGTGCCACCTATCAGTGTTGTCTATCAGTACCCATTATCAGTGTCGCCTATCAGTGCCACCAATCAGTGCCACCTATCCGTGACACCTCATTAGTGCTGCCTATCAGTGCTGCCTATCAGTGCCCTTCAGTGCTGCCCATCAGTGCCGCCTATCAGTGCCTATCGGTGCTGCCTCATCAACGCACATCAGTGAAGGAGAAAAATTACCTGTTTGAAAATTGTTATAATAGAAACAAAGAAACTTTTTTTTTTTTCTTCAAATTTGTTTGCACTTTTTTTGCTTATAGCACAAAAAGTAAAGTGCCCAGCGGTGATTAAATACCACCAAAAGAAAGCTCTATTTGTGAGAAAAAAATGATAAAAATTTCATATGGGTACAATCTTGCATTACCGCGCAATCGTCAATCAAAGTGCGACAGCACTGAAAGCTGAAAATTGGCCTGGTAAATAAGGGGGTAGAAGTGCTCGGTAGGCAAGGGGTTAATGTCTTAAGGGGCCATGCACGGTGCTTACAAGAAGGTGTCCATTCCGATATTGGGAGCACGTGTAAAGGTAAAGGTACTCTGGGCTCTGATTTGGGTCACGCCGTGTACATCGTTCTCTGGGGAGGTACAGTAGTAAGTGTAGATGGTGAGACGACTTGTTCAGCTGAGCCAATGCAAATTTAATGAGCATCACACTTCCTAGCGTTGGCGGTTGGATTGGCTGGATGTCTGTAAAGACAGATGCATCCAGTGAATGCTTCCTGTGAATATGGAAGATGGACAGTCTAGGTGTTGATAGACATCGTTTATGTATTTACTTTGTACAGTTATTCTTATTTGCTTTTTATGAACACGTAATTTCCAAAAGTTTTGCCCATTTATAACAGTCCCTGAGCGATTTCTCTGCTCCTTTTTTGTTATGTTTCCACAGAAGTTGAAGCGTATCTGAACCCGAGAACAAAATCTTTTCCAGTTTACCAATCTTTAGATTTGGTGGCTGCCATTGTTTCATTTTTATTAGGATTATCTAGTTTTTATGTTAAGCTGGTAATCATGTTCACTTCCTGTCCTAGGGTGACAACACTCAATGTACTATATCTATTGTAATGTTTGGGGGGTTTTTAGCTCAGGGTAGCGTTCACCAGCAAGTAGAATCCGCACCAGAAATTGTTGTTTTAGAGTTTCTGGGTCCAATTTTTATTAAAGAAAAAAAAAAAGTCCATATAATGTATGTTTGCCACATCAACAGAAAATAACCAATCCAGCCTCCTGGCTTGCACTTGTAACAAACTAGTTGTTCAGCCTCCTGGCTTATGTACAGCAGTTCTGCTCAGGCCTTCCACTATAGACCCTCGTCAGTCCCCCATAGACCACTTCCTCGCCAACACTGTCCACACAGCTGGCAGCCCCTTGCTGCCCTGATCCTCAGGCTCTGGACTCTGTCCTTTCCAATGCACATATGCACTCCTCTGGATTCTCCCTTGCACATACCTGGATTCCTCAGGAGGATAGAGCCCAGAACCCTGGTTCTATCTCTACAAAAAGCCCAGAACCCACCTGCATAATCAGTGTTCTGGCTATTTTTCAGAAATTTTTCCCAGGTGAAAAGCCTAAAAATTGCCAACTGGTGTCACTATGGTACCACCGAGCATCATGACATCAAAGCCCCTCAGGACGCTGGATGGTACCATACTGACACCAGCTGGCAATTTTAGGATTTTCACCTGGGAAAAAGTTCTGGAGGACACATTTTGTGCACAAAGCAGTTTTAACATAGAGTAAATGTGAGTGCATTACTTTTATTAATGAAAATGATTTTTAAAGGGTAATACACTATGATTTGACCTATTCCTCTATAACCATTGTGGAAGGGGAGTTTATCGTTTGAGTGGAGAAGGACCCCAAACAGCAGGATACCGTCCCATCCACACTTTGGTCCATTTAAAGGGACACAAGCGCTATATGACCTTACTTAACGGTTTGTTCATTATTTGAGGTGAGAGCACAACCGGTGGGGGGGCACATTTATGCAAGTTATTCGCACCAAATACTTTTTAAGAAGCACGGGATAGTATACGGTAAAGCAAAGTTTGCACGTTTGAGGGAACTCATATATGGATTTTTCTTTTGACTGCTTATAACAATCATATGGACACTGTTGTTGAAAATCATCATTGGTTTATTCACTTTTTCATTTATTTTGATATATAACTAATAGTAACTGGATGCACAATTACATATATTTATATTCATTTATATATTTGGATATGCATTAGAAATATTAGTGATTGGATACACATATTATTTTTGAATTGAAGAACGGCACATTGTGGGGTTTTGGGACTACAGAACACCTCCCCCTTTCTCCATCTATGCAAGGCTAGGTTCACACCCTCTCTATGCTTTTTCTCTAAAAAGTTATTCACTATAGCGTATGGATGTATGTATATTAATAGCCAAAGGAATGACCGTTTCTGGCCTTCCCACCCCTTTCTCATGCTCAACGCACATTTGAAATTGTGAAAGGGCAGGGATTCCCAAAACTCAAGAAGCGGCTAATTAGGCGGTCGCTTAAAACCTCACCCTCACAGGGGCTTTGCGGCAGCATAATTTTCCGAAGGCAAAGTTCACACATGTCTGGTGTGAATTTCCTGGTCATTTTCACTGCCAATTTCCAATGCAGCTATTCAGCGGTTCAGCTGCGGTTTTCAAATATGGTTCAGATGCAGATTTATGGCGCTGGTTGCCACTGGCGTCTTTAACAATACCTGCTCCACTTCAGGTCCAGACACTTGCACCGCCTTCCAGTCTAGGACAATTTTCAGCTTTCAGCACTATCACACTTTGAGTGACAATTACTCAGTCATGCAACACTATACCCATATTACATTTTTGTCTTTTTATTGTGACAGAACTTTCTTTTGGTGGTATTTGATCACCACGGGCTTTTTTATTTTTTGCTATATAAACGAAAAAATATTGGAAAGTTTGAAAAAAACAAAACATTTTTTGCTTAGTTTTTGTTATATAATTTTGCAAGTAGATAATTTTTCTTCATAAATTTAGGCCAAAATGTATTCTGCTACATTTTTGGGATAAAAATAACCCAAAACAGTTTATAATATTTAGTCTGTGTGAAAGCTATAGAGTCTATAAACTATGGGATATATATTTGAAATATATGGCATATGGCTGTGATCGGGATGCTGGTATGGGGTGTGGCTGTGATCGGGATGCTGGTATGGGGTGTGGCTGTGATCGGGATGCTGGTATTTGGTGTGGCTGTGATCGGGATGCTGGTATGGGGTTTGGCTGTGATCAGGATGCTGGTATGGGGTGTGGCTGTGATCAGGATGCTGGTATGGGGTGTGGCTGTGATCAGGATGCTGGTATTGGGTGTGGCTGTGATCAGGATGCTGGTATGGGGTATGACTGTGATCAGGATGCTGGTATGGGGTGTGGCTATGATCAGGATGCTGGTATGTGGTTTGGCTGTGATCAGGATGCTGGTATGGGGTGTGGCTGTGATCAGGATTCTGGTATGGGGTGTGGCTGCGATCAGGATGCTGGTATAGGGTGTGGCTGCGATCAGGATGCTGGTATGGGGTATGCCTGTGATCAGGATGCTGGTATGGGGTATGGCTGTGATCAGGATGCTGGTATTGGGTGTGGCTGTGATCAGGATGCTGGTATGGGGTATGACTGTGATCAGGATGCTGGTATGGGGTGTGGCTATGATCAGGATGCTGGTATGGGGTGTGGCTGCGATCAGGATGCTGGTATAGGGTGTGGCTGCGATCAGGATGCTGGTATAGGGTGTGGCTGCGATCAGGATGCTGGTATAGGGTGTGGCTGCGATCAGGATGCTGGTATGGGGTGTGGCTGCGATCAGGATGCTGGTATGGGGTTTGGCGGTGATCAGGATGCTGGTATGGGGTGTGGTTGTGATCAGGGACACAAGGAAACTAAACTGGGGCCCTGGGGAGGCTGGCAGTGCAGTGTGTGAGGGTACAAGCAGCCTGACATTCAGTGTAAACTCACACACTGCAGGATCGTTCACACTGAGAGCAGAGAGATGCGATTGGTCACAGCAGTCACATGTGATACACCACGTGATCGCCCTAACACAGCGGTAATGTGATCCACTGTGTCTGGGCGACACCCCGATCACCGGGTTTCGTGGTGATCGCTCTGTGAGCTGCACACGAGCCATCGATGCAGCCTAACGTACAGGAACATTAGCCCGCATCGGCGCTGCTTCCCGTCTGCCGTCTATGTAGAATGGGCGGACGGGAAGAGGGTAAGGGGGGGGGCCAGGTAGCTGGCTTCTTGTCCTGGTTTGGTATGGATTTTGAGGGTAATCCCATGCCAAAAAAAAACCCCCTTATCCGAGCATGTGGCCGGGCTGGCCTGTAAAGGGGGAGACCCCCAGATCCTCCCAACCCAAACCCCCCCCCCCATCCATGTGAATGACTATGGGGTGCATTGGGCATTTTTTTGCTATCTGTCACTTCGCTTTATCTGGCAATAGCACGGTCATGCAACGCTGTACACGAATGATATTTTTCATTTTTTTTCCCCACAAAAATAGAGCTTTCTTTAGGTGATATATGAACACCACTAGGTATTTATTATATAAATGAACATTTTGAAACAAAAAAAAAATATTTTTAACTTTTGTTATAAAACATATCCAATAAAAATGTAAACAAAAATCAAATTTCTTCATAAATTTAGGCCAACATATATTCCGTTACATGTTTTAGGTCAAAAAAAAAAAAGCAAATCAGTAAATGTGTATTAATTGGTTTGTGTGAAAGTTGTAGCGTCTACAAACAATGGGATAAATAATAAATACTGGAAGTTTTCTTTATCTTTTACATTTATTTATTTATGTTCATACTATTAATGTTGATGATGAGTGGGGCTGTGATAGTGCGCCGAGCGATCTGACACTTTGTCGCAACTGACACTGACATCTCCAGTGACACTGATACAGTGATCAGTGTTAATACTATACACTGTCACTGTATAAATGACACTGACTGGGAAGGGGTAACATCTAGGGGCAATCAAAGGGTTAGCGGTGTGTACTGTGTGTAGTATGGGCTGCTTTTACTAATCCATTTGGCTGATTTTACTCTCTGCTTTGCAGGGAGAAAAAAATAAGACACATTGCTGCTGTTTGTACAGAGGTCTGTGTTGCTTGTCAACACAGAGCTCTGCTAAGTCATTCGCTCAGCCGTTCAGCAGATCTCAGCCATAAATCATTTGGCTGAACCTGCTGATTGGCTTGGGCTGTAGCGAATGGCAGCACAGATGGGGGTAACGGGCACACATGCCCCCTACCTAGAAATGAAAGATCACATACATGTACATGATCTGGTGCAGAAGAGACCCCAGGCTGCTGTATATTTGCATGGACCTGTCGGCAGCTGGTTAATTCATGGAACAGAGTTCTACTACCTAATAGTCTCTTATATGTTGTGGTGAGATGTCTGGAATCGGGATCCCAGATCTTCACATCCAGTGCAGCCATGACTAGAGGGTTCAACTCTTCTAGATGTGGGATTCATTTTATTGGATGGTCCATGCAGCAGAATTAGTGGGAACAGATGATACTATGAGAGACAGAAGAGGCCAGAGGGTGACTAAGCCCCGTAGACTCCACTGGTAACTAAAATATCACTTTTGGGTGGACTGACCCTTTAACTGTACAGGATATGGTGGTGGTACACAAATGAAAGGAGTACGGGACACACGGAATGATAGAAATGCCAGTCACCACAGACTTGGAATTCACCACAGACTTGGAATTACACTGTATCTGAGCACCACAAAGCCAAAATGATAATTTATTCATTTGTAATAATCAAAGAAAACTCCCCCATCCATCCATGTTTCCATGCTTTATTTTACTGAGAAATCACTTTGAAAAACTCTTGTCTAGCATTTCTGGCTGTGGCCACCTTGAGTAAGGGCAGATGACTGATGTAGCATTTACTTCCTGGAATCCATCTGCCCTTAGCTCAGGCACGCGGGTGTGCTTTGGTGAGAAAGCCCCTGCTCCACTCCTGAATACTCTTGGGATGTATGAGTTTATTTGCCTAGGCTAGAAACCAGGAAGTAACTGAGGAATTGTTAATAAAAAAGAATATGTTTAAAACAAGTAGATATGACCTACGTTCCTAAATACACTGCTCAAAAAAATTAAAGGAACGCTTTTTAATCAGAGTATAGTGTCAAGTCAATTAAACTTCTGGGATATTTATCTGGTCAGTTAAGAATCAGAGGGGGTTGTTAATCTGTTTCAGCTGCTTTGGTATTAATGAAATGAACAGTTGCATTAGATGGGCAACAATGAGACAACCCCCAACACAGGAATGGTTTTACAGGTGGAGGCCACTGACATTTTTTTCCCTACTCATCTTTTCTGACTGTTTTTCACTAGTTTTGTATCATATGACGCCCTCCCAGAACTGGACAACCGCGCTCTAGCTGTTATTCGGCTATAGCGCACTTGGGAAGTGGTTAAAAAGATATCCCAGCATCCTCTGGGATACCATGTTTCAGTCCATCTGATGCTGCCACGTTGCACCTCAGACTGTCCAGGAGCTCAGTGGTGACCTGATCCAGATCTGGGAGGAGATCCCCCAGGACACCATCCGTCGTCTAATTAGAAGCATGCCCTGACGTTGTCAGACATACATACAATCACGTGGGGGCCATACAAACTACTGAGGACCATTCTGAGTTGCTGCAATACAATTTTAGCAAAATGGACTCGTCTGCTGCATTTTTTTTTCACTTTGATTTTCGGGGTGTCTTTGAATTCAGTCCTCTGTTGGTTGATAATTTTCATCAAACGATGGGGCGTCCTTACATTCCTAACACATTACCCCGTCCATGTCAGTATAGAGATCCAACATGAGATTTTTCCCCATTGAGATCTGATGTGTTCTCAAAGTGTTCCTTTATTTTTTGAGCCGTGTATTTGCTAAGGATAGCAGCAGAAGGATCAAAAATAGCTCATGTTTATTGAGATTGAAGTTTATTTTATTTATTATTTATTTCAGGTACTTATATATCGCCGTCAATTTACACAGCACTTTACATATATATTGTACATTCACATCAGTCCCTAACCCTCAAGGGGCGTACAGTCTAAGGTCCCTAACTCACATTCATACATACACTGTCTGTCTATCTATCTATCTATCTATCTATCCAGTTGTATCCGACCCTTGGCGATTTTATGGACCGTCACTCGTAAGCGACTTTTGCCATGAATTCTCTTAAAAGTTATTTACAGGGTAGGTTGCCAGGTCTTTCTCCAACCCCCACCATGCAGGAGATCCCACATGGCCAGGGATGAAACTAGGACAATTTAGACAGGAGCCAATTCACCTACCAGCATGTCTTTGGAGTGTGGGAGGAAACCCACACAGGCACAGGGAGATTATGCAAACTCCAGGCATGTGGTGCCGTGGTTGGGATTTGAACCAACGACCCAAGTACTGCCAGGTGGAAGTGCTAACCATTTAGCCACTGTGCTGCCCAAGTTGTGCATTAAAGTTTTTCTGTTGCCTGAAGTTGCCCCTCCTCTGATCAATTTATTGTGTTCCATTGAACGGGCTGCCGACACACGCCAGAATAGACCAAATATCGGACACGCATCGTTTCTTCTGACTGGATGTGCAGTGTAGTGCGCTGCAATGCATGTTTGTCAGATGTGCGTTCGGTTCCTATTGACAATGGATGGCACTGCAACACGCTAATGCATGGACCACGTGTCGACCTATGTTGCAGGAATGCATCTTACCGCAACACAAAAGTGTGATTGGATGCTTCATGTAAGGTGCGCATAGGCAGGGCAATTCACAGAACGTTACAATACACAGAGTCCTCCAGCATACTTACCAGCCAGCCAGCAAAATTGGAAAAAGCCTAAAATGTTTCAGCAATTTGTGTTCAGTTTGTTGGATACATTTGCAAATATATGTAAAGCCGCACTGCCACGTCAAGGCTCCTCTGTACAGTGCGGTCCCTAACTCCACTCTAATGTCATTTCCAAATTGTGACATACAGAGCAAGAAATACATTCAGAATGTAAACTAGTTCAACAAAAATTAAATCAAAAACAGAGGTTTTGGTTGCATATATTTGCAATCATATACGAAACTACCATCTATAGACGTCTAAAACATGAGTTAAAAAAAAATACTGGCCTCCAACCTCCCCTTATAGCCAGTCCAACACACGCCTTTAAAAAAGAATACCGGCCTCCAACCTCCCCTTATAGCCGGTCCAACACACACCTGGAAAAAAAATATTGTAGCTCTCTTGTGGGTGAAGAGAGCTGGTGTAATTGCTTTCTTGGAGGCAGGTGCTGATGACAATCCTTCAATAGAGCGATGACGGAGCCTCCACGTGAATGTCACATGCTGACGGAGCCTCCACGTGAATGTCACATGCTGACAGAGCCTCCACGTGCTTGGCACATTCTGACAGAGCCTCCACGTGCTCGGCACATGCTGTCGGAGCCCCCAGGTGCTCGGCACAAGCCGTCTGAGCCCCCACATGCTCGGCACAAGCCGTCGGAGCCTCCACGGGCTCGGCACAAGCCGTCGGAGCCTCCACGGGCTCGGCACAAGCCGTCGGAGCCTCCACATGCTCGGCACAAGCCGTCGGAGCCTCCACGGGCTCGGCACAAGCCGTCGGAGCCTCCACGGGCTCGGCACAAGCCGTCGGAGCCTCCACGTGCTCGGCACAAGCCGTCGGAGCCTCCACGTGCTCGGCACAAGCCGTCGGAGCCTCCACGTGCTCGGCACAAGCCGTCGGAGCCTCCACGTGCTCGGCACAAGCCGTCGGAGCCTCCACGGGCTCGGCACAAGCCGTCGGAGCCTCCACGGGCTCGGCACAAGCCGTCGGAGCCTCCACGGGCTCGGCACAAGCCGTCGGAGCCTCCACGGGCTCGGCACAAGCCGTCGGAGCCTCCACGTGCTCGGCACAAGCCGTCGGAGCCTTCACGGGCTCGGCACAAGCCGTCGGAGCCTCCACGTGCTCGGCACAAGCCGTCGGAGCCTCCACGTGCTCGGCACAAGCCGTCGGAGCCCCCACGGGCTCGGCACAAGCCGTCAGAGTTTCCACGGGCTCGGCACAAGCCGTCGGAGCCTCCACGGGCTCGGCACAAGCCGTCGGAGCCTCCACGTGCTCGGCACAAGCCGTCGGAGCCTCCACGAGCTCGGCACAAGCCGTCGGAGCCTCCACGTGCTCGGCACAAGCCGTCGGAGCCTCCACGTGCTCGGCACAAGCCGTCGGAGCCTCCACGTGCTCGGCACAAGCCGTCGGAGCCTCCACGTGCTCGGCACAAGCCGTCGGAGCCTCCACGTGCTCGGCACAAGCCGTCGGAGCCTCCTCGTGCTCGGCACAAGCCGTCGGAGCCTCCACGGGCTCGGCACAAGCCGTCGGACCCTCCAAGGGCTCGGCACATGCCGTCAGAGCCTCCACGGGCTCGGCACAAGCCGTCGGAGCCTCCACGTGCTCGGCCCTTGCTGTCGGAGCCTGCCAGGCGGAAGTGCTAACCATTTAGCCACTGTGCTGCCTCCAACCATTTAGCTACCGGCCTCCAACCTCCCCTTATAGCCGGTCCAACACACACCTGGATAAAAAAATATTGTAGCTCTCTTGTGGGTGAAGAGAGCTGGTGTAATTGCTTTCTTGGAGGCAGGTGCTGATGACAATCCTTCAATAGAGCGATGACATAGGGGACTTTCTGATGATGAAGGTCCTCCTCTTCTTCACCTCCTAGTGTAAAATTTCTTCCAACTTCTTGGCCATCTTAACTCCCAGAACAGTCGCACCCTGGCCATTTAAGTGCAGTCCGTCCCTGCTGTAGAGCTGGTAACTGAACAAAAAGTCTGCCCAGTTCTCCATGAACTCAAACCCCTCCTCTCTGCACCAGTTCTTCAGCCACTTGTTAAGCTCTCTGATCTCATTCTGCCTCACTGGTGTGGCTCGAGGTACAGGCAGTATTTCTGAAAATACTGCCTTGGAGGTTCTTTTCTTCAATATAGCTCCCAAGTCTCTGAAATCTTTTTGTAGGGCGTTCCATCTTCCTCTGACTTTGTCGTTGGTACCGACATGTACGATGACAGCTGGGTCCTCCCCAGCCCCTTTCAGCAATCTGTCCATACGATCTGCAATGTCCCGAACCCGAGCGCCTGGTAAACTACAGACTGTTCGGCAATGACGGTCTTTGTGACAGATTGCTTTCTCTGTACCTCTAAGAATGGAGTCCCCTACCACCAGTATATGTCTATCCTTAATTGTATCCTTGCCCCCATCTTCACTGGAGGAGATGTTCCCCTGGCATTTTGGTAGGGTATTGAAATTAACGTCGCGTTCTGTCGGAGTCTCCACGTGAATGTCACATGCTGACGGAACCTCCACGTGAATGTCACATGCTGATGGAGCCTCCACGTGAATGTCAACTACTGACGGAGCCTCCACGTGCTGGGCACATGCTGTCGGAGCCTCCACGTGCTGGGCACATGCTGTCGGAGCCTCCACGTGCTGGGCACATTCTGTCGGAGCCTCCATGTGCTCGGCACATTCTGTCGGAGCCTCCACGTGCTGGGCACATGCTGTCGGAGCCTCCACGTGCTCGGCACATTCTGTCGGAGCCTCCACGTGCTGGGCACTTGCTGTCGGAGCCTCCACGTGCTGGGCACTTTCTGTCGGAGCCTCCACGTGCTGGGCACTTTCTGTCGGAGCCTCAACGTGCTGGGCACATGCTGTCGGAGCCTCCACGTGCTGGGCACATGCTGTCGGAGCCTCCACGTGCTGGGCACATGCTGTCGGAGCCTCCACGTGCTGGGCACATGCTGTCGGAGCCTCCACGTGCTGGGCACATGCTGTCGGAGCCTCCACGTGCTGGGCACATGCTGTCGGAGCCTCCACGTGCTGGGCACATGCTGTCGGAGCCTCCACGTGCTGGGCACATGCTGTCGGAGCCTCCACGTGCTGGGCACATGCTGTCGGAGCCTCCACGTGCTGGGCACATGCTGTCGTAGCCTCCACGTGCTGGGCACATGCTGTCGGAGCCTCCACGTGCTTGGCACATGCTGTCGGAGCCTCCACGTGCTGGGCACATGCTGTCGGAGCCTCCACGTGCTGGGCACATGCTGTCGGAGCCTCCACGTGCTGGGCACATTCTGTCGGAGCCTCCACGTGCTGGGCACATTCTGTCGGAGCCTCCACGTGCTGGGCACATTCTGTCGGAGCCTCCACGTGCTCGGCATATGCTGTCGGAGCCTCCACATGAATGTCACATGCTATCTGAGCCTTTACGTGCTCGGCACATGCTGACGGAGTCTCCATGTCGATATCATATCTCTTCTCACTCACTGTGGCAAGCCTGCCGGGTGAGCTGTGTTTGCAGTAAATATTGTTTACATCTGCAATAAAAAAGAATTGAATTTAGCACCTTTAATATACATTTTATATATTTTTCTTTATACAAAATCAAATTACAGAGAATAAAGTTAGAAACACCTGTGCCAGGGACAGCAAGGAAACCTGACATGATAGGGACACAGGGATGACTATAGTGGCCTTCATATAAAAATGCTAGTTGGGTGGCAGTTATGCCAAGCCTCTACAATTAAATGACTGAAGAAACCGGCAAGTTAAATGAGTGGGCGGGTTACAAGGGAAGTGGCAGTAGGAAGTAGTGGTGTCACCTGCCTGGCTCTGCATTGTGGCTGGGGTTTGTGAATCATTGGGCCAGCTAAGCACAGCCTTTTTTTACTGGCAGTTTTACCCAGAAAGTGTGTCATTTATCAGCCCTGAGATCAAACAGGATACGGGTCACCCACTATGGGGGGGTCATACACCAGCCTGACAACAGCTGATTGTTTGCATTGGCGGGGAGAGTAAACATGTGACTAATGTAGTAGGAATATTTATGTCTAGTCATATGTTTTTATCAATGTTATATGGATATTCATACTTTTGCTGGTGGAGTTGCAATGTGAGCGTCACATGTATTCATGACCATCCGTATACATGTGTGCATATGGGAATGTCAGCCGTCATCAGTGTCTATGGCGTTCCCTGTACATGGATACATATGGGAATGTCAGCCGTCATCAGTGTCTATGGCGTTCCCTGTACATGGATACATATGGGAATGTTAGCCGTCATCAGTGTCTATGGCCATCCCTGTACATGGATACATATGGGAATGTCAGCCGTCATCAGTGTCTATGGCGTTCCCTGTACATGGATACATATGGGAATGTTAGCCGTCATCAGTGTCTATGGCGTTCCCTGTACATGGATACATATGGGAATGTCAGCCGTCATCAGTGTCTATGGCGTTCCCTGTACATGGATACATATGGGAATGTCAGCCGTCATTAGTGTCTATGGCGATCCCTGTACATGGATACATATGGGAATGTCAGCCGTCATCAGTGTCTATGGCGTTCCCTGTACATGGATACATATGGGAATGTCAGCCGTCATCAGTGTCTATGGCCCAGGGATGATGAATTCCTATCTCCCTACACCTGCTGCGGGCAAAATAAAAAAAAAAATTTTTCTAATTTTTTTAGTTGTAAAAAATGAAAGGTACACCCAAGTACATATCATCCAATCCCCCCCCCCCCCTCCCCAGACATATACACACGTACAAACATAAAAGCACACGCTGGGGCGCCTACACATGAAAACGTCGGTTGCAATACACGTTACATATCGCCGCACACGCCAGAATGAGCGCAATAATTCTAGCAGCAGACCCCCTCCATACACTATACTGATCACCTAGAAGGGGCTGTAAAAGCGTCAACTACAGAAAATGTCGAACTGTTACAGCCCCTTCTAGGTGATCAGTATAGTGTATGGAGGGGGTCTGCTGCTAGAATTATTGCGCTCATTCTGGCGTGTGCGGCGATATGTAACGTGTATTGCAATCAATGTTTTCATGTGTAGGCGCCCCAGCGTGTGCC
This sequence comes from Staurois parvus, assembly GCF_062004578.1. Taxonomy (NCBI): domain Eukaryota; kingdom Metazoa; phylum Chordata; class Amphibia; order Anura; family Ranidae; genus Staurois; species Staurois parvus. The sequence continues at coordinate 9,130,238 of NW_028317826.1, forward strand.
TTTACATTTGTACGTGTGTATATGTCTGGGGGGGAGGGGGGGTTATGTGATTGGGTGGAACTTTAATTTTTTCAATTAAAAAAAATATATGGTTTTTTTTTTCTCAATTTGTTTCCATGACATAGGGAACAATGTCCCGTCTGTGATGTATTTTGGTGACAGGTTCTCTTTATGGAGACATCTGAGGTGTAATAGACCCCGGATGTCTCCCCTGTACTACACTGGATGGACTGCAATGCACATCGGATCGGATTCCATATGTCCCGCCCTCGGTGGGCGGGGATCTCTGACCGGTAACCAGGAAGTGATATCACACCATCACTTCCTGGTCAGGACCAGACGGGGACGGGCGCTCTCCTCCTTCCTCTCCTGCTGAGGGCGGTGAGCTGGCCCCGGGGCCCGCAGATGAGGGAGATAGTGGGCGAGGGGAGGGTCACACGGGGCGGGGGGGGCGGCACTGTGTGGAAGCGGCTGCGCTGCCCCTCCAATGCTTCCACCTGACAGGTGAGCCCCGCAGCAGGGCTGAAGGGGAGAGGAAACTACCTGCCCCACCCCCGGGACGTGTCCGGACATGCCCGGCCATATGAATTCCCCATCCCTGCTGGAATGTCAGCTCTCCTCAGTGTCTATGGGGATCCCTGTACATGTGTCCATATGGGAATGTCAGCCGGGAAAAAGGGGGAAAAAAGGGTCCAGTGAGAGGAGGTGAGTTCCCTCGTCTCTCTCTAGATCCACAATACATACCATTTTGGTGTTCTGCCTTGTGGTGGCGCCCATTGACTTTACTGCCGGCGCGTAAACATCCAGCAACGGCTCTGAAGCAGCCGCGCAGAAAAGCCCGAGTCCTCTTCATGGTGGTGGGCCTCTTGGTGGTGGGATCTGCAGACTGCTCAGTGATCCCTCCTTCCATAGGGGGCTTTCCTTCCCTCGATTCCTCTTTGGTGGTTTTCTGAGAAATAAACGTTTTAATCTTTAATTGTCTCATTACGGAAAATAATGAAACCCGCTTCAACCTGTGTGAGAGAGGCAGTGCAGCCAATCGGATCAAATCCGAACCGATGAGACTGCAAGCCAAACTCAGGAGAAGGAACAATCACGTCTGCTCTGTACCGGGTACAAGGAGCGACTGAAGGGACTCTGGCAGAGCTGGCTTAGGGGGGAGAAAGGGGGGGGGGGAAGGGGGAGGGGTCAGGCGATGACATCACGGTGCTGGAGAGCCTTTTTTTTTTTTTTCCAAAGTTTTCTTAAAGGGGCCACGTCCTTTTTAAATTCAGCCACCTGCAGGTTTAATTAAAAAACAAGGACATGGCCCCTTTAAGAACTCTATGTGACTGTTTTTTTTTTTTTCAAATCTCCTGGTACTCAGACAAACACAACTGACGATTTTTCCTAAAGGGGCCGCAGTTATGTGAATGCAGCCTCAGTATATAGATCTCATATACCAGGAGAAGAGGTTTTTTCTTTTTTTTTTTTTAATTTAAGTGAGTTATTTTGATTGATATTTCAACCTTACAGTCCCACGGCTTAAAATAAAGGTCTTTATTCCTATGAGAACTCTGTGATTGGAGCCTTATCGCTTCATATAAAGATTTCCTGCCGAACAAATATTTTCATTTCTGTCTTGCTTTTTTTATTTTTATTGTCTTCTATTGTTATTACCCTAAATAATGGACTTTTTTTTTTTTTTCAATGCGAAAACGTCTCCCATAGACTTTAATGAGAAATCCCCTCCCATATACTTCAATGCGAAAACACCTCCCATAGACTTTAATGTAAAAACCCCTTTCAGTAGCAATCCTATGTGAACACTTATGTTCTCTTGAGGCTCTGCTCTATCACTTGTGATTCTGGAACGCACCGCAACGAACTCGCACAGAACCCTTTCCATAATGGCACTCAAAGCACAATGCGTGTGGGTGGCATCTGTGTGAACCTCCTCAATAGGAGCACATAATATCTAGCCTGTCATGTGAATCTGTGAGTTTGAAAATGCATCCAGAATGGCATATGTGTGAACCAGGGCTGCTCCTTTCACATTTGGGCATTTTGGGATTGCGGCAGAATCGCTGTGATCGCAAAACGCAGGTTCAGGCGCCATTATTTATTATTAGGGCTCATGTACACGGGGTGTTTGGAAAACTCTTCTGACCTCTGGAAACTGACTGCTAGAAAACGTAGGTTATAAAATGTCAGTTTAGCCGCGTTTGCATACCGCGTTTATGCGTGTTTGTGTTTAGAAGCGTTTTTAAACAATAGCGTCAGGAGACCTCCCAAATGCTCAGAATGCACTTAGAAATAGTAAATCATGAACTATTTCAGACATTTTGAGAGGAATAGAGAGAGCAGAAGCAGAGAGAGCAGTATGTGTGGAGATGACCTGTCTATTCTGGTTGTAGTCACTATGGATCCCATCATAATGCGTCGCGTTTTACCATTGTTTCCTTCACGCGAAACCTGGACCTGACTGCGCTGGTGTACCGGGTCCATTTGAATATATGGAAAACGCTTTGCATGTGTTTTTGATGAAGAAAATCAGCTTAAGACAGCATCTGGATATGGATCTGTCAAAAAACACGTCTAAACGCAAACGCTTGTAAAGGCGGTTAACAGCGTTCATAAGCGTTTGGCGTTTGAAATGGCGGTAAAATCTACTCCTGAATGCAATTTTGGTGCGTTAAAAAAAAGCCGACTAAACTGATCTGCCTGTAAACGTCTGTAAACGCCTGTGTGTACATGGACACAGGAAGACATAAAGGAGAGTTCAGGGGCTGCTGAAAAATCTGCTCCACAGTTCCTGAACGTCAGTGTAGCAGCTGCAGTGTACATGAGCCCTGAAAACGTTTCAGTTTTGCCGTGATTGTCGTGCGGTAAGTCACATCGTGTGAATCTTGTCCCCCAAAAGTCGCCTTGCCCCAGGAGCTGACAATCCACGCTACTGTTTACAAAAATAAGTCCGCTGGGTTGAATGAAAACAAACCTTGTAGTGTGTACCCGGCTACAGCGCCCTCTGCTGGAGGTAGTGAGTAAACAGATGAAGGACTCCATCTCTTCCACTCTCTGCCCCTGATAACAGGCAGGTCTGCGATGTTTGAACAGTGACTGATGAAAGGTTATAGCCTGTGATAGCCGGGTGTGAAGAAGGCAATAAACTCACAAATGATAATGTGTTCATTTCCAGGTCTTATCCCAGAGAGGTGCCTCTATGTCTGTACCACAGGGTGTTGCAGTTCATCTGGTCAGCCAGGATCAACTCTGTTGTATCTCTTGTTACAAACTGTTCATGACCACTGTGGTTCTGGGTATGGTGCTGTGTGGTTCTGGGTATGGTGCTGTGTGGTTCTGGGTATGGTGCTGTGTGGTTCTGGGTATGGTGCTGTGTGGTTCTGGGTATTGGTGCTGTGTGGTTCTGGGTATGGACTGTGTGGTTCTGGGTATGGTGCTGTGTGGTTCTGGGTATGGTGCTGTGTGGTTCTGGGTATGGACTGTGTGGTTCTGGGTATGGACTGTGTGGTTCTGGGTATGGTGCTGTGTGGTTCTGGGTATGGTGCTGTGTGGTTCTGGGTATGGTGCTGTGTGGTTCTGGGTATGGTGCCGTGTGGTTCTTGGTATCAGACTGTGAGGTCCTGGATATTGGGCTGTGTGGTTATGGGTATGGGGCTGTGTGGCTCCTGGGTGTCAGGCTGTGTGTGTGGCTCCTGGGTATCGGGCTGTGTGTGTGGCTCCTGGGTATGGGACTGTGTGTGTGGCTCCTGGGTATGGGCTGTGTGTGTGGCTCCTGGGTATGGGCTGTGTGTGTGGCTCCTGGGTATCGGGCTGTGTGTGTGGCTCCTGGGTATCGGGCTGTGTGTGGCTCCTGGGTATCGGGCTGTGTGTGTGGTTCTGGGTATGGGACTGTGTGTGTGGCTCCTGGGTATGGGGCTGTATGGCTCCTGGGTATCAGGCTGTGTGTGGCTCCTGGGTATCAGGCTGTGTGTGTGGCTCCTGGGTATCGGGCTGTGTGTGTGGCTCCTGGGTATGGGACTGTGTGTGTGGCTCCTGGGTATGGGGCTGTATGGCTCCTGGGTATCAGGCTGTGTGTGGCTCCTGGGTATCAGGCTGTGTGTGTGGCTCCTGGGTATCGGGCTGTGTGTGTGGCTCCTGGGTATGGGACTGTGTGTGTGGCTCCTGGGTATGGGCTGTGTGTGTGGCTCCTGGGTATGGGCTGTGTGTGTGGCTCCTGGGTATCGGGCTGTGTGTGTGGCTCCTGGGTATCGGGCTGTGTGTGGCTCCTGGGTATCGGGCTGTGTGTGTGGTTCTGGGTATCGGGCTGTGTGTGTGGCTCCTGGGTATGGGCTGTGTGTGTGGCTCCTGGGTATGGGCTGTGTGTGTGGCTCCTGGGTATCGGGCTGTGTGTGGCTCCTGGGTATCGGGCTGTGTGTGTGGTTCTGGGTATCGGGCTGTGTGTGTGGCTCCTGGGTATCGGGCTGTGTGTGGCTCCTGGGTATCGGGCTGTGTGTGTGGCTCCTGGGTATCGGGCTGTGTGTGGCTCCTGGGTATCGGGCTGTGTGTGGCTCCTGGGTATCGGGCTGTGTGTGTTGCTCCTGGGTATCAGGCTGTGTGTGGCTCCTGGGTATGGGGCTTTGTGTGTGGCTCCTGGGTATCGGGCTGTGTGTGGCTCCTATGTATCGGGCTGTGTGTGTGGCTGCTATGTATCGGGCTGTGTGTGGCTCCTGGGTATCGGGCTGCGTGTGTGGCTCCTATGTATCGGGCTGTGTGTGTGGCTCCTGGGTATCGGGCTGTGTGTGTGGCTCCTGGGTATCGGGCTGCATGTGTGGCTCCTGGATATCGGGCTGTGTGTGGCTCCTGGGTATCGGGCTGTGTGTTTGGCTCCTGGGTATCGGGCTGTGTGTGGCTCCTATGTATCGGGCTGTGTGTGTGGCTCTTGGGTATCGGGCTGTGTGTGTGGCTCCTGGGTATCGGGCTGTGTGTGTGGCTCCTGGGTATCGGGCTGTGTGTGGCTCCTGGGTATCGGGCTGTGTGTGGCTCCTGGGTATCGGGCTGTGTGTGGCTCCTGTGTGTCCTGACCCGGAAGTGACGTGATGATATGACGTCTGGGACCCCATTGACAGACTCCTGACCATGGAGGCCAGGATAGAATGTAATACAGTGCACTGTATTCCTGTCAGTGTAGTACAGGGGACACTCCCGGGGGATTTTAGACCTTTGATGTCTCAATAAAGAGAACCTGTCACAGAAAACGTAAAAAAAAAAAGTAATAAATGAAAGTTACAGCCAAGCACATCTCCTCCCCCCTCCAAAAAAATAAATTGAGACCCCCCCACATATATGCACGTTCAAACGTCAAAGCACACAGTGGGGCCCCTACACATGAAGATGTGGATTGCGATACACGTTACATATCACCGCACACGCCAGGATGAGGCAATAATTCCAGCACCAGACCTCCTCCATACACTACACTGATGACCTTTAAGGGGCTTTAACCCCTCCCACCTGACCAATGTACATAAACGGCCAGCTGGGAGCTTCCCCGTTCTGATTGGACGTTCCTGTACGTCTCTCAGAACATGCGCTTGTGTGCGGCCCCGGGGCCACGCAACAGCACGGATCTGTGATGGCCGCGCCCGTCGGACACAGCCCATATTGGACCTTCCAATGGTGATGGCAGTGTCCAATCACAGCCATCTCTGAATGTCAGCAGACACGTGTCTCTGTAGCTGTTCCCTCAGCTGAGGTCTGTGAGAGCTCAGTGAGGGGGGGAGGGGGGGATGCTGCAAATTGTGACAGTTGATGTGTGTAGCTGATGATTTTATTCCTCCATTACACAGCTCTGCAGCCCCCCCACACCAGGACACCAAGCAGCATCTGTCCCTGTCCACATGTCAGCGTCTGTCAGTGTCCCACAAACATGTCATCGCCTGTCAGTGTCCCACAAACATGTCATCACCTGTCAGTGTCCCACAAACATGTCATCTCCTGTCAGTGTCCCACAAACATGTCATCACCTGTCAGTGTCCCACAAACATGTCATCACCTGTCAGTGTCCCACAAACATGTCATCATCACCTGTCAGTGTCCCACAAACATGTCATCGTCTGTCAGTGTCCCACAAACATGTCATCACCTGTCAGTGTCCCACAAACGTGTCATCACCTGTCACAGTGAACAGGACACAAAACAAATAATAAAAAACAATGTAAAGTGCCCCCATTCCCCCCTCGCTGAAGTGCAAAGGTGAACGCAGGCATTGGTGTCATACACATACATGACCAGTGATCACACCACACATGTGAGGTATCGCCGTGAATGTCGGAGCGAGAGCAATAATTCTATCACCTGACCTCCTCTGTAACTCTAAACTGGTAACCTGGAACGGCTTATAAAGTGTCACCTATAAAGATTTGTAAATCACGTAGTTTGGCGCCATTCCATAATCGTGCGCAATTATAAAGCGTGACGGGTTTTTATCTATTTACTTGGTGCAACACCAGATTTTATATTTTACCAAAAATGTGGGTATTATATAGTGTTTGTGCATCAAAATTCTTTAACCGCTTCCCCCCCGATCACTGCACATAATTGGCCAGGTGGGATCATCGCTGTTCTGATTGGACGTTCCTGAACAGTAGTAAAGTACAGGCACAGTGTTGTGGGGTCTGTGCTTTGTGCAGGCATGGAGTAACAGAGGGGAGGAGGGTGAGTTATGAGAGGAGGGTACTGGCATGGAGGGTAAAGCAGGGGGTGTAGGAATGGTGCTGAAAGGTGAAGAGGAGCCTGCAGTTGCAATGCTGACAGTGAAGGGCTGGGGGTCAGTTGGAGAGAAGGGGGTGCAGGCATAATGGTGTTAGGGGGGCAGGTGTGCTGTCTGCGGGGTGTGCAGGCATCATGGTGTTAGGGGGGCAGGTGTGCTGTCTGCGGGGGGTGCAGGCATCATGGTGTTAGGGGAGCAGGTGTGCTGTCTGCGGGAGGGGGGCGGAGGTGCACGCATAATGGTGTTAGGGGGGCAGGTGTGCTGTCTGCGGGGGGGGGGTGTAGGCATAATGGTGTAGGGGAGCAAATGTGCTGTCTCTGCAGGGGGCGGGGGGTGTAGGCATAATGGTGTAGGGGAGCAGATGTGCTGTCTGCGGGGGGGGGGGGGGGGGGGTGCAGGCATAATGGTGTTAGGGGGGTAGGTGTGCTGTCTCTGCAGGGGGGGGGGGGGTGTAGGCATAATGGTGTAGGGGAGCAGATGTGCTGTCTCTGCAGGGGGGGGGGGTGCAGGCATTATGGTGTTAGAGGTGCAGGTGTGCTGTCTGCGGGGGGGGGGTGCAGGCGTAATGGTGTTAGGGGGCAGGTGTGCTGTCTGCGGGGGGGGGGGGGGGGGGGGTGCAAGCGTAATGGTCTTAGGGGAGCAGATGTGCTGTCTGCAAGGGGGGGCAGGGTGCAGGCACAATGGTGTTATGGAAATAGGTGTGCTTTCTGTGGGGGGAGGGGTGCAGGCACAATGGTGGGGGCTATAAGCATTGGGTGTGGGTAAAGGGGGTCTGGATGGGTGTAGTAGTGATAGAGGGGTGAGATGGAGGAGTGTAGGGGGGGTGGGGAGAAGAAGATGCAGTGCTGAGAGGCAGTGTAAGAGGAAGGAGTGCAGGCATGGGGTGCAGGCATGGAGGGCGGGCATGGAGTGCAGGTATGGGGTGTGGGCATGGGGTGCGGGCATGATTTGCAGGCTTGGGGTGCGGGTATGGAGTGCAGGCATGGGGTGCGGTCATAGGGTGCGGGCATGGGGGGCAGGCATGGGGTGCAGGCTTGGGGTGCGGGCATGGGGTGCAGGCATGGGGTGCAGGCTTGGGGTGCGGGTATGGGGTGCAGGCATGGGGTGCGTGCATGGGGTGCAGGCATGGGGTACAGGCTTGGGGTGCATGCATGGAGTGCAGGCATGGGGTGCAGGCATGGGGTGCAGGCCCGGTGGGTGGTGAAAGAAGGTGGGCTGCAGAAATGGTGAGTGTGGTGCTTAGAAAGGGGTGGTGCGGGTGCAGTGGGTGCGGAGAGAAGGGTGCTGATAAGAGAGCAGATGCAGGAACAGTCGGTGGAGAGTACGAGGACTACAGGAGCGTGTGCCCCGAGACGACTGAGGAGTGCAGGGGTGGTGTTTGTGCAGCGACTGCTAAGACAAGGGGGGGTGTAGGGATGGAGAGTGTCAACAGACGGGGGGCTCATTCACATGAATGGGCTGTCATCCACATCACAATGTTCACATAAAGTGGGCATGGACTGTTACTGGCAACATGAATTCCGGCATCATCTTCCCAATGCACACGTTCCTGAGGAGTGGCTGTGAATGGCAGTGAGCGCTGCAGCGACCATCAGCTGGGAACCGAAGACATTCAAAGTGGGAAGTATATGACCAGCACACCATGGATCTCCAGAACCGGTCCGAAGCTTTATTCAGTGATCACATTACCATGATAGTAGCAGTGCTTCGGATCCTCGCAGGACCCATCATCAGGCATGTGGAGCCCATGTTAGAACTCTGCTGTTTCTAAGTGTTAACCCTTTTCCTGCCGCCATTGTATATCAAACATTGGGGGGGGGGGGGGGAGTTTATATTAGAGGTGAGCCAAAATGAGAATTCTGGTGCCGAAACTTCAGGATGCACTTGGCCGAAAACTGAAACCAAAATGTCTGTGTATGTGGGGGTGGGGGGGGCTCATATTATTATTTATTTCTTTTTATACTTTTAATGATTTATAACTTATGATTTAATTGCTATCACATAGGGACCAATAGTCCCCCACATGATAGCATATAAGTGGCAGGTCTTCTTTGTGGGGGGGGGGCAGTATGTGCAAGGAGGGGGTAGGCAGTAGCAGTGTTTACAGACAGGCTCCCTCACTTGCTGCCACTAACTGTCATTGCCGGTTTATAAATGCACCTGCTGACTTTTTTTTTTTTTTCCACTTTATAGATCGGAGGAGGAGCTGTCATTCGCCCCGCCACTAAAATAAACAAAGGGGCGGGGTCATTAAGTGATGTCACTCGGTAACCCCACCTCTTTACTTTAGCAGCTGAGCGCTCCTTCTCGGAGCTTTAACCACTTCCAGTCCGGACACTTTCACCCCCTTCCTGTCCAGGGCAATTTCCAGCTTTCAGCGCTATCACACTTTGAATGACAATTGTGCGGTCATGCAACACTGTACCCATATGAATTTTTTACCATTTTTTTGAGACAGATAAAGCTTTATTTTGTTGGTATTTATTCATCGCTGGGATTTTAATTTTTTTTGCTATGTAAATGAAAATGTCCACAAATTTTGAAAAAAGTGTTTTTCTTATAAAATTTTGCAAATAAATAAATTTCATCATAAATCTTGGCCAAAATTTATTCCGTTATCTTTTTCTTAAAAAAAAAAATTAAGCCAAATTAGTTTATAACCAAAAATTATAATTTTTAAACATTTTTTTTACATTTTAATTTTTTTATATTATTATTTTTTATTTTTTTTTTGTCACCATAGCATACTGTCACCCTAGCAGTACAGTGTCACCATGGTGACACTGTACTACTTTTGGGGGGTGATGAAGATTTTTTTTTTTTACACTGATTGCTTTTACATCCTATATGGGTGTAAAAGCAATCATTTCTCCTTCTCTCTGGCTGCATTCTTGCAACCATTGAGAGCTACTGAGTGAGCTGTGATTGGTCACAGCTGGTCACATGGTACAAGGCTGTTGTGAATAGCTCTGTACCATGTGACCTCTGTGGTCATTCACAGATTTCACACGTAGTAAGCAATGATGTCACAAGTGACATCTTGCTTACTACTTTGCATGTGATCACTGATTGGGCAATCAGTGATCACATGATCGGGACCTCGTAAAGAGGTCCCGTACAACGATCGGTGTTCTGCTGCATCCGGAGGACTCAGTGGGCACCGGATCGTGGTGCTGTGCGCTCCCGGGGAGCGCACACAAGCAGGGTGCGGGGAGGCCATTTATAAACTACCACCCGACCCTGCACTGCCACCGTCTGGCCATTTATATACAACAGCCGGTCGGGAAGTGTTTAAAGTGAAAAAAAAAAGTCGGTAATTGCTTTTAAAAACCGGCAATGATATTTATCAGCAGCAAGTGAGGGAGCCTGTGTGTGTACACTGCATCCTCACTGTATACACTGCTTACCCCCTCTCCTGCCCCCTCCCCCATGTGCAGTACACACAGCCCCCCCAACCCCTCCGGCTGTAATAATCGGCACCTGTATCGGCTCACTTTTTTCTGTAAGCCTTTTTTCAGCCGATTATGTTTGAAATTTCAGTGCATCCCTACACACAGTGGGCTGGATTTACTAAAGGCAAATAGACTGAGCACTCTGCAAGTGCAATTGTTTCAGAGCTTAGTAAATGAGCAGAAGCTCTGCTGACTTCCATCATCCAATCATGTGCAAGCAAAATTGCTTTATTTATTTATTTTCCTTGCACATGATTGGGTATTCTTGGCAAGGTAGAGCTTTACCTCATTTACTAAGCTCTAGAGCAACTGCAAAGTGCACAGTCTATTTGCCTTTAGTAAATCAATGTCAGGGCAGGGCTGTGGAACGGACAGGTAGGCCTAGTGGCAGGGTAACGCACTGGCTGACGACAACCACCACCAACAGACTGAAGTCCCTCAGGGCGCGGAGTCTAAGTCCCAGGCTGCCCTTCACCAGGGCCCCTGATGGTGGGGATGGACTTGACGCAACCAGGGACCAGGTCGCGGCCCCCGAGACACCCCAGCTGCGGTAATGGCCACCGCCAATGGCGTGTAGCTGGTGAGAATGACAATAGCGTAGTCAGACAAGCCGGGTCAATAACAACGGGACAAAACAGTACAGAACAGTAGACAGAGAATCACAGGTCACGGGCCGGGTTCAGCAACGGAAGGTCAGATCAAAGGGAAACACAGAGAATGGTCTTAGTCACAAGCCGAGTCAGAATACCAGAAGAGTCACGAGCGTATACACAGAGCTGTAGCAAGACAAAGACACAAGACACAAGTGCAAAGAGCATGTGCAGATCCCAGGCTTATATGTACTCAGCCACACCCCTCTGGGGGATGGACCTCAGAGACCTGAAGGCATAAAAGATTCCCATCATGCTCAGCAGAAATCCAAGATGGATGCTAGCACATGGAGTAACATAACCTCTGGGAAAAGGTAGGACCTTGACAATCAACCCCAGTGTGTGTACACTTGACAAGCCGTCTGTCAGCTTTCTGATGAAGGTGATTGGATGGCCGTACAAGGTGACCCCCGAAACTGTGTCTGCTCCACCCCCTTGTGTTCTGTCAGCTTCATTGGAAGGCAGGTGAGACATCAGGGGTGTAAAAGGCCTCTGATATTCCATCCAGCGTTTCCCATCCATAGGATGCACTTGTACGCCCTTCATTGGGAAGGGTGATATCTCTGTCATCTCTGCAGCTGCAGAGCCAACAATTCCCTTCTATGCAAAAGTAATCCTAGCAGCTGGATTACTTTTAGAGGTGGCAGAAGGGTGTCCCCTCCCCCCTCCCGACGCCTCCTCCACCTTTACCACAAAACAATTGTGATTTTTCCATGAGAGAAATGTCAGAATTGGCCGGGGTGGCAAGTGGTTAAAGTGGAACTTCACTCTCTCAATCAACATGGACTATTTTTAATCTGACTATTTTTGCCTGAGCTAAGGGCAGATGCATTTCAGGAAGTAAATGCTGCGTGAATCATCTGTCCTTACTCAAGAGGGTCACAGCAAGAAATGCGGGGGGGGGGGGGGGGTTCAAAATGAATTCTCAGCAAAATAAGTCATGGAGACATGGATGGATGGGGGAGTTTGCTTTGAATATTAACAATGGGTTAAATAGCATTCTTGATTTGTGGTGCTTAGATGCAGCGCAGTTCCACATTACAGAGAAGCTGTCACACAGAGTTTGTCACATGGGGTAGATTTCATTTGTGTGCCCGAAACCTAAAGCGATTCTAAACATTGATTTTTTTTCTTTAAATAACAAACATTTCTATACTTACCTACTGTGTGCAGTGGTTTTACACAGAGCAGCCTGGGTCCTCGTCTTCCCGGGTCCCCCGCAGGCTCTCCTGGCCCTTCGTTTCTGTTGGGTGGCCCCACAGCAAGCATTTTGCTATGGGGGCACCCGCTGCTCCTTGTGTCCATTCACATATGGAGCCGCCGCTTGGCCCTGAGCTCTCTCTCTCCTGATTGGCTGACTAGCTGTGATTGACAGCAACGGGAGCCGATGGCTCTCATTTGCTGTCTCAGCCAATGAGGAGGCAGAGACCTGGGACAGGTGAGGTTGTCATTCACATTGCTGGATCAGGTAAATATTGGGGGGCTGGGGGCATTGCTGCACTCAGTAGGTTTTTTACCTTCATGCATACAATGTACAAAGGTACAAAACCTTGAGCCTGTACAACCACTTTAACTTTAGTTATTGTGCCCCTGATAAACCATTGCACAAATAACACGTGACATACAAAATTGGAACTGCCATCATTTTATTCTGCAGGGTGTCTGCTCTCAGAAAATGTGTGAAGTTTGGGGGTTTTAACTAATCTTCAGGCCTAAAATGATGTTTTAAATGTGTGTAGAAACAAGCAGAAATGTCTCTGGCAGCGGAAAGGTTAAAGGGCCAGCTCCCACGGCTGGTAAGGGTTAATGATGGGGCAAAGGGCCTACATGGAGTACGCGGATCTTGCGTTTGTTTCTGTGTCGGCTTAGAGGGCGGACCGTGGTGAAGAAGTCAGCATTACCTTTGTATGTTGGTAGTTTTCATCAGAACTGGGGATTCCTTTTAAGTCAATGAGACACAATAACCTGGCAGATGATCTGACTTCCCATTAAGCAGGCATGTCGCCGATCCCAAATAAATGGACAACCTTGACTTGCCCTCATGTGGAGGCGCCTCTGTGAAGGATTTGGAAAACATTTCAGGCTTTTTTCTGCCTGGCCAAGTGCATGACACGCCGAGAACGAGACGGTCCGTTTGTGTCTCCCCGTTACCAACAACTGTCCTCAGATGCAGCGAACATACTAATCAGAGAACGCCGTAGGTCTTATGTCTGAAGCCCCGAAATACCGATCCATTCGTGCTCTCTAGCAATCAATTGGGAGAAATTCTCTGCGGTTCTCTAGGCTGGTGATGGGAGCTGCTCGGCGGCAGCTATCTGGGATCACAGCTATTACCTGGGACACAGTAAAAACTCCCATAGACTGTAATGACATCTGGCAGATGAGGTCTGGGAATGCATACAACTCGGGGATTACCTGGACCATTTCTTTTTAATATGAAGACGCAGGAAAGTCATATCGCTGAAATTCAGAGATCGCAGGAGGGAGGGGTCAGAGGGACGTGGAATTAGTTAGAAACAGTCTATTATTGGATTTGGAGAAATACGCTATTTATTGTAGACTGGATCCTTTTCACTTTCATGATAATTAAAGGAAAGTTGTACGGAGTTTCTCTAAAATTGCAAGTCACCTGATTGTTCTACTGATCTGTTGCCTTCAGTACTCTGAACTTTTATGCAGATCAGGGATTCTAATTTTAAAGTGGAACTAAACTGTATCTGAGCACCATAAACTGAGAGTGCGATTTCATCCATTTTTAATATTCACCGCAAACCCCCCCATCCATCTATGTCTCCGTGCTTTATTTTGTTGAGAAATCACTTTGAAAAACACCTTTTTAGATTTCCAGCTGTGGCCATCTTGAATAAGTGCAGAAGATTCATGTAGCTTCTACTTCCTGGAATCCATCTGCCGTTAGCTCAGGCATGCAGACAGGAGGATGTGCTTGGGTGAGAAAGTCCCCACTCCTCGCCTCCAGATGAAAGGAAAAAAATGCCCATGAAGACTCCTGGGATCTATGACATCATAATGGCCCAGAAACCGGAAGCAACTCAAGAAATGTGAACAAAAAAGTTTAACACAAGTAAATAGAATATACCTTCCTATCTATCTAGCAGTAAAAGGATTAAAAATAGGAAATGTTGATTAAGAGAGAGAGGTTAACTTCACTTTAAATTCGGGCTAAAGTTTTATTTGCAAAAATGCAGTCTGCATCTCTTGTATGATGTCCACAGTCTCTGACCATCTCTTGTATCATGTCCACAGTCTCTGACCATTTCTTGTATCATATCCACAGTCTCTGACCATCTCTTGTATCCTGTCCACAGTCTCTGACCATTTCTTGTATCATGTCCACAGTCTCTGATCATCTCTTGTATGATGTCCACAGTCTCTGACCATCTCTTGTATCATGTCCACAGTCTCTGACCATTTCTTGTATCATGTCCACAGTCTCTGACCATCTCTTGTATCCTGTCCACAGTCTCTGACCATTTCTTGTATCATGTCCACAGTCTCTGATCATCTCTTGTATCATGTCCACAGTCTCTGACCATCTCTTGTATCCTGTCCACAGTCTCTGACCATTTCTTGTATCATGTCCACAGTCTCTGATCATCTCTTGTATCATGTCCACAGTCTCTGATCATCTCTTGTATCATGTCCACAGTCTCTGACCATCTCTTGTATGATGTCCACAGTCTCTGATCATCTCTTGTATGATGTCCACAGTCTCTGATCATCTCTTGTATGATGTCCACAGTCTCTAACCATCTCTTGTATCATGTCCACAGTCTCTGACCATCTCTTGTATCATGTCCGCAGTCACTGACCATCTCTTGTATCATGTCCACAGTCTCTGACCATCTCTTGTGTCATGTCCGCAGTCTCTAGTCATCTCTTGTATCATGTCCACATTCTCTGACCGTCTCTTGTATCTTGTCTGCAGTCTCTGACCATCTTTTTTATCATGTCTGCAGTCTCTGACCATCTCACAGCCACCCCCTGACAACAAAACAAGAGGTCTTTAAATAATCTTTGTCATTTTACCAGCTTGACCTCCATGGTCCTGTCACATATTAATAAATGGCGGCCTTGCCTATTCCTGAGACAGGACCTTGGAGCTTACAGCTAAAATCCATAGCCCACTTTTACTTAAAGCAGAACTCTGGCCAAAATCTTCATTACATGTCCTTGCTGATTTCCTACCTTCACTGAATATGTCTTCCATCTTCTGGTTCATTCAGTAGTTGCTGTGAAATAATCTTTTCATTTTCAAGTCAAACCGTTAATGTTCCTTGGTTTCCTGTTTGTAAGAGCGGTGGCTGCTATGCCACTGGTCTTGGCACATCCCTTCTGTAGTTCTTTCTCCAGGAAGCAGTGATGTAATTCAGCCCCACTTGCAGTGGTGGGCAGACCGAGACTCTCAGACACATTTAACATGTGCAGGCCTAGTGTACCCGCCCACATTCATTACAATTCCCTGTGGTTGATGGGAACTGTAGTTTCCTTTTACTGCAGAGAGAGGAGAGGATATGATGTAATCCCGGCTGTTACTCCTCCTCCTTGGTACAGAAGATACTGTTATCTTTTGAATTACAGAGATGAGGTCATGAAATTTCAATTAGACTTTTCTCCTAAATGGTAAAGATTTTGAACATTTTATTATCTGTTTAGTGTTTTGTGTAGGGTGGTGTACTAATGGGTGATTTTTATGCCTATCCCGGAGTTCTTCTTTAAGTGTGGCCTTTTTAAAATGTCAAGGACTGCACTTGAGGCTCTTCGTATTAAGCAAGTTGACCACCACCGGAATAAATGGGTCCGCATGGAGTAACTACTTCAAGTGTTTGTTCACCTTCTCATTCTGTTCATTTTTTCTGGAAAGGTGAACCAACCCTTTAAGGAGCCTGTAGCAGCAATCAGTCTGGTAGGATTGCACATTGCTCCATCCATGTGTGCTATGATCCATTGCTTTGGAATACCGATAGCTATTGGTGGAGCTCACCACCAAGCAAACCATCGTAAACGAGATGGTGAATGCATCTGGCCATACACCAGGATGTTCGTTTGAAAATGTTCTTTTTGGGTGTTGATTTGAATTTCCAAAGAGTAGTGGGTTCAAATCAATGTTTGTTTTCAAATGTAGTGATGAGAAAATTCGAAGGAGCAGGATGGAAGGTTGCTTTAAATAAATGACCTTCTAACAGAGAATGCGGATTTTGTTCAGGAAATTACATTTCGTTCCAAAACTGAGTGTTAAAAGGAAGAGAAATTTTGAAGTCGGATGTTCGCACGGTCAACACATGTACAAAGGATTTGCAGATGAACGTTTGAAAATCTACTAGTGTATAGCCAGCTTTACTGCTCTCCAGCCAACCAGGTTGGATGGGTTGACTGCCTTCTTCCTCATCTCAAACAATGGTTCTTCCCACCACGCTGGCTATCATGTCGCTGCAGGATGCCTGGACCACCATTTCCAAATATATATATAAAAAAATGCCTTCAGTTATGACTGCGATCTCTTCTACAGGAGGAGGGATGCCCGTCCCCCTCCCCCACCACCAATTCCTTTCCTGGGCTCTCTCATTCCATTGGGGATCCTGGGACCGCTCCAACTGGCAGCACCGACTTCAATACACACAGAGAAAGGAGCTGATGTAGTTCCTCCCTCTCTGTGGGATCACAAAGTGGAAGCGACAAGGATTTTGTCAATTTTGGTTCTGTGTTTACTGGGCAGTTGCCGACCAGCTACTGAGCAGATCCATATGTGTCTGATCAGCTGCATTGGAGGCCAGAGGAGAGATTTTATAGAGCCAGATGTCTCCATAAAGAGGAC
Organism: Staurois parvus; assembly: GCF_062004578.1. Lineage (NCBI taxonomy): Eukaryota > Metazoa > Chordata > Amphibia > Anura > Ranidae > Staurois > Staurois parvus. The sequence goes on from NW_028317826.1 coordinate 9,146,924, forward strand.
CTGTCATAGCCCATGCTGTCACAAGGGATGTTGTACATCCCTTGTGACAGCAATAAAGTTGATTTATAAAAAAAAAAGTTAAAAAGTTAAAAAAAGTTAAAAAAAAGTTTAAAATAAAATAAATTATTAAACAAATGTTTTAAAGTGCCCCCCCCCCCCCGTGTTAATGTGCAAATACATACACATACCTAAGTCCAGCACACATATGTAAATGGTGATCACACCACAGATGTGAGGTATCAACACGAACGTCAGAACAAGAACAATAATTCTAGCACCAGACCTCCTGCATCACTCTAAACTAGTAACCTGTAGAGGCTTTTAAAGTGTCACCTGTGGAGATTTTTAGGTACCGTAGTTTGTAGATGTTCCACGAGTGTACTGCACAGTCTATTCCAAATCAAAACAAAAAGAAAAATGTTTCAAATTTGTTATTACTTTCCAAAAAGTGAAGAAAAAGGAATATTTGGCTGTTCAAAAAAAAAAACATGACTTGTTGAAGTATTTGGATATGTTCAATCTGATCCATGATCCCTGGTATGCGATAAATAGGCCCAACACCGTAGTATGAGACATATCCCCATATCATGATGCTTGCACCACCATGCTTCACTGTCTTCACAGTGTACTGTGGCTTGAATTCAGTGTTTGGGGGTCGTCTGACAAACTGTCTGCAGCAGATCCAAAAAGAACAATCTTGCTTTCATCAGTCCACAAAATGTTGCGCCATTTCTCTTTTGCCAGTCAATATGTTCTTTGGTAAATTGTAACCTCTTCACCAGTCATTTTTCCAACAATGGGACTTGCGGGGGCTTCTTGCAAAAATCTTGGCTTCACGTAGGCATCTTCTAATTGTAACAGTCCTCACAGGGAACTTTACACCTTCTTTCATCTTCCTGGAGCTGATCATTGGCTGTGTCTTTGCCATTTTGGCTATTATTCGATCCATTCAAATGGCAGTTTTCTGTTTACTTTCACGTTTTGGTTTCCATTTTACAGCATTTGAGATCATTTTAGCTGAGCAGCCTATCAGTTTCTGCACTTATTTATATATTTTCTCCTCTCCAATGAGCTTTTTAATCAAAGTACGCTGTTTTTCTACACTTTGTCTGGAATGACCCGTTACTCAGATTTTTAGAGATATATTATATATAGAGGTATATCCCTTTCAGCAACACTGGCTATATCCATATGAACGTCCAACCTCCAGGAGACACAATATACCGGGCAGAAAACAAACCTTCCTCACAAATTCAGTATTCAGTGTCTCTCCAAAGAAAAGCCAAAGGGATCTGCAATAATGTTCTGCCATAAAAAATGTTCTTTATTAAAACCCGACCGGTACTTACATAATAGGAAGAAAGAAGAGCGCACAATCATACAAAACGCACTCATATCTACATCTCATTGGTTTCTTTGTATTCCCACAGATGGGGTGCCCAGTTTTTATTTCTGGGGCCTGTTTGTTGCCACCTTAGGCAGACTGTCATGGTTATTATATGTGATTTATTTTGTTATTATATGCAGTACATGTTGTTCCTTAAAGCAGTTAGGGTGGATACTGTCATCTCTAGGTGCATGGAGTACACTCACAGTCCTAGAAAGCTGTACTCTAAATACATATATGAGAAATGTTTTTCCTGTCAGAAGATTTTTATTTCTGTTCATCCATTGCTGGGATTTACACAGCTCTGCCAGACAGCACAGCCAAGCAGACAAGACTACTTACAGTTAGGAAATACATTGGTGTCCTCTGTTCACCCCCAACCGTCTGAATGGATGGTGAAACAACAGCAGCAGACTGATTAGGTCATCTCTTTGCTCTCTTCTCCTATCAGTATGTTCTATGTTGGTACATGTGCATGCAGCACACCTGATTGGCTCTCGGTTCTGCCCCTTCTTCTTCCAGTGCTGCTGCATAGTAAGAGGCTGATACCAAATCAATTTCAGGCACTTCCACTAGTGGCATTAAAACACACATTTCAAGATTTATTAAGCCCTTCCTGTCGGATGTATGTATATATGTGGCAGCACAGAGATTGGCCGTATTCTGTGCCTCTTTGTATACACATACCTGTTTTGTGTTGGCAGCATGCCCCCAGCACTCTGACAGTACCGTCACTGACAATTGGAAGCTGGTAGGATGGGCTTCCAATTATCTAATCATCCAATCACAGTGATCACATGGTCCGGAAGCTGAACAAGCAGGTAACGATGCTTCGGTGTTACTATCTCTTAAAAGGCTGGGAAGAAGGGGTTATTGAATACAGAGTTGCATTGGTTTGTGTCTGTTATATCTGTCTGGAGATTAGTCCAAAGATGTACAGTTTTTATTCAACTGTGTGTGGCAAAATATCCTAAAAATCCAGAGCTATGAACAGGGGATTATAAGAAGATCCTGGGATTTCCCGCTGTAAACGCATGTGTTCTGTATTGCAGACATCTAGAACTGCATTCACCTGATGCCAAGCATACTGCGGTGCTGCAAGCAAAAGATCCTGTGGCGGCCCAGACCTGGTTCAACGCAATTCACGGGGCGGTGACGGAACTTCTTCCCAAGGTGATGGCCGAAGTCCAAACTCAGCTGAGAAAAAACGGAATCTCTGGAAGTCATGAAATTCGGCACATGGGCTGGCTAGCAGAAAAGGTCAGTTTGTTGTGTCTTTGGCTTTATATTGTTTATCTCACAAGCTAAATGACCACAAAAATGTCTCATCTGAAGTCCCTTTAACCCTTTTCCGCCTACTCCGGTGTCCTTGTACAAAGTTCTGAGTGCCTGGGGGGCGGGAAGATTTTCGATCATGTGACTACTGTGTTTGGCTGTCATAGTGGTCACATGATCAGGAGTCGTTCCACTGGCTATGGATTATTAGTGAGGGCCGAGAGCTGTCTTTGACAGCCCAGTGTCTGTGCTGGGAGCTTGCAGTGAGCTTGTTCTCAGCACAGAAACATTGGCTGCCCAACAACGCACATGTGTGGGTGTTAAAGCCTGCCCTTGCGGCTGCAAATATGTGTAATTTGGGTGACAACAGGTTAAAGTGGAACTTAACCCCCCCAGGTTTAATTTTACTGTAAACCCCCTCCTACCTTGTGTGCTGGGGTGAACTTAAATAACATACCCAGCCATCAACTGCAGCATTGCCCTGCAGTAATCTGCTGAAAGCGGAACCCACAGGGCCTTGTGCCGCCATCATTGGAGCCAGCGTTCTCTTCCAGGTCCTAGCAAGCAGCTCCCGATGACACTCCACTGAGCATAGACAATATTCGTAGTCCTCCTGGGCTTAGGTGAACCTGTGGCTAAAGCTGCTAGTACCTAACCATATACCAGAAATGGTCATTCCAAAGTGTAAAGTGAGGTGCTGCTCTAATAACTAAACTATATGTAAATCCCAATGTGAATAAGTGGTGAACAGTAAATAAATGAGTGAACAATACTATAATACCCAGTGACTATATTAACAGCATAAGTGACATCAACCCCAAACTAAACATCTACACCGCCTCTCCTAAATGGGTGAAATCAACATAAAAAAATCTATAAATACAATAATTAAATACACATACATATAATGAATGCCGTGGTACTGGATATGCGCCTATTACACAACACCAGTAAATACATATCATGTGGTGACATAAACGCATGTATGCATTACATTCCCAAAACCAACTGATGTGAAAGAAATGGCAGTGATCCCACTAAGGCAGCGGTTCTCAACCTGGGGGTCACGACCCCTTTGGGGGTCGAACGACCATTTCACAGGGGTCGCCTAAGACCATCGGAAAACACATATTTCCGATGGTCTTAGGAACCGAGACACCGCTCCTCCGTCTCAGGCGATGTGTGGGCGGGATGATACGCTGCTCCTGTCACCTGGCCACACCTCCGGGATCGCTCAGCAGCTCCGCCTCCTCGCCGCTGATTGGCCACCGGAACTGTAGCTCAGGAGAGGCACACAGGCGGCCAATCACCGGCGAGGAGGTGGAGCTTGGAGAGGAGGAGCCGAGCGGCAGCGCGCGTACATCAAAGAAGATTGAGGGAGCTGCCGGAGCGAGTGAAGAGGAGAGCGGCCAGAGAAGGAAGACAGCTGACAGGTAAGTGAGAGAGCGAGCCCAGGCTGGAGCAGGGGTCAGCAAAGTAAGTATCATTGGTGTCAGTGGGAGGAATAGTGCCCCATCATTTGTGTCACTAATACCAACGATGGGGCACTATTCCTCCCCCCACTGACACCAACGATGGGGCACTATTCCTCCCCCCACTGACACCAACGATGTGGCACTATTCCTCCCCCCACTGACACCAACGATGGGGCACTATTCCTCCCCCCACTGACACCAACGATGGGGCACTATTCCTCCCCCCACTGACACCAACGATGTGGCACTATTCCTCCCCCCACTGACACCAACGATGGGGCACTATTCCTCACCCCACTGACACCAACGATGGGGCACTATTCCTCCCCCCACTGACACCAACGATGGGGCACTATTCCTCCCCCCACTGACACCAACGATTGGGAACTATTCCTCCCCCCACTGACACCAACGATGGGGCACTATTCCTCCCCCCACTGACACCAACGATGGGGCACTATTCTCCCCTCCACCACACTGACATCAATGATGGGGCACTATTCCTCCCACTGACACCAATGATGGGGCACTATTCCTCTCCCCACTGACACCAACGATGGGACACTATTTCCCCCCCCCCCCCCTGACCCCAATGATGGGGCACTATTCTCCCCTCTACCACACTGACATCAATGATGGGGCACTATTCCTCCCACTGACACCAATGATGGGGCACTATTCCTCCCACTGACACCAATGATGGGGCACTATTCCTCCCACTGACACCAATGATGTGGCACTATTCCTCCCACTGACACCAGTGATGGGGCACTACTCCCACTGACACCAGTGATGGGGCACTACTCCCCCCACTGACACCAGTGATGGGGCACTATTCCTCCCACTGACACCAATGATGGGGCACTACTCCCCCCACTGACACCAATGATGGGGCACTACTCCCCCCACTGACACCAATGATGGGGCACTATTCCTCCCACTGACACCAATGATGTGGCACTATTCCTCCCACTGACACCAGTGATGGAGCACTACTCCTCCCACTGACACCAGTGATGGGGCACTACTCCCCCCACTGACACCAGTGATGGAGCACTATTCCTCCCACTGACACCAATGATGGGGCACTATTCCTCCCACTGACACCAATGATGGGGCACTACTCCCCCCACTGACACCAATGATGGGGCACTATTCCTCCCACTGACACCAATGATGGGGCACTATTCCTCCCACTGACACCAATGATGGGGCACTATTCCTCCCACTGACACCAATGATGGGGCACTATTCCTCCCACTGACACCAACGATGGGGCACTATTCCTCCCACTGACACCAACGATAGGGCACTATTCCTCCCACTGACACCAACGATGGGGCACTATTCCTCCCACTGATACCAACGATGGGGCACTATTCCTCCCACTGATACCAACGATGGGGCACTATTCCTCCCACTGATACCAACGATGGGGCACTATTCCTCCCACTGACACCAGTGATGGGGCACTATTCCTCCCACTGACACCAGTGATGGGGTACTATTCCTCCCACTGACACCAGTGATGGGGCACTATTCCTCCCACTGACACCAGTGATGGGGCACTATTCATCCCACTGACATCAGTGATGGGGCACTATTCCTCCCACTGATACCAACGATGGGGCACTATTCCTCCCACTGATACCAATGATGGGGCACTATTCATCCCACTGACACCAATGATGGGGCACTACTCCTTCCACTGACACCAATGACGTGGCACTACTCCTCCCACTGCAAAATTACAGTTATGAAGTAGCAACGAAAATAATTTTATGGTTGGGGGTCACCACAACATGAGGAACTGTATTAAGGGGTCGCAGCATTAGAAAGGTTGAGAACCACTGCACTAAGGGATAACAAACAAAGTGAATCAGTGAAACCACTCCTTGTGGTAAACGTACGAAAAAGGGAAGAGGAATCGGATTATAAACGCATGTATACCTACATGCTCAAGGATAACTGGTGAATAAGAACAATAGCAGTGATCCCACTAAGGGACAAACAAAGTGAATCCGTGAAACCACAAATTGTGGTACTTGTGAAAAAAGAAAGAAGTCAGGCTCACCGCCTGTAAATCACTAACAATCACTAAATGTACACAATTGTGACCCCCCTACTGGGGATAAGTGAACAGAAAACCTATAAATAATGAAGGGATTTGTAACCCCAAATGGGGGGTTCTGAATAAGCAGAGAAATAAGTGACGGCAAACAGAGCCTCACACTCTCCGTGTATCCACAAACATAAATAAACATGGATAATCCACCAATGTCTGGAACGACCCATTTTCCTCAGAATTTCAGAGAGAAATGCACTGTAACCAGCATGTCCAACATTTGCTGCCTTCCTTCCTTAAATAAGGGCAATAATTGCCACCTGTTTTTCAAAGAATGAATGACCTCACTAATAGAACACCACACGGCTATTATTTTGAACATGCCCTTTTCAATGAGTGATTCAATGACACAGAATCAGCAGCATGCATGTCATGACTGTTAGGTCTGTTGGATTTCTATTACTCTACTACACCTGCTAGGAAATTATTTGCCATGTAGAAATATCATTTCTACCAAAAACAGTGATTGATCCGGTTAGTGATGTCTGACTGCTAATATTTTGAACACAACTGAATAAACTTCACAAGATCTACAAGATGTCTTATCGATTGAGTCACTGACTGGTATCCAACTAAGATTGAAGTTATCGCTATCTCATCACAACTGAGCCATCACTTCTAGGACCACTGAGAGGAGGCTGCATGCAGGACCTTGCCCACCAGAGAGGGAACTGACACAGCGTTGTACCTGACATCCGTTGGAGAGAGTCCGGGTTCCAGACCGGTGGTGTTTGATTATCATAAGGTGTTTTAACCCTGCAGGGTCACCGCATGGAGGTGAGGGGCCATTGCACCTATAGTGGGATTTATAGTATCCTGTTGCACATTTATGGTGATCACAGGACTACAGAACACCTCCACCATTTGGATGGTTCTGGACACCTGTAGATTGGATATTTATTTCACCTTTTAGGACACGTTAATAATTTTGTGTTTTGGTTTTTTCTGTTCATGTTGATTGGTGGATTATCCATGTTTATTTATGTTTGTGGATACACGGAGAGTGTGAGGCACTGTTTACCGTCACTTATTTCTCTGCTTATTCAGAACCCCCCATTTGGGGTTACAAATCCCTTCATTATTTATAGGCACTATAGCCTATGTTTTCTGTTCACTTATCCCCAGTAGGGGGGTCACAATTGTGTACATTTAGTGATTGTTAGTGATTTACAGGCGGTGAGCCTGACTTCTTTCTTTTTTCACAAGTACCACAATTTGTGGTTTCACGGATTCACTTTGTTTGTCCCTTAGTGGGATCACTGCTATTGTTCTTATTCACCAGTTATCCTTGAGCATGTAGGTATACATGCGTTTATAATCCGATTCCTCTTCCCTTTTTCATACGTTTACCACAAGGAGTGTTTTCACTGATTCACTTTGTTTCTTATCCCTTAGTGGGATCACTGCCATTTCTTTCACATCAGTTGGTTTTGGAAATGTAATGCATACATGCGTTTATGTCACCACATGATATGTATTTACTGGTGTTGTGTAATAGGCGCATATCCAGTACCACGGCATTCATTATATGTATGTGTATTTAATTATTGTATTTATAGATTTTTTTTATGTTGATTTCACCCATTTAATAGAGGCGGTGTAGATGTTTAGTTTGGGGTTGATGTCACTTATGCTGTTAATATAGTCACTGGGTATTATAGTATTGTTCACTCATTTATTTACTGTTCACCACTTATTCACATTGGGATTTACATATAGTTTAGTTATTAGCGCAGCACCTCACTTTACACTCCACTGCACATGCACAGTGTATTGTACATAGCCCCAAAGCCACCTGGGATACCTGATGTTGGTATCCTAGGGGGCTTCAGGTGGGGTGGGGAGGATGTCATTCTTGCCTAAGCGAGGAAGGCAGAAGCATGGGGTGTGTTCTCCTGAAAAAAAAAAGAAAGAAAGAAGTACAGGAGTTGGATAAAAATATGGAAACACTACATGATTTGCAGGTGTGAAAGTGACAACATGGTTTGCGTTGAAAGCGGAAGTGACGTAACATTCTTTTGCTTCCGCTGTGTGATGAGACACCTAGCTAACAGGTGGAAAGCCTCACGTCTGTCATTTACTGCGTGCGCAGCTAGTAATATGGAGTCATGTCAGAGCTTACTGAGCTTCAAAGAGGGCAAATTGTTGGTGCCACTTAGCTGGTGCCTCTGTGACTGAAGTTGCCAATTTATTTGCCGTGTCACGAGGTACAATATCAAAGGTTATGGCGGCATATACAGTTTGTGGGAAAACAATGTCTGGGCAGCCATATCTTGGTATTCTGCAGGTCCCATTGTCACCTTGAAAGATAGAGTCACTGCCAGTGACTATGTACAAATTTTGGCAGACTATGTGCACCCCATGGTGCAGACATTGTTTCCCGAAGACCGCGCCATTTACCAAGCTGACAATGCTCTGAATTCACACAGCTGGCGTTGTCAAATCACGGTTTGGCGAGGATGCAGACAAAGTCTCACACCTTCCCTGGGCGCCACAGTCGCCAGACCTCCATATCATAGAGCCATTATGGTCAACGAGATTTGGGCTCGTTTTCCGCCTCTTGCATCTCTGCGAGAACTGGAGCGATTTTTGTATGAAGAGTAGTATCAGATTCCATTATCCACCACCCAAGACTTATATTTGTCAATTCCCAGGAGAATTCAGACCGTCTTGGATGCTAAAGGCAGTCCAACACTATAGTAGCTAACGATTTTGTTCTTTTACCTAGTGTTTCCATAATTTTGTCCAACCCCTGTAACTGGGACTGAAGGTTCGTGTTAAAATCTTAGTAGTTTGACTTCATCGTGTTCTTGCTCTATATCTGTTTAATGTGCTGATTGTCTGCTTGTTATTTGGGTCCACTTTAAACTATGATCAGTTACTTAAGCGGAGACCTTTCTCTGCCACCTACTGGAATTTGTCATTTCTGTGCAATGTATGCGATTAAAGTGGGGACTCCGTATGCAGCTTTCATTGAATGTTGCCACTTAACAGCAAGCACTGAACACATCAAATATGCCACAGTCTCCTGGGAAGTGTAATTAGTCGGTTTGTTTGAATTTGGGGTTTTACTGTTACACTTAGGAATCGGGGGAGGCTGAGGATAGGGCCACTGTAGCTGACAAGCCCCCTTTGCCAGTCACACTTCGTGAACAGGGGATTGTGGCAGCTATGCTGTGTCTGAGATCAATGTTAGTGACGCCCACTAATTGGGCATTCGTCGGGGAGGAGCAGAGAAGCTGGAAATTAAGGAACCAAATACAGGTATTTAGACATGCAAGGATGGATCTGTATTTATGTTTTTAATTCCTTCAGGAGTTAATTTTTTAAGGCCCAACACTGGAAACACATTTTAGTCGGTTATTGTGTACCGAGAATACTATCTCTACAGTCACTGACCTTACATTTTCCAAAATACAATATTTTTCCCTAAAGCGGGCCTTTAACTACCTGCCGACCGCAGATAGCCGAATGACGGCTGCACTGCGGACACAGATGATCACGTGACGTGGTAAAAGGCCAATCACAGCGGCCTTTTACCACGTGATCAGCCGTGTCCAATGACACGCTGATCACCGGGAAATGCAAATGCCGGTTCTCGGCTGCACTTTCCTTACACTGTCAGATCGTGAGGAAAGTACTGCCGAAAACTGGCATTTGTCAGAGCGGGGATCGGCACCGATCATCGGGGGTCACTGATCATCAGTGCCCTGATAATCGGTGCTCAGCAGTGCGACACACAAGTTCCGCCCAGCAGTGCGCCCACCTGTGCCCAGCAATGCACACGCCTGTGCCCAACAGTGCGCCCACCTGTGCCACCCACCAGTGCCACCCACCAGTGCCCATCAGTGCAGCCCAGCAATGATTAAATACCACCAAAAGAAAGCTCTATTTGTGAGAAAAAAATGATAAAAATTTCATATGGGTACAATCTTGCATGACCGCGCAATTGTCAATCAAAGTGCGACAGCACTGAAAGCTGAAAATTGGCCTGGTAAATAGGGGGGTATAAGTGCTCGGTAGGCAAGGGGTTAATGTCTTAAGGGGCCATGCACGGTGCTTACAAGAAGGTGTCCGTTCCGATATTGGGAGCACGTGTAAAGGTAAAGGTACTCTGGGCTCTGATTTGGGTCACGCCGTGTACATCGTTCTCTGGGGAGGTACAGTAGTAAGTGTAGATGGTGAGACGACTTGTTCAGCTGAGCCAATGCAAATTTAATGAGCATCACACTTCCTAGCGTTGGCGGTTGGATTGGCTGGATGTCTGTAAAGACAGATGCATCCAGTGAATGCTTCCTGTGAATATGGAAGATGGACAGTCTAGGTGTTGATAGACATCGTTTATGTATTTACTTTGTACAGTTATTCTTATTTGCTTTTTATGAACACGTAATTTCCAAAAGTTTTGCCCATTTATAACAGTCCCTGAGCGATTTCTCTGCTCCTTTTTTGTTATGTTTCCACAGAAGTTGAAGCGTATCTAAACCCGAGAACAAAATCTTTTCCAGTTTACCAATCTTTAGATTTGGTGGCTGCCATTGTTTTATTTTTATTAGGTTTATCTAGTTTTTATGTTAAGCTGGTAATCATGTTCACTTCCTGTCCTAGGGTGACAACACTCAATGTACTATATCTATTGTAATGTTTGGGGGTTTTTTAGCTCAGGGTAGCGCTCACCAGCAAGTAGAATCCACACCAGAAATTGTTGTTTTAGAGTTTCTTGGCCCAATTTTTATTAAAGAAAAAAAAAAAGTCCATACAATGTATGTTTGCCACATCAACAGAAAACAACCAATCCAGCCTCCTGGCTTGCACTTGTAACAAAATAGTTCTTCAGCCTCCTGGCTTATGTACAGCAGTTCTGCTCAGGCCTTCCACTATAGACCCTCGTCAGTCCCCCATAGACCACTTCTTCGCCAACACTGTCCACACAGCTGGCAGCCCCTTGCTGCCCTGATCCTCAGGCTCTGGACTCTGTCCTTTCCAATGCACATATGCACTCCTCTGGATTCTCCCTTGCACATACCTGGATTCCTCAGGAGGATAGAGCCCAGAACCCTGGTTCTATCTCTACAAAAAGCCCAGAACCCACCTGCATAATCAGTGTTCTGGCTATTTCTAAAATCTAGTCCCAGGATTGCAGATTTCTTCCCACTAAGATCACTTTGAAATTTTCAGGCTCCAGGACCCAAAATGGACCTTTATAAAAAAAACAATGAAGAAACTGAAAAGCCAGTTTCCTCTGCATTACACAAACTCCCTGGAGCCCCTTAACCTGCCTTGTTGAGAATCCTGGGTAGCATAATATCCTTTTAACAACATGACAGATCACTGCACTGTCACACTATGGAGAGCAGCATTGTCACCCTAGGACAAGAAGGGTGTCAGGGCTACAGAACAAACACGTGTAGGCTTGTGAGCTGCTATGTGAGTAATAAATCTTACCAAGTGCTGATTGTGAATCGCCTGCACCTAACACATGCTCATGCTAGTGTGTAAAAAAACAAAAAACCACAATGTGCCACGCTTAACTTCAACAATAATATGTGTATCCAATCACTAATATTTCTAATGCATATCCAAATATATAAATGAATATAAATATATGTAATTGTGCATCCAGTTACTATTAGTTATATATCAAAATAAATGAAAGAGTGAATAAACCAATGATGATTTTCAACAACAGTGTCCATATGATTGTTATAAGCAGTCAAAAGAAAAATCCAAATATGAGTTCCTTCAAACGTGCAAACTTTGCTTTATCGTATACTATCCCGTGCTTCTTAAAAAGTATTTGGTGCGAATAACTTGCATAAACGTGCCCCCCCACCGGTTGTGCTCTCACCTCAAATATATGAACAAACCTTTAAGTAAGGTCATATAGCGCTTGTGTTCCTTTAAATGGACCAAAGTTTGGATGGGACGGTATCCTGCTGTTTGGGGTCCTTCTCCACTCAGACGATAAACTCCCCTTCCACAATGGTTATAGAGGAATACATCAAATCATAGTGTATTACCCTTTAAAAATCATTTTCATTAAGAAAGGTAATGCACTCACATTTACTCTATGTTAAAACTGCTTTGTGCACAAAATGTGTCCTTCAGAAATTTTTCCCAGCTGAAAATCCTAAAAATTGCCAACTGGTGTCACTATGGTACCACCGAGCATCATGACATCAAAGCCCCTCAGGACGCTGGATGGTACCATACTGACACCAGCTGGCAATTGTAGGATTTTCACCTGGGAAAAGGTTCTGAAGGACACATTTTGTACACAAAGCGGTTTTAACATAGAGTAAATGTGAGTGCATTACTTTTATTAATGAAAATGATTTTTAAAGGGTAATACACTATGATTTGATGTATTCCTCTATAATAACCACCGTGGAAGGGGAGTTTATCGTCTGAGTGGAGAAGGACCCCAAACAGCAGGATACCGTCCCATCCACACTTTGGTCCATTTAAAGGGACACAAGCGCTATATGACCTTACTTAACGGTTTGTTCATATATTTGAGGTGAGAGCACAACCGGTGGGGGGGCACGTTTATGCAAGTTATTCGCACCAAATACTTTTTAAGAAGCACGGGATAGTATACGGTAAAGCAAAGTTTGCACGTTTGAAGGAACTCATATTTGGATTTTTCTTTTGACTGCTTATAACAATCATATGGACACTGTTGTTGAAAATCATCATTGGTTTATTCACTCTTTCATTTATTTTGATACATAACTAATAGTAACTGGATGCACAATTACATATATTTATATTCATTTATATATTTGGATATGCATTAGAAATATTAGTGATTGGATACACATATTATTGTTGAAGTGAAGCGCGGCACATTGTGGGGTTTTAGAACTACAGAACACCTCCCCCTTTCTCCATCTATGCAAGGCTAGGTTCACACCCTCTCTATGCTTTTTCTCTAAAAAGTTATTCACTATAGCGTATGGATGTATGTATATTAATAGCCAAAGGAATGACCGTTTCTGGCATTCCCACCCCTTTCTCATGCTCAATGCACATTTGAAATTGTGAAAGGGCAGGGATTCCCAAAACTCAAGAAGCGGCTAATTAGGCGGTCGCTTAAAACCTCACCCTCACAGGGGCTTTGCGGCAGCATAATTTTCCTAAGGCAAAGTTCACACATGTCTGGTGTGAATTTCCTGGTCATTTTCACTGCCAATTTCCAATGCAGCTATTCAGCGGTTCAGCTGCGGTTTTCAAATATGGTTCAGATGCAGATTTATGGCGCTGGTTGCCACTGGCGTCTTTAACAATACCTGCTCCACTTCAGGTCCAGACACTTGCACCGCCTTCCAGTCTAGGACAATTTTAAGCTTTCAGCACTATCACACTTTGAGTGACAATTACTCAGTCATGCAACACTATACCCATATTACATTTTTGTCTTTTTATTGTGACAGAACTTTCTTTTGGTGGTATTTGATCACCATGGGGTTTTTTATTTTTTGCTATATAAACGAAAAAATATTGGAAAGTTTGAAAAAAGCAAAAAATTTTTTGCTTAGTTTTTGTTATATAATTTTGCAAGTAGATAATTTTTCTTCATAAATTTAGGCCAAAATGTATTCTGCTACATTTTTGGGATAAAAATAACCCAAAACAGTTTATAATATTTAGTCTGTGTGAAAGCTATAGAGTCTATAAACTATGGGATATATATTTGAAATATATGGCATATGGCTGTGATCAGGATGCTGGTATGGGGTGTGGCTGTGATCGGGATGCTGGTATGGGGTATGGCTGTGATCAGGATGCTAGGATTGGGTGTGGCTGTGATCAGGATGCTGGTATGGGGTGTGGCTGTGATCAGGATGCTGGTATTGGGTGTGGCTGTGATCAGGATGCTGGTATGGGGTGTGGCTGTGATCAGGATGCTGGTATTGGGTGTGGCTGTGATCAGGATGCTGGTATGGGGTGTGGCTGTGATCAGGATGCTGGTATTGGGTGTGGCTGTGATCAGGACGCTGGTATGGGGTATGGCGGTGATCAGGATGCTGGTATGGGGTGTGGCTGCGATCAGGATTCTGGTATGGGGTGTGGCTGCGATCAGGATGCTGGTATGGGGTTTGGCGGTGATCAGGATGCTGGTATGGGGTGTGGCTGCGATCAGGATGCTGGTATGGGGTTTGGCGGTGATCAGGATGCTGGTATGGGGTGTGGTTGTGATCAGGGACACAGGGAAACTAAACTGGGGCCCTGGGAAGGCTGGCAGTGCAGTGTGTGAGGGTACAAGCAGCCTGACATTCAGTGTAAACTCACACACTGCAGGATCGTTCACACTGAGAGCAGAGAGAAGCGATTGGTCACAGCAGTCACATGTGATACACCACGTGATCTCCCTAACACAGCGGTAATGTGATCCACTGTGTCCGGGCGACACACCGATCACCGGGTTTCATGGTGATCGCTCTGTGAGCTGCACACGAGCCATCGATGCAGCCTAACGTACAGGAACATTAGCCCGCATCGGCGCTGCTTCCCGTCTGCCGTCTATGTAGAATGGGCGGACGGGAAGAGGGTAAGGGGGGGGGCCAGGTAGCTGGCTTCTTGTCCTGGTTTGGTATGGATTTTGAGGGTAATCCCATGCCAAAAAAAACCCTTATCCGAGCATGTGGCCGGGCTGGCCAGTAAAGGGAGAGACCCCCAGATCCTCCCAACCCCCCCCCCCATCCATGTGAATGACTATGGGGTGCATTGGGCATTTTTTTGCTATCTGTCACTTCGCTTTATCTGGCAATAGCACGGTCATGCAACGCTGTACACAAATTATATTTTTCATTTTTTTTCCCCACAAAAATAGAGCTTTCTTTTGGTGATATATGAACACCACTAGGTATTTATTATATAAATGAATATATTGAAACAAAAAAATAAATATTTTTAACTTTTGTTATAAAACATATCCAATAAAAATGTTAACAAAAATCAAATTTCTTCATAAATTTAGGCCAACATATATTCTGTTACATGTTTTAGGTCAAAAAAAAAAAAGCAAATCAGTAAATGTGTATTAATTGGTTTGTGTGAAAGTTGTAGCGTCTACAAACAATGGGATAAATAATAAATACTGGAAGTTTTCTTTATCTTTTACATTTATTTATTTATGTTTATACTATTAATGTTGATGATGAGTGGGGCTGTGATAGTGCGCAGAGCAATCTGACACTTTGTCGCAACTGACACTGACATCTCCAGTGACAATGATACAGTGATCAGTGTTAATACTATACACTGTCCCTGTATAAATGACACTGACTGTGAAGGGGTAACATCTAGGGGCAATCAAAGGGTTAGCGGTGTGTACTGTGTGTAGTGTGGGCTGCTTTTACTAATCCATTTGGCTGATTTTACTCTCTGCTTTGCAGGGAGAAAAAAATAAGACACATTGCTGCTGTTTGTACAGAGGTCTGTGTTGCTTGTCAACACAGAGCTCTGCTAAGTCATTCGCTCAGCCGTTCAGCAGATCTCAGCCATAAATCATTTGGCTGAACCTGCTGATTGGCTTGGGCTATAGCGAATGGCAGTACAGATGGGGGTAACGGGCACACGTGCCTCCTACCTAGAAATGAAAGATCACATACATGTACATGATCTGGTGCAGAAGAGACCCCAGGCTGCTGTATATTTGCATGGGCCTGTCGGCAGCTGGTTAATTCATGGAACAGAGTTCTACTACCTAATAGTCTCTTATATGTTGTGGTGAGATGTCTGGAATCGGGATCCCAGATCTTCACATCCAGTGCAGCCATGACTAGAGGGTTCAACTCTTCTAGATGTGGGATTCATTTTATTGGATGGTCCATGCAGCAGAATTAGTGGGAACAGATGATACTATGAGAGACAGAAGAGGCCAGAGGGTGACTAAGCCCCGTAGACTCCACTGGTAACTAAAATATCACTTTTGGGTGGACTGACCCTTTAACTGTACAGGATATGGTGGTGGTACACAAATGAAAGGAGTACGGGACACACGGAATGATAGAAATGCCAGTCACCACAGACTTGGAATTACACTGTATCTGAGCACCACAAAGCCAAAATGCTAATTTATTCATTTGTAATAATCAAAGAAAACTCCCCCATCCATCCATGTTGCCATGCTTTATTTTACTGAGAAATCACTTTGAAAAACTCTTGTCCAGCATTTCTGGCTGTGGCCACCTTGAGTAAGGGCAATGACTGATGTAGCATTTACTTCCTGGAATCCATCTGCCCTTAGCTCAGGCATGAGGGTGTGCTTTGCTGAGAAAGCCCCTGCTCCACTCCTGAATACTCCTGGGATGTATGAGTTTATTTGCCTAGGCTAGAAACCAGGAAGTAACTGAGGAATTGTTAATAAAAAAGAATACGTTTAAAACAAGTAAATGTGACCTCCGTTCCTAAATATACTGCTCAAAAAAATGAAAGGAACGCTTTTTAATCAGAGTATAGTGTCAAGTCAATTAAACTTCTGGGATATTTATCTGGTCAGTTAAGTAGCAGAGGGGGTTGTAAATCAGTTTCAGCTGCTTTGGTATTAATGAAATGAACAACAGTTGCATTAGATGGGCAACAATGAGACAACCCCCAACACAGGAATGGTTTTACAGGTGGAGGCCACTGACATTTTTTTCCCTACTCATCTTTTCTGACTGTTTTTCACTAGTTTTGTATCATATGACGCCCTCCCAGAACTGGACAACCGCGCTCTATCCGTTATTCGGCTATAGCTCGGTTGGCAAGTGGTTAAAAAGATATTCCAGCATCCTCTGAGATATCATGTTTCAGTCCATCTGACGCTGCCACGTTGCACCTCAGACTGTCCAGGAGCTCAGTGGTGACCTGATCCAGATCTGGGAGAAAATCCCCCAGGACACCATCCGTCGTCTAATTAGAAGCATTCCCTGACGTTGTCAGACATACATACAATCACGTGGGGGCCATACAAACTACTGAGGACCATTCTGAGTTGCTGCAATACAATTTTAGCAAAATGGACTCGTCTGCTGCATTTTTTTTTTCACTTTGATTTTCGGGGTGTCTTTGAATTCAGTCCTCTGTTGGTTGATAATTTTCATGAAATGATGGGGCGTCCTTACATTCCTAACACATTACCCCGTCCATGTCAGTATAGAGATCCAACATGAGATTTTTCCCCATTGAGATCTGATGTGTTCTCAAAGTGTTCCTTTATTTTTTGAGCCGTGTATTTGCTAAGGATAGCAGCAGAAGGATCAAAAATAGCTCATGTTTATTGAGATTGAAGTTTATTTTATTTATTATTTATTTCAGGTACTTATATAGCGCCATCAATTTACACAGCACTTTACATATATATTGTACATTCACATCAGTCCCTAACCCTCAAGGGGCGTACAGTCTAAGGTCCCTAACTCACATTCATACATACACTGTCTATCTATCTATCTATCTATCTATCTATCTATCTATCTATCTATCTATCTATCTATCTATCCAGTTGTATCCGACCCTTGGCGATTGCATGGACCGTCACTCATAAGTGACTTTTTCCATGAACTCTCTTAGCAGTTACTTTACAGGGTAGGTTGCCAGGTCTTTCTCCAACCCCCACCATGCAGGAGATCCCACATGGCCAGGGATGAAACTAGGACAATTTAGACAGGAGCCAATTCACCTATCAGCATGTCTTTGGAGTGTGGGAGGAAACCGGAGTACCCAGAGGAAACCCACACAGGCACAGGGAGAACATGCAAACTCCAGGCATGTGGTGCCGTGGTTGGGATTTGAACCAACGACCCAAGTATTGCCAGGCGGAAGTGCTAACCATTAGCCACTGTGCTGCCCAAGTTGTGCATTAAAGTTTTTCTGTTGCCTGAAGTTGCCCCTCCTCTGATCAATTTATTGTGTTCCATTGAACGGGCTGCCGACACACGACAGAATAGACCAAATATCGGACACGCATCGTTTCTTCTGACTAGATGTGCAGTGTGGTGCGCTGCAATGCATGTTTGTCAGATGTGCGTTCGGTTCCTATTGACAATGGATGGCACTGGAACACGCTAATGCATGGACCACGTGTCGACCTATGTTGCAGGAATGCATCTTACCGCAACACAAAAGTGTGATTGGATGCTTCATGTAAGGTGCGCATAGGCAGGGAAATTCACAGAACGTTACAATACACAGAGTCCTCCAGCATACTTACCAGCCAGCCAGCAAAATTGGAAAAAGCCTAAAATGTTTCAGCAATTTGTGTTCAGTTTGTTGGATACATTTGCAAATATATGTAAAGCCGCACTGCCACGTCAAGGCTCCTCTGTACAGTGCGGTCCCTAACTCCACTCTAATGTCATTTCCAAATTGTGACATACAGAGCAAGAAATACATTCAGAATGTAAACTAGTTCAACAAAAATTAAATCAAAAACAGAGGTTTTGGTTGCATATATTTGCAATCATATACGAAACTACCATCTATAGACGTCTAAAACATGAGTGAAAAAAAAATACTGGCCTCCAACCTCCCCTTATAGCCAGTCCAACACACGCCTTTAAAAAAGAATACCGGCCTCCAACCTCCCCTTATAGCCGGTCCAACACACACCTGGAAAAAAAATATTGTAGCTCTCTTGTGGGTGAAGAGAGCTGGTGTAATTGCTTTCTTGGAGGCAGGTGCTGATGACAATCCTTCAATAGAGCGATGACGGAGCCTCCACGTGAATGTCACATGCTGACGAAGCCTCCACGTTAATGTCACATGCTGACGGAGCCTCCACGTGAATATCACATGCTGACGAAGCCTCCACGTGAATGTAACATGCTGACGGAGTCTCCACATGAATGTCACATGCTGATGGAGCCTCCTTGTGAATATCACATGCTGACGAAGCCTACAGGTGAATGTCACATGCTGACGGAGCCTCCACATGCTCGGCACATTCTGTTGGAGCCTCCACGTGCTCGGCACAAGCCGTCGGAGCCTCCACGTGCTCGGCACAAGCCGTCGGAGCCTCCACGTGCTCGGCACAAGCCGTCGGAGCCTCCACGTGCTCGGCACAAGCCGTCGGAGCCTCCACGATCTCGGCACAAGCCGTCGGAGCCTCCACGATCTCGGCACAAGCCGTCGGAGCCTCCACGCGCTCGGCACAAGCCGTCGGAGCCTCCACGCGCTCGGCACAAGCCGTCGGAGCCTCCACGCGCTCGGCACAAGCCGTCGGAGCCTCCACGCGCTCGGCACAAGCCGTCGGAGCCTCCACGCGCTCGGCACAAGCCGTCGGAGGGAGCCTCCACGCGCTCGGCACAAGCCGTCGGAGGGAGCCTCCACGCGCTCGGCACAAGCCGTCGGAGGGAGCCTCCACGCGCTCGGCACAAGCCGTCGGAGCCTCCACGCGCTCGGCACAAGCCGTCGGAGCCTCCACGTGCTCGGCACAAGCCGTCGGAGCCTCCACGTGCTCGGCACAAGCCGTCGGAGCCTCCACGTGCTCGGCACAAGCCGCCGGAGCCTTCAACGATCTCGGCACAAGCCGTCGGAGCCTCCACGTGCTCGGCACAAGCCGTCGGAGCCTCCACGTGCTCGGCACAAGCCGTCGGAGCCTCCACGGGCTCGGCACAAGCCGTCGGAGCCTCCACGTGCTCGGCACAAGCCGTCGGAGCCTCCACGTGCTCGGCACAAGCCGTCGGAGCCTCCACGTGCTCGGCACAAGCCGTCGGAGCCTCCACGTGCTCGGCACAAGCCGTCGGAGCCTCCACGCGCTCGGCACAAGCCGTCGGAGCCTTCCAGGCGGAAGTGATAACCATTTAGCCAATGTGCTGCCTTCAACCGTTTAGCTTCCGGCCTCCAACCTCCCCTTATAGCCGGTCCAACACACACCTTGAAATAAAATATTGTAGCTCTCTTGTGGGTGAAGAGAGCTGGTGTAATTGCTTTCTTGGAGGCAGGTGCTGATGACAATCCTTCAATAGAGCGATGACATAGGGGCCTTTCTGATGATGAAGGTCCTCCTCTTCTTCACCTCCTAGTGTAAAATTTCTTCCAACTTCTTGGCCATCTTAACTCCCAGAACAGTCGCACCCTGGCCATTTAAGTGCAGTCCGTCCCTGCTGTAGAGCTGGTAACTGAACCAAAAGTCTGCCCAGTTCTCCATGAACTCAAACCCCTCCTCTCTGCACCAGTTCTTCAGCCACTTGTTAAGCTCTCTGATCTCATTCTGCCTCACTGGTGTGGCTCGAGGTACAGGCAGTATTTCTGAAAATACTGCCTTGGAGGTTCTTTTCTTCAATATAGCTCCCAAGTCTCTGAAATCTTTTTGTAGGGTGTTCCATCTTCCTCTGACTTTGTCGTTGGTACCGACATGTACGATGACAGCTGGGTCCTCCCCAGCCCCTTTCAGCAATCTGTCCATACGATCTGCAATGTCCCGAACCCGAGCGCCTGGTAAACTACAGACTGTTCGGCAATGACGGTCTTTGTGACAGATTGCTTTCTCTGTACCTCTAAGAATGGAGTCCCCTACCACCAGTATATGTCTATCCTTTCTTGTATCCTTGCCCCCATCTTCACTGGAGGAGATGTTCCCCTGGCATTTTGTTAGGGTCTTGACATTAAAGTCATATTCTGTCGGAGCCTCCACGTGAATGTCACATGCTGACGGAGCCTCCACGTGAATGTCACATGCTGCTGGAGCCTCCACGTGAATGTCAACTACTGACGGAGTCTCCACGTGAATGTCACATGCTGACGGAGCCTCCACGTGAATGTCAAATGCTGATGGAGCATCCACGTGAATGTCAACTACTGACGGAGCCTCCACGTGAATGTCACATGCTGTCAGAGCCTCCACGTGCTCGGCACATGCTGTCGGAGCCTCCACGTGCTGGGCACATGCTGTCGGAGCCTCCACGTGCTGGGTACATTCTGTCGGAGCCTCCACGTGCTGGGCACATTCTGTCGGAGCCTCCACGTGCTGGGCACATTCTGTCGGAGCCTCCTTGTGCTGGGCACATTCTGTCGGAGCCTCCACGTGCTGGGCACATGCACATGCTGTCGGAGCCTCCACGTGCTGGGCACATGCTGTCGGAGCCTCCACGTGCTGGGCACATGCTGTCGGAGCCTCCACGTGCTGGGCACTTGCTGTCGGAGCCTCCACGTGCTGGGCACTTGCTGTCGGAGCCTCCACGTGCTGGGCACTTGCTGTCGGAGCCTCCACGTGCTCGGCACATGCTGTCGGAGCCTCCACGTGCTCGACACTTACTGTCAGAATCTCAACAAGCTCGTCACATGCTGTCAGAATCTCCTCAACCTTGTCACATGCTGACAGAGTCTCAACAAGCTCGTCACATGCTGACAGAGTCTCCACGTCCTCGACACATGCTGTCAGAATCTTAACAACCTCGTCACATGCTGTCAGAATCTCACCAAGCTCGTCACATGTTGTCGCAGTCTCCCCGTGCTCGGCGCATGCTGTCGGAGTTTCCACGTGCTCGGCACATGCTGACGGAGCCTCCACGTGAATGTCACATGCTGACGGAGCCTCCACGTGTTCAGCACATGCTGACGGAGCCTCCACGTGAATGTCACATGCTGACGGAGCCCCCACGTGTTCAGCACATGCTGACGGAGTCTCCATGTCTATATCATATCTCTTCTCGCTCACTGTGGCAAGCCTGCCGGGTGAGCTGTGTTTGCAGTAAATATTGTTTACATCTGCAATAAAAAAGAATTGAATTTAGCACCTTTAATATACATTTTATATATTTTTCTTTATAGAAAATCAAATTACAGAGAATAAAGTTAGAAACACCTGTGCCAGGGACAGCAAGGAAACCTGACATGATAGGGACACAGGGATGACTATAGTGGCCTTCATATAAAAATGCTAGTTGGGTGGCAGTTATGCCAAGCCTCTACAATTAAATGACTGAAGAAACCGGCAAGTTAAATGAGTGGGCGGGTCACAAGGGAAGTGGCAGTAGGTAGTAGTGGTGTCACCTGCCTGGCTCTGCATTGTGGCTGGGGTTTGTGAACCACTGGGAATGTCAGCCGTCATCAGTGTCTATGGCCCAGGGATGTTGAATTTCTATCGCCCTACATGTAGTCCCGGGTGCCGGGTAGGCAGTTTTTTTTATTTATCTTCAGCTGCTTGCCTGTCAGGTGGAAGCATTTGCCGATTTGCTTCCACGCAGTGACCCCCCCCCCTCCCCCGCACATATACGCATGTACAAACGTAAAAGCACACGCTGGGTCGCCTACACATGAAACCGTCGATTGCAAAACACGTTACATATCGCCGCACACGCAAGAATGATTCTAGCAGCAGACCCCCTCCATACACTATACTGATCACCTAGAAGGGGCTTTAAAAGCGTCAACTACAGAAAATGTCGGTCTGTTAAAGCCCCTTCTAGGTCATCAGTATAGTGTATGGAGGGGGTCTGCTGCTAGAATTATTGCGCTCATTCTTGCGTGTGCGGTGATATGTAATGTGTATTGCAATCCACAGTTTCATGTGTGCTTTTACATTTGTACATGTGTATATGTCTGGGGGGGGGAGGGGTGTAACGTGTTTGGGTAGAACTTTAATTTTGTCAATTAAAAAAAAATTTTTTTTTTCATCACATAGGGAACAATGTCCCGTCTGTGATGTATTTTGGTGACAGGTTCTCTTTATGGAGACATCTGAGGTGTAATAGACCCCGGATGTCTCCCCTGTACTACACTGGATGGACTGCAATGCACATCGGATCGGGTGCCATATTTCCCGCCTTCGGTGGGCGGGGATCTCTGACCGGTAACCAGGAAGTGACATCACACCATCACTTCCTGGTCAGGACCAGATGGGGACGGGCGCTCTCCTCCTTCCTCTCCTGCTGAGGGCGGTGAGCCGGCCCCGGGCCCGCAGATAAGCAAGCGGAGCCCGGGAGATAGTGGGCTGGGGAGGGTCACACGGGGCGGGGGCGGACAGGCCGGTGTAGTGGGATTGCCTTCCGGCTGCTTATGCCTGAAACTGGTACGTGCGCAGTTGCGGCAAGGGGGCAGATCTTCACGGGGGACAGATCTTGCCACTGCACCCGCACTGTGTGGAAGCGGCTGCGCTGCCCCTCCAATGCTTCCACCTGATAGGTGAGCCCCGCAGCAGGGATGAAGGGGAGAGGAAACTACCTGCCCCACCCCCGGGACGTGTCCGGACATGCCCGGCCATATGAATTCCCCATCCCTGCTGGAATGTCAGCTCTCCTCAGTGTCTATGGGGATCCCTGTACATGTGTCCATATGGGACTGTCAGCCGGGAAAAAGGGGGGAAAAAAGGGTCCAGTGAGAGGAGGTGAGTTCCCTCGTCTCTCTCTAGATCCACAATACATACCATTTTGGTGTTCTGCCTTGTGGTGGCGCCCATTGACTTTACTGCCGGCGCGTAAACATCCAGCAACGGCTCTGAAGCAGCCGCGCAGAAAAGCCCGAGTCCTCTTCATGGTGGTGGGCCTCTTGGTGGTGGGATCTGCAGACTGCTCAGTGATCCCTCCTTTCATAGGGGGCTTTCCTTCCCTCGATTCCTCTTTGGTGGTTTTCTGAGAAATAAACGTTTTAATCTTTAATTGTCTCATTACGGAAAATAATGAAACCCGCTTCAACCTGTGTGAGAGAGGCAGTGCAGCCAATCGGATCAAATCCGAACCGATGAGACTGCAAGCCAAACTCAGGAGAAGGAACAATCACGTCTGCTCTGTACCGGGTACAAGGAGCGACTGAAGGGACTCTGGCAGAGCTGGCTTAGGGGGGAGAAAGGGGGGGGGGGAAGGGGGAGGGGTCAGGCGATGACATCACGGTGCTGGAGAGCCTTTTTTTTTTTTCTTCAAAGTTTTCTTAAAGGGGCCACGTCCTTTTTAAATTCAGCCACCTGCAGGTTTAATTCAAAAACAAGGACATGGCCCCTTTAAGAACTCTAGGAGACATTTTTTTTTTTTTTTTAAATCTCCTGGTACTCAGACAAACACAACTGACGATTTTTCCTAAAGGGGCCGCAGTTATGTGAATGCAGCCTCAGTATATAGATCTCATATACCAGGAGAAGAGGTTTTTTTTTCTTTTTTTTTTTAATTTAAGTGAGTTATTTTGATTGATATTTCAACCTTACAGTCCCACGGCTTAAAATAAAGGTCTTTATTCCTATGAGAACTCTGTGATTGGAGCCTTATCGCTTCATATAAAGCTTTCCTGTGGAACAAATATTTTCATTTCTGTCTTGCTTTTTTTTTTTTTTCTTGTCTTTTATCGTTATTTCCCTAAATGATGGACTTTTTTTTTCCAATGCGAAAACACCTCCCATAGACTTTAATGCGAAATCCCCTCCCATAGACTTCAATGCGAAAACACCTCCCGTAGACTTTAATGCAAAACACCTTTCAGTAGCAATCCTATGTGAACACTTATGTTCTCTTGAGGCTCTGCTCTATCACTTGTGATTCTGGAACGCACCGCAACAAACTCGCACAGAACCCTTTCCATAATGGCACTCAAAGCACAATGCGTGTGGGTGGCATCTGTGTGAAGCTCCTCAATAGGAGCACATAATATCTAGCCTGTCATGTCAATCTGTGAGTTTGAAAATGCATCCAGAATGGCATATGTGTGAACCAGGGCTGCTCCTTTCACATTTGGGCATTTTGGGATTGCGGCAGAATCGCTGTGATCGCAAAACGCAGGTTCAGGCGCCATTATTTATTATTAGGGCTCATGTACACGGGCGTTTGGAAAACTCTTCTGACCTCTGGAAACTGACTGCTAGAAAACGTAGGTTATAAAATGTCAGTTTAGCCGCGTTTGCATACCGCGTTTATGCGTGTTTGAGTTTAGAAGCGTTTTTAAACAATAGCGTCAGGAGACCTCCCAAATACCCAGAATGCCCTGAAAAATAGTAAATCATGAAATATCTCAGACATTTTGAGAGAAATAGAGAGAGCAGAAGCAGAGAGAGCAGTATGTGTGGAGATGACCTGTCTATTCTGGTTGTAGTCACTATGGATCCCATCATAATGCGGCGCGTTTTACCATTTTTTCCTTCATGCGAAACCTGGAACTGACTGCGCTGGTGTACCGGGTCCATTGGAATACATGGAAAATGCTTTGCGTTTGGCTCTGGACAGCATCTGGATATGGATCTGTCAAAAAAAGTGTCTAAACGCAAACACTTGTAAAGGCGGTTAACAGCGTTCATAACCGTTTGGCGTTTGAAATGACGGTAAAATCTACTCCTGAATGCAATTTTGGGGCGTTATAAAAAAGCCGACTAAACTGATCTGCCTGTAAACGTCTGTAAACGCCTGTGTGTACATGGACACAGGAAGACATAAAGGAGAGTTCAGGGGCTGCTGAAAAATCTGCTCCACAGTTCCTGAACGTCAGTGTAGCAGCTGCAGTGTACATGAGCCCTGAAAACGTTTCAGTTTTGCCGTGATTGTCGTGTGGTACGTCACATCGTGTGAAGCTTGTCCCCCAAAAGTCGCCTTGCCCCAGGAGCTGACAATCCACGCTACTCTTTACAAAAATAAGTCCGCTGGGTTGAATGAAAACAAACCTTGTAGTGTGTACCCGGCTACAGCGCCCTCTGCTGGAGGTAGTGAGTAAACAGATGAAGGACTCCATCTCTTCCACTCTCTGCCCCTGATAACAGGCAGGTCTGCGATGTTTGAACAGTGACTGATGAAAGGTTATAGCCTGTGATAGCCGGGTGTGAAGAAGGCAATAAACTCACAAATGATAATGTGTTCATTTCCAGGTCTTATCCCAGAGAGGTGCCTCTATGTCTGTACCACAGGGTGTTGCAGTTCATCTGGTCAGCCAGGATCAACTCTGTTGTCTCTCTTGTTGCAAACTGTTCATGACCACTGTGGTTCTGGGTATGGTTCTGTGTGGTTCTGGGTATGGTGCTGTGTGGTTCTGGGTATGGTGCTGTGTGGTTCTGGGTATGGTGCTGTGTGGTTCTGGGTATGGGGCTGTGTGGTTCTGGGTATGGTGCCGTTTGGTTCTGGGTATGGTGCCGTGTGGTTCTGGGTATGGTGCCGTGTGGTTCTGGGTATGGTGCTGTGTGGTTCTGGGTATGGGGCTGTGTGGTTCTGGGTATGGTGCTGTGTGGTTCTGGGTATGGTGCTGTGTGGTTCTGGGTATGGTGCCGTGTGGCTCCCGGTTATGGGGCTGTGTGTGTGGCTCCTGGGTATCGGGCTGTGTGTGGCTCCTGGGTATGGGGCTGTGTGTGTGGCTCCTGGGTATCGGGCTGTGTGTGGCTCCTGGGTATCGGGCTGTGTGTGGCTCCTGGGTATCGGGCTGTGTGTGTGGCTCCTGGGTATCGGGCTGTGTGTGTGGCTCCTGGGTATGGGGCTGTGTGTGTGGCTCCTGGGTATCGGGCTGTGTGTGGCTCCTGGGTATCAGGCTGTGTGTGTGGCTCCTGGGTATGGGGCTGTGTGTGGCTCCTGGGTATCGGGCTGTGTGTGGCTCCTGGGTATCGGGCTGTGTGTGGCTCCTGGGTATCGGGCTGTGTGTGTGGCTCCTGGGTATCGGGCTGTGTGTGGCTCCTGGGTATCAGGCTGTGTGTGTGGCTCCTGGGTATGGGGCTGTGTGTGGCTCCTTGGTATCGGGCTGTGTGTGGCTCCTGGGTATGGGGCTGTGTGTGTGGCTTCTGGGTATGGGGCTGTGTGTGGCTCCTGGGTATGGGGCTGTGTGTGGCTCCTGGGTATGGGGCTGTGTGTGTGGCTCCTGGGTATGGGGCTGTGTGTGTGGCTCCTGGGTATGGGGCTGTGTGTGTGGCTCCTGGGTATGGGGCTGTGTGTGGCTCCTGGGTATCAGGCTGTGTGTGTGGCTCCTGGGTATCGGGCTGTGTGTGGCTCCTGGGTATCAGGCTGTGTGTGTGGCTCCTGGGTATCAGGCTGTGTGTGTGGCTCCTGGGTATGGGGCTGTGTGTGGCTCCTGGGTATCAGGCTGTGTGTGGTTCCTGGGTATCAGGCTGTGTGTGTGGCTCCTGGGTGTTGGGCTCTGTGGCTCCTGGGTATGGGGCTGTGTGTGTGGCTCCTGGGTGTTGGGCTATGTGGCTCCTGGGTATCGGGCTGTGTGTGTGGCTCCTGGGTATCGGGCTGTGTGTTGCTCCTGTGTATCGGGCTGTGTGTTGCTCCTTGGTATCAGGCTGTGTGTGGCTCCTGGGTATGGGGCTGTGTGTGTGGCTCCTGGGTATCAGGCTGTGTGTGTGGCTCCTGGGTGTTGGGCTCTGTGGCTCCTGGGTATCGGGCTGTGTGTGGCTCCTGGGTATCGGGCTGTGTGTGGCTCCTGGGTATGGGGCTGTGTGTGGCTCCTGGGTATCAGGCTGTGTGTGGCTCCTGGGTATCGGGCTGTGTGTGGCTCCTGTGTGTCCTGACCCAGAAGTGATGTGATGATATGACTTCTGGGGCCCCATTGACAGACTCCTGACCATGGAGGCCAGGATAGAATGTAATGCAGTGCACTGTATTCCTGTCAGTGTAGTACAGGGGACACTCCCGGGGGATTTTAGACCTTTGATGTCTCAATAAAGAGAACCTGTCGCACAGAAAAAAGTAAAATAAAAGTAATAAATGAAAGTTACACCCAAGCACATCTCCTCCCCCCTCCAAAAAATAAAAATTGAGACTCCCCACATATATGCATGTTGAAACGTCAAAGCACACAGTGGGGCCCGTACACATGAAGATGTGGATTGCGATACACGTTACATATCACCGCACACGCCAGGATGAGGCAATAATTCCAGCACCAGACCTCCTCCATACACTACACTGATGACCTTTAACCACTTGCCTACCAGGCACTTATACCCCCTTCCTTACCTGGCCAATTTTCAGCTTTCAGCTCTGCCGCACTTTGATTGACAATTGCGCGGTCATGCAACATTGTACCCATATGAAATTTTGATCATTTTTTTCTCACAAATAGAGCTTTCTTTTGGTGGTATTTAATCGCCACTGGGCGCTTTACTTTTTGCGCTATATATTAAAAAAAGTGCAAAAAATTTGAAAAAAAAAAAAAGTTTATTTGTTTCTTTTATAAAATTTTTCAAACAGGTATTTTTTCTCCTTCACTGATTTGCGTTGATGAGGCGGCACTGATGGGCACTGATAGGCGGCACTGATGGGCACTGATAGGCAGCACTAAAGGGCACTGATAGGCAGTACTAATGAGGTGGCACGGATAGGCGGCACTGATAGACAGCACTAATTAGGGGTCACGGATAGGTGGCACTGATATGCAGCACTGATAGGCGGCACTGATAGGTGACACTGATGATGGGTACTGATAGACGGCACTGACTGGCATCACTTCTGGGCACTGACTGGCGGCACTGACTGGCGGCACTGACTGGCACAACCCCTGGGCACTGGCTGGTGGCACTGACTGGCAGCACTGCTGGGCTGCACTGGTGGGTGGCACTGGTGGGCAGCACTGGTGGGTGGGCACAGGTGGGTGGCACTGGTGGGCACAGGTGGGTGGCACTGGTGGGCACAGGTGGGTGGCACTGGTGGGCACAGGTGGGTGGCACTGGTGGGCACAGGTGGGTGGGCACATGTAGGTGGCACTTCTGGGCACAGGTAGGTGGCACTGCAGAGTGGCACAGGTGGGTGCACTGCTGGGCACAGGTGGGGGCACTGCTGGGCACAGGTGGGGGCACTGCTGGGAACGGGTGGGCGGGGCTAGTGGGCGCACTGCTGGGCGGAACTTGCGGGTGTCACTGCTGGGCACCGATCATCAGGGCACTGATCATCAGTGCCCTGATGATCGGTGCCGATCCCCGCTCTGACAACTGCCGGTTCTCGGCAGTACTTTCCTCACGATCTGACAGCGTGAGGAAAGTGCAGCCGAGAACCGGCACTTGCATTTCCCTGTGATCAGCGTGTCATTGGACGCCGCTGATCACGTGGTAAAAGGCCGGTGGGATCGGCCTTTCACCACATCACGTGATCAGCTGTGTCCGTAGGACACAGCGATCACGGAGATCGCCAGGTGCGCGCCCGAGCGCGTTCTGGGAGGACGTCATATGACGTCCACTCAGAACTGGCCGGCCGCGGTGAAGCCGTCATTCGGCTATGCGCGGTCGGCAAGAGGTTAAGGGGCTTTAACCCCTCCCACCTGACCAATGTACATAAACGGCCGGCTGGGAGCTTCCCCGTTTTGATTGGACGTTCCTGTACGTCCCTCAGAACATGCGCTTGTGTGCGGCCCCGGGGCCACGCAACAGCACGGATCTGTGATGGCTGCGCCTGTCGGACTCAGCCCATTACGGGTTGGGATATGGGCTCTCTGATTGGACCTTCCAATGGTGATGGCAGTGTCCAATCACAGCCATCTCTGAATGTCAGCAGACACGTGTCTCTGTAGCTGTTCCCCTCAGCTGAGGTCTGTGAGAGCTCAGTGAGGGGGGGAGGGGGGGATGCTGCAAATTGTGACAGTTGATGTGTGTAGCTGATGATTTTATTCCTCCATTACACAGCTCTGCAGCCCCCCCACACCAGGACACCAAGCAGCATCTGTCCCTGTCCACATGTCAGCGTCTGTCAGTGTCCCACATACATGTCATCACCTGTCAGTGTCCCACAAACATGTCATCACCTGTCAGTGTCCCACATACATGTCATCACCTGTCAGTGTCCCACACACGTGTCATCATCTGTCAGTGTCCCACAAACGTGTCATCACCTGTCAGTGTACAGGGCACAAAACAAAGAATTAAAAACAATGTAAAGTGCCCCCATCCCTCCTCGCTGAAGTGCAAAGGTGAACGCAGGCATTGGTGTCATACACATACATGACCAGTGATCACATCACACATGTGAGGTATCGCCGTGAATGTCGGAGCGAGAGCAATAATTCTATCACCTGACCTCCTCTGTAACTCTAAACTGGTAACCTGGAATGGCTTATAAAGTGTCTCCTATAAAGATTTGTAAATCACGTAGTTTGGCGCCATTCCATAATCGTGCGCAATTATAAAGCGTGACGGGTTTTTATCTATTTACTTGGTGCAACACCAGATTTTATATTTTATCAAAAATGTGGGTATTATATAGTGTTTGTGCATCAAAATTCTTCAACTGCTTCCACCCCCGACCACTGCACATAATCGGCCAGGTGGGATCATCGCTTTTCTGATTGGACGTTCCTGAACGTCACTCAGAACGTGGCCACGCAGCTGTGCGCTCTCCGTGTGCCTGTGTCCAATGGACACAGCACAACGCCACATGTCAGAAAAGCTCTCTGATTGGCCCTTCTGATCACATGATGTCTGTGTCCAATCACAGCCATCATGTGATGTCCACAAAGCCACCAGTCTGTTGATTTGCTCTGCCTCTCCTCACACAGAGCCCGCTAGTGAGAAGCGAAGTCGATCTGTGTAAAACACACACATCACCCCATAGTGTCCCCCACACAGCTGTCAGTGCACCAGTGATCCACATCTGTCACAGTACCAGTGGTCATACACATCTGTACCAGTGATCCATCTCTGTCACTCATACCAGTGTAAATTCCACATCTATACCAGTGATCCACATCTGTCACAGCTTACCAGCGTAAAAGCCACATCTGTACCAGTGGTCATCCATTTCTGTACCAGTGATCAACATCGCTCATGGCCTGCCAGTGTCAAATCCACATCTGTCAGTACCAGTGAATAACATCTTTCACGGTGTACCAGCGTAAAATCCACATCTGCACCAGTGATCCACATCTGTCACAGCGTACCAGTGTCAAATCCACATCTGTCAGTTTAGCAGTGCTCAATATCTGTCACACAGCACTAGTGTAAAATCCACATCAGTACCAGTGAATAACATCTGTCACAGCACAGCAGAGTAAAATCCACATCTGTACCAGTGATCAATATCTGTCACAAATTATCAGTGTTAAATCCACATCTGAACCAGAGATACACATCTGTACCAGTGATACACATCTGTACCAGTGATAGACATCTGTACCAGTGATAGACATCTGTACCAGTGATACACATCTGTACCAGTGATACACATTTGTACCAGTGATGAACATCTGTACCAGTGATAGACGTCTGTACCAGAGATACACATCTGTACCAGTGATATACATCTGTACCAGAGATACACATCTGTACCAGTGATATACATCTGTACCAGAGATACACATCTGTACCAGTGATAGACATCTGTACCAGTGATACACATTTGTACCAGTGATACACATTTGTACCAGTGATGAACATCTGTACCAGTGATGAACATCTGTACCAGTGATACACATCTGTACCAGAGATACACATCTGTACCAGTAATAGACATCTGTACCAGTGAACATCAGCAATGCAGCATAAACTTGTGTAAACAATGATACACCAGCGAGGAGGCTTTCCAGATGCTGAGTATGACGGACGAGAGTAGCGGGGATCTCTCTCTATCAGACTCAGATTCTGAGTATGAGGCAGTTAAAAGTAGTGGGTGAGCAGTGGAAAAGAAAGAAGGGCTTCCCCCATCCACACATTGGAGGTGGATTGGGGAATCCTCCCTGCTGCCGTATTGTATTGTGACAGCGGAGGGGTCGGAGAGCCGGCTCACTCCCAGCCCAGCAACTCTCAGTTGTCACAAATGAAAGAATCTAGATAACTTCCATTTTGTATTATGTACGCCATTTTAAGTATTAAGTATTAAGTTAGCTTTTTGCAGAAATATTAAAAGTTTAATGAAACTGTTTCTGGTTGTTCAAGGATGTATCAACAGAAGCTAACACGACCCTGACAATGTCTTTGTCTGGCTGTTTTCCCAGAAAGTTAGCCAAAATAATTTGTACCAAGAAATGTATATGTCATGTTTTATGTAGTTAGCTCATGATGGAAAGTTACAAGTTACAGTTTTGAAACTCGCTCCCCCCTCCCTTATTATTTTCTGTATCCTATATAATCTTATTAATGTCTAATAAACTTTGAACATCTCTGAACATAAGCTGTCGTGATTTCCGTGTTCAAGGGGTGTTCCCAGAATTCTGCTGATAAACCAGGAATCTCTCCACAGACCGGGGGTCTCTGAGGGGGAAAGAAAATCATTCCTTTCAGCTGGGGGCTCATCCGGGATGACCACCCACCTCACTTGGTAAGTAAACCTTTTGTCTTTTTATGACTAAAAGCTCTTTCTTGCCCTGTGTTGAGGGAAGGTCTTGAATCATTCTGTATTGTCTATATAGACCCGTGATAACCTGTAGCTGCTTTTGGTAAAGCAGACTTAACTCTTTGGTAAGAGTTACAAAATAGTGCACTATAATATAAAAAAAGGTGTTTTGGTAAACACAGTTCTCTGGAAGAACACACTGTTTTTGGTAAAACAGTGAAGAGATAACTTTTGGGAAGTTATCAAGAGGTTAATAAGTCTGTGGAGCAGATTCTGGTTTATCTGTCTTTTGCTTTTTCTTTCTGTTGCGTAGAAGTATAAGATAATTTGTTGTGTGGAACAAAATAAGATTTTAAGCTAAAATTGTTTTATACACTGTCTAAATATGGGTCAAGGAGGTAGTTACCCACCAGGTCCCCCAGAAAAGGGAGAAAATTGTAAGGATTATGTTGCTAGAGTTTGTGGAACGGACTATTATTAAATAAATCCCTGGGTGGATTGTATGGCAGGCTGGACAGAAGCTATGGGGAGTACAGACCCATTCCCAAGAAAGGGGGCAAATGATCTTTTTCATACAGATATGATTAAGGGATTATGTATGGGGGACAAACAAGCCTTTCCTTGGTATGAGGGGGACCCACAATGGGACCAAGCTTATATGAAGAAAGGGGGAGAAAACTGGTTAAAATGGTCACCGTATTGGGTTGATAATAGCAAGGGAAAGTTCAATTTGATTTTCTCTTTAAAACAAAAGAGGAAGTTGAAATTGGATACATTAAAAATATGCCAGGAAAAGCATCAATCTGAAAAGACATGCAGACCCAAGATTGGACTGAAAACAGTTCAGACACCAATCCCACCCCCTCCGTATAATATATATCCTTCATTAAGTGGTTTTAAAAATGCTGCTGATGATGATTTTTTGATTAGTTTGGGGATGATTACTCCCCAGGCTAATGCCCCTCCAGCCCCTGCTCCTGTCTCTGCAGCTCCAGCTCCTGCCCCTGCCCCTCCAGTCCCTGCCCCTGTCCCTGCGCCACTTCCCGTCCCGGATCTACAACCAATACAGCCAGGCCCCTCCACTAGACCCAAACAGATTATTAGTATAAAATCACCAGAGGAGGGTAGCCAAGTTCAAGGCATCCTTACAGAGAATAATGACAACGAAGGAGAGTTGGAATACGAAGAACAGGGACAGGTAAATATAATAAAATTACAGAAAAAGGATGGTCAATGGAGAAGAAGTGACACCAGTCATAGAAAGGGCAGAGAGAGGTGGAGGAATTTAGAATGCAGCTTAGATCCATGGATAAGAAACAAGAGGGAAAAAGAGAAGATGAGGGGGCCGTAGGAGGAAAGGAGTTGGCTATAATGACACTACCTTTTCTCACAGCAGGAGAACTAATTCTAAAAAAACCCATAGAATTAGAAGATATTAATAAGATTGTTAAACATTGTCCCAAGCCTACAGTATCTCCTGGAGGTACACTTGCTTATTTAAAAAAGGCATGTTTAGGAAGAAATTACACACAGGAAGATATGAGATTGATCATTGATGGTATTCTGGGAAATAATCCAGCTTGGGATTGGATAAATGTAAAAAGCATTAGTCACATAGAACCAAGTAATACACAGGCTACTGCCTATAAACTGAACACCACAGAAGGGAGAGAAACTATGTGGAAGGAGCTTGACACAGAATTAAAAAGGGTTTTCAAGAATAAGGCTTCCCTCCCTATTGCTACAGCATGTAAACAGAAGGTAGGAGAAACTGTATTAGAATTTTGGAAAAGGTTCAAGGATGTCTGGACACAAGAAGCAGGACTGGCTCTAACTGGAGAGTTAAGTCCATTGATGATTCAGACATTCATAACAGGTCTTAAGCCAGAAGCAGGATTAGCCGTGAAGCAGCAGGTCTCTGACTGGGCAACTAAAACTGTTGTTGAGTTTCAGACCTCCCTTCACGAAAAGGAGGCAGCGGGATGTTTAGATATTGTAAGAAAAGAGAAGGTTAATAGTAGTAATTTCCAAAGTGACTTACAACAGGGAAATCAAGGGCAAGGACAAAGAGGAAGAGGGTGGTATAGAGGCAGAGGTAGGGGGGGATTTGGAAGGGGAAGAAGTAACTCTGAACCCCGCCAAGTCCCTGGAAGAATTGGATGTTTTAACTGTGGAGGACAGGATCACTGGAGACATAACTGTCCATATGAATCTTCCTCTTCCCAGGGACAGCCACAAACAGAGATACCAACCACCTAATGTCACCACCACCTCCCAAACACAACAGGCACAGGTACAGGCACAGGCACAACCCCAAGATATCAAATATCCAATTCAGTGGGGGCCACAGCAGAACCAGAGACAATAGGGATGCCCGGAAGGTGGTGTCCCGGCATTTCCCTTGGTTTCTTCATCATACAGGCAGCAGCCCCTCATTTCTTTACAAGTAGGGGGCGCTGAAGTTCCATTTTTAATCGATTCAGGCGCAGACATGTAGCAGTCTGAGTGAGGAAATGTATCATGGAGAAACTACAAATGCCGAACCTTCTATGGGAATAAATGGGATACTAACAAAAACCCTCAAAACTCCCCCCTTGCCTGTTTCAGCCCTCACATGGGATGAGGCCATCACTTGCCACAGTTTCAGAATCATTCCAAATTGCCCTGTAAATTTGTTGGGAAGAGATCTTATGGGAATTTTAGGGATTTCTCTGAGAGTAACATCAGAAGGAGGTATAGTTGCCAGATCCTCCAAAGTACCCATTATACCCACCTATTTCAATGATGAGAGTCATCCCTCACACATTACACCCCCTCCTGATACACATCCAGTTTGGGCCACAAATTCTATGGATGTAGGATTAATTTCATGTACACCATACACAGTCACACTCAAGGAAGGGGCATTGCCCTACAAACAGAGGCAATACAAATTGTCGACAGAGAAGGAGGAAGGGATTGCTCCTCTAGTGGAAAGATTTTTAGAGACAGGTATTTTAGAAGAAACTGTTTCTCCTTACAAATAAAATAAACTTATATATAAAATCTATATATAAAATCGAGCGCAGTGTATAGGTGTAAGTACGGTAGCTGCTTGCACAAAAAGGCACCTCGGGAACCTCCAAAGTAATTGATAAAGAATGAGAGTGCAGCGCTAACCCAAATAGCGATTAAACATATGATAGACCACATATGATAGTGGATCAGTAAAATGTCAGTGTAAGTTCATCAGATGTGCTGAAAATGCATACAGTCTCCAATATGTAAAAAACCAAAAGTAGTGACTTTCAGAAATGATAATAGCCAAATAATGCACTAACCAGATAGCGCATATTAAAGCGCATGGAGCATTTAAGACCTGCCCCTGGTGCTCAGCCACTGTATCACTGGAGCCAGGAGATGTCATCTATAGGGTGACCACTAGATGTCATCTATCCGGATGGAAGCTGAGTCCAGCCACTGTATTAGAGGATCAGGCGGATGTCATCTATAGGGCGACCACTAGATGTCATCCGTTCCAGGAGGAGCTGTGTCATGGATCCAGGGATGTCACTTGCAGATGTGTCCTTTGCTCAGCACAGCCCCAGGACCTACAGAATTACAGGCTCCCCAGAAATAAAGAGCCCGTGGAAAAAGGTCTCAAATAGTGTGATATCGTTTATTAAAGTAGGTAAATAATCAGAAAAGAACTTACTAACAACGGTTCAGCTGCTCATAAACGGCCAGACCAGAGGTACATGTACACAGGATATAAATAGCTTGGTACTTCCCTAACGCGTATCGTGTGAGTACACATCATCAGAGGGCTCTCCCCCTCTGATGATGTGTACTCACACGATACGCGTTAGGGAAGTGCCAAGCTATTTATATCCTGTGTACATGTACCTCTGGTCTGGCCGTTTATGAGCAGCTGAACCGTTGTTAGTAAGTTCTTTTCTGATTATTTACCTACTTTAATAAACGATATCACACTATTTGAGACCTTTTTCCACGGGCTCTTTATTTCTGGGGAGCCTGTAATTCTGTAGGTCCTGGGGCTGTGCTGAGCAAAGGACACATCTGCAAGTGACATCCCTGGATCCATGACACAGCTCCTCCTGGAACGGATGACATCTAGTGGTCGCCCTGTAGATGACATCCGCCTGATCCTCTAATACAGTGGCTGGACTCAGCTTCCATCCGGATAGATGACATCTAGTGGTCACCCTATAGATGACATCTCCTGGCTCCAGTGATACAGTGGCTGAGCACCAGGGGCAGGTCTTAAATGCTCCATGCGCTTTAATATGCGCTATCTGGTTAGTGCATTATTTGGCTATTATCATTTCTGAAAGTCACTACTTTTGGTTTTTTACATATTGGAGACTGTATGCATTTTCAGCACATCTGATGAACTTACACTGACATTTTACTGATCCACTATCATATGTGGTCTATCATATGTTTAATCGCTATTTGGGTTAGCGCTGCACTCTCATTCTGTTTCTCCTTACAACACACCTATCAATCCTGTCAAGAAGCCGGATGGCTCTTACAGGTTTGTACAAGATTTGAGGGCCATAAATAATTTGGTGGTTCCATTAGCCCCAATAGTGCCTGATGTGCCATCACTCCTAACCTCCATTCCGTCCGATGCAGAATATTTTACAGTGATTGATTTAACAAATGCATTTTTTTCGGTTCCTGTGGACCACCAGACAAGGGCGCTATTTGTATTTATATTATGAAAATTGCCAGTTGACCTGGTGTAGAATGCCTAGGGCTATGTAGATTCGCCTGCAGTCTACTCACTTGCCCTCCAGACCACACTGAGGTCCTGGACCCCTCCCAATGGTTCGGTCCTCATTATATATGTGGATGACCTATTGATTTGTAGTTCAAGTCAGGAGGCCAGTCAGGAGGATAGTTGGTCTTTGTTAGAATGGTTGTCAGGGAATGGTCACAAAGCATCTAAAAAGAAATTGCAATGGTGCCAAAAACAGGTTGAATACCTTGGTTTTATTCTAAGTCATGGTGAGAGGAGTGTCAGTCACAAAAGAGCTGCGGCTCTCGTGGGTCTGCCCCGCCCACAAACAAAAAAGGACATGCTAACTTTTCTTGGTATGATTGGTTACTGTCGCCAATGGATACCTGATTGTTCATTTTATGATCACACTCTGAGGTCTGCCACACTTTCAGAATCACCTGACATTCTCACATGGTCAAATGAAATGGTTGATGCCTTGTGTACCTAAAGAATGCTATGGTAACGGCCCCTGGTCTTGGACTACCTGATTATAAGAAAATGTTTCATCTGTATGCTAGGGAAAATTGTACAACCATGGGGGGGGTCCTGGCTCAGGAACATGGAGGCAAGCTCCGCCCTGTAGTTTTTTTTTCCAAAGTAGTGCCAACTCAGGTTCAGGGCATGCCTGCTTGTCTGAGAGCTGTTGCATCGTGCGCAATTCTGGTGGGGAGGGCTATTTCTTTCACATTGGGACATGAAACTACCCTACACACCACACACCAAGTGTCCTTACTACTGAAAAACATACACACTCAACACATGTCAGCACAAAGGTTGAGCGGATATGAAGTGATTCTTCTATCTGATCCCAACTTGATTATTAAATATTCTTTAGCAAATTCAGGTCCTGCTCCAATTTTGAATGCCCTACTGGGGCTAAAGGGGGAACAGGATGAAGTGGCACCAGAACACAATTGTATAACCCACATACAGCAAGACACTTCCCCTAGGTCCGACATGTCAGCTGTGGCTCTTGATGGGGCCCCAGATGTGTTTGTAGATGGCTCATGTTCTAGGCCAAATGATAGTACTTACCATGCAGGATACGGCATTGTGCAACTTCCTGACAAAATACTCGAGGCAAAGCCAATTCCATATCAGTCAGCCCAAGCAGCTGAACTGATTGCCCTTACAAGAGCATGTCAATTATTTGCAGGACAGGATGTCAACATTTACACAGACTCCAAGTACGCCCATGGTGCTGTACATGATTTTGGGGTCATTTGGGAGAGAAGAGGATTCATTGCTGCTGATGGCAAAACCATATCTCACTCTTCTTTGATATCTGATCTACTCAAAGCCATACAGTTACCAAAAACATTAGCCATTCTCCATTGCAGGGCACATACAAATCGCAGAGATCATATTGCCAAAGGAAATGCATTAGCAGATAAGGTAGCAAAGGAAGCCGCATTACAACAGGTGGCCAGTGAGCAGATGCCTTTGCTCACTTCAGGCGTCACAACTACCCCACATGACCAGATGTATGCAGATTTACAAAAATTTGCTACAAAAATCGATTTAGCAGACTGGGATGGTTCTGGAGCACAACTAGATCCAGCTTCTGGTCTAGTGTGCTTAGAGGGGAAACCATGCATTCCCATGTCAAGTGCCCCATTGTTCATTGCACAGTACCACGGTCTAGGACACAAAGGATGGAAAACAACATGTGAAACATTATTGCAGGATTTTTACATTACAGGTTTATCTAGGTTGGTGAAAGAATATGTCTCTAGGTGCATTACATGTATAAGGAACAATCCACAGAACCCAAAGAAATCACAACACCAACATCTAGTGTACCCAACTACACCTTTCACCCATTTACAAATAGATTTTACCCACATGCCAAAAACAGGACAGAGGCAAGAGTTTTTGTTGGTAATGGTGGATATGTTCAGCAGATGGGTGGAAGCATTTGTCACTAATAAAGAAGATGTGCAAACTGTAGTCAGAATTCTCACACAGGAGATAATACCCAGATGGGGATGTCCGCTGCAGATAAATTCTGATAACGGACCAGCCTTTGTGGCCAAGGTATGTCAAGATTTGGTAAAAGTACTTAAGATAGATTGGAAGTTTCATATTCCCTATCATCCTCAAAGTTCGGGTATAGTAGAAAGGATGAACAGGACGATTAAGGATAAGTTGAGGAAGGCCACTGGAGGAACCTATACCCACTGGAAGAAGATGTTACCTGCAATTCTAGCAGAGGTAAGAATGACACCTAATAAGACTACAGGGTTATCTCCTTTTGAAATATTAATGGGAAGACTGTTCCCCACTCCTTGGGCTAGACAGCCACTTATGTTAGAAAGAGGGGACCTTGACCTGGTACAACAAGAATATGTGAAAAAATTGATTCAAACTTTAGATAAGGTTGAAAGAAATGTTGCTCGCACTTTTTCTTTATCTTTTCAGGAACCAACACACCTTTTCCAAGTGGGAGATGTCGTAGTGGTCCGCCAACTCGCTAAAGACAAGAAGCAAGGCTACCCCTTTGGACCACCTACTACGGTGATAGCGGTTACCAGAACAGCTGTTCTGGTGGAAAATTCCCAGTCCTGGATCCATGCTAGTCGAGTGAAGAAGGTGAACCAAACACCTGAGAAATACGAAACGGAAAAAGGAGGTGAAGGACAAGTAGAAAATCCTCGAAGAGCGGGTGAAGTCGGTGAGAAAGACCCTGAAGATGACATTCCTTACTGCCCCTCATGGTGTTTTGAAACTCTGGGTCCTATTGGGCACACTGACTGTGCTCTTTTTCCTGCCAGTATGGATCCTAACTAACTGTATTTATCACCCTGAGGACTTGGGTCTAATAAAAGGTATCTGTGGTCAAGGACTAGATTTAAATGAGACCCAGATAACCAAAAGTGAAAGAAAGTCAAAAAGAAGTTTTGAAGAGAACAATCCTTTTTCAGGAAAAATGTTGATGATGCAGTTTAAATATGCTTATGCCCAAAAGTCCGGTTCTGATAAATGTTGGATATGTAGTAAGTTACATCCTAGCACATATGAAATTCCTCTTCTGGCCGCTCCAGTCAAAATATTTTTGTTAATAAAAGGGAATGTAAGTATTGGTTTGACCAATATTACTTCTAATGCCACCATATCTTTTCCAACTCTGGGAGTCACTCAACTCCCCGATTGGTGTTTTAGACTGGGGAATACTTCTCACAAGGGAAGGGGAATGTGCTCTCAGTCCATATTAAACATATCTGATCCTGGAAGGAGGGATGGAACTTCTTCTGTGAAACTCTGGCAAGTAAATGGTAAAACCCTGAATGAAAGTTTAGAAGGGATACAAGATAATGTGGGGAAAACTATGTTTGGAAAAGTTTTTATTTTACACTTGTTGTCACCCCTTAATTTCATTCTGCAATACAAAAATTGCCGATCTCCTTGGGAAACAATACCTATATCTGTTGTGGTAAGATCTGTTACCCTTGGATACCGAGTAATGTCCAGGGCTGGTGCTATGTAGCCCAATTAGTGCCAATTATGGCAGCTATAGACCAAAAGGAACACCAGGTAAAAGCCAGTACATACCCTAAACACCAACTAACTCTGAGACAGAGAAGGGAAACCAAACAAGAAAAGGTAGATCTATTCTCTACAGGGGATAAGGTTTGGTCATGGTTTCCTACTTACACTGGATGGGGAATAACACTCATGAACAAAATAAATAATTACACAAACATTATTGATGATATACTGGAGAGGAACTCTAAGGACATAGGGTTGCTAAATACTGAGACCAGAGCTATTAGAAAACAGCTGGAGATGCAAGAATTAGCTATTGAAAGTATGAGTGCTGCTCTGACAGGTTTGTGTGAGATGACAGAGGATTATGAATGTTGTACTTGGATATATAATACCACAATGACTGTTCCAGATTATTATGAAATAATAAAGCAACACAGGGAACAGGTACAGTTGTGTCCAAAATTATTCAACCCCCACTGAAATTGAGTGTTTTGGCCAGTTTGACATTGCTTTTGATCATTCAGTCATCTTGCTTACATTTACATTAAAGAGGCACTTGTAGGTCAGACAAATATAACATAACAGTTATAATGAAATAACCACAAATGTCTTTTCTGTGCTCACAGCATTATCAGTTTTATTCAACCCCCAAGTGACATTCAATCTTAGTACTTAGTACAGCATCCTTTTACAGTTATAACAGCTTTTAAACGTGAAGCATAGCTTGACACAAGTGTCTTGCAGCGATCTACGGGTATCTTCGCCCATTCTTCATGGGCAAAGGCCTCCAGTTCAGTCACATTCTTAGGCTTGCGCACTGCAACTGCTTTCTTTAAGTCCCACCAGAGGTTCTCAATCGGATTTAAGTCTGGTGACTGCGATGGCCACTCCAAAATGTTCCAGCCTTTCCTCTGCAACCATGCTCTAGTGGACTTGGAGGTATGCTTGGGATCATTGTCCTGTTGAAAGGTCCAACGTCTCCCAAGCCTCAGGTGTGTGACGGACTGCATCACGTTTCCATCCAATATCTCCTGGTACTGAAGAGAATTCATGGTACCTTGCACACGCTGAAGCTTCCCTGTACCTGCAGAAGCAAAACAGCCCCAAAGCATGATTGACCCTCCACCATGCTTCACAGTAGGCAAGGTGTTCTTTTCATCATAGGCCTTGTTCTTCCTCCTCCAAACATAGCGTTGATCCATGGGCCCAAACAGTTCTAATTTTGTTTCATCAGTCCACAGAACACTATCCCACAACTTTTGTGGTTTGTCCACATGGCTTTTGGCATACTGCAGTCGACTCTTCTTATTCTTTGGAGACAGCAAGGGGGTACGCCTGGGAGTTCTGGCACGGAGGCCTTCATTACGCAGTGTGCGTCTTATTGTCTGGGCTGAAACTTCTGTACCCACATCTGACAAATCTTTTCTCAGTTCCTCAGCAGTCACACGGGGACTTCTCTCCACTCTACGCTTCAGGTAGCGCACAGCAGTCGAAGTCAGCATCTTCTTTCTGCCACGACCAGGTAGCGTTTCAACAGTGCCCTTTGCCTTGAATTTGCGAATGATGCTTCCTAAGGTGTCTCTTGGTATGTTTAACATCTTTGCAATCTTCTTATAGCCATTGCCCTTCCTGTGAAGAGAAATCACCTCTTCTCTTGTCTTCCTGGACCATTCTCTTGCCTTCACCATGTTTGTAACCACACCAGTAAATGTCTAGAAGGAGCTGAGTATCACAGTCATTTTAAAGCTGCCTAATTGGTGCTTATTATGCTTGATTGCTGCTCGGTGACATCCACAGGTGTTTTCAATACCTGATGGAAAGCACCTGTATGAACCTCTGTTCTTCAGAGTGGTAGTCTTTAAGGGGTTGAATAATTGTGGCAATGAAGAAACCACATAAGAACCATTTACTACTGTATTACATAAACAATTGATGTCATTTTAGTTGCATTTGGGTAGTTACAACGTCCTTGTAGGATTTGATTCTGAATACAATTCCAAATGTACACTATAGTCCCTAAACCCCTTTACAGCATTGGGGGTTGAATAATTTTGGACACAACTGTAGATGGTTTGATGGAAGAAGCTAGAGCTATAGGAAAAGATGGATGGACTCCTTTTGATTGGTTAGGATCAGGATTTGGTTCCATCTTTTCATGGATGAAAGGTATCGCTGTAAGCATAGTCATGATATTGTTTTTTGTTTTATCTTTATATCTATGGTTTAAATGCTCATTATATTGCATTCTAGAGCTACCAAGCCGCAGAATACAAATGAAGGTTATCTAGCTATGTACAAAAAGATGAATGAAGTAAAGAATTGAGATCATGTTCATGATCTTAGAGGGGATTGAAAGAATCTAGATAACTTCCATTTTGTATTATGTACGCCATTTTAAGTATTAAGTATTAAGTTAGCTTTTTGCAGAAATATTAAAAGTTTAATGAAACTGTTTCTGGTTGTTCAAGGATGTATCAACAGAAGCTAACACGACCCTGACAATGTCTTTGTCTGGCTGTTTTCCCAGAAAGTTAGCCAAAATAATTTGTACCAAGAAATGTATATGTCATGTTTTATGTAGTTAGCTCATGATGGAAAGTTACAAGTTACAGTTTTGAAACTCGCTCCCCCCCCCCTCCCTTATTATTTTCTGTATCCTATATAATCTTATTAATGTCTAATAAACTTTGAACATCTCTGAACATAAGCTGTCGTGATTTCCGTGTTCAAGGGGTGTTCCCAGAATTCTGCTGATAAACCAGGAATCTCTCCACAGACCGGGGGTCTCTGAGGGGGAAAGAAAATCATTCCTTTCAGCAAACAACTCCCAATCTCTTTTTATGTTCAGGAGACGGAGGGATGGGATCCCTATCATGTGACCACAGTGGTAGCCAATCACCGTGATCACATGATTAGTGATCACCTCCCGGTGTTAAGACCCATCTAAAGGGCTGCCAGGAGGGGGAGGGGAGGGGTTATCAGGTTTTAGAGGTTGGGTTTGGATCTAATGTAACCATCGTCATTGATAGATTGTAT
The DNA here is from genome assembly GCF_062004578.1 of Staurois parvus. Taxonomy (NCBI): domain Eukaryota; kingdom Metazoa; phylum Chordata; class Amphibia; order Anura; family Ranidae; genus Staurois; species Staurois parvus. The sequence goes on from NW_028317826.1 coordinate 9,190,638, forward strand.
TTGATGTCCTTTATAAATACACAAATGTGATATTCCCGCCGTGAGGTCCCCCAGCCATCGTCCTCTGTCCTATAACATCATTTCTGCCGGTTCCAGCCACTCGCATTAAAATATCAGTGGAGAAAGAATGCGAAGTCAATCAGAATGGCCTCAGTGGGACGGATGCGATTTAATATTAGAACGACCCGGCCCCACAGAGGGTGCTGAAGATTTCAGCAATGTTCATGTAACTCATGCTGCTTCCCTCTCCGGAGTCTCTGCTGTGATAAGTAGGTGGAGGTCATTACAAATGCAGCCATGATTACCTCCACAGTATAAGTGCCACACACTACGCCGGGAAAGAGAGCGCCGTCCCCGAGACTTAGGAGACACTTCTGGGGGTCAGCCCACCTAAACGGATCTTGTAGTTTTAGGTGGTTATAGGAAGACTGACTCTCCCGCGTACTTATTTTACCGCCCACTTCCTTCATGGATGTCTGTGCTCAGACTATGCAGGGCAAAGCAACAACAAGTTCCCTTTAATGCACTTCTCCCCAGCAGCATACTCCATACTGACTTTCCTTGTACCTCTCCGCCGCTCCGTTCAGCTGCTGATAGGAAAGGCCAGTATAAGCTTCAAGTCATGGGGATTGTAGATGACACATTGCTGATTGGCCCAGCACGGTCACATGGGGTAAGTCACATGCTTCTTCATACCTGGGGCTACCTAGTATTGCCTTTGTTTCCCAGCACAGAAGTGAAGGAAATGGCAGTGGGTGGGATTAACCTGGGTATGTTTCTTCTATTGTCTCTTTCAGGTGGGTGGTTTGGGGGTGTTAAAAACAAAAAGTTGAGCTGAAGTTTTACTGTCCACTCAGCTTGGCACAATACAGCCAGCTGGGGCTGTACGCATGCATGGCTGCAATGTTTTGGCATTTTTACTGTGGGGAGCAGATTTTGACAGGCGGTACCTTCTGCCAAACTCACCCATTGAGTTCAGTGCATGCAATTGCAGGGCTGAAGTGCAGCATTACAGGGTAATATCAGGCAGTGAGGAGGTGATATCTCGCCTCCTCACTGCCTTTCAAATGTCCTCTTAAAATATGGATTGCTCTTCAGATGGCACTGCAGTTCTCCTTAAAGTGGCTGTAAAGTCTGAAGGATTTTTACCTTTATGTATTCTATGGATGAATGTAAAAAGCCTTCTTTGTGCAGCAGTGCCCCCATCCCCCCAATACTTAGCTGAGCCCCATTGAGATCCAGCAATATGAATGACAGCCTCGCTGTCCCAGGTCTCTGCCTCCGCATTGGCTGAGACAGCAAGCAGGAGCCATTGACTCCTACTGCTATCAATCACAGCCAGTCAGCCAATGAGGAGATAGAGAGGGTGGGGCTAAGCCGTGGCTCCATGTGTGAATGGACACACGGAGCAGTGGGTGCCCCCATAGCAAGCTGTTTTCTGTGAGGGCACCCGACAGGATGAGCCAGGAGAGCCTGCGGGGGGACCCGAGAAGAGGAGGATCCGGGCTGCTCTGTGCAAACCGCAGGTAAGTATAGACATGTTTATTATTTATCCACTTGCCTACTGGGCCAATTCTGACATTCCTCTCCTACATGGAAAAATTCTCTTTTTTTGCTAGATAATTACTTAGAACCCCCACACATTATATTTTTTTAAGCAGAGGCCCTAGAGAATAAAATGACGGGGGTTACAATATTTTATGTCGCGTGGTATTTGCACAGTGGTTTTTCAAAAGCATATTTTTGGGGAAAAAAAACACTTTAATGAATTTTAGTGAACACAAACACAATATAATACCCAATTTCTTTGTAAAATATAAAAGATGATGTTATGCCGAGTAAATAGATACCACACAAGACATGCTTTAAAACTGCGCACACCAATGAAATGGCGGCAAACCGGTACTTTAGTTTATCCATAGGCAACGGTTTAAAAGGAGGGGCTCTGACGTCACGACGCTATTAGGAATCACACGGCGAGTACAGATAGTGTGCAGAGCACACACAGAGGATGGTTACTATTTCAGAAACACATTTAATATATAGATATGTGAGTGAAGTACTTATGCAGTATAAATAAACCTTTTACAGAAAGATAAGGCACTATATGTATTCTTTTTTTCATGGTCACCAACAATATGGAGGAATAAAGAGGAGAGGTGGAGGAAGTGGAAAGCCCCGTGGAGGATAGAGGGAGAAATCCATCCATCCATATTACAGACAGGGATCAGCAAGCCTAAGAGACCCCCTGAGGGAAAAGTGAATGATTACATCCAGCTACCCAACGGTTTACAAGTCTTTACAGGTTACCAAATGAGAGTTCCAGAGGAGATTTGGTGCTGGAATTATTGGTGTGACGTTGGCGGTGATACCTCGCATGTGTCGTGCGATCGCTGTGTACATGTGCATGCAGGGCCGACACGTGTGTTCACCTTTGCATGTAAACAAGAGGGGGATGGGGGTTGTTTTATTTTTATTATTTCTTTTTTTCACTTTCATTGCTATCAGAAGGGATGAACAACATCCTTTATGATCACATGGGCCATGACAGGTCCTCTTCTATCAGACCCCAGATTTCTCCACAGATTGGTCTGATTGGCTGCTTCCCCGGCTGGCAGGCGGAGAGTAAACCCAGAGCTGGAAGTGACAGAATCCTTGTTGCTTCCAGTTTCTCATTTCACATAGTGGGAAGAACAACATCAGTTCCTCCCATTGTGTGTGGGGGAGCCGATGCCACCGGTCGCATCTTTGCCGGGCTTCCCGATTGCACAAGATACACGGGAAAGGTGGCGGGGGGAGGGGATGAGACCCCCTTCTTCCACCTGAAAAGTAATCCAACGGCGCATAGTCGCTCAGATTACTTTTACATAAAAGAGAATCGTTGGCACTGAAAAATGATACGTGATCATGGTTGTCGCCTCAGCCATTGTCCCGGTATAACCACTTCAGTACCAGGCTGTGTATATATACGTGCATCCGTATTGAAGCGGTTAAAGAGACCCTGTCACCACCTTAAACAAATGACAGGTCACAGCACACACAGTATTTTATATGCCTACTTCTGGTGTTTTTACTTTCTGTGAATTAGTTTTTATTCACCTGCAATGTGTCTTTGAAGCTAAAAAATGTGATTAGCACAGCCCCCTCCCTTCTTGCATACCATAGCCCTCCCCTCTACTGCGAGTGTCTAATTACTATGTGTGCTGGCCCAGCTCCTCTGCCCCTCCCCTCACTATATAACCTTTTATGGAGGAGACAGGGAATACTATAGTGTGTCACTTGATTTACAGCTTGAAGTCAACATCCAAGATGGTGGCGACCAGCAGCCGATGCTCAGTTTGGTGTGTATTGATAGAGAGGTTTTTTTTTGGGAGAGTGAATGTGATCAGCATTGTCCAGACAGAGGGTCAGGGGTCCTGTAGTCTCATAGGACAGTCAGAGGAGAATGAAAACTCCTCCTACAAGCTTTAACCACTGCTGGGTTAAACACTGAGAAAAGTCATAAGACTGCTATATATTGCTGATGAGAAAAGGTATTTAGCAGTTTATATTTACTAAAATAATTGTATTTCCATGCTGTGTGTACTGTGGGAGACCGGATATAGTGATTGCAGGGTCCTGGGGAGACCAGATATAGTAAGTGCAGGGTCCGGGGAGAGCGGATATAGTGAATGCAGGGTCCGGGGAGAGCGGATATAGTGAATGCGGGGTCCGGGGAGAGCGGATATAGTGAATGCGTGGTCCGGGGAGAGCGGATATAGTGAATGCGTGGTCCGGGGAGAGCGGATATAGTGAATGCGGGGTCCGAGGAGAGCGGATATAATGAATGCGGGGTCCGGGGAGAGCGGATATAGTAAGTGCAGGGTCCGGGGAGAGCGGATATAGTGAATGCGTGGTCCGGGGAGAGCGGATATAGTGAATGCGGGGTCCGAGGAGAGCGGATATAATGAATGCGGGGTCCGGGGAGAGCGGATATAGTGAATGCGGGGTCCGGGGAGAGCGGATATAATGAATGCGGGGTCCGGGGAGAGCGGATATAGTGAATGCGGGGTCCGGGGAGAGCGGATATAGTGAATGCGGGGTCCAGGGAGAGCGGATATAGTGAATGCTGGGTCCGGGGAGAGCGGATATAGTGAATGCGGGGTCCGGGGAGAGCGGATATAGTGAATGCGGGGTCCGGGGAGAGCGGATATAGTGAATGCGGGGTCCGGGGAGAGCGGATATAGTGAATGCGGGGTCCGGGGAGAGCGGATATAGTGAATGCGGGGTCCGGGGAGAGCGGATATAGTGAATGCGGGGTCCGGGGAGAGCGGATATAGTGAATGCGGGGTCCGGGGAGAGCGGATATAGTGAATGCGGGGTCCGGGGAGAGCGGATATAGTGAATGCGGGGTCCGGGGAGAGCGGATATAGTGAATGCGGGGTCCGGGGAGAGCGGATACAGTGAATGCAGGGTGCTGGGAGAGCGGATACAGTGAATGCAGGGTCCGGGGAGAGCGGATATAGTGAATGCAGGGTTCGGGGGAGACCAGATATAGTGAATGCAGGGTCCGGGGAGAGCGGATATAGTGAATGCAGGGTCCGGGGAGAGCGGATATAATGAATGCTGGGTCCGGGGAGAGCGGATACAGTGAATGCGGGGTCCGGGGAGAGCGGATATAGTGAATGCGGGGTCCGGGGAGAGCGGATATAATGAATGCTGGGTCCGGGGAGAGCGGATACAGTGAATGCAGGGTTCGGGGAGAGCGGATATAGTGAATGCAGGGTCAGGGGAGAGCGGATATAGTGAATGCAGGGTCAGGAGAGAGCGGATATAGTGAATGCAGGGTCCGAGGAGAGCGGATATAGTGAATGCAGGGTCCGGGGAGACCGGATATAGTGAATGCAGGGTCAGGGGAGAGCGGATATAGTGAATGCAGGGTCCGGGGAGAGCGGATATAGTGAATGCGGGGACCGGGGAGAGCGGATATAGTGAATGCGGGGACCGGGGAGAGCGGATATAGTGAATGCGGGGTCCGGGGAGAGCGGATACAGTGAATGCAGGGTCAGGAGAGAGCGGATACAATGAATGCAGGATTCAGGGAGACCGGATATAGTGAATGCAGGGTCAGGGGAGAGCGGATATAGTGAATGCAGGGTCCGGGGAGAGCGGATATAGTGAATGCGGGGACCGGGGAGAGCGGATATAGTGAATGCGGGGACCGGGGAGAGCGGATATAGTGAATGCGGGGTCCGGGGAGAGCGGATACAGTGAATGCAGGGTCAGGAGAGAGCGGATACAATGAATGCAGGATTCAGGGAGACCGGATATAGTGAATGCCGGGTCCGGGGTTTTGTAACACTTGAACTCCACTCTTATCTTCAGTCTTGCACGGTTGTAAAACGCTCAGCTCCTCTACGGAAATATCTAACTCTGATGCTACTGCGCTCTGTGAGATTCATACAGTTTGTATTAAAAGCTGCAGAAAGTTAAACCGAGCCTTCCTCATTTCCTGGCTGGTGGACATCCGGCATCATCTAGCACTTTTCTCCCCAACCTTACTGTCCCTGGCCCACTGCTTTCATTCATTGGATTTCAGTTCTTTCAGGCATAGAAGCTCCACATCACATGTCAGCGTTACCTAGAGACATCTGCATAGGAATGTTCACTACACCAGACTGACACCCACACAGCCAGGCAGCTTGATATTTCCAGAACTCCCTCAGGAGCCAGCCCACTGATTGCATCAGGGCTGAGGACTCTTGGGGGGAGTACTGAGGAGGGGCCCTGATGTTTTCAGGGAACTATGTACAGCACCCTGCTAGCCCCTCCCACCAGCCATAACTTCATGACAAATGTTACCAGTGATGACATTTACATTCACCCAACACGTGCAGTACGGCCGGATTCACACTCTGCATTGTGACAATATACGTGGTTTTGTGCGCCGTTAGCAGTGCGTTCTCATTGGGTTGATGTGGTTTCCCGGTAACAATAAAACATGAAATCTAGTTGCGCTAATCATGCAGTATGCGCTATAACACCTAAACAACACAGCACACCTTGCAGCAAGTAACTGTAATAAGTAGAGAACATGTAAAAGATGAAAGCTTGCTCTGGGATCAGAGGATTTATTAATGCCTCCTGATGGTCTTTGTGATGAGTGTAACTATACTCGGCCGAAGTCCCAACTATGAGCGGCTTACTGGACAGATGTCCCAAAATATGTAAGTGGTGGCAGCACAGGGGGGGTCTAATGGTCCTGAATACTGTTCCTTGTGCTGTCATCCAGTGAGCCGGTTACATTACTGACTTTGAGTGGCTTGGGCATACTAGGTCCTCTCTTTGCCTCCATGAAGATGAGTGAGTCTGGTGATGGAAGGACCATCCCCAAGACCATGGAGATGTATTATGAAGCCCTTTGAGCCCATGGGTTTGTGTCATTTTTGGTATTGTGTAGCTGCATGTATTACAGTTACTGTGTGCTCTGTTCTTTTGTTAGCATGCTCTCCTTCCTGAGATTATTGCAGAGCTGCAATGAGAGGTGGCATGCTCTGTAGACCAGTCTTTTTCACCTTTTTTTAACAGTGGAACCCTTGAAATAATTTTCAGACGTCGAGGAACCCCTGCTAAAAACAGTTACTTGGGGATCAATTTGAAAAATGCCCCATTTGCAGTGCTGATTGCCCCCCTTAAAGACAGCTAAAAACATAATTGGTATCATGCCACTGGCCCTTCATAGTGACGTTGGCACCAGAACTGTGCAGGCACCATCACATGGGAGCCAAGCAGCTATAGCTAAGGGATCCCCTGCCATGGCTAGAGGGAGCTGAAAATGTCCCGGCATCAGTGGGAGTAAACAATGTCCTATCTTTGGTAATAGGGGAACTATTAGTGCCCCATTGTTAGTGTCAGTGGGAGAAATAGTGTCCGATCATTGATGTCTGTGGAGGGAATAGTGCTCCATCATCGATGTCTGTGGAGGGAATAGTGCTCCATCATTGATGTCTGTGGAGGGAATAGTGCTCCATCATCGATGTCTGTGGAGGGAATAGTGCTCCATCACTGATGTCTGTGGAGGGAATAGTGCTCCATCATTGATGTCTGTGGAGGGAATAGTGCTCCATCATTGATGTTTGTGGAGGGAATAGTGCTCCATCATTGGTGTCTGTGGAGGGAATAGTGTTCGATCATTGATGTCTCTGGAGGGAATAGTGCTCCATCATTGATGTCTGTGGAGGGAATAGTGCTCCATCACTGATGTCTGTGGAGGGAATAGTGCTCCATCATTGGTGTCTGTGGAGGGAATAGTGCTCCATCATTGATGTCTGTGGAGGGAATAGTGCTCCATCACTGATGTCTGTGGAGGGAATAGTGCTCCATCATTGGTGTCTGTGGAGGGAATAGTGTTCGATCATTGATGTCTCTGGAGGGAATAGTGCTCCATCATTGATGTCTGTGGAGGGAATAGTGCTCCATCATTATAAAACAGAGAATAATAAGCGGGCGCTTTAAATGTACAAGTAGCTGAGGCACACAGGATAACCAAAATAATCACATGAAAATAAAATAAAAGTGCAGCTCTAGGAGAATATATAAATGTGTCACAATAGATAAAAGTGATCAAAAAAAGTCCCAACAACGGTGACCTAGGGTAACAATGCACACTAACCAGAAGTGCACATTATAAGTGCAATGTAGCCAAGATGGAGCTCATAGAGTATTCATCCGCATGGAAAGGGTAGATGCATTTCCTTGGTCAGTGAAGATCCTCACGATGGTACAGAGCTGGGCAGAAGAAATCCACTAGATGGTAGAAAATGATCACTGCTCCACCAAAAGAGCACTGTTCCTCCACTGTGCAAGAACGATATCTGGGAGAAAAGGTGCTCCCCACAGGGGATCAAGAAAAAATGCCTATAGTGAAGTAAAGTTTAAAAACGAATTTATGCTCCATCATTGGTGTCTGTGGAAGGAATAGTGCTCCATCGTTGGTGTCTGTGGAGGGAATAGTGCTCCATCATTGATGTCTGTGGAGGGAATAGTGCTCCATCATTGATGTCTGTGGAGGGAATAGTGCTCCATCATTGTGTCTGTGGAATGAATAGTGCTCCATCATTGATGTCTGTGAAGGGAATAGTGCTCCATCATTGATGTCTGTGGAGGGAATAGTGCTCCATCATTGATGTCTGTGGATGGAATTGTGCTCCATAATTGGTGTCTGTGGAAGGTATAATGCTCCATCATTGGTTTCAATGGGAGGAATGGTTCCCTACTGTTGGTGACAGTGCAGGAATTATTGCCCAATTGTCAGTGGGAGGAATAGTGCCTCGTATCAGTGGGAGGAATAGCACCCCAAGGGCCAGAGAAAGGTATGCAAAGGGCCACAGTTTGGAGACCCCTGCTCTGAAGCAGGGGTCTTCAAACTTTCTAAACAAAGGGCCAGTTTACTGTCATTCAGACTTTAGGGGGGTCGGACTGTGGCCAGTGGAAGTAAAAAATGCTTTTGTTATCTAGTGAGCTTGCAAGTTGCAGCGTACTCTGCAGTAATCTCTCAAGCAGTACAAGACAAGCTCAACCGAGAACTTTGGAAATATCATGAGCCTGGGTTTGGGTTGGGACAGGTCTTTACCATCTTTTATCAAAAGTCTAACTCACCAATGATCTACTAACTGCTAAAACCAATGGCCACTACTCCGTACTCATCCCAACCAATGGCCACTACTCCGTACTCATCCCAACCAATGGCCACTACTCCGTACTCATCCCAACCAATGACCACTACTCCGTACTCATCCCAACCAATGACCACTACTCCGTACTCATCCCAACCAATGACCACTACTCCGTACTCATCCCAACCAATGACCACTACTCCGTACTCATCCCAACCAATGACCACTACTCCGTACTCTTACTACTTGACCTCTCTGCGGCTTTTGATACATTCGATCCATTCAAATGGCAGTTTTCTGTTTACTTTCACATTTTGTTTTCCATTTTACAGCATTTGAGATCATTTTAGCTGAGCAGCCTATCAGTTTCTGCACTTATTTATATATTTTCTCCTCTCCAATGAGCTTTTTAATCAAAGTACGCTGTTTTTCTACACTTTGTCTGGAATGATCCGTTACTCAGATTTCACTGTTCAACAAATTTTTATTTTTTGCCAGTTTTGGAAACAAAAGGATCCATTTCTTAATGAATTTCACATTCTGAGTTCAAATATAACAATGAAATTTGTCAATTGGCTCTAGTTTTTCTGTAAACGGAAAGTTTTCTACTATAGGCGTAATGACTACATAATGCACAATAATTATATAGATAGATGTCTTTCCACAAATATAAAGCAAGTTATATTGACTACATAACAAAGCCTAAATGGCATAATATATTGCATAGGATTACCAAGAAAAATTATAGCCATAAGCTAAGTTGAATCATTTTAATACTTAGGATTCTCACTAGTTTTGTCTTCAGTTTGTGTCGGTTTTGCTTCTCTTGGCTTTTCTCTTGTATTCGAGGAAAGGGCTATCTCTTACAACTGTCCAGCAATAGTCAGCAAGCATTGATGGGCTCCATTTACCTTGATATCTTCTTTCCATAGCTGCAATGTCTTGATGGAAGCGCTCTCCGTGTTCATCACTCACTGCTCCACAGTTTGGTGGGAAAAAATCCAGATGCGAATGTAGAAAATGAATTTTTAGAGACATGTTGCAACCCAGATTTCTGAAGTCTGGATGAGTTTTTCTACCACTTTCTTGTAGTCTGGTGTTTTATTTTTTCCAAGAAAATTTGATGTCACTGATACAAATGCTGTCCAGGCAGCCTTTTCCTTTCCACGCAACAGAGAAAGAAACTCATCATCATGAATAAGTTTACGAATCTGTGGCCCAACAAAGACTCCTTCATTTATTTTTGCAGCACTAAGTGCTGGAAATTTGCTAATCGGGTACTTGAAACCTGCTTTATTCTTGTCCATTGCCTTAACAAAGTTTTTCATTAATCCCAACTTGATGTGTATTGGAGGTAATAAGATCTTATTGCTGTCTACAAGTGCTGGATAGTTAACATTTTTTTCTCCAGGCTGCAATGACTGGCGTAATGGCCAGTCTCTTTTGGCATAGTGCATTTCTCTCGCACGACTGTCCCACTCACAGAGGAAGCAGCAGTACTTAGTATATCCACCTTGAAGTCCAAGTAGGATAGCAATCACCTTCAGGTCACCACAAATCGACCATTGATGTTCATCATAGTTGATGCACCTTAAAAGCTCTTTCAAGTTTTCATACGTTTCTTTCATTGAAACTGCGTAAGCAACTGGAACTGACGGCAGCTGATTGCCATTATGGAGCAAAACAGCTTTAAGACTCGCCTTTGAAGCATCAATGAACAGCCTCCACTCATCGGGATCATAGCATACGCCGATGGCTGAGATTAAACCATGAACATTGTTACATACAGCAATATCACCTTCCTGGACGAAGAATGGGATCAGATCTTTCTGACGATGACGTTAGAAAGACGTACGAACATCACTTGCTAGGAGATTCCACTGTTGTAGTCTTGACCCCAAAAGCTCTGCCTTGTTCTTCGGAAGATCCAGGTCTCTGATAAAATCGCTCAATTCCACTTGTGTAATGAGGTGTGGTTCAGTGGGTGTGGATGGAAGAAAGTCTGGGTCATGTGAGGTTGACGGCTGATGACTACACGCTTCAGGTTCTTCCTCACTTGACTCAACCACGAAGGATTCTGGTGCTTTAGGAATTGGTAGCCCCTCTCCATGAGGAACTGGACGTATTGCCGATGGAATATTTGGATAGTGCACAGATAACTTTTTCTTCTTATTTATCCCTTTTGTTGGAGGCACCATACAAAAGTAACAATTACTAACATGATCTGTTGGCTCTCTCCAAATCATTGGCACAGCGAAAGTCATAGATGCCTTTTTTCCATTCAACCATTGCTCCAGTGCCGTCCCACAAGAATTGCAGCATATATGTGGTGCCCAGCTCTTGTCCTGGTCTCCTATCTTGCAGCCAAAATACAAGTTGTAGGCTTTCTTAATCATTCCTGTTATCCTCCTTTTTTGTGAGATAAAAGTTATTTCACCGCAGATATAGCATAAATGATCTGCTTTATTCACACAAGTTCGAGGCATTACTGAGTAGCCTATATAAGCATAAAACGAAATGTAAAGACGCTGTCGAACTACAATCAGCTACAGATACTGCAGCTTTTATGCAGTGAAGTGATGCAATTAAAGGCTAATATTGCATCATCTCAGTATACATGCAATTTTCTATTGGTCACCAGTATCAATTGCGCAATATGCAGCTGAAGTTGCATCATAATTTTGAATGGCTTACGTCATTAGATGGGTGAATATATCATGGAAACTAGAGCCAATCAACATTTTTTAGGGTCATTTTCGTTTTCAGCACCCCGAAATTATGTAAGATTAGCTAATTTTATGCCCAAAACTTTTTACCTGTTGAACAGTGTTTTAGAGATATATTATATATAGAGGTATATCCCTTTCAGCAACACTGGCTATATCCATATGAACGTCCAACCTCCAGGAGACACAATATACCGGGCAGAAAACAAACCTTCCTCACAAATTCAGTATGCAGTGTCTCTCCAAAGAAAAGCCAAAGGGATCTGCAATAATGTTCTGCCATAAAAAAATGTTCTTTATTAAAACCCGACCGGTACTTACATAATAGGAAGAAAGAAGAGCGCACAATCATACAAAACGCACTCATATCTACATCTCATTGGTTTCTTTGTATTCCCACAGATGAGGTGCCCAGTTTTTATTTCTGGGGCCTGTTTGTTGCCACCTTAGGCAGACTGTCATGGTTATTATATGTGATTTATTTTGTTATTATATACAGTACATGTTGTTCCTTAAAGCAGTTAGGGTGGATACTGTCATCTCTAGGTGCATGGAGTACACTCACAGTCCTAGAAAGCTGTACTCTAAATACATATATGAGAAATGTTTTGCCTGTCAGAAGATTTTTATATCTGTTCATCCATTGCTGGGATTTACACAGCTCTGCCAGACAGCACAGCCAAGCAGACAAGACTACTTACAGATAGGAAATACAGTGGTGTCCTCTGTTCACCCCCAACCGTCTGATTGGATGGTGAAACAACAACAGCAGACTGATTAGGTCATCTCTCTGATCTCTTCTCCTATCAGTATGTTCTATGTTGGTACATGTGCATGCAGCACACCTGATTGGCTCTCGGTTCTGCCCCTTCTTCTTCCAGTGCTGCTGCATAGTAAGAGGCTGAAACCAAATCAATATCAGGCACTTCCACTAGTGGCATTAAAACACACATTTCAAGATTTATTAAGCCCTTCCTGTCGGATGTATGTATATATGTGGCAGCACAGAGATTGGCCGTATTCTGTGCCTCCACGTACACGCATACCTGTTTTGTGTTGGCAGCATGCCCCCAGCACTCTGACAGTACCGTCACTGACAATTGGAAGCTGGTAGGATGGGCTTCCAATTATCTAATCATCCAATCACAGTGATCACATGGTGCGGAAGCTGAGCAAGCAGGTAACGATGCTTTGGTGTTACTATCTCTTAAAAGGCTGGGAAGAAGGGGTTAATGAATACAGAGTTCCATTGGTTTGTGTCTGTTATATCTGTCTGGAGATTAGTCCAAAGATGTACAGTTTTTATTCAACTGTGTGTGGCAAAATATCCTAAAAATCCAGAGCTATGAACGGGATTATAAGAAGATCCTGGGATTTCCCGCTGTAAACGCATGTGTTCTGTATTGCAGACATCTAGAACTGCATTCACCTGATGCCAACGATACTGCGGTGCTGCGAGCAAAAGATCCTGCGGCGGCCCAGACCTGGTTCAACGCAATTCACGGGGCTGTGACGGAACTTCTTCCCAAGGTGATGGCCGAAGTCCAAACTCAGCTGAGAAAAAACGGAATCTCTGGAAGTCATGAAATTCGGCACATGGGCTGGCTAGCAGAAAAGATCAGTTTGTTGTGTCTTTGGCTTTATATTGTTTATCTCACGAGCTAAATGACCACAAAAATGTCTCCTCTGAAGTCCCTTTAACCCTTTTCCGCCTACTCCGGTGTCCTTGTACAACGTTCTGAGTGCCTGGGGGGCGGGAAGATTTTCGATCATGTGACTACTGTGTTTGGCTGTCATAGTGGTCACATGATCAGGAGTCGTTCCACTGGCTATGGATTATTAGTGAGGGCCGAGAGCTGTCTTTGACAGCCCAGTGTCTGTGCTGGGAGCTTGCAGTGAGCTTGTTCTCAGCACAGAAACATTGGCTGCCCAACAACGCACATGTGTGGGTGTTAAAGCCTGCCCTTGTGGCTGCAAATATGTGTAATTTGGGTGACAACAGGTTAAAGTGGAACTTAACCCCCCCAGGTTTAATTTTACTTTAAACCCCCTCCTACCTTGTGTGCTGGGGTGAACTTAAATAACATACCCAGCCATCAACTGCAGCATTGCCCTGCAGTAATCTGCTGAAAGCGGAACCCACAGGGCCTTGTGCCGCCATCATTGGAGCCAGCTTTCTCTTCCAGGTCCTAGCAAGCAGCTCCCGATGACACTCCACTGAGCATAGACAATATTCGTAGTCCTCCTGGGCTTAGGTGAACCTGTGGCTAAAGCTGCTAGTACCTAACCATATACCAGAAATGGTCATTCCAAAGTGTAAAGTGAGGTGCTGCTCTAATAACTAAACTATATGTAAATCCCAATGTGAATAAGTGATGAACAGTAAATAAATGAGTGAACAATACTATAATACCCAGTGACTATATTAACAGCATAAGTGACATCAACCCCAAACTAAACATCTACATCGCCTCTCCTAAATGGGTGAAATCAACATAAAAAAATCTATAAATACAATAATTAAATACACATACATATAATGAATGCCGTGGTACTGGATATGCGCCTATTACACAACACCAGTAAATACATATCATGTGGTGACATAAACGCATGTATGCTTTACATTCCCAAAACCAACTGATGTGAAAGAAATGGCAGTGATCCCACTAAGGGATAACAAACAAAGTGAATCAGTGAAACCACTCCTTGTGGTAAACGTATGAAAAAGGGAAGAGGAATCAGATTATAAACGCATGTATACCTACATGCTGAAGGATAACTGGTGAATAAGAACAATAGCAGTGATCCCACTAAGGGACAAACAAAGTGAATCCGTGAAACCACAAATTGTGGTACTTGTGAAAAAAGAAAGAAGTCAGGCTCACCGCCTGTAAATCACTAACAATCACTAAATGTACACAATTGTGACCCCCCTACTGGGGATAAGTGAACAGAAAACCTATAAATAATGAAGTGATTTGTAACCCCAAATGTAACCTCTTCAGCACATGTCTTTTTTCCAACAGTGGGACTTTGCGGGGGCTTCTTGCAGATAGCTTGGCTTCACATAGGTGTCTTCTAATTGTAACAGTCCTCACAGGGAACGTCACACCTTCTTTCATCTTCCTGGAGCTGATTGTTGGCTGAGTCCTTGCCATTTTGGCTATTCTTCTATCCATTCGAATGCTAGTTATTCACTTTCTTCCACGTCTTTCAGGTTTTGGTTGCCATTTTAAAGCATTTGCGATCATTTTAGCTGAGCAGCCGATCATTTTCTGCACTTTTTTATATGTTTTCCCCTCTCCAATCAACTTTTTAATCAAGGTACTCTGTTCTTCTGAACAATGTCTGGAACGACCCATTTTCCTCAGAATTTCAGAGAGAAATGCACTGTAACCAGCATGTCCAACATTTGCTGCCTTCCTTCCTTAAATAAGGGCAATAATTGCCACCTGTTTTTCAAAGAATGAATGACCTCACTAATAGAACTCCACACGGCTATTATTTTGAACATGCCCCTTTCAATGAGCGATTCAATGACACAGAATCAGCAGCATGCATGTCATGACTGTTAGGTCTGTTGGATTTCTATTACTCTACTACACCTGCTAGGAAATTATTTGCCATGTAGAAATATCATTTCTACCAAAAACCATGTAGAAATATCATTTCTACCAAAAACAGTAATTGATCCGGTTAGTGATGTCTGACTGCTAATATTTTGAACACAACTGAATAAACTTCACAAGATCTACAAGATGTCTTATCGATTGAGTCACTGACTGGTATCCAACTAAGATTGAAGTTATCGCTATCTCATCACAACTGAGCCATCACTTCTAGGACCACTGAGAGGAGGCTGCATGCGGGACCTTGCCCACCAGAGAGGGAACTGACACAGCGTTGTACCTGAAATCCGTTGGAGAGAGTCCGGGTTCCAGACCGGTGGTGTTTGATTATCATAAGGTGTTTTAACCCTGCAGGGTCACCGCATGGAGGTGAGGGGCCATTGCACCTAGAGTGGGATTTATAGTATCCTGTTGCAGATTTATGGTGATCACAGGACTACAGAACACCTCCACCATTTGCATGGTTCTGGACACCTTCTGTAGATTGGACATTTATTTCACCTTTTAGGACACGTTAATAATTTTGTGTTTTGTTTTTTTCTGTTCATGTTGATTGCTGGATTATCCATGTTTATTTATGTTTGTGGATACACGGAGAGTGTGAGGCACTGTTTGCCGTCACTTATTTCTCTGCTTATTCAGAACCCCCCATTTGGGGTTACAAATCCCTTCATTATTTATAGGCACTATAGCCTATGTTTTCTGTTCACTTATCCCCAGTAGGGGGGTCACAATTGTGTACATTTAGTGATTGTTAGTGATTTACAGGCGGTGAGCCTGACTTCTTTCTTTTTTCACAAGTACCACAATTTGTGGTTTCACGGATTCACTTTGTTTGTCCCTTAGTGGGATCACTGCTATTGTTCTTATTCACCAGTTATCCTTGAGCATGTAGGTATACATGCGTTTATAATCTGATTCCTCTTCCCTTTTTGTACGTTTACCACAAGGAGTGTTTTCACTGATTCACTTTGTTTCTTATCCCTTAGTGGGATCACTGCCATTTCTTTCACATCAGTTGGTTTTGGGAATGTAAAGCATACATGCGTTTATGTCACCACATGATATGTATTTACTGGTGTTGTGTAATAGGCGCATATCCAGTACCACGGCATTCATTATATGTATGTGTATTTAATTATTGTATTTATAGATTTTTTTATGTTGATTTCACCCATTTAGGAGAGGTGGTGTAGATGTTTAGTTTGGGGTTGATGTCACTTATGCTGTTAATATAGTCACTGGGTATTATAGTATTGTTCACTCATTTATTTACTGATCTCCACTTATTCACATTGGGATTTACATAGTACAGGAGTTGGATAAAAATATGGAAACACTACATGATTTGCAGGTGTGAAAGTGACGACATGGTTTGCGTTGAAAGCGGAAGTGACGTAACATTCTTTTGCTTCCGCTGTGTGATGAGACACCTAGCTAACAGGTGGAAAGCCTCACGTCTGTCATTTACTGCGTGCGCAGCTAGTAATATGGAGTCATGTCAGAGCTTACTGAGCTTCAAAGAGGGCAAATTGTTGGTGCCATTTAGCTGGTGCCTCTGTGACTGAAGTTGCCAATTTATTTGCTGTGTCACGAGGTACAATATCAAAGGTTATGGCGGCATATACAGTTTGTGGGAAAACAATGTCTGGGCAGCCATATCTTGGTATTCTGCAGATCCCATTGTCACCTTGAAAGATAGAGTCACTGCCAGTGACTATGTACAAATTTTGGCAGACTATGTGCACCCCATGGTGCAGACATTGTTTCCCGAAGACCGCGCCATTTACCAAGCTGACAATGCTCTGAATTCACACAGCTGGTGTTGTCAAATCACTGTTTGGAGAGGATGCAGACAAGGTTTCACACCTTTCCTGGGCGCCACAGTCGCCAGACCTCCATATCATAGAGCCATTATGGTCAACGAGATTTGGGCTTGTTTTCCGCCTCTTGCATCTCTGCGAGAACTGGAACGATTTTTGTATGAAGAGTAGTATCAGATTCCATTATCCACCACCCAAGACTTATATTTGTCAATTCCCAGGAGAATTCAGACCGTCTTGGATGCTAAAGGCAGTCCAACACTATAGGAGCTAATGATTTTGTTCTTTTACCTAGTGTTTCCATAATTTTGTCCAACCCCTGTAACTGGGACTGAAGGTTCGTATTAAAATCTTAGTAGTTTGACTTCATCGTGTTCTTGCTCTATATCTGTTTAATGTGCTGATTGTCTGCTTGTTATTTGGGTCCACTTTAAACTATGATCAGTTACTTAGGCGGAGACCTTTCTCTGCCACCTACTGGAATTTGTCATTTCTGTGCAATGTATGCGATTAAAGAGGGGACTCCGTATGCAGCTTTCATTGAATGTTGCCACTTAACAGCAAGCACTGAACACATCAAATATGCTACAGTCTCCTGGGAAGTGTAATTAGTCGGTTTGTTTGAATTTGGGGTTTTACTGTTACACTTAGGAATCGGGGGAGGCTGAGGATAGGGCCACTGTAGCTGACAAGCCCCCTTTGCCAGTCACACTTCGTGAACAGGGGATTGTGGCAGCTATGCTGTGTCTGAGATCAATGTTAGTGACGCCCACTAACTGGGCATTCGTCGGGGAGGAGCAGAGAAGCTGGAAATTAAGGAACCAAAAAGAGATTTACTTCACATTTCAATACTGTTTCATTGGAGAAGTGAATACAGGTATTTAGACATGCAAGGATGGATCTGTATTTATGTTTTTAATTCCTTCAGGAGTTAATTTTTTAAGGCCCAACACTGGAAACACTTTTTAGTCGGTTATTGTGTACCGAGAATACTATCTCTACAGTCACTGACCTTACATTTTCCAAAATACAATATTTTTCCCTAAAGCGGGCCTTTAACTACCTGCCGACCGCAGATAGCCGAATGACGGCTGCACTGCGGCCGGCCAGTTCTGGGTGGACGTCATATGACGTCCACCCAGAACACGCTCTCCTGCGCGCCCCCGGCGATCTCCGTGATCGCTGTGTCCTATGGACACAGCTGATCACGTGACGTGGTAAAAGGCCAATCACAGCGGCCTTTTACCTCGTGATCAGCCGTGTCCAATGACACACTGATCAGCGGGAAATGCAAATGCCGGTTCTCGGCTGCACATTCCTCACGCTGTCAGATCGTGAGGAAAGTACTGCCGAAAACTGGCATTTGTCAGAGCGGGGATCGGCACCGATCATCGGGGTCACTGATCATCAGTGCCCTGATAATCGGTGCTCAGCAGTGCCACACACAAGTTCCGCCCAGCAGTGCGCCCACCTGTGCCCAGCAATGCACCCACCTGTGCCCAGCAATGCACCCACCTGTGCCCAACAGTGCGCCTACCTGTGCCACCCAGCAGTGTCACCACCTGTGCCCAGAAGTGCCACCTACCTGTGCCCTGTAGTGCCACCCACCTGTGCCACCCACCAGTACCCACCAGTGCCACCCACCAGTGCCCATTAGTGCAGCCCAGCAGTGCTGCCAGTCAGTGCCCAGCGGTTGTGTCAGTCAGTGCCCAGCAGTGCCGCCAGTCAGTGCCCAGCAGTGATGTCAGTCAGTGCCACCTATCAGTGCTGTCTATCAGTACCCATTATCAGTGTCGCCTATCAGTGCCACCAATCAGTGCCGCATATCAGGTCCACCTATCCGTGACACCTCATTAGTGCTGCCTATCAGTGCCGCCTATCAGTGCCCTTCAGTGCTGCCCATCAGTGCCCATCAGTGCCGCCTATCAGTGCCCATCGGTGCTGCCTCATCAACGCACATCAGTGAAGGAGAAAAATTACCTGTTTGAAAATTTTTATAATAGAAACAAAGAAACTTTTTTTTTTTTTTCAAATTTTTTTGCACTTTTTTTGCTTATAGCACAAAAAGTAAAGTACCCAGTGGCGATTAAATACCACCAAAAGAAAGCTCTATTATTGAGAAAAAAATGATAAAAATTTCATATGGGTACAATCTTGCATGACCGCGCAATTGTCAATCAAAGTGCGACAGCACTGAAAGATGAAAATTGGCCTGGTAAATAGGGGGGTATAAGTGCTCGGTAGGCAAGGGGTTAATGTCTTAAGGGGCCATGCACGGTGCTTACAAGAAGGTGTCCGTTCCGATATTGGGAGCACGTGTAAAGGTAAAGGTACTCTGGGCTCTGATTTGGGTCACGCCGTGTACATCGTTCTCTGGGGAGGTACAGTAGTAAGTGTAGATGGTGAGACGACTTGTTCAGCTGAGCCAATGCAAATTTAATGAGCATCACACTTCCTAGCGTTGGCGGTTGGATTGGCTGGATGTCTGTAAAGACAGATGCATCCAGTGAATGCTTCCTGTGAATATGGAAGATGGACAGTCTAGGTGTTGATAGACATCGTTTATGTATTTACTTTGTACAGTTATTCTTATTTGCTTTTTATGAACACGTAATTTCCAAAAGTTTTGCCCATTTATAACAGTCCCTGAGCGATTTCTCTGCTCCTTTTTTGTTATGTTTCCACAGAAGTTGAAGCGTATCTGAACCCGAGAACAAAATCTTTTCCAGTTTACCAATCTTTAGATTTGGTGGCTGCCATTGTTTTATTTTTATTAGGATTATCTAGTTTTTATGTTAAGCTGGTAATCATGTTCACTTCCTGTCCTAGGGTGACAACACTCAATGTACTATATCTATTGTAATGTTTGGGGGTTTTTTAGCTCAGGGTAGCGCTCACCAGCAAGTAGAATCCGCACCAGAAATTGTTGTTTTAGAGTTTCTTGGCCCAATTTTTATTAAAGAAAAAAAAAAGTCCATACAATGTATGTTTGCCACATCAACAGAAAACAACCAATCCAGCCTCCTGGCTTGCACTTGTAACACAATAGTTCTTCAGCCTCCTGGCTTATGTACAGCAGTTCTGCTCAGGCCTTCCACTATAGACCCTCGTCAGTCCCCCATAGACCACTTCTTCGCCAACACTGTCCACACAGCTGGCAGCCCCTTGCTGCCCTGATCCTCAGGCTCTGGACTCTGTCCTTTCCAATGCACATTTGCACTCCTCTGGATTCTCCCTTGCACATACCTGGATTCCTCAGGAGGATAGAGCCCAGAACCCTGGTTCTATCTCTACAAAAAGCCCAGAACCCACCTGCATAATCAGTGTTCTGGCTATTTTTAAAATCTAGTCCCAGGATTGCAGATTTCTTCCCACCAAGATCACTTTGAAATTTCCAGGCTCCAGGTCCCAAAATGGACCTTTATAAAAAACAATGAAGAAACTGAAAAGCCAGTTTCCTCTGCTTTACACAAACTCCCTGGAGCCCCTTCACCTACCTTGTTGAGAATCCTGGGTAGCATAATATCCTTTTAACAACATGACAGATCACCGCACTGTCACACTATGGAGAGCAGCATTGTCACCCTAGGACAAGAAGGGTGTCAGGGCTACAGAACAAACACGTGTAGGCTTGTGAGCTGCTATGTGAATAATAAATCTTACCAAGTGCTGATTGTGAATCGCCTGCACCTAACACATGCTCATACTAGTGTGTAAAAAAACAAAAAACCACAATGTTCCGCGCTTCACTTCAACAATAATATGTGTATCCAATCACTAATATTTCTAATGCATATCCAAATATATAAATGAATATAAATATATGTAATTGTGCATCCAGTTACTATTAGTTATATATCAAAATAAATGAAAGAGTGAATAAACCAATGATGATTTTCAACAACAGTGTCCATATGATTGTTATAAGCAGTCAAAAGAAAAATCCAAATATGAGTTCCTTCAAACGTGCAAACTTTGCTTTATCGTATAATATCCCGTGCTTCTTAAAAAGTATTTGGTGCGAATAACTTGCATAAACGTGCCCCCCCACCGGTTGTGCTCTCACCTCAAATATATGAACAAACCGTTAAGTAAGGTCATATAGCGCTTGTGTCCCTTTAAATGGACCAAAGTGTGGATGGGACGGTATCCTGCTGTTTGGGGTCCTTCTCCACTCAAACGATAAACTCCCCTTCCACAATGGTTATAGAGGAATAGGTCAAATCATAGTGTATTACCCTTTAAAAATCATTTTTATTAATAAAAGTAATGCACTCACATTTACTCTATGTTAAAACTGCTTTGTGCACAAAATGTGTCCTCCAGAACGTTTTCCCAGGTGAAAATCCTAAAAATTGGCAGCTGGTGTCAGTATGGTACCATCGAGCATCGTGAGGGGCTTTGACGTCATGACGCTGGATGGAGCACGTTTATGCAAATTATTCGCACCAAATACTTTTTAAGAAGCACGGGATATTATACGGTAAAGCAAAGTTTGCACGTTTGAAGGAACTCATATATGGATTTTTCTTTTGACTGCTTGTAACAATCATATGGACACTGTTGTTGAAAATCATCATTGGTTTATTCACTTTTTCATTTATTTTGATATATAACTAATAGTAACTGGATACACAGTTGCATATATTTATATTAATTTATATATTTGGATATGCATTAGAAATATTAATGATTGGATACACATTATTTTTGAAGTGAAGCGCGGCACATTGTGGATTTTTAGAACTACAGAACACCTCCCCCTTTGTCCATCTATGCAAGGCTAGGATCACACCCTCTCTATGCTCTTTCTCTAAAAAGTTATTCCCTATGTCGTATGGATGTATGTATATTAAAAGCCATA
This sequence comes from Staurois parvus, assembly GCF_062004578.1. NCBI lineage: Eukaryota > Metazoa > Chordata > Amphibia > Anura > Ranidae > Staurois > Staurois parvus. The sequence continues at coordinate 9,212,337 of NW_028317826.1, forward strand.
GGAATGACCGTTTCTGGCATTCCCGCCCCTTTCTCAAGCTCAATGCACATTTGAAATTGCGAAAGGGCAGAGATTTCCCAAAACTCAAGAAGCGGCTGATTAGGCGGTCGCCTAATGCCTCACCCTCACAGGGGCTTTGCGGCAGCATAATTTTCCTATGGCCAGGTTCACACATGCCTGGTGTGAATTTCCTGGTCATTTTCACTGCCAGTTTCCAATGGCAAATTTCCAATTTCCAAATATGGTTCAGATGCAGATTTATGGCGCTGGTAGCCACTGGCGTCTTTAACAATACCTGGTCCACTTCAGGTCCAGACACTTGCACCCCCTTCCAGTCTAGGACAATTTTAAGCTTTCAGCACTATCACACTTTGAGTGACAATTACTCAGTCATGCAACACTATACCCATATTACATCTTTATCTTTTTATTGTGACAGATAGAACTTTCTTTTGGTGGTATTTGATCACCACGGGGTTTTTTATTATTTGCTATATAAACGAAAAAATACTGACAATTTTGAAGAAAAAAACATTTTTTGCTTAGTTTTTGTTACATAATTTTGCAAAAAGATCATGTTTCTTCATACATTTAGGCCAAAATGTATTCTGCTACATTTTTGGGATAAAAATAACCCAAAACAGTTTATATTATTTAGTCTTTGTGAAAGCTATTGAGTCTATAAACTATGGGATATATATTTGAAATATATGCCATAATGTCATATGGCTGTGATCAGGATGCTGGTATGGGGTGTGGCTGTGATCAGGATTCTGGTATGGGGTGTGGCTGTGATCAGGATGCTGGTATGGGGTGTGGCTGTGATCAGGATGCTGGTATGGGGTGTGGCTGTGATCAGGATGCCGGTATGGGGTGTGGCTGTGATCAGGACGCCGGTATGGGGTGTGGCTGTGATCAGGACGCCGGTATGGGGTGTGGCTGTGATCAGGACGCTGGTATGGGGTGTGGCTGTGATCAGGATGCTGGTATGGGGTGTGGCTGTGATCAGGCCGCTGGTATGGGGTGTGGCTGTGATCAGGACGCTGGTATGGGGTGTGGCTGTGATCAGGACGCAGGTATGGGGTGTGGCTGTGATCAGGACGCTGGTATGGGGTGTGGCTGTGATCAGGACGCTGGGTGGTTTTTTGGGGTATGGCTGTGATCAGGATGCTGGTATGGGGTGTGGCTGTGATCAGGACGCTGGGTGCTTTTATGGGGTGTGGCTGTGATCAGGACGCTGGTATGGGGTGTGGCTGTGATCAGGACGCTGGTATGGGGTGTGGCTGTGATCAGGATGCCGGTATGGGGTGTGGCTGTGATCAGGATGCTGGTATGGGGTATGGCTGTGATCAGGACGCTGGTATGGGGTGTGGCTGTGATCAGGACGCTGGTATGGGGTGTGGCTGTGATCAGGACGCTGGGTGCTGCTATGGGGTATGGCTGTGATCAGGATGCTGGTATGGGGTATGGCTGTGATCAGGACATTGGTATGGTGTATGGGGGTGTTTTGTTTGCACTGGGACAGGTGACAAGGCCTCCTGAATTATGTATTATTGATATTGTGGGGCAGTGATCAGGGACACAGGGGAACTAAACTGGGGCACTGGGGAGGCTGGCAGTGCAGTGTGTGAGGGTACAAGCAGCCTGACATTCAGTGTAAACTCACACACTGCAGGATCGTTTTCACTGAGAGCAGAGAGAAGCGATTGGTCACAGCAGTCACATGTGTTACACCACGTGATCGCCCTAACACAGCGGTAATGTGATCCACTGTGTCCGGGCGACACACCGATCTGCAGGTTTTGTGGTGATCGCTCTGTGAGCCGCACACGAGCCATCGATGCAGCCTAACGTACAGGAACATTATCCCGAATCGTCGCTGCTTCCCGTCTGCCATCTATGTAGAATGGGCGGACGGGAAGAGGGTAAGGAGGGGGCCAGGTAGCTGGCTGCCACGTCCTTAACAACCGATGACTCATCAGCTGAAAGCGTGGGGTACCCCCCCAATACATACCAGGCTCTTTAGTTCTGGTATCGATTTTGAGGGTAACCCCATGCCAAGAGAAAAAAAAAAACCTTATCCGAGCATGTGGCCGGGCTGGCTAGTAAAGGTCTCCCCAGATCCTGCCAACCCCCCCCCCCATCCATGTGAATGACTATGGGGTACATTGGGCATTTTTTTTGCCATCCGTCACTTCGCTTTATCTGGTAATAGCAAAATTAAATTTTTTCCCCCACAAAAATAGAGCTTTCTTTTGGTGATATATGAACACCACTAGGTATTTATTATATAAATGAATATTTTGAAACCAAAAAAAACTATATTTTTTACTTTTTGTTATAAAACATATCCAATAAAAAAATTTAAAAAAAATTCTTGATATATTTAGGCGAACATATATTCTGTTACATGTTTTAGGTAAAAAAAAAAAAGCAAATTAGTAAATGTGTATTAATTGGTTTGCGTGAAAGTTGTAGCGTCTACAAACAATGGGATAAATAATAAATACTGGAATTTTATTTATCTTTTACATTTATTTGTGTTTATACTATTAATGGCGATGATGAGTGAGGCTGTGATAGTGCGCCGAGCAATCTGACACTTTGTCACAACTGACACTGACATCTCCAGTGACACTGATACAGTGATCAGTGTTAATACTATACACTGTCACTGTATAAATGACACTGACTGGGAAGGGGTAATATCTAGGGGCAATCAAAGGGTTAGCGGTGTATACTGTGTGTAGTATGGGCTGCTTTTACTAGTCCATTTGGCTGTTTTTACTCTCTGCTTTGCAGCTGGTTAATTCATGGAACAGAGTTCTACTACCTAATAGTCTCCTATATGTTGTGGTGAGATGTCTGGAATCGGGATCCCAGATCTTCACATCCAGTGCAGCCATGACTAGAGGGTTCAACTCTTCTAGATGTGGGATTCATTTTATTGGATGGTCCATGCAGCAGAATTAGTGGGAACAGATGATACTATGAGAGACAGAAGAGGCCAGAGGGTGACTAAGCCCCGTAGACTCCACTGGTAACTAAAATATCACTTTTGGGTGGACTGACCCTTTAACTGTACAGGATATGGTGGTGGTACACAAATGAAAGGAGTACGGGACACACGGAATGATAGAAATGCCAGTCACCACAGACTTGGAATTACACTGTATCTGAGCACCACAAAGCCAAAATGCTAATTTATTCATTTGTAATAATCAAAGAAAACTCCCCCATCCATCCATGTTGCCATGCTTTATTTTACTGAGAAATCACTTTGAAAAACTCTTGTCTAGCATTTCTGGCTGTGGCCACCTTGAGTAAGGGCAATGACTGATGTAGCATTTACTTCCTGGAATCCATCTGCCCTTAGCTCAGGCATGAGGGTGTGCTTTGCTGAGAAAGCCCCTGCTCCACTCCTGAATACTCCTGGGATGTATGAGTTTATTTGCCTAGGCTAGAAACCAGGAAGTAACTGAGGAATTGTTAATAAAAAAGAATACGTTTAAAACAAGTAAATGTGACCTCCGTTCCTAAATATACTGCTCAAAAAAATGAAAGGAACGCTTTTTAATCAGAGTATAGTGTCAAGTCAATTAAACTTCTGGGATATTTATCTGGTCAGTTAAGTAGCAGAGGGGGTTGTAAATCAGTTTCAGCTGCTTTGGTATTAATGAAATGAACAACAGTTGCATTAGATGGGCAACAATGAGACAACCCCCAACACAGGAATGGTTTTACAGGTGGAGGCCACTGACATTTTTTTCCCTACTCATCTTTTCTGACTGTTTTTCACTAGTTTTGTATCATATGACGCCCTCCCAGAACTGGACAACCGCGCTCTATCCGTTATTCGGCTATAGCTCGGTTGGCAAGTGGTTAAAAAGATATCCCAGCATCCTCTGAGATCTCATGTTTCAGTCCATCTGACGCTGCCACGTTGCACCTCAGACAGTCCAGGAGCTCAGTGGTGACCTGGTCCAGATCTGGGAGGACATCCCCCAGGACACCATCCGTCGTCTAATTAGAAGCATTCCCTGACGTTGTCAGACATACATACAATCACGTGGGGGCCATACAAACTACTGAGGACCATTCTGAGTTGCTGCAATACAATTTTAGCAAAATGGACTCGTCTGCTGCATTTTTTTTTTCACTTTGATTTTCGGGGTGTCTTTGAATTCAGTCCTCTGTTGGTTGATAATTTTCATGAAATGATGGGGCGTCCTTACATTCCTAACACATTACCCCGTCCATGTCAGTATAGAGATCCAACATGAGATTTTTCCCCATTGAGATCTGATGTGTTCTCAAAGTGTTCCTTTATTTTTTGAGCCGTGTATTTGCTAAGGATAGCAGCAGAAGGATCAAAAATAGCTCATGTTTATTGAGATTGAAGTTTATTTTATTTATTATTTATTTCAGGTACTTATATAGCGCCATCAATTTACACAGCACTTTACATATATATTGTACATTCACATCAGTCCCTAACCCTCAAGGGGCGTACAGTCTAAGGTCCCTAACTCACATTCATACATACACTGTCTGTCTATCTATCTATCTATCTATCTATCTATCTATCTATCTATCTATCTATCCAGTTGTATCCGACCCTTGGCGATTGCATGGACCGTCACTCATAAGCAACTTTTTCCATGAACTCTCTTAGCAGTTACTTTACAGGGTAGGTTGCCAGGTCTTTCTCCAACCCCCACCATGCAGGAGATCCCACATGGCCAGGGATGAAACTAGGACAATTTAGAGAGGAGCCAATTCACCTATCAGCATGTCTTTGGAGTGTGGGAGGAAACCGGAGTACCCAGAGGAAACCCACACAGGCACAGGGAGAACATGCAAACTCCAGGCAGGTGGTGCCATGGTTGGGATTCGAACCAACGACCCAAGTATTGCCAGGCGGAAGTGCTAACCATTAGCCACTGTGCTGCCCAAGTTGTGCATTAAAGTTTTTCTGTTGCCTGAAGTTGCCCCTCCTCTGATCAATTTATTGTGTTCCATTGAACAGGCTGCCGACACACGGCAGAATAGACCAAATATCGGACACGCATCGTTTCTTCTGACTAGATGTGCAGTGTGGTGCGCTGCAATGCATGTTTGTCAGATGTGCGTTCGGTTCCTATTGACAATGGATGGCACTGCAACACGCTAATGCATGGACCACGTGTCGACCTATGTTGCAGGAATGCATCTTACCGCAACACAAAAGTGTGATTGGATGCTTCATGTGAGGTGCGCATAGGCAGGGCAATTCACAGAACGTTACAATACACAGAGTCCTCCAGCATACTTACCAGCCAGCCAGCAAAATTGGAAAAAGCCTAAAATGTTTCAGCAATTTGTGTTCAGTTTGTTGGATACATTTGCAAATATATGTGAAGCCGCACTGCCACGTCAAGGCTCCTCTGTACAGTGCGGTCCCTAACTCCACTCTAATGTCATTTCCAAATTGTGACATACAGAGCAAGAAATACATTCAGAATGTAAACTAGTTAAACAAAAATTAAATCAAAAACAGAGGTTTTGGTTGCATATATTTGCAATCATATACGAAACTACCATCTATAGACGTCTAAAACATGAGTGAAAAAAAAATACTGGCCTCCAACCTCCCCTTATAGCCAGTCCAACACACGCCTTTAAAAAAGAATACCGGCCTCCAACCTCCCCTTATAGCCGGTCCAACACACACCTGGAAAAAAAATATTGTAGCTCTTTTGTGGGTGAAGAGAGCTGGTGTAATTGCTTTCTTGGAGGCAGGTGCTGATGACAATCCTTCAATAGAGCGATGACGGAGCCTCCACGTGAATGTCACATGCTGACGGAGTCTCCACGTGAATGTCACATGCCGACGGAGCCTCCACGGGCTCGGCACAAGCCGTCGGAGCCTCCACGGGCTCGGCACAAGCCGTCGGAGCCTCCACAGGCTCGGCACAAGCCGTCGGAGCCTCCACGGGCTCGGCACAAGCCGTCGGAGCCTCCACGCGCTCGGCACAAGCCGTCGGAGCCTCCACGGGCTCGGCACAAGCCGTCGGAGGCTCCACGGGCTCGGCACAAGCCGTCGGAGCCTCCACGGGCTCGGCACAAGCCGTCGGAGCCTCCACGCGCTCGGCACAAGCCGTCGGAGCCTCCACGGGCTCGGCACAAGCCGTCGGAGCCTCCACGGGCTCGGCACAAGCCGTCGGAGCCTCCACGTGCTCGGCACAAGCCGTCGGAGCCTCCACGTGCTCGGCACAAGCCGTCGGAGCCTCCACGTGCTCGGCACAAGCCGTCGGAGCCTCCACGTGCTCGGCACAAGCCGTCGGAGCTTCCACGTGCTCGGCACAGCCGTCGGAGCCTCCACGTGCTCTGCCCATGCCGTCGGAGCCTCCACGTGCTCTGCCCATGCCGTCGGAGCCTCCACGTTCTCTGCCCATGCCTTCGGAGCCTCCACGCTCTCTGCCCATGCTTACAGAGCCTCCACGCGCTCGGCCCATGCTTACAGAGCCTCCACGCGCTCGGCCCATGCTTACAGAGCCTCCACGCGCTCGGCCCATGCTGTCGGAGCCTCCACGCGCTCGGCCCATGCTGTCGGAGCCTGCCAAGCGGATGTGCTAACCATTTAGCCAATGTGCTGCCTCCAACCATTTAGCTTCCGGCCTCCAACCTCCCCTTATAGCCGGTCCAACACACACCTGGATAAAAAAATATTGTAGCTCTCTTGTGGGTGAAGAGAGCTGGTGTAATTGCTTTCTTGGAGGCAGGTGCTGATGACAATCCTTCAATAGAGCGATGACATAGGGGACTTTCTGAAGATGAAGGTCCTCCTCTTCTTCACCTCCTAGTGTAAAATTTCTTCCAACTTCTTGGCCATCTTAACTCCCAGAACAGTCGCACCCTGGCCATTTAAGTGCAGTCCGTCCCTGCTGTAGAGCTGGTAACTGAACAAAAAGTCTGCCCAGTTCTCCATGAACTCAAACCCCTCCTCTCTGCACCAGTTCTTCAGCCACTTGTTAAGCTCTCTGATCTCATTCTGCCTCACTGGTGTGGCTCGAGGTACAGGCAGTATTTCTGAAAATACTGCCTTGGAGGTTCTTTTCTTCAATATAGCTCCCAAGTCTCTGAAATCTTTTTGTAGGGCGTTCCATCTTCCTCTGACTTTGTCGTTGGTACCGACATGTACGATGACAGCTGGGTCCTCCCCAGCCCCTTTCAGCAATCTGTCCATACGATCTGCAATGTCCCGAACCCGAGCGCCTGGTAAACTACAGACTGTTCGGCAATGACGGTCTTTGTGACAGATTGCTTTCTCTGTACCTCTAAGAATGGAGTCCCCTACCACCAGTATATGTCTATCCTTTCTTGTATCCTTGCCCCCATCTTCACTGGAGGAGATGTTCCCCTGGCATTTTGGTAGGGTCTTGTCATTAAAGTCGTATTCTGTCGGAGTCTCCACGTGAATGTCACATGCTGACGGAGCCTCCACGTGAATGTCACATGCTGTCGGAGCCTCCACGTGAATGTCACATGCTGTCGGAGCCTCCACGTGCTGGGCACATGCTGTCGGAGCCTCCACGTGCTGGGCACATGCTGTCGGAGCCTCCACGTGCTGGGCACATGCTGTCGGAGCCTCCACGTGCTGGGCACATGCTGTCGGAGCCTCCACGTGCTGGGCACATGCTGTCGGAGCCTCCACGTGCTGGGCACATGCTGACGGAGCCTCCACGTGCTGGACACATGCTGACGGAGCCTCCACGTGCTGAGCACATGCTGACGGAGCCTCCACGTGCTGGGCACATTCTGTCGGAGCCTCCACGTGCTGGGCACATTCTGTCGGAGCCTCCACGTGCTCGGCACATTCTGTCGGAGCCTCCACGTGCTGGGCACATGCTGTCGGAGCCTCCACGTGCTGGGCACATTCTGTCGGAGCCTCCACGTGCTCGGCACATTCTGTCGGAGCCTCCACGTGCTCGGCACATTCTGTCGGAGCCTCCACGTGCTCGGCACATTCTGTCGGAGCCTCCACGTGCTGGGCACATGCTGTCGGAGCCTCCACGTGCTGGGCACATTCTGTCGGAGCCTCCACGTGCTCGGCACATTCTGTCGGAGCCTCCACGTGGTGGGCACATTCTGTCGGAGCCTCCACGTGCTGGGCACATGCTGTCGGAGCCTCCACGTGCTGGGCACATGCTGTCGGAGCCTCCACGTGCTGGGCACATTCTGTCGGAGTCTCCACGTGCTGGGCACATTCTGTCGGAGCCTCCACGTGCTGGGCACATGCTGTCGGAGCCTCCACGTGCTGGGCACATTCTGTCGGAGCCTCCACGTGCTGGGCACATGCTGTCGGAGCCTCCACGTGCTGGGCACATGCTGTCGGAGCCTCCACGTGCTGGGCACATTCTGTCGGAGCCTCCACGTGCTGGGCACATTCTGTCGGAGCCTCCACGTGCTCGGCACATGCTGTCGGAGCCTCCACGTGAATGTCACATGCTATCTGAGCCTTTACGTGCTCGGCACATGCTGTCGGAGTCTCCATGTCGATATCATATCTCTTCTCGCTCACTGTGGCAAGCCTGTCGGGTGAGCTGTGTTTGCAGTAAATATTGTTTACATCTGCAATAAAAAAGAATTGAATTTAGCACCTTTAATATACATTTTATATATTTTTCTTTATAGAAAATTAAATTACAGAGAATAAAGTTAGAAACACCTGTGCCAGGGACAGCAAGGAAACCTGACATGATAGGGACACAGGGATGACTATAGTGGCCTTCATATAAAAATGCTAGTTGGGTGGCAGTTATGCCAAGCCTCTACAATTAAATGACTGAAGAAACCGGCAAGTTAAATGAGTGGGCGGGTCACAAGGGAAGTGGCAGTAGGTAGTAGTGGTGTCACCTGCCTGGCTCTGCATTGTGGCTGGGGTTTGTGAATCATTGGGCCAGCTAAGCACAGCCTTTTTTTACTGGCAGTTTTACCCAGAAAGTGTGTCATTTATCAGCCCTGAGGTCAGACAGGATACGGGTCACCCACTATGGGGGGGTCATACACCAGCCTGACAACAGCTGATTGTTTGCATTGGCAGGGAGAGTAAACATGTGACTAATGTAGTAGGAATATTTATGTCTAGTCATATGTTTTTATCAATGTTATATGGATATTCATACTTTTGCTGGTGGAGTTGCAATGTGAGCGTCACATGTATTCATGACCATCCATATACATGTGTGCATATGGGAATGTCAGCCGTCATCAGTGTCTATGACCATCCCTATACATGTGTGCATATGGGAATTTCAGCCGTCATCAGTGTCTATGACCATCCCTATAAATGTGTGCATATGGGAATGTCAGCCGTCATCAGTGTCTATGGCGATCCCTATACATGTGTGCATATGGGAATGTCAGCCGTCATCAGTGTCTATGGCGATCCCTATACATGTGTGCATATGGGAATGTCAGCCGTCATCAGTGTCTATGACCATCCCTATACATGTGTGCATATGGGAATGTCAGCCGTCATCAGTGTCTATGGCGTTCCCTGTACATGGATACATATGGGAATGTCAGCCGTCATCAGTGTCTATGGCCATCCCTGTACATGGATACATATGGGAATGTCAGCCATCATCAGTGTCTATGGCCATCCCTGTACATGGATACATATGGGAATGTCAGCCGTCATCAGTGTCTATGGCCATCCCTGTACATGGATACATATGGGAATGTCAGCCGTCATCAGTGTCTATGGCGTTCCCTGTACATGGATACATATGGGAATGTCAGCCGTCATCAGTGTCTATGGCCATCCCTGTACATGGATACATATGGGAATGTCAGCCGTCATCAGTGTCTATGGCCCAGGGATGATGAATTCCTATCTCCCTACACCTGCTGCGGGCAAAATAAAAAAAAAAATAATTCTAATTTTTTTAGTTGTAAAAAATGAAAGGTACACCCAAGTACATATCATCCAATCCCCCCCCCCTCCCCCCCAGACATATACACACGTACAAACGTAAAAGCACACGCTGGGGCGCCTACACATGAAAACGTCGGTTGCAATACACGTTACATATCGCCGCACACGCCAGAATGAGCGCAATAATTCTAGCAGCAGACCCCCTCCATACACTATACTGATCACCTAGAAGGGGCTGTAAAAGCGTCAATTACAGAAAATGTCGGACTGTTACAGCCCCTTCTAGGTGATCAGTATAGTGTATGGAGGGGGTCTGCTGCTAGAATTATTGCGCTCATTCTGGCGTGTGCGGCTATATGTAACGTGTATTGCAACCGACGTTTTCATGTGTAGGCGCCCCAGCGTGTGCCTTTACATTTGTACGTGTGTATATGTCTGGAGGGGAGGGGGGGTTATGTGATTGGGTGGAATTTTAATTTTTTCAATTAAAAAAAAAATATATTTTTTTTTTTCTCAATTTGTTTTCATGACATAGGGAACAATGTCCCGTCTGTGATGTATTTTGGTGACAGGTTCTCTTTATGGAGACATCTGAGGTGTAATAGACCCCGGATGTCTCCCCTGTACTACACTGGATGGACTGCAATGCACATCGGATAGGATTCCATATGTCCCGCCCTCAGTGGGCGGGGATCTCTGACCGGTAACCAGGAAGTGACATCACACCATCACTTCCTGGTCAGGACCAGACGGGGACGGGCACTCTCTTCCTTCCTCTCCTGCTGAGGGCGGTGAGCTGGCCCCGGGGCCCGCAGATGAGGGAGATAGTGGGCGAGGGGAGGGTCACACGGGGCGGGGGGGGCGGCACTGTGTGGAAGCGGCTGCGCTGCCCCTCCAATGCTTCCACCTGACAGGTGAGCCCCGCAGCAGGGCTGAAGGGGAGAGGAAACTGCCTGCCCCACCCCCGGGACGTGTCCGGACATGCCCGGCCATATGAATTCCCCATCCCTGCTGGAATGTCAGCTCTCCTCAGTGTCTATGGGGATCCCTGTACATGTGTCCATATGGGAATGTCAGCCGGGAAAAAGGGGGAAAAAAGGGTCCAGTGAGAGGAGGTGAGTTCCCTCGTCTCTCTCTAGATCCACAATACATACCATTTTGGTGTTCTGCCTTGTGGTGGCGCCCATTGACTTTACAGCCGGCGCCTAAACATCCAGCAACGGCTCTGAAGCAGCCGCGCAGAAAAGCCCGAGTCCTCTTCATGGTGGTGGGCCTCTTGGTGGTGGGATCTGCAGACTGCTCAGTGATCCCTCCTTCCATAGGGGGCTTTCCTTCCCCCGATTCCTCTTTGGTGGTTTTCTGAGAAATAAACGTTTTAATCTTAAATTGTCTCATTACGGAAAATAATGAAACCCGCTTCAACCTGTGTGAGAGAGGCAGTGCAGCCAATCGGATCAAATCCGAACCGATGAGACTGCAAGCCAAACTCAGGAGAAGGAACAATCACGTCTGCTCTGTACCGGGTACAAGGAGCGACTGAAGGGACTCTGGCAGAGCTGGCTTAGGGGGGAGAAAGGGGGGGGGGAAGGGGGAGGGGTCAGGCGATGACATCACGGTGCTGGAGAGTCTTTTTTTTTTTTCTTCAAAGTTTTCTTAAAGGGGCCATGTCCTTTTTAAATTCAGCCACCTGCATGTTTAATTCAAAAACAAGGACGTGGCCCCTTTAAGAACTCTATGTGACTGTTTTTTTTTTTTTTTTCAAATCTCCTGGTACTCAGACAAACACAACTGACGATTTTTCCTAAAGGGGCCGCAGTTATGTGAATGCAGCCTCAGTATATAGATCTCATATACCAGGAGAAGAGGTTTTTTTTCTTTTTTTTAATTTAAGTGAGTTATTTTGATTGATATTTCAACCTTACAGTCCCACGGCTTAAAATAAAGGTCTTTATTCCTATGAGAACTCTGTGATTGGAGCCTTATCGCTTCATATAAAGATTTCCTGCCGAACAAATATTTTCATTTCTGTCTTGCTTTTTTTTTTTAGTCTTTTATCGTTATTTCCCTAAATGATGGAATTTTTTTTTTCAATGCGAAAACGCCTCCCATAGACTTTAATGCGAAATCCCCTCCCATAGACTTCAATGTGAAAACACCTCCCATAGACTTTAATGCAAAAACACCTTTCAGTAGCAATCCTATGTGAACACTTATGTTCTCTTGAGGCTCTGCTCTATCACTTGTGATTCTGGAACGCACCGCAACAAACTCGCACAGAACCCTTTCCATAATGGCACTCAAAGCACAATGCGTGTGGGTGGCATCTGTGTGAACCTCCTCAATAGGAGCACATAATATCTAGCCTGTCATGTCAATCTGTGAGTTTGAAAATGCATCCAGAATGGCATATGTGTGAACCAGGGCTGCTCCTTTCACATTTGGGCATTTTGGGATTGCGGCAGAATCGCTGTGATCGCAAAACGCAGGTTCAGGCGCCATTATTTATTATTAGGGCTCATGTACACGGGGTGTTTGGAAAACTCTTCTGACCTCTGGAAACTGACTGCTAGAAAACATAGGTTATAAAATGTCAGTTTAGCCGCATTTGCATACCGCGTTTATGCGTGTTTGCTTTTAGACGCGTTTTTAAACAATAGCATCAGGAGACCTCCCAAATACCCAGAATGCCCTGAAAAATAGTAAATCATGAACTATTTCAGACATTTTGAGAGGAATAGAGAGAGCAGAAGCAGAGAGAGCAGTATGTGTGGAGATGACCTGTCTATTCTGGTTGTAGTCACTATGGATCCCATCATAATGCGGCACGTTTTACCATTGTTTCCTTCACGCGAAACCTGGAACTGACTGCGCTGGTGTACCGGGTCCATTGGAATACATGGAAAATGCTTTGCGTTCGGCTCTGGACAGCATCTGGATATGGATCTGTCAAAAAACGCGTCTAAACGCAAACGCTTGTAAAGGCGGTTAACAGCGTTCATAAGCGTTTGGCGTTTGAAATGGCGGTAAAATCTACTCCTGAATGCAATTTTGGGGCGTTCTAAAAAAGCCGACTAAACTGATCTGCCTGTAAACGTCTGTAAACGCCTGTGTGTACATGGACACAGGAAGACATAAAGGAGAGTTCAGGGGCTGCTGAAAAATCTTCTCCACAGTTCCTGAACGTCAGTGTAGCAGCTGCAGTGTACATGAGCCCTGAAAACGTTTCAGTTTTGCCGTGATTGTCGTGTGGTACGTCACATGGTGTGAAGCTTGTCCCCCAAAAGTCGCCTTGCCCCAGGAGCTGACAATCCACGCTACTCTTTACAAAAATAAGTCCGCTGGGTTGAATGAAAACAAACCTTGTAGTGTGTACCCGGCTACAGCGCCCTCTGCTGGAGGTAGTGAGTAAACAGATGAAGGACTCCATCTCTTCCACTCTCTGCCCCTGATAACAGGCAGGTCTGCGATGTTTGAACAGTGACTGATGAAAGGTTATAGCCTGTGATAGCCGGGTGTGAAGAAGGCAATAAACTCACAAATGATAATGTGTTCATTTCCAGGTCTTATCCCAGAGAGGTGCCTCTATGTCTGTACCACAGGGTGTTGCAGTTCATCTGGTCAGCCAGGATCAACTCTGTTGTCTCTCTTGTTGCAAACTCTTCATGACCACTGTGGTTCTGGGTATGGTTCTGTGTGGTTCTGGGTATGGTGCTGTGTGGTTCTGGGTATGGTGCTGTGTGGTTCTGGGTATGGGGCTGTGTGGTTCTGGGTATGGTGCCGTTTGGTTCTGGGTATGGGGCTGTGTGGTTCTGGGTATGGTGCCGGGTATGGTGCCGTGTGGCTCCCGGTTATGGGGCTGTGTGTGTGGCTCCTGGGTATCGGGCTGTGTGTGTGGCTCCTGGGTATCGGGCTGTGTGTGGCTCCTGGGTATAGGGCTGTGTGTGTGGCTCCTGGGTATCGGGCTGTGTGTGGCTCCTGGGTATCGGGCTGTGTGTGGCTCCTGGGTATGGGGCTGTGTGTGTGGCTCCTGGGTATGGGGCTGTGTGTGTGGCTCCTGGGTATCGGGCTGTGTGTGGCTCCTGGGTATGGGGCTGTGTGTGGCTCCTGGGTATCAGGCTGTGTGTGTGGCTCCTGGGTATGGGGCTGTGTGTGGCTCCTGGGTATCAGGCTGTGTGTGGTTCCTGGGTATCAGGCTGTGTGTGTGGCTCCTGGGTGTTGGGCTCTGTGGCTCCTGGGTATGGGGCTGTGTGTGTGGCTCCTGGGTGTTGGGCTCTGTGGCTCCTGGGTATCGGGCTGTGTGTGGCTCCTTGGTATCGGGCTGTGTGTGGCTCCTGGGTATCAGGCTGTGTGTGGCTCCTGGGTATCAGGCTGTGTGTTGCTCCTGGGTATCGGGCTGTGTGTGGCTCCTGGGTGTCCTGACCCAGAAGTGATGTAATGATATGACTTCTGGGGCCCCATTGACAGACTCCTGACCATGGAGGCCAGGATAGAATGTAATGCAGTGCACTGTATTCCTGTCAGTGTAGTACAGGGGACACTCCCGGGGGATTTTAGACCTTTGATGTCTCAATAAAGAGAACCTGTCGCACAGAAAAAAGTAAAATAAAAGTAATAAATGAAAGTTACACCCAAGCACATCTCCTCCCCCCTCCAAAAAATAAAAATTGAGACTCCCCACATATATGCATGTTGAAACGTCAAAGCACACAGTGGGGCCCGTACACATGAAGATGTGGATTGCGATACACGTTACATATCACCGCACACGCCAGGATGAGGCAATAATTCCAGCACCAGACCTCCTCCATACACTACACTGATGACCTTTAACCCCTTGCCTACCAGGCACTTATACCCCCTTCCTTACCAGGCCAATTTTCAGCTTTCAGCTCTGCCGCACTTTGATTGACAATTGCGCGGTCATGCAACATTGTACCCATATGAAATTTTGATCATTTTTTTCTCACAAATAGAGCTTTCTTTTGGTGGTATTTAATCGCCACTGGGCGCTTTACTTTTTGCGCTATAAATTAAAAAAAGTGCAAAAAATTTGAAAAAAAAAAAAAGTTTATTTGTTTCTTTTATAAAATTTTTCAAACAGGTATTTTTTCTCCTTCACTGATTTGCGTTGATGAGGCGGCACTGATGGGCACTGATAGGCGGCACTGATGGGCACTGATAGGCAGCACTAAAGGGCACTGATAGGCAGTACTAATGAGGTGGCACGGATAGGCGGCACTGATAGACAGCACTAATTAGGGGTCACGGATAGGTGGCACTGATATGCAGCACTGATAGGCGGCACTGATAGGTGACACTGATGATGGGTACTGATAGACGGCACTGACTGGCATCACTTCTGGGCACTGACTGGCGGCACTGACTGGCACAACCCCTGGGCACTGGCTGGTGGCACTGACTGGCAGCACTGCTGGGCTGCACTGGTGGGTGGCACTGGTGGGCAGCACTGGTGGGTGGGCACAGGTGGGTGGCACTGGTGGGCACAGGTGGGTGGCACTGGTGGGCACAGGTGGGTGGCACTGGTGGGTGGGCACATGTAGGTGGCACTTCTGGGCACAGGTAGGTGGCACTGCAGAGTGGCACAGGTGGGTGCACTGCTGGGCACAGGTGGGGGCACTGCTGGGCACAGGTGGGGGCACTGCTGGGAACGGGTGGGCGGGGCTAGTGGGCGCACTGCTGGGCGGAACTTGCGGGTGTCACTGCTGGGCACCGATCATCAGGGCACTGATCATCAGTGCCCTGATGATCGGTGCCGATCCCCGCTCTGACAACTGCCGGTTCTCGGCAGTACTTTCCTCACGATCTGACAGCGTGAGGAAAGTGCAGCCGAGAACCGGCACTTGCATTTCCCTGTGATCAGCGTGTCATTGGACACGGTGGGATCGGCCTTTCACCACATCACGTGATCAGCTGTGTCCGTAGGACACAGCGATCACGGAGATCGCCAGGTGCGCGCCCCCTGGGGCGCGCAGGAGAGCGCGTTCTGGGAGGACGTCATATGACGTCCACTCAGAACTGGCCGGCCGCGGTGAAGCCGTCATTCGGCTATGCGCGGTCGGCAAGAGGTTAAGGGGCTTTAACCTCTCCCACCTGACCAATGTACATAAACGGCCGGCTGGGAGCTTCCCCGTTTTGATTGGACGTTCCTGTACGTCCCTCAGAACATGCGCTTGTGTGCGGCCCCGGGGCCACGCAACAGCACGGATCTGTGATGGCTGCGCCTGTCGGACTCAGCCCATTACGGGTTGGGATATGGGCTCTCTGATTGGACCTTCCAATGGTGATGGCAGTGTCCAATCACAGCCATCTCTGAATGTCAGCAGACACGTGTCTCTGTAGCTGTTCCCCTCAGCTGAGGTCTGTGAGAGCTCAGTGAGGGGGGGAGGGGGGGATGCTGCAAATTGTGACAGTTGATGTGTGTAGCTGATGATTTTATTCCTCCATTACACAGCTCTGCAGCCCCCCCACACCAGGACATCAAGCAGCATCTGTCCCTGTCCACATGTCAGCGTCTGTCAGTGTCCCACAAACATGTCATCACCTGTCAGTGTCCCACAAACATGTCATCACCTGTCAGTGTCCCACAAACATGTCATCACCTGTCAGTGTCCCACATACATGTCATCACCTGTCAGTGTCCCACACACATGTCATCACCTGTCAGTGTCCCACAAACATGTCATCACCTGTCAGTGTCCCACAAACATGTCATCACCTGTCAGTGTCCCACAAACATGTCATCACCTGTCAGTGTCCCACACACATGTCATCACCTGTCAGTGTCCCACACACATGTCATCACCTGTCAGTGTCCCACACACGTCATCACCTGTCAGTGTCCCACAAACGTGTCATCACCTGTCAGTGTACAGGGCACAAAACAAAGAATTAAAAACAATGTAAAGTGCCCCCATCCCCCCTCGCTGAAGTGCAAAGGTGAACGCAGGCATTGGTGTCATACACATACATGACCGGTGATCACACCACACATGTGAGGTATCGCCGTGAATGTCGGAGCGAGAGCAATAATTCTATCACCTGACCTCCTCTGTAACTCTAAACTGGTAACCTGGAACGGCTTATAAAGTGTCTCCTATAAAGATTTGTAAATCACGTAGTTTGGCGCCATTCCATAATCGTGCGCAATTATAAAGCGTGACGGGTTTTTATCTATTTACTTGGTGCAACACCAGATTTTATATTTTACCAAAAATGTGGGTATTATATAGTGTTTGTGCATCAAAATTCTTCAACTGCTTCCCCCCCCGACCACTGCACATAATCGGCCAGGTGGGATCATCGCTTTTCTGATTGGACGTTCCTGAACGTCACTCAGAACGTGGCCACGCAGCTGTGCGCTCTCCGTGTGCCTGTGTCCAATGGACACAGCACAACGCCACATGTCAGAAAAGCTCTCTGATTGGCCCTTCTGATCACATGATGTCTGTGTCCAATCACAGCCATCATGTGATGTCCACAAAGCCACCAGTCTGTTGATTTGCTCTGCCTCTCCTCACACAGAGCCCGCTAGTGAGAAGCGGAGCCGATCTGTGTAAAACACACACATCACCCCATAGTGTCCCCCACACAGCTGTCAGTGCACCAGTGATCCACATCTGTCACAGTACCAGTGGTCATACACATCTGTACCAGTGATCCACCTCTGTCACTCATACCAGTGTAAATTCCACATCTATACCAGTGATCCACATCTGTCACAGCTTACCAGCGTAAAAGCCACATCTGTACCAGTGGTCATCCATTTCTGTACCAGTGATCAACATCGCTCATGGCCTGCCAGTGTCAAATCCACATCTGTCAGTACCAGTGAATAACATCTTTCACGGTGTACCAGCGTAAAATCCACATCTGCACCAGTGATCCACATCTGTCACAGCGTACCAGTGTCAAATCCACATCTGTCAGTTTAGCAGTGCTCAATATCTGTCACACAGCACTAGTGTAAAATCCACATCAGTACCAGTGAATAACATCTGTCACAGCACAGCAGAGTAAAATCCACATCTGTACCAGTGATCAATATCTGTCACAGATTATCAGTGTTAAATCCACATCTGAACCAGAGATACACATCTGTACCAGTGATACACATCTGTACCAGTGATATACATCTGTACCAGACATAGACATCTGTACCAGTGATATACATCTGTACCAGTGATCAATATCTGTCACAAATTAGCAGTGTTAAATCCACATCTGAACCAGAGATACACATCTGTACCAGTGATATACATCTGTACCAGTGATAGACGTCTGTACCAGTGATACACATCTGTACCAGTGATATACATCTGTACCAGAGATACACATCTGTACCAGTGATAGACATCTGTACCAGTGATAGACATTTGTACCAGTGATAGACATCTGTACCAGTGATGAACATCTGTACCAGTGATGAACATCTGTACCAGAGATACACATCTGTACCAGTGATAGACATCTGTACCAGTGATAGACATCTGTACCAGTGATAGACATCTGTACCAGTGAACATCAGCAATGCAGCATAAACTTGTGTAAACAATGATACACCAGCGAGGAGGCTTTCCAGATGCTGAGTATGACGGACGAGAGTAGCGGGGATCTCTCTCTGTCAGACTCAGATTCTGAGTATGAGGCAGTTAAAAGTAGTGGGTGAGCAGTGGAAAAGAAAGAAGGGCTTCCCCCATCCACACATTGGAGGTGGATTGGGGAATCCTCCCTGCTGCCGTATTGTATTGTGACAGCGGAGGGGTCGGAGAGCCGGCTCACTCCCAGCCCAGCAACTCTCAGTTGTCACAAACAACTCCCAATCTCTGTTTATGTTCAGGAGACGGAGGGATGGGATCCCTATCATGTGACCACAGTGGTAGCCAATCACCGTGATCACATGATTAGTGATCACCTCCCGGTGTTAAGACCCAGCTAAAGGGCTGCCAGGAGGGGGGGGGAGGGGTTATCAGGTTTTAGAGGTTGGGTTTGGATCTAATGTAACCCTCGTCATTGATAGATTGTATTTGATGTCCTTTATAAATACACAAATGTGATATTCCCGCCGTGAGGTCCCCCAGCCATCGTCCTCTGTCCTATAACATCATTTCTGCCGGTTCCAGCCACTCGCATTAAAATATCAGTGGAGAAAGAATGCGAAGTCAATCAGAATGGCCTCAGTGGGACGGATGCGATTTAATATTAGAACGACCCGGCCGCACAGAGGGAGCTGAAGATTTCAGCAATGTTCATGTAACTCATGCTGCTTCCCTCTCCGGAGTCTCTGCTGTGATAAGTAGGTGGAGGTCATTACAAATGCAGCCATGATTACCTCCACGGTATAAGTGCCACACACTACGCCGGGAAAGAGAGCGCCGTCCCCGAGACATAGGAGACACTTCTGGGGGTCAGCCCACCTAAACGGATCTTGTAGTTTTAGGTGGTTATAGGAAGACTGACTCTCCCGCGTACTTATTTTACCGCCCACTTCCTTCATGGATGTCTGTGCTCAGACTATGCAGGGCAAAGCAACAACAAGTTCCCTTTAATGCACTTCTCCCCAGCAGCATACTCCATACTGACTTTCCTTGTACCTCTCCGCCGCTCCGTTCAGCTGCTGATAGGAGAGTCCAGTATAAGCTTCAAGTCATGGGGATTGTAGATGACACATTGCTGATTGGCCCAGCACGGTCACATGGGGTAAGTCACATGCTTCTTCATACCTGGGGCTACCTAGTATTGCCTTTGTTTCCCAGCACAGAAGTGAAGGAAATGGCAGTGGGTGGGATTAACCTGGGTATGTTTCTTCTATTGTCTCTTTCAGGTGGGTGGTTTGGGGGTGTTAAAAACAAAAAGTTGAGCTGAAGTTTTACTGCCCACTCAGCTTGGCACAATACAGCCAGCTGGGGCTGTACGCATGCATGGCTGCAATGTTTTGGCATTTTTACTGTGGGGAGCAGATTTTGACAGGCGGTACCTTCTGCCAAACTCACCCATTGAGTTCAGTGCATGCAATTGCAGGGCTGGAGTGCAGCATTACAGGGTAATATCAGGCAGTGAGGAGGTGATATCTCGCCTCCTCAATGCCTTTCAAATGTCCTCTTAAAATATGGATTGCTCTTCAGATGGCACTGCAGTTCTCCTTAAAGTGGCTGTAAAGTCTGAAGGATTTTTACCTTTATGTATTCTATGGATGAATGTAAAAAGCCTTCTTTGTGCAGCAGTGCCCCCATCCCCCCAATACTTAGCTGAGCCCCATCGAGATCCAGCAATATGAATGACAGCCTCGCTGTCCCAGGTCTCTGCCTCCGCATTGGCTGAGACAGCAAGCAGGAGCCATTGACTCCTACTGCTATCAATCACAGCCAGTCAGCCAATGAGGAGATAGAGAGGGTGGGGCTAAGCCGTGGCTCCGTGTGTGAATGGACACACGGAGCAGTGGGTGCCCCCATAGCAAGCTGTTTTCTGTGAGGGCACCCGACAGGATGAGCCAGGAGAGCCTGCGGGGGGACCCGAGAAGAGGAGGATCCGGGCTGCTCTGTGCAAACCGCAGGTAAGTATAGACATGTTTATTATTTATCCACTTGCCTACTGGGCCAATTCTGACATTCCTCTCCTACATGGAAAAATTCTCTTTTTTTGCTAGATAATTACTTAGAACCCCCACACATTATATTTTTTTAAGCAGAGGCCCTAGAGAATAAAATGACGGGGGTTACAATATTTTATGTCGCGTGGTATTTGCACAGTGGTTTTTCAAAAGCATATTTTTGGGGAAAAAAAACACTTTAATGAATTTTAGTGAACACAAACACAATATAATACCCAATTTCTTTGTAAAATATAAAAGATGATGTTATGCCGAGTAAATAGATACCACACAAGACATGCTTTAAAACTGCGCACACCAATGAAATGGCGGCAAACCGGTACTTTAGTTTATCCATAGGCAACGGTTTAAAAGGAGGGGCTCTGACGTCACGACGCTATTAGGAATCACACGGCGAGTACAGATAGTGTGCAGAGCACACACAGAGGATGGTTACTATTTCAGAAACACATTTAATATATAGATATGTGAGTGAAGTACTTATGCAGTATAAATAAACCTTTTACAGAAAGATAAGGCACTATATGTATTCTTTTTTTCATGGTCACCAACAATATGGAGGAATAAAGAGGAAAGGTGGAGGAAGTGGAAAGCCCCCTGGAGGATAGAGGGAGAAATCCATCCATCCATATTACAGACAGGGATCAGCAAGCCTAAGAGACCCCCTGAGGGAAAAGTGAATGATTACATCCAGCTACCCAACGGTTTACAAGTCTTTACAGGTTACCAAATGAGAGTTCCAGAGGAGATTTGGTGCTGGAATTATTGGTGTGACGTTGGCGGTGATACCTCGCATGTGTCGTGCGATCGCTGTGTACATGTGCATGCAGGGCCGACACGTGTGTTCACCTTTGCATGTAAGCACGAGGGGGATGGGGGTTGTTTTATTTTTATTATTTCTTTTTTTCACTTTCATTGCTATCAGAAGGGATGAACAACATCCTTTATGATCACATGGGCCATGACAGGTCCTCTTCTATCAGACCCCAGATTTCTCCACAGATTGGTCTGATTGGCTGCTTCCCCGGCTGGCAGGCGGAGAGTAAACCCAGAGCTGGAAGTGACAGAATCCTTGTTGCTTCCAGTTTCTCATTTCACATAGTGGGAAGAACAACATCAGTTCCTCCCATTGTGTGTGGGGGAGCCGATGCCACCGGTTGCATCTTTGCCGGGCTTCCCGATTGCACAAGATACACGGGAAAGGTGGCGGGGGGAGGGGATGAGACCCCCTTCTTCCACCTGAAAAGTAATCCAACGGCGCATAGTCGCTCAGATTACTTTTACATAAAAGAGAATCGTTGGCACTGAAAAATGATACGTGATCATGGTTGTCGCCTCAGCCATTGTCCCGGTATAACCACTTCAGTACCAGGCTGTGTATATATACGTGCATCCGTATTGAAGCGGTTAAAGAGACCCTGTCACCACCTTAAACAAATGACAGGTCAGAGCACACACAGTGTTTTATATGCCTACTTCTGGTGTTTTTACTTTCTGTGAATTAGTTTTTATTCACCTGCAATGTGTCTTTGAAGCTAAAAAATGTGATTAGCACAGCCCCCTCCCTTCTTGCATACCATACCCTCCCCCTCTACTGCGAGTGTCTAATTACTATGTGTGCTGGCCCAGCTCCTCTGCTCCTCCCCTCACTATATAACCTTTTATGGAGGAGACGGAATACTATAGTGTGTCACTTGATTTACAGCTTGAAGTCAACATCCAAGATGGTGGCGACCAGCAGCCGATGCTCAGTTTGGTGTGTATTGATAGAGAGGTTTTTTGTTTTTTTTTGTTAGGAGAGTGCATGTGATCAGCATTGTCCAGACAGAGGGTCAGGGGTCCTGTAGTCTCATAGGACAGTCGGAGGAGAATGAAAACTCCTACAAGCTTTAACCACTGCTGGGTTAGACACTGAGAGAAGTCATAAGACTGCTATATATTGCTGATGAGAAAAGGTATTTAGCAGTTTATATTTACTAAAATAATTGTATTTCCATGCTGTGTGTACTGTGGGAGAGCGGATATAGTGATTGCAGGGTCCTGGGGAGAGCGGATATAGTGGATGCAGGGTCCGGGGAGGCCAGATATAGTGAATGCAGGGTCTGGGGAGAGCGGATATAGTGAATGCTGGGTCCGGGGAGAGCGGATATAGTGAATGCAGGGTCCGGGGAGAGCGGATATAGTGAATGCGGGGTCCGGGGAGAGCGGATATAGTGAATGCAGGGTCCGGGGAGAGCGGATATAGTAAATGCGGGGTCCGGGGAGAGCGGATATAGTGAATGCAGGGTCCGGGGAGAGCAGATACAGTGAATGCGGGGTCCGGGGAGAGCGGATATAGTGAATGCGGGGTCCGGGGAGAGCGGATATAGTGAATGCGGGGTCCGGGGAGAGCGGATATAGTGAATGTGGGGTCTGGGGAGAGCGGATATAGTGAATGCGGGGTCCGGGGAGAGTGGATATAGTGAATGCAGGGTTCGGGGAGACCGGATATAGTGAATGCCGGGTCCAGGGAGAGCGGATACAATGAATGCAGGGTTCAGGGAGACCGGATATAGTGAATGCAGGGTCCGGGGAGAGCGGATATAGTGAATGCAGGGTCCTGGGAGACCGGATATAGTGAATGCCGGGTCCGGGGTTTAGTAACACTTGAACTCCACTCTTATCTTCAGTATTGCACAGTTGTAAAACGCTCAGCTCCTCTACGGAAATATCTAACTCTGATGCTACTGCGCTCTGTGAGATTCATACAGTTTGTATTAAAAGCTGCAGAAAGTTAAACCGAGCCTTCCTCATTTCCTGGCTGGAGGACATCCGGCATCATCTAGCACTTTTCTCCCCAACCTTACTGTCCCTGGCCCACTGCTTTCATTCATTGGATTTCAGTTCTTTCAGGCATAGAAGCTCCACATCACATGTCAGCGTTACCTAGAGACATCTGCATAGGAATGTTCACTACACCAGACTGACACCCACACAGCCAGGCAGATTGATATTTCCAGAACTCCCTCAGGAGCCAGCCCACTGATTGCATCAGGGCTGAGGCCTCTTGGGGGGAGTACTGAGGAGGGGCCCTGATGTTTTCTGGGAACTATGTACAGCACCCTGCTAGCCCCTCCCACCAGCCATGACTTCATGACAAATGTTACCAGTGATGACATTTACATTCACCCAACACGTGCAGTACGGCCGGATTCACACTCTGCATTGTGACAATATACGTGGTTTTGTGCGCCGTTAGCAGTGCGTTCTCATTGGGTTGATGTGGTTTCCCGGTAACAATAAAACATGAAATCTAGTTGCGCTAGTCATGCAGTATGCGCTATAACACCTAAACAACACAGCACACCTTGCAGCAAGTAACTGGAATAAGTAGAGAACATGTAAAAGATGAAAGCTTGCTCTGGGATCAGAGGATTTATTAATGCCTCCTGATGGTCTTTGTGATGAGTGTAACTATACTCGGCCGAAGTCCCAACTATGAGCGGCTTACTGGACAGATGTCCCAAAATATGTAAGTGGTGGCAGCACAGGGGGGGTCTAATGGTCCTGAATACTGTTCCTTGTGCTGTCATCCAGTGAGCCGGTTACATTACTGACTTTGAGTGGCTTGGGCATACTAGGTCCTCTCTTTGCCTCCATGAAGATGAGTGAGTCTGGTGATGGAAGGACCATCCCCAAGACCATGGAGATGTATTATGAAGCCCTTTGAGCCCATGGGTTTGTGTCATTTTTGGTATTGTGTAGCTGCATGTATTACAGTTACTGTGTGCTCTGTTCTTTTGTTAGCATGCTCTCCTTCCTGAGATTATTGCAGAGCTGCAATGAGAGGTGGCATGCCCTGTAGACCAGCCTTTCTCACCTTTTTTCAACAGTGAAACCCTTGAAATATATTTCAGACGTCGAGGAAACCCTGCTAAAAACAGTTACTTGGGGATCAATTTGAAAAATGCCCCATTTGCAGTGCTGATTGCCCCCCTTAAAGACAGCTAAAAACATAATTGGTATCATGCCACTGGCCCTTCATAGTGACGTTGGCCCCAGAACTGTGCAGGCACCATCACATGGGAGCCAAGCAGCTATAGCTAAGGGATCCCCTGCCATGGCTAGAGGGAGCTGAAAATGTCCCGGCGTCAGTGGGAGTAAACAATGTCCTATCTTTGGTAATAGGGGAACTATTAGTGCCCCATTGTTAGTGTCAGTGGGAGAAATAGTGTCCGATCATTGATGTCTGTGGAGGGAATAGTGCTCCATCATTGATGTCTGTGGAGGGAATAGTGCTCCATCATCGATGTCTGTGGAGGGAATAGTGCTCCATCATTGATGTCTGTGGAGGGAATAGTGCTCCATCATTGATGTCTGTGGAGGGAATAGTGCTCCATCATTGATGTCTGTGGAGGGAATAGTGCTCCATCATTGATGTCTGTGGAGGGAATAGTGCTCCATCACTGATGTCTGTGGAGGGAATAGTGCTCCATCATTGATGTCTGTGGAGGGAATAGTGCTCCATCATTGGTGTCTGTGGAGGGAATAGTGCTCCATCATTGATGTCTGTGGAGGGAATAGTGCTCCATCATTGATGTTTGTGGAGGGAATAGTGCTCCATCATTGATGTCTGTGGAGGGAATAGTGCTCCATCATCGATGTCTGGAGGGAATAGTGCTCCATCATTGATGTCTGTGGAGGGAATAGTGCTCCATCACTGATGTCTGTGGAGGGAATAGTGTTCCATCACTGATGTCTGTGGGAGATATAGTGTCCGATCATTGATGTCTGTGGAGGGAATAGTGCTCCATCATTGGTGTCTGTGGAGGGAATAGTGCTCCATCATTGGTGTCTGTGGAGGGAATAGTGCTCCATCATTGATGTCTGTGGAGGGAATAGTGCTCCATCATTGATGTCTGTGGAGGGAATAGTGCTCCATCACTGATGTCTGTGGAGGGAATAGTGCTCCATCATTGATGTCTGTGGAGGGAATAGTGCTCCATCATTGATGTCTGTGGTGGGAATAGTGCTCCATCATTGATGTCTGTGGGAGATATAGTGTCCGATCATTGATGTCTGTGGAGGGAATAGTGCTCCATCATTGGTGTCTGTGGAGGTAATAGTGCTCCATCATTGATGTCTGTGGAGTGAATAGTGCTCCATCATTGATGTCTGTGGAGGGAATAGTGCTCCATGAATGATGTCTGTGGAGAGAATAGTGCTCCATCACTGATGTCTGTGGAGGGAATAGTGCTCCATCATTTATGTCTGTGGAGGGAATAGTGCTCCATCATTGATGTCTGGAGGGAATAGTGCTCCATCATTGATGTCTGTGGAGGGAATAGTGCTCCATCACTGTTGTCTGTGGAGGGAATAGTGCTCCATCATTGATGTCTGTGGAGGGAATAGTGCTCCATGAATGATGTCTGTGGAGAGAATAGTGCTCCATCACTGATGTCTGTGGAGGGAATAGTGCTCCATCATTGATGTCTGTGGAGGGAATAGTGCTCCATCATTGATGTCTGTGGAGGGAATAATGCTCCATCATTGATGTCTGTGGAGGGAATAGTGCTCCATCATTGATGTCTGTGGAGGGAATAGTGCTCCATCATTGATGTCTGTGGAGGGAATAGTGCTCCATCACTGATGTCTGTGGGGGGAATAGTGCTCCATCATTGATGTCTGTGGAGGGAATAGTGCTCCATCATTGGTGTCTGTGGAGGGAATAGTGCTCCATCATTGATGTCTGTGGAGGGAATAGTGCTCCATCATTGATGTCTGTGGAGGGAATAGTGCTCCATCATTATAAAACAGAGAATAATAAGCGAGCGCTTTAAATGTACAAGTAGCTGAGGCACACAGGATAACCAAAATAATCCTCACATGAAAATAAAATCAAAGTGCAGCGCTAGGAGAATATATAAATGTGTCACAATAGATAAAAGTGATCAAAAAAAGTCCCAACAACGGTGACCTAGGGTAACAATGCACACTAACCAGAAGTGCACATTATAAGTGCAATGTAGCCAAGATGGAGCTCATAGAGTAGTCATCCGCATGGAAAGGGTAGATGCATTCCCTTGGTCAGTGAAGATCCTCACGACGGTACAGAGCTGGGCAGAAGAAATCCACTAGATGGTAGAAAACGATCACTGCTCCACCAAAAGAGCACTGTTCCTCCACTGTGCAAGAACGATATCTGGGAGAAAAGGTGCTCCTCACAGGGGATCAAGAAAAAATGCCCATAGTGAAGTAAAGTTTAAAAACGAATTTATGCTCCATTATTGGTGTCTGTGGAAGGAATAGTGCTCCATCGTTGGTGTCTGTGGAGGGAATAGTGCTCCGTCATTGATGTCTGTGGAGGGAATAGTGCTCCATCATTGATGTCTGTGGAGGGAATAGTGCTCCATCATTGGTGTCTGTGGAATGAATAGTGCTCCATCATTGATGTCTGTGGAGGGAATAGTGCTCCATCATTGATGTCTGTGGAGGGAATATTGCTCCATCATTGTTGTCTGTGGAGGGAATAGTGCTCCATCATTGGTGTCTGTGGAGGAAATAGTGCTCCATCATTGGTGTCTGTGGAGGGAATAGTGCTCCATCATTGATGTCTGTGGATGGAATCGTGCTCCATAATTGGTGTCTGTGGAAGGTATAATGCTCCATCATTGGTTTCAATTGGAGGAATGGTTCCCTACTGTTGGTGACAGTGCAGGAATTATTGCCCAATTGTCAGTGGGAGGAATAGTGCCTCATATCAGTGGGAGGAATAGTACCCCAAGGGCCAGAGAAAGGTATGCAAAGGGCCACAGTTTGGAGACCCCTGCTCTGAAGCAGGGGTCTTCAAACTTTCTAAACAAAGGGCCAGTTTACTGTCATTCAGACTTTAGGGGGGTCGGACTGTGGCCAGTGGAAGTAGAAAATCTCCTGGCATTAGTGGGAGTAAACAGTGGTCCATCTTTACTGTTAAAGGGATGAATAGTGTCCCGTCATTGGTGTCAGTGGAAGGATTAGTGCTCCATCATTGGTGTCAGTGGAAGGAATAGTATGCCATTGTTGGGGTCAAGAATTAATTCTTCTGTGGGTCACAGTGGGAGGAATAGCATCTCATATCAGTGGAAGGAATAGTGCCTAAAGGGCCATATGTAAAGTAAACAAAGGGCCACATTCGGCCCGTGTGCTGCAGTTTTGAGGCCACTGCTCTAGAGGTATCCTAGGGTTTCATGGAGCCCTGGATGAGAATAGCTGCTGCAGGCTACACTTTTTCCTGGTGGGAGCCTTTCTTGTTTTAATGGTCCTATAAAAGGCTACATAAAAATGCAGTGTGATTTACAATGCTTCAGTTTATATATTTGGACCTTCCAATTCACTAACCCAAAACACTTATTTAGATTAACACAGTCATAAATTGTCTGTTCTAAATCTCTGATTCATTCCATTTAAAAGAAGAGAGTCAGCATGACCTTTGTCAGATCTCCATTGGAGTAGTTCAGGCAACTACCTGAGGCCCCAGCTTCCTAAGGGGCCCATGCATGCCCATGTCAGGGTAACTGTACTTTGGGCATACCTTGTAGACCAACGGTGTCATGTTCTGTCCAGCAAAATCCACCTGGACCGGCTGTCAGCTTGACAACAGGGTCTCGCCTTGTTCCACAGGAGCCCCTGCAGCAGTGTAAATGCAGCCTGCTAGCAGTGTTTGCCTTTTTCACTGATAAATACTGGATGTCCTATCAATATTATTGTCATGAATAAAGTATTTGGACGTGTTCTTTTATGTGCATATCAATAAGCTTTCCTTTGATCTGAACATGCCATCAATTTAGGTCTAGATACAGTTTAGGAGACAACGTCTCTTATTTGTTCCCCTTTGATCTATTAGATAATAATTGAAAGTGTTCCGTTATACCTGTTCAATAATTGCACAAAAAATGCTTTTGTTATCTAGTGAGCTTGCAAGTTGCAGCGTACTCTGCAGTAATCTCTCAAGCAGTACAAGACAAGCTCAACCGAGAACTTTGGAAATATCATGAGCCTGGGTTTTGGTAGGAACAGGTCTTTACCATCTTTTACCAAAAGTCTAACTCACCAATGATCTACTAACTGCTAAAACCAATGGCCACTACTCCGTACTCATCCCAACCAATGGCCACTACTCCGTACTCATCCCAAACAATGGCCACTACTCCGTACTCATCCCAACCAATGGCCACTACTCTGTACTCATCCCAACCAATGGCCACTGCTCCATACTCATCCCAACCAATGGCCACTGCTCCGTACTCATCCCAACCAATGGCCACTGCTCTGTACTCATCCCAACCAATGACCACTACTCCGTACTCATCCCAACCAATGGCCACTACTCCGTACTCATCCCAACCAATGGCCACTACTCCGTACTCATTCCAACCAATGGCCACTACTCCGTACTCATCCCAACCAATGACCACTACTCCGTACTCATCCCAACCAATGACCACTACTCCGTACTCATCCCAACCAATGACCACTACTCCGTAGTCATCCCAACCAATGACCACTACTCCGTAGTCATCCCAACCAATGACCACTACTCCGTACTCTTACTACTTGACCTCTCTGCGGCTTTTGATACATTCGATCCATTCAAATGGCAGTTTTCTGTTTACTTTCACGTTTTGGTTTCCATTTTACAGCATTTGAGATCATTTTAGCTGAGCAGCCTATCAGTTTCTGCACTTATTTATATGTTTTCTCCTCTCCAATGAACTTTTTAATCAAAGTACGCTGTTTTTCTACACTTTGTCTGGAATGACCCGTTACTCAGATTTTTAGAGATATATTATATATAGAGGTATATCCCTTTCAGCAACACTGGCTATATCCATATGAACGTCCAACCTCCAGGAGACACAATATACCGGGCAGAAAACAAACCTTCCTCACAAATTCAGTATGCAGTGTCTCTCCAAAGAAAAGCCAAAGGGATCTGCAATAATGTTCTGCCATAAAAAAATGTTCTTTATTAAAACCCGACCGGTACTTACATAATAGGAAGAAAGAAGAGCGCACAATCATACAAAACGCACTCATATCTACATCTCATTGGTTTCTTTGTATTCCCACAGATGAGGTGCCCAGTTTTTATTTCTGGGGCCTGTTTGTTGCCACCTTAGGCAGACTGTCATGGTTATTATATGTGATTTATTTTGTTATTATATACAGTACATGTTGTTCCTTAAAGCAGTTAGGGTGGATACTGTCATCTCTAGGTGCATGGAGTACACTCACAGTCCTAGAAAGCTGTACTCTAAATACATATATGAGAAATGTTTTGCCTGTCAGAAGATTTTTATATCTGTTCATTCATTCCTGGGATTTCCACAGCTCTGCCAGACAGCACAGCCAAGCAGACAAGACTACTTACAGATAGGAAATACAGTGGTGTCCTCTGTTCACCCCCAACCGTCTGATTGGATGGTGAAACAACAGCAGCAGACTGATTAGGTCATCTCTCTGATCTCTTCTCCTATCAGTATGTTCTATGTTAGTACATGTGCATGCAGCACCCCTGATTGGCTCTCGGTTCTGCCCCTTCTTCTTCCAGTGCTGCTGCATAGTAAGAGGCTGATACCAAATCAATTTCAGGCACTTCCACTAGTGGCATTAAAACACACATTTCAAGATTTATTAAGCCCTTCCTGTCAGATGTATGTATATATGTGGCAGCACAGAGATTGGCCGTATTCTGTGCCTCCTCGTATACACATACCTGTTTTGTGTTGGCAGCATGCCCCCAGCACTCTGACAGTATCGTCACTGACAATTGGAAGCCGGTAGGATGAGCTTCCAATTATCTAATCACTTTGGCATCCAATCACAGTGATCACATGGTGCGGAAGCTGAGCAAACAGGTGACGATGCTGCGGTGTTACTATCTCTTAAAAGGCTGGGAAGAAGGGGTTAATGAATACAGTGCTGCATTCATTTGTGTCTATTATATCTGTCTGGAGATTAGTCCAAAGATGTACAGTTTTTATTCAACTGTGTGTGGCAAAATATCCTAAAACTCCAGAGCTATGAACAGGGGATTATAAGAAGATCCTGGGATTTCCCGCTGTAAACGCATGTGTTCTGTATTGCAGACATCTAGAACTGCATTCACCTGATGCCAAGCATACTGCGGTGCTGCGAGCAAAAGATCCTGCGGCGGCCCAGACCTGGTTCAACGCAATTCATGGGGTGGTGACAGAACTTCTTCCCAAGGTGATGGCCGAAGTCCAAACTCAGCTGAGAAAAAACGGAATCTCTGGAAGTCATGAAATTCGGCACATGGGCTGGCTAGCAGAAAAGGTCAGTTTGTTGTGTCTTTGACTTTATATTGTTTATCTCACGAGCTAAATGACCACAAAAATGTCTCATCTGAAGTCCCTTTAACCCTTTTCCGCCTGCTCCGGTGTCCTTGTACAAAGTTCTGGGGGGCGGGAAGATTTTCGATCATGTGACTACTGTGTTTGGCTGTCATAGTGGTCACATGATCAGGAGTCGTTCCACTGGCTATGGATTATTAGTGAGGGTCGAGAGCTGTCTTTGACAGCCCAGTGTCTGTGCTGGGAGCTTGCAGTGAGCTTGTTCTCAGCACAGAAACATTGGCTGCCCAACAACGCACATGTGTGGGTGTTAAAGCCCGCCCTTGCAGCTGCAAATATGTGTAATTTGGGTGACAACAGGTTAAAGTGGAACTTAACCCCCCCCAGGTTTAATTTTACTGTAAACCCCCTCCTACCTTGTGTGCTGGGGTGAACTTAAATAACATACCCAGCCATCAACTGCAGCATTGCCCTGCTGTAATCTGCTGAAAGCTGAACCCACAGGGCCTTGTGCCGCCATCATTGGAGACAGCTTTCTCTTCCAGGTCCTAGCAAGCAGCTCCCGATGACACTCCACTGAGCATAGACAATATTCGTAGTCCTCCTGGGCTTAGGTGAACCTGTGGCTAAAGCTGCTAGTACCTAACCATCTACCAGAAATGGACAATCCAAAGTGTAAATTGAGGTGCTGCTCTAATAACTAAACTATATGTAAATCCCAATGTGAATAAGTGATGAACAGTAAATAAATGAGTGAACAATACTATAATACCCAGTGACTATATTAACAGCATAAGTGACATCAACCCCAAACTAAACATCTACACCGCCTCTCCTAAATGGGTGAAATCAACATAAAAAAATCTATAAATACAATAATTAAATACACATACATATAATGAATGCCGTGGTACTGGATATGCGCCTATTACACAACACCAGTAAATACATATCATGTGGTGACATAAACGCATGTATGCATTACATTCCCAAAACCAACTGATGTGAAAGAAATGGCAGTGATCCCACTAAGGGATAAGAAACAAAGTGAATCAGTGAAACCACTCCTTGTGGTAAACGTACGAAAAAGGGAAGAGGAATCAGATTATAAACGCATGTATACCTACATGCTCAAGGTTAACTGGTGAATAAGAACAATAGCAGTGATCCCACTAAGGGACAAACAAAGTGAATCCGTGAAACCACAAATTGTGGTACTTGTGAAAAAAGAAAGAAGTCAGGCTCACCGCCTGTAAATCACTAACAATCACTAAATGTACACAATTGTGACCCCCCTACTGGGGATAAGTGAACAGAAAACCTATAAATAATGAAGGGATTTGTAACCCCAAATGGGGGGTTCTGAATAAGCAGAGAAATAAGTGACGGCAAACAGTGCCTCACACTCTCCGTGTATCCACAAACATAAATAAACAGTGGATAATAGACCAATCAACATGAACAGAAAAACCAAAACACAAAATTATTAACGTGTCCTAAAAGGTGAAATAAATGTCCAATCTATAGAAGGTGTCCAGAACCATCCAAATGGTTGAGGTGTTCTGTAGTCCTGTGATCACCATAAATGTGCAACAGGATACTATAAATCCCACTCTAGGTGCAATGGCCCCTCACCTCCATGCGGTGACCCTGCAGGGTTAAAACACCTTATGATAATCAAACACCACTGGTCTGGAACCCGGACTCTCTCCAACGGATGTCAGGTCCACCGCTGTGTCAGTTCCCTCTCTGGTGGGCAAGGTCCCGCATGCAGCCTCCTCTCAGTGGTCCTAGAAGTGATGGCTCAGTTGTGATGAGATAGCGATAACTTCAACCTTAGTGGTGTTTGATTACCATAAGGTGTTTTAACCCTGCAGGGTCACCGCATGGAGGTGAGGGGCCATTGCACCTAGAGTGGGATTTATAGTATCCTGTTGCACATTTATGGTGATCACAGGACTACAGAACACCTCCACCATATGGATGGTTCTGGACACCTTTTATAGATTGGACATTTATTTCACCTTTTAGGACACGTTAATAATTTTGTGTTTTGGTTTTTTTGTTCATGTTGATTGGTGGATTATCCATGTTTATTTATGTTTGTGGATACACGGAGAGTGTGAGGCACTGTTTGCCGTCACTTATTTCTCTGCTTATTCAGAACCCCCCATTTGGGGTTACAAATCCCTTCATTATTTATAGGCACTATAGCCTATTTTTCTGTTCACTTATCCCCAGTAGGGGGGTCACAATTGTGTACATTTAGTGATTGTTAGTGATTTACAGGCGGTGAGCCTGACTTCTTTCTTTTTTCACAAGTACCACAATTTGTGGTTTCACGGATTCACTTTGTTTGTCCCTTAGAGGGATCACTGCTATTGTTCTTATTCACCAGTTATCCTTGACCATGTAGGTATACATGCGTTTATATTCTGATTCCTCTTCCCTTTTTGTACGTTTACTGCAAGGCGTGGTTTCACTGATTCACTTTGTTTCTTATCCCTTAGTGGGATCACTGCCATTTCTTTCACATCAGTTGGTTTTGGGCATGTGAAGCATACATGCGTTTATGTCCCCACATTATATGTATTTACTGGTGTTGTGTAATAGGCGCATATTCAGTACCAAGGCATTCATTATATGTATGTGTATTTAATTATTGTATTTATAGATTTTTTTATGTTCATTTAACTCATTTAAGAAAGGTGGTGTAGATGTTTAGCTTGGGGTTTATGTCACTTATGCTGTTAATATAGTCACTGGGTATTATAGTATTGTTCACTCATTTATTTACTGATCACCACTTATTCACATTGGGATTTACATATAGTTTAGTTATTAGAGCTGCACCTCACTTTACACTCCACTGCACATGCACAGCGTATTGTACATAGCCCCAAAGCCACCTGGGATACCTGATGTTGGTATCCTAGGGGGCTTCAGGTGGGGTGGGGAGGATGTCATTCTTGCCTAAGCGAGGAAGGCAGAAGCATGGGGTGTGTTCTCCTAAAATAAAAAATTAAAAAAAATTTAAAAAAAAAAGTTCAGGAATTAGATAAATATATGGAAACACTACATGATTTGCAGGTGTGAAAGTGACAACATGGTTTGCATTGAAAGCGGAAGTGATGTAACATTCTTTTGCTTCCGCTGTGTGATGAGACACCTAGCTAACAGGTGGAAAGCCTCACGTCTGTCATTTACTGCGTGCGCAGCTAGTAATATGGAGTCATGTCAGAGCTTACTGAGCTTCAAAGTGGGCAAATTGTTGGTGCCATTTAGCTGGTGCCTCTGTGACTGAAGTTGCCAATTTTTTTGCCGTGTCACGAGGTACAATATCAAAGGTTATGGCGGCATATACAGTTTCTGGAAAAACGATGTTTGGGCAGCCATATCTTGGTATTCTGCAGGTCCCATTGTCACATTGAAAGATAGAGTCACTGCCAGTGACTATGTACACATTGTGGCAGACTATGTGCACCCCATGGTGCAGACATTGTTTCCCGAAGACCGCGCCATTTACCAAGCTGACAATGCTCTGAATTCACGCAGCTGGTGTTGTCAAATCACGGTTTGGCGAGGATGCAGACAAGGTTTCACACCTTCCCTGGGCGCCACAGTCGCCCAGGGATACTATAGTAGCTAATGATTTTGTTCTTTTACCTAGTGTTTCCATAATTTTGTCCAACCCGTATAACTGGGACTGAAGGTTCGTGTTAAAATCTTAGTAGTTTGACTTCATCGTGTTCTTGCTCTATATCTGTTTAATGTGCTGATTGTCTGCTTGTTATTTGGGTCCACTTTAAACTATGATCAGTTACTTAAGCGGAGACCTTTCTCTGCCACCTACTGGAATTTGTCATTTCTGTGCAATGTATGCGATTAAAGAGGGGACTCCGTATGCAGCTTTCATTGAATGTTGCCACTTAACAGCAAGCACTGAACACATCAAATATGTCACAGTCTCCTGGGAAGTGTAATTAGTCGGTTTGTTTGAATATGGGGTTTTACTGTTACAGGAATCGGGGGAGGCTGAGGATTTAGACATGCAAGTATGGATCTGTATTTTTGTTTTTAATTCCTTCAGGAGTTAATTTTTTAAGGCCCAACACTGGGAACACTTTTTAGTCAGTTATTGTGTACCGAGAATACTATCCAAAATACAATATTTTTCCCTAAAGCGGGTCTTTAACGTCTTAAGGGGCCATGCACGGTGCTTACAAGAAGGTGTCTGTTCCGATGTTGGGAGCACGTGTAAAGGTAAAGGTATTTTTATAAATATTTATTGGTTTTCAATCAGATATAATTAACAAACATTTTCTTCATTAAATAATCATTATATTCCTCATAATTTATTTAATTCCCACAACCCTAATTCCCTCCTAAGCCCCTCCCCGCCCACACCCATCCTCGTATCCCCCCTCCCCCCTCCATCCCACTCTGCCTTTTCTTTTCTAATCCAAGAGAGAGAGAGAAAAAAAAAAAAATATATATATACTGTATATATATATATAGCACTATCCTTTTCTTCCTAAAACTCATTTCTAAAATACATTATTCGTTTCAAGAGGTATAAATCAACTATATTTCACTTTCTGTCTAAATTCTTCCCATTTTCCCCACTTTTTATGGTACATCTCCATCCCGTCTATGTGTGTGTAATAAAGTCCATCTCACATAACTGATTCGTTCTGATCAACCAATCTTCTGCCGTCGGCACCTCCCTTTTTTTCCAAAACTTAGGAATCAAGCTTTTGGCTGCACTCAGAAAGTACCAAATCCCTGAATCCTTATATGATCTCACTGTAAGCTCAGAGATATGAAGAAGACATAACTCTGGATCCAATCTAATATCGATCTTAGTAATTTTCCTCATTAAATGGAAGATTTTCCCCCAGAACACCTGTATCTTTGAACATTCCCACCAAATGTGATATAGTGTCCCCACTTCTCCACAACCTCTCCAACATAGTGGAGAGTTCTCCCCATTCATCTTGTGCTCCACAATCGGTGCAATGTGCCATCTAACTAAACACTTATAATTTAATTCTACTTCTCTCATACTAATATTTTCGTGAATTAACCACTTCCTGTCCGGACACTTTTACCCCCTTCCTGTCCAGGCCAATTTTCAGCTTTCGGCGCTCTCACATTGTGAATGACAATTACTCAGGCATACAACACTGTATCTAAATGAAATTATTATCATTTTTTTCAAACAAATAGAGCTTTAATTTGGTGGTATTTAATCATCACTGGGGTTTTTATTTTTTGCTAGAAAAATGAAAAAAGACTGAAAATTTTGAAAAAAAACATGTTTTTCTTAGTATTTGATACTAAATTTTGCAAATAAATATACTTTCTTCATAAATTTAGGCCAAAATCCATTGTGCTACATTTTGTTGGTAGACATAACCCAAATCAGTGTGTATTATTTAGTCTTTGTGAAAGTTATAGAGTCCACAGACCACGGTATATATATTTGATATATTTGAAAATGTATCAATCCTGATGCACGGACTACCTATATAATTTCTTGGGGCCCTAAAATGCCAGGACAGTACAAATACCCCCCAAACGACCCCTTTTTGGAAAGTAGACAGTCTGAGGTATTTAATGAGAGGCATGGGGAGTTTTTTGAAGTTGTAATTTTTTGCCAATTTTTTAAGGAAATGATGAAAGTAAAAAAAATTCTTTTTTTTTTTCCCACAAAGTTGTCATTTAACAAGTTCTTTCTCTCACACGGCATAGGCATACTTGCAATTACACCCCAAAACACATTCTGCTACTCATCCTGAGTATGGCGATACCACATGTGTAAAACTTTTTCACAGCCTAACCACATAGAAGGGCCCCACATCCAATAAGCACCCTTAGGCGTTCTAGGGGCAAAAATTACACATCTAATTTCTTGACTGTCTATCACAGTTTTGGAGGTCCTGGAGCACCAGGACAATTGAATTACCCACAAAATGACCCCATTTTCGAAAGAAAACACCTCAAGGTATGTTTTAAGAGGCATTGGGAGTCCTCTGAAGACTTCATTTTTTGCCACATGTTTTTGGAAAATGTGAAAAGAAAATGAAAATGTATTTTTTTTTACGCAAAGTTGTCAATCTATGAGATATTTCTATTACACAGCATAGGCATACTTAAAATGATACCTCAAAACGCATTCTTTAACTCCTGCTGAATATGGCGATACCAAATGTGTGAGACTTTTTCACAGTCTGGCCACATAGAGGGGTTCCACATCCAATAAGCACCTGATAGCGTTCTAAGGGCAAAAATTACACATCTAATTTCTTGACTACCTATTGCCGTTTTGGAGGTTCTGGAGCATCAGGGCAATGGAATTATCCGCAAAATGACCCCATTTTGGAAAGCAAACGCTCCAAGGTATGTTTTAAGAGGCATGCAGAGTCTTCTGAAGACTTCATTTTTTGCCACAAGTTTTTGGAAAATGCGAAAAGAAAATGAAAATGTATTTTTTTCTACACAAAGTTGTCAATCTATGAGTTATTTCTAATACACTGCATAGGCATACTTAAAATTACACCCCAAAACACATTCTCTAACTCTTCTTGAATATGGTGATACCAAATGTGTAAGACTTTTTCACAGTCTGGCCACATAGAGGGGTTCCACATCCAATAAGCACTTGTTAGCGTTCTAAGGGCAAAGATCGCACATCTAATTTCTAAACTACCTATTGCTGTTTTGGAGGTCCTGGAGCATCAGGACAATGGAATTATCCATAAAAAGACCCCATTTTGGAAAGCAAACACCCCAAGGTATGTTTTAAGTTCTCCGTCACTCTCATCTGTCATACTCAGAATTTGAAATGCCTCCTCGCTTGTATATGATCCTTTGGCCATATTTTTGACACTGATCAGGACCCACTGGTATGGCAGTGATCAGGATGGTGTTGCAGTGAGGGACAGATATCTGGCTGCAGTTGGTTCACACTAGTCACTGTTGGGCAAAAATCAGAGATACAGTGAGGTGGCTGGCAATGTTTTGTGAGTGTGTGTAAACTCTGTGCAAAGGCTGAAAATTACTCACAGTTAGCTGTACTGGATCTCTCTCCTCACAGACGATGGCAGTGAACAGGATCCACTGGTGTGGCAGAGATCAGGGACACTTTATGAACAGGCACACTGTAAGGTGATCAGGGACACTGATTGGGCCACTGTATGGTGATCAGGGACACTGCTGGGCCACTGCGGTGATCAGGGACACTGCTGGGCCACTTGTGTGGCGATCAGGGACACTGTGGCAATCAGGGACACTGTGGCGATCAGGGACACTGCTGGACCACTTGTGCGGCGACCATGGACACTGCTGGGCCACTGCGATGATCAGGACACTGCTGGGCCACTTGTGTGGCGATCAGAAACACTGCTGGGCAACTGCGGTGATCAGGGACACTGCGGTGATCAGGGGCACTGCTGGACCACTTGTCCGGCGATCAGGGACACTGCTGGCCACTTGTGTGGTGATCAGGGACACTGCCGGGCCACTTGTGTGGTGATCTGGGCCACTGCGGCAATCAGGGACACTGCGGTGATCAGGGACACTGCTGGACCACTTGTGCAGCAATCGGGGACACTGCGGTGATCAGGGACACTGCGGCGATCAGGGACACTGCTGGACCACTTCTGCGGCGATCAGGGACACTGCTGGGCCACTGCGATGATCAGGACACTGCTGGGCCACTTGTGTGGCAATCAGAAACACTGCTGGACTACTGCGGTGATCAGGGACACTTCGGTGATCAGGGGCACTGCTGGACCACTTATCCGGCGATCAGGGACACTGCTGGGCCACTTGTGTGGTGATCAGGAACACTGCTGGGCCAATGTGGGGATCAGGGACACTGCTGGGCCAATTGTGTGGTGATCAGAAACACTGCTGGACTACTGCGGTGATCAGGGACACTTCGGTGATCAGGGGCACTGCTGGACCACTTATCCGGCGATCAGGGACACTGCTGGGCCACTTGTGTGGTGATCAGGAACACTGCTGGGCCAATGTGGTGGTCAGGGACACTGCTGGGCCACTGCGGCAATCAGGGCCACTGCGGCGATCAGGGACACTGCTGGATCACATGTGCGGCAATCAGGGACACTGCGGTGATCAGGGACACTGCTGGGCCACTGTGGTGATCAGGGACACTGCTGGACCACTTGTGCAGCAATCGGGGACAATGCTGGGTTACTTTTGCGGCGATCAGGGACACTGCTGGGCCACTTGTGTGGCGATCAGGGACACTGCTGGGCCACTGCGGCAATCAGGAACACTGCGGCAATCAGGGACACTGCTGGACCACTTGTGCGGCAATCAGGGACACTGTGGCGATCAGGAACACTGCTGGACCACTTGTGCGGCAATCAGGGACACTGCGGTGATCAGGGACACTGCTGGGCCACTGCGGCGATCAGGGACACTGCTGGGCCAATTGTGCGGCAATCAGGGACACTGCGGTGATCAGGGACACTGCTGGGCCACTGCGGCAATCAGGGACACTTCTGGGCCACTTGTGTGGCAATCAGGGACACTGCTTGGCCACTGCGGCGATACTGCTGGGCCACTTGTGTGACGATCAGGGACACTGCTTGGCCACTGCGGCGATCAGGGATACTGTGACGATCAGGGACACTGTGGCGATCAGGAACACTTGTGGGCAATCAGGGTCACTTGGGGCAATCAGGGACACTTGTGGGGGCAATCAGGGACACTTGTGGGGGCGATCAGGGACACTTGTGGGGGCGATCAGGGCCACTTGTTGGGGTGATCAGGGCCACTTTAGGGGCGATCAGGGCCACTTTAGGGGCGATCAGGGCCACTTTTGGGGCGATCAGGGACACTTTAGGGGCGATCAGGTGTCACTGAGGTGGAGGGCAGTTAGCTACAACCCTCTTCTTCGCTGTTTCTCCTCTCACAGACAACTCCGTGAGAGGAGAAGGAGGCGGAAGCTGCACCATGCGGCTTTTGTTGACACTTAAGCTGTGTCCTTATTGGACACAGCTGATCACATGGTATGGGACCGATTTCATTGGTCCCATACCATGTCACGTAATCCACCGTGTCCGTCGGACTCGGCGATCATCGGGCTCGCGGGTGCGCGCTCTAGGAGCCGCGCACGAGCCTCAGATACAAGGTGCCGTTTAGAGACGGCAACCCGCTCCTGTAGGTGTCCCGTCCTGCCGTTTATAAACAGCGGCCGGACGGGAAGTGGTTAATCTAAACATTTTCCTCTGCTGTTCCTCATCGATCTCCCTGCCCATATCTTTTTCCCATTTCTCTACATAAGTTAGTTTTGTGTCAGTGTCTAGTGCCTTTAAGATTCTATATATTTTGGCAACTCCGTGTCTCCCATCTCCCCGTGTATCTAATAAACTTTCAAATAAATTCCACTCCTTTCTAATTCTCACCGATTTTGGGAGACTCTCAAAAAAGTGTTTTAATTGGTGGTATCGAACCTCGTCCATTCTGCTAAAAACCTCTCCCTTTAATTTCTCCATCTCTCTATAAGATCTTAGTTCCTCACCCACCATTATATCTCTCAGTTGCGCGTCCTGTTTAATAATCCAATTCCCTGTGATATCTTCCTTCCCAGGTGCAAAGTAATCTGTATTTTTAAGTGGCATTAACTGTGAGTTAAAAACCCAACCCTTTTGTCTGTGTAACATCTGCCAGACTTTTAAAACAATAGAAGTGTATATACTTGTGTTAACATCTAGACCTCTATGATGTGTAGGTAACCATATAATTCTATTCAGATTGGACCCACTCAATATATTTTCAATTTTGACCCAACTTTTCCCTGGGTTATGAGTCCAGTCAAAGATTCTCGCGATCAAGATCGCTTTATAATATCTCTTGAAATCTGGGAGCCCTAGGCCTCCTCTCTCTTTAATTCTAGTCAGCGTTTCATAGCGTATCCTCGGGTTTTTTTTCCTCCATATATACCCCAACAACATTTTCCTTAGTGTCCTGAAAAAAACCTGGAAGTTTAATTGGGATCATTTGAAACTTGTACAAGACTTTGGGCAAAATTATCATTTTTATCAAATTTATACGGCCCATCCAAGACGGATTTCCAGTTCCCAACCTCTTCAATTCCTCTTTTATCTCGTTTAAAAGTGAAATATAATTATTCTTATACATATTATTAATTGAAGCAGACAATTTTACCCCAAGATACTTTAATTCTTTCTCTCTCCACACAAAGGGGAATTCTTCTTGTATTTTTTCTTTTTCACTATTTTTAAGATTTATATTTAAAATTTCAGATTTTGTTGGATTAATTTTTAAGTTTGATATTTCCCCATACTCTTTCAGTATTTTCATTAAGTTTGGTAGAGAAATGCGAGGGTTTCCAACGAAAAACAATAAATCGTCCGCGTAGGCCGCTACCTTATGTTCTCTATCACCTATCTTTATTCCTTTTATATTAATATTCTTTCTTATCATTGACAACAATGGCTCCAGGGACAAGACAAACAACAATGGGGATAGGGGTCATCCCTGTCTAGTTCCATTTGACATCCTAAAGAGCTCTGATCTTCCTCCATTTACCATGACAGTGGCTGTGGGGCCTTTTATATAAATTACCAATCCACTTCCTAATTCTATCCCCCAACCCTATCTCCACCAAGGTGTCCATCATAAAACTCCAGTTCACTCTATCGAATGCTTTCTCTGCATCAATTGATAGTAATATTACTGGGGTCTTTCCTTTTTTCCCCTCTTGTATA
The DNA here is from genome assembly GCF_062004578.1 of Staurois parvus. Taxonomy (NCBI): domain Eukaryota; kingdom Metazoa; phylum Chordata; class Amphibia; order Anura; family Ranidae; genus Staurois; species Staurois parvus. Next base: position 9,253,983 of record NW_028317826.1, read on the forward strand.
AGCAACAATGATCTTAATCCGTTGTCTCTACCCTCTCTTCCCGGGACAAATCCCACCTGATCCCCATGTATCCATTCTGGCAACAAGACCTTAAGCCTGTTTGCCAGAACTTTTGCAAACAATTTAGTGTCAACATTCAACAGCGCAATAGGTCTATAACTTGCACACTGAGAAGGGTCTTTATCTTCCTTGTGAATTAAAACTATATTGGCCTGTAAGGACTGTCCCCTAACTTCCAACTTGTCTCCCAGGGCATTCATATATGTCTTCAATCTGGGTATTAGTAACTCTTTATATTTTTTATAGTATTTTACAGTAAACCCATCTGGGCCCGGACTTTTCCCCACCACTGTATCCTTCAATGCTATTTCTATTTCTTCTGACGTAATTTCTGAATCCAAGGAATTCAGTTGGATTTTACTTAGTTTTGTTAGACCTGCATTTTTTAAAAATATACTTCTTTTTTCTTTATTTACTGTATCAATATTATTGGGGGTGTCCTGGGGTATAATGTTGTATAGTTCACTATAATAATCTTTAAAAACTCTAGCTATTCTTTTAGTTGAATGGACCATTTCACCCTTGGAGTTTCTTATTTTTTCTATATACCGTATTTTCCGGCGTATAAGACAACTGGGCGTATAAGACGACCCCCTACTTTTCCTGTTTAAAATGTAGTGTTTGGGCTATACTCGCCGTATAAGACTACCCCTCTTCCAGTGCACACCAGTGGGAAGAATCGTGCCCCATCATTGGTGTCAGTGGGACGAATAGTGCCCCATCATTGGTATTAGTGGGAGGAATAGTGCCCCATCATTGGTATTAGTGGGAGGAATAGTGCCCCATCATTGGTATTAGTGGGAGGAATAGTGCCCCATCATTGGTGTCAGTGGGAGGAATAGTACCCCATCATTGGTGTCAGTGGGAGGAATAGTGCCCCATCATTGGTATCAGTGGCAGGAATAGTGCCCCATCATTGGTGTCAGTGGGAGGAATAACACCCCATCATTAGTATCCGTGGCAGGAATAGTGCACCATCATTGGTGTCAGTGGGAGGAATAGTGCCCCATCATTGGTGTCAGTGGGAGGAATAGTGCCCCATCATTGGTGTCAGTGGGAGGAATAGTGCCCCATCATTGGTGTCAGTGGGAGGAATAGTGCCCCATCATTGGTATCAGTGGGAGGAATAGTGCCCCATCATTGGTATCAGTGGGAGGAATAGTGCCCCATCATTGGTGTCAGTGGGAGGAATAGTGCCCCATCATTGGTATCAGTGGCAGGAATAGTGCCCCATCATTAGTATCAGTGGCAGGAATAGTGCCCCATCATTAGTATCAGTGGCAGGAATAGTGCCCCATCATTGGTGTCAGTGGGAGGAATAACACCCCATCATTAGTATCAGTGGCCGGAATAGTGCCCCATCATTGGTGTCAGTGGGAGGAATAGTGCCCCATCATTGGTGTCAGTGGGAGGAATAGCACCCCATCATTGGTGTCAGTGGCAGGAATAGTGCCCCATCATTGGTGTTAGTGGGAGGAATAGTGCCCCATCATTGGTGTCAGTGGGAGGAATAGTGCCCCATCATTGGTGTCAGTGGGAGGAATAATGCCCCATCATTGGTGTCAGTGGGAGGAATAGTGCCCCATCATTGGTATCAGTGGCAGGAATAGTGCCCCATTATTAGTATCATTGGGGGGAATAGCACCCCATCGGTGTCAGTGGAATAGGTCCCCATCTTTGGTGTCAGTGGGAGGAATAGTATCCCATCATTGGTGTCAGTGGGGGGGGGGGGAGGAATAGTGCCCCATCGTTGGTGTCAGTGGGGGGGGGAGGAATAGTATCCCATCATTGGTGTCAGTGGGGGGGGTGGAATAGTGCCCCATCATTGGTGTCATTGGGGGGGTGGAATAGTGCCCCATCATTGGTGTCAGTGGGGGGGGAGGAATAGTGCCCAATCGTTGGTGTCAGTGGGGGGGGGGAGGAATAGTGCCCCATCGTTGGTGTCAGTGGGGGGGAGGAAAAGTGCTCCATCGTTGGTGTCAGTGGGAGGAATAATGCCCCATCATTGGTATCATAGACACCAACGATGGGGCACTATTCCTCCCACTGACACTTGCTTGTAAACAGGGGTGTTCCAGTATGGTGCTGCTGCAGCCAGCATATGTGGTTGCAGCAGCATCTAAGCACGGCACACTTACCTGCGTCTCCACTCGATTTTTGCGGGGCCGCTCAGCTCCGCCTCCTCGCCGGTGATTGGCCGCCTGTGTGCCTTTCCTGAGCTACAGTTCTGGCGGCCAATCACCGGTGAGGAGGCGGAGCCGAGCAGCCACGCGAACATCCAGTGGACGAACCGAAGGAAGGAGCAGCCGCGCTTCCTGGACCGGATCGTCGTGGGACCGGAGCCAGGTAAGAGACAGCAGCCCCTGCCCACCCCTGTACTTAGTTTCCCTTCTGTTGGAAGGGGGAGGGACGGTGGCGGCACCGCGCCGCCCCCCTGAAAAGTGTCAGCATGCCGTTACCGGCGTATAAGACGACCCCCGACTTTTGAGAAGATTTTCAAGGGGTAAAAAGTCGTCTTATACGCCAGAAAATACGGTAATTCCTATTTTTCTTTTCCCTCAACGCCCTCATTAGATGTTTTCCCGGCCTATCTCCCCATCTATACCTTTCACTTGTTAACTTATTAAAGACTCTTCTTTTTTCTTCCTCTATTGCCCTCTCTAATTCATCTTTCTTTTTTGTTATCTTCTGCCTTAATTCTTTCAAGATATTCCTTTTATGGGCCTGTTCTAGATCAGATATTTCATTTAAAAGTCTATTGATCTTTTCTCTCCTTTCTCTTTTCTTTTTTGCCCCTATTGCAATAAGTAATCCTCTGATATAGGCTTTATGGGCTTCCCACAATGTTGCAACCGACACTTCCTCATTATCATTCTCTTCAAAATATCTTTCAATTTCTGTTTTAATCTTTCGATCGATCTCCTCATCCAAAAGAAGTGCCTCATTCATCCACCACACAAAACCACCTCTGTCCTCTCTACCCCATCTTAACTTCATTGCAACCGGAGAGTGGTCTGAGATAGAACTCCCTCCAATCATAACCTCTACCATGGAGTCTATAAATTGATGTTCTACCAATACGTAATCCAATCTAGAGTAAGTCTCATGAACATGCAAATAAAATGTATAATCTCTATCTTTCATATGCCTGATTCTCCATATATCCACCAACTGACACTTATTCAATGATTTCTTTAATAATCTCAGGGACCTATACTCCTCTTTCCTCGCATGGGAGGTAGTATCCAGCCGTGGATCCATACAAAGATTAAAGTCCCCCGCTACTATCAATCGACCTCTTTTAAAATCCATCAGCCTCTGCAATACTTCCCTTAGGAATATCTCTGGTTTCTTATTTGGGCAATATATACTAGCAACTGTACAATCAATATCCTGCAACTTACCCCTTAAAAACAAAAACCTGCCCTCTGGGTCTGTTATTCTCTTCTCCACTTCAAACCTAATATTTTTTGCAAACCCTATAGCTACCCCTTTTGCTCTTCTAATTGGTGAATCCGCATAATACCATGTCGGAAAATATCTTGACCGCAGCCTAATCTTAGATTCCAAATCCAAATGTGTCTCCTGCAAAAGAACCACTGAGGCTGTCCTATGTTGTAACTCCTTAAATAATCTAAATCTCTTTCCAGGGCAGCTTAGCCCCTTTACATTAAAAGTTACAAACTGAATTTCTTCCATGTTGTCCTCCTCTTTCTTTTCTCTCTCTTTTCTCCACCCGTCCTCTTACACTTACCCCTCCTATGCAGAGTATTACCCGTCCAGCCCCCCCCACTCCCCATCTCACCACCCTCCTCCCCCCCACATCCCACCACCCCCCCTCTCCCCCCCATACCATCCCCTCTAGGCCTCCTCTGCCTTTGGATCTTTATCCACCTCAGATCCCTACCTTAGGGGTTCAACTCCTCCCATGACTGCACCCCCCCCCTCCTCCCCCGTGTCCCTTTATCCATTGCTTTTCTTTTTCTAACTGGCTGCCAATTTTCTTCCTCCAAATTATATAACTCTCCCTCCTCCACTTCCCAACCCGGAATCTCTGGTTTCTGTATGCCAAATTTATCACAAAAATCCCCCACATCTTCTGGGAACCTCAGGACCGCTGTAATTCCTTCCCTCCAACCAATTAACCCCGCTGTACGACCCCATCTATAGTTCACATTATGCTTTTTCAGCACTTCTAATAAGGGTTTCAGCGATCTCTTTTTTCTCAAAGTCTCTGCTGTTAAGTCCGCAAAAATTTGGATGTTTTTCCCCCCATATACAATACTTGTTCTTCCTTTTACCTTTTTCCATATCTCTTCTTTATCACCGTGGTTATGAAATTTGACAATTATGTCTCTTGGTTTTTCTAATCCTTTGTCTCATTGATACTTCCCTATCCTATATACTTCATCCAGTTTACATATCGCCACGTCCTGATTATCCATTATGGAGGTCAAAATTTTACCAATTAACTCTTTTAAATCTTCCCCCAAGGTCAACTCTGGGACTCCTCTTACTCTTAGATTATTTCTCCTTGCTCTGTTTTCTTGTTGTTCCATCATATACAGCAATCTTTTTAGGTCCTTTCTATTATCTATTATCTCTTTTTTCAAGTTTGGGATAATTTGGGCATGTGTTTGAACTTTTTCCTCCGTTTCCTCCACCCTAGTTAACAATTGCTCCAAATCTTCCCGAAGTGTGCCCATCTCTTGCTTTATTGATATTTCCAGATTTTTAAACATCTCCGCCATTTCCTTTTTATTTGGTATTTGAAGGTCCCTTTCAATTTCTCTCGACTCAATGCCTTCCATTAATTGTTGACTTTTATACACCGGACCCAGGGAAAGTCTCGGGCTATTATCCAGACTTATTTCCAATTCACTTTTTTCACTGATTCCCTGGGATCTTTCTGGAGTGAAATTTCCCTGTGACGTAAATTTTTTGATCGTACCGGTTTGGGGGTTCCTAGACCCAACCCCTTTGGTATTTTTGCCTTTCGTGTTTCTTTTGAAGTTTTATTCTTACTCCTTTCCTTACAATCTGTCAGATCTTTTGACCCACCCTAGGACTCTCCAGGTTCAGAGTCCACGTTCCTTAGACATCAGATGCAGAATCTTATTATAAACCACAGTTATCACTCACCCTCCAAGTTGAGCTATCCTTCAGGGTATGATTCTCTTCTGTGGCAGTCTTCTCCTAGGGGGGTTACTCTTTGTGAGGTTAACTTCTTCTTCTACTAGGAACAGTATATAGTTTCCCAATGGTGTGGAGTAATAAAGGCTAGAGATGTATCTGTAGTAGCATGGAAATAGTATAATTTGTTAACAGAGTAGAATAGTCATGTAGGGTGATATAGAGGTATGGAGGTGGGAGGTAAAAAGTATAGTGCTATATTACTATAGTATATATAATATATGTTCACACAGCAGCAGTAGCAATGTGGAGTATAGAGGCAGTGTGGGGGCAGTATATCAGCGTTCCAAACCTCGGGGTACCAGGTCGCAGGTTTCTCCCCTCACAGGGCTCGCAGGGCCTCTCCACTACTGTTATGTCTGGCGTCTCTCCCACGTGGCTGCGCCGTCCTGACCGTCTCCTGGCGGCCGCTCTCCTTGTCGCACCGCCACCGCAAGATGTCCCCAGGGAAGCAGGAGCTTTCTCAAAAAGCCTCCAGGGGAAGCCTGGAGAACCTCAGGATCCGAGAAGACTGGCATGGGGTGCTTAGCGTTCACTTTCCCATGCCACCCCGGTCCGCGTCCAGTAGAAAGCCGGCTTTTCTCCGGCCTCCTAAAACGCCGGCCGGCTACTCTATCTCCCAGTGCTCCTCCGCGGCCACACACAGCTGCACCTTCCTGTCTCCCGGCAACCACTCTCCTTGTCTCACCGCTATCGCGAGATGACCCCAGGGAAGCGAGCACTCCGTTGACTCATTCCGGGCTCAGCTCCCCGCCGTCTCCAGTGACCTTCATCGGCCAGGCAGGTGAATCCACTTCTCTCCAGGGCAGCCGGTCAACAAGCTGGGACACCTGAGGAGGAGATAGTCGGGAAAGACTAATGGAGAGTGTTTACTCTACACTCTCCAGTGCCGCCATGTTCAGGTCCCTCCCCCATCCCATCTGGGCTCTGATTTAGGTCACGCCGTGTACATCGTTATCTGGGGAGGTACAGTAGTACTGTAAGTGTAGATGGTGAGACGGCTTGTCCAGCTGAGCCAATGCAAATTTAATGAGCATCACACTTGTTAGCGTTGGCGGTTGGATTGGCTGGATGTCCGTAAAGACAGATGCATCCAGTGAATGCTTCCTGTTAATATGGAAGATGGACAGTCTAGGTGTTGATAGACATCGTTTATGTATTTACTTTTTAAAGTTATTGTTGTTTGCTTTTTACCAGCACGTAATTTCCAAAAGCTTTGCCCATTTATAACAGTCCCTGAGCGATTTCTCTGCTCCTTTTTTGTTATGTTTCCACAGAAGTTGAAGCGTATCTGAACCCGAGAACAAAATCTTTTCCAGTTTACCAATCTTTAGATTTGGTGGCTGCCATTGTTTTATTTTTATTAGGATTATCTAGTTTTTATGTTAAGCTGGTAATCATGTTCACTTCCTGTCCTAGGGTGACAACACTCAATGTACTATATCTATTGTAATGTTTGGGGGTTGTTTAGCTCAGGGTAGCGCTCACCAGCAAGTAGAATCCGCACCAGAAATTGTTGTTTTAGAGTTTCTTGGCCCACTTTTATTAAAGAAAAAAAAAAAGTCCATACAATATATGTTTGCCACATCAGCAGAAAACAACCAATGCAGCCTCCTGGCTTGCACTTGCAACAAAATAGTTCTTCAGCCTCCTGGCTTATGTACAGCAGTTCTGCTCAGGCCTTCCACTATAGACCCTCGTCAGTCCCCCATAGACCACTTCTTTGCCAACACTGTCCACACAGCTGGCAGCCCCTTGCTGCCCTGATCCTCAGGCTCTGGACTCTGTCCTTTCCAATGCACATATGCACTCCTCTGGATTCTCCTTTGCACATACCTGACTCATCGGGAGGATAGAGCCCAGAACCCTGGTTCTGTCTCTACAAAAAGTCCAGAACCCACCTGCATAATCAGTGTTCTGGCTATTCCTAAAACCTGGTCCCAGGTTGCAGATTTCTTCCCACTAAGATCACGTTGAAATTTCCAGGCTCCGGGTCCCAAAATGGACCTTTATGAAACAATGAAGAAACTGAAAAGCCAGTTTCCTCTGCATTACACAAACTCCCTGGAGCCCCTTAACCTGCCTTGTTGAGAATCCTGGGTAGCATAATATCCTTTTAACAACATGACAGATCACCGCACTGTCACACTATGGAGAGCAGCATTGTCACCCTAGGACAAGAAGTGTTTCAGGGCTACAGAACAAACACGTGTAGGCTTGTGAGCTGCTATGTGAGTAATATATCTTACCAAGTGCTGATTGTGAATCGCCTGCACCTAACACATGCTCATACTAGTGTGTAAAAAAACAAAAACCCACAATGTGCCGCGCTTCACTTCAACAATAATATGTGTATCCAATCACTAATATTTCTAATGCATATCCAAATATATAAATGAATATAAATATATGTAATTGTGTATCCAGTTACTATTAGTTATATATCAAAATAAATGAAAAAGTGAATAAACCAATGATGATTTTCAACAACAGTGTCCATATGATTGTTATAAGCAGTCAAAAGAAAACTCCATATATGAGTTCCCTCAAACGTGCAAACTTTGCTTTATCGTATAATATCCCGTGCTTCTTAAAAAGTATTTGGTGCGAATATCTTGCATAAACGTGCCCCCCCACCGGTTGTGCTCTCACCTCAAATAATGAACAAACCGTTAAGTAAGGTCATATAGCGCTTGTGTCCCTTTAAATGGACCAAAGTGTGGATGGGACGGTATCCTGCTGTTTGGGGTCCTTCTCCACTCAAACGATAAACTCCCCTTCCACGGTGGTTATTATAGAGGAATAGATCAAATCATAGTGTATTACCCTTTAAAAATCATTTTCATTAATAAAAGTAATGCACTCACATTTACTCTATGTTAAAACTGCTTTGTGCACAAAATGTGTTCTCCAGAACTTTTTCCCAGGTGAAAATCCTAAAATTGCCAGCTGGTGTCAGTATGGTACCATCCAGCCTCCTGAGGGGCTTTGATGTCACCATGCTCAGTGGTACCATACTGACACCAGCTGGCAATTGTAGGATTTTCAACTGGGAAAAAGTTCTGGAGGACACATTTTGTGCACAAAGCAGTTTTAACATAGAGTAAATGTGAGTGCATTACTTTTATTAATGAAAATGATTTTTAAAGGGTAATACACTATGATTTGATCTATTCCTCTATAATAACCACCGTGGAAGGGGAGTTTATCATTTGAGTGGAGAAGGACCCCAAACAGCAGGATACCGTCCCATCCACACTTTGGTCCATTTAAAGGGACACAAGCGCTATATGACCTTACTTAACGGTTTGTTCATATATTGGAGGTGAGAGCACAACCGGTGGGGGGGCACGTTTATGCAAGTTATTCGCACCAAATACTTTTTAAGAAGCACGGGATAGTATACGGTAAAGCAAAGTTTGCACGTTTGAAGAAACTCATATATGGAGTTTTCTTTTGACTGCTTATAACAATCATATGGACACTGTTGTTGAAAATCATCATTGGTTTATTCACTTTTTCATTTATTTTGATATATAACTAATAGTAACTGGATACACAATTACATATATTTATATTCATTTATATATTTGGATATGCATTAGAAATATTAGTGATTGGATACACATATTATTGTTGAAGTGAAGCGCGGCATTGTGGGGTTTTAGGACTACAGAACACCTCCCCCTTTCTCCATCTATACAATGCTAGGTTCACACCCTCTCTATGCTCTTTCTCTAAAAATATATTCACTATATCGTATGGATGTATGTATATTAAAAGCCATAGGAATGACCGTTTCTGGCATTCCCACCCCTTTCTCAAGCTCAATGCACATTTGAACTTGCGAAAGGGCAGAGATTCCCAAAACTCAAGAAGCGGCTAATTAGGCGGTCGCCTAATGCCTCACCCTCACAGGGGCTTTGCGGCAGCATAATTTTCCTACGGCTAGGTTTAAACATGTCTGGTGTGAATTTATGGGTCATTTTCACTGCCAATTTCCAATGCTGCTATTCAGCGGTTCATCTGTGGTTTTCAAATATGGTTCAGATGCAAATTTATGGAGCTGCTGGCTACCGACATCTTTAACAATACCTGGTCCACTACAGGTCCAGACACTTGCACCCCCTTCCATTCTAGGACAATTTTCAGCTTTCAGCACTATCACACTTTGAGTGACAATTACTCAGTCATGCAACACTATACCCATATTACATTTTTATCTTTTTCTTGTGACAGAACTTTCTTTTGGTGGTATTTGATCACCACGGGGTTTTTTATTTTTTGCTATATAAACGAAAAAATACTGAAAAGTTTGAAAAAAACCAAAACATTTTTTGCTTAGTTTTTGTTATATAATTTTGCAAATAGATCATTTTTCTTCATAAATTTAGGCCAAAATGTATTCAGCTACATTTTTGGGATAAAAATAACCCAAAACAGTTTATATTATTTAGTCTTTGTGAAAGCTATAGAGTCTATAAACTATGGGATATATATTTGAAATATATGCCATAATGGCATATGGCAGTGATCAGGGCTCTGGTATGGGCTATGGCGGTGATCAGGACGGTGGTATGACAGTAGCCAAGACGCTGTTATGTGGTATGGGGGTGATTAGGATGCTGGTATAGGGTGTGGCTGTGATCAGGATGCTGGTATGGGGTATGGCTGTGATCAGGATGCTGGTAGGGGGTATGGCTGTGATTAGGATGCTGGTATAGGGTGTGGCTGTGATCAGGATGCTGGTATAGGGTGTGGCTGTGATCAGGATTCTGGTATAGGGTGTGGCTGTGATCAGGATGCTGGTATGGGGTATGGCTGTGATCAGGATGGTGGTATAGGGTTTGGCGGTGATCAGGATGGTGGTATAGGGTATGGCTGTTATCAGGATGCTGGTATGAGGTATGACGGTGATCAGGATGCTGGTATGGGGTATGGCGGTGATCAGGATGCTGGTATAGGGTATGGCTGTTATCAGGATGCTGGTATGAGGTATGACGGTGATCAGGATGCTGGTATGGGGTATGGCGGTGATCAGGATGCTGGTATAGGGTATGGCTGTGATCAGGATGCTGGTAGGGGGTATGGCTGTGATTAGGATGCTGGTATAGGGTGTGGCTGTGATCAGGATGCTGGTATGGGGTATGGCTGTGATCAGGATGCTGGTATAGGGTTTGGCGGTGATCAGGATGGTGGTATAGGGTATGGCTGTTATCAGGATGCTGGTATAGGGTATGGCTGTGATCAGGATGCTGGTATGGGGTATGGCTGTGATCAGGATGCTGGTATAGGGTATGGCTGTTATCAGGATGCTGGTATGAGGTATGACGGTGATCAGGATGCTGGTATGGGGTATGGCGGTGATCAGGATGCTGGTATAGGGTATGGCTGTGATCAGGATGCTGGTATAGGGTATGGCGGTGATCAGGATGCTGGTATAGGGTATGGCTGTGATCAGGATGCTGGTATAGGGTATGGCTGTTATCAGGATGCTGGTATGAGGTATGGCGGTGATCAGGATGCTGGTATGGGGTGTGGCTGTGATCTGGACGCTGGTATGGGGTATGGCTGTGATCAGGATGCTGGTATTGGGTGTGGCTGTGATCAGGATGCTGGTATGGGGTGTGGCTGTGATCGGGATGCTGGTATGGGGTGTGGCTGTGATCAGGATGCTGGTATGGGGTGTGGCTGTGATCGGGATGCAGGTATGGGGTATGGCTGTGATCAGGATGCTGGTATGGGGTATGGCTGTGATCAGGACGCTGGTATGGGGTATGGCGGTGATCAGGATGCTGGTATGGGGTGTGGCTGTGATCAGGATGCTGGTATGGGGTATGGCTGTGATCAGGATGCAGGTATGGGGTATGGCTGTGATCAGGACGCTGGTATGGGGTATGGCGGTGATCAGGATGCTGGTATGGGGTGTGGCTGTGATCAGGATGCTGCTATGGGGTGTGGCTGTGATCAGGATGCTGCTATGGGGTGTGGCTGTGATCAGGACATTGGTATGGTGTATGGGGGTGTTTTGTTTGCACTGGGACAGGTGACAAGGCCTCCTGAATGATGTATTATTGATATTGTGGGGCAGTGATCAGGGACACAGGGGAACTAAACTGGGGCCCTGGGGAGGCTGGCAGTGCAGTGTGTGAGGGTACAAGCAGCCTGACATTCAGTGTAAACTCACACACTGCAGGATCGCTCACAATGAGATCAGAAAAAAGCGATTGGTCACAGCAGTCACATGTGATACACCATATGATCGCCATAACACAGCGGTAATTTGATCCACTGTGTCTGGGCGACACCCTGATCACCGGGTTTTGTGGTGATCGCTCTGTGAGCTGCACACGAGCCATCAATGCAGCCTAACGTACAGGAACATTAGCCTGCATCGGCGCTGCTTCCCGTCTGCCGTCAATGTAGAATGGGCGGACGGGAAGAGGGTAAGGGGGGGGCCAGGTAGATGGCTGCTTGTCCTGGTTTGGTATGGATTTTGAGGGTAACTCCATGCCAAAAAAAACCCCTTATCCGAGCATGTGGCCGGGCTGGCCAGTAAAGGGGGCAGACCCCCAGATCCTGCCAACCCAACCCCCCCATCCATGTGAATGAGTATGGGGTACATTGGGCATTTTTTTGCTATTCTCCACTTCGCTTTATCTGGCAATAGCACGGTCATGCAACGCTGTACACGAATGACATTTTTCATTTTTTTCCCACAAAAATAGAGCTTTCTCTTGGTGATATATGAACACCACTAGGTATTTATTATATAAATGAACATTTTGAAACAAGAAAACTATATTTTTTAAATTTTGTTATAAAACATATCCAATAAAAATTTAAAAAAAAATTCTTTATAAATATAGGCCAACATATATTCTGTTACATGTTTTAGGTCAAAAGAAAAAAAAAAACGCAAATCAGTAAATGTGTATTATTTGGTTTGTGTGAAAGTTGTAGCGTCTACAAACAATGGGATAAATAATAAATACTGGAATTTTTCTTTATCTTTTACATTTATTTATTTATGTTTATACTATTAATGTTGATGATGAGTGGGGCTGTGATAGTGCGCCGAGCGATCTGACACTTTGTCGCAACTGACACTGACATCTCCAGTGACACTGATACAGAGATCAGTGTTAATACTATACACTGTCACTGTATAAATGACACAGACTGGGAAGGGGTAACATCTAGGGGCAATCAAAGGGTTAGCGGTGTGTACTGTGTGTAGTATGGGCTGCTTTTACTAATCCATTTGGCTGTTTTTACTCTCTGCTTTGCAGGGAGAAAAAAATAGACACATCACTGCTGTTTGACAGAGGTCTGTGTTGCTTGTCAACACAGAGCTCTGCTAAGTCATTCGCTCAGTCGTTCAGCAGGTCCCAGCCATAAATCATTTGGCTGAACCTGCTGATTGGCTTGGGTTGTAGCGAATGGCAGCACAGATGGGGGTAACGGGCACACATGCCCCCTACCTAGAAATGAAAGATCACAAACATGTACATGATCTGGTGCAGAAGAGACCCCAGGCTGCTGTATATTTGCATGGACCTGTCGGCAGCTGGTTAATTCATGGAACAGAGTTCTACTACCTAATAGTCTCTTATATGTTGTGGTGAGATGTCTGGAATCGGGATCCCAGATCTTCACATCCAGTGCAGCCATGACTAGAGGGTTCAACTCTTCTAGATGTGGGATTCATTTTATTGGATGGTCCATGCAGCAGAATTAGTGGGAACAGATGATACTATGAGAGACAGAAGAGGCCAGAGGGTGACTAAGCCCCGTAGACTCCACTGGTAACTAAAATATCACTTTTGGGTGGACTGACCCTTTAACTGTACAGGATATGTTGGTGGTACACAAATTAAAAGAGTACGGGACACACGGAATGATAGAAATGCCAGTCACCACAGACTTGGAATTACACTGTATCTGAGCACCACAAAACCAAAATGATAATTTATTCATTTGTAATAATCAAAGAAAACTCCCCCATCCATCCATGTTTCCATGCTTTATTTTACTGAGAAATCACTTTGAAAAACTCTTGTCTAGCATTTCTGGCTGTGACCACCTTGAGTAAGGGCAGATGACTGATGTAGCCATTACTTCCTGGAATCCATCTGCCCTTAGCTCAGGCACGAGGGTGTGCTTTGGTGAGAGAGCCTCTGCTCCACTCCTGAATACTCCTGGGATGTATGACCTCATTTGCCTAGGCTAGAAACCAGGAAGTAACTGAGGAATTGTTAATAAAAAAGAATACGTTTAAAACAAATAGATATGATCTACGTTCCTAAATACACTGCTCAAAAAAATGAAAGGAACGCTTTTTAATCAGAGTATAGTGTCAAGTCAATTAAACTTCTGGGATATTTATCTGGTCAGTTAAGTATCAGAGGGGGTTGTAAATCAGTTTCAGCTGCTTTGGTATTAATGAAATGAACAAAAGTTGCATTAGATGGGCAACAGTGAGACGACCCCCAACACAGGAATGGTTTTACAGGTGAAGGCCACTGACATTTTTTTCCTTACTCATCTTTTTTGACTGTTTTTCACTAGTTTTGTCTCATATGACGCCCTCCCACAACTGGACAACTGCGCTCTAACCGTTATTCGGCTATAGCGCACTTGGCAAGTGGTTAAAAAGATATCCCAGCATCCTTTGAGATATCATGTTTCAGTCCATCTGACGCTGCCACGTTGCACCTCAGACTGTCCAGGAGCTCAGTGGTGACCTGGTCCAGATCTGGGAGGACATCCCCCAGGACACCATCCGTCGTCTAATTAGAAGCATGCCCTGACGTTGTCAGACATACATACAATCACGTGGGGGCCATACAAACTACTGAGGACCATTCTGAGTTGCTGCAATACAATTTTAGCAAAATGGACTCGTCTGCATTTTTTTTTTCACTTTGATTTTCGGGGTGTCTTTGAATTCAGTCCTCTGTTGGTTGATAATTTTCATCAAACGATGGGGCGTCCTTACATTCCTAACACATTACCCCGTCCATGTCAGTATAGAGATCCAACATGAGATTTTTCCCCATTGAGATCTGATGTGTTCTCAAAGTGTTCCTTTATTTTTTGAGCCGTGTATTTGCTAAGGATAGCAGCAGAAGGATCAAAAATAGCTCATGTTTATTGAGATTGAAGTTTATTTTATTTATTATTTATTTCAGGTACTTATATATCGCCGTCAATTTACACAGCACTTTACATATATATTGTACATTCACATCAGTCCCTAACCCTCAAGGGGCGTACAGTCTAAGGTCCCTAACTCACATTCATACATACACTGTCTGTCTATCTATCTATCTATCGATCTATCTATCTATCTATCTATCTATCTATCTATCCAGTTGTATCCGACCCTTGGCGATTGCATGGACAGTCACTTGTAAGCGACTTTTTCCATGAACTCTCTTAGCAGTTACTTTACAGGGTAGGTTGCCAGGTCTTTCTCCAACCCCCACCATGCAGGAGATCCCACATGGCCAGGGATGAAACTAGGACAATTTAGACAGGAGCCAATTCACCTACCAGCATGTCTTTGGAGGGTGGGAGGAAACCGGAGTACCCAGAGGAAACCCACACAGGCACAGGGAGAACATGCAAACTCCAGGCAGGTGGTGCCGTGGTTGGGATTCGAAGCAACGACCCAAGTACTGCCAGGTGGAAGTGCATTTAGCCACTGTGCTGCCCAAGTTGTGCATTAAAGTTTTTCTGTTGCCTGAAGTTGCCCCTCCTCTGATCAATTTATTGTGTTCCATTGAACGGGCTGCCGACACACGCCAGAATAGACCAAATATCGGACACGCATCGTTTCTTCTGACTAGATGTGCAGTGTGGTGCGCTGCAATGCATGTTTGTCAGATGTGCGTTCGGTTCCTATTGACAATGGATGGCACTGCAACACGCTAATGCATGGACCACGTGTCGACCTATGTTGCAGGAATGCATCTTACCGCAACACAAAAGTGTGATTGGATGCTTCATGTAAGGTGCGCATAGGGAGGGCAATTCACAGAACGTTACAATACACAGAGTCCTCCAGCATACTTACCAGCCAGCCAGCAAAATTGGAAAAAGCCTAAAATGTTTCAGCAATTTGTGTTCAGTTTGTTGGATACATTTGCAAATATATGTAAAGCCGCACTGCCACGTCAAGGCTCCTCTGTACAGTGCGGTCCCTAACTCCACTCTAATGTCATTTCCAAATTGTGACATACAGAGCAAGAAATACATTCAGAATGTAAACTAGTTCAACAAAAATTAAATCAAAAACAGAGGTTTTGGTTGCATATATTTGCAATCATATACGAAACTACCATCTATAGACGTCTAAAACATGAGTGAAAAAAAAATACTGGCCTCCAACCTCCCCTTATAGCCAGTCCAACACACGCCTTTAAAAAAGAATACCGGCCTCCAACCTCCCCTTATAGCCGGTCCAACACACACCTGGAAAAAAAATATTGTAGCTCTTTTGTGGGTGAAGAGAGCTGGTGTAATTGCTTTCTTGGAGGCAGGTGCTGATGACAATCCTTCAATAGAGCGATGACGGAGCCTCCACGTGAATGTCACATGCTGACGGAGTCTCCACGTGAATGTCACATGCTGACGGAGCCTCCACGTGAATGTCACATGCTGACGGAGTCTCCACGTGAATGTCACATGCTGACGGAGCCTCCACGTGAATGTCACATGCTGACGGAGCCTCCACATGCTTGGCACATTCTGTTAGAGCCTCCACGTGCTTGGCACATGCTGTCGGAGCCCCCACGTGCTCTGCACAAGCCTTCGGAGCCTCCACGTGCTCAACACAAGCCGTCGGAGCCTCCACGAGCTCGGCACAAGCCGTCGGAGCCTCCACGAGCTCGGCACAAGCCGTCGGAGCCTCCACGTGCTCGGCACAAGCCGTCGGAGCCTCCACGTGCTCGGCACAAGCCGTCGGAGCCTCCACGTGCTCGGCACAAGCCGTCGGAGCCTCCACGTGCTCGGCACAAGCCGTCGGAGCCTCCACGTGCTCGGCACAAGCCGTCGGAGCCTCCACGTGCTCGGCCCAAGCCGTCGGAGCCTCCACGTCCTCGGCACAAGCCGTCGGAGCCTCCACGTGCTCGGCACAAGCCGTCGGAGCCTCCACGGGCTCGGCACAAGCCGTCGGAGCCTCCACGGGCTCGGCACAAGCCGTCGGAGCCTCCACGGGCTCGGCACAAGCCGTCGGAGCCTCCAACGATCTCGGCACAAGCCGTCGGAGCCTCCACGTGCTCGGCACAAGCCGTCGGAGCCTCCACGTGCTCGGCACAAGCCGTCGGAGCCTCCACGTGCTCGGCACAAGCCGTCGGAGCCTCCACGTGCTCGGCACAAGCCGTCGGAGCCTCCACGTGCTCGGCACAAGCCGTCGGAGCCTCCACGTGCTCGGCACAAGCCGTCGGAGCCTCCACGTGCTCGGCACAAGCCGTCGGAGCCTCCAACGATCTCGGCACAAGCCGTCGGAGCCTCCCCGTGCTCGGCACAAGCCGTCGGAGCCTCCCCGTGCTCGGCACAAGCCGTCGGAGCCTCCCCGTGCTCGGCACAAGCCGTCGGAGCCTCCACGTGCTCGGCACAAGCCGTCGGAGCCTCCACGTGCTCGGCACAAGCCGTCGGAGCCTCCACGTGCTCGGCACAAGCCGTCGGAGCCTCCACGTGCTCGGCACAAGCCGTCGGAGCCTTCAACGATCTCGGCACAAGCCGTCGGAGCCTCCACGATCTCGGCACAAGCCGTCGGAGCCTCCACGTGCTCGGCACAAGCCGTCGGAGCCTCCACGTGCTCGGCACAAGCAGTCGGAGCCTCCACGTGCTCGGCACAAGCCGTCGGAGCCTCCACGTGCTCGGCACAAGCCATCGGAGCCTTCCAAGCGGCATTTAGCCAATGTGCTGCCTTCAACCATTTAGCTACCGGCCTCCAACCTCCCCTTATAGCCGGTCCAACACACACCTGGATAAAAAAATATTGTAGCTCTCTTGTGGGTGAAGAGAGCTGGTGTAATTGCTTTCTTGGAGGCAGGTGTTGATGACAATCCTTCAATAGAGCGATGACATAGGGGACTTTCTGATGATGAAGGTCCTCCTCTTCTTCACCTCCTAGTGTAAAATTTCTTCCAACTTCTTGGCCATCTTAACTCCCAGAACAGTCGCACCCTGGCCATTTAAGTGCAGTCCGTCCCTGCTGTAGAGCTGGTAACTGAACGAAAAGTCCGCCCAGTTCTCCATGAACTCAAACCCCTCCTCTCTGCACCAGTTCTTCAGCCACTTGTTAAGCTCTCTGATCTCATTCTGCCTCACTGGTGTGGCTCGAGGTACAGGCAGTATTTCTGAAAATACTGCCTTGGAGGTTCTTTTCTTCAATATAGCTCCCAAGTCTCTGAAATCTTTTTGTAGGGCGTTCCATCTTCCTCTGATTTTGTCGTTGGTACCGACATGTACGATGACAGCTGGGTCCTCCCCAGCCCCTTTCAGCAATCTGTCCATGCGATCTGCAATGTCTCGAACCCGAGCGCCTGGTAAACTACAGACTGTTCGGCAATGACGGTCTTTGTGACAGATTGCTTTCTCTGTACCTCTAAGAATGGAGTCCCCTACCACCAGTATATGTCTATCCTTTCTTGTATCCTTGCCCCCATCTTCACTGGAGGAGATGTTCCCCTGGCATTTTGGTAGGGTCTTGACATTAAAGTCGTATTCTGTCGGAGTCTCCACGTGAATGTCACATGCTGACGGAGCCTCCACGTGAATGTCACATGCTGCTGGAGCCTCCACGTGAATGTCACATGCTGACGGAGCCTCCACGTGAATGTCACATGCTGACGGAGCCTCCACGTGAATGTCACATGCTGACGGAGCCTCCACGTGAATGTCACATGCTGACGGAGCCTCCACGTGAATGTCAAATGCTGATGGAGCGTCCACGTGAATGTCAACTACTGTCGGAGCCTCCACGTGCTGGGCACATTCTGTCGGAGCCTCCACGTGCTGGGCACATTCTGTCGGAGCCTCCACGTGCTGGGCACATGCTGTCGGAGCCTCCACGTGCTGGGCACATGCTGTCGGAGCCTCCACGTGCTGGGCACATGCTGTCGGAGCCTCCACGTGCTGGTCACTTGCTGTCGGAGCCTCCACGTGCTGGGCACATGCTGTCGGAGCCTCCACGTGCTGGGCACATGCTGTCGGAGCCTCCACGTGCTGGGCACATGCTGTCGGAGCCTCCACGTGCTGGGCACATGCTGTCGGAGCCTCCACGTGCTGGGCACATGCTGTCGGAGCCTCCACGTGCTGGGCACTTGCTGTCGGAGCCTCCACGTGCTCGGCACTTGCTGTCGGAGCCTCCACGTGCTCGACACTTGCTGTCAGAATCTCAACAAGCTCGTCACATGCTGTCAGAATCTCCTCAACCTTGTCACATGCTGACAGAGTCTCAACAAGCTCGTCACATGCTGACAGAGTCTCCACGTCCTCGACACATGCTGTCAGAATCTTAACAACCTCGTCACATGCTGTCAGAATCTCACCAAGCTCGTCACATGCTGTCGGAGTTTCCACGTGCTCGGCACATGCTGACGGAGCCTCCATGTCGATATCATATCTCTTCTCGCTCACTGTGGCAAGCCTGCCGGGTGAGCTGTGTTTGCAGTAAATATTGTTTACATCTGTAATAAAAAAGAATTGAATTTAGCACCTTTAATATACATTTTATATATTTTTCTTTATACAAAATCAAATTACAGAGAATAAAGTTAGAAACACCTGTGCCAGGGACAGTAAGGAAACCTGACATGATAGGGACACAGGGATGACTATAGTGGCCTTCATATAAAAATGCTAGTTGGGTGGCAGTTATGCCAAGCCTCTACAATTAAATGACTGAAGAAACCAGCAAGTTAAATGAGTGGGCGGGTCACAAGGGAAGTGGCAGTAGGAAGTAGTGGTGTCACCTGCCTGGCTCTGCATTGTGGCTGGGCTTTGTGAACCACTGGGAATGTCAGCCGTCATCAGTGTCTATGGCCCAGGGATGTTGAATTTCTATCGCCATACATGTAGTCCCGGGTGCCGGGTAGGCAGTTTTTTTTATTTATCTTCAGCTGCTTGCCTGTCAGGTGGAAGCATTTGCCGATTTGCTTCCACGCAGTGACCCCCCCCTCCCCCGCACATATACGCATGTACAAACGTAAAAGCACACGCTGGGGCGCCTACACATGAAACCGTTGATTGCAAAACACGTTACATATCGCCGCACATGCCAGAATGAGCGCAATAATTCTAGCAGCAGACCCCCTGCATACACTATACTGATCACCTAGAAGGGGCTTTAAAAGCATCAACTACAGAGAATGTCGGACTGTTACAGCCCCTTCTAGGTGATCAGTATAGTGTATGGAGGGGGTCTGCTGCTAGAATTATTGCGCTCATTCTGGCGTGTGCGGTGATATGTAACGTGTATTGCAACCGACGTTTTCATGTGCCCCAGCGTGTGCTTTTACATTTGTACATGTGCATATGTCTGGGGGGAGGTGTGTTATGTGATTGGTTGTTACTTTAATTTTTTCAATTAAAAAAAATATATATTTTTTTCTGAATTTATTTTCATCACATAGGGAACAATGTCCCGTCTGTGATGTATTTTGGTGACAGGTTCTCTTTATGGAAACATCTGAGGTGTAATAGACCCCGGATGTCTCCCCTGTACTACACTGGATGGACTGCAATGCACATCGGATGGGATTCCATATGTCCCGCCCTCGGTGGGCGGGGATCTCTGACCGGTAACCAGGAAGTGACATCACACCATCACTTCCTGGTCAGGACCAGACGGGGACGGGCGCTCTCCTCCTTCCTCGGGGGGGGGGGGGGGGGGGCGGCGGACAGGCCGGCACTGTGTGGAAGAGGCTGTGCTGCCCCTCCAATGCTTCCACCTGACAGGTGAGCCCCGCAGCAGGGATGAAGGGGAGAGGAAACTACCTGCCCCACCCCCGGGACGTGTCCGGACATGCCCGGCCATATGAATTCCCCATCCCTGCTGGAATGTCAGCTCTCCTCAGTGTCTATGGGGATCCCTGTACATGTGTCCATATGGGAATGTCAGCCGGGAAAAAGGGGGAAAAAAGGGTCCAGTGAGAGGAGGTGAGTTCCCTCGTCTCTCTCTAGATCCACAATACATACCATTTTGGTGTTCTGCCTTGTGGTGGCGCCCATTGACTTTACTGCCGGCGCCTAAACATCCAGCAACGGCTCTGAAGCAGCCGCGCAGAAAAGCCCGAGTCCTCTTCATGGTGGTGGGCCTCTTGGTGGTGGGATCTGCAGACTGCTCAGTGATCCCTCCTTCCATAGGGGGCTTTCCTTCCCTCGATTCCTCTTTGGTGGTTTTCTGAGAAATAAACCTTTTAATCTTTAATTGTCTCATTACGGAAAATAATGAAACCCGCTTCAACCTGTGTGAGAAAGGCAGTGCAGCCAATCGGATCAAATCCGAACCGATGAGACTGCAAGCCAAACTCAGGAGAAGGAACAATCATGTCTGCTCTGTACCGGGTACAAGGAGCGACTGAAGGGACTCTGGCAGAGCTGGCTTAGGGGGGAGAAAGGGGGGGGAAGGGGGAGGGGTCAGGTGATGACATCACGGTGCTGGAGAGACTTTTTTTTTTTTTAAAGGGGCCACGTCCTTTTTAAATTCAGCCACCTGCAGGTTTAATTCAAAAACAAGGACATGGCCCCTTTAAGAACTCTAGGAGACTGTTTTTTTTTTTTTTTTTCAAATCTCCTGGTACTCAGACAAACACAACTGACGATTTTTCCTAAAGGGGCGGCAGTTATGTGAATGCAGCCTCAGTATATAGATCTCATATACCAGGAGAAGAGGTTTTTTCTTTTTTTTTTTAATTTAAGTGAGTTATTTTGATTGATATTTCAACCTTACAGTCCCACGGCTTAAAATAAAGGTCTTTATTCCTATGAGAACTCTGTGATTGGAGCCTTATCGCTTCATATAAAGATTTCCTGCCGAACAAATATTTTCATTTCTGTCTTGCTTTTTTTTTTTAGTCTTTTATCGTTATTTCCCTAAATGATGGAATTTTTTTTTTCAATGCGAAAACGCCTCCCATAGACTTCAATGCGAAAACGCCTCCCATAGACTTTAATGCAAAAACACCTTTCAGTAGCAATCCTATGTGAACACTTATGTTCTCTTGAGGCTCTGCTCTATCACTTGTGATTCTGGAACGCACCGCAACAAACTCGCACAGAACCCTTTCCATAATGGCACTCAAAGCACAATGCGTGTGGGTGGCATCTGTGTGAACCTCCTCAATAGGAGCACATAATATCTAGCCTGTCATGTCAATCTGTGAGTTTGAAAATGCATCCAGAATGGCATATGTGTGAACCAGGGCTGCTCCTTTCACATTTGGGCATTTTGGGATTGCGGCAGAATCGCTGTGATCGCAAAACGCAGGTTCAGGCGCCATTATTTATTATTAGGGCTCATGTACACGGGGCGTTTGGAAAACTCTTCTGACCTCTGGAAACTGACTGCTAGAAAACGTAGATTATAAAATGTCAGTTTAGCCGCGTTTGCATACCGCGTTTATGCGTGTTTGAGTTTAGAAGCGTTTTTAAACAATAGCGTCAGGAGACCTTCCAAATGCCCAGAATGCACTGAAAAATAGTAAATCATGAACTATTTCAGACATTTTGAGAGAAATAGAGCGAGCAGAAGCAGAGAGAGCAGTATGTGTGGAGATGACCTGTCTATTCTGGTTGTAGTCACTATGGATCCCATCATAATGCGGCGCGTTTTACCTATTTTTCCTTCACGCGAAACCTGGAAGTGACTGCGCTGGTGTACCGGGTCCATTGGAATACATGGAAAATGCTTTGCATGCACTTTTGATGAAGAAAATGGGCTCTGGACAGCCTCTGGATAAGGACCTGTCAAAATACGCGTCTAAACGCAAACGCTTGTAAAGGCGGTTAACAGCGTTCATAAGCGTTTGGCGTTTGAAATATCGGTAAAATCTAATCCTGAATGCAATTTTGGTGCGTTCAAAAAAAGCCGACTAAACTGATCTGCCTGTAAACGTCTGTAAACGCCTGTGTGTACATGGACACAGGAAGACATAAAGGAGAGTTCAGGGGCTGCTGAAAAATCTGCTCCACAGTTCCTGAACGTCAGTGTAGCAGCTGCAGTGTACATGAGCCCTGAAAACGTTTCAGTTTTGCCGTGATTGTCGTGCGGTAAGTCGCATCGTGTGAAGCTTGTCGCCCAAAAGTCGCCTTGCCCCAGGAGCTGACAATCCACGCTACTCTTTACAAAAATAAGTCCGCTGGGTTGAATGGAAAATACAAACCTTGTAGTGTGTACCCGGCTACAGCGCCCTCTGCTGTAGGTAGTGAGTAAACAGATGAAGGACTCCATCTCTTCCACTCTCTGCCCCTGATAACAGGCAGGTCTGCGATGTTTGAACAGTGACTGATGAAAGGTTATAGCCTGTGATAGCCGGGTGTGAAGAAGGCAATAAACTCACAAATGATAATGTGTTCATTTCCAGGTCTTATCCCAGAGAGGTGCCTCTATGTCTGTACCACAGGGTGTTGCAGTTCATCTGGTCAGCCAGGATCAACTCTGTTGTCTCTCTTGTTACAAACTGTTCATGACCACTGTGGTTCTGGGTATGGTGCTGTTTGGTTCTGGGTATGGACTGTGTGGTTCTGGGTATGGTGCTGTGTGGTTCTGGGTATGGTGCTGTGTGGTTCTGGGTATGGTTGTGTGTGGCTCCTGGGTATCTGACTTGGTGTCGCTCCTGGTTATCGGGATGTGTGTGGCTCCTGGGTATCGGGCTGCGTGTGTGGCTCCTGGGTATCGGGCTGCGTGTGTGGCTCCTGGGTATCGGGCTGCGTGTGTGGCTCCTGGGTATCAGGCTGTGTGTGGCTCCTGGTTATCGGGCTGCGTGTGTGGCTCCTGGTTATCGGGCTGCGTGTGTGGCTCCTGGTTATCGGGCTGCGTGTGTGGCTCCTGGGTATCGGGCTGCATGTGTGGCTCCTGGGTATCGGGCTGCGTGTGTGACTCCTGGGTATCGGGCTGCGTGTGTGGCTCCTGGGTATCGGGCTGCGTGTGTGGCTCCTGGGTATCGGGCTGCATGTGTGGCTCCTGGGTATCGGGCTGCATGTGTGGCTCCTGGGTATCGGGCTGCATGTGTGGCTCCTGGGTATCGGGCTGCATGTGTGGCTCCTGGGTATCGGGCTGCATGTGTGGCTCCTGGGTATTGGGCTGTGTTTGTACCTCCTGTGTGTCCTGACCCAGAAGTGACGTTATGTTATTATTATACACGATTTATATGGCGCTAACAGTTTGCTCAGCGCTTTACAATATAACGGGAGACAATACAGTAACAATACAATTCAATAAAAGAGGGATAGGAGGGCCCTGATCCTAGGAGCTTACAATCTAGGATCACTTCTGGGTCCCCATTGACAGACTCCTTATCATGGAAGCCAGGATAGAATGTAATGCAGTGCACTGTATTCCTGTCAGTGTAGTACAGGGGACACTCCCGGGGGATTTTAGATCTTTGATGTCTCAATAAAGAGAACCTGTCACACAGAAAAAAAAAGTAAAAAAAATAAAAGTTATGTAATAAATGAAAGTTACACCCAAGCACATCTCCTCCCCCCCCCCCTCCAAAAAAAAAATTGAGACCCCCCCCTCACATACATGCACGTTGAAACGTCAAAGCAAACACTGGGGCGCCTACACATGAAGATGTAGATTGCGATACACGTTACATATCACCGCACACGCCAGGATGAGGCAATAATTCCAGCACCAGACCTCCTCCATACACTACACTGATGACCTTTAAGGGGCTTTAACCCCTCCCACCTGACCAATGTACATAAACGGCCGGCTGGGAGCTCCCCCGTTCTGATTGGACATTCCTGTACGTCCCTCAGAACATGCGCTTGTGTGCGGCCCCGGGGCCACGCAACACGAATCTGTGATGGCTGCGCCCGTCGGACTTAGCCAATTACGGATTGGGATATGGGCTCTCTGATTGGACCTTCCAATCGTAATGGCAGTGTCCAATCACAGCCATCTCTGAATGTCAGCAGACACGTGTCTCTGTAGCTGTTCCCTCAGCTGAGGTCTGTGAGAGCTCGGGGAGGGGGGGAGGGGGGGATGCTGCAAATTGTGACAATTGATGTGTGTAGCTGATGATTTTATTCCTCCATTACACAGCTCTGCAGCCCCCCCACACCAGGACACCAAGCAGCATCTGTCCCTGTCCACATGTCAGCGTCTGTCAGTGTCCCACATACATGTCATCACCTGTCACAGTGTACAGGGCACAAAAAAAAACAACAATGTAAAGTGCCCCCATCCCCCCCTCGCTATAGTGCAAAGGCGAATGCGTGCATTGGTCTCATACGCATACATGACCAGTGATCACACCACACATGTGAGGTATTGCCGTGAATGTCGGAGGAGAGCAATAATTCTATCACCTGACCTCCTCTGTAACTCTAAACTGGTAACCTGGAACGGCTTATAAAGTGTCTCCTATAAAGATTTGTAAATCACGTAGTTTGGCGCCATTCCATAATCGTGCGCAATTATAAAGCGTGACGGGTTTTTGTCTGTTTACTTGGTGCAACACCATATTTTCTATTTTACCAAAAATGTGGGTATTATATAGTGTTTGTGCATCAAAATTCTTTAACCGCTCCCCCCCCCCGACCACTGCACATAAACGGCCAGGTGGGATCATCGCTGTTCTGATTGGACGTTCCTGAACGTCACTCAGAATGTGGCCACGCAGCTGTGCGCTCTCAGTTTGCCTGTGTCCCATGGACACAGCATAACGCCGCACGGCAGAAAGGCTCTCTGATTGGCCCTTCTGATCACATGATATCTGTTTCCAATCACAGCCATCATGTGATGTCAACAAAGCCGCCAGTCTGTTGATTGGCTCTGCCTCTCCTCACACAGAGCCCGCTAGTGAGAAGCGGAGCCGATCTGTGTAAAACACACACATCACCCCATAGTGTCCCCCACACAGCTGTCAGTGCACCAGTGATCCACATCTGTCACAGTACCAGTGGTCATACACATCTGTACCAGTGATCCACTTCTGTCAGCATACAATCCACATCTGTACCGTGTACCAGTGGTCCTTTACCAGTGATCCACATCTCTCATGGCCTATCAGTGTCAAATCCACATCTGTCAGTTTAGCAGTGCTCAATATCTGTCACACGGCACTAGTGTAAAATCCACATCAGTACCAGTGAATAACATCTGTCACGGTGCACCAGAGTAAAATACACATCTATACCAGTGATCAATATCTGTCACAGATTATCAGTGTGAAATCCACATCTGTACCAGAGATACACATCTGTACCAGTGATAGACATCTGTACCAGTGATAGACATCTGTACCAGTGATACACATCTGTACCAGTGATAGACATCTGTACCAGAGATACACATCTGTACCAGTGAACATCAACATCAGCAATGCAGCATAAACTTGTGTAAACAATGATACACCAGTGAGGAGGCTTTCCAGATGCTGAGTATGACGGACGAGAGTAGCGGGGATCTCTCTCTGTGAGACTCAGATTCTGAGTATGAGGCAGTTAAAAGTAGTGGGTGAGCAGCGGAAAAGAAAGAAGGGCTTCCCCCATCCACACATTGGAGGTGGATTGGGGAATCCTCCCTGCTGCCGTATTGTATTGTGACAGCGGAGGGGTCGGAGAGCCGGCTCATTCCCAGCCCAGCAACTCTCAGTTGTCACAAACAGCTCCCAATCTCTGTTTATGTTCAGGAGACGGAGGGATGGGATCCCTATAATGTGACCACAGTGGTAGCCAATCACCGTGATCACATGATTAGTGATCACCTCCCGGTGTTAAGACCCAGCTAAAGGGCTGCCAGGAGGGGGGGGAGGGGTTATCAGGTTTTAGAGGTTGGGTTTGAATCTAATGTAACCCTCGTCATTGATAGATTGTATTTGATGACCTTTATAAATACACAAATGTGATATTCCCGCCGTGAGGTCCCCCAGCCATCGTCCTCTGTCCTATAACATCATTTCTGCCGGTTCCAGCCACTCGCATTAAAATATCAGTGGAGAAAGAATGCGAAGTCAATCAGAATGGCCTCAGTGGGACGGATGCGATTTAATATTAGAACGACCCGGCCGCACAGAGGGAGCTGAAGATTTCAGCAATGTTCATGTAACTCATGCTGCTTCCCTCTCCGGAGTCTCTGCTGTGATAAGTAGGTGGAGGTCATTACAAATGCAGCCATGATTACCTCCACGGTATAAGTGCCACACACTACGCCGGGAAAGAGAGCGCCGTCCCCGAGACTTAGGAGACACTTCTGGGGGTCAGCCCACCTAAACGGATCTTGTAGTTTTAGGTGGTTATAGGAAGACTGACTCTCCCGCGTACTTATTTTACCGCCCACTTCCTTCATGGACGTCTGTGCTCAGACTATGCAGGGCAAAGCAACAACAAGTTCCCTTTAATGCACTTCTCCCCAGCAGCATACTCCATACTGACTTTCCTTGTACCTCTCCGCCGCTCCGTTCAGCTGCTGATAGGAGAGTCCAGTATAAGCTTCAAGTCATGGGGATTGTAGATGACACATTGCTGATTGGCCCAGCACGGTCACATGGGGTAAGTCACATGCTTCTTCATACCTGGGGCTACCTAGTATTGCCTTTGTTTCTCAGCACAGAAGTGAAGGAAATGGCAGTGGGCGGGATTAACCTGGATATGTTTCTTCTATTGTCTCTTTCAGGTGGGTGGTTTGGGGGTATTAAAAACAAATAGTTGAGCTGAAGTTTTACTGCCCACTCAGCTTGGCACAATACAGCCAGCTGGGGCTGTACGCATGCATGGCTGCAATGTTTTGGCATTTTTACTGTGGGGAGCAGATTTTGACAGGCGGTACCTTCTGCCAAACTCACCCATTGAGTTCAGTGCATGCAATTGCAGGGCTGGAGTGCAGCATTACAGGGTAATATCAGGCAGTGAGGAGGTGATATCTCGCCTCCTCACTGCCTTTCAAATGTCCTCTTAAAATATGGATTGCTCTTCAGATGGCACTGCAGTTCTCCTTAAAGTGGTTGTAAAGTCTGAAGGATTTTTACCTTCATGCATGCTATGGATGAATGTAAAAAGCCTTCTTTGTGTGGCAGTGCCCCCATCCCCCCAATACTTAGCTGAGCCCCATCGAGATCCAGCAATATGAATGACAGCCTCGCTGTCCCTGGTCTCTGC
Source organism: Staurois parvus (assembly GCF_062004578.1). Taxonomy (NCBI): domain Eukaryota; kingdom Metazoa; phylum Chordata; class Amphibia; order Anura; family Ranidae; genus Staurois; species Staurois parvus. The sequence continues at coordinate 9,281,580 of NW_028317826.1, forward strand.
CTCCTCATTGGCTGAGACAGCAAGCAGGAGCCATTGACTCCTACTGCTATCAATCACAGCCAGTCAGCCAATGAGGAGATAGAGGGGGTGGGGCCAAGCCGTGGCTCCATGTGTGAATGGACACACGGAGCAGTGGGTGCCCCCATAGCAAGCTGTTTTCTGTGAGGGCACCCGACAGACAGGATGAGCCAGGAGAGCCTGCGGGGGACCCGAGGAGAGGAGGATCCGGGCTGCTCTGTGCAAACCGCAGGTAAGTATAGACATGTTTATTATTTAACCACTTGCCTACTGGGCCAATTCTGACATTCCTCTCCTACATGGAAAAATTCTCTTTTTTTTTTTTGCTAGATAATTACTTAGAACCCCCAAACATTATATTTTTTTAAGCAGAGGCCCTAGAGAATAAAATGATGGGGGTTACAATTTTTTATGTCACGTGGTATTTGCACAGTGGTTTTTCAAAAGCATATTTTTGAGGAAAAAAACACTTTTATGAATTTTAGTGAACACAAACACAATATAATACCCAATTTCTTTGTAAAATATAAAAGATGATGTTATGCCGAGTAAATAGATACCACACAAGACATGCTTTAAAACTGCGCACACCAATGAAATGGCGGAAAACTGGTACTTTAGTTTATCCATAGGCAACGGTTTAAAAATCTTTACAGGTTACCAAATGAGAGTTCCAGAGGAGATTTGGTGCTGGAATTATTGCTGTGAAGTTCGCGGTGATACCTCGCATGTGTCGTGCGATCGCTGTGTACATATGCATGCAGGGCCGACACATGCGTTCACCTTTGCATGTAACCACGAGGGGGCTGGGGGTTGTTTTATTTTTATTATTTATTTTTTTCACTTTCATTGCTATCAGAAGGGGTAAACAACATCCTTTATGATAACATGGGCCATGACAGGTCCTCTTCTATCAGACCCCAGATTTCTCCACAGATTGGTCTGATTGGCTGCTTCACTGGCTGGCAGGCAGAGAGTAAACCCAGAGCTGGAAGTGACAGAATCCTTGTTGCTTCCAGTTTCTCATTTCACTTAGTGGGAAGAACAACATCAATGCCTCCCATTGTGTCTGGGGGAGCCGATGCCACCGATCGCATCTTTGCCGGGCTTCCCGATTGCACAAGATACACGGGAAAGGTGGTGGGGGGAGGGGATGAGGGCCACCTGTAAAAGTAATCCAACGGCGCATAGTCGCTCAGATTACTTTTACATAAAAGAGAATCGTTGGCACTGAAAAATGATACGGATACGTGATCATGGTTGTCGCCTCAGCCATTGTCCCGGTATAACCACTTCAGTACCAGGCTGTGTATATTTACAGTGGGGCAAAAAAGCATTTAGTCAGCCACCAATTGTACAAGTTCTCCCACTTAAAAACATGAGAGAGGCCTGTAATTGGCATCATAGGTAGACCTCGACTATGAGAGACAAAATGAGAAAAAAAATCCAGACAATCACATTGGCTGATTTGGAAAGAATTTATTTGCAATTATGGTGGAAAATAAGTATTTGGTCAATATCAAAAGTTCATCTCTATACTTTGTTATATATCCTTTGTTGGCAATGACAGAGGTCAAACGTTTCCTGTAAGTCTTCACAAGGTTGGCACACACTGTTGCTGGTATGTTGGCCCATTCCTCCATGCAGATCTCCTCTAGAGCAGTGATGTTTTGGGGCTGTCGCTGGGCAACATGGACTTTCAACTCCCTCCAAAGATTTTCTATGGGGTTGAGATCTGGAGACTGGCTAGGCCACTCCAGGACCTTGAAATGCTTCTTACGAAGACACTCCTTCGTTGCCCGGGCAGTATTTTTGGGATCATTGTCATGTTGGCAGACCCGGCCACGTTTCATCTTCAATGCCCTTGCTGATGGAAGGAGGTTTGCACTCAAAATCTCACGATACATGGCCCCATTCATTCTGTCCTGTACATGGATCAGTCGTCCTGGTCCTTTTGCGGAGAAACAGCCCCAAAGCAAGATGTTGCCACCCCCATGCTTCACAGTAGTGTCAGGGCAGGAGCCGAGGAACGGACAGGCAGGCCTAACAATGTAACGCACTGGCTGACGACAACCACCACCCACAGACCAAAGTCCCTCAGGGCGCGGAGTCTAAGTCCCAGGCTGCCCTTCACCAGGGCCCCTGATGGTGGGGATGGACTTGACGCAGCCAGGAACCAGGTCGCGGCCCCCGAGACACCTCAGCTGCGGTAATGGCCGCCGCCAATGGCGTGTAGCTGGTGGAAGAAGCAGAAGAGTAGTCAGACAGGCCGGGGTCAACAACAACAGGACAAAACAGTACAGGACAGCAGACAAGAATCACAGGTCACGAGCCAGGTTCAGCAACAGAGGGTCAGATCAAAGGAGAATACAAAGAATAGTCAAGTCACAAGCCGAATCAGAATACCAGGAGAGTCACGAGAGTCAGAACAGAGTAATAGTAACACCAAGACACAAGACACAAGTGCAAAGAGCATGTGCGGGCCACAGGCTTATATGTCATCAGCCACGCCCCTCTGGGGGGTGGACCTAAGAGACCTGAAGGCATAAAAAGGATTCCCATCATGCACAGCAGAATCCAAGATGGACGCCAGCACATGGAGTAACATAACCTCAGGGAAAAGGTAGGACCTTGACAGTACCTCCTCCTCAAGGGCCCCTCCCCCTCCGCGGCTCAACAAAAGGTTTCTGAGGAAAGCGGGTATGAAAAGCGTGGAGGAGGGCAGGAGCATGGACATCCGCGGAAGGAACCCAGGAACGCTCCTCAGGACCATAACCGCGCCAATGAACCAGGAACTGTAAACGACCGCGCACCAATCGAGAGTCCAGGATCCGGCTCACCTCATACTCCTCATGACAGTCAACCCGAACAGGACGGGGCCGAGGCAGAGAGGTAGTGAAGCGATTGCAGATCAGAGGTTTCAACAGGGAAACATGAAAGATATTGGAGATCCGCTTCCCAGACGGAAGGGCAAGGGCATAGGCCACCGGATTCACTTTGCGGAGAATGCGGAAAGGACCGACAAAACGGGGAGCTAGTTTGGGTGTGGGCACCCGAAGATTGAGGTTGCGAGTAGACAACCACACCTGATCTCCGACCTGGTATGAAGGAGCGGGCAACCGTCTGCGATCAGCCTGGAACTTCTGGCGCTGAGCTGAGTCCCTCAAGGCCCTCTGGATCTGCCCCCATTTAGAACGCAGGGCAGCAAGATGGTTCTCCACAGCCGGAATGTCCTGTGGTGAGAACCTCTCAGGTAATACCGCGGGTTGGAACCCATAGTTGGCCATGAAGAGCGACATCCCGGAGGAGGAGTTGACTGCCGAGTTCCTGGCAAACTCTGCCCAGGGCAGGAGATCGGCCCAATCGTCCTGATGGTCTGAAATATAACACCAAAGGAATTGTTCTAAGGCCTGATTGGAACGCTCCGCAGCCCCATTGGACTGCGGGTGGTAGGCTGAGGAAAAGGAGAGACTAATACTCAACTGGGAGCAGAAGGCGCGCCAGAATCTGGACACGAACTGACTCCCACGGTCCGAGACAATCACCTTAGGCAACCCATGCAGGCGAAAAATCTCCCTGGAAAAGACCGTGGCCAGTTCTTGCGCTGTTGGTAATTTCCTGAGTGGAATGCAATGGCACATCTTGGAAAACCGATCGACGATCATGAGGATGACCGTATGACCCCGAGACACCGGGAGGTCTACAATAAAGTCCATACCTAGGTGTGACCAAGGACGCTCCCCATTGGGAATGGGTTGCAGAAGACCCAAAGGGAGATGCTGTGGAGACTTATTCTGGGCACAGATCGAACATGCCGCTACATAAGAGGCAATGTCGGCACGGAGGGTTGGCCACCAGAATAAGCGAGAGACGACCCAACACAGCTGGTTCTTCCCTGGATGCCCGGCAGTTTTGGCGTTATGGTAGGTACGCAGCAGGCGGGTGCGCAATCCCTCGGGTACAAAACATCTACCCTCCGGCTTCCCGGGGGGAGCATCAAATTGAGCCGCCAAAATCTGCTCCCCAAGAGGAGAGGTCAGACTGGTGCGAATGGCAGCCAGGATCTGATCTGGAGGAATAACTGAGATTGGCTCAGAGTCTTCCCTGGACAACTCAAGAGTATTGCCGTGATAACGCATCAGCCCTGACATTCTTGGAACCAGGCAAATATGAAACCACATAGTTGAAGCGTGACAAGAACAGAGCCCATCTGGCCTGGCGGGGTGTCAATCTTTTGGCCTCCGAAAGATAAGTCAGGTTCTTATGATCGGTAAGAATGAGGACCGGAACCGCGGAGCCCTCGAGCAGGTGCCTCCATTCCTTGAGAGCCAGAATGATTGCCAACAACTCCCTATTTCCAATCTGGTAGTTGCACTCTGCAGAGGAAAGCTTCCTGGAGTAGAACCCACAGGGAAGTAGGGGTCCATCGGGCGACCGACGTTGAGACAGGAGAGCGCCTACTCCCGTCTCGGATGCATCAACCTCAAGGATGAAGGGCAATCCAGGATTGGGATGAGACAGTATCGGAGCCGACGCGAAGGCAGATTTCAGAGCCTCGAACGCTACGATGGCCTCGGGTGGCCACTCGTGAGGATTACTGCCCTTCTTGGTTAGGTCTGAGAGAGGCTTTGCCAGCGTGGAGAAGTTCCGGATGAACTTCCGATAGTAGTTGGCAAAACCCAAAATGCGCTGAATGGGCCGAAGACCATTGGGACGAGGCCACTGCAGAACCGCCGAAACCTTCTGAGGGTCCATGGAGAATCCCTCCGCAGAAATGATGTAGCCTAAAAAGGCAACTTGGGATCGATGGAATTCGCACTTCTCAAGTTTTCAAAAAAGTTCGTTCTCACGTAATCGTTGCAGCACCTACTTGACATCCTGGATATGGGACTCCATGGAGGCAGAGTAAACCAGGATGTCATCCAAGTAAACTACCACGCACTGCTGCAACAAGTCACGAAGGACATCATTTATGAATTCCTGAAAAACTGCGGGCGCGTTACACAACCCGAAGGGCATCACCAGGTATTCGTAGTGACCGGTTCTGGTGTTAAACGCGGTCTTCCACTCATCCCCCTGTTTGATACGTACGAGGTTGTACGCCGCCCTAAGGTCAAGTTTGGTAAAGACTGTTGCCCCCTTAAGGCGGTCGAACAACTCAGTAATCAAGGGAATCGGGTAGGCATTCTTAGTGGTGATTCGATTAAGACCCCTATAATCAATGCAAGGCCTCAATTCACCACCCTTCTTCTTTACAAAGAAAAAGCCCGCTCCTGCTGGGGAAGTAGACTTACGAATGTGCCCCCGGGAAAGCGCATCCGCAACGTATTCCTCCATGGCCTTATTCTCCGCAACCGAGAGAGGATACACCCTGCCACGCGGAGGAGTGGCACCGGGTTGCAAGGATATGGCGCAGTCGTAAGGACGATGAGCAGGTAAGGCACCAGCGCGTACCTTATCAAACACGTCCTGGTACTCCCCATAATCAGAGGGCAACGCAGAGTCCGAGGAGGCACACAACACCTTAACCGGCCCACGGATGCACCCGGCCCCACACTGTGGAGACCACGAGAGAATCTCGGCTGTTTGCCAATTGAAGGTTGGATTGTGCATCTGGAGCCAGGGATACCCCAAAACCACCGAATAGTGCGGAGAAGAAATCACCTGGAAACAGGCCAACTCCCTGTGAACAGCCCCAATAGCTACTTCCACTGGCACAGTCTCGTGGGTAACCTGCGGTGGTTGCTGGGGCCTGCCATCTATCGCCTCGAGAACCAATGGGGTAACTCGAGCCTGCAGGGGAATGGAGTGCTGGGCAGCAAACGAGCTGTCCATAAACAACCCGCTGGCCCCAGAATCTACCAACGCCTGGGCCGTCACCGAGCCTTCCGCCCAAGAGAGGACAACGGTGATCAGTGGCTTATCTCTGCGGAACGCCGGGGACGAGGAGACTCCACCCAAGATCTGTCCCCGACAGGATCTCAGGTGCGAGCGTTTCCCGGACAGACCGGACAGGACTGCCGAAAGTGCCCACCAAGACCACAGTACAGGCAGCGACCCTCCCGACGCCGAGTGACCCGCTCCCCCTCGGAAAGGCGAGCAAACCCCAGCTGCATGGGCTCACCACCAGACAATCCATCCGCAGGAGGCGTGGGAGGAGAGGGAGGAACGGGTGGGACAGAAAACGCAGGTGCCAGTCGATTGGAAGGCCTCCGCAGGCGTTCCTTGAGTGAAGGCCTCTCCCTGAGCCTGGTGTCAATCAGGATCAGGAAAGAGATGAGCTCCTCCAACACCACAGGCAGTTCCTTAGCTGCAATCTCGTCCTTCAGTGTGTCAGAAAGACCATGGGAAAACGCAGCCATCAGAGCCTCATTGTTCCAACCGACCTCTGCCGCCAGGGTACGAACTCTATGGCGTACTCGGCCACGGTCCGTGAACCCTGATGCATGGTCATGAGCAGCTTGGCCGCCGAGGCGGAACGAGCCGGTACATCGAATACCCTACGGAAGGCATCGACAAAACCGGAAAAATCTTGAATCACCGGGTCGTTCCTCTCCCATAAGGGATTTGCCCAGGCCAAGGCCTTGTCTGAGAGTAGTGAAATTAGGAACCCAACCTTTGACCTCTCAGACGGGAAGGCGTGGGGTATTAATTCAAAATAAATACCCACCTGGTTGAGGAACCCACGACACTGACTCGGCTCACCCCCAAAGCGCTGTGGAAGAGGGGCAGAGCCAGTCATACCTCTGGGTGCTGCTGATGCAGCCGCCGAGGTGGTGGACGCAATAGGCGGAGAAGCAGCGGGAGAGACCACCGGAGTGACTACCGGCCTAATAGCACCAGGAGCAAGGTGTGCAGTGCGTGCAAGCAGAGTTTGCAACGCCTGAGCAAACTGATCCAACAGGTGATCCTGTTGATCGAGTCTGGCGACTAGCGTTGGGAGCGAAGGCGTGCCTGCACCGTCAGGGTTCATGACACTTGTGTAATGTCAGGGCAGGAGCCGAGGAACGGACAGGCAGGCCTAACAATGTAACGCACTGGCTGACGACAACCACCACCCACAGACCGAAGTCCCTCAGGGCACGGAGTCTAAGTCCCAGGCTGCCCTTCACCAGGGCTCCTGATGGTGGGGATGGACTTGACGCAGCCAGGAACCAGGTCGCGGCCCCCGAGACACCTCAGCTGCGGTAATGGCCGCCGCCAATGGCGTGTAGCTGGTGGAAGAAACAAAAGAGTAGCCAGACAGGCCGGGGTCAACAACAACAGGACAAAACAGTACAGGACAGCAGACAAGAATCACAGGTCACGAGCCGGGTTCAGCAACAGAGGGTCAGATCAAAGGAGAATACAAAGTCACAAGCCGAATCAGAATACCAGGAGAGTCACGAGAGTCAGAACAGAGTAATAGTAACACCAAGACACAAGACACAAGTGCAAAGAGCATGTGCGGGCCACAGGCTTATATGTCATCAGCTACGCCCCTCTGGGGGGTGGACCTCAGAGACCTGAAGGCATAAAAAGGATTCCCATCATGCACAGCAGAATCCAAGATGGACGTCAGCACATGGAGTAACATAACCTCAGGGAAAAGGTAGGACCTTGACAAGTAGGTATGGTGTTCTTTGGATGCAACTCCGCATTCTCTTTCCTCCAAACACGATGAGTTGTGTTTCTACCAAACAGTTCTATTTTGGTTTCATCTGACCATATGACATTCTCCCAATCCTCTTCTGGATCATCCAAATGCTCTCTAGCAAACTTCAGACGGGCCCGGACATGTACTGACTTAAGCAGGGGAACACGTCTGGCACTGCACGATCTAAGTTCCTGGAGGCGTAGTGTGTTACTGATGGTAGCCTTTGTTACGTTGGTCCCAGCTCTCTGCAGGTCATTCATTAAGTCCCCCCGTGTGGTCCTGGGATTTTTGCTCACCGTTCTTGTGATCATTTTGACCCCACGGGGTGAGATCTTGCGTGGAGCCCCAGATCGAGGGAGATTATCAGAGGTCTTGTATGTCTTCCATTTTCTAATTATTGCTCCCACAGTTGATTTGTTCACACCAAGCTGCTTGCCTATTGCAGATTCAGTCTTCCCAGCCTGGTGCAGGTCTACAATTTTGTTTCTGGTGCCCTTCGACAGCTCTCTGGTCTTCACCATAGTGGAGTTTGGAGTATGACTGTTTGAGGTGTGGACAGGTGTCTTTTATACTGATAACAAGTTCAAACAGGTGCCATTGATACAGGTAATGAGGGCAGGACAGAGGAGCCTCTTAAAGAAGAAGGTACAGGTCTGTGAGAGCCAGAAATATTGCTTGTTTGTAGGTGACCAAATACTTATTTTCCACCATAATTTGCAAATAAATTCTTTCCAAATCAGCCAATGTGATTGTCTGGATTTGTTTTCTCATTTTGTCTCTCATAGTTGAGGTCTACCTATGATGCCAATTACAGGCCTCTCTCATCTTTTTAAGTGGGAGAACTTGCACAATTGGTGGATGACTAAATACTTTCCCCACTGTACGTGCATCGGTATTGAAGCGGTTAAAGAGACCCTGTCACCACCCTAAAAAAACTACAGGTAAGAGCACACACAGTATTTTAAATGCCTACTTCTGGTGTTTTTACTTTCTGTGAATTATTTTTTATTCACCTGCAATGTGTCTTTGATCCCATAGCCCTCCCCTCTACTGCGAGTGTCTAATTACTTTGTGTGCTGGCCCAGCTCCTCTGCCCCTCCCCTCACTATATAACCTTTTATGGAGGAGACAGAGAATACTATAGTGTGTCACTTGAGTTACAGCTTGAAGTCAACATCCAAGATGGTGGCAACCAGCAGCCGATGCTCAGTTTGGTGTGTATTGATAGAGAGCTTTTTTTTTTGTTGGGAGAGTGCATGTGATCAGCACTGTCCAGACAGAGGGTCAGGGCTCTTGTAGTCTCATAGGACAGTCGGAGGAGAATGAAAACTCCTCCTACAAGCTTTAACCCCTGCTGGGTTAGACACTGAGAGAAGTGACAAGACTGCTATATATTGCTGATGAGAAAAGATATTTAGCAGTTTATATTTACTAAAATAATTGCATTTCTATGTTGTGTGTACTGTGGGAGAGCAGATATAGTGAATGCAGGGTCCGGGGAGAGCGGATATAGTGAATGCAGGGTCCGGGGAGAGCGGATATAGTGAATGCAGGGTCCGGGGAGACCAGATATAGTGAATGCAGGGTCCGGGGAGAGCGGATATAGTGAATGCAGGGTCCGGGGAGAGCGGATATAGTGAATGCAGGGTCCGGGGAGACCAGATATAGTGAATGCAGGGTCCGGGGAGAGTGGATATAGTGAATGCAAGGTCCGGGGAGACCGGATATAGTGAATGCAGGGTCCGGGGTTTAGTAACACTTTAAATGAACATATAATCACTCAAAAAAATGACAGTATAATCTGATGGGAAGATTTGTACTGAAATGAGTACAGGGTATAATTTAGGGCTCTTTCACACTTACTGTGATACTAAGGGTTCTTTTTTTTTTTTTTTTTTTTAAGTGGAATATTCATTTATTTTTGATAGGTGAAGTGCAAAGACCTCTGTTGGACCTTTATTGTTGTCTCAAACAATCTCTTATTGTTGTCTCAAAAGATTTTCCCTCAGACAGGAAGTCAAGGAAAATATCTCCAAGCCCAGTGTACTAAAATAGTACTTTCTTTTCTGTCTATTCTCTCTCCCCCCCCCCCCCATGTTGGCTACACAGGAAGTGAGAAGAAATCACCCCTGTAATGTTAGTTATGAAAACGCAGCAAAGCTTCTAGTCCTCCCCTGATCTCCATAACTAAACCTCCGACCTCCTGCAGCCATTGTGAGCGAGTCCTTCTTTATGGCTGGATTCCTACCTTTGCACTGCGTTGGCCCTCTCTGCAGTCTTCTGTGACAAATGACAGGTTCCCAGCCTGCCTGTAGGGAAACAGTGACAGGAGGAGCTTCTAGTTCTCTGCTGCCGGTCACATGTTCAAAATAAGTTAAAAAAAAAACAAGCTTTTGGGATACAGGGCAAAAATAAATAATATCAATAAACCCCCCTCATTTTGTAAATATTGTATTCTATCTTTTCATGTGACAACACTGAAGAAATTACACTTTGCTACAATGTGACGTAGTCAGTGTACAGCTTGTATAACATGTAAATTTGCTGTCCCCTCAAAATAACTCAACACACAGCCATTAATGTCTAAACCGCTGGCAACAACAGTGAGTCCACCCCTAAGTGAAAATGTCCAAATTGTGCCCAAAGTGTCAATATTTTGTGTGGCCACCATTATTTTCCAGCACTGGCTTAACCCTCTTGGGCGTGGAGTTCACCAAAGCTTCACAGGTTTCCACTGGAGTCCTCTTCCACTCCTCCATGACGACATCACGGAGCTGGTGGATGTTAGAGACCTTATGCTTCTCCACCTTCCATTTGAGGATGTCTCACAGATGCTCAATAGGGTTTAGGTCTGGAGACATGCTTGGCCAGTCCATCACCTTTACCCTCAGCTTCTTTAGCAAGGCAGTGGTCATCTTGGATGTGTGTTTGGGGTTGTTATTATGTTGGAATGCTGCCCTGCGGCCCAGTCTCCGAAGGGAGGGGATCATGCTCTGCTTCAGTATGTCACAGCACATTTTGGCATTCATGGTTCCCTTAATGAACTGTAGCTCCCCAGTGCCGGCAGTACTCATGCAGCCCCAGACCATGACACTCCCACCACCATGCTTGACTGTAGGCAAGACACACTTGTCTTTGTACTCCTCACCTGGTTGCCGCCACACACGCTTGACACCATCTGAACCAAATCAGTTTATCTTGGTCTCATCAGACCACATGACATGGTTCCAGTAATCCATGTCCTCAGTCTGCTTGTCTTCAGCAAACTGTTTGCAGGCTTTCTTGTGCATCATCTTTAGAAGAGGCTTCCTTCTGGGATGACAGCCATGCAGACCAATTTCATGCACTGTGCGGCGTATGGTCTGAGCACTGACAGGCTGACCCCCCACCCCTTCAACCTCTGCAGCAATGCTGGCAGCACTCATACGTCTATTTCCCAAACAACCTCTGGATGTGATGCCGAGCACATGCACTCAACTTCTTTGGTCGACCATGGCGAGGCCTGTTCTCAGTGGAACCTGTCGTGTTAAACTGCTGTATGGTCTTGGCCACCGTGCCTCAGCTCAGTTTCAGGGTCTTGGCAATCTTCTTATAGCCTAGGCCATCTTTATGTAGAGCAACAATTCTTTTTTTCAGATCCTCAGAGAGTTCTTTGCCATGAGGTGCCATGTTGAACTTCCAGTGACCAGTATGAGAGAGTGAGATCGAAAACACCAAATTTAACACACCTGTCCCCCATTCATACCTGAGACCTTGTAACACTAACGAGTCACATGACACCGGAGTGGGAAAATGGCTAATTTGGCCCAATTTGGACATTGTCACTTAGGGGTGTACTCACTTTTGTTGACAGCGGTTTAGCCATTAATCGCTGTGGGTTGAGTTATTTTGAGGGGACAACACATGTACACTGTTATACAAGCTGTACACTCACTACGTCACATTGTAGCAAAGTGTCATTTCTTCAGTGTTGTCACATGAATAGATATAATAAAATATTTACAAAAATGTGAGGGGTGTGCTCACTTCTGTGAGATACTGTATGTGTATATATATACACAGGTGTGTTAAAAATCATAGCAGTGTGTTTAAAAAAGTAAGTCATCTCAAAACCCTTATAGTAACTTTTATTTCCATACACGCAAATGCACTGGGAACACTGCACAGTCTATTCCAAATCATAACACGAAGAAAAATGTTTCAAATTTGTTATTACGTTACAAAAAGTGAAGAAAAAGGAATATTAGGCTTTTCAAAATAAAGCTTGACCTCTTCGAGTATTTGGATGTGTTCAAACTGATCCATGATCCCTGGTATGCGATAAATAGGCCCAACACCGTAGTATGAGACATATCCTCATATCATGATGCTTGCACCACCATGCTTCACTGTTTTCACAGTGTACTGTGGCTTGAATTCAGTGTTTGGGGGTTGTCTGACAAACTGCACCAGATCCAAAATGAACAATCTTGCTTTCATCAGTCCACAAAATGTTGCGCCATTTCTCTTTTGCCAGTCAATATGTTCTTTGGTAAATTGTAACCTCTTCACCAGTTGTTTTTCCAACAGTGGGACTTTGCGGGGGCTTTTTGCAGATAGCTTGGCTTCACATAGGCGTCTTCTAATTGTAACAGTCCTCACAGGGAACTTTAGACCGTCTTTGATCACCCCGGAGCTGATCATTGGCTGTGTCTTTGCCATTTTGGCTATTCTTCGATCCATTAAAATGGCAGTTTTCTGTTTTCTTCCATGTTTTGGTTTCCATTTTACAGCATTTGAGATCATTTTAGCTGAGCAGCCTATCAGTTTCTGCACTTCTTTATATGTTTTCTCCTCTCCAATCAACTTTTTAATTAAAGTACGCTGTTTTTCTAATTGAACAGTATGTTCCATGTTAGTAGATGTACATGCAGCACACCTGATTGGCTCTCGGTTCTACCCCTTCTTCTCCCAGTGCTGCTGCATAGTGCATAGTAAGAGGCTGATACCAAGTCAAATTCAGGCACTTCCACTAGTGGCATTAAAAAACACACATTTCAAGATTTATTAACCCCTTCCTGTTGGATGTATGTATATATGTGGCAGCACAGAGATTGGCCGTATTCTGTGCCTCCATGTATACGCATACCTGTTTTGTGTTGGCAGCATGCCCCCAGCACTCTGACAGTACCGTCACTGACAATTGGAAGCTGGTAGGATGGGCTTCCAATTATCTAATCACTTTGACAGCCAATCACAGTGATCACATGGTCCGGAATCTTAGCAAGCAGGTGACAATGCTTCGGTGTTGTGATCTCTTAAAAGGCTGGGAAGAAGGGGTTAATGAATACAGAGTTGCATTCATTTGTGTCTATTATATCTGTCTGGAGATTAGTCCAAAGATGTACAGTTTTTATTCAACTGTGTGTGGCAAAATATCCTAAAAATCCAGAGCTATGAACAGGGGATTATAAGAAGATCCTGGGATTTCCCGCTGTAAACGCATGTGTTCTGTATTGCAGACATCTAGAACTGCATTCACCTGATGCCAAGCATACTGCGGTGCTGCGAGCAAAAGATCCCGTGGCGGCCCAGACCTGGTTCAACGCAATTCACGGGGCGGTGACGGAACTTCTTCCCAAGGTGATGGCCGAAGTCCAAACTCAGCTGGGAAAAAACGGAATCTCTGGAAGTCCTGAAATTTGGCACATGGGCTGGCTAGCAGAAAAGGTCAGTTTGTTGTGTCTTTGGCTTTATATTGTTTATCTCACGAGCTAAATGACCACAAAAATGTCTCATCTGAAGTCCCTTTAACCCTTTTCCGCCTACTCCGGTGTCCTTGTACAAAGTTCTGAGTGCCTGGGGGGCGGGAAGATTTTCGATCATGTGACTACTGTGTTTTGCTGTCTTAGAGGTCACATGATCAGGAGTCGTTTCACCGGCTATGAATTATTAGTGAGGGCCGAGAGCTGTCTTTGACAGCCCAGTGTCTGTGCTGGGAGCTTGCAGTGAGCTTGTTCTCAGCACAGAAGCATTGGCTGCCCAACAACGCACATGTGTGGGTGTTAAAGCCTGCCCTTGCGGCTGCAAATATGTGTTATTTGGGTGACAACAGGTTAAAGTGGAACTTAACCCCCCCCAGGTTTAATTTTACTGTAAACCCCCTCCTACCTTGTGTGCTGGGGTGAATTTAAATAACATACCTAGCCATCAACTGCAGCATTGCCCTGCAGTAATCTGCTGAAAGCAGAACCCACAGGGCCTTGTGCCGCTATCATTGGAGCCAGCTTTCTCTTCCAGGTCCTAGCAACCAGCTCCCGATGACACTCCACTGCGCATGCACAGCGTATTGTACATTGCCCCAAAGCCACTTGGGATACATGATGTTGGTATCCTAGGGGGATTTAGGTGGGGTGGGGAGGATGTCATTCTTTCCTAAGTGAGGAAGGCGGAAGCATGGGGTGTGTTTTCCTAAAAAAAATTAAATACAGAACTACAGGAGTTGGACAAAAATATGGAAACACTACATGATTTGCAGGTGTGAAAGTGACGACATGGTTTGCGTTGAAAGCGGAAGTGACGTAACATTCTTTTGCTTCAGCTGTGTGATGAGACACCTAGCTAACAGGTGGAAAACCTCACTTCCATCATTTACTGCGTGCGCAGCTAATAATATGGAGTCATGTCAGAGCTTATTGAGCTTCAAGGAAGGCCTGTAGGAGAAGATATATGGTCCTTGCTTTCCATTGACCGTCTGTATATGCTGTGTAGGACCACATGACCTATGGTCTTATTCTTTGGTAAGAGGCTGTGTATGGTGTTGGTGGAGGATCTCTTCACTCCCTCTTTGGGGCAATTCACCACCCTTTTTCCAGCATGTACTACAAGTCCCAACAGTCTTAGTGGCTGTCAGCTTTTGGTCCTCAATGAACTACCACAGTGTTGTTAGCATTGTGGTGGTACATTGGGTCTTCCTGCCAGGCTGGATCTGCTTGCCCATACAGGATGTGCGATCACACTGGTAGTCTGCAGGAGACCTACATGGCTCCTGTGATCTGTTGATCGCTGGTGTAATGCTTTCCAAGGTCCTAGTTCAAAGTATAATAAATGCACATTTTTTTAACTTGCAAAAAAAGTATAATTTTTTGTCAAAAGGTGAACTTTTCCTTTCAAAATAATATGTCGTCAACATTCCCATATGTACAGTATTTGTTGCTCATAAGACTCACTTTTTTCCCCCCAAAAAAATGGGGGAAAATGTCTGTGAGTCTTATGGAGCGGCTGGCCCGGTGTTCCCCCTGTCGCCGCTGCCGTGTTAGAATACCGGGCTGGCCGCTCGGCTCTACTGTGCAGAAGATCCTGCTCCTCGGTCCAGCAGTGTCCTGCTTTCACCGGCCGTCTTCTCCCTGGCGCTGGCATCTTCAGTGTAGGCACCCAGCTGTGACAGCTTGCGTCTTCACAGCCGGGTGCCCACTGCGCATGCGTGAGGAGCGCTGTACTTTGTGAATGGCCCCGTAGTTTTGTAGGACCTGTCAGGTGTCCCAGGTGTCCGGATTACTGAAGATGCTGGCACCTGCACCCAAAGCCAAATGAAGAATCGGCTCAAGGGAGGACAACACTGGATACCTGTGTAGTATTTGTAGCTGCTGACTTTCATTTTTTGGGGGGGAGCCTGGAGGTCCACTTTAAGCACTGGCTCCCATTATGGCGACCTGTGTACTGCGTGTAGGCAGCCCATTTATTTCACTGGTCTGCCCTACCTGCAGAAACAAGAATAGAAGAATTTTCGCATCACTACGATTGAAAGAACATTACTGAAGATTAGAAAATCAAACTCATGTTTCTGAAATTCAAATTTTCTATTGAAGTTCTAGCTTTGAGCACAGAAATATTGAAATAATCATATCGCTAGGGAGGTTAAAGTAATAATCAACCCTTAGCTTTTTTTTGCTTAACACATTGGGCACAATGAAGAAATCTTTCCCTAGTAAACCGTTCGTTAGAATTCGTAACCCAGCACTTGCAGTTTACAATTTTCAATGCGTCTGACTCCTGCTCTCTCAGTGCTGCTTCCCTGAACTTCCAGTTTTCACAGGAAAGAATTAAAGTGGAATTCCAGGCAAAACCTACTCTTAAAAATGCTCCCTCCTAACACCTATTCTGACTAAGCTGTATAAGAAAGATTTGAATACTTAATTGTCACATGGACTCAGCACAGCTGCAGAGGAGAGGAGGGAGCACCGACAATGAATGGGCTTTTGAAGCCTGTGGGTGATGTCACCACTCCAAGGCATCACTAGCTGTTGTTGGAGTGCTCTCTCTCCCCTGCAGCCTCTGCTGGCTGATCCAGGGAAGATCACATGACCAGATCAAAGTGGCCTGGAAATAGCTAAGTATACATATCTTTCCTACATGGGTTAGTCAGAATAGATGGGGGGGAAAGGAGCATTTTTAACAGTGGACAGTGGAGTCTCCAGCCTGTTAGCTTGAATAAGAGAGTGGGGAGGAGGAAGGTGGATCAGGGGAGTGCCTTGTCATCCTAGGCTACAGGGCTGTGTGTTTCTATTGATGCACACAGTGTAGAGAGACTCAACTCAATGCAAGAGTGGTTCCATAGGATGCTGAAAGAGAAAAGAGCCACTCTGAAACAGGAAACCTGGGGCACTAGCTTACACTGGAACATAAAAAAAGATTAAAACATAAAGAAGTTGCATACTGTGTGAGCGATTAAATCAGCTGCTGAAAGTGCTTAAAAAGACTGAGCGCTTAATATCACTTTCAAGCTTTTCTATTGGAAATCTGCCGTAAAGCATATGTCCATCCAGAAATTTTTTTTCTTAGTTTTGGATATACTGGGGAAGGGATTGGACCCTTGTCATGTCGGGAGGTTTTCAACAGAGATATTTCTCCTCAATTCCTATGCAAATATCAATGTTTTACTAAACAGGAAGTGGGGAGAACTCTCCAATGGCAACCAGACAAACACGGCCTTCAGTCTATCTGCAGTGTTTTTACATCTTCCCTGCATATGTGCCCAGAGGGCGCCAAAAGCAAGAAAAGAGATGGATTTTGTATTTCCGATGACTGTGAAGTCCGTCTCGCTGCTTCCCTCTACTGGTGGCCAAGAACAGCTGCTGCAAGAAGAGAAAAAGTGTGCATACTGCTCACAGGCTGGAGATTTCTGTGTCTGAAATGCCTGGTTATCACCTAAACAGGAATTGGACTTATTAGGGCATTCTTCAGGCCAAGTAATTAAGGACAAATGTTTAAAGTGCACTTATGCTTTAAGGAAATAGTTAGACCAGCCTTTCTCAACCTTTTGTACCATGAAGGGACCCCTGAAACAGAAAGGTTTTCAGGTGTCAGGAGCCCTCCAGTAAAATGATTAGCCCAGCAGTTCATAGCACATTAGTCTGATCAGTAGATTGCAGAGAGTTTAATAACAGACTACAGAATGGGGTGCACTTAAGCTCTTGCCAGCAGTGCAATGCATATATGCAGCAGCAAGAAAGGTGGGCTGTAATGTCCGGCCACCGCACATACTGTATGCATCCACGCCGGTCTGAGGTTGACAGCATTCTTTGATCATACTGACTCAAAGCTGCTGACTGGGAGCCAGCAGGACAGGCTTCTGATCCCGTGACCAGTGTGGGAGCCAATCACAGCAGTCATCTGATACAGAAGCTGTGCTGGTGACCCTTTAACTGGGCTTCAATGCCCAGGAGGCGGCATGTTGTGATTGGCTCCCACAGTGATCACATGATTGGGAGACCGATGGCTATTGGTTAGCAGCCTTGATCAAGAGCTGTCACTGACAGCTTGGTCAGTGTGCTTGAAGTGCAGTTAGCATGCTCACCTCAGACCTCTATGGATGCTGAGCCCCTTTCTTTGCTCTGCATTACATGGTCAGCAAGGGGTTAATTAGGAAATTAAAGTAAAAATAGTAATTGTCGGTGGTGGTCGGTGTAAAAGTCACTTCTTACGTTGGTGGTCAGTGTACGTAATCTGCCACTACTCTCTTCTCAAGGAACCCCCTAGTAACCTCTAAAGCAGGGGTCTCCAAACTCTCTAAACAAAGGGCCAGTTTACTGTCCTTCAGACTTAAGGGGGGCAGACTGTAGGAAGTCAAAGAAGAAAATGTCCTGGCTTCACTGGGAGTAAATAATGCTAAATCTTTGGAACTAGGGGAGGAATAGTGCCCTATCATTGGTGTCATTGGGAGCAATAAAGCCACATCATTGGTGTTGGTGGGAGGAATAGTACCCCATCATTGGTGTCAGTGGGAGGAACAGTGACCCATCTTTGGTGTCAGTGGGAGGTACAGTGACCCATCTTTGGTGTCAGTGGGAGGAATAATGTCCCATCTTTGGTATCAGTGGGAGGAATAGTGCCCCATCATTGGTGTCAGCAGGAGGAATAGTGCCTCATCAGTAGTGTCAGCGGGAGGAACAGTGCCACATAATTGGTGTCAGTGGGATGACTTGTGCCCCAACATTTGTGTCAGTGGGAGGAATTGTGCCCTAATGTTGGTGTCAGTGGGAGGAATTTTGCCCCATCATTGGTGTCAGTGGGAGGACTAGTCGCCTGCCATTGGTCTCATTGGGAGGAACAGTGCCCCATCATTGATGTTAATTGGAGAAATAGTGCCTCATGGTTGGTGTCATTGGAAGGAATTGTATCTAACATTGGTGTCAGTGAGAGAAATTGTGCCTCACTGTAGGTGTCAATGGAAGGAATAGTGCCCCACTGTTGGTGTCTTTGGGAGGAATTGTGCCCCATAGTTGGTGTCAGTGGGAGAAATTGTGCCCCATCCTTTGTGTGTTTAGGAGGAATTGTGCCCCACTGTAGGTGTCAGTGGAAGGAATAGCGCCCCGTCGTTAATGTCATTAGGAAGAATAGTGCCCCATCATTTGTGTGATTGGGTGGAATTGTAGACTATCATTTGTGTCAGTGAGAGGAATTGCACCCTATTGTTGGTGTCAGTTGCAGAAATGATGTCCCATTGTTGAGTTACTGGATGGAGTAGTGCCCCAAGGGCGGGATGAAAGCAAGCAAAGGGCTACATTCGCCCCGGGCCACAGTTTGGAGACTACTGCTCTAAAGGAACCTCTGGATTCCCCCGAAACCCTGGTTTAGGAAAGGCTGAGTTAGACGCAACACAGTATTATATACCCAATCTTTTGTTGTTTGTTGGGATTTCTGGTCTCCCCGTTGTATACAGTTTTATGAAAATAGAGCTGTTCTGGTTGATAAATTGAAGCGATAATGCTGGAGAAGCAGAGTCTTCCTATCATTGTATGTTTCTCCAGCTCTTGAGGCCGATGTCTCACTCATCTTCCCCGTGCCACGAAAATGCTGATAGGAAGCTGCATTAACAAGATCACATTTCCTAATGGGAAAATGAGGTAAAAGCCTGAGGGAGCCAGGCACACATTTCCCTATAATTGTGGTTTATCTGTATGTTTTCAAGGGTCTGTATAGGCAGAATTAGATATCTGAGTATTTAAGTGAGATAGAAAGAAATATGGTGCCTGAGTGTTCAGGAACACTATTATTATCAACAGATAAGAGATTGTCAGCTGTAATATGTGTACATATAGACGGGGTGGACAAAATAACGGAACCTGATGGATGTGTCAGCCTGGTGTTTTTGGACCACAAGCGGTTGTCAATGGTTTAAGAATTTAGATTAATCTAGGTCCCAGTTGTATAAATTTCATTTTTTACTCTATATTTAAGTACCAATAGTTACAAGCAGGAGACGGTAAAAGGTGAGTGTGCCAGCATCAGCTGCCATTGAGGCTGTAGGCATACGGTCCTAGGAGGTCTCGGATCTGGAAGAAAGTTGGTTCTGGAAGACTTGCCTCTGCCAAACGCTGTGTTCGCAGGTCTGTGCAGGAAGCAACTGGTTATACAGTATGGGTCACTGACTGGGGTCTGATTGATGATATGATCAATGTCTGAATGGTGAAGAACCTTCACTCAGCACCACCAACACAACACACACTTTTAAGTAGTTTTTTATTATTAAATCATAGGTACAGACAGCATTATCCATCAAAATCTTCAAAACCAAAGGAATGATACAAAAATTGTAGACAATACTCATATCTGTGGTAAACTAGGTTATCTAAGGGATGTACAGCTATCTCAGTTGTACAGTATAGCATATCAAAAGTAAATTGCGCAGTTTACACAAACAACCTAAAGAAAAGAATAAGGAAAACCCTTTCAACAAGCACCATTGGTCATGAAACATCCGATAAAGGAGCTTTAGAGAGTCCACAATTTTCTCTACATTCCTAAAACATTAAACATATGGTCCCAAATTGACCACTTAGCATTAAAAGCCTTAAGGCCTTGGTTACTAAACACAAGGAACATCTCATAGGTAAAATGGAAATGAACTCTATGGATCTATTAGGAGTTAATATATTAGGAGTTCATTGATTTCTAGTTATAAGTCATAGTTAGACAAGCCAACATCAGAATATGGGAAACTACAGTTCTAGATTGAACCGGGCAAGTGTCCATAGACAAAGTGAGTAGAGCGAAGTGTGAGGATGGGGTAGAAAGAATAGCAGCTACTTTGGATCCAAGAGAAAACACTGTATTCCAAAAGCTACATACACTTATACACTCACATACAATGTAAGTTACCCAATCTCCCACATTGTCGCCTCCTTGTCGTCAACATACAGTATGCCCTTTCAAAACTGGTCTGAGCTTGGGAGAAAATGATATTTCAATTATGGATGAAATCTGCCAGGCTGGGGTTCACCCATTGGCTTCCCATATCTCTTGATGACTCAAGACATTTATTTATTTCAGGTACTTATATAGCGCCATCAATTTACGCAGCGCTTTACATATATATTGTACATTCACATCAGTCCCTAACTTTCAAGGGTTGTACAATCTAAGGTCCCTAACTCACACTCATACATACTAGGGCCAATTTAGACATATTCCAACTAACCTACCAGCATGTCTTTGGAGTGTGGGAAGAAACCGGAGTACCCGGAGGAAGCCTACGCAGGCAAGGGAGAACATGCAAACTCCAGGCAAGTGGTGCCATGGTTGGGATTTGAACCAACGACCCTAGTACAGCCAGGCGGGAGTGCTAACTATTTAGGCACTGTGCTGCCCCATGGGGTTTTTTGTGTATTTCCAAATTCTGTCCCTTCACATTTCGGAGTTTAGAGTGTTCCTGACCAGGATGAAGCTCATCCTGTTTTGAGTGGGAAGCTTTATAGCCACTACAGCAGTTATGCAGACCTGAGAAAACAAGACAGAAGGTCCACCAATAGAATATCCAAATAAATAGAAGGAACATGTTGGAGGATATAACTCCCCAACATTTACTAAAAACATAAATACCAGTTTTGTTTGGACTGGCCCACTGGCTTCCTATATCTCTTGATGACTCCAGCCATGGGGCGTCTCTTTTTGTAGTTCCTGGCTCTGTTTCTTCACATTTTGGAGTTTTGAATGTTCCTAATCATGTTGGCAGGTTCTAACTCATCCTGGTCTGGGTGGGAAGCCTTTTAATGGCTACAGCAGTTGTGCAGACCTGGGAACACAAGGCAGATATCTCACCTAAAGAGTCTCCAAAGAGATACAAGAAAATTGTTGAAAGGTATAACTTCCCAACATCTAAAAAATATATCATAACCAAAAATGGTGCAGCACATTTAGATTAAATACCCCAAACCTTATACAATAAATATACTCCAAAAAATACTCCACATATATAATTCTTTACAAACATGCAAAAAACAAAGTGCATTATCCTAAAGTACAGTAATGAGGTAGATTACTCATAAAGTGCAATACTAAAATGTCGGTCTAATTCTTCTCTTGTGTATCTTTCAGAGATGTTGTAGTTCATTAAATAATGCATATAACCATAACTGCAATACAGTGTTCTTAAAATAAAGTGCTCTTGAAATGCATATAATGGTGACTGCAATAAAGTCCTCTTGAACCAGGGACTTGTTCCCCAGTCACTCTAGTGCTCGTGTATCACCTTCCAGCACCCCTTAGTGGGCGCCACTCACCAGATCTCATGGAACCCCATACATACATAAGAAGGTCTTTTGCGCTTGTGTCATGCCTCCACAGCTTTCTCCTTCTAGCTCTCCCCCGACTCTCCACCAGCTCCCGGCAGCTCCATCATAAAAAGAGGACTCCCAATAGTGTAATACCGCTTTTATTAGATTTAAAAAACAGTCCAACGCACCAGCATGCAAATAATAAGAATTCAGCTTAGGGTTCCATTGGCTCCGTGCATTCCATGACACTGGAACCTGCGTCACCAGAGGTGACATAAACAGCCGTAGTTAGCGAGGCTCCACCCAGCACGCTTTGTCTGTTATGATGTCTTCAGGGGATCATTGCATTGGATTTGGTTAGATTTTCTGCACTATCGCCCCAAAAGGTAATTGGAGGGTACTCATCAGATAAATTGATATCGGAGGTGAAACCAAAAGCGCAGAGTTTGGTGGTTTCTGGTTTTATGTAAAAGAATAAAAAATATATCAATTTTGGAAGGACTAACCCTTTTAAATAAGCAATATAAATGTAAAAAATATAAATGTAAAAACCAGCATTGTTTGCAGTGTTATAGTTGTTAGATGAAGAGCTTGCTGTATCTTCCCACTAATCAGAATTCAAGGAAATAAGTTTTCATTTTTGTAATGCCTCTCCACTCAGTATTCCACTCAGGAAGTTTTCCAACTATTCTTATACGTTAATGAGGGAAACAAAAAGCTCCGAGAAGGTTATTAAGCTTCATAACTCACTCCACTCTGCCTGCAACTTCCCTTTGTCGTAAACAGCAATACGGCAGATTAATAAAGGTCTGAAAATAAATTGCTAGTTCAGACTTTCAAAGGGATTTATGTAGTGGTGCACCAAAATGAAAATTCTCGTGACGAAAACGAAAATTCAGGATGCACTTGGCCAAAAACCAAAACCAAAATGGACAGTTTTTAACAATTTTTTTTGGAATAACATACACTTTAATAATTGAAGAAAAAAAGACAACATATACTTGTGACAGAAAGCCAGGAAGAACTAGGGGATGTGTCCAGGATGGGAGGTATATTTGTCCCAGATTCATGCTCTACACTGACTGTCTCTCCTTTGTGCTGTGTAGTGAGCCTGTTTAGCTCACTGATGATTTAATGAGCTCAGCTGTAGCAGGTTAGGAGCTCTGGGCTCTATAAAACTCCCAGGCTGCTTAGGGAGAATGCTCCAACCTGGAACCAGTTTGCTGTGCAGGACAGACTGGGGAGCAACCAAACAATACTGTGATGAGAGTAAATCTCTGTGATTTTGGACTTGGAGACGGTCTGTGTGAACAAGGAAAAAATGTCACCAGCACACCGAGGATCACCAATGTGAGTCCAAAGGTTTTAATAAACCATCACATAGTTACAGCAAGGCAACGTTTCGGAGTCTCGCAGGACCCCTTCATCAGGCATGTGACTCACTAACCCTCCTGTAACCCCAACACACCCTAACACTAACCCCCCTGTAACCCCAACAGACCCTAACACTAACCCCCTTGTAACCCCAACAGACCCTAACACTAACCCCCCTGTAACCACAACACACCCCAATACCCTCCTGTAACCCCAGCACACCCTAACACTAACCCTCCCTGTAACACTAAGATCAACACTAATCCCCCTGTAACCCCAACACTACCCCTCCTGTAACCCCAACACATCCTTACACTAACCCTCCCTATAACCCTAACACTAATCCTCCCTATAACCCTAACACTAACCCTCCCCGTAATACTAAGATCAATACTAACCCCCCTGTAACCCCAACACACCCTAACACTAACCCCCCCTGTAACCCCAACACACCCTCACCCTAACCCCTCTGTAACCACAACACACCCTAACACCGCCCTGTAACCCCACCACACCCTAACACTAACCCTCCTGTAACCCAAGCACACCCTAACACTAACCCCCCCCCCCTGTAACCCTAACACTAACCCTCCCTGTAACACTAAGATCAACACTAACCCCCCTGTAACCCCAACACACCTTAACACTAACCCTCCCTATAACCCTAACACTAACCCTCTCTGTAACCCCAACACACCCTTCCACTAACCCTCCTGTAACCCCAACACACCCTAACATTAGCCCTCCTGTAACCCCAACACACCCTTCCACTAACCCTCCCTGTAACCCTAACACTAACCCTCTCTGTAACCCCAACACACCCTTCCACTAACCCTCCTGTAACCCCAACACACCCTAACATTAGCCCTCCTGTAACCCCAACACACCCTTACACTAACCCTCCTGTAACCCCAACACACCCTTACACTAACCCTCCTGTAACCCCAACACACCCTAACATTAGCCCTCCTGTAACCCCAACACACCCTTCCACTAACCCTCCCTGTAACCCTAACACTAACCCTCCCTGTATCTCTTTGGTAACTGGTGGTATAAGGCCTGAAGCAGGTGTACAGGTGACTGTCAACAGGTACCGGTAAAGCCAGGACGGGTCACCCTACAGATGCCGCCACATGCAGGAAGGGTAGTATGGTTTCTGTGGGGTTCTATAGAATACTGTTCTGGCAGGTCCCTACCCTGGGACTGGTTGAAGAGTGGACAGCTCCCCTTCTACATAACAGAAGTATTCCTTGTTTCCCATTTGGTTTGACATCCAAAGGCTCATCCCATGAGCCCCTTCTGTAGAATAATGAAACTCTCCAAACCTGTCAGGCACATCCACATAAAGAGGCCCTGTCACCTGTCTACATTCTTGCTATGGCAGGTTTACCTTATGTGAAGTCAATATAGATAAAAGGTATTTTCTGTATGTCACAGGCGCCATGACTGCATCTTATCACGCAGAATATCCTCAGTATAGGCTGAGAAAGTGAAATCCAGCACCAGTCTGCCAAGTCACTTTGGCTGGACAAAATCTGCTCTAAGAACATAACTGTCTTCTCTTTGGAATGATATGGATACTCTGTGTCAAGGCCAGCTGTGTCTCTTGAAACTCCGGTGCCAGCAGTGATTTAGCGGAGCGACTGTGTTATGACTCCACCATTGTTTGAAAATTGTACTTTATTGCATTCTTTGGTGAACCACATTTACCTCAATGTTCATTAAGTGGCAGATAATACATTTCTCAATACAGTTTTTACTCCGACCGAATCTACTACTTTTATTGATGGGAAGGCATTGCGGTTCATGTGAATTTCATTTTATTTTTATATATAAATGTTCAGAAATCCATAAAGGCTTTCTTTTTTTTTACAGGTCAGTAAATTTCACTGCCAAATTAGTAATCCGTGCTACCACACAATGGAAGATAGCTCCGCTGTGGGCAGGTGACAGTCCTCAGGTGGTCATGTGATGTCAACTATGCAGCAGTTGGTAAATGTACAGATAAAAGAAATCATTGTCATTGCTCATATAGAAATGATGTAACTAATCTTCAGACATAAAAGATGACATGCCTTTGAGGTTAGATCTCATCATAGTTTTTTTAAATTGCAACATGATTTTCTGCATTTGTGAACCTAGAATTAAAGTGGAGAAATAAACTTGATGTTCTGTCTAGTTGTAGCTAACGTGTACATTTGTGATGTGTTATTTTATATAAATAAATCTGATAAAATATGTATAGTACAGTATGATTTTCTTTTGGCTGTTCTGTTGTGTTCTTATCTGTCCATATACTGTATACACTGACCGACCACTTTATTATGTACACCTGTTCAATTGCTTGGTAACACAAAATTCTGATCAGCCAATCACATGGCAGCGACTCAATGCATTTAGGCATCTAGACATGGTGAAGACAACTTACTGAAGTTTAAACTGAGTATCAGAATGGGGAAGAAAGAGGATTTCAGTAGCTTTGAATGAGGCATGGTTGTTGGTGCCAAACAGGCTGGTCTGAGTATTTCAAAAACTGCTGATCTTACTGGGATTTTCACTCACAAACATCTCTAGGGTTTATAGAGAATGGTCCAAAAAAGAGAAAATATCCAGTGAGTGGAAGTTGTGTGGACGAAAATGCCTTGTTGATGTCAGAGATCAGAGGAGAATGGGAAGGTTGCTGCTACATTCAGATGGTAGGGTTAGAATTTGGTGTAAACAACATGAAAGCATGGATCCATCCTGCCTTGTATCAATGGTTCAGGCTGGTGGTGTAATGGTGTGGGGGATATTTTCTTGGCACTAGCAATGTGTACCTAATACAATATGCCAATCAGTACTGTTAAATCACCTTTTAAGAAGTGGAAAGTTCGGGGATCTCTTGACACCAAGCCAAGGTCAGGTAGACCAAGAAGCTTGCAGCCACAACTTCTAGAAGAATTGTTCAGGATACAAAGGGAAACCTATAGGTAACCACAAGAAAAATACAGGCTGTTCTGGAAAAAGACAGTGTGGTTGTTTTGAGGGAGCACAATATGATGACACTTGAACAAAAATAACCTGCATGGTCGAGGTGCCAGAAAGAAGCCTTTACTGCATCAATAACACAAAAAGGCCCGGTTAGGCATGTCAAAGTGTTGTCGGCCATATTGTAACCGGGCTTTTGTGTGGCATTGGTGCAGTAAAAGCTTATTTCTGGCACCTCGACCAAACAGCTCCTTTTGTTCAAGTATCACCGTATTGTACTCCTGAAAAACAACCACACCATCTTTTTCCAGAGCAGCCTGGTTTTCTTTTGAGGTTGTCTGTGGGTTTTTCTTTGAATCCCAGACAATTCTTCTGTCAGTTATGGCTGCAATCTTTCTTGGTCTACCTGACCATAGCTTGGTATCGAGATCCCTGAACTTTCCACTTCTTAATAGGTGATTTAACAGAACTGATTGGCATATTCAAGGCTTTGGACATCCTTATATGTCCTTTTCCATCTTTATAAAGTTCCATTACCTTGTTACGCAGGACTTTTGACAGCTCTTTTCTGATCCCCATGGCTTAGTATCTAGCCTAGTCAGTACTTCCACGTAAGAGCTAACAAACTCATTGACTATTTATACATTGACACTAATTGCAATTTAAAAAGCCACATATGTGGGACATTAACCTCTAACTGGCATTTTAACCCGTGTGTGTGTCACTGTGTGTGTGTCACTGTGTGTGTGTCACTGTGTGTGTGTGTGTGTGTGTGTGTGTGTCACTGTGTGTGTACCAAGGCCAAACATTCCAGGGGATGGAAACGTTTGATGCTGGCCATTTGGGTGATTTCTGTTATTATGATTTAAAAAGGAGCCAAACAACTATTTGATAATAAATGGCTTCATATGATCATCATCCTTCAATAAAAGAGCATTTTTTGGCATGATCAGTCTTATTTTCAATATCAATGCCAAAATTTCACAATTTCTGCCAGGGGATGTAAACTTTTGAGCACAACTGTAAGTTCCCACTGACACCAATGATCTTTTTAGCTATCTGTAAAGAAGTAATTCTTCCCAATGTGTAAGGGCCATGTATAATTGGAAAAAAAAAAGAGTTAATTCCCCCATTCAATGTGGGTGGGGGAATCCTCCCACCGTCCTATTGTATTCTGATAGTGGGGAGCCTTCACTGCCAACAGAAAACAATGATCAGTGTTGCTGGCTATAGTGGCACTGATCATTCAGGAAAATCTCAACAGGTTGGTTGTACACAATTCGATCGATAGATCGACTTGAGTACAACCAGCTAGTGAATACATGGATTGAAATTCGGCTGGTCTCTGCTGAACCGGCTAAATTTCTTTCCATGTATGGCTGGCTTGAGAAGCATTCTTCTCACTGACCATCACACTAATGTATCATGAATTGTACATACATTCATTTTTACCAGGGGTTCCCTGATACTGGAAAGTTTTTTTTTCAATGGTTCCCCTGTGTTGGAAATGTTGAGAAAGGCTGCTATAGAGTGTCACTAGAGTGACAGCTCTGGGTCTGCTGGAGCTGCTGACATCACAAGATGGCGGTGCCCAGGAACAGTCTTGGGGCTTTTGAGAGACACAATGAAGACTTACACGGGTAAATAACAAGCCTAAAATACATTAAAAGTACATCATCGTACGGAAATCTTGTTCAAGTGCATGGACTGGTAACCAGGTCTCCAAGTATATAGCTTGCAAGCTTACCACTCCCATTCAAAGTGTGAGACACACCAGTCATTGGTGGTTTCATATCTAGAGATACAATTTTTTACCTTCACCCCAGAAAAAGATAAGTCATTGTTGAGACTGCCAGAAGAAGGATATTGCATTAAGCAATCTCATTAGTGAGATGACAGAGACAAGTCTCCAGAAATGTCAAATATACAAGGCCGGGTTATAGAGTCACCTCATATAATCTGTGATATCTGGAGAAATCTGATCTCTTTAGTTTGGTGACTAGCTGAAGCTCCAGACTTCCCTTGACAATCACGAGTTGTACATGAATACACACACTTCTGGGAAGGTAATTCTTTCCAGATATGTTACATACAGTCAGGTCAATAAATATTGGGACATCGACACAATTCTAACATTTTTGGCTCTATACACCACCACAATGGATTTGAAATGAAACAAACAAGATGTGCTTTAAATGCACACTGGCAGCTTTAATTTGAGGGTTTTTACATCCAAATCAGGTGAACGGTGTAGGAATTACAACAGTTTTCTACATTTTCTGCAAATTAAACACAATTTTTATAGGTTGGCAATTTTATGCTTAATTTAGAGTTTATTTGTACATATATAATACATTATTTCTTGGGATTATTGTTACTAATTATATATTGAAGTTAATGTAGTGGATACATAGTGTATTCTGCAGCGATATAAAATGTACTTCACGGTATTACTTTATATCAGGGGTCTCCAAACCACAGCCCGCGGGCCACATGCTGCTGGCTACAAGATGTTATCTGACCCACAGCTGATGTGCACAGTCTCTGCTCTGATGGGGTCCCTGATGTAAGGGGGGACTGCTCTGTGAGGGGCCATTCTGATGGACGCTCTGATGTAAGAGTGGCTATGATGGGGGCCCTAATGTAAGAGGGGACTTTGATGTAAGAGGGGACACTGATGGGGACTAAGAGGGAATCTGATGGGGGCTCTAATAGGGACTTTGATATAATGGGGCTCTGATGGGGACCCTGATGTAAGGGGGGACTCTGATGGGAAATTTGATGTAAGAGGGGGCTTTGATGGGACATTTGATGTAAGGGGGCTCTGATGGGAACCCTAAAGTGAGAGGGGACTCTGATGAAGACCCTGATGTAAGGGGGACTCTGATGGGAAATGTGATGTAAGAAGGGGCTCTGATGGGAACCCTGATGTAAGGGAAAACTCTGATGGGGACCCTGATGTAAGATGGGACTCTGATAGGGACCCTGAAGTGAGATGGGATTCTGATGAGGTCCCTGATGTACATTTGCAAGAAAAAGTATGTGAACCCCTTGGGATTACATGGAGTTTTGCATGAATTGGGCATAAAATGTGCTCTGAACGTCATCTAAGTCACAAAAATAGAAGAACACAGTCTGCTGAACATAATACTACACAAACATTAGATGTTGGCATGGTTTAATTGCACATAATATGTAAACATTCACAGTGCAGGGAGGAAAAAGTATGTGAGGCCCTAGCTTAATGACTTCTCCCAGAGCTAATTGGAGACAGGAGTGGGCCAACCTTGACTCCAATCAGTGTGATGATATTGGATGTGTTGCTGACAGCTGTCCTGCCCTTAAAAAACACACACCTGTTTTGGGTTTACTGGTTTCAAGAAGCAATGTCTGATGTGAACCATGCCTCGCAGAAAAGAGCTCTCAGAAGACCTACGATCAAGAATTGTTGACTTGCGTGAAGCCTGGAAAGGGTTACAAAAGTATCTCCTAAAGCCTTGATGTTCATGTGTCCACGGTAAGACAGACTCTACAAATGGAGAAAGTTTAGCACTGTTGCTACTCTCCCTAGGCGTGGTCGTCCTGTAAAAATGACTGCAAGAGCACAGCGCAGAATGCTGCATGAGGTAAAGAAGAATCCCAGAGTGTCAGCTAAAGACCATTGTCATTGATGAGAAAATGAATTCCAGAGTTTATCAAGACATTTTGCAGGAAAATGATTGGGACTCTGGTTTAAAAGAAACTCTTATGGGGACCCTGATACAAAGGGGACTTTGATGAGAATAGTGCAGAATGGGTGTATTTTTGTTTGACCTTTATTAATGGCTCAGGTTTAGTTGAAATGTCTTTGCTTTGCTTTAGTGAAGTTCTTTCTCTGTTGTGAATCATATTGTGCCAATTACAAAAAAAACTCAAAGGAAAATGGATCCATTCTCTTGTAACTCATATATTTTTTTAGCCCGCAGATATTGGCCCTCGTACTGAAAAGTTCAGAGATCCCTTTATATGATTTGGACATTGATAGCTTAGTAACGATTTCCTGACATTTCTATTGGTTAGCGGTGAGATGAACTATTATTCTCCTGTATGGTATATATACTACCGAGTTGTCTTCACACATTGAAGTCTATGATGCTCACAATCTATAAGGGGAAAGCACATTTTAAATTCATGAGATTTGTCATAAAATAATAAAAAATGAATGAATAAATAATGAAATATAACATCAATTTCCACATTTATAAAGATTCCTGCAGGTGTATTATTTGTATTTTGAATACCTGGGATCTACTTTCCTGACAATGAGATGTTGTGATGATTGTACACATTTAGTAGAGGTATACCTAGTGGGAGAGGAAAGAAGAAAAAAAAAGGGGGGGAGGGGAGTAAGGGGGAGTGGAAGGGGAGAGGATGGTTTGTCTTGTTCAGGTGGGGTGGGGACTGATCTAGCCTGAATTCCATACTAACTTATGGGCCTTCTATGTTCATCTAGAGATAATAACTCCTTTCTGGGGGGCTCAGCATAGAATTCTTATGTCCATCAGTCAATTTCCACCTTTATAATA
Source organism: Staurois parvus (assembly GCF_062004578.1). NCBI lineage: Eukaryota > Metazoa > Chordata > Amphibia > Anura > Ranidae > Staurois > Staurois parvus. The sequence continues at coordinate 9,312,173 of NW_028317826.1, forward strand.
ATTCCTGCTGGTGAATTATTTGTATTTTGAATTCATGGGATCTCCTCTCCTGACAATGGGATGTTGTGATGGTTGCACACATTGAGATACATGGCAATCTGCATAACAGGCACTGTTTATGAACAAGGCTCCAGGCCTCCCTCACCATGGTTGGGGTTGTTGAGTTATAAATGAAGGTTGGAGGCACACAGGGAGTGGAGATCATTCATGGAGGGGGAGGAGTGTGTGTTTCCCCCCTGATGGGATACATCAGGAGAACATTGGGGTTTTTATGAATTACTTTAGACTTCTGACATGTACTATTTACTGTGATCAAGATTCAGGCTGAGAAGTGAGACTCCTCAAGGCACATTATGGAAAGTCACTTTCATAAAAGTAATGGAACTGATCACAGGAATGGTGTCAGAATTGTCAAATTAGCCATAAATATTCCATGTTCTTGTGTAAATGGTAAACTGAGAATACTTCCTACAATCAGATACAAATGTGTTGAGATGTAATGGATCTCCTTTAGATCTACTAACAACCATGTAGTGCAAGGGGCTTGCCTGATTGGATGCTTCTCGGCCTTTTGGCTAAGATCAAGTGTAGTATCTGTTCTTATCAGTGTCCAGTGGGGGTGCTCCCGGCCATTCTAGCTTTGCGGGGATGGCTGTTGTATAGTACCCTCACTGGTATGATGGGGGTCCGGAAGGCTGGACCGGAGGGACAGAAACCAGGGAGCGCCATGATTCGTTCTGGGGCCTTGGGAGTAATTCCTCTGGGAAAGCTGGAAAGACCCAGTACCTCCTGATTCGGACGGATCTACCTTGGTCTGGCCAGGGGCTGGGGACGCAAAAAGTCCGCAAACTCAGTGCCCCCTGGGGAAGACGCTCTCAGGAGTGTCACTAGTAACACTTGGGTGTGGGACCCCACGGTGTGAAGATGACACATGGCCACTGTTTTTCACTTCTTTTTGCACAGCGCCCTAAGGACCAGGCCTTTTGGCCAAGTCCAGGGCAATTTTTGCTATGGGCCTCAGGGCCTGGTCTGTGCACGATTTGGCACGGTACCACTTTTTTATTTTCTATTTATTTAATTTATTTCACCTCCCACGTTTGTCACTTTTTTCTTTCGCTTATGTGTGTGTTTTTCACGGATGGAGGGTGTGGGTCCTCGGGCCTATCCTGAAGTCTAGGGGGAGGATGTGTGGCCTTTTGGTTCCTTCCTCCCCTGATCCCTAGGGGGTTTTCTCTTCGGGAGAACCCCCTTGCCTAGTACTGGATGTCCGGCTTCGGCTGGATATAAGGAACGGTGGTCCACCAGGCCTTTTGGCCAGGAGGACCAAATGGGAACCTTGTCCCCGTCAGGAGCTTCGTGCCCCGGGGGATAAGGTGAACGGTCCAACCCTTTCGGGGGTAGGACAAACACACCCCTAAGTGCACTTTTTCGTGTGGTGTTCGCACTTGCACATTTTTTGTGATCACTTACGGGTTTTTTCGTTGTAGTTTGCACGTTTCCGGACTTAAAAAAACAAAAA